>NC_064872.1:47180023-49795023 GCF_943734695.1 Anopheles maculipalpis | reverse complement strand
GGAATCCTCTGCAGGCATCTTGGTGTACGATTCCAGCACAACCAGTTCTCCTTCTACAGCACAAGTTGGCTTACCTGCCACACCACCTTCATATCCAGTTTCTACTGCATCCTGCTGATCACCTCCTACCGGTGGTGATCGTACGGTTTTATTGCTCCTCCCAAAGAAGGAGGTAATACCCAAAGGATTTGGGTGATTCGCGCCGTGGTTGCTCATCACATTTGGGATACTTGATCACGCTTCGTGGATATGAGCCTTAAGTACTGACACTTAACAACGTTTACGGCACCCACACTGAACGCTCTCAGGACACTCGCTCTCACAAGACACTCACACTCTCAGGACAATCACAAGGCACTAAGTTGCTAGCGCACACGCATACGTTCACTTTGGTTCTTGACCCACCTCACTTAGCCACAGCACAAGCTACCGCTAGTGTGCGTAATGGGTCTTGCTTTCGAAGCTGTTTTCACTTACACAAGCAGTATGCTCAGTGTGTGCTTGCTTGGATATGGACGCAACTGACGCTAGTCAAAAACTAACGAAAACATAGCGCACACTCCAGTCACTAACGTCGCACAGCCACACAGAAAGTCGCACTCGGGCACTTAACAAACACCAAACTCCCCGCACAGCTGATGGTAGATCAGCTGTTTGGTGCACAACAGCTGTCTCTGTAAGGCTCGGGCTCCGTCATAGGCAACGAAAGAAGAAACGGCTCCGTTTTGCCAATAGAACACTCGAGGTACTCGCACAAAGTGATTCCAACACTTTGTTCGATACTCCTGCCACACCGCAACAGTTCCTTTCGGAAAAAAGCGATTTGCAGGCAATTTGAATTAGGTAAACTGGGAGCACAAAAACATCCCGTCAGCCGTGCACCGTCTGTCCAACCAAACCCTGTGTGTGTGTGTGTGTGTGTGTGTGTGTGTGTGTGTGTGTGTGTGTGTGTGTGTGTGTGTGTGTGTGTGTGTGTGTGTGTGTGTGTGTGTGTGTGTGTGTGTGTGTGTGTGTGTGTGTGTGTGTGTGTGTGTGTGTGTGTGTGTGTGTGTGTGTGTGTGTGTGTGTGTGTGTGTGTGTGTGTGTGTGTGTGTGTGTGTGTGTGTGTGTGTGTGTGTGTGTGTGTGTGTGTGTGTGTGTGTGTGTGTGTGTGTGTGTGTGTGTGTGTGTGTGTGTGTGTGTGTGTGTGTGTGTGTGTGTGTGTGTGTCTGTGTGTGTGTCTGTGTGTGTATGTGTGTGTGTGTGTGTGTGTGTGTGTGTGTGTCTGTGTGTGTGTGTGTGTGTGTGTGTGTGTGTGTGTGTGTGTGTGTGTGTGTGTGTGTGTGTGTGTGTGTGTGTGTGTGTGTGTGTGTGTGTGTGTGTGTGTCATATAGTACGCGCTAGCAACTATTACACTCTCGTTCACTACACAAACGTTCATAGACATTTACGGACATTAACTATACAAACAGCACACCATTTACACTGAACGCTTAACGCTTAGGCACGACCATGTAGCTGGTCGTCTTTCTACCTCTGCTGCAGTTTGGACGTTATCAGCAGCATCGTTGTTGACGCTGCTTCCCACAACTCACTGCTCTGCAACATCAGCTGCACCAGGTTCGATTGGCTCACCTCTGTACCGCATATGCCGTTCAGCTGCTGACGTTCTGCGCTGAATGTTGGGCAGCGGAACATGACATGTTCTGCCGTCTCGTCTGCATCCGGACACGCTGGACATTGAGGTGAAGACGTGTGCCGAAACCTGTACAGGTAGTGCCTAAAACAGCCATGGCCAGAAAGTATCTGGGTGACAAAGAAGTCCACGTCACCGTGCTTCCTGTCCAACCATGCTGCTATATCAGGGATCAGCGTGTGTGTCCACCTACCGTTCACAGCGTTGGACCAACTGTTCTGCCACATCCTGATGGAGTTCGCCCTCGCAGCCTTTCTAGCAGTTCCCGCGTTGGGTTCCCCCGTACGTGCAATTTGGAAGCACTCTGAGTCCTCCTCGAGCGTTATGCACACAGGCGTCAACCCAGCAATCACGCAAACTGCTTCGTACGAGATCGTACGATAGGCACTAGCGACTCGCATAGCCAGTCGCCTATGTATTTTGTTCACTGTGTCTTGGTGCTGCTTCTGCTGCAAAATGTGCGCCCAAACTGGCGCACCATATCTCAACACTGAAGTGGCTACGTTGCAATGAAGTCGCCTTATTCTGCTGCTTGCTCCTCCAATATTGGCCATGAAGGACGCCAACGCGTTGGATATTTTCATCGCCTTCGTGCAGGACTCCTCAAGGTGTTTCTTGAAGTTTAAACGATCATCGATGGACACCAAGGTACCTGAGGTGTCGTACAGATTCGATGTTGCTCGAGCCAACTCGTATCGTCGCCTTCTGCACTTCTTTATGGATGCTAATGATGATAAACTCAGTATTCGAGTGAGCTATCTGGAGATGAACCTCCCGCATCCATGCATCGATCATACCGACCGAGTCAGTAGCCAACACTTCAACCTCTCTTATCGACTCCCCGGTGACTGTCAGTGCGATGTCGTCCGCAAATCCGGTGAGCTCTGCTCCGGGCGGGAGTGAGAGAGTAAGCACTGCGTCATACATGGCGTTCCATAGAGTGGGACCGAGAACTGAGCCCTGCGGAACGCCAGCGGTTATTTTGGCTATTTTTGGCCCTTCTTCCGTGTCGTACAGCAGAACTCGTTCGTCGAGATAACTCCTTAGCAGCCTACACAGGTACGGGGGAACCTTCATGCGATCCAGCGCCATCGCAATTGCTGCCCAGCTTGCACTGTTGAAGGCATTCTTAACATCAATTGTGATGACGGCACAGTAGCGAGCTCCACCTCTCTTCCGTTTGAACGCGGCCTCGCCTCTTTTCAGCACAGCTAACATGGCGTCGACCGTTGACCTCCCCTTCCGAAATCCGTACTGCCTCTCTGAAAGGCCGTGTCGTCCTTCAGTGTAGACAGCCAAGCGATCCAGGATTGGTATCTCTTGTGCCTTAGCCAGGGAGTCGACGAGTCCCAATGGCCTTAGGGCTGACGGATCGCCTGCTGGTTTACCCGGCTTTGGAATCAACACCAGTTACTGCTTCTTCCAAAATGCTGGAAATTGTCCTGTCGATAGAGGACACTGAAGCACCTTTCGAAAAACCTCAGGGTAGGCCTGCATTGCTGCCTTCACTGCCTCGTTGGGGATGCCATCAGGACCGGGTGTTTTCCCAGGCTTGAGGCGGCCCGCTAGCTTCAGGATCTCAGCCGTTGTTATATGCTCTGCTTCTGTCTCCGGTGTATTAAACGTTGAGCTTAATACCGGAGGATCGTGGGTGGGGAACAGCTGCTCTACAATCTCCTTAAGTTTTGAAGGGCTGCGCTCGACCGGCTCGCGACTGTTTTTCACCTTGTGCATAATTGTTTTGTATGCAAAACCCCAGGGTTTATGGGCGATCTCTGCACAGAGCTCAAGGAAGCAGAGTCGTTTACTCGCCTTTATTTCGCGTTTCAGATTTGATCTGGCCGTAACGTAGTCGACTCGCAACCGCCCTCTGATCGCAGGGCATGTCTCACGTTGTAGCTTTCTCCGGGATGCGATGCACTCGGCACGCTGAATTTTGATGCTGGAGTTAAACTCCCAGCAGCGGAAACACCTCCTTGTTTGGGGGAGGATGAGGACACGGCAGATAGACCAGTCTATCTCCACTTCACTGGCTGCAGCCACTAGCGATGCTTCCTTAGCAGGCATCTTTATGTAGGCTGTTCGTGTCCCGTTAAAAGATGGCTTTATTCTTGTTTCCAGCCGAACATTGCCAAGCTCGAAACTCTCCCGCAAAACACCCTCTACCATTTCCGTTGTTGTCACCTCGTCTATGTCGCGACATTCAATAGTCGCGTCATTTCCGCGAACGGTGACCTGGCCGGCTTCTCCTATCGAATCCTGCAGAAGATCCTTGTAGTCAGCTCCACATGCAGTATCCTCTGTCTTCAGTTCAAAGATCATGTTGCCCTCCCTGGAGCGCCTGATCTTTGATACTTGCTTTGCTAGCGTTTTGAGCTTGGGATCTGCTTTCACCTTCTGGAGAACTGATGCGTAGGACTCCTTATCGTATAGCCCAAGCATGATCGCCTCCGTCTTCGGCCGTATATTCTTTCTCGGCTTGGGCTCAATGCCAATATGCCCAGTTGGTGTTTTTGCTGTATTTTCGCCGGTATGAATCGCCCTCTGCTGCTTTCGTTTCACTACTGTAGTCCATCGTTCTTGGAACACAGTTTTGTTTTCAGGCTTTGTTGCCTCAATTTTTTTCTGCTTCTTTTGTGCTTCCTCTTCCTCCTCCGCTTATGGCGTTCTGTCTTTCATGCCCCTTTTCGACCCTCCCACTAACGGAAAGAAGGGTGTAGAAGGTAGGCTTCGAGCGTCTCGAGCCTCGCTGAGTGCCTTTTCTACCTTTTCCGCCCGTAGCCTCCAAGTGAGCAGGTCACTTTCTACACGGCTAAGGGATGCCAATATCTTAACCACCATTTTCTTAATGGGAGCATGGACGTTGTTGCGATCCTTTGTAAAAAGGTGCAATTCCTTGGCAGTCTCCAGGGCTTCCTGCAGATCCATGTTGTTTTGAAATGCCTGGCTCAGCGGCACACGCGATAATGGCTCAGTCCTATGGACTTGGCTTCCTTCGTCACGGCTTAAAATTTGCACGGAATCCTCTGCACACGGAATCCTCTGCAGGCATCTTGGTGTACGATTCCAGCACAACCAGTTCTCCTTCTACAGCACAAGTTGGCTTACCTGCCACACCACCTTCATATCCAGTTTCTACTGCATCCTGCTGATCACCTCCTACCGGTGGTGATCGTACGGTTTTATTGCTCCTCCCAAAGAAGGAGGTAATACCCAAAGGATTTGGGTGATTCGCGCCGTGGTTGCTCATCACATTTGGGATACTTGATCACGCTTCGTGGATATGAGCCTTAAGTACTGACACTTAACAACGTTTACGGCACCCACACTGAACGCTCTCAGGACACTCGCTCTCACAAGACACTAAGTTGCTAGCGCACACGCATACGTTCACTTTGGTTCTTGACCCACCTCACTTAGCCACAGCACAAGCTACCGCTAGTGTGCGTGATGGGTCTTGCTTTCGAAGCTGTTTTCACTTACACAAGCAGTATGCTCAGTGTGTGCTTGCTTGGATATGGACGCAACTGACGCTAGTCAAAAACTAACGAAAACATAGCGCACACTCCAGTCACTAACGTCGCACAGCCACACAGAAAGTCGCACTCGGGCACTTAACAAACACCAAACTCCCCGCACAGCTGATGGTAGATCAGCTGTTTGGTGCACAACAGCTGTCTCTGTATCGTCAACAACTCTCCTAAGGCTCGGGCTCCGTCATAGGCAACGAAAGAAGAAACGGCTCCGTTTTGCCAATAGAACACTCGAGGTACTCGCACAAAGTGATTCCAACACTTTGTTCGATACTCCTGCCACACCGCAACAGTTCCTTTCGGAAAAAAGCGATTTGCAGGCAATTTGAATTAGGTAAACTGGGAGCACAAAAACATCCCGTCAGCCGTGCACCGTCTGTCCAACCAAACCCTGTGTGTGTGTGTGTGTGTGTGTGTGTGTGTGTGTGTGTGTGTGTGTGTGTGTGTGTGTGTGTGTGTGTGTGTGTGTGTGTGTGTGTGTGTGTGTGTGTGTGTGTGTGTGTGTGTGTGTGTGTGTGTGTGTGTGTGTGTGTGTGTGTGTGTGTGTGTGTGTGTGTGTGTGTGTGTGTGTGTGTGTGTGTGTGTGTGTGTGTGTGTGTGTGTGTGTGTGTGTGTGTGTGTGTGTGTGTGTGTGTGTGTGTGTGTGTGTGTGTGTGTGTGTGTGTGTGTGTGTGTGTGTGTGTGTGTGTGTGTGTGTGTGTGTGTGTGTGTGTGTGTGTGTGTGTGTGTGTGTGTGTGTGTGTGTGTGTGTGTGTGTGTGTGTGTGTGTGTGTGTGTGTGTGTGTGTGTGTGTGTGTGTGTGTGTGTGTGTGTGTGTGTGTGTGTGTATGTGTGTGTGTGTGTGCGCGCGCGCGCGTGTGTGTGTGTGTGTGTGTGTGTGTGTGTGTGTGTGTGTGTGTGTGTGTGTGTCTGTGTGTGTGTCTGTGTGTGTGTCTGTGTCTGTGTGTGTGTGTGTGTGTGTGTGTGTGTGTGTGTGTGTGTGTGTGTGTGTGTGTGTGTGTGTGTGTGTGTGTGTGTGTGTGTATGTGTGTGTGTGTGTGTGTGTGTGTGTGTGTGTGTGTCTGTGTGTGTCTGTGTGTGTGTGTGTGTGTGTGTGTGTGTGTGTGTGTGTGTGTGTGTGTGTGTGTGTGTGTGTGTGTGTGTGTGTGTGTGTGTGTGTGTGTGTGTCATATAGTACGCGCTAGCAACTATTACACTCTCGTTCACTACACAAACGTTCATAGACATTTACGGACATTAACTATACAAACAGCACACCATTTACACTGAACGCTTAACGCTTAGGCACGACCATGTAGCTGGTCGTCTTTCTACCTCTGCTGCAGTTTGGACGTTATCAGCAGCATCGTTGTTGACGCTGCTTCCCACAACTCACTGCTCTGCAACATCAGCTGCACCAGGTTCGATTGGCTCACCTCTGTACCGCATATGCCGTTCAGCTGCTGACGTTCTGCGCTGAATGTTGGGCAGCGGAACATGACATGTTCTGCCGTCTCGTCTGCATCCGGACACGCTGGACATTGAGGTGAAGACGTGTGCCGAAACCTGTACAGGTAGTGCCTAAAACAGCCATGGCCAGAAAGTATCTGGGTGACAAAGAAGTCCACGTCACCGTGCTTCCTGTCCAACCATGCTGCTATATCAGGGATCAGCGTGTGTGTCCACCTACCGTTCACAGCGTTGGACCAACTGTTCTGCCACATCCTGATGGAGTTCGCCCTCGCAGCCTTTCTAGCAGTTCCCGCGTTGGGTTCCCCCGTACGTGCAATTTGGAAGCACTCTGAGTCCTCCTCGAGCGTTATGCACACAGGCGTCAACCCAGCAATCACGCAAACTGCTTCGTACGAGATCGTACGATAGGCACTAGCGACTCGCATAGCCAGTCGCCTATGTATTTTGTTCACTGTGTCTTGGTGCTGCTTCTGCTGCAAAATGTGCGCCCAAACTGGCGCACCATATCTCAACACTGAAGTGGCTACGTTGCAATGAAGTCGCCTTATTCTGCTGCTTGCTCCTCCAATATTGGCCATGAAGGACGCCAACGCGTTGGATATTTTCATCGCCTTCGTGCAGGACTCCTCAAGGTGTTTCTTGAAGTTTAAACGATCATCGATGGACACCAAGGTACCTGAGGTGTCGTACAGATTCGATGTTGCTCGAGCCAACTCGTATCGTCGTCTTCTGCACTTCTTTATGGATGCTAATGATGATAAACTCAGTATTCGAGTGAGCTATCTGGAGATGAACCTCCCGCATCCATGCATCGATCATACCGACCGAGTCAGTAGCCAACACTTCAACCTCTCTTATCGACTCCCCGGTGACTGTCAGTGCGATGTCGTCCGCAAATCCGGTGAGCTCTGCTCCGGGCGGGAGTGAGAGAGTAAGCACTGCGTCATACATGGCGTTCCATAGAGTGGGACCGAGAACTGAGCCCTGCGGAACGCCAGCGGTTATTTTGGCTATTTTTGGCCCTTCTTCCGTGTCGTACAGCAGAACTCGTTCGTCGAGATAACTCCTTAGCAGCCTACACAGGTACGGGGGAACCTTCATGCGATCCAGCGCCATCGCAATTGCTGCCCAGCTTGCACTGTTGAAGGCATTCTTAACATCAATTGTGATGACGGCACAGTAGCGAGCTCCACCTCTCTTCCGTTTGAACGCGGCCTCGCCTCTTTTCAGCACAGCTAACATGGCGTCGACCGTTGACCTCCCCTTCCGAAATCCGTACTGCCTCTCTGAAAGGCCGTGTCGTCCTTCAGTGTAGACAGCCAAGCGATCCAGGATTGGTATCTCTTGTGCCTTAGCCAGGGAGTCGACGAGTCCCAATGGCCTTAGGGCTGACGGATCGCCTGCTGGTTTACCCGGCTTTGGAATCAACACCAGTTACTGCTTCTTCCAAAATGCTGGAAATTGTCCTGTCGATAGAGGACACTGAAGCACCTTTCGAAAAACCTCAGGGTAGGCCTGCATTGCTGCCTTCACTGCCTCGTTGGGGATGCCATCAGGACCGGGTGTTTTCCCAGGCTTGAGGCGGCCCGCTAGCTTCAGGATCTCAGCCGTTGTTATATGCTCTGCTTCTGTCTCCGGTGTATTAAACGTTGAGCTTAATACCGGAGGATCGTGGGTGGGGAACAGCTGCTCTACAATCTCCTTAAGTTTTGAAGGGCTGCGCTCGACCGGCTCGCGACTGTTTTTCACCTTGTGCATAATTGTTTTGTATGCAAAACCCCAGGGTTTATGGGCGATCTCTGCACAGAGCTCAAGGAAGCAGAGTCGTTTACTCGCCTTTATTTAGCGTTTCAGATTTGATCTGGCCGTAACGTAGTCGACTCGCAACCGCCCTCTGATCGCAGGGCATGTCTCACGTTGTAGCTTTCTCCGGGATGCGATGCACTCGGCACGCTGAATTTTGATGCTGGAGTTAAACTCCCAGCAGCGGAAACACCTCCTTGTTTGGGGGAGGATGAGGACACGGCAGATAGACCAGTCTATCTCCACTTCACTGACTGCAGCCACTAGCGATGCTTCCTTAGCAGGCATCTTTATGTAGGCTGTTCGTGTCCCGTTAAAAGATGGCTTTATTCTTGTTTCCAGCCGAACATTGCCAAGCTCGAAACTCTCCCGCAAAACACCCTCTACCATTTCCGTTGTTGTCACCTCGTCTATGTCGCGACATTCAATAGTCGCGTCATTTCCGCGAACGGTGACCTGGCCGGCTTCTCCTATCGAATCCTGCAGAAGATCCTTGTAGTCAGCTCCACATGCAGTATCCTCTGTCTTCAGTTCAAAGATCATGTTGCCCTCCCTGGAGCGCCTGATCTTTGATACTTGCTTTGCTAGCGTTTTGAGCTTGGGATCTGCTTTCACCTTCTGGAGAACTGATGCGTAGGACTCCTTATCGTATAGCCCAAGCATGATCGCCTCCGTCTTCGGCCGTATATTCTTTCTCGGCTTGGGCTCAATGCCAATATGCCCAGTTGGTGTTTTTGCTGTATTTTCGCCGGTATGAATCGCCCTCTGCTGCTTTCGTTTCACTACTGTAGTCCATCGTTCTTGGAACACAGTTTTGTTTTCAGGCTTTGTTGCCTCAATTTTTTTCTGCTTCTTTTGTGCTTCCTCTTCCTCCTCCGCTTCCGGCGTTCTGTCTTTCATGCCCCTTTTCGACCCTCCCACTAACGGAAAGAAGGGTGTAGAAGGTAGGCTTCGAGCGTCTCGAGCCTCGCTGAGTGCCTTTTCTACCTTTTCCGCCCGTAGCCTCCAAGTGAGCAGGTCACTTTCTACACGGCTAAGGGATGCCAATATCTTAACCACCATTTTCTTAATGGGAGCATGGACGTTGTTGCGATCCTTTGTAAAAAGGTGCAATTCCTTGGCAGTCTCCAGGGCTTCCTGCAGATCCATGTTGTTTTGAAATGCCTGGCTCAGCGGCACACGCGATAATGGCTCAGTCCTATGGACTTGGCTTCCTTCGTCACGGCTTAAAATTTGCACGGAATCCTCTGCAGGCATCTTGGTGTACGATTCCAGCACAACCAGTTCTCCTTCTACAGCACAAGTTGGCTTACCTGCCACACCACCTTCATATCCAGTTTCTACTGCATCCTGCTGATCACCTCCTACCGGTGGTGATCGTACGGTTTTATTGCTCCTCCCAAAGAAGGAGGTAATACCCAAAGGATTTGGGTGATTCGCGCCGTGGTTGCTCATCACATTTGGGATACTTGATCACGCTTCGTGGATATGAGCCTTAAGTACTGACACTTAACAACGTTTACGGCACCCACACTGAACGCTCTCAGGACACTCGCTCTCACAAGACACTCACACTCTCAGGACAATCACAAGGCACTAAGTTGCTAGCGCACACGCATACGTTCACTTTGGTTCTTGACCCACCTCACTTAGCCACAGCACAAGCTACCGCTAGTGTGCGTAATGGGTCTTGCTTTCGAAGCTGTTTTCACTTACACAAGCAGTATGCTCAGTGTGTGCTTGCTTGGATATGGACGCAACTGACGCTAGTCAAAAACTAACGAAAACATAGCGCACACTCCAGTCACTAACGTCGCACAGCCACACAGAAAGTCGCACTCGGGCACTTAACAAACACCAAACTCCCCGCACAGCTGATGGTAGATCAGCTGTTTGGTGCACAACAGCTGTCTCTGTATCGTCAACAACTCTCCTAAGGCTCGGGCTCCGTCATAGGCAACGAAAGAAGAAACGGCTCCGTTTTGCCAATAGAACACTCGAGGTACTCGCACAAAGTGATTCCAACACTTTGTTCGATACTCCTGCCACACCGCAACAGTTCCTTTCGGAAAAAAGCGATTTGCAGGCAATTTGAATTAGGTAAACTGGGAGCACAAAAACATCCCGTCAGCCGTGCACCGTCTGTCCAACCAAACCCTGTGTGTGTGTGTGTGTGTGTGTGTGTGTGTGTGTGTGTGTGTGTGTGTGTGTGTGTGTGTGTGTGTGTGTGTGTGTGTGTGTGTGTGTGTGTGTGTGTGTGTGTGTGTGTGTGTGTGTGTGTGTGTGTGTGTGTGTGTGTGTGTGTGTGTGTGTGTGTGTGTGTGTGTGTGTGTGTGTGTGTGTGTGTGTGTGTGTGTGTGTGTGTGTGTGTGTGTGTGTGTGTGTGTGTGTGTGTGTGTGTGTGTGTGTGTGTGTGTGTGTGTGTGTGTGTGTGTGTGTGTGTGTGTGTGTGTGTGTGTGTGTGTGTGTGTGTGTGTGTGTGTGTGTGTGTGTGTGTGTGTGTGTGTGTGTGTGTGTGTGTGTGTGTGTGTGTGTGTGTGTGTGTGTGTGTGTGTGTGTGTGTGTGTGTGTGTGTGTGTGTGTGTGTGTGTGTGTGTGTGTGTGTGTGTGTGTGTGTGTGTGTGTGTGTGTGTGTGTGTGTGTCATATAGTACGCGCTAGCAACTATTACACTCTCGTTCACTACACAAACGTTCATAGACATTTACGGACATTAACTATACAAACAGCACACCATTTACACTGAACGCTTAACGCTTAGGCACGACCATGTAGCTGGTCGTCTTTCTACCTCTGCTGCAGTTTGGACGTTATCAGCAGCATCGTTGTTGACGCTGCTTCCCACAACTCACTGCTCTGCAACATCAGCTGCACCAGGTTCGATTGGCTCACCTCTGTACCGCATATGCCGTTCAGCTGCTGACGTTCTGCGCTGAATGTTGGGCAGCGGAACATGACATGTTCTGCCGTCTCGTCTGCATCCGGACACGCTGGACATTGAGGTGAAGACGTGTGCCGAAACCTGTACAGGTAGTGCCTAAAACAGCCATGGCCAGAAAGTATCTGGGTGACAAAGAAGTCCACGTCACCGTGCTTCCTGTCCAACCATGCTGCTATATCAGGGATCAGCGTGTGTGTCCACCTACCGTTCACAGCGTTGGACCAGCTGTTCTGCCACATCCTGATGGAGTTCGCCCTCGCAGCCTTTCTAGCAGTTCCCGCGTTGGGTTCCCCCGTACGTGCAATTTGGAAGCACACTGAGTCCTCCTCGAGCGTTATGCACACAGGCGTCAACCCAGCAATCACGCAAACTGCTTCGTACGAGATCGTACGATAGGCACTAGCGACTCGCATAGCCAGTCGCCTATGTATTTTGTTCACTGTGTCTTGGTGCTGCTTCTGCTGCAAAATGTGCGCCCAAACTGGCGCACCATATCTCAACACTGAAGTGGCTACGTTGCAATGAAGTCGCCTTATTCTGCTGCTTGCTCCTCCAATATTGGCCATGAAGGACGCCAACGCGTTGGATATTTTCATCGCCTTCGTGCAGGACTCCTCAAGGTGTTTCTTGAAGTTTAAACGATCATCGATGGACACCAAGGTACCTGAGGTGTCGTACAGATTCGATGTTGCTCGAGCCAACTCGTATCGTCGCCTTCTGCACTTCTTTATGGATGCTAATGATGATAAACTCAGTATTCGAGTGAGCTATCTGGAGATGAACCTCCCGCATCCATGCATCGATCATACCGACCGAGTCAGTAGCCAACACTTCAACCTCTCTTATCGACTCCCCGGTGACTGTCAGTGCGATGTCGTCCGCAAATCCGGTGAGCTCTGCTCCGGGCGGGAGTGAGAGAGTAAGCACTGCGTCATACATGGCGTTCCATAGAGTGGGACCGAGAACTGAGCCCTGCGGAACGCCAGCGGTTATTTTGGCTATTTTTGGCCCTTCTTCCGTGTCGTACAGCAGAACTCGTTCGTCGAGATAACTCCTTAGCAGCCTACACAGGTACGGGGGAACCTTCATGCGATCCAGCGCCATCGCAATTGCTGCCCAGCTTGCACTGTTGAAGGCATTCTTAACATCAATTGTGATGACGGCACAGTAGCGAGCTCCACCTCTCTTCCGTTTGAACGCGGCCTCGCCTCTTTTCAGCACAGCTAACATGGCGTCGACCGTTGACCTCCCCTTCCGAAATCCGTACTGCCTCTCTGAAAGGCCGTGTCGTCCTTCAGTGTAGACAGCCAAGCGATCCAGGATTGGTATCTCTTGTGCCTTAGCCAGGGAGTCGACGAGTCCCAATGGCCTTAGGGCTGACGGATCGCCTGCTGGTTTACCCGGCTTTGGAATCAACACCAGTTTCTGCTTCTTCCAAAATGCTGGAAATTGTCCTGTCGATAGAGGACACTGAAGCACCTTTCGAAAAACCTCAGGGTAGGCCTGCATTGCTGCCTTCACTGCCTCGTTGGGGATGCCATCAGGACCGGGTGTTTTCCCAGGCTTGAGGCGGCCCGCTAGCTTCAGGATCTCAGCCGTTGTTATATGCTCTGCTTCTGTCTCCGGTGTATTAAACGTTGAGCTTAATACCGGAGGATCGTGGGTGGGGAACAGCTGCTCTACAATCTCCTTAAGTTTTGAAGGGCTGCGCTCGACCGGCTCGCGACTGTTTTTCACCTTGTGCATAATTGTTTTGTATGCAAAACCCCAGGGTTTATGGGCGATCTCTGCACAGAGCTCAAGGAAGCAGAGTCGTTTACTCGCCTTTATTTCGCGTTTCAGATTTGATCTGGCCGTAACGTAGTCGACTCGCAACCGCCCTCTGATCGCAGGGCATGTCTCACGTTGTAGCTTTCTCCGGGATGCGATGCACTCGGCACGCTGAATTTTGATGCTGGAGTTAAACTCCCAGCAGCGGAAACACCTCCTTGTTTGGGGGAGGATGAGGACACGGCAGATAGACCAGTCTATCTCCACTTCACTGGCTGCAGCCACTAGCGATGCTTCCTTAGCAGGCATCTTTATGTAGGCTGTTCGTGTCCCGTTAAAAGATGGCTTTATTCTTGTTTCCAGCCGAACATTGCCAAGCTCGAAACTCTCCCGCAAAACACCCTCTACCATTTCCGTTGTTGTCACCTCGTCTATGTCGCGACATTCAATCAATAGTCGCGTCATTTCCGCGAACGGTGACCTGGCCGGCTTCTCCTATCGAATCCTGCAGAAGATCCTTGTAGTCAGCTCCACATGCAGTATCCTCTGTCTTCAGTTCAAAGATCATGTTGCCCTCCCTGGAGCGCCTGATCTTTGATACTTGCTTTGCTAGCGTTTTGAGCTTGGGATCTGCTTTCACCTTCTGGAGAACTGATGCGTAGGACTCCTTATCGTATAGCCCAAGCATGATCGCCTCCGTCTTCGGCCGTATATTCTTTCTCGGCTTGGGCTCAATGCCAATATGCCCAGTTGGTGTTTTTGCTGTATTTTCGCCGGTATGAATCGCCCTCTGCTGCTTTCGTTTCACTACTGTAGTCCATCGTTCTTGGAACACAGTTTTGTTTTCAGGCTTTGTTGCCTCAATTTTTTTCTGCTTCTTTTGTGCTTCCTCTTCCTCCTCCGCTTATGGCGTTCTGTCTTTCATGCCCCTTTTCGACCCTCCCACTAACGGAAAGAAGGGTGTAGAAGGTAGGCTTCGAGCGTCTCGAGCCTCGCTGAGTGCCTTTTCTACCTTTTCCGCCCGTAGCCTCCAAGTGAGCAGGTCACTTTCTACACGGCTAAGGGATGCCAATATCTTAACCACCATTTTCTTAATGGGAGCATGGACGTTGTTGCGATCCTTTGTAAAAAGGTGCAATTCCTTGGCAGTCTCCAGGGCTTCCTGCAGATCCATGTTGTTTTGAAATGCCTGGCTCAGCGGCACACGCGATAATGGCTCAGTCCTATGGACTTGGCTTCCTTCGTCACGGCTTAAAATTTGCACGGAATCCTCTGCAGGCATCTTGGTGTACGATTCCAGCACAACCAGTTCTCCTTCTACAGCACAAGTTGGCTTACCTGCCACACCACCTTCATATCCAGTTTCTACTGCATCCTGCTGATCACCTCCTACCGGTGGTGATCGTACGGTTTTATTGCTCCTCCCAAAGAAGGAGGTAATACCCAAAGGATTTGGGTGATTCGCGCCGTGGTTGCTCATCACATTTGGGATACTTGATCACGCTTCGTGGATATGAGCCTTAAGTACTGACACTTAACAACGTTTACGGCACCCACACTGAACGCTCTCAGGACACTCGCTCTCACAAGACACTCACACTCTCAGGACAATCACAAGGCACTAAGTTGCTAGCGCACACGCATACGTTCACTTTGGGTCTTGACCCACCTCACTTAGCCACAGCACAAGCTACCGCTAGTGTGCGTGATGGGTCTTGCTTTCGAAGCTGTTTTCACTTACACAAGCAGTATGCTCAGTGTGTGCTTGCTTGGATATGGACGCAACTGACGCTAGTCAAAAACTAACGAAAACATAGCGCACACTCCAGTCACTAACGTCGCACAGCCACACAGAAAGTCGCACTCGGGCACTTAACAAACACCAAACTCCCCGCACAGCTGATGGTAGATCAGCTGTTTGGTGCACAACAGCTGTCTCTGTATCGTCAACAACTCTCCTAAGGCTCGGGCTCCGTCATAGGCAACGAAAGAAGAAACGGCTCCGTTTTGCCAATAGAACACTCGAGGTACTCGCACAAAGTGATTCCAACACTTTGTTCGATACTCCTGCCACACCGCAACAGTTCCTTTCGGAAAAAAGCGATTTGCAGGCAATTTGAATTAGGTAAACTGGGAGCACAAAAACATCCCGTCAGCCGTGCACCGTCTGTCCAACCAAACCCTGTGTGTGTGTGTGTGTGTGTGTGTGTGTGTGTGTGTGTGTGTGTGTGTGTGTGTGTGTGTGTGTGTGTGTGTGTGTGTGTGTGTGTGTGTGTGTGTGTGTGTGTGTGTGTGTGTGTGTGTGTGTGTGTGTGTGTGTGTGTGTGTGTGTGTGTGTGTGTGTGTGTGTGTGTGTGTGTGTGTGTGTGTGTGTGTGTGTGTGTGTGTGTGTGTGTGTGTGTGTGTGTGTGTGTGTGTGTGTGTGTGTGTGTGTGTGTGTGTGTGTGTGTGTGTGTGTGTGTGTGTGTGTGTGTGTGTGTGTGTGTGTGTGTGTGTGTGTGTGTGTGTGTGTGTGTGTGTGTGTGTGTGTGTGTGTGTGTGTGTGTGTGTGTGTGTGTGTGTGTGTGTGTGTGTGTGTGTGTGTGTGTGTGTGTGTGTGTGTGTGTGTGTGTGTGTGTGTGTGTGTGTGTGTGTGTGTGTGTGTGTGTGTGTGTCTGTGTGTGTCTGTGTGTGTGTGTGTGTGTGTGTGTGTGTGTGTGTGTGTGTGTGTGTGTGTGTGTGTGTGTGTGTGTGTGTGTGTGTGTGTGTGTGTGTGTGTGTGTCATATAGTACGCGCTAGCAACTATTACACTCTCGTTCACTACACAAACGTTCATAGACATTTACGGACATTAACTATACAAACAGCACACCATTTACACTGAACGCTTAACGCTTAGGCACGACCATGTAGCTGGTCGTCTTTCTACCTCTGCTGCAGTTTGGACGTTATCAGCAGCATCGTTGTTGACGCTGCTTCCCACAACTCACTGCTCTGCAACATCAGCTGCACCAGGTTCGATTGGCTCACCTCTGTACCGCATATGCCGTTCAGCTGCTGACGTTCTGCGCTGAATGTTGGGCAGCGGAACATGACATGTTCTGCCGTCTCGTCTGCATCCGGACACGCTGGACATTGAGGTGAAGACGTGTGCCGAAACCTGTACAGGTAGTGCCTAAAACAGCCATGGCCAGAAAGTATCTGGGTGACAAAGAAGTCCACGTCACCGTGCTTCCTGTCCAACCATGCTGCTATATCAGGGATCAGCGTGTGTGTCCACCTACCGTTCACAGCGTTGGACCAGCTGTTCTGCCACATCCTGATGGAGTTCGCCCTCGCAGCCTTTCTAGCAGTTCCCGCGTTGGGTTCCCCCGTACGTGCAATTTGGAAGCACACTGAGTCCTCCTCGAGCGTTATGCACACAGGCGTCAACCCAGCAATCACGCAAACTGCTTCGTACGAGATCGTACGATAGGCACTAGCGAGCCAGTCGCCTATGTATTTTGTTCACTGTGTCTTGGTGCTGCTTCTGCTGCAAAATGTGCGCCCAAACTGGCGCACCATATCTCAACACTGAAGTGGCTACGTTGCAATGAAGTCGCCTTATTCTGCTGCTTGCTCCTCCAATATTGGCCATGAAGGACGCCAACGCGTTGGATATTTTCATCGCCTTCGTGCAGGACTCCTCAAGGTGTTTCTTGAAGTTTAAACGATCATCGATGGACACCAAGGTACCTGAGGTGTCGTACAGATTCGATGTTGCTCGAGCCAACTCGTATCGTCGCCTTCTGCACTTCTTTATGGATGCTAATGATGATAAACTCAGTATTCGAGTGAGCTATCTGGAGATGAACCTCCCGCATCCATGCATCGATCATACCGACCGAGTCAGTAGCCAACACTTCAACCTCTCTTATCGACTCCCCGGTGACTGTCAGTGCGATGTCGTCCGCAAATCCGGTGAGCTCTGCTCCGGGCGGGAGTGAGAGAGTAAGCACTGCGTCATACATGGCGTTCCATAGAGTGGGACCGAGAACTGAGCCCTGCGGAACGCCAGCGGTTATTTTGGCTATTTTTGGCCCTTCTTCCGTGTCGTACAGCAGAACTCGTTCGTCGAGATAACTCCTTAGCAGCCTACACAGGTACGGGGGAACCTTCATGCGATCCAGCGCCATCGCAATTGCTGCCCAGCTTGCACTGTTGAAGGCATTCTTAACATCAATTGTGATGACGGCACAGTAGCGAGCTCCACCTCTCTTCCGTTTGAACGCGGCCTCGCCTCTTTTCAGCACAGCTAACATGGCGTCGACCGTTGACCTCCCCTTCCGAAATCCGTACTGCCTCTCTGAAAGGCCGTGTCGTCCTTCAGTGTAGACAGCCAAGCGATCCAGGATTGGTATCTCTTGTGCCTTAGCCAGGGAGTCGACGAGTCCCAATGGCCTTAGGGCTGACGGATCGCCTGCTGGTTTACCCGGCTTTGGAATCAACACCAGTTTCTGCTTCTTCCAAAATGCTGGAAATTGTCCTGTCGATAGAGGACACTGAAGCACCTTTCGAAAAACCTCAGGGTAGGCCTGCATTGCTGCCTTCACTGCCTCGTTGGGGATGCCATCAGGACCGGGTGTTTTCCCAGGCTTGAGGCGGCCCGCTAGCTTCAGGATCTCAGCCGTTGTTATATGCTCTGCTTCTGTCTCCGGTGTATTAAACGTTGAGCTTAATACCGGAGGATCGTGGGTGGGGAACAGCTGCTCTACAATCTCCTTAAGTTTTGAAGGGCTGCGCTCGACCGGCTCGCGACTGTTTTTCACCTTGTGCATAATTGTTTTGTATGCAAAACCCCAGGGTTTATGGGCGATCTCTGCACAGAGCTCAAGGAAGCAGAGTCGTTTACTCGCCTTTATTTCGCGTTTCAGATTTGATCTGGCCGTAACGTAGTCGACTCGCAACCGCCCTCTGATCGCAGGGCATGTCTCACGTTGTAGCTTTCTCCGGGATGCGATGCACTCGGCACGCTGAATTTTGATGCTGGAGTTAAACTCCCAGCAGCGGAAACACCTCCTTGTTTGGGGGAGGATGAGGACACGGCAGATAGACCAGTCTATCTCCACTTCACTGGCTGCAGCCACTAGCGATGCTTCCTTAGCAGGCATCTTTATGTAGGCTGTTCGTGTCCCGTTAAAAGATGGCTTTATTCTTGTTTCCAGCCGAACATTGCCAAGCTCGAAACTCTCCCGCAAAACACCCTCTACCATTTCCGTTGTTGTCACCTCGTCTATGTCGCGACATTCAATAGTCGCGTCATTTCCGCGAACGGTGACCTGGCCGGCTTCTCCTATCGAATCCTGCAGAAGATCCTTGTAGTCAGCTCCACATGCAGTATCCTCTGTCTTCAGTTCAAAGATCATGTTGCCCTCCCTGGAGCGCCTGATCTTTGATACTTGCTTTGCTAGCGTTTTGAGCTTGGGATCTGCTTTCACCTTCTGGAGAACTGATGCGTAGGACTCCTTATCGTATAGCCCAAGCATGATCGCCTCCGTCTTCGGCCGTATATTCTTTCTCGGCTTGGGCTCAATGCCAATATGCCCAGTTGGTGTTTTTGCTGTATTTTCGCCGGTATGAATCGCCCTCTGCTGCTTTCGTTTCACTACTGTAGTCCATCGTTCTTGGAACACAGTTTTGTTTTCAGGCTTTGTTGCCTCAATTTTTTTCTGCTTCTTTTGTGCTTCCTCTTCCTCCTCCGCTTATGGCGTTCTGTCTTTCATGCCCCTTTTCGACCCTCCCACTAACGGAAAGAAGGGTGTAGAAGGTAGGCTTCGAGCGTCTCGAGCCTCGCTGAGTGCCTTTTCTACCTTTTCCGCCCGTAGCCTCCAAGTGAGCAGGTCACTTTCTACACGGCTAAGGGATGCCAATATCTTAACCACCATTTTCTTAATGGGAGCATGGACGTTGTTGCGATCCTTTGTAAAAAGGTGCAATTCCTTGGCAGTCTCCAGGGCTTCCTGCAGATCCATGTTGTTTTGAAATGCCTGGCTCAGCGGCACACGCGATAATGGCTCAGTCCTATGGACTTGGCTTCCTTCGTCACGGCTTAAAATTTGCACGGAATCCTCTGCAGGCATCTTGGTGTACGATTCCAGCACAACCAGTTCTCCTTCTACAGCACAAGTTGGCTTACCTGCCACACCACCTTCATATCCAGTTTCTACTGCATCCTGCTGATCACCTCCTACCGGTGGTGATCGTACGGTTTTATTGCTCCTCCCAAAGAAGGAGGTAATACCCAAAGGATTTGGGTGATTCGCGCCGTGGTTGCTCATCACATTTGGGATACTTGATCACGCTTCGTGGATATGAGCCTTAAGTACTGACACTTAACAACGTTTACGGCACCCACACTGAACGCTCTCAGGACACTCGCTCTCACAAGACACTCACACTCTCAGGACAATCACAAGGCACTAAGTTGCTAGCGCACACGCATACGTTCACTTTGGGTCTTGACCCACCTCACTTAGCCACAGCACAAGCTACCGCTAGTGTGCGTGATGGGTCTTGCTTTCGAAGCTGTTTTCACTTACACAAGCAGTATGCTCAGTGTGTGCTTGCTTGGATATGGACGCAACTGACGCTAGTCAAAAACTAACGAAAACATAGCGCACACTCCAGTCACTAACGTCGCACAGCCACACAGAAAGTCGCACTCGGGCACTTAACAAACACCAAACTCCCCGCACAGCTGATGGTAGATCAGCTGTTTGGTGCACAACAGCTGTCTCTGTATCGTCAACAACTCTCCTAAGGCTCGGGCTCCGTCATAGGCAACGAAAGAAGAAACGGCTCCGTTTTGCCAATAGAACACTCGAGGTACTCGCACAAAGTGATTCCAACACTTTGTTCGATACTCCTGCCACACCGCAACAGTTCCTTTCGGAAAAAAGCGATTTGCAGGCAATTTGAATTAGGTAAACTGGGAGCACAAAAACATCCCGTCAGCCGTGCACCGTCTGTCCAACCAAACCCTGTGTGTGTGTGTGTGTGTGTGTGTGTGTGTGTGTGTGTGTGTGTGTGTGTGTGTGTGTGTGTGTGTGTGTGTGTGTGTGTGTGTGTGTGTGTGTGTGTGTGTGTGTGTGTGTGTGTGTGTGTGTGTGTGTGTGTGTGTGTGTGTGTGTGTGTGTGTGTGTGTGTGTGTGTGTGTGTGTGTGTGTGTGTGTGTGTGTGTGTGTGTGTGTGTGTGTGTGTGTGTGTGTGTGTGTGTGTGTGTGTGTGTGTGTGTGTGTGTGTGTGTGTGTGTGTGTGTGTGTGTGTGTGTGTGTGTGTGTGTGTGTGTGTGTGTGTGTGTGTGTGTGTGTGTGTGTGTGTGTGTGTGTGTGTGTGTGTGTGTGTGTGTGTGTGTGTGTGTGTGTGTGTGTGTGTGTGTGTGTGTGTGTGTGTGTGTGTGTGTGTGTGTGTGTGTGTGTGTGTGTGTGTGTGTGTGTGTGTGTGTGTGTGTGTGTGTGTGTGTGTGTGTGTGTGTGTGTGTGTGTGTGTGTGTGTGTGTGTGTGTGTGTCATATAGTACGCGCTAGCAACTATTACACTCTCGTTCACTACACAAACGTTCATAGACATTTACGGACATTAACTATACAAACAGCACACCATTTACACTGAACGCTTAACGCTTAGGCACGACCATGTAGCTGGTCGTCTTTCTACCTCTGCTGCAGTTTGGACGTTATCAGCAGCATCGTTGTTGACGCTGCTTCCCACAACTCACTGCTCTGCAACATCAGCTGCACCAGGTTCGATTGGCTCACCTCTGTACCGCATATGCCGTTCAGCTGCTGACGTTCTGCGCTGAATGTTGGGCAGCGGAACATGACATGTTCTGCCGTCTCGTCTGCATCCGGACACGCTGGACATTGAGGTGAAGACGTGTGCCGAAACCTGTACAGGTAGTGCCTAAAACAGCCATGGCCAGAAAGTATCTGGGTGACAAAGAAGTCCACGTCACCGTGCTTCCTGTCCAACCATGCTGCTATATCAGGGATCAGCGTGTGTGTCCACCTACCGTTCACAGCGTTGGACCAGCTGTTCTGCCACATCCTGATGGAGTTCGCCCTCGCAGCCTTTCTAGCAGTTCCCGCGTTGGGTTCCCCCGTACGTGCAATTTGGAAGCACACTGAGTCCTCCTCGAGCGTTATGCACACAGGCGTCAACCCAGCAATCACGCAAACTGCTTCGTACGAGATCGTACGATAGGCACTAGCGACTCGCATAGCCAGTCGCCTATGTATTTTGTTCACTGTGTCTTGGTGCTGCTTCTGCTGCAAAATGTGCGCCCAAACTGGCGCACCATATCTCAACACTGAAGTGGCTACGTTGCAATGAAGTCGCCTTATTCTGCTGCTTGCTCCTCCAATATTGGCCATGAAGGACGCCAACGCGTTGGATATTTTCATCGCCTTCGTGCAGGACTCCTCAAGGTGTTTCTTGAAGTTTAAACGATCATCGATGGACACCAAGGTACCTGAGGTGTCGTACAGATTCGATGTTGCTCGAGCCAACTCGTATCGTCGCCTTCTGCACTTCTTTATGGATGCTAATGATGATAAACTCAGTATTCGAGTGAGCTATCTGGAGATGAACCTCCCGCATCCATGCATCGATCATACCGACCGAGTCAGTAGCCAACACTTCAACCTCTCTTATCGACTCCCCGGTGACTGTCAGTGCGATGTCGTCCGCAAATCCGGTGAGCTCTGCTCCGGGCGGGAGTGAGAGAGTAAGCACTGCGTCATACATGGCGTTCCATAGAGTGGGACCGAGAACTGAGCCCTGCGGAACGCCAGCGGTTATTTTGGCTATTTTTGGCCCTTCTTCCGTGTCGTACAGCAGAACTCGTTCGTCGAGATAACTCCTTAGCAGCCTACACAGGTACGGGGGAACCTTCATGCGATCCAGCGCCATCGCAATTGCTGCCCAGCTTGCACTGTTGAAGGCATTCTTAACATCAATTGTGATGACGGCACAGTAGCGAGCTCCACCTCTCTTCCGTTTGAACGCGGCCTCGCCTCTTTTCAGCACAGCTAACATGGCGTCGACCGTTGACCTCCCCTTCCGAAATCCGTACTGCCTCTCTGAAAGGCCGTGTCGTCCTTCAGTGTAGACAGCCAAGCGATCCAGGATTGGTATCTCTTGTGCCTTAGCCAGGGAGTCGACGAGTCCCAATGGCCTTAGGGCTGACGGATCGCCTGCTGGTTTACCCGGCTTTGGAATCAACACCAGTTTCTGCTTCTTCCAAAATGCTGGAAATTGTCCTGTCGATAGAGGACACTGAAGCACCTTTCGAAAAACCTCAGGGTAGGCCTGCATTGCTGCCTTCACTGCCTCGTTGGGGATGCCATCAGGACCGGGTGTTTTCCCAGGCTTGAGGCGGCCCGCTAGCTTCAGGATCTCAGCCGTTGTTATATGCTCTGCTTCTGTCTCCGGTGTATTAAACGTTGAGCTTAATACCGGAGGATCGTGGGTGGGGAACAGCTGCTCTACAATCTCCTTAAGTTTTGAAGGGCTGCGCTCGACCGGCTCGCGACTGTTTTTCACCTTGTGCATAATTGTTTTGTATGCAAAACCCCAGGGTTTATGGGCGATCTCTGCACAGAGCTCAAGGAAGCAGAGTCGTTTACTCGCCTTTATTTCGCGTTTCAGATTTGATCTGGCCGTAACGTAGTCGACTCGCAACCGCCCTCTGATCGCAGGGCATGTCTCACGTTGTAGCTTTCTCCGGGATGCGATGCACTCGGCACGCTGAATTTTGATGCTGGAGTTAAACTCCCAGCAGCGGAAACACCTCCTTGTTTGGGGGAGGATGAGGACACGGCAGATAGACCAGTCTATCTCCACTTCACTGGCTGCAGCCACTAGCGATGCTTCCTTAGCAGGCATCTTTATGTAGGCTGTTCGTGTCCCGTTAAAAGATGGCTTTATTCTTGTTTCCAGCCGAACATTGCCAAGCTCGAAACTCTCCCGCAAAACACCCTCTACCATTTCCGTTGTTGTCACCTCGTCTATGTCGCGACATTCAATAGTCGCGTCATTTCCGCGAACGGTGACCTGGCCGGCTTCTCCTATCGAATCCTGCAGAAGATCCTTGTAGTCAGCTCCACATGCAGTATCCTCTGTCTTCAGTTCAAAGATCATGTTGCCCTCCCTGGAGCGCCTGATCTTTGATACTTGCTTTGCTAGCGTTTTGAGCTTGGGATCTGCTTTCACCTTCTGGAGAACTGATGCGTAGGACTCCTTATCGTATAGCCCAAGCATGATCGCCTCCGTCTTCGGCCGTATATTCTTTCTCGGCTTGGGCTCAATGCCAATATGCCCAGTTGGTGTTTTTGCTGTATTTTCGCCGGTATGAATCGCCCTCTGCTGCTTTCGTTTCACTACTGTAGTCCATCGTTCTTGGAACACAGTTTTGTTTTCAGGCTTTGTTGCCTCAATTTTTTTCTGCTTCTTTTGTGCTTCCTCTTCCTCCTCCGCTTATGGCGTTCTGTCTTTCATGCCCCTTTTCGACCCTCCCACTAACGGAAAGAAGGGTGTAGAAGGTAGGCTTCGAGCGTCTCGAGCCTCGCTGAGTGCCTTTTCTACCTTTTCCGCCCGTAGCCTCCAAGTGAGCAGGTCACTTTCTACACGGCTAAGGGATGCCAATATCTTAACCACCATTTTCTTAATGGGAGCATGGACGTTGTTGCGATCCTTTGTAAAAAGGTGCAATTCCTTGGCAGTCTCCAGGGCTTCCTGCAGATCCATGTTGTTTTGAAATGCCTGGCTCAGCGGCACACGCGATAATGGCTCAGTCCTATGGACTTGGCTTCCTTCGTCACGGCTTAAAATTTGCACGGAATCCTCTGCAGGCATCTTGGTGTACGATTCCAGCACAACCAGTTCTCCTTCTACAGCACAAGTTGGCTTACCTGCCACACCACCTTCATATCCAGTTTCTACTGCATCCTGCTGATCACCTCCTACCGGTGGTGATCGTACGGTTTTATTGCTCCTCCCAAAGAAGGAGGTAATACCCAAAGGATTTGGGTGATTCGCGCCGTGGTTGCTCATCACATTTGGGATACTTGATCACGCTTCGTGGATATGAGCCTTAAGTACTGACACTTAACAACGTTTACGGCACCCACACTGAACGCTCTCAGGACACTCGCTCTCACAAGACACTCACACTCTCAGGACAATCACAAGGCACTAAGTTGCTAGCGCACACGCATACGTTCACTTTGGGTCTTGACCCACCTCACTTAGCCACAGCACAAGCTACCGCTAGTGTGCGTGATGGGTCTTGCTTTCGAAGCTGTTTTCACTTACACAAGCAGTATGCTCAGTGTGTGCTTGCTTGGATATGGACGCAACTGACGCTAGTCAAAAACTAACGAAAACATAGCGCACACTCCAGTCACTAACGTCGCACAGCCACACAGAAAGTCGCACTCGGGCACTTAACAAACACCAAACTCCCCGCACAGCTGATGGTAGATCAGCTGTTTGGTGCACAACAGCTGTCTCTGTATCGTCAACAACTCTCCTAAGGCTCGGGCTCCGTCATAGGCAACGAAAGAAGAAACGGCTCCGTTTTGCCAATAGAACACTCGAGGTACTCGCACAAAGTGATTCCAACACTTTGTTCGATACTCCTGCCACACCGCAACAGTTCCTTTCGGAAAAAAGCGATTTGCAGGCAATTTGAATTAGGTAAACTGGGAGCACAAAAACATCCCGTCAGCCGTGCACCGTCTGTCCAACCAAAGCCTGTGTGTGTGTGTGTGTGTGTGTGTGTGTGTGTGTGTGTGTGTGTGTGTGTGTGTGTGTGTGTGTGTGTGTGTGTGTGTGTGTGTGTGTGTGTGTGTGTGTGTGTGTGTGTGTGTGTGTGTGTGTGTGTGTGTGTGTGTGTGTGTGTGTGTGTGTGTGTGTGTGTGTGTGTGTGTGTGTGTGTGTGTGTGTGTGTGTGTGTGTGTGTGTGTGTGTGTGTGTGTGTGTGTGTGTGTGTGTGTGTGTGTGTGTGTGTGTGTGTGTGTGTGTGTGTGTGTGTGTGTGTGTGTGTGTGTGTGTGTGTGTGTGTGTGTGTGTGTGTGTGTGTGTGTGTGTGTGTGTGTGTGTGTGTGTGTGTGTGTGTGTGTGTGTGTGTGTGTGTGTGTGTGTGTGTGTGTGTGTGTGTGTGTGTGTGTGTGTGTGTGTGTGTGTGTGTGTGTGTGTGTGTGTGTGTGTGTGTGTGTGTGTGTGTGTGTGTGTGTGTGTGTGTGTGTGTGTGTGTGTGTGTGTGTGTGTGTGTGTGTGTGTGTGTGTGTGTGTGTGTGTGTGTGTGTGTGTGTCATATAGTACGCGCTAGCAACTATTACACTCTCGTTCACTACACAAACGTTCATAGACATTTACGGACATTAACTATACAAACAGCACACCATTTACACTGAACGCTTAACGCTTAGGCACGACCATGCAGCTGGTCGTCTTTCTACCTCTGCTGCAGTTTGGACGTTATCAGCAGCATCGTTGTTGACGCTGCTTCCCACAACTCACTGCTCTGCAACATCAGCTGCACCAGGTTCGATTGGCTCACCTCTGTACCGCATATGCCGTTCAGCTGCTGACGTTCTGCGCTGAATGTTGGGCAGCGGAACATGACATGTTCTGCCGTCTCGTCTGCATCCGGACACGCTGGACATTGAGGTGAAGACGTGTGCCGAAACCTGTACAGGTAGTGCCTAAAACAGCCATGGCCAGAAAGTATCTGGGTGACAAAGAAGTCCACGTCACCGTGCTTCCTGTCCAACCATGCTGCTATATCAGGGATCAGCGTGTGTGTCCACCTACCGTTCACAGCGTTGGACCAGCTGTTCTGCCACATCCTGATGGAGTTCGCCCTCGCAGCCTTTCTAGCAGTTCCCGCGTTGGGTTCCCCCGTACGTGCAATTTGGAAGCACTCTGAGTCCTCCTCGAGCGTTATGCACACAGGCGTCAACCCAGCAATCACGCAAACTGCTTCGTACGAGATCGTACGATAGGCACTAGCGACTCGCATAGCCAGTCGCCTATGTATTTTGTTCACTGTGTCTTGGTGCTGCTTCTGCTGCAAAATGTGCGCCCAAACTGGCGCACCATATCTCAACACTGAAGTGGCTACGTTGCAATGAAGTCGCCTTATTCTGCTGCTTGCTCCTCCAATATTGGCCATGAAGGACGCCAACGCGTTGGATATTTTCATCGCCTTCGTGCAGGACTCCTCAAGGTGTTTCTTGAAGTTTAAACGATCATCGATGGACACCAAGGTACCTGAGGTGTCGTACAGATTCGATGTTGCTCGAGCCAACTCGTATCGTCGTCTTCTGCACTTCTTTATGGATGCTAATGATGATAAACTCAGTATTCGAGTGAGCTATCTGGAGATGAACCTCCCGCATCCATGCATCGATCATACCGACCGAGTCAGTAGCCAACACTTCAACCTCTCTTATCGACTCCCCGGTGACTGTCAGTGCGATGTCGTCCGCAAATCCGGTGAGCTCTGCTCCGGGCGGGAGTGAGAGAGTAAGCACTGCGTCATACATGGCGTTCCATAGAGTGGGACCGAGAACTGAGCCCTGCGGAACGCCAGCGGTTATTTTGGCTATTTTTGGCCCTTCTTCCGTGTCGTACAGCAGAACTCGTTCGTCGAGATAACTCCTTAGCAGCCTACACAGGTACGGGGGAACCTTCATGCGATCCAGCGCCATCGCAATTGCTGCCCAGCTTGCACTGTTGAAGGCATTCTTAACATCAATTGTGATGACGGCACAGTAGCGAGCTCCACCTCTCTTCCGTTTGAACGCGGCCTCGCCTCTTTTCAGCACAGCTAACATGGCGTCGACCGTTGACCTCCCCTTCCGAAATCCGTACTGCCTCTCTGAAAGGCCGTGTCGTCCTTCAGTGTAGACAGCCAAGCGATCCAGGATTGGTATCTCTTGTGCCTTAGCCAGGGAGTCGACGAGTCCCAATGGCCTTAGGGCTGACGGATCGCCTGCTGGTTTACCCGGCTTTGGAATCAACACCAGTTACTGCTTCTTCCAAAATGCTGGAAATTGTCCTGTCGATAGAGGACACTGAAGCACCTTTCGAAAAACCTCAGGGTAGGCCTGCATTGCTGCCTTCACTGCCTCGTTGGGGATGCCATCAGGACCGGGTGTTTTCCCAGGCTTGAGGCGGCCCGCTAGCTTCAGGATCTCAGCCGTTGTTATATGCTCTGCTTCTGTCTCCGGTGTATTAAACGTTGAGCTTAATACCGGAGGATCGTGGGTGGGGAACAGCTGCTCTACAATCTCCTTACGACTGTTTTTCACCTTGTGCATAATTGTTTTGTATGCAAAACCCCAGGGTTTATGGGCGATCTCTGCACAGAGCTCAAGGAAGCAGAGTCGTTTACTCGCCTTTATTTCGCGTTTCAGATTTGATCTGGCCGTAACGTAGTCGACTCGCAACCGCCCTCTGATCGCAGGGCATGTCTCACGTTGTAGCTTTCTCCGGGATGCGATGCACTCGGCACGCTGAATTTTGATGCTGGAGTTAAACTCCCAGCAGCGGAAACACCTCCTTGTTTGGGGGAGGATGAGGACACGGCAGATAGACCAGTCTATCTCCACTTCACTGGCTGCAGCTGGCTGCAGCCACTAGCGATGCTTCCTTAGCAGGCATCTTTATGTAGGCTGTTCGTGTCCCGTTAAAAGATGGCTTTATTCTTGTTTCCAGCCGAACATTGCCAAGCTCGAAACTCTCCCGCAAAACACCCTCTACCATTTCCGTTGTTGTCACCTCGTCTATGTCGCGACATTCAATAGTCGCGTCATTTCCGCGAACGGTGACCTGGCCGGCTTCTCCTATCGAATCCTGCAGAAGATCCTTGTAGTCAGCTCCACATGCAGTATCCTCTGTCTTCAGTTCAAAGATCATGTTGCCCTCCCTGGAGCGCCTGATCTTTGATACTAGCTTTGCTAGCGTTTTGAGCTTGGGATCTGCTTTCACCTTCTGGAGAACTGATGCGTAGGACTCCTTATCGTATAGCCCAAGCATGATCGCCTCCGTCTTCGGCCGTATATTCTTTCTCGGCTTGGGCTCAATGCCAATATGCCCAGTTGGTGTTTTTGCTGTATTTTCGCCGGTATGAATCGCCCTCTGCTGCTTTCGTTTCACTACTGTAGTCCATCGTTCTTGGAACACAGTTTTGTTTTCAGGCTTTGTTGCCTCAATTTTTTTCTGCTTCTTTTGTGCTTCCTCTTCCTCCTCCGCTTCCGGCGTTCTGTCTTTCATGCCCCTTTTCGACCCTCCCACTAACGGAAAGAAGGGTGTAGAAGGTAGGCTTCGAGCGTCTCGAGCCTCGCTGAGTGCCTTTTCTACCTTTTCCGCCCGTAGCCTCCAAGTGAGCAGGTCACTTTCTACACGGCTAAGGGATGCCAATATCTTAACCACCATTTTCTTAATGGGAGCATGGACGTTGTTGCGATCCTTTGTAAAAAGGTGCAATTCCTTGGCAGTCTCCAGGGCTTCCTGCAGATCCATGTTGTTTTGAAATGCCTGGCTCAGCGGCACACGCGATAATGGCTCAGTCCTATGGACTTGGCTTCCTTCGTCACGGCTTAAAATTTGCACGGAATCCTCTGCAGGCATCTTGGTGTACGATTCCAGCACAACCAGTTCTCCTTCTACAGCACAAGTTGGCTTACCTGCCACACCACCTTCATATCCAGTTTCTACTGCATCCTGCTGATCACCTCCTACCGGTGGTGATCGTACGGTTTTATTGCTCCTCCCAAAGAAGGAGGTAATACCCAAAGGATTTGGGTGATTCGCGCCGTGGTTGCTCATCACATTTGGGATACTTGATCACGCTTCGTGGATATGAGCCTTAAGTACTGACACTTAACAACGTTTACGGCACCCACACTGAACGCTCTCAGGACACTCGCTCTCACAAGACACTCACACTCTCAGGACAATCACAAGGCACTAAGTTGCTAGCGCACACGCATACGTTCACTTTGGTTCTTGACCCACCTCACTTAGCCACAGCACAAGCTACCGCTAGTGTGCGTGATGGGTCTTGCTTTCGAAGCTGTTTTCACTTACACAAGCAGTATGCTCAGTGTGTGCTTGCTTGGATATGGACGCAACTGACGCTAGTCAAAAACTAACGAAAACATAGCGCACACTCCAGTCACTAACGTCGCACAGCCACACAGAAAGTCGCACTCGGGCACTTAACAAACACCAAACTCCCCGCACAGCTGATGGTAGATCAGCTGTTTGGTGCACAACAGCTGTCTCTGTATCGTCAACAACTCTCCTAAGGCTCGGGCTCCGTCATAGGCAATGAAAGAAAAAACGGTTCCGTTTTGTCAACAGAACACTCGAGGTACTCGCACTCGTTGTGATTCCAACACTTTGTTCAATACTCCTGCCACACCGCAGCAGTTCCTTTCGGAAAAAGGCGATTTGCAGGCAATTTGAATTAGGTAGACTGGGAGCACAAAAACACTGTGTCCATTGTGCATCCAAATTGTGTGTGTTTGTGTGTGTGTGTGTGTGTGTGTGTGTACCGGATGTGCGCGCAAGAAAAAAAATTCTTCTTCTTCTTCTTGGTTGCAGGTTGTAGCCTCCTATGATGTCAAAAACTCATAATCAGAGGCATACTGCATGGTAGAAAGAGAGGACATGTGTCCATTTCTCTTGCTTTTCTGTTTCTGTTTTTGTTTCTTTTTATGTTTGTTTATGTCTCTGTCTTCATTTCTATGTCTTTTGTGTGTCTTGTCGTGTAAAAAAACAACACACATACATACAAATAAATAAATATACACAAATTTATAAATACACAAACCGACAGGTAAAAACTGTCCTTACCATGAACTTAGGGTAAGGAGAGTTTTTGCCTGTCGGTTTGTGTATTTATAAATATGTGTATATTTATTTATTTGTATGTTTGTGTGTTGTTTTTATTTATCTATTTTTTTACTACGTATATACTTTTTTGTTTTTTTTTTGTGTACGTATTTTTACTTTTTTATTATTTTTTTTTGTTTTGTGTTTTTTTTTCCTTTTTTCTTTATTAAATTCCTATTGTTTTTTGTGTTTGTATATATTATTTCCTGTGTATGGTTAGAAACTCTTGTATTTTCTCTTTGTACGTTATTTGTTCGCAAATGTGTACTAGAGGTTCGTTTCTAAGAGTTTGTGTCTGTTTGTAAAATGATTTTGTTCCAATAGGTCTCCTGATATAGCCTAAAAAACCTCTTTGGTATTAGTTTGCAACCGAAAACCTTGCATTTTTTTCTTGGGTATTCCCTTTATATCTGGAAGGGATAGGATATCTGTGTGCCTTTTGGTTTGTGTGGTTTCCTTATTTTCTTTTTCTAATATGATCCTATTTTTACCTATCTTATTTCGTAATTCTTATTTCAAATAAATAAAATAAATTAAGTACAATAATTAAAACTTAATTTTTATGGCTATTGTGTAAAAAATACTATGTATGGATGTGTGTTTCAGTTTTTTAAATATTTAGTTCATAATGTCCTGTTCTGACTGGTTATTGTTTGGTTTTGGCTTGTATGTATTTTTATTATTATTTTATTTTTTATTAATTTTTTTTTTTGGTGATCGGTGTCTATTGTTTTCTCTATTCGATGGTCTCTTGGTTCTATGCTTTTCATATTTCTATTTTGTTTTTCTCTAAATGGTCTATTATTAGTTTGATCATCTTTCCGGATGTGAGTTGCCAGTTTTTTATGAGGTTTTCTTTGGTAATGTCTTTGTGTCTGTTAAACTTTGGACATACAAAAATTTTATGCCAACCGGTATTTGGTGTGTTGCACGTATCACAGTTACCTTCCTGAATTATTTTCATTTTGTGTAGCCAGTATTCCGATAGATCATGCCCCGTTAATATTTTGTTTGCTAGTTTTACTTCCTTGGCTGTTAGTATTGTGTGTTTGTACCATAACTCAAATTGGAAATCTTTTTGTACCATAACTCAAATTGGAAATCTTTTTGAAATTCAGTGAATTTTTTCTCTTTGCTGGTTGTTGTGTTTTTATACCATTCTTGTGTCTGTTTCTCCATCTGTTTCTTTTTGATATATTTTTATTTTTTTAATGATGTTCTCTGTTATTGTGCCTTTTTTGGCAAGCTCATCTGCTGTTTCATTACCTCTTATCCCTGTGTGAGATGGAATCCAGATTATCTCTGCATTTAGTTTTACTCCTATTTTTATTATATTGTGTATTATTTCTTCTATTAGTATTTCATCTTGTGCATTTTGTATTATCATACATGCTGTAAGGCTGTCTGTATATATTATAGGTTGAGATAAATTCGTTTCGTTAGCCTTCTTAAGCGCTTCGTGTATAGCAATTATTTCTGTCGAGGTTATGGACGCGTAGTTTTTTATTTTGTAGTCATAATATGCGTGAATGTTTTTTGTTTTTATGTATATTCCTATTCCTGCTGTTTCGTTGCATGTGCTTCCGTCCGTATAGATATTAGGTCTATTTTGATTGTTTTGATTTAGTTTTTTCAATGTTATTTGTTTCATTGTTTCCTTGTCTTTGTTAGTCTTTTTTCCTATTTCGTTTGTGGGTGACGTGTCTATTGTGATTTTTTCCTGGATATTGTTGTTTGTGGCTAAGTATAAGTTCGTGTATGTTGGATGTTTTTTTTTCAAATAAATTTTCTTCGTATGTTTTCTTCGAAGTTTTCTTTTTTTTTTCAATTCGTTCTTTGGTGTTTTAGGAGTTGTACCCTTTAGGTTTAGAGAATGTTTTTGTCAGTTCTTTTTTGGTTGTAAATTCATTTCTTATTTGGAATGGGATTTCTGCGGCAATGGCGTGTAGAGTATTTATTGGTGTAGTTTTAGCAATCCTGTATCTTTCCTAATTGCTTGGTGTATTGTAGTTATTATGCTGTTTTGGTTATTTTTATTGCTATTCTTTGTGAAAGAGCATCCTGATTCCAGTATGTTTCTGATAGTTGCTTTATATATTGTTAGGGCTTTGTATGGGTAAAGGTTGTTTTTTTTTTGGCGCATAGTATTTTCAGTACGTTTAGTCTACCATTTGCTTTGTTTTTTATGTGTTCTATGTGTTTTTTGAATGTTAGTTATTTGTCTATTATTGTTCCTAGGTATTTGTATGTATTGACTTCCTCGATTGGATTATTTTGAATGATTAGAATTATCCTGTTGGTTGTTTCGTTGAAGGTCATGAATTTGGTTTTTGTTGTGTTTATAGCGAAGTTTATTTTTGTTATTTCCTCGATGAATTTGTTTAGTGCTGTTTGGAGGTTGTTTTCTAATTCTGTGTGTGATTTTCCGTGAGCTATAATGGGAAAGTCGTCCGCATATTGTATCAATTTGGTTTGTGGGTTGTTTATTTGGTTGTGTAGGTCTTTGGTATAGAGGTTGAATAAAGTTGGGGACATGACGTCGCCTTATGGAAGGCCATCTGTTATGAGTTTTTTTTAGAGTTTGGTTGTTGCTTTCAATTGTTATGGTTCTATTTGTTAGGAATGCTTTAACCCATCTGGTAATCTGGCAAGGTATCTGGGATTCAATCATTTTTTCGATGAGTGTAGAAAACACAGTTAAAAAAAGTCTAGAATTAGTTGGGAACGCTATTTTAGCGGAGCGAACCAAAAAATTAGTTTGCTTTATTTCCTGGTTTTCTAGCGGTACTAATGCCGCTCACGCGATTGTTCAGCCCTTTTATAAACCTATTTCTCGTCCTGGTCCTTCACTCACCGCGGAACTCAGTTATCCCGACCGCGAAGCTTTCTTCCGACAACTTCGTAAATACGAATTTCGACATTAAATTCCCACAATGACAGCAGCGGTCGGTGTAAACACCGCTTGTTTACAACATTGCCTCCCGCAGTGAGACAACTAGATTTTCGTCCTGCATCTGTCTCACTCTACTTCCTGCTGCTGTCGCTGCTGTTTGCTGTCACTTTACCATGCGCCGCACTTTGTTTACTACTCCTAGCTCACGCAGGTAAGTTTCCTTGCTGTACATCTAATAACGCAATCTTTGTCGCAGGTCGTTTATAAATCCCACTGGCGGTTTGGACACTTGCCTGCCTTACTTGACCGTCCTGGGCCCTAACTACATCGATTACGCGTCCCTTCGGCCAACTGTTCCGCGGCAAACAATTGTCAACGATAACTACTATGTCTCCACCTGAATCGGCCGCACCGACTCAAACCACTTCGATCGGCGGGTCAGCGTGGGGAGATATTCCGATACCCATCTCCTCCAGAATACGTCTGCGTTGCGTTGGGCGGCTCTCCATGCTGATTTAACGGCGGTACTACTGTCGTCAAATACGGCGGGCGGCTTGCACCCGTTGGAGCTTCCGAGTAGTAGATGGTTTGGTGTGATCGGTGTGTCCATCTCGTCGTCCAATGGCACGTAGGTAAGTGGTCTCGAGTTGATGATGAACTCGATTTCCGTCAGCGTCGACATCAGCACCTCGTCCGTCGGCTTTCGTGGCAGCTCAAATTGACTCAGCACTTTCTTTACAGACCGGACCAGTCTCTCCCAGCATCCGCCGAAATGTGGTGCAGCTGGCTAATTAAAGCTCCATTTCATCTCGAGCCCAACGAATTCGTCCATCATCGCGTCAACGTCGACGGCCTGCAAGGCTTCCTCCAGCTCCCGAGCCGACCCGACGAAATTGGTTCCCCTATCGGTGATCATCTCTAACGGTTTTCCGCGCCTAGCGATGAAGCGCCGAATCGCCATAATGCAGGACGCCGTTGTGAGAGAGTGAGCCATTTCCAAATGGATAGCTCTGGACGTCAGGCAGGTGAATATGACTCCCCATCTTTTTTCTACTCGTCTTCCTACGGCAACCAGCAGGGGTCCAAAATAGTCCACGCCTGTGAATGAGAAAGCTCGTTGCCCGACCGCAACTCGTTGGAATGGAACGTTTCCCATCGAGGGAGGCTCCGGAGTGGCTCCATCTGTTTTGCATCGCTGGCAGGACTTACGTACACGGTTGTACTCACCCAGGACCCGTGGTATATAAAACCGAGCTCGCAGCTCACTAACAACCGTGCGGTGGTTACAGTGCTTGTATCGTTCGTGGTAGCTGAGTATTAGCAACTCTGTTCCACGATGCTTCCGAGGGAGGATGATAGGTTGCTGCAGTGTTTCGCTGACCGACAACGTCACAGCCAGGCGCCCTCCCATCCTCACTATTCCGTGTTCGTCTAGTACCGGCGACAATTTGTAGAGAGGACTGCTCTTCTCCACCCTGCTCTTCCACGGCTGCAACTGAGAGGGATCCTTCTTAAAGAGCGTATTTCACACGCATACACGTCCGCCTGTATTTGCGTGATGATGATCTTCTCGGCCCGTGCCAGCTCTTCTTGTGTCAGCGGTTCACCTAAAATGACATCTTTCCTGATGGCTCGACGGACATTAGTGACAAATCTCACCACATACGCAACTGCCCGCAGAAGCCTTCTCCATTTCGAGAAACGATGAAAATTAATGAGAGGCTCCTGCACCGTATGATGCAACACGTTGGGACGTAGTTCTTCAGGGGTGTCTGAAAATGGTGCTTCGGCGGCGGGCCAGAGTGATTCAGGGCCCCATAAGAACCTCGGACCGTTGAACCAGCGACTAGTAGGCGATAGATCCGGTGTTTTCGTCCATTTCGTCCCGTCATCGGCTACGTTCCATTTCGTTGGGATCCAACGCCATTGCTCAACCTCCGTTGTTTCGAGCAGCTCTCCGACCCGAAATGCTACAAATTGATTGTAGCGCCGATGATCAGAACGCAAACAACTGAACACGTTCCGCGAGTCTGTCCAAAACACCGTGCGCGAGATGTTTAATCGATGTGAGTTGACGATCGTAGCCGCTAATCGGGCACCAATCACCGCCGCTAGCAGCTCTAGTCGCGGGATCGAGATGAAACGCATCGGAGCCACACGAGTTTTCTCGTGTGGCTCCATCTTCTTCGAACCTCATATAAGCGACTGCGGCCATCCCATTCTCACTTGCGTCGCAAAACACATGCAGCTCTACTCCGGCGCGAATCGACGTGACCGCTCGATAACATTTTCTGACTCGCACCTTATCGACATCAGGGAGCACTCGTTGCCAAATTAACCACTTTTCCGCCAGTGGGTCATGCAGCTCCTGATCCCATCCTATTCCGGAACGCCATACCTCTTGCAGGAGAACTTTCAAATACATCAGAAACAGCCCGAGCAAACCCATGGAATCGTAGATGCTCATCAGGATCCGGAGTAGGTTACGCTTCGTTGTGCACGACTTGCCCGCCTGTAGTTTTTCATTGAACTGCGTTGAGGGCCGGAAAGTAAACGTATCGGAAGCCGTGTCCCACCACATACCGAGCACCTTTTCCGTTGCTAAACCGTAGCCGCTATCGATGCTTTTCTGATGTTCCGCTTGTATCTGCAGTTGCCTCGCCACCTCTAATGAATTAGATACCCAATTCCGGATTTCGAATCCTCCTTTGCCGTGCACCTCCCGAACCTCTTTCGCTAGGCGTACAGTTTCTTCCTCCGTTTCCACACTCACGAGCATATCGTCCACGTAGTGCTCGTCTTTGATGCATTTTGCCGCACGCGGGAACTCTTTCTCGAATCGCTCTGCGTTGAGATTCTTCACGAACTGTGCGCTGCTCGGCGAACAAGCAGCGCCAAACGTCATCACGGTTACCACGTACACGGCCGGATCGCCGTGTTGATCGTTTCCATCCCAAAAGATCATCTGGCTCCGCTGGTCTTCCCTTCGCATCAACACCTGATGGAACATTTCACGAATGTCCCCCACGACAGCGACACGAAACTCTCGGAACTTAAAGAGAACGGAAAGGAGCCCGGCAAGCAAATCGGGTCCCGCTAAAAGGAAGGAATTAAGGCTGACTCCACTCACCTTTGCCGCCGCATCAAAAACCATGCGAATTTTTCCCGGTTTATTTGGGTTGGTAACCGGGAAAATAGGTAGAAACCAGTCGTTCGGTCGTTTGTCCTCCGCTTCACTCGCTGACAAACGTCGAATGTAGCCCTTCTGGATGTAGTTGTATAATTTTGCACTGGGGTGGGAATTTATAAACTTGTGATATTGGCGGTTGTAAAATGATGTTTCACGCTTGGCTTCTCTTTTGCTACTGTTTATTCCTTTGTCCGTTTTAGTTCATTTTTACAAGTTCATTCGTGTTCATGCAACTTATCTTACCACAGTTCATATGCCTAAGATTTTGCGTTCAGTTAACATGTATAGCTCCTACGGTTGTCAAGTACGAAACGTAAACAAAACAATTACTTGACATATTTCTAACTGTGAATTAATCCCTAGAAATCCAACATTCCGGCCACCAAAAGATAATTCTTTTTAACTAGTACTAAAGTTATAATTCGCATTCAATTCCTGAAACCGTTTTCTATTTAGCACTGTCCTGCTCCTCAGTGTTTAGATAACATTTGTCGGTAGTGACAATGTTTACCTGTCAATCAGTTTACACGTGGTGGGCCTTGTGTTGAATTATCCGTAATAGGATTCGGTAGTAAGGCGAGTCTGTTGACTGCTCTAACTATTTCCTTCCCTGACCCAGTGCGTAAAGTTACTACTCTGACCACTCCGTCTTTACCTGGGTGTAGTGCTTTGATTCGTCCTTTCGGCCACACGGTAGGCGGTACGTTGTCTTCCTTCACAATCACTAACTGGTTTACTTCTAGTGTTACCGGGGAGACTTAGAATACTTTGCTCTAGCTTGAAGTTGTTGCAAGTATTCTGGGTACCATCGTGTCCAAATTGATTGCACCTGTTTCTGAACGAGCTGATATTGTGTCAAGCAATTATTTGGAATATTAGTAACGTCGACCTCTGGTACCGCTTGCATATTAGATCCTACTAGAAAATGACCGGGAGTCAACGTTTCTAAATCAGTCGGTTCATCAGACAATGGTATCAATGGACGCGAATTTAAACATTGTTCGACCTGTGCCAAAAGGGTAAGCATATTTTCTTGTGTAATGCTGCTAACTCCTATCGTTTTAGTGATATGCCTTTTTGCTGACTTTACTGCTGCCTCCCAAAGTCCTCCGAAATGAGGCGCCCTTGGAGGAATGAATTTCCAACTTATTTCATTGTTCGCACACCAATCAAATATCAATCTCCTATCACTATCGTCGGTTTTCAACATTTTGTAAATGCGATTCAGTTCGTGAACTGCTCCTTTGAACGTAGTCGCATTGTCCGAGTGTAACTCGATTATCTTGCCTCTGCGAGCAACAAATCGACGTAATGCTGCTAAAAACGCCGTCGTGGTGAGATCGCTCACGAACTCGATATGTACGGCCCGTGTCGCGAAACAGACAAAAATCGCGATATACGCCTTTACTGGACTTCGATTGCGGATCGTTGATTTCAGAAGAAATGGTCCGCAGCAGTCCACACCGCTAACGACAAACGGCCTCGTTGGTGTTACTCGGGATTCTGGCAAGTCTGCTACCGCTTGTTCACCAATACCGGTTTGTGCTTGAAGCAAGTGTGGCATCGGTGATAGACACTCCTCGTAAGATTTCGACCACCAATCAACCAAAAACGTTGTCGAATCGTTGCTAACATCAGCTGCGGTCCGGCATGAAGTAACTGCAGATGGTAGGCTGTTACTAACAGTGTGGCTAAGTAATGCGATGCGGCAATGATGATGGGATGCTTTGAATCATTGGAAATGTGTGCATTTCCAAGCCGGCCACCGATGCGTAGAATGCCCATTTCATCAAGGTACGCTGACAACCACTTTAACTTCGATTTTTCACTAACGTGTTTCCCTCCTTTCAGTTCGTTAAGCTCTTCCGTGAATGAATCCTGTTGTGCTAGCTGGCACAACCTTAGTTTTGCACTTCGCAGTTCCGTCGCCGTAAGTGGTGGAACAGCATTCTCCAGCTGCTTGATTGGCCACAGCTTCTTACTCGATGATAACTCGCTGATGCTTGCTCGGCAGCTCTTGATGAAGCGTAGGCAATATCCCATAACTCGTCTCAACTTACTGTACGATGAAAATCGTTCGAAAAGTTTGACACGGAACTCACACTTCGTTGAGACAATCAGTGACACCTTTGCTCGCTCTTCGATGTCTCCTTTGTCCTTGATGGGAAGTGGGACAGGTTGTGGCCACTCATCCTTACCGAGAGCCAGCCAATGAGGTCCATGCCAACAACGATCACTTTTCAACAAATCGTCTGGTTTCAGACCCCGTGAGATGTCATCTGCAGGGTTATCACAGTCTGGAACATGACGCCAGGCTGTGACTCTCGTCTCCTCCTGTATTTGGGCCACCCTATTGGCCACAAATGGTTTCCATCGACGTGGAGGAGAATTCAGCCAGTACATCACTGTCATTGAGTCGGTCCAACAGATGGTCATCGTAGATGACGTTATCGCTCGACTGGCTTTCTGGAATAGTTGGACCGCTAGTCGCGCGGCGCACAACTCCAACCTGGCAATTGCATGTGTGTTTACCAAGGCTACGACTTTGGATTTGGCAGTCAACAGTTGTACCATTGTTGACCCCATCGACTCTGCACGTACATAGCAGCAAGCACCGTATGCATTTTGCGAAGCATCCGCAAACATGTGTAATTGCAGGCTGACCGCTTCCGACTGGGATACGAAACGCGGTACTCGTAATTTGCGTAGCAAATATAGAGTTGAATGGAAGCTTCTCCACTCTTCCTGAAGTTCACCTGGCAATGCACGATCCCAATCCCAAGCCTTTCCATCGTGCTTTAAGCTCCATAAACGTTGCAGGAAAATCTTGGCCAGAATGATTGTCGGACCCAATAACCCGAGAGGGTCGAATACACTTGCTGTGTACGACAATACCAGACTTCTCGTCAATACTTTTGCGTGGACCAACATGTGGTGGAAGATCGACTTTGAAGCGAAACGAATCATTGGTTGGTTCCCAAACCAACCCCAACGTTGATACTGCCTGGCCATCCTTCCATTCGTGTAACGATTGGATAGCAAGATCTTCACGCGGAACATCTCGTAGAGAACATTTGCAAGAACAACGCAGGAACATTTGATGCCCACTTCTTCAGTGCAAAGCCCGCCGAATCTAGCATTTGTGAAATTTGATTCCGCACTTCGATGGCCTCTTCCAAATCTGCTGCACCGGTTAATAGGTCATCCACATAGAAATCGTGCAGAACAGGATCTACCGCTTTAGGATAACGGCTCTTCTGGTCATGCGCTATCTGTTATAACATACGAGTGGCCAAGAATGGCGCTGATGCAGTACCGTAGGTCACTGTCTGTAGTTCGTACGTTGCTATCGGATCGGTGAACCGTTCTCGGTAAAGTATTCGCAGAAGTTTGTGATCACTTTCACAATGGCGCACTTGCCGATACATCTTTTCGACGTCTGCTACTAAGGCTATGGCGTGCTTTCTGAACCTTAGAATGATCGTGAACAGATCATCCTGTACCGTAGGGCCTATGAGCAGAGTATCGTTCAACGAGTACCCAGATGTTGTCTTGCAGGAAGCATCGAAGACAACACGTACCTTGGTGGTCGTACTCGTTTCCTTAACCACTGCATGGTGAGGGATATAATAGTGCCGTATGCTATGATCAACAGGTTCGGTAAGCTTTCGCATATGTCCCAAACTTTCATACTCCGACATAAACTTTTTGTATTCTAGATCCATTTCAGGATTGCCCATCAACCGACGCTCGACAGCTACAAGCCGTCTATCTGCTATCATTCTTGAGACACCGAGGATAATCTCAGAATTTATTTTACGGGGCAAGCTTACGATGTATCGTCCTTGTTCATCGCGTTTTGTAGTTGCAGTGTAGTGTCTTTCACATTGCTCTTCTTCTAGCGATAATGCGGGACCTTCTAGGATCGATTCTGTTTCCCAAAAGCGTTGCACGATTGTTTCTAGTGACTCTTGAGCAACGGTTGTGAGGCAAGACCGTTGGCTGGAAGCCGATGTCTGGGAAGTATTCCCAGAGATTGTCCACCCGAAGGAAGTCTTTACAAACCATGGTCTGCCTTTGCCCAATCCACGCTTTCTTCCAGTATGCATTTCCCAATATGCATCACTACCGATGACAATATCGACCTTGCTTGGGATATGGAATGACGGGTCTGCTAATGTGACGTTCGGAATCTTCCATGAAGTGATGTCGATCGGTATTGTGGGAATATCAGCAGACGGTGTATTTAAAATCAGAAACTCCATAGGGGCAGACACCTGTTCTGATTTGCTCTGCACTATAGCATCGATAGAGCCCTTAGCCTGCTGTATCGCTTGACCGATACCTACTATCGAAACATCGACCTTCGACCGAGTTGTTCACAACTTTCGTGCTAAGGATTCCGACATGAAATTGCACATGGATCGTGAATCCAAAAGTGCTCGAGCTTCGTGTCGAATACCATGGTCGTCGACCACCTTAAGTAGCACGGTTTCGAGAAACACCATTTCTTGGTCCGAATTTGCCGCCATTGACACTTTCGGACGCGTGTTGTCATGTAGCAGGCTATGATGTCTGGCATTGCACGTAATACAACGATTCACGGACTTACATGACTTCACCTGATGGTTGTGGTTCAAGCAGTTGTAGCGCAGTCGATTTTTCGTCACCAGCTCTCGTCGATGTTCGATATCCTCCTTCAAGAACTCTGGGCAGCTCCGAAGATTATGCGTCTCTACGCATCCCAATGGACACGAAGGCTGCATGGCGTTTGACTGGCCATGCGTCGTGTGCCGTGTTGTAGCTGCGTGTGCGGTGTGTCTCGGTCTGACCTTCTGCTCGCTGCCGGCCACCGTTCTCCCATACGTCTCGATGTCTTGCGTGAACTTCCGAGTTGACCTGAGAATAACGATGCGATCTTGTAAGAAATCGATAAGATCCTTATACTTATCTCTCGGTGCTTGTGACGAATGCTTTTCCCAAGCCAGCATTGTCGAAGGATGTAGCTTGAAGAACATCAAAGTGGTGAGCGGAGAGTCCCAATTGTCGACAGGTTCTTTTAGCTTTTGTAGGCCGTGCACATTCCGCTTAAACTCGTCGACGAGTTGTGCCAACTCATCGACAGATTCCGATTTCAGCGCAGGGAGATGGTGAATGTTGCGCAGATAGTCCCGAATCAGCATGCGCGGGTTGTCGAACCGTTTCAGCAACGCAGCCCATGTGACTGCATAATTATCTGCTACCATCGTAGTGTGCTCAAAGAGCAGCGCGGCATCCCCCTTCAGTGATGACAGCAGATACTGTAGCTTCATGATCGGTGGAATCTCAGCTGACGAATCGATCATCGACACAAACCGATCACGGAACGTAAGCCACTTAGTTGAATCGCCATCGAAAGTTGGCAACTCAATTTTCGGGAGTCGTAGACTTGGTCCCGAATTACCCGATGCACTAACACTTGTGTTCGCATACAGCACCGAAGCATTAAGCGGATTAGCGTCACAAGGTTTCTTTTGTAGCAAGAAACCTTTCACTTTGCGATAAACGCTGTCCAATTCACACCTTTCTTGCAAACACGTTTCCTGTGCCTCTACTGATTCATCGTATTCCTCTATTTTAGCGATTGCGCTCATGAAATCGTCCTTGTATTGCTCCAACTGTTCTAAACACACTGGAACTTCATGAGCATCACTATCCGAATAGTTCAGTTTGAATTGCTCAATGTTCCTTATGAGCATCTGCGCTTGGCGTTTTTTTTTAATTGCGCGGCTTTCATTTTTTTCTCCATCTTAATCTCACTCCTCTAATACTTTGGCACACCTGTAAGGTCGTTACCAGATTGCGATGTTGCACGCAAGTTGTTCAAACTGATGGCGCGATCGAATGTTCGTTAAGATGGTCACGTTTCGCGATGGCGTATCCTTACGACGACGCTTCACTGTTCAGAACGCTTAGCGGATGACGCCGTATAATTGGTGCGGAGCAACAACTCACAATTCTCACTAAACGTGCAATAACGAAGCACAATCACGGAACAGGAACAAAATTGTCTCTAAGCAACGGATACGTAGTACACGTTTCAACTTATTTCGCGCCTGTGGTGCAAGGCAACGATCGTTGTGCTTCACTGTACTAACACAACTATAGCAAGCCAAAATCAATTTACGCCACAATTCACGTAGTGAAATTGTTCAATATCACAATCAACTGATGAATTCCACCCAATCCGGTTCGAAGGACCAAAAAATTTATAATTTTGCACTGGCGGTGGAAATTTATAAACTTGTGATATTGGCGGTTGTAAAATGATGTTTCACGCTTGGCTTCTCTTGTGCTACTGTTTATTCCTTTGTCCGTTTTAGTTCATTTTTACAAGTTCATTCGTGTTCATGCAACTTATCTTACCACAGTTCATATGCCTAAGATTTTGCGTTCAGTTAACATGTATAGCTCCTACGGTTGTCAAGTACGAAACGTAAACAAAACAATTACTTGACATATTTCTAACTGTGAATTAATCCCTAGAAATCCAACAGTAGTCTCTCATCTGATTAACCGCCGCAGCTAACTCCGGAACTTTACTCATTTTTCTTTTTAGAAGCTCGTACCTTTTCAACGCTGCAGCTTTGTTACATGGCAAACGGATGTCATCATATTTCCAGAGTAAGCCCGTTTCAAATCGGTCGCCTTGCAATTTGGTCTCTCGGTTAAGTATCGTCAATGCGCGTTCGTCGTCCTTGGATTTTAGTAGGTGTGATGGCTTAGTGATGCCCAGTGAATCCAACGAGAAGAACGCCTTGACCTCGCTTGTGAGTACACCATCGACGTTACCTTTGCAGCTGCAGATGTGAAAACTTCCGTGTCCTCCTGTTACACTAGCGGTTGCAATAGGACACGGTCCGTATATCATCCAGCCCAGTCTAGTTTTCGATGCGATTGGTTCATTAACGCGTCCTTCTGTACATTTTAGCGGCTTTCCCAAACGACAATTGTCTACACCAATTAGAACACGAGGTACAGCATCGACGTAGGAGGTTAACGGCAAACCCTTAAGATGTGGATACGCAGTTTCCAGTTGTTTGCAATCGATCGTCTGCGCGGGCAAAGCTAGATTGCTGACCGTGTGTACCTTCGTCAGCTCATGCACTGGAGCCCTTCTTGGCACCTGAAATTCGCACCGCCAGCTGGACAGAAGCCTTTTCTTCTCTGGTAGTATCTCTGGTCCACTTAAGACACAGCGGCCGTGACGTTCCGATCAACCCTAATTCATCCATCAAGATCGATGAAGGTTGATGACGAACCTTCGTCGAGAAAGGTGTACGTTCGAACCGTCCTGCCATCCTTCCCATACATCGTTACCGGTACGTAACGGAACAAAGTGCGATCGTTCGAGCCGGAATGCATAAGACAATGGTTCTCTGTTGTGGTGGTCGTACTCAAAGCACCATGTAGCAACCTGTGGTGCAATGCCTCGCACCCATTGGATCCGCAAACTGTTTTAAGGTGACACCACCCCTTGTGATACTTAAGGCATTTTCGGCACAGCTTCTTATCCCTTACGTGTTCCTTCCTTTCAGTGACGGTCATCGATTGGAATCGTTGGCACGTATCCAGTGCGGCACAATCCCCCTGGCAGGCTGAACATTTAGAAACTTTTGTTGGTGAGTACTTACCGCTCGTGGTGGCGGCGTGCATGTGCAAACGTGCGGTGGTGGGCTGGCGCTGATCTAGTCGTACCGGCTTCGCACTGCTCCGACGATCCAAGTCGCCAGATCCACTGCGGTCGAAACGTTCGCTCTTCACCGGAACTACCCTGCTGAGTGCTGCAGCCAATTCGCCGATCCACCTTCCGAAGTCCGACAACGTAACGGAGGGCAGCTGCTGTTGGTGCCTCGTCCATTCGATGCACGTGGCCGACGGCAGCTTCACGATCAACTCCTTCAGCAGGATAACGTTGCAGGTATATTCCGGTAGCCCAGATGCTCGGATGGTCGCACACAGGTTCCTCACTGCGAATCCAAACTCCACCAGAGTTTCCAGCCGATCCGCTCGTGGTGCTGGCATACGTCTCACTTTCTCCATCAAATTTTCGACAATCCCCTCCGACCTTCCAAACCGTTGCTTGAGCACTTCTATTGCTTCCTTTAGCCCGGAAGGCAACAACAACAACGAGCTGACCGCTTCCAGCGCAGCTCCCTTCAACGCCTTCTGTAGCCTCAGCAGGTTCTCGTAGTCAGAGTACCCGCATATGGCTGTTGAGTGCTCGTAGCTGGAGATGAAAAGCGGCCACTGTTCCGCGGAACCCGAAAACGTCGGCAACTCTCGTCCACTGGCTTTCCGCGCTGCGATTTGTGATTGACTTAGGAAAGTCGATCCCAAGCTTCCGAATGTTCCCGCATGCCTATCGGCGAAGGCATTGTGCGGGTACGTTGCTGGCGCGCTCGTGCGCGATAGGGCAAAAGTGCTGTTCGCCTCTCCAAGTCTGCGGGGCGGTATAAACGTGTAATAACCGTGATCGAGTCCGTGGGGCTGGGCATGTCCGTATCGGTTTTCGTGTGTGTATGTTGACGTGCTGTGTCCAAAATCGTGTCCGGGTCGGTGCGTTATTACATCTGTGCGACGAGGATCTCGCGACATGAGATCCTCCATCGCGCTTTGCCACTCTCGAAATTCCGCGTCACGTTTCGCGGTGTCGTTCGTTGGCCACGTCGGGAGGTGAGTAGGTGCATATTTGCTGCTGGCCACGGTAGGGTTGTCCTCATATCGGAAGTGTTCCGTGTTGATCCCAACACGCCTTCCAGCAGCATCAAGGGAACCACCATTTTCTCGATGCAGTAGCCAAGCACTCGCCTTTTCCATCTCGCATTGCGATTCGCGCGCAATATCACACTCCTTTTTTTGAAAACTCCAACTCGCGCTCGCGGAGTTCAAGTTTTCGTTGTTGCAGCTCGATCCTTAAACGCTCGAGTTCGAGCTGCTTCTTCCGATGTTCCCGGTTAGGGTTAATGAACCCTTCAGGGGTTGTTGACCGGTGCGCGGTCGCCATCGCCGAGTTTGATGCGCCATCGGTGACGCGTCCCAAACCCTCCGGTTGCGTGTGGCCATTTTGTGCGTGCGTGTGATAAAGGGACGGCCGGGCTGCTTCTGGTGTCGCGTCCAGCGCGATGGCATTCCTGTGCCTCACCAGAAAGTATCCCCACGGAGTCTGCATCGTCTGCTCGCCCCGGTGGCTCAAAATCCCTTCGCTCTGGGACGATCCTCGTACGGCCACGGGCGATTGAGCCGAACAGGATGGCGTCGCATTCGTCGCGACTACGCTTTCGCGTTCAGCCGTCTGTTCCTGCGAGGGAAATTCACGATCCTCTCGCTGGCTCGTCTGCTGCCCTTCTCGCACCGTGTGATCGCCGTGTTCCATCTCGCGAATCACTCTTAATACGCGCGCACTGTCTACAGGTTACACTACCGTTCGTTTCGCGATCGCGATTATCCTCGGTGGATAATTTACTTTCGACTTTCGAAGTAAACGCGCACTAAAATTAGCTTTGCGAAGCAAATATTCTTGCAAACTATCGCAAACTTGTTGAAATTTTAGAATTTCCAACAAACTAATTTTTTGGAATGTAGAAAACACAGTTAAAAAAAGTCTAGAATTAGTTGGGAACGCTATTTTAGCGGAGCGAACCAAAAAATTAGTTTGGTTTATTTCCTGGTTTTCTAGCGGTACTAATGCCGCTCACGCGTTGTTCAGCCCTTTTATAAACCTATTTCTCGTCCTGGTCCTTCACTCACCGCGGAACTCAGTTATCCCGACCACGAAGCTTTCTTCCGACAACTTCGTAAATACGAATTTCGACATTAAATTCCGACAATGACAGCAGCGGTCGGTGTAAACACCGCTTGTTTACCACAATGAGCATTCCTAACAAATAGAACCATCATTTTTTGTTATGGTTCTATTTGTTAGGAATGCTTTAACCCATCTGGTAATCTAACAAGGTATCTTTTGTTTTTACGTTATTGTAAGCTTTTTCAAGATATATGAAGGCTATTCCTGTTTTTATGTTTTTTTCAATTATTGTGGCATATTTCATTGGTTATGTAGTTGATGCATTGATTTATAGTTCTTTTAGCTCTGAGTCCGAAGGAAAATTGTGGGAGTATCATGTTGTTTTCTATGTGTTTGTTTAGTTGCAGTAAGGCAGCTGAGTTGAATATTTTTATTATTGTGTGTATCAAGGCAGAATATGTTTAATTATTCTGTAGTTTTCGATCAGTTGTGCGTCTTTGTTGGGTTTACAAATTGCTATAATTTTGATTTCTTTAAGGTTTTTTTATGACTCCTTTGTTCCACATGGCATTTCCCTCTTCTATAATTTTTTCTAAGGTCTTGTGGTTGATGTTCCTTAGCATGTTGTATGTTATTTTGTCACTTCCGAGAACAATGCGAAGGAAACTGATTGAACATGAGAAAAAATAGTGTCGCATGCTGCAGATTATTACGACGCGCGGGAACGATCATCCTGTCAAAGTGACAATGACCCAATTGTCACTTTCCTAAGGTTGATACATAACACTCCTCCCTTCTTAGAGATACACTACGGTGAGTATCGTGAAGGCGGGTGGCGTTGTCTTGTTGAACGACGAACGGAGATCAGGGTATCACTGGCACGGATCGGACTTCCCGTCGGTGTGCCATACGGTGTATCGGACGACATGGATGAATCTGCTGACGCTGACTCTGTACGAGGGGACTCGGAGACCAGAGGTGTCGGTGGAGAATCAGATGTCCCGTAGTAGCGTCTGCGATGATTTACCGCTGGAGTTTGAGACGGTTTCTGTACATTACGTTGGTTAACCGTCCTGTCGTCGTATCGTGTTGGTCGTATCTGGTCTACGTGGCGTTTCATGAGGTTACCATCACAATCGATGGAGTAGTGTAGATCGCCTAAACGAGTTACCACTGAGCCTCGAATCCACTTATCCAATCTTGGGTTACCCGAGAGGCAATAGACGAGTTGCCCTGGCTCGAATGTACGAAAAGATGGATGGAAAGCGACTCGTTGCTTCTCAGCTGTTCTTGTCTGGATTGGTTGTGGACGGATCAAATCGAGACGTGAACGGATGTTTCGTCCAAGGAAGAGCTTCGCTGGAGATTCGCCGGTTTCACTGTGTGGAAACTTGCGGTATTGTAGCAGGAATTTGTTCAGATCAACTTGCAGTGTGGTGCTTGATGAACGCATAGCCATTGGTTGCCGGGTGGTATGGTGCGGAACGTTTGTGAAACTTGACACCGCTACGTTGGAGAAATGTGCTAAAGCCTTCTGCGGTGAATTGCGTTCCATTATCTGTCACTACGGTGAGAGGTGCTCCGTATGATGCGAAAAGCTCATCAAGGATCTTTATCGTTTCTTCAGTTGTAGTTGAGTGTGTTACTTTCACCTCAACCCACTTGCTATATGCGTCGACGATGATCAGCAACATGGCGCCTGCAACGGGTCCAGCATAATCAATATGCTCCCAGGGACTGGATGGGTACTCACAGTGGTGTTGATTAAACTTAGGAGGTGCTGTTGCTGTCTGTGCGCATTCATGGCAGGCTTGATCAGCTGTTCGATGTCTTTGTCAATCCCTGGCCAGTAAACATATGATCGTGCGAGTGACTTCATTTTCACCATTCTGATATGTGCTGCGTGAAGGTCTTGAAGTATTGCCGGACGCAGGATATCTGGAATGACTACTCTGTGTTCATACAGCAAACAATTAGCGACCATGTTGTACTTTGCTTCAGTTGCTTTATATCCACATTGTGATAAGTAACGTCCCATTTCGAGTTCTATCAAGATTTTTCCTAATTTCTCATCTTTTCGCGTTTCCCGATTTGTTGGGCTTTAATGGGTAGCTGCTGGTCTTGATTAAGCATAAAGCCTTCGAAATCATCTTGATCGTCATTTCCTCCCTTGCGAAGAGAAAGACTGTGTACATCACAATGTTTTCGGAAACTAGGTATGCGGGAACAATAGTCGGAATTTTTGTTTGCGTTTGTCGATCGGTACACCACATCGAAATTAAAGTGCGCTAGGTAGTCTGCGTAGTTTGCCATGCGGCTTATGCAAAGTGTTGGCAGCGACTTTTCGGGATGCAGAATCTGCGTCAGTGGTTTGTGGTCCGTTATGAGGGTGAACTTCCGTGCATACAGGTAATTGAAAAACTTTTTCACGGCCCACACTATTGCGAGAGCTTCTTTATCGATAACTGGGTATCGTTGCTCTGTTGCTGACATGGTATAGCTTGCGTACGCTATGGGTCGTTCTGTCCCGTTACTTAGCCGGTGCGAAAGTACTGCTCCGAGCCCAGTCTTACTTGCGTCAGTTGCCAACACTAAGGGTAGTGTTGGGTCGTACTGCATAAGGACTTGCGGTGAAACTAGGATGTTTTTGATATCGTGGTAGGCTTTTTCAGATTCAGCTGTCCACTGAAAAGACTCTGCTCACAGCATTTCGCGTAAAGCTTTTGCTCTCGTTGATAGGTCGGGTATGAACGCGGAATAATAGGTAGCTTTACCAAGAAATAGTTGGAGTTCTTCGGGAATAGACGGTTTTGGTGCATCTCGAATCGCTTCAATGTGTTTTTAGTGGATTTGTGAAGACCTTCGCGATCAATACGATGACCTAAGCACTCGAGTGATGGTGTAGCAAAGAAACACTTCGATCTATTCAGTTTCAAACCACTTTCTTTGATTCTGTCTAGGATGTTTGTTAAAGCTTGCAGGAGCTCTTCAAAATCTTTTGCGAAGACGATAATGTCGTCATAGAAGCTGACGACGTTCGTAAGTCCTAGCAGAACTTCTTCCATACGACGCTGCCAGATAGCTGGTATGTTGGCGGCACCGTATACAGCTCTGGTTGGTCGAATAAGTCCATGTGTTATTGTGTTCAAGGTTAAAATATGGCGGAAATGTTCGTCTATCGGGAGGTGGGTATACGCATCGGTGACGTCTAGATGACAAAAGAGAGCAGCTCCATTCATTCGGTTAAAAATGACCTCAATTCTTGGAATCGGGTGCTCATTTATAATCATAAGTGGGTTTACCGTGGGTTTGTAGTTACCGGTTGTTCTGAGCTTTCCATTTTTCTTCACCACTACATGTGTTGGTGATGGCCATTCTGAATAATCGACCTTTTCGTAAAACCCGGACCTTATCTTTTTTTCAATCTCCTCAGCATATCGATCCCTTAATGCGTGAGGAACGTCACGTGCTTTAGCAAACACTGGGGTTGCGTTTTCCCGCAAGTGCACTTTTGCTGGGGGACCCTATAAGCTTACCTGCAGTTTCGTTGAAGACATTGGCAAAGCTGTCCAACAATCTCGTTAGCTGCGTTTCACGATCTGGATTCAATGTGTTATCAATCACTGAATGAATGGATGTATGAGCTGAGAACATATTATTCAAATCAATCTGATCTGCAAAGTGTGCAATCCATTCTCGGCCCATGAGAGTATCGTATATTCCGGATACTACATAGAGTTGTTCCTTTCGTGTGATTGTACCAATCGTTACGTTTACCCACATACGACCGATATAGTTAACCTGATGCCCGGTGTAACTGGAGAATCGTCGATCGCTCGGCTGTAAAATCAAGTGTGGTTTAATTGCCCGCAAAGTGGTTTCTGCTATAATAGCACAAGGTGCGCCCGTATCCAGTTCCATTTTGAGTGATTTACCATCGATCTTAACATCCACCATCTTCTTTTCACTCGACGGGATGTTATGGATATGATTGAGTCGTTGTACTTGATCGGTACCACTGAACGGTGAGGGATAATCTTGCGACGATCTGTTATGATTAAACTTTCCCGATTGGCAGACTTTGGAGATGTGACCCTTTTTGTAACAGGTGTTGCATTTAGCGCTACGGAAACGACACTCGCTTCTGGGGTTTTGACCGCCACAACCATTACAAGCAATTGGTTGGTTACCGTGTGCCTAGATGGTGTGTTTCGTGGTGCGTTCGCATGTAGTTTGTTTTGCGTGTTCCTGCACTTCTGCGGTTTCTTCACATTTGGTTTTTCAAAACCTAGTCTGTTAGTCGATTCGGGAGTGGATGTCGTTTTGATATCCCGAGCTATATTGTGCGTTGCCTCTAACGCGAGAGCTATGTCGAGGGCTTCCTGGAAGAAGGATGGATTTTTTGCGATGATTTCATCGCAGATGTCTCGTTCTAGCAAGCCATGCAGCATTTGCTCAACGAGCATGCGATCCAAAAGATCTCCATATTCGCAAAAGGCTGACCCTTGCTTTAAGCGTAGCACATATTGTGCAATTGTTTCGCTCTTTTGCTGTACGATTGTCCGAAATTTAACGCTTTCAACATATTTGTTCTTCTTATCGTCCCAGTGGGCTACCAATGTTTTGCGTAGTTCCGAGTAAACAATATCTTGTGGCAGCCTTGGTGCGATCAAAAACTTTAACGACATGTTGAGTTCAGCACCCATATACACACGAGCATAATCCGCGTACTGTGCTTCCGGAATGTTACTCAGTTGTAGCGCCCACTCTAATCGATCAAAGTAGTCGGCGACGGTTGATCCCTCGGTGGCACGGTACTCCGGCATTGTGATAGTCGGTGCTTTTGGATAAGACGTTTCGACATTTTCACTTGGACGACGTAGGGTTGCACTTACTTGTTCGACGGCGGGCCCTATGGATGCCTTAATGGCCTGGGTGAGCATTATAGAGAATGCTTCTATCAGTTCCTTGTTCTGGTTTTCCATCGTTCTCCTCACTTTACGGCATATAGTGAAAGTTATATTCTTGAAGAAAAGTTATCCGCACGTGGTGATGCTAACCTCACTTTTCGCTCTGGGATGTGTGTGAGTGATGTATCGATTGTTGTATCAGCCGGTGTCTCACTTTACCGCTGACTCCGATGTATCCGACACGTATCCTGTACTATCCCACTTCTGACACCAAAAGTGTTGTGTTTTAGTTATTACGAGGAGTTCTATAACTTTATTACAACATTAAGGGAAAAGTACAAACGAGAACAATGCGAAGGAAACTGATTGAACAAGATAAAAAAATGGTGTCCCATGCTGCAGATTATTACGACGCGCGGGAACGATGATCCTGTCAAAGTGACAGTGACCCAATTGTCACTTTCCTAAGGTTGATACATAACAGTGTCGATGATAGATTCCTCCGCTGACATTCCCAACATAATGAAGCTGCAATATCTGTTGTCATCGTTGAACGGCGATGCCGGTTTGCTTTTCGAACATACCAACCTGACAGCAGATAATTACGACGTTGCGTGGTCTGCCTTGCTAAAGCGATACGACAACCCACGTATGCTGGTACGCGAGTATTACATGAAAATGCAGCAACTGCCGGCAATGAAATGAGAGAGTGTGGACGAGTTGGCACAGTTGGTGAATGATGTTACGCGCTATATGAACGGGCTGAAGAAACTCGACGAACCTATGGACTGCTGGGGTGCGCCGCTCGTTACCCTCCTGCTGACAAGACTAGACGCTGCGACCATCTTGGATTGGGAAAAACACTCAACTTACCACACAAAAGATAAGTACAAGGAGTTAGTAGATTTCTAACAAGATCGCATTCGAATACTTAAGTCTATGCGCGAACTTTCGCATAATGCTGAGGGGAGGTTGGGAATGGTGGCCGGCAGCAAAAGATCATCCGAACAGAGACCAAGGGCAGTGGGTAACACAGCGACAGCTCGAAGAGTGGCACCGAATGTTCCAGCACCACAGCCATCGTGTCTTTTGGGTTGCACGGAAAGTCACCATTTGCGCAATTGTCCTGAATTCGCGAGTAAGGACGTACACCAACAGCACGTGAAGCGTTCCCTTAAAGCAACAGTTCAGTCAAAGGGCAACGAAACCATTGGATGGGCGGTCTCCGGGAATACTTCCCAATGCACCGTGCTCAGTTTGACATTAAGCCATATGGCGGCAAATGAATGTGCAATAGAAGATCTACTCCAACGGTTTTGGGAGGCTGATAGCATCTTAGAAGGTCCCGCAATGTCATTAGAAGAGCAAAAGTGCGAGAAACATTATGCAACCATAACTAGTCGAAACGCACAGGGTCGCTATGTTGTGTGTTTACCGCGAACTGACAAACCGGAGAGAGTCTTGGGATTGTCAAAGGACATTGCGGGTCGGCGTCTGCTAGGCGTAGAACGTCGACTAAAAAGTAACCCTGAAATGGAACGAGAGTACAAAAGGTTTATGTTCGAGTATGAGCAGCTGGGTCACATGGTAAAACTCACCGAACCTGTTGACGACAGTAAACCGCATTCCTCATCACGCCGTAATCAAAGAAACGAGCTCATCCACTAAAGTATGTGTTTTTTTTTATGCATCCTGCAGAACAACATCGGGCTACTCATTGAACGACACTCTACTAATTGGCCCAACAGTTCAAGATGATCTCCTCACTATAATCCTGCGGTTCAGAAAACATTCGGTGGCGTTGGTGGCAGAGGCCGAGAAGATGTACAGGCAGATTCTGCATAGTGAGAAAGACCGTAAACTCTTGCGCATTCGTTATCGAGGACACACTACCGACCCAATATCAACGTACGAGCTACAAACGGAAACATACGGCACGGGTTCGGCCCCATTTTTGGCCACTCGTACGCTGCAGCAGATTGCACATGATCACAAGTCGGAGTAACCCAAAGCAGTTGACCCGTTACTTCATGATTTTTACTTGGATGACTTGTTGACTGGGGCTGATGATGTGTCAGCAGCCATCGAGATTCGAAAATAAGTGTTCTCAATGCTAGAATCGGCAGGTTTGTCGTTGAAAAAATGGGCATCGAACATCCCAGAAGCGCTCGAGGGTGTTTCAAGCGTGGATTTGGACGCTATTTCACTCCTAGAGTGGAAAGAAGATCAGGCAGTTTCAACCTTGGGCCTAGTTTGGGAACCATTCAGCGATATGTTCCGATTTCGAGTGGATCTGCCGCCCCCTGCAGAGGAGCTAACACCAACGGCAATACTGGCCAAGATGTTCCTTCAACGTATATGGAGAATAAAGCAAGACGGGAAATCGATGGATTGGAATCGAGCACTGCCGGTAAAACTTCAAGAGTAATGGAGGAAGTTCCATTCAACGTTGTATTCACTACGTGAATTACGAGTTCCTCGATTTGTGGCGCAATCGTGTACCGAAATTTCAAGAAGCGTACGGAGCATGCTGCTACGTGCGGGCAGAATCGACACGGGGCACGACGGTCAGATTGTTAGCAGCTAAGTCGAAAGTAGTATCGTTATCAAACACACAGACCATTGCCAGATTGGAATTGTGTGCTGCACGTTTAACGGTACATTTGGTCCAAAAGGTGATTCGCGCACTCAACACATCATCGACGGTAATCTGTTGGACGGATTGCATGACCGTTATGCACTGGCTCAAATCATCACCTAGTCAGTGGAAACCGTTTGTTGCCAACAGGGTGGTACAAATCCAAGAGGAAACCCGAATTTCAAGCTGGCGTCATGTGATAACCCGGCGGATGATTTGTCGCGCGGGTTGGAACCAGAGGAGTTACCTCAGTGTAGACGTTGGTGGCAAGGACCAACCTGGTTGTCCTACCTGGATGAAGGAGAATGAAGCAGACACCGAGCAGCGGTCGACGGTGTTAAAGATTGTCACTATCTCGACGACATGCGACTTCAGCAATGCACTCTTCGCACGATATTCGGCGTACGGCAAGCTGCGAAGAGTCGTGAGCTATTGCTTGCGATTTTACGCAAACCTGAGGGCGAGCAAATCATCTCCCGGCGAGTGCGTAAAACAAATACCAGAACTTGCGGGTTCCGTTCCATTGCTCACAGCGACGGAGTTGCAAAGTGCGGAACTAAGGCAGAAGATGCATGCAGAACCACAATTCATGCTGGCGACTATCCGGCAGGAATTTTGGTTGATTGGAGGTCGGAATTTGGTGAAGAGCGTGTACCATCGATGCCACACATGCTTCAAGAATAAGCCGACTTTGGTGAAACAGGCAGTAGCAGACTTGCCTGAATCACGAGTGACACCAACTCGACCGTTTGCGGTGAGCGGTGTTGACTATTGTGGCCCCTTCTTAATAAAGTCGACGGTACGTAATCGAGCTTCAACTAAAGCGTACATCGCAATATTCGTCTGTTTCGCGACTAGGGCAGTGCATATAGAACTGGTGAGTGATCTCACATCGACTGCATTTTTGTCCGCACTACGACGCTTTGTCGCTAGGCGCGGGATAGTAGCAGAATTGCATTCGGATAATGCAACCACTTTCAAGGGCGCGTCGCATGAGTTGCATCGTATCTATAGGATGCTCAAAACCGATGAGGGTGATAGAAGAGAAATATTTGATTGGTGCGCCGAGAACCAAATAGTATGGAAGTTCATTCCACCGCGTGCACCTCATTTTGGAGGTTTAAAGGAAGCGACAGTAAAATCAGCTAAACGGCATCTACTCAAGACGATAGGAGTTAGTAGCGTGACGCAAGAAAACATGCTTACCCTTCTGGCTCAAATCGAACAATGTCTTAATTCGCGGCCGTTAATACCCATGTCCGATGATCCGACCGACTTAGAGGCATTAACTCCGGGCCACTTTCTGATAGGTAGTAGTATGCAGGCAATAGCAGATGTCGATTTAAACAAAGTTTCGCCTAACCGTTTAAAAGAGTACCAACTCGTACAAAAGCACATGCAAGAAATTTGGGCGCGGTGGTACCCAGAGTATTTACAGCAAATACAGGCGACAGCAAAGCATGCGAACAACGCACCGGTGAAGCTAGAAGTAAATCAGTTAGTAATCGTCAAAGAAGATAACGTCCCACCTGCAGTTTGGCCCAAAGGACGAATTACAGCTTTACACCCGGGTAAAGACGGAGTAGTGAGAGTGGTCACTTTACGTGCGGGAACAGACAAAGAATTTGTTAGAGCTGTTAATAGAATCGCGTTACTCCCCAATCCCATCGAACAGCAAGGTTAGAAAGATACACTCATACACGTGGAGTAAGAAAACAAATATTGTTTACATGAATTACGTCAGATCGGGTTACATGGCTATACCTTGGTAGGTTAGTCTTTCCATGCATTTAAAAAGAATTTTCTTTTGGTGGTCGGAATGTTGAATTTAGTAAAGGAATTATTTATACAATTAAGGATTTACAGGAATAACAATGAATTAAACTTGCATGGAATAATAATAATTGAATCAAACCGATACTTGACAACACTAGGAGCTAATAGTATAAACAGGACGCTAGGATTAGAAGCAGTGGTAATGAACTATGGGAATTATAGACGGTTGAATAAACATTATAAAAGCGTAAGCCAACCGGTTCAGACGTATCCTTTGGTCTTTCCCAAAATATCACAAGTTTTCTCCTCTTCACAACCGGTGTAATTTCTACAGATTTTTAAGGTGGTAGGTGAATCGGTGAGTCTGGCCCGGATGTCTGCGTTACTGTGACCCTTGAGACTACAAAAGAATATTAAGCACTTGAACTGGTCGATGTTCATCTGTTGGAATACAAAATCTTCGCATGCTCGGTTAACTTTTCCACCATATGATATGATATATTCCGTGTCTGTTTTCACCAGCTGTAGACACTGATACCGTTTGCTGAAGATGGAAACCTTCTCCTCGAAGATTTTGCTGAGCGTAGAAATTGTTTCTTTCAAGTTTACGTCCTTCGGAAGTATATAGTTGGTGTACCGTGTATGTGTATGGACACACCATCGTCCAACTTCCGCATGGGCAACTTTTGCTGCATCATTCAAACGTGCAGCATCCGTGTCGAAAAGATCTTTGTATCTTGATAGCCGCTTTACGAATGTGATGCCGTTATCAAGGTCGAACGAAATTTTGTTGATATTTGTGGCTAGAGCCTCAAGCGTTGTTTCCAGAGTTGATGGTGTTGGCGTTAGTTGGGCTAACTTTTGCAATATTGCGGTCATTTTCCAAAATTGCTTCCCGAATGTCCTGTTTATCGTTCACCATGTTGTTGCTGCCTTTATCCTCGTCGCCACTAACATGTTTGATCCAGTTCTTTGCTTATCACTTCTTTATTTCGTTAAAAGCAATTCCATCCACCAGTCTATTCATCGATCACACACGCTCTGTAAGTCCCAAAAAACGTGCGCACAGTTGGTGTCCTATCGAATGCGTCGCACGGTTGGCATCCTGCCGCAGTAACGTGTTGCACGGTTGGATCGTCTTACGCGGAATGACAACGCTTTGAGCATTGTTCAGCTTATTCTTTAAGAAACGTTCCACGTCCCGGGGTGCAAAATTGGTCGCAATCGGATCCGACGGCGGTCGAACCGACCGTCCGACCGACCGCCATCGGACGTCAAAACACAAAAATCGTCGGACCCACCAGATGTCGCTGTAGTCAAAAATGACAACTATGTCAAATTCAAAATCACCGACATCAATTCAAAATTTGCTTGAAAAAAATTGCCTACAAGAAAGCTGCTTGAAAAAAATAACGATCAGCTAATTTTTTCAGCTCGTCTTTACTAATCTCGATTTGATGTTGTTATTGTTGTAGCCGTATGTGTTGGTGATGCATTTGTACATCATTATTGGTACCTTTAAATTCTTAGAATGGTGTTATTCCGCTGCGCTGCTGTTGCTCTGTGAGGAGAATATTTTTCTACGTAAGGTGATTTCCTCATGCTTGTTGGTAGATTTGATCACTGATCCTAGCTGGTAAGAGTACGAACATTATACAACGTTACTATTTTACTGTTATGTAGTTCTGAGTCAAAAGCATCTATTTAATCCTCATTGTAGTTGTAACCTAAGTGGTGCTGTAGCGTGTGTCAGAAAGGATACGGACATGTCTGCGCTGGAAGCTGATATCGACAAAATGATAGATGATCATCTTTTGGAGCAGCCATCGTCGCAATATGTTCGCAAGCCAGTGAAAAAACTTATAGTAAAGCGACCTATGCAGAAAGCAGCACCTGCAGCATCTTGCACTAAAGAAGGCCAGCTACAACAAACCGATTTTCGGCAAGGTGTCTTGAAACCGATAAAAAATAAACCTAGCTCAATGATGCAAACAACCACGGTTACAACTGCAAGTGGATGTGAATGTCAAAGTGCTGTTTTGAAAACGGTACAGAACATTCAAACGATGATGAAATCTGTGATCGAAACACAGAAAAAGCAAGAAAGAAAGATCGAATCATTAGATACGATGCTGGTGTACCTTACGGAAAATTTGCGGACTCACCATACTAAAGCAACGGAATCTTTCTCGTTCAACAAAATCTCCAATAGTTTAGAGTTAGCTGCCGTGAATGATCGACTAGGTTCAAACCCCGCTTATTTTGCAAAACTTTGTTCTTGGCTAAACGATTCTATATCGAAATTAGATATCCAGAATCGTATGCATCAAGCATTAGACATGCTATTTGAACGGGATTTTCTTCCACAGTGCAGCTGGTCTGGAGGAGGGCGTCCTGAAAAAAAGATAGCAATGTGCAGATTCACACATATAATCAAACTCTTTGCAAGCGTAGGATGCACCAGATTATCTACATGCACAGAAACGAACGTGAAAGAATTTTTTTAAGGAAGTTGAAACATGCAAAAAGTCGTGTAAATCTGGATGGTAGAGTTGAAACTTTCGTTAAAGTTTTCTTCACATTTTTTTACTAGCGTTAAGTGCACCCTATGAGGCAATATTTCGTTATATGATTTTTTGTGATGTGACGTTCGATTTATGTGATTTTTTTTTTATTCGATAGAAACGGCCTGGTCGTATTGCTAGATTTATGTGATATTGGATTCAAAAATTTGAAATACACTCAAAGATATAGATTTAAACATTTATTATATCATGTACCTATTAGATATTAGAGAAAATAGTGAGTAGTGAGATGGTCTCTCACGATAGGAACACTCATCAAAAACTTATAAATAGGGCTAGAAAAATGGAATAAACTCTCTTGCATTTTGAAACCTCGAAACCTACAATCCTGTTTGGTAACTATTACAACAGAAAATCGATCCGAAATTTCGCAAAGCTGTTCATGGTGCCGTGACCAGGATGTTACTTGCTCCTGGTTTTTAATCGCGAATTTCGATTATCACACCAATACCGTAACATCGTTTCCCGCTTTCGTACCACATTCGTCGTGATTTTGTGAAACGCACAGCTGATTTTGCCGCCGCACGCAAAACACTGTCAATCCCACGCACTCATAGTCACTTACGCAATGCCCGTGCAACCCGTTGTCTTGGCGTCCCGACGGACAATTTTGTTGGGGTCTCTTTCGCGGTACGAGAAGTTTTTGGAGGATTTCGTTCCTGAACGGGATCAAGCAGAGGTACGTGTAAAAAGGTTCGAGAGGCTATGCCTTGATCTAGAAAGTGTTCAGCAAGGTTTAGAAGATAATACTGCCAATGAAGAAGAAAAAGCGCAAAATGCTGCTCTAAGGGAGAATTTCGAGGATAGGCTGATCTACGTACAATCGCAGTTGCAGATTAAGTTACCATCAGAAGAAATTCCGATCCCACAAACGAACACCGGATTGAATCCGTTAAAGGGCATCAAACTACCCACTATTGCACTGCCCGAATTCACGGGAGATTATATGCAATGGTTGACATTCCGCGATACCTTTGAGTGCCTGATACACGCAAACATAGATTTGCCGGCAATACAAAAGTTCCATTATTTGCGCGCCGCGGTTAAAAGTGAAGCGGCTCAAGTGATAGAATCTATCACCATAAGTGCAGCTAATTATGAGTTAGCATGGAACACGCTAACCGAGCGATACTCAAACGAGTATTTGCTGCGAAAACGCCATTTGCAAGCAATGTTTGCCATTCCTGCTGCCCAGAAGGAAAGCGTTTCAACACTGCACCATCTTGTGGATGAATTTGAGCGGCATAAAAAGATTCTACAGCACTTGGGAGAAGAAACGGGCACTTGGGGTAGCATTCTTGAGCATCTGTTATGCCCCAAACTCCCAATAATCACCTTACGCGATTGGGAAGAGCACGCATCAAATAACGCCGATCCGAGTTACGATAGTTTAATTTCGTTCCTTCACCGTCGTATGCGTGTATTGGAGACGTTGTTAGTAAACAACCGTCCTACGTCACAGGTTCATGACCTGAGTCACTCACGGAGAATGACCTTTTCACGCCAAGTCAGTTTTGCTTCGACATCAAATGAAACGCCAAATTGTACGTTATGCAAGTCCGCGCACTATTCTTTAAATGCCCGCAATTCGAACCACACGAAATTGCAATACGTACACAACACCACTATCACTACTGCACTTCCGCACCACACACCCGACACCACTAGAGATCACACAGCCACCAACAACGCACAACGCACTTTTGCAGCAGCTTTGTAGCAAGCACCCGAGCAGGTCTTACTCCAAACTGCATTGATCAACATTATTGATGATTTCGGAATAGCTCATCCTGCGCGAGCACTGTTGGACAGCGCATCGCAGCCGAATCTAATAAGCGATCGACTCGATCATCGGCTCCATTTAAAGAAAAGTAATGTGAACATTTACTATTGTTGGAGCTGGGCAATCTACGTTTACGTAGATTGATCTACGTTTACGTAGCAATCTACGTTCGTTTACGGTGAACACCGAGTTGTTGATCGTAGACAATTTGATTGCGAATATTTCGACGCGCGATATTGACCGCAACGATTGGACCATACCACCTGGTTTCGCTTTAGCAGATCCGTTGTTCGATAAAGCTGCCCCCGTTGACATCATTCTTGGCGCTCGTTATGACCATACAGTTTTCGAGAATGCATCTCAGTTCCGTCCAGCACCTCATTTACCCGTCATGATAAATAGTGTCTTTGGTTGGGTAGTGAGCGGCGCAACGTCCGTTGGAAGTTCTGCACCTAAAACCGATTCCAACGCTTCGTATAGGGTCGTCTGTACGGCATCTTTGGAGGAGTCGCTGCAACGATTTTAGAAGATTTAAGGTGAATGACGTATACTCACCGGATGAACGGTATAGTGAAACCCTTTACAAGACCACTACCAAACGTGACGACACCGGCAGATATATTGTACGCCTACCAAAGCAGCCTGACTTCGACCAAAAGCTCGGACTTTCTAGATTACAGGCCATCCGTCGTTTCGAGCTTCTTGAGTGGAGATTGGAACGCGATCCTGCACTTCGAGAATCATATCAAACGTTCATGAAGTATGAGTATTGGGAACTGGGGCACATGTCTCGTATAAGCACTGAATGTGACGATACAGCTGCTTATTATTTACCACACCATCCAATTTTTAAGGCATCAAGTACCACTACATTTGGACCGTCATAATCAATTGTAAATAAGTACCACTACAAAAGTTAGAGTTGTGTTTGATGGCTCATTTAAAACGTCGACTGGACATTCACTGAATGAAGCTTTACGGGTTGGACCCATAATTCAGGATGAACTCTTCGACATCATTCTTCGTTTTCGTACCTACAAGATCGCTGTTGTAGCTGATATTGCAAAAATGTATCGGCAAGTCATTTTGCATCCCGATGATCGAAAATTGGTTCGCCTATTCTTCCGCTTCACACCGCATTCGCTGATTGAATTGTACGAGTTGAATACTGTGACATATGGTTTGTCTCCATCATCGTTCTTGGCCACTCGTACATTGTTGCAGCTGGCGGAAGATGAAGGAGCCGATTATCCACTTGCTACACCTGCGCTGAAACACAATTTCTACGTTGATGACTTCATTGGTAGAGCCAACAGCGTGGATGAAGCTCGTCAGCAGCTATATGAGTTGCTATCCAAGGGAGGGTTCGAGCTCAGAAAGTGGACATCCAACTGTTTGGACGTGCTTACCGGTTTACCAGTGGAACACATCGACACACAGTCATCACTGCAGTTTGCGTCGAACGAGACGGTAAAGGCACTTGGCATCGCTTGGAAGCCCGAACTCGACGTTTTGTGTTTCGAGTCGACGGTAACAATGGAAACTACCAGCATCACCATGCGGTCCATATTGTCAAACATTGCTCGAATGTTTGATCCTCTTGGATTGATCGCTCCAGTCATCATACGCGCGAAACTGCTGATGCAGGAGTTGTGGCTGCAGAAAATCGGGTGGGATGATCCGGTTCCTGCACATATCTGCAACAAATGGAAATCGGTTACTGACGACTGGAAGGATTTGGCTGACTTCAAAAGTGAACGGTATGTGCTTTTACCTAACTCTGAAATACAGTTCCATATATTTGCAGACGCGTCAGAGGTTGCATATGGTGCCTGTATTTACGCTCGTTGTGAGGACCAGCAGGGACAGGTACGAGTGACTCTGCTCGCGTCGAAATCTCGGGTGGCTCCACTGAAACGTGTTACATTACCGAGATTGGAGCTTTGTGCAGCCGTGCTAGCAGTACATCTGCATCATCGTGTTCGACGGGCGATGAAAATCGATTCGTGGCGAATCGTGTTGCACATCGAAACATTCGTGGCGAATCGTGTTGCTGAGATCCAGAATTATTCGCATCCGCGACAATGGAAGCACATTCCCGGTACATCGTATCCTGCAGACCTGGTGTCCCGAGGGATGTCCGCAGCTGAGATGCTGAAAAGTTCGATGTTGCGTTGTGGTCCCGATTGCTTGGCGTTACCTGCCTCTAACTGGCCTATTTCGAATCCATCACTGGCTGCTGAAACGAATATGGAAAATCGTCAGGTGAGTGCTGTAGTCGCCAATATACATACCATTCACCCTTGGTTCAATTTGTCGTCGTCATATACCAAATTGTTACGCATAATCGCCTACTGCACACGTTTTATACGCAACACAAAACACAAGATACGCAACCGTCAGCACCGTTTACCTCCGCTGCATTGTCGATTACACCCAAGTTCAACGAAGCAGCGACAATCGTACTATGCAAACTGGCGCAGCAAGACGAGTTTTCATCGGAAATCCGACTACTGAAAAAAGGAGAAACCGTGGGAAAACACTCACCTCTAAGACGGTTGAATCCATTTCTCGACGAAGAAGGAATAGTACGAGTGGGAGGGCGTTTGAAGCTTGCACAGCTTCCTTACCAGTCTAAGCATCTCATCGTGCTCCCCAAGAACCATAAGCTAGCTCATCTAATCGCAGTCCACTACCACGAGAAGCTTATGCATGGTGGGGGAAGACTATTGCTTTCCCAGATACGAGAGGAGTATTATAGAGGAGGCCACTCGACGGACGACGTCTAGTGAAAGGAATAGAAAGGAATTGTTTTCGTTGCATACGACAGGATCCGTCGCTTACGCAACAACAAACGGGACAACTCCCGTACCAATGCATCACCCCAAGCCGGCCGTTCTCCGTAACCGGATTGGACTACGCCGGGCCGTTTTACCTCAAACCAACACACAAGAGAGCTGCTGCCGCTAAATGTTACTTGTGTGTGTTCGTGTTTTTCAACCAAGGCGGTTCACCTGGAGCTGGTTGGCGATCTCACCACTGCAGGATTCTTGGCCGCTTTGCATCGGTTTACATCCCGGCGCGGAACACCATCGGATATACACTCGGATAATGGGAAAAACTTTGAGGGTGCAGCACACGAACTTAATGAACTGTTTGAATTGTTTCAGAACGAACAGCTACAAAACGCCATCGCATCCAAATGTTCCGACTTGGGTATAACTTGGCACTTTACCCCACCTAAGGCCCCACATTTCGGTGGATTGTGGGAAGCAGCGGTAAAGGACGGCCAAACGACATCTCTATCGGCACCTAGGCAGTTCGAGGCTGTCGTATGAAGGGTACAGCACCATTCTGCAGCAGATAGAAGCGGCAATGAACTCGCGTCCTTTGTTGCCGCTGACGGATGACCCGAATGATTTGGCGGCGCTTACTCCTGCGCACTTCCTTATTGGCTCGTCGATGCATGCGGTGCCCGTTCCCGACTACACCCGCTTGAAGGCCTACACGTTGGACGAATGGCAGAGCTGGCAATTGCTTGTTCAATGCTTCTGGAAGCATTGGGCAACAGAATATCTGCAGGAGATGTAGAAGGATAACAAGGTGGTGAATCGTAGTGATATAGTACCTGGCAGACTGGTCATCCTAGTGGACGATTCGCTTCCCATCACCCGATGGCCCCTCGCACGCATTGTCGAAATACACCCCGGAGAGGATCAGCTTACGCGTGTAGTGAAGCTGAAAACGGCGAAAGGTATAATTACGCGTCCAGTAACTAAAATTTGTCTGTTACCTGTTGCGAAGCCGTCTGCTTAGTAGCACGTGTAATTTGTTTTGTTTTCTTTATGACGTTCTGTCATGTGGGGGAGTATGTTGACGCGTAGACGTCAAGAGGGCCATTTGACGAAAGCTAGTTTCGTCAAGTGAGTAGCGAGAAAATAGTTTCGAAGCTAGTTTCGTCAAGTGAGTAGCGAGAAAATAGTGAGTAGTGAGATGGTATCTCACGATAGGAACACTCATGAAAAACTTATAAATAGGGCTAGAAAAATGGAATAAACTCTCTTGCATTTTGGAACCTCGAAACCTACAATCCTGTTTGGTAACTATTACAACAAAAAATCGATCCGGAATTTCGCGAAGCTGTTCATATAGTTATTCTGTTTGCATAAATGTTTCAGGGACTGGAATAAATATAACCCCGTTATCTTTAACCGTAGAAATACCAGCAAGTTTATATTTGATTTCTGAAATATCTACCGCAGTAATATCCTTAGTCAATTCACTCTTAACGGCCTCACACATATGAAAATCTGACGAATTACAAGGTGTGTAAAAACATTCGCGATATTTTTAAAACTTTCTTCCATAAACTGTTATTCCTGAAGGTGTCTGTATTGCTGATTCGTAGCTTAGAACTAATAATGATTTTGTCATGAACCATTCCTTCATGTGTTGCAAGAAGTTTTCATAAGGGTATGAAGAAATTGTACACAACGGTCCAAATCTACAGACATCTTCGTACACATGATGCAAATTATGAATATTAGTAGATTGTAAAGTTTTGTCATACACTTCCCCGAAGTTTTCTATAAAAAGATTTAAAAGTTGTCCAGCATTTTCCCATTTATGTTCATAAATTGCTGATGAAAAAAAGTGCACTGCACAAAAAAGTAGCATAAAATGGTTGTATACAACCGACAATTGACAGCTATCTTGTAGGCAAAAGGCGGATGAGGGAAGATAAACAACAGAGAGACGGGTAATGGTGTGTTGAACCACGCGGCTGACCTGTAGGGAGAAAGAGATAGCATCTGGAAAGAACGAGAGAGAAAAACTGACGTTTAGTTTGTTGATATAAATATAGCCGGCATTATCAAGCGTAGAACAAATAATTCTCAGTGCAGCGTTTTATTATCTCAATTAAAGTGTTTTGTGCGACAATTGAGTGAAAATGGAAAATTTAAAGCGAGCAAAGAAAAGTGGAACGCTGAGTAGGCTGGGTAAGTCATTACGGGAGAAGTGCGAAAAAGAATGGGAAGCTGAAAACATTCCTGGAGCGAGTACAAGCGAAGCACCTACAGGTAAGCTTGTTTTAATCTAGCTTTATAATATTAGTGAAGAGTATGAAATCCGAATATGGTTGTTCGGTAAAGTGTTTGTGTTCTTTCTGAATCGATACAAAAGCGGCCAAAACGGCAGCCCTCACACGGATGAAAAAGCAACCGGAATGATCGAAAGTGGAGAGTGTTTATATTAGTTCTTTATAATACCTGTAATGGGCGAGACGATAGCGGTTTTCATATGGCAGGAGCGAATGAATCCGTGGCGTGGCCTTGGCAAAGTAAGATCTTGGCAAAAATCAGTCAGCTAATACTTGTCACACATATAGTTTTTAAGAAGTTTGTGAAAAAGGTTTGTATATATGTTAAGGTTTTATACCGTTTTATGTACTCAGCCGTTAGGGTTCGTTGTTAATTACTGTGTGTATTTTATTTATTTCAGTTGTTGATCTTCCTATTCCTTACGAGGATATTAATCAAGAGGATCATACGGATGATCCTTATATCGATATGGCAGAGTTTGAGGAAGAATGGCTATCTTTTACAGACGATGATAGCAGAGAAGAGGACGATGAGCAGCATGTATCCAATAATGAAGATGAAGCGCAACGAAATGGAACATTTTCAAAACTATTGAGATTATGGGCCCTATCACACAAAATCACGCATGCTGCCTTAAACGATTTGTTGGAGATAGTTCGTGAATCTACGGATTATTATGTTCCGAAAGATGCACGGACTTTCTTGAAGACTCCCGTTGGAAATGGCAAAGAAATTTCAATGGTAGCAGGTGGACAGCTATGGTATCAAGGCATTGAAAACGCTTTGCAATACCATTTCAGGTAATTGATCATGAACATAAATTGTATGAATTTTAACTTTCATTCTGGTAAAATTCTATTTGTTTTAATATTAATGTTGTTTCTTTACAGAACTATAACGCCAACTCTAAAACAAATTTCGGTAAATCTTTTCGTTGATGGGCTGCCCCTACATCACAGTGGACCTACACAATTATGGCCCATACTGATGCAACTGCACGAGCTTCCGGAGGAGCCTATCATGGTATTGGGCATTTTTTGTGGCTCGTCAAAACCTGATAACGTGGAGCAATATCTACGTCCATTAGTGACAGATATAAATAACGTTATAAAGACTGGAATAACTATCAACACTAACAAAATTGAACTAAGCCTAAGAGCCATTATCGCTGATACTCCTGCACGAGCGTTCATTAAAGGTACGCTAATTCTATCTATTTATCTTTTGGATTGAAAATTTTAAATGATATTAAATATTTGTTTTTTTTTTCTAGGAGAAGCCTATTTCAACGCTGCAAATGGGTGTATAAAATGTAAGATTGTGGGTCGACATGACAAACGCACCCGTAGAATGATCTTTGAAGGAGTAGCAGCTGAAAGGACCGATGCAGAGTTTAGAAGCGGACAATATGCTGTTGGACATCAAAGACGACCAACACCCATAACGGATATAATAGGATTAGATATTATTAAGCACGTCCCTGTGTCTGACGATCTCCACCTATTACATTCCGGGTTCATGAAAATGTTTTTGGTAGGTCATGTTGAAGGAACTTTGTCCTCGTTTCTTAAATGGACAATAGAAGAACAACAAGAGATTTCGACCATTTTGCTTAAAACACGTTTGCCAGTAGAGATAAATAGAGCTATGAGACCGCTTAAATATTTAAAGTTTTGGAAGGGGTCCGAGTTTCGAACATTTCTTAATCATATTAGCATACCATTAATGAAAGGAAGAATTCACGATGATGCGTATCATCATTTTAAGCTCCTATATGTTGCTGTAACGTTCCTTTCTAATAAACATTTTGAACGACATTGGGATTATGCGGCAGCTCTTTTGCAAAAGTTTGTCACAGAATTTAGTTTACATTATCACAAATCTTTTTTGACCAGCAACATACACAATATTTTACATATAGCTAATGATGTACGCGAAATCGGACCTCTTCCTACGATCTCCTCCTATTCATTTGAGAACAGATTGCAGTTCATAAAATCGTTATTACGGACAGGTCATAGAACATTAGCTCAAGTAGTAAGTAGATTAATAGAGCTTAGAGAACTAGAAACTAAAGTCAACCATGAAAATGTATCATATCCAATACTAAAACATAAGAAAGACGAGGTCATCTTTAATGTAACATTAAAATTTATGTTAAGAAAAGGGGATAGAAATGGCTGGTTTTTAACAAAGGAAAATCTAATTATAAGGTACTGCAGCGTTAAAATAATATCAGGATCATATGTTGTAGAAGGACAGCAATTATTGCGTATACAACCAGCGTTTAGCTATCCGATTTCTTCAGAAACCGTGTATAACTTCCTCGGTAGAGTAGAAGACATTTCAAAGGAAACAGTTCTGGTAGATTTGAGTAATATCAAAGCTAAGCTGGTAGCGGTTTCTGTTGATGGCATCTCGTTTTACTTTAGTCCATTATTGCACACGTTGATGGAATAAAGAAACAACATAATATGTACATTCAATTTCATTCAATAATTCAATTCTATAACAACATAACATATATTTGAACGAAAAAAGAATAATTAAGTTAAAAAAATGAAGATGGACTGAGTCCTAACATATATCCTAACTAACTAAGTCTTAACATATAAACTAAACTAAAATATTGCTCATGCTTCTTTTTTAGAGAGTTCTGTTTGGAATACACGACATTTTTTATACGTTGTTTGTCCAATTGGCTTAATATTATACAGTTTTTTTTTTAAATCTTGTACATATTCGTCTGTTAGTCTAGCGACCTCATTTCCTCCAGCGTATTTAAATAAATTTAAGACTCGCGAATATTGGGAAAAACAAACTTTTTTTCTTGTGATCCACGTCCAGCTACATTCCTTTAAAAATTCCCGCTCAAAAAACAGATCCATTACAGTACACAGCCTATTGTCAAATTTAGATATGTTTTTTAACATATGAGTAAGATCGTTAACTATTTCGGTCATATAGCACCCGTCCTGGAGATCTTCGTTCAATTTTTTTAGTTCTTGCTCACTATTTATCTTAGGTATATTAATAACACGGGAAATGGTTGGACCATTGCCGTACACATGATTCAGGACAAGTGATACTTGCCCTTCCGTTTTTTCCATCATTTTTAAACCAATATCTATTTTTCTCTCTATTCTATCAAGCTGGGAAAGGTTAGCATAGGAAATAAAAGATGTTGTAGGTTGTTCTGGCTCAACGGTAGATGCAGGGAATAGTTTGTTTGGAATGGGTTCAGGAGAAATTGGAGGTTTGGGTAGATTTGATACAAGGATAGGTTTCGGTGCTATGATTGGTTTGGGTAAAGTAACTGGTTTTGGTGCAATGAATGATGTGATTGGAGAGTTTGCTTTAGGTAATATAACTGGTTTTGGTAAAATAACTGGTTTGGGTGTTGCAAGTGGTTTTGGCGCTAATAATGGTTTGGGTGTATTAACAAATTTTCCGGGAGCTGGAGGCCGATAAGGAAGACAGTGATTTTTTCCTGTAGTGCTAGTATTAATTGTTGAATGACGAAGAGGCAATGCGGATGGATATTGAGGAGTGGACGATATATTCGTGATACAATTCAATGATCCTTTTTGTACGGTAGTTTTGGAAGCACTTATCACATGTTTTGAAGATTCCGGTTGAAATGGTGGTGGAGATGACGATCGGGATACAAGCCTATTGATGGAATTTTCCGTGACTTGTGATAGAATTGATCGATTTCCGCTGCTGGCGCTTTGTTGCTGATCATTATTTTTTTCATATGGCATCCCTAAAATGCACAAACCACTTAGCAAACTAAAACGCAAGATAAAACATACGTAAGATAAACGTAAGAGTTACATACCGATCGCAAAAATAGATGACTGTAGTCTAAATCATGTGGATAATCCACTCACGCACGCACTCTTTGAATATTATGGGGAATCGCACTGGCACTGGGAGTACACAGAGTAGCCAAAATACTGTCTGCCTGATGCGCATAAAATGTTGTACGGACCAATCCAAGAATTCCTCATTGTTTTTGTTGGTAGATTACGCCAGAAGCGACAGTACACCAAATAGTTCTTGGATTACAAGCCTGCACTGCTGCGTAATAGGTGTAAGAGTTCAATTCTTGTTCCTAATAAATAACCTCACATACAAGTATATTCTCAGGATCTCCTTACTCTCCTCTGCTGTCTTTGACCGGTCATCGCTTTCGTCAACAGCAACACATTCGCACACACACAAGACATACGATACACATTGCCATAGTACTGCATAAGAAAGAAAAAAACTCCTATCGGACGATCGACAATCATCCCCCTCAGCACGAAAGAGACATGCTTACTTCACATACGGAACGGGAAGAGCGTTCAAAAAACGACGACGAACACACACACACTCCACACAATATTTACCTTTTTTTTCAACGCTATTAAAAACAAGGTTTATCCATAAACAACCATAACGCCATTATATTGATTTATTTTTGACGCCATAACGCCTCGATGGTCGCCATTTTGAAATGTCAAACTTTAGGTGCATACATGAACCGACCTTCCCTCTAAATCCTGCGATCGAGGACCCAAGCATAACAAAATAGGTAAAGTCGTTGCAAGAATGGGGCTAAAATGGGGCCCTACTTTTGTCGCGATGATTGCCCCGTAGTCAGAAACGTATGGGGCAATTTTGTTTACCACAAATTATGACGTCACAAAATTTTTGACGTCATGAAAAATGTGCAAAAAAATTGATTTGTGTATGCTGTTTTTTTCTCTTTCGCACTGCTTGTTCGTTCTTCCATGCTTTTTGCTCTGTTTCTCTTATGGATCAAGGTAGCTGCTTTTGAGCCTGTGTGTAGAGGAGAGATTGAAATATGCAGTACTGTTTTTTTCTGGATATCTAGAGGTGAGCAGGAGAAGTGAGAATTGAACTGTGATTCTTAGTATATAATTCATATTTACCATATGATTTGCTGCGGCGGTGATGCGATGGTCCTTTTTAGTCGTGATAATCTAGTGTGGATCGGAGTAGGTTTTGTTTTACATGCGCTATATAGGATCGCAAGTTAAAGAAAATGTGTTTTTTGTGTACATTCTTGTATTTGTATTTGGTAAATGCAAAACTAGCAAACTATAATGAATATCATTGTTGAGTTTCAATGATCCATGGTTTTGTTAAGAATCGTCGTGGTGGACCGTGATGTAATGCATCGCCTTTATTCATTATCATCTTTTACTATTTAAGCAAAATGCCGCTGGACAAAGAAACAGATGATATGACGTTTTCATCTGAGTACAACCAATTTGTCAAAGTATTAGGATCGAAAGGTAGCAATCAAATTGCATTTTGTATGGTTTAAACAGCTTTTTATAAATATATTGAAATATTGTGCGTTAGCTACTGACACTGGAAAGGAAAATACTGTTCCAATTGCAAAAGGTATGTTAACGTGGGAAAAATTGTATTAACTACTTTGTTAGTACTAAAGTCCGTCGAAGGATTCCGATTTGTCCACAGAAAAGTTTTAGCGGTTAAAGGAACTTTAACGTTGGCTTTTTTAAAAAGCTTTCAAATTATGTTTATGGAGCTATGCGACGCGTTGGTGGAAAGTGCGCAGTAACGAATTCCATCAACTATAGACATTTTATCGATAATTTGATTGAACGTATCGTCAGTGTTGATTTCATTCTCATCTCACAGGAAGAACAGCAATCGATGTAGTCAGCCAATTCGACATATTCTTCTTCGGTCTGGTTCATATTTGGTACTGGACTTTGTTCTGGGGTTGGCGATGTGCGCTGCATTTCATGGTTTAAATTGCTCGTGGCTATATTTTGGGTATGTTGTAAATAATAATATAACATTAACACTACGATGTAATCGAACTTTATATTCGTTAAACTTGTGTAATAAAGTCAACTAACATGGTTGGCTTGGTCCTGCATCCTGATTATCCTTTCCCGTAGGTTCCAGCGCCATATGCTTTGCAGCTTGGCGATAAAACATGCCAGATTTGCGCAGACGTTTTAAGTCAGCCATTACAAAAACGGTAACAACATTTTCAAATAACACTATTTTACAAAGATCTCTCAGCTGGACCAACACTCAAGAAATAAACACCTATTAAAACTGAACTGAACAACTAAATACTTTGTGAGATAATGATTTCTCCTGTATTTAAAAAATATATGTTTCTTTTAATATCAAAGAGTTACAAACTTCATGGCACCAGAATATTTTTTTCGCTTTCACTTACTCCGCCGTCTGGCGTGATTTCAGACGGTTACGCGTTTAAAGGTACGAGGCGTGTATGTATGCGTTTGTGTGTGAGGTATAGCAGTGCAAGCAAGGGAAAACACCCGGCGTATACACACATGTATCGATACCTTTCAGAACAAAAATTTACTCCGTCTATACTGTCCGTGAGTGCGAGAGGAATGACATACGAGTTTGAGCGAAATGTAAAACCAATGCATCGATACGATCTAGACACAACATCGATATCGTTGGCAAACAAACATTGCTCGGCCTATCTCGTCTGTAAGAGCGAATGAAACAGTTATACGAGTGTGAACGAAACACAGAATCGTACGGTTACGGCAAATCCAAAGTTCATGACGTCACAGAATACTCGTACATAAGTGTAAACAAGTGAGCTAGACGATTTAGAGCAAGACACACGCTGTTTTGCCCCGTTCGGTTTGGTTGGGCACACTGGCATATAGCATAAAGCTCTGAAATTCTGTTCCTTTCCATGCGTTTATGCAATTTAAACCACACATCCTTCGAGGAATTTCACTGGGCAGCTTTTGCAGTCTCAAGATTGAAGGAATTTCTTCCATGACTATTGGGGAAAACTTTGACTGTTTTGCTAACTTACCCTGTATGAAAAAAGCAGTATTTTGCGCATTACACCCAGGTATAATAAATGTGTAGCGACCTCGGGTTAACGGTTAGATGACCGTTACCAGCAACCGTTGTGAGGCAGGCAACATCAGACGTTAGACGTTAGACGTTCGGTGGCGCACCGGAATAAAAAAAAAAATCATTCGTTCCCGGTACGTCCAAGCGAATAGACCAACTCGCGCAAAAAATTCCAAGTGTGGTTCTGATGACGATCAGCAATAAAAAAGTAGTACTCACGAGGTGCTAAAACTGGTGACCCCGACGTGATCGTCAAAGGAATTATCTTGCGATCGACCTCGGTATTATCGCTCTCGTTCCACGCGTAGCCGCGAAGTTTAGTGCCATGCGTCCTCCATTTTGTACGTGCAAGTGTATACGTGCAGAGTGTGTGTGAGGAATACTTCTGAGCTCATTGTCCCGTGCAAAAACGCGTTCGAACGTGCCTCGCGCATTCCGCTAGCATCGACTCTAGAGCATATTGGACTCGCGACCAGTTACATCCTGCCGCGCTAAGTGCATCGGGTGTGAACGATTCGAGGTACTCCCCGCTAACGCAGCGTAAAAGGTCTTCAACCAAAAAACCAACACCGTTTCCACTGGAAAGCGTTGGCCAACGCAGCGACGCCGTGAAGGTGCAACACATATCGTCACCCACGGAGCGTCCCTGCACGAACCGAACAATCGCAGGATACCGGGAATTCGACCCACGCCGTGTCGTACTTATACAGCGAGCACACGCATACCATCACCAACCACGTGTGTCGCTGTCTAACAATCGACGGCTGATGCAATCGACAAGGTAAATTCGGAGAAACGAACCAACGACAATCTCCACTGGTAGTGTTCTCAAACATTATTTTGTGAGCGCCATCATCAGCGAGTGCGACCGAGAGGGAAGACACTGACGCCGAGTTGGGCGCGCAAATTCTCCAACCGAGACCACCATTTTCGAATTTGCCAGGCTCACCGTTGAGCCATCGCCAGCATCGTTGAAAGCACCGCTTCCCGAACCGTACCAGCTACCACGGGTGCAGCAGCGATACCCTCCGCTGCTCCGTACTCCGCCGTCGCCATTGCAAAATTCCCACGGCTCACCGTCGAGCCACCGCCATCGCCGTTTCAAAAGCACAGCTTTTCCGAAACGTATACCGCAGCCGTCGTCGCCGAATTCGTGGGTATCCAACAGGACGCGGATAAACGCAGCCATCGACGGACGTGTCCGTGCACACCCATCCGCGAGTGAGAAGCCGCCATTTTCTTCAGCTCGTCAACGTATACCGACATTGAACGAGATTTTTCTTCGTGTTCTGCGTGCACCGCATTCAACTCGAAGACCCCCGACTGGATTACGCTACGATTAAGGTAAGATCCACCCTTTTTTACCACTAACCCTAGTGAAAGGATGATGCACAGTCCGAACAATCGCGAGAGACCAGCTGCAAATCCCGGTGTAGCTGCTAGCCCCGCCATCGCAGCACCAGCCCCGACTTCTTTTAATGTCTGTTCGCCAGCCGCGTGTGACGCTTCTACCGATTCGCCTGATTTCCAAGTAGAGGCGCTGAACGCCATGCAGCTTAAACCACTCGAGTTGGATACCGCTGATATCCATACATTTTTCTTTGCCTTGGAAAACTGGTTTGACGCTGGGAATATTCCGTCGAATCAACATACTCGACGCTTCAACATCCTTAAGACGCGCATTCCTATTCGAATTCTTCCTGAGCTTCGTCACCTTGTCGAGAGTGTACCCAGTAACGACCGCTACGAAGCCGCTAAAAGAGCCATCGTACTACATTTTGAAGAGTCGCAGCGTAGCCGGCTACATCGTCTGTTAACAGAAAGTAGTCTTGGGGATCGGAAACCGTCACAACTACTGTCCGAGATGCGACGCACCGCCCACGGAGCGATGACAGACTCCATGCTAGTAGACCTCTGGGTTGGACGACTGCCACCTTATGTGCAGTCGGCGGTAATCGCTGCTTCATCAAACATCGAAGAGAAGGTGAGAGTAGCCGGCTCAGTAATGGACTCCATCGCGTTATATCACCGCACTGGTCCTTACCAAACCGTATCCGAAGTGCGTAACGAGGAAGTGGAGCGGCTCTCACGACAGGTAGCTGAGTTGAGCCACCGATTGGAGGAGGTGCTTAGCCGAGACAACAACCCGGTGCGCGTACGACCACGTGCACGTTCTCGCCCACGCCAGGTGAACCGTTCCGTTAATCCATCTGTTGGGAAGCTGTGCTACTACCACGAGCGGTACGGTCATGTAGCGCGCAACTGCCGAGCTCCTTGCTCCTTCAAGGACCGAGCACAAGGAAGCACCACGCCATCCACCTCCTCGTGACTAGCCGACGGGGAGGCCGGGCAGAAGGTCCATGCCCTCGCGTCTCCAAGCTATCGGCTCATGGTAAAGGACCAAAAGACGAACAAGCAATTTCTCATCGACACCGGCGCCGACGTCTCCGTGATTCCCCGACAGCACAGCTCTATTCCGTGTAAACCAACCACTGTAAGATTGGTTCGCCGCAAACAGCACTCCGATCCAAGTTTATGGAGAATCTCTTTACACCCTCGACCCTGGTCTCCGACGAGCCTTTATGTGGAGCTTCGTGATCGCTGACGTAGGAACCGCGATCATCGGAGCCGATTTCCTCCAGCATTTTCACCTGTTGGATGATCTTCGGAACCAATGTCTCGTGGACGCACTAACCAAACTACGAACCCCTGGTGTTCCGGACCGAACTCTTCAGGTGCCAACCGTTAAAGTGTGCGATTCGACGTCGCCCATCGCTACCCTGTTGAAGGAATTCTCCGGATTAACTGCGTTGACTACACCTGGGACCATTCTACAATCGGAGATCATGCATCCTATCGAGACCATCGGTCAACCGACCTTCGCACGACCTCGAAGACTGTCCCCGGAGAAGTACGCCGCAGTTCGCGCAGAATTTGAGTGTTTGGTGCAACTTGGAGTGTGCCGCCCCTCGAACAGTAGCTGGGCCAGCCCTCTTCATATGACAAAGAAGGCAGACGGAACATGGCGTCCTTGTGGCGACTACCGTGCCTTAAACGCGAAGACAATCCCAGACCGTTATCCGCTACCGTTATTACAGGACTTTACTATGCACCTACAGGGGAATACCGTCTTTTCCAAGGTTGACCTTCATAAGGCCTATCACCAAATCCCAATACACCCGGATGACATACCGAAAACGGCAATTACGACGCCTTTCGGTTTGTTCGAGTTCACGACCATGCCCTTCGGATTGAGAAATGCCGCACAAACGTTCCAACGCCTCATCCACGACGTTCTACGTGGGCTTGATTTTGTCTTCCCATACATCGATGACATGATCGTCGCTTCGCCGTCTGAAGCAGAGCATCACGAGCATCTTCGCCAATTGTTCCAGCGGTTAGAAAAGCATCATTTGACCATCAATACGGCTAAGTGCGAATTCTACAAGAGTGAAATTTCTTTCCTCGGACACTTCGTCAGCACCGAAGGAATACGTCCTCTACCGGAACGGGTCAAAGCAATCAGCGAGATGAGTAAGCCGACGAACGTGATGGAGCTGAAGAAGTTCCTAGCCATGATCAACTATTATCGACGCTTCCTACCGCAGGCGCTAGCAACGCAAGGCATCCTGCTCGAGATGACCCCGGGGAACAAAAAGAAAGACAAAACACCACTTACTTGGACAACCGAGGCTTCTGCTGCGTTCGAGAAATGCAAGGAACAGCTACAACGCGCTGCACTTTTGGCACACCCTGTGGCGAACGCAGAGCCCTCCTTGTGGACGGATGCCTCCGACTTCGCCGCGGGACTGAACGATTCGTTTGGCTGGGGATCAACAAAGACGCTCAAGAGTTTGCCAGGAATTGCCTCGCCTGCCAACGAGCGAAGGTAGGGAGGCACACGAAAAGTCCGTTGTTGCCATATCCCGCGACGACGTCGAGGTTCAGCCACATAAATGTCGACCTCATCGGACCATTTCCTATTAGCAACGGCAACCGTTACTGCCTGACGATCATAGACCGTTTTACTCGCTGGCCCGAGGCAGTGCCGATCCCGGACATCACCGCGTCTACTATTGTATTAGCGCTGATGTACAATTGGATCGCTCGATTCGGAGTTCCGTCCAACATCACCACCGACCAGGGACGACAGTTTGAGTCCTCGCTGTTCAAAGAGCTAGCGAAAGCCTTGGGGACCAAACATATCCGGACGACCGCCTACCACCCGCAGGCGAACGGGTTGATCGAGAGATGGCACCGTACCCTGAAAGCTGCAATATGCTGCAAGGACACCTCTCGTTGGAGCGAGTATCTGCCACTAATTCTTCTCGGGCTACGGACTACCTTCAAAAGTGACATCAGTGCCTCGCCAGCCGAACTAGTATATGGAACGACACTCACCATACCAGCGGAGTTCTTCAACGAGAAGCCGCTACCATCAGTATCTGATCAGTCCGAATTTGTCAGAACGCTACGGGAAGCGATGAACGACATCCGACCAACGAGAACCGCCTGGCACTCCGACCGAACCGCTTTTGTTTCCCCGGATCTGAGTAATTGCACACATGTTTTCGTTCGCAACGACACCGTCCGACCTGCACTGACAACACCCTACCACGGTCCGTATCAGATCCTTACACGAAATCCTAAGTCATTTCAGATACTCCTGCATGGCCAGCCGGCATTGATTTCCATCGACCGCCTGAAGCCGGCATATACGAGCGATGAAGTTGGTTCAACGCTGCAGCATCTTCCCCGCGACGAGCAGCTACTAACCAACCTTGGGCACGACACGCCGACGTCTCTGACGCCGCTTCCAGAGCACCCTTCGACGTCCCGAACGTCATTACCCGAGCAACCGGTAACGTCCCGTAAACGCATGCCGCTAACACGCACGCCGCCAACATGCACGCCGTCGCTACAATGCACCGACGCAACCACCAACAACGCCCCGCCACCGCATATCTTACGACACAAGGACAAGGGCGTATCGACCGGTGTCACCAGATCACAGCGGAAGGTAACCATCCCTTTGCGCTACCGATGACACCGATCTAAGAGGGGGGTAATGTAGCGACCTCGGGTTAGCGGTTAGATGACCGTTACCAGCAACCGTTGTGAGGCAGACAACATCAGACGTTAGACGTTGGACGTTCGGTGGCGCACCGGAATAAAAAAAAAATTTCATTCGTTCCCGGTACGTCCAAGCGAAGAGACCAACTCGCGCGGTAAATTCCAAGTGTAGTTCTGATGACGATCAGCAATAAAAAAGTAGTACTCACGAGGTGCTAAAAGCGGTTCAACCCGAAACCCCTCGAAATGGTGGAACTATGGAAGTTTCGTCAACGAATGCAGAGTGAAGGCGAAACTATAACGGAGTTCACCACGGCTTAGCAAAAAGTGGGTGCTAATTGTGATTTCGGGCAATATTTGACAAAGGCGCTCAGGAACCAGCTAGTTTTTGACGTACGGAATCCAAGAATACGCAACCGGTTGATTGAAGAAAGGAATCTTACGCTGGAAAAAGCTAAGCAAATTGCTTTAGCCATGGAAGCCGCCGGAGATGGAGCTGAAGTGCTGAATAGCAGAAGTGCTGGAATGAAAGAAGTGAACATCGTGAACAACACAACGAAGAAAAACGTCGAGTGTTACAGATGCGGAGAGTCACATTTTGCATATGTCTGCAAGCACAAAAGAACCGTCTGCAAAAAGTGCGGGAAAATTGGACATTTGCAGCGCGTCTGTCGCACGAACAATAGAAGCAAAAGTGTGAGGTTAATTGACGAACAACATCAAGACAGCAAGGAGGACGAAGAGGTAAACTCAATTTTAATCAACAATTAACACCAAAATGCAAATCATACCGCAAAAATATACATGACACTAAAAGTCAATAAGACTAAAATTCAATTTGAAGTAGATTCAGGATCCCCGTTTTCTATTATCAGTGTGAACGACAAACAAAGATGGTTTAAAGATATCCCTATTAGAGAATCAGACATAAAATTACAAAGCTATTGTGGAGCATCTATAAAGTTATTCGGTACAATTAGTGTTATAGTGGAAAAAGCTAAAACAAAATTAACACTATTTGTGGTAGAGTCGAAAAGAGGACCTATTGTAGGAAGGACATGGATGCGAGATTTGAAATTCGATTGGAATGAATTTTTAAGAACGGAAAACTCGTACGTAAATCAAATTGTCACAATATAAAAATTAAAAGAAGAATTTGAGGTGGTTTTTCGTAAGTCATTAGGAGAAATTTCAAATATTCAAGCGTCCCTTATCGTCAAAGAAAATGCGTTGCCAATATTTCTAAAAAATCGTACTTTACCATTCGCATTAAAAGAAAATGTCGAGAAAGAAATTAACGATTTAGTAAATCAAGGAATTTTGGTAAAAGTTAACCGTAGTGAATGGGCTACACCGATAGTACCCGTAAAAAAATCCGGAAACCGTGTACGATTATGCGGAGATTATAAATTAACGGTGAACAAAAGCTTGGTAATAGACGAATTTCCTTTGCCCACGATAGAAGAACTTTTCGCTAACATGGCTGGGGGAGAAAAATTCTCAAAAATAGATTTAGCACAGGCATATTTACAGATGACAGTTAAACCTGAACATCAGGAACTTTTAACACTGAACACTCACATGGGACTATTCAGACCAACACGGTTAATGTACGGGGTTGCTTCTGCTCCAGCCATATTTCAAAGAGAAATCACATAGATTCTCCAAGGAATTCCTTGCGTTTCTGTATTTTTAGATGATGTTAAAATAACAGCTCCTAATGACAAGACCCATGTGGAAAGACTGCGCACTGTTTTAAAACGATTTCAAGACCATAATATGAGAGTGAATGAAAGCAAATGTAATTTCCTTGCAGATTGCATAGAATACTGTGGATACAGGATCGACAAGTACGGTATTCACAAAATGAAGGAGAAAATTACTGCCATTCAACAAATGCCGAGACCAAGGAACAAAGATGAGGTAAGAGCTTTTGTAGGCCTTGTAAATTATTACGCGAGATTTATCCCAAATTTAAGTGCAAAGATTTATCCCATAAATAATTTACTTAAAAACGAAATTCCTTTCGAATGGAATGAAGGTTGCCAGGAGGCATTTGAATGGATTAAAAAGGAAATGCAATCTGAACGGGTCTTGGTACACTACGATCCTAGCTTACCAATAGCTCTAGCAGTAGATGCTTCGCCCTATGGAGTTGGCGCCGTTTTAAGTCACACATATCCAGATGGCAAAGAATATCCAATTCAATACGCATCTCAAACACTATCACCAACCCAACAACGATATACTCAGGTGGATAAAGAAGCATATGCGATTATTTTCGGAGTTAAAAAATTTTATCGACATCTTTATGGAAGAAAATTTGTCCTAATAACCGATAACAAGCCAGTTTCTCAAATCCTATCACCACAGAAAGGTTTGCCAACGCTATCAGCAACTCGCATGCAACATTACGCTGTATTTCTAGAATCATTCAATTTTGAGATTAGACACCGACCATCAAAAGAACACGGAAATGCTGACGGAATGTCACGATTACCAATCCGAGATATTCAGCTGGGGGATACAGAAGCACCCGATGAAATTGAACTAATTCAAATAGAAAGCCTTCCCGTATCAGTAGAAGAACTTAGTAAAGAGACTAGCAAAGACATAGATGTTCAATTGCTAATAGACGGTTTAAATTCAGGGAGAACAGTATCCGTTAACGATCGTTTTGGAATCGACCAGACACAATTTTCTCTCCAAAAGGGATGTCTCGTGAGAGGCGCTAGGGTCTACGTTCCACCTCAATTACGAAATCGAGTCTTAATCGAACTTCATGAAGGCCACTTTGGCATATCACGCATGAAATCTCTTGCTAGATCTTATTGTTGGTGGAAAAATATGGATAACGACATAGAAAGATTATCTAAAAACTGTGTTTCTTGTGCAAAAGTAAGAAAAGATCCTTCTAAAGTACCAACTCATGTAAGGGAGCGTCCACAATCAGTTTTTGAAAGGGTACATGCGGATTACGCTGGGCCATTTATGGGTATATATTTTCTTATTCTAGTAGATGCGTACAGCAAATGGCTTGAAGTAAAAATAACATCGGATATGAATACAGACACTACTATAGACAAAATGCGAGAAATTTTTGCCACTTTTGGCTTACCATCAATTCTAGTGACCGATAGAGGTACACAATTCATGTCAGAAAAATTTCAAACATTCTTAAAACTTAACGGAATAACCCATAAAACGGGAGCTCCTTACCATCCCGCAACAAATGGTCAGGCAGAAAGATATGTACAAACAATTAAAGATAAAATTAAAACTATGCAATGCCATAAATCTGAAATTCCAAAAAAGTTACAAAACATACTGCTAGCGTACAGGAAAACAACTCATCCAAGCACAGGGGAAAGTCCTTCGGTTAATGTTTAACAGACAGATAAGGTCTCGACTGGATGTTATGGTACCTAAAATCGAAAAGAAATCCAATCCTGAAGTAGTAGACAAAATGACAAGATCATTTGCAGTAAACGAAAGAGTAGCAGCAAGAGATTTTCTTTCCCAGACCGAAAAGTGGAAATTTGGAACGATTACAAAGAAGCTAGGAAAGCTGCATTACGAAATACTATTAGACGATGGAAGGATGTGGAAAAGGCACATAAATCAAATGAGATCCGGTCCTGAAGAAATATCAATCAACCATAGTAGTAACCAAACCATCGAACCTTGGATAGATGAATCATTATATCTGCCAAATAGGATGGAAGAGATTCAACTCCCTCATGATTCGGAAACGGAGATGGTTAGATCTGATAATATTAATGAAGGTTTAGCTCGTGCAGAAGAATCTCAAACTCAACTTAGGAGATCAACAAGAACTCGACAACTACCAATTCGATACCGTGATTAGGAATTATTACTTTAATTAACAATGTAAATATTAATTGTCTTTCACACTTTAGTAAGTAATCACTTTTATTGTTAGGAGGAGAGAGTTGTTATATTTGTGGCAGCTGTCCATCGACAGAAACTGCTAGTTGGGTAGCAAACAGCTGTCAGTGGGAATAAACGGCACTCTGTGTCTGAACTACCCAAGCACAACAAAATAGGTAAAGTCCCCAAGCACAACAAAATAGGTAAAGTCGTTGCAAGAATGGGGCTAAAATGGGGCCCTACTTTTGTCACGATAATTGCCCCGTAGTCAGAAACGGATGGGGCAATTTTGTTTACCACAAATTATGACGTCACAAAATTTTTGACGTCATGGAGATGTGCAAAAAAATTGATTTGTGTATGCTGTTTTTTTCTCTTTCGCACTGCTTGTTCGTTCTTCCATGCTTTTTGCTCTGTTTCTCTTATGGATCAAGGTAGCTGCTTTTGAGCCTGTGTGTAGAGAAGAGATTGAAATATGCAGTACTGTTTTTTCTGGATATCTAGAGGTGAGCAGGAGAAGTGAGAATTGAACTGTAGAGAGAAGAGATTGAAATATGCAGTACTGTTTTTTCTGGATATCTAGAGGTGAGCAGGAGAAGTGAGAATTGAACTGTGATTATTAGTGTATAATGCATATTTACCATATGATTTGCTGCGGCGGTGATGCGATGGTCCTTTTTAGTCGTGATAGTCTAGTGTGGATCGGAGTAGGTTTTGTTTTACATGCGCTATATAGGATCGCAAGTTAAAGAAAATGTGTTTTTTGTGTATATTCTTGTATTTGTATTTGGTAAATGCAAAACTAGCAAACTATAATGAATATCATTGTTGAGTTTCAATGATCCATGGTTTTGTTAAGAATCGTCGTGGTGGACCGTGATGTAATGCATCGCCTTTATTCATTATCATCTTTTACTATTTAAGCAAAATGCCGCTGGACAAAGAAACAGATGATATGACGTTTTCATCTGAGTACAACCAATTTGTCAAGGATCGATCGAAAGGTAGCATTCAAATTGCATTATGTATGGTTTAAACAGCTTTTTATAAATATATTGAAATATTGTGCGTTAGCTACTGACACTGGAAAGGAAAATACTGTTCCAATTGCAAAAGGTATGTTAACGTGGGAAAAATTGTATTAACTACTTTGTTAGTACTAAAGTCCGTCGAAGGATTCCGATTTGTCCACAGAAAAGTTTTAGCGGTTAAAGGAACTTTAACGTTGGCTTTTTTAAAAAGCTTTCAAATTATGTTTATGGAGCTATGCGACGCGTTGGTGGAAAGCGCGCAGTAACGATTTCCATCAACTATTGACATTTTATCGATAATTTGATTGAACGTATCGTCAGTGTTGATTTCATTCTCATCTCACAGGAAGAACAGCAATCGATGTAGTCAGCCAATTCGACATATTCTTCTTCGGTCTGGTTCATATTTGGTACTGGACTTTGTTCTGGGGTTGGCGATGTGCGCTGCATTTCATGGTTTAAATTGCTCGTGGCTATATTTTGGGTATGTTGTAAATAATAATATAACAATAACACTACGATGTAATCGAACTTTATATTCGTTAAACTTGTGTAATAAAGTCAACTAACATGGTTGGCTTGGTCCTGCATCCTGATTATCCTTTCCCGTAGGTTCCAGCGCCATATACTTTGCAGCTTGGCGATAAAACATGCCAGATTTGCGCAGACGTTTTAAGTCAGCCATTACAAAAACGGTAACAACACTTTCAAATAACACTATTTTACAAAGATCTCTCAGCTGGACCAACACCCAAGAAATAAACACCTATTAAAACTGAACTGAACAACTAAATACTTTGTGAGATAATGATTTTTCCTGTATTTAAAAAATATATGTTTCTTCTAATATCAAAGAGTTACAAACTTCATGGCACCAGCATATTTTTTTCGCTTTCACTTGCTCCGCCGTCTGGCGTGATTTCAGACGGTTACGCGTTTAAAGGTACGAGGCGTGTATGTATGCGTTTGTGTGTGAGGTATAGCAGTGCAAGCAAGGGAAAACACCCGGCGTATACACACATGTATCGATACCTTTCAGAACAAAAATTTACTCCGTCTATACTGTCCGTGAGTGCGAGAGGAATGACATACGAGTTTGAGCGAAATGTAAAACCAATGCATCGATACGATCTAGACACAACATCGATATCGTTGGCAAACAAACATTGCTCGGCCTATCTCGTCTGTAAGAGCGAATGAAACAGTTATACGAGTGTGAACGAAACACAGAATCGTACGGTTACGGCAAATCCAAAACCTCATGACGTCACAGAATACTCGTACATAAGTGTAAACAAGTGAGCTAGACGATTTAGAGCAAGACACACGCTGTTTTGCCCCGTTCGTTTTGGTTGGGTACGAACTAAACACATACACATGTGTCTTCCTTCCACGAGTTATAACAATGCAAAAGCATACACAGTTGGTTTCACCAATGATGGCTTCCCTATACACTCCCATGCGGTCTGCCCTATGATTAATAAATCGGAGCCAGTATCCAACTGCAACTGAATGGCCACTTCATTGATAGTAACTACCACAAATTTGAAGCTGGCTCGCAGACTGCAGACTTCAACAGTTTTAATGGAACGCGGCGGTCGGTACCTTCTTCGACCCGCTCGAGGCGTTTACTTGCGACAGCGATCTTCCCGATGACCCGTTTCATCACATTTACGGCACCTAATCATAAGTGCGGACAATCCTTTACTCAATGCATACCACCGCATAACCAGCAAGCGTTACTCGGCGTAACGCGACGCATTAAGTGTCCTTCATAGTGTTACCGATCCCACCAGTGTTTTCTTTCTTCAATGCGCAATGCGGTTACATTCCACCGATATTTGCTCCAGCGTTATGTCCGCATGTTGCTCAATTCGAGTAAGAAATTTAACTCAAAAATCTTTGTCGGCTTCCTCTTTTAGACCACATACAAAAATTAAACATTTGAGTCGCTCCTCGCTCATCCGGCTCAATTCGAAATGCTCTCAAGCCCAATTCACGCGGCATGCGTACACGAGTAAATTTTCTGTACTGGTCTTCACTATCTCCATGCATGTGGCGCTTTCTAAAAAGAGATTCCTTCTTGCCGAATATTTTTTCAAGCCGCTCTACTGTGGCCTCGAGCATAAAATCACACCGATTACGGGGTGCGATATAGTTCACATACCTTTCGTGCTCCAGTGTACCCAGCTTCCGCAAAAGCAATCTCACCTTCGCTGCATCATCAATCCTTGCAGCGTCCTTGCTGAACAAATCCTCATAACGAGAGTACCATTTCTCGAACGTTATACCGTTGTCGGCCTCGAAGCGGAACTCGGTAATGTTTCTGGACAACGAATCAAGGATTTGCTCCTGGTTATGGCATAGAGGGCTCACCGTTCTGAGGCGCGTTTGACTGTGACGGCGGATGCTGGCTTGTTGACGGCATTGAGAGCGATGGAGGATGCTGGTTTGGGGATGCTCATAAACGTTGATCCAACTGCGCAGCGTTCGGCAGGAGTGGCTGACCATACCCAGACGGTAGAAAAGTAGCACACGGGGCTTCAAACTGCTGCGACAGACGACGCTGCTCGTTCTCCATTTCTGAGCTCGAGTCCTTGCGAAGCCTTTTGCGTGAAGACGGATTTTTTTTCTTGCACTACGTGTCCTTAAGGTACAACCTTCAGTTCTTTAACAATAATTTTTTTTCACTCGTTGCCACTTTTGTGTTCTATCGCTTGAATGAAATGTAATATAAGGTCACGGTTATTCTGTTGTATGTAGCAATATCGCACTGATACGGGTATGGTCCGACACCTCTTGAAGGTTAATATACGATCTTCATACCCTACTCCGACTCAATACGTCCACGGCGATACAGAATGGTAACATATATCTCCAAATATCTGAGCTTGGGTACACGAGGAAACCCAACCCCTTGGGAAGATGGGTTTATTTGGTGAAATTGAGCGGAGGAGGGGGGGGGGGGAACTAGCGTCTGTTCCCCCCTTCCTTTCTGTCCTGGCATCTTACAGAACTTTAATCAGCTAGGATGCGTAGGCCCTCCGACGAGACAGGGGTTTGGGGGAGAGGCCTTGCAAGCCACCCCCAATACCATTGCAACGAAAGGAATACAAAAAAATTTCGAATCGGATCAACAGATACAGACCCACGCCACGGAATAAGGACTACGATTGGAAACTCGGGAAATGGAACTGCAGATCCCTCACATCACCCGGAAGTACCCACATTCTTTCGGACGAAGTGAGGGCCCACGGCTTCGAGATAGTAGCACTTCAGGAGGTTCGTTGGAAAAGAATAACGGAACGTCCCTACCGCAGTGATTGCATGATCTACCAAAGCGGCGGAGAAACGAATGAACTCGGTACAGCGTTCCTGGTCATAGGTGAGATGCGAAAGCGAGTGATCGGGTGGTGGCCGATCAATGAACGGATGTGCAGGTTGAGGATCCACGGAAGGTTCCTCAATCTGAGCATTATCAATGTGCACAGTCCGCACCTTGGAAGCTTCGATGACGATAAAGACAGTTTTTATACTCAGTTGGAAAGGGAGTACGACCGCTGCCCACAACACAACGTCAAGATTGTCATCGGAGATTTTAACGCTCAGGTCGGACGGGACGAAGTATTTAAACCCACGATAGGAAGTTTCAGTACCCACCAGCTGACGAATGACAACGGACTTTGGCACGTGAACTTCGCCTCCTCCAAGCACATGACCATTCGCAGCACCTTCTTCCAGCACGCACCTCGTTTCAGTTACACCTGGAGGTCACCACAGCAGACATATTCCCAGATTGTCCACGTTCTTATCGATGGAAGGCACTTCTCGGATATTATCGACGTAAGGACCTATAGAGGAGCAAACGGCGACTCAGATCATTTCCTAGTTATGGTTAAGTTGCGCCAAAAACTTTGCGTCGCCAATAAGCTGCGCTTTCAGCCTACCCCAAGGCTCAACATAGATCGGCTGAGGCAAGCTGATGTGGCAAGGGACTTCGCAAACGCGCTTGGGGAAGCGCTGCCGGAGGACACCACCACCGAGGCGATGTCCCTCAATGACCACTGACGTATGGTGGAGCAAGCCATCAGCAACACAGCCGAGCGAACAATTGGCCGCGTGACACGTAACCAGAGGAAGAAATGATTTGATGATGAGTGCAGGCGAGCACTATCCGAGAAGAACGCAGCGCGTACCCGCATGCTCCAGCGCTAGACCCGGCAGAACGTGGAACACTACAGACGACTGAGGAGGCAGCAGATCCGGCTCTTCCAGGACAAGAAGCGGACTTTCGAAGAGTCGGACGAGCATCCGATGCAGTAGTTATCTCAGTCGGGGGAAACTCGCAAATTCTACAGGATGTTGAATGCGGCACGGAGCCGTTTTTCTCTCATGATCGCTATGTGCCGCAGCGAGGAAGGAGATATCCTGTCGGACGAGCGAGAGGTGATCAACAGGTTGAAGTGTTACTTCGACAGACACCTTAACGGAGCAGATGCAGGAAGCACCGAACTAGGCGCAAGAAGCAGAGGAGTGCAGAGGAACTACGACAGCCAGCATGACGATGACGAGGTACCCCCGCCATCCCTGGACGAAGGTATCAGTGCCATCAAACAGCTGTTCAAGATGGGTCCGGAGAGAATTTCCGCCATCATGCATCGGCTGATTGTTAAGATTTGGGATCAAGAAGAACTACCGGACTAGCGGAAACAAAAAGGGCGACAGGATGGACTGTGCTAACTTCCGGGCCATCACAGTCCTGAATGCTGCCTATAAGATCCTGTCCCGAATACTCTTCTGCAGACTGGAGCCCCTTGCTACAGATTTCGTCGGAAGCTACCAAGCTGGATTTGTTGGAGGCAAATCGACAACCGACCAAATCTTTACTCTACGGCAGATTCTCCAAAAATGCCGGGAGCACCAGATCCCTACGCACCACCTGTTCATTGACTTCAAGGCTGATAATTTCAGTTCTTCCCAAACCTATGATGAGATAAGTGGTGGTCATTGATGAGACAAGTGGTGGACTTATCATGATCATTGTAAACCAAATGCATGACAAACTTTCCCCAAAATTGAGCGCATTTTTAACTTTTATAAATAAAACCTATAGCGTGAAAGCACCAAATAGCAGATTACCTTCACTGTAATATAAAAAAAAAAACAGATAAGTTAACACAAATTGATACAGAAGTGTTAAAAGCGCATTCCAACTTCAAGCACTTTTAAAAATTCTTTGAAACAACACAAAAGTGCCAATTTACAGTAAAGCTAAGTCAATTGGTGGAACAACATTTACTACTTTCGCACTGCCGACGAGTCGACGAGTTATTCAATACGATTAGATAGAAATCAGCATAATAACAGGCGCGCAACTACCGCAGGATTTCTGCGATTTGTTTGATGAACCCTACACACTGCACACATTTGTTGTCATCATATCGCCCAATAACAGTGTCACGGAAACACGGCAACATTTTCCTTTACGAATGCACTGTCCTTTGTGGTTTACGTTGGCTTTTCCTGTATTCTGGCGTAGTTTTCATGCACACACACTCACAATCTCCACGGCATCTTACGGGAAATTACCAACACAGTACAGTAATCTTACACGATACAGCTCAATACACATAGGCATGACCTTAGTTGCGTCGATTGCTGTATCCGGGAGCGGCCGGGTTGGTCAACTGTACGACGATGTTGTTGAAGTCCAGATGCTTCAACATCTCCTTCGTCTCCGGATCCACCTCGATGATGTCTTGCTCCAGTGCAGACACGTCCGGCACGTAGTTATCGCGACGTTCACGTTCTTCCTCCTGGAGCTTGATGGAAATTCCACGCACTTGCGAGTGACGCAGACGCTTCATCAGATGGGTAACAAAACTGAAATTGGAGCGAATGAAACCGGTCAATGATTTGTATCATACAGGGTGATCCATGGCACGGCAGACAGCACCATACTATGGCGTGCCGGGCGAACACCACCAACACGCCGTCGTCCTACTATCAAACGATATTACTTACCCGGCAATCTTGTTGCGCAGTGGTTTCGTCGGAATGATGGCCACTTCTTCGACAATACGCTTGTTTGTGTCGAAATCCATGGTCAATCGAGTGTAGTACTTCTCGATAATGACCTTTGAGGCCTTTTTGATCGTCTTGGTACGTACACGACCCTATGGAACATTTTTGGTAAACATTAGATATTGCACTACGTAGGAACGATGCTACAAAACGGGAGCTTGTTGATGGCACACGCTGGAAAACATTCACAAACAGCTATGGCAGCTTGTGGTACGGGCCAGGTTAACATAACCTTAAGCATCATTCTGCAGACCGTGCAATTCACACGGTGCACCAGAAGGCAGGCTATTTGGTACAGCTGTCAAACATGGTGGTATGGGTAGCGTTGCTGCTTAGTCGGAAAAGTTAATGTTGATTTTCGAGCGGATTTATCTACATTGTTGTGCCATTTTCATCACCTTTCACTTCCATCAACGAATGCGAATGTTTTCCGGTATGCGATAAACGAGTCCAACGATGGTTTTACAGATATTTTCACATATTTACCATTCTGTGCTTAGATTCACGGCTGTCGGTTCCTACGAAAACGTGTGGAAAAGACTCGTATGACGTCACGTCCTTCCGATGCCAGTTTTGACAGTTGTCAAATTGCAAGGCTACCAACGGGAGAACGCGAAATCGAAATGAAATCGCCTAGTGAGTGACGTGGTACGTGTAGATGTTTTGCAAACAATGTGTTAAAATTTTTAAACTGATGATAATTTACAAATTATCATTTTTCCAACCAGAAAGAGTTTTATAAATATTAACATTCCTTAATTCACAGAAAAGAAAAAAAAATATGAACAACCAATCGTAACACCGTACTCGAACACCGCGTACTGTTTATTGAATTTTTTTACCCCTCGTCGAACGTTTCTGGCCGTTGTCAACGGCAACCGAAGGTAAATAACATTTTTCATTCTATTTCAAAATCTTGGAGTATTCAGATTGGAGCAAATATTTCTTCCACTTTTTATTAGTGTATTTAATAATAAAAACAATTTATCTTTGCAATTGTTTAGACACGTCAAATAAAGTGATAAAAGCTCTACAATGGCATCGGAATCCAATGCACCAGAGTCGGCAGAGTCTATTTCAATGCACGATTTTCTCGAGTTCCTGAACGTAACCTGCCAGGTAAATGATTCCTTCAACAGCGGCAAGAAAAATCCTCCCACCTTCGATTACAATCAACTGGCTCGCAATGAACTGGTTAACAGCATTCAACAGAATGCTCGCTCAACGGCGTCCGGTGGTGTGAAATCAGTCGAAACTCCGTCAGCAATTTCCCCCGCAAGAAACGCACCAACAACGACCGGTGCAAAAAGGGACATGAAAGCTGATGATACACGCTCCCCGGCAGAAAAGAAGTTGCCAGTGAAAAAGCGAACCGTGTCTCAAAAATCGCAAAAGAGTAAACCGGAAACGGTCGAGGTGCCGAAAAACCGGCTCGAAACCGTTTTGAACGAAAAGCTTGACGAGGTGCTGAACGAGGGCATACTGGATTCGGTGCTTCCATTCATTTGTCCATCCAATGGGTCTGGCTATCATCACAAAAGCGGAACCGGACAGAAGTTGAACGCAAACAACGCACTCGGCGGGGTGATACAATCCCTTAACGGATCAACCTCGATCGGAGTGGGTTGTTCCGGTGGTTCCGGCGGTAAATCGGCTACCAGTGGAGCTTCGTCACCCGATACACAGAGCGGTAGCAGTGGTAAAAAATCTACACTTTCGGCCGTTGGAGATGTTTCGCAAAATTTTCTCATCGCCAGCAGCTCCACCAAAGCTGGCTTGCGAAGAAAGTCATCGATCGCCCAGATCGCCATTCCCGACAGCCGTGCGGAGTAAGTATTTTCTTCGCTACTGATACGGATGATTAGTGATTTAACTTTGCGCTCCTTACATTCTCCTTTTTTTAAAGGCCCGAGGTGGTCATTCACGTGTGCGACGAGGTGAAGGGTTCGTCGAGAGATTTCTCCTGTCCGCAGAAATTGCTCATCACCAAAATGGGCTACTTTGCCGATGTGACCGCGGGTCAGCGGCTGGAAGATATGGACATTTCGGTGCATTGCGATCTGCAAATTTTCGAATGGCTCATGAAGTGGGTGAAAAAGGAATCGGTGGCCCAGGACGAATGGCCCGCTCTAGATCCAACGAATGTCATACCGATACTGGTATCGGCCAGCTTTCTCCAAATGGAACCGCTGCTACTCGATTGCCTTTCGTTCTGCCACGCTCGACTTAACGAAGTCGTGAAGGCTTCCGCAAATCTGGCCTGTCTGAACGACAGCATCATCACGCGGCTGGCAGCCATGTTTACGAACCTCGAGCTGGAGGTGGTAAAGGACAAGAAGGACCGTATTGCACCACGTCTCTGGACCAAGCTCATCGCCAGTCTGTGTGACATCGAACCGCAGGCACTGCGCGGCCATTACGCGACGCTGGCCGGCATGTTCCGTTGCTTAAAGTGTGGAAAGTTCCTAACCCAAACGGTCAGCTCGTACATTCACTGTTTACCGCAAAACTTGCGCCTCAATCGATGGGGCCAGCTGATCAGTGCGCACGTGAAGGACCCCACGTGGAACATTAACAATTATGTTTCGAGCTTGCACAAAGAATTGCGCTCATGGCGCAAGGTCTATTGGCGTCTTTGGGGCCACTGTCACTTCCTGTACTGTTCGATATGTGACACACACTTCCCGGTGAGTCAGATGATGTGGTGCCAGTACCATCCGGAGCAACCGCAGTTTCTTGGCCCAGCCGCGGAAGGTCGCGTGGCGGGTCCTGCCGGCCGATATCCTTGCTGTGGCAAGCAGGCCTATCGGTATGAAGCATTGCCAGGGCCTTCGGTAAGCGAATGGACAACCGCACAGGGTATGTTTTAATATTTCGATCTCTACATTGCAGGGTTGCCTTTTTCGCGAACACACTGTCCAGGTGGAAGCGGATCGCGATCGTGCAGTGTTGCAGCTAGCACTGCACGCATCCGAAGGCGGCTGTCTGTATGAACAGCCTCCCTTTAAACCACCCAACACATCCGCCGACCCGTGGTGGAGTGGAATCGGCATAGTGCCGCACCGTTCCCGCCAAGGCCTGCTGCCAACGTTCCACGTGGACGGTGATGCGATGGTTAACCATCATCACCATCATCGTTCGAGTCGCCAAATGTCGCAATCGGCGCTGGACACCGAAACTGACACGGACTCAGATGAGTATGATAAATCCGGCACAAACCAGAGCCGCAGTACGAGCAGCAGTTCGGATGGGGAGGAATCGGAGTACAGCAGTCCACCATCGTTTCAACATCAACAGTTGCAACAGCAGCAGCAACAGCAGCAACCGCAACAGCAAGCAAAAGATATGAAGCGTAAGCCGAAACTTTCGTACGGACGGCACTGGGCAGGGGATATGTCCGCGCGCAGCAATCAAGACAACCAGCGCGAGTTTGAGGAGCGAGCAATGAAGCAGATCATTACGATGGTTGGTAAGCGCACCGGCGGTGAACAGAATTTACAGTATCAAACATACCAACAGGGCGGTACGTACATTAAGCTCGAGTTGGATTGGCGCGAATCGATCAAGCAGAAAAATTTGGCCAGTCTGAAGATGAAAACGAACGGCACGAAATGATTGCTGTTAGTTGATTTGCGTGATAGGTCACTAGAAAAATCATTCTAGAAGGGAAAACTGGAATCCATCGTTGGAATAATTACACATATCGAGTTGAAGTTTTAAAATTTTGCGTTCAAAATAAACTGCGACTGCTCGGACACAAGCCATTCCGTACCGGTAACAGCTAGAGCTAGAGTGGTAGTTATCAATTGGTTAACTGATATGGACTAGGATTGGACAAGGCTAAGACCAACACTTAAGAAAACTTCTGAGTCCCGTAACAGAGAAAAATTCTCCGAAGGGTTTTTTTACGTGTACATGTCGGAAGATAACGAAAATGAGCCGTTACTACTCTTATATCACTTTCTACAACCACATTCCAAACGTATGCATCAACCTATTTGATGGACTTCGTTTACGATGCTTCTCTACAGAGCAATGTGATTGTTTCTTTTAATGAAACAAACGTTTTAGGTAAGCTAAAAGTCCTGGTTAACCTAAACTTGAGTGACTTGAGTTCTACGGTTGCATGTACTAGAAACTATTTTAGATCATACTACGTACTCATCCTACATTTCATTTCAATCAGATTCGTAGAAGTTTCAAAATCAGCAATCTAAAATAACTACATTGAATTCTCCATTTATTCTGCAAATCACCTTGATTTACACCTTGATTATTAATTAAAAGCGTTTGGAGATTGTTTGAGGCCCTATAACTGATTGATCGTATTGAAGACTAAGTGTATGTGGAAACAAACTAAATTATTACTAAGCTAGCTTAGACGGTATTTAGATAAAATTAAAATATCCTAAGCCGAGTTTAGCTAAGAAGCTGCTTAAAGAACAATTCTTGTTTTTTTTTAAATATCGGGACTGTAAATAAGTTGCGATGGCGTGCGGTATTAGTACAAGTGTCGTTAATTATACTATTTTATTTCAGTTTAATCATTTGAGTAAATACTTGAACCAAATAAAGTTTTTTGCGGGAAGTTCTGCTTCATTACTTCTGCATGAACGATTCCTAACGGTTACCGAAAGTCGTCGTATATTAGTGGAAGTTTACGGTGGGCATGTTCTATCAGAACGTACTTGGTGGTTTACACGGTTCATCATTTTCGTTGGAGGACGAAGAACGATCCTTACGACCCTTGAAATATGAAGATAGAGTACTCGAGGCAAGGCTGAATGAAGATAATTCACAAGCGCAAGATGAACTTGCAAAGGCGTTTGGGGTTGGCTCAGCCAACCGTTTGCTAGCGTTTAAAAGGTATGGGAATAATTCGGAAGAAGCTAAGCATTACAGGACTAAGGACACCGATAGATATGACAATATCAATTTACTGCGTGATAATGCTCGACCACATTTCGCAGCACCCTACCCTCCGTATAGCCCAGACAATGCACTTTCTGATTATCATCTCTTCCGATGGATGGAATATGTTCTAGCTGAACAGCACTTGTACAATTATGGAGAAGTGAAAAAATGGATAGATGGAAGGAAATGATCCCTCTGTTTTTCTCGATGTGATCCGCAATTTGCCAAAACGATGGGAAAAATATTAATCAACAATTGAAAATATTTTGGAAAGCTTTCAATTTCGCCAAAAATTCGCACGAACTTATTTATGGTTCTGACATCTTAATACAGCCCAAATATGTACAGTGATCAATCGGAAATGTTCACAAAATTTCCATGGGTACAGAAAATCCAAGTTAATCCAAACACTCCAATGTAATGTTGGTTTTCAGTTTCAGTTATAGAATGTCAATTCATCTTCCAAATTGCGATGGAAAGATAACGTTAATGTGTCATGATCGCGAAAGGCCAGGTTAACATTTTGGAAGACGAAGGTGCATAATGCTTTAATCTTCTTTCACGAGCTGTATACGAATACGTTGATCCACGAAGCTGTGACATTTATTATTTTTTCTATTGAGGAAGATCACGTCACGGCTGCACTATCGAGAACCAAGAGGGCTCACATCTTACGCAGGTCAGTAGACACAAACCAAATCGAAAAACAAACCGACTACATGCAGTACGTATATTAGTAGTTTTGTTAATTTGTTAAAAGGTGCGGCCCGGTGGTGTAGGCGACAGTGGCGCCGGTCTTCAAACGGCAGGACCGGGGTTCAAATCCCATCCGGACCGTCCCCCCGTAGTGAGGTCTGACTAACCTACTACGTGGTATATCTGCAGTCTAGAAAGCCATTTTCGATGGCCGGCATGACCTTAGAGGTCGTTACGCCAAGAAGAAGAAGAAGAAGTTAATTTGTTCAATTAATTATATTTCTTGTTTTTTGCCAAACATGTGCACTATAGGTTTCTGTACAATCCAACAAAGAATTACAGTGAAAGAATGTTGCTTGCATTACTGATGGCATTCGCATTTCTTTTCCTGTGTTCTCATTTAAAGGTCAGTATCCTTCGTCCTTCCCTAAGATTGCGAAGATTATCGGCCGCTATTTGCTCACTTGTTCAACCACGGAATAATATATTTAAGCTTGTTTGTATGTCTTTTGCACGTATGAAGCCATGTATTGCTCTCATTTGCTTTCATTCGACACGATTGTGGTACATGATGACAGGATGATGTGCGGTCGCCTTCGGAAGAATGTTTTCATAAAATTGCGCGTGGAAAACACACGGTGGAGGATGAATTTCACCAAAATGAGTGCTAAGTAGTATTTTAGCCGTGGCTGGTATGTATCACTTTTTTTTTAAATTTCTGTAGTATCTTTTGCTGGACAATGCTTTTCGGACGTTTTCCTCCATTTACATGGCTTTACAAATCCGTTGGTTCCCTCGGTACATTAGCCGCCCAACACCCTATTCAAACCAAAAACTGATGCACTGAGGCTTTCGAGAAATGATGACAACCCTTGTGAGATACGAACCAAAGTCACAGAACACATACAAAAGGCTGTGGCGATGAGCCCAACAAGAGACTAACTGAATAGCTGCTCGGAGGCACGCTCCAGATGCCAGTTGTGGCGTGAAAGGGCGGCTCGTGCATCATACTCCGGGATACCCATGTCACGCAATCGCTGCACCTTTTGGTCGAAATCCGTGTTCGCAAACGGACCGCCAGCATACACGTTCGTCCAGTGTTTCGCCGTTAGGATGAACATTTCGTGGTTGTCTTTGTACTGCGTGGCAACGACTGCATCCTGTGGATCGTCCGGCTCGGCAGCTGCCAGCAGTGCTTGCAGTGATAATAGTACCGTCCGCAGCGTCATTGCCGCTGCCCAGTTGTCTTTCAGTATGTCGAGACAGATCGCACCGGTCACGGAGGAGATGTTGGGGTGCCAAATTTTAGTCATGAATTTCACCTGCAAATGTAAGTAGAATTGTAAGATGGATTTTAAGTAGGCTTTTCCTCTTACCTTGGGTGGATTGAAAGGGTATGTTTCTGGAACCGTTATTTCTAACATAAACTTTCCTCCTTCGTACGGTGTATCCGGTGGACCAGCAATTTCTCCCCTTAGCTCTGTAAAGTTGTCATTGACCATTTCTAGCTTGATTGAGCATTGTGTGATCTATACACCAGCCAAAGGATACGTAGATTAGCAATACACACGGTTTTGTGATTGAAGCAAAGAATGTAGTTAAATGCCACTGTGCCTAACAGTACAAGTAATTTCGCTGCATGCTTTGAAAGTCGTCATTGGTTGTGGGTAAATTTTACATGATAACACTCGCGAACTAAAGCGCCGCATTTTTGCATTCATTCAACGTACAGTGGGCGCAACAATGTTGATAATTTCACAACACTGCTTCCTAATCCTTCAAAGAGGAATTGCCACCAGCAGTTAAAGCAATATGGGCATGACGTCGATCGTACCCGATTAATATTATCAGGGGTAATCAGATGTGAAGCAAAGGAGTCTGTTGATGTAGTACGGTTGGAAAAAAAAGTTGGAAAGTCACAAAGTTCAAGGTAAGATCGATATGGCCCTTCGTGCTTTAGTCTATGATTTGCTACAATCGTGAGAATCGTTCTGCCAAGAAACGCAAACTACACCACAATCTTTCCAGGCAGTAACGAATCAAGTAACTAACTATTGTTGTGAACTAGTTTTGAAGTTCCAAAAGTTTTTCTACGAATCCCACCACAAAGCAAGGATGGGCAGAAAGGGCAGTAAACAAACGAAGGCAAAACAGGATCCAGATCCGGAAGGTAGGAACAGAATAACACGAAAGTTATTATACGTAGCGGATTTGACTGGGTGTATTAGTTTCCTTGCAAGTGTGTTTGATTAGCATAAATAGTGTTATGCAATCTTTGTTGTTATCAGTACATACGCTCACATTCGGTGATCCTTCGAGCATCGGCTATATGTTTTTATCTAGCGCTTTTTAATTACCTCTTCACTTTTAAGAACTTCTTTAAACTCTCGTTTGATGCGGGATACTGCCATGTTCGCCATGTTTTCAAGATTGTTTACCCTGTCCTAGTGAGTGAAACGATCAAGCAGCACAAGTACCGGGTACGGGGATTTAACGTTGCACTTTCGCTACGCCGTGCACTGCCGGCGATGAGATGCTGTTGATAATTGTCCTAAAATTGAAAGGGGAAAATACCACAGTATAATGTTTGCATTCACCCGAGAAGGATTAACGAGGGTCGGCGGTTCGAGCCGCATAACTAAGAAAGCACATTAGCCAAGAACGGGAACATTAATTAGTAAACACACAAGCAACACAACCTGCAATTTACGCCTTTCTGCTCCGTTCGATGTGTCTGTCGTTGTATGGATTATTTTTCGGGATGTTCGTGCTAAATGCTATTGGATTATTGCCGTACAGAGGCCGTACAGTATAACCTCTACTCACTGTTGTTTAACTTTTCTCTAACGATGACCGATGGAAAGTGTTTGCAAAATCATCCCCCCACCGCATCCATGACGTCAGTTGTTGGTTAGTCGGTTTGTTCATTACTTTTAATCGCCCCTGTGAATGGGATAGAGCTCCCTTCCGCAACGTTTGTTTACCTACCCGGCAGTTGCTATGTCCCGGGAAGTGTAGCTGGTGTTGATAATAACCGCCTAAAACCACTTTCGTCGCGATTAATTAGCAACGAAGGATACGAAATTGATCCAACAACATTATCATCCGGAAAGCAGGCAGAGTTCTTTTTGGGTCCTTTATGCCTTTGCTTGTTGCGTATGTATTTATGTGTGTGTGTGTGCATGTGAGCTTGTTGAAAAGAAAAAAGTGACGTTCATTTGACAATTGTCCAAATTGATATTGTTTTTATTTTTACACGTGGAAAGTCGCGTGGAGGACTAAATTTTTGCCACATTCAGTGAGATTTTTATTAAGGTTAAATGGCTTTATGATGTTGCACTCGCCTCATAAAATGAAGTTATGCAGTGTAAAAAAACAACAAAAGAATTAATGTCAATTTAAAAAAAGATAAATTTCAAGACATGTCACTACGCGGAATGTTACGATGTCCAATCGATCGGCCATCGTGCACTGTGGGTTTCGAGGGAAAAGGGAATGACGGATTCTCTTTCCACTTTGATTGATATTTAATTCATCACCGTGATGCCAGTGCGATCATCTCACCCGATTCGCGCCAGAACGCTTGTCCGCAGCAACTTGGAGAAGGCATCCGTTATCAGCAACAGCATCGCCAGCAGCCAGGTCTGCGGCAGCAATCTCGTGCCTAGTTTGTCATCGGCAGCACACAGCACCAGAAGCAGCAGCGGCAGCAACAGCAACGACAGCGGCAGTGATAGCAAGCAGCCTACCGATAGCATCGCCGTTCCTAGTGTTGATCCTCACCAAATTCTACAGTCGAGAATGCCAAACATTAAGGTGTTTTCCGGTTCATCCCATCCGGATCTTGCTTCCCGCATTGTCGACCGGCTCGGTATCGATCTCGGGAAGGTAGTGACGAAAAAGTTTAGCAACTTGGAGACCTGGTAAGTGTGTGCGGGTGTGTGTTTGTGTGTGTAAATGTGAATCTGTGTAAGCATATCTAAGCAACCATAGGTCAGTATGTATGGATGCAGACGTGTGTGAGAGCAGTAGGAAAACTAAGCATCAATTTATGCGAATTATGTGACGATGCCAGTGGATAGAAAGTGTGTATGATTCTTTGTCGATTTGCTAATATTGTGCAGCATCGTTTTTGCAGCAAAATGGCAGTAAAGATAGGGAGTGAGCCCATAAAAGCCCATCAGTGATCCTTCTGTTAGTTTATTTTCACTTTGCGTTTTGTGTTTGTGGGATGTGCCGCGGCAAATTGGGCTGACGGCGGCAACCGAGACACAGAAAGGCACTAGTTAAAAATAAATTGATTCTCCCTTCGCACTAATTCCCTGGCCTGTGTACGGGCAGGTTTTCGTAACCTTGAGGAGTGCGGCATTACACACCGATGTATTGTGGAGCCGATGCGGGAATGAGTCCATTGGATTTGGATTGGCTTTGAGCTGATTTTCTAATTTGTACTGTAAGTTTCTTGTGGATTGGATTGCTTTCGTTGTATAATGTTCATAGTTATTGGAACTAATTAAGGGCCTACAACGCTGGATGATTTGTCGAAGTGTAAAATACACTGGGAAACCGGTTTTTCCAACATTGACTGCGTGAGTTTGCCTTAACATTTAGTTGCTTTCTATGATTTGTAATGGTTGTAACGATAAGATGTGGGGTCGTTTGAATTGTGAAACCGAGCTCGTGATGCAATATCAGTGATACATTTTGCCTGTTGTTTCGGTACTACTTTTGGCAGTGAGCAAAACCAAAAAAGAAAAAGTTGGGCACCACGTGTATGTACTCTCGTAGAGCTCGCAGAGCTACCGGCAAAATGTGCCTCTACGCATACACAACACTCACACAGCTTCATAAATAAACAAGCAATGGGATGGAGTCCGGTTTTTTCTACCCTTTTTTTTCGGCATAAGAACATGATTTACGTGTTCACAATGTCGAGCAAAAGGCGTCCCCATCTAGCACAGCAGAGGTGTGTTGGATTGATTGAGCTCAATTTATGTGAACTTTGTCTTGAATTTGTGACTTCCCCGATTCGTTATGCGGTTGCCATGCCTACTGGCTGCGCCATGATTTCCTTCCATCTTCAATCGATCAAGCAAGCTGTTTTTGGCAACCGACAATGGGGGAACGGTATAAGTATTGTGTGCACTTACAAGGACCTTTGTCCTGTTTACATGCATTTCAGTGAAACATGCTTCACAGCTCATCATCACACAGCAGTAAACAGCTGATCGTTATCGGTGTTGGATGAGTTTTTCCCCTGCATGATAAGAGAATGAACAGACTTATTTCTTTAAATTTTTGTTGGAAAGTCGTGCGTTTTTTTGGTGCAAACGGAAACCGATCGCGTTAATTATTAATAATTCGAGCGATTAGGATGAAGCTATCGGTGAAAGGGTATGATGATGTGCGCGTTGAGTTATCTCCACCTCAAACCACTTCCATTATAGTACAGTAGGGCAGCTTATCTCCAGTTCGGGCGCATGCACGCTATATTAAACACAAATGTTTGTGTCTTTCTTACGCATCGTTTGCATCACCACTACATACCAAAGAGCAGAGGCAGAATGTTGTTTGGTTTTGCTGCTGCCGGCAAGTGTCGACAGTGCGTTTAGCGACGAGAAACATTATATGTATTGGTGCCCCTTATGTGCGTGTGTGGGCGGGGAACAGGAGGCAGCGAGCAGGTGGTTTAAACTGTCCGTTCGCAAGCACGTGTTTGCGGCTGTATCGGCAACATGGTATGAAGTGGATCGGATCTCTTTCTAAACGTGCAATGTTACTTGCTTGTTGCCATGTATTGTAAGCTAACATACATAAATTCACACATACATAGGCATAATTTTATCAAGAGTTGGATACCTAACACTCATACCAATAATCAACTGGTTAGCCACGGTGTAGCGGTAAAGTGATGGTTTGAGATGTCGCTTTTTCCCATTGATCAGGATCGGTCATCTCATATCATAAAGACTGTGTTCTAGCATAAAAAAAGGATTGTTTTTCAGTTAGTCTAGTAAGAACAATTACATGTCCTGCTTGCAGTAGCTGAGCACTTTAAGTCAAGTCAACGTGCTATCGGAGAAAAATATGATTTACATATTTTCAGCTATTTAGAGACTTCAACGGTTAGTCGATCCTCCATAGTCTAGGAATAAAAAACACAAAAATATGTTAATTACTGCTAAGCGGAGTTAAAAGCAACAAGTGTTTAACAACAAGGAAACGCTCAATGCCAAAAAAATCATGATCTTCAAATACTTCTCTTGTGGATAGAGTTGATATATTTGGACAAATCTGCTAAAGTAATAGCTACAACGTTTTTGCGATATGTTTTATATATATTAAAATTTTTGCGATAGTTATATACAGCAGAGGATTGCGCCTAAAACGGTGATAATGTGAAAAGATTTCACGAGCTGGGTCGTTTGGTGTCATTACCATGACATGACCATTCCAACGGAGCCTGAGAGTCTAATTTGCTACACAATGGCAAGATCATCGTGATGTGATGTTAGTACTTAAGCTTTAAAGGTTCTATACCGTCCCAGCTACACCCATCGCGACAGGTGCTTTCGATGGCGTATCTTTCTCGAGCTGCTGTAGTACGGCCGGCAGACGCTAGCGTTTTTGGTATCTATGTTGTTTTCTGTGCGACTTTCAAAGGTGCGATCACCTTTGTATTACTAGCTTATCGCTGAAGAGCATGTACCTTGTTTACAACGGAATAAGAAAAAAAAATGTTACCAAATTTGCCTTACATTGCTAACCATGCTTTACCTTACTTTTAGTGTTGAAATCGGAGAATCCGTAAGAGGCGAAGATGTGTACATCGTCCAATCCGGTTCCGGGGAAATCAACGATAACCTGATGGAGCTGCTGATTATGATCAATGCGTGCAAGATAGCGTCGGCTTCCCGTGTGACTGCTGTCATACCATGCTTTCCTTATGCACGACAGGATAAGAAAGATAAGGTATGTTGTCCGTAAAGCTTGAAGTTAATCGTGTTCAATAACGGTGATGGTGCGCGATGCAGTAGCAGCAAATTCCTTTACACATTTTGTCCATAGTTTTGTTGTATATAAAGTGAATGCTGTTGGCATTTTTGTAATGATATACATACATACATACATGGGATCTCTCCCATTATTTTATTTTTTTTTCGGTGGGAGACTGACCGTGATATGTTGTGCTATGTTGTTATGCGGGAATGTGAAACTTCAAAAATACATAAGATACATTTGATTTTTGTTACTTGATTTTTGTTGAAGACAATAATAGCTTTTGGTTTAATTTTTGCGTTTGTGATTGCTGTTCGAATGCCCGCTACCCAAAACCATTACCAGCTGGGGTAGGATAATGTGGAAATATATATGGTGTTTGCCTATAGTAACAGTGTCTTGCCATCACCGTGCTGCGAAAACATGCTTCTTCAATGCTCTGACGGCGTAGAGAGCTCCTCACGATCACTTGTTTCCAGGCATCGATCATGTCAAAACGCGCAGGAGGGGAGGGGGGGGGGGGGGTTTGTAGCAGAAAGCAAACACATTCGAACCGATTGTTTTGCCTTCACTTCCGAGCGAAAGGAGTAACGCATTTGATACGCGATTCCGTTTGGAATGGAGATAGTGGAGCTAGTAATATTTTTCAAAATAGCTGCTGTAACTTTGATAGATTGTGAGTTCGCATGACAGCAACTATGAACTGTTTTTCTGTTCTTTCCAAAGGTTATCAACTTAATGCAAGGTTTGCTTGAACTGATGTTGACGATCAACTCACTTTCCTTTCCGTTGCTTTACTATGTTTCTTGTTCTTTTTACCAACGAAGGAAGAAGTTGTTGTGTTCGTTGTTGTAAGTGCGTCAAAAATACGGAGCACGAGTAGCACGAGTCTAGCAATTGTTTACAAAAATCCTACCATCGTTGGAGCGAGTCCGTCTATCTGTAGTTTTGTAGAAGCATAGCTGTAAGAATGTATTTTTGTAGGACAAGCCCTTCGGTAGGTCCATTCTCCCTCGTCGATTGTCGTTGGATGATGATCCCAACAATATACAGTTGTTTGCGAAAAGCATTTTCGATTTGTTTGCTTTTAAACGTATCCCGATCCTGAACACTGTTGTGCTGTGATGACAATCATAGTAATGTGTAGTACGTGTTATTAAATACCATTTACAAAACATTATTTAAATTAATATTTTTTCTCTCCTCTCCTTAATCTATAATTGATGTATTGATTGGCCCCCCTGATTATGGCCTTGTCTTCCCCAACCTACTACTACACTACTACACCACACAGACAGGCGACGATAAGCTGGCAGAGCTCATGAAAACCAATGAGTGGAAGTTCCGGGTAGGGCTAACTGAAGAGCGGTTTCTTTTGTTTTTTTTTTTTGCTTTTATTCTTCATCATATTAAGATTATGTATTTTTGTCATCTGTTTGAGTCCTAGTCCATTATAATTGTGTTTCTTTGGTGGTACATCTCATTTTCCGTACACAGCTTAGGTTAGGGAACTCATGTTTCCGAACGAATAAACAAACCTTTAACGTGTTTGTGCTCGTGGACTGGGATGAAATGGTAGAGCTGTTTAATCATTCGGTTCGTGTATGTGGGGTACACGTAGTAGAACCAAACCATACAAAACCCTAAAACCCTAATTATATGACAAAAAAGCAAAAAACAAAACCTAACACACATTAGAATTTGAATTTGATTTTTGACAACTATATTTGGTGCGATTAATATGAATTATTCATCGAAATTGTTACATTTTTTAAAATACTGTGCTGTCCTTTTAATATAACAATCAGCCTAATAATGTTATACCCGATTGGAAGGAAGAACACTCATTCGTCTTATCGTTTTAGTTGCATTTTGTTCCTCTTATTTGTACAAATTTATTTTTGCTCGTGTGTTTTTGTTATAGCAAAATCGTAACGCGATGATAGGCACAACAGAATGCAAACAAATTATTATTTCCACATTGGCAAATAGTGCATTAAACAAAAAAAAAACGATTTACAACTCGAAACTTATTGGAATGCACTCTATATCGGTTACACTTGTGTGTTTGATTTCAAAATCGACAAATGCTAATAAAATTATTATAGATTTTTTTTTCTGTATGCATTTCATTGTTTGTCTTCTAAGGGAGTACGTCCATTACTGTGTTATTTGTTAAAAAAAAGATTGTTACAAATTTGGTTTAACAAAAAATCGGCTGACCAAGTTCATGTTTATACAACTCTTTATGTTCGTTTCTTGTTTATATTTTTAATGTTCATGTGTGTTGTGTTCGTTGGTATATGTATTTTAAATTCTTGCGTGAAAATCCCCAAATGGAGAGATATCGAGATACTTTTATGCAATATTTTTGTATATATTCTGTTTGTTTTATTATGGCACAATGTGAAAACTTCTGTTTTTTTTGTGAGAGTTTTACTTGTACACTATAAATGTTCTTTGTCCTTTTTTTCTATTTTTTTTAAACTCTATATTTTATTCTTTTTGCTGCTTCAAAATATTACAGAAGATGCTTTCAGTTGAAGCTAAAAGATATAGCTTTATTGTTTCAAATTTAGGTTTTGATTTTTTACGGAATAATGTTTAATTTCTGTTAAATGAAGCCATTATCGTACGAGGGTACGTAGTAATACTATTAAACATTATGAAATGATAATCTGGATCTCCTAATTGTCTTGTACCGAACGTTGTGCCGAAAGATTATTTTACGTTTTCTCTTTCTCTTTTTTCCTCACGTTTTCCCTTTCGTATCATTGTGAATTTAATCATTTCTCACCCATCTTAGGATTATCTGCCAGAGGCCTATCTAGTGAGTAGCGAAAAAGAATGCGAGAACTGGTAGCAATACACATAGTGCGAGTGTCCCTTCCTAAGGCATCTGTGCTTCATTAAAAACAAGTAGTAAAAATCACAACCAAAATGCGGATAGGCTCTGTTATTGTTTTGCATAAACAAAAAACTTTCCACGCAAGTGTGTTTGTGTGCGTGTACCGTATGTCTTAGAAGAGGCCATGTAAATATAGCCGAGTTGCTGTGCTGTTTTCCGATTGTTTTGAAACCATGTTGTAATTTCCTATCTATAAAAAAAAACACGAATGATTGAGCAGCTTTGCACCATTCACCTCCGTTTTCCTGCGTTTCTTTATCCGGAAGTTTTCCTTAAATTTTATTTGGTGGCTATAATTTGTTAGGTAATTATTTTTAATTAAGAAGAACATAGGACAGAAACACTTATTTTGTGAGAATGAAACAAAAACTCGAAGAGATGATTGTTACTAATTTATAAAATTAAATAATTGCAAAAAAACATAGCTTATACACTTTTACATTTTAATTACAATCAATTACAATAAAAAAAAATTCGTTAGTAAAATTTCTTGCTGTGACATAATCACAGTTATGATTTTATTTCGGACCATTTAAGTACTTCATAATTCAAATGTAATTTCAAAAGCATAAAATAAGTTTTAAATTATCTGCATTAAAGTATTCTGCAATATATATATATTTTTGATTCACATTGTTAATCATCTTTGGCGCAGTGTATTGTAGGTTCCAGGGAACCTTCTTCTTACGTATTAGCTCTTTCAGGTTTTTCTCAACTTATCCGTATTTTATCCGTAGCGGGATAGTCAGTCCTAACTACGGTGAGAAAGTAAGAATGGGATTCGATACCCGTTCTTGTCGTGTGAAAAATATTTCGCTTCCGTCTTTTACACCAGATTGCCCCCGTTTCCTGGGAGTAGAATTGTTTTTTTTTGTGTATTTAATTTTTTAGTATATGACAATACGGCACTAGAGCGTAATAATCAATTGTGAAAAAATATTTCTTTAGTATATGTGTTTTAGTAAATGTTTAGTAGAATGTTTTCAAGTTCAAGTTATAATTACGTACACGGTACACTCTTCAAGTTTTTGTTCTATTCTTGTAAACAAATGTTCGTATAATTAAATAAGTGATTATATCATAAATGTGGAATCAACTCGTGCATATATTTTTTTCAAATTTGTTTCCTTTGAATAGTTATTGGATTAATGCTCAACAAGATATTCAAATGATATTGAATTCCTTATTTGCCCCAATGTTGTTTATGTCAAAGTTATTTCTTGGTGAAAAATATTACGATATGATTGGTGTATATCTTATTCTTTTTCATTGTACTTAAAAAAGAAGAATAAAAAAAGTCCTCCTTTTTTACATAATTATAAAATCTCATCCTAATACATTACGTACTGAATGCATGATCGCAATTACAAAGCGTGAATGTGGTGGGGTTCAGTTGTTCGCGATGATTGTATGTGATTGTTGTTTACTAACCAATGGGAAATTAACAAAATTGCATTTTAAACATAAAAATGCAACGGCCCACACATATATTCAGTGTTTTCGTTTGGGATTGTTACTAGAACTATGAACTGTATGATCATTGGTCGGTAATGTTATCGGCTTTCTATCTTTCTTTTCTCCCTACCGTATAGAGCCGTGCACCGATTTCCGCCAAATTGGTAGCAAACATGCTTTCTGTTGCTGGAGCAGATCATATCATTACAATGGATTTGCACGCTTCACAAATTCAGGTATGGTATAAACACTCGAGTTGGTAGAGTATGAAAGTGAAAAGCGTGTTTGCATTTCAATTGTCTTGTTTGTATTATTGTTTTCAGGGCTTCTTCGACATACCGGTCGACAATTTGTACGCCGAGCCGGCAGTATTGAAATGGATCCGAGAGAATATTGCCGAGTGGCGAAACTCGATCATTGTATCACCGGACGCCGGCGGTGCAAAGCGCGTTACTTCGATTGCCGACCGTTTGAACGTCGAGTTTGCCTTGATCCACAAGGAGCGTAAGAAGGCAAACGAGGTCGCCTCGATGGTGCTGGTCGGTGACGTGAAAGATCGGGTGGCAATCCTGGTGGACGATATGGCCGACACGTGTGGCACGATTTGCCACGCGGCTGATAAGCTGGTAGAGGCTGGTGCGACGAAAGTTTACGCTATATTAACGCACGGCATCTTCAGTGGGCCGGCCATCTCGAGGATAAACAATGCCTGTTTTGAGGCAGTCGTTGTGACTAACACTATTCCGCAGGATGGCCACATGAAAGATTGTCCTAAAATTCAGGTAAGAACTTGAGAGGTGGTAGACTTGATTGTACCTTTGGTATTAAACATTTCTATCTTTCTATATCTTTCTTCTCGACCCGCGCTCCTTCCCTTCGTACAGTGTATCGACGTTTCGATGATGTTTGCCGAGGCTGTCCGTCGAACACATAACGGTGAAAGTGTGTCATATCTGTTTTCAAATGTTCCTTACTAAGCTGCAGCTGTTTGTGAAGTATGAGGGGATTTAAGGCTCCGTTCTGCTAAGCTATGACACACCTAACCTTACACCCTAACCTGTTCCTCTGATAAGATTGGAGACACACGTTAGCATCAAACATTAGGAGATAGATGTTCAAACGTTAAGATGTACGAGAATGGTAAAGTAAAATGCAAAACAAAATATTCATCCTCATAGATCAGTTTAAATGAAAGGAGGCCATATTGATATATTCTGTGCAGCGGGGCAAAAAACACGGGAGAGGGTGTGTGTGTTTGGGGAGAAAGAAACATTTGATTTGCAAGAATACATTTTTTTGTGCGCAACACATAACATATTTGATGCAGCATCAAGGTTGCAGGAATAAGACAGAGTTTTTTTTATTTATCTGGGAAATTAAAGCTTTTTTAGCGTAACCCACGCAGGTGCGTGGAGTGGGGGATCCGCGGTTCTGCGACCGCGTTACCCAACCAAGACAAACTCTATGTCACCCATTCTTTTATTCATCCGGTCCCGCCCAATATAAACATTTGCACGGAAGGAATGAAAAGCAAAAGGCCAACTGCACACTAGCTTCTACGCAATCACCAGACCCCAGAGAGACACAACGGTTTAAACATCGAATTCTTCAGGGATGCGGAATCCGACGTGCCAGATCATGTCATACTTATCAGATTATTGGAATCGACCAGTGGAAATGAATTACTAGTTCTGCTAACCAAATGGTTTAAGCGGTACCCAAATAACCTCAACGCACGACTGCTGTTCGTAGCACTCTTAGCATGAGCTACTGATCGTCATTTACCCCATTTTGTCCGTTGATCCAGTTCGAGTTTTGCAAGGCTAGGCCTGATCAACGGTCATCCTTTGCCGAATGTCATTTCCACCATCTGGATACTGGCGGCAAGTTCCGCTTGTACTGTTAACCCAACTTTTAACTTTGTTACTTTTAACCCAAGGTATTGGTTCCCCACTACATGCTGTCGGCCTGTTTGGGTTATAGGCCATTACCTGCGTACAGGGTTTTTCGACCTTAGGTGTGCTTAGGACTTTTCCTCGGTACCCCGTCGCCTAAGGTCTGCTCTCCAGTCATTTTCTAGTCGACTGGAGATTGCTAATATCCCACGGCATACCGCATTCCACATACTCACGCCTGTCCGCCATGCCAAACTTTGCCACTCATTAAGTGTCCATGCTCACCCTTGCAAGCTATGCAGTTTAATGTATTCTTACAACCCTGGTGTGACGGCTGTCCACACTGGTAGAGACACAGGCTCGATTTGTACCGTTCTCAGGGTAAATAGGACGGATCCCCTAGAACTGGTGATCTTAATGTTCGCCTCTTAGTTATGCCTATAGACTTTACGTATTTGGACGCAGGACAGGTCTATAGGGTCTACCGTCGTCTTACCTACCGCAAACCATACGCTTACGTTGTACAATATCGCTTTAAGGATATAAGCCTGCCATTCTATTGGACTCCTTGCTCACGAGCTTTTGTTCATAAGAGCGCTTATTCCTGTTTTCTTTCGGAACGGTGGTCTGCATAGCTGTGCTAGCAGTCTTCAGCCGTATCAGATTTATTGATTTCAGAAATAGATGCAACTAAAAACACAACAGAATGGAACGAATTGAGCTTTCACCCTAGATTTACCAACTGCAGCGTATTCTCAAATAAAATCTCTCTGTAAATCATATGTAACATTTGGTAAGTTCAGCTCAACGTATATATCGCTTTTTCTCAGGATAGGAGTTGCATATCCCAACTACAATCCAAGAGTTCATCCCAACTGTAGAGTAGAGCGGGCCTGTCAAAATCATTCACGTCTACTGAAGGTGCAGTTGGGTTCAATGCATATAATATTCTCTCTTCTTTTATGGCATGAGCCTACACAACAGCATATGCTTCCGTCTAGCACCAAGTGTGTGAAAAGGTTCCAATCTGTTCTATACGGGCACTGAGCTTGCTCTATTTGCAGATTGATATTCCCTATTGACGTATTTACAAAGACAGGCACTTGCCTGTTTATCTCAATCATGTCAATCAATTAAAGCCCTGACCATTTTGTAGATCCTGTCCCTCATTATTGGATATCTGGTTATTTTTGACTCATGTGCATCGTGTTAATTCCATTCAAAAGACTTATCTGATAATCGCCAATAATGTATATTCCTAGCATGTTATCTCAGCCCATTCTGTTCAAGCAATCCGTTTGGAATATCGCTATCTTCTGAGTTAAAACTAGTTGTATACATTAGATATGCACCAATCCATTTTGTCATTGAGGTTGATTCTTGGACTAATGTCTTTAGTCATGGTACGATTCAAATTTTTGTATTTTGTTAGAATAATTTTTACTTGCTGGAAGTTTTCGAGACGACACTTACTCTAAACATCTGTACTAACACTGTCGTTGTTTGCTTGCTTATTTAATATTGTTGGGAGAAAGCTCCCAACGATAGGTATATTGTGCTGCATTACACCGCAACCGCTATTTAATTCTCAAATTACCAATACTTCGATGCAAAGAAATATTTAAATTTGCGAAAGAAGAAAACCTGCTGAAAGAAGGTTTCGTGCAACTACATACATTGTTTGCAGATAAACAAGTCACATGTATAATTATGCAGACTAGGTAACACACACTCGCTCCCTTCAATTTGATTGGCTGATGGCGCTCTCACAGAACGAAGTATCCAAATTGATAAAACATTAGCTTTTTCTGATAGTACACCATATAAAGAAAATGTACGATAAATTCCCTCTTAGTTCCCGCGGTACATGTTATCTATCTTTTGGCCCCATTTGCTGAGAGGTGCTTTTCTAAATGGATGTAACGCTCTATAGACATACATTTTATTTTATGGTACAATTTATGTTTAGTTTATTGTAATTTGATATAAAAAACGATGTTAGTTAGTGCCGATAATAGCTACCAAACAGTGGCGTGTACTGTGTTTGAAAGAAAAGCAATCCGGAAGTAATTTTATAATAAATAGCACAATTGAACACAAACAGTCTTAGCGAGTTTTATTTAAAAGTATGAGCATCGTCAACGGCCAAGCTAGCAATACGGCCAGACCGTTATATCGGATTAAAAAATAATATTAACGGCCGAGTTCAATCCTCATTCGAACCCCCGAGGAAACCGCCAGTTTATTGAAAAACTTTTTTTTATTTAGACAAACAAAGTGAAATTTAATTTCACTAAAGCTTAATTATAACGTTTGCATCTGAAAGTAAAATTTAATCAATAGCAAGAACACCGCAAAAAACGAGCATCATTAATATATAACATAGAGGAAAAAAGCTTGAGCAATCTTTGTTCCTACTGTTTGTATAATCCTATCTTGACACCGTATAAATAAGGAACATATATATAAGATAGTTTACAGCTAAATTTAAGACTATATGTGGCTTCTATGTATTTCCTTTATCAGAATTTTATAGTGAAAGCTAATTGGCATGACTAAGAGCTACTTGTTCATTGTGCTGTTTGTGTTGAGGTTGTTTGACATAAATTAGTTCCGTATTTTTTGTCTTTATTGCCATTCCAAGGCCCCTATCATATTTCCTTTTGCTCTGCTAAGAAAGAGAAAAATGAGAGAATTTTTGTAGGAAAAAAATCCCAATGTAAAATAATACCTTTGTTTCGTTTCTCGGGGATGAACCTTTGGTTCTTTAAGTTTTGTGATCATTATTATCCACCGACGTTTTAAGGCGCTAGATGTCTTTTGCCTGTTACACACTCTCGTCGTATTTGAACCAACATACTAGAATATGGTGTAACCAAATAGGATGTTCAGTGCATGTCATGGTATGGCACGGTTAGCCGCTTTTAACACGGTAAATTTTCGTCGATCGTGCTTAGTCGTCTTTGGTTCGACCTTTCGGCAGAGTCACATCGAAAACGATGGGTTGATTGTTGGGCAGGTAGTTTATGTCGCACGTTGAAGCGTTGACGAAGATTATCCTCCCATCGGAAGTGATACCGTAGCCTTCGTGAACATGGCCGAAAACGTGATACTTTGGCTTGACCCGCTGCTGCACCGTGGCTAGCAATTCCACACATCCTGCCCGCACTCCCGAACAGCAAAGATCACCGTGTCCAACGGGCGGTGTGTGTGTCACCAGTATGTCCACGCTCTCCGGTATCTGTTCCCATTTTTCAAGACATGCCTGACCGCGCTTGACGTTGAACGCCCACTTGCAGAACTCGGGTTGCCAGGGTGTGCCGTAAATCTTTAAACCGTACAGTTCGATGCACTCATCCTGCATGTAGGTACAGTTGCTCAAATATTGTCGAATGTTTTCCGTTTTGACGGCTTCCGCCAAGCTTTCCTTCGAGTTGCCTAGCGTGGGTATTTCGTCTAGCAGCGTGGAACCTGTTTTCTTGCAACAGGCACTTGCATTTTGGAACGGATGGGTGAAGGTATGGTCGAAACTAAGCTCATGATTGCCGGCAATCACCAGCTTGTGCTTGTGCGGTAGTTTTTCTGCGAAAGAAGGAAGGCACATTTAAGCGCTACGATTGCATAAAGGAAACGAAAATCACAACATACTTAGCCATTCGTTAAAGTCGATCACCTCATCCAGTTTGCCACACCGGGTAAAGTCTCCTGCGTGAATAAAAATATCGCCTTCGGGAATGTCGAACTTGATGTGATGCGTCAGCGAATGGGTATCGGACATGCAGACGACGCGCACCTTGTTCGCTGGCACGTCTGCCGTTGGCGGCTTTGTGTTGATCTTTATCACACGCTGTGATTTCGAAATTTCCTTCCATGCGGACGTTGGATCGTTCGTTAGCGGGTGAATATCAATCTTCATAGCCAAGGAAGCTTTTGTTTGTAGTTGGAACTCCTGCTGTCGGACACTTGCGAAATTTTTGCACCCTTGACGTATATATTGCTCGCTTGGCGGAAGACGAAGCACTTGCCGCCACGACCCGGCATGGAAATGTTGACACTGTTGCTGTCATGCAAATCATGGTTGGTGAAACAACACAAACATGAGTTGGCTTTGTTTGATTTCGGTAGCCTTAACACGCTATAGAGGACGTTTTTAAAAATGTACGTATTGATATTTTGACTTTTTTGTACTGTACCTGGGTCACTATAAACCAGAGTATCTGCTGAAGGCGAAGAGCTTCACAAAACCCTGCCCTGCGTGATTTATTGCAAACCTTTTTGGTTTTGTTTATTTGTAGAGGCTTTGAGCCTGCGAGACTACATCCGCCTCTCATTTATTGCACATTGATGCGTGAAAGTTCTATGGGCACGAATCAGGGAAATCGTTTCCACCGTTGAAGACAAAATTGCAGAACGCCATCAAACACCTCGCTTGATAAAAGGTAATAGACGTTTATTTAGCAGCGGTGATGTTTCGCTGTTGCAAACAAGAGTTTGTGTCAAAATATGTGCACTGGGTATGTCGACCGTAGGTTGTTTACAAAAACAGCTGATTCTTGCAAAAGCCGGTCGCAGCTTAAAAAGCATGAAAATAGATTTTGCTCAAGTGTGAAATGAAGTAAATCCTTGATCAGCAATGCACATCTTTCCACGCTGTATTACTATAAGCAGAAAATAAATGAATATCGTGCAGCTTTGCAGATAAGTAAACAACAATCAGCTGTTCGTGTACTGTCAGCCAGGAGGAATGGGCGAATGATGATGCGAGGGAAACTGTCATCGGGAATGTTTTTTTTTTCTTCTCTCTGTTTTGTAGCTGTCAGAGATTTGACAAGTAAAAAAAAAATACAGAGCATCAAGAAGAGGAAAAAGTTTCAAATTAACACAACATAGCCAACCCAGACGTTCGATCAATAGTGAAAAGTGAAAAGCGTGTGTTCATTGTTTACCAAAGCACAGTTATTGCTTATAATTCACGTAGCGGGGATTTGCATGCAGACCGACCACCGTTTCGACGGTCGTCGTGCAACCCGTAATCGCACAATGCAGCGCGAATGTACTGACGATGGGATGGATACGGCCGACAATGGCGAAGACATTCCGTCCACAAGCAGTACAAATTTAGCATCCAGCAGTACAGGTAAGGAGGTGCCGAACAAAACTGAATCTCCAGCCAAACTATTACGGCCAGGGCTGCTGTAAATTTCAAAGCAATGGCGGTCAACGCATGTACCAAAAAGACTGGAACTGCAGCTACTTCCGTACCTTTTGATATTTTGTCGATACAGTAGCATGCAACCATTAGGGAGATGTATCCAGCAAAATCGGAATTCCGGTTTGGAGACGATTGACGTAACTTTGCGCAGTATTGGGAAAGTGTTTCAATTGCATTCTATTCGCTTGGAAAAGTTCTTCTAAATCGCAATGACGTAAATTTGGGACCACCTCACGCCACCATTGTTTACATTCTACGCTTTGTTTTGCTGATGCATGTCGCACGGCCCAAAGGGTAGAATGATAATATTACGCCCCTTTGGCTGCAGCGTTTCCTGCGGTGAGAAGAGTATAGAATCGTTTTGTTGAATGATTTGTCGTTGCACAATGATTTATTTTTCGTAGCTAAATTCGTGTAAATGACGTGATGTAACTAAATCAAGCTAGTGGTATGGCTCAATACTTGATTGTCTGTAGGACATCTCTTTTTCGGGGCCCATCAGTGATGTTACACACGTTTCGATGGCTTCAATTCTAGTGAATTGATGTTAGTAAACAAAAATAATCGAGGTAAAGTACACTTAACAAAAAATGGACTAATTTTACGACTTTTCATGTCATGGTCCCAACGATTATACATCGTTATACAGCAGAATCATGCCGATCATGCCTTTTATGTACAGACAGAAGTGGATCATATTTCAAACAAACTAAGCAAACGTTTGTGCACGCCAGGTTTCAAATGTCCACGCACATATCTTAAGCAACGGATCTTCCGCTTCAGTCTTGATCAAAGCGTACGCCTGACAACGAAAATTTTCATTTAATGTCTCCGTTTGTCCTTTGACTCTGGTTCAGTTGTCGAATTCAGTGTGTTGAGGGCCTCATCATTCTATGCAGTTAAGAGCCTGACAACATTTTACGTCTATATGTCGGCGGCGCTAGCAACGCTATTCCCGAGTGAATAAATCGAAAATGATCAGGATTTGCTTTGGGGTCTGGAGGAAAACTAAAAGAAGAGTGAGGGTCACGTTCTAAAATTCCTTGTGATAGGGTAAGATATGTCGCCTTCATTACTGTTACCAATTATAAGAGCAAGACGACAGGTTGATGCTGAAGATCATTTGGACAAAATACATCTTCTCCTTGAGTATGTATGTATTGAAAATGTACACTAAGACATGGGAATAACAGAGAAAATCCTAAAAAATTGATAGATATTATACCAAGAAAAAGTGGCTTCATTGTTTCACAACATTAAGTCCAACATGTAAACGGATCTGACAGAACTTGATGTCCAAAACTGGCAACATCCATGCCAATCTGGTGTTGTAGATATGAGTAGCAAAGAACATCCATTGTTGTGACAAAATTTTCTTAAATGTTGCATGTCGTTTGTATGCACATTTTTGAGCTCAAGAACATCGTCTGTTTGTTGGCTTAACGACATGGTACAGATCACGCCGGCTATGTAATGGATCATACCACTGGGAAACGCTATGATTAGATCCACGTTCCTGCCATGTGAATACCAACGCCGCTGTCCCCCAATCCATTGAACAGACTTAAATTGATGTCGTCTAGTTTCCTGGTGACCATCAGTTTGATATTACTGGCCGTTTAGGCAAATTATATGCTGGACAAGATCTTGTTATTGTTATACACGATCCGCAGGCAAAGTGATCAAACCACGTTTTAAATAATTTTTCAATCGAACAATGTAATGTACAGGAAAACCTTTTTTGACCAAGATAGAGTATCAAGTGGTCGATAATTGATATACATTCAGCGAGATTTCCAAAGTGGTTCGAATTCCACAATTCGAGGTAAGGCTCGAATAGTTTATAAATTGATAGCAAAATTCACGCATAACGCAACAACATAAGGCAACTGTCGAAGCAACTACGAATTGAAAAATGAAAAGACCTTCTGTTAGGGATCTCAACGAAAAAAACCCGTGAAAAGTGCCATGTTGTTGAACATGTTGCAAAACATATTCAATAACGATAAACAAAAGTTGAAAATAGTTACAACTTGCTCAATTCATCTGACGCTACAACTAATTCCTGCAAACCGATCACAGTCGAGCGTTTATCGTCGTGCGTCAAACCTTTATCCGGGCATTTCTGGCTGATGCATAGAAGCCAGAAAGCCCATGATATTACAAAACAACCTGTGAAGCCTGTGAGTCCAATTTAAAAACAAATGCTGCCACTATATATAAGCTCAATCAAAACTGATATTTAATCACAAGTTTTTTATATATTTTATTTAGTTATTAGACTGTTTTATAAATGACTCGGCGCACCAAAGAATGGGCATATGACTATGGTACATATGACTTTACCGAATCCTTGGTTAGTACTTCCTCTACTATGAACAAGGTGTTTAACAATAAAAATGCTGAGCTCTGATTTTAGTGTTTTTTTTTCTAAGACCACAAAATTACTTTCAAGTTAAAGGGATTGTTTTCTATAAGTTCTATATATAATTAAAGTAAACTTAAACCCTTGCTCACATCTTCTTAACGATATGTCTTTAACCGGGTTGTTCTGTGAAACTGGGTGAAATAGTGTTGATTGGAGAAGTATAATCGAACATTAGTTAATCTGGTAGTATTGTTGGCAGCGTTGGTTGTATTGTTTTTGTGCGTATGGCGACGTTTGTCGGTAGCGGTGATGTACCTTCGTCTTTATCTCTTGAACCATCATCTCTGCTTTGCTTTCGCTGTCGATGGTTTGGTGTAAACGATAGATAACAACATTATACCGTGACGCGCACGCCGATGTTGTGATGTTCGTACGTGCAAAACGCTTCCCCATGCGATGTGTATAGTCATGTGTTTCTCAGACACATGTTAGACTGCCTCTCTCTCTGTATGCGTTTATTTTTTTTTGCGTCTGATGCCGTAAGGTTTGTGAGATTATTTTTCTTCCGGTCAGTATATACGCACCCGCAGTACGCGTAAACCGTTGACAAATTGATTCGTTCCGTGTGAAAACAAAAGAAAAATCGCTACCTTTGTATTTAAAAGGACATTTGCTTAGCGTAGGTTTGATGGAAATGGAAACAAAGAATATTATCAATATTAAGTAACCAGTTATTGGTACCCGTGTGTTTATCAAGATGTCTAATCTGTACTGGTTATGCGTTAACTTTTATCAGCTTTCAAGATGAGAGATGAAAATGTACCAGGTGTGCAGGTTGCATTTTTAAATACAGAGCGTTTGCGAAGTTGCGAGTGTGACCAATAATTTTTAGTAATTTTTGTATGAATTTTTAATTTAGTTGCGCTGCGCATTAACAACATGTGTGAAATTAAATTTGCTTGAACCTCACCTAACCATAGTGAAGAACAGGAAGATTCGTTTCGTGCCGAGCTACATATATGAATGAAATGTTATGTATCTAGACTGTGTTTTGTTGCTGATATATTGCCAATATAGAAAAAAAACAGCCCAAATCGAGGCAGACACACTTTCATCATCATAATCAGCATCGTCATCATCGTGAAGATGCCAGCGAATAGCGTTACAAATGATAGAACAGTATGAGTGGATCGTATCACGACAGTAGATTTGTTGCTGTATGATTTGATATGCGATTTTCCCGTCTAATACGTGTATCCGCAGGTTCCGTATAGGTAATATAGTGCCACTCTGAACCGTCTACCAAGCGATCGAAGTCATGAGCAATAATCGAACAGGGGTTCGAACGATTTTAGATCTCGCTCACGAACGAAAGTGTTGGTTAGGAATTATTCCTGTTGCGGTACATAGTGAACTAGTTACGTGTGTATATTTTTTAAACAGAAAAAAATAGAAACATCCCACAGTACATCAGCGTGGTGGACTGTTTGGTTTGGTGCTAAAAATGGCACCTTACACGGGACATAACTAGCTCTGCTTCCTTCTTCTTTCCCGATCTCCGTCTGATAGAAAGGGAAAAGGGTGGTATTTGGTTCCGTTTGGCTTCCTTGCGGCCGTCCACCGTTCTTCACAGTGATGGTTTGTGCTGTGTAAGGTGATGTTGCGTACTCTTTTACATTAGCATCGGTCAGCAAGCGATCAGGTGCCGCGTTCTGTTCAAGCCGGAAGAGTCTCAACACGGGTAGCATAGTGGAATGTACGCAGGTGATCGGTTAGGATCGGTTCGTTATCAGTTCTTTTATAGGCCGGTGTAGAAGTGTGCCAGAGAAGTGTTAGTCAAAGCATTGTTTATGTTTGAACGCGGCAGCTTGCCTGGAAAATTGCTTAGAATAGTGGCTCGTTTTGGGCACGCACTTGCACTACTGTCCCCTACACGTGAGTATACATTCTAAGCTAAGCCACAAAACGTGTGTGAATTGAAAATTTGTTCAAATACTACTCAAATACTATGCGTATCACACACACACACACTTAGTACAGTGAAATCATAATTTATTATGGAAAGATTGTACAATTCACGCAAATAAGCATGAATTATTTGTGGCTCTAGTTCCACATTACCCTGTCGAATGATAGCTATAATGAGTAAACAGTGAGAACAAAATGTGATTGAAGAAAAAGCAAAAACAGTCCTGGATTGGACCCAGACTTAGAAGGGCCGCAAACTATGTCCTACGTAATTTTGTTCTATGGGTTGTTGGATGGCTATTTTTGAAATAGCGCACGTGCTGTATATGTTTCGGTAATGAATGTTTATTTGTCTTGTTCGCATATTGCAAAACGCGGTACACGCTGTTGAAAAAAAGAAAAATATAAAAAGAAATGTTTTTTTTTAAATTGAATTTTTCATTTTTACTTTTCCTCTGCCATTACACTCAAGCGAAAAAGATCAAAGAGCATTTATTCGTCTACACCGATTTTAATTCGTGTTTGATGCCGTCGTCACATTGAACATGATTGGAAAAATGAGCTTTATTGACCTATGGAGCTGTATCCTGCACAAAAAAAAATGCTATCACATTTTTCCAACAGAATAATAACTATAACTGGACAGAATTAAACCCTGTCGTGTGGACGTGTGGATGATGGACACTGTAACTATTTATCGATTGTGGCCCATGTACGTTGTCACACTACTGGCTGGCCGCTTTATTTGCCACTGTCTGGGGGTTTAGGAATTAGCAAGAGTCACGTGGCAACGTGGGACGCAATTCAAATACTTCCGTTTATCATCCGCTCCGTTTACTACTACTACGGTGTTGACAGAAAGGTGTTATCGATTAATTTTAGGAACCTGGGGTGGTTCTGCGGTAGCATCTGTTCCAGTCATAAATGAACTTTCCTGAAGAAAGGTAGTACAATCCTCACTGGATAGGCCCTTAAAATAACAATAATGTGTATTCATCGTTTATTCTGCATACATATAACAACCCTAAAATGTGTTGAGTGGAAACAACCGAATGTGGAAGAACGTTTCCGATAGTTACAAAACTGTAAGCAATGTACGGATTTGTGGTGCAAAATTATAATCATACTATGGATGTTAAAGTAAATAACAAACATAAAATTCATTTAAAAGTTATTTAATGATGGATCGCAGCCAACGAACATAAAATATTAAATGATAAGGTTAAACAATATTATAAAAGTTACAAGTGAACGTTGATATTTAAAAAAAAAAATGGTATTAAATGGTGCTTCGCGTATTACTCGTGTTTCAAAACCATATTAGTTTATGATTTTTTGTAGTTTATATTTTTTATGATTTTTGTAACATCGAAATGCGAAATTAAATTCAAGAATTAGTTACTTATGTTCAATTCTGTAAGTCCTTGACGTATCAAATTGAATTTTATACACACATTGTGTATATTATACTTGGAATATTTTATTGTAATGCGCCACTAAATGATACCAGCGATCAATCAAATAACTATGAAAGCAGAATTTTGACTAGAACTGCAACATTGATTTAGTTTAAAAATAAACTTAAGCAACTGAAGCAAAGTTTGGCCAGAAAATGTAAATCTTACGCCACACAAACATAAAGTTTTAATTTACAATTTGCTTTCTCTTTTAGAATCTCAACACAGCGAACCTACCAATGTGGGAATAAATCAACCACAGCAAAACGCTACCCAGCATGAATCTACAGGATCCCCTAGCGGTGGTGCTGTGGGTCCAACATCCGACAGCGTACGAAGCACGCCGAAGCTTAGCCACGATCGTACGTCAAAGAATGGATCTCAAATGCAACTCTCGCAGTTGGCACCAGCAGTTGCCAGCGGTACAGCGGGCCTTGCTGGCGCGAACAGTTCAGCAGTAGACGATGGGGACACTATTACCGTGATCGAACGCCCGGTTAACATTGAAACTTCCGAAGCATCTAAATCACCCCTAAGCGCATCCACCACCGCCACTTCGATGCGACTTAGCCTATTGCCTTGGAATAGCCATAACCGATCAGCGCTCCTTTCGGGTACAGGCAGTGGCAGTGGTATGGCGGCCACAATCGATATGATGGCTGCGTCGGATGGAACGCTGCGCCCGGGGGAAATTGTAATGCGTACCCTGTTTACAGACTTTACGGTGCAGGCGGAGAAGAAAATTGAAAGCGTGTTGTTAGATGGTTCCGACAAAAATTTGCCAAAGCTGTTGCAGCGTGGAGAAGACTATCAGTTTGATCAGCTTCTGCAAGCACTTGGCTCGGTAGCGGAACACTGTCTACCGTCGTTGCTGAAGGCACTGCTCGCATGGCACAAGCATCAAATATGCGACAAAAACATAAAACGAGACCTGCAAACGGGAGTAAGCTCCACCACACACCATCCGGCAAACAAATCAGGCTTGGACTTAGATTATCAACTGTTGCGGCGTGAGGCAGCAGTAGAATTCATTTTCTGTCTCGCACTCATCGAGATTCTGCGCCAATTTCCGTTCCATCCGGGACATGACGATATAACTAAACAGATTGAGAATCTTGCCTTTCGCCAGTTTAAGTACAAGGAAGGTGCACAGACGGCACCGAACGCAAACGACTGCTATCGTATCGCTGATCTTTATGCGGAGGTAGTCGGTGTCCTGGCTCAGAGTCGATTTTCCTCCGTACGGAAAAGATTCATGACCGAGCTAAAGGAACTGCGCAACAAGGAACCGAGCCCATTCACGACGCACAGTATTATCAGCTTGCTGATGGGAATGAAGTTCTTCCGCGTGAAGATGGCCCCCATCGAGGAGTTCGAAGCATCGTTCCAGTTTATGCACGAATGCGCACAATACTTTTTAGAGGTAAAGGATAAGGACATTAAACACGCGATGGCTGGCCTGTTTGTGGAAATTCTAGTGCCCGTAGCAGCAACGGTGAAGAATGAGGTGAACGTACCGTGCGTAAAGAACTTCATCGATCTGCTGTACTCGCAAACGCTGGACGCGTGCACCAAGTCTAAACACAAGCTGGCTCTGTTCCCTTTGGTGACGTGTTTGCTGTGCGTTTCACAGAAATCTTTCTTTCTCAGCAACTGGCATTGCTTTCTCGCAATGTGCCTCAGCAATCTGAAAAACAAAGATCCCAAAATGAGTCGAGTTGCGCTGGAATCGTTGTACCGTTTGCTGTGGGTATACATTATCCGCATAAAGTGTGAATCAAATTCGGCCACTCATTCTCGTTTACAAAGCATCGTAAACTCACTCTTTCCACGTGGCTCAAAAGCGGTGGTTCCACGCGACACACCACTGAATATATTTGTGAAAATCATTCAATTTATCGCACAGGAACGGCTCGACTTTGCAATGCGAGAGATCGTGTTCGAGCTGCTGTGCGTGGGTCGTCCGATCAAGATCATTATGACTCCGGAGCGAATGAGCATCGGTTTGCGAGCGTTCATGGTGGTAGCGGACTCACTGCAGCAGAAGGACGGCGAACCTCCGATGCCCCGTACGGTAGGTGTTCTCCCGTCTGGCAATACGTTGCGCGTGAAAAAGACCTATCTGAACAAAATGCTTACCGAAGACACGGCGCGTAGTATCGGAATGTCAAACTACTTTCCACACGTGCGGCGCGTGTTTGTAGACATTTTGCGTGCGCTTGACATCCATTGCGGGCGTCCCCTGATGATGACGGTAATCCAGAATCAAAACAAAGAATTCGACGAAATGTTGACTGGCGAACGGAAGCCACGCATCGATCTGTTCCGCACGTGCATTGCTGCCGTGCCACGTCTTACACCCGACAATATGACTGGTCACGAATTGGTCGATATGCTGTCCCGTTTGACGATCCATATGGACGAGGAGCTGCGAGGCTTGGCCCATCAATCGTTACAAACGTTGGTGTGCGATTTTCCCGAGTGGCGCCAAGATGTGATCCAAGGGTTCAGTCAATTTTTGGCACGAGATGTAGTGGACACGTTTCCACAGCTGTTGGACAACGGTTTGCGAATGCTGTACGCATTTCTAACCGTTTGGCGTAATTTGCTCGGCACGGGAAGCAATAGTAACAGTAACAACAATACGCTTAACACAAAAGGAACCGGTGGAGCTACTTTAGCTCCTTCCGGGCAACTAGTAGGTGGTTTGGGTGGGATAGGACGTGCAGCGAATCAGCAAGATTTGGGACTGTTAAAACCAAACCATCCACAGACAGCTGTAAACGCATCGCTCAACGCGGCTACCATAAACTCCAATTCCAGCGGAAGTTCGGGCATTTCTTCCATCACCCAAACGACCACCATTACTGCGGGAGCTATCGGGGGAGTTGGTACGAGCAGTAGTAGTGGCATTGGTGGCACCGCTGGCGGAGGGAGTACTGATTCGGCGACAGCCGGTAGCAGTGCAACTGGTGGCAAGAAAGGTCACGAGCTACCCTTAGCAACGACAATGCATATGGTGGAAGGATTAGCGTTGGTTATGCTGTGCAACTGTCGATCACAACCACGCAAGTTTGCGGTTAGCATATTGAAGGAGGTAAGTGATTTACATTGTCGATTTGATTGATTACAGTTCTAACTTGCTCATGCACAAGCGCTAGAGATGTTGTAGAGATTCTGTTCGATTGTATATTTCTCGCTGTAAAAAAGTGCACCATACAGTTTAAAAAAAAAAATTTTGTAACTATGCAAAGTGAATTACTCTGTGCCAAAGAATTGCCCTTACAGAGTATCTTTTCAAATGTTGATAATATTTTATTTTTAGTTACATTGGTCATGCATGGTAAAAGTGAAACTAATATGGTTTTCTAAGCAGTTTTATAAAAAACAAAAGCTGAGATTTCCTGCCTTGTAAAATAATTTTTTTGCATTGTAAATGTTTTCTCTAGAAAATGGCCTTAAACGGCCATCAAAATCCCAGTTAAAATTCGATAACTGATCATTGACCTTAGGAATGAAGATAAAAGTTTGTCAGTAAGTGTAGGCACTCGCAGTAAGTAATAGCTCGCAATTTTTCAAATGTGATTCATACCTCGTACAAGACAAAAGCCTTGGAGACTTCTCCCCTTAGAGCTCGCAAATTTAAGCTCACCAAACTTTGCAAACGCATTATCTTACGGGGAATTGAACAAAATCCTGAGTTTGTCACCGTCAAACTTGTAGATAGCCTGAAACTGTGTACAAATATCATAGTCAGTTTGCAAAGTACAGAATGTTATCAAGAATTTTCAGAAGGAATTTCAAGCTACTTTGCACGGAAGGAGCCGGTAAGTGCGGTTAGATAATGCCTAAAACTTCTTGGTCAAACCGGATGAGTTTTGGTAGATGTTTATAATCGCGGACGAAATAAATATAATATTTTCGATTCAGACAACTTGGTGAGAGTGTGATACAATCCAAATACTCATTTATTTATTTTTTTCAAACCGGATGAGTTTTGGTAGATGTTTATAATCGCGGACGAAATAAATATAATATTTTCGATTCAGACAACTTGGTGAGAGTGTGATACAATCCAAATACTCATTTATTTATTTGTTTTAGTTAACACCAAGTTGACGGCTCTTGGCCTTATGCTTAATCCATGGTTAATACTCAATAAAATCCTACAATTCTGCAGCCGACTGAGAAGCATGGTGGCGCGATCATGTTATGATTTTGGTGCCTTTAGTGCTTTAGAGAGGTGCTTTGGGGCACCAAAAACTTGACGTTCATTGATTTTACAATGGATCGATTCAAGTATTTAGACATTAACATACTTCTGTAAGATAAATTGAAAGCAAGTGCTGTAAAATTGAGTCATTATTTTGAGCGAAAAATTCGAGAACCCTTGATTCAGAAATAGAAACTAGCTGAAAAGGATTCAGATGCAAGAATGTGAGAAAATTTCCTCTGAAAACACTAAAACATTACTTTCCTGGTGAAAAGGCAGAGCGTATATGCAGCGTAAATTCTTTGCTGTACGGACGAATTTTGTGTAACGAGTAGGGATTAGTCAGGCAAACGTTAGAAAAGAACGAAACAAGATAGAACAAGACGGAAAAAACGAATTAGATAATGTTTTTTTATTTTATTTGTATGACGCTCTACGAGAAATATTGTCGTGCGCAGATAATGTGCTGTACAAAATATACTACAAGAATCTCGTAGCATAATATTTATGGTTATTGTTGTTGTTTGCTTACAGGTGAAAGTGTTGAAGAAGCTTTTGGGCATTCCAGAAACAGAACCGGCTTTGATTGATGTTATCGATAAATGCTGTCCGCAGGTGAATATATCTTTGATTAAATTTTCTCCAAATTTTCTCCAAAGTGTCACATTTATCATATTGTTTGCTTTTGTATTCGTAGGCTCTTGAGAAATGTCTGCACATGCTTCCGCAGACTGATCGAACGGCAATGCTGAACGCAAACGTGATCGACCTGCAATGGATTGTGGACCGCAATAGTGGCGTGTGGACAACCGGCCATGTTGAGGAATCAACCAAAGCGTCCACCTTGACACTTTGCCTATCACAATCTGCCCTTGGCCAAGCGTACGATCCGTGGAGTGTGTGTTTGTTCGGATTCATGGAGCGGACGCGCGTTTTACAACATTGCCCATCGGTTGTGGCTCAAGCGTGGCCTATATGTTATCAACGAGTAACGAGCTTGTTCAACGTGATAGATCCAACGTATGTAATAACCGATGTAAACCATTTCATTAAACCTTTCCAAAGGGCATCCTAACTTAGTTTCTACTCGTAGCACAAATCACACAACTGTATTCTATATTTACTTATTTCAATGACGGTTTATTCTGGACCTTTTTATCTCATTGCAGCCCAGTAAGTGACAATCGTGCATCATTACTTCGTAGTTCGGCACCAACAAAAAAACCACCCTCTGAGGCACAACGGGACTCGTTGGCACATCTGTGGAAAAATCAGGTCGCATTGGCAATGCGCCTTATTCCACAGATGCCCAGTGTTGCCGTGCGATGCGCTTCACCCGATCTCAGCTTAAGGTGAGTGTCGTCCGTTGGGTGTGCCAACCTTTGCCCAAGGATTCTGCGTAGGTTTGACACTATTTACTGCATTCGAAATATTGTCTGATTCAAGGAACTTTCCATCTTCGATTGCAATTTACGTACATTTCTTCTTCTTTCCACAATATGTGTCGTGATGAGTGTCGATTGTATGTTAAATAATGATGGTCTCGTAAACGATAGTGTGAACCTCTTCTCAGACTGCATTTTTTTTTATAATTTTGGTTTTCAAGTGGATTTAGCTAGTTGTAATCACTTCCTATTAGGTTATAATTTACACTATTGCTAGTTATTTTTAGCGTGTGTGTGTTTATGTTTTGGTAAAATGCAATTATGTTATTTGTGATGTGATTCCTTATTTTGTGTACACAATTGTACTTTATGTTTGTTGATAAAAATGAAAAATGGGAATAATGTTTGACGTGTATATTGACATGGGCTTAGCTACGTATAGTTCGCGCTAGATTTCACAAAGATTTATGTGAAAAATTACACATAATTGATTGGAATTATAGAATTACCAAATTATAGACGCTTTCTTTGTTGATTGTGATTGTTCTGAAATTGCAAAGACACATTCACTTGATAATTTAACTAACTACACAGCCGACATGGCAATCTTTTGCTCAGTCACTATCATTTCAGACTTTCGGTTGTGTTTTACTACTTTCAGTTTTTTTTTTCCACTAATATTTTACTCATTCAGTCACTACTTTACGCTACTGTCTCATGCAATACATCAGCAAATGTACTCTGTTCCACTATCATAACAATGGTGTAAATAACGAATGAGTTCGTCGTGTTGCTTTCTGCACTCCACTTTGATACATTTTAAAAATTGCACAACATCCAACGTTACAGACTTTGAATTCTCATATTTTGTAAAAAAAATCAAAATTACCGGCATTTAAAAAAAATCATTTTTCTACAATTACACGTTGTAGGCGACAACATAAATAATACTGGATTCGGCGGTTTATTTCATTGCGTGTGTTTTAGTGTTTGTGTGGTTTATCTAGGGTATTCAGAGGATACTATCCAACTTGTGTTGTAATCTTTAGTTTTGAACACTTATCCCATAGAGAGGGCTCAACAATTATCATCCTTGCTTTAAAAATTACTGTAAAATACAATAAATTTCATATATAACATGAACGTCAAAACGTTCAATACATTTAATTGCACTATTACGGTGTAGGTACGGTGGTAAACACATTTGGCCTGTTCGTTTTTGTTTTTGTAATTTTCAGGAAACCACCAATTTTAGCAGAAACCATTAAAATGTTTGATTAGCGACGTTGAACGACTATAACACTTAAAGTATGTTTTTCTTTCATGTTTCTTCTCTGTATGTCGACGCGTCATATCCTGTCAATCGAACAACAAAATTCACCGTTTATCGACCTCTACTACTGAAACATAACTACTATTCAACATAACTTCTTTACAACTCCTACATGAAAAATATTATTAACGAAAAAAAACAAACACTAACTTTGATGTTTTTTCCACTTTAATCTTGTTTATTTATTTGGAACAAATTTTACTGCCTTTATAATATGTGATCATTTTTGTATCGGTTTTTTTTCTTAATAATTTTAACGATCAAATTGGCTTGTTGGTTAAAAACTGATAATAACAAACATTAATGTAAAAATTGTGTGACGATAACCGCTCCAATGTAAATTTGGTCATTCGTAATGATAATGTTGTGACCATTAACTCCCAAATACGTGCTTTAAATCGGAACATGTTCACCGTTCGTACTGAAATACAATTCCTACTTCGCAACTCTCTCAGTCTGCATGATCAGTCGGATTCCCGCTCGTTGTCCGACTCGTTGGACAATATACCGTCATCCGTGTTTGGACCAGAAGGAATCGTGACACGCTTCACCCTACCTCTATCCTATGGTCGCAAAGATGCCAGACATAAGAGACAAGGGTAACGTTTATTTTCTTTTCTTTTTTCCGGCATAGTTTTACAAACTTTTACTTTTTGTTTTCGTCTTTCGTTCTTTGTTCATTCATTATGATTTTAATTCGTTTTCATTTGTGTTTCATGTGCGATCATACTTTGCGTTTTAATCTGCTCATTTGAATTATTTGTGCAGATGTATTGCTCTTTCTCTCATATCTAGACCGTTTTATGCTCTAGTTTCATTCATTTACAATTTAGTTACAGGTGAACGAATTTCTAAATCAAAACGTTGTTCTGATTTTCTTGTTAGTGATTTTCGTTGCGTTGATAACTGTAGTATATCAGCGAATTTAGTTGCTTGATCTTCCCGACACATACACACGCACACATTACAAAATTTTAATATATTATCATTTGAACCATTTTCGTACACACATCGACGTAAATTTTCCCATAGTTGTTAATACTACTTACATTAATTCTACACTCGTTAATATCTTTAATGGTCTTTTTAATAGTGTTGAATGTGATATGTTCAACATTGCGTCCGAAATATTTTTTAGATACACGTTGGATAATTGGTGTATAATTCAGCAGGATAGTACAAAATGTCTTTAAAATGTCTTTAAGCTAAATGAAATACACATGTGAAAACATAAATGGGTTGGATTTTTAATCCATTAATTAAGTCAAGTATTTGTGATATAAATTATCATAACTAATGATCAATTGCAGCAGGGCATTGTGTTGTCTTTGCATTTCCTACAAACGTTTACATTAGTTGGGCTTTTACATTATTTTTCAATAAATATCTGTATGATGAAGTATCGTTTGGTTATTTTGAGAGAGAATATAACATACAGTAAAAGCTTTTAACAAACACACATTTGGAAGTAGTAACGTGATTCAGTACTATATACATGTTTATTTTAGCTGTTATCCGTATGAAGCTGAATTTTATAGATGTTTTTGGAACAGTATAACCTTTCCACTAGAGTGCATTTATTATGGCAACAGATCGTAACGAGGTTACCTAGAATCCACAGTGCAGCATTGCAGCTCATTGTCATCATTCCATCACTATTACCATTGTTACTACTTTTACTCTATAGTGCGTTATACTTTGTTCGGTTTTTACCTTAGCTGCTTGTAGCATGGTAATGGTTGTATAGCATTAAACGTGTGGTGTGCCGTTGTTTCATCGTTTGTTTGTTTATTTTCTCTTCCCTTCTGGTTTGCTGCGCGATATCACGGCGAATGAATTTTCTTGCAGCTCTTCTCCGGACTCGTTGTCAGCGGATCGGAGTGACAAGTCTAGCGGGACAACTGCTTCACCCGTGGCACTTTACAAGCTGGTAATACCGTTGTTACGTTGCGAAGTCGTCGATATACGAGATGCGGCAGTTAATGCTCTGGGGATGATAAACCATGACGCGTTGAAGTAAGTACAACATTCGTAATAAATTATTTTACTGTTTATGCGTTTTCCCATGGCTTCTTACGGGATGTAGCCATGGTGTTACCAGGTAAAGAAAAAAGTGCTTAACTGAGAGAGGGAGGATATGGTTTTCTATGTATATCATGCTTTTTTTATAAGGAATTATTACCATTTACAATAATTAACTCTCGGAGTATCAGCACACTTGTAAAGCATAATCTTTTACAGTTAAACACAGAATCAATTAACATACAATTTATACGGCTGTAGGAAGTTATAAAAATTCAGAAATCTCCCGAATAGAAAATATTCCCACTAAAAATTTTTATTGCTGACAATACGGCGACGTCCCGCCATACTTAATAATAAATAAATAATTTTTTACTGCTGAGTTCTATTAAAAGAAAAATTAGGATGAATCCTATTGCAGCACGCCAACGATAGAATATGTGAAAACCACAGAAAAACTGTGTTGCGTTCTGTTAGAAGATAGTGTGGTTCGATTTGATTATGCATTTGATTTTCTGTTTTGTTTTGGGTTCGTTCCCTGATTAAATTTCTCGTTTCATTTTTTCCTCTACTGCGCTCGTTATTACAACAGGGACCTTATGGAAGAACTCGTAGTGTATATCCGTGAGGCCATCGATCGTAAGCAGGAGAATATGAGGCGTCGCCGACGCCGCGATGCACTGCGGTTGCAACTGGTGCGTGTACTTGAGAAGATAGCAGAGAATGGCACGTTCGGCATTAGCCAATTTGTGTTGGAACGCGAAACGATGTCACTGCATCCGACTTTTGTTGAGTACATCGATGGTGCCCGGCTGTACCTGGAAACGGAAACGGACGGCAAGGATAGCAGCAGCATGCGTGAGGTAAAGACGCACTTCTGCGACTTTATACGAAAGATGATAAAAAACTTTTCGCTGGAATCGTGCGGCACGCTGCTGTCACGTGAGCTCAAACGGAACCTTGTCAATCTATTTGTTGGCTGGAGCGGAACTGCATATGCGTTACCATTTGCCCATGGACATCATGGTTCTTCACACCATCACGGCAGTCATCATGGTGTGGGCAGTAGCGGTAGCGGAGGTGGAAGCATTAGCGGAATTGGCAGCGGAGTCAGTGGCATCGGAAGTGGCACCATTGGTGCGAGTGTATGGGGCAGCTCGTCTACCACGAGCGGTATTGGTTCTGCGGGCAATGCGTCCGTTGGCACTATTGCAGCAGAAGAGGAAAAATTACAATTTAGCGCATTACAGGTAAGTAATCTCAATAGAATCAATAGAAATAGAAAATAGAAAAATTAGATAAGTATATATAATATGTTTATTTATTTATTTATTTACCTTTGATTATTACGGTCCAGTGCCGTATTGTCAAGTATAGAATGTATGGTATAGAAATTTTTGGAAGAGATCAAAGAAATTTTAAATAATATTTCATATTTCATGCAGCCGCATTTGCTGCAGCCGAATCATCCTGCTGCTAGTTACAATTTTTTTTTTGTGGATTACGATGTATTTCATGTTTATTTTCTATTCAAACAATATCCATAAGTTCTGGATTGTTTCGGTAATCGGATAGAAAAAGGTAATCTCTATTATACATGAAACATGAAATTATCTGAAAAAGCATATGAATTCATTATAATCTGTATACCAATTTTTATGCGGCAATCGCTAAGGTTTTTTACCCCTTTTCCCCGAAAAGTATATGAATATGTAGTGTTCTCAATGAACTAAAATTAGTTAATTAAAGGCTTTGCATTAGCTCTGTACACAGAACAAATAAATTCGAATGAAATAAAAAATGATGGCAATACGGCATTGTACCGTCATATATAATTTGAAATAAATAAATAAATAAATAAAATAAAAAAGACACGTGAAGCAAACATTAATTTTGTAGCTATTTTTACATCGCTTACTAGCGGTTTGTGTATAATTGAAATATTTCATTTAAATTTAAATTCGCCACACGTAGGAAGCGCAGCACCTCAAAGCAAACATATAGTGTTTATTTGCTAACCTTGTATTTCGATATTCTCTTCTATTTACAGGCAATGTCAGCTGTTCTATGCTGTGGTCCATGTTTCGATCCTGCCCATTTAGCGGAAGATGGAGCAATTTATAGTTGGTTGGACATGCTAATGACTTCTAAAGACGATAAGGTAAGCACGTACGAAATGAAAGTACAAATAGAAAGGTAAATGTGTAATAGCAGGGGATGTAGGCTGTTGTGGTTAAATGATTCACTGTAAATCAAACATTGTCCACATTGTACCAATAGTATTAATTATACTAGTAAGTTAATTGACTATGAATTTGGTACTTGAATGTCTTTTCACTCTAATCTTTTTCAAATTGTACACATTATTTAATTGTTTATGATGTTTTCAATTCAAAAATTAAAGTTAAACTTCATTACTGTAGCAAATGGTCGACCGTTATTAGATTAATTAAAATTAATGTGTAACAAGAGCATTAATATTAATAATAATGATTCTAATCTCGTTTGATCAGTAAATTAATTTAATACAAAGTCTTTAAAAAAAATATTTGTATTTTTAATTAAATCTTCAACGTTGTTATCGATTTTCGCTTTCAGATTTATGAATTGGCCAAAGAGACGGTCGTATTACTGCTAGAGTCCAACCCCGATATAGGGCAGCTTCTTGAGTGGGTCATCGATCGCTGCTATACGGCTTCTCCACGTGAAGCAGATGCTTGTTTCTTAGCATTGTCTGTTATATTCAGTGCAAGGTAAGGATTGTGCTTGTTTACGAAAAATATATATGTTTTATAAATGAGAAATTGAGAGAGAAAGAGAGAGAGAGAGAGAGAGAGAGAGAGAGAAAGAGAGAGAAATTTGAGACAAATTCAGCTCAAGAAAAACTGAGAATACGGCACTGAGCCGTAATACTTGAACTTTAATAAAAATTTGATATTTTATTTACAGTGCACATTCATTTATATAAACGAATGATAAACATTTATATTCGATTGATTTTTTAAAGGAATGAATTTTCTTTGCACAATACGGATTAATTCATTTCTTTTCAGCGTGCGTTTCTCTGTGAAAACGGGCATTTTTGTATTTATTGGAAAAGCCTTCATCTTGGTATCATCCACAATTGAATGCTTTCAATTCAAATGTTTATACCAGTAAACACTCGAGAAAAGTGGCCACCGAGTGGAAATTATTTGCTAATGAGTTTGCTATAGATCACTTTATTTCTACTGTCGTGGCATACCGTCAATTAGAGCTAGTAACAAAAGTAGCGCGTTAAGCTAACCTTTTTACAGCAGATGGCAGAAGACGGATGAAATAAAACGTGATGCCGGTTTAATGTTTATGGTCATCGTAAAGCTTTTGCAGCGCCGTTAAAAAGACACCGAGTGTTGTAATTCGATATTTTGGCTCTTGGTGTCACTAGTGGTGCTGTTTTCAATTATCATTGCGATTGTGTTAGATTTAGTGTCTGATTTAGTATGAGCAACAAGTCAGATCGACGATTGAGCAAACATAAAGAACCAAGGAAATAGGTTTATACATTTGGTTTGATCTTTTTGATTGATGTTTTGGAATTTATGAGCGTTTTTGCCACTACAATGTTAAACATTCTTAATTTTCCAATTCTTGGACCCAATTTTATCCGTGGCTGGACAGTCAGTCTTTCAACAAGGGAAACGTGTTTAAAGGATCTAGATACGGAATCCTGTCATGTGAAAAAACACGGGACATTAATTATTTTACTAAGCAAAAGACTTTATTATCCATTTCCAGTCGCTAGTGAAAGTAGAACAAAAGTAATAATCTTTTGCAGTGCAAAACATGTTTGTGTCTATTTCTTAATTGACTATGATTTATCCTATGTAGCCAAGGAGACTGCGTCACTGAAGCCAATATTCGTGACGGATTGTTATGAAAATAAAACGCGTTCCGTAAGCCATAAGGACGATGGAACGGATGATGCACCAATTCGTAAATCCTGCTGTCTGAAAAATGTGACCCTACAATATTGAGGCAGTATATTGAGCAACAACAGAAGCGAAATCAGTTGCTACATAACAGCTTGCGTTGACGCAACCCGGAGCATTTTATGCGCTCTCAAGTTCCTTATCAATTTCCGGGTTTTACGACCGTCGTGAGTTTGCAAAAATCGTGCAGATGAGCAGGCTAACCTATTCCGCTTTACGATCCATCAACCATTTCCGTTGGGTTTGGCAGGAGCTAGTGGGTGAAGCTTCGGGAACAGATCGGTGAGTGGGCAGAGTTGATGTGAGAAGAATACTTAGAGGTTGGTTCTCTTGTATTCTGCACGTTTTATAGAATTTTTTGTCAATGGGGAAAACTGGAAAAAAACGGGAAACAATTTCCCCAGAAGGTATCCCATTGAAGGCAGTATAACATGTTGGAAGCACCCGCAGAAATGCATCCATACAATCAGCATATTGGTGGAATACTGTTCCAATGTGAAGCCTAGCTGTTAACGTTACCCTAAAATTTATGATGATTTCATGAATCGAATACCATGATGATGTGTTTCTATTCGGCATCCTTATCATTTTCTCTTGAAGCAGAGTCGATTTGTAAACAGTTTGTTTCAAAAACTTTGTTGATATACTGTGCTAGTTTGAAAGAATTGGTAAAAAATTTTGGGCCTGATTAGTACCGTACGAAATGATTTTCCTTTTCAAAAGATATAAGTAACATTACGTGTGATACTAATACAAATAATAATTCTTTCACATATTCGAAATAAAACAAAAAAAAAATAATATTTTAATTACACATTGAAACTAATGACCGAGGTTGAATTATTACAGAGAATATCCTTGCGACCATTACACATCTGTGATCAACGTAACGTTGCTGATGACCGGCTGTCCTAGAGTGGAGGTTCATTCGACGGCTCTTCAGTTGTTGCAGATTTTGGATAAACGTTTCTTCGGTAACGTTGGACCTTTACATACGGAGAGTGACCGAGGTAAGTTGTGCTTATTCTTTCAGACAAAAAATAACTTAGAAGTTGTTATGTTATGTGTGTGTGTATTGTTTAGCACTGAAACACAAAGCTATGAATACAGGCAGCTAAAAAAAATTTTTTAATGTTATGTGTACTGTTATGTGTACTAGAAATAGAAAGTTTCCTCTAAACTTGTCTATTATGAGCGGTTGATTTGTGTCTTCAATCAATTAGATGTAGATCAGCTTCTACAGTGTAAATATTTGCTCCTGTATTGATTACCATTTTGACTTCTCCGTGAACGCCGAAACCGTATGAATCTGAAGTGTTCAAATTACTTTAATTAGCAAGCAAGAATTGTACCGATTAATTTTGTTGAAACCTTATCACAATGTTGATTAATTGAGATTTTATGCCGTTGGAATTAGTTTGCTATTGTTTCAATGGTAAATTTTAGCAAAACAAAAATAATTACAAGAGTATTTTATTTATTATGTTACACAATATTAAACTAATTAAAACTGTCTAACAAAATCTATCCAATTTGGCTTTCACGATTCTTTATGCATTCATTTAAAGAAAATAAGTTCTGCGCTCGGAGGAATGATTCGGATTAGCTTTAGTATCAAATCTAATCTGTAGCAGACTAGGTAACGCTTTGATTAAATAACCGCGAGACTCTAATTTTGTTGTATGCCTGTATATTTGCAGTGTATTAGATTACATTAGTAGCTACAAAAATAGCTTAAAATTGAAATGTCTAAAGAAAACGTGGGTTAATAAAGAACAAGTATAATGGTAACAGTTTTAAAATTCTAAGAATCAAAGAACCAGGTCCTTCCAATCGATGGACGTTGAGTAAGGCTCATGAACGCTGCACAAACAAGGGTACTGTTTACTATGGTGTGACTGACACATGGTAGCTGCCTTTTTTCCTGAAGTATATGTTGCCCTGTTCTTTAGATTGATGAAGGAATAATTGCAGACAAAATAATACGCTCTGCAATCCTCACCAGTTTCGGTAAAATAGTCCATTAAACGAACGGTGTAGGAAATCATCGCACAACCGATGAAATACACATTATCGTTTACCAACAGAGTAAAGTGTCCGATTGGTTTACTATGTTATGAAAAAACAAAAAACAAACAAAAAAAAAACAATTATTACGCTTACCTATTGCACAGTAATGCATTTGCTTACCGGAGGGTGAAATTAGGATAATTGTACAGCATATCATTCTTTGTGTCCCAGTACTCGTCAAACCAGGCATACACTGAACTGTTGACTACCTCGGTAACTGAAAGCGTTCGTCCGCAGACCGTGCGTTTGGCTATATTTTGACCGGCGTAGTGATAATGTTCCGTGCTACGGCATTGATCGTGTCCATAATAGCATCTTTTTACATTACACTCTGCCAATATTTGCAAATCTTTGTCGACTCGCTGCGAAACGACAGACATATGAATATGTACAAACCAGAAAAGATTAATAAAATGATAAATGCCTTCAAAGAATAGCTTGACGTTTATAAGAGGCTCCTAAAACTCATTGATAACGAAAATCTGAAATATACATGGAATGGTTATAATATGTAACGAAACATTTTCACTACCGTAGGGTAGTTTATTCGGAATCCAATTCACCACTTTCAAGGACTCGGTGAAACCAAAACAATCAAAGCTCAAACCAATGCTAAATTGATTTATGCTTGAAATAAGAATTTCCACTGCGGTTGTGATGGATGCAACTGTAATGGCTAAGTTTGATTCGTTGGTGCAATGAAACATAATCCGCCCACTCCCCATTTACGATTTTACTCTTTCATCTTTTGGCCGTTAGAGCCATATCTTACCAATTGAACCATTCGAACAGCTGGGAGAAAGTAGTTTATAAAACCGCAAGCGAACAAATGTCTCAGATGATTGTGTATGTGCAGTATAAACTGTGCATCCTTCTTGGAGAACTTGTGCAGTGTGGCACTTTTGCCACTGCATTCAGGCCCGTACGATTCGTTGAATTTGCATCCACAGCCAATATTGCGTTTGCCCGTGGGACAGTAATTTTTGTCGCAATAGTCGTATGGCGAATAGTTTATTGTCACACCGTAATGGCATACAAGTGCAAAAACTGACACAAAAGCTAGCCGTTGCATGCTTTAAGTTACCGAAGGGATAAACGAGTATTACACTGTTTTTATGTTTTACACATACAAAAGCACTATTTTAAAACGTTTCAATTCACGGAAAACTATACCGCTCGCTGGGACAGCTTTGTATTAAATGAGTTGTTTAGTTTTTCAAACTCGATCTTTACGCTTCGACAAACTCACGGTATGTGGAAGGGTGTGATGTGTACTGGGGAGTTGTCCATTGCGTTTTATTTCCGATTCGTGCAAAGCGGGAGAAATGAACTTTTCTGAATGTAACCCACTGGCGGGACTCGATCATGCAGCGGTTTCATATTTATCCTATTCCTCGGCTTCGTCTTCCGTAAATTCGAATGGGATTTTCATTGCCAAATCGTTGTTGACAGTTTGTAGGGTGAAACTTGTTGGAAATCGTAAATCTATCTGTTGCTCTTTTTTATGACTGTATTGTTGCTACGCGTGACCGTTGAGGAAAGGAGAGATTCCGGGGTGTACAGTATGGTGTGCTATGGATCGCATCGTATCGCTTGAGACTCAAATCCCAAATGTAGTTAAGTTATTTGTCAGCGGACGGTTCATAAATATGTATGGTGTATTATTGTTAAGTTAAGTTATGACTTGCAGTGGATAAACTATTTACGGGGTGGTTCGCAGGTAGTGGCATCGGTTTTCATACGACAGAATCGGGGTTCAAAATCCATCCGAACCGGTCTTCGTAGTAGAGGGACTAACTATCCAACAACGTGATGTCAATAAGTCTAGTAAGTCATTTGATGGCGATCATTACCTTCGGCATTACACCAAGAAGACGAAGGATTTACCAAAAAAATTGGCAAACACATATTGGTAATAGAAATATTTTCCCTTACCCTCTTTATAATATATGGTCATTTGATTTTATTGTAATAAGGTTATTTCTAATGTAACTTATCAGCCACCAAGAAACGGCTCATAGTAAAATTTTATATAATTATAACCTTCACAATAAATCTAGATCTAGCTGTTATTATGTATGATAAAGCGTATCGGAATATGGAACGACGGTACTTGAAATACTGTGAGTACGGAGTACTGAAAAAGAACATGTATTATTTGTTCTTTATTCGAATTAATGGCATGCCACGCGCTGAGGCCTTTACAATATTTTAAACTAAAAATTAAAATAAACTAGACAATTATTAATTAGCACATGAACGTAAGCATTTAAACGTGGAAATCGTGTTGTGAATGTGGTAAAACGAGCATATTTCAGTATTATACTACTTTAAGAATTGTGACGGACAGGATTCAGTTAGTTGTATATTTTACGCGTCAACCAGGGCATACTGTTTGATGAATAATGTATGCGGCAAAGCACACAGCGCGAATGATTCTTAAATTTTGTACGTGACGCACATATGTACGTACGTATGGCTTTAAATGGGTCGGATAGGATTGGTTCTAAATCCAGCATAATGTTTAAATAATGGGGTACCAAGCATCACGCTGACAGGATCTTTTCAAATCTTCAATGTCAGATGCTTAGACTTGATGTTTCCGACGTATCCTGAGCTTGTCATGAGTAATGTCTGCACATGGCATGCAGTCATTGAGTATATTATGATGCCGATGGTGTATACCACGTTGTGTTGTTGCTTCGTTATATCTTCGGAATTAAAAATAATCCTTGGAATGAAAATAATACTCCAAGAATATGAATTTAAAACAAAGTTGCTAAATATTATTTCGTCGTGTTTAGCAATTTGGGGGGCATATTGCCAGCAATTTACCATACTTCATTGATAAAGAAAAAAAAATAAAAAATTCGTCCTTTTTGTTCTGCTTTCAGAACCCGATAAAATTGGCACATTGGATGCAGTATTAAGCGGGGCATATTGTCGATCCCAAATGTATCTGTCTCGTCAGATAGCACGCCTCCGTCCTGAACTGACAATGTCGATGTTTTCTGGTAAGTTAGCCGTTTTACGAAAAAAAAAACCACTTGTACTGGTCCATAATGGTTCAATGCAGATTTAAATTGAGTGTCATTTATGTATACTTTCAGAAATAACGTATAGATTCCAAACAGCACGAGCCGAGGCGCGAGCACTATTGTTACAGTGCTTGCTACCATGGCTGGAAAATGTGGAGCTTGTAGCTTCCAGCGTTCCTCCAGCAACTCCGTTATCGTACATCATGGTAAATTTTGGAATAGTTTAATAATCTACAAAAACTGCATTTAACATTAACATAACAGAAGAAGCATTTCGTTGATAATGGTTTTTTGCTTTTGATGTGTTCCTTTTTTTTCTCTTCAGTATTATCCCGATTCTGGTACTAGGGGACGTCGTGAAGGATCCGGCTCGACTGAAGCAACAGAAATGATTCTGAACAACCTCTTTTACATTACAGCAAAGGTAATAAACACGAACTGCAAACATTTATTATCAATTAACAATGGCTTTAACATTTTTGTGTTTAAATAAACACATCTTTGTGTTTATTAAAAAAGCGTTAAAATATACCAATTATTAAAAAAAGCGTTAAATACAAGTAAATATAGACAAGCCATTATCTATAAACAATCATTCTTTTCTTCTTTTTGTTAAATTTAATATGACCAACATTATGATCATTTTACTATTGTAACTATTATGTTATTTGCAGAAATAACACAAAATAAAAAATAATATGTTAATATGCAGTTATTGTATTTGTCAATATATTATTTTATTTTTTCTATTTATTTTACAATTTTTTAAAGTTTGCTGATTCACACCCGTACATCGAGGAGCTTTGGGGTACTTTATGTCAATTTTGGCCCAACAACCTTAAAGTTATTCTACGCTACTTGCTCATCATTTCTGGAATGGCACCGAATGAGCTGTTAGCCAATGTGAGTATCTTGTTTCCATTATCACATCTTAAGAATCTGTGCTGGTGTGTTGCTGAAGGTTGACAATTTGCACCGATTAATGGAGGCGCCCGGTTCTTTATGCTGCTAACGAAGTAATCTTAATGTAAAGGATGGAGAGCGGACAATTATTTTCCTTTTTTGCTTTGTTTTTTTTTCAATGTTTTACCCTTAACTCTTATCGTATTTTTTCAGGCGAAACGGGTTGCATTATATTTGGCGCGTTCGTGCACTAACAGGCTGCTGGACGAACTGATGAGCGAACTGCAAACGGTGGAAACACTGAACTGTTTAATTGAGCGCACAGAAACGCCTCCGTTTTACCGCTTAACGAGCATGAGAAAAGCATCTAGCCACTCAGATGGTAAGTCTTGAACGGCACTTAATTAGAAGAACTCGATGCACTGGCGTAAAACGTGTGATTGACGGTCAGTTGGCTACCCACCAGCACTGTCTTAAAAAAAGCAAGGATAAAAAAGCATTGATTTCTTTAAAAAAAAAAAATTTCATTTGGGCCTCGCTCTGAAAAAAAAAAGAACAAAAATATCTTACCTTATCCCTAGGTCCAGCTTCCGGTAACAACGATCCAAAGGTGCAGGATGTTGACGTCGAAAAGGGAACTATTCACACGAAGCGGCACAGTGGAGAAGATCCGATAAAGTCAGGGTAAGATATTCTTCAACTTAAGGATTATCAAATTTGCAATATTATATTTTTCTATTGTGCTTGGTGTAGTTCAACACAGCTACAATTAGTAGTTCATAAAAACGAAAAAAGTTGCCTTTTTCTATATATTTTGGATTGATATTTGCAAACTTGATTGAATGTGGATAAACAATGGGCATTAAATAAATTTTATTTATAATTAATAATGACGGTCCAGTGCCGAATTGTCAACACCGCTTGTGTTGAATAAACTTTATAATCATACTGATAAGGCATTTCCTCCTTAATCTTTGCCTTATCCCTGGCATACTCGGTTTGGGCATTAAATAACTTTATTTCTTATTTCTATGACCTTAATGTACAGTCTAGAGGCTTAACAATCTGTTACGAATTGCACTATTGGTTATGTTATGGAAAATTTACTTATACATCGTTTATAAAAATGAAGTGTACGTGAGTTAATTCTTGTTTACTGTACGAACTTAGGTTATTATAAACCTATTGTTAACTAAGAAGTAACCTTGAACACTCGTCACAATGGCTTGGCTTGATGATCATATTTAAAAACATATAGTTTATAAAGAATGCGGTTGAATAGTAGATACACCACGGCTAAGGGTCGAAAAGGGAAGTGGGGAGCTAATTAAAATCCATTCATTTTGAATCGTTTACTGAACGTTGAACTACTGAGAACGATAGCCACCAACGTACAGCAGAAAGGAATCTCAATTAACTGTACGTATTGTTTACTTATTGCTGTACCGTTTTATGTATGGCATGTGCGGTTCGTGGCACACTCCGTAGCACGTGCAAATCGGACAGTGCGCTTCGGACGTTTGCAAACGCCTACCGTCCACCGCGTGGGAGCGATAAGATACGCACTGCATCTGGACCCTGTGTGTTGCCCCGGCATGAGGACGTAATGATGATGATGAACGAACCGGAAATGAACCAGGAGGATAATTTCGTGCAAATACGCACCGAGCAACCGACCGCTCCCCATCCACTTCCTATGCCCGAGTACGGTGGATATTTTGCGCCACTTACCGAGTTTTTACCGGACACGAACATTCCCATCAGCGGTTTCCATCGGTGCAATGTGGCGGTCATGCTGTTGACTGACATCGTAGTCGATGGTATACCTGGCCTAGACTGGACGCTACACGTTCCGCTGATGTTGCACATTCTGTTTCTTGGGTTGGACCATACTCGCAGAATTGTACGCGATCATTGTAAGAAACTATTGTTGAATTTGCTGGTAAGTAACATCAACATTAATGTTAATGTAGCATAAAACGGAGTTTAATGAAATCCATCGTTGTTGTTTTGATGTAACGAACGTTTTGTTTGCTTTGCTTTGGACATGTGTGCAGATTGTACTGGCAGAGCATAACGACCATCTGACGGTAGCAAAGATATTGTTGAACAGTGATACATCCAAGCTGCGTCTAGGTATCGTTGTGCCGTCGCTTCCCGTTATTGATCACAATTTCACTGAACCCGACCAAGAGTTTGACAGTTATCTGTTTGGACTAAACGGTGGTACCGGGCAGCAATCGATTCTTTCACCTGCCTCGAATCAACCAAACGAGGAAACGCCGGCTGTACCGATGATCGTGACGGAGGAAAATGCCCCACCCCAACCAGGGCCCACAATGCCCACGGCGCACGTCATTAAGAGTTTGATAAAATTCCTGTCCAATGAGAGCAGCCAACAGCAGCCGCTGTGGAACTACGAGGACATAACGGCGAAAGTTTGGAGCATAAAGTCGGCGGATCAGTTGCAGTGCTTCCTGCGACATATCGTGAAGGCGTTCACGGACAGCTATCCCCACGCTCGAATTCCGGAGCGCTGGGCACAGACCGCATTGCAGCTTGGGCTTAGCTGCTCGTCGCGCCACTATGCTGGGCGCAGTCTGCAAGTGTTCCGCTCGCTTAATGTACCAATCAATTCGCGCATGCTGTCTGACATTCTGTCGCGGTTGATCGAAACCGTAGCTGAGCAGGGTGAAGACATGCAGGGCTACGTAACGGAGCTGTTGCTCACGCTGGAAGCTGCCGTTGACAGCCTCGATTCCGATTTCCGGCCATTGGATGTAATGAAAGACATCTTCAAAAGCACCCCGAATCTGAACAACAAGGAAGGTGTGATATCGGGTATGTACAGTGGCAGCAAGCGGTCTGCTGATGGTGGCATTGCTGGAGGTTCACCCGGACAAAGTTTGCACAATGCGACGAGTGGTGGCCACACGCGCAGTACTAGCTACTCCATCTCGTACTGCTCGCGAAAAGCGGCTAATTCACCAATCGACAAACAGATCGAGTTGCGCAATAGAAATGCAGCGTTAGAAATTGAACGCAACGCGGCAAAGTTCGGAGCTGGTCAAACTTCCCTGTCACGGTCGCGCAGTGCACAAAGTCTTAAGCTGCTGGGCGATACGGCTACGCAGGATGATAAGATGACCATACTGGCACAGCTGTTTTGGTTGGCCGTATCGCTGTTAGAAAGTGACTATGAGCACGAGTTCCTGCTGGCGCTACGATTGCTTACGCGAGTTCTTCATCGGCTCCCATTGGATAGACCCGACGCACGAGACAAGGTTGAAAAGCTTCAACAGCAGCTAAAGTGGTCCACGTACCCGGGGGTGCACGCACTGCTGCTAAAAGGTTGCACACATTCCGGTACGTACGAAGCATCGATTGCGCTTCTTTCGCAGTTGACTCCTCTGCTAAATCTGCCAGTCTGTGATCCAACGCAAAGCTGTGCTTTTCCAATGAACGTGATCGCTTTGTTGCCATACATGCTGCTACACTACGAGGATGCTAATGAGATATGCATCCGAAGTGCGGAAAATATTGCACAGGTCGCGTCTGAGATGGGGTTAAAGTTGGAGAATCTAGGCACTGTCATGACATTGTACAGCAGAAAAACGTTCAGCAAGGAGTCATTCCAGTGGACCAAGTGTGTGGTGAAGTACCTGTACGATACGTATGCCCACATGGGTCTGCACATGCTGGCGTTCCTAACGGAGGTTCTGGAAAAGGGTTGGGTACAGGTACAGCTGCAAGTCCTGAGCGTTATTCACTGCATGCTGCATTATGTGGATCTGTCCGCCGTCACAATACAACCGATCGCTGGTGATATGTTGAGGATAATATCGAAATATTTGGATGTGAGTACATTTATATAAAAATTGAGCATCTAGGTAGAAGTATTACTCTTATAATACTCCTGTAGTTGTCATGTACAATATAAAATATTTTTGAGATTGAATTGCCAAGAATTGTATGTGATGTTTCCCCCTATATTCCTTGTGTTTATTTTCGAGCGCAGAGCCCCAACTGGAAGGAAGCGCTAAAGATACTGAAGTTCGTGGTGACACGAAGTTCAAGCCTGCAAGTAGTTCCGCAATCGTCAGAGGGTGGTGGCTCATCGTTTGCTAATCTGCATGGAAGTTTTAGCGATTCGGAGGTATTCTGCAAAAAAGAACTAGCCGGACGAACAATGGAATTTTCGTTCGATGTTTCGCAAACACCGTTGATAGGGCGTAAGTTGCTCCTAAAGTCCGATAACGAAACAAACGCATCTTCCGCTACTGTTGGTGCTGGTACTCAAATGGGTGCCAAAGGTTTCAATGGTTCGAGTAATGTGACCGGATCTGGGGCCCACTATGGACACGCTGGAACACCAAACTCGCCACGCCGAAGTGCCAGCTTATCGCCGGCAGACACTACACCACTGAGCGGCTGGAAACGGCCATGGATGTCACAGGTAAGCGCTGCTTTTTACACTACGGACATGCAATGTTTCTTTATTACGATTTTCGTTAGCCAATGAATCCTCGTTTTACGACTTTTTGTTATAGGGACGTGTACGGGAAGGTTTGGTAAATCTACTAACAACTTGCGGACAACGTGTGGGTCTTCCCAAGAGTCCTTCGGTAAGTGAATTTGTTAGGATTGTTAATCTGTTTTTACTAATCTTATCACATGTAGGTAAAAATATATGAGATCGTGTGTGTATGTGATCAGTTTTGCCTTTAATATGGTACCTAAGGAAGGCAAACCGAAACCGAAGGAACAAGAAATTTACTGCCAAGAATGATATTTCATGCTAAATACCGTATCAGACGTGTGATTTATTATTATTATTTTCTTTTTTACTCATGTAACATTGTCTTTCCGTGTAAATTCGATATCGTAAAGGATGATATCATAAGCTCATTGTACTCCAAGGTAAAGAACCGTTTATTTCCTTTCAATCGACGTAATTGCTTCACTGCGTTTTGCAAATTCGCTTCAGCTGAACTTTACTCCAAAGCTCATGTTTATTTATTGTACACGTGTTATTGTGTTCTTTTTGTTTTATCATTGTGTTTTTGTTTTAGAGTTGTCCCATGTGTTCCATGAAATGGGAAGAGTGGTAATATGGATTTGTAACTAAGTTTTTGTAATTTCGAGCTAAACATTTTGATTTTCCATGCGTAAAGGTACATGAGCTTTGCATTCACATGTAAGCGTATCACAATAATTAGGGTTAGGAAGCACATTGAAGCAAAAGACAAATTACCTCTGAATTTAGCCAGTATTTATTAGCTAAATTTATCACCGAAACCCCTCTTCATGTGTGTCGTGTAATGTGGTAGTACTGAATAATTGTCTCAATTTCATTTCTAAAGCATCTGTGAAATAATTATCTTTCGCTTCGATTGTCATGACTGTGTCGTCGAAATGCGTCAAATGAACCGTAGTTAATGAGCTTGTGCAAAAGACACATTTATCAAAAAGCAATCGTAATATGATAATAATAAGCGTTTCAAATACGTCGGCAGTGTTTAGTACGTGTGCAAAGTATTTGCAGGCAATCTCGCTTTAAACATTGCTTGTGGTGTGCGTAGTTCCGAGTAGTGTGCAAAAAGAAAGTGTCGCCAAAAATGGAAACTTCAAACAAGCTTTGAAATGTTGCTTGTTGGTAATTGTGTGTTCATTCGGCGCTTGTGTGAAATGGAGCTGCTCAAGGACAGTGTTTTTATTTTTGGGGAGGACTTAGTTCGTTTCGCAACGGTTCTTCAGAAAGCAGCGTGTTGTATGATAACTGGTGCTTGACACAATCGGATTTTCCAGTGTTCTGAGTTCGAGTCCCATTGAATCTATGGTGATGAGGGAAACGCGAACGCATTTCTTTACGCTTACGCGAGTGTGTTTCTTCATTTTGGTGCGGCAGACAACCTCCACACGACATGTGGACGCGATATTTCTCGTCTGGTGGTAAGCTATGCACGCCCAGCCTTTGAATGTTTGATTGTAACGCCAGGAATGCTCTGCGAAAATTTATGCGCTCCAATCATACGCCAACGATGGACTCTTACTCCATTATGCCGGTCAGCATCCAACGGCAGGTGATCGTCGCTGAGGAGCCGCACGATATTAGTATAAGCTGGAAAAAATTGGTCGACATTAGTAACGTTTCCGCGAACCAGGCAATAAGCGTTGAAAGGTACACCGGCACAATGATGCTGGTGATACGCTCCGGTGACGAATGGAGCAGAGACAGATGAGTGATGAACTCGTTTTACAAAACGGGTCTACTAGCTTTTGCACGGACTGGAAAAGTTGCGTTTGCAATCAGCGGACGGTTCTTATGGAAGTAAGGACTGGCTGATGCAATAAAGTTGGTAAATCGTGTGTTTAAACGTAACAGTACCTTGCGATAGAAGAACTTTTAGAACATTTTGTCCAGGATTTAACGCAAGAAAACATATAACAACGATAACCTTAAACCGCAAAAGAATCGCAATGTATTGTTTTGGTTTAATCGTTTTAACGCTTTTTGGAGGCTACAACTGAAGGATCATATAAAAAAGTATTAAGAAATTGAATGAAGGACACCCTTCAATATATTATACAAAGTTTTAAAAGTTCAATCATTAAATATGTCACGTTTCGCAGCGGTCATTAGTACCTGTTTGTCTTACTGGTTTTCGCTCTCCTTTGGTAACCTAACCTATCGTTGGTGTGTGCTTTCACGCCTTCATAATCTCCAAAACGCGCCTTTGTTCGATCCACATTGACAAAAGGCTGCAACCGTCAAATGAATTCTTTTGTTCGCACTGGTTTATTGATTGCTCAAGGTGCTGACATTCTCATAATAGACGCCAACAAAACATATTTTCGGTGGTAGCTCACACCTAACCACATTGTTAGCATTATTGATGTGCATGTAGGATGAGTAATGCGTATGACAGTGCCTGTATGCTGATATTTGCGAAAGATTTGCTATAAATACACATATCTACATTTGAAGCTAAAAGTATGATCATTATTATTATGTCCATCGTTCATTTTAGCGTAAACCGCTAACGGCGCCGAGTATTGTTGTGTGCCTAACACCACTTGGCGATTAGTTGTGTTCCTAACACCACTGAGGCGAGTCAGCTGCAAACGATTTTTAACGTTAACGAATAACGAATCGAAATCGCCACCCAGCCGGAATGTGTTGAAATATAGCGTGATTTTTCAAGGCAATCAAATTTTGCAAAACGAAGCCAAACACCAATCTACCATGAGCAATGTGGCGGAAATCACAATAATCGGCTTCCAGCTTCTAAACTGACCGAATGAATTGTGTACGTGGCATCGTACATCAATCTCTGGGATGCGGTTCTTCTGCTCCACAAGGCAGTCATTGTGCATTAATTGAGCGCTGAGTATATGGACGGGCGCGGTTCCATACTCAGGCTCAGGAAGATTGAAACGAACAGAACAAATGGTTGACTACGTAAAACGTTTCATACGGAATTGAAAGTCACCACCACCCCAATCTGAAACAGAGAAGGACAAGGTGATAGCCACATGGAGGAAACGAATGGAGATAATAGAAAAGAAAAATATATATTTTGGAAAATTCGTACCGATGTTTGAGAAAGATTGATTTGACACTGGATTGCACGCTGTTCAATTCAGTGGCTAGCGGCAGTATCCAATAATGGGAGATTTATGATCGTGAACTCAATCGTCACATTTTATTCCACATGACGTTCACGACTGACGATGTCCGGTCGTAAATGGCATCATTCCCTGTCTTACTCGTTCTCATAGTGTGAACCAGCTTGAGTAGGACAGCGTGCTTAGAGCTTTGCATTTGATGCTTACCGCTTGGAAAGTATTAGCTCTCGATTTCTTTTTTCCAGTGTGCAGCTTAAACTTGTTCCGTTGTAAGTTTTTGACACTAGATTAGTTTGTTAGTTTTTGCCAGAGAAAGGCCGCGGGAAAAGAATAGACCAGTTACGGTTCAGTGGATTGGAAAATGTAGGAACACGTTTTACAATAAAAAGGGAAAGCACAAAAAGCACAAAGAAAACGAGTTGAACGATGACTATAGGTGGCTTGCAGCATAAATTCGTATGCCTCTGTTTGCCTGTGAGCATTATGGGGCTTTTTTTGTCGGGACTTTTGTTTGTTCTCACACAATCCCCAATAAATCGTCATTCGTCTTACCAGAAAAGAATGGGTTTACTGACAACTTGCAAAAATTTCGCTAATGTTGTGGAAATGTGCAAACGGGAAGTAGCGTGGATTAAACTCTGCCTTTTATTGCCACTTTGTCTTTGATTGTTCATCAGGCTTTTCTTTGCTTCATTCTGATTTCTTTCTCTGTTTTTGTTTGTCGTTCAGAGACGGGTCCAAAATTGAAGCATCTGAAAACTTTGTCAGATTTGCAAAACTTGTGCGGTTGTCAACAGCTGATAGGGCTGGGTTCTTGTTTTATGGGAAATAAACAAGATTATCAAATCGCTACAGATAAGAATGCTATGAAGGCTGTCTTAAGAGACGATGATTCATCTAGCAGCCGATGAAAACGGCAAACGTAGAGTGACACAAAATTAAACGAAAAAAAGAGAGCCCTTAATTAGTTATTTACGGCAGCTATAGCGTCTTCACGTGGTCTCGATCTTCAAAACAAACTCTGGATGACACTCACGGCTTAGCACACTCGTCTACTTATCTAGAAGTCTGAAGAGTCGATATCTGGTCCTATCGTGTGAAGACCGGCGCCGCTACAACCTTGGTCACCAGACTGCACCAAATTACGGGACACATATGTAAACATTATATGAAGATCCGCCAACGTCCGTCGATTCCTCTGGTTCCAGAGGACAAGTTTCCTCTGGTTTTAATATGACTCGTTGGTGCCCAATCTCCATGCACTTATCTCAACATCGATGTTGCTGTCGATGTCGATAATTTGGAAGCCTTCGTCAGTGAAATCCCTTTCGTATGACGAGTCGTAATACTGGATAATAAAAATTGTAAATAATTGCTTCATTCAAGTCATTCTAGTCTAAATAAAACACGTTCAATTGTATTGCTTTCATACAAGGGTTTGTAATTGTTGTTTGACTAAGTATTCTCGTGCAAAATACTGTGCCTTCTACAGAATCACTGCCTTCGTACCATGAACGTTATTGTTGCCCACACACAAAAAGCTGGATACGGTTACTTGCTACAAATCATTTGTGTTTAAATTGAGCCAAGTATGTTATTTTTGTAGTCGTACTGCACATCCGCACAACAACCAATCAACGGTTAGACTTATTAGACACTTGATGTATCACTGGCTCACTGTATACCATCATTGTTTGCGCGTGATACGATTAGAATAATTTTGCCATTAATTAAATGAATCCGTTGTTCCACAGGTCATTTTCAGCCAATCATCCGATCTGCTAGAGCGCCAGTCTTCCGCCGCATCGAGTACGGACGAAACGTCCGGTGCACAGCAAGACTTGAGCGGTGGTTCGAAACGCGACGACGGTGCACCGGACTTTGGTGTGTTCAAGGACTTTGACTTCCTTGAGTACGAGAGCGAAAGCATCGAAGGCGAATCGACGGATAACTTTAACTGGGGCGTACGTCGTCGTCCACTTTCGGAGGGTGAAAACGAACCCCATTCACTGTCTGCCGGTGGTGCGCGGACATCGCATTCGTCGAACATTGACGAGAGCCTGAGTGAGAAAACGCCCATATTTAACCGCAGAAAGCGTCCCAATGCAGATGATTCATCGGACGAGGAGGTGGAATCTGAATCACCGCTAGACGAAGAACCACGACCAATCTTTTCTAAAGCGGCCTACCTGAGCGGACCGCCAACGAGCTTGAGTTTGCGAGAAAGACGCCACCGTCGCGATTCAGTGTCACGCAGCGATACGAGTGGATCAAGCGCAGGAGATCTTGGCGATATCACCCCATGCAATGCATCTCCACATTTGCCTGGCATGCATCCATTCCGCTCCGGGCCGATACGGGATGAAAGTGTTGACATGTGGCGTCGCAATCTGGTGGGACTGCTCGTAAACCAACCTTCTTCCCATGCGCCCGATTTGCTTAATCAAATGTTCCGACTGATCAAGGAGCTGACGGTGCGTTCTATCGCAATTTCGAAGGAGTGTATGCGATACTTCACTGGATGCGGAGTACAGCTAGGGCATCGTATTTCGGTCCTATCGGACCTACTTGCCACGCGCGGTGATCCACCGAAAATTTGGTACCATCAAAGCCTTGCGACGACGCCTCGTCTCTTTGAGAACCTTCGGTACGGAGTGTTGGAGGTGCAGGAACATCTCGAGACGTTTTTCGATCGCAAGGAAACCGTGTTGGATAGTCTGGATGAGGTGAAAGCGTCCTGCAAATTGGCCCTCTTTACGTCGGATATTGATTCAGCAAACGAAGGCACCGGAGGCTCCAGCGCAGTCGTGTCTCTTTCCACTTCAACGGATCCTGCCACGGCCGAGTTATTGCTCGATCTGGGACGTGGACTGTACAAACTGATGTTCCAGTTGCTTCTGCTAATTGAGTCTGACCATAAGATAGCCATTAGTGTAGTGCAGAATTTGCGACAGAACGAACAAATGCAAGATCTTTCCAACCTGTACATGTCCGTCCGAGGCGCCCTGCTGCGTTGCATTGACGATGCTGAGATGGAATCATTGGACACATCGACGTCAACTGAAGGAGAAAACACACCAACCCCATCACCGGGACTCCCCATGAACAACAGCGAGTTTGAGAACATACTAGTTGAGCTGATCGACAACCAGCGGTAAGTAGTTTTAATTTATATTTGACGAATCCTATTTGATTTTTTCTTGTTCGTTGTCAACTCGTCTCTCACCCAGGGGGTGTTGATTGTACTTAATATTATTGAATGCAATAGAAACTGCAATATTTATAGCGGAGGTGTTTTTTTCTGCCGCGTCTTTTTTTTTGGTCCCTATTCGCAGGTGGTCGGCAGCAATAAATCACGTTAAACAGCATAAACAAATGTCGAACCATTCTGCATCGAATTACAATCTTCCTGGTGTTACGGGCAGCGGTGGTGGTGGCAGTGTTGTTGGAGGAAGTGGCGGTATCATGTTCACCTCGGGCGGCAATAGCAATGCCGGCATGTCTGCATGCGCTGGAGGGGACGGCCTGTTCAGCAATCTTGGCACGGAATTTAAAACCATTGATGATTTATCGATCATATTGAACGTTTATGCCCATAGGCTGACGAAGGATAGAAACGGTAAGCTTTAAAAGGATATTGATTATATTAAATGTACCTAATCTAACCTAACGTAAAGGCTAAGAGACTTGGATGCAGTCGATGATTTTGCTTAAATATCGGTCGGTTTTTTTTTGTATTTACTGACTCAATATTTGATGTCAAACTAGAAATCAAACCCGTTTTCAATTTTAATTATTTTTTTTTTTTCGTTACGTTGAAAGGTTATACATTTTTAACGGTTTAAAGTTCACTTCCCCCAGCCTAAGTTGGGTCAATACCGTTCATTAATACCGTTCGACGTGTGCCATTCTAGGAAAGGTTTTTTTTGTATTAGGGAACACTTTGAAACATCGTCCACTACTATCATCTGGCATATAGGACTCAGATGAAATCCAATAAAATGCACCAGGTTGAACTGGAAATAAAATGTAACGTAATAGATTTACGTTCCTTCTAGCGCAGGGTCACCTGTGCTGTACTATACTTGGGACTATAACACCGTTTTGCTGATCGTGCAAAAACATCAATAAAACCGAAAATCATTCTTGGGGCATGAGAGGCTGGTTACTCAGTTTTTTTCAAGTTTAGTTTTACGGTTTTATACGTAACAATCGAACTGTTGGAAAAAGGATACGTAATATTGTTCCCAAATGTTGTAAATGTATTCCAACAAAGATTTGCACGAAAGAACGAAAGTTCTATTTGTTGCGGGCAACGGTGCGGATGAGATTTTCTTTTTGGTCCTCGTTGTAAAGAACTGAATGCTATTATTTGTGTTTTTAATTTAACCCTTTTCAACCAAAAGGAAACTCAACTTTCTTGACGACCGTATAAAAAATATAGATTGAATCATGCTCAGCCAAGAGAAAATAAGCATAATAAAATATTATACTAACTACTGCTTCATACTAAAATAATTAATCTTAAAGCACATATTTATAGATTTGAAAATTTTAAGATCTTTTTGTCAAGTTCAGTTATTAATGTTATAGGATATATAACCTATATATTGAGAGATATTTGAGGATATATAACCTCAAATATCTCTCAATAACACAGCTTAGTTTCCAAATTGATTTCAATAAATTTTTGTCCCTATGGCCACTAAACCATTTGGCTACCTAGTTGTTCCCACTAATAAAATTTAACATGCATATAGTAGGGACAGTTTTTACCTAAACCTTTACAGCAATAACGCACCGTTTAAGACAGGTTAAGGTTGGACTTCATAAATAAAACGGTGCGCCTTGTTACTGCTGGGGGCAGTGATTTATTGCTTCCTTCATGTGGCACTCAAGCAAGAAGGGTTAGTGTCGTTTGTATCATTTGTGGGAGCCCTTCAACCTGTGGTTATGCTTTACTTCGTGTAAGTATCCATTTGGTATAGATTGCGTTCTGTTGCATATTTGCATGTGCGACATACACGGTCAATCTATACAAGTTGAGTTTCTGCTCATACTTGATAATGATACTGTAAAGTACAATAAATAAATGATAGCCTTTGCATATTGAAGCTATATTCTTTACTGATTCAACAAAGACTGGTTTTGCTTTTGTATTGAGCATACAGCACTAAGGAAGCCAAAAACTATTTAAATCTTATAATGTACGGAATCATGCGTGAACAATGAAATATATAACCCGGATGGTGTAAAGGTTAACAGTTTCATGCAATTGCGTAATCTGATAATATGAGCACTTATGTCGTATGTATTTCCAATCCATATCTCCGAACAGATGTGTTCATCGTGTCGCGTTCGGAGTTTGAGCTGAGCGAAATCTATCAAATTCTCATGGAAAACCTGCTGCACGTTTCGTCTGCCCTGTCGAACATGGAAATCAGCATGAAAGCCAACACAAGCTCCAGCTCCTCAACGGTGACAACGATGACGACAATACCCGCCGTGGTCGGCACCGGTGGCGGAAGTGGTGGAGGTGGCTCCAGCATTACAGGGCTTGGTGTGGCAGGAAATGTGCACTCAGGATCTCAGGGCAACTCAGGTACGGGTTCGTTACTCAGCTCTACGCAAAGCGCAAGCCTACCACCACCACCGCCTGTACTGGCCCCAACAAACCCATTCAAAGATACAGTTGACATCATCACGACACTGTAAGCTGACCAACTGATGACAACGATGGACAAAATGTCGTTGTTCGGATCCACAAAGCACAGGCTCTAGATGCAAATTTGATTCCCCTTCTCATCCCCGCACCATTCAAGAACGGAATCTTTGATTATTCGCCATAATTCCAACATGTCCCGTACCATCGTGCTTCACTCGTCAACTCGTCAGCTCCGTTCCGGGATGGCGATGAATTGTTTGACGATGCTACCATGGTAAAGAAATCAATTGATTTATAGCGCGCTTCTGCCCTTCTTCTGGAAGATGCCTTTTTTTTTACGGGAAATTTAACGAGAATTTTGAGACCACCAGTACCATCATCCAATCGCCCGTGTAATGTGATTTTAAGTGAGGATCAGCCCGGAACTGCAAAAGACAAGTATTCCACAGCAGCAGCGGTTGTCAAAAAAAGGTGATGCGTCTTGATGTGGACCGGTTTGACACCGGTTTCGGGTTCGAGATTCAGAATTCCATTTTAATAATTTAACTCCATTCAGCCATCCATCCATCCATCAACGGGATACCGTTAGTGCTGTGCTGTTTGTGTTTTAGTATTATTTATTAATTATGACAATTGGCGCCTTAATGCCGACGCGCAGCATGAGAGCAAGACAGTAACTTAACGATACACTACTAATCAATAAATGAAAAACAAAACAAAATCGTTGTTTTATAAAGGAAAGATCAAACAGGAGAACCTAGCTGGATAGAACATGAACAAAAGAGTGAGACAAATCTGCACACGTGCACAGTGCATTCAACGTTGTATGAAGAATCTTTTGTTGTAATAATAAAATTTACAAAATGATCCAATGGTAAAATATGGGGGTTGTTTTCGACGAGCAACCAAAAAAAAAAAGGTTACAACCGAAAGATTAGATTGTGATAGTTGAATTTTACTCACATTTTCCTCATCTATTCGTTCACTCCGCTCTTTGTCAGTGCGTCCTAACGCGGTACGAAATTACGCAAATCAGTTGGAAAATCATCACGAAATTCGCAACTTTATCTACCATTCTGCAACCGTGCGTCGTTCGCTGTTGCGGAACGTCTGTGGACCGAGCTGTGTAAAGCATAGAAAGTTTGCTACTTCAGCATGACGACTACGTTCGTGTGGAAGAATCGGTCTATTTTCCCCATGTGTTCAGGGGTAAACGGGTTCATTACCCCTGCTGGTTGAAGGCACGCTCATGTACGAATTCATTGATGGTAACGGTACCATCAATACCTCTAATAGTTCATTTTCATATCATATTTTCTCCTTGCAAGTCCTACTTTCGAAAATGTTCATCAACCTAGTTAATCAGTAAGGGGATAATCTTTAGGGGAATGTGTTTTAACGAAATGAACAACAAATACTTCTCCTGAATTCATTCATTTCATTCATTCCTCATTTTCTCCTTAATGCAGAGGAGAAAACAGCCCGTTCAGTTTAAATGATATCGTTTGTATGCTTTGCCACAAGTTCATTGGCGACGAATGAAGCGACAACGGTTCTATTGACGATTGACCACCGACGTGTTGCGGTTGACTTCCTCCTGTGTGTCATCATCATCAACAAGTGATGGATATTCTTCTTTTGTTTGCCGGCACGCAGAAATTCGGCCAAGGTACGATCGGGCTGCGTTAAACAAACTGCACACACCTCCATGATCGATTGGTTTTTTTCCTTTCCCTTTCGATGTGGTACACGCGCACAAACGATATAGTTTTGGCACATTTTTCCATGTTTGTTCCAATCAATCGGCACTACTTGGGAGCAAGGGTATTGTCAGCAATGGTTATCGGAAAACAATCTCATGCTAAAACAAAAATAGAAGGTTAAAGCTGTGTTGGAGGAAAATTCTAGGCATGTTGCCTCAAACCACGTCTTCACGTTTCTCCGCCAAGAGCACGAGAACCATTAATGCGGTTCATGATTTCGTGACAGTTGTCATTCCCCAGTGGGACACCCGAAGTTAATTTTGCTAGACGGAAGCGCCAACACGTTGCCAGAATACTACCTCCAAAACGTAATATCCCCAGGTGACGTGATTCTTAATGTAATCTGCCAGTTACAGAGATTGTACGACTTGCTGGATATGCCTGGCAAAACTTTTCATATTAGTTGCATTTGATTTATGCGGATTGATGCGTTTGTTATTTTGTTCGGAAATTGGAATAGGCAAGAAATAATTTATTTTTCAAATTTTCATATATTTCTTGCTGGAGCATTATCTCACAGAATATAGCCAAGAGCGAGCTGAACAGTTTAAATGATTATGAGTGATTTTCAATTACCCAATCGCTTGCCATACGTGGAAAAGCATTACTTTTTTTAAATCTCCACGAATGCTTACTTACATTTAAGAAATGCGAATGAAAGCTGCAGAACAAAAATACATTCAATTTAATAAGCAAACCAACTACATCAGATTTTGCTGTAATCAGTTACATGCATACTACCTGGAACTATGCCTGCTACAATGGTTTGTAGTAGAATTTATTATTTTCTTTATTTGTTCATTCTGTTAGCTCTTCTGACGACTGGGTGCTTATTTCTGCCGTACCGTACGGCACGGTAGGGACCGGCCGGAAAACTGATTAAGGAAGATTTGGATCACTCCCCACCTCAGGAGGAAAAAAGCTTACTTTCTTTACGAAGGCACATTAATTGCCGTTGCTGATGAGAGCATGGGTCGCGGGTGAAAATGAAGCTGAAAATAATCCTTATCGTTAGTCGTAGCGGCCTGCCGTAACAGTTGTTGCGTATGTTTTTGTTGCACGGCTCAGTGAAGCAAGTGTAGCATTTGTGTAGATAATTAATGACAACTGAATACAATGTTTTATTTTTTGCAGTATATTTTCTAAAGCCGGAATTTTTCGTTTCCGCTGTGTTACGTTCCAACTTCTAAGCGCCAGATTTAAGCGGAATCCTGTGATAATTCCAAAACTACCAACTATTGACGCAATATCAACGCACAGCATTTATCACAGTGAAGTAAGCAGCTAGCAATTTTATTGTGAGAATATAACAAAAAAACAAAAAACCCTAATGTACAAACTGCATCATTGATGGGATTATGATAAAAGTTGAAAATTGGTAGCAAAAAGAGCATAACGAGCCATTGCTACGAGTTCCGAGAGCTGGACTTTAAGCTGCGAGTAACAATAGGCCCCACAGTAATCCCATTAAATGTATCTATACATGGAGAAAAATAAATGAAGCGCACAATAATGTGACCGCAAGCATTGGGTGATGAAAATCCGATTCAGCGAACGGTCTGGGAAGCCAGACTGTATGTGAGCTTTGGTACGCTGGTAGATTAATGATAATGATATCGATAATGATACCAAATTAAAACGATAGAATTGTTTTTTCTTTATTTTTTTATTCATAAAGGACGGTGCTCTAGAGTTGTATTTGAAAAATGAAAAAAAGATTTAAATAAGTAAATTTAAGTACACTTAGAGTAGCGCTATCGGGGCAGCTCGGAGGTGCTTGCGACGTCGGCGTCGGTCTTCAAACGGCAGGACCGGGGTTCAAATCCAATCCGGACCGTCCCCCCCTATTGTGGTCTGAATAACCTCACTACGTGGTATTCATTAGTCAAGCAAAACGGCCAGGCCGTTCTTACGAAAAAAAATAAATAGAGTAGAGCTTATGAGATGAATGGCTAAAGATGTTTTAGTGATACTGTATGAGACTTCTCGAAATAATTGAACCGTTCGGCTTCTGATTTGCGACTCCTTTATTTTACCTAATGTTACATGTCTGTTAGCCTGCTCTGCTGCCAATCAATCCGATAATCGGGCACGATGTATGTAGGGCCCAGGAACGATCGTGCTTTTCCGATTGTAATGCTTAAAGTAACTAGTTCAATACTTTAGAGATACAATTAATTATCAAATGTTTTATTTTTAATATCCCACGTGCACCAATGCGTCCTGCCTCATTATAACGTCTAATTTTTTTTCGGGAATATAATTTATAAAACATGCTTCTCTTTTACATTTCTCTTCTCAGGAAGAGTCAATATATCTTGCTTGGTTTGTTTGGTTTGGTTTGGTTATTTTCCAAATTGCGGCATATTTTTTATTTTGTCGCAAACACTTGCTAAATCCCACTACTTAGTGACCGACTTAATTAACAGTTTTACTTCGTAGAAAACAAAAAACGAAGAAAAACTAATTAAAAAAATGAAAAAGATTTCTTAATCTGCATGGCTTAACGACCTTCCAGACCACGCCGGCCATTGAAATGGCTTACTAGACTTGTGGATACTGCGTAGTTGGATAGTCAGTCCTCAGTACGATGGGACGGTCCGGATGGGATTTGAACCCCGGTCCTGATATATTATAAGTTATAACGCAATGTTAGTTCGAAGTATTTTCGTATCTTAATATAGAAACATTGTAAACTATATTATTTTAACCAATAATGTAATATTTCTAATCACAATAATATGTAACACAATGCAATATTTGCACATTTTTGAAAATGCCGTAAATTTAAGCCTTTTTTAACTGTTAACGTTAACGTATAATGTGTAAAACAATAACACATTTTTCTGATCATTTTCTGGTTCTTAATTTTACGCCTATTAGCAGACCGCCGGTACTATTTACCTCGAGTGGGTACGTCGTCGGTGTCGAATTAACGAAGCCTAATTGGCTGGAATAAGAACTACGGAGTACGACACTGGCAAAAACATAACTACACCTGGTCTTGGTCAGAATTTACTACGCAAACATAATCCTTTTCCTTTCACACGTTGCTGACACCAATGTGCCCCTGCACTGAGTAGCCTTCTTGGCATTGGCCTTTAAGAAAGTGGGCCAGTTTGGCAAGCAAGAGAAAATGTATGACACTTCTCGAGTGGGCAAAAAGTTAATCATTGCATGGACCAAAATATGAACTGCTTTCATTACGGGGGTAAGCTAGCCGATAAACATAATTGCCAATTATTATTCATGCTTGGGCACATTCACGCTCACTTACAATTTGGTGGGTTTGGCAGTATTGTTGTTTTGTTTTGTGGTTCTTTGGTCTTTGTATAGCTTCTTAGTGATTCTTGGGTATGCGAAAACTGAACAGGGCACTCCATTAGCAGAATTTTTGTTTCGAACAATTGAGCTTTTTCATTTTTTGTTGTTGTCGAATTGAATCTAGTGCTGAAATACCCACAACTTCCCGGCGGTCCCTTGATACATAGTGCCCATGTCATCTTCATAAAATCATACATTTGAATCGTCTATTTCTGCAGTTAATACACTAAACTAAATAAATATATGAAATACTATAATAAAAGTATACATAACATTTCGTCTTCTACGAGCAATCAACAAACAATCAATTCAATCAAACAACTTACTGTGAATCCTGTGAATCCTGAAATTACTTTACAAAGTAAACGATGGTGATGGTTTGTTTTTTTTTTCTCAGTAGGCGACATCGGCACCGGTCTTCAAACGGCAGGACCAGGGTTGAACCCTGGTCCCCTCCTGGTCCGTCCCCCCGTAGTGAGGACTGACTATCCAACTCTTGGTATCGGAGAGTCTAGTAAGCCATTTCGATGGTCGACATGACCTTAGTGGTGGTTCTTGTAAATATTTTTCATTCATATGTTGTTAACTTTTAACACAATAATCCCTTTACAGGCGCTAGAAGAAACTATTCCATGGCCGCTTGGACACAATGAAGGTAAGTATAGCATGATAGGCTTTTTTACCCTTCTGGACGATAAAACTTGTGAAGTGAAATGAATAAAGAAACGCTAACCCAATCGCGCTGTTGGGCAAAAAAAAAAACGTAAAAGATTAGCCGAAATCAAGAGTGTTAACGATTGAAGGAGATTTTGAAGAAAGGTCGTTTTAGTCATTTTAAATTCCTTGCTGAGTGCCCCTATGGGTGCGCCTTAAATCGTCCTTTATCGTGTGTGGATGTGTATACGCGCGTGTGTTTGTGTGAGTGTGCTAAATAATTTGCATTTAATTAAGCCTTTAATGCGCTGCTATGGGTGCTTTCTGCTTTGCAATTAGTAAGCTTTTGATGTTTGTGTTGCTCGTTGTATTGTTCATTGTGCTCTTCTATTTTTCAGTATTTATGTTCTGTATGATTTTGTTTCTTCTATTCTCATTTTGCTGCAAAAAATAAATATATTTAGGTTATTCAAGCGCTTTTGTTAAGGTAAATGCTGACAATGCTATGGTAAGCCTAGAAAAATAAAATGGAAAGTAGGTTTATTTATTTATTTACAATTGATTATTACGGTCCAGTGCCGCATTGTCAACATCGCTTGTGTTGAATAGATTTTCACATATTTATAAGGAATTTCCTCCTTATTCTTCGCCTTATCTCGGGCATACTCGGTTATGGTTGTGGTGATGATGATGATGATGTTCTCTAGTGCAGTCCAGCAATGACATTCCAAGCTCAATCTAGTCGACGTCCAATCAAAGGATGATCGACAAGCTCTATACTTCACTACTCTCGATAAAGCGACTTCACTACTCTCGAGACTGAACCTGCCAAACACCCCGAACCCGACGCCAACGCTGTCAAACTCTATGTGTCAAAGCTGGACTGGAGTAGAGAACACTGTCTCTGGCGAGTCAGTGAATGATCCTCATGTAGGGGAGGTCACTGGTAGCCAAAACTTCTCTAATTTCAGTACCCTTCGTCTGCCAATATTCTCTACTGCGCTCAACAAGGAGGGTCTTGCGGTTTCAAATTCCAGTAGAGTGATCCACATCGTGGAATCTGTCACCGCAGCCACACACTTTTGTCTGAGCCTTCAGAGTTATACGCTGTAGGTGAGCATTCAGAAAGTAGGTTTAGCGGAGATAATAAATTGTAATCTTCGATTCTCCATCATTCAACAATCAATCTTCCAACTTTAGCAAACAAACTACTTTGCACATTGGAAACCGTGAAACTTTCCACATTCCGTTTTTATTCCAATTGCCCACAAACAGCTTAACGGGAAGAGGGGGAAACAAATGCTGCACCGCATTTACCAACAAAGTTTAGCTAGAAACATGCTTTCAAAGCTTATTTTCAAGAGAACCATTCTCTCATTCTCAAAACTCATCATGTGATCGGTCGGCTGACTTTTTGTGGTTTCCATCCGACCAACTTGCCCGCTTGATTGACATGTATCCGCTTCGCATGAACCCCTGAGCTGAGAAAATGTGTCAAGGTGTAAATATAATGATAAAAGGCACCAGTTAACTGAGCAAAGCAAACTCACACACCAGAAAGTTGTCATCGAAGCATGGAACTAGCCGGAACCGTTTGATTGATGGAGCTTCAAATGATTCGTTTGTAAGCAGCCTCGTGGGAAATGCACCTTTATTCCCATAAGGTATTCGAAACAAAGGGAAACCGACACGTCGATAAAAAGCATCGCAAACACACACACACACACGTTGGTACACGTTGGGTTGAAGAAGTATATTTCCGGGAATCACTTACACGCAAGTCAGGACAAAAAGGGGGCTTTACGTGATCTGGCCGATCTCGGAGTTTGACGAAGGATAATGATTTGTTTTGATTGTTCATTTTTGTCGACGGTTACACATCCAGTGAGCGGTTTTCCTGAGTTCAAGACCAAGACCTGTGTGTCAGTGGATATTGGGTAAGCTGCATAATGAGTGGAGCACATTCGAAACAATGCTCTCTGTGTTCGGGTGAGTAATCTTTGACAGTGGAACAAATATTAAAATCCTTTTAAAAATTTTCCTCCAATAACTAACACACATCCGGTTCAATGTTACTGACAGGTTATGCTTGTAAAATATGAGCTCCGCTGTTTCGTGTAAGATTGATAGTTTTGCAACGCTGGGAAGCGTCTCGGTATTTACCATTAATCTTGGATGGAAAGGATTATTGATCGATTTACAATTCAAAAGCGTATCAAGAGAACGAAAAATGATTGACAGACATGTAAAGTGAAGAAAGTCAAGCATGGAAATTGCAACTGAAAATATTTTTCACAAAAAAACACAAACCACCAAATATCAGCTAGCACATGTTGCACTTTAATGCTAGAAAGAGTCCTCCGACACCGACAGAGTCAGGATTTTTCTTGGTTTGTTCTTTAATGATGCTGCAGGCAGGATCCATTTTAAGTAGAACATTGAATCTGCTCGCCAATCTGTTTGCCACAAATACAAACAAACAGTTTCCGGTGGGATAGCATTGAGCTAGACCCTGTACCGAACGGAGCGAATAAAAACGATATTCCTTCCCCCCCGGGCCGGTTTGGCAAATCGTTCCGAGCGGAACGGGAAGAACGGCCTGCGGAAACGAAATTACACAGCGACCGTGCCGTAGTTCCGGTTTGAAGGAAAAACACTAGATACTCTTCCCCTTGGGGCCATGATTGATGGTTCCATGGCAATGACAAGGTTAAACGATTCTCTATACAGCTTTACGCAGTTGGCAGTGGGACGCTACGTTCTGAACTTTGTTACCGCTTTGTTCCCTTAATTTGGCGCTACTTGGCTGTTGGATCTAAATTTTCAAAGGCTTTGTTCCGTGCAAATGAATGGCGAATGGCTTTCGTTCGGTTGATTAAGTTTTCGAACTGCTTTCGACTAGTTTAATTCGATCATTATTAACTATTCATTGCTAGAATTCAATTGTGGCAGTTTCTACGTGTCGCCGGTAATTAACAAGGAAGAAATTGTCCTTGAATTCTACTATCTTTCAATAGAACCATTTAGCATGCAGTCAATTGAAAATAATTATATTTTGTTGAGTTTTACTTCTGCTTATTTTTTTTTTTTTGGAGTGTCATCACGTGTCCGTAAAGTAATGACAAAAAATAACTGTTGAAAATGAAGTAACAACCGCTACTGGAGTTATGGCTAGACTTGTTCCAGGTGCATACATCAATCATATTTTTTGCATATTTCTGATGCTATTCATGACTTCAAAGGTGACGCAGTACAGAAAATATTTGTCCTGACGAAGTAATATTTTTGTGCTGCACAAACGAACAAAAGCAGAAACTGCTTACGTACACCGTATTGTTGCATGGTTTTCACTTTATTCAAGCCGTGCAAAAAGTCTCTTACTAGACTTCACCAGCTCTCGGCAGAACGATCTAGATCGGATTCGATATCCTTTCCTGTTCAAGCTTTTTTAGTATTACGCTATGTGATACTGATTTGATTTAGGCATAGCCAAATACTCAATGTACCGTAATGGGAGTACGTTTCAATTAAGGTTCGAACGAAGCTAGAATGTGGCGGTTATTGCAGCCACCTTTTTCACAGGTTGAGTGGTAGCGGCGCCGGTTTTTCACACATCTCGAATGCTAACAATTACCATGGTGGGAGGGGGCACTACTCACATACTAACTATGGCGGAAAAAATTCACAAAATTAAGAGGCCACAATATTAGCCAATAGCCTCAAAGCCTCTTCTTCTTATTCGTCTTCTTTGTGGCTTGTTCTTGGCTTAATGGACCTACGAAATCAAGTCAGCCTTCAAATGGAAACAACGTAGTTGGATAGTCGTCCCTCTGTATGGGGGAACGGTCCCCGGATGGGATTTGAACTCTGGTCCTGCTTTGTGGAGACCGGGGTTACTGTTTAAACGTTCTTTAAACGTTATTTAAACGCTTTAAACACTTGAGCTAGATTTATACACCAATTTGATTTTTCTGCATGTTTCTTAACATTTATGTAAATTCTTTTCTTTGACTCTCACTTCGCGGACCCTTTGCTGACTGCTTGGCCAACTTAAGCTGATCTGGCTGTTGCTGTTGCTGATGTTGATGTTGCAGTTGCGCTTGTAGATTATTCTGCGCAATACTACATGATTGTTTCTCTTATGATCAAACGACAGCTGAACTCTAGGCAAATCGAATGCTAGAGGTTAAATAGACATCCTTTCCGCTTGCTGTCCTTTTCTGCTTCCTACTATTGTCCATGCTACGTAGTGCCAATCATAATTTTGTAGCGGTTCAACTCATGTAACGACAAGTATAAACGTACGGACTATCAGTCAAGGTGACACAAATTTGACAGGGAAAAGAAAGAAGAAATAAAACAGAAAAACGAGTGGCCGCACAGCGATCCAGACGCAAGGCGAATTCACGTAATTATTTTAATGCGCAAGGAAAACAACAGATATATCGCATTAATTTGAATAATTGTACGACAAAACCATGTAGGTCTGAGCAATGACATCAGCCTTGGCGAGAAAGAATTACCTGCATGTACGGTCTGGACGCGCATAATTGTTTTTTTTCTGCGGATTGGTCTTTGCTGTTGTTCGAGTATACTAAGCATATTGATGATCAATGATGATGCTATGCTCGCTGCAAGTCGACGGTTGTTGTGGCCTGTGCTTGTAAACAATTCTAAGGAATTGAAATGTGTCCCTTTTAGCTGTGTTGAATATTGGTTGCCGATCAGCACAGGTACACGAATGGTGCAAACAAAATACAGAAAAATCAGACGCTTCTTCGGGACACAACAAGCATCTTAACCACGTGTTATTGTCAAGTACTGGGCGTCTCCATCATACGCATCATCACTTCCGCAGAAATAGTAACAAGGTTCAATATAATTATAAATTTAAAAAAAAAAAAACTTTGAAAAGTTCAATTAAAAGATATTCCAAGAAATGTTACACTTAAAAAAAAGGTTATTTTATTTTTGTGCCCAAAATCGATATATTTTTAGAAACGGACCGATGGTTATAGTCCGAATTGTTTCTTAGGAAACTTGTGATATATTTGAATATTTGAAATTTTAACAATTGAATGTAACAGAATACCCTGTCTACAAAAGAAGGTATGAGCTTCAAAGCCACAAACCACTACAAAGCAGGCAAACGTCTACTCTGTTCACCTGGAAATATTGGACATGAGTTATTTTTAAATTGTTTAGTATTTTTAAGAATTATAAATATAGAAGTAAGGGGAGCAATTGACGCATTCGTGGAACAAGACAGATTTTGTATGTACCTTAAGAAGTGATTGTTACTAAACAAACATCATTTTATGCAATATTTCAAATATAAAGCAACGACCCTGGATAGTAGAGCTAAACCTCTTGTGCTACCAAGTGGGAAATGTTTAATTTAAAAGGTTATTTTAACTGGTTTCATAGGATTGGCAAGGTTTCCAAAAACAAGAGCAGATTTTTGGAAATTGTTTATGAAAAAAATAAGTACAAACGATAAACGGAAGAGGCAGAACGATAGGTCATGTACGACTACTGTCTCTCTTTCTGCCGGTCGCTGTGCTACTGGTGCTCCCTACGACATTTTGAACTGCTGGGGAGGCTTTAGCTTCAATCAGAGCTTTTTAAGACGCATATCACGACAAAAGCCAAGTAAACACTTTACATCACGTTCGAAAGAAAAATGTTGCAAAGAACGGAATCAATTTCTTCAAGTTTTTTGCTAAGCTTGAATCTTAAACTAGCAATGAACTCATCGTTCCGTAAATAGTTGAGTCAACTCTCATGGCTTTTGTAGCGCTTGTTTGGAAGAGCTTGTGCAGTACTTTTGGATCGATTACATTTTTCTTTGTTTTCGTACTTCAAATCTACTTTCAGACCATTATCATCATGCATGTCTTATACATAAAAGTTTTCGACTGAACATTCCGAGGCGAAGCTCACTTTCGGTTCATTATTTCGGGCGCATCATCAGAACCATTCTCAGAACATTTAACTTTTACCGTCGGCATGGCCAGCAGGGCGAATAGCCATGGTCGTAATTGACGTTTGATGTTTACAACATAATTCATGAACACCGTACAAAGGGGCGGACCATTTCCATTTGTGACCACCGGCCACATGCTCCGTCACCAAAATCCCTTAAATCACTTCTGATGCCCTCTCGATCTGTACTGCATATTAATGTGTATGTGTGTGGAGTGTGGTTAGAGAGCCACTGGTGTTGGCAAAGTGTACGAACTGCTGCTACCAGCCAACCGAAACATATTTTAATGGGTCATTCATCACAATCAACGTTGCTTCCGCACCGTCGACTCGAATCCACCAGCACGGTGTAAATGGTCCGATGGTCGGTGAAAGGGGTTTTGCTTCGTTCAAACGCTCGGCTCGGATAGTTTATGAGACTGAGCGTTTGTCTTTTTTTGCGGTCCAGTCTCTTAAGACAGCCGGGCTGTCAACGTTAGTAGCATTTTTTTTATTCGGCCTTTATGCTCCCTGCTTGAGAATAGTATTTCTGTATCGTCAATACAGTTATGGTTATGTTGCACTGTTCCGTGTGGAAATGATTTACGATGCAAGACGTCCGACACGTATGGTGTCCGTAAGACAAGAGCTCATGCTCCGTGCACGCCGGAAAGCCACACGAATGTGTTTCTTATCTTTAAATTACGTGAAATTTGCTTGCTTCTCGATTATCTATGGATTACGAGCTGAGCCATGCTTGCCATGCAGTGGCTTTCAACATCCATTAAAGCTCGATGCTTGTAATGGTCTGTAAAAAAAAATGCATCTCATCTGGAATCATACTTCATTAATGATTCATTAACGTCAGACTGTCTTTTGGATTATTCCGAGAAGGCTACTCTGAAGCAAAATGCGCTAAAATATGCATAACTTGATGGACACACTTCTTTGTTCAATAATCCTAAGTATTGTTATTATAAATTTAAAATAAAAAACTCAATAGACTGACAATGCGGCACATGCCGCCATACTTCAATTAAATAAATAAAACTCAATAGACTACATTTTCAAAGAATCCTATACTCAAGATGAAATTAACGCAAAAAATTTAACTTTTTTTCGTTGTTAACCGATGATATCCGTTGTTGTTTCTGAAGGGATTGTCCTTTACAATTTCCCCTAAGAACTTCATCTGGTCCATCCTGTCCAGCATCTTCAACAAATGTGCTGATCTCTATGTACCTGGCTGTAAAATGATAATGTCCTGAGGCCTCGCCCCCGAACTCAGTAGTGATAAAATGCCTCTCAACTGTTACTCTCTTTTTGCTTGGAGGTACAGCTGGTACTGTGGGAAAATCTACAAACTTTAAACTGTATTTAATTATTTGTTGGCTCTAGCTGCTCCAAACCACCTATGCGTTATTTTGTCTGTATAAACAAACATAATACAAATGATGATATAAATTTGTGTGGTTCACTCATAATAAAGGACTCCCTTTCATTCCCACCAAATATACACACACATACAGAATCTTCTCGGCCGTTAGTCCTAGTTTGGACACCGCTGGAACTGTGTCATCCCGCTATAACCTTGATAGGTTATAGCGCGACCTCATCCCCAATCCACCGTTTGCTTATGAAATGGGTCAATTTCATCCCTTTTTACCAAGACTTTGGTGATGAAAATTCAATTCACTTTTTTTTTCGTGTTAATTGGTGACAAACCCAAACATCGAGTCTTTTAAACTTTTTTAGAATCCATTTTGTGTGCATACATTATTTAAAGCTGTGTTATGATCGATGTTTAGTTCGTGATTGATGCTACGATTACTAATACCTCGTTCAAGTTCAATTACAAACTAGAGCTTATTGGTTTATCTTTGAATGTCATTAAAACGCTGGACTCACTCTCACTCACTCACTTACTCACTCATGTTGGCCTGCTCTTTTAAAGAGCACGTCGTCGTGACATGGCCCGGTCAAGAATAGATTTCCAGGAAACTCGATTCCTGGCTGCATCCGATCTCCGACAGATCACTCTTCACCTGATTCAGCCAACGAGCCAACTCGCTGTGCTCCCCGACGCCTCGTGCCGAACTGGGGATCGCTGACGAATACCTTCATGGCGGGACATGAGCCCGGCAACCTCATAACAAGCCCCAGCCATCGTATCCTGCCGGTCTTTGCTACCGTCAGGGTGTCCGGTTAAAACGCCTTAGACTATTGTGTCAAAATTAAGAATATTTTTTCGTACATGTTTATAAGTTCATCCGATGTACCTTAGCGATGTAATGTTGGTCCCTTATAGCTTATATTATAAGACCACTAACCAATGATATCTGAGGTAAACAAGGCTTACATAAGACTAGGATTTATTAAGCAAAGTGCTCACGACTTTTGAAATACCATCTGTCGAGCTACCATTTGTAGTTCTCTGGTCCGTTTCATTCTTGAATATAATTCTGTATCTTCTGGGCAACGTGTGTAGAGAATGCTGGAGTAATTAGTTCGAATCTATTCAACAAACATTTGCCAGACTCTCACTTCGAAGTTAACCGTGTCTCAATCAAAATAACATGCCCAGTTACAATGACAAATGTTTGCTTCTAGGATTGTAACACTTAGTACACGGCACGACATGTTGGTACAGGCTCCAAAACTGATTCAAAGTATAAATCTATATACTTGCGAACGTACCCAAAGAGCTTAAAACACACTATGGCTTCCGACTTTGAATATGCACCCATAATAGTTGTGTCCAAAGCAAACGCCGCTGTCTTTAATTTATTATTTATAATTAATTATTAAGGTTCAATACCGTGTTGTCACTATCTCTGGTGATGGCTATTCAAGGATCAATAATGATAAGGCATTTCTTTGCCTTATTCTTTGCCTTATCCCTTAGTATAACACCGGTGTCTCTTTTTTTTAGATAATATTTTAGTGAGGTGGACGAGACGCATTGTATTCTAATTAACATTAATTTATAATGGCCCTGCTTAATTAGACTTCAAAGTTCGTTGAACATGTATGATAATTTTAATAATATTATAATATTAAAAATGAATGAATAGTTTTATATGATTTTGTCCACATTTCCGATGGCTGAACAGCCTGTCCGAGACGCAAGTTCACCATTTAGTTCAGGTATTTGAATGGAAATGCCGAAGCCATAATTGCACGTAATCAAGTATTACAGTATCGGCTCCACAAACATCTCAGGGCACCAAATTTCTCTTTGCTGACATCCATTTTAAAAGACTTGCAATTGACAAATGGTAGGTGCGACTGCGGCATCAGTCTTTCAGGCATTGAGGCAGGATTGAGGTTTAAATCCCATCCGGAGTGAGGACAGTGATTATCGAACTATGGTCCTCCAATTCCAGTTTAACACTGAGCACAAATTCATGTTTTACTTTCCCAGGTATTGGTCACTACACTCATACACCGTAAAAGTAAAAGATTACTTTTATCCCAATCTAAAATTTGGAAGCTAAAAAAGAAATTGCATTGCTGAAAATGAGTAAGTTGATTAAATTGTTGAAAAACCCAATTCGACCCTGGAGCTGCCAAAGATGTCCTGGATGTAAATGAACATCAACTGTGTTTCCAATTTCCTGTATGCCCTGTTGAGAGCAAATGTTTCGATGGTTTTTTTTTGCCCCAAAGCAATGGCGTCGTAATTATTACTGATGAATTGGAAACGGAAACCATCACGAAGGGCATTTTGTCCAACAAAGCGGAAGTAACCTTCCCTAGGAAGTTTAATTAAAAATGAATAAGAATTTAAAAAGAGAACCCCAGTGTGAAATATAATGGAAAAGGCCATTCAACCAGATGGTGTTCGTTTGATTATTTCGTACATCACGAATACAGCAACAGCAATGCCTATAGGCACGCAATAATCAATCGTTACAGTAATGCTGCTTGCTAACTTGTGCTTTGGCACCCAAAACGAACAGTAAAAATAACATTCAATATAGAGCTTTCGGGTAATAATGCTTCTTGTTCAAACAATGACTTTCCGGTTAGGTGGATAGCCCTCCTTATGTATTTTGCTTTACTCTAGGTAACAAACAGAATGCTCGGGGGAAAGCCATAACATTGAAGCTGTAAAAAATATTATATATCCAACTAATTATTTAAACTAAATGTTAATATTTTACATTTATCTGTGAAGAGTTAATCTTGTTGTGAGCTACAGGTAGCAATATTTAATTACGTGTTACCATTACAATAGAAACGGAAAATGGAAAATTCTTCAACTGGACTCATCAAATTACTGCGCCAAAAACGTGTTGTTCGAACAAAAGAAAGGCATTGAGCTTTGTTTCGCTTCTTAGAATTACGACAATTCAAACACAAACACACTCTTCAGAAAGTGGTGAGAAATAACAAAAACAAAAACATCATCTTGACCTCTGATACGCGTTTATGCAGCACATTGACACTGGGTAATTTAAGATGCCTCCTGTCTTATGCGATATTATATATTGTGCAACCATATTTAATACAATCATAGTATTATAAATCTACACTTATAGCCGTGAAATGATTTTTTTTTATTTTGTAAACAACCATGAAATGTTCGCTCCATTACATGTACAAATATTTGAACTATCTGCTACGGGTAAAATTATGTCAAGGAAGCCAGCAATGTCAGAACAAGACCTCTTGAGGTTTCAGTGCCCAAGAAGAAAATGAAGAAGAAGAAAAAGAAGAACTAAAAATTAATAATTGATATTCATTGGGGCCCCTCTCACCCGGCAGGACCAGAGTTCAAATCTCATCCGTACCGTTCCCCCGTCGTGAGGACTGACCATCAAACTACGTGGTATCGGAGAGTCTAGTAAGCCATTCGATAGCCAGCGTGACCTTAGAAGGTCGTTAAGCCAAGAAGAAGAAACATTTAAATTTACATATTAATCATAATTTAGTCAATTTACAGGGCATCCCAGCAAATGTTGACACTTTCCTATGGTTTTTTGCCGTGTTTCCATATAATTTTGTTTTCCACTACTGAATTTTTGTTTTCTTTTTGTTATGCTGGAACTTGAATTTCTCGTGTGAACTTGAAGAGTGAATTTCACGTAAAAAAGTTTATGAGCACTCTGAGGAACTCCGCAAAGCTGCAAATACGAGGGCTGACAATAAAGTAAGGTCTCCAACGCTGCAACTTCGCCGGATCACGCGCTAGGCGAAATCTGGCAACAACGCCGTGTTCCTTGGTTCTCCCACTACCACTTTGCTGCTGGGTGAGGCTTCCCCGACCGCTCAGTCTTGGCTGAGCAGCCGTCAACGATGGAATTAACCCTCGCGTCAGCGTCCAAGTGCGAATTGCGTTCTGTAATACGTTTTTTGAGTGCGAAAAAGGTGACACCTATTGAAATCCATCGTCAACTAGTTGAAATTTACGGGGAAACGTGCGTAAGTGGAGCGGCGAGTTCAATTCCAGGCGCACTAATGTTCACGACGAGGAGAGAAGTGGCCGACCGTCGGTCTCGGATGCGATTGTTCAAGCAGTGGAGGCAGAAATGCTCGAAAACCGCCGTGCGATCAGCTCAAGAAATTTGGCTTGGACATCATCGATCACCCTCCCTATAGTCCCGACGTGGCCCCAAGTGAGTACCACATGTTCCCCGCCCTGAAAAAACATCTCGGAGGGAAGAAGTTTGAAAGTGACGCGGAGGTTCAGAAAGAGGTCAACACCTGGCTGCGCGAGGCGGACGGAGAGTGGTATTCTGCCGGCATAGACAAGTTCATCGTGCGGATGCGCAAGGTGTTGGAAAAAAATGGCGATTATGTAGAAAAGTAGCCAAGACCTTGGCCTTTCCAACGGTGTATCGCTTTTTGTAAATAAATGTCATTTTCTATGAAAAAAATTGGAGACATTACTTTATTGTCAGCCCTCGTATAACTTGTGTACCCTGTTAAAGCATTGTATTGGATATATAAATTATTTTCACATAATCTTACTAAAGGTTCATGATTGATGTTTTCTAAGTAAAATAAAATAAAGTTAATGTATTTCGAACACAATTTTTAGTATAACTTTAATTAGACAATGATGTGTTGTCTCGTTTTAAGGAGCACGGTCTAATCAGTGTTAAAAAACAAATCCGTTAACAAGTGGCTTCATCAAATCGAATCGAATAAATGCTGGAAAAATTTTATGTTTTATGCCATGCATTTTTAATAAAATTATATAAAAATTAATTGATTTACTCCCTGGAAAGATTTATAGTAAAAAATGTATAAAAATTAATTGATTTACTCGCTGGAAAGATTTATAGTAAAAAATGTTATATTTGCAGCTTCAAAGAGTTCTTCATAGTCCTCATAAACTTTTATACGAGAAATTCACTCTAAGTTCTAGCATTCCAAAACGAAATAAAAATTAGTAGGAAAAATAAAAAATATATGAAATTGTGTCAACAAATTGAGAGACAGGAACCAAAATATCTGGGAACGCTTCAAAACAGCATTGTACTATTGATGGGAGATAATTTTTATTTATTTATTTACATTTACATTTATTTATTTATTTACATTTGATTATTACGGTCCAGTGCCGTATTGTCAACACCGTTGTGTTGAGAAGATTTTCACATATTGATAAGGCATTTCCTCCTTATTCTTTGCCTTATCCCGGGAGATGGGAGATAATATTTTCATTATAATTTAAGCACACTGTGTTCGGCTATATGTATTATACTTCTAAAATTGTGATGCATTGCCGCTGTTCATTTCGTCGACTAGCTGCATTATAGAGTACAGCCAATCAGTTTGTTCTGCCTTTACAAGTCACATCTTGCACCCAAGCAACACAGTACACCTACTAAGTGTAATTGAAGGACTAATAATGCTTCAAAATTAAAATGTTTTATAGTCATTCCAACCACTGTTTACGCTAGGACAAACGATATCATGTAGTTGAACTAAGGTTTCGTTATGAATTCTATAAATTTACTTTTCTTTTAAATGAAAAACTTACAGTTCAAACATACTTTACATAATGGCAACTGTGGTTGAAGCGTAGATTGATCTTGGGTTGAAGAGTTTTCAAGCGTAGGCCCAGTTTCAATCAATCGCTGGCCTGACCTGCTTTCAACGGTAACTACCAAAAAGGCTTGCATGCAGTTGCTCAAGATGGTTGACCTGATCCATCAAGCGCGGTCGAACGGAACTGCTGAAACAACTCAATTTTCGATGATACTTCACATTCTGATTTGCTGGGCTGTTGTTGACTCGTTGGGATTTTTAATATGCAAAAATCGTAAGTACTAGGGTCGTCAAAATGATGGGCTAAATGAATTTTTCTCTTTCATCGCTTTACAGCTCATCAGTTCGTGTGAATGTGCGATGTGAAACCATGGGAAATGGCTTAATAAATTAATTTTACATAGCTTCCTTTTAATTCTTGTTTTATTGACGGTAAAACGCGGTGTGTAAAATGTGCGTGGAACAATTATTAAACCTTTGTGACTCGTCTCTGTTGCTCAATCCACTTTTTCATTTATACTTTAATTAGCTCTCCTAATCACAACGCTTAATACGTTATATGGTGTTTTGCAAGCAATTTAGTTCAATGTGGTTAGAATTAGCCTGTCTTGTCGGCTAATCTATTTGTCCCACATTCTGCTGCACTTCATTTCGTGCAAACATAGATTTAAAAGCGATATTTTCCCGGAACGCCCGAGAAAGTCATGCAAAGCGTGAAGCGCCCAGGATTCGAATAGAGGTGTTGATTAGAAAAGTTTTCCCCATAGTCAGCGTATGCTCAATCACCGACAACCGAACGGGGATTCACATTCGTGGCACCGCCAGCTTGGCCAATTAATGGTGTTCTTTCGCAGCAGTATATGCGATGGCGCCATCGTAGCGCGATAGTAGTAGTAGCTGGTTGTAAAAGTAGTGGTCGTCTGCATTTATGCTTTGATTTGTAAAACAGCAATTGGAAAGCAAGCGAAAGTTTGTAATACGATTTCATTGAACGTCCAGAGTCAGCTTGTGTGTCAGCTTTTGCTGATGATCCTTACGGATTTTTTTAACGACGCACCGATTTTACGACATTTTTAAAAGTGTCATTTCGAACGGAATTGATTGAAATGGTCGGGTGTTTGGGTTTGCTTCTGGTCGCGAGCAAAGTTTGTCGAAACTCGGAGACAAGACGTATGGTAGCGCTAACGGGCGTATAGGAGAGACAAATAAGATACATACATCGGATGACGGATTAACAGATATTGAGGCTTTAAGCGGGAAAACGAAAGGGACCCTTGGATCAACGTTTAGAGCAGGAGTGTTTTTTACGGTTTTTGTCTTGAAAATAGACATAAAAAATTAAAGTGAAGAATGCTATTTTTCAACTCATGTCTAATGAAAAAATGTTTGTACTAGATTATTTTGAGGGTTTAAGCTCACTTGCAATGAATTATAATACTTTTCGTATAAGTTGAAATTCCACTCATAAGCATTTAGACAAGCTTGTTATAAACGTTATTTTGCAGAGGTTTTAACTAAAAGTTTTTTTTATGAAACTACTCAAAAAGAAATGAACAACATTGACAAAAAAATCTCTTTTAAGGACAATAATTGTAAACACGTTTGTTGGTGATTTTCAGGAGTATCCAAAGTAAAAACCTTAAAAACGCGATGTGGCCCTCTTTTAAGTTACTTCCTTTAGCGGCTTACATTAAAAGGTGCCTGCCTGTTGGTAAAGGGTAAAATTTATCATTATCACCCTCAACTGTCGAATTCAAAGGATCGAATACGACCGCAATATTTCGTGGGTTTTGAACAATATCATTCCTCGTACTGTAGGTAGTTCTGATGTAGCCATGAATTAAATAAAATCTGCTGTAAATCGGTACACTTTCAAACCGAAATTATCGGTTGTGGCGTCTCAACGAAAGCAAAAGCTTTAGATAAGGTGGCGTAAGACCCTTAATAACTGCCTATTTTGATTGTTGTATGCTGTACTTTAGTTTAAATTGAATAATTGTTTTGGTGTGAAATAAACGGAATAATGACTCCATTTAATCATCGTTTAATATTTTTATTTTTTATTTTAAGTATTTTGTCCGTATATTATTTTACATGATATCGAAAAATTAGTGTTCATGAATTCTAAAAAAAAAGGTTACGCTGTTCGACCGGGACAAACCAAATGAGAATGTGTAAGATAGCGATATCAAATCAAAAAGTTTCTACGGCATGGTATTAAACAACGAAAACTAGGAAATGGTAGCCCGACGGCCGTTTGAGCGCCCAACCCGTTGCATCACAAAACTAGCTAAAAGGGAGTCAATCTCCGACTAAACTGTTCGGAGAATCGTCTCTTAAGACTTGGTCCAGACCTAACTTTTAGAAGCAGAGAAATACGTCACTTCATTGCAGAACGTTGAAAGGAACTACAAGTGACTCAGTGCAGAACTTTATTGTTTATTGTTTGGTTAAAGAAGGAACTAATGATAATCCTGTTCATCAGCAAGAAAAAAAAAACTTTTCATTATTGTTGCTGACTGATATAATCGCGCAGATTGTTTTATCTCATCAGACAAACTTGAGGATGTTACTAAGAAGATGGGGTTTCAATCTGGCTGTGGCTTGACTTCGTGGTTTGCAACATTTTGAAAATTCAACTCGTTTTCAAAGCCTATGTTGTCCGCATTTTCGCAGCTTAACCCATGAAAAGGATAGAAGAATACTCAGCGTTGGGACACTGAAATGTACACTTTTCTACATTATAATTATTAATTGCAATAATACAACAGAGTAACTGAGAAGCATAATTTAATCGATAAGACCATGGACTTATTTCAACAATGCCGGATTGCAATAGTGGATTTTTTTATTATTAACAGTCCTATTTGACAAAGACCTGATAAACATAATTGTTCAAATAAAACACTGTTGGTACAAAAAACAAACGTATAATATTTATCATAAATAGTGTGCAGATAGAGGGGAGTAAAACGATCGGCATAACACAAACTTACATTACATCCTATAGTTCTTTTAATGACCGTAATGTATCAGCACGGGGATGCTGATCTTTTCGTTCTCTATGTATACAACTACAAAAATGGACGGTTGCTGCTGATTGGTACTGATGGTCCCGATCGGTTGAAGATGCTGCAGAGATACATTAACTACCACCTCCTGACCGGGTCGAATGTGGCCCTCGCACGGGGACAGCCGGAACAGCTGTCGATAGTTGGAGTTTAGCTCAAAGTACTGCGCCGTGTAGAAGTTGCTCTTAATCACAAACTGCTTCGTTCGCTCGGTGGACGGGTAAAACTCCAGCACCGTTGGTCGAACGGACCAAGATTCGCCACTATCTCGCTTATAGATTCCCGCCGGTGCACTTGCACTACTGGTGACAGCCACCAGTGGAGCAGTTGCTACATGCTCCTGCGACTGTCCAGGGCATCCTCCCGATACGGCTGGCGATATCATGTCGTCTGCGAGCCTTGGCGACGATCCTACCTCTGAGCTAGCGTACATTGTCTTAAAAAGCGTCGTATTACCGTCCGCCATCGACAGGTCAAGCATCGTATCGTCGAGTGCACGGTCCACCGTTAGCACCAGCTCGTACTCCCGGAAGGTGAGAAACAGTTCGTGAATGGTATCAAACACATGCTCGCAGAACGCATCTAGCCCATCCAGTTCATCCTCTTCCTCGGTGAACGGATTGCAGATCGATTCCAGCGCACCCATCTTCGGATCGACCAGTTTGTTCTGTTTCGCTAGCGTAATGTTTTTACGGATACGGTGGCGCGTCGGTTCATCGCCCCAAAGAATGTGCAAATTGGTGATCGATAGTACTTCGACCTGTTTTTGCAAGATTTTGGCTATTTCTTGCCGACGTGGTTTAAACACGACCTTGATGTGTGCGTAGCTGTTCGGTGGAATGATTGTGCGCTGGGGTTGCACGTAAACTGCCGTTGCTAGCAGTGCCTGATCGAGCCCCTTCTTATCGATGCCGATGCGCGCGAACGCCGGCAAGCTACCCTTGTTGTACAACGAAAAGCTTTTCTCCAGCGGGCGGCCTAGATTGCGCGCACTTCCAAGCTCCAAAAATGGACCGCTTGGGCCTTTCTGTATGCCCTCGATTTTGATCGATGCTTCTCCACCGTACCCGTACAGGCTCACTACCCGCTGGATGTACATATCGTTCGGAGGATGAAACGAAAGTGCCCCAATGGCTGGCCCAATAACAGTAGGACAAAAATCAACCGTAATTGTACGACATTCCTGGCTCTGCAGCGTCAGCAGTCCGCTCTGCTCCGTGCCACAGAGTTGAAATCCCGGACCGACAATGATCGCCTTTACCAGCAGCTTACGGTTGGAAGTGTTTTTAATTTGCATCGTTTTTTTCTCACTCTTGCGCAATCTTGTGCTACCCCAGGACAGTTCGCTGTGCGTTGCCTTCAGCGGGAGTGTTCCTTCGCTCCGGTGAATCCATTCCGTGCTGCCCGAGCACTGTGAAGCCGAACGGGACGGTGCAAGAGCTCCTGGCACACGCAGACTGTACTTGTCCGCTACATCGTCGTAGCCTTCCGATGATCGTCCCGCATCTCTCCCCTTTGGCGATGAATACGGCGAACGGCTTGCTACGCGTGGTTCAGGTGAAAGATACGATTTACGTGCAGTTTCACGCGAAAAGGCCACCTGTGATGGTGCCGGTTTCCTTAGGTGTGAAATTTTGGGCGTCGTTTGATAGGAAACATTCGATCCGGATTTCTTACCTTGAAGCGCTTGTTGCTCGTAAGAAGTAGCACTAACGGCTTTTAGCTCGGCCCTATTTGAAGGCGATTTTGAGCGTAAGTTCGATGAAATAACAGCGAGTTCGTCTCGTTTTCCTTCTACCAATTCTTGGCGCGTTGTCGAGTTCGAACGACGCTTGCGATTCTGTTTGCCAATTGGACGATCATCAAATATATTCTTCTGGCATGCCGGTGGTGTATCTTGAATGCGTGGAATCGATGGAAGATCCATATGCTCTTCCGAGAGTTTGGTTGCCGTCGACACCCGAAACGTATCTGCTGCGACCAGCGCTTTCTTTTTTATTTCCGGCAACGGTGTAATCGGTTCCGTTTCATCATTTTGCCATGACCGTTGGCTGACTCCAGTTTCCGCTGCCTTCAGGCTGGATGTTTTGGAATGTGACAAAACGGGCATAGTAGAGGACGAATCGTCAAACATCGATTCAGAAAAACTGAGCGTGTCGGACTGTTGATTGTTTGGTGTTGGTCGGGAATGTTGTTGGAACCCAGCAGAATGATCCGATGAGCATCTCGGTTGCTTTGCTCTGGTGGGATGCGAAGCGTGAATGCCTACAGATAGATCACTGTTTGCTTTTGGCAAAGCTGCGATAATATTCTGCTCCCTGCCGCCCGTAGATGTAGCAAGTTGTTCGGATTTTGTGCGCTGCACTTGCTTCAGTTTGTGAATAAAGTTGTGCGGTGAGTCCTCCAGATCTATCGATGCTGCAAGACAAGATTGTTAACGGATTGTACCAGATACTTGTGACTAGTGTGAGATATTTGATATTTACTTATAGCTTTTACGATGCACGAAACGCTCAACGAATTCTCTTTGTTTTCTTTGCCCCCAGATTGTACTGCTTTGGATCCACCGTAAACCTTCGTAGGACTTTTTGGGCTCTCTGAAACACATTGCAAAAGTTTCATTCTTACAGCTCTGCTGAAACAATGACTGATTTGTGTGTACATACCTATATCATTAGTAACGTCTATCAATGGTAAGGGCCTTCGCTGAGGTGGACTATGTTCCCCTCCAACCATATCGTTCAGATTATCGGACATTTTGTTAAAGTAATGTCCCACGGAGCAGACACTGGCTTCGTTATTTGTCGAATTATGATTGTAAATGCGTGATTCGTCATCCTCCTGAGCTAGATAGCCGGAAAAGCAGGAAAAGTCGACGTGATCCTTCAGCTGCGGCTTACGTGTACCTTTAATCGGGCTAATCTGTCGTCGCTTGGCGTTCATTTCCGGAATGTCCGCATTCTCCTGCTCCCAGGCCATCTCATCCTCGAGCAACCTAGATGCCATATGGTCTCCGGATCGAAAGCTGGCCTCTTCCATCTGACTTAACTCATTAATTTTGTCCTTCATCCAGCTGCTTTCGAATGCAGGTTGCGAAATTTCCCACGGGTCTTTATTCGACTGTCCTAGTTTTCCCGTTCCTGCCTCCTTTCTGTCCATTGACGATCGTACTCCGGGCGGTAGGGAGGAAAGTGAGTCACAGGACATTTTACTCATGTCCGCCGTACGAGGCAGGCTCATATTTGCCAATTGACTCCCACCTTCGAAATCTGCATGCACACTAGCGGCCGTTTCACGCAGCGATAGCCCCATACATCTTATGTTATCGGCAAAGCTAGATGCTAGTATTTCTTCAATACCAGCGGTTAAGAATTTGGTCGGATTTGTTTTGCCCATGTTGGTGGTTGCAAGGGGTTGCTGACTCATGGTGGAACGTGCTGTGATTTCTTCCGGCTCAAATGTAAACTTCCTCGGTGTAGTAGCCATATGGATGGTTTTCTCCTCTTCTAGTTCTGTTATGTTCAGAGATTTTTGCTGCGGTGATGATATATTGCTCGCCGTCGGTGATGCGTACAGTGAAGTGCTGGTACCCTGCGCTGCTGGGGAACATTGCTCACGGATCTGGCGAACCGTTTGTGGGCTAATGTCGTTGGCTTTTCGTATAGCCTGAGCAGCTAGTAAGCGTTGACGCTGCAGGAGGAATCCGTATAAAAGTAGTAAAAATCATCGGAAATCGGAAACGATAGCACAATTACTCCGTTTGCTATTTCACGTACCTTTAGCGCATCGGAAACCGTTGTTGCCCTGTCCATCTTTGTTTGCTGTTGGGTGTACTGCTTTCTCAATCACATTGATGTTTAATTTCTACAGAGTAAATTCCGTTATACGCTATCGAAAGTGGAATTATGAACCGTTTTAGCTAACAGATCGTCAAACACAAAGCGGAACAAACAAGCCTCACCAAACAACGATGGCGACCGTTGCTGCTGGAATCGTTCAAATGAAACTGTCAGTTTACGTGCTCCCGCAATTCAAATGTCAAATAAGAAAAATATCCGAGTTGAATCCGAACACAAGAAGCGTCGCGTGGATGACAAATATCGCAAGCGAAATTTCAATATTTTTCTGTGATGGTATGAATGCAGCATTGAAATCAATAAATTGGCAATGAATTGTTGCTTTAGTTAGTTGTAGCACATGATCAGTTGATTGATGATTGATGGTGACGAGCATAATAAATGTATTTGAAGTAAAAATGGATTTCCTGATCGATTTCTCGTCGAATTAAAATAGAATTATGTTCTCGTCGTTTGCCAGGTACGATGAGAATGTGCATTCCAGGGCCGTTCGAAATTACCCCTCGTGTGAAATGTGCGAGGGCAAAGTAAACACATAATTGTCTGAGAAGAATGCAATGCTTATGCAGTTTGCATTGTTTATGTGCAAGTGCAATCCAATCGCAAACTCCAGAATGGTACATTTGTGTCAATTGGTGATGTTCAATGTGACGACCTGTGGACCAACCTCCTGTTACGTATTTTGAAAGTAAAAGAATGTCATCGAATTATTGACAGCAAAAGTTCCGAGCGTCGTGGGTTGCTGAATCTTTGTTGATAGCGATTTCCGTTCTTATACAATACGATTTTACCATTTCACACTATTTTACACATTCAGAACGCAACGCATTTGTGTTGTTTTGATATCGTGGTGCGTATTTGCCGAAAATTATTCGTGTTTCACCGAGTGAAAGGCATTGGTTGAGCCGGTGCCGACCAACGTGTCACGTTGCGTGCAGAAGGAGTTTAGCGGATAACGTACGTGTCGCTTTATCCCGGTCGCGGTAAATTGGTGGGGTGATCGGTATCGTGGATTTTTAGCTCTCTTCTCGCTGAAGGGTTCGTGCCTAGAGTTGGATCGCTAAATTAAGAAAGTAGCACTGCTGAACGCGTGTGTAAACTTACCTAACCATGGGAAAGGCTAAGAAGGGCAAGAAGGATGCGGCCGGTGAAGGTGTCGACGAAAAGTAAGTAACTTCATAGCAAACTGGTTACACTTGAACAGTCTACATGCTTGCCAGTGCCAGTGCAATCGTTCCAACGCTTAACAACTTGCTACTTCTTGCATTTTCTTTTTTAGTGTCAGCGATAACGATGTTCCGCAAACGGACATAACGGAAGTGGAAGTTGAAAATAGGAAAAATGATAAAAAGTCGGAAAAGGAAAAGCGAGCCAAGAAGTTGGCTGTGGATAGCGATGATGGCGAAGAAGATGAGGTTACCAAGGTAACAGAGTCCGTTAAAAAGATGGCTGTAACCAAAAAGAAGGATAAGCAGCCCTCAGCCGAAACGGAACCAACAACCAGGGACGATTCGGATGGTGAGAAAGCTTGCAAGAATAAGGATGCGAAAAAGAAAAAATCGGCCAAATCTGGGCCAGTCGGATTTTCCTTATTGATGATGGACGACGACGATGACGTTGACGATGCAGAAGAGGAGCCAACCAATCAAGATGAAGAGCGCGAAGAAATGTTGCGCAAAAGTTCGGTAGAGGAAGAAGCCGCTCCAAAGGAAAGTGGCAAAGGGAAAAAAGCAACGCAGAACAAAAAGGATTCCGGCTCAAAATTAGACGAAGAAGATGGAGTTGCAAAGGGTGGAAAAAAGAGCAAGAAGAAGAAAAAGAAGGACGAAGATGATGATGATGAGATTGATCGTATGCTTGCGGAATTAGGAATGGAATATTCTGGTCAAAAACCACCTCCGTCTGTGGAAGAAGCTTCCACCACGCAAGATGCTCAGCAATCCGAGAAGCAAAGCAAGAAAAAAGATAAGAAGAAGAAAAAGGACGAAACGAATGTTGATGCAAACGTCGATCAACAGCCAGAGGCGGCCGAAGAAGAAGCCAAGACTGCACCTGAGAAGAAAAAAGGCAAGCAAAATGTCCCCGCCAAGGAGGAACCTGTCGCTGAACCTGCAGAAGCAGCAGGGAACGAAGAGCCGAAGAAGAAGGGGAAAAATAAGGGCAAGAAGAATGATACTGCTGCGACGGTACAGGTCGAGGAAGCAACTGCAGCTCCCAAGAAGGGCGAGCCAGCGAAGAAGAGTGAAGCTGCCGACACTCAAAGCGCGGAAGCTTCCGCCGAGTCGAAGAAAAAGAAACCCAACAAGGCCGCATTGGCCATCATGCAGGAACGCCTGAAAGCTATTCGCGAGGAGGAGGAACGTTTGCGGAAGGAGGAAGAGGAGAAGCAAAAGCTGGAGGAGCAAGCGGAACAGTTCCGGCTGGAGCAGTTGCGATTAGAGCAGGAAAAGAAAGAAAAGAAAAAGCAGAAGGAAAAAGAACGCAAGGAGCGGTTAAAGGCAGAGGGCAAGCTGCTTACTGCAAAGCAGAAACAGAACCGGGCACGTGCCCAAGCGATGTTGGAAGCACTCAAAGCTCAAGGTATTGGTATCCCAGAGTCGACCGGTGAGCGACGAGCAAAGCCCGGTTCTCGCATTCGTCCGAAGAAAAATCAAGACGCCAATAAGGAGGTAACCGAGTCGAAAGAATCGACACCTACTGCGGATGAAGTAAAGGCAACGGAAGAAAAGAAGGTGAAGGAAAAGGAAGTGAAGGAATCCTGGGATGCGACAGACAGTGAAGAGGAAGAGCAGGAGGAAGAAGTTAAGCCTGTTGATGGTAAATCTGGTGCAGAGTTGTCACAACAGCAATCGGTTGAATCAAAAGACAGTCGTGGAACGGACGACGAGGATGATGATGAGGAAGGCGAGGACGATTCTGGTGATGATAACGATGACGACAAAGGTTCGGATGACGGTGAAAGTTCCGGCTCAGAGGTGGGCGATCATCGACGGGAGGCAGAAAAAATGCGCCAGCGAGCATTGGATCGAATCGCGAATCGTACGCAAGAGGCCGAAAAGAAGAGAACGCTCGAACACCTGCGAGCCGCCGTTGTTTGCGTGCTGGGACACGTAGACACGGGAAAAACGAAGATTCTAGACAAGCTACGGCGCACCAATGTACAGGACGGTGAAGCTGGCGGCATCACCCAGCAGATTGGTGCGACGAACGTCCCGGCCGAAAACATCAAGGAACAAACGAAGTTCGTGAAGGGCTTCCAGGAGCTGGAGTTCAAGCTGCCCGGTCTGCTGATAATCGACACACCCGGGCACGAATCGTTTAGCAATTTGCGATCTCGTGGCTCATCGTTGTGCGATATCGCCATCTTGGTGGTAGATATTATGCACGGGCTGGAACCGCAAACGATCGAGTCAATCAATCTGCTCAAATCAAAACGAACTCCGTTTGTTGTCGCGTTAAACAAGATCGATCGGTTGTATGACTGGAGCACGATGCCACGAAAGGATGTGCGCGACATCTTAAAGTCCCAAGCATCCAACACGCAGCTCGAATTTAACCAGCGCACGAAGGAAATCATCGTTCAATTCGCGGAGCAGGGTTTGAACGCGGCCCTGTTCTATGAAAACCCAGACCCGAAAACATACGTTTCGCTCGTGCCGACGAGCGCCATCACGGGTGAGGGTATGGGCAATCTGCTGTTTTTGATAGTGCAATTCTGCCAGAAGCAGCTTGCCAAACGACTGATGTACAGTGAGGATCTGCAGGCAACCGTGTTGGAGGTGAAGGCCATTCCCGGTCTTGGTACCACGATCGATGCTATTTTGATCAACGGAAAGCTGCGCGAGGGCGATACGATGATCTTGGCTGGTACAGAAGGACCGATCGTCACTCAAATTAAAGCATTGCTTATGCCGCAGCCGATGAAGGAACTGCGCGTGAAGAACGCGTACGTGGAACATAAAGAAATTTTGGCAGCACAGGGTGTGAAGATTGCGGCGAAAGAGCTTGAAAAAGCGATCGCAGGATTAAATCTACAGATAGCCCATAAGCCCGACGAAGTGGAGATTTTTAAGTACGTTTGTAATTATTCCAAGTCGAAAATCAGAGCTAACGTTCGATCTTTTTCCTTTTTTAGGGATATAGTGGCTCGTGACTTAAAATCTGCTTTAAACAGCATCAAATTGAGCGATCGTGGTGTGTATGTACAAGCCTCTACCCTTGGATCCCTGGAAGCTTTACTAGAGTTTTTAAGAACTTCGAAAATTCCGGTAAGTGATAATTCATATAATCTTTGTGCTGCATTATAATACAATCAATGAAGCTGCAAGAAACAAAGACTGTACAAAGTAACCAGACGCGTTCCCAGTCTCTGTGTAGTATTGCTCTAGGGATCACATACATTTAGGCGCAGTAATATTTTGTTTATGTATGTAGGGGGCGGCCCGGTGGTGTAGGCGACAGCGACGCCGGTCTTCAAACGGCAGGACCGGGGTTCAAATCCCATCCGGACCTTCCCCCCGTAGTGAGGACTGACTAACCAACTACGTGGTTTCGGCAGTCTAGCAAGCCATTTCGATGGCCGGCATGACCTAAGAGGTCGTTAAGCCAAGAAAAAGAATATTTTGTTTAAAAGATTTTTCATTTCTTACTCTACGGATCAGCTTTATTGATTTAAAATTAATTATGACAGTACATTGCCGTATTGTCAACATCGCTTGTGACGACCAAATTATATAAACATCATGATAAGGCATTTTGCTACTTATTCGTTGTCTCGATGCTCCTTCAGGCATACTCGGTTGGTGGTCAGCTTTAGTTTGAAGACAATTTTTATCGTTTTGTACGGAACGCTAAATAGCCATTGTGCATTGGTAATGTGCGTTTCAATGTTGCACATGCTATATAATTTTGCAAGTATTGCATTTATATACCAGTGCAACAGGCCGACATTGAAGAAAGATGCAGTATTAGACTCTAACTAGCGAATATCAAAAGCCGAATCGTTAGGATTGGTTAGATCGTGTCAACTTGCATTGATAAATCGTTTAAAAATGGACATTTTTTCCTAGGACCTCTTTCCTAGAATATCATCGTAGTACGGTGGATTCAATATGTTTGGCATAATTTTGTTATAATTTTAGCTTCCAGTTATTTTGTGTTCATGGAGCAATGTGAAAAAATACATTTTATGATCATGCAATGGATCATATATTTATCATTAGATCGGTCTGTTTTTTAATCTTGTTTAACATTGCATATTTGTTTTTAAGTTTGTTGGAATCTTACGTGTGTAATGCACTTTATTTCACTTGCTATTAACGATCTGAGTCGAGTTCTTCGCATTCTGTATTTGGAGTACTTGCGGAATCCATTTTCTTTACTCAATTTTGTAAAGTTCAGAGCTAGCATGAGCTTATGTTGGGATATATTTTGCATTATTGAGTGACGGATAATTTTGCAGACAAGGTATAGTAGGCGCGTGAAGACCAGAGCTTCATACGGTAAGACCGGGAATCGAATCTTATCCTCGTCGTTCCCCAGTAGTGTGAACTGAATATCCAACTACGTGATATAATTTATCCTAACAAGCCATCAGGTGGCCGATATGACCATGCAGATCGTTCAACCAAGAATAATCCCAACCAAGAATAATTAATTAAATGATAATGCTAAAGTTGATATCGTTATTAGCCAACATTTTCCTGCAAAATATTCGCAAAGAATATACAGACATCATGTAAAGGGTATTCCATATGTGTAAAATATCAGAAATACATTTCCTGTCCAGCTTGACCAGTTTCGATCTTAAATGTATGCTGAAACAATATAATGAAAATTTGATAATTCCTATTACACTTCCATATTCTATCATCCGTATTTTATTTTCGAGTTAGTTTTTGTTTTTGGTATACAGGTATACGTCAACACCATACAAGTATACAATTGTTTCGTGATCTGAATAAAAGCAGCTAGCATAAGGCGTATTTTATCCGTCTACCTGGTATGCGTTTGGCTTGGTGAGGTAGACATTTGTGTTGTATCTAGTGTTGGCGTAATTGTTGACCCACGCAATGCTCGCGTGCCATGGAAGACGATGAAGGACAGTTTCTCTAATCCGATAGTCGAATTTGTTTGAAGCTTGTTTCTCCATGGTTGTGTCACATTCCGATCCAGGTGGGCGAACCCGTATTGAAAATGCTTGTTTAGAGGCTTTGCAAATGCGAAGTATAAAGCTGTGATGTGATGCACGACTATAAAAAGTGAACATTTCTTATGAATGCCATTACTTCTTCTTGTATGCTAAATCGCAGTAATATTATACTGCACAGAAATTATGGACCATCAATAAGCTTTAACTGAAACTTTAGCAATTTAAAAACAAGCACATCTTTGTCAGACTTGAAAAGATAATAGTTTCTATAGATAGATCATAATAGTAGATAATAACATGTAAAATCATTGATACGGGTGTACCATGTTCTCATGATTTGTAAATCATCGGATGTTTTACAAAGTAGTGTATGAGATTCGAGCATCTGTTTCAACTTGATTAAATCCATGGAAAGATGGTAGTTGCTGGGTGCCTGACAAACGGTATTGAATGAAATTCATAAGTTGTGCGACCTGTTTGGTTACATAAAATCATAACGTAGTGACGGGCTTAGAAATAGAGTTGTTTGAAATGGGCGCAGCAACCGGCAAAGAACCACTTGTAATATTTTAATGATGGTAGCATTTTATACGATATTAACAAAGGTGCACAAATATAGTATTATCTTGAACGAATTTAAATTATTTGGGTTGTGAGCGGTTTTCGCTGCAATTTTCATTCCATCCATTCCATTCCATCCATTGATGTTCAGATGACACTTATAGTGCATAGATGTAAGCAGGATGCATTTGTGTAGTGCATGTTTTTAGTCAATAAGTATCTAATGCATATGTGGCTTTTACTTTATATGAAACATACTTTGCGTTTGAAAATGGGCAGTAACATTTTTTGGTATAACGATTTGCTAGTTTATGCTTGCGATCTAGTGGCTTTCGAGACTTATTGATACCATTTATTTTGATAGTCAGTTCAGTTGTCCGGTCCAGATAGGATTTGCAATCATTTGGAATTAAGACTTGACAAACTTTCCGAAACGAACTGATGTACTCGGTGTAAATCTATCAACATCAAATTGTGTAACTACCGTTGTATATACTACCGTTGTCATATTATCTGCAAACGTTCCCATGAATGTGATAACCTTCTGAAACACTGTCGTATTAGTGGACATGTTTCCAGAATTGGACTTTATTCTGTGTAATGAAGTAAAATCATTCATCTCAAAAGAAGCATGCTTTACATGTTGCACACCTGTTGGTATTACCTGTTTCATAAGGTAAACCTGTGCAGGTCTGGTGCTGGTAGCGGATATGCACGTGTTCACACGTTGACCACATATCATCCACATAGATATCGAACTATCGATGCAAGGTTTTGCGGTCGGGTGACCAGATGGTGTTGATTTCCGTCAATGTTTCGCAGTCGCAGAGATGTAAGAACTTTGAAAGTAGTTCATCCGTAAGGGGGGAAATCACCTGTCACCCACTTGGCTCGGTTGGAGATCGTGATCGTAACTCGAGACATATCAATCACACCCAACCGATCCTAACGTTACGTTAGTGGTTGCTCATTTTCAGCGACGGAGTATCGGCATATCGGTTGCTTACTGCAACTGGCTGTGTACACGCAACAGCCCGAGTGGGTGTTAAAGGTGTACCGCGGAATAAAAGCAAGTGGTGTGCAGCCTCCACATCGACTAACGACGGAGTGACATTCACAGTGAAGTCAATTGTATTAGCGGCTGTTCTTAACATGATTTCCAGATGCAGGCAGGCTGTCATAAGAGTTGTTGCGTCTTGCATGGGCGGTAGAGGTGACAGATCACGATGCACACACCTTCGGAGAATAACAATTCCTAGCATGTTCTCGAGAAATCGCGAAGGTGGCCATCATCGTTGTTGTCAGCTACAGAAGATTTCACAAAAGCGGTGCGTGGGAGCTTCCTGGGGGTCGGATAAATACGGCGATCTATGATCAATGACGGTATACTTCCATGACAGTGTCGGGCAGATTAGTTTTTGATTGGCCTGTGCTTTTAAAATTCATCGCAATACTAAATATTGTACTTTACGTTACTTTCGATGTCCCTGTAAGCAAAGCTGTCTAATCGACTGGCAACAGTAAGTTTGGGTAACCACTAATATATAGCATGACCAGTCAAAACATCGGTCGTTCTTGGTTTGCCCATTCATTATTATTTTTGACCTCGAATTCCAATCGCACACTTTTATGGTCGCGCATATACAAAGAAGATAATACGAGTTAGTAGTTCCGGTACCGGGAAATAAGAATCATATCGTGGATATCTTGTAATATTTTAATCGTAATTGACTTGCACACAAACTTGTCTTTTGCTTTGCAATTTGAAAGGACCTGTTATGGTTAATCGGACACGTTACGTAACTATGATTCCAATCTGAATTCGGCCACCATTATTACAGGTTTCGCGATTTTCGTCCGAGGCAATTTTGTTTCACTGTGCAGGCTAGCTGCCGTCAAAAAAGCATGCCGTCGACATGTACTCTACCCCTGGTTGGTTGGTTGCATGATCGGTACAGCCGCCGCAGTCCGTTCGTGCGTCCGTGGGATGCCAGGGACGCTATTGAAAGAAGTATGAATGAAAGTAATTGGATATTGCCTCACACACGCGTACCATGACTGTCGTGCCTTTTTTGCTGCTTGGCCCCTTAAAGACCGTATCGCATGGTTTGACGAGCTCAACATGGGCAAAAAAAACCGTGGGGTAGCTCTGGTGCTATTGACACTGCAAGCGAGAGATTGTGAATGGATCGATGGCTTTTGCATCTGTGTGTGGTGCGCGCTATCTAATGAATGGGAGAGGGAAATAGAAAGGGCGCATACGACCACCACCATCACCACCACCGTATGGTGCTCCGGATTCATGAATGAAATTGTGTCGTGAAGTCTGAAGTCAACAACGTCGTAGGCGGGGTAGTAGGGGAAACGAGGCATCGGATTTTTCGCCAACGGCTGCCACTCAATTCGAAGCTAAAAGCTTCTATATTCACCCACTACCGGTCGATTATTTAAGCTCACCCACACAAATACTCCCTCGGTCGCTGTTGTCGCATCTTTATTTTATTTTTTGTTTTTTGTTTTGCATTGTATCGCTACACAGTCTCCGGGTATGGGACGAGGGTTGATAAAATTCGAGCTGATTTAACACACCCTTACCTACTGAAAGAAATTCAGTCTACTTTGTAGTCAGACAGTGTAGTCCGCTTAACGTTGTATATTACTAAACATGCTGTAAAGAGTCTTTTTATTGGGTTTCGACAGGCCATGGTATACATCAGTGGCTAACCTGACTTACCGACAATCGATTAGACAGTTTTACTTATGGGGGCATGGTCCAGATTCGACTTGAAACCAGAGCTGCAGAACACGTGAAGGCGTGGCGTGCTCTACCAGTAATTCAGTAAGTCAAATCGACTTGTTAACCACATAACCGAATGTAGAGAGATTATATAGAAAGAGAGATATAGACTAGATTAGGATACACGTACATATGTCGACATTTCGACCGTTACAAATCTAACCCATTAGCTTTATATCACTATAGAAAAAATAATTTAAAGTACATATTTTTAACTGATTACTGTTTGCATGAATGTTATCAGAAGTACAGCACAAGGTAGTATAATTTTATGAAATAATTGTTAAACATACACACAATTGAGGGTGTATTTCATAAACTTTGTGTACTTACTAAAGTAAAACTCATATTTTTTTCCTTCGTATTGTATCTCAACGGTAGTAATATACACCACACAGTTTGTGTAATGTTGAATACCAACCAACTTTTTAAATAATTAAAATAAATTTGTTGTTTCATACCAGAGTCAATATTTGCGTTTGAAAAGCTTTGCCAACCAAATCTTCGCTTTTCGTTCTTTGATGATGTTCATATAAGTGTTTACCCTCTGTGCACTGGTAGGTCCAATAGTAGGGTACAGAAGCGCCCCAAGCCTGGGAAACAACGCGCACTGTATTGCGTGTCTGCGCAGTGTAGCGTAACCCATGTCTTGTAATATCTTCGCTTGTCGTGCACCCTGCATGTTCCACCGTGTGTGCACCGTCGCATAGACTGGTCGTTTCCTTGAGCATCTAGTTATGAATGAGCTCGAAAACACCGTTCAATGAATGAAGGAACGAGTCGGCTGATGAATGGGAAGGTTGTTCCAGTGTATGCACGAGTGAGCGTGCGTATGAGGAAAGGGAATCCCTCTTGTTTTAATGACGATAACTCACTTTTTTCCCTGGTGCAATCACTACCATCGTCCACATCGCCAGTGGTATTGAATGGTGGCCGGCAAAATAAACTTTTCATTCATATGAGACTAGTTGGGAAATTATGAAAAAAAAAATCTTAGCTCTGTACAAAAAACGGAGCACAAGCAAAACGAAGTAAACCAAACCCACTGCTTCAGGGAGGCAAGTTTGCGTAACAAGAAAGTAACCGTTCGAGAAGAGGCCACATTTGCGGGGATGTCGTACGGTTGGTGCATATGATGAGAGTAAAGAGTGAGAAAAAATAAACCGTCCTATCTTTCATGTACATTCAGCGATTTCGATCATTTTACGCCTATGCTTTTTCACTTTATGCATCCGTGCGAGACGTGGCGGTTCGCTTGAATTTAAAGTATTTTCGTCTTCGACGTCCACACTTTCTTTGTTCGAGTGCGGCTCCTTGTTTGATTACTATTTTCAAGCCCCGGAATGGGCAAAGGGTTTATTTATTCATTTAAATTTCATTTTGTTTGATGCGTTACGACGACTTCTTCCGTTTGTTACATCTTTGTCCCTACCGTTCTACTGAATGGGTGTGCGAAAGGCAGAAAAAAATCTCAAAAAACACACACAAACACACAACGGTTACGGTCCGATAGCACTTGGTAAAGAACAGGAGAAGCGCTTTTGGGCAATGGCTAAGTAGGATTTCCACGTGATCGTGATCTCTCGTCATGAGCACGTTCTAGCGTGTATCCGGTTTTGTCATTGTTTGGATTTTATGAGATCTGTAGGAATAACATGAATAATAAGGATTGGTAGTATGCATAAGTTCTTTTATTAGTTTTGCTACATGGTATTCTACTACTATTGTAGTACAATAAAGATTAACGTTATACTAACGCATGATTATTTTGATCGAATCTCATTCCGCGTCATTTGCTTCATTCACGGTCGATCAAATATCTGTTTATGGATGTAGAATCTACAGTTAAATTCTGCTCCGATTTTACTCCTTTTGGTCGAAAGACACCGTCAAGAGTGTTATATCACTCTAAGATGAAATGATCTTTCTCCGAGCCACGCCCCAACTTTTCAAAACGTACCGTGACCTTCATATACAAATAGCAAAATAAGGTTCATCGAAGCCGTATGTAAGGAGAGTATCTCTGTACCATACAAACTTTGTATAGTTGATGTATGAAAACTACTTTTTTTTTAGCTTGAAGAGGTAGACATTTTCGGACCCGACGCATACCAAAATGAAAACTTCGACTACGTGATATAAATAATTGTAGTAAATCTTGTTGGGCAAGGACAACCAGCTTGATAGCTAAGCAAGAAAGATTATAGCAATTACTGTGCAAAATATTATGCAAGTGAGAGTTATCAAAACAATTTGTTTGATATTCATTTATAAAAAAAGTTATACATTTAAAAAAAAATGTTATTAAGTCAACTATTAAGTACTTTCTTTGTACATTATGTGTTTACAAGCCGTCATTATACTGTAATAAAACAAGGGAGCTGACAAAGCCATCTTATCTTTGTGAAGAGAAAACCAAATATCATGCTCGGATAAACTGAATTCAAAGTTGAGGGCGCATACTTGTAAGATATGTTTTGAATGCGTATTGTGTGAACTTGTAGTTGCAGTGAGCTCCATTCACTTGTAGCTTGATGCATATTGATACACATCCCATTACCATTTGTGATAACGTTTCCGTAGTTAGCGGCTGACGGCGGGGCAGGTTGGCAAACTTGTTTGTAAAAGTCTGGATCGTCGTCTCCTAAGACAATGGTCGTAAACAGACTCGATGTTTGTAGCCATATTGTCGTCCCACGGTAGTTGTGACCGTAAAACGATCACCCAGGCTTTAACCGGCAAAGTGGATTCCGAGTGCCGGTTGACCATAATAAATGTGCTCATTCTTCAACCAGCATCGGTTGGCAACAGCAAAACGAGCTGAGTTTTGCTATGTTATATTGGAGATTGTAGGTTGGTGTCACAAACCATGATCGTTTGCAGTAAAGCTGTCTAAACTAGCCGTTCAGAGCTTTTTGAGACGGTAACAATTCTACAACTGGTTACAATTTATGCTACAACTTAGTACACAGTAGAAAACTTGTAGTGAAAAAGGGTGTTTTCATAGTGCGTATTACAGATCGGGTTACTCATGAAATGTTATAGTAAATCAAAAATGCAAACATATGTGACAAATTTCGGGATGTTAATATATTGGAAAGTAGATCTTGAAAATTTATTATATGGATTGTTTAAGTTGATTTGAACTTTCTCCCAGATATAACCGTTCCTATTAATCTGACACAGCATTAAGCCGGATAACGCATGAGTTGTTCGGCCCGGGTTCAAATCTCTATTAGATATCCAGTTTTGAGAGACCACGCATAGTCCAGAGTGTGGTATTTTTGTTTTCATTATCCATCATGATAATTGTGTGTGTAAGTAAAACACATTCTTTTTCTTAGAACTAACGTAAACAAGAATGCTAAACATTATGTAAGTTGTAATCTAAGAGCGTAAAGAACGGAAAGATAGACGTGACTAAGGAAATAATGCATACATTATGCACGTATAAATAAAATACTGAAACCGAGCGGAAACTGCTAATAGAAGCGACTGCGTGGCGGATATGAATAAATATGAAGGAAGTGTTGAATTTATCCTCCGCACATTAGATTATGGAGAACTCGTCACACATTGGCTTTACTTTCGATAGCTGACGGTAAACCGAATCTTTTCGTTGGCCTCTTCGTAAGTGAATATTATAAAAGTAGAGAGTAAATATCAAATGAAAAAAGAGGATGCCGGTTACTGCAAGCGTATTTGGTAGTTTGTATTCATTTTCCTACTTTAACTGTTAGTGAGCGTTGGTGTAAAATAAAGCTTCAGTATAAACAGGATTGTTCAGGTTTTCAAGGATTGCTAATTTTCAATCGAAAACATTCGTCGTTACATATTTCCCATTTCGCAAAAACAGATGTTTGAGTTTGCAATAGTTCCTATAATCTTCAGGACAAACAAAGGTTGTCAGCGTTTCTATAAGAATTAATTGAAGTATCGACCCCACTCATAGAGTAAAACTAAGTGCAGGAAACCAAGCAAAAGTGCAAGATATAGCTAAAATTTATGTTATAGTAAGTTGTAAAAAATAATAAAACACAAGTTTTTTTGAACTATGTTTTCAAGAAGTGTCTTAATAACCTAATCAAATTTATATTTGTGTTGATGAAATGTTAAACATGTTCCATAGTTCAAAAAGTGCCGAGCAAATTTGTGCGTAGCTAAAGCAGGAATATTAGTGTCAAAACAAACCTTTCACAATACAATTGGATAATCTGCAGTATGGCCAAATGTTATAGGATATTGGAAAAAATATAACACTGGCAATGCAGACCAGACACTGCGTGAGCTTCTGACCTCTTTTGCTTACAGCAGAAACGGTTTGCTATTTCTTTCTTGTCGTTTAAAATATCATCAATTATTACTGTGATTGTAATGGTAATTATGTCGCTTATCTGTACTCAAAAGATTTCATTTTAATGTATATCGGTCAGTCGTCGTCAGAGTCTCTAAATGGAATTTAGGGTAGCCAAAACATTTGCTTAGTAGTACACTGCATACCCTGATCCATTCATTGTAAACCAGCAACCTAAATGCATTAGCTCGCGAAAGCACGCAAACAGACGGGAACGCACATTGGACGCATACTCGCTCTTTGGCCATGGAAAAGCGATTGTTGTTGCGTATGGATGGTTACGTGGCTATACCGAAATCGACAAAACGACAGGAAACGTAAAACAATAGGCATTCATTTTACTGTGTGTGTTTCTTATCGTGGAAATGAGAACAGTGGTGACTTCGTTTTCAAATGTCCCACCGCGTATTGTTTGGTTGAACTTTCACAAAAATATGGATATTTACTCATTACGCTTTGTGATATGTTGAACTAGCGTAATTCACAAAACGTAAAATGGCTAAGCAGAGTTTCTGGCTTGAATTGTTATTTGTTTAATGTTAATGATTTACTACTCGCTTTGCCAAACTTCATACCATGAAACGAATAAAATTTGAAATTGAAATCGTCTAAGAGAAATTTAATTCCAATAATCCTATAATTCTGTATCTTTTCATTTCAGTATTCCGGCATTCGAATTGGTCCAGTTGTTAAGCGTGATGTTATGAAAGCATCTACAATGTTGGAGCATGAAAATCAGTAAGTAGAACTATTTCATGAATAAGCATAATATCTTGTCTATTTGAGTTTAGTTGCGTTCACAAAAATGTCTTATCAATTGAAAAAATGTAACTTTTGCAGATATGCTACCATATTAGCCTTCGATGTGAAAGTAGAACGAGACGCGCAAGACTTGGCGGACCATTTGGGTGTGAAGGTTTTCCAGGCAGACATCATTTATCATCTATTTGATAAGTTCATGGCGTATCGGGACGAAATCAAACAACGGAAACGAGACGAATTTAAATCGATTGCCGTTTTTCCATGCAAGCTAAAGGTAGTGGAATTACTTTATTAATCCTAGATTGTATTACAATCAGCGGAATGTTTGGTTTGATGCATTGTGACAGGCAATAATTCGTATAACCGTCTTATCTCGTTACAGATTTTACCACAGTTTGTGTTTAATTCACGTGATCCAATCGTGGTTGGAGTAATTGTGGAGGCCGGTATTGTGAAGGAGGGTACACCAATTACAGTGCCTAGCAAAGAGGTATGTCAATGTTTATTTAAATACATATTATCTGTTTATACTTTATCGGTAACGTGTAGATTGATGCAATATTCAAACGTCGTACGATGAAATATTGGAAATCATTCAATACCATCAACCGTAACCTGAACAATTCCAAAATGTGTGAAAACGTCGCATATAGAAGAAAGATTGTGCTATTTACAACCTATATGCTAATAATAATTCAAATTCGGGGAAGCAAAAATATGACGAATCATTATTATTCTGTGTGTGTGCTTCGTGCGATGATTCTACGCTTTGTGGAAGAAGATTTGAAATGTTTGACTGGTTTGCAATACTGTCTTAGTTGGTGGTCCGTAATATATTTGTAGAGCTACTAATTCGTTACTGTACCGTCTTGCCATTTTACATTTTCTTAAATTATGTGAAAATGCGAAGCAATAAATGTTCATTCGTAAACCCAGGAAATCTTAAAAAAAAAATCAAATGCGCATGCGCATTTGACTCTTCAGTATGAATGATCGCAAAGCTGGATGTACAAATGTACATTTTGTGTTACAATAAATCTTATATGGTCTTGTATAAAAACATAAATCCATAAAACAAAATGTTTTATAGCCATTTTACCAACATGCATATCTTGGTCTGTAGCCATATCTGTACATAAAGCACGTACGCATCACTTCAAAGTCTATGCGTAAATAAAGCAACAACCACAGCAACAGAACGACCGGAAGGAAGTGACGAGGATAGAGCAAGAAGGGTAAATAACGAGATCCGGGGCAAACATATGCTTCGCAATCTGTACCGTGCGCTAGCACCGCAGCTGATCGTAAATTCTTCATTTCCTCTGACGCCGCACGAGTCACGGACCGGTCGAATGTAAGAGAAAGGAAGCCCCTGTAGTTAAGCGTATGGGGGATTAAATCGGAAGCAAACCAGCAAACGAATACACGAACGAACGAAAAAACGAAAAGAACGGACAAGAAGGAATGAGCCAAACATAATTTCCGGATGTTATTCTTCCGGTCTTTCATTTAAGAAAGTGCGGTGCCACGGAAGACGGTAGGAAGGTTTTGATCGTTGTTCCGCTTTGGACCGGAACTGTTCCGCTGTTGCGATGAGGCAGGTTTTTTTTTTTTTTCATTCTTGTTCTATGCGTTTTGCGAGCTTCTTCTTTGGTTTGCTGTTGTGGTATGCCTATTATTCCGTTTTACTTCCGGCCTATGTCAATGGTGCGGGATGGTAACTAATGGAATGGAATTTGGAAAAGTAGATTTTCGTGTTACATTTTACCCGCTTCTACGCGCCTCTGTCTCGCTTGCACTTCCGTCCGGTATGTATAATTTTTGTACTTGTCTCATCTTCTAACTGACCTTCTGTACTTCCGGTTCTTCCGGTCGTGAGTACTCGCGGGACATCTGTTTCTCCTGCTTCTTATTTTAATGGTACGTTTTGCGCCTTGCGTGCCTTGTGTGAGAACAGATCGGTTCGAATTTGAGAAGGGCAAGCTACAAAAGCATGAATGAATGTTCCCTACTCTTCTTCCTCCGGTGTATTTGTTCGCGTTGACGACAACGGTGTGTTTCGTTTCGAGGGGTTCAAGAGCGCTACGCTACGAAATCATGAATGAAATATCTGAAACTTAACAATACAAGAAAACACACCGTAACAGATGACGGCTTAAAACTATGTTGTGTTGTGTTTCACAAACGTAGTGATTGTTTGCCAGGGCTTGCAGATGAAAGACAAATACAAATATATGGTAGACAGGAACATTGAATGAAGCAGATTTATGTAATTATGCGTTTCGTTTTTTTTTTGTTTCTTTTTACGCCAGGTGCGAAACACATATAAACTAAACGGATAAGAAACGCAATCCAGTGTTGAAAATTTGTTTTGTTGTACATTCTATATTGTACATTTTATTATTGTTTTACATTATACATTGTTTTGTTATTATTTTTATTACTGTTAACATAATTGCTCATCAGGCAGAAACTGCCTACATAACATAAAATATACAGAAAATATTAATACTAAGAGACCTACACCTGAACACAAGAAAACAATCATTGAGCGTTGAAATAAGTAAATATATAAATTAATAAATATTCTTGAAGTAGATATGACAATACCCAGCGAATTTGTCAAGCAAGTTTTCCATTCCAGTCAAACATTCGTTTAACTTGATCATGAACGTTAGAATCGTTTGAAAAATAACAAAGCAAGATCTATAATTAAGGTCTGCCTAGAGTTGGTTTCTCTGACCACGCCTCGGGTAACCACAGCATAAACATCTACAGGACCGGGATTCTCTATTGAGCATAGACCCAGCGTTTTTTTTTTAATTCAAAAAGGACGGCCTGGCCGTATTGCGTAGACCCAGCGGTAACGTCATTCAATTAAAATGAATATTATTTGTGATAGGATCATAAATTTGCATTTTAATTTATATTTTTTTATTTGTAACATTTCGTTTGTTTCTTTGTATTTTTTCAATTTAAATAAGATAACTATTTCATTGATGTAACTCTAATCTGATGAAAAATGTAATTAACGATAATCATATTTGAGTATTCATCGAATATTCATATATTGTACAGTTAAAAAAACGTTGATAAATTTTTAATTTAAAAGAACTATTTAATCTGAATTAATCGAGAGAATCGGATTATAAAAAATTCCTTTCTTTCTTTCATTTGTGCACATGTAGCATATAGCACATGTTCAACGATAGTGTTACTATTTCTTTACTCATTTTCTATTCTGATAATAAAATTGATGATGTGTTCACTTTGATCTAATATGTGCATAAGGATCAAGCTTCTTCTTGGCTTAACGTCTTCTAAAGTCATGCCGGCCATCGAAGTGGCTTACTAGACTGCCGATACCACGTAGTTGGATAGTCCGTCCTGCCTACGGGAGGACAGTCCGGATGGGATTTGAACCCCGGTCCTGCCGTTCGAAGACCGGCGCCGAACCACCGGGCAGCCCCTAAAACCAAGCAAAATCTATATTATTAAGTAGAAAATATTTATAATCTGTCATACATACTTCATAATAAATCGATATTTAAAGTAGATCCGTCCGATAACAGATTGACAGATTATCAAAAACGCTACAATTTTTTGAATTTTGTTGTTGGAAATGTTTTGAAGCCAAGTTATACTTTTGAAAACGTCCGGTCGAGACACGTAATCGAGAGCAGCTTATACCTCCAAACAAACTGGGCCCATAAATTAATTTCCAGACACTGACGTTCTCTACCTTAACTTTGTAACTCGTCGACACACCTTTGCCAGTTCTAACGTCTCCTGTTTTCAAAGCGAATAAAAAAACTAACGAGTTTCGAGAGGCTTTTTCCGGTGTAAAAGACGACAAGATCTTAACCATGGCCCAATCTTTCGTTGCTGCTATTTTCGTTTCTTCAGGTCCAATTCGGTTCTGTGCTACCTTCATACAGTGTGTGTCCGGTGATTGTGGAGTCAAGTTACGTATCCAAAAACCTGTTGGTGAATGCACCATGTAAGACATAAGACATGCCGGGATAGTAGCAGCACAATTATGATACGTTCTCGTGTTTCCTCTAATTTGGAGCGTTTGTTGTTCATTCATGGATATTTAGACCGATGCCGATACCCGTGCTGTCGTTTTCTTTTTCGGCTCTTATTGTTACATTCGCCTTGTGTTAGAGGACAGCTTTTGGTAAGTGTTGTTGCATCTTAAGGATGCCCAAAGTGTCTTTGATCTTCAAAAGTGCTTTCAGTCATTTGGTGTGGCGTTTTGCCTGATCTATGGAAGTTTGTCGATAACTTTATGCTTATCACATATTCCTTCCTTTGTTCCTTAGGCACATTTTGAACAGATAGTTGAAGTAGAGGAAGTTAATAGAAATATAACACGACTAAAGATTAGCGACAGCACTACGTAAGAGCATACGGCGATGGGTCCAAAGGAGAGCACAGAGTTAGGTAAGGCGTGTTGCGGTATAAATTAACAGCAGGGGATAAAAGGGAAAAGTAAAAAATTAAACCACCGATCAACGATTCAGGGCTTCCTGTTTTGATTTTATTTTTTCTCGCCCTACGGGAGCCTGCTCAACAGGTCGCTGATTAAATGTGGCGCGCTGGTATGGAGCCCTCCTTGAGAAGGCTGCGATACCTGGCTTCCAGCACTGAACCATCGGACAGTTACCTACCGGATGTTGACCGGCTCGGGATGTAGCATTTTCTCTTATTTATGATGCTGATAAGCTCGCTGCTGTTAGGCGAAAGGTTTTCGTCGTTGTTGTTACATGCGATCTTCTTCATTTGGATCTTTAACAAATTATTTCTTATGTGTGCCGCTAGCCATCCGTTTTTACTTCACATCACACAATTTACGATGCGTTCTATGCAGAAATCTACTGCTGTTGTTGCTGTTGTTGTTGTTATATCTCATTTCCTTTTCAAAAGACGTTTCTGTTCTGTATGAAGAAATAAAACAAAAGTATTTTCAGACAGCAAATGAATATTACTTCGGTATATCATCAGGACACAACTTTCTGTTAAAAAAAAGGAACATCTCTTGGGTGTGGTATTTTTATTGCAGATATTTCCTATAGCAGATAACTGTCAGACATGAATTGGTCCACAAACAGAATGATTTATTTGTATTATTTGATGTTAATACTAAATGTAATAATACTGAAGCGAACTGAGATACTTAGCAAATCTTATTTTAGGGGTTACTTTTTCCACCATTTACCTTTAGATTTACTTTAGAGTGTTCGGCACCGAATGAAATAAACGAAGTTCTGTCATTTTCTATTTTTACACGATTCATGCGAGATTTAAACGTGTATAAAATATACAATCAAGCACATATGCTCAGATATACTGAAAAATTATACAAATCATAAAATTACGCTCTCAGTTCAAGTAAACAGGAAATCGACACATAACATTCATACTATACTGTATGTGGACGTCCTGCAAATAAAAACACGCCTCTCTGCATCGTTACCCAGTTACGGATAGCAAATCATAAGCAGGGTACTGTGTCAGTTTTGTTGAGCGTTACTATTTATCAGTGTTGATCAATTTGTCAACAGTAGAAAGAACCACAGCTTCAAGCGACATACAACAAAGAAGCAAAAAAAAAAAAGAAATAGCCATCTACAATCCACATGGTACGGAGGATCAACTAGAGCCATGGTTATGTTCCATTGCTAAACTTATGCGATTGGTTTATGTGGAAGGGAACGATTTGCTTATCAAGTTTGCAATGCAACCGACAGTTTACCGGCCATACGTTAGCAAGTTTGCATATTTGATAAAAAAAAATCAGCTTCAAACCAGACACCGTAGCGCCGAGTTTAGCTTCGTTACCAATATGCGCGCACATGCCCTTTCACAACTAATCGCGAAACGCATTTCGCTGAGCGTGTGAACCTCGGGGAAGGTCGATTCTCTTGGGGTTCTAGGAATAGTATAGCCCGAAACTGAGGTAATTCCTAAGTCACAGTTCTGTCGAATACTCTGGCCATCATATGTCTCCTAGATGTATTCTCAAGTCCACGCCTCATATGTGTGTTTCTATGCGGTATGTTAACCATACGAAATTTCGCAGCAGACTGCTATGCAAAGAAGACGGTGGATAGATGAATGGATTGGATGGATGGATGGATGGAGTGGTTGCTTGCTGATTTGATATTCACCACAGTCATGCACATGTGTTACGCAATTCAAAACGATCTTTATGTGTGTCGGACAATGGACACACACGCACAATACGGATGATGCCGTGCCGGTCGTGACGTGTATTCTGCATGCCAGCATAATAAGCATAGGCTATAATAGGAGGGAAAAACAAAACATATCGCCACAATTTACTGACCCCACCGGGTCTATTCTTTCCCAGGAATAGAGCGCGCGAGTTTGAACGACAAGAAGTGATGATGCGCATGGCAAAATGTACTTAGCCGTGTCAAATCAGCAGCATAGGAGCGTTGTTGGTTAAGTTAGTGCTGTTAGATGTGATGTGCCTAAGAATGAGATGCCCGCAATGGAAAGCCACGCACAAAACAATAAGTCTAGAAAATCAGTTGCTAAAGGGTGTGGCAAGCGTTGTCACTGTAAAAAACGGATACACATAATTCTCGATCAAGCGTTCTCTCGCTTGTTTACTGCTGATCAGTTTAATGGCTAGATTTCCCACAAGAAGCACTTCAAGTATGCACGGCGTGATCCACTCACTTATGAATCTATGTCGTTCATTATTAATCAATGATACTCAATGCCTCTTTAAATGAATGAAACAAAACGTTTTTTCTCAAATGGTTTTTGCTTCTTTCGTTGATATAGTTAATAACAGATACGTAGACTGTTAGTGTTAGCGAGTGAAATTATTTATTTTAATGATGATGTGCATTTGTCAGTGTAGTTATTCAGTAACTAACAATAAGAAATTTAAACACTATTATCCTATTTCTCTTCAGTTTTCTTGCCGCTCTTATTTCTTAACCAGTGCCTGTTTAGGTAAAAATTTAGTCTAAATTTCTATTATAGAGAACTAGTAATTCTAGTAGAACAGTAACAAATTATTTATCACAATTTGTTTTCCTCCTATATTCTGCTACTCTACAGTTATGATGTTCGAAACATGTTTAGAGTCGAATAGTACCATCTGGTCATCGCTATGTGTTCAGTATTGACTTTTTTCGTGTTTAGTCTATAAATGGTAAAGTAAGACGCAAAATACTCATGTTCATGTAAAAGCATGGTAGCATGGTAAATAAAATGGATGTATTTGCTCAATGATAAACTAAGGCTAGAGTGATTAGATGATACCATTTTCGAGGTGGCAATGGTGTGTTACGGAGTCGACGCCTTACTGTCTGGCGTATAGAAAAATGTTTGACAGTGTTGCTTGAATTATTTTGGTTTATTTATTGATTTTTTTTTTCATTTATTTATATTATGATAATTGTGCGATGCAATGGGAACTTCTTTCATGTGTGTGTGTGTGTAAATTTCTAGAGCTAATGCAGTGAAATATGCATGAGGTATGATTTCAACAGTTAGAAACAATTCAATTTTATCATAAAGTTTGTCATGAACACATTTAAAAAAAATGTATATTTATTTTATAAAAGAAAATCATCAAAAAAAAAACCTTTTTATGCAATCAGGATGCGTAATTTAGAAAGCAGGCATTATAGGCAATATAAATTAAAATGTTCTCTTTAGTTGAAAACCCCGATTACAACCTCCTCGGAGACGAGACCGATGAGGAACTAAAATAAACATAATTTCGGCAGCGTCTAACGCTGTTTGACACTGCAGGAGATTTATTTTCCATTCTGATGCTATCCTAAAATAACTCTCCTTCTACCCTCTCCAAACGGGGTGGCCAACGTGAACAACGCCATTAAATGGCACGATTTGATTTCAAAACTGTTTTGTTACTCTCGATTGTTTTCTTTCGTTTCGTTACCCCCTTTGCCAGCAAGGTGACATCGAAGGACAATGTGCGGCTGTGCACGCATACTATCGTTATGACTTTCCTTGGATGCTTTGTGAATGAAAATGGCCCCGGGTTAGACTCGCGAACAAATTTTCCCTAGCTTCGTATTATGAATGGGGTTGAGCAGCACACCGTTGTTGTTGCTTGGTTTAGCTTTGGTTCATTGGAGTTTGTGCCAGTTTGTATATCTGTGTGTGTGTGTGTGTGCGCGGTTGTATTCTGCACCTTGGTGTACAGTGTGTGTTTATTTTCAATGGATTTCATTCAGAAATTAGGTATGGAAAGTCTCTCTGTCAAGGGAGCCTCAAAAATGATAGAGAGAAAAATTCAAGCTTCCGATGCGGGAAAAAACCTTTTTGATTTCCATTTGTCTCTCCGCTAATTTTATTTTACTCTCTCTCTCTCTCTCCATTTGTCTTTGTTTTCTTTGTTCATTCTGTATTTGGTTGATAAAATTACTCATACAATGGCAAACAGTTTCTCCTTTTCGGAGAGTGAAAGGCATATGTATTTGTGCAGTCAAACATTCCCCTTTATGGTGTACTTAATATTTAAGGACAAACGGTTTCGGTACAACAGTGAGCGAATGAACTTCATTCATAAAATGCTGAAGCAGTGTAGCGATAAGATTTTCACCCTATTTTCAGTTTGCAATTGATACATAGTTCTGTGTTACATTTTCATTCATGAAGATTGTTATACTGCTCGTTGACGCAATCCGGTCGTTGGAAGTAACATGTTTATGTGAAAGAACAACTAAGCCTTAACTTTTACTTTAACTTTAACTTTTAACCAGACAGATTATGTGTAGATAAGCCTCGGAAGACAACCAAATCCAACATAGATTTCGATCACTTGGCTTAGTTAAATAATCCGGCCATGCTTACAAATCCCGACCTACGTAGGATTGACGTACGGATTGGTGACCGCACCTTCGAGGTCGCTCGAAATTTTACCTATCTTGGGTTAGAAGTTCGCACCGACAACAGCATTGATGTTGAGATCGCAAGATGTTGGCTGCCAACCGGTCTTTCTACTGTCTGAAGAAACTGTTATAATCAAAGCTTCTGTCGCGATGATCGAAGTTGAGGCTATATAGAACTTATATAGTCGCGGTACTCACATGGACTCTAACTAAAACTGACAAAACCCTCTTAGTAGCGTTTGAGAGGAAGATGGTCATTCTTGGCCACGTATATGTGTGGAAAGACAACGGAGGAGCCACGACAATAAGCTCCTCCGTTGTCTCTACGAGCTGTACGAAGAGCTCACTATTTTACAGACTAGCCAGGCTCAGATGTACTCGTCATGTCATCATGAACAGAGGAAGCGTGGTAAACAGAAATTGCGATGTTGTGATGACGTTGAGGCCTCCGCTAGAATGGCCGGGATAATGGACTGGCAGACGACGGCGCTAAACCTCGAGTGGTTTAGAGGATTTCTGCAACAGGTGAAACCCGCAAAGCTGTTATAGTGCCTGATAAACAAACAAATTAACTTGAAGCATTGGGACACTGAGCCCCAAGAAAGACTACAGAGTAAGGACATTCAAATACAATTAGGATTCAAAACCACATTAAGAGATTCTATTTTTATTCTAAAATGCCATTAATTCACTTAGCGAACTGTATATCACCTTAAAATAGAAAATAATTTAATATTCCAATTCCCTCCAAAACTCCCTTCGTGTCGAGGGGAGGGGACGCCAGATCTGACAGGTTCAACAACGAATGACTGCGCATACCAAGCAATGTAGCAGCGACGTAGAATGCGGGCGAGCGCATACGAATACTTAGGAATCAAGCAAGGAGAAATAAGGGTTATCCTTACCAAAAATCAGCTTTGAGGAGAGCAGATAGTGCAGAAACTCCAGGAATTGGAGGAGGAGGAAAATGTTATCACGTCACGTCACGTAACGAACTTAAAACGTAAGAAGACCTGCTGTATTAATAAGGATGAGTTTCTGGCATCCTACCAACTAGAGGACTTCTCGCGATAGATTCAGTGCTTTAAGTTTATTAAATAGTTAATTAAATTAAATTAATATTTTATATTAAACGATCAATGAGCAACGAAGAGCTAAAGACTAGCAGATAATATCATGTCATCTAGAATGGTGGGAATTGAATCCCTAAATTCCAAGATAAAATGTGGAAATTATATGGTTAAAAGTTAGAACACCGCATGGTATTGATCAGACATTTCCAGTAAATTACATCATGACATCTGCAATCACTAATGTGCTTCGTTTGCCTTTTGGCCAACGGTTTAATAAGGACTCAAATATATGTTTTAAATTGTCCGTTTTGAAATCGATCCTTACTGTTTGACATATCTGCTAGTTTAATACAAACGTTGAGCAGAAAGTGGATTATTAATTATTAACTGACATTTACAAAAATTTCTGGACTGATTCGAATATTTTGATTGACATTTCCTATGTGTTAACCGAAACTGCGCATTGCGCAAAATCTCTCTGTTTGAATATGTTATACTCGAGGTGGTGTCGGTATTACATCTTGCAATCATTACGAACACATCTCTGTATTGTTGTGAAGTGGAGAGCTTAGGTTTTCAATTATTTACTAAAAGATGAGCTTCAATGAGATGAAATTATTACCAAACTAAAGCAGAATGTTCCGAAAAACATAGTAATGAAGTAAAAAGATTTATTTCGAAAACGGCAATCGATACACGTGCTTAGACTCGCTTGTTCCCTTTATGAAACCGTTGAGACTCATACGAATACCGTTTTGCCGCACAGCTGCAATGATGATCAAAGCTGTCAGCGTTTCCATCGGTCACCATTCCAGCGCCGCTCTGCCTATCCTTCCTGATCGATTTCGCGCACGTCCGGCACGATCGTAAGCTGCAACGGAAACGGACGGCGGCACAACTTTGCGTCGCGTGGTGCTAGGCGAGGAGGTGTAAAACTGATCCACGGAATCGTATCACGATGGCTGATGTTCGCCGTACGCGATCACTCAACCGAGCAACAAACAGGAAGCAACGAATGAATGAGTTTAAATTATGAATGAATGATGCAGTCACGATTCACGGTTGTTTGTTGTAACATTCAATACAGCGTAGTTTACTGATTGGTAGAAAATGTAAGCAAATGCGTATGGAAATGGACATTTATCTGAAAGGAACAACATTATAGAAGATTTCATTCACCCCGAAACCACTCGTTTGCCAGGCTTTAAGGTTTGAATTATTATGGATTCTTCATTTAACTATGTCTGTGAATCTCACATTCATAACTTATTGTGTCGTTATGGATTGATTGATAGTGCCTTTTTATTGCCGAATCTCACGATTGAGGTTTATGTAGTTTTTAAATATTAAAGGAATTATGAATATTTGAAAAAATGAATGCAGGAACTGATGATTTTACCCGTAGCTGGATAATTAGTTCATGCCTACGGGGAAATGGTCCGGAAGGGATTTGATATCCGGATCTAGAATAACATCATCTTTCATGTCAAGAAACGTGAGAACACGAATGGAAATATACACGATGTAAACACTCGTGTGCTATGAATTTTATGTTACTCTGCGAGTTTGTTTAATTTAATTTAATTTCAAGTTGTCTTGAGACCATAGTGTGAACCGCTGCCTTAAACAATATCTCACTAACAGAAAAAATTAACATACTTGTGATCCTGGGAGGGCTGTTAGCGTAGAATTTCTTGAATTAATGTTCCCGAAGTATTTTTACATTTTTACGTTACATATTTAAAAAAAAACTAAAATACATTAACATCAAATAGGTATTTATCGCGGTCAATGCTGAACTGCGTGCCTTATATCTGAATTATCTAAAACAAATTGTGAAGTGATTATAAGTTGCACATTACTATTAATCCTTTTTTCATACTTTCGTTACAGTTTACTGACCTCGGCGTTGTAACATCTATCGAAGCTAACCATAAACAGATTGAAAGTGCTCGAAAAGGACAGGAAGTGTGTATCAAAATTGAGCCGATACCTGGTGAAACACCTAAATTGTATGGCCGCCACTTTGATGAAACCGACATGTTAGTTAGTAAGGTAAGTCTAAATCATGCTTTTTTGAAAATGGTTGTTGTAAAGTTTGTTTTTTTTTGTCAGCTGATCATACTTGTAGGGCCAAACGGTGAAATGATGAGGGTGCTGTTGTTAAATTTGGAGGTTTTGTCCTAATAATGTTTCTGTTGAGTCTATTTTTGTGAACCACAGTTCCTAATGCACTTTGCGGCTGCGTGTTGTTTATTTTAAGCCAAAGTGGCAATAGCATCATCCGCCTGTTTTGCTAGCGTTACCTGTCCATATAGTTTTACAAGCTATCCGTACCAACCACAGCAACAATAATAACATCCCCATGTGGTCGGTAGAATTCAAGTGGATGGGAGTTTAATATTTGAAAAAAGGGCAGTCTCATTAATGCGATGGCGAGTGTTAAAAATAACACACATATTCTTCAAACCCCTCATTTCTCGATATTAAAATAACTTTTTGTTGGCCCAAAATATGTATTTGTAGTGAAAAAAAACAAAACGTCTGGTGGAAAAACAGAAAGATGGTAGTTACTCGAAATGCAGAGGTAAATGATCGTGGTTATTAGTGTGTATTTTGACAATAACTTTAAACACGATTTTGTGTGTTTTAAAGTTTAAATCGACGTCTTTTAGTAATAAATCGTATGCCACATTGTCTACTATCTTTCATATCGATTTATGGGGTGAAATGGGTTATGCAAAAAAAAAACGAATTTTACAGTTTGTGGGAATACTGTTTACATTTAAAACAACTTAATCAACTAATTGTAAACTTTTGAAACAATAATTCCATACGCGTTGGCATTCCTACTGCGCGCATTAGGTTAACCAGTAGTGATGAACTTTTAGATGACGTAAAATGCGTTGCACCATTTACTTACGTCATCTGCGAATGTGTTGCTGTAGTTAGGATATCAAACCAAGCCACTGACCGACGTCATCAGGGTGGCTAACCAAATTAGGTCATCAACGCCTTCGGTCCTTGCCTTCGTTGAGGCCGGCCCTTGTTATGTTCGACTACATTTTTGTTGTTTAAATCTTATCCTTTGGTCAGCGCTTCATTAAATTTTCAACATATTGCAATACAATCAGCTTTACCCTGCTAAACGTAAGTTGTCAATGATGTTTTAAGCTTTAAAGTCAAAATCGTTTTATGTCGGCTCATTCCTATCTATATAAAAAAGCAACAAATTTATTATATGGCACTTACAACTATTGTAAATTGTAATCATTGTAAATGTTTCTAAATTGTGCAACCGCTTATTATTATTTATTTGAGTATGGCGGCTCCACGCAGTATTGTCATATGCAATCGCTTAGACTGAGCCATCAATCCATTTCCAATAAGTTTTAAGAATTCCTTTTACAAAAACGCATGTTCATTGCGCCAAACATAATGAACATCACGAAACAAGATAAACATAGTAATGAAAATTTAGATAAGAAATAGAACCATTTATTGATGGTTCACTCCTCATGGAAGAGAAGTCCGTCATGGAAGAGTGAACATTGTAATTCTAGTTTAAATCTAGTTTGAAGTTTGAAGAGTTTGTTTGCAATACATACAATATATTGTAACTCATTTTGTTATATTATCCACACAATGAAGAACATTTTATTCATGTTTTGATTGTGTACAATGAATTTAAACTCAAGCCTTATTTGGTAGGTTTGAGTGAAAAGAAGGGAATACTTATAATAATTCAAAAGATCCTTTTCACTATTCACGCCATGTGGAATGTCTCGATTGCCTGTCCAAATAAAAAAATAAAACCATTTTTCCCATTCGCAAGTACGTGACAGTAGCATACGCCTTTGCGTTTATCGATTGAAACCAATGACGTCATCAGTTGCGTTCACTGACTTTTTGTTGCTCCCATAAAGGTATTTAGATGGTTCTTTGTTCTTTCATTTGGGAATGGATGGACAAACGATTTGACCCAACAAGCCATTACGCCTGCCGATAAACAAAATTACGTTCAGTGGGAAAAGGTCGCATACTGCAGTTATGCTTGATGAATTTCAGTGCATTTAGCGTGTTTCAAGCAATATATTTTTATTATTATCAAAAATAACATACAGCTATACAACTAAAATTCTACGTATCAGGAAATCCACACAATCTTTAAAGCTTATCAAGAAACGATCAATATTTGAGGGAGGAAATAGAATGGTGGTTTTTTTTTTACAACACAGCCTTACCTTTCAACTATGACGTCAATCGCAAGCTAAACAACTGAAACACCATGGGTACATTGCTCTTTGCGAACAGCTGCCATGCGCAGTGTCCTAGTGAGGAAGGACGTTAAACAGGGGCTTGGCTGTCTTTAGTGCGAACGTTTTAGTGACTGCTTTGTACGAAATGATGTGATTGTTTGTTGTTTTTGCTCTAGCTGAGGAGAAGGAAATATTTTTTAGGAAGAAGAACTGATTATGCTTTCTTTAAATATTATTTAAAATGGTTATACGTGATAAATATTATTTTTAATTCATTTGGTACACGTGTATATACTCCTTTTAGAAGATTAAATCATCGTAAAGGTTACTTTTTCATGTAATTATCAATCACAAAACTTTTGTTCTAACCAAAACGATGACAGCTGAAAACTTAAAACTTATGTAAATAATAAAAATTGTTATTAAATCAATAACATAATCAATTAATTTGTAATTAACAATTACGTTCACAACAATGATAAAGAGTTTAGTTAACTTTTATACTCACATCATGTCCTATTAATTTTTGTTTTTTTGGGACGAAGTGGGACGGAAAATAAACTTAAAATTTCAATAAATATTGCGTTTCTTTTCTGACCCACAGATATATTTATTTCGATAATCAATTTTCTCTATTTCTTTGGTCGAGACAATCTTAAATTAAAGTTTTTGCTCAATATTAATATAATTTGCTATTTGTAATTGATTACTAAATAATAATCAATGGAATGAGTAGATACTGAGCAGAACGAGTGTACCAATAGCTACTAATTGTAATTCTTAATTTTAATTTAAGTTTTGCATTCTCAGCTCATCTTGAGCTGATTTTGTACAAATTTCTCAAGGCATTTTCGCCTTGTTTTTGTTATTATGTATGAGTTATTTTACATTTAACATAGGCCATATCGCTTTCTTAATCAGCACAGGTGTAGCATTTCATAATGCCTATTACTTGATAATAAATCCTGCGTAAGGTAAGCTTCATCCTTTCGGAGGTTTCGATGTGACCTTGAAATATTATATAAACCTTGGAAACAATGTTATAACAAAGGTTTGCTTAGGTTTTTGTTGTTAATTTACTATGCGTGCTTCAAATTATTTAACAATTTGAAACAAACGCAAATGAATTTTACATTTCTTTGTTTAAAGTTTATTACAGTATTGAAAACGCATTGGTCCTTTTGAAGGTCAAGTCTTTAGTAACAACACGCATACTAATGCATACTAAAGACTTTAATGGAATTTCACGGTCTTGTCGCAATTAAATTCAGTGCATATTGAATGTCACGATGAATTGTTATGGAGGAAGTATAACCAACAATGAAATGTGTCCTAATGAACCATTCGCAACATATACCATAAGCATATACTGACACGTACGGATATCATTAATACGATAAAGTTTAAATAGTAAAATGGATCCTCGAAATTATGATTAACAGTGTGCGTAAAATAACGAAATCAATGCACGAATTTTAATTCGATAATATGCTGAATTCTTTGAATATCTATTCATTTGGAATGATTGAAACTTTGTACATTTAGTATGTTTCGCATTTATTATGTTTAATAAGAATCTCAATAACTGCATTTAAAGTGTTGCCAATATTTTGTATATGCATCATTTAAATTAGTTTGTGCTACCATTTGCTAATTTGTTTTGGAAATTGCCTCACGGAAAGTATTAAAATTCATACGTCAATGTGTATGCTAAAAATCCAAACCCCCATTCCATTCATACTTATCCCGATCATGTTCCATTGACGTCATTGTTGACCTAATTTCGTAACAGTAAATTGAAGGTTGGGGCTCGCTTCCGGGATGAGTTATCCTGTGGGCTGGGAACATCGTTCCCAGCTACGTCCCTTTCAAGGCCGTGCCCCGAAAGCTCTCCGAAACCACTATGGGCATTGAACACATAGGGAACATTCATTGAACACCACCGGGAATGGCTGGCTTACCGATCCAGGGCAGCCTTTTTGGATGGGAACGATGCATTAGGGAGGCTCGTTTGACATAGCAGGCTTGCCACGGGGGCCGGGCTGGTTGGCTCAGTGCTAAAAATATCAGCCACGGCTCCTCTGTGTCTTATTTATATTCGTTCAATCCTTGTTGTTTTGCGTTTCCAAGGTAAGCTGTTGATAGGCACAACCGATACGAAACTGCCCGTCCCAAGTGCCCGTCATAACGGGATATATCGCTTATCCAGGACCAGTTTCACCAGTTTTCTCCCCCTAAGCTCCGGGTCGTGGCTTTTGTGCTAAAAATAGCTCGACCTGTTGTACATTACCATCGCCACCTTCTGGTCCTGTTCCTGGTCTTGGTCGAAATATTTCCCACATAATACTGTGTACGACTCAAACACGGACAAAGAGAAAGCATATACTTCTGCAGAACATCGAATGAAGTTGGAATTTTCGTTCATTCATCGTTTAGCGAACATAACAGTGAATCCTGTGAAAATATATAAATAGTTTCTAATGTACAATAATTCTTTTGGTGAGCAAAAGATTCTCTTTAAAAAGTTTATTTAAACGTTTATCGTCAACCATTTCATTATTGACCGTATTTAACGTATTTGAACATACAAAAATGCAAAGAAAAGCTCACTTAGTATGGGAATGTTCTTTCATATCGGCTAAATTCATTCATACAGCATAGAAACAGGCGTTAAAGCAATGTGCAGCCGACGTATCCCAGTGACCTACTTTCACGGGCACGTTACCCAGGACTTTATCGATTTTTCGAACAACGAGCGCATTCGCATCACGAACCTCCTCCACCTCCAGCAGCACAGCAGCAATGGTCATGCTACCATTTTCGGGAATCTTTTTCCCTTCGAACGTATATAATCCCCGAGCCATAGGGCTGAGTGTATGTACACGCCACCAGTATCCTGAAGAGTTGTTCTCTCTTTCACACACCATTCATTGAACCGCGTGCCTACCATGCTATGTAGGGTTCCCGTTTTCTCCAACATTCGCACCTACCCCAGCTACTAGCGAACCTGCACGGTTCGCTTCCAAGCTGGTAGATATCGGTTGGCGTAGTGTTTCGCCGTTTCCCTACCACAAATATTAAGCTCAGCGATCAAGAACGCAGCAACATTCAGGAGGTTGCCTGTCTGCTTCCTGGTGGGCTTGGTTCTGTATGTTCGGTTCCTTCATCACTACATAACACTAGCGCAAACACCAGCAGCCATATACTACTTCTTGGAGGAATCCATTTACATCGTGCTGCTGCTATATTTACCGAGCACCGACCTTTTTCCACATCCCTTAGATACATGCCCCTTGGGCGGGTTCGGGTTCTGTCGGGGTACTACGGAATGGAAACATGTGTAGGGCTTGTGGAATGTTGTGGATCACAAGTTGTGACGTCGAACTAAACGATTCTAGCGAGTGGTGGTGGTGTGATGCAATAGCAACGATGGAGGCTGGTACGGTTGGGTTGGGAAATTTTTGGAAAAGCTTCCAGGCTAACGCACAAGAAACAGTGGCTTGTGATGACGTCAATCGTTGCCAGTTCTTTCGACCCAATTTATATCGTTGGCCCCTCGTTGTTGGCTTTGTGCTCATGAAAAGTTAAATTGGATAGGGGAAACAGAAAAAGTGACTCCATTTTTTTAAACATTTGTTTTAAAATTAGATATTCTATCAACCTGTTAGTGATAAAAAGGATGCAATAATTATAATCACTTAAAATGCTATCATTGTTCAAGATTGGACGATGCTTTAATTCGACACAAGAATTGAAAAATTAGTATTTTGGGGTTTCACGACGAATGATATTCTATCACTGAACAGATACAATATCATTCGTGAGGTAAAATATGAATAACTATCCCGTTCGTCGTCATTCAAAAGCAGGCTTTCAGTTCAAGGACTCAGTACATGCGGATGAGAATGGTCAATCAATAAAATTTAGTCAATGAATATGTGCTCCATAGCTCGCACTTGATGATGTCAGTAAGGGTTGAACAAGTTCATAGAATATAAAACCTTGTTTCATTGATTAATATGTTCATGTGTTTTGTTTTATTTGCAACAATGTACAAAAAATCTCAAACTCTTTTCTTTCCTTTCACTCATCTTTTCGTTTCAGATTTCCCGTCAAAGTATCGATGCGTGCAAGGATTACTTCCGGGATGATCTTTTGAAATCCGACTGGACGCTTATGGTGGAACTCAAGAAGACCTTCCAGATATTGTAGATGGAGGGTTTTTGATGTCAGTTTTGAATGGTTTTATTTTTGTGTGTAATGCTTTTTGTTTCACATTTTTTAGTGTTTGCTTAGAGTTTGTTGCGTTTCTGCCTCTCGGTGTCGTTGAGTATCACGAGCACAAGCCAACATAAAATTGTGTCCGATATGTTTTACTTTATTTTATCAGTGGTTTCCAAAACAAAACAAAAAATATTTCAAAGTCAAAATGCATTGTTGCTAGTCTCTTTGGTTTGATTTGTAAAACTAATTTTCGATCGAAATTGAATTAAAACAACATAATTTTAATTCTCCATCCTTATTGTGTTCTTTTTTTACCGCAAAAAGATTTTTTTCAATACTGTTTACATATTTATGAAAAGCCCAATCCCCAATCAGCAGCAATGTCGTAATTTAATCCAGCAAACAATCACAAATTCTGTCTGATATTGTGCAATATTATCGCAAGATGTGTCGATCGATCTAATCTAACGATCTAATTAGTGAACAGCAATTCGAGTAATATTTAATGTCTGATTTCCCAACAAACCAAACGAACAGCAAAATATTCCCATTGAAAACGACGCATCAAAAATTCTTACGAAAACTTGTTTAAACTGGAAAAGGTACTACCATAACAACAAAGTCTACTTGTTTGCAAAACATATAAAAAAAATGTGAAAAGTGAAACCAGCGCAGACTAATTTAATGTAGAAAATGGAAGAAACTTATACAAATGAAGAACTGATAAGGTAAGAGTCATTTGAGAGAGTCATAACCCTCGCCGTAATGTATATAAATATCACAACAAAATGTATGATAAAGTAATCGCGTAACTATGCCAGTTTTCGATTTTTGATCAAGAGTTTTAGCAAAGTAAGAGTACAAAAGTGTTTCTAATCGTTAGTTAGACCTTTTAAAGGGTTTCACATCCCGTATTCGTATGACCGAAAATAGGTGCAAAAAAGATGTTTCCATAGTGAATAATATTTCTTGAAATTTGATTTGAAACCCGCCAAAAAATGGCTCGAAAGTTTAACGACCAAAATGATGGTGCTATTTTATTAGCAACCAACCAGTTTTATTGACATTCACAAGGATGTTCATGGTAAACAGCTGCACTAACCTACCTATCCTAATATTATAATATTACATCGATTAGTCTTATTTGTGAATTATGAAATTATTAACTATTGAAATACTACAGAACAGTTTTTTTTTGTACCGTGATGAGTTAGTTGTTGAATTGATATGCGGCTGGGTTTGACGGCAATCAATTTGCTTGGGACGTAGGCTGATTCAAACAGATCGATTTAGCCAAACTGTTGACGTGACGGGTATCGTATGGCGTGCAGAGTAAGTGGTGCCAATGGCTGCCGTGGCTGTCGGTTATTTTGAGATTTCTAAGAATGAATGAACTTCCAGCGTGAAGGCTTAAACAAACACACTGTTAATCCACGGAGAATCATTTTTGTTTTACGCATAAGAGGCACCACCACCCACAGGTTGTTACATACACACACACACATATAGATTGTGCAAAATAAGCGAATCCCTGCTGAATATTTGCTTCCCTAGCTTAAGTTTACGTGGGAGGTTGAATTTGGTCAAATTTATCGTACGGAAGAAAACATCCATTATTCAATTTCCTGTTCACTCTATAGCAAGATACGTAAGCACGAGGTAGAATGTTGTAGTTTCCAGTAGAGAGCTATGCACAGTATTAAAATAGCATTTAGAAGCTTTAATGACGATGATATGTAAAACAAAACCGGACATGATTCCGTTTGCTAATTTCAGCAAGGGCCAGGGCTGCTCAAATATATTTATTGACCCGTCAGAGGATTCGTGCATGTACATGTCTGACAAATTTATTAAGGTTAACCCAAACCCCAGCCAGTCTACCAGCCGGGCAAAATCGAAAGTTCAATATAGGTCCTTCTAAAAAACAAAAACAACATGCACTTAGTCAACCGCACTAAGCAAAGATTATGACCAGTCGCGTACAAAAATGTCTGGTTACAGTTACGTGTAAATGATAAGCAATACCCAATTATGAAACGCTACAATACTGGGCGTGAGTGAAAATGGCGTTCACTGTTTGTATGCCAAAGCCTCGCCACACTAAGCACGCAACGCAGCAAATCCTACAAAGCGACCCGGTCAGCAACAAAACGGTTCGCCAATGATCGGCTTGCGCAAAGCGTATGTGCGCATACCGAAGCGTACTTGTCGCGTTTCCGGTTGGGGTGTTAAATTCCAGCCCCACACGGGTCGAAATTCTAGCGACCGCAGCAACAATTGAATGGGAAAGCGCATCCGGTATTGATTTTTGTTTCCTTCCAGTGGCGATGATGCGTGTTTCCGCCGTATCAGTCAGCAGGTTCCGTCCATCATTAAAGCCCAGGTTCGATAGTCGTTTGCTGCGAATGCTGATGTCACCACACAGGTGTGTGTGTGTGTGTGACACTTTGAACAATTCCACAACACGTGGCTAACTGTTACAGTTTTGCTATTAAATGGTTGGAAATGGAAAAAAGCGATTTTGGCCGTACAGACTAAATAAATTAAGTAAGGATAAAATCTGCAAAGTGTTTATAGAACCGCAATACATTTTTGCTATGTTGCTCGTTGCTCACTTGTGTGCGAGTGGTTGTTTCCCGTTGCCATACCTACCTGACTTGAAACCTTTTTTTTGTGAGTGATGTAGTTTACTGTTCTGGTATGGAAAATGCGTTGGCGCAGTGACGGTATTCCTACGCATTCGCTCCAGATGTGAAGTGAAAGTCCCCGCCTTCGGGCTACCAGTATTTGTGTAGGTGCTTACAGTTGCCAGAAATGCAACACAAGAAGCAAACTTTACCATGTAACGTTGATCGGTCGACAAGCCCACGTTGAAAGCTTCACTCATCTGAGTGAAGGAGTGAAGGAAAAAATTCCGTGCCCCTGATAAGTCTGAAACAATATAAATAGCGATTACGATAACAGTCTACGAAAAACGTGCCTTTTCTATTTGCTATATGAAAAACAAAACCATCGTGGTAATTAGATTTTATTAATAAAAATAAAAAAGAAGTAAAGATCATCACCTCGAACTCAGCCCCACTGAGTCCCAAAGAAAAAATTCCGCTCCAAACCGTTCTAGGTTGAAAAACAATTATTAGACTTTTGGTAGCACAATAAATATGTACGCCACTCGTCGTCCATTGTTTTCGCATCCGTGTCGCGGTCCTTACCGGTCAACATTACCCGCCATCGCACAAATGGACAACGCAACCCGTCACGATTGAAATGGGCGTATGGCGATGGTGTTGCATCCGGTCGGTCCGGCGGCTTTCGGCCACCTTTGTAAAAAGAGGTGACGCGTTACCCGTGAATGGAATGTTTAATTGTTGCCCACAATGCAACGCGATGCGCGTGCACTGTTGATTTTTTGCCTGTTCGTCGCAACCTGTATTGACTATGTTGACTCATACACCACTTTTGAGTCGTTCATGGTTCTATGATATGTAACGTTTAAGTTTAGCTCTTTATTAGTCGATAACGCTTTCAAAAAAACAGATAATTCTGTGGTTTCGATTTAGGCTTAACAACTATTAACATTAAGCTACTATCCCTTTTTCTGTCGGAGTGGGTAAAGCAATCAGGATGCGCATGGAATGATTGCACGAACACCAATGGAATCTTCTTTTTTGTGTTGAACTATGATGTATTGAAGATATAAGCTATTACCATATCCTCAGTATGAGAAAATAAACATTTCGAACGACAAGGCTGTAATACTTGAATGTCGCAAAAAGTGGTTCAAATTAATCACACTCGAACCTCCGCCAGCATAGATTCCTTTGGCCAACCTTATCTATCTGGTTCATTGTTCCTCTATTCTTCTTTTCCCTCTGCCAAAGATCAGCACACTTCGGCATGCATTTGGCCACACATGTGGGTTTTCGTGCGTCTTAACATGTTGGTGTCGGTTTATCTTCACATATACTGGGATGCCTTTGAAGAGACACTTTTTATCCCTCTCCAGATGCGGTGCTTTTGCTATCATGCATGCTATCTCCGGATTGGATTGCCGTACGCTGTTCCCGTTGGCGTCGGCACTCGCTCCAGCAAGAACGGCTGGGCAAAACAAAACAAAACAAAATGATCCCAAATAATACACAAAACGCAATCAAAAGCGCAATGAAGGGCAAAACATGATGGGAAAGAGACGGCAGGAAAAGGAAGATTCGAAATCGGGAGCAGTCGAGAAACATGAGATATCAAAACATTCGTTCGGCCGCGGCGTGGATGTTTGGAATCTCATTTGCGTGCAACATTGTTGCGATGATTTACAAGCCTCCGACACCGTACAGCTTATTGGCGTATTTTGCGCGGGCATGCGCATCATTTTAATCTCCACTCGCTTGCGCAAGGCGACGCGCCAACCACGCACCAACGCAGCAGCATCACGCTGTCAACGATGAGCTCTTGCCGCGTTCTTATGCAGAATGTGTTGTTGTTGCAAGGAACACACGACCGTTCCCCCTACACACTCTGTTCCACTCCCTTGTCCGCGTGTACTTACACCTGTATGGAGGGCGACAGGAAGAGTAGGACGTGTTTGTGTGTGATTGCAAATACATGGCGTGTGAGTGAATTTGGAGGCTTGGCTTGGTTTGGTCTGGTAAGCAAAATCGAAATGTTTTGTATTATCATGTTTTAAATTTCAGTGGACCGGTTTCACGAGCAGAACTTATACAATGGTCTACTCAAACTATCTTGTTCGCAACTTTTGTGAAACGAGATAATTAGAGTAAAAGCTTGGCTAGTTTGTCTTCTTATTTATATATATTTGAAATATTATTTGCAAGATTTCAAGAGCCATGTTGTAAAACTAACGCAACTATCTGTGACTGAGTTTCATACGTTCATAACTGCTTTACAGGAGTCCTCAAAGAAAGATTCAGTTTGATGGTTGTAGTTAGTGGATTAAAGGAAGTCTCCATAAAGTATTGAAATGAAGCAGCAATACGATTCGATCCTTACCCGTAAATGACCTCAATTTTCATATTTTAAAGATTCTATATACGCCTTTCGATCACCTTTGGCATCGCTCGTGCCTTTTGATCCTCTAAACTAAATAACCTTTTCACAGGCTTCAATGTCACATAAATACTTTTTGAGTAATTTGATATTATGGGTGCTTCAATACAGCTTGAGTATTTGTAAGCAGTATGTCAATAATCATGACTCTTTTTCTTCTTCATTAACTTGACAACCTCAGGAGGTATGGACCAGCCATCACTCGCTCCTCTTCTTGACTTCAATTTATCCGTGGCTCAATAGTCAGTCCTGAGGTATACGGAGAGACGATCCAGACGGGATTCAATACCTGGCATCTACCACTTATTCAACTTATTTAGGCCTCTATAAACGGAGTCACTTCACTTACAATGTTTCTTCTGTTCGTAGAGACCGTCAAAATCACATCAAATGCCGGATTGTCTGGTGATATTCTAATGACGTCTCCATTTTACCAGATTTTTGTAAAGCTATGTATCTGTCCATTGAACATCAAAATGGAAAGATTTTCTGAGCCGATTTGCTAGAAGGCTAAGCGGTGCCGATCGTCACACGGCAGGACCTGGGTTCAATTCCCATCCATCCTGGATTCAATTCATCCCGTAGTAGAAGGACTGACTATCCAACTACGTGGTATCGGCAAGTCTAGACAAGTGACGTGGAAGGTCATTAAGCCAAAAAGAAGAGATATTTTATTGGAACTCTCACGCCTGTAGACAATGATAGTCTCCTACATTTAATTAGTAAGACTTCACTTCACTTCACTTCAATAAAGTGACTTCATATTGAATAATCAATATTCGTCACTTTATTGTTGGCTTAGACATCGCAGCACTAGACGGCGTAAGATTTTTCCATCTTTTGCCTGCTCTAACTTAAATGGTTCGTTTTCAAAACATTAAAATAAATAAAATATTAGGTTCGTAGAATCGCAAACAAACGATGTATTTTGAAAGAGCGATAGGATTAAAGAGAAAATGCATTTGATGGGGCTAGGACAGAGGCTACGATTTTCCAATGAGAAAAATTTGCATTTGCGGCCCCATGTCTTGTGGTCGCACCACGACGCCATATGCGTGTGTAGCGGGCGAAACCGAAACTTATTTTTGTTTATGAAGTAATGAGGAGTAAAAATAGATGCCACTTTTTCTCAATCAAAGTCTCTCCCTCGTCTGTTGCTGTTTGTCGAACTGACGCTTTTCTCCGACGAGCAAACGAAGTCGATCCCTCGCACACAGTAGCGTGTTTGAGCGAAACAAGAAAAAACCTTCCCGTCGTACGGTTGCCAAGAAGCTAAACAGAACGCCAAGCAAGCAAGCGACTCAACCCCAATAAAACGGTGAAGACAGTTAGCAGTGTGAAGGTAAGACTCTTCACACATGCACACATGCCCTACCGCGGCATGTACGTCAACGGTTGCATTTCTTACGGGGTAATTATTGACGTTGCCATTGAAAATTTGAATTGCTTTCAAGAACGAGCCCCCGTCGTAAGATGGGCTAGACTAATGTGTTTGGAACGGGTGCTGAACACAAAATTCGCTTATCTTAACAACCTTGGGTTATGTGAACATTTGCAGCAAATTTGCTGCAATAAAGACAATCCCGTACAGCGCATAGCGAGACTAAGAAGACGAAATCTCTAGTAAATGAAAACAGTGTGTTACACCCCACAAAGGAAGTCCCAGCGTAATCGAATGAACGAATTCTTTGCTGATAAACTGATAGTGCGTTAGATAGATGGTATTGCTTCCTGCTGTACCTTCAGCGCGCGCTCGCGTATGCGTACTGATGTTTGCTCATCTTGAATCACGTACGAACGAATTGCCTCCAAGATAAGGGCAGCAGCTTTAGGCTGAACTTAATTAAAAGACTGCATTTCCTTTCCAACACCGTCGTCGACAACCGATTTCCGGCCGGCAACTCCCGTCGCACTCCCTTCACTCACACACAGACACGCACCCATGAGCCCGCATACCTGTTTTTACCCCTTATCGCGCGCTATTATCACTGCTGATGACGAGTTTGACAAAGGGACAAAAGGGCAGGTGGGAGTAGGAGCGGTTTGTTGTTCTTTTAAGTGCACCTTCCCGATGGACTCAATTAAACTCGAGCAATCACCCTGTGATAAACGAAACGCCTATGTGCGTATGCGTTACTGTGTGTTCGGTGGGTTGTGTGTATGCCTACACAGTACTTGACTTGTCCTGTTGTGCTGCTCTGGTCAATGAGTTATTCAACATGAAATTGGTTCATTAACATGTTTTTGATAAGCGTTGAGGTTGAGGTTGTGTAATACCGCCAAGCACAAGCACGTACTGAATCTGCTAAGCCTTTGGAGAGATTGATAGGTTGTACCGATCCTATTATTGCTTGTCATTTTTACAAAACTTTACTTTTTTGTTTTTATTTTTTCCTTCTTTTCCTTTTTGGCACTACATAATCTACAGGCCTTGGTCTACCATTTTAAACTTCTGTGACTTGTTGTCTGTGCCTGCTGTGAGAAGCGTACGATGAGACGATCAGGACAGGATTCGATATCTAGTCCGTGCCGCGTAACTACCGAGCAGGCATTGCAATCAAAGCAGTAGGTACAAGATGCCTAAACTTAAAATATATTTTTTTTAATAGGACGGCTATTTTAAAAAAGGCCCTAAAAACTATATTTTTCCTCTTATTCCTTCCTAGGATACGACCTTTTCTAGCTTTGTTTAGAGACTGGCCTAAATTGTTAAAACCTTTCATCTGTATGTTTATTGTTGCATTCTTAAAATTCTGCAAAGAATAAGATTACTCGTTGAAGAGAATACCCGATGTGGAACATCAGTCACGCTGAGCAATGGTTTGCATTTGCGAGATTATAGTCGTGGTAGAGCCGAAACCGAAACCGTTAGCAGCCATACCACGCGTAAACGAAGTACATCCTCATTATGCTTCGTTGTGACAATGACGTGATGACGTCCTCGTTTCTTCACATTTGCAGAGCGTGCGACGATGAAAGCTGTGCCTTTATGATTGAACGATCACCGGCGATCCCCAACGAACGAACTTGTCAACTGTCAACTTGTTGAACCGAGTTTCGATCGAGCATTCTACCGTACAAAATGCACCACCACACACGTACGGATAGCACAAGCAGTGACATAGCAGTAGAAGAATTAACGTAAACTATAAATAATATAGTAATATATAGATCCAACATCACCGTGCATGGTGATGGTAGTAATTTGCAAAATCAATAATTTTTTTTTTGTTATCCTGCGAGCTCGCCCACATAAAATATTTTGCAAAAAATGAAAAAAATCCCTGCCCTGGCGATTGCCACACCGACGATTATTGTTAATCGTTTTCACTCGTATTATTAACGAACGGATGTGCGTCACACGGCACAGGCTACGTGAAGGAATCCGCATTATTTAACCACACTGTGCCGCACTGGGTGCGTTATAATTCAACCTTTAAAGTACATGGAAATCCGATCGCCCAAAACTTGATGTCCGTTATGTGGGCCAATTGCCAATAATAAAAGTACTGCCATAGATTTGCACTCGTACGTGCTGGTACCTGCTTTTTGGATCAAAAGAAAAAAGAAAGAGTTTAAATGTTTTCATTATGACACGACTTAAAATCTGCAACTACCACCTGAATATGCGTGATTTGTACGCTAAACTTATGCAGGAGCATCATCCGTTTAGCATAAGAAATATTCAAGTATGCCAAACGGTTTGTGGTTCTATCTAACACAAAAATTAACGATTTCGCGGATATCCTAATTATATTCTAATTATCTTACAGGAATTATATAACATCTCTCAACCTTTTTTTTTTTAATTTGCATTATGTTCCACCTTGAAACGGCATGTAAATGCATGATCTCGAGGTTTTAATGCATAAAAAGAACAAAATTAATGTTGGTGTAACTATTACATTGCAAAGAACGGTTTATTGTTTAACAATTTAAGGCCAAATAGAATATTCTCCTCCGCTTTGGTGTTAGTCCTGGCAAGCTAAAGTCTGAGCTCGAACAATTAATGAAAAATTCACTAATCACAATCATTTACAACATAATACTTAGATGTAACAGGTTGGCTGATAAGTCCCCGGTCTGACACATAGATGCCGCCGCTAGTATTAAATGCATATTATTTTTATATAGCACCAACCTTCAAATGATTCGTGTCAAAATTTGACGTCTGTATGTCAATTAGTTTGTGAGACAGAGCGTCTTTTGTCAAGCAACTTTTGGTTGCTTGACGAACGAAAAAAGAACGAAGAATAAAAATGTGTTGTTCCACCAAGACAACGCACCGTGCCACAAGTCATTGAGAACGATGGCAAAAATTCATGAATTGGGCTTCGAATTGCTTCCCCACCCACCATGTTCTCCAGAGCTGGCCCCCAGCGACTTTTTCTTGTTCTCAGACCTCAAAAGGATTCTCGCAGGGAAAAAATTTGGCTGCAATGAAGAGGTGGTCGCCGAAACTGAGGCCTATTTTGAGGCAAAACCGAAGGAGTACTACCAAAATGGTATCAAAAAATTGGAAGGTCGTTATAATCGTTGTATCGCTCTTGAAGGGAACTATGTTGAATAATAAAAACGAATTTTGACAAAAAAAATTGTTTTTCTTTGTTAGACCGGGGAATTATCAGCCAACCTGTTATGGCTTGACGACTCAGTATCGTTCAATGAGCAGAATTTTGGTGTTTTATGGCAATGCAACAAAAACTCTCGATTTGATGCAAAAAATTATTTATTGCAACTCTGGTTGCATAGTCTATGCTACAATTCTTAGGCAAACCTTGTAAACCGAGAAACAACTGCTTTCTGTTCTGGTCATGGTTCAGGAGTGTGTCCTCCAATATACAGCAGCAGTCTGCTACGTCCTTCTTGAAGTATTGAAGAAGTTTTGCTACCTTGTTATGATCATAACTACGGATAACATCGTAAGCAGTGCAAATCCGAAAGCACATTGTGCAGAGAAATTATACCTCCTAAGGCATCCACAAACTCCTGCAATCCCAAAGAAACGAACTACAAGAAACGCACGATACATCGCTCTGGTAATTCCGCGGGTGCGAATCCTGGGCGAGTATTAAAAACTGACTTTGGCGCTGTGTGCAAGTAGGACGTGCAGATATCCTATCGGTAACCAAAGAAGGAAGCATACTATGGTTGAGGCGCATGATGAGGATGCTGGATTCATGCCCCACTGGAAAGGTGTTCGGCAAGCAGAGAGCTTGCTTGCTGAATTAGATAAGTTCAAACCTATAGCAGATCGGAGACCTGGCCAAGTCGAGGACACGTGTTCAAATCTGAGAAGGTAAAAATGAAGAAGCATACTCGGTAATAAGATAGGCTGGATAGCATTATAAACTAGGCTGCAGAATAAAACGGATCGGCCCAGAGACGAGAGACCAGAGCCCAAAGTGAGACTAGCAGTGGCACCGGTTTTTCGCACGGCAGGTCAGTGTGTCTAATGCCCGGAACCCGAATCGGTTACTTGGTAGCCGGACTGGCATGACCTAACAGTTCGTTAAGCCAAGCAGAATCTGAGAGAGGACTGACTATCCAACTTACGTGGTATCGGCAAGTCTAGTAAGCCATTCGATGGCCGTCGTGACCCTAGAGGTGGTTAAGCCATGAAGAAGAAGAAATCTGAGAACATCTCGCTAAAGTAAAACTTTTGGAAACATTATTACAAGCAGCGATAGGTTTCAATATGTTTGTCATACCCGGCCTCTTGTGTATGTGTATTTGCTTTCCGGTCCAAACTTCCACACACTCCTCCACGTTCTTGAGCATCAAATTTATTCCTGCTTCCGAACCAACGTACTTCCTTCCTTCCTGCTAATCGTCTTACGCCATATCAGATACAGTAGAGCGACACATTTCTGTTTCACTCTCCACACTGGTCCGCACTTTTGGACCGTTCGTTTATTTGAAGGACTTTAAATTTGACATGCCACAGCAAGACAACGCCGGTTCATCGTGTGATTCCTGGAGTTGGCTCTGGCGAGTCGAGTTCTATTTTAGCGGGTTCTTTTTTTCCAGATCCGGATGCCCAAATGCGTGTACGTTCGTGTGTATGTGGGTATGTTGCTGTTTGTGCGTTTCCGCTTATCCTTTTCCCTCTCTACTTTCCGCATACACGCTGGCAAACGACTAAATCAACTTCGCCTGCAAGCGCAAGCTGGGAGACACGACGACACTGTGGAATTCTAACGGCCCTGCGCAAACCGATGAACCGCCATTTACCCCTCGGGGAAACCGATCCGGCTCGGGCACGGCTCTCAAACAACAACAAAAAATATATAAAAGGCCGGGCAACATCTGGGGCGCACATGCCGCAACAGGGCTCACACTGCTCCGGCAGCTCCGGGATTTTGATTCAGCCATCCGTGACGGACGTGGCAGGCAAGGCGGCATGTTTGTGTGTGTGTGTGTGCCTTTTAAGATGAGCCGTAGACAAACGGCGACAACGCGACAACGGCAAAACCAGAGCTCTAGCGCGTAGTTAAAGTCGTACGGTCGTTTGCCGTTCCTTCCGATACGCCAGTGCATCAGTGCCGTCAAAACGGCCCCAGCAGCCCTGCTCAGCCCCTGGACTAATCGCGTATGATGGAAATACTGCTTGGAGTGAGTGAGCAGCTATTTTGAGTGTTATGCTCTTCGGATCTGTAATCGTCCGCTAAACTGCTGTTGCTTTTCGGCGGAAGCAAATGCTCAAACTCGCTGCCTGTTCTACAAATGTTCCATGGCCCTGATGTTACCATACTACCCGAAAATGTGACTTTTGTGGCAAAAGCAAAAAAAAACAAACATTCAAAAGTCTTGGAACGAGGCTGATGCTTGAGAAGTTTTGGTAAATTTTGTCCATCTTAAAAAAAAAGTGATCTAAACAAACACACCAAATGACGTCGCAAAATTCACAGATTGTTAAAGTCTGTGATGGTCGCATGGATGGTGATCGTTAGTTAGAAACGTCAGATTTATAAAGTAAAAACATGATAAACATGAGAGAACACAAAATAAAATTGCAAAACAATAATATGATGCAATGAATACGGTGGACCACTTCGGAGTCGTATTAATCGCTGAACGAACCCACTTATGAGCAAGTTAAAATGACTTCCCATTTTTATCTGCCCATTACACGTTTTCAACTCCACACTCCGGGCAAGCACAGTGCCGCCTGCTGGGCAGAAGAACTTAACATCATTTATGAATGAGACCTCATGATTAGACTTTCCCTTGTAGGGCGAAACGTGTTCCTTGGCTGGATGGTGGTGCATCCACCAAGTTACGCCGCCCGCGACCTGACCTCTACCTCTTTTTTCCGTTCAGCATCAGATCAGCAGATCGATGCCGAGCACGGCAAACAGGTTTGATGTCGAGCGGAAATGCAACACTCACTCCTTGCTCACCCAGCCCGTTCCGTATCTCGTCTCGGCTCTTCTGGCCCCATTTTCTCCTTCCTTTAGCCCAACGGCAATAAAGCTGACATCAGAAACTGTGTGCATCTGCTCCGGTTTGAACGCGCGATCGGCGAACCGTTTGCATTACGTTCATTCAAGGAATACACACACACACACACACATACACACACAAAGAGAGGCAACCGAGTCGAAAGGGCCGAATGCTAGTGGTGGAATGGGGGAGGAAGGAAACCAGAAGCGAAACCTGGTGAGACGCAGGATTAATGTCCAGATTCATCTCTTCCCTTCCCTGGTCAAGCGTCCGGTGCTGCAGCTCGAGCTAAAATGGCAACAACATAGAGGGAAAAAAGGAGAGTATCGAGTCACTTGCTGCATCCGGTGCACGATCTTTAACCGTGGAAAAAAAAAATGCCGGCATGAGGATGACGGCATGAGGAGCGATGAGCAGCTACCAAGCAAGCAAGCAAGCAAGCAAGCATCCGATCCTCCAAGACGATGTCTATCCTCGAAATGACAGGTAGCAATTCTGGGCATCCTTCTTATTCTCGAGGCCTCCGGGGTCTCCGGGGCCTCGCCCGGAAAGCGCGCGTAGTGGTGTATTGAGAGGTGTTAGTTTGTGTTGCGTACATAAATCATCCCGGTGCGAGCAATTTTCTTTTCCTGTCTTGCGTAGTTTTTTGAGACCAGCTCATTCCCGGGACCTACTGCTGATGGGCTGATCATGGGGATCATCGTCCATGGTCCACCACTGCAGGAAACGAACCTTTTGAAGCTCATTTCGTGTAGATTATGATTTAGACGGGAAGCTTCTGCATCGCGCACTGCCTGGATCCGTCCGTTGCGTTCGATTTCGTAAGGGTGATCTGGTTCTTTAATTGATCGTTAAGGGTTTGCGTTGGAATTGGTGTGTTCTTTTCGGCCTCAATTCGGTGGTTAGCACTCCGGATGTTAAATGAACGTAGCAACTGACTTAGTACAACAGATTCAACCATGCCAAGGAAACTTTGTATTACCCAAAAACTCAATTCTTGTGTAGTTTCAGCACCGTAACGGCATACGGTTCGGATCCTGCTTCCATGTACGGGATAAATCCGTCACTGGTAAGACGAAAACTTCCTGTATCGGTCAAATCAGTTCAGTCTCTCAACATTCACTACATCGTACACACGTAACATACCGGAGGCCACGAGCAAGCGCAGTGCGACAATTTTCCAATTTAAAATCATCATTTCTCGCGACCCTCGGTGTTCCATCAGCGGCGGGTGTGGTAGAGCTGTATATGCATTTAAGTCTGGAGCCCCGTAGCATCATGCAATTTCACTCTTTTTAGCAAACGGCAATCGTGTTAGTTGTTTAGTTTCACAATCGATCAAAGGGTTTCAAATGTGTTCCCGTTGGAAGTCCTATGTGATGTTTATGTTAAGATGGAAATAGTACACATATACATATCTACTGTCCAGGACGAAGTCAATTGCTATTTTTAAGCATTTTAATCAAACAGCACTTTCTGAAATATGACTCTGATTTCTATTCTAACTGGAAATAAACCTGGTTAGCAGCAACGAGAAACGATTATTATAATTTCCCCCTTTCGGTTACGACATTTTCAAATGTTGAGCTTGTAAGATTTTATGTAACATTACCGTCTTTCATTTGTTATTATTAGTGCCCTTAAAGGAATCTTCAAATCTCCGAAATGCCAACTAGAAATCGCAAACTATATTAAGCTACTGTTTTTTGAAAGGTATTTATATTACTAAGACAGAACAGAGATTTTCTTCAGAGATTGTTTAGTTGGTCAATGCGCATTTTATAATTCTACAAAAGCGTGCCAGTTCCGTTCAATTTCGCTGTGTGGAATGGCGGTATTTTAGTCGATCATCACGCGCTTCCGCACTGTACATTTATCGTTCTCTCTTTCTCTCTTTAATGCTGTTCCTCTCTATCTTAATATCCTGCTCTCTCGTGGTTGCTCTGTCTCTCCCTTTCGCTCTCTCCAAAATATCTATGACTGCTAGTCGGAGTTTCGATAGTTTTATACCAACTCGTGTAGCTGCCACGGGAACGAGCGGCTGCTGCACAGTGAGCAAAGCTATTTGAACTTTTGGCCATAATTATCTATCGAGAGCAAATTCTCACTCCACTTAATCAATTAAAAGAGCGAAATAGCATTTTTCAAACCATGTTTTTTGCTCGATCACCCAGCTGGCCTTCTTTATAAATATCAATAAAGAAGTATAAATAATAGTAAATAATAAATGTCTATTGACTTGTTTCTGTCCTTCGACAATGTTAGTCTAAAGTAGGTTCAACATTTCATAACGCTCTATCCACAGTCCTAAAGTAAGGGTAAGGGTAATGGGTCGGACTGGTGTGCATGACATGGTGCCGAGCGCCTGCCTGTCCCCATATTTCTTCCCCAGCGTTACCACCACCACTACCATTCCTTGCTCAGCCTGTCGACCAGGTGAAGTGTGAGGAAACTGTTGTGTGGACGATTCCAGTCACGTTGCTCCGCCGTCCTCTATGATCCCCTTTTTCCCGTTGGCCCAACCACACTACCCGCGACACTACGGTTTTCAATTGAATCGAAGAGACCTGGTTTGAGGCGTTTTTGATCGAGGAAAAGATTATACTTGCTCACGCTGGAAATGCATACGACGTCGACGTTGTACGGGCACACGACGGACGGCGACACGGGTGACGGGTAACGACGGATTCCAAAAACGGGAAACGAACAGTCAAGCAAGAAGGGACCGACAGAAGGTTTTCTGTTTTCTTTTGGTGTGTGTTGTTTTTTCCGCGTCTTCTTTTTTTTCCTTTATTCCTCTTGCTTTTATTCCGAGTGCCCAACAAGGGTGAGCTACAAGCGGACGATGCGGAGCAGCCAGGGTGAAGGGTAAAGGTAGAAGAGTACGGGATGGCACGGGCAGGCGGGCAGGTGACGAGCAGCCCAGTGTGGGCCTACGTACGTACGGTACGGCAGCAGGACAGGTAGAAGGGATGAAGGTTAGTCTCTCTCGTGTGCTTCGCGAACAGTTTTCGTTTCATTCCATTCATCCGCCGTGCAGAGCAAACGGCAGTTTCATTCATAAAAACCGTCCCCACTCGCCATCCTGCTCTGCGCATTAGCGATCATTCGTGGTCTCGTTTTGCGGTGCGACCGTGTGCACGACTGAAAGCAAACGATATACAGCGATCTCTTGTGTTTGTGTGCCGCGCAGAACGAACGACTGATGAACGTACACTACTACCACCTTGGCGGAGGCGATCGGTTTCATCAAGCCCCAAGCAGGCGGCAAATGCGTTGGTTTTGTTGCAATACGTCGGTTTCTGCACCGTCGCCGTAGGAACGAAAGATGGTGTTTTTTTCTGCCAACTAAGCATCCGTTCCGAAGATTTGAATTTCAAAGATTCAGCAGGCACGTCGTCAACAGGGGGTGTATTATTTCCAACCGAAGTATGCTAGTGTTAGTCAGACCATGAAGTATGTGTGTGTATACGCGAGTTTACGAATGAGCGGGACAGAGCAAGTTAGCTTCCGTGTTACGCGATGCGATGTTATGCGTATGTGTGTGTTGTGTGTGTGTCTTGTGCGAGCGAGAGAAAGAGAGAGAGTGAACGAGATAGTTCGGTAAGCGAAGCGCTTGCCGTCCTTTTTCGTCTGCTACCGAAGCGTTTCACCACTACACGCGTTTCGCTCGTATGAAGCGTTTCGTACACGCACACAGCTACCGTACTTCCAGTTACGAAGCGTTTCTTCACACACACATCCCACGCGCCACCGTTCGCTGTGTGCGGAGGGTTTTGTGAATGAGCGCAAACAGCATAGCAGCATACCTTCAGCCTCTCCATTCATACACGGATTTGAGGCGCTGTCGGTCGTGCTGTGCGTGCGGTCCGTGAGGTTCGTTGCGCTAGTAGAAGCAGAAATCGTGCTACCCGAGCGATGCTACAGCAAGCTCATCAAGCGCACCGTTTGTGTTTTACGTGCAAATAAATCGTGCCAGTGAGTGCAGTTGACGTGGTGTGACACACGCCCGACGACGAAATAAGTGTCAGTCGTTGGTGTAAAATATCTGTTTAAAAAAAAAAAAGAAGTGTACCACAGTGTATCTGCAACTTAAATTGCACATTTCATTGAACTGGAGAGCGCGATCCACCGTTTTTTTCTTTTCGTGTCAATTCTCCAGTTCTTAGCCCCGTGTGCAATCTGCCTACCACACCCGTATGTGTGCGTTGGCGCGGTCGCATTCCGCCAAAGAAGCAACGAAAGCAACAACAACAAAATCACGTCTCTCGCGTATCGGCTAAGCTGTGCACGCGGCGAGAGTGGCGACGGTACCAAACACACACACACATACACACACACCCACACACATACACACACACGCAGTGGTGGCCAGAAAACCAGCGGCAGCTTGTATAGTGTTAGCCAGTGAATATAATTCGCCACCACATAAATAGCTAAATAGTGCATTGCCGAACGAAGAAAAGATCGAACGAAAAGCAAAAAGGCGCCGCCCCATTCATTGTCACCGCGGGCGCGGGGTTGTTGCTTGTGCAGTGGTTGCAGTGAAGGTTGTTAGCAATCCCCGAGCGCACAGTAGCCCGTGCAGTAGTGTTTCTGGTGGGCAGATCAACGCACACACATACACACACCCACACACGTACACGCACACGAGCAAAGCTAAAGCACGCTCGAGGCGAGCTAAAGCATCGGTGTTGCGTTTGTTTGTTTGCAGCCGCATGCAGTCGTGCCCGGGTCTGCAGCAGTAAGTGCAATGCAGTGCAGTGCGGTGGAGATGATGATGATGATGTTGCACGAGCGGAGAGTGTTCCGCTGCCATTCCGCTGCAGCCCACACGACACCTTGTTGAGCAACCACCGACACACAATCGCTTGATCGCACACACTCCTGAGTCCAAGACTTGTGTGCCTGTCTGTTTGTACCCAGAATTCGTGGGTTGTGTTGCCTGTCGTTAACGGAAGTGGTCCCGCCATCATATCGTGTGTGAGCTCCGGAAGTTGTCCCTCCTGAGAACACGACAAAACGGTGAACTCATTTTTCCCCGAGCAAGAGCAGAGCAAAACCATTATCCTGCATTCTCGCGAGCGAATGTATGTGTGCGTCCGTGCGTGCGTGCGTGCGTGCTAGTCTGTATGTGTTGCACTGAGTTGTGGCATTTGGTGCAACAACGATCGTGTGCTGCTGAGAAGGTATGGTGCACAAAGTGGCGTTGATACGCAGCAAACCGTTCTCCAGTGTGATGCTCAAAACGAGTGCGAAGCCAGCAGGGCTACTATCTGTATGTTGTACGTAGGTGGGCACAAAATAGCTCACGATTGTGGCTGTTGTTTCAAGTGAAAGCGATGTGGGTGGCATGGCCGAAATGTTAAAACGGGCTCAGAAAGTGTGGCAACGTTGTGTGAGCCAAGTGCAAGTGCATCCAAGTGAGGTTAAACCGTGAATATTGCAAGCCGCAGTAGTGAAAGATCCGACGATATGACGAAAAGGGGAAGCCACAGATTTAGGCCCACCATCAACGACGACGACAACGATTAGCCAACTCGCTCCAGAATCCTTAGCGAGTATCCTCGAATCGTAGTGTGCTTTCTTATCGTAGTCGAAGTGTACGATCCTCTACCATGGTGATACTGTGTGTGTGAGTGTGTCGACAACGTTCACGTGCATTAGTGCCAGTGGTTGCATTCTGTGAAAATTAGTGATAGCCTGTCCAGCGTCCCATAGCGTCCTGTGGAAGAGCAAGAGGATGTGTCGATACTGTTAGTGTTATCACGTAATCAAGTGTTCGCTTTTCGAAAGATATATCAAAGATATCCCGATATTCGAAAGCCGATCTATCGAGTGTTTTGGGCGCTACAGTGGCAACAAGTGCAAGTTTAAGTGCATTTCCAGAAGCTGAGCTTCTATGAGCTGTTAGTGCAAGTGGTGCATACCACTGTGAATGTATGGTAGGTGTCCTCCTTTTGGCACCCAGCGTAAAAACACCCAGTGTCCAAGAGTTTAATAAGAATCGAAAAGGGTGTGTTCTACGAGTGTGTGTGTGGTTCCACTGCAACGATCGTAAAGGGCGAAAAGAAATTGTGTTGTGTCCAGTAGTAGCAGCAGCAGCCTCAACACAACAACCTATCAACGGTTGAGGGGTGAAATCCACAAGAGAAACCCAACCCAACGATCGAGCCAGCAAAGAAAACGGAACACAACAACTAGAGCCCTGAACGCAGAACTACCGAGAACACGGTGCGGCGTCCGTTTGCGGTTTGCGACGGATCAAGTCTTAAACGCCGAGATTCACCGTCTTTAATTGCTTATTCATTATGTAAGTGCAAAAGCGTTAATGTACAAGAAGATTTAGGGATTTAACTTACTAAATGCCAAAAACAAAATTCTTCCCCTCTCTCTTTCTATACAAGAGGCTAAGCATTCTAATAGTAAATGCTTCATAAGGTCCTATTTGTGTATGCGTGTGGTGTACCGGTGGTTGTACCGGTACATCTCTTGCACGTGTTTTCTTATCTCGCCCAACACAAACAGCCGTTTTCTTCAACTTTTTTGGTTTGCTTTTTTCGGACATCGGCACCGTCGGCAAACAGCATTACCATTTCCCTCCTTTTTTTTCTCGATCGCGACACATCACATGCGTCGTTAGGGAAGAAAACGCGTCTTTTTCTTTCTTTTTTTTTGCGCTTACTTGTTAAACTACATGATGTGCAGTTGATAAGGTCGAAGGAAAACGTCCACAAGCTGTGTCCGTTTACAATTTCGTTATTCTTGTCGAGTTTTGAGTGAAAAACCACCGATGTATTTATTCTACCGTGAATAAACAGAGTTCGTTCGCGAACTTTTAAAGTCTTCAACCATCTCGCGATCTGTAGGCCAAACCAACCTCAGCAACCGTTGATCAATTCTTGATCCGATTATTGGAATGCAGTGCAAAACGAAAAAGAAAAAAAAATTCTTACACTAGAACCCATCGCCAAGACTTTTTTACGCCAAGATTGCCACACGCGCACAATACACACACACACACACACACAAAGAAGCGCGCGCTATATCGTCCCACGCCTTGCGGTAGCTCTTGAACTAAACAGAAGACAAAACCAAACACACTCATCCACACACACACACACTGCTCACAATCATGGCAAGGTAAAAAAAAGCATTCGCTTGTGGAGTGGAAACAACACACGGGGCCACGCGGCCACGCGGAATTAAAATTCTTTTATGAATGAAAAATGTCATCCACTACACTACCACAGCGATGGAGATGGATCGTTCCGTACTAAAGTGCTGTAGCCCTAGCCGTCTTTAGTATCGTGCTATACTCGCGCCCTGCTTCTTCTTCGTCTTACGTTTCCTGTGTTTTCTCTTTCTGGTTGCTGCGGCGGTTGCTTAGAGACGGTTGCCGTTTTGATAGAGAGAATATACAATTGTTAGAAGGTCTTCGCCATTACTCCTCCCTTTGCCAAGCGATCTTCCCACATGTGGCGGTTTGCTTAGATGGAATGAAAAAAAAGAAACGAAACCCGGGGACCGTTCGTTCGCACAGCAACGATCGGCGCGTACGGTGTGACGATGATGTAGGAATGTGTGTGAGAGGTGCGGCTGCGAGACGTTTGGAGTCGTCCAGAAGCATGGCTGGTGTGTATATGGGGAGGAAGGGGGTGGAGAAGCTAGTTGATTAGAATGGCCTCGAATCCGCAGGCGAACGGATGACGGCAGCTGGTTGTAAGCTAGTTGGGTTGGTTGGATCGTTGGACGGGAGAGAAACTTAGAGGAAGTATCTCATTTGTGTCGCGTTGATTGCGCACATTAGGAGTCGGCGGTGACGGATCGGTCGGTTGCAAAATGTGTGAAGGGTGTGTGGCGTATGTGGTTTGACAGAAGCATCCGCTATGTTTCAATCAACGTTGTTTCGCTTTCCTTCACACATTAGTGTTCCATTTTATTGTCAAAAGACACAATTTTTGCTTAAATAAACATATACGCACAGCTGACCTGAAGATCTTAAAGTGGACGCACTGTTGGGCCCGATATCACGAGGTTGTCTCTTTGTGTGTTGTTTTCAGCTTCGACTTCACTCGAGATCGCTTTGCTCGATCGCACGCGTATTGTTGCTGCGGCTACCGGGATTACGCAGCAGTAGTCGCAGCGAACGGGAGGACAAAGCATAAACGAAGGAGAAAAAAGCATAATCACCTGGACAGTGAATTCTGCATCTGCAGCAAGTGTTTTGATCTTATTATTGTGAAACACTTTGAATCATTCAGCCTGAATACAAACATATTTTTCTTCTCCCTTTTTGTTTTTGGCTCCAAAACCTCCAAGATTTATTGGATGTCGGACTGCCATTACTAGCTTTACTCGACTTTTTGTACACGATCTGGACGAGATTTGATGTCTGGTTCTCGACTCCATTTAAGATAGATTCCAATTACAGTGTGGTTTCCATTATTCCATAATTTACGCTACTCTCTTCTCAAAATCTAGATCTCTTCCCGAAAGTCGAATGTAACCCTGCTGTGTAATCAGATCTGAAAGGGTATATTGTCTTTTAACATCCTTTCAATGCATCATGATGCACCACTGGATCATGATGTTACACTGGAAACAGGTAGAACACACATGCTCCACCAGCCAGTTCACGGTTTGTGTATGTGTGCTACCACTATTACGAACGATCGCCGCCAAGCCATCATTTAGAGCCACCAACAGATCGCTGCAATCATACCAACCATTTGTTCAGCATAAATTTAAAAAGAAGTATCGCCAGGGTTTCGTACGCTGGCTGGTTCCCGCTCGCTGCAATTCTTCCACCCCAATCGGCCGTATTGCAAAACGGTCAAGTGTGTGAAAAAAGACAACGACTTTGATTCATGATTATCAATCGACGGCGGAAGCGAACGCTTGCCGTGTTCGAATGATGGTGATTACATGCTACTGATACAAAACCCTTTGCCTTCCATTCGCCGTTGCCTTTCTTCCTAGCCCACCGTCGATCGGCGCAACTTGACAGCATTGTGGCCAAGTAATCCAACGGCGGGGCGACGGATGAACGGCGCAACTTCCTCAAGGGCTACCAGTTTTTAACTTCTTGCTCTTGACTCTCGCTCTCTCTCTCTCTCTCTCTCTCTCTCTAGCTCGCTGTTTTGTTTATCTCGTAATGTTCTTTTTTCGCGTTTTCTTGCTTGGCCGTGGTCGCGCGTGAGCTCTTTGTTGAATGGAGACTGATTGTTGGCCCGTCCGGCTCGAGACGATCGTTCCACACACCAAGTAGAGAACCGCAACAGCGTTCTTCTACACACCAAAAACCTCTCCACGTAATGAACGCCAAAGCTGGGTAGCTCCAGTAAGTGGTAAGTCGTGAGCGCGAGCACTTCCATCTTCATATGGCATTAATTACGCGCCGTTTGGATTTTGCTTCGCTTTTTTTCTGCTTCTGCTACTTGTGCCATGCATATACACACATGTGAGAAGTATCTACGGTTCTTCTCGCTGTGCTGTTGTAGCACGGGATATTGCCCGTTCGTTTCCATCTTGTCACCCATTTGTTACCCGGTCATGGACGTTGTTGTTGTGATCGTTTTGATTGCACTTCTCTGCCGAGGCGTCCCACACCGGGCAAAGGAATGGAGGCCAACAAGATTCATGTCGGTCAACCCGCGGCCCGTGAAAGGGCTTGTTGCGATCTCGGTTCTACTGGCTAAGGTCACGGATTCTTCACGCGGCTCGCGAATGTCATTGTATATCAGCAGATGGAGTTTTTAAGGGAAAATTTCGCACCCATTCTGTAATGTGAAATTAGATTTTGAGTCTAAAAAATCGCCAGCAAAATGAATGATCAGCCGTTGCGATAATACTTCAAACGGCGTGGCGAAAACATTGATAGGCCTGTTTTGGGTGCGTGGATGCGCATTTGGGTGTCAACTGCCGATCATTGCCTTCCGACTGTCACGTTTACAACTCACCACGAGTCATTCAATCTGGCGTTGTAACACCAGCGCGCGCAACGAAAAGTTGAACGAACGGATCGTGTTTGTGTGAGTGTGTGTGTGTGTGCAACACAACCAACCCGTCGGCTGTGATGCACCTGTGTGCGAGGATCCTCGAAGGCATTGTGCAAGGGCGTACGCGGAAGGCGCACACCACGGTCGAGGTTTCGAAATTCCTCCTGCTCAGCGATTCCGGGGCACCGGCCAATGTTGTTGCGCGGATTCGCGAATTCATTGTTTGATTTTCTTGGTCAACACCGGTTCTTCACCCACAAATGAGTGGACAATCGGTTTCGGATCGGAAGGGGCCAGAGAACCGTGGCTGGGGTGGCGTTGTTGGGGGGGGGGGGGGTTTCAGTTTCTTTGGTCAACTGCTGATTGTGGCCCTTTTTGCACCGTTGCGCCTGGCAGATAAACGCACAGACTATGCAGCCTGCAGAAAAGCGTGTGGCTTCGGGAGGGCTTGTAGCAAGCAAAAGCATTATATATGCAGCAAATACATGGCAGCGGAATCGGCGAGGGTCAGTTAAAAATAACGTTGCACTTCGCGTTCGTTCGTTCGTTGCGTTGCGTCGAGAGTCGTGGCAAAATCGTAAAGTTTTTGTTTATAGCTTATTATTATTGTTGTTATTGGTGGTGTCTTTTCTGGGGGTTTGTTTATTTTCCTTCCTTCCTTTTTGAGTTTGTGTTTCCGCACATATACCGTTGATTCATCATGGCAAGATTACGCCGAAAAAGGTTTTGTTCTTGTTTCCGAATGATTTACCAGCCTCATGTCTGGACCTCATTTGGAGCTCTTCTGGTATCATTCACTACTCTCGCAGTGTGAAATGTAATTCAGCAAACCATCATTAAAGAGAGTGTATTGCATTTCTGCATGTGCACTAAGCGGCACGCATCGCATCGAATAAAAATCGACCATTTTCGACTCGAATGTTCGATGCAAATTCTGAGGAAAAAGAAGCATTTTTCACGACGCAAAAAGGCGTATGCAGCTCGAACCCCAGTTATGCGTGTAGGCGGTGGTGAAATTTGCCTGCAAAAGTGAGCTTTTGGTGAGCTCGAGCGAATACTGCTGCTGCTGCTGCTGAATGGTGAGACGCCTATAGTGAGTATGAGTGATTCGAAAAACACCCATCTCTGGGCATTTCTAGCTCACTCTCGCTTCCAACGCCAGTAGGCGTTGTTTGGTGAGTGAAAGATGTACAATAGTGGGCAGCAATGCGCAGGTGCGCACCAAAATGATTGATGAAAATCCATGCAAAACCGAAAATGCCTACTCACCCCCAGCGGTAGTGCAGTGTGCCATGTAACTATAACAACGCCCATATGTGATTGGAATATTTGTTCCAAAATTCTAATAAATGCATTTCGGGCGAACGAATTTTAAAACGCATTGTCAAATTTACTTAATGATGCAACTGCAGCTCTTCTGGTGAGCTTCCCAATGTTAGTTGCGAAAGGAAAAGCGAATAGGCAAAAATGCAACCTTCATTGAGGGAGTGGTAAATGAATCCGGAAGCGGTTTACTACCTTAAAGGTTTATCACACTCATAGCAATAGGCAAGTGTGAAAAGGCCTCAACTTGGGGTTCAAAGTTTGCAACCATTTGTGAGATGGTTTTGCTATCCAAAACGAAGTGTGCGTGTGACGTTGTGCCAAGCACATGCGGTCGGCTCTTTCGCGCACGACACCGAGGACTCGGCTGCTGTTCTCGGTAGGCGGTCAACCAAAGGCGTCACCAGTCTGGCAGACGGGTTGCGTCATTCTCTCCGGGTGCGGAATTTCGTACCGGAAGCTGCTCGAAAAAGAGAGTGTAATCGCGCTGCTAAGCTCTGAATCAACGTGTTCAGAGATGCGTCCAGAAATCACGCCTAAAAATTGCGACTTGCCCCTGCACTACTGTGTGCATCTCTCTTTTTTTTCTTCGGCAAAGAAAGAAAAACCCAACCGCACAAGATGGAGGAGTAGGTTTTTGGCCGTATCAAAAGATTCTAATTGCGGTAACGGGAAGAAACCCTTCGCGAGTTTGCTTCTTACTTTGTTATTCCTTTCCTCCCAAGTTCTCATTCTCGCCCGGGCAAGTAAAGCGTGGGAGCATTTGTTGTTGCTTCTTTTTGCTTGTTATTTCTCGTGTCGTGTTCCATCTGGTTGTTTGGGAAATGTTTTTTTCCCTTTTTCTTCTTCTTCTACCTTTTGCTCTTCCAATTCATTTCCTTTTCGTTTTTTGTTGCTGTGTGTGTCCTTTTGCGACGAACAGGAAACGAACCAGTGGAAAGAGAATCAAAAAGCAAAAGAATATGAACTCGAAACACATGACACGATCTTGCTTCTTCCTTCTTTTTTTTTTTTTTTGGGACCAACAACAAGCCCTAAACGGCCTAAACTTTCTCTCGTGGGAACTAGTGGTATTGCGAACCGGATCCATCCGACCGGAAGCGTGCTGATTAAACCCGACATGGATGCATCTGTTGATGCACGGATGCATTCGGCAATTGTTGTGTTGCTTCCTTCGTTGCTTCCAAGAAGAAGGCAGACGGCGTGTTCTTGCTTAATTGTTCATCGGTTGCATCCTATTTAGCTCGTTTATATCTTATTAAGTGGTTTTGTTGTATTTCTGCTTTGCTTTTACCTTTTATTGTGTGTGTGTGTGTTTTTTTTTTCATTCCCAGAACATTATTAAGTGATAAAATGTTATTTCCGTTTTTTTTTGTGTGGCTGAAAACAATCATTAGAACATCCAACCGACGCCATTTTCACCAGCTTTCTACCACACTACAAAGTTGTGTTTTTTTGCTTTAAAATGTCTGGTACTTCGCTTTTTTTTTGCGCGGCTACATTCTTTAGGGCAAATTGTACCAAACTTAACGAAACAAATAACATCAACCGAAGCATTTGAAGTTCTCGCCAGCGCGCGAAAGCAATCGGATCCATCCGTCCCTATTTTCCTGCTGGTCACTTTCCACCAGCAGCCTGCATTTCTCTACCCTTGCTCGGGCGGTGTAAACAGAACGGTGGATTGCGAGACGGATGCGCTCCCGATGGATGGATCCCCGAGACCGAGATCTCGAGAACCACAAAACCAAAACAAAACTGGTGTTTGCAGGAGAGAAGAAGGAGCGAGAGAGGTCGATAACCTTGTGTGTATGCTGCTTGCATTCGGATCATCCGGATGGTTGTTGAGTGTGACCGCTAGAGAAGGGGGGGGGGGGGGCGGAGGGGGCACCTGGGAGTGAATTTGGGTTCGGCGACCCTGGATGAAGTACAAACGATCGGGGACGATCGGTCAGTCAGCCACCCGTACGAGAGATGGCTTAGAGATGTTGAGGCTGTTTTATTGCGCTTTGCTTTCGCTCTGCTGTTGCTAGAGATTCTGTTCCGGTTGGAATCGGAGAGGGGGGAGGGGGGTGAAGCTCTGGATCACCTCATGAATGGTGTGACACGTAAGAGTGTGAGGGATTACGGCACCTGGCACGAAGTACAAGAGAATCCTCTTCAGCAGAGCTGTGCTTCGGATTGCTGCTGCATCACGGGAAAACTTGCTCAACATCAGCTTACGAACCTTTTCGATGGAGTTTTTGGCAACCTCTTTTGACAGTGGCCAATTTTCATTCATCGAACAGAAATAAGAGTTCCAGAATGTGTGCCCTGGACTATCGGATTAGCTTTTTTTTTCTCCTCATTTCTTTCCCTTTATACGACTCGTCACTAAAAACGCAAGTCGGCTGGCATCTCTACAGGGGATATCATCTTGGCCCTGGCAAGCGTACGCAGCTGTGCCTGTGGATGTCTGTGCGTGTGAGTTTTTGTGCGCCAGTTCCCTCCTCAGTCGCCCCGTGGTCGGTCGCGCTCTGACTCTTGTTCGAAAACCGGGCAGCAGCAGCAGCAGCTCGTCTATTTCAGCTGATGCAGCTTCTGCTGTTACACGTTCACCTTAATTTCTCGCTTCCGCGTGCGTTCCCTCGCCCCCCCCCCCCCCCATGGTCCACTATTCCGTCTGCTCCTCCTTCCTTTCCTCGTCCAGTTTCTCTCGCCCAACAGTCGCCAAACCGTCACCGCGTCCGTCAGCACAGCAGCGTCTTCGCCGTGGTCCTCCCTGGTAAAGGAGCTAGCAAATCCGGTTCCAAACCCGATTCCAAGCGGGTGGTTCTCGAAAGAGCGCGGTGGTGCCGTTGGGCCTATAGAAGGTGGATGTAAAAGGGTGTACAATTACTCTTTTTCACCAACAGAGTCGCCTGGGCGTGTTGATCTTGCTCTTCCTTTCTCTCTCTCTTTCTCTCTCTCTCTCTCTCTCTCTCTCTCTCGCTCGAACACTTTGTCTTGCGGAGATCTTCAGGTGAAACTCCATCAATCGTCGATCGACGGGATCGAATTCGACGTGCGATAGAAAGAGAACTTTGCCCACACGGTAAACAACAATAACCAGCAGCAAAAAAAAAAACCCCGTGATAAAGAAGCGAAGAAAAACCGGCAGCCCCCGAGAGATGAAGTCACTGGACGGCCGTTTGGCCCGGGCTGGTCCCCGAGGCTCTCTGCCTCGGTGATCGACAATCCCGGGGACATAATTACAAACGATGATGATCGAAATGAGGATTTGTTTCTCCCGTCGGTACACCTCGTACCATCCCTGCTCCCTGCTTCCCGGCACACTCGCATCATCAGCAAAACCCTGCGGACCTTTGGCGACCGAGTGGTCGCTTTCTCCAATTGGAATGGGGAATAGTAGCGCGGGCACGGAAAAAATAAAACACCAGCAACAACAACACATCGTCAGAGAGAGAGAGAAATTAAAGTGTGGAGGTCTGTGGAGCTCTTTTGGCGTCTGTGCGCGGTGTGTCCGACGCGATTGTCTACGGCGGCGCACGTTCATCCCTATGTCGCCATGGATGTCGCACCAAGCAACCGAGATGTCGCCAGCAGAATACGCCTAGTGGCCTTAACTTGCCTTGGACGGCTGGAAGAGAGCGGGTGAGACCCCGAGAGCCCGAGAGAAGGGAGGAAACGGGGGTATCGGACACGCACGCACTTTTTCGCTTTTCACTACCATTTTTCCTGCTTCAGCTTGTACATCCATCCATCCACCCGTGGTCCTGTGTTGTTAGCGGACAGACTGGACTGGAATCTGGCGAACTAATTTAATTTGATGATCGGACAGGTTTCTCTACTGGGCGACGTGTAGGGTGTTCTTGACACACCAGCCACCAGGCACAACAGATATTACGTCGGTTTTTTACGTTGTCTGGGCGTGGATGATCCCCTATTTCGTTAAACCTTTAAAGTTTGGCCTGTTGGCCAGATTGAGACCCTTCTTTTGCAGAGTTTATTCTGCACCGAGTATCACTGGTCAACTGAAACCCTCAAAACAACCAACCAGGCAGTAGTGATATGGCTTCTGCAAGCTGTTGCACACTCGTCACAGTCTTACGGGTGACCGGGATTAAGTGGGATCCCTTCTTTTACACCTTGCATTCGTTATGGCCATAAAACAGAACCAAAAAACCTTTGCCAGTCTATACCAGGTCAATCTAACCGTTGCACTTCGTTCTTTGATGGGCGATCTGAGCTCTCGTACATCTCTTTCCCTAATGCTTACCCTGCAAGAAACACACACACACGCAAAGGGAACTTAGGATCATCAGGATGAGGTCTAGCAAAACGAGATTTTCTTCCCACTTTTGAGTTTCGAGTGGCTGGCGGGTGCGGTCCACAAACGGTGATGCTGTAGAGCATACTTAATGAAGATCATATAAAAACAATGCACTGCTTACCCGGCCCAGGCGACAATAGCCTCTTGACGACACACCGGGATGCACTTGAGGTGTGGACCGTTTGGCAAATGGTATGAATCACATTTTATGGCACCTTGTATGGGTGTAGGAGAAGGAACCTGCTCTTGGTACACACTCGGGTAACGCTTACGAGGTCACACACACACGCTGTGCTTCGGCTGATACGCTAGCAGAGGCTCAAAGTGTTCTGCTCTTGACACTGCGCTCTCGATCAGTCCGCAAATAGTCAATCAGTTTTTCAGAGGTTTTCACGCCATGCGAAACGTCTTGAATCATGTCGTTTAGGCTACAGTTTTCGCTCGTTACTGCTAACACCCCAAACACATTTTCTGCAACATGGAATGCAGGCAGGTACTGTGTATCGGAACCTTTTTTGCTTACCTGTGTAAAAATATTAACCAAATGGTTGCCAAATGTGCATCCTCATGTGGCGTTCTCTTAAGGGCAAACCTCTTGAGATCTGCTGTGAGGGTGGTGTCCTTTATGGTATGGCTCCGAACAGTCTCCGTGTACACTGCTGAAGCGGTCGGGGGTAATGGCAAGCCGTATTATGGCAGTTCATTGCCTGCAGTGTCCGGCCCAGCCACATTCCGAACCAGAGACATTTTACGACATGGAAAAAGCAATATTGCAGCCCTGTAGTACACCAACCAGGGTTGTAAAGGGCCGTACAATAGAAACAATATTCATCTTCATTCAATGCTTTTCGTGTAATGAAATTTGAATGATCTATGAATCGACGAATCGACGCGTATTACATGTGGTACGGGACAGATCATAAGGATTCTTGAATCTGTTGCTAAACAAATAAAAGAAACGATGGGAACTCCTCTCTATTTAATATTATCACAGTCGATATACAATCGCACAGGATATTGATGCTCCTCCAGCTGGCAAAGAGGTTGAGCAGCGATAAAGAGAGAGAGAGAGAGAGAGAGAGAGAGAGAGAGAGAGAGAGAGAGAGAGAGAGAGAGAGAGAGAAACTAAGACAAAAAGAGTTCGCCAGATCAACTACTGAGCAAGCGAAAGCCGCCTCACCATGGGGAGATTGGAATGTTGAGTCGCACGCAAAAAAGCAAGTCTATAGCGCGCGCCACTTTACTCCCATCCCCCACCCCCTCTTCCCTTTTGCCATGCATCACCACTCTTCGCAACTCCGGTTGGTACCGGGTCGAGAGGTGTTAATGCTGGCGCCAGTTGGTCGTTCATTCATTCATACGTTAAAAATGGAAATCTCACGCACGAACACGCATTATATGTTGAATTTCAGTTCCACTTTTCGGAATCCAGTTTGTTGCCGCAGACATTTGCTCGTTCCCGTCCGTTCGTTCACTCGTTTTGGATTCGTTCATCTATTTGTTTTCTTCCTCCTGCTGGCCCAATGCGATTTAGTCGATTTAGCCACGGGACAGGCAGAACAGGTGGACACGCACGGACAAAGGGGTGAGGGATGGGGTAGTGGCGATTGAAGATGCGGTGACCTTCTATCCGCGAGGTGTCTGCGCCGCTTCGCGAACTCGCGAACAGGATGGTGAAACTATGCAAATTAAGATTAGCTTGTTTGTTTGTTTGTTTATTTTTTCACCCTTTTTTTTCCTCTTCTTTTTGATAGCACCTAAAATATCGACGGTGTTTGCTGGCTAGCGCGCGGAATTTCAATACATTTCGAACGCAAGAAAATAAGCAAAGCATGCCCACCAGGCAGGAGATTTTAGACCGAATCCTCCGTCCTGCCAAACCTTGGGCTGGAGTTTTTTTTTTGGGATAAATGGTTTTGTTCTTTATTGTCTAATTTTATTTCATTTTTTTTTTTCTTTTTGGGTTTGTTTGTTCGGTACCCTGTATGTGTGGTTGAGACTGTGTAAACGTCTCGCAATGCAATTGTCTGGCTTAAGCATAGCTGCATCGGACTTAGCTTTGCGCAGAATTAAACGTCACAAAAAATTGCCAAATGAGCAGCTTGAGGCGTGTGCATATGTGTGCTTGTGTTTACCACGCCAGAACCAGAACACTTGGGTGCGCGAAAAAATGCGAAGAATGCAAACAAACTCGTGTACGGCAAAGGCAACAAAATCCCATCACGTACACATTGGACCGCACCAAAACACACGCACACACCGATTGTGTGCGAAAGAAAGGGAGGGATTGTGAAGAGAGAGAGAGAGAGAGAGAGAGAGCGAGAGATAGAAATAGAGAGCGAATGAAGGAGAACACGTTAAATAACAACCCAATAACAATTTCGGTGCAATATTTGGTTGGCTTGCCTTGATCGTCCAAACGGGCGATCTTTCGTTGGATGTGTGAAGGGTGATGTTGGGTGACTGCTCTCGACATGCTGACTGATACCGGCGGATAATGATTGATGGAAGCTTAAGGAGAATCGTTACTTGGGTCTGGTTGCATTTTTCATCCGGTGCACTTGTTTGTACCATCCAATGCATGTGTTTTATCTTCCATTATTGCCAAATAAGTCTGGTTGTGTGTGCGTGTGTTTCTGTGTTGACTGCGTGTTTTGTGAGCAAATTGTTTATTTTGCATGATCATGCAGCGAAGGACAACGACGACTCTTTCATTTGCTCAATTCATTTGGCAGGGTTTGATTCGATTCGCTTTAATTGGTTATCAATTGCAACGGATGGAGGCCGAGGTTGATGTGGAATCTGTCCAGTCCCAGCTGAGATAGTCGAACTGTTTAGTTGATTGTTGATCGTTGTGGGTGAAACAATCAGTTAAATGATTTTTGTGTAGATTTCTGCCGATATGTTAGGACTTATGGAAAGAATTATCAATTTCCGAAATCAAGGATGTAGCTACGAAAATAAAAATGTGCCTCTTTCAACATTTGCCACATGAATGCGATCGTGTATGGTCTAAATAAACAAGTCTAATTATATGTTTTTGTTTTCTTTTTTGCTTCTTTTCATCGCTACCGTTGCGTGATCGCGTGCGCTGTTGGGCGTTCGGTTCCAGAAGGCGATTAACAAAACGATGACGACGGATTTTGGTGACCTTCGGCTGATGAAGACGAAGCAGAAGCAGACGACAAAACGAAAACTTAACCGCCGCGTGGAGGCGTTTGACCGCGTGCAGCATTGCCACCAAAGCACTAACGGCAACGGCGCAACGAAGCAACACGCATTGAACTGCAGACGAAGAACGAAGAAACCATCAGCGACGAGCAGAACGAGAAGAATCAGTCCATTACGAACGTGCCGCGACACTATTGCGACATTGCGGTCCCGGTCCCAGCTGCCCGGAGCGAACCCATCGTAAAGCAGTGCGAAGCAATCGAAATCGAACCGTTTTTGCAACACCAGAAAGCGAAGCTCTTACAGCAAAACCCTACGGCGCCGGATCGCGAACGATCGCGGGGTTGGTGTATTCATGGATCGGCGCAATGGCGGCACTAGTTTGGCGCCCCCAAGGCCCCCGAAATCTTTGCCCCGCGTGCATCGCCCACGGGCCCCGGATCCAAACTCCTCACCTCCAGCGTCGTCGGCCCTCCTGTCGGCCAGCTTGCCAACCGGTCCGAACCACCCGTCGGCGATGATTGGCATGATGGTGGTCGGCAGCAACGGGGCAACGGGCAATAATGGGGGTTGCCATCCTGCCGCGGCGTCAACAGCATCAACGACACCAGCGCCGCCGCAGCTGTCACCAAAGCCGAGACATCTGATCGGCGGAAGCAGCAGCGTCCTAGGTAGTAGTAATTTAAGCGGAAGCGGAAACGACAACAGCAGCAACCTAGCGAGTAATATCAGCAGCAACAGCAACAATAACATTAGTAATAATAACATTAACAATAACAATAATATTAATAATAATAATAATAATACTATTTTTATGAATCATACTCCTCATAATCAGGCGAGTGCGGCCGGTGCGAGCGGCGGAAATAATTTCAACAGTGCTAGCCTAATAAGTAGCAGAAGTAATAGTAGCACTAGTAGCACTAGTAATAGCACCAGCAGCGGTAGCCCTAGCAGTAGGAGTAATAGTAATCTAAACAATAATAGCAGTAGCAACAGCAGCAGTAGAAGCGTTAATAGTCAACATCATCAGCATCATCAACCCCACCACCACCACCACCATCAAGCAGCTTCTTCTCCTTCTCCTCCTGCTCCTGTTCCGCATCATCATCAGCATAATCATCCGCACCAGCAGAGCAATCGAAGCATCGGCAGCAACTCGTCCACGTTGTCGTCGGTATCGTCCAGCTCGTCTACGGTGGCGCTGCTGAGGCCGCAGATTGCACCGCTCGTGCCACTGCACTCCCGATCGGCGACACCACCCCCACCACCTTTACCGCCCCACCACCACCACCACCACCAGCGGCCGACGTCACCGGTCGGCAGTACTTTCGCCCGCCGTCGGCTCAGTCCCGCCACGACGAGTCCGAATCATCCGCATCTCACAAGTATTCCGCTCGGCGCATCCGCAACCGCCGACCAAACGATCGCTTCCACCACCGGTACGCTGCCGCCGGTACTGCTGCTGCCCGTCGATCAACCGATCGTGGGTGGCAGTGTAACGGCACCCAACTCACCCTCCAACCCAACGACACCTGTCACGCTGGCCGCGCCCCGACCGGAAAACGAACGACTCGCGAACGAGTACGTCGATACACCGTTCGGACGTGGCAATGGGCCCGCCATCGGTGGTGCTGGTGGTGCCAACATTCCATCGACGGGACCTTTGGCCGGGTTACTGCAGCAGGGAACGCAGCAGCAACAGCAGCAGCACCGCAACTTAGCCCTGCTGACGGGTGAGGCCGTAGTTTCGGTACCTGTAATTACGGGCCAGCCGCGACCATCGCTCGACCGATCGCGGTCTCCCATTGGCGGTGTCGGCAACAGTGACGTTATTCGCGTAGTTAAAAGCACCGAAGGACGTCACGGACTCACGACCACGACAACGACGATCACACCCACAAACGGTCAAACGAACATCGGTGGCATTGCGCGTGGGTCAAGCATCATCACCAAACAGCCGACGAAGAAGAAGGACGGTTCCGATCGGCACGAGTTGCTCGAGCTGGAACTGCAAGGACACCATCACCATCACCATCACCACCGGCACCATGGACGATCGGCGGTGGCCACAGTAGGTGGTGCAAGTCCCGGAGCACTCGGGTCGGCCGGTGTGGCCGGTTCCGACGGGCTGATGGGCATCGGGTCCATCACGTGTCCCCGGTGCAGACGGTGCCGGTGTGAGGAATGCCAAAAGCCACGACCACTCCCATCGCACTGGCTTTGTGACAAGAGCTGTTTGTGCAGTGCGGAGACAATCATCGACTACGCGTCCTGTCTGTGCTGCGTGAAGGCACTCTACTATCACTGCTCGAAGGAGCACGAGTTTGAGCGGGAGGTGATGGGCCCGGACGGGACCATCGAAACGGAAACGGTGTCCTGTGCGGACGATCCCTGTTCCTGCGTGCCGCACAAGCGCACGACCCGCTGGGGTTGTCTGGGCGCACTGTCGGTCGTGTTGCCTTGCCTCTGGTGCTACTGGCCGATGCGTGGCTGTGTGGCCATCTGTGCCCGCTGCTACGCCAAACATTCCCGTCACGGTTGCCGCTGCACGCAGCATCCGGCAGCTCCGTCGGCCAGCTTCCCGCCGGGAAGCGCACTGAGCGGAGCCGGTGGCATTCTCAACGTTGGTTCCATGTTCGGTACCGACCTGCTGGGTGGCAACAACGGAGCACTGCCAAATAGTGGTGGGCATGAGATGCGGGCGAAAGGAGACCCGGCCGATAGCGATTCACCGCTACAGCATCTTCACCATCATCTGCGGCATCATCTGCAGCAGCAGCAGCAGCAGCACCATCGGTCGGGTGCGTCCAACAACGTCACAGACCTTACCACGCCCGAGAAGCGGCTGCTCGATTCCAGCACCGATGGTTACTGACGGTGGTGGCACTGTTGGTCGGACGCCGGCCACGACACGGAGGACGACACGGACGGAGAGGAGGAGGAGGAGGAGCAGGATCGGGACGAGATCGGTAATGATCACTTGGACGATGGTGAGGACGATGATTCCACGATGATTATGATGATGTTGCACCTGTAGATCCATTGTTAATTCCCATTTCGTTCGTAATTCGTTCCACCATACCAGTTTCACCTTGCGCTGTTGTTCCCTCTGTCTCTCTCTCTCTCTCTCCCCCCACGTGTGTGTTAGTCATCAGTTGCTAATGAAAGGATCAAACGAGTACTTCAACTCCCTAACCCATCCATATCTGCCCTGTTTTTCCTAGTCTCCAAGTCAGAGAATCCTGCTCGAATTGTGCCAAGTGGATGGATTGAAAAATGCCTATAATGATGCGAAAAGGTTTCTGTTTTTGTTGCTTAGACATTTTCATTCATCTATTGCTGCTGTTGCTGGCACCGACAGCTGCTCGCCCGATTTGCCGAATCATATCTCGTCCGACCTACAATCGAGACAGGAAATGAAGATCGTCTTTGGCGATCATGCATTGTTTCTGAGCGACATTCCGTTATCTTTTTGCCGTTGTCTGGCGATATCTCTAGCGTCCTCTGCACGCTTTCCAACTGGTGTTATAGCTGGCCCGATTTGTGGGACGATCGGATGGAATGTGTGTAGCACATTCGGAGAACCTTTTCCTTAATTCTTCTTGAACCTCTTCGTTCGTGAAGATCTGCTGGCAAAACGGCAAACGTGTCATCAATGGCTAAGGATATTGATTCCACACAGCCGCCTCCCGTACTCGTGTGAGGATTCGTTTTTCAAATACCTGAATTGAATCGAACCCGGCCGGGATCTTCTCTTCCGTCGAACGAAGAGCGCAAAGCGCAAACTCCGATCCCGAATTCCGATCAGATGTGCCTCCGGGATGTGTATTACCATCTGTTGTTTCCAACAACGGAGGGCAGCGATGCGGGTCGTTGCAGCATCACATTCTTGCCATCGGGAAAAAAATACACACACATACGACGCTGTACGTGTATGTTGAGGATTGAAATTCTTTTTCGATTTCACTGTTCGGTTGTACGAGAGGCGGCGTGTGATGGAATGAAACGTGGCTGGTTGCATATTTTGTGCCGTAAAAAGGCATTATGTTTGTGTGTGTGTATGTGTGTGTGTGTGTGTGTGTGTGTGTGTGTGTGTGTGTGTGTGAGTGAGTGTTTTTTTTTCACAACCTTCTCAACCTTCCGAAGATCATATTTCCTGGAAATTGCATTATCCTTTTGCACTTTGTTCGTACTGTTTAGCAGGAAACGACGCACCACAAACAATCAACGCACGCACATGGGCCAAGTATGCCATGGTTTGCCATGGTTTGCCACACTGCACCGCATTTTTGACGTTTCATTCCCGCCAAATTGGGAAACCTTTTCTGTTTTAACTTTTGCACGTCAAAAACAAGCCACGCAACGTGGTATACACGTTTCATTTTGCTTTTGCGAAACACGGATCACATGCTTTCTTATTGTCTCAGTGGTCAGTGCAGCAGCAGCAGCAGCAGAAGCGATCCTAAATGATGGTTAGCGGAAACATTGAGCACATTAGCTTCACAAGATCCACGTGCGTCATCGCCAGTAGTGGTAGTACTTGCTTGGATCCAACGTCGAACAAAATGGTTTTAACTTGGCTTGCGTCTGCCTGTTTGTCTGTGTGTGCGTGTGTGATTGTTTGTTTCGGTTCGGACAACCAATCTGAGCCGAAATGGTCTCGATCTTCCATGTTCTTTTTTTTTTTCTTTCAATATTTCAAAATAGAACTTTTGGCACATTTTTCACTTTTTAACCCCTCCCACTCCCCCTCATCGAAGGAAATTTCCATCCTCCTTCGCTCACAAATTCGCGCGCTACGTGCGCAAATGCGCGCGTTGTGAAATCTTGAACGCAAAGGGCAGTTGAAAATTTAAAAATAAATTTCATTCATAAAGTTGCCTACTTCCTCGTGTCCACACACACATACAAAAGTGGATTCGGAGTATATTTAAATGTATATCCATATTTTCGTATTTTCACCTCACATTTGTGGTGTTGCTTGCAGCTGCTTTCGTATTATAAAGAGTTGAAGACAATATTACCAATTGGCCCATCGATTTAAATTCCATTTTTCCATCTTGCAAAAGGGAAAATGCTTTTGTTTTGGTTAGTTGCCAAATGGTATGCGAAGCAAATAATGTTGTATCCTTGAGTTGATGTTTGCCTTTTATTAGTAGTTTGTTAATGTTCCGCTATTGTTACTTCTTATTACACAATAATTTATACTTATCATTCCATCACTGCTGGTGCGCTTTTCCCAACTCTATCCACGAACTGAAGCTCAAATAGTGGACAAATGATGATCCCAAAACACAACACACATGGGGAGGGGGGGGGGAGGGGGCAATGGGCATGTAAATCCAACAAAAACAACAGCAACAAAAAGCAAAGAGCAGCAAGGAAACAAATCCAAACAAATGCAAAACAAAAAACAAAAAGAAAAGAACAAAGGAAAATGAAGAAAAGCATCTAAAACAAAGTAAACGAACTCATGATTTCGAGTAGGATTTAATTTCCAGTATTATCTAGTCGTGCATTAAAGTAGTGTTGTAAAAAGAATGTTTAAGCCGAGGAAGGAAGAACAAGAAATACAAGCAAGAAAGAGAAGGAAGTAAGTGAGCATTAAAACAAAACAAAAAAAAAACACACAATATTGTGCAGCATGTAAAATGTCGACAGCTCTACTTGCTTGTAGTGTTAAGATAAAACCGTCGAAAAACGGCGGGAAATGCTTGTAAAAATCGGAAGAAGACGGGAGTAAGGATGGGAACGGTACGCAAAGTTACAGTCGAATATTGTCGAAATTGAAAATGTAAGAATGAAGCAAGCTAGAATTAAGCAGTTAGAAAGGAATGGGAACCACAGGCAGCAGCCAGAGATGTGCCGCTTCGCGTGCCTTTTTAAGACCGTGCGGTTTGTGTTGTATGTATGTTTCGTTTTTAATTATTATTATTATTATTATTATTATTATTATTTTTATTTTAAATTTTATACACAATAAACTCACCAAGAAGAAAGAAGGGCACACATATACATATGTGTAGAGCAAAGCCGAAACAAAATGAAAACTCGAAGGCCGTCGAATGATCAATGAATGAACCTGCAAAGTTGCGATGGCGATTTAACTGTTTGGCTTTTGACGATCGTTGCCTGTGGCCGTGTTGTTTTAGTTGCCTATTTGTTCTTTTTTTTTTCCAAGTCGTATATCCACTCACAGCAAACAAACAAATATAAATGAACAAAATTTTTTGAATGCTATAAAGGAAGGACAGTTAAACTGGAGAGATGTCCATTATGGGCCGACTGCAGGGGTGTTTGTATGAATGTAGCGAGCGGTGTATGCGAGGGATTGATAATACAGCCTTTTTTTGTTTTTCTTTTCTTTTTCTGTATGTTTTTGGCAAGAATTAGGAGCGGATGTTAAAATTTTTATTCTATTGATAAGTTGCAAGCTAGTTTGCTTTTTTTTTTTGTTTGAAATTTTCCTGTTGACCTACGAAATTGCGATCGTGCGAAAAAGAAGGAAATGAAAGCAAGAAAAAGGATGTATGTGTATGTTTTGTATGTATGTAGCAATAGGTAGGTAGCTAGGTATGTAGGAAAGAATGAGGTGAAGAAGGAAAAGAATAAGAAGGAAAGGCGTCGAAACATAGTCGCATAGGCGGAAGAGACGGAAGAAAATCCCATGACGCTTTAAACACAAAAAAAAACACATTAAGAGAGCGAAGTAGTAAAACACCGAGCAAACAAAACGAAGTGCAGCGCACCCTTGTAAAAAGCATTCGAAAAATGGAAAACATGTACTGCTGCGTGTATTGCACTCATGTGCTCTTCTTCGTTGCTCCAGCATATAGAGAACGAAAAGAAAAATATAAAACAAAACATGCGAATGTAATATATACTAAGAACACAGAACAGAGAAAGAGAAAATAAATTATTTAGCTAACAAATCGAATCATAACAATGGAAAAAATACTAAAAAATATGGACGATTTCATTCTAGTAGTACACAATTTCGGAGGCAGCTGACCATCCGGTTGGTGTATTTGTCGCTGTGGAAAGAAAGAAGCACACAAACATACATAAAAAGTAGACTAACGGAAGCAGCAGTTCCTTGTAATGTATGTGGTGTGATCTTGTGGAGCAAAAAATTTGCTAAAATTTGTCTACCTATCAATTTTGCTGTTTGGTGAGGTCGTTGTTTTTTCTCCCTAGTTTCGTTTCGTTCTTCCCGAGTTTTCCTCCGTTGCAAAAAAAAAAAAAAGATCGCTTCTTTAGCAAGCGATGCCAGTCCTTTTTCTGCTACCACTGGTTCTACGCTGGAAATTTAAAACAAAGAGACAAAACATTGTTGGCCTTCATTGAAACGAAATGTGACGAAGCAATTAGATGAGTGTATGTGTATCATAACCACATTTAACAGTAAGAGATGTGTGAATTCTGTATCTTATAGCGAGCAAATACAGCTTTTCCTCATTTTCCTCCCCCTTTTTGTCCTTTCCTATAAAATTTTAACGAGGCAGTCCGCTACCACCTTACGATACCTGACAAAAGATAGAGAGAGATAAAGAGAGAGAGAGAGAGAGAGAGAGAGAGAGAGAAAGAGAAAGGGAAAGGGAGGGAGAATGTGATTTCAACTGATTATACTGATTGAACCCGTCGTGCATGAAAATTATGAAAGAAATTCGCCAAAAACAGTGCAATTTATGGCACCATTTTGCAAAAAAAAACAAATACAAAATAAAAAGAAAACAACACGGACTAAGACTGCATACCAATACAGAATGGCGTCGATCCCTGTAATGCGGTTCGCTTGTAGTAGACGATCTTATGGTTACTATGGTTACGAAACTGTGAAACACGCCGGTAAGATTACTATTTTTATTATTACTATTATTGCTATTCTTAGTATTGTTATACACAATTGTTTGATAAAAAAGAGTCCTCCTTTTCAACGGAACAGTATATGTAGTAGCAATGCATATATAGTTTTTAAATAGTAAAAAAAAAACAGCAGAAATTATGTAAACAAAACAAAAGGAAATCGATTCATTGCAAATCAAACTGGAAACGAAGAAGACTTTTACTGCGAATATAAACAATATTTAGCACTTTTAGAGAAAGAGAGAGAGAGGGAGAGAGAGAGAGAGAGAGAAATCCTGGAGTATGTATCATACAACGCAATATTGTGTAAAGCATACAATAGAAGCAAAAATGAAACAATTAAAATCCCCAACCGTGTGTGTGTTTGTATGAGAATGAAAGAGATAGAGAGAGAGAGAGAGAGAGAGAGAGAGAGAGAGAGAGAGAGAGAGAGAGAGAGAGAGAGAGAGAGAGAGAGAGGAGCTAGAATATGTATAGTACGATTTCTACAAAGAATGATGGTAGGATAGGAATAAGGAAAAGGGTGTGGAGCACACAAGCGTATTGGTATTAATACCATATATTCTAAAACGGGAATGGGAAATAAAACAAAAGTTACTTGCATAGATAAAACACACACAAAACCACTTACAGACTAAAACCAAAACTTTGCGGATGATTGTATTTATTTGTAGCACTTTCTTTTCATGGAGGAAACGTAATTATGATGAGCATTACTAGTGCTAGTGCTACTACTGCTAATGCTACCACTACTACTCCCGTATAACTGTGTCATTTGCCTAAAAATGTAATATTATAACTACATGCATACACATACCTGAGATAAGAGCGAAAAACAAACCGAAGGATGGAAATCCCTTGAAAGCTGTTTTATTAGTGACCTGATCAAGTACGGAATCGGGGAAGAGATCTATTTTGAGGACGCCATTTGAGAATGTTTGTGTTTGTAAGTGTGTATGTGTGTGTCAAGCGAAACCTCTACCTGTGCAAGCCTGGTAACATGTAAAATGTTCTCATCCATCAGACAACACCAATGAACTAAAATTACTACTATTGATATATTCCTAGTACGACGATTACGATGCGCCTAGGGAGGATGGTTATAATGCCAGAGTTCTATATACATATTAATATACATAACTATGTACTACCGCACCACTTATACACCTTGTATTAACTGTAACAAACTGTGTTACATGTGTAAAGAGCGTACAAAAGGAAACAAGGATAGAAACAAATGGAAGTGAACCAGCCGCAAGAAGAAAGTAAGAAAAATAAGAGTAAACACAGAGTTCTACATCTGCTAAATGTTTGTCTAGCTAGATGTACCAGATAAGCAGAATACCATTTTACAGAATAATTGTCAATATCACGGCAACACATTGCAAAATAGACAGAAACTACTAGATTCATATTTTTGTAGGCACAAACAAAGAACAAACAACAAAAACAAACTAAACTTCATGTGTCAAATGTGTCAAATAAATGTCAAATGTTTTTAGAAAATTCTGATGAACAAAGCAAACCCATAAACAGAAGATTAAAACAAAACAAAAATAGAAAAAGATTCCTCCTTCCATCTCCAATGAATGTTCTAAATATAACAATTAAACAGGCATACAAACAAAAACCCGAAATGGAAAAGTCTTTACCGACAGAGTACACTACTGATCAAAACCCTTTGATGGCGGCTCCTAAATAGAGCAAATGAAACTGCTGTATCCACATCCACAGATGCACCTTTACGTTAGCACCATTCAACTGCACTGAACAAGACACGTATAGTATGCATGTGAAATCGTAACATAATATGGTAAAGCGTTCTTGTTACGTTCTCTTTTTGTACATGTTTGTATATACTATTTTACCATATTGTAGTATTTGTTTAAATTTATTTTTCGAAAAACAAACACTGTAATTATTACCTGCCTGTTTATAACAATAATAATAATAACGTAATGACCAATTTAACACTCTGTGTGTATTTTATTTGGTGTTTATTCTTCGCTATGAATGAAATATAAAAAAAAAAAACGGGAAAGAAATGTTATACCACGTGCTATTTGTCTTATCGTTTGCTCATTTCATTTGCTCTCAAATCAACCAGGCGGCTCCATCGTTTTACGTTAGCGCACCACGTGTTTCACTTCACAATCACAAGAGTCCCAACCGAACAATTCTCATTTTTTTGTTTGTTTAGGTTTTGAAAGTAGGAATAATTTGCGAAAAAGAGCATCACAACATTAAAGCAGCGTTTCGGCAAGCGGACAGACCGCTAAAAGACGCACACAGTTTTGGTGACATAAATACGAAAATTGTGGATTGTGTGGCCACCACACCGACGTCACAGCGTGAACGTGATCTTTTGCATCGTTGTCGTATTTTTAGTGATGCCGTTAAAATCTAATAGTACGTGACACAACGGATAAGTACGTCCACCTCGTCGCAGCAGATGGGCGAACAGGGAAGAACGCCTACCGGAGCCAGATAAACAAATGTGTTGCTCAATTTAAAAGAACTTTGCGCCGTATTTCTATTGCTGTGTATGCCGTATGTATTTATTTTCATTGACTTTTAAACGAAAGTGACCAATGTGTGTGTGTGTGTGTCTCAGGATCCGATATGTGACACAAACTATTTATAATTAATTGCATGGCAGGAACGCAGCTCTTGCTTTTGACTCCCTTTTGGCGTCCTCCCCATCGCGCAAGTTGGGATGGCCGAAAACATCCCTTCATTATGCAGTTTCGTATGTGGTGGATGGACTCGTCGCACCTTGTCGTACAGGTTAATGGCCTAAGAAAAACCTGTCCCGTACCTTTCCGGATATGGATAGCATTGTTTTGTGGCCATAAACTTTAAATTTAGGCATTCGAAGACTTAGAAGGTTCTTGTCGGGATGTTCAAGCCGTACGCTGCTAGCTTGGTTGCGGCGATCACTTCCGGTTGTATATGGATAAACTCTCCATCGCTGTCACCGCGGTGTTTGCACGCGAAGCGTAACGCGTAATGCGCTAGAGTGCAATTTTGCAAATGTTGCAAAACCGTAACATCCGCCGTAGCGCATGTCGTCTGTCTGGGCCAAGATTTAGTTCGGCACTGGCATATGGCTTCTGTGACAAATCACGGAATCACTGTTTTTGGACGATGGAAGGAGACATTATTAGAAATATAGAGATGATTTAAATAACTTTCAAATTACGCCGCTATTTTTCAATCTAGTCATCCTCAGTTTTTCAATCTAGTTACCTAGTTAGGATGAAGTGTCTGTAAAATCCTCTGAACCCTCAGTGAGTATTGAAATGTCCTCCGGATGATCAAATATTCGTCGCCATTATCAATTGGACTTGGTGAGTCAACAACACATTTTAACAAGCAAAAGGGGCAAGCTCCAACAACAACACGTAATTTGGAATAATAAGCATTTCTCACCGTTTCCCTGAGAGTTTGTGTGTTTTAGAGCAGTTGTCTCATCTTCACCTTAGCGATCGGTCGAATTAAAAGGGGTTGACATAAATAATCCTGCATTTGACTGAATTTTCATTTAACTTCGCACGGCACATGCACACCGTCACCAGCGTACCGGCGCACTGTCCACGGGCTAATGTCCAACATCAATTTACTTCACGGCGCCAGCAAAGCATCCTCGTCTTTGGTTTGACTGCGTTTCGAGGCTTTGCGATACGTTGTACTCCCCGGGAGCATACTTGATGATAGATATGACTCCCGAACATGCATGGTCCGAAGGAATGAACGTTTTTCGTGTCCACAAACCAACAACAACGCCATCCGGCTAATGAGTCAGTATTAAAATGCCATTCTGTGCGCACCACTGCATCAAGCAACGGCGCGCACCGGCATCAGGTGAAGACAAACAATCAACCGCGAGTTGAATGAAAGACGCCGCTTGAAGATTTGTCCTTGTAATGCTAAGCAGCGAGTTCAATCGGCTTACTAGCTTCCCCCTGCTAGCACATGGCCCGCAGGAAGGGAAAACGAGTGTGTCAACCATTTTTCACAGCATGGTTGCTTATTGCGGACGTCAGCAACGGCCCCGACGGCAGCAGCAACAACACCAGCTAATAAACCAAACATTACCGATTCGGCGGCTGTGTGCAGTGGAAAACAGCAGTCCGTCCGGCAGAAAGAAGCACACGATAGTGGTTTGTATATTTAGCGTGTGTGTGCCGTGGACCATGCCAGAAGCCAGGCCAATCTAGGTATCGGGAAAGGAGACGAGTTCGGGAGTTGGTCTATAAATAGAAATTACTCAATTTCATTAACATTTTTTTCTCAACAAACAAACACACACACACACATAGGCAGAGTACCTTCCAAGCGTGGAAAGAGATCTACTCTAGTACACACCTTTACATTCATGTCCCACTGCCACTGTCGCCACTGCTGCCGCCACCATCGTCGTTACCAAATCCGATTCATTTTTCCTCCTAGCTCTTTTGCTAGGGAAACGCATGGGAAGGGAAGGAAGAGGGGAAGGTGCCGGCAGCGCAGTACCGTCCGTTGGTATTCGAGCAAGCGCGCCATCGTCTGTAAACATCGCGCTGTGTTCTGCCCGAGTGGCAACTATTTTTCAACCGCTGCTTCCAAACTGCGACGCAAAGTTGCTGGTGCTTGGTTTTGCAACCATTTGATAAGATTTTTTGACCGTGCCCCTGGCAGAGCACAATGTTTAAATGGTTGAGGATCGATCAGAACAATTTTCCATAACATCTCAGTTGAGCAGGAAAGGGAAAAGAATGTGCCTACTTGCGATAATAAAAAGGACACAAATGTAAGTTTTGGTGCAGCGTTGGCATAAGCAACAACCCAAGGCCTCCTGGAAATGGATGTCATCCTGCTCGAGTATTCAAACAAACCGGTATAATGGAACACAGACAGGAAAAACAATATCGAAGAGGGATCTATTTTTGGCACTCCCTCAGTTAGTACGGCTCCTCGGCACACTGAATCCAAGTTCGCGCACCCGCTGTCGATTGTGGTCGGTGTGGTGCAAATTGAGCGCCGTACCGTTTCGAATTCGATTAGTGATCGAAAGGCGTTCTCCGATCACGAGAAGCGAGGAGAGCAGAGGTTATTTGTGACCGGGGATGACATCCAACCCTAGCGATTCCTCAGATTGCTGGATGGCACGGCACAGTACAGCCAGCCAGCGCGGCACTTGCGACGCAGGTCAATATGCCGATTCTGACAGCTCATTGATAGCCGAGAGAAGATCGGACATACACATCTCCACATGCACATGATTGCAGTCCTCGCAGGGGAAAATGCAAGGGGACGCTGGAGAGGTGGCAGAAAGAAAAAAACTCCAAATGGGTTGATAAGCACAGCTCCTCTCATGTGTCCCGTATTACGTAAAAGAAGTCCGGCTCGTCCGGCAACGAGTGGTCCCTGCGAGAGTGACCGGAAGCGCGGCGAAACGTGGTCACCGCAATTAGCGTGGACAGGCAAACCCCGGCAACTTATCGCTCGGAAGTTTGGCCTGGAAACGTCACCTACACGTTACACAACGCCACGCAACGCCTTGCGATGAGTTGGCAGAGCGGAAGCGACCGGGACTGTGTAGCGACCATCATCGACGTCGGCATCGAGAATTTCTATAAATATGCCGTATGAGGTACAAGCTGTTTATTTTATTATATTTCTCCTTCCCGCCCTGCTTTTTTCGCTCCCCAAGTGAGCGTGCAAATATCATTGCCTAAACGCTGCGGGGTGGTTGATGCAAAAGATTTAAACCCACACGCACACACACACACACACATCCGTGTGGAGCATCGTGTCTGATCTTTCTTCGCGAAAGGTGGCCCGCGGAAGATGTTGATGCAAGCTGAGGTTTTTTAATAATCGGTTCAGCATCGCGATCACGATCGATCAATCTCACTAACCCACATCGCGCTACATGTGCAGTAGCAGTACTGTGTGCGACTCCACACCACTACTAATACGCTCCGGAAGCAGGGACTTCTAGAGCTTGTCGAAATAAATTCGTTGAATCGATCGTGCTTTGCTTACCATTCTCCGCAGCGTTTGTTATCAGCGATTCAGGCTGTATGTTCGGGGTCGTCCGGCTTCCCTATCTGCACATGCGTGTCCGCATACCCGCCCGGCGTTGTCCAAATGGCTGCCGCGAGACATGGCGGGACTCACTGAATAATCATTTCATTGATTCTGGCTACGATGTTCGAATGTTCGAACGTGTCAACAAGAGTTGCTGCTGCTGCTGCTGCTGCTGCTTCTACCGGAGGTCTTGCTACTAAATAGGCTGCTGAGTTGACGGAGAATAGGGCGGGTGATGGGAAAATCCCGGAAAAAGGAGCGTACCTAATGTCCGTTATTTTAATAGTCAATAAACGACATGGAATGAAGCGGCCAGATTCATTCCTTTTGCCTAATATCATACTTTTGCCATGTATCTGGCTAGTTCTAAACTTCGAATCCAGTTCCGATCGCTTCTTTTGAGGAACGGAACGAACTGGCCGTGTACATTCCAGAACGCACATCACTACTTAGAACCCGTGAAACGGCCGTTTTTTTCTGTTGACGGGAAGGGACGGAAGGCGAACTCGGAGAGGTCTAAGACTGTTTGCTTTCTTTCAGTATTTTTTTTATTTTTTGTAAGAAATTCGTTGCCTTGCCGTAATGTTGTTTATTTATTTATTTCCATTCTACTTCTTTTTTTTTGCGTGTGAGCTAGAGCGCGCGCGCGCGTGTACCATTTGTCACAGCCGGTTGGCCATGCGGTGCCATAAGAAAAAGAACCCATTCACAGCATTCCGGCGTCGTACAGGCGAACTGTTTGTCGTAAGTAAACGAGGAACCGTCCAGTGTTTTCGGCAGCAGTTCGCCCTCATCTTCGTTCTCGATCGGGCACCAACGTGAAACGGCGAGGAACCAACGAGTCGTGCCGTATGGCGACTCTCTAGGGTCGCTGTTCGCTAAGCAAATTGAGGATTGGCAGGTAGGCTAGTTAACTGTATGGTTTGTATTGTATTTGCTTGCTTTTTATCGAAACGTCGGCGAGCCGGGCATTTTTTTTATTAACCCTTGAATAACTCGGCGAAATGCGTCTCATCATTAGAAAATTGTTTACTGCGAGGTAAAGAATGATGAAATTGATCGTTGCATCAATGAAAATAAAATAAAAACCGGAACTAATTTCGTGTATGCAAAGAATGCACCCGAACGCTTTGGCACGACGCTACAGGACCTGTAAAGACACGTGTCTTGACGAACCGGGTATCCAACTCATTTAGAACACGTAGGATACCAATGGCGGATGTATGATCAATCTGACATTCTTCGGAAAACATATGCATGAAGCATGCTTGCTTCTAAAGAGCATTAGAAATTGAACCTTTTGAAGTGCTACAACATCTTTTCTAGAAATCTAGTCTAGAATCTAGGAAGATTCAGTCACCATGGTCAAAATATCAATCTTAAGATATCCTTCCTCATCGTGGTAGATATCCTTCCAGAACAGCAAAGGTTGAAATTACTGTACATTAAAACGGGGCTTCTATATGATCTACTTCTTCTTCTTCTTCTTCTTCTGGCTTGCTAAACTTGCCGATACCACGTAGTTGGATAGTTAGTCCCCACTACGTCGGGACAGTCCGGGTGGGATTTGAACCCCGGTTCTGCTTCTTCGAGAAAATTTGATTTCGGGAAAAATCGGGTCGAATTTTCCCCCCATAAATTATTGTCACAAAATTAGCAAACCATTTTTTTCATTCATTACTCATGTCATTAACATAATCAGCAAGAGTGTCTGTCCAATAGTCACAAAAACTAACCACAGAACTCTCAACATCCGCTCCTGGGTTGAGTTAGTGCCATTCCTGCTTCCTGTCGAAATTCGTACAGCTTGTTTTGTGTGTGTGTGTGAGAAAAAACATTGTCTTTAATCTGAGTACTAACGGGGGTCTCCGCTAAAAACTGGATTAACGGGTTGATCGCATTAGTTAGCTGCGGCAGAAGGTTATCAGTACCAATGTTCTCTCATCAACGCACTTTGATGGGTTTTCGGTTGGCACCAGTCCGCCCTCCTCCCCCGCTGCTACTTTTTCCAGGCTATTGCGTTAATCATCATCTGATCGTTGGCGTGAGTGGCCGGGCCCTAAATATATTTGACTATTTTCGTTCCCTCTCTCGTTTATGACCAAAAATCGTAAACATACACAAGATTGGCGAAAATGCCTCCAATGCATTTGCTCTCGGAGTCAAGAAGATGCTCTCGGCAAGAAAGAAGGCATTGGGACGGAAATGTCGTTTTCAAGTCACTCTTTAAAAGATTCTCTAGTGTCTGATAACAAAAGTCGTCGGTCCCGTAATTATATTTTTGATAATCGTTTTCGTTGTTTGGGTAATATTTGTCTCGCTCCGATTCGGTAGGATGAGTGAACTATAAGAAGATCGATTGAACAACAGGCAGTGTAATTGATTGGTGAACTGTTATTCAGCTTTCCGTCTAATAGTCTAATAGTATAGAGTGATATACGTGTTACTCTACCGCTTGCAATTAAAATGGCACACATTTCCTCTGGATTGACTGTCTGCAGGTCGCGATACCTGCCGTTCGCGCTTCCTACACTTGTTGCCTCGTGCAGATACTTCCTTTTCTACCGTTCCAGCAACTGCAAGTCACGCATTCACAAACACCCCTGAAATCTCTCCACAAACACACACGGGTACACGGACGCACATGACATAGAGTTGCCAGGGAGCTGGCACCTGCCATTTTCTCGAAAGTTTAAAATTAAACTGCGCGTACGTTGTCCCTTAGCGCATCTTCTGGCCGGAGTGGAGGTAAGATAAATAGAGAAAAAACTACGTTTAACGCCGTAGGAGATGTGTGTGGTGCTGTTGCAGCCGCTAGGTTGTGCAGGAACGGAACGGAGTTCATTTGTACGGAAGTAATGCGAATGAAAGTAATGCATTTTGCTGCTCATGCTCCTCCAAATGGCTGACTGAAGTGCTGTAAGATGTTGCTGGTTAACAGCTCCAGTTGCAGGCCACTCATGAAGCATTCGCACATTACAATCAGTGTGATAGAGTTATGAAAAGTTGTGCTCCCCAGACATAATCTAGAATGGAGTATGCATCCTTCATTGTTCTGGATTTAGTGTTTGCTCAGAGCGGTTCTTAATGTCTCAGGTTTGGTTTCTACAGATGTTTACTGAGCATCGATAGTATTTCCACAAACTTTAGGTTTAGTTAATAGTAACATACGATCCAGTTCCAAATAACGATCATGTCGATATATAGTTGGTGTGTACTTTTTAAAACTGATAAAAACAACACCCATACACGACAAAACCACAACGTACAGCAGTTTGATAAAACCCCGTCGCGTGATCAATCATTCATCGACCGGTGGTAGCCTGCCGTAATCAGTGACATGAAAACGTGTCATTTCCCGAGGAATGGGTTGATTAACCGATTTTGGTTTCCGCTGCTCGCTGCTTCCAACATAATCGTGTTTCCTATGCCGACCAGACCCGGATACAATCAGATTTGTTGCTCCATTTTAGCAGCATTGCAATAGAACAGAACCGTCGATTGTGCCATAAAAAGTCAACAATCGATGCTGAAGGGCGCGATCGCGGTGATGCAGACGCGGACACGGGTCAGAGGCACGTACTAACGCGAGGCACTGTACACTGACACGTCTACAGCCTACGGCAGCATTTACGGGCATTTACGTGGCGTGGCGTAGTGTGGAGTAGTGCCCACTTGAAGAAGGGCAAAGAAAGAATTAGTTCGAACACTGAGCACGAGAGAAAAGGCAACAGAAAGGGAGCGAATGACACAGATAGCGAAAGAGAGAAAGAGAAAGCGAGAACGTTCGGACAAGTTTTCGACCCTTGCAGGGCCAAGCGTTGAGAGTACGAGGGCGAAGCACGTTTCTACTTCCGACGGGCAGGCTATGTAGCTCGGGAATCGTTTGCCTTGGGTAAACGGGAATGGCCACAGAAGCAGAAGCAGCAGAATCGTGTTTGTTGTTGGAAGATCCATGCGTAGTGACAGAGCATTGGTAGCGGCGAAGCCTGACTCCTGACGTTGCGCCCGGGTCACACAGTAGCTACCGGGCTTCACAAAACTCGATTCCTCGCGAGTGACGCGACGCGCTGCTTGGCGATCGACTGCGATTGCGCCGAGCGAGCGTTGCGCCAGTCTTCTACCCCCCCGTCCAACGGCTTCACCCCAACGAATGACACCCCACCGTGGCGGCGATGGAGCAGCCGCGCACAAAATTATGATGGCCGATGGATGGTGTGGTGCTGGCTGTTTTCGCCTCGGCTGCTGATCGCTGCTGGCAAACAGTTTGTTGGCCGTCAGAGCGCGCCAATAATCTCGAAACGGCGGCGTGTCGTTCTATGCTTCTCTCTTGCCTTTCTTCGATCGTGTGCGTGCTTCTCGAGAGTGTCTGCCGTTGATAATCTTTATGCTTCTCTCTCGTCTCGTGCGATCGGACGCGCCTGTCAGATACACGGGAGTGATCTGCTTAGCGCAAGGGTGTGTTCTACTTTCATTTGCAGTGATTTAGCCGCTAAAAGGCAGAGTTTTATGTAACGTTGTTGAACTATTTGGATGTAAAATTCATTATGCGCTTTTCTATTTGACAATTTTTACTTATTGTTCTTGAATGTCTTGGTACCTTTTGAAACAAAATCTAAGAGTTACAAATACTATAGAACGCATTAAGAAACAGAGCGCACCCTTTTGCTCTTCGGCACATAATCCTCCATTCGTAAAGAGTAAGAAAACGAAAGAACCAAAAAAAAAACACGTTGATTTTCATCCATCCCGATGTGTGCTCCGCCATTCCATCCAGCAAAACACCTTCAACAAAACAAAATCGTCGCCTTCCACCCGGATTGAAGCACCACGAAGCAAGGCTTCTTCATGGCCTTATGTTAAACAACCGCCTGTCCGCATATGTGTGTGTGTAAGTGTGTGTCTTCTTTTTTGTTGCTTTCGATCGTGCTGCCTCGTTGAGTATTTTGGTATTCATTTCTGCTCCACACTACAACCTTCCCGTCCTACGCTCCGCTCCAGCAGCATCCCGCGAACCACCCGAGCACGATCGCCTGCATCCAGACAGGGTTTCCTCGTTCCGATTCTGTGTGTACGTTACGTCCTCAACGACACCTCACCACGCATACACCGCGCGCGAAACGTTGGCCGCTCGCTGTGCTGCAAGCTTATGGAACGACCGAACGGTTCGAACGTACCAACCCACTCCACCTCGTTCGCCTTCTTCCACGTTCTGCCTTTCCTTCTTCCCTGGCTATCTAACCCTTCCTCCCAACCAACAACCGGTACTGCTGCTGCTCCTGCTTGTGGGCCGTTCGGTCGCGCTCGCGTCCATTCACCGGCTCGCACGACGGGTCCAGTGCCGGTTTTCTGTACCACAAGGCGAAAACAAAACGCGTAACACCGGTAGCCTATGTATTTGATGTTTTCTCAAAGCCATGAGCCAGCGCGGTCTTGTCGTTCGGACCAACGGATGCGCGCCGCACGCTGAATTCCGTTCCATTCGTCTTCTTCACTCGCACCACTTACCACGCACGGCGCGTACCTTTCCTTACAGCTGCACTGAAGAAGGGGCAAAGAGTGGACGACAAGTGGATGCATGGATGGATGGATGGGTTGCGCAGTGTACCAAGCGCAAACGCCATCGGCTAAAGCGAGACAAAGGACATGCGATCGATCATTAGCGATAGTAAGAGAGGCAAGATACGAACGGGTCGCTGAATCGGACGCGAATGGTAAAAGAATCAGAAAGCTTCATCGCTAAGCAAAACGGGAAAAAGGCAAGACATATTCCCTGCCAGAACACGCAGCAGCCAGAAATCCGGCCAGAGGATTGGGAACGATGACGACTCGCATGGGGGTGACGACATGCAGAGATTTTGCAGTTCTTGGGCTGCTTTTTTGCAGCATTCTATCGAACAGTGGAAACGCAAATGTATTGAACGAAAAACGTTTTTAAGTGAATTAAAAACAGTTTTTATCCCCAAAAGAACAGCTCCAAACAGTTAACGAGCATCTTTAAACACGCCTGTAAATGGGTACGAATCATCCGTTTCACGTCTATTTTACCCTAGCGTCAGACCTTAAGCTGAATGTATCCTATTGAATGGGGACGGATTGAGCGACACCACCATCGAGACCTGATCGATAGGGAGATCGCTGGGAACATGGGTATATCGTGCGTCCCTGTCCCACAACCGCGTGTAGGGAAGCGATCGTCACCAAAGGCATGTAGTCAGCGAAAATCGTGCCAAGAGAAGGTCGTCTGACGGCTTGGTACGCGCTTGGAAGGCGCATGGTGACGTGGGCAAACCCGTACGGCAAGTTGTTGAGTTAACACACGAACGGACGCCAACTTTGAGGCATTGGGTCACCGCGTATGGCGTATGGAGTTTGGAGCTTGCTACGATGAAACTGGTCTCAAGATGTGTCCAACAGTGGTCGAGTTTCCGTTACAACCTCAGTTTCCTGCCTATAATCTGCTCGATCGGCCATATTTCAGTACGATCGTACTACCTCCCCGTCCCCGTCCTCTGGTTGTCCCACATCCTACGCCGGCGAAGTTGGTTTCTACCACGCGTACCAAGCATACCTAGTCCTGCCGCGGTTTGTGGTTTGGTGAGCTGCGCCATATAGCTTTCTCTGCGCGTCCCTTAACAAACGGACCAGTGCCCAAGCACCCCGTCGAATGTTTTAAACCTAATCTCACGGGCGCGCTGGAGTTTCGATCTCCTTCGCAACCGTGGACCGGTGGCTGCCGGTATAAAGTGATACAATGTGTCTTTCTGGTGGCCGGCTTTCCACTGTCGTTTCCCACTCGCGTACGCACGCGCATTCAACTCTACGCTACGGTGCCAGGTGCGTTTCTACATAGCCACGCCAGCATTCTCGCGGTTGCCTACCACCACATTCACCGTTAGGCCATCGTTTGGATCATTTGCTAGCTCGTGCCTTTTTGCCTCCTCTTCTGTTACGGTCATGTTCCTTTGTTTAAACGCGCTCTCGCCAGAAACGCTGGTGATGGACGTTCCTCGGTTGAAGATCTCGCCACGCCGTGTGTGTGCTGGGAGTGCGTATAGCACCTTAGGAAGACTTAGACCGCCGCGCAAAACGTTCGATTGAACGATCTACATTACGCTGCCGGGTTCCCCCGCATCAGGGCATCTTTACATACACTGTGCTATTAACCAATTTCGTGCACTGCTAGAGAAAGAAGCGAAAGGCAACTAAACAGAGAGAGAGAGATAGAACCGTAGCGAATGTGATGTGCTCTTCTAAGGTGTGCCTTCGATATCGGTGAGATCGACTACACAACGGCAGCAGCATCAGCATCAACAACAACAACACCTGCGTACCATGCCAACACCGAATCGGAGCGGGTGACGTAGTGAGCGAGAACCAGGCAGGGGAATATCCGGGAAAAGTTAATGATCAAACTGGCAGTAATTGCCAAAAATCTTTCCATTTTCTGTCCATCCGCCCATCCGAACGAACGCTTGCAATCTCCGTGGGCGCAAATATTACCCCGTCAGTGAAGCGGCGATCGAGAGGGAGCGCACCACGATAACCTGGGGCGTTTAGAGTTTGGGTTTACGCGCTCCCCCTCACAACCCCAGCACCGGTACAGGCTGCCTATGCTGCCGGTTCGAGAACCTTCACCCAGTGAGTAGTTGTGCGTCTTGAGCCGGACCAAATGGGGTGTTGGGTACGGTAGGCTCACAAGAAACGGCGCGATCGCCACGAATCGTACCACAATAGTCGGATGCTTGGCGTCGAAACTTTAGGCTCTTGCTGCATGATTCATCGCTTTGGAATGCAACGAATTCGACATAAATTACTAAAGCAAGACTTTCCTGGCCATCACGCCATGATCTTCCTCACGTTGCTGAGAGAATTCCAACCCTGAGAGGGGCAACCCGTTCTTGGCGGAGTAGTGGTAAGGCAGTGGACTAAAGAGAAGGAGATGAAACAGCCGTATCCAGGCATCAGAAACTATCCCCGGAGCCTGACCAGAATGGACGTCGTGGGGGCTCTGCTGCTGCTGGATGCGAAATAAATTCCTCAAAATTTGTGTGTGTGTACCTTTTGCGTGGCGGACGAACGCCGGGGCCCATGATAGGATGGATGGTGCGGTGTCTTGTTTTTAAGCTCATTGCGTATGCCTTCCTTTTTTTGCTTGTGCTTCTGCTGCTCCGACGCAAGGCAAGAACAGTTTTTATCGATTCTACTGCGCTCCAATCTTTCCAGGTCGAGGTCTCGCCGTAGTGGCCGTTCAAGGCTTTTTGGCGAGTTACTCTCGTTGTCTCGTCGTGATTCGGGATGCTGCGCAGAAAATAACGAAGAATAATAACGCATTTTTTGCATCCTGCTTGTGGCTTTCATTTTTTGGTCGTTTTATCGACCGTATCACGCGTGTAAGGTTGATTTGGTTGGAGCAATGCTATACTTTCTCAACTTCATCTTTTTTGTGCCCGTCACATGAAACGACATAATAGGAATCTGGGTCCGTTAGTGTGCGGCATTTCTTAGCGGTTTTATTCCTTGGAGCTGATAATAAAACTAAAGGTGTTCTCTTGCGTGACTGAAGGTCTATCAACTTTGCGCTCATTTACAGCGCATTCATTGGCTAGGAATACCTGTTACAGCTTGCTGACACCCTGAGTTGCTAATGCCTGGGTTCCAGTATCCTCGAAAGGGCACCAATTTCAAGTGCAGCCCCCTGCACTGTAAGCAGGTGAAACATTACCTTCCCGGCCAGTCGAGTGCGAGCTCGTTTCCTCAGCGTTCGGCCATACGTGCATGACCAATTTTGCCGACACCTCCGAAACGTACTCGCTTTTGGTCAACTTTCAGCGTGGACCGGAAGTCCCACGCGAACTGGTCGACACATCTTGCTGCAAATCGCACCACTTCCCTCCCATCCCTCTCGTTTTTGCGCACGGGTTTTCAGAGAAATCGGCACCACCAAAGTGCGACGCCAGCGAAATGTGAACGCGCCTACCACGGCATGCAGGGAAAAGTTGTAAGGAAAACAATACAGCACCATTACCGTTAGCGTTGCGTTTGCCAAGCCACACAACTGATTATAATTCTTTCATCGTCGTCCTGTACACACCGACGTATATGTGTATGATGCACCCAAACGCACCCGAAACCCTCGCACATATCCCCAGTCTACGTGCAGCGCGCGATTGACTGATTTCTCCAATTTCTAGCTCCTTCGTCCACGGCGACGTTCTATTGAATGACTCGTAATTTAAATCCACGCGGGTGTGGGACGCGAGCCATGGGCGTGGAAGCGATGACGATTGCTTTCCTGAACCTTATTCAACCTTTGTGTTAACGATAGCAGAAGATTGCTATCCGTAGCTGAAGGTGGTGCCCGTAGAACGTTACTAAGTGCGCAATCGTATTAGAGTGGATCAACAATGGCAGGCGTATGCGAGACGAGTACAGACTGTGAGACTCAGAGAAATTATATTGAAAAAAGTATTCCAACACTCATGCTACAATTGGAAGATATTACGATCGCTCATACAGTGGAAATCTTTTTTTTTTAAACTAAAGCTGTTTCTTCAAACTATTGTTTTATGAAAGTGTAGTCCTGAATGATGAAAAAGTACATGAAAACTGAAAAAAGGAACATCACAAGCACTGATGTATCAGATACACTAATATCGATTGGATACAAAACCCGAATTGAACTGCCGTCCGGTGGGTTGGCCCGGTGGTGTCGGAGACAGTGGCGCCGGTCTTCAAATGACAGCAGAGGACCAGGGTTCAAATCCCATCCGGACCGCCAAAAACTATTTCCGAGGAGGGTGGACCATACTTAGTGAAGTCGGGATTCTAGAGCATATCGCTACGATTAGGAGGAGTCTTTTTGACTCCTGAAGAAAAGTAAACTACTACAGACTCAATGGATTTAGGCATTGATCGAATCCTAACTTAAAGCATCTTGGTACAGAAATTTGGAATTGGCATTTTCCAGCTCAGCCTACCGTTTTAACAATCTTATGTGTGGGAACAAGCTGTAATCTCAGCTGAATCTACTGCCGAAAGATGTGATCACATTTTTCTGCTCTTTTTGAGTCTTGACCTTTTCAAGAATGTTGGGTTAATAACTAAAAGTGATCGTTATTGTTTAAACGATACATTTGCTGTAATTGGAAAATGGAAAATTAAACTGATGTTATACCATCATCATAATAAATGACCTAAGTATTTTTGCATTGTGTGTGTGTGTGTGCCAGAGTGTGCCACGTTGTGCAGCTAGTGATTAGATTGGAATTGATTCAATTTTTCGTGTTATTTGCCCACTAGCAAGAGGGACAAATTGGGTCGACATCCGTCGTGCGGCGGATGTTATACGCTTTTTACCCTCCCGGCAGGGGGTCGTCGGGCAAGCAGCGTACGGGGTCTCTGGTCGACACCATTTGCTTGCCCGTTTGCGCTGTGCCGGCAGCTAGCGATATCTTGCCCGGTGCATCGGCCGATAGATGTGACTTCCGTTCGATGCGAGAGCAGTCCGGCCCATCCGCAGTGATCGGTGCGGGCCGGAAACCGGAAGCCACACACCGGTTGTTGCCGTCGACGACCTGCTGGATGACGGCGACAGGCAACAGAAAGGTGAAAAGACCTGGGCGCTCGGAAGGAGCGCGCTCTAACCACTTTTCAAGTGCTCCAGCACAACCGGATGTCACCAATTGGTACCTTCGACCGGGTACGAAGGATGGCACAAAATGGATGGTTAGCATGCGCCGACACGGGAGGACACGGGAGAAAGAAAACCGAAACCGGGCCCCGAACGGATGGAAACATCACCGCAACAACCGCAGCGAAGGGAACAAGTGAACCGGCAGCAGCAGTAGTTCCGGAGGCAGGTTGTCGGCTTCTTATTTGTGTATTTGCTGTGCCGTTTGTGTCTTCCTTTCCTTCTTCTTTTTTTTTGTTGGTTGGTTATGGTGGCCTCAGCGTTTTGAAGAAGCGCGATTTTGCGACATCATATTTCACCGTTCGATGGCAAAAGCGAGACCGGAAGCGTACGAACCGTGAGAACCGGCACCTTTCAGAACAGGCATGATAGAAACACAGGAAAGGACAGGAAAAGGCTTTCAGAAGGATTTCCCGTTAGTGGAAATTGATTCACGACAAATGGAGCGTCGCCGCCGTCGACGGTGGCACTCGAGGGCCACCGTCAAGTGTTTTTGCTTCCTTATTTCATTACGGGTGTCTCGATGCAGCGAATTGCGTTTTAAGGGACTTGCAAATGAAATATAAAATCCAATTGCACTTTGAAAGTGGAAGAGATTTGCTTACTAAAAAGCATCGATAAAAGCTCTGGCCGACCGGGAGGGCAATCGATCCTCTACCGATTCGATCGCCTTTCAGAAACCAAAGTGCGTAGCGTGACGTGTGCTCTGACGATCTAAGCATCATTTAAATATTCCATTGTCCTCCACGCACGCTTCACGCGAAGCATGTGGTCTGATTTATAAATGGAATGTAAAAATAAAGTGAAAACACCAGGAAACCAGGACCATAAAACCTGAACCTTCGTAATCGCTCCGTAGTGGCGCGTAGAACGAGAAGAAATCGAGAAGCGATTAACGCATCCGCACTTAGAGCTAAAGCTCTAACCGTCCCACGGCCAGCGACGAGGCCGTTGCAAAGGATTTCGGGTTTGAAATTTCTTTTTCTGTTATTTAAAGGAAATGAGGAAAGCCGTCGTTTCCCTCCTTCACCTCTTTGTCGCACACTATGGTTAGCCAGGTAGCACACGGTTATGGCACCTGTAGCGTGCACGGCACGACCCGTCGAACGGAGTTTCGGGTTTTACGGGCGACACCTTCACTGTCCGACGTCCCGTCTATGTATGCGGGGTGCGCAAAAGGGAAGTGGAAAAGCGGTAGGGACACATCGAAAGGGAGATCAATGGCGAAGAAGGAAACAAAACATATCGAATTAATATTCAATTCGATAGCTTGAAATGTATTTAATATTCATGAAATTCTTCCTCCAGAGTAGATATTAATTAAATTTATACATTGATAGAAATAGGTCTCCTTTTTTCTTGCCTTTTTTTTTCTTTCGCTTTTGTCCGTTTCGCTCCTTATTCCACGTTTCCTCGGTGCCGTTTATCCATTTCGTAGGCAAAGCGTAGGTCTAGCACGCCATTTCCATCTCAGCATGCCTACCACAACGGGCAACAACACAAGCCCGTGCCACGTTCACAATTATTTTATTCCTATTTATTTTCTTCGATTCGAGCACCCGATCGGATGTGGTCGATCGTACGTGGGCACGGAGGATGTGTGTTCACAGCAGACCGCTCGTGCTTCATTAGATAAACTAACGCAACTTCGTTCTAAATGGAAGACTAGCGTATTTCGGCAAAGGACAACGGCGTGCATTGCTAAGCCGGAACGGTAAAGATACCAATGTTTAAAGGAACTTACAAGAAACTAATGTTGACAACAAAATTGAATCTCTTGAACCCTGGCACTAAACAAACGCGTGCTGGAAAAGTTGACCTAAGCTAAGATATGTAAAACCTCCATATAAGCGAAGAGTCTTGCAACACGATGCAGACATCACATCTTCAATGGGTATTAATGTGCAGTAGAGAAATGTTTGAGCAAAATGTATATTCTATCGCTTAAGATTGCTCATTTTCTCCAAACAAAGAGCTAACAGGTTGGCTGATAAGTCCCCGGTCTGACACATAGATGGCGCCGCTATTATTAAATGCATATTATTTTTATATAGCACCAACCTTCAAATGATTCGTGGCAAAATTTGACGTCTGTACGTCAACGCACCGTGCCACAAGTCATTGAGAACGATGGCAAAAATTCATGAATTGGGCTTCGAATTGCTTCCCCACCCACCGTATTCTCCAGATCTGGCCCCCAGCGACTTTTTCTTGTTCTCAGACCTCAAAAGGATGCTCGCAGGGAAAAAATGTGGCTGCAATGAAGAGGTGGTCGTCGAAACTGAGGCCTATTTTGAGGCAAAACCGAAGGAGTACTACCAAAATGGTATCAAAAAATTGGAAGGTCGTTATAATCGTTGTATCGCTCTTGAAGGGAACTATGTTGAATAATAAAAACGAATTTTGACAAAAAAATGTGTTTTTCTTTGTTAGACCGGGGACTTATCAGCCAACCTGTTATCATTCTGGGAGGTTTGCTTTGAATAATACGAGACAATTTGCAACATTGAGGCTGAAGTATCCTCAGATCAAAGAGACTTGGGCTGATTAAATAATTGGCTACAATCTCTGCAAAAATTGATTCTCTCAAGCCCACGTTTCCGTGATCGCAGTTGTTTTGACATTAAACATGCCAAATTCCAGTAGTTTAGTTAGGGATCAATCGTTTGAATTAAGCCTATTGTTTACTGACGTAATTTTACATCGATATTAGTTAAGCTACATCAGCTAAGATCAAACCACTCGAGGAATTGCATTGCAATCGACCAACGGATCGGATGGAAGCTGATCCGGGTTTTTTGAACAATTTCTTCCTTCCTCCCCAAAAACCGATGGCTGATGGTGGTGCTGACTTTATCAGAGCACACTTTTACGTACTGAAGAAAATCTTGAGCACCTGAATGAGTACCTGATGGTAGTCGTGAAAATTATCTCCCTGACAGTGATTGTCCTTGTCCTTGCTCTTCTTAGCAGATGTCAATAGAAGAGTTTGTGGAAATTTGAAACGAAAAATTTTACAATCATCATATGAATGTATTACTAAGATTTAAATAATTAAACGTAATTAATAATTAATAATTGATAAGTACTTTAAACGCATTCATTACATTACACAGGGGTGATTTATTTAAAAAAAAAACATAGAGTTTTTGGCCTGATGTACAAATACTCCCTAGTGAAAGGATTAGCTTCTCTGATAACAAACTTTGAAATAATGTTTCAAAACACAAAAGTGTAACAAGAAATTGAAACAAAACTCCATTATTATATTTATGAAAGAATTATTTCTTTTACAAATCAAACTCTCCAACATTCAAACTGCTTTCAATGCTCTTCCATACAAGCCTTAAACATTACACAAAATATGCACTTAAGCAGTGATTTCAATTTTTATGACCCTACCGGAATGCCCTCACGCGGCTACCTCGTTTTTTTTTATTATTATTGTACGACAAAACACTCGGCAAAGACATGACAAACACACGAAATGAGAGCACTTTGCCGTTAAGGTTGTACCGTGCGTTTTATGCGTATTTAATGCTATCCGTTTTAAAATGTACCAGCATATTGATGTGATGCGATAAACATCCAGTGCCAGCAAAGGATCATCATGAATGGAGGATCACACAACACAACACACGCATCTCTTACCCGGGACCGAACTGAATGAAACATTACGCGTAACACCCTCATTTATTATTCAACAACCAATTTTTTTCTTTTTTGTTGATGCTCTCTCCATCCAAATCCTCCCATTGAACTTGTGCCCGTTGCACTCGCGCTGTGAATCGATCGTCTCGCTCTTTCCGGGCCACTCCACTTAACACCCGTTCTTCAGCTTCAGCTGCGCAATTGGCTGCATCCTGTGCCTGTCCCAAAGCCCACAGCGAAGCCCACAGTGCCTTGATCCTTGCGAGTGAGCTCTAAGGACGTTCGAGAGAAAAAAGAAGCGTGGGAAAGTAGTCATGATCGTCCGATGGTTTTGCTCGTGCAACAAAACACCCTGGCAGCCCTTAGCTCACACACATCTGGCGGAAGAACTCATGCGCTTGAGTGCGTGTGTGTATGTGACTGTGTGGGTGCTTTGGACCGGAAATAGATTCAACATTTCTCCGGCTCCTTCACGAGGATTTGGTGTCGTTTGTTGTACGATCGCAAGCACTGCTTTGGGAAATTTTTGGTTAGAGGATCGCCGAGAACAGTTTTGCAAACGCATGCTAACAAACGTTTCTCGTTACCGAAGCAATTCTCCTTAGCATGCGATAATGTCGGGCGTAGATCAACATATTGTTCTTTAATTTTCTGTAAATTCTACTTTCCGGCCAGTTTTTCCATTCCCGTGCGATTGCTCAACTCTTACGCAAAGCGACATTATGCCCATTAAAAATGTAGCAATGTGCTTCCAATTAGTTGCTTTTTCCTATTTAAACTATTTTGAAGGGCATAATCGAACATTTGTACCACGAGCAAAGAGAAGCTTCCCACATTCACACTCAAACACTTCAAAACCCATAAAAAAAAAAACAGTTCTCTCCTCACAACCTACCACTTTTTCCAAGCACCGGACGTCTGATTCCACCACGACACGGGTTGAAAATATATCGGCTAAACCGCATTCTATTCGTTCATTCTCTAACGCTTCTTTTTCTTTTTTTCTTTTTTTGCTTAAACCCTCCTACCCGTACTCCCGTCTCCGATGCTCGAACCGCTAAACCCGCCATGATGCCGTTATACAATGCGATGCGCAATCATTCGGTAAACTGGCCACTTCCGGTGGTGATAGCGACAACCAGGCCAAGCGTTTGCTTTTGCCCTCCCTCTTTCTCTCTCTCTCTCTCTCTCTCTCTCTCTCTCTCTCTGTTTTGCTCTCTGCCGTTCTATCTTCTTCTCTCCTTAACCACACTCTACGCCATTTGTCTCGTGCTCGCCTCGCCTAGTTCGATCTTGTTTGGGTGCGATCGTCCATAAGACATCAGGGGGTCCCATACACACATGCGTGGATATGGCCGGATAGCTTTTTTATCACTGGCTAGTGGACCCATCGGACATCTTGCTTATCGCTTCAACTGTGTTTGTGTGTGTGTGTGTTGGTCCTCCATTCTTAGTGTTTCTTCTTTTTCCTACTGTTGTTTGCCGCTTCCAAAACCACATCTGCTCCTACACAGCTCGATAGTCTCGCGTCGATCAATTTCTAACGAGGAATAAAATATTTAATAGTTACTTCAATCCTGAGTTGGTGAACTATTTGTTGGTGAAAAACCCACTTACACTGGTTTTGGTTATGCCATTTTATCGAGGTTAGATACAGCTTTATTTCGTTTGTGACATATGATAAGTTAAATAAGGACGCATTTGAAAAAACATGTTATAAAACAGAACAAAGCTCCACCAAAAAAGAGCTCTTATGTTATAATTTAACAACTTGAACCCTCTATTTTTCCATAAACTCTAGGGAATACTTGTATGCTCGTTTCCTCTTCCGGTGGACTATGGAAATCTACAGTCGCACGCATACTGATCGCTTCTACGCACACATGGCACTGAGATAAGTCGAATTTTAAACACGTGTTCTCTTCCCCAATTTTTCAATTTTACTACGAGCGATAGTTGATTGCCAGGTAAAAGGTGAATATGTTTCAATATTAATCCTTCTCAGAGTTAAGAATTCGCCCTGGTTAATGCTAGCAGAGCGTTGCGTATCTGCTGAGCTTTTTTGAATTGGTTAGACCTCACTTCCATCCGTCCCGTCCATCCAATTGAAGGATTTTTTTTTCTGTAAAATCTATACGATCATAAAGTAAGCCTGAACTCGCTCAATCATCCCGTCCAAAGAGGATACGTCCATAATACACGCGAGATGAAGATAACGATGATGATTGTAATGGCCATAAATGGTAGCAAGTGTTGACCCTGCATGCAGAATTGTTAATGTCAACGATAACGCGAACAAAACTTTATACGGATCCAGAAATTACATCCAAGTCCTTTTCTAAACTTATTTTTGATTTTGCGTTTAAAACTGAATATTATTTGGCTGACTGAAACGATGGTGTAACGCGAGGCAAGCCCGTTACACCAAAAGACTGGTATCAAAACTAATTCTAATTCGTTTCCCGGCACTTCTACATCTTTTTCTTGGCTTAATAGGCTTGCTGATCGGTCCTCATTACGGAGTAACGGTCCGGATGAGATTTGAAGCCCGGTCCTGCAGTGTGCAGACTGGCGCCGTTGTTGCCGCCAAGTATCTTTTCGTCCCGCTCCGGCACATCTGTCTATCAATTTGAAAGTGAGTACGACCATGAACTCTGTATTCTCTGGAAGTATTGTTTGTTTCAATAGTTTTCAAACATATTTCAGTCTATATTAAATACTACCTACAATTCATCGAACGATGAGGACGCATTGAAGTGATTGATAAACTAAATACAGAACCAAATACTTCTACATACAGAACGGAGTATATGTGCCCCGGTCAAGGATAACTGCCAACAGACAATTTGAATTAAATCTGGAATTACATTGTCTGACTTTGCGACAATGTTAGACAACGTTTTGATATCAATCATTCAACCTGTAATTCACACTGTATCGTAGTCTTATGGTCGCCCGGTAATTCAAAGGGAACGGTGCCGGTTGCGAATATGAAGCTACCGCAATCAAATCTTAAATACCAATGAACTGAGTTTAACTGTAAAAAAAATAAATATGAGGATCAATTTGAATAGTTTTATTCGTTTGAAAAGTTCCGCAACTCGCGGACATTATGGAATATTTGTTGAAGGAAACCTCTGGACACAGGATTCATCTAGTTGTGTTATTTACATAATTTTGTTTTTGTGACAATTGGGAATGTAGATGTAGATTTGACGTAAATTAATACATATTCCATTGTATACATGTGGACAGACTGAGGTTGTTACTTTCTGCGGGTCTGCTTGTGGCAAAGATCTTATCCTGAACATATGTAGCTCCAAACAAGACAAAACAAATTAACTGTAAGCTATTGCTGTGGAGCGTAAACGTGGGGTTCTTCACCAATGCTGAAGCATTTGGGTATTTTTCCCCTCTGATACTATATTGCAATTTTCGTTATTATACTCCTCTCGTCCATTTTAGTCGAACTTTTAAAAAAATATTACAAATGGACCATTAAAGAATATATTTCCTTCAACGAGTTTAGCCACACAGAGTTGAATATTGATCGGCTCCTTTTTTTTTCTCCTAAAGTTCTCGACTATTTTGATCCACTGCTGCAAACATGGTCGTGCACTACGGAGTGAGCTAAACCGATCGAACGCAGAGCACAAAACCAGCACGGGGAAGGAGGACGAGTGCGCGCGCGCGCACGCTCACGCTCAGCTCTTAACGTACGAGAAAGGGAGACAACCGAACGAATAGTAGGGGAATGGCTGGGGGGGGGCTCCCGGGAAACGCGAGGAACTTGCTAACTAAAGCCGGAAAGTACATCCGGTCATGCGCGTATATTTTAATGGGTGTATATTTAAGAGTGCGCGCAGCGCGTCGACTATCGGCCATCGAACGTCGGCAGGAAGTGAGCTGGTTGGGGAGCATTGTGTTGCACGAACGCGGCGGCAAGGAGCACGGGGGAGATGTATGCGCAAACGAGGCAGAGAGGAGGAAGCTGGCCATAAGCTGGAAACGTCGTCATCATCGTTTCTCTCCTTCTTACGTTCTTTCGGATTGAACACGCACGCACGAAATGGAGGACGCCGTAATGGTTGCGATAGGGGATGTGGAATGCGGCGAGGCGACCAGAGCATTGAGGAACGAATCGTGCGAGATTGAAGACAACCGTTGAGGGCGGGCGCCGTGTATGAGGGGACCGGTTACCTACGCATACATGCATACACAATTTGTATTTTGCATAAACGCACACTCCGCACACCGCGATCGTCCGTCCCACATCATCCCGAGCTCCGTAACTCGTTTGTGCTGTTCGTGTCAACCGGAGGAGGACAAAATCTTCCCGCCACTGGTTACGCCTTGCTGCATTGATAAGTGACTAGAGTTAAACGACACAATCGAATTCGAAGATTTTGCTTATTGCATATTTTAGTCTGTTTTTATCATTCATTTCTGAATTGCAAAGAAATATTGTTTGCAAAAGATTTAAGATAGCGAACGAATAGATTTTATAGATTTAATGAATCCTGAAAAGCAACAATCATACAAATATTCATAGCCTCATTATCAGACAGACATGGTGTGAATACAGTTAGACTGAAATGACCAATAAAATTCATTTCATAGAGAAATAAATTTTGAATGAAAAGCCACAGTGATTTACAGATTGAACAGTGATTGATGGTGATGGATGGAACTTCCTAAAATAGTCATTTAAACATGCGAAGGATTATGGTAGCGCAGATCGTTTTTTAATAAGTTTTATATTTTTTTATTTGTGTAAAATACTTATAGCATGGAAGAATCAACTACGTGGCATCAGCAATTTTAGCAAGCCATCCGATGGTTGACGTGACCTAGATGATCGTTAGAGAAAGAAGAAATAGCATGAATCAATAACCACAATAGACTTGGACAAGCAAACAAATCACCGTGCTTCAAAAAACGAGCCCGACAGGGAGAAGAAATGCTTTCCAAATTTTGTGAATATTATTTACTTCAGATCTCCTATAGAGTAATACGAAAATTACTTAATTACTAATATGTTTTTTTTTTTAATGTGTTTTACAGAAATAAATCCCTTTTGAAACATCGGAGTGTTTGTTATGGAAGTACATACGGCTGCCCAGCGATTGTCTTCTATTACACCCAACAAACTTATCAATCCACTCCATTAGCTCCAAGGGTGGCGGGGAAGCTCCACAGGGGCTTCACCAGTCTCCCACCAGCACCAAGGGGCAAGGGGGAGAATCCATACACATTGGTGTACGCTTTCGAAATTTTGTCGCTTGCTTTCTTTTCGGTTTGGAGGTGGTTGTTGTGCTCTTTTCGCATTGCTTCTCTTTCTAGCTGCCATCCATCTAACGCTGTCGCTGTCCTATACTGGTTCGCATTTCCGTTCGCGCGTCGCAACTCTCGCCTGGTTTGCGGTCTTGGGGTCCCGGAAAAAGGGGTTTCTGTTCCATGTCCATATTTCTCCCGTCCCGTGTTGGCACACACTGGAGTGCGCTAGTGTGGGTCTGTGCGTTGGCCAACTCGTACTACCATCATCATCAATGGCCAAGTACTCACCTCCGGCGTGAAGCGGAATCAATGGGAAATGGAGAAGAAAGGATGGAAGGAAGCAAGGAAGGCGTGAATGGCGCGCGCGTAGGTGGCGAATGGAGCAGAGCCTAGGGCGTAGGCACTGGCCCGACTGCGTGGGACGCACTCGCGTAAGCTGATGGGTGCGTATGTGTCGCCTCCTTTGTTGCGACGCGCGTGTAGGTGTGCGCTAGTGTTCGCTGCACTGTGCCGCCGCGTGCGTGCGCACAATCTCGCCAAACCTCGAATCGTTGGAAACGTGGCAAAAAATAAAAAATAAATCAACCGGAAGATCCCGAGAACCAGTAATCGAGACCGCGCGGTGTGGTAATGCGATGAGCATCCCCCGTGTGCCATCCAATTTTCCACACATACGCAGGCAGAACACCGTGCAAAGACACACACACACGGGCCCCCTCGTTCAAGTGTGCCAACGATTGGAGCGATTGTCGAGCACTGGCTTGCTTGGCAGGGAGTTGTTGATCGTGTCGCTCGACGGTAGTATGCTCGATTCATTCATGATTACGTTGACGCAACTACGCAAGTCGAATGCGCCGCATCTCCGTGCGTCTTTCCGCGCTGTTCGTCGCCATAGCACCACAACGCACTACTGGGGCGACCGATTCACCGGATGAGGTTAGGCGACATTTGTTTCACGTGAGGAATAAGAAGAAACACCAAAAAAAAACAACCCCTCACACACAAAAACGCCTATTCAAACGTATTCATCAGAGTAGCCTATAAATGACATCGTGCGAGATGAGACGAACGGCTGAAGTGTACGAGAGAACGAGAGAGACAGTAAGAGAGAAAACATTGTCCGGAGAGAAGAAGAAGAAGCAAAGAGTGGAGAGAGTGGGGCGGGGGGGGGTTAACTACAGAGGGAAAGAGAATGGCAGAAATCAGCACAAGGGCGGTCGAAGACGTCTTTTCTACGCCAACAAAGTGTTACTAGGCTCGTCCCCATATACCGCGCTACTCAGCCACCAACGTATCACGGAAGGGGAAGGGGAATGAGGAGCAAGCGAGCTGGCCACAGGGAGGCTGCGGATGGTGGTGGTGAGCTTCATTGAAATTTACATCTTCTCAATTGGAACGGATGACAGTGGCGTATTGGTGGACGAGGAGAGGAGCGAAAGACAAGGTGTACCCGCGATCTGAGCGTTGGTCAGAAACGAGAGTTGAATGGGAGAGACGCGAGTACGTGTGTGTGCGCGCGTCTGTGTATGTGTGTGACTGAAAGTGTGGGTTGTGGACGTTTGTTTGAACGACTTACGTACCACCTTTTTGGTTCAGCGATGGAAGATTGAAGGCGGGCGAGCGGAAGGTAGGAGAGGTGGGTTTTAAACCGACAACCACACTGTCGGTCCTCCCATTCACCACCTCAACCCAGTGCACTGCCCAGACCTACTACTACCCCATTATGAATGTTTACCGGGCGCTGTTTACCAGGGAGCGCGCGCGCGTGAAAAGTGAATGAAGTTTCAACCCATCCGACGTTTCTCGAAACCCCGTAACAGGATGTGGTAGGATGTTGTGTTGTAGGAGTTCAATGAAATATTTAACACGTCGCACAGGTTGCTGCCTCGAGAGTATGGCAAACTGGTTGACATTTTGGGGGCGGAAAAGCCGAGGGCGCATCTCGCTGATGTCCACTGTCGAATGGTTCACGTCGAGTGTTTGATGCCAAGTACGCCGCATGCTACAATCCCAAACCATATGGTCATAATACACGGGCAGAATGTACTACTAATAGAATATTCGTTTCTCTGTGCTTGAGCAGAGACTGGCCACTTCGTACAACAAATGAAAATCTTATAATTTGCTATCGGCATCAGTGGCTCTCGACCCAGAAGCTCGAAATCAAACGATCGCAATCATCACCACCATCGTCATCATTGCCCGGCTAGCTCAGTCGGTAGAGCATGAGACTCTTAATCTCAGGGTCGTGGGTTCGAGCCCCACGTTGGGCGTTCTTCAATAATAAGAGGGGAAGACACACTACATAAAAACAACCCTCTTTTTTACTGACAACAATCCTAGGCTATGTTTTATCATTTTATCAAACTTTCATTATACAGAGAGTGGCAAAACGCTGATCTAGTGCGTTGTCTGGTTGAAGACGATTGAGGATGTGCACATCAACCGTACCATATTTCATCGCACTCCTTTTGGATCATCTCAGCACGATTCTATAGCGCTGTGTATACTCGGAAAGCTTTTTCCGGTCCCAACGATCTCAACAGATTTCCATGCAACGATATTTATAAATAACGTGTGCTCTGCATCCAAAACATAAAAAAACAACACGTCTCAATGGCAAAAGTAACATCAGCACCATCCCCAAAGACACACACAAACACCTCATCCGGCTATTGGAGCAGGCCAAACTGGATTAGCGTTTATGTAGAGTTTGAGGTCTACAGTTTAAGTTAGCCTGATGTTTTACTTCGCTACTGATCTTCCCATTTCCTTCTCTCTCTCTCTCTCTCTCTCTCTCTCTCTCTCTCTCTCTCTCTCTCTCTCTCGTCATCGTGGATGGCTACATAAATCCTGCTGCAGTCATTTTACGCACATTGTAGAATTAACCTCCCCCGTTTCTACATTAAAGTTCAACTCCTATTCCAGTCTTGATCCCCAGTGATCGTAATCGCGATCGCCTTCTACGGTTAATTTTTTACCCTATTGAAACACCCAGCAGCATGTGTATGCCAACCAAGAGTATGGAAGTACACGGGAAGAGGCATAAATTCACCTGCGACAATACGCCGTCGTACTTGCTGTACATTTACTATGGAAAAAGGAAACGGCCTCTAAAGTAACGCTCGTCCGCTGAACGGAAGACTTTTCCGCTTTTTTGCCAGCCGTGCGTATCTTTCAAAAGCGGCGTGTTGGTGGAGGCACCGAAAGCCACACATGTGAAACGCATATTTCAGAACGGATGGATATAAAGAGACAGACGCGGTCACGAGAGTGATGTTGGTGAATGTGCGGTGAAATAAGAAGCATCCGGATCCAGCTATCAACCGTTTTAAGTATGAATGACAGCAAACATTCTGCGTGCGAGAAAGAGAGCGCTAGTTGGAGGGATTGTTTACTAGAAAGATGGGTAAAACGACTAATATAGTATACTGCTTAGACGATTGAGGACTCCACAGGAAAAAAAAAACATGGATAAACCTGGTCAGTGTTAGGTAATCAAACAAATACTACACCGTTACATAGATCAATTTTAAAATAACCGCTAATACATGATCTCCATCGGAGCATTCGATCATCAAAGGGAAGTAGAGTGGCTGCTGATTATAGTACGAAAACAGCGCCAACTAAGATACCAACAAGCTATCCGGCATAAACTACCAAACCACAGGCCCTTTCAATGATGACCGACAGTAGGTGTCGCGTAGTAAAAATGCCTTTTATTTGAACGCTAAAAATATCACCGATTCATTGATGCCAACGAAGATTCGTCAAAACCAACGGCGACGCAACACGCGGCGAAGCAAGGAAGCAACAGCATGGGATGTGGATGGAGGAACACAAGAGTTGATTAACAGACGATATGGCCGTGGTCGCGTGTGGGCCGGTGGTGGATGTTATTGAACGGAAAAAGAAAACACCTCCACTTCCGAATGTGATGAGCGCAGAAAGCCGGGAAAAGGACACACCGAGCGTACGGAACGAACGAATGGCCAAACTAACGAACGATGCCAGCTCGTGGGCGACAGGAAATAACAACTGCCGGATGAAGCCGGGGCCCGGTGTGCTGTTGAATATCGGGACCGGGTCGACAAACGGATGCATGACAAGCCAAAGCCCACACACACGCACGCGACCATTTGGGGACGGGATGGAGATAGAAGCATCGGTAGAATTACCCCCTGGTTGAACGAGATGCACGACGGTTTTATTATTAGTAACCGACCCGACGTGAAGAGCTCGGCGGGCGCGGGCAGTCGCGGGCAAGAACAACCGCTTTCTTGGAGAATCCACCTACGTAAGTGTTCGGGTCTCGCATACAGATTCGTATAAACACTTACACACACATACACATACACACACACATATATACACATACATACATCTATGGAAAGGAGTCTGTACGGACGGAGCGAACTACCACTGCCGTAAAGAAGGCCAGCGTGGCCACGGCCCGATGCGCACGCGCTATGTTCGCCCACCAGTGGGGAGTATAGTTCCTTCCTTCACACCCAACGGGGGCAGCAAGCTGATGCGGATGACGGATGATGGAAGAACTAGTGGCTGGTGTGAAAGATGAAAGAGGAAGACGGTGGCGTGAAATTTAAGGGCATCTTAAGTGGATGCTTGACAGATGTGGAAGCCGTCGGATTCGCACGCGGCTGATCCGGGGCGTGGGGGTATTGCGGCGACAGCACTGGACGATGAGAGTATTTTTCGTCCGATTCGGTCAATGAAAGCGTGTGGAGAAGTGCAGAGCTTTGGCGACATATTGACGCTCGCAGATCATGTTTAGCAACGAGACGAGCTTGTTGATGGTTGAAGACAGTTGACCACAGCGTTCAAAAGCGAAACATCCTCCGAACCCCTGAGCAGAGAGAAATGGGAAGGAAGCCTATTATGGGATAACAGCTATTAACTGATGAGGCTAAGAGGTTCGTCCTAGTACACAAGACAATTTAAAGGTAAGCAATACCAGACGACATGTTGGTCCGATTTACCTCTTGAATGAATTATTCTGAGGCCAGTAATGAGTCCTTGCTGAGATTTGGACACATTATTCAGCGCTTAGAACATAGCTTTACATAGGACTTTGTACAACTGTAAAATTTTATTTTAAGAAAAATGTTCTTTCTAATGCATTAATAACGATAAGTTCAACTTTTTTCACTCATTATCTCGAGGAAAACGGAACCCTATTAACGATGAGTTTTATATCAACATTTTTTTTAAACTATACAGCCTTTTAGCTTGCAATACTTTCATAGAAATCTTCTTAGCATGATCCAGCCTCATCAGTATTCGTTTGTGTGATCTCCTGTGATCCAGTGCCATGTTAAGGGTCTACAATGAATCGGATCACAATTGTTACGGATCATCGGATTACAGTTGTTGCACCTTCAGCTCTGTGGTATCCGATTTGTTATTTTTTTCTTATTTTATTTTTCACACAAAATTTCAAGAATTACCAATATTGTCATAATGGTCTAATGGAGCATTTGAATACTTGGAGCTGAACAGTCTACATGGAATGGGAGGCATGGCAAATAATGAACTATTTTAGTTCAAAACTGATTTGTTTGTTTTTACTTGCCAGTGCTATTTAAGAAAATGTATGTTAAAAATTCGATGCACTTTAGCAGCTTGCCTAAAGCACACCCATGGAGATTGCCGATTCGAAAAGATTCTACGGGAATATCCTATGCAACAAGTACAGGTTAATGGAGGTCCCACAATCGTTCATTCGCTGGAAGTGATAAAATCGAAACGGGTGAAGTTGGATCGCAACCTGGCATGGTCCATCAAGAAAATGTCCAATGTAACCAACATCTCGGTAAAGAAATTCTACGCAAAGAATCATGAAATACGACTTACACGTAAATTCTAGAACTAAAGGGGATCGTCACTAAATAAATAATACAGAAAATGATTTTCCAGTTCCCTGGCGAAAACCCGTTCAGTCGATAATATCCCTTTTTATCTTTTTACCCGAACAAATTTCAGAATATTGTTTAGAGACTGAAGCAAGAATTTCAAACTAACCATGGCCGGATGCGCCACACTTTAGAATTGAGAGATTTGACAATTTCGACTTTTTTTCAAATTATGCTGCTCTTAGAGTAAGTATCGAAGATTATATCATGATTTACTAGAACCACATGCATCTCAGGATAAAGATCAACTAGTATGAACTTTAAACCTTTTTTCAATAGCAGAATTGAGCGCTATTTCAATAGTCAAATCGAACCAAACGATGGAAGGATTATAGAAAGCATAAAGCTTTGGGTCAATTATTATTGCCCTACTAGCAGTTTAATCCTATACCCATTGAATTATTCAATTATGCTACAATTTCGCGCGAGTATTGGCTTATGTTCAGATAACGATGTCGTTAATCCTACGGCAACATTTGAACGACATGTACATAATGATTCGGTAGTGTTGAGAACGAATCGTACTTTTTCTATTTGTAATTTATATGTTCAAAGTACCATTAGGATACTATCGAAAGTTTTCTCTTGCTCTATACCAAAATTATTGTCGGGTGGTTGAGTGCAGTTAATCGGAAACAGAATAATTTATTACTTGTAGCACTTAAGAAAATATGTTGGCCGCATGATGGCAGCTCCAAAAAGACGTTCATTTTGTACATTACAACCACACCGCGTATAGGATCAGATCGTAACGCGAAATACGTATTCCCCCATAAGTCTTTTGATTAACGATGTATGCTTTCCATTACATGTCCATTGCATACAGCATGATCGTTGCAGCACCCCCGTCCTGCTCAATGCGGTCTTGTAAAGTTCAAAAGATTTACATTACGAAGCCCAATACCGTCACACTCGACGATCACATTATGTCCGTTCTCTTCAATGATGTTAAATTTGGCCTGAAACCCGCGTGTAATAAAGTAATTAGCCGAACTGTTCCAAAGATCGTTCATATACGAACCTTCGTCATCAATTCCGTCACATAGATTGCCGTCCGGGTGTGCATCGTCAGTGGTTCTGTGCGGATGCGACTCTTGCCGTCAGCCAGTGCCATCAGAACAATCATCATGTCTTGTACATGTCGGTCAACGCAGGCACCAGCCATGATGGCGCTATAGATTTCACGTGCAGCCTCTTCGCCACTTTGAAAACTTTTCTTCCTTGCCTCTCCAAGTGCCGAGCCACCCAGGATGGCCCCAGTGCTTGTTTCACAGCCAACACTGTATGCCAGACATAATAAAAAAAAATAATGCAAGTTTTTAAACATTCCAACCTTCACATCGTCGTGAACAGTTCACTCACATGATACCGGAACAGTTTCCTTCTGGTGCCATGTCTATACTCTCTTTATAGACTTCAATATCTGTTCGATTGCCATTCGTTTGGCCCAGAATAGATTTGGCTCCGCTAGACATTTCATGGGCAATCTAAAAAGTGTTGAAATTGAAGTTAATTTCATCAAGCCATCAATACTTTAAATACAGCCACCAAACCTTTAACGGGAGCACACCAGCGACGAAACTCCACCCAAATACTCTATTCACACGACCCATCTCAACCAAGCTGATGGGGCGCAGGGATTGTACCGGCCTTACTTCCACGACACACTGTCCTCCGCCTTTAGGGAAGTAACCCCTGCGTATCAGATCGAAGTCGAAGCTGGCACCAAATCTTTCCATGTTGGGACGAAATATTTCTGTCAAGAAATCTACCTGTGGAGCAAGATCCGTGTTGGTACCTCCTCGCAAATCCAGCGTCACTGGACCAGAACTAAAAATAGCCACAGGTAGTGCCGCCTGCATCAACAAGGATATGCTTCTAAAAATGTTGAAATAAATAAAATAAAGAATTTTGTGTACATCCATCGTGCAACCTTTCTATCCTACCCGGCGGTTTGAATGTGTCCGACAAATCGTCCGTGCCCTATATGCCCAGGGTAAAATTCGATCTCCGTTGAACCGAGCGCAGCTTTGTGCACTCTGCCCGCACAAATGTCGCGCATCAGCTCCACTCCGGCCAGATGCTGTGCTGCTAGTCCAGGCTTTTTACGACCTTTTCGAATGTTGCTAATTCGCACTGGTGTCTTCGTGAGCACGCTGAAGCATAGTGCCATTCGCAGGATTTGACCGCCCTGTAAAATTGTAAACAATGTAATCAAAACAATTGCTGCTGAATCAATACACTAGTGCACCAACCCCTTCCAAAACGCTGCCATCTATGTTGAATAGATGATTTTCCGGTATCCTACTCATTCGATAAATCGCCTAGTACCACTTACGCGTGAGAAAGGTATTTTAAAACTAAAACAAATGTTTTCTATGCTGCGTCTCAATCACAACAAAACATACCGGCAGCGCATGTCGGATTGGAACCAGGAAAACGGAGCCCTTCACCATGACAGTTTGTTGAACGGCTGGTTGAAAAACATTAATATACTTTATTAAAACAAGAATTCATAACAACACACTAATAATAGGTACATAAAATCATTTAAAACATTAAAATTAACATTTTTAAAATATAGAACACAAGTATTGAAGCCATGGTCGCAGCGAATGACAATCACATTTTTAAGCGTTTGACAGTTTGGCTTAAAGTAAGCGGGAACCAGGCTGTCAAACACTTTGTTTGAAGAATCCATTTTGAAATGCTTATTTGAACAGAACAATCGCAAATATTGTATTGAAAAAATAAAAGTAAAGCATGTAAAGAAATTCATATTAAATTTTTTACACTTTTTCGTTTCGAACGAAATGTATTTGAATAACATGATGTCTTTTCCAATCCATCGGGGTATATTTTAGTTTCCGATTTTGGTGAGAGTAAAATGGCCCTTTTTCCATGCTCCCAGTTGGTCCAGCCTGAAGCGAAGGTTAGCTGTCAAATCGCGTACCTCACAAAATCGGCAACAGATTCGCCATTTTTCCGAGTCAGTCTGTCCCGTTGCGGTTGCATTTTCTCGTGTGCGCGCGCCAGTGATTGAATTGTGTTCGGCTTGCCGGCGGGAAAACTCTCAAGTGCGTAAATTTACTATCTAATTCTGCTCGGGGCATCATTTTCCAGCACTCAGCAGCTTCGCTATACAGTTTTCACGAACGTGCGAATAGTTTAGTGCGTTTCTCGGCATTCTAAATCTAGTTATTCATCCTGCGTATCCTTTGGGTGGAGTGCGTCAGTGCTAACCTGTTTTTTTTTTGTCCAACTGTGTGTCCTTGTAGGAGCTCTCTTGCGGTTCCATGCGGGCTAGATAGCCCGCCTCCTTGTCCTATTAACTGTTGCATTAGTGTTGAAAGATGCATTTTTTTTTTGAATAATTAATGACATACGGCTAAAACGCAGCAGAATAAACCGATCAATTCTGCATCGGTTGCTCTTGCTATTGAAGTTTTTTTAATGTTATGTTTCGAATACATGTAGGATCCGAGCCTACGGAGACATGGAGTCCTTATGACGCCATGTCGGGGAAATAATTTTCTTTTTTAGTTAGCTTATCCCATTGATTACCTGTCGTAACGTACCTTTCTTGTTGCTCTTATTTCCATTTTCGTTTTCTATCCATCATCATCGCATTGCCGGTATCCGTGTGTTACGATGGCATCGCTCATTCGCCGCTGCACGGATCCATACGATGGGAATTACCGATAAATGTCATTACATCATCTTGCGTCGCATGGTACCCGAAAACCACCGCCGGACCGCTTGTAGACAGTAGCAAAGGTACATAAATATTCGCCATGGCAAGCAAAGTAGAAGAAATCCGAGGATCGATCGAGGCGTCCCTGAAGGATGACTCGAAACCATGGACGCAGTTCTTCAAGCTTGCCGAGGAAAAGACGAACGTTCCGCGGCTATACATATTTCTGGGTGAGTAGTAGTGGTAGTAATCAAGCCAATTCTCGCGAAACCCATCAGTTCTACACCTCCGTGGCCGGGCACGGCAAGCCAAAAACCCGGTCGGGGAAACGAAACGAGCACTCGTACGCAGAGGCGAAGGAGTTGGCGTTGCCCTCTCCCAGGATGACGTACTTGAGGTGGAGCAGAGAATCTCTGTCTGAAGATATTTTTAGGACACGAGCCAGCACATTGCGCTAGTAGTGAACACGCTTACCGGAAAACAAAAGTGTTGAGCATGGCATTTGTCCGGGGTGCCGTGAGTATGGCAAAGAGACGAAACTCGTCCACTTCAATCCATTGCCACATTACTGCTTCTTAATATGATAGAAATAGAAAAATCAATCCAGATGCTAGCGGAGAACAGATTAGCAACCGATCCGCTAGGGAGCGGATGTATTGTGTTTAGCAAAGTGTACCTGTTTAGCTTGACAGTCATTATTCTTGTCACACGCATCATGGGCCACTGCTATATACAGCCAGTCATCCCCTGAGGGTGCATACATCCGGATTGGGTTACACAACCGATGAAAATTGTCTCTAACGCTCACATGCAGCCATCCATGTTCTGTCATCATCATCCCTGCACACGACAAAACGATGGACAATCGGCGGTTGATTCTATTATAAAAAACATACTCGTTTCGTGCAAATTATATTAATGGTTTTTGTCGCACATCGCACTCAAAATGCGCACAGTCGCGTGAAGGTGTGTTGTGCGTTTTTCTTTAAGGAATAGTGGTAATTTTCTAGACTTGCTTCCCTATTTGCACAACCAGCATCTGTTTTCAATCTATGCCGATCATTATCTCAAGCGAATGGACAAGTAGTAGTGACATTCTTATTGCTCCACTCAAACAATGTTTTAAACTTAACTTTGCCTTAATCGTCGATTCTATCCGTTTTTGTATGTTAGTCTCCATTTGTACTTCTCTTTACTTTGTGCAAGTTTACACTTTTACGACCTTGACATTGACTAATTTACGCGGTGCTGATGGGAATATTTAATGAAATCAATGTACCACGTAACGTTGACTGATATTCCAAGTGCATTCTATAGTATTAGTCATGAATCTTTCATGCATGCAACTTTCTACATTATCTAATCTTTCGAGCGATGATAAGAATAATCTTCTAGAACCGCACACTGATACCGGTCGGCAAACGAACGTTGTTACCCGCTAAGTTCTGGGATTGAAAGTACCCGATTTTAAAAGGTTCGCCAACCTAATCGCCTTCCCAGCATTAAAAAAAAAAACCTGTTTATTCTGGGTGATGAGTGTTGGATGCTGTCGTCGATGACGAGGAATTGTGTCTGTTAACAGGTCCAACTGTGCCCAATGAAGAATTTGTCCCTATATTTCATTTTTCGCTTGTGACCACATAATCGATCGCAGTTTTGCGATTGTTGAGACAACAATCGGATCGATTCATGCAGCTGGTGCGATGCAGTTGTATAACAGGAGGATTTTGAGAGGGAAAATGAGTAGCAGCAGTTCAACAGTACACATTTGTTTGAAAATGAATTAGAATTGTACTTAAAAGTGTATCGACACGAGCCATATTTATAGCAAAACTTTAATGTTTCACCCAAACTTGATGCATTTTAAATGCGATTTAGAGGCGACTAGCTGTCTACCTTCACTTGTCGCAACCGCCTTTGATGCCGTGCTCTTGTAACATGCGCCGTAAAACAGTACGCCAGAATCGATCGGTTTCAGCAAAGGCTTGTTGGAGGAGTGTCACGCATTTCGTCTCTTTAAAAGTGTAGGAAATGTAGTACAAGTTATTTTATTTCATTAATAATGGGATAAATTTAGTTTTGCAGTTGTTTTTCGGACAATCTTGCTATGCCATGTCAATGTAGCGGTGCAGTATAATGCTTTCATCGAAATCGATCTTTTGACCTTTGCAATGAAGGCTGAAATGGCATCATTCTAACTCTCGGATAATGCAAAACACACACACAGCGAAGTTCTTAATGACCTAGCACCGTTGTAGGAATTGCCTTTTTATAGTCTATAGACAATTGTTACAAGGTGTGCGTCTCACGTTAGTCATCCGCTTCATTAGCTGGGACCGACAACGTTAGCACACAGCACATGCACCACTTTTTGCCCACATACGCTACACCGTGACGTGTTGCAGGCCAACTCATCGTAAGAAACAACCTTGATAACCAGATAGTAAAACCCTTGTGCCACGAGACGGAACTTTCGGGCGCCGGTCGAAGTTGATATGTGTGGCGACGACGACGACGATGCCTCCGAGTTGGGAGCACATTGCGGCGCGGGGTATGCCAAATCGTTAACGGTATGGTCGCTTCGAAAACTTCCCCTCGAAAGCTGAACCATGACTTCGGGGGGGTAGCTTCGGTTTCTGCAAACTTCTTGTTTATGATCACCTCTTACAAGCCTCCCCACGTTCACTTTCACAGGCCTTACGGGCTGCATTCGTGGTTGACAACAGTGACTTGATGGAACTCGCGATGCTCTTGCTGCTGGGCCATATGTATAGACTGGAGTTTTTCGTAATTATCTCTAGTGACGTAGCAGTGCCTCGCCGGCAAGGGTAACACAATGCGACATGCACAACTCTCATAAACAATGAACGTTTTCAGCTCGCGTGGAGAAAATGATCGTAAACCGTTCCCAGTCTTTGAATGTAAAAGTATTTGTGAGGGTAAAATTACGGAACTCTGCTGAGTTCCTTAAACTCTAGGGGGTTTTCCACCTCTCCAAGACAATTAATAAACGCCAACTTGAAGGAAATGTACAATATTTGAAGATTTGTTGCGATATAATTAATTAAACAACGACTGTTTTTTTAATAACTTAATTGAACAATAATGCAGTCAGGCGATTTCCTTTTACTATTGTCCAATTTTTTAAATTATAATTTATATTTGTTCAATACAAAGGTTGTGCGTAAGAGTAAGAAACCTTGCTCTAGATGCTTGGATCAAATGTAAACCCCCTTAACTTCGACCGTCTGTGTGTTGTGTGTAGATCTTGCACGAATGAGGCAAGAAGGCACGCGGCGAACAGTGATCCTCTCCTAGCTATTCCGTTATGCACTGATATCGGACCGGTTTGCTGTGCTTTGTCCATGGAACCGACCGTAATTACCACCAACAGCAACAGAGGCTCCGACGATCGTTCGTCGCTAGAATGAACGCTTTGAGACCTCGCGAGAAACCTCACATTGAACAAAAGTCGACGGGGCCCAAATGTAATCGGCGAGAATCGACAGAAACATAAACGGCGTCTACTTCGCCGCGTGTGTAAACGTGTCTACGTAGCTCCGTACAGTCAGTCGAGGGCTGACCGATACGGATTGGGCCGAGGTTGTTGTTGATTTTATGCTGAACGCAAACATCTATCAACCGAAGTGTAGTGTAACAAAAATTGCCTACGACGAAGGAAGGAAGATTCCATTTTCGATCAGACGAACCGATCAGTCGTTTGTTGTACACCTCGTCAATAGCAGTACTGGAAGTACAAGTTTCAGTCTAATAAGTACTGTAAAGTTTGAAAACTTTCATGTGAGATAGTGACGTAGAATCAATCTTTTGTCCTATCGGTGTTGTGGGATGTTATCGGTGTTTGTTCATGGAGCTAATGGAAAATTTAAGCACATTGTATTGACAGTCAATATGCGTGCGGCTTGAGTTTCGTAGCAGATCGTCAGACGCCTCGTGTTGTTACGAATTGCTGGAATTTAAATGAAAGTTAACATTCGGCCCAATTTTTACGCTACGCTGGTGGTAACCATGAGCGTAAAACAATCTTTTTCATTTTCAGGCGCATTCAGCCGCTAATTCGAATCACTTTCCTCTTTAACGTTGCCACGTAACGTCCTATCGTAAAATGAAAACTGTTAGCTCATATAACACAACCCCAAAATGGATACCGGCTGCAACGAAAAGAACTAGAGCCGGAGATTTCCTATCAATTCAGTTTGCGATCATGTCTGAGTTGCAGACTTATACGAGTGTTGTGTCCAATTAAAAGTGAAATGTGTCCCTGTAAGACGTTGGGAGCTTCGTTCGATGCACGATCGCTTATCGCTGATGCTTATTAAAAGTGCACGGCCGATAATGAAGGGAGAGGTCGTTCAGTGCGCCCTAAAGCGATAGTTAGAGAGGCATTCTATCAGGCTGCTTGCACTTAGATTTATGCCTACGATGCACTTTGGATGCTTTCGTTGTTGGGGCTGATTAGTTTCAAGTTCAAGTTTGCAAGCAACCCTCTCAGTTAGTATTAGATAATGCCGACCGACAGCTGTGTGCATTGTATTAGGGGTATGTCCTTTAAAAAAAAAACCAGTAAAAACTCAGTGCAAGAGGAGTTTTTTTTTCGTGCGAATTTATTCACGCTCCTCTGCCAGAGAAGGGCGCACAAAATTCGGGCAACCGACTGTGGTGCATATTTTACCGGTCATTCAACAGTGATTTATGGTGAATGCTATTTTTAGGCATTTCTGTTTCAGCCAGTGTCTCGAAATATATGCCTTCATTTTATAATGCCAAATACTGTCGCTGGTGCAGGTGTGTGTAATGGTGTGTGCGGTAGGTAATAAAACGCATTTGCAAATCAGAAATCACTGGGCGGCGATGGCGGCGGTCAGTTGCACCCAATAATACCGACAATGCGCAGTAATACGGTTAATATACACAGGTCTAAATTAATTGTTAGGCCGCATGATCATTACACTGCTTGCTAATGTAATAGGGTTGTTGATCAGCCCGGATCGTTGGCGTCGCCCTGCAAGCGGCAAAATCACTCGGGCGATAATAAAATCAAACCGGTGATGTTGCGGTGGTATCAAATGGAAAGGAAATTTGATCGCTAGATGAGAAAGAAGTATTTTCTATTTCGATTTAGTTTCATGCATATCATGTTTATAACAGCAGCAGCAGTTTTGCTTTTATCTCCAATCCTCTTCGTTTGTTTAAAATGCTATGTAAGTGAAGGGCTTTCTCCAATGTAGTGAGTGAAAACGATCCTTTCACGAAAACGAAATTCAAAGCTACACAATTAACAATCTTCGGACAATACGGCGCAAGCCGTCATATTTAAAATAAATAAAATAAATAAATAACAATTAACAAGCTTCAGCGAACGCAAAAATTAATTTCCTTATAGAACAAATATCTCCGTAGCATTGAGGAGGATTTTTATTTGAAATCGTGTTTGGCCTTGCAAGCATAACATGCCTGTCTCTAGATGATCTAGCTCAAACACGTGTTATCACTCTTGACTATTTTTTTATAGCACATTCAGTAGTAGCAGCGTCCTTCTCATCTCCTATCCGTATGTATTTGTGGTTGATATCTACCTCATTTATAGTAAGCAGATTGTATCGCGTTGTTTCGCTTAGTATTTATCTAGCCACAACGATAGAGGATTTTCGCCTTATAATCATAGGTCACCGTATTATTAGAATCGTGTCTTTAACACTGACGATGCTGCTACTCTTAGCGTAATGTGTTTCTGCTCATAATGGTATGTATAATTTTTCTGACGAGCGTGGAGCAGCTGTGCTCTGAAGCAAAAATTTTGCCAACGTATTAAGCGATTGTGAACAAAATCTCGGACGATAGGCAAAGCAGGAACCGACCAACTGGCTTTAATGATCAGAAAATGCTCGTGTCTTTTGACACGCTGCTCGGTATGTCGGGCTTTAACTTTTTTTTTTTTTTGCAAAAAACAGGACAGACCACAGCTTCTTGGTCTGTCGTTCGTGTATGTGTTATCTAGCGTAACTGTAGGATAGTAAAATGCACAACACAAAAAGGCAAGAACAAGACAACACGAAGCACTTTAGCTGTTGAACTCTTGGACGATGATGATGTACTTAGGCTAGGCTATTATAATGTGTGCGGGTAGTAAGCGTATCATGCGCATGTCGTTAGTAAAATTAAAATCATTTTTAAGGTCTCCGTTACAAAAGAAGCAAAACACATTCAAAAGTCCCGTCCGCTCTAAGACTGATCGAGTGGGAAAGTATTTAGTGATCGGCAGCATTCCACTCGACCGAAGAGCAGCAGCCCTTAACTAAATGCTATCCCTAAGGAAAATTGTGATTTTCTTAAATAGGTAGATTATTTGTGGTAACGTTACTGGACCAGCGGTATTAGGTGGTGTAGTTAGCTAGAATCGAAGTGAACATGCCAGCCCAAAGTGGACGCCGTGATGGAGCAGAGGCGAACGAACAAAAGGATAATTCGGGCTACATTGCACTAGGTAACGAGCGCGCGTGTTTGTGTGTTGTAAATTGTGGGTTCCCTACTTCCATAACCATTCTCTCGGCAAAACTTCCATCAAATTGTTGTGGAATTGTCTTCCTACTGTTACTCGAGTATCTCGTTACTGCATTCGAGTGGGCAAGTGCCAGCAAAAAAAAAACCCTTTTTGCTTGCGATGCTCACAGTACGTCTATAGTTTTCTCTAAATCATCAACCAGCATTATCCCGGTCCGGGCCAAATACTCACTCAGCAGTTCGATGTAGCTTGGCGTGTTATATGTGTCGTAGGTACCTAGGACGTACTATTTATAGCCGTTTGGGCATGCTTCACTCGAACGAGCCGGTCACATTGGAGATTGGATCGGGACGCACGCGTTGTTCCGTGTCCTAATGTCCCGTCCCGAAATTGCTGCTAGCACTTTATGTGTCATGTTAACTGTGGAGCGCGAGCCGGAATGCGAATTCGATCGCCTAATAAATATACCGGAAAAATGAAATAATAATTGGTTGAGGGAGAGAGAAAGAGATTTTTCTCAATACTCTCCCTGATCTAACCATACGCACACACACACACACGTATGTGCGCAAGGCTGATTGGTAAACGTCACGATCGTCTGGGAAAGTCCATGGTCGTTGTTTAATGATCTTCTTAAAGCCATACAAAAGGAATTGCGTAGGGATGCGCTTGATTTGTGGTTGCGCTAGATCGAACCGCTGCTATTAGATATCAATCTGGTGCAGAGTGGATGAAAAATGATCTTAAAATATAATGAATTGCTTTCGTAACAAGAAACACGAGCCCAATGTAATATAAGATTTCTGCTTTGATTTCTTCTGTTGCAAACGACCGTCGAGAATAGAGTATTTAGTGGAGTTTCTGGGAAAATTGTATTTTTTATGTGCGCTGTTGACGTGTAAAAATCACTTTAAAAGCTTTAAAGCTACTATAATAATTTAATTGTTTTCTTTTTCAGGTGGCGTGGCCGTCGTTATTCTGTACCTTGCCTTCGGCTATGGAGCTCAGATCCTCTGCAACGTGATTGGAGTTGCGTACCCTGCCTACATCTCGATGAAGGCCATTGAAACCCGCACGAAAGAGGATGACACCAAATGGTTAACGTACTGGGTAACGTTTGGAGTGCTTTCGGTATTTGAGCACTTTTCCTTCTTCCTGGTCCAGATCATCCCGTTCTACTGGTTGCTGAAGGTATAACAAATTCGCTTAGCAAAGCATCTATCAGTGTTCGGAAAATAATGCTAATTTGCTTTCTCTATTTTTATTGCAGTGCTTGTTCCACATATGGTGTATGGTGCCGATTGAAAACAATGGTTCCACCATCATGTACCACAAGGTTATTCAGCCATACTTCAAGAAATACGAGAAAGGTATGTAATTTTTTGTTTCTTGTCTGCTACGGGTAGATACATCCATCGTTTACGTGTATTAATGTGTATTGTTTTTGTTTCCTTTACTTCCCTACAACAGTTGCCGACAATTTCATCAGCGACACCACGGACAAGCTGAAGCAGACGGCTGGAGAAATGATCTCGAAAGTCAAATCAACCTAAGCTGCATATCGTGTGCACTGCTCCCAAACACTCACCAACAAACAAACACACACACACACACACGTACTAAACACACATACACATATAGATATAAAGGACCCTCCCGACCTCTTCTAATAACAACCCCATTCGATGATGGACGATCGAACTTTGCGACACTGTTAGAGAAAAAGAAGAAAACCTGTTAGCAAAATATGGACGTAGTTGGGAGATTGAGAAAGACGAAAAATTATATAAGTCATACGCCATCGTGAAACCACAGTTATTGTTGTTGTTGTTGTTGTTTATGATTTATGTGAACGAAAAATGTCCTACGGCCAAGTTACCGCGTTGGTACATATGCTTTACATTTACGGTTGGAGTCGTTTGTTCCAGTTGGAGTCTAACAATCACATCCTGGCCTTTTTAAGAGGTTGCTACCTAAGTTGTAGTCCTGCTGCTGATGGATTCAGTCCGGCACTAAACAAGAATACATTTTTTTTCAGTTTAAGTAAATTTTGAAAACACACATGTATGAATTTGATAATTGTAAGTTGATTAGATGTTGAATTATAGTGTTTTGCGTGGAACAACTGCTGATATAGTGCAAAGCATGGAAAAAACGGATTTCGTGGGTAGATCCTTCATTGATTTTTTTATGGGCAACAGCAGAGTTCCAACTAAACAGTGGCTTGATGAGTTTTACCCGGACTCTCCACAACCAACTACAAACATTAAATATTGTTTTGTGAGTTTAAAAAAGGTCGTAGCGATACAGCCTACGCAAAACGCAGTTCTCGCCCGAAAGAGGTTGTTTCGTCGGAAAATGTTAAAAATTTCATAAAACGGTTTTGGATAACGTAAACCCACATTGATGAGGATAGCAGAAGTTCTGGCGATATCTAAGGAACTTGTGTGTCATATTCTGCACAAAGGCGTTGTGCAGAATGAGTGCCGCGTGAACTCACAATCGATCAGAAACAACGGGTGGTGTGAATCTTTTAAACTACAATAAGTGGAATTTTTGTGTCGATACGTCGATATCCTTCTCGCAGACCAGAAAAGAATGCTGACTGATATTATTTATTATTAATTATGACAGTCCTGTGCCGTATTGTCTGCTGACTGATGTTATCGTTAATCAAATCGTCTATTACATATAAGTTGATGAAACGCAGAAGAACCCGCTTTAACCGGCTACATCATGGTTTTTAAGAATATTTAGATTGAAACCCGTAAATAGATTCCGGTGTATTAAGTTCAGTAAGTTTTCGCTCTTTGCATGTCATAAAATATTGAAAATATTTCAGTTGATAGCTGATGATGATCAAACTTTTTTGCACTGTTGAATTTTAGAATCTTTAAATGCGCTTGGAAATTTCTGACGTTTTTAATCCTAGATTCTAATTCTAGATGTGTCGCGTTGCAAAAATTAAGCACAACAGTGTTTGCAACCAATCCTGTATCGCCTGTCCAACAGTCCAACAGAGTCGTTATTTAGAAAGAAATGCTGAGGAAATTTTTGAATTATTTATGATTGCACATTTAAAGTTCTTATCCATGTTATATGTACTGCGAATTGATCATCCTAATCGAAAGAGTTTACATACAAGAAAAACATCTTCGTTCAGTGCGTCTAAAAGCACAAAAGTCGCTTTATTGTGTATGCTAAGTTAATAACGTTATATTACAACCAGACCTGGGTGCATGTTTAGCTCTTGCTAGCATCGTCTGTTTTCTCTGCATTTTTTAAAGCTTCAATCTGTGCCAACTTCTCCGCCATTTGCCTGTTGCGCCATGCGGTCATATATGTCCTGGGATGAACGGGAAGCAAACCGGCAATTCCTGTGCGACAACGAATCCATATAGTTATTGGCTGTAAAGAAACTCTTGGCAAGTGTTCTGGTCTGGTGCATTGATAGTTACCTAACAACTCCGCCACCGGTTTAGATATGTGCGCACCACTACCAATCCAATGTCGAATGCGTTCGTAATTGAACGACACTAGCTGTTCATCATGCTCGTTCGGGATTGGATCATAAGTGCCCACTTGTTCAATCACCGGCTGATATTGCTCTTTTCGGCGCTGTGTTGTTAACATCATAAACCATGTTTCGTGAGTTATTTGATGAGAAGAAGTTAGTTAGCACTGGAACTTACCTCCATTACAACAATGTGGAAAAACGGACGGTTTGTACAGCCATGGCGCACAAAGCGTATTATTTTCGCGGATCTAGCCCAAAACCTTCCCGTACCACTGGCAGGTGCAAGCGACATTTTTACAAGAAACACGATGCGCTTTTACACAATTTTGTGTGTTGTATTGAGCTGGAAAGAAATCGTGCGCCGGCAGAGAAGACAACATTGAAATGTCAGTTTATGTTTGTTATCTAATCGTGCCGTGTCAAATTTAACATGGAAACGAAGTCCACCGCGTGGATGACAAAATTTATTTTTCTAAAATTTTAGATTTTATGTTAAAGCGTCAGTCCGATTCGATGAATAGTTATAATAGTTATGATTTATAAATATTGCTATGAAAAAAAAACAAAACATAAATTTATGCATTGCAATCCCGAGAAGGGGAGAAAGATTTTTAAATAACGAACGTTAGAACGCGAAATAGGAGATGATCATAGTAAACTGTGGCTAGTATAATCGAAATGTGCTAGTATATTCAAAGATTTAACGAAAGATTGAGTGTTACAAGTACGGCAAAATGAAATCCGTTGGCAGTGAACAACATTTTTCCAACAAAATTCGTACAGAGTCCCGACGAAACTCTCGTAGTTCAGAGAAGCAAGAGAAACTAATGATAGAAATAAAAAATGCCGATCTGCGACAAAGGGTAGCTGCAAAGCAATCGTTAGTCGACTGTTGGCGAAGGAAAACTTAAAAAAACATTTTGGTAGGTTTTACATTAGCAGAAACTAGATGTCAAGTCTTCTAATTGATATTTTATGGAATTCTAGGTTGGATAGCAGAACATATTATGACGAAATATATTACTTCGATTAGGTGTAGAGAAGAGTCAACCAAAACGTATTTATGAATTGATATTTCAATAAACATTTGTTTGGAATGCTGCCTTGTGTTTGTAGCTATCTCTATTTCTATCACCGTCCGTATTCCTTATCAAATAACTCTCTGGATCATGGTTTACTCCACTTGTAGAAATGTCTTACTCCTTTTTGCTAACAAAATTGCTTAGAACAATTTCACTTCCCAAGATGATATCCATCCAAAGTTACGATTGTGAAGCAGTACTAAAGGTACATTTTGTTTGGCGCGTGGCTTATAAAGCTTTTGGGTGCATGAGTAAGATGTGTTGGAACTGGGACAGATTTCCGTAAAATACACACGGAACATTTTTGTAGATTCGAGCTGATGAAAAAAACAATACAAGTTGGCATTGATTTTGTAACACGCATTGAAGGTATTTTTCGTTTAACACAGGCTTGAATTCGGGTTTGGCGTGCAAAATGGACATAATAATTGATAAATTTCTCAACGAAACTGGTGATTCCTATCGATTGGAATACTATCCAACGGAGCTGATGCTTTACTTCGAAAAACATCATATTTTTGAAATTATTTTTGTAAGTATGACTTTCTTGAGACTTTGGCAACTATAAACAAAAGTTATTGCTGACCCTTTTGTTTTCAGGATTTGATGATTATGTTACAACGAGAACGGCCACCCAATGTTGAAGAGTACATGGCCAAGCATATTGTCGCTATCTCAAAGAAATATTACCAAATTAATACCTACGTTAATTTTCCGGAAAATGTTGGTAAGCCACGTTAAGACAGTAGATTAATATTGATGCTTGAGATCATTTCATTGCGTTGCTTCACAGATGCCGAAAGCTTCGTTCGTAAATTCCAACCGAGTGATCACTACTATCCCATAATCAGACTAGAAGAGTCATTGAAAACAAAAACGTTTTTACAAACTCTCAACAATCGACTAAAACTTATAAATCTTCACAATAAAAATATTATCATGTTGGGCGATAGGAGCGCTATAAGGGAAGCGAAAAAACATGTTCATTTCCGACAAATATTGCGCGCTGCAAGTAACAAATCACTTTCGAAGTTATGTACACACATTGTTGAACGCACCAAACTCCTCCAAATCGATCCTCGTCATTCCGTCATCAGATACGCCCAGCGGATTGTGCTGCTCGGTCGTCCTGGTTGTGGCAAGCATCGTGTAGGAAAGTGGCTGGCGACAACATTGAATGTTTGTTTGGGTAGGATCTGGCTTGAGTATAATTTTTTTAGATTTTTAAAGTTCTCCATCTCATTGCTGTCTCTTTTACAGTATCTGCATCCGACTTAGTTGCAAAACATGAGCAGAAATTGGATAGCTTCGGCAAAGCTCTTAGTTGTGGATCCGCAGAAAATGTGCATACTTCTGAGTTGTTAACCACCATTGTGCAACATCGACTTCTGCAACCGGATTGCCTTGAAAGTGGCTGGATATTAGTTGACTTTCCGAACACAGCTGAAGATGTGCAAAATTTCTTCCGGATGTTAATCACACCAACTAAGCAAGTATATGATCATTTTCTGGAAAAGCATTTTGATATTGATTATATTTTTAAATATTATAGAGCACTGTTCATAGACACAGATGAGTCAGTATGTCGGCGTAGGAAATTATCACGCAGAAAACATGAGCAGATCAACAGCCACATGTGCTGGCAGAAGATGTTGTTCGAAACAAAGGTAAACTAATATATCTTTCAACTGCTTAATATGGTAAAATTATTATATTATTCTTTATGTACTAGCTGAAATTTTACGACTTTCATCACCAACCAATAATCGATGCGTTCAACGAACAACAGTCCTGTGTTATGATGCATGTTGACGGTAATCGATCGTGTTCAAACATTCAGAAGTCTATTGTAGATAAGCTGGTCATTTAGTAGGATATTCTTTTCGCAATTAGGAATATTGATAAACTATCCACGGAATTGTCTATAAATTGTTCGTTCCAAATCAAAATTAAAAACATCATATGATCTCTCTCTTTCTTTCTTTCTTTCTATTTCTCTCCCTCTCTCTTTCTTTCATGTTTCTCCCTGTTGTGTAAAACGCCAATACTGCTATCATCGTCCAGTTTCTGTCGTTGGATAGACAAACTAAAACAACTTTGTAGTATTAATGGTCTTACATGACTGAATCCTAGTATCGTTATAAGTCCTGAATATTTTTTATTTACAATTGATTATTACAGTCCAGTGCCGCATTGTCCTAAGTCCTGAGTATGTTCTTTGAAAAAAAACTCATTTACTTACATATTTAACAGCCATAGTTTTAGCTCACTACATACATCCTTTAAACTGCAATCAATTGGGCGACTATAATTACCAGAACTAGCCTTGGCGGTAGCAATAGGTTGATTGCTAATTGTTCAAACCGTTGATATCGGGTAGAATTTTTTTTAATTCGTTTCGTATATTTAAACACCTTGGGGACGACAGCGTTTTGTAAACTGTCAAATATGTTAACCGAAAACCGAAATGGCAGGACCTTTTCTTCGCATTCTGGTTTCCTTCGCTGTCAAGTTGACAGGCCCAAGTTTTCTTTACCTACCAGCGTTTTCAGGTTTAATCCCTATCTAAGCAAGAAGAACTAGTGCGCGTGAACGGTGAGGAAAATCGGTATTGGAATGGAAATAGTTTCTATTGAACGGCAATTTACTAGCAAGAGCGTGTAACGATGGTTTCCTGATCCTGGCAAACTTTCGCTTTGCCGATATCAGCAACATTGTACTTCTGGTTGTTCATTACCTTCATTCGGATGTCTTCTTTGCTTCTTTTTGTTTTCCGCTGTTACGAGAGAGAGCAATTTTTGCTGTAGCCGACGGAGGTGGCTCTCTCACTCTCTCTTTTCTTTTATGATGTGCGCGCGCTAGCGGTTGATAGTGTGTGTGAAACGGCGTGCGATGGGGCCATCGAACGGAAGTGTGAGTGAATTGGTGCAGGCTGCGCGTCGTCCACCGGGTGTAGTATGGGTGTGGATGATGTGCTAATGTGTGATTGTGTGTGTAGACGAAGCCAACGCGCTGGGTTGAGAGTAAGCCGATGGAACGAGAAGTTACTGCGGATTTTAGCCGAAAGCGATGCCATCCAATGGTTGACTGAATAGTAACGGTTAAACAATACGTGCTGTCATGGCTGATTTTAATGTCCTTGAATAGAGGAATCGATGAACAAACTTGTCGAAAACTATGGTAACGTTTTTGATGTTGCTGAACGAAGTCGGCAAATCCGGCAAATTGTAGATTTGCAACATGCGGTACCTAACTGTGCTGCGAGCGTATTATACTGTACAAAGATAGTTTCGCCCAATACATACGCACACGCACATACACACAGCAAAGCGGTAACCAAAAGTCACGCACACATTCGCAAGCGTACAGAGATACTTCGCATACTTCAATTTCTACAAATGGCGTCTGGTTTTGAGCGACGTTGAAGCGTACCACGACAAGGATAGTTTTTAGTTCGCCGAAGCAGACGGCCGGAGTAGTAGAGCATACGCATAAGTGGTGAGCAGCAAAAGCAGCAGCAGCAGCAGGCAGGCAGCAGTAAGGAAAATTTGGCACATGGCTCTCGAATTTGTTTCCTTTTTGTGTTAGCATAACGAAGCGTCGGTGGTAAACTTTTTTTTCTCGGAAAACTAATATGATTGAGAATTCCATGGTTTTGCCAACGATCAATTCGTGACGAAAAGTGTGATTCACGTCGTGTCTTTTCTTCCCCATCGCTCGAGTCTATACCTAACTCCTCCCCGCAATCAGGTGCTGACCGCTATTGCTCGAAATGTTTTATGGTCTGTAAATTCTTGCAAAAGGGGGAGTAGGTGGAAAACTCAATGTCCCTGATCATTTTGGAAGATGGGATTTAAAAGTGACGAATAGCGGAAGTGACCGGTTTTCCATTATTCCATTGCCGTGATGTTCGCGACACGTCCTACATCAAGTGCGGCCGCAGCCAGGTGTTGTTCCGGTAAAAGTAGGAGTGGTGTGTGCATGTGTGTGGAAAATCTTTGTAAGGCCATGATGTGTGTGCTGCTGGAAAAATGGATTGAAATTGGGTTTGGGATGGCCTAGAGAAGTGAAATGCTATCGGACTGGCAAGGTGCGCCACTGTATGGAATGGGGTTTTTTTTTCTAATTTCATTGATGGATACATGAGTGCGAGCAATAGGAACACAATTTGTTTCCTTTTTCGTCCTACATTGTAGGAATAAATGGAAGAAAATCTTGCCATCGCGACGGAACCCTAACCCTGGACGGCCGCCTACCAACGGCGCCGCAAGAGTGTGAATATACGAGTGTGCGAAGGTGTGTGCGTGTCAATATGACTGTCGGTGATGATGGAGCGCAACAATGGAGAGACATGTTGATGCGTTTGATTTCTTCTTTGGCCTCGGCGGTGCGGATATTTATCCGTCTTTCCGGCCCGATTGAGGTTGTTTCGTGTCTCTGTAGCAATCGATAATTAACGGCGCATGGGAGCGAAAAATGGCCACCAACAACGGATGCAATATCGCCGTTAACGTTTGCTCACATCAACCCTAGCAAATGTGTTGTCACCAAGGAAACACGAAGGTTTTGTCAACGCCGTTCAGTAGAACTTTTCCATCGTCCTATGTCGTTGATAACACTTCCGTACACACGGATGAAAATGCAACCGGAAGACCGAAGAGACCGAATGGTTGGTTGGGGGAGCATTGAGAGAAAGTAACCCATCTTTTCAGCATGATTTAAATGGTATAATGGAAGAGTTTAACATTGTTCGTTCTCACGGAAGCTGTTAAAGGTCGGCTACTAACTCTTCGTTGCACCCCAACTTTAAAGGTTTCTCTTTCTTCCATAATCATCCACTTTAACACTTTAACATTACTGAGACTCTGCTGCTCGCGGGATTTGGTCCTTCTGCCATCGTTAGTTATTCACGTTGCTATATAGAGTCATCGAAGCAGGCAACGTATGCGTTAGTTGTGTATTGTAGCTAGTACCCGGTACGCGTTGCGGGTTAACTTTCTTTGGGTGCCTCAGCATATTTTCGCTTTGCTTGTGTACCTCCAACAAGAAATGCAGCTTAAGTTAAGTAGATGGGGTTTTCCATACAAGTTAGTGTTTTTTTTTGTGTAGAGCGGCTATGTACATATCATTGTGTATATCATTGTTTCTATGTGTATATCATTGTTTCGTAGAGTCTTATAACATTTAGCATCTCACTAAGCAAATCATGGGTTTCCATGGTATCACTGCATACATTTGGTCATTTGTCGTTATATGAAGCGTATATGACGCCTTAAATTGCCTTGAAATATGATGCTCTTATTTGAAATGAGTTCACTCATAGAAGCTAAATTGTACCAGTATAGGTGGAAAAATATGGATATGTTGTGTTATCTGAAAAGAGTGAAGAAAACGAGAGCAAGGAAAACATGAAGTGTGGAGTAAAACGGCTCAGCGCTTAGCGGAAGACATCATCCCGCACAATGAGCAATGAGAGCTCCGTTGTGCATTAATATTTTGCGAGAGAGAGCTGCACACATATAGCTGCTGCACTTTGTTGCAATGTTGGACGACTAGCAAGTTTGAGGAGGTTTTGCTCGACGCACTCGTCATCACAGACAAAGGGCGTTCAGGCAGCGCTGAGGAGGTACTGTACGTTTTTAAAGCAATTGCAATTGCCGTTATCATTGGAAGACGGGTTAAGCATAGTATGCTGTGAATATGGTCATCATAGTAGGCTAAAACATTGGAGATAATCGATCTACGCTAGTCGCTTCTAGGTTTTTGTTGTAGGAAATTCATCAGGTGTGTGTTTAGTGTGTAGGTATACACTTTCACGGACATGTCGCGTTGTGTTCGTTCGTGTGCGTTGGTTGTGCCAGAAAAGATGGAATCCCGTTAACCAATACCCAGCAACCAGATCCCGAAGCAGCAGAGAGCTCTTGTCGAATGCTTGTCAAAGTAACAAAAAATGAAACTGGAATTGTTTTTGTTCTAATTTTGCAGCTACTTTGTAAATACATACTGTACATATAGCGAGATGAGTACACAAACCCGTTCTGGAGGTGGCGGCGGCGGTGGCGGTGGCGGTGGCCGTAACAAGTCCAAGGCCAAACATCATGAAAATAAGGAAAATCTGGCTAAGGACGAAGGACAGAACCAGTCACAGCAGTATCCGAAAGGAGGTCCGACCGCGAACAATGTCAGTGGAAATGATGGGCTAGCTGGTGGAGCTACGGCTTCCGTGGGCGGCGGTAAAGGAGGCGACCATCATAAACAGAAGGGCAGCGGTGGCCACAAGGGCACAGATAATGCTGCACCGAAGGTTGTTGATGTGAAGGAAAAGCAGCCGAAGGAAACTGGCGGCGGAGGTGGCAGCGGCACCGCGGGAACCAACAATGAAAAATCCGGCGGACCTACAGGAGCAGCCTCTAGTGCTGGCGCCGGTGGTGCATCTGCTACTCACACTGCGGTTAAGGCGAAGCAACCGACCGCCGAACAGATCCGCATTGCTCAGATCACAGACATCAAGAGCGGCATGGATGATCCGAAAATTCAGGAGAAAATCCAAAGCCTGATGGAAACTACGCAACGGTCTGAGGAAGAGGTGTGCTGCGCACTGCAGGAATGTGACAGTGACTTGGACCGAGCAGTCATCTTTCTGCTGGAGACGCTTCCGGTGGGCGCCTTCGCGACTACGTCGAAAAAGAAAAAGAGCAAATCTCAGGCGGCGGCGCAGAAAGATGGCGATAACGATGGGGACTGGGACACAGTTGGTCAGGCTTCCGGTGGCGGCAGCGGTATTCAGCTGGGTGGCATCAACGTCGATCTGAAGGAGCAGCAGCGCCGCGGTGGCAACCGTGGTGGTCCGGCCAATCAACGTTCTGGTGGTCCGGGTCGTGGTGGCCGTGCTGGGGGCTATCGTGATGGTGGCGACCGTGATAGAGATCGCGACCGTAATGGCTACGACAAGGGTGGTGAAGGCGGTGGTTACCGCAACCGGACGGGAGGTGATGGTGGTCGTATGCGGGGTGGCCGTGATGGTGGTGGCCCGGGAGGTCCTGGTCGTGGTAACTACGGATCGAGGGGAGGTCGTGGTGGTGGTCCGCGGCTTGGCACTCGCGGACCAGGTTCGCGTGATCAGAATCGCGGTTCGCGGATGATGAACAACGATCATCAGGAGATTGATTCGTGGGAACCGGTAACGACACCGGCAAACGCAAACGATCTCAAACCGGAGGAATGTTCAGCGTTTACCGATACGTGGGGCGATTGGGACAACGAGGAGTACACGGGATCATTGTCCGATACCAAAGTTTTTACGGCTAGCACCACGACTACGGCAACAGCCCCGTCTACTGGTACGGGACCACAGCAGCAACAGTCGCAGCAATCCACGCAGACCGGAGCAACAACTGCGGTTTCCAGTGAGTGGCGAATGTTTGGACATTATAATAATAATGAACCGTTGCGACAAGTTGTAGTGAAACTAATTTCTCGATCAATTCCTATTTATTTTCATTCTAGACGTTACGGAGCTGGCGGCACCGCCGGGACTGGAGCAGCAGGTGCTGAATCCACCACCACCAAAAGATACAGAGTTAGTGCAACAGTACAGCACGACTGTCGTTTCAAGCACGGCCACTGCGGCGGTTGCTGCCGGTGGTGGAGCGGCCGGCGTGGCTGGCGTTGTGCCCCAGTATTCGGACCTGCACGGAACAGGCACTCCGAACGCTACTACTGCTGCTCAGCACTTACGGCAGGCGCTCGATATGCCACCCATGAACACGTCCTCGTCCCTCTCGGTAGAACAAACTCAGTATTTTAGTACATTATCATCTCAGAATTCCAATCTCCAGCCAACGTCCAGCGCTGTTGGTTTCCAGCAGCAGCAACAGCAGCAGCAGCAGCAGCAGCAGTCGCAGCCAGGTGTGGTTCCTTCGCAGCAACCCACCACGGTACCGCAAGCTCAGCAAGTGCAGCAGCCGCAAGCTAATTCCGTGCAATATCCGACCGCAGCATACGTTGGTGGAACTAACGATGCGGCCCCGACAAGTTATGCGGCTGCTGCCACCCAGCAACCACCTGTGCGGCGGCAGCAACGGGCCCGCGTACCGCCACCATCCAAGATCCCATCGACTGCGGTCGAAATGCCGGGAGACAATATGAACAGTATTGGTTACCTGGATGTGCAGTTTGGCGGTCTCGACTTCGGTGCGGACGACTCGTTCGATGCTGTGGTGTCGGATAAGTTCAATTCCACCGGTGGAAGCGGTGGTGGTAGTGGCGTAATGGATCAACCCTCCTCTACCGGACAAGTTGCGTCGGTATCGCAAGCAACGCAGTCTGTTGGTGGGCAGCCGCAAGCGTCACAAACTCAGCCTGTGCAGCAGCAACAGGGAACGCAAGTGCCGCAAGCAACGGTAGGAGTGCAACCTCAACCAACGCCAAGTCAGTTGCAGCAGCAGCAACAGCAGCAGCAACAAGTCGTTTCGCAAACTCCGCAGCAAACTGTACAACAGCCGGTGGATGTAAACGACTACCAGACGAAGGTTGGCGGAGGTGTTGTACCGGGCAGCGTTGTCGTGCCGAACAATTTGCAGCCCAAACCGTCCAACCTACCAGTGGCCCCTGGTTTGACATCGTCGCAAATTATGCCGGGACAGGGAGCAGCAGAAGGTCTCTCGTCTCAGAATGATGCGCTGACCAACAGCTATTCGCAGCGTAACAACGCAACCGGATCGGTGTCTACGTCCGTTAGTGCCGGTGTGAATTCCATGAGCAATGCGGCGGCTGGTAAGAAATCCACTCCATACATGGAAGCTGGGCGGAACTACGAATGCTATTATTGACATTTCGTTTTTTTTTCTCCTTTATTCCAACAGCGTTAGATCAACTAACGAAATCGGATCCTTATGGTCAGTCGGCCAGTACAAACACAGCATTGACCGGTGGCTACCAGAACGTACCATACTCGTCCACGCAAACGAATAAAACGCAGTCGTATCCTCCATCCGGCGCCCCGCAAGCTTACAACAACATGAGCTATTCTACCAACCAGGTGAGTCACAATCGGTTTTAATCTCTAAATTAGGTCTCTCTGCATTCATACTGTTAAGTTTATTCACCATCTGTGAATTGATGCGCGTTTGGTTATTTTACATTAAAACCCTAGTTTCAACGACGTGTTTGTTTGAAATTTTATGTTTCTAAGGTAAATAATGTCTTCGAAATCGTTTAAACTCTTGCAGAAGTATTTTGGAGAGGCTTCTTCTTCAGAAATATAACTTCGAATCTTTCAAACAACCTATCGAATGCGTCAAGCAGCCTCGACAAATTGCTCGAAAATTAAGGTTATGCTAAGTGAGAAACCATTAATACGAGATACATTCTGGTTCTCCGTTTTAATGCGTTAAAGTAAAGTCAACGCCCACTTCGTTCTATAGCAGCAAAAAAAAAAAAAAAATACAAATATTGAACAGATTTTGTCAAGAAGACTATCATTATCATTCAATTTGATACGCATTTACCGATGTATGTTCGCCAACATTACGTACATAGATAGTGTTTTCCTTTTATCTGATAAAATGAAAAAATGATTTCAATTACGTAAAATGTAATCTTCGAAAGAGACACGATTGAATTCTGGAAAGTCTGGAAAGCCATTATTGTAGCAGTGGCTATGACCTCTGTGGAAGGAGCATGTCGCAAGTAGATAATCGTCATTTAAAGCTGAAAGAGGTAAATCAGTTGTTGAGTATCCAACGATGCAGTTTAGATGCCCGCTTAAATTCTAATCAAGTAGTCAATAGTGTGGAATCGTAACGCCTAGAACAAAAAATATTACTAATCTGGAAATGAACGCCAAATTTTCTTGCATTCAAATGATTCGTCGTGTATCAGAAAGTGGAAGTTAATCTATTTGTAATTGTTATACCGTTTGATTATTTTCCTGGTACTCGCTTGGCATTTGTATATTCTTTAGGAAATACGGTTTTATTTCTATTGCACCAAGTTTATACTCCAGACTCCAGAAGTCTAATCTTGCCATGAGTATGGCACCGGACGATCCAGCTGGTAAAACCATGGACAGTGGAAGTGTATTATAACGCAAATGATAGAAAGCGGGCTCAGTCTATAGGATGTATTAGGGAGGAAACCAAGCTGTACATACAGATGCACGATAATTGGGTATCGACCTTAAATGGCATGTTCTGATAGGATTTACAACAGATTCCACAAGCGTAAATTTCCTCTTTTTTTTGGTACGTGACATCTTATTCAGCAATGTTTTGTTCTGTTTCTTGATTGCAGGTAACTAACGCCTATCCCCCGTCGACGAATAACTACGGTTCGTACAATCAGGGCAATGTGAATGCTTATCAGCCGCCGAGCAGCAGCGTGACCAACAACGTCGTTCCGAACAACAATGCCGGCAACTCTGTTGGAGGTGTTTCGAATCAGTCGAACCTACCGGTCAATAACAACGCGGTTAATAGCAGGTAAGTGAGCATACGTATAAACACTAGTCCAAAATTTGTTAATCCTCTACCATCGTCATCGGTTTGCCACAGTACCAAAAAACTTACGTAAACATCTTAAATGTATTTTCCTATTTCCTTCAAAATTACGAAACGCGTAAAGATCCTGTTTTTTTTTATCTAACAAAACACTGTATCTTATTAAATGTCATTTGTATGTGTGTGTGCGGATCTGGTCGACCAACTGTGGAGAGCAGCTCGAACAATAATTCTGGTGGCTACTTATCCAGCCAATATCCCGTAAATCAGACGTCGTCTGCCTTCCCGTCTCAGCAGAACTATCAAAACAGTTCGCAGAACGTGTATGGAAACGCCGGGCTTAGTAGCAACACAGGGTAAGTGATGTTAAAAAGGGTAGTGTGTGTAGTGTTTCGAAACATAAAAATCGCTGTGCAGCTTCGTTTGTGTTGCTTTCATAATACTTTTTCATAAAGAGTACGAGTGGTATTGTGCCATTTACATTGCGAAGCGGACTTTGCTTTACTTCCATTTTGGATAAGGCTTACAGACACGGTATGGTATGTGTGTGTGTACGTGTGTGCGTGCGTGTTTATATGGCCGTTTGGCTTGGCCAACTCGCTTCTGTTTTGTTTACTATAATACAGAACCAGATAATCAGCATCAAGTTGCGAAAGATGCAATTGTCGATGGCTTATTTAAAGAATTGAGCCAATTTGTTTGTACATTGCTGAGTGCGAGCGAGTAAAATTAACCTACCGTTAGTTCATTAATATTCCTATTAAAAACGATAACCAATAACAACCACATGCACACAAACGATACTTAATTGTCTTATTCCCGTAAACAATATGCAAACATTCAACAAAGTGTACAGATCGTTTTAATTGTTGTTCACATTATATCATTTGCGGGGATTTCAAAAGATCGAATATTTACAATATGTTTCATCACTATAATCCATTTTTTATTGGATGTGGAAAGTTTAACATCCTGCATTTGTTTAATGTTAACGATTGCTTATACATTACCTGGAAGAAAAACATGCAATATGTTCGTTTGCTTTTGCTTGAACGTGGAGGGAAAGGATTGCAAAAACACACACATCGAAATGCACAAAACATCCCCATTCGAACGCTTACATGTCCCTACCAAACCATAATCTTGCCTCCTTTCACTACAACCACTCGAACCCACCCCCTACCCCGTTTAGGTATTCTGGAAGCACAAACACTACATCCGGCCAGTATGGTAGTAATTTTAGCTCGTCGAAACTGAAGGACACGCCGGTGGTTTCAACGCCATTCGAAAGGTAGGTTTGTGATGTCTCGTCAATTTTAGTCTCGTCACTATTTAGTATGACATTTTTATTCTTAAAAAGGCGCTAACGCGGGGTCCTTTTTTGTTTATGTTAATGTTTGATTTTGTTTTTGGCTTTCAGTAATGTTTTACGCTCATACTCATACATGGTGATCTACCTACACACGTCTCTGTTGTATAGCCTTTTTGAATGACGCTTTATACCACTCTGATTCATATCATTCTTCTTTATATCGCTAATATAATATCGCTTTGTTGTTTTCTTTTTTGTTGTTATTTTGTTTTGTTTTGTCTTTTCACGGATGGTGGAGCCATCGGTATATGCGCAATTTTTACACAATTTTTCTTGACTTGTATTTAGTTCAACTATTTACTAAAACTACAACTAACTAAAAGTACTTGTATATGAAAAATTTTATGTAAAAGAAATATACAGTGACTGCCAGTAATTTATGTAAAGTATGATGGCTTGCGCCGTATTGTCCAGTGACTGCCAGTAATATACGCCCGTTGTATGTCCCCTTTTCATAAAGCTGATTTCAATACATCTAGGCATAATTTTACGAAATTTTGGTAGAATGATCATCAACAACTGAACTATCTATCGAATCTTTGTTTTTGCCCAAGAGTTCAATAATGATTGTGCAATTATAAGAAACCTGAAGCAATACAGCCTAGCCGTTTCTTCGGGGAAATACAAACCTGAATCTTTAAATAAAAAAGTGGCCTATAAAAATCTAACTGTTGTATTGGCACACCTTAAGAATCGTAGAGTTGAAAAATGTAAAGAAGGGATATTCAAAAGTATAAAACAATTTTTGTTTGAAATGAAATGAATAATGGTAAAATTAATAAATGCTCTTCTTTTTTGGTATTATGTGTTTTCGCCATATTGTCATCAGAATCGAAAAAAGCGACTTATAATGTCATGATTCATCCAATGAAAGGAAGGTGTTTTCAATATGTTTAACTAAATTTTAACACAAAATGAAAATGAATGAGATTCGTTGAAAATTGGGCCCAAAAGCTCATTTTCACCAGTTGTACATAAGCTGGTGGTATTGATTTACTGATGGTCAGTGTATATACTCCTCTATCTAGGATTTTTGTTAAATTTGACACATGTTTAATTTGACCTAGCTTTAACAGAATTAAGAATCCTTTTTTCTTTTTAATTTATATTTCACTTCATTGTTAAAGTTTCCGTTATTTTTACCAGTACCAGTAGTTTTGTTATCTGCACACAATTGGTTCACGTTTCCGTTAGACGTTAGTGGAGGGGAATTAGTATGCTACATGCACATTTTTAATGTTGTATTTATTTTCTTGTTACAGTGTGGCATCCAGTACGGTTTCGAATAGTAATGCGAACAATTCGAATAACAATGTAACAAGCTCGTCTTCGCTGCCCATCAGTTCCGTGGTATCCACGACAAGTAAGTAGTAAACGCTACCCTCTTCTCCTCCGTGAATGAACAGTGCGTAGTAAATTTCGGTGTTTCTGTTTTTTTTTCTTTTTTGCAGCGAAAAGCAGCAGTAGTACTAGCGGCACGGGTGTCGTCACCAATATGCCGTTGGTAAATCCGTACATTCAGGCACCGGGTGTGCCGTTCTACCAGCAGGCTGCTGTCTATTCGTACGAAGATCTGCAGCTAATGCAACAGCGTCTGCCGCATGTGCCTGGTTTTTACGACATCAACTACCAGACGCCTACGAGTCTCGGCGCGGCCGGAGTACGCGATGCGAATCTCGGTTCCGTCGCGTACTCGACCATGTCCGATGGTCGGTTCACGCGAACCGACAACAACTCGTCACCTGTTAGTAATGTTCCCAGTTCCTTGTCCCAACAAACAGGGTCTGGTGGTCCTATGTTGAACCTGCCATACGCTTATTTTTACGGCGGCAATATGATGCCGGCCAGCGGCTTCCAATATGGCACACCTGTCTATCCTGTTAGTAGTATTTAGCTCTTAGTAAAGTATGATAGCAAATATGGACGTAGAAATGTTGACCGTTTTGTATCTTTTTTGCATGTGTCTCCAACCATCATCCAACCACACAACTTACTTGCTCCCACCAACAAACAAACCGCCAACGGACGACGCTCCGGACATCAACGAATGTGATATGATGCCCGACATCATCAAATCCGGAAATGGGACTGTTGTATCGTCCTAAAAAAACTCACACATACACACACCCATATTACACCAACCACTTCCACGCTCCGTTCCCATTTTTCGCAAAAACTTTCCTGCTCGACTATTATCAAACATTCGATCAAACACGAAAATTTCTCAAAATTACCAAAAACAAAAAAACAAATCAAAATTACTATCCATCATCGCCCATAAAAACATCATCCTCACCAACAGCAACAGATGCCGACAAATGCGGCAACATCCGGCGGTCAGTTCCAGAAGCCGGCTTATAACACCGGAGGGTATGGTTCGGCGGCCGGGTATGACACGCTAGGCCAATCGGGTCAGGATTACAACAAGAATGCTTACCAACCGTCGATCGTGGGACAGCAGCAATCGAAGGGTCAAACGGTAGCCAATCCGCAATCCGGCACTGGCAGTGGATCCGACATGGCACCGTCCATGTATGGGAAAAACCACGTGGCAATTAACAAAGTCAATGTAAGTCGTCCCGCATGAATCGATCGATCAGCAAACTTAATGTGAGATTGTTTTTCCATGTTTTTTTTTTTTTGGTTTGTTTCACAGTATGACAAACAATCGTACCATTCGGGAACACCGCCGCCGTACAATATTGCCGGAACACAGACGGCTGGAACAACTTCCGCACAACCCTACGGGCAGCATCTCGCGTACATACCAACAATGGCGACGCATCACAATATCAATATGCATCAAAACATGCATCAGGTAAGTTGCAATCGTGATACACGGACGTATATGCATATGTGCTCACATTTGTTTTTTTTTTAAATGTAGGATTCCAACAGCAGCGGTCAAAGACCGCAGACTAACAACCAGGGAAAGACTGGAAGCAAGCAGCAAGGTTATTCTGCGTCTACTTACTGGACTGGGCCGAACTAAAGTCGCGTAGGAAGTGGGGGGGAAAATAGGAAGAGCAAGCAGGAGAAAGAAAGAGAGAAAGAAATAGAGCGCTAAAATAATGTAAAAAAAAACAACATGTGGTAGTGTGTTTTCTATAGATTCTTTCCATTAATTAACAAAACAACCACACATACACACATCCAAAACACAAACACATACGGACCGATGGAAAGGACAACCAACAGAAGATCATATAGCATACACAGCAGATCGAAGCGATTAAAAACAGAATGAGAGACATAAATACATACAGAGGGAGAGAGAAAGAGAAAAAAAGATGGTGTGAGAGCGAGGCACATTGGGACGGGATATAGTTTAGTGTCAGCTGATCATCGGTGTCCGTTGATCTCTATAAAGGAAGGAATGGTTCCATTTTACGTTTATAACTCGCGCATAACATACCATACGCATATGCATGATACATACAGAAGCAAAGAAGAAGAAGAAAAAACTCGAGATAGTATCGTACATACAAAAATAAACACATTTTTCATACATAAAGACAAGCTAAGAGGAAGCAAACAAATACAAATTTAAATTACTTAATTCAAACTCAAACGAGCGAATGGCACTTTTTCGTCTGTTATTCGACCCGAGAGAGAGAGAGAGAGAGAGAGAGGGAGACGGTAGATTGGAAGTGTCGAGAGTAGCGTGACAAGCGAGAGAGCCTTAAGTATTTGCCAATACCCTTCTAAGGAGAAGCTAATATTGTTTTCGATCTGTGTATGTGTGTGTGTGTGTGTACACGCTCGTCTATTAGGCTCGTCCACAGGCAAAGATCGGAAATCACGCTTCCGGAGTACCGACGCCGCCTAGTAGAAGTTGTTTCGATAGCAGGGCAGTGTGCACACACGTCTAGAAAAATGTATAACAGACAACACACAAAAAGTATAAATCTTTGGTGTACTTGTGTCGATTATCGAACAGAAAGGATCATTTTTTGATCCTCTTATATGTTTGGCGTACTATGGCGGTGAATGTGTGTTGGCGATATTTTAGAAACTTCCGTCTATTTTTCCTCTAAAAGAGATTTAATCGGACTCAAGTGGATAAACAGGCATGCATGCATGCCGTACGTTTGCATGCAATGCAGATCGAAAGAGCATATGCAAAAGATGTAGATGAAAGAAGTGCGATCGTTCATCGTCGTCACTTGCGTACCTTTAGTGATGATCTCTGGAATGCTGAATGGTGCGAATCGATTCGAATGCTACACTATCCATCTCTTTGTGTTGGAGTAACGAATGGCGTATAATCTGAATGACTAATGATAGAATAATGACGAATCAAATAATGAAATTGGCGCTACAATACAGACTGAATCAATGAAAAGAAATCCTTGAAGTTGGGTGTTTTCTTTCCGTTCCCTTGCACTAACTAATCAAAGCGGGTGTGGCTCAAGGGATGATTAGGCGTACACTCGCAAAAGGTTGGTATGGAGCTGTATCGCACAAATATCACCATTTGCTGTTAATCGTCAACAATATGTTCTGAACACGCGTTTCTGACATTTTTTCCTGCTATGCAAATATTGCTACCGTGTAACTTTTGCTTGCTTTCGTTAGTACATGTTTCATCGGAATCCATGAAGTAAAATAAAAACTTTCTGTTTGACTGTCACCTGACTACATTTAAAAAAGGTTCCAAGTTAATTTATGTGTGTTAAGAAAGAACATTTTTATCGTTTATAGCTGGCATGTGCAAAAGCTTCCGATTTCTAAAATACTCTAAAAAGGGCCGAAATTCCTATTCCTTTCAGACCGTTCATCCATACTGAGTACTGATTCTCCAACTTCGTGGTATCAACAAGTTTAGTAAGTCATTCGTTGCGATGGCCAGCGTGACGCGGTAAGTCGTTAAACCCAGAAAAAGTAGAAGAAAGCGAATTTGTGGCAATTGTATTTCATTTATTTGATTCAAAATATTACTCCTCGTTGTGTGTAGCCACTGGCCAGCAAGCGTTGCTTGGGTACGTATAGTCCATGAGACGTAAGACGTTAGGAAAGACGGATGCTTTAAACGCTAGACGTCAAATATGCGCAAAATGTAAACAAAGCTATCCTGTGTGTTGTAAAACCTCGAACAAGTTACTGAAATATTTTTCTTGAATGTAGCACGGTTAGTATAGTATGATTTATTTCTATGAAGTGTTGTAGCAAGTGTTGATTTACTAAACTTTCTGAATTTCAGGGCTTAGAAAGTGACCTCAAAATGGATGCCCAACAGCAAAGCATCATTGCGTCGAAGATGTTTATCAACATCAGTATCCTATCGATAGCCCTGAACTCGTCCTTTTTCGGTTATTTGCTCTACAGTAATCGTCTGTATGATGTGGGAAAGTGCTGTTCTTCGGCTGTATTGCTAATTTTACCATTATCGGAGGTATTGAAACATTTCTACATCAAGCATGCATTTCAACTAGAAACCGGACCCAAACCAACCAACCCTCAGCCGTCGTCCGGCAGAGGCTCTGGATCAGCGAACGTAAAAGCCGCCAGAGCACGCTGGCGAGAATGGTTCGGATCGACGGTATTGTTCGCATTGACCACACTCTTCTACGGTTTCATATGCGTTGTGGTTGGCGCACCATTGGATCAGTACGAAGAAACGTTGTCCTTAGCGGTGACCCTCACGACGGTAACGATATTTCCGATTATTCTTCTCATTGGCCAATCCCAAACCTATCAACTGCTACTATCGGAGACGCTCGAGCTGAAAAGCCCGTTAACCAACAGTTATCTGAATTTGCTGAAGAACAATTGCATCGGTGTCATTTTGGGAGCATGGGGTGCGTCGGTGGTAGCTCCGTTAGATTGGGATCGTCCATGGCAGGTGTATCCCATCCCCAATGTGGTCGGCTCGATAGGTGGACTGTTCGGTATGAATGTATTTAATCTGCTCAGCACGGCGTACATTAGCATGTATCGTAATCGGCGGTCCAAAACTCTGTAACATGGCAGTATTCTTAGCAACAAGTACGCATATCTAGTCTGGTAAGCCAAAATAAACCTTAATTCGTACAAATCTTAACTCATCGAGAAGTTCAGATTTTTCGTGCCTGTTCTAATGACTTTTTTAGTAGGGTCGCACATTTTTTTGAAGCAGTAGCTAGGTATCGAACGAATCGGATATTCTAAGAAAGATCTAAAGCCCTAAGAAACTAGAAATGTCAGGTCTGATCAATTTCTCTCTCAACTGACTCTCCCTGAAAGATCATGCATTGAAAATTTCAAATGATGACAATGTTTAAGGCAAAGTCCAAAATCGTCAGTACCTTTCTACTACTATTCTAAGTGTTTTGGGCGGCAGCGATCTCAGAGCAGCAGTTTCGGATTCGCTGCGAATACTACGATGAAAGTTGGTTAACCTGTATGTCTTATATCCTCCCCCAAGATGTCCTTTGTGTTTACGAAACACGTCTTGCGGTTGATGATCACGTGTTGAGCAATGCTCATGCTCGTAAAGCCGTAAGGCCACGTCTGTCGAGAGCTCAGTATTTTTTTGGTTTTGTTTTGGGTCATCGTCAAGGGAAGGTTTATCATGATGTTCCTATAAATTTTGAGTTCCCTTGCATGATCCTAATGCCACCCTAATGAAGAATCAGTTCTAAACTGTGAGAATTTTTGGAGCTTGCAACGAAAGAACGTATGAAACCCGCATTTCGCCTGACACCTTCTAGAGCAGTGATACCCAAAGTGTTCTCTAACGCCTTACAAGCCATGGAAAAAATGTAATGAACGGTAAGATTCGCCACAAGACGGTAGTCTTTTTAAAGGACATGAACGCATAACACTGAGGTATTAAGAGTTCATGTTATGAATTGTAAAATAATTGAAAGCATCTTTTCTTAATGTGCTGTACTGCTGAATGTTGATGACTTGGTTATAACCGTAGCAGGATTGTCAATCCTGTTGTACGGGAAGCCAGCGAGAATCGATTTTTGGTTCGGTCGTATGAAGTATCACTTACTTTCGATCACCGGACTGCCTTTGATGAATGTGGCATGTAAATTTTCATTATGACTATTGCTGTGTCCCAGATGTCGTAGTTGGGTCATGCAGATTTTTTGTTCTTTTATTTATAGAGGCTTTGAGTCTTAGAGATTACATTCGCATCATGCAGAGAGGAACAACAAAAACTGATTGGAATAATTTATTCCATATTATATTTTATCCATTACAAACTGTATTCTTGTGCACGTTTTGCATTGGTAATTTCTTACGCTGCGCTGTACGCTACGATAAGAGACGAATGAATTTGCCATACCAGTAGGCCATGATTGACTCATTAACAGTAATCGTTACACCAACTTTCACAGTGAAAAATGTTTTCTGATTCATGCAAAAATTCCAGCTCCATAGTTTATTAACGAAGTACGACATTGATTTGAAAATGACTGTATTAAGTAATAATCAAGTAACTTCGTCTGCCCGAATGCAGCCACACACCCTGGTGCATTTTTTTTCTTCTTCCCCTTACTATACCGTAGGTCAGGTCTCCGAGCGTTTCATTCATCATTGGGTGAACTTTCGAACGGTCTTTTATTGAATTTTGTGATGTTTGGGTACATTGGAATTTCCTGGCAAACTTGCTGGGAGTGGTGGATCGGTCATTTGATCGCTCTTCGTTGGTTGACCATGAACAGGCTTGCCCTTTGTTTACCGAAGATCAGATACAACTGATACAGCGAAGTGTCGGCTCTTCTCATATGCGAAGGAAGGAAGGATTTTTACCACCGACATTTGCACGCATGTTTTAAACGCACCTCTCGCAAAACCATCCCACGCCCTCCATTACGGTTTGGTGTCCCATTGCACGTTGCACAGCAGTGCCAAAGTGTTAACAAAAATGGAATGAACTCATTCACGATCTGCGTGACACTTCCACCACTCCCTTGACGCTTTGGCACATTCGCCCTATTCCCCTCGAGCTTTCTTCACGGGTTTGTGTGCTTGTCGCGTAAATCTTTATCTTTATTTTCCTTTTCTGTCGCAGGTCAGGTGCTTACATAAGTGTCACTCCTTACCTTATAGTGTGCAGTACCCCGGCATGTGACACCCGGCGACTGCGAGTGACTGCGTTTCGTCTGCCGTGTCAGATTGTTCGTCGCACACGTTGAGGCACACTCGAAGGGATGTGCGTACGTTCCCCCAGGGTAGGTTGTTGGGGGGGGGGGGGGGGGGGGGGAGGGGGTTGGGTCAGATGTATGATGGGCGGTAACGTTGCTAATCAACATTGTTCGCACTAACGGTAACACGGTTGGTCGTGCATTGGTCCGCGTGCTCCGATTGTGCCGACCACACGCTGCTGATCAGATAAGGGCCAATTCTTACTACGATGCATTGCTCCACGGTTACCTCATCGGAGAAAATGCGTAGCCGTTATGTGTTCCCCCGCAGCGCTGGGCAAGGTGGGTTTGTCCGAACTGCATCCCGAACCGTAAGCGGGACAATGGTCATTTGTTTCGTGGACACAGTTTGAAAGGTTACATCCTCAGAGACAAATGAGTCGCTTGGAAAGATTCATGTGCGTTCCAGTTGGTTCCAAAAAAGTAGTACAGTAAAAATGATATTGTTATCTGACCGGTGAAAGGGCAACGAAACACAAACTTTGCAATGGAAGCTGGACGGTAATGAGAAATTGGTTAAAAGAAAGCAAGCAAGAAACAAAGAAGAAAATTGAATCATCCCTGAGGCGGTCGATCGTGTGCAATAAGCACGTGACAAGGGTATATGGTGCTATGAACATCACTGGAGGATATTCTTGACTAAAATTATCCAAAAATATTCTTTGGCTTGCCTTTGATTGAACACATTGGTGAAACAGAATATAGCGAAGAGTTTTATAGTTTCGATTTGGTTTTATTAGTTTTAGCAAAAATACTGGTAAGGGACTCCTTTGACAGTTACCTGCAATCTTCGCCACAACTATGACCATCAGGCAGACGATTTAGGATCCTCGAGTTTTTGCAAAAACTAATTCAATTTTTTTTTCTAAAAACATTCATTTAAACTAATTCAGCTCGGTGCTTCTTTCTAGCCACAGGCCTCACGTGGCCGCTCAGTCTGCTTTCCTAAAAACATTCCTTCCAATGGTACTTCCAACCATCCTTCCGATGGTATTTGCGTTGTCGATTGTGAACACGTCAACCTGACCTCAAAAATTATCAATAGAATTTTCGATTAAACCTCTTTTGGAAGATCTCTACTACAGACGGTGGAGTGATTGATCGTCAAGGCTAATAAAAAGATAAAAAAATCAAAACAAAATTTTACGACAACTGTGGCGCAGATCTTCTCCTTCTTCTTCCTGATTTAATATAAACTAATAGCTTACAACGGTCGTCAAATGGCGCACAAGACTTACTGTTACCAAGTAGTTTGGATAGTTAGTCCTCACCAAGGAGAAGTAATCCTGATGGGAAGTGAATCAAAGCCCTGCCGTTTGAAGACCGGTGCCAGGGTTATATCAATACCTGTCTTGTTCAGGATATTCAAATTACTCGTCCACCAACTTTTACACCGGTAAAAATGTCAAGCGACGAAACTTAGTTTCACATGGAAATTGGAAATTTGCTTGGAGTCACACAATTGGGTTTCCTTTTCCTGTCTTTCCCTGGATTTTACGTTTTTCCCTGTCTCTAGTAGATAGAACATGTGTTACGTGATATGGACGTCAAAATACGACTCACTAATTTACTTAATTTTCTTCGCCCAAGATCACTATTTAATTTTTTTAAATTTATTTAATTCCATTATGACGGCTCTTTGTCGTATGATCAATACTAATAATAGAACAGACAAAAGGTTTCCTTGACTCATTTTACTAAATGACAAAAAAGCAGAAGCATGATTAGATACACACGTGGAAAATGAAAGATTATTTTTGGGATCCTGATAGTTCAGAAGGTCGTTAATGTTTACTGGTGGCATGAAGGGGTGCCATTAACATACTTGATAATCTGTAAATAGAATAAAGTATTGTGATAAAATGTGATTTTTTTCTCGTAAGCACGGCCTGGCCGTATTGCTTGAATTATAAATACCAAGTAGTGAGGTAAGTCAGTCCTCACTGCGGGGAGAAGGTCCGGATGGGATTTTAACCCAGGTCCTGTCGTTTGAAGACTGGCGCCGATGTCGCCTACACCAACGAGCCGCCCCAATCGCGATAAAATGTGATGAATTGTATAGAAAAAAGGTGTTTGAATATGTTTCTTCGTGATTTCACACAGTGAGGCGTTGAAAAATCCTAACCCTGAAAGGATTTTCGAAGAGTTGTTAGATTCCCATAAGCCACTGCTCCGTGCGCTAAGTGCATGGAATATTGTGAGCAATATTGGAGGATCACTGGATTAACTGGATTTATTGTAATAAAAATTGTTCGATAGAAAGAGTTTTTCGAAATAATCAACTACAACAGCAATTGGTAGGCATCATGCACAAATAAATCACTACGATTCAAGCCGACATTCTTAAACGTATTCCAAAAATTGTGCCGATCGGTGTGTGTGTGTGTGTAGCACTCAAGGTTCAAGATATGATTGTGTTCGTTTAAAAGTCTGATCAGTTCGTCATCTAAAAAAAATGTTTTAGCTAATTGTAAAGGAACACGTGGGTGACACGGCGTTGAGCCGTCGTACTTAAGAATAAATGAAACACGTTGGATTTAAAAGATGCTCATTTTAATTCTTTCCACTTGTCCTGATCGAGTCTGTGCTATAGGTGTGTTATATGGCTATCAAAAAGGGGTTTAAACGTAATGATCACTCTACTGTCGATCGATCGATCGACTGCTTGGTTTGCAGATACAGTTTCCAGCATCTCCCATTAGGGGAACAATCCCTGGTGAAACCACCTGTTTCTTACAGGTGCTAACCATATCGAGAGTAGGGGCACAACGTCCCAACTATTAGATGATCCCGGTCGGTAGACGACGATAGAGGACCGCCAGTGTCACTAGACCGGTTTGCAGCAGACATTGCGTGCCATCATCAATTCCACTTTCGTTCTCAATCACTGGATGTATGTGACTCACGACTTGATGTTACCAACGGTGTGCGATTGTCTGTGATGCGATAATTTGTGGCAATAACGCAATTCATCAATTCTCACGATGTAATGCACCAACCTCATCAGCCAGATGTTGGGAGTGGCCTATAAAAGCTTAAATAGTATTTATTATTTGGCATTAGTATAGCATGCATCTTATGGGAGAATGTTACTAAGGCAAATTCTTAACATGTAGATAACATTGGTTTAATATTTCTGCGTTCCTTAACAATAGTCCACGTAATTGATTAGTTTGTCCTGCCAGAAATCGACTCAAACTTACAAACACATAATTGCTCGAAAATAAAATGTCCCATCACTTGCATAATTTGAAAGGGGAAGAAAGTGTTGTATTGTAGTTAGGGTATACTCTTAAACTACTCTTTAAATCACTTGTAATGGGAGCGATCAAACAAAATTCTATAATATTACCGAAACAGTCCCCCCCCCCCCCCATCCCTTCCCTGTCATGTCGTGCCCTCTTTCGATCACATCCAAGTACGCATGCTAAGTACTTGTTTTATCCCTTCTACGGGTGCTTTCTTCTCCATCGGGCCACCGTTTGCGGGGTTGCTGGTTGCGTAGTGTAGCATGCATTACGTTACGATCTTTTCTTCTTGCTCGCCTTCTTTACGCGCGTGTGGCTTCTCACCGGCACGTATAAAAAGTGTCAGGACTCGTGCGGAGGGAATCAGTCGAGCACCAGCAAGTGTTACCGGATTACCACTGCAGACATTTAGTCGTACAACGTCCAGCTACACCAACGTCAGCTTCAAAAAGCCATTCAACGAATAAAGTCATCCTAAGTGCCTTATCACGATGAACGCACGATTAACGGTAGGTTTGTGGTGTTTGCTTCGGTAACGCAGTTCTCCAACGTTCGATAATGAAACTTTGTGCTCTTCTTCTCAACCGCGTAACTGCAGCTGATTGTGTTGGCAGTGTTGCTGTCTGTTGCCGTTGTGTTGAGCTTACCAGCTACGCAGGATGAATCTCTGTTCGGACCGGTAATAGAGGTGCAGGAAGCGGACACACTTAACCCACAGGACCCGCAAGCATTCCTCAAATGGCGACAAATCAAGAAGCTGCTCTTTTTGGGATGAACAATTGCTTAGGCTGCAGTGCTTTACCATCTAATTAAACGATAAACGCGTTGCGTTCCATAAGAGTAACACACAAAACATACAACCAAATCTATGATTGATAAGACACACTCCCTTCAAAGTAAAGGTTGGTCGCTGTTTCGTAAGCATTTTATGTTTTCTACTGACACATTAAAAAATAAATATAATTTTATAATATAAAACCATGTTTCTTGTTTGGTTTTCATTATTGACTTTCGATCGCTTCCCAATTGATTACAATTAGCTTGGGTCTTGATCATGGACGGTTTACAAATACGATCGCTCCCCACGGCTCTTTCTCGTGGCTCGGGACCATTTATGGTGTAGCATATCTGCTAAACATCTCGCCACAGTATACAGTATCACACATAAAACAAGCGTTACGTAGCATTAGACGGTGAGCAGAAATTCACCAATCTAACAAATAACCTGTATTAACCAAGAACGTAAGAAATATACATTCAGCTATTTTAACCAAGCGCACGCCTTAACATGAACATTCAAACACTGACCAGCGCACCCGGCTAGCGAGTGACGCAATGCAATATGATATCAGTTCAAAACAACCAGCGAATCCAGGCAGTGGTCAGCAACACAAAACAAGTAACTTCATGATATCCGGCACATTTTAGGCAGACTCAGCAATCGATCGCACCGCTCCGATCGATCAGTTCAATAATGGTGACACATTTCTTGCAAGTGCAGCAATCGATCGCACCGCGACACATTTTGTGCTTACGTAAAATACAATAGCAAAAAGAACAACCACTAAGAAACAATTTTTGGTTACAAAAGAACGGGCAAAAACTATTGTAAGAATTGGGTATAAATAAAGCGGTCTAGGAAGCCTTTGGGGCAGAGATTGAGAGAGAGAGAGAGGAGCATAGAGAGAAGGTACAACAAGCTAAACCATGCGTTCAATACTTTCTAGAGCTTTGAGTGTCCCCCTACCCAAGGTAAGACCTCAAACCTCCAACATGCCTGTAAGGGATATTCCTTCTGAATATCCAGAGTCGCTTGGCCGACTTGCTCCGCCGATGAGTATCGAAAGTCCCCCTACCCCCTCCTCGATGTCTCCAACGTTCCAGTAAGGAAGATTCTCATCTAGAATGTTCAAACTGCCTGGACAGTCAGATAAAAGAAAGATATTGGTCCGCACAGCTATCACGTTGTTCCATTCTCGTCCCGATTAAAAGTACGAAATTCTTCTTCTCCACCACATTGCGACCGTTCGAGTAATTTCTTCTTCTTCTCCGCCACAATGGAATCTTACCTGAACTTATCTAGATTCTAGTAAGTTATTTACGATATTAGGTAAATATTTGGACTTGCTAGGTCCCACGGGCCATCTGATGGCTTACGAGACTTATTAACCACATGTACTTGGATAGTCTTTTCGCACTACGGTAAAATGATCCGAATGGGGTTTGAAGCCTGGTCCAGTAGCGTGACGAAACACACCGCTGTTTTTTCGTTTTTGGTCTTGTGTAAGCAATATTTTAGTCTTTTTAGACGATCATACTGTAATTCTCATTATCTGCTTAAAGTGATAGACAAAACAATTTAACTTTATTAAAATGTAAAATGCAGGTTATTACTAGTTAACGAGATGTTTGTAGTAAAACTTACACAAAGATCTTCGGAACACGGGGATTTCAATCATTTGGAAATTTGCTTTGATTCTCTAAAGTAAGGCCTTTATTCTAATTTCATATCTTAAAAATTAGTCTAATGATACAAATAAGTAATTTATTTCCTTCCGCTTAAAGGATAAAAAAAATTGTCCTGTATGCCAACGAAGGTGTAAACAAAAAACAACATCAATTCAATAAGGCCAGATCATTTATATCGAAAAAGAAATCTACGTCAATTGTTAGAACTGTGCTAAACAACTTTGACTTCTTCTTGGCTTAACGACTTTCTAAGGTCACGCCGGCCATCACATGGCTTGGATAGTCAGTTTAACCGTTAATGTTTAACCGTTACTGTATGACTGTACCGCGAAAGCCGTCACACTTAAAATAAATGAATACCCTATTGACAAAATCAAGGCAAATTTGTATTGAAAAAACCCTTCTCTCTTCTTGGCTTAATGGGTTATTTAACTTGCTGATACCACGTAGCTGGTATCAGAAGTTATCACTTCGGGGGAATGGTCCAGAAGGGATTTGAACCCCGTTCCTGCCTTGAATACCCTTAGTAGTGGTTATAAAGGTTGAAATTGTGTATAGGGTAAATAAATTTATTAACCGTTACTGTAACAACATGATCGTTACCAGCACACAAGAAGATATACGCCTGTGGTTAGGCAATCCGCTTATTTTCCGTTTTAAATTACGAATAGCAAATTGATCAATAATTTCCTTATAATTTTGTCATCGATCAAATTGAATGATACAAAAGCAAGGTATTTAATGGAAAGTTGTACAAAACATTACGCTATACAGGAAGTTACTGGACGAATTTCAGTTTGAATTACCATGCACAGAGACGAGATCATGTTTGAATACTATTATCGCAGAAACAGTGAGGCAATCAATTTCATGCGGTCAATGATGTAACGACCATTCAATCATATGCTCTCATTTTGTCCATTGCGTGTCCATTCGTGTGGCAAAGAATCACAAATCATCAAACAAAATCACGTTTTCGGCAGACAGACAGATAGAAAGAGGTGTACGGTGCGCTTTCCCCACATTGTAATGTGGGCTGTGCTAATTGATTTGATGGGAACTTTTCTCAATCAAACCCATACAGCGAATACAAACAAGCCGATAGATTGTCATTATGCAGCTGATTATCAGTACTGGCGGATTGCTGATTGTACAGGTTTGTCTATTAGTATAAATTCTATTGGAAAATCAACAACCAGATTTCCGCCTGATGAAATAGTAATTTATGATTTAGAAGTTATCATGCAACTGGATTCATGCAAAGGGGAGATGTGAACGATCCACCATCCCCCCAGTGTCCTCATTTTTAAGGATCATTGCTTAATATTGCAAGTGTTCGAAACAACCTTGATATTGTTGCTAAAATCGTGAATGATGCATTAGCACCACTGTCAGATTGCGACCAAGAAAGCCATTTTCGGAAATATGAACCAAACACTGTACGCCTCTGTATGATTGTTTGTTTGTTTGTTTGTTTGTTTGTCTGTTTTTATTTTTTTATTTGTTTGAAGTAGATTTTCAGCATTATCATTACTGTGTGTTCACATTTCGTTTCTGTGCTTTTTTTCAAACGTGGGCAAGAGTGCGCTTATGACACTTCTGGGAAACGTTGCCGAGTTAAACAAAAAAAAACAAAAACCTATCATTTATGTATAAAAAATACTCCTCTCGTTAAATACTCATATTGCACCTTAAAAGTAGTTAGCCCTCTCAATGTCCCATCTCTCTTCCTGGATCTTTGCCTTTGGCTTGAGTTGGACGCTTGTTGGATCGCTGGTGACAAGCTTCCTGATGCCGATATCTGACCTGACCCGACATGGCTCATATCCGTGCGAGTTGTAGTCACTTTACAGTCCGGGAAGCGCGTCCGACCGAAGGAATCAGACCGGGACATTGTCGAAGAGCAGGGTGGGCGTGGGATGAATAGGAAGCTTAGGGAGTGGCAGTGGTGGTGGGTACAGGGAGTGTGAGCATTGTTTTGTCGATAACTTATCATAAGAGAACACGGACGGAAGTGCTTTGAAACGGGTTTGGTTTTGGGCGTTTCTTAACCGAGCAGTAGCAATTTCTTCTTGAGCAGCAGCTTCTTCAATAGGAAGGCCTGCGGGTCCTGGACGTTCAGGGTTTCGTCCGCAGCTCCATCGTCACCGAAGATGCCCTCGTCATGCACCGCAGGAACGGCCGACACCAGGGCGAAGGCCAACACGAACAGGCAGATGGTCTGTGGACGAGGGAAAACATTGGAGGAAAACATTAGCGAGACGAATTAATTGATTCTGGAGCGCCAATTTCGTTTGGTAAAATAGGAAGAATCGAACTGTTTCTAGAAGTTCCTTATTGGTGGACTCGACATGCTCCACCAAAAGACTGTATGAAAATGAAAATGAGCGTAAAGAAACGATTTAGTTTGTTCCAAGACGAGTGCCATTCGTTCCATCGTTTTGTCAAATAAACGCATGCTTATAGACATTAATGTCGGACTTTTTCAGGAAACGATTCTGAGGGCCATGAAAATCCGGCATCTTGCACTCAAAGTACGTCTTCCAATGTCATTTCATTTGACACTGCACACGGTCACACCTGAACGGATAGTGACTTCGGACGACTATCCGTACAAAAACATCCACAAAAAAAAAAAAAACACTGAGCCCTGAGTTTTGTTTGTCTGCGACTAACAGTGTGCCCTCGTGTTATTTATATTCTATTAATACGACTAACTGCGGGATTAACTTTTGCGCCACTGACTATTGTAACACTGCCTGGCACTTATGTTTCGCGACACTGATATCACCATATCACTTTGCGATATGCTTAAGCATCGAATCACTGCGGGCAAGTAAACGTACCATGATCAAGAATTTCATTTTGAGGCGTTGTTGTTTTGCTTTTGGACACTTTCAAAAAGGGACGAATCCGCGTCGAAGAACTGTCTACTGTTCGGTGAGCTGAACACAACTTGATGCTGATCGGTGGTCTGCCGGCCACTTTTATATGATTCCCAAACCGCCGAAGCCGCCTCACAGCGGACGTGGTGAATCTCTGTTTGCTTTTGTTTTGCTACGCGACGATCGTCGTCACCTCCAACCCCGTACGGATCACAACCGCACCGATCAACCGGACCGTGGTTCCGCGTACACGAACGCATTGTCCTCTCACTTGCACGCACTCGTCGCAATCTGCCCCGGGTGAGGTTCCCCTTTTTTTTTAACGCACCGATGTTCGCTATGCTCACCAGCCTCGATCGAGTGATCGAGCAAGAGAGCCTGCGAGCAGGGCGTACGATGTTGTTGTTCGGGTCGGTTGTTTGTGTAGCCCTAGGATCGTAGACAGGTGGGATGCTTCATTCGGGTGTGCCTTTCGGACGATTCCGCAATACCCATTGCTGCCAAACCCAATGCCAAGGGTGTCTTCCAAACATCCGAGCGTTGCTGCCACTGATAACAGCGCGTTTTGTAACCCCCACAACACTTATCATTATGCATCCCTACGCAGGGGGTGGGTATCGGTAAGCTCCATTTCGTAGCATCGGCATCGACTCGGTTTGAGGCGTTAAACAGTGACTATCTGCAATGACCTTACAGTGCTGTCAAGCCGGTCTGAAGGGCCTTCAGCATTAAGAAGCTTCCAGTTTAGCGGTACACAGGTGCGCAGAAAACATTTTACAATCGTTTCTCTCTCATCACACCTATCACTCATCGAAAGACAACGATGGAGAGTGTCACATTTATCATTCTGGTGCGTTTCTGCTGATCGATGATGCTATTTTTTGTTGCGCGATCGCAAGCTTTATGCAAGGCGCGTCATGAGTTGATCCGGTATCGGTGAGCCTGTGTCGTCAGAGAGCATTGCTTGATGAGTTCGTATCCATTCCATTTCCATACTGTGACTCCTTTTTGCATACTAAAACATTCTCCCTTTGCTGTGGCACGGATGGCACGAACGTTTTTTTTTTTTTATTGCACCAAGTGTTATTCTAGAATTACCGTACCAGGAAGATGTAATTTTCACAAATGAAACAGCACTCCGAGAAACATCTCACGATGCTTGTTTCGTTCGTGCAAAATGTTGCTTCACAGTCTTCCGGGATGGGATCGGGATTGGACTATCGACTTATTTAAATGTGAATAGAACGCAACCAGCGCGAGTGACGTGTGCTGGTGATGGTCCAGCATAACTCAGCAAAATGCAAATTCAAACTCTGTCCTTTAATGATTCACGTTCCTGCCGTGTTTTGCCGGGTTTTGTTTCGTCCCGTTCTTTGCTGGGGGGGGGGGGGGGGGGGGCAGGGATTTTTTGGGGAGTTTTAAACGAAACAAACTTCTGCTTCTTCTTCTCTGTGAGATAGTTCCTCGGTACGACTGAAAAATCCAGCTTCCTGGGCCTAAGCAAAACAAACGGATTCCACTGCGGTCAATATTTGTTGACAAACATTACCGACGAATGGAAGTAAAGGTGAGTAGGATTTCTTCAGGCCGAATACGGTAGGAACTTTCCGCTGATACGGCACCTAGAAAGAATATTTACGAGGTAAGGCGGGTTGAAGAATTTCGCAATTTAAATAATGAGTTTAAAGATTTTTAGCCCCTGTTTATATTTGCGGCGAGAAAATAAGCTCGGATTCTAGCACTGCTTTTGCTTCGCTCAGTTTTATTGATGATCTCTATATCTGTATCCATTCTATGTCAACTATATTTCATAAATAGGAGATAGGACAAACAATAATAAGACAGTTATTAGGCCTCTCTAAAAGATCGTCAAAGGTCAATTAGCGAGATGGATGATAAATTATTAAATCTTGAATGACTCGGTCTTCACTTCAATAAAACGCATCTTCTGTCATATAAATTGAACAACAACCATCTCTTTGGGTGTACTAATTGTGTTTTTGATTCAGGTTGTTTGTCGGTTTTTTGGGTTTTTTTTTTGTTTTTCAAGTCGTGCTATTGTTACTGCTGGCCTCATGACAAATGAATCAGTTCGTTTCATTACTATCATTTCCCGATTCTCTGTGGCGGCTACTCGCGTCAGTAAACAAACGACTTCAATGCCGGAAAGCAGCGAACCTTCCTCATCCATACTCCTAACCCACCCCCTTCAGCTATTCGGAAGTAAACGGTTGGTACTTTACCACTTTTGACGGATCAAACCTGGTACCCGATCACATTGAGCATCATTGAGGGTCATTAGAAAAACTTACACAAAAGTGTGAAAAAAAAAAACTTCCGCCAAAAGTTATTCCCATGTTTAAGGAGACGCCAAACTGTGTGTGCGATATGGTGTGTTGATGTGTGGCTTCTTTTTTCTGTTGCTGGTTATGGATCCAGTGCCATCTCTTCGCTTGCGCACATAGCTGCTGCTTCGTATTGCTGTTTGAGCAATGGATAAATGAAAATATTTTATTCACACATGCGGCAATGTTGCTGTGTCATGCAGCAGGAGTGCTGTGGATTTCGTCTTCGTTCATTGGCGATTAATTGTATCATCCAGGGTGACTGGAAAGATGATTATGGTTTCAGTTGTTTGCACTTCTCATGCGTTGCTGAATGAATTGGATTTATTCTGTTCAGCAAGAAAGTGATTGTTTCCGGGGTAGAGTTTCCCAGCTGTTTAGCTGCCTGAAATGTGATTTCTAGCGTAATTTAGCTCGAACGCATTCACGCGTCAACCCGGTGTCGGTGAGTTAAAGGGGTCGGAATAAATTATATTTGTTGCTGGTTTGCTGACTTTTGACACATTTCGAAGGCTGCACGTGTGTAGGTGAGACCCAGACTAGTGATGAAACTATCCGGTGAAACATAGTATCTCAAACTTGGTCCAAAAAATAGTTAAAAACACAACGCTAACCAATTAAATAATCACATTGATAGCTGCACAGTACGATACTTAATATGGGTAGCCATTAAAGATCGAGTACGGACATTAGGATGCAGCAGTTCGAGTTGAACATAGATTTTAGATCTAGTAGGTCTTGATTGATTGTGCAGCTTGTGCCGACACGTGCGTGTGACAGTTAACGTTTCCATTCGGTACAGCGTGAAACAGTACGTGCTTTGCGTATGCGTAACGTAACAGCAGTAAAAAGAAACTTCATAATGCTTGATACGCTAAAGTTGCCTCACGAGCGCTATCGATTCTAAAACGATCGTGCATTTTGTTGATTGAAGGACATTGATGTTGGATGCCCGTGGGTTTTGTTTGCTGGACATTTCGCAGCAAGGTTATTGCACTGCCTAAAGCTTAACTCTTTAAAAATAGCCGAGAAGGTAATACAATTCCTGCATATCCACACTTTAATTCTAGAGTTTTCTATCTATGTCTTAACTAGACTAATAAAATTGTTAAAAAAAAACAAAACTAGATCTACATGTTTGATCGTTACTCAATTATATTACCGACGACCGACCCTAAAACCATTAGCATACATCTAAACAAGCGGTTCGGTTTCTCTTGATCAACGCAGCACACGAGCCAGTGAACTGCTTGGAGGCCATTTTATTGCAACATCAGTGATAATGACCTTCGGCCTGTAGACAAACTTGCACCAAACGCACCAGGTTTTACTCTCAATTTTGGGCAGGGTGCTAGAGACCGAGTCACATCACTAATCAGTCACCCCGTTAATTCACACGCGGCTGTGAAGTATGGAAATTTCTTATGTAAATGAAATCGAAAGTGCGTCGGTAAGAGATGGCTGCTCTTTCGGCCGCTGTGACGCGATTCCATCCGTTTATCGTCTTAAGGCAGCCGAAAAGTGGAGGAGGCGTTTATAAAAGGGCACACCGATAACTGATGGCATTGACCACCAGCGATGAAACTAGACCCTTTGGGACAGTTGGTCAGACATTGAATAAAAACGGGGTGATTAAATATATCAGCGATAGTATTGTGAAAGTACAGCAGACAGACGTCCTTCGTAATGGTAGTGGGAAGCGCTTTTGGTGGCATCGTACATTTTAGATGAGTTGCATCAAGAAGGTTTTCAGTATAAGTATCACTTTGGCTGTAATCACATCTGATGACCAGCTGATCTTTACCATAAGCTACAAAATCCTTTTGGCTGGTAGTTTAATCATGTTTGTATAGTTTGATACATTCATTCAAGGGCGGTTGATATTATCCAGCTTTAGCACTGAAATTCGAAGTAATTGAATGGGATAGGCATGAAACGCCCTGTTTAACTGCATCAATGGAAGTGAACTTGAGTTCTCATACATGGTGAACTCTTTGAAGGTTGCATGATCTTAGGGTCTCGTCACATTTCTTAAAGCGGGCCTCATTATACAAACGGATAAACGAATAATAATTCACAGGGCTATACCAAAAAAACTGCATCATATTTGAACTCTGCTTGTCCTATTTCAAGTCAGTATGCAGATGACTAGAGCCAGTCAATCGGCTACGATTTCCTCTGAGTCGCAACGAGGAAAATCCCATTTGTCCAAATATTAGCAGAAAGTGTACACTACCAGTCATATTTTGAAACATATTCGACAGAGATAACATGATTTAGGGGCGGCCCGGTGGTGTAGGCGACAGCGGCGCTGGTCTTCAAACGGCAGGACCGGTGTTCAAATCCCATCCGGGGACCGTCCCCCCGTAATGAGGTCTGACTAACCAACTACGTGGTATCGGTAGTCTAGAAAGACATTTCGATAGCCGACATGACCTTACAGGTCGTAAAGCCAAGAAGAAGAAGAATAAAAAGAACAAAATTATTTCCCGCTTTTAAATTTAGCGATCAATCGAATCTTAGGGGTTTGAAGGTTTTGCCGTGGCTTTTCTTCACAGAATATCGATATTTCGTGAAATACTCCTCTACGGTAGACATAAAACAGTTCGCAAGCCAGATTACCATGGTCAAACTGGTCAGCCTCGGAAATGTGTGATACTCGACAAGTTTAGACAACAATGATCCTGGTGCCGCTCCGTCATTTTAGTCTCTTCTCATTTTAAACATCTAAGAGAGGTCTTTACGTGCCATTATTTAACTGGTTTCCTTAACTGAATTTTATCAGCAGCTGGATGATCAGACTTGTGTACTTTTAGACGATCCGAACGACATCGCTAACGCATCTGTCCACGTAAAATCCATTACCTTCTAATAATTCAAATGTATTTTTTTAAGTAGTAGTGAGTAGATTTGTTAAAATCTATTAAAAATGCAGTAAGTTTGCGAATTTATGTTTGATGTTTTTATTTGAATAAATATAACACCATTAAAATAACATTATGCCACCTCTGACTACGCCAACCTTCGACAATTAGTTTTAGCAATCTTAGTCATCAGCTACTCCTTTAGCAAAACGAAAAGATTTTTCTTCTTTTGGTCTCCGCTGACGTCAGTTGGAAGTGTTTAAGATTTACGACGCACTAACCAACGGAAAAATATGTATCATTAGTGCCGATGTCTGCACAATCTGAGCTATGGACGACATCCAATTTGTCCATTTTGTCAAGGATATTCTTCAGCATTCCAACGGCTACTCTGACATCTGGATCAATGTTTCAGAACTAGACTTTAGCAGTCACGGGGCGAAAAAAACCTTGGTTTTCTTCATAAATGTAAGCTACAATTTTGCGGTCCCATAACACTGAATGGTGGCCGGAATCGGTTCTTTATTAGCAGTGTTTGCCTTTCTCAAGCACCGGTAAAATGCTGTTGATAATTTTGAAATTTGATTTTAGGCAGTCGTCTGGAGGAGTCTCATTATTTACAAATTGTACAATAAAAGTCATAGTGCCTATCGGGACCGATAGATCAACAAATAATGAGGAACCTTAACCTCGGGAAAACAAAAGGAAATCAAAATTCAAAACTAACGAAACGAAATCAAGTAGAAACAATTTTTAAAATTGGAAAGTTATGTGTAAAGTATAACAACATCAAAGTGTTATAAATTAATTACTTAAATTCACGTTTAAGATTTAAGGTTTGGCGCTCTTTGGGTGAAAATATGGAAGAAGTGGGGTAGAAGTGCTCGGTGACAAAGTAGCGGTATCTTTGCCGTACGCCATACGGCAGGACGGAAGCCGGAATTCCATCCGGACCGTTTGAGGGCGGACTATCCAGCTAGGTGATGTCCATAAGTCTGGTAAGCATTTAGTTGGCCGGCATGAACTTACGACCTGCGTTAAACCAAGAAACAGCAGAAGTAGAAGAGGTATGTGTTAAACAAGGCAACAAGTAGAAGTAGAACAAGTTGCACCTTTCCGCAATCCTAATTAAGTAATATTTCACATAAAAATTGGTTAAGAATGTAACTCAAACACTAACAACATAAAAAATATATTTTAAAAAAAAATTGGAAAAAAGGTGGGCGATATTGTAAAAAAAACAATATCAAGCTTAGGTGCTACATGCTCTTGAAGGATGACATCTTGCTTTGAAATGGAACTGCTGCTACACGATGCAATGTGCTGAGCGACACTAGATAGAGTTGATGTATGGCTTTTGAAGAACTTGCACCACCAAGGGGAGTGGTTCCCTCATTTAACCGAGGAACAGCAGTTTCTTCAACTTCTTAAGCTTCAGGAAGGCTTGCGGATCTTGGGGGTTGAAACTGTCCACTTCCGCCTCGTACACGTCCCCTCCGAGGATGGATTCATCATTTACGGCTGGCAGCGCGGAAACGAGCGTTACAGCCAGAACGAACAGGGCAAAGGACTGTTCACAGTAACAAAGGGAGCGAAGATAAAGCGATTAGAACCCACTCCACACTGGCTGTACAACCGGCCTTGGCTCAAGAACTTACCACAATCAGAAGCTTCATGTTGGGTATAATTTTGGTTGGCTGGTAACTGGTGTTATGGCGGCTTTACCGAGCTGCTGCTGATGATCGCACGATGCACTAAGTACTGTGAATGATGCAGTACGAGCAATTGTCACCGGCTTTATATACACCATAGAGTGAAATTGTTTGATCACAGCTTTGTCACGGTGTGGCGTTTGTACGGTGCCGTTATGCTGAACGTAAATAAAGCTTACGAAAATGTGGTATCTGCCAGACCGGGTCACCTGCAACCGAGGGAAGCACTTGAGCTGAAATCCATCGTTTCCATCGTCCAGCCCCCTCCGCAGGTTCGATTCGGGTGGCACCTTACCGGCCACATCTCCCCCTCGTAAGCGTACGGAAAGAGGAAGCAAACACACATACAGTCGGTTACTATTTTATTCATCGTGTTGCACGCAAGCACGCTCTACGCGTGCTTGCGGGTAAGACAGCACACGAAAAAAAAATCATTAATTTCTTGAAACTAATATTTATTAGAAAATTTTAAAGCCTACAGGATTTGAAGAGTAATCGTTCAAAAAATGTTTGTATTATTGTATTCACCAGTACCGCATGTTAGAAGCGGCGATCAACAGTCGAATTCATATCCATCCATACGATCTTCAACATAAGCGGAGCATGTGAAACGATCGATCATGCAACGCACACATTCCCTTGTCGTAATATGCACACATTTTCACTTTCAATTGAGTGTTGGAGTGTTTTTGTTAGCAATCACATATCGGTTTGTCACAGTGATAATTTCTCAAAAAACCCATCATCCAGCCACTATTCGCCCAGCACTGTGCACCGCTGGCTCTTCACCTGTTCGTACGCCGATCGCCTACCATTGCAGCCAGTTTTCGTCAATTGTGATGATTGCGTTACTGTAGGCCAGCATAACCATTTGTAATAAATATAGCCGATCCCCCCAAAAACCTCATCTGCCTTTAACCCGCGCTCGCGTATCACATTGCAAATGGTTTGCGGGTTGTGGGAAACGGCCGGCTGTGAGACATGGCACCGAGTGCCATGAATGAAATGGGATGGCGCTGTTTGCCTTTAACATTTTCGTCCCTCGGACATATGTTGACAATCGGCACAGCCACACAGCGTCACCCAACGTGATGTAAAACTTATCGAGTCGATCGTTGATCTTTGCAGCACACACACACACACACACAGAACGGTGTGAAAGCGATATCCATCCAAGCGTTTGTGGTTCGAAAATGATTTTAATTACTGCAACCTTAACCATTTCCTTCTGCATCGGTTTTAAGCACGTCTAACAGACCAGTCAAGCATAAGTCCTTGATTATAGTGGGATTTTTCAGCAATCAGCAGCTCTGCTAAATGTGTTATGAAGTTTATTTCATTATCAAACGGTGCAATTAAAAGGCGTCAAAAATTGATTTCTCATTCAGTGGCAAATGGATTAGCGAGCTCGACCTGCTGCTGTTGCTTAAATTATAATATTATAATGCTTCACTGTACGCTGTCATTGGTTTAGCTTGGTTTCGGCAATCGAAACACAGAGGCTTCCTGTTATGACGATTAGCGGTACCTTGAGCTGTGGGGCTAACCTTCACAAATGGCAAACCGTTTGAGTAGTAATGGCGTAACTGGAGGAAAAAAAATAAGACTCACTGTCTTGGTGCCGGATGATCGATGAACAATCACATCATTCATCTTCAATAAATAAAATGACATGACAAAATTAATGCCAACACTTTAAAGTGTTTAAACTTACAAGCAGATGTTACAAGTTTTGAATCGATTTTAACAAAGTTCGAATTTCGGAAAGTATTTTAACTCTAAATGTTAATTGTATGTAAAATCTAACACGCACATATGTTTTTCTTATATAGGCTACCAAGTTCAAGGTTCAACGGTTAAGACTATTTATCAAATGAAAGCTGGCAGCATGTTAGTATTTCCATGACATCTGGCCTTTTAAATCGCCGATGTTATTTCCTTACTTTTGACGATTCTTCAGCTATCTTCCTGGCTCAAAGTACTTCATACCATTAAGGCACAAGAGATGGGCCTGTGGAACGGCGACAACGAGGCCGATCCTCACACGTCAGGGCTGGGGTTCAAATCCCACCCAGATCGTTTCTCGGTAGAGAGGATTGACTATTCAAGTACGTGGTTACCAGCATGTCTAGTAAAGGCATTCGATAGCCTATAGAGAAGGACGTTAAGCAAAGAAGAAAAATAATAAGGCACAGTAAGCTAGTTTTATTGTTTTTCTTTTATGTAAAGGGGCCTTGAGTTTCAATACTTATAAAAAGCTCGGCAAAAATGTCGACAAGATGTAAGACAAAAGCAAAAAACACCTTAAACTTGAAAAATAAAAGCAATCTAATTAGCTTTTTCTTTATACGATACATAATGATAAATGAATCAATAGCTTGACACTCAATTATACAACTGCTTTACTTCGACACGACCTCTTCAAAGTAATATTGAAAAAAACAGAGCCCAATCCTTGTGAACAAACCTCTCTATCCACAATCGAATTTTCAAGAAACAAGTTTTCCCAATCGAGAAGATCGAGTTGTTTTGCTCATTTTTCACCTCTGTTAGTCTGATCCCTTATATTGGGCTTCATTGCCGATGGGTTTAAAAGCACCGGAAAAACCTTCCCGACAGGTGTTTGCCTGCTTCCGGGATCGACGGCTTGTCAGCTATTTTGCCGACAGTAAACTTCTCGAAGCAGGACCTATGGCCCAGGGTAGTCAGTATATTTGAACTTTATCTTCTCAAAGTGTATTAAACGTGGAGTATATTATTATCATTCTCGAATAGCAAACGGGCGTTCCCAGCGCAGATTCACGCCGTATCGTACGCCTTATCCGTCGTCCGCACCTAACTGGTTTTCTTCTGCGACCGGTGAGTTTGTTGTGTGGAAATGGTAAGTTGATCGACAACGGGTCATAACAGTTCAACGGTTCAAGGTTTTAAAATTTCTCTTCGCTCAGTTGTTCCATTCCTGAACCTCGTTGCTTCACGCTTACGTAGCGCAGGCATGCGCAGGATCATCAGAAGCAAGTTCATTAAATCCGGCAGTTATTTCGAGAACAGGATGTAAATGGTAAGTGCGTGAGGTGTGCTGGCATACTAGCGTTGTTTAAGTTCTGCTAGTGCTAGTTACGATCTGACGTCAAAAAAGCATTACGAATGCCATGGATGATTACTGTCTGTTTAAAATATTTTCTGAAACTAAGGAGATAAATGACGACTGCTGTTAAGCGGTGCTATAAGTGTGAACCACAAATGCCTTGATGACAAGAATCAATAAAGAGTAAAGTTAGCGAAAAGACTACTGTTGCACTTTCTTGGCTTTCTTCACTTTGCTACCGAAACATCAGCACTACGAGGTGCTTCGTGGCGTCATCTTCAATTGGTTGTGCATATTAATAAGATGAAATGCACATAACCCTTTACCCGTAATGACCTACATCGAGTCGTTGGGCAGTGCCACGACGATCCTGATGGGTATGGTTAAAAACAACAACGAAAAACGGAATATGCAAGATAATTGTCGGATATATTTCGATTTCTCCACCTCGTGCAGCACAAACTGGTCAGTGCAGTGTCGACCTTGGTCCGGATAGCGTAGCCTGGGCGAAATTGGATCTTGGTTGTCTACTTCTTCTTCTTCTTCTTCGACACCGGATAACACAATCTTACGCAACTTCTTTTTTATGGAACTGATTCATTATTAAACAATAGCCCGGGCCAAGCGACGCCTCCGAACAGTGAAATTGGTTAGCGCGATTCAGGTCATTGTACTGCTGCATTACCGCGATCAGGTGAATTTAACTGAAAATGCCAACGAACCGGTAATTCGAAAAGAGTAAAAAAAACCTTATCGAAAGTCAAAAATGCTATTTAAAGCAAAAGATTTTAAGTTTATCTACAACACACACTCACCTATTTGTTGTAAGAGTGATTTGAATAAAATTTTATATTCAACACGTTAGCTTTGCTCTTGAAAGAATGCATCAATTTTAATAGTTAAATGAAACTGAAAGCTCATTGTTTTCAAGTACTTTTATGGCCACGTGTGTTCGCTATAACTTTCTGCCACGTTTCAATACTTCCGTGATGTGGAATAAAAGATTGAGGTTAAGACAGGGCAACAATCACAATGCAGTTTTTTTCATTAAATGCGTCGGTATTGGATGATTGTTCTGTGTTTATCATGATGAGGCAACTGGAAAAAATATTAATGTCTGCCAAACATTAATTTTAGTTAAACTCAGAGGAGTGAAGAAGGAGTTAGGAGCTAAGCATTCTCATGTTAATCTGAAGCGAAAGAATCAAAGAGACAGGTGGAAATCAAATACATGCGATGAGGAGCTAATCTATCAAAGTTAAACACAAAAAAGATGGTTGAAACTGCAAAGGTATGGTGCCTAGAGATAATTAAACGAGGACGATAACAAAAGGGAGAAGGATCATCTTTACAATCGAACTAGATTACAGTGCAATACTCCAGCAATGACCCGACCAGCAAACAGCCAAGCGCGTTTAAACACTGTGGATTGGAGACCTCAAGAGCAGTACATTTAATGGCACTCAGTTCTTTTCAATCACACGCCTTGATCAACGAAACACGACTGACCGAAGGGAAGGAGGCATGGAATGCCATAACGGGTAAACGAATCGTCCTGACACTTGTCACGACATAGAGTGATCGGCATAACAAAGAATGCTGCAAGACAGAATCAAGATAATTTAGGAACAGGACGGAGAATAAAGACTTAAGACAGAGAATTTTTCAAATGATTAGTGGATTATTGCAAGATTCTTTGGGAAATCTACAATCATACAGTGAAGTATTGCATTCACTGGCGGAAATTTTGCCGCTCAACTTAATTGCTATCGATTTTCTGTCGAGCCTTTGCAGCACGTTGTATAATTCACATTTGAACAGGTTTTACGTAAAAATTGTTTGAAAAAGTTATTTGAAAAACTACTACTTTTAACCAGCGCTAATTGCAAAATTCTACCATCGTGTTGCAAATTTCCCCTAACTAAATTCAAAATTCCATTAAATAATTGCCAGGTTCTACGATGGGCTTGCAATATTCAACTATCCAATTGAAATATTCCTCTAAGCAAGTCTACAATTCCATTATGGGAATCGAAACCGTGTAATCCTTGGAGGGGAGAATTATAACTCTCTGGACATGTCATTAATTGTACGTAGCACGAATTACAAAAATGCCTTTGATTTTTTTAAGGATTAAAGTTTCGGAAGTCGACTGTTTCCTGGTTTCTTCCTGGACAAAGATCTTTTATTCTGCAAAAATCCTTACATCATATTCTTCCGAACCTATGACGCACAGTCTTGACAATACGGCGTAGAGCCGTCATACTAAATTAAATAAATAAATAATATTCTTGCAAACTGGATACAATCATGAAGTTTGTAGGATTGAATATGGTTTTAAATATTTCCATTAACGTATATGGGTTGCTGTTATATTTATTGAACAGTTCTAAACGGGATGCTATGGAAAATAGTTAAGCCACACATAACCAAACCCCGTATCCAAATGCCTCAAATGTTGCATGGGATTTGATAGACAACCCTATAAATACACTAAACGTTAAGTATATCTCAGTAAATCAAACCGAAGTGAGATAACTTTTCAAAAACATCGCGCAACTGGACATAAAATCAACTGTTTGATTAATCGCAGCCCTATCAGCCTGTAATAGACACTCCATTCTGAGGACAGTGCGAGCTTTTAGCGTCTCTGCATTGGCAAGCCCTTTGCTCATCTTTAGCACAATCGTCGTCCCTTGGTCGATCTGCACCTGCATGACGAAATCGTTCGCTAACATACGCTCTCCTATTCCGGCATCCTCCATAGCAACCGCTCCGCCATACACTGGTCCACTAGGCGAACCAACGGATACAAACCACACCGAAATCGCGCATCATTCTCAAATATTGACTTTTCACCAAATTCATTGAAGCCCGCTCGGTTTGTCAAATAATGATTTATTACTCAAAATCCTTATTAGTATGCGGACTACCCGGACCGGTCGTGTACAGAGGCACACCTGACGCACACTTCCTTATCGACCGCACGATAGCCGACCGTCTCTGGGATCGCACATCTCGACACACACTTGGCAATGGGGTCCAGCGTTGGAGCAAGTTTTCGGTACCCTTCGTACCGGTACACGGGACAGCAATGAGAGCCCTGTGTTGTATGGGATCGGCTTTCCCAAGTGGCTGGGAGAAAATAGCGTGAATATTCGAGGGACGGTAAAAACCTGCCGGCAAGTCGTTTGATATTTATTTTACCCATTATACGCGATTATCTAACCGCCATAGCATGTCGAGGAAAAGAGTGTGAAGGGTGAGTACTCGGTGCGAATAGGTTAGCACGATAGTAGTATTACCGTACTACTCATTGAGTATTATTATTCAATACTTGGTTGAAGAAAGGGGAAACAATACATTCTACATTAACTAGTATTCGCTAACTGTTTCAAACCTTGCTGAAAGCTATTTTTTATATAATTTTTTTTTGTTATTTTAAATACATTTGAGCTTCACTTCAATGTTAAAGCATGGTTTAAAAAATTGTCGTACACGTAAAGGCAAAATTTTACATTTTAAATGGATCATATGTGGTCAAACCAGTCTTGGAACTACGTACGACACTTTAATTGTAATAATAACGAAAGGTACTTTTTCAAAACTGGACCATAACGAATTCGTCTTTTACAATATGCTCTCCCTCATGTAGAAAAGCGGCCCGGTGGTGTTCAAATCCCCGTCTGGACCTTTCACCCGCAGTGAGAATTTGACTATCCATCTACGTGGTTATCGGTAAGTAAGCCATTCGATGGACGGCGTGATCTACAAGGTCCTTTCAGCCAATAAGAATAAGCATAAGATGTAGAAAAGCGTGCTCGGTCCCGGACTTTCGAGCCCGTGTGCGTATACGACATCAGTTAGGACAACAGTGTCTGTTTCATATAAAATTTTCTTTTTAAACCACCCTGGTCCCGGGAGCAGTTGATCATTCAGAGCGGAGTAAAATAAAAGAAAAGTGGTCAAACCTGTAGTGAAGACTGTTGGTACGTGCCGTTATTTTTAAAGTACGCACAATTCGCACGTTGAGCTTTACAATTTTTTCTACATTTGCTAATCGAGCTTGAATCTTAACAAAGAATACGTTACATTGAGTTTTAAGGACAGAAGCATGTGCTCGTTTAAAATTTAATTTACGCGGGAAGATTTCATCCCGTTCTTTTGCTCTTCTTCTTAACCTAAATTGTAAACAAAACAAATAACATCGTCAGGTCGGTCCAAACGCGCCACTGTCATTGTGTTTGACAACTGCCTGCGTGACTGTCGGTATAATCAAAAGGGGTTTTATTATTTTCTGAAAACTCTACTGGTTGAAATTATCAAACAAGCAGACAAATCTAGTCATTTGTACAATGGTACATCATATTGAATCTCATCTGCTCGAAGATTATGTATTTTTCGTTATTAACCAAATTTCCTCGGGTACAATTTGTTGTGAGTGAGACCACTTCCTCTGGAAACAGGTTGTAAACAAACGGTCAAATTCGTCAATTATCGCCGAAATATAGTAATTTGCAGGCTGTAAAACTCATCAAAAAGTGAAAAATGTTTTTCTGAAAGTTCATCGTCTCCAACAATAAAGAAAAAATACTACGAAACTATTGATTAAGGGAAAGTAATGTCCAACACTGATTTGTTGATTTTTTTTTTGCACATTTCCTCTACTGTCAAGTGTCGTCAAAAACGCGAACGTACGTGAAAATTCTAATCCATTAGTCATAGCCGTAGCGAAAGCGACAAGAAAGAAAAACATCTGTAGAACGGATGATACAGTACCGAAGGTCAGCCTTTTCTGATTCCCCGGTAGTTCGTTGTAAAGCTAGCATAGAGCTACGTAATCCAAGCCATCGCAGTAAATAGTGTGCATTCGTTTGTGAAGCGGCGCAGTGAGTTGATGCAATCGGCGACTGGGTCGCTGTTGTCGTTTAGAAAGACGTAGAAAAAGGCTGTAGCACACGATTCGTACATTCTGCGAGCAGGAGATATGTTGAATGGTAAGTGTGCTAGTGCAAAATGTTTTAATTTCGTTTTAGTTTCCATTTCTGCCATCAAACACACCTACTCCGTATCGAGTTTCGGAGAATCCGGAAGGTTGTTCTGTTTAAAGAGTGTGTTTGGTCAGGCTCTAGGCGGATGATATTGGTGCAAACGTGACGGCATAAATTAATCATCAGAAAATCAAACGTGATTAACACGGTTAATAAGTAACATTTGCTGAATTACCGCAGTTATTTCATCACCATATCCCACTGAAACAATAGCTTCAGGCTCCAGGTTGGGACAAAGAAAATTGCAGCACACAAAGTACCGCAAGAAAGGTCAACAACACGAGAGCGAGCCCTCGTGTACTCGTGCTTACAAGCGAAAAAAAGTTTGTCTATTTGTTTTTTTTAGTTCGTCGTACACGTATCGATTGACGAAGCAATGTTTGCTTCCTAGGAAAAGCGCCACTTTCCCTCTGATGAAGGGGTTCGTGCGCACTTTAGCCACTCTATACATCTTTGCGATGGGTGAAATTTTGCACCATAATAATAAATCGATGTCGTTTGATCTTGCTTCGTAGGGCTGTGGAAAAATCCGCCAATCGTGGAAAGGGATTTCATTCAAGGTATTTGTGGCACTTTTCTATATCAAGGGTACGCGAAACGGCTAGTCCATCGGGGTTGATTCATATGCTGAAGTCACACAAAAATTACATTATTTATGTTCATTTCGATAGAATGGAAATCTACAGCATAGCACAATAATTTTATCTCTTTATCTGCTTATCAGATTCGTTGTAGTAAGTTGGTTTTTATCACTCATCTTTGATCGGGGGCAGTTTGGTTGATTTTGTTTTGCTTTTACATTAACCACATCCTACTGTCGCGTTCTGCATCAACGCGCGTCATCACAACACTTCACGGTTGACAACGTGCATTTGGTTGGAGATACGGTTTCAGCTTCCGATCGTAGTAGGCATAGTTCACTTTGGTTGCTCGGTTATAGAATTTCTTCTGGCGTTGGATACTCTGATCGGTTCTTGGGTGGCGAATGTGTGTAGCGTCGTTTATTATATGAACATTTAGGTATTGTGCCACATTTTCACTATCATATGTACTCGTTTCAGTTCCTACAAGAGCTCTACGTTGATTTATTTAGTTAAAATCCTACCATACTTTCCACTCATCGATTCCATACATCCTCTCACAGTCCTGTAAACCTGTAAACCTACCTCAAAATGTGCCGCCAAGTGTCTTCCCTTAATCCTTGTACAAACGCTCAGTATTAATCCACTGCTGCAACGCGTGGGATCAAACAACCAAATCGGAAGTAGCGTACCTTCTGTGTGTGTGTGTCTGTTCCTAATGCAAATGGCTTGGCTCGGGATCGGTGCACTGGCATCCGGTTTAGGTACAGATGAAGTAGAACAAGTGCTTTAAGGATATCAGTGTAGCATTAGCCTAACCGTCATTTCTCTTCAACGTTCTTCTTTCGTTCTCATCTTTTTGTTTTGTATTTGCGAAACGAACAGTTATCCAACGATTGTTAGGCGGAGACGTGCCACCCAACAAGGTGCAAGAGGTGAAAAATGAGTCCTACATCAACCTGCAAGTGCTGCACAGAAATGAATCTATGCGATTGTTTGCCCCAAATCCAAATGCGCCCGACAAAAAGGTCGTGTACGAAATCATTCTGGAACGGCCTCACTCGGAAACGATCAACACATCCTACAGGTGAGAGTTATGAAGATTGTAGTACATTTTTGCTTAACACTTAACATGACTGTATGCGTTTTACTATTGCAATTGCAGCTTGTATCGTGCACCTACACAAGCGGAAGCGGAGGAAAAATTTGAAGCCTTCCATAAACGTCTACCGGAGCTCGTAAAAATTGTTCGCGAGGTATTGGACTAACACTGTAAGCTGTACTTCACAGATTTATAGATTCTCTGTTCTTTGCAGATGTACAATATTAATGGTTTACAGAAGCTTTGTGATGTACTGATTGAAAATCCTTCCTGGTCACTGGCACACGTTGTTGCTTTTTACAATCTAACTGACTACATTTCAAATCCTAGTATTATCGATTTCCTCGACTATGCCGATTATGCCGATATGATGACACCCTTGCAGGTGAACATTTTATTCCAGCACAGTAAATGTATGTACGCATTGATTTGAAAGTATACTAATGAAGGTTCGGTTGCTCTTCCGTAGGTTGCTGTCAAAGCCAACAATATTGAGTTTGTAAAAGCCTTGGTACAATCGAACCAATGCAATTTGGATCATCTCGATAAGAATAGCAACTCCGTGTTCCATTTTGCAGCGAGTACGACAAAAGAAATGATAAATGTAGGTAGAGACCGATCTGATCAGATGATCCTCGCCGCGACTAGCAACACTAATATTGCGATCGATTATTTGCAGCTTCTAACAGCAAAAAGTGTTTCAAACCTGAACCATTGCAACACCGATGGCTACACACCGCTCCATCTGGCCTGCTTGGCCGATAAACCGGACTGCGTGAAGGCTTTACTGTTGGCCGGAGCCGATACGAACAAAATGGCCCGTGGGGCGGGAACGTCCTCCTACAGCAAATCCATTCCATCGAGTAAGTGTGTTCCAGGGCCACAAAAGGGGGTTTGGTGGGTGGATTTATTGATCGACCGTTTGAAATTAGTTCCATTTACAAATGATTTCCTTCTGTTCTACGTTTCTATTTCTTTCACAAAAGCCTGCACTGATGGCAAGTCTAACTGTTTCCATAAACACACTGCTCGATTTGCGCGTTTGCAAAGCCACAAAGTTACACACATTACTTTTTCCCATCTTTTTATTAATTTTGTTTATTTTTTCTTTCTCGTTGTTTGTTTTTTTTCTGATAATGCTTTTCAAAATGCTTGGAACAATTGCTTTGAATGCTCCTTTTTAAAATTCATCCAATTGGCATAACCCACGTAAAACCTTCTTCTACAGGTAATGTGGCTGATTTTCTTGTCAGCAATCCAAATAAACTATTCACACAGGACATGAAACACGGTGGCACCCCGCTACACTGGAGCTCCAGTCGTGAGGTATTGAATTCACTTATAGAACGCGGTTGTGACGTGAACTTGGTAAATTTCAACGGCCAGACTCCTCTTCACGTAATGGTAGGTGATTCTATTGAACTAGCATAAATTTAAACGTTTTGTTTATTGTTGATACATATTACCGCACGCTTTTGCTTAATCCGCAACGGAAATATATGTCTGCTTTCCGGATAATTCTTCCTCTTGTAGGTAGCACGTGATCGACTGGAATGTGTTGTTGCGTTGTTGGCCCATGATGCTGAGATTGACGTAGTTGATAACTCTGGCAATACTCCGCTGCACATTGCGGTGGAAAAGAAGCTTATTCCGATCATTCAGTGTTTGGTGGTGTTTGGCGCTGACTTCAACAAACCAAACAAGGACGGCAAAACGCCGCGCCACATGGTAGGAAAAGACGACAGCGGTTCGAAAGATTCGATGATTCTGTACATTTTACACTCGGTCGGAGCAAAACGATGTCCGGAGAAGAGTAGCAAATGTCCGCCAGGGTGTGCGGCCAGTGGCACGTACAACGGCATCCCACCAGCGCAACCAGAATCCTACGAGCAACGGCAACATATCCAGCAGGTGCTGGCCCAAACGACCTCCAAATCACATCGCAACAGCGTGCCAAGCCTCATATCGAGTACGGTGCGTGCCACCATTCCCGAAGAGCGTGAGCGGCGCGAGGTGAAAACGATAGACGTCAGCCAGGAGCGTAAAGGTGCGAGCATGATGGATGCGCTTCTGTCGATGTTTATGAATAAGGTAGAGGCAGCATCTAAGCCGACGTCACCCACGTCCACCTCGTCGTCGCTGAAGGGAGGAGTGAATCTGCTGGGAGATTTCGATGTAGGCGACGAACCAATGCTAACAGGCGAGATCGAGGGGACGGAAGCTTCCAAGAGTAGTCCGACAGCAGAATCTTCCGCTGGTGCACGAGCGGAAGGGTCTAGGGCACGGTCGTCATGCGAAACCGGAGGCGACGCGTATAACGGTCGTGGTCGTTTGCTTTGTCTCGATGGCGGAGGCATCAGAGGTTTGGTATTGGCACAAATGTTGCTGGAAATCGAGAACCTTGCCCAAACGCCCATCGTGCATCTGTTCGATTGGATTGCCGGTACCAGTACCGGTGGTATTTTAGCGCTTGCATTGGGCTGTGGCAAAACGATGAAACAGTGCATGTGCTTGTATCTGCGCATGAAGGATCAAGCGTTCATCGGTTCGCGTCCCTATCCAAGCGATGCGCTCGAAGCCGTACTGAAGGAACAGCTGGGAGAGTTCACTGTGATGTCGGACATCAAGCATCCTCGTTTGATGGTGACGGGTGTGATGGCCGATCGGAAGCCGGTAAATTTGCACCTCTTCCGCAACTACGAAGCCGCCAGTGACATTCTAAGCATCGTAACGCCCTCTAATAATCGAGGTCAGCCTCCACCGCCACCGAGCGAGCAGTTGGTTTGGCGGGCGGCAAGAGCAACTGGTGCAGCACCATCTTATTTCCGTGCGTTCGGTCGCTTCCTTGACGGTGGATTGATTGCGAACAACCCTACGCTGGACGCGATGACGGAAATCCATGAACTGAATGCTGCACTGCACTATGTTGGCCGAGCAGCGGAAGCAGTCCCGGTAAGTGTTGAATATTCTTTAGTGCAGGGCTGTTACTGTTGGAGTAGATTTGGCGGAAGTGAAAAAAATAATGTCTAAAATTGCCTTTATTTTGGCTCTGTTGAAATCAATTAAAATCGAGAAAATTCTCGTTCTAATAATAATGATTTCAAGGGGCGAAATGAGAAAGCTTACTCTTCGGGACTCTACCTGATTTCCTACTCACCGTGCAAAATAACATGATGTTACTGACTTTGCACTTAATGCTTCAAGAGGTAAACTTGTCTGTACTTTTGTGTAAATTCGAAGCATTTACTTGATTGTTAGCTTTTTTTTTTGTTTTGTAATTGTGGCCATGCCCTCATTCCTATTTAATTGATAGTGCTAGGCACAGATGAAGGAATAAGTATTTCCTATATGTCATACATTCTCGTAATGATGAACGTTAACCAAATATTTTGTTTAATAACTTTGTGGATTCGAGAAAATGGAAGCATAGATCTCTTTAGGCATAGAGAATTTAGACGCAACAAGTTGTTGACAATACGGCACTGGACCGTCATAATTAATCATAAATAAAATTTGTTGTGCCTTCGACAGAGCGCAAAGAGAGTTTTAAAAAGAAATGAATCAGCATAGAGCGTTCATTTACTACATTTTGTTTCAAATATTCTAAACTCACACAAAATTCGACGAGAGCGCGGCTTTCAAATGGCTTGGCGCGAATTTCGCATTTTTTAAATTGAGACTCCTGTAACAGCCCTGTTAGTGGAAATTGTTTCGAGAATTGTAACAAATTTTGCGATTTTGTGCAGATGTCGGTTGTAGTTTCACTTGGCACAGGACTAATACCGGTAGTGGATCTGAAGGAAATTGATGTGTTCCGTCCAGACAACCTGTGGGACACAGCCAAGCTGGCGTACGGTATTTCTACCATCAGTAAGTATAAGGCCAATCTGTTTCATTTACATGAATGCTTTACGGTTAGTAATAAGCAATTATTTTGAATCTACTGCTCCCCAGGTACCCTGTTGGTGGACCAGGCAACTGCATCGGATGGTCGTGTAGTGGATCGTGCCCGGGCATGGTGTAGCATGATCGGTGTTCCGTACTTCCGCTTCAACCCGCAGATGTCGGTTGATATTGCGATGGACGAAAAGATTGACGAACCACTGATCAACATGCTGTGGGAGGTGAAGGCATACATGCACAGCAAACGAATGCAGGTCATAGAGCTTATTAATCTGCTCAAGTAGCAGCAGCAGCAGCAGCAGTAAGCGCTCAACAGAATGTATAAGGAAAACTATATCTACTTACGTTTTCTCCGAATTTGCACCGACCTAACCACCCTCCAATATGCCCACCCAGTACAGTAAGAACAAAATAGAATTAGCAAAAGCAACAGGAATTGCTTTATTTTCTTCCTTTTTGCTCTCTCCATCCTTGCATCAGAAAGTACGAACATTCCTGATAGTGACAAATTTTATAACGAACAGTAAAGGAATACAAACTAAAAACGGAAACACAGTAGCATACGAGTTCCCGTTTCATTCGGCGAGCTGAACACGTTATCCACGTTGCCTCAACACAGGTTCTCTTCAAATTGTTCAAACAACTGAATCGTACTGAATTGTTGACAATATCTTTAGAAATCGAACAATTTATGTAGACTATCATCAGCGATCAGAAGAAGAAGCAGAGAAAAAATATTTTCAATAGTGATGCCACCAAACGAATTAAGTAAACTGCATCGAATAGGGGTAGTGCCCTCGAACCGCTACTAAAAAAAAAAAAACGATAGGTAACGTTGAGCAGTACGTAAAATAAGAAAAATCGAACAAACAAACAGATAAACGAACAGATGAAGTAAGATTACAATAACATGAACCCAAAATACCTGAATACTGGCACTGTTTAAAGAAAACAAAACACATTTCGTGTTGAATTAGTGTTCAGCATACACCATCAGGGCTCTCCATCAGGTGTTTCTGTGTTCCGTTAAACCATCTGGAAAAGAAATCGTTTCATTGTGATCGTCGTTGTCATTGATGTTTAAGATTGGTACAGTTGCTCTATTGTTCTACGATAAGTAGTGGTGGTGGAGGTGGTCAAACAGAGAGTATAATGCGAAAAACGTAAACATGTGTATGTGCTAGAATAACCATTTTTTTCCGTTACGTTTATGCTCAGTTTCCAGGTTTCCTATTCTTTACAACTACATAAGTACACACATACACAAAATATTGTTGTATTTAAAGGCAAGACGTTCGATAATAATACCGTGAAGCAGCCCACCAAACACTGGCACGAGTCAAACCGACGACGACGGCCAATATCCGGCATGATTGTGATTTAGTTTGATTGATTTTAATTGCTGCTCGGAAGTAAAACTTCACTCACCATACGCACCAAATACTTGTATACTACTTATGTTGCCTATTGTTTATTGCTGATCGTGTAACTTATGCGTGTCTGTGTGCGGGAAGTGGGGGTTTTAGAAGTATTTGTTTCTTCCAATAAATCGTTCCAGCGATATTTGTAGCTTAGCAGAACACGATAAATACAATCGTTAGGTGTGATTGTGTTCCTCTCCTTTTTATTTCACGCTTCATGGCGAAGCGTCATTGAGCTCCCGTGTTACATAATAATTGCTAAAAGAAAGACAAATTTGGCTTGCTGTTTAGTTGTTTTAATGGTATTAGAGTAAGAAAACCAAAATTCAAAACAAACTAAAACACTCGAATGCTTGTACGTGGTAAAAAATTTACACAACTTGTCGTGCGTTTATGGAATGTATGTATGTTATTGATCTTAGAGAGAATCCGCAGTTTCGAATAAGACCGATCCCACGCGCATTTTGTAACACATTTTCTGGTGTGTGTGACGGTGACGTTGATCTATTTTAGCATATTGAATGAAACAATCGCCACTTCTGTCCTGTTTTACTACAGACTACAGAACAAAAGTAACAACAACATTGCATATTTTAATAAATTGTTGGAGAAAGTACAATATCAAAATAAATGTTGAAGGTACGTGCGCGGGTGTTGCATTATTGAAAGTTGCCTAATTGAGTGCTTATTTCAAATTTGAGAAATATGTAGTGATGGAAGATTCAACAGGGTGCGACAAGAAACTGAAATGCGGCATTGATAAAATTTGAGTATTGATAAAACGGAGGGAAATATTCTGCCAGACGAGCGAGAGGTGATCAACAGTTGAAACTGCTACTTCGACCGACACCTGAACGAAGCAGATACAGGAGATACCAGGGTGCCAGGAGCAAAACACAGAGCAGATCAGCAGTTAGCATATCTATGACGAGCGGCGTTCGTCATCCATGGATTCGTCCATGGATAAGACATCAGTACAATAAGGGATTAGAAATATAGCAAGCCTTTTGATTGCGACGGACAGGTGGCACAGGTGGTACACAATAATTTGCGAAACACTTTTCTGTAGACTTGTGCGCCTTACTGCATAATTCGAAGGAAGCTCGAACAAGTCTGACTTTGTAGACTTGTTGCAGGAAAATCTATCTATTTCCACCCGATCTATCCAATTTCTTGGTTCCGCGGATAACATCGACATCATCGAACGGTCATCTGGATGAAACCCCGACTGAAACGCGAAGCCAATAGAATTTAATTGAGGATCAATGCGACGAAGACAAAATACCTGCTTGCCGGAGGCTCTGACCGTGATAGAGCCCGACACGAAAGCAGAGCATCAGTTGATGGCATCAATCTTGAGGTGGTAGAGAAGTTCTGCTTACTTGTTACGATCGTAACTTCAGACAACAACGAAAGCAACAAAATCCGAAGGCGCATTGTTCATGGAAATCGTACCTACTACGGACTACGACCTACCGACCTACTGCGGGTACGAGTCCTGGACTATGGTGACGGAGGAAGCCAATGCAATCGCCATTTTTGAACGGCAGGTGCTAAAGACTATCTTCGGGGGTGTGCGCAAGCAATGCGTGTGGCGAAGGCTGAGCTGTATTGTGGAGCTGATATCCTGTGGGTAGTCAAAGCCGGAAGGATACGTTGGCTGAGGCACGTGATGAAGATGCCGGACTCATGCCCAACCGTTGTGTCCGTTTTCAACTTATGTTGCCTATTACACGATTACACAAACACTCAACGCTTACATTGACAGCTGACCGTCCTGTCAGCTGTCGATGTAAGGCGTAGAGGAGCACAGCGAGCACTTTGGCTGGATCAAGTGGAGTCAAACCTGTCGGAGATCGGATGCAGTCGTGGATGGAGGATTGCAGCCCTAGACCGCGTTTCCTGGAAACTGATTGGAGACCTGGTCATGTCTACGTGACCCTGAGATATCTAAAGACTATATTCGAAGGACATTCTTTTATTAAGGAAGCCACGGCGTAGGCCTTTCTGAATAATTGGGATATCAGGTGACGCAAGTTGATTGCTCTAGACGTGAGGAACGCCTTCAACTCGGCCAATTGCAGTGTGAACCGTTTATCAATCCGAGACACTTGAGAATAACCATCCCTAGATGATGTATGTGGAGTATGTCGCAGGAAGAGTTGGGCGGATAGAGACGTGTAGGCGGTCAGTCTTCTAAAGCCAAACCGTGCTTGCATCTTTTGTGCCCAATGACATTTATCGGCAGGTCATGTGGATTCTGTTATAGGTTACGGGTTCAGCATCTTCCTAATGGGCAGATGCTAAACAGGACACAGAACATGGGAATCATCCGATTCGCTTTACAAGCATATCGAAGTGTTCTAGTCTAGCTTCATTCTGAGTATATACCTGCACACTTGATGAGTTGGGAAGGGATGGAGTTGAATTGAGATGAAAACACAACGCTAGAGTCATGTTTCCAAAGAACTACCTGACACTGGTGGCACAGGATCTTTTGAAATATCGGCCTCTTCGTTATCGCTCCTCGCATTTTGCGGCACCAGGAATAGCGAGGCAGGCGGCAACATGAGTGCTGCGAGGCCATGTCATCTAAAAATCCGGTGTAACAGGCGACTGGTTGGCGCAGAATAGTATTGAAATTGCAAGCGGTAACCATTCGTATTGTCATACAGAATACGTGTGGGAAACTTTTTGTTACCGGTGTCACATGCTGATTAGAAACAAAGACGAATAAATATATTCTTCAATGAATTATGCATTATCAGCCACCGGAAATAGACGCGGCGTGAAGCGGATGTCTAGTGTCAGTTGTGAGGGATTGACACGGCGGTTAACGTACTTGAAAAATTTGAAAAAAATATTTGAAGCGCTTACAGAGACAGGTTCTAAGAGCAGCAACAGATAAAGTACTGAGTTCTCCAAAGGCTGTTAAGAGTCAGGATTTCCTTACCATAAAAATCATTGAATTGCTCGGCTCAATGTTCGATAAGGCGTTCAGGATCTCGCTAATCTGGGTCTCTTCTCATTGTGGAATTCCCGGCATTGAGAAGGCAGACTTACTGGAAAAAACAGGCGTAAAAGAAGGAGCTTTTTGCGACCGACGATCCTTCGTTTTCCAGCTATCCGCAATTGTCCCTGCGGCCTTGGTTCGATGGGCTCTCAGGGTTCGATGGGTAGACCCGGCATTCATACGAATCATGTCTCGCCTGATGTCGAATCATTTAGCATTGAATGCTCATACTCAAAGCGTATAACTCAGGCTCAGACAAAAGTATGAGGCTGCGGTGACGGATTCCACGATGTGGATAACCTTCTGTGATCTTGCGTCGAATATGAATCCGCAGGACCCTCCTTGTTGAGTGTAGTCGAGCATATCGGCAAACGACCGGGTACATAAATTAAACAAGGTTGGCTACTAGGGACCTCCACTACATGAAAGACAACGGTCTTGTCTTGTGATTCCACGTCCCCATTACATATGACAGGGATAAGGCAAAGAATAAGGAGCAAAGTTATTTAGTCGTCACAAGCGGTGTTGACAATACGGCACTGTGCCGCCACAATTAATTGTAAATAAAACTTCAACCGAACAGAGTGCAATGGCCAGGCCTCGCCCTGGGCGAACCGTCTTCGTGATCGTTAACGTGAACTTCAACTTCAACGGAATAGTACGGAAAATAAATCTTCAAACATTGATTCAAACACGTGGACGAAAAAAACGAAAGACTTGGACCTTCTTTTTATTACTTCCGTAAGATGTACAATTTTTTACTGTTTTTTTTTTTTTTTAAGTTTCCTTATATTTTTATATTAAACGTATTTTTAACGCAGTCCTAAGCACCGCAGTTGTAGTATTGTGATACAGCAATCAGGAGCAAACCGTCCAGCAGGAAAAAATTAGACATCCTTCGGTTCCTCGCAAGCGTATGCCGAGGTAGAGGACTCGCAATCACCGTAAATCCACAGCGCACTGCCAAGATACGCGGCCACACACAAGCTTTCTTCGTTCGGTGCCACACCATCGATCCAGTTGGCGAATCCGCTTAGGTAGCCGATCGGTCTGTCATTTGTGATCCAGTAGAACTGCTCGTATTGATCGCGGTGGGCTCCAATGTTGGTTGCCGCTATCCAGTACGATATATCGTAGTCCGCGTTCGGTACTGTGTTTAAGTAAAATAGAGGAAAGAATTATAGCGAGAGAGACAGAGAAATAATTGTAAACCGGCCTTGCAGTTGTGAAAAAAACAAGCTGTCCAACACTTACTGACTGCCTCCTGGAATGTCAGATGGTCCTGATAGGTTTCGATAGCTGCCAATCGTTTCCCCTTTGATCGGCATAGGTTCCATGCTTCGAAGAACGTAACACCATCACCGTAGAAGGTGTATTTCTTCGGGCTGTACGTCAACGGTGGCAGTCCGTTAACGGGGAAATTGTTGACCGCTGTAAGTGATAACCGTCAATGAATACACTCAATGCCCCCTCTCGGCCGGTACACTTACCGGTCACGCTGCCGCTATTACTGTAGTCACGTGTCGAGTTCTTAGTGGCCACTTTTCTAGCAACGGTTTCTAGTTTCGTAGCGGAGGCTGCTACTACGGTTACAACGAAAAGTACCCCCAAGAACGACGAGAAGAGTGTTCTATCAAACGACATCTTGCTGTCACGCATCGGTCACCCTACAACAATCACTCAAGACAAATCTGCACCACCCGCAACAAATCTGGTCTGATCCCGAACACAGCACTACACACGATCGTTCGATGCAACGAACGGACCAGAAATGAAAGCATAACTTTCTTGTGCACATTTTTTTATAGTGTCCTTTTCGCCTTCACCACAGCTCCCCTCCGCCCAGGCAGATCGATCGACCCCTCCCGGGTGTGTGTGTGTGTGTGTGTGTGCATGATGGGGTTTGTTTTTGTTTTATTGCATGTTCTTTCTCCCAAGTGCAATCCGAGCATTCCGTACATTGACCTTCTTATTGGCAGTGCGTTTGAGTGAAGACTTGTTTGCGTGCCATAAGTGTTTTTGGGGTTTGTTTTGTTAAAGAACAGTTAACTACACCCGAAATCTTGGCACCAAAAACGAGTTTCCGATTGTAGAATCCGTTTGCGGAAATGCAGAACCAGATTTTGGGACGGCCAAAAAGGAACGCGCGTGGGTCACAGGCAAGCCATGCACAGGCCGAATGACATAATAAGAAGGACAAGGATAGTATGCCCAGGATCGATTGCGGACCGTTGACCTCATGATGAAGTAAGTAAGCTTTCGCTTTACAACTAGCTGATAGCAAAATTTGAATAAAAAATGCATTACAGATGCATCGTCTAATATGGATTGAAGATAGCTTTTATCTAAATAGGTCAAAAATGAGAAAGAAGGTGGTTTTCATCCGAGAAAGCTTTTTTGAGCGATCGCAGACTTCAAATAGGGTTTTAAGATGGATTTTTTTTTAGTTAAAACTATGCAATTTTGAATTATGCTTGCCATACAATCAGAAACGTTGTAGTTTACCTGTAAAAATAAACTTCACCGATTGTTGTCCCATTAGTTTCAGTTCCATCTCAATTTTATCAAACATCTTCTTGTAGAGCTTTGGTTTTCCTTATTGCTCGATGTGCTACTTTTGTTATCGTTCCGTGCCTCCATCTCAGTCATCCAAAATTGAGAATCATCAGAAGGAACCAGTTCTTTCCGTTCTTGCCCGGTCTTTCTTTCTTTTTTGTGTTTGTGTGTGTGTGTGTTTTTTTTGTCCATTAGCGCCACTCTTATTTTATGTCCCAGCGCTTATATAAGAAGGTGCATCATTGCAACGGCTTTTCAGTGCCAAGGTGAGTTTCAGCTCTACAGATTTCGGCCAGATTTGTAAAATGTTCCCTGCCAAGGAAAACCTTGCGTTGGTGTTGCTTCTGGCGACTTTCGTTACCCTCTCGCTAGCCCTCCCGACAGCCAACGATAAACTGCTGAATCCCAAGGGGTCCGTAGCGAAATTAAACACACCAATCGGTAAACGGACGTCAAGTGTGGTCCACTCTGTTCACCCTTAACTGAACCAACTTCCTTGTTCGCAGATGGCGCCGAGATCAGACCGATTGAACGAGCGGGGCGTATCCTGTTGCCAACTGATTTTGCCGTGAAAAAGAAAAAGTACTCCATCGGTATGCAGGGCGTTGGGACGTTCTTTAACGCATGGCGTAATTGCATTTCCGAGGGTAAAGGATTGGCCACCATCGAAAGCGAGGAGGAGCAAAAGTTTTTGGAATCTATGCTCGGTAATTAGGAGAAGCATTGTGAAAAAAGTGCAATCAACACATAATGCATAATGACAAATATTGTTGCAGACTCTATCTCACCACAAACGCGCTACTGGATTGGGGCGACCAACTTGGGTGCCACCGATTTCTCATTGACGTGGATTACAACGGACTTGCCGGTAGAAACTACACCGTTCTTTTTAGATTTAACGGCACCCACCTGCATCAGTCTGGACTCGTCGGGCACTTGGTACAAGAATGACTGCTACTCTCCACAATCCACTCTGCCATACATTTGTGAGGAGTACTATTAAATGCTAGCTTGAGGTAGTGCAAGGATTTTATGCATTCAAACCGTGTCACAAAGACTAGAGGGTCAGTTTAGGTGAATTGGCATAATAAATCATTGAAAACACCTGCTCACCATTTGAGCGAAATGCTCGTGCATCTTTCATAAATAATTAGTTTGTAAAAAAAAATAAATGTTCATTCTGTTTTTATTCCATTGTGGTTAGCAATGCAAACAACCGAATATTCGTATTGCTTCCGCCAATGGCTTAATCCGTCACTAGTCCTTTACAGAAATACGCCTCATATCTGTATTCAAACCAGCCTTCACCACTGTCGAAAGAATGGTTAAGGATCCAATCCTTACTAATCATTACAACGACCAAACTTTTTCGAGCAACAACCACATTGCGTTATTTTAGATAGCACGAAAAGGTAAATAATTTATTGATTAAAATGAGTCAACAGATCTTTGCAGATCGAATGACAAATAAGTTTCGAATGCTATATTTGTCCCTCGGATCATACTTTTAAGAAATCTGTTTTTATTACTTTATTTGAATTAAGTCTATAGATTATCACTTTCATTTATTCGTCTCTAGTAGCACTGTACTTCTGCAATCTACTGGGAACTTGAACTAAAAAGAGCCTCCGGGATATTGGAAAAAGCAGTCAGATTACCGTTCATAACATTACCCACTTAATACGGACTAAACCTAAACACTTCCATCACAACCTTACAGACGGCTCCGTTCACCAGGATTCAGCCGACTGTACGATCCATTCAAGCCTCGATAACTGGGCCATCAAGCTCCCTAACTACATTTCCATCTACTCTGCCGAAGCAATAGCCATCTGCAACTAGCCACCTACGAAGGACTACAGACCGACCGACCGAACGTCATCTTCACCGACAGGGCCAGTGTTCTGGCCGCCCTGGAGCACGGCACCTTTCACCTTTCCACATACACCTCCTACACTCCATATCTGCATAACCGACAATCGGTTTTTTGTAGGATTCCAGGTCATACCGAAATCAACGGAAACGTAAAAGTTAACTATATAGTCAACGGAGGTCGGCTTCGTCCAGGCAAAGCACACAATTATCTGGCACTACCTAGTCCTCAGCAGTAATCAATCCCAATCAATCACAACACAGTTTCATGGAAAGATATCGAATCCAGCCACCATCAACGATTCCTATCCCGCCTTCGAATAGGACGGACACACCTAATCCATGCCAACATCCTCAACAAATTCAGTCCTCCACTCTGTAGCTTCTGTGGCGTTGGCATCACTGTCCGCCACATCCTCACCGATTGCCATGGATACACGACACACCGAGTCATCTGCCAACTAGACACCGATTACGCCACAATCCTATCACCCGACAAACTGTATCATAATTTAAGCAATAGTTTTAACTATTTACTAGCCATAATTTACAAAGTGGGGTAGAGGCCTTGCAAGCCACCCCACCATTGCAACGAAAGGAATCAAAGAAAAAGAAATCCTCGGAAGGTTCTTCAATCTGAGCATTATCCATGTGCACAGTCCGCACCTTGGAAGCGATGACCGATGACGATAAAGATAGTTTTTATACGCAGTTGGAGAGGGAGTACGATCGCTGCTCACAACACGACGTCAAGATTTTCATCGGAGATTTTAACGCTCAGGTCGGACGGGAGGAGGTATTTAAACTCACGATAGGAATGGCTTCGGTTCGTGAACTTCGCCTCCTCCAAGCACATGTCCATTCGCAGCACCTTCTTCCAGCACGCACCTCGTTTCAGTTACACCTGGAGGTCACCACAGCAGACATATTCCCAGATTGACCACGTTCTTATCGATGGAAGGCACTTCTCGGATATTATCGACGTAAGGACCTATAGAGGAGCAAACGTCGACTCAGATCATTTCCTGGTTATGGTTAAGTTGCGCCAAAAACTCTGCGTCGCCAATAATCTGCGCTTCAACCTACCCCAAGGCTCAACATAGATCGGCTGAGTCAAGCGGCATGTGGCAAGGGACTTCGCAAATGCGCTTGGGGAAGTGCTGCCGGAGGACACCACCACCGAGGAAATGTCCCTCAATGACCACTGACGTGGAGCAAGCCATCAACAACACAGCCGAGGGAACAATTGGCCGCGTGACACGTAACCAGAGGAAGTAATGGTTTGATGATGAGTGCAGGCGAGCACTATCCGAGAAGAACACAGCGCGTACCCGCATGCTCCAGCGCGAGACCCGGCAGAACGTGGAACACTACAGACGACTGAGGCGGCAGCAGATCCGGCTTTTCCAGGATAAGAAGCGGAGTTTCGAAGAGTCGGACGAGCAACAGATGCAGCAATTATCCCAGTCGGGGGAAACTCGCAGGTTCTACAGGATGTTGAATGCGGCACGGGGCGGTTTTACTCCCATAATCGCTATGTGCCGCAGTGAGGTGATCAACAGGTGGAAGTACTACTTCGACAGACACCTTAACGGGGCAGATGCAGGAGGCACCGAACTAGGCGCAGGAAGCAGAGGAGTGCAGAACTACGACAGCCAGGATGGTCATCAGGAAGAACTACCGGACGAATGGAAACTGGGTGTCATACATCCGGTGTACAAAAAGGGCGACAGGATGGACTGCGTTAACTTCCGGGCCATCACAGTCCTGAATGCTGTCTATAAGATCCGGTCCCGACTGGACTGGACTGACTGGAGCCCCTTGATACAGATTTCGTAGGAAGCTGGATTTGTTGGAGGAAAATCGACAACCGACCAAATCTTCACCAGAGACCAGGGAGCACCAGATCCCTACACACCACCTGTTTATTGACTTCAAGGCGGCCTACAATACCATAGATCGAACTGAACTATGGAAAACCATGCAGCAGTACAGATTCCCTGGGAAGCTGGCACGGCTGCTAAAGGCCATAATGGACGTGGTGCAGTGCAAGGTGAGAGTTTTGAGCATGCTGTCGGAATCGTTCGAATCTCACCGGGGTCTGAGGCAAGGAGACGGACTCTCCTGTTTGTTGTTCAACATCGCTCTGGAAGGTGTCATGCGAACCGCGATCTTAGACATCCGAGGCACGATTTTCACCCGATCTCTCCAATTCCTTGGCTTCGCGGATGACATCGACATCATCCGACGGACTACTGTGGCGGTGTGCGAGGCGTACACCCGACTGAAACGCGAGGCCAATAGAATTGGATTGAGCATCAATGCGACGAAGACAAATTACCTGCTTGCCGGAGGCTCTGACCGTGATAGAGCCCGACTCGGAAGCAGAGTATCAGTTGACGACGACGATCTCGAGGTGGTAGAACTCCTTTCTGCTACCTTGGTACGATCATATCGTCGGACAACAACGTAAGCAGCGAAATTCGAAGGCGCATTGTTCAGGGGAATCGTGCCTACTACGGAACTCCTGCGATCCAGAAGACTCCTCAGAAGATTCCACGGACTCCACAAACTCCTGCGATCCAGCAGGCTCCAACAACACACAAAATGCACGATTTACCGCACCTTGATACGTGCGGATACGAGAGAACTCTCTACGGGTACGAGTCTTGGACTATGCTGACGGAGGACGCCAATGCACTCGACATTTTCGAACGGCGGGTGTTAAGGAATATCTTCGGGGGTGTGTGCGAGCAGGGAGTGTGGCGAAGGAGAATGAACTACGAGCTAGCTGAGCTGTTTGGCGGTGCTGATATCCTGACGGTAGTCAAAGCCGGAAGGATACGTTGGCTGGGGCACGTGATGAGGATGCCGGACTCATGCCCCACCAAGAAGGTGCTCGTCAGCGACCCTTTCGGCACGAGGCGTAGAGGAGCACAGCGAGCTCGTTCGCTGGATCAAGTGGAGTCTAATCTGTCGGAGATCGGATGCAGCCGTGGATGGAGGACTGCAGCCCTAGATAGAGTTTCCTGGAAACTGATTGGAGACCTGGCCATGTCGACAGGACGTGCTCAATCTTGAACAGGCCAAAGAAGAAGAACATAGTATATAATATAATCGCCATGTATATAATATAATCGTCTTCTTCTTGGCTTAACGACCTTTTAAGGTTACGGCGGCCATCGAATGGCTTACTAGACTTGTCGATACCACGTAAGTTGGATAGTCAGTTCTCTCTACTCCACGGACCGGTCCGACTGTCCTCTATAAATAAATTATAAAAAAAAAACACTTTTATACAGCTGATCTGATCATGAGATCGACAAAAGTTATACAAACCGCTTTGGGTTATTGCTACGTGTTATCAATAAGTCTAGTAAGCCATTAGCAGCTATCTTGGCAAGGACCACAAACTCCCGGTAGTGCAGTAGTACACGCTGATAATATCATTGGAATTCCATACATCCTAAGCCTTCTTCCCCTTCAGTTGCTCTATTACTTAATTACGCTATTATGTTAGGAAATAGGATAGATTAGAGGTAACATTTGTGTAGCCACGAGGCAAACAAATTTTCAATAAATTATAATGAATAATGTGTATAAGGCGGACCGATGGCCGAGGAGGCAGCGACGCCAGTTTTTACACAGAACCGACCGGATATCTAATCACATTCTGATCGTTCTCCGAAGTACATCCGAAAGGACTGGTCATCTGGCTACGAGGTATCAATAAAACTATTAAGCCAGTATATGATTGACATGAACTAGCAGGTCGTTAAGCCAAGAAGAAGAATTTTTGCTTTTATACCTCTGCGATGACATGGGCAAATCACAAAACATAGACTGTTTCGATTTCATTACAAGTTTACTTCGATTACGCCCCCTTCTTTCGACTATCCACACTCACCCTTTTTTTTAGCTACGAGATTAAAAATCGGCCAGTTTCTAAAAGCTTTCGCTCTCTCGTCTGACACGTGGCCGGTGAGTGTGCGTGTGCATGAATTCGTTCCCTTCACAAGGTCGGAACGACGCAGATGACCGTTATCTCCACGAAACACTTCGACACTAGCAGCAACGGATCCTCACACCGTTAACTAAATACATCGTAGGGATACGCCTACACTCAACTGCACACTATTTCACGGAAAATGCAATGTTACCATCGTCGCAGGGTTCTCTTGATATCACCGCGCTCGTCTTTGACTGCAGCTGCACGGTCAAGCAATAGCAAAACAAACTCTTGATCATTTTTTCAAACATAATTCTACGTCTGTGGCTTATGCGAATGTTTACTACCAGAGCCTACGTGGTCTCCGTACGAAGTTCGACGATTTGCGACAGGCATGCTTGGTTTCACGGATTCTAATTACAACATTTGCGTTCTATCCGAAACCTGGTTGGATAAGTCTTTTCACTTCCCGCCTTCGGTGTCACGCCCTACAGCAGCAAATCCTGATCTATCCTTGAAACGTTAAACGACAGGATCGACGTTATACTGAAGTGTTAATCATCTTATCATTCATCTCGTAGCACAATGAGCATTGTGATGAGGTTTTAGTCTGGAAAAAATCTCTCCAATGAGTTAGCCAACCCATACAAACACAGAAACCTGTTGTTTCTCAGTGCTCCTGTCCTTATTAACCCGAGCAACATTAAACACCTACAATTGTATTGACACAGCTTCAAATTCAATAGCAACATGCTCAACACCCGTAGACAACACAAAATCATTCAAATCAGCAGAGCTGGTCAATATTAAATCACCAGAAACAACTGCAACAACCCCAGCAACAGTTGCAAAAATCCCTTCGATCAATAAAAACAACAACACTGGAGCAATGGACTCAGCACCCATCATCATGACCCCTCCAAAAGCTCCTCGACAGCCAGCACAGGACAGACTCATCGATTAAGAACAACATTGGTTGGAAAACTCAGAAACAGAATTGGAAAATGATGGTGTTGCTACGGCCGCAAACCACAACGTAAACAAATAAAATGTGACAGATTGACAGTTCCTAAAAGCGGTTAAGAGTTAGCTGCGATTCCCACAAACAGAGGACGCTGTTGCAGTCGGGTATACGAGGCGAATGACCCCCTTCGGGATTGCAACGATTTAGGCGCCATCGCGAAGAAAACGATAGAAGGTTTTGTTGCGTATGAAAAGCGAGCGAGAAGCGACAAATTTTTTAAAGGTGCGTTCTAAGTCGACGGAAAAATAAAGTGTCCAAATTGCAAGTTCCTACGAAAAGTGTCAGTGTTTCGCTACGCGACTATTTCAAGCGCCAACAAGCTTTAACAAATTTTAAGCTAAAAACATTTTCACAAGAACGTAAATAGTGGTCCCTGTAAGTGCCGTAGCATTCGGTCATACACAGAACTTTACGCGAGTATAGTGAAATGTCTGAGCAAGCGAAGAAAATCAGCGATAAAGCGAGTATTCGTGAAGGTGCAGTCAAAGTGATTGGTGAATCAGGCGAGAAAGCAGCAGCAGCAGCAGCAGCAGCGATGGTTCGTCGACCCAAGAGCGAGAGGATAATGGCGGCAAAAGCTGGCCCAATCCGCGATCCAGCAGCCACTTCAGAGGTGACAAGCGACAAGTGCGAAAATCCTCTCCATCCCAAGGACGAGCCGGGCTCATCTGGCCTACTGCACAAAGCCTGTTCATGTTGGCATGTACAACATCAGAAATATCATTATGCATGACCAGTGGGAAGTTACTATGTGACAGTGCGATCTGTCAGTAAAATATACATATCGAAATCAGAAATAAACGGGACGTTCAGGAGTGAACACTTGTAAGTGTATGTTTCAAGTTTATTCTCAAAAGGTTATGGGCCCAGCAGTGGTTCCAGGAAACAGTTTTGTTTAATAAAGTCAAAATGAGTGAAAAAATAGAGCACAAAGTTGTGAAGCTGAATGCTACCAACTACGATAATTGGAGTTTCAAGGTGAAACTGCTCCTCATAAAGGATGGTTGTTGGGAAGCGATCAGTGAAACAAAGCCAGAGGTGGTGACTGAAAAATGGACAAAGAAAGACCAAATAGCAATGGCCACGATCGGTTTATTGGTTGAAGATAGCCAACTATCGTATATTAGAAACGCTGCTTCAGCGAAAGAAGCATGGAACAATTTGGAAAAAGTGCATGTGAAACGTACGTTGAATACAAAGGTGTCGCTAATGCGAAAAATATGTCAGACTAGGTTAGGGCAAAACGGTAATATGGAAACACACATTGCAAATCTGACTGATTTGGTGGCAAAGCTGAACAATGTGCAAGGTAACGCCGTGCTTGACGAACAATGGCTCGTCGCCATTTTGTTCAACAGCCTAACGGAAGAATACGAAACGCTGATAACGGCATTAGAAGTGAGACCCGACGCGGACTTAACAATAGATCTGGTTTCGGGGAAATTGATCGATGAGTGGTTAAAGCACTCGAACCGACAAGAAGTAAAAATGGAAACTGCTTTACATGCTACCTCAAAGGCAAGCAGGGATGAAAAATGTTATTTTTGCAAGCGTCCTGGACACAAAAAGGCAAATTGTGTGAAATGGAAAAAGTGGAAAGAGAATGGCCAAGAAACGAAAAGTAACAAATCCGATCACAAAGTGAATAGTGCTGTTCATGGTACAAAGCCTAATTGGGCGTTCACTACTACAGACGAAATAGGTGCTGGTGTATGGATCTTAGATTCTGGTGCAACTTTTGACAGCAGTGTGAAGGAAGTGATTTGTGTAGCGGATGGTGGAAAAGTAACGTCAATTGGAAGAGGATCGGGCAAATTTATTGCAATCGATAAGAACAATAAGTTTCATACGATAACAATTGATAATGTGTACCTAATTCCTGAAATGAGAGCGAATTTGCTATCGGTACGGCAGTTAGTAGCGAAAGGGTACGAAGTTAATTTTAATTCGGAAGGTGCAACTATCGGTCGAGATGGGGCGATTGGTGTCATTGCACAACCTATTAATAATCTGTTCGTATTAAAGCTGCATGAGTGTATATCGTATGCTGTTACCGAATGTATTCATGATTGGCACCGCAAACTTGGTCATAGAGACATTGCTGCGTTAAAGAGTTTTTCGGTTCCGGGAATGAACATCAGACCATGTAAATGTTCAGATGTATGTGAAGTGTGTATACGGGGAAAAATGCATCGCGTGACATTTCCAAAGGTGTCAAACAGCAAGACAAAAGAAGTAATGGAACTGATTCATTCGGATGTCTGCGGTCCTATGCGTACTGAGACATTAGGAGGAAAAAGATACTTCTTGACGTTTATAGACGATTTTTCAAAGTATACGGTAGTTCATGTTATTCATCGTAAATCGGAAGTACTAGACAAATTTCGAGAGTATGTCGAAATGGTGAAAACCAAATTTGGAAAGAAGCCGAAAGTGTTCAGATCCGACAATGGAGGAGAGTATACTGGAGAAAATTTCAAACATTTTCTGAAACAGAACGGCATTGTTGGACAATTCACCGCACCGTATTCGCCGCAACAGAACGGGACAGCGGAGCGAAAAAATAGATATTTGGTTGAAATGGCTCGCTGTATGTTGTTCCAGGCAGGATTAAAGGATGAATATTGGGGTGAAGCCGTAGTTACTGCAAATTATTTGCAAAATCGTCTTCCATCTCGAACTATATCTGCAACACCATATGAGCTTTGGCATGGAGTTAAGCCAAATATGAGTCATATACATCCTTTCGGTGCTGATGTGTATTGCCATATCCCAGCTGAAAAACGTGGTAAGCTTGATCAAAAGGCAAGAAAACTCAAGCTCATGGGATACAGTGAAAATTCTAAGGCCTACCGCTTGATCGACGTGTTGACATCAAAAATAACGATTAGTCGAGATGTACAATTTTTGCAGTGTAACGAAAAGACACAACTGTATAATAATACAAATGCAATGTCGGAAGAAAACGAGATTTCCACCCCGTTGTTCGAGTCAACAACAGACGAAGTGCAAACTGTCGAGCCTGATGTACATCCAACTGAAGTGTCAATAGATACTGCAACAACGGACACTAATGATCAAGACGATTGGGAAGATGCTCCTGTAGCAGATGAGGAGATGCTGAGGAGATCAACGCGTGCTACTCAAGGAAAACTACCGATGCGGTATGTCTGTCTAGCTGAGACTGCGCTTCAGGAGGAGCCGAAAAATCTAGCAGAAGCGCTGGCGAGTCCTGATAGCTGCAACTGGAGAAAGGCAATGCATGAAGAGCTCGAGGCCATGACACGTAACGATACTTGGGAACTAGTCGATGTCCCAAAAGGTAAGAAAGTGTTGGGTTGTAAATGGGTTTACACATTAAAGCAAACACAAAAGGATACGATTTATAGGTACAAGGCTCGTCTTGTGGCACAAGGATTTAACCAAAACTATGGTATTGAATATGAGGAAGTATTTGCACCGGTCGTTCGTCAAACGACATTTAGGGCGCTCATGTCTGTAGCAGCTAAACATAAAATGATAGTGCGACAATTCGACATAAAGACGGCATTTTTAAACGGAGACCTTGAGGAGGAGTTGTATATGAAACAGCCGCCAGGATTTATCATAAAGAACAAAGAAAGCAAGGTCTGTCGTTTAAAACGTAGCATTTACGGCTTAAAACAAAGTGCTCGCTCATGGAATATCAAATTGCATCAAGTTTTGGAAGGTGATAGGTTCAAAAGGAGCGAAGCGGATCAATGCTTGTACAGAAGGCAAGAAAATGGCAAATGGTGCTATGTATTAATCTATGTAGATGATTTAATAATAGCCAGTGAAGATGAGAATAATTTGTCATCCATAAGCAAGACACTATATAGAAATTTTGAGGTAGTCAACTTAGGGGAAGTTAAAAATTATGTTGGCATAGAAGTAAAATATGATGAGAATGGAGATTATCATATTTCTCAACGAAGATATATTGAGGACATATTGAAATCAACAGGATTACAAGATGCGAAAATATCACAAATTCCTATCGATGTGGGATATTTGAAGCCAACGGAAGAAGATAAACCACTTCCAAATAATTACGAATATCAGAAGCTTATTGGAAAATTATTATATGTTGCATGTAATAGTAGACCTGATATTGCGGCATCAGTATCAATTTTGAGTCGTAAACTCGTCAATCCTACACAGCGAGATTGGAATGAATTGCGAAGAATTGTTCGTTATTTGAAAGGATCGGTAGATCTCAAACTGAGAATAAGTAATCGCTTGGACAAATCAGGATTAGTAGGATATGCGGATGCTGATTGGGCTGAATGTACAGTGAATCGTAAGTCAAATAGCGGATTTCTATTCAAATTTTGTGGAGGTACAATATCATGGGCATGCCGCAAACAAACATGTGTTTCCTTATCAACAGCAGAGGCTGAGTTTATAGCGTTAGCAGAAGCTACTCAAGAAGCAATTTGGCTTCAACGTTTGCTTACGGATTTAGGAGAGAATGTTAAGGTTATGCATCTTAAAGAAGATAATCAATCGTGTTTGAAAATGTTAAATGCGGAAAAATTCAGTAACAGAACAAAACATATAGACACAAAGTACAACTTCGTTAAAGATCTATACAGAAAAGGAAGCATCAAGTATGAATATTGTCCATCAGAAGATATGTTGGCGGATATGCTTACCAAACCTATCGCGCGTATTCGCATTGAGTATCTAAGAAAGCTAAGTGGATTGGAAAAATAAGTAACTGATGTTGAGGAGGAGTGTTGGCATGTACAACATCAGAAATATCATTATGCATGACCAGTGGGAAGTTACTATGTGACAGTGCGATCTGTCAGTAAAATATACATATCGAAATCAGAAATAAACGGGACGTTCAGGAGTGAACACTTGTAAGTGTATGTTTCAAGTTTATTCTCAAAAGTTCATTGAAGCTCATACGGTCTCCGACGTCATCGCAATGCTCGGAGTTAGAGCGCCGCGTGAGTGAAGAAGCAGAGGAGACGAAAGTGGCGAGGCATATAGGTGCAGCTTGCGGAAAGCGCGTGGGTAAGCTCATCACCCCGAACGAAGAACCGTGTACATCCAAACTTCTGGGGAAGTCAGCTTCATCCCAGCATAGTTGTGTCTCAACGTCATCGAAGCGTTTGGCGTTAAAACGTCTCGAAAGACAACAAGCCCTACAGGTCGAACTTCTAATGGCCGAGAAAGAAAGGAAAATGGCAGAGGTCGACCTAAGATGCAAATTGACCGCGTTGAAACTGCAGCATGAGACTCAGCGAAACAACCTGGAGAAGGCGGATAGTTCAGTTCGCTCCTTCGAACAAAAGATCAACGTCGAGAAAGCTCCTACTAAGGCGAGTGATTCGGTGTGCGCTTATAGCATCAATGGTGCGTCCAAAACGGCTGAGTGGGTGAAACGTCAATCGGAGTTTTTCCAGCCACAAGTGTGTTCCAGTAATAAACCCGTACGCCAAGATGCACCGAAAAATGAGACCCCACGAGTCCAAAAGCAATGGAATGGAAACCTGCAGACCACATCGCTGCTAGACAGGTATGGCCTAAAAAACTGCCTACATTTTCAGGAAAGCCGCGAGAGTGGCCAAAGTTTCACAACTATTTTGTGGAGTCGACAAAGGCTTGCGGACTTTCTTCAACGGAAAATATGGCTCGGATGGAAGAGTGTCTTACTGGACCGGTACGGGACGCTGTCGAAGGTTGGCTTGACAACCCCTCATCAGTACCACTGGTGATGAAAACACTACAGCGTCTGTTTGGGCGACCGTCACTTGTCGTGAAAGATCTGCTGGAAAAGGTGCGGCGCATACCAGCACCAAGACCGGAACAGCTGGACGAGCTCATCACGTTTGGTCTTGCAGTGCTACACCTATGTAGCCATCTGAGCAACGCGTATCTATCTCATTACCTGTCGAACCCAGAGCTGCTGGAAGAGATGGTCGAGAAACTACCAGCAACAAGGCAATTGGAGTGGGTTAGGTACAGCGAGGAGCACCTTAAAAGAATTCGGAACCTTCATGGACAAGCTGGTGGACGAGGCATGTGTAGTGACAAAATACATTCCCAAACCTACTACTCATCGAACGGTGTACCGTTCTAACTTACACAACCACGAGTCACAGGCACCAACCGTCGAAGTGAGTCCAACGCCGTGTCCTCTTTGCAAAAACCTGGACCACAAGCTGAGGCAATGCGAAACATTTAAGAGTATGCCTCCGACTGATCGACTCGTCACTGTGACGCGCCTGAAACTCTGCCGCAATTGTCTGGCCAGCCACGGGACGAAGCCCTGCCGATCACGGTACTCCTATGGCATTCCGGGATGCGGCGAAAGGCACCATAGTCTGCTTCACCAATCGCGAGAGGAGAGAACCACCCGAACAGCGCAGTTGCAGATACATCATGACGTGACGAAAACAACCCTGTTTCGTATAGTGCCAGTAACTGTTTTCAATGGGACCAGGCGAATTGATACCCACGCCTTCCTGGATGAGGGTTCATCACTAACACTGGTAGAAGGCTCCCTAGCTACGAGTCTTGGCATCAAGGGAGAACCGGAGCCTCTGGAGCTGAGCTGGACCGCAAACGTGAGAAGGAGAGAAAACTCATCAAGACGTATCAGCCTGGAGATTTCTGCCCGCGGGGGAGAGCGGCGCTATTCTATAGCGGCCGCTCATACGGTTGACCAGCTAAGTCTACCTAACCAAAAACTCAATTTCACCACACTGATAAGTTCTTATGATTACTTACAGGATTTGCCAGACGTTCAACGCGATAATGGAGTCCCTAGAATCCTGATAGGTCTGCAAAAGCACTGTGAAAACAGTGCTAGGGTGGGCGATTTACGGCCCTCATAGCACGAACACCGCGAGTCCACAACCGGCGGTCAACTATCTTCTCAGTGTGGGGCAGCAGCAAGACGACGAGAGTGATACGGCGCTAAATGAAACGCTTCGTCAGTACTTCACCCTAGAGGAAGCAGCCGTAACCAACTTTGGCGAGTTTTTACCAGAAAAGCGAGACATAGCGCCGGCCAGGCAACTACTCGAAAACACAACAGAGCGGCAGAACGGTCGCTTTGTTACTGGTTTATTGTGGAAATCTGACAATGTGACAGCATAACGATGGCGAAGAGGAGGCTACAAGCGCTAGAGCGAAAACTGGAAAAAGATCTACAGCTGAAAGAAACAGTACACGAGCAAATGCGTATGTACATAGAAAGGGGCTACGCACATCGAGCGACGAAAGAAGAGTTAGCTACAGCAAATCCCAACCGTATCTGGTATTTACCTCTAAACGTCGTTGACCACCCACACAAGCCAGATCAGAAAAACGCATCGTTTGGGACGCAGCAGCAAAAGTCCAAGGGACTTCCCTCAACTCTGTCCTTTTGAAGGGTCCAGACCTCTTAGTAATGCTCCCAGAGGTTTTGTGCACGTTTAGACAGAGAAGAATCGCTTTCGGAGGAGACATAGAAAAAATGTTCCACCAGATACGAATTCGACCGGAAGACACTCATAGCCAGCGATTTTTGTTCCGTTTTGATAAAAACGACGATCCGGATGTTTATTTAATGGATGTTGCTACGTTTGGTGCAACGTGTTCGCCATTGTCCAAACAGTACGTCATACATCGCAACGCTGACGAACACGCCCAAATATATCCCGTCGCTGCAACTGCCATAAAACGTTCTACCTATATGGATGATTATTTTGACAGCTGCGATACAAGGGAAGAAGCGGTCGAACGGATAAAGCAGGTCAAATATATCCACTCCCAGGCAGGATTTAACATGCGAAACTGGGTGAGCAACGACCCCTCTGTACTAGAAAGCGTAGAAGAATACAAACCAACCCCAGCCGCCATTAACCTAACCGAAATTGATAGCAACACCAGAGTGCTCGGAATGGTCTGGGGCCCCGTGGAAGCCGTTTTTCGGTTTTCATCATCTTGGAACAAAGAATTGGTCCCTTACGTGATGGAAGGCAAAAGACCCACAAAGAAAACCGCCCTTAGAGTTATCATGAGTCTGTTTGACCCTTTGGGACTGCTGGCACCAATATTGATCCATGGCCGCATGCTTATGCAAGAGCTGTGGCGAGTAGCGAGTAGAGCTGTGGACTGGGATGCAGAAATGAGTGACACCGACTTCATCAAATGGCAAAGATGGGTGAGTCTGTTACCTGCAATTCAACATTTGGAGATCCCTAGGTGTTATTTTGGCAACAACAGTTCGAAGTCCAGCACACTGCAGTTACACGTCTTCACAGATGCAAGTGAAATCGGGTATGGTTGTGTCGCGTACCTGTGATCGGAAGAACAAGACCGTGTACATTGCTCCTTGGTCAAGGCGCGTAGCAAGGTAGCTCCGGTGAAGTACCTATATGTTCCCAGAATGGAACTACAAGCAGCGCTATTGGGAGCTAGGTTAATGCGAACCATTGTAGAAAGTCATACACTCGCGATTAACGAGAAATATATCCACACAGACTCGGAGGTGGTGTTGGCCTGGATTCGTTCTCCGTCCAGAGACTTCAAACAGTTCGTGGCGTGCTGAATTGGCGAGATACTTTCACTGACTGAACTTACGATGTGGAGACATGTCCCTACGAAACAGAACCCAGCAGATTGTCTAACGAAGTGGGGAAAAGAGACGCAACTGGAGAAGGATAGCCGATGGTTCACTGGTCCTCCCTTCCTATATCTCCCTAAATCCGCCTGGCCAATACAAAAACTGATCGAAGGCACCATTGAAGAGAGAAAAACCACTCACCTCCTTATCCACCAACAAGTTGGCGAACAACAAACCATTGAGGTAGAAATATTTTCGAAGTGGAAGGTGTTATTACGAACTGTGGCGATACTATTTCGATTCGTAACAAATTGCCGACGAAAAGCAAAGAAAACCTTACCAGCAACAAAAAGGCAACTAACACACATAAGGCAAACCGTGCCAGCAAAACAAGTCCCTATTAAAGCTGATGAATACACCAAGGCAGAACAAGTGCTGTGGCGCATAGCCCAGCAAGATTGTTACCCAAGAGAGCTACAGATCCTGGGTGGAAAAGTGAAAGGACAACCTATACCAACAAATAGCGTTCTACACTCACTATCACCTGTGTCTGACACCTTTGGTGTGATTCGCGTCGATGGTCGTACGGCCAATGCAGACTATGCCACGTATGATCCGCGCTATCCCGTGATCTTACCTAAGCAACACCGAATAACGCACCTGCTGATCGAGGATTACCATCATACGCTGGGCCATGGAAATCGCGAAACAGTGGTAAACGAAGTCCGTCAACGTTTTCATGTCCCGAATCTGCGTTCGTTGGTTGATAGAGTGGCGATAAACTGTCAGCGCTGCAAAATAGCAAAAAGTAAGCCGTACTATCCCAGAATGTCAGCCCTACCAGTAGAACGACTCACCGCACGGGTACATCCCTTCAATTACGTCGGCATCGATTTCCTCGGACCGGTCGACGTTACTTACGGCAGGCGTAACGAAAAGCGGTATGTGGCTGTATTTACCTGGCTGGTTACGCGAGCTGTTCATATCGAAATGGTTTACAGCTTATCGACAGACTCCTGCATCATGGCCATAAGGAGGTTCGTTTCGCGCAGAGGGTCACCGGTTGAGATTTTCTCAGACAACGGTACCAACTTCGTCGGGGCGAGTAACGTCCTAAAAAGAGAGATATCAGCAACGTTGTTCAAGTGTGCAGATACCTTTACCAATTCCAACACCAGCTGGTCTTTTAATCCGCCGTCTGCACCACACATGGGAGGTGTCTGGGAGCGAATGGTGCGAAGCGTGAAGGAAGCTATGCGCACGTTAGCTGATGGTCGTTTAAACGATGAATTGCTGTTGACGGTGTTGGTTGACTCGGAGAACCTGATCAACACAAGACCGCTGGTTTACGCGTCGCTGTCAGCCGAAACAGAAGCCATTACCCCAAACCACTTCCTACTGGGAAGTTCAGCAGGCGCACAAACACATATGCGTTTCTGTCCGGATGTCGCAGAAGCCCTCAGAAGCAGCTACAAGCGATCCCAGCGGTTGTCACACCACTTGTATGATCGTTGGGTTAAGGAATATTTCCCTTCCTTAAACAGGCTGCCTAAGTGGCGCGATGATCACGTGCAGTTAAAGGAGGGCAAATCGCCAAGGGAGGCGATTTGCCCAAAGGAGGGCAAAGTTTTCGTGATCGAGGGCGATCGAAAAGAATGGGTCAGGGCAGTAGTGGAACAGGCCCACGCAGGACGAGACGGACGAGTACGGCAAGCGGTTGTTCGTACCGCATCAGGGAAACTACTCAAGCGACCGACAGTAAAACTAGCAGTGCTTAACGTAGAAGTGCACACGTGAGAAGAAAAAAAACGAGTAATTAAGTAACGAACAAATTAAGAGCTAGGAACTACCAAGTTTACGTTGAGAGAAAAGCACATGTAGAAGTAGTAAACCGGATAGAGAATGTGACAGATAACCGGTTTACGGGGTGGTGGGGTGTTGCTACGGCCGCAAAACACAACGTAAACAAATAAAATGTGACAGAATGACAGTTCCTAAAAGCGGCTAAGAGTTAGCTGCGATTCCCACAAACAGAGGGCGCTGTTGCAGTCGGGTATACGAGACGAATGACCCCCTTCGGGATTGCAACGATTTAGGCGCCATCGCGAAGAAAACGATAGAGGGTTTAGTTGCGTATGAAAAGCGAGCGAGAAGCGACAAAAAGTCGACGGAAAATAATAAAGTGTCCAAATTGAAAGTTCCTACGAAAAGTGTCAGTGTTTCGCTACGCGACTATTTCAAGCGCCAACACAGACTATGCATCATTATGCAACAAGCTGACTCTTTTCAAACAGGTAATACTACCAAACAATTACCTGCGGTTCGAATGTTTGAGGCAATTGCTCCCCAAACCGTTTAAAAGTAGTACAAAGAATACAAAACTAGTTTTTTTCAAATGATACACAATCTGCCAAATAGACTCTCTTTTATCGAACTCGACTCCATCGTAAAAGTTGCTCTAATCGGAGACAGAATCAGACAAGATTTATAATGTCTACGCATATCGTGCCTGTTGACCTGTTGTCAAGAAAAAAATAAAGCATGGTTGTCAACTAGACCTTATTTTTGGTATCTTTACTGTCGCATTGGATTGTGGTCCTTTTTACCGGGCACCATTGCCGCTGGTTGACGAAGATGCTCACCATCCTGCCAGCGAGATGACTATCCCGGTGGCCCCGGTTCCTCCAGGGAGAACGTCGCTCAGTAGCACGTCACGTGAGGTGAACTTCAGGCAACATGACTGGAGCTTCTTGGAGTCTAGTCCCATAAGCGACAGAGCTGTCGTCAAATTGTGGTCCCTCGATCACCAACGATCTTAAATGAGCGTGTTGCGCTTACCGTTCGCTCCACATCCTTTACTATTTAGGCGTGTTTAAAAAACACAGCATCTACCCGTCTTCGCACTCATATTGCGTGGATCCAATCCCGGCTTTATTTAAAAAGGATTTGAATCCTCCGAATAACGCAATCGTTCTATTCAAATCCAAAATCCTTCAGACGGTATTCCTTTCACTATGACTATACTTGGCCATTCCATATCCTTTCCCCCGGAAATTAGTAACATGTTTGCGTATCACTTTGGATCCATCATGGCACCCTTTTAGCCAGCACATAGGTGTTCCCTGCGTCAGGGCTCATAGGCGTTCATTATGAATTCATGAAGTTGAACTCTGTTCCGATTGAACCTCTCTATCTCCTCTCTATGGCAGGAGTCCCCTCTATGAATAGGTTTGAGAGGGTGTAGCGGAAGTTGACTTGAATTATTCGTTTCTTAAAAGACCTCAGTGCTGCTTCTGTATCCACTGCGGTGTCAATTGCTAGGTGTGATCGCGCTAAAAGAGTACGACATTCATTCGTGCATACTATTTATTGCCAACATCCTACCCAACATCGATATTGTTGTGTTTTTGATTACTACGAGGAGCTCTACAACTTTATTACAACATTAAGGGAAAAGTACAAACGTGAACAAGAGAACAATGGTGTCGCATGCTGCGGATTGTTACGACGCGCGGGAACGATCATCCTGTCAAAGTGACAGTGACCCAATTGTCACTTTCCTAAGGTTGATACATAACAGATATCTTACCCTGCTGGCGACCACCCTTTCTCATCACTTTGCGACGCACGCGGTTCTCCCAGAATGATCGGGCCCGGATGTCGGATATTGAATTCCCTAGGCTACTTGTTTGAACACAATATAACCTTTGCTATCTTCCGTTCCCGTATTCTATCTATTTCTTCCTGATGTGCCTCGTGCCCATAAGTTTACGCTATTGTACAGCCCTCGAATCAAACATTGTTATTATAAAAGTATTATAAAAAAAATATAAAAATCAACCGAGTATGTCCGGGGTCAGACAAAATATAAGGAGTAAATGCCTTATGAAGAATGTTCATTGTTTCAATCATGAGAAGTGGTGGTGACAATACGGTATCGAACGGTATTCAACTACGTGCTATCAGCAAGCCTAGTAAGCGATTCGATGGCCGGCGTGACCTTAATGTCTTTAAGTCACGAAGAGGAAGACATAGTTCTCATAAGACAACGGTTCGACATGAAGCGTGTATATTGTGAAGTAACTTACCAGACGATATGTGCCAACTTGTTGGCTTAACGACCTACTACGCCGACCATCGAATCGAAAATAACCAAGATAAGCCATAATACAAGCCAGAAAGGGGCAAGATAAATAGGTGAACAAAATATTTTGTTAAGCAAAATAAGAAAAATATTTTGCTTATATATTTGTTAAATTATATAAGCAATAACATACACTTGTATTTAATTCATACTGTAATTACAGTTTAAGAATCGTCTGCAAGGTTGTAGAAAATCAAACCCAACACTCCCACGTAGTTGGAGAGTCAGTCCTCACTACAGAGAAACGAATCGAATGGGGTTTGATCCTGCCGTGTGAGTACTGACCATCCAACTACGTGGTATCAACAAGCCTAATAAGCCATTCAATGGCCAGCAAGACTTTATAGGTTAATGTATCAAGGACGGCTTGGCAGATATAGATGCAGATTGCTAGTTGAAGTCCTCACAATGAATCACAAAAGAATGACCCAGTATCTCGGCCACTACTAGATTCGAAGATCAATAACACACCAATGGAATAATGAATGATAAACCTTTTTTCACATCGGGGGTCATATGGTGTGATAATTCTGCTCTTCTGATAATGTAATTGATCGATGTAATCGATTACATCGGTCACATGTAAAGGGAAACGATCGTACTTCACAAACGTCATTCCTTGGTAGTACAGCTAAATAGCCGATTTACGCTCACAGAAGCCATTGAATCCGTATCGCACATGCCTCAGGATTCGATAAGATTGTTAATCTAATCTAATCCAACATGTAGTGATGCAACTGTCAGATGCAAAATAAAGTGTGGAATGATTTGTGGACGTATTTCAATCGAATTTTCCACTTTGAATGAGTGCCAATATTAGAACGATTGTAGCATAAGGGTTCGAGAGAAACTTGGGCTAAGATCATCCAAGGTTGAGGTGTTCCGCATCTTGTGACTGAATGTTTTCGCTCTGTAAAAACGCTGGTTATAGATTGTACAAAAGCACCATGTATAGCTCAGCCATGTGTAGGCACAACCATTGGCGTCTATTTTTATGGCCATCACCTGTATTACCGTCCAAGTATCAGCAATATTTTTGCACTTGATGCAAAGGTAAATCAGGCATTACTAAGTTTCACCAGGACCAGATATGTCTGTGTACATTTGTTCGGGATCGGGAAATGGCAATAAAGTATTACGACCATTGGTGATTATCTTATCGTTATCTCGATGATATGCCTTCCTACTGGTGTCAATAGATGTCGCGATGGTTATTAACGTAAATCGAGCCAGATAGAGTGATAGAGCGATTGTTAAGGCGTTGCTCGTTAATCGTACGCAACGACAGGGTATTAAAGCATTTGCTCTGGAAAAAGTGCTGACTAGTGCACCACTAAAGCTGCCAGCGGATAGGTACAGGCGGTGCAGTCGTGAAAAAAAAAATCCGAAAAATGGTGCGTTTGTTAATCCTAGTTACGGTTGGTCTGTGCTGCCTTTTCGCAGCAGACAATCGGTTCGCGCGAGCGGAAAGACCCCCATTCAAGAGTAGTAGTGGCCTTTATGTGGACGAACCGCAACTGGCGGCCAGTGAGCTGGAAAGTGATGGAACTTTCGTCGGTGTAGTTCCGGCCCAACCCGTGAACGAAGCCTACCGTCTGCCGAAAACTTCCATTCCGATCCATTACGATCTTCATCTGACTACGGAAATCCATCGCAACGAACGAGAGTTCAGTGGTTCTGTAGCCATCCAGCTACAGATATTGGAAGCGACGGACAAACTGGTGTTACATAATCGCGGGCTAGTGATCTCGTCGGCCAAGATCTCGGCGTTGCCGAATGGCGTTACCGGAGCTCCAACACTGATCGGAGACGTAACGTACAGCACGGATACCACGTACGAGCATATTACCTTTACATGTCCTAGCATTCAACAGCCTGGATTCTACTGGCTAGAGGTCACATTCACAGGAAGACTGGCGACCAACGATGACGGATTCTATGTGTCGTCTTACGTAACGGACAGTGGCGAGCGAAGGTTTGTATTGGTCTAGTTGCTGTCACCGTAAACTGAAGATATGATATGTGAAGCAAAGGTACAATGATCACCTCTCGCTCGTTTGCTTGCCGACAGATACTTAGCAACGACACAGTTCGAATCAACCAGTGCGCGCATGGCATTCCCCTGCTACGATGAGCCAGCTCTGAAGGCAACGTTCACCGTATCGATCACGCACAGCATTACGTACACTGCCATATCGAACATGCCAGAAGTTGGACGAAGCGACGCGGATGGTATGCGCACTACCGTGTTTAGCAGGACGCCAATCATGTCCTCCTACCTATTGGCGTTCGTTGTGTCGGACTTCCTGTACCGTATTGCGACTCCGCAGCGAGTGTATGTTCGCCCGAACGCTTTCCAGCAGGCGTCGTTCGCACTGGAAGCTGGTGTAAAGATACTGGAGGTCCTGGACGAGCATCTCGGCATCCCGTACAGTACGTACATGCCGCAGCTGTATCAAATCGCATTGCCCGACTTTGCAGCTGGTGCGATGGAAAATTGGGGTCTGGTGACCTACAGGTAAGTCGACGGGCAAGTCATATGATGGCTGTTATCCTCGGGCGTATGTCGCATTGCCATCCCTCAATTGATCCTGCCGCACCGATACAATACACTTTTGTTGGCGTAGTACAATCAATGGGCCATTATAAACGTTGACGAGATGGGCGATAAAGCGATTAGAGCTGAGCGGGCCAAACCCATTCAGGATAGCGTACAATTGCTTTATACTCTGTTATCTTTCGATTGGATTTCGGTTTATTGCAGGGAACAAAACTTATTGTTCGATCCCGCAGTTTCGACTTATCGCACAAAAACGAACATTGCGACTGTTATTGCGCACGAGTACGCTCATCAGTGGTTCGGTGATCTGGTCACCCCCGAATGGTGGGAATACATCTGGCTTAATGAAGGCTTTGCCACGCTCTACGAATTCTATGCCGCACATCTTGCCTACCCGGAAGCGGAGTACTGGGAGCTGTTCAACACGCAGGTCATTCAGGCCGCCATGGTTCCCGACGCGCTGACCACTACCCGTCCGATGAACTGGAATGCAGCTACTCCGGGTGAAATATCGGCCCTGTTTGATCGTGTCGCCTATCCGAAGTGTAAGTATACCGGAGACTGTGTTGCAGACCAATCCAATCTAATGTTGTGTTCCCATTCTAGCTGGCAGTGTGTTGAACATGATGCGCCACGTACTTGGCGAAGAGAACTGGAAGGCCGGCCTGAACACGTATCTTACCGACCGTGCCCTGAGTGTAGCGGTAGATGAGCAGCTGTACACGGCACTTCAGAGCGCGATCGAAGGCAAGGGAGTGCTCCCGAACGGCGTTACCGTAGCCCAGATTATGCGCACCTGGACTAATGAGGCAGGCTACCCGGTGCTAAATGTACGGCGATCGTACGACTCAGGGGATGTGATCATCTCGCAGGAACGATTCTACTCCGATCGTAAAGTGCCCAACACCAACATTTGGATGATCCCGTACAATTACGTCCAACAGGCCCGGGCCGATTTTAACGAGTTTGATGACTTCCAGTGGCTTGCCACGAAGGCTGCCCGCATCGAGACGACCGTGCCCGCAACCGAATGGATCATTTTCAACAAGCAGGAGGTCGGCTACTACCGTGTCAACTATGACGATCGCAACTGGGAGCTTATCACTAACGCGCTGATCGACAACTATGCCGCTGTACACCGGCTGAACCGGGCACAGCTTATCGATGACGCGTACTGGCTGGCACGGTCCGGCCGACTTGACCTGCGCATTGCCCTGCGCTTGATGACATACCTGCGCGGCGAGCTAGAGTACGCTCCGTGGACGGCAGCGAACGTTGCCCTGTCCTACTTCAACAGCCGTCTCCGCGGAACGGAGAATTACCACGATTTCGTATTGTTCGTGGACGCTCTGATCGAAAACATCTACGGACTACTGACGATCGATGCAGTATCGCCAAACGATACACTGTTGCACAAGTACCTCGTACAAACGATCTCCACCTGGGCTTGCTCGTTGGGCTACAAGGACTGTCTGGAGCGAACGGGCGCTCTCCTGCGGGCAGAGGCATCCGGCACGGGATCACCAGTACATCCCGACATTGCCACCGTCACGTACTGCTACGGTATGCGCACGACCGGTGAATCCGAGTACCAGTATGTGTATCGCAAAATGATGGACTCGAAAAATCTTGCCGAACGAACCATGCTTATCGATGCGCTGGGATGCTCCAACAACACGGAGTACCTCACGGCCTTCATATCGACTGCCCTGGGCAGTGGAACCGGTGTGGAGATCAACTACCGTGCGGACGAACGTCGCCGTGTGATTCAGGCCGTCTACTCCGGCAGTCGGGTCGGTGTAGACGCGCTGATCGACTACCTGATGGACCCTATTCAGGCGAATGAATTTGTCAGTGCACTCTCCTCGTCCACGCTCAATTCGGCCCTGTCTGCCATTGCTTCGCGCACCAACAACGAGGCAGAAATGAGCAAGGTAAGCGTAAACGTGTGTGTGTGTGAGAGAGAGAGAGAGAGAGGGAGAGAAAGAGAGAGAGGGAGAGAGGGAGAGAGAGAGGGAGACACGAACAGTGTGACTAATTAGCAACATTTTATCCTTCTCTTTACAGCTAAATGCACTCATTACTGCGCTGGGTAGCCGCGTCAGTAGCCAGACGGCCACTAATCTACGCAACACGGCTCAATCAAACCTGGACTGGGTGAACGGTTTCGAGGGTTTGATGTTGACCAACTTCTTGAGCGAGTTTTTGACCGATGTTCCCAACACCACTACCGAGGAACCGGAAGTTACTACGACGACTGTTCCTACTCAGTCGACTACCACGCCCGCAGCGGCCACTACTACTTCAACGGCTGCCCCACCAACCACCGTAACGACCACAACGGTGCAAACAACGACCGAAGATGATGGCGGTGCCGCAACGGTCGGTTTATCGATAGCCGCCCTATTGGTCTCGATTACGGTCCATCTTTTGAGATAATCACTCAGCTGACTCATCTGACGAAGGGGAACAGCAATCAAAAATGGGCTAGACGAATGGAGGGATGGAGTTTATTGTTTTCGTCCAATAATTCAGGAGCTCCGGAATCGATATGATTAGAGTACGATTATTGATATGATATCAGGAGTAGAATAAAACCAAATGTAATACCAATCAGATTCGCTCTGGTCATTGATTGTGCTATGCGGCTTAATTTTCTGTTGTGTGTATGAGAGAGTGAGCCACCATCGCAGACCAGATTGGGGATGATATCGATCACGGTGACTTAATCGTTTCGCATTGTTTGCATTGTGCGTGTTGATAAAATTGTTCAACTTTACAACCCATTGCTCGAGTGAAATCTCAGTGACGTTGTTCGTAATACCGCATAAAACATCATTGCACTGCTGGGAACCGATTCAGTACGCGGGAGTACCACCGCACTTACCGCTTCTTGCTCATACGTAACAAGCTGTTCCGGAACCACCGTAATGGTTACCAAGCAGACTACATTGTCCTTGCTTTTGGTGTGCGCATTCGCTCCAGTCGCACTATGGGCCCAAGCTACAATCACAGCGTCGGTTGATCGGACCGCGCAACCGGGACGCCTGGATCGCAGCAAACTTCATTTGCTCAGGTACGAAAAGTTTAGTGTACGAAGTGAGAAAGATTTGTCATCCTACCGGTTACCGAACGACACAATTCCGGAGAGTTACACGCTGGAGCTTAGCTCGAACGTACACGAGCAGAACTTTAGCTATACTGGAACGGTCGTCATAAGAGTACGAGTTCTGCAGACTACCAGATCGATTGTGTTGCATTCGTTGCGAAGTACGCTGGTGCAGATTGAGGTTAGAAACTCCAACCAGTTGAATGTGCCGATTGTTGCCATCGAACAGGATGCGGATCTTGAAACGCTCACCATCCGGACGGGCACAGAATTGCTGGCGGGAATTTACCAGCTAACCGTACGCTTCGAAAACACGCTTCGTAGCGATGTTGGTGGATTTTACTGGACATCGTACAGTGTTGGCAATGAGGTGCGTTATGCTGCCGTCACACAGTTCCAGCCAGTTGATGCACGTACCGCTTTTCCCTGCTATGATGAGCCTGGGATTCGAGCCACCTTCACCATCAGCATCAGCAGTGGTGTTGGGACGAAGGTTTACTCCAACATGCCAGTCAAGTCAGTTTCAATAACGTAAGTACGCTTGTGGCAAGATCGCTTTACCCTGTACCTACTAACAATCACACATGGCACGTGTTCGGTGTTCTTAGTGGAAATGGACTGAAGCAAACCCGGTTCCACACGACACCCAGCATGCCGACATATCTCGTAGCGTTTGCCATCTTGGACGAATTTGCCAGCACACGGTTGTCGTTGCCGGCACCACCATCCAGCCTCAGAATGGAGCTTATTGCGCCGCCCACCGTGACGGACAGTGCTCAAACGTACGGTCTGGAGCTCGGTGGCATAGTTATACGTGCGGTTGAGCAATACTTCGCCCAAACGTACGATCTGCCCAAACTGGATCAGCTGGCCGTGCCGGACTTTTACTTCGCGGCGATGGAAAACTGGGGCTTAGTCATCTACGAGGAACGGTATTTGCTGTACGATGAGGCAGCGAACACGAATCGCGATAAAGAGAACGTCATCGCCACCATTGTTCATGAGTTTGTCCATCAGTTCCTGGGCAATCTGCTGACACCTCACTGGTGGTCAGATTTGGCGCTGAGCGAAGGTTTTGCAACCTTTTATGAGTATTATCTTAGCAGCGTGGTAAGGATCTCAAGCACATGGTTCTTGAATAATCTAATCTAGTTCTAGTGTAATCGACGCTTAACCATTTGTTACGATTAGGTGGAGCCAAGTATCAGATTTGCGGAAAAGTTCACTGTCGAGGCTCTCCAAACGGCACTGCTGCTTGACTGTGACATCAATGTACGACCGATTTCTTACGATGTGCAGCGGCCCGTCGATATCGGACGCATGTTTGACATCATTTCCTATCAAAAGGGTGGCAGTGTGTTCCGCATGTTCCACTACGCTTTCGGTGAGCGGACGTTTCAGAAAGGAATGCGTCACTACATAAGCACTAAGTATGTCTCAGTATCTCGGTCACGTGAGAGTATTACGAGCGCTTAATGAGGCCTTTTTCTTATCTCACAGTAAAGGCCGATCGGTCACACCGGATGATTTGTTTGCGAGTCTGGAAATAAGCGTGAGGGAAGATGCTGCGTTACCACTTAGTTTCGATGTGGCAACGGTCATGAAACCATGGATTTATCAATCAGGATACCCTCTGGTCACGGTCACACTGCAGGATGGCGAGCTAACCTTCTTCCAAGAGCACTTCCTGTATCCCGATACTTCGGTCACCAGCAACCGAACGTGGTGGATACCGATCACGTACGACATCGCACCAGGTCAGACGAAAAAGTTCTGGATGCCTCAGGGCACCTCGCAGGTGTCACTTTCGGAGGAAGAGCTACCGATCGGAGGATTGCTTTTGGTGAACCCTCAACAAACTGGTTACTATCGCGTAAACTATGATGATGATCTATGGATGCGTTTGATCACACAGTTGATTGAAGATCCATCGGTTGTTTCACCGATCTCTCGCGGTCAGCTGTTGGACGATTGTTTCAAGCTATACTACAGTGGACGAGTAGGAGCAGGCATCATTTACAGCTTGTTATCATATGCGGCTGGCGAGACCGACGTTATACCGTGGATCGTGGCATTTGCAAATGATAATCTTGGAGTGTTGCGAGATGCCCTGATCGTGGACCGCTTGGCATATGAAGCGTTTTCTGTAAGTTACTCGTCAATCAACGCCATAACCAGTGGTTAAGCAACCAAATGTTAATCTTTTCATCTGCAGCGCTTTGTAGCCGCACTTACAACGAATGTCTTTAACGCCGTTGGATTTGATGCTTCGCCGAACGATCCTCACGAAACGCAGCAATTGCGCCGCACCGTCATAGAATGGAGCTGCCGGTCGGGGTCGATCGAGTGTCGCACGGAAGCGTTGTTCAGAATGGTGAACGATTTGAGCGGAACGGTACTGTTGCCTTCGTACATTAAGAACAGTGTTTACTGCGGCGGGGCAACAATCGCCAGCACGTCCCAGCTAGAGACTGTGTGGCTTCGTTTGGAGACCGTGACCAACGTTGGTGAGCGGTTAAACATCATCGAAACGTTGGCTTGTTCAGAGAATGCAGAGTTCTTGGACGAATTGCTCAACTCAATCTTCACCAACCAGAACCCAGGCGAATGGGAATTCATTCTGTCGGCAGTTTATCGCAACTCTGCCATTGGTTACGAGGCATTCGATCGCTGGTTAAACCAAAATGCGTTGCAAATTATACAAAGGTAAAACACGCTAGTATATGAGCCATCGCGAAAGGAGCTTCAATGGAATTTCTTTTTTGTGGCACACTATTTTCAGCATTGGTACGGATCCAGCGTTTCTGAATATTCTGGCGGACATTAATCAAAGAGTAGCAAATTTTCAAAAGTATGATGAGGTAAGTATACAGCAATTTATAGCTTATTACGCTCTCAAACTTCTTTTGAATCATTGCCTATATCAGGGAATTCTCTAAAATTCAGACTTTATCTCTTAAACCCCACCAAAACTCGCCTCTTAAAAGCTCTCATCCCTCACCAAACATAAATTCAATCCATTATGTTTCCCCTATACACGTTCGAGCTGATAACTGCTTTCAATCAACCAGAGCTGATGCTTTTGAAGCTGTTACACTAAGTGCGTAACTAATTTTCTTGTGATTCTCATTCTCTTTCTAGTTGGTGCAACTTTTCAATACTCCATTGCTTACTCATAAAAACTAAACGTTTTTTTTCCAATGAATAAAATATGAAAATAGACGTGCCCTTTGAGTTTGTTTTACGTGTCCATTTTATCCCCATCATGGTTAACGACAAATGTAACTCTGCTGATAATGTGCCCTGTCAGTTCAAACAAAATCATTTCGCGATTGTCACTTTTGATAATTTACGATAAATGGAAACCGAAACTCATCAATGAACAACAACACTTACCATAAACGATGGAATAGTCATACGCATTGCTGAGCGGTATCATAACTCCATGCAACTGGCTGCAACTATTGACAGTTCTGATGGCAAACTCTCTCCACATAGCTCACTCACTCACTCATGTTGGCCTGCTCCTTTAAAGAGCACGTCGTCGTGACATGGCCCGGTCAACAATAGATTTCCAGAAAACTCGATCCCTTACTGCAGCTTCCCATCCATGTATCTGCCGGTCTTTGTTACCGTCAGGATGTCCGGTTCTCCGTATATCTCAGCAAGCTCGTGGTTCATCCTTCTTCTCCACACTCCATGCTCGAACACACCGCCAAAGATGGTCCGGAGGATGCGACACTCAAACACGCCAAGAGCGTTTGCATCCTCCGCTCGGATGGTCCAAGACTCGTGGCCATATAGGACCACCGGACAAATCAGTGTGCGATATATCTCACATTTCGTGCGGTCTCGAAGTCTTTTGGATCTCAGCAGACGGTGAAGACCGTAGTAGGCCGTGACAGTCCCAAGATAGCAGAACTCCTCTACTATCTCGAGGTTGTCGCCGTCGACTAACACGCTGCTTCCCACTCGCGCTATATCGCGATCAGAGCCTCCGGTAAACAGGTATTTCGTCTTCGTCGCATTGATCATCAATCCAATTCTTGCTGCTTCACGTTTCAGTCGGGTGTACGCCTCACTCACCTTCGCTGTCGTCTTGCCCACGATGTCAATGTCATCGGCGAAGCCAAGAAATTGAAGAGACCGGTAGAGAATCGTGCCATGGATATCTTTGTTCGTATGACACCTTCCAAGGCTATATTGAACAGTAGACAGGAGAGTCCGTCTCCTTGCCTCAGACCCCTGTGAGATTCGAACGATTCCGACAGCATGTTTGATACTCTCACTCTGCACTGTATCGTAGGCCGCCTTGAAATTGATAAACAGGTGGTGCGTAGGAATCTGGCGCTCTCGGCGCTTCTGGAGGATCTGCCGAAGAGTGAAGATTTGGTCGGTGGTGGATTTGCCTACAAACCCTGCTTGGTAGCTGCCGACGAAATCTGTAGCAAGAGGGGCAAGTCTGCAGAACAAGACCTGGGACAGGGTCTTATAAGCGGCATTAAGGACTGAAATAGCACGTTCGAGCATTCCAGACTGTCACCCTTTTTGTAGACTGGGTGAATGACGCCCAGTTTCCACTCCTTCGGTAGTTTTTCTTGTCCCCAGATTCTCGTGATCAGCTTGTGCATTTCGACGGTAAGCCTCTCCGGTCCCATCTTGAAGAGCTCGGTCGCCAGTCCATCACTACCAGCAGCCTTATTGATTTTAAGCTGCTTGATGGCGCCGACAACCTCATCCAGAGATGGCGGAGGCACTTCGTCCGCTGCACTGTTGCTGTCACTGATGTTGTTGCTGCTGTGTTGCTGCTGCTGTTGGCTTGTTCTGCTACTTGCACCAACCTCTCCTGTCTCTGCTCCGTTTAGGTGTCCTTCGAAGTAGCACTTCCACCTTTCGATCACCTTCCGCTCGTCTGTCAGGAGATTTCCGTCTGCGTCCCGGCACATCGCGGTTTTAGGAGCAAATCCACTCCGTGCCTCTTTCAACCTCCTGTAAAACGTAAACTCTTCACATAGCACACTTGGGAAATTCGATTGAGCTTCCTAGCGAAGTGTGCTATGTCGAGGTGAACATTTGTCACGGATTGTGCCGAAGACTGTTCCCTTATTGGACGTGGCCCATCATTAGATCGACTTGCATTCACTCTATGGTCAAATATTGAATGATATTTGAAGGCCAAAATTGACGATACAATTGTGGATGTCGTACGGATAGGTTGTGGCGTTTAAGGAATGATGACAGTATCGCTGCGTAACAATTCGGTTGCTAATTGGTCCGTCTCTTCGTCCGACTAATTTCTCCGTCCGTAGATCTTGATTTGATCTCATGGCAATAAAATGCAAAAATGTCGATATCATTATTCGCTGAACCAATCACTGGAAGACCAGTGATTGAATCAATAAGATTCAATAGGATATAAGTGGAAACTTTTAAGGACGATGATAGCCTATGATAGTCGAAAAGTGCACTGGTTTACAAGCACGCTTCGACTTTTTATTAAAACTTCACAAATTTGATTATTATTTTTTTATTATTGTTATGCAAACCGCAGGTTTTAGCATCGAACCAATAGTCACATGCAGTAGATTTACTGATTTTTTATCAAACAAGTGGATTCAAATCTTTGCGGATAGAAAAGCCCAAAATGAAGTTGATCACACTTTGTTGCATTAATGTAATTCTTGTGGAAGATATGGGCGATGATGTCCCTACTATGAGGCCCCTATTACGAAGCTCTTTACAAGTGGCAGTTAGGTCTGCTGCTGCTTCAGTAGACATGCAATTTATGTTGCAACAGTTTTTTTTTCACATAACATACCTGTTACGGTTGTAAAATAGTCCGACCTGTCAAAATGCAGTTGAACATAGAAATATCAGTAGGTGCATATTTTTAATCAATTTATTTCGATACATTACCGCCGAAGTTAATTGCATTGGTCGGACTCCGAATCGAGTTCAACTGTAGCGCCCTCTGTTGCCCGGTTATGATACTGCTTTACACAGTGGTGTACATTCATGGGACAGTTTGGTCAGATGAAAATTTAACCACAATACTGTTTTAGTGAGTGTTCAGTGTTTTATGCTATTGCAAGCTAGTGCTAAACTATGTATGAATAAATATTTAACCTTAATCATACCTCCTATCTCATATATGAAAATGGTATAGTTCAAGAATGAGTTGTAGATTCGAAAGATTAGCAAGAAAAGAATGATTAGATAAAATATGATTAAGAAATTTTGGATAGTTAGAAAAAGGAAGAGTTTATATATTTTGAAAAGAATTACTTTATATGATAATACTGCCATCATAAACTCGTATTTATTAACATATTTAGCTATTGATACAGAATAAATACCGAGCAAAGGTTCGGTATCAAAAAGGAATACCAACACGGAAGCATAAGAAGAATCCTCCAAACAGAGTAACGAACGTTAAATTCAAAATCAACATAGATTCGTAAGTAAATATCCTCAAACCATTTCCCAAGCTTAACGTGGTGTGTGTGAGACAGGACTGCGATAAATCAGTCTACGCTGACTCGTGCAAAAGTGACTGATAAAATGATCTTATCATCAGTATTTTATTCCCTCTATCAACATTACTTTTGCCACAGTATCTATCATCGTTGCATACCAGTCTCTATCGACGAATGATTGGACAGCTGGCGAGACCGACGTTATACCGTGGACCGTGGCATTTGCAAATGATAATCTTGGAGTGTTGCGAGATGCCTTGATCGTGGACCGTTTGGCATATGAAGCGTTTTCTGTAAGTTACTCGTCAATCAACGCCATAACCAGTGGATAAGCAACCAAATGTTAATCTTTTCATCTGCAGCGCTTTGTAGCCGCACTTACAACGAATGTCTTTAACGCCGTTGGATTTGATGCTTCGCCGAACGATCCTCACGAAACACAGCAATTGCGCCGCACCGTCATAGAATGGAGCTGCCGATCGGGGTCGATCGAGTGTCGCACGGAAGCGTTGTTCAGAATGGTGAACGATTTGAGCGGAACGGTACTGTTGCCTTCGTACATTAAGGACAGTGTTTACTGTGGCGGGGCAACAATCGCCAGCACGTCCCAGCTAGAGACTGTGTGGCTTCGTTTGGAGACCGTGACCAACGTTGGTGAGCGGTTAAACATCATCGAAACGTTGGCTTGTTCAGAGAATGCAGAGTTCTTGGACGAATTGCTCAACTCAATCTTCACCAACCAGAACCCAGGCGAATGGGAATTCATTCTGTCGGCAGTTTATCGCAACTCTGCCATTGGTTACGAGGCATTCGATCGCTGGTTAAACCAAAATGCGTTGCAAATTATACAAAGGTAAAACACGCTAGTATATGAGCCATCGCGAAAGGAGCTTCAATGGAATTTCTTTTTTGTGGCACACTATTTTCAGCATTGGTACGGATCCAGCGTTTCTGAATATTCTGGCGGACATTAATCAAAGAGTAGCAAATTTTCAAAAGTATGATGAGGTAAGTATACAGCAATTTATAGCTTATTACGCTCTCAATCTTCTACGGAATCATTACCTGTATCAGGGAATTCTCTAAAATTCAGACTTTACCTCTTAAACCCCACCAAAACCCTCCTCTTAAAAGCTCACATCCCTTACCAAACATAAATTCAATCCATTCTGTTTCCCCTTTACACGTTCGAGCTGATAATTGGTTTCAATCAACCAGAGCTGATGCTTTTGAAGCTGTTACACTAAGTGCGTAACTAATTTTCTTGTGATTCTCATTCTCTTTCTAGTTGGTGCAACTTTTCAATAATCCATTGCTTACTCATAAAAACTAAACGTTCTTTTCCAATGAATAAAACATGAAAATAGACGTGCCCTTTGAGTTTGATTTACGTGTCCATTTTATCCCCATCATGGTTAACGACAAATGTAACCCTGCTGATAATGTGCCCTTTCAGTTAAAAAAAAATCATTTCACGATTGTCACTGTAAAAAAATGGTTTAATCTAATACAAAACTGTAGTACATGTGGCTTAAATATTATGTAAAACTAATGCATATAAAACTTTGGAAACTATTATGGCATATGGTATCGGATAAGTTTAAACTATTGCTTAAATTTCTTTGTATAAATGACTGAAGCTGCAGAGTGGAGGACTGAATTTTTCTAGAAGTAAGGAGTGCGTAAGGCGGGTATGACCTATACGAAGGCTGGAAAGGACTCGTTGGATGTGGCTGGATTCGGTATCTTCCCACGAAGAGGTGTTGTGCTTGATAGGACGGAGTTTGTTGCTGAGGTCTACGTTGTGCCATGTGGAGTTCCAGTGTTGGGAGATGATGGTGTTCGTGAAGCGGATGGCATCACGGCGTGAAAGGGTGTTGTATGGTTCGTCAGGACGGAGCCGACCATTGTTGGCAAGTTGGTCGGCTTTCTCGTTTATGTTTATTCCGGAATGACCCGGAATCCAACAGAAAACGATTGTCGGGGATGCATGTATGGAGTCTAGGAGCTGGATGTGGGGGTCTTTGGAGTTGCCGTGTTCCAGGGCAGCCCGAACAATGGCACTGTCGCTGAAGATGGCGTTCGGTCGGTCAGTCTGTAGTCCTTCGTTGGTGGCTAGTTGAATTGCTATTGCTTCGGCGGAAAAGATGGAGTGGTGATTAGGAAGTTTGATGGCGCAGTTGTCCATGGTGGAGTGGATCCCACAGCTGGCTGAGTCTAGATGAACGGAGCCGTCTGTATGATGTGTGATGAAAGATATGATGAGATATGATGAAAATGTTTGTATTTAGTCTGGATTAAGTGAGTAAAGGTACTATTGGCGATGTTGCTGTTTTTTCCCGGTTCCCCGAAGAGAGCTTTTAAGTTCCCAGTCTATGGCAGGTGTAGGGAAATACCAAGGGACGAATTCCCTGGCGAAGGGATTGGATGATCGGTGGTATTTGTTGGTTGGTGTCTGTAGTTCTGCTTTTGCTCTGGTGATGAGTGCAGTTTCGTCGAGTCCTTTTTCAAGGATCCGAGCTGCAGCTTCCACTAGTCGGTTGGTGATGATATGTTCCATAGGAAGGAGGCCGCTTTCGCAGAGAAGGGGGTTGATCGGACTGGTAACAAATGCACCAGTGGCATAGCGGATGGCTGTGTGGTAAATAGGTGCTACTCTCTTCTCGAAGGTTGCTCGTTCGCGTGAAACAATCTCGATGCCGTAGAGTAGTTTGGGTAGGAGCCAGGCATTGATGATGCGGTTTTGGGTTATACGGGAGGCCCGAGCTTTGCGATTCCAAGCATCCAGAACAGGTTCAGTTGGTTGTTTGCTTTCTTCTTAACCCTGTTAGAGTGAGGAATAAAGGAAAGACGAGTGTCGAAGGTTACGCCGAGTATGTCGGCAGTCCGTGCGTTGGGTATTTGTGTGTTGTTGTATTTGATCGGTCGTCGACGAGTAATATAGGCCCTCAAGTTGCACGCAGCAAACTCACATGCAAGCTCCACAGTCGTTTGTGAACATGACTGAGTAGGACATATTGAAAATATTAAAACTATTGGTTTACAAAAATAAAAAAAAAATCTTATTTTAACTATTTTTAATAAAGTTTTAGTAATTCAACCAACTTTCTACTCAAATCATGTTTAAATATAAATTTTTTTCGTATATTGAGCCATTTCAATTAAAAAATATGACTCACTATAGAATTATTTCAATTACAGTATGAACTGTCTCGTTTAAATGATGAAATAAGTTAGTGAAATGTTTTTATAAATTAGTCTTATACATAAGCCTAGCTTATGTATAAGCTCTTGCGACACTTAACAATAATTTCAAATAACTTTCCTCATTTTAATAATGATTTATTTAAATTATATTTTTATGTCCTACGCATAATGTTCACAATCTACCGTGATTTTTCACACAAGCTTGCATGAGATAAATCCCGTACAACTTGAGGGCATTTATAACTCTTTAGCCTCGAATCCCGTCTACCCCTGTTTGCAGAAGTTTACGGGATTCGCAAGCAGAACGAGAAGACGAGGCCAGGATAATATCGTCTGCGTAAAAGATTGCTTGGATTTCTGTAAGAATAGAGAAAAACAGGGATTCCATGCTAATGATGAAATGGGTGGGAGAGAGAATGGCACCTAGTGGGACGCCATTCTATAATGTGTAGTGGCTGGATAATTCGGTTCCTATTAATGTCCTCTAAATGTCCGGTCCGTGAGGAAGTTTTCAATGAACTTGGTTAGAAGTCCACCAAAACCCCAGCGGGACAGCTGTAGAAGGATGGCATCACGCCATGTCCGGTCAAAGGCTTTGCTAAGGTCTATTATTGCTAGGTCTATGTGGTGTTCATTCTTCTGGCTTTCTCTAAATCGTCCAGTCTGGCAAAGTACGTTTCCGTACCCCTACCACACCGAAACACATGCTGGTTATTGTTGAGGAGGTTACGATCTTCTAATTCCTGTGTGAGTCTACGGTTTACCATCCTTTCCAGCACCTTAGCCATACAGTTAAGGAGCGAGATTGGACTGTAACTATCTATTTCATTAGTGGGTTTTTTGGGTTTGGGAATTGGTACTGTTAGCCTAGATTTCCAATCCGCCGGAATATTCCCGGTAGACCAGATAAGATTGTAAATCTTAAGAAGTGTTAATTTGGCTTGAGGCGTAAGGTTTTTAAGCAAGGATAACCTATGTTGTCAGGGCCTGAAGATTTGCCCTGACATTTGCTAAGTGCCCAGTTTAGTTCTGCTATCGAAAATAATCTATTGCATCTATTGTCAGTGGCATCTATTTGGGGAATTGGGATCTTTTCTGTTTTGAGTTTGAGTCTGCGGAACGGGGGCGAAAAGTTGTCGGTAACTGAAACATTTGCAAAGTGTTTTGCAAAAGCTTCAGGTACCTCAACTGGTGGAATAATAGTAGAGGGATCGGAAGGTTGATTAAGAATTATAGGAGCGTGAGAGCGTTTGTTACGGCCCGAGAGCACACTCACCTGCCCCCAAGCCCCTTACAGCCCCTTTGGCGAGGCGATTGGCCTCTCGGTACCGATCCGCTAGGATGGGGGTAAAAAAGTTATCAGGGATTAGATTAGCCCGGCAGAATCGGCGTAAGGCAGCGCGACGGGCTTTAATGGCCCGCGCAACTGTCTCATTCCATCAGGGGACATTTCTACTGCAGGATGTGTTACCTTTGGTACGGGGGATACTACGTGAAGCTGCTATTTCTATGGTTTCTACAAAGCGGGAGATGGGTGGGATTTCGTAAAGGAAGAGATTTAAACGTATTTCGGTTTGATATTTTTCCCAATCAGCCTCCTCATACTTCCAGCGAGGTCGTACAAAGGCTGGCTGAGAGCGAAATTTACTGTAGATGAAAAGTGGGAGATGGTCGCTGTTGTGAGTGTCTTTGTCTACGTCAACGCGGAAATGTGGTGTCATGGAAGATGACACAGCACAGCAATCAAGGATGGTGCCTTTTCCTGTAGAAGGACAAACGTGGGTTGGGGTTTGGTTGTGAAGAATTTGTAAATCTAGAGTAGTGAATACACTGTCTAAGAGGTTGCCACGGGAATTGGTAAGGGGACAACCCCACGAAGTGTGTTGGGCCTTAAGATCTCCGAGGAGGATCAGTGGAAGGGACAACTGAGAGAATAGAGCAGGAATATCGTGTTTTAAAGGAGGTAGGTTGAGAGAAGGAGAGATATATATGGAAACTACGGTTGCTTGTACTGGGGATGCTATTTCTACTGCTACCGATGGAATGGTGGTGGTAAGTTTAACTTTTTTAGTAGGAATATGATTAACAACACCTAAACATACATTATGGTGTGAGATGGTAGGATGAATATTAAAAAAACCAGTTATAGTTATTGAATAGAGTGTTAGATATGGATGGAATTTGTTTGGTTTCCTGAAGAGTAATTATGCTCGGGCTGTGTTTGTTAATAAGGAGTTTTAATTCATCTATGTTGGATTTAAGGCTTCTAATGTTCCAGGATAATGCAAAAATAGGTGTATGATTGGTGGTATCTATGGGGGTTGAGCTTGCGCTTGTAATAAAATGGGACTTTCCTCATTTTAATAATGATTTATTTAAATAATATTTTTATGTCCTACGCATAATGTTCACAATCTACCGTGATTTTTCACACAAGCTTGCATGAGATAAATCCCGTACAACTTGAGGGCATTTATTACTCTTTAGCCTCGAATCCCGTCTACCCCTATTTGCAGAAGTTTACGGGATTCGCAAGCGGAACGAGAAGACGAGGCCAGGATAATATCGTCTGCGTAAAGGAATGCTTGGATTTCTGTAAGAATAGAGAAAAACAGGGATTCCATGCTAATGATGAATGGCAAACTTTCTCCACATAGCACACTTTTTGAAATTCGAATGAGCTTCCTAGCGAAGTGTGCTATGTCGAGATGAACATTTGTCACGGATGGTGACGATGACTGGTCCCTTATTGGATGTGGCCCATCATTAGATCGACTTGCATTTACTCCATGGTCAAATATTGAGTGACATTTGAAGTTCAATATTGACGATACAATTGAGGATGTCGTATGGAGTTCAACTGTAGCGCCCTCTGTTGCCCGGTTATGATACTGCTTTACACAGTGGTGTACACGCATGGGACAGTTTGGTCAGACGAAATGTAACCACAATACTGTTTTAGTGTGCTAACGGTGTGGTGTAATTTTAATATCGTCCGATCCGTTCCCCGGTATTGAGGACTGACTATCCAACTACGTGGTACCAATAAGTCTCGTAAGCCATTCGATGACCGATGTGTCCTATTTGATCGTTAAGCCAAGAAGAAGAAGCTTTGTGATCTGAGTTCTATGTTTTATGCTATGGCATGGTAGTGCCAAACTATGTATAAATAAATAGTTAACCTTACTCTTATCTCCTACCTCATACATGACCATGAGTATATAGTTTAGTTCCAAGATTAGTGGTAGATTCGAAAGATTAGCAAGAAAAGAATGATTAGATAAAATGTGATTAGGATATTTTCGATAGTTATAAAAAGGAAGAGTTTATATTTTTGAATAAAATGAATTACTTTATATGATAATACTGCCATCATAAAATCGTATTCAATAACGTGAATAAACGAAATTTCCATGCACACATTTAGCTATTGATACAGAATAAACACCGAGCAAAGGTACGGTATCAAAAAGGAATACCAACACGGAAGCATAAGAAGAATCCTCCAAATAGAGTAACGAACGTTAAATTCAAAATCAACATAGATTCGTAAGTAAATATCCTCAAACCATTTCGCAAGCTTAACGTGGTGTGTGTGAGACAGGTCAGCGATGAATCAGTCTACGCTGACTCGTGCAAAAGTGACTGATAAAATAATCTTATCGTCAGTATTTTATTCCCTCTATCAACATTACTTTTGCCACAGTATCTATCATCGTTGCATACCAATCTCTGTCGATGAATGATTGGACATCAGTTTCCACGAAGCAACGCCCAGACGCACAGTTAGTTCGATCGGTGCACCTTGAAGTGAAGTGTCCACTGCAGCAATGTCTCAACTTCCCGTATTTAATCCGGTAGGTGTTGGGCCGGCCCAGCCAAAATTGTGTGTGTTTTTTTACTGTCGACTTATTCATTTTTTTTTTTTTTTGTCAAATTTACAGCCAACTCCTTTCCTTGCCCATCTGCCAGCAGGGCTTGGAATCTATAGGAAAATTACCATTCGTGGCAAAATGACTCATGACCAGTAAGTGCAACGAAACATTTACGAGACGATTGCCGATGTTTCGTTCAGTATGCTCATCGTCCAACGTTTGATTCTAGGTTCAACATCAACCTGCAGACCGGCCCTAACACTAACCCGCGCGACGATACGGCACTGCATATTAGCATTCGACCACGCGACGGCGTCATCATCCGCAATTCCATCCAGTTCCGCAGCTGGGGCATCGAGGAACGCTTTGGCGGATGTCCGGTGCAGAAGAAGTCTTACTTTGACGTGACCATTACGGTGAAACCGGACGGCTTTGGCATCGCGGTTAACGGAGCACACTATTGTGACTTTAACCATCGTCTACCGTACGCCTCGATCCGTTTCATCCATATTGGCGAAGGTGCAAACATCGATGCCATTACGTCCGAGTAACCGAGGAGGACCGTCGCTTACATGCTCCATACCAAACTAGGGCTTAAGGTTGTGCAGCCAAATAAACCATGTCACTCTCGCCTAATACTACTAATCTTGGCTAAGGTCTTGTAATGGTCCCTTTGGTAAAGCCAGGGGACACATTTATCCGTTTATGTTGAGGTTTGTCTTATCGATACCGGATGCCTTCCACTTATGGCGGGCCTGAGGTTACACCTACTTTTTATCACGATAACAGATTTTATTTCCTTCGTTCGGTTGCTTCGCTATGATCGAAATACGTGCTTATTAGTACCGTAGAATTACAAAAGCCACACGGTTATTATGTTCTTTCGTGTATTAGCATAAAACTTTACGTAGCACGGAAGGTGTCTTCTTAATTATAAACAAGTTAAATTATTATATTTTTTGTTTGTTTTTGTCGGCACTTCACTCTGTTATGATCGCATCGATCTGTGCCCCGACACCGGTGTGTATGAATCGTACCGAGGCGTACGGTAGCCTATGGTTAAAGTCACAGAAATGGCACCCATTCACGGCAATCCCGTAGCTGTCCGGTTTCACTGTAATGCTGACGTCGAAGTACGACTTCTTCTGCACCGGACATCCACCGAACCTTTCCTCAACGCCCCAGCTTCGGAATTGGTAGGTGTTGCGCACTATCAAACCTTCCCGCGGTCGAATGCTTATATGTAAAGCCGCATCATCTCTCGGGTCTACGTTAGGGCCACACTGCAGGTTTATGTTGAACCTAGAGCAAAACTTGGCTTGTTACATAGTTTTTGTGAAATTTTCGTAAAACGGACGTCATACATGTCGTGAGTCATTCTTCCACGGATTGTGATCTTTCTGTACAGTCCCAATCCAGCTGGTAGTATACCCAGAAATGGTGATGGCTAAAAGTATTAAACAAAACAGAGCATTAAATTTTGCAAGTTTGCCAGCAGGTACGGAAAGAACGGAAAGGAAGAATTCTTACCGGATTGTAAACGGGTAGCTGTGCCATGGTTGCCGATATGTGTGGGTATGCCACCCCCTCGAATGCACGACGCGATACTGCCCGACACTAGATTCACCTAGCGCTTGATAAATTGGAATCGGTTAGATGCATTGCAAAGGCACACTGCTGGTTCGGTTTTGGACTAACCTTATCGCACACCGTTCACTGAATCATTCCCGATTACTTCAAAGATAGTGGACGTTTGATAACAAATTCGAACCCTTTTTGACACAATTGATGGCGGAAGACTGCATTCGTGCTCTTTGTTGTATGTTTTACTTTGTTCTCTTAGCACGAGTCATTCTTATTGTATTTTAAATATAAGTTTGTACATTGTACGTGAAAATGTCGCACAGTTGCGTTAGTAAAAAAAATCCGCAAAAAATAAACAAGATAAATACGTTACAACAGCAACGATAACGAAAATCCTTGCAACAGATATCGATGAGATAAATGTTTAGGAGCGAATAAAAAATTCGGTGCAGTTGTCTTTGGCAGTCTACGAAGTAAAAGTTTATTTCTAGCGTGAAGTGAGCAAAGAAACAACCATCATGGCACTAATGCTTCCATTATTCAATCCGGTAAGTGGCCCACCATCTATTGAGCATAGTTTTTTTTTCGTCACACACACTCCCATTCCACCCGTCGGTTTTTGCAGGAGATTCCCTGCCTCGGAGCCATCCTTGGTGGTTTACCACCGGGAAAGAAACTCATCATCCAGGGCACACTAACGGGCGACAGGTGAGTGTTAGCTGGCAACAATCCGCCAATGCTAAATGGGTCTCACCTTACAATTGTTCTCATCTCATCGCAACAGATTCAACATTAACCTTCAGTACGGTCCAGAAGTTGATCCACGTGATGATACAGCGCTACACCTAAGCATTCGACCGGGTGAGGGAAGGGTCGTACGGAACACGTACGCCAGCCAGTGCTGGCAGGACGAGGAACGTTCCGGCGGGTGTCCCATTAGCGTGGGCGTTCCTTTTACGCTGGAAATCAGGGTAAAGGAAACACATTACTCGATTCGATTCAATGACGAAAAGTTCTGCTCGTTTAGCCACCGGATGCCGTGCGAAATGGTTAACTTTGTGCATCTTGGAACTGGGGCTAGTATCGATTCAGTGTTGGAAACGTTTTAAACAAAACACTAAGTAAGCAGTAACGGAATAGTTATGTAAAAAAAACATAGAAATACAAAAAAACTCTATCGTAGATTATTATCTTACTGAGTCTCGTCATCTTTGAAGCTACTACTTCGTCAGGTGATACGAGCATAATCTTTTTTGTTTTATTATTCTTATTGCTGTTTATAGGACTTTCGTGGTCTACACAAATATCTCTAGTCTTCTTAACTTTTATACAAACATGAACCAGTAATCCGAACAACGGTGCGCGAGATGCTGTTGAAATACTGATGGAGACATATTAAAATCACAATTACCGAGGACATCATGTAGCTCACGACACATAAGATGCGAAAGATTGCGATGTCCATGACGAGTTCTAATACAAGCAACACGGAAGGGAAAGCTGGAACGCATGGTTCTACTCGGGGAATACATATTTACATTTCCAAACGTAGCTAATGGAATAGGAAAATACTTTTATATTTTTTTTTTCCTGATGTCTAAATGAGTAAAACCGAGTAAGGTATTGCTGATAAAACGGTAGTTACTCGTTGTATGGCCAGTGAAGCAAACGCAGCATATCTTATAGCATATCTTTAAGTGAAGAGCATATCTTAAAATTTTCATTGTATTGATTCTAGCCGATTGATGAACTCAACTGAAGAGGACACAATAAAAGGTAATTCCGCTCTGATATACAGCATACAATGCCACAGTTAATTATTATCAGGCACACTGGATCCTAAAACTGTTTGCATGCTTCCCATGCTGGCATTCCCGGGTCAAATGCCTCACCATCCGAATTGAGGAGACGGCACATGCAAGCAATCAACGCTCACGCAAGCCATGGGGCAAGGTCCGTGAGGCGCTCAGTCACGGAGAGCTTTGATAGTGAGACCATAGTCCAGGCTGCAATCACAGCAGCGGAAGACGAAGCTCGTAGCTCTACGTTGAACGGAGCCTCGTCAAGGATCGGGTCGAGGATTTGGCCTCCCTAGACTTTGCTCGCATACTCTATCAGCAATCGAAGCAGGGAGCGAATTGGTGCAGAGTGTTTTATGGAACTCTTATGTTCGTCTATCATCCAGTTGGATCCCTAGATCGTGATGTGCGTACAACCGAATTGTTCCCTGGGATGTAGTTATTCAGTGCATGGTTTCGTGGTCTGTTGAAAGTTATTGCTAGATAGTTGTTAGGACACATCTGGAAGCAATCATGGCTACACCTGTCAAAAAAACATAGTCAGCATACGACAGGAGCTAGCAAGCACGTGACAGCCCTGCCCCAGTTTGCATCAAAATACTTTATGGGGGTCATCTGCTGACCGTCCGCTGTCCCGGTTGGAATCCGTCCAGCGCAAACTCACCCGATTCGCTCTACGCTCTACGAGGGTGGAGGTGAACTACGCTTCACCTCCACCCTCGGGACTCCTGAACAACCTGAATTTGTTGCGGGACTTCTGGACAACCACGCAAGATCGATGCTCGATGTAGAGGATCACCGTACCCAATTTGACGCGCTGATCCGTTTTTATGTTTGTGCCGTGAATTTAACGTTGTTTGTGACCGTCACCAACCGGACATGTCGCGTGCCATGTTTTAAACTGTATTCCCCGTGTGCTCCCTACTTTATGTTAATTTCGATCGCGTTGAAATTCATGTATTATGCACTTGTTTTTTTTTTGTCCCGCTTCAAAACGACCTCACGCGTTGCATTGAATTTAGTAAAACAAATATATACAAATTTTCTACCATGGGGAATCCTCGAGGTGCTGGCAAATGCGTAAGACTGATTGGTCCGACAATCCGCCGCCTGATGTCGATCAAAGCGTTTCTTACAAGGTTAATATCGAGAAATTGGAGGATAGAAAACGAAATGTGTAATAGTACTAGAAATTTTGGCAGTTCTTCTTTTCCAGAGGTTCCAGAACTTCTTTGGTTTTGTATGTAGCATGCTCTTAGTCCAGTGAATATATCATTGATACATATATCGGATACAATTACGGTATGCGTCTAACGCTGACGGATAATGTCATGTCAGAAGCAGAAGTGTTTGCTTCTTTACCTCTTAAGGTGATTTAACGTGGAACCATTCGACCAGCCGAGTCCAGATGTAGGTATGCATTCGGTTTTGTGATAAGAATCATACAGTTCAGTTTATCGCTACAAAGAATTAACGCACACCCACATACAACTTAGTTTGTGTATATATTGACGCAAATGGTTGAAAAGTGGTACATACGGTTTACAAGAATAGTTTGAGAAAAGCTATACGTACTTGGTCGCTTTTTGGACCAAAAACTCTATATGTTTTCAAAGAAACATACACCGCTATTCGTCGTAATGTATGAGTGATTTTTTCGTATCCCCCCGAAACCACCCTCCAAATCAAAAGCTTTACCTACCACCTTCGCTTTAGCTTCAAAATTTAGTAAGCACCAACGATACTGTACATCTTCTCTTCTGTCTCTTCCCTAGAGCATAGAGTGGCATAGAACACTACTGCTGTCATGCGTTGTTGTGCGGCTTTGGACGTAAATGGTAAATTCCGTTGTAGGAAGATTGTGCATGATTGTGGTAAAAAATATGTTTGAAACGATTTACCTCGTTCCGATCAGTCCTTATCGCGTTGCTTTCTATTGTGCTGGATTACAAAGGCTGTTTTTATATTCCTGAATGAATATCACACTGTGCATCATCTTACACGCTGCTCTAGCATTTCACTGCCCAGCTTCTAATATAGCCTTGGCAAAACCGTTACTCAAAAACTTTTGAAATCCGTATAGTATATTCGTTGAAGAATGTATCGCATAAAACTTGTGCATGCATCGTGTCACTGTTAGCTTGTAATAATTTTTTTTCCTCCTGTTAAATGCAACGTTTCATATGAATGGAATGTGTTTGCGTGTTTTGTAATATTGTCATTCGTTAGGTGTCTCCGCGCAATTTTAAAACCGTCAACAGTATTTGCGTTCCAAATGATATGGATTTCTTACATAAAATTATAGGAACCTACCACAACAACAAAAAATCGATGGTATTTGCCACTTCTTATTCCTTCAACTTATGCTTTAAAATCAATTATATACAACTGTAACAAATATTGTACAACTAGCCCGAACAATCAGTGCTTTAAAAAAACCATATACAGAATATGTTCCCAAATCATTCGAAACTCGCACAGAAATAGAAGAACCTGTCTTACGGGTTATTGTTGGATAGCTTAGGAGTACAGAATTTTACATCTTTTGCAGCTTTTGAGCTCAATTCGATCGATCTATTTACAGTACACCGATCTACACTTCTACCTCCTCCATCGTACGCGACAGCCTATTGCTATCGATCCGTCGGCGTTGACTCCTTCGCACTGCATCTGCCCGCCGGTACGGTTCGTTCTTCAGTCCCAGCAGAATGTCTTCCAGCGCACCGTTGTATACTTCGTCCTGCTGGAGTAGCTTCTTTTCACGCACAGCGTGAGCTTTCAATTTAAGCTCGTTGATTACTGCTTCCTGCAAGTTAGAGTACGATACAGTAACAAAGGTGTTCAGAGAACGTGCATCAGTGCTCTCGAGCTTATTTTGTCAATGGTATTTTAGGCGTTTTAGACAACCCACCGAACCAACGCTGCTCGGACAGGGTTATTGTATGTGTACAACGTGTTTTTATTTTTAGTCTTTAGTTTTTCATTAGTCTACTGTACAGTGCAACCAGTTTGCGTGCCTACGCATGCATTGTGCAAAACATACCTCAATTATTTGAAGAAATTATAGTTTGAAATAGTTAAATAGGGAAGGCAAAATTCAAATAAAACACTGTTATATCAAACAAAGCAATAAAAAGCAATGTGAAGCGATTTGCTAGATTTATTCTACCACACCGATATGCTGGTTGCGTATGTAAATCTGTGCTTCGCGTTACAATGTCCGTAAATCGTTTAGATGTTATTTGGTGCACATAATAACCAGGTAGGTGAATTAAAATAATAGAAAAAAAAGTTACAAAATAAAGCTTACCAACCATAACCATTCAATTGGAAATAATATTCTGAAAGTGTTTTAAAAATAAACCCAAGCTTACACAGCACACAACCATCGTTGCATCGTTCTACTTAATGTTTGATCAACATAATTTTATTTCCATCGTTAGGACAGGAGCACGATTTCATCGATGGATGCAGAAAGATTTACAAGATACGTATGTATGCAATAACCGCAAAAAAAAACATAATGAATGAGATGTGTAACAGCTATTTCGCTAAATATTTCTTACAAACAACTGCAGCTGCAATGGGCCATCTCGCGGGAATATTATTAGAACACTTTGGATACAAAGCATTAACGCATCACTTAAAGATGTCTTCATTTACACCGGATTGTAGTTCATAGTAATAGTTTATATCGTCGCAAGTTAGTTTCTGATTAACAAAGAAGTTGAAGTGTTTGAATGTACAAAAAACGTAAGGTCTACAAATTACTTGTACACAATTTCCTAGTATCGTTTGCTTTTTGTACACATAACACACTCAATGCCCAGAAAACGATTCAAAATCATAATGGTAAATGTACTGTACAATGATTGGGAAATATAAATCGCCCTAATAAAGCTTGCATTCTTGTTTGCTGCACTATATTTTGTCGTTCTAAAAGCCAACAACATTCGTTACGTTTTTATTTAACTACAATCATTCGGTAGCTCTTTTAATGAATGGCTTTGAAACGATCAAAAGCAAAGTACATAATGAAAATACAAACAAATGGACACCATGTATCGTTATGTAAAGGTACATAGAATTATAAATAACCGAGAAACGATAGCTATGAATTAGTAGTATTGTAGAAATTGATCGATGGTTACTTATCATTTTAGAGCAGGAAAATAGTATACATAAATAATAAAAAAAAACGTATTAGTGCACACACAAACACACCAAAATAACACACATAAACCAAGCTATGTCCTTCTTGCATGATCAAAACCCAATGACGATCCTGCCGAAGCCGAACAACCACCATTCGTTCAGCTTACAAAAGAAGTTCCCGAACCAAACACGTGTTGCAGTTCCCGGTTCATGTGGGTTAGGTTTTGCAGGAAGGCAGTGGATAATCGGATAGGGTTACCATCGGCCAAGGGGCGTACCTGTTGCTTCTTTTGATTATTGATTTTGTTGTTCCGTAGCACCACCTGTTCCTCTTCGTCTTTTTTAGCGGATGCCTGTAGAGCGGCCGCCTCTAATCGCCGTCGTTGTTCGTTTTCTTGGTCGCAGGTCTGGAAGATTTTTTCAAATAATTAAGATCCAGTTATTTAAAAAATAAAAATGCTACAAAAAAACACTTATCCGTACCTTAAATGCTCGTACGAATCGGACTAGCAATGAGAAGAATGCATTTGCATCCGCATTTCGTGATGATTCGCCAAAGTATTCGATGCATTCTTTGAATGATTCCTACAATAACAAAGATTATTTTTTTGGTTATAAAATGTTTTTCATTCATTAATAAACGAGCATCCACTGTTACCTGTGCCGTTTTACAATCGGATTTAATTTTCTTCAACTTCTCTTCCGAGTTTGCGAGAAAATCTCGCAACACGTGACTTTGCGTTCCTTTACCACGCAGATCGGCTTCCTTGCGTACCGTTTCCATGCCCTTTTCCAGCTCGTTCACGTCGGAAATGAGCATCTCGAGCGATACCTGTGCCGCCTTGTCGATACAGAACAGCTCCGTATCGAAGTTCATCAGCTCGGGGAATTTCTGCCGTATGGTGGCCACAATATAGTGCATCAGACTCATGCGCTTATCGTTGGACTTGGTGTCGAGCAGGGTGTCGAGTGACTGTAGCTTAAATCCGTAAGCAGGGCCACGTTTGCTGCTGTTCAGATAGTTGCCAAATGCCAATATCACTTCCAGCACTGCGCGGAACTTTTTCGAGGATTTGATAGAGGAGGATGCGGATATGATGGAGTAAACTTGCTGAAAATAGGGAGTCCCAGAAAGACTGTTAGCAACACGCGTCACCGTCACACGGTCGAAATATGCAAAGACCGAGCTTACCGGACTAATGAGATGCCAGCATTCGAAGAAGTTTCCGATGTAGTTCATGATCGACAATTTCGACGAGATTCGTTCGACCTTCGTTAGTTGCAGCATGAACTTATCCTCCTCGGTCAACTGGTTCAGATCTTTCTTCTCTATCACATACTCTTTGTAAAGCTTCTGCTCCTGGTCGGTAGGTGTCATCTTTTGCAGCAGTTCCACATTTTCCAGCGATAGGAGCTTGAGATCGAGATTATTGATCGCTTTGATAACGGTTTCCGCAGGCATTTCTAGCTTTCTTCGAGATATTGCTGAAAAGAAAAGAGGAAAAAATCGTTGTCAAAATTACGACACAGCTGCTCATTTACCAACGTGTCGTGTCGCACTTGCTTGCATTGTACGTACCAATGTTTCTCAATCTCGTGTGTTCGAGCAGGGAAATGTGCTCGGGTTTCTTGAACCGTTTGCTGGGGAACGCCGTCAGCCCGTCCATATCACAGTTACCGTTGGTGACAGGGCCGCCCATACCGATCTTGAACCGTTCCTCGAAATCGACAAAATCGATCTGCCGATGCAACTTCTCGTCGTCCAACTCATTGAATATCGTACCCCGTACCTGATTCGGTTTCAGCGCAACCCAGTTGAGCGTGGGCAGTTTGTATTTTGGCTGCACCTTACGTTTTATCGTCATCGCACCGTCCGTGCAGTGCAGTGCGTTGTTACCACCGTACGGTCCACCCATTGGCGGTGGCACTGGAATGAACGTGGGCGGTTTTGGTGGTGCTTTCGGTGGCTCGCCGCTTCCGTTTAACAGTCCACCTGGTGGCGCAGGTGGGCACGGTGGTGGAGGTGGCATGGGAACGTTTGCTGCCGAGGGAGGTATTGGTGGGGCGGGAGGTGGTGGTATCGGTGGTGCCTGCTGCTGACCAGCTGTGCCGCTGGCACCGGTAGGACTCAGTTCCGATAGGCCACCCTTTGCAAGGAGATTCGATACATCCGCAATGGAAGTACCTTTGGGAAGTGTTTTGGTTAGGTTTTCGAGCTCAAGAAGCATTGACTGTCTGCTTTGGGATTCTTGCTCATGCTGCTTCAGTGCTCGCTTTAGTTTCACGATTTCGTCCTCGACCACCAACTGTTTGTTGTATAAATCGTCCCGTTCGCTACGGGTTCGGCTCAGTTCGGCCTCGAGTTCACCTATCTTAAACAGAGCTTCCCGTTCAATTTCACTAGCCTGATCCAGTGCTCGTCCCAGCTCATCTTCCAGCTCGTTCACGCGTTCGAGTGCAGCCGTTTTCGTTTCACTGTCCTCCATCAGAGCAGCCACATCGAACACATTGTCGAGGTAGGCGGAAATTTGAACATGCAGTTCCTCCGATTCCGTCAGCCGGAGCTTTTCCAGATACTCGTCCAAACCGAGCGCTGTAAACTCGTACTGCAGGTGCACCCGGTAGTTCATATCCTCCACCGAGTGGACGACAATGTTCACGAACTGCATACATGCCACCATAAAATCGATGTTAAACAGCTCGTAGTTCATAAAATATTCCATCAGCGTCTGAAAGCGGCGCTGTTCCGAGCAAACTTTCTTGAAATTGTCAAAGGCGAACAGGATGATTTCGTGTCCACCCTTTACCAAGCATATCGCGGCCAGCAATTCCAACACTAGCGCCTTGGTGCGCAGTGATTTGTGGATCAAGCTGAGCGCGATGCAGTTGATCGCTTCCCGGTGCTGGATGACCATGTTGAACCCGTACTTGTTGTTCATGATGGCGCGCATGCACATGATGCACACGTGAATGTCATCTGTGGTGAGTCCCATGTTCAGTTTAGCGATGTGCCGCGAGCGCCGTTTTATACTCGGGCTGTCCAGCATGTCACCTAAACCGGGACGCATGAATCCGTTGGGTACGATTTTGTGATTTGTTTCATTGCTTCCGTACGAGCTGTTGGCGGCCGTCTCTTTCGTTGTCAGTCCTTCGTCCGATTCTGATTTCGCCTCCAGGATGCGCTGCTCGTGGCGCATCATGGCCAAGCGAAAGCTGAGATAATCTATCAACGCATCCAGGCCCTGGTTTTCGTCGTCCAGAAATTCTTTAACCCACTCGATATGATTCGTTCGCAGGGATATCTCTAGATCACGCAACACCTGTGTTGATGTCGACTCACCCACCATCTTGCGTTTCTGTGAAATGTGTAAAAGCAGTTTATGAGTATAGAGAAATTATAAATATCTGACATCGGAATCGTTCCTCCACAGTGTCGGTAAATTCCTGCGGCTAAAAAAGCATTAGTTGAAGCTGCAACAATTTTCAAAACAGCATTCCTTCGCATTTCAATAATATTCGCATCCAGTGAGCTATAAAAAGTAATGCGTGTCATTAGTACCATGAAGCCGTAAAATATTGCATGCCCTTGCACACGGGGACTTGTAGGACGAGAGAGTTCTCTCAAGCCGATCGAAGTCGATCGCGCAACGTGACAGCGATACGGCGATCGCCAATGGACACGGTTAAGCATGGTTGATTTCCCTTTTGGGGTGAGAAACGCAAATGGCATTAGTTTTGCGGGTAAGCTGATCCTCAAGTAGGCTTGGAAAGAACTGCACCCAGACGCAACACCTACGGAGGCCACGGGAAAGTCGATATCTTGCAGTAAATCAACTCTCACAGCACTGCTTTAACTGTGCTGTCAATAGTCGCATTTTCCACCGACGGAAACGATTCCAGGGCCATTTCCAGACAACCAATTGCACCAACAAATGGGAACCGATATGTAGAACTTCCGATGTCAGGGCTTTTAAATTGCAAAGCTCAAATAACACCGATGAGAAGGTGAAATCAGTAATGAAATCCTATATCAGATGTTCTTGGCTGCGTCCGCAGTTGGCGATTGTCCATTACTTACCCTGTGGCTGCGGGACGCTTTGGGATCCAGATAGGTGCGGAGCTTGGTGAGATAGTGTGCCGGAGGATCTTTGGCATGTACCATTTCCTGGAAAGGGAATAGAATGAAACGAAATAGGAAAACCATAAATGAATCATGTGCTGTTTACTCTTCTGCAGATGCCGATGTAAAGCAATACAATGTACAACTGTCGCACTATCCTTATCAACTGCGGAAAATGAGAACATTTTATTTATAAACGATATTTATAGAGCTGTCGGTCAGGCAAAGTAACAGCAGGGCTGTAGATAAACAAAAACTTGCATTTTATTTCGTAACACAAAGCGCACCGTGCAGTAAAAGTTCCACAGCATTCATGAACACCCTTAAAATGTATCTACTATTTCCATAATTTGATCAATCTTCGATGTATTATTCATCGTTCGGTTAAATACGGCTGCCTTACATCACGCCTTTGGTGATTTATCACAAAAGTGATCTCATCCTACCCAGCACCATCACCGTGTGTGTTTGCGTGTGGGCTCTTCTGGAGGCAATCGGAGTCGTACGTGTCGTCATGAAATTAACTACTAGAGAGGTCAGTCGGCCATAACACATCAGGCCAAACAAACAAATGCGAAGCAACCAACAGCGAAGCGTGTATGAATTGTGACGCATATTGATCGCACGGTTGCCCAAGAGTTATTATTATTTTAACTGCATTATCATAGTACTACGGGCTGGGCAAATCAAAGGCTGGGCTATGGCGGCTAAAGCTTTGCAACTGTGCAGCTCTGTTATCACATGATGCAACCAAAAAAAAAACATCATTAAAAATGTCCCATTAAGAAACTTTGCCATCATGTAAAACTATATTCGTGCTGTGCTTCAGCATCAATTATTACTAAATCCTTCTTATACTCTAGCACTACGCAACTACGAACCGATTGAAAACCGACGCAACAGCCGTCTCGGAACACCCCAAAAGGACCAACTGCAAATTTTTAATGCACTTGGCTTAAAGACATGCAGATCATGCCGGCAATCTTTATGGCTTAGTAGACATAGTGATACCACTTTCCACATCGGCCATCGGATGGTCCTAAGAAAGCATTAACGTATTTTCATATACGTTAGTAAATACTAGCTTCAGAACCGATTCAAAAATTAAAGCTTGATGTAGAATTTTGAAAAAAAAAAAAAATAAATAAATCCAAAACTGAGTTCAAATAGCATAGCGATAGCGTATTTGTCCTAGAAATAATGTTTACAATCATAAATGCTGACCTATCATCATATCATTGCTATTATTGTACGGAAAAAATGATTTGAAATTATGCAATACGTCAAACGACTACTTCCGGACCATTTTCTCGGCGGCAACGGTTCACGCTAGCGGAACCATGAGCGAGTTTATTGACGGATAAAATGGAATAAACAGGCAATAGAAACGTTCAAATTCCATTGCACTTCACTTGGCCATAACAAATTTCTATGTGCGTGAGTTTTTGTTTTTTTGTTGTTGTTTCTTATAGTGTTTAGAATAAATATTTACACAATGCGTTTTTAATGGTAACATATGGGATGCTTTGTGATAGAGTGATTACGGCGAAGTAGATTAGGCAGTTTGAAGCTATTTTTATTTCAGATGTCTAGAGTCTTGTTAACAAAAAATATTCTAATTTGCAAGCTATCAAAACAATGATATAATATTTATATTGTATCATACACAGTTACACATAAAACACCATACAAATACTGTTCAAACCAGATTCACTTTACTCAGGAACTGATGCAGTATTTCCACTATACTTACACAAGTAACGTGTAGCGGCTGAAGATCGAAAAGATTAATGACATAATCCTAATCCGTGAATAAGCATCGTTAAGGGCACGAGGTCAACATACAAGTTTGCGCTTGGTAAACGTCTTAAGCCATATGACCTTTTCCACTAACCTGCGATCAACTTCAACATTGATACAAAAGATCTTTAGTTTTTTTTCCCATTTAGGCCGATCGTAGAAAGTTACATCAGCAACAATCGAATCAGCAGCGACAATATGCTTCAAGATCTTAATTCTACCTTTAGTAAGCGAATGTTTCAGCTCGAATTCGTGCCGCGCATTCGAACTTGATGAACAATAATTATATTAAAACAACACTTCGAGGCGTATAAAACGATGCAGTGATGGAAATTTCGATTCGATTTTCTTTCACACCTTCGTACCGACGCTGTGTTGTGAGTTCTGCAGATGAATTGGATGGTTTCGTTTCGTCGGTTCAAGCCATCGACACTTTGAAATTAGGTATGCCGTAATCCGAAATAATTATAGACGATGCAAAGCAAGTGTACTACTGCCTTTTTTGTGTCGCAAATCGTTGTGCAGCCAAAAGGAACCGCGCAGCGTATGCGCAACGATCTGATCTGTGGCGCTATCAAAACGTTTAGAAATTGCTTCAAGTGTAAATCTTTTTTTCAATCGAACATCTACCTCATGTTTCAACATGCATTGTGAATGAACTGTGTAAAGCGTGCAATGGGTGAGTCCATCGAAGGGAACATTACAACCAATTTGCTTTCGATATTGCAACAGATATTGCATAAAAGACACATCGCAGTCAAGCTTAGCATAACAGGTTGGCTGATAAGTCCACGGTCTAACAAAGAAAAACACATTTTTTTGTCAAAATTCGTTTTTATTATTCAACATAGTTCCCTTCAAGAGCGATACAACGATTATAACGACCATCCAATTTTTTGATACCATTTTGGTAGTACTCCTTCGGTTTTGCCTCAAAATAGGCCTCAGTTTCGACGACCACCTCTTCATTGCAGCCTAATTTTTTCCCTGCGAGCATCCTTTTGAGGTCTGAGAACAAGAAAAAGTCGCTGGGGGCCAGATCTGGAGAATACGGTGGGTGGGGAAGCATAATATCCATTTAATACTAGCGGCGCCATCTATGTGTCAGACCGGGGACTTATCAGCTAACCTGTTAATGTTGACGATTGAGTCTAGAAATGCTGGACGGTCTACTTGGTACAAATTTAAGGTATGTTTCAATGGTATGTAAAAAAAAAAAGAACGATCTCCTTGAGCATGAAATTAGCGACGATGTATTTGATCTCTTTATCAAATTAACGACAGTTTGTCACATTCTTCACATTTCCGATTTGTGCTGGATACTAAAAAGCGATCGTTTAACACCTCCAAGGCTACGTTTACAACCACCAAATCTAAATGCGTCTAACGAAATATAAACGAAGCATTAAAGCACCACGAATGGAGTACAATGATCATTAGCTTTCAAATGTGGAGGATATTATTGCACACAGATTCATATGGCCGTGAATTAGCCTCAGGTTATAAATTTGATTTTTTCTACACTATCAAGGGCATGAGATATTTAAAAAATAAACTCCATGTTGGGCTTACTGTTCAGCTGTAAATTGACAACTTTATTATTTCAACAACGCACATGTGTAATGGTGCCTCCATACATGCATAAATGGAAACTACAAATCTATTATTCCAACACGTATCAAAACACTCAGCATTTCATTCCTCATTCTTATCATATCAATCGATTATCTGACAGGGAATTTCTTTCGACGCATCGCACTTGATAAATCCGATAGGACAATGTGGAAACAGCTTTGAGAACACATTCCATCGATGATGTCATACGACACCTTTAAGACGCACCACTCGGAACACAATGCTGGGAATGCAAAGCATTTTTCCTGTTTTTTTTTTCAATCGATTAAAAACCTTCAACCGGCACCGTTGTATCGTGCGCTGTGCCTTTTCGGACCGTCCTCATAATTCATGGACAGCTTTTGTCCTGTTGAACGGAACTGGTGTTCATGTAATTGTACAATAAATCTTCACATGACACTCACGCAAAGCATTCATTCTCGAGCAACGCTGCTCGAGCTAGTACATCATTAGTTACTGCAAACTACGGTGCATAACTATACATAATGCACTTACACCACAATGGTGCAATTATAATACTTTCTCATGGCACCATCGGTCATCAGAACGGCGCGCTAGAACCCATATATCCCCCCTATAAACGTATGCAAATTGCATTCATCACTTTGTCAGTCGTTAATCGAAAGCTCTATTCTTATCCCAACTTACCTGATCGCATATAATGTCCCACTTTTTTTCGTTGTCATAATTTTTCAGCAGCTTCGCTTTGTCCGGAGGAAGATCCATGGATGCCTGTAAGCAATTGTGAGAAAAAGTAATACATTGATTAGGGGAATGTGTAAACGATAAGCATTCTAAAAACAGTTGTATGCTAAATGCGTCTAAAAAGCACAGAAAATCCTTATGCACAGTTGTTAAAAGTGACAATTTCACACAATACTAGCGGAAACTTAATCCATTGCTTCTTGTAATGGTTTTTTTTCCTTCAAAAAAATCAAAGCAATAAAACATGTCAATTAATAGTTCACCATGCATTTGCATTTCTGCTTCTATTCCTTTCACGTTGCACTTTCTTAAACGTTTACCGCCCCTAAGAGACCTGAACTGGCACAGAGCGCCTCCATACATGAAGGTTAATGAGCGTAAAATGTATGTAGTGGGCATACAGCCGATGGATCCATCTACAAATTGCTTTTACTTTCGTACAGCAGCAGTCCGACGGGCGAAGGCATAGGCACAAAAGCAACAACCAAAAAAAAAAGAAAAGAGAAGCAATCGCAAACAGCATAACGCCACATTCCGGTAACGACCGACCTACAGACAAAATCAGGTCGCGAAACTGCGAAGGTTTGTTATTTTTGCTTCACAAGGAAAAGGCAGCAGACGGACGGACAGCGGTGGTGCACAATAAAACTCCATACTTAGTTCAAGTTGGCGTTTCGAATCGTCTCGTACGGGCCCCGGCAATAGACAAACCGAAGGACAGTCCCTAAGGCAGCTTAGCTGAATAGCTAAAGGAGCGAAGCACCGTAAACCCGCTTGGAAGCACGTTGATTAATGGGCGACACATGCGCGCCTGACTATATGAACCTTATGTTTACTCGGATTCTCGGACACAATGGAAGTTGCAGGCCCGGGAGCGTAACATTTGCAATTTTTTTTCCCCCCATTTTGCGGATGGGTGATGACGATTTTGTTTGATCCTTTACCGTTGCGTCAGCGTCAGTGACTCATGGCACGAAGGGTAGAAATCGAGGAAAAGGAAGACTTTTATTCGAAATACGTGCGATGCGAATGGTTAAGTAAAAAAATATTGTTTTGAAGCAAAACAGCAAGTATTACAAATTTTATTTCACATTTAATCCAATGTACGAGCGATAGCAATTTGGTCAGCCATTAATATAAAACTAAATATTGTGCGCTAAAATATAAATACGAACTTCTTGGTCATGCCGACCATCGAATACCACGTAGTTGGATAGTAACTACAGTCCGCAAGGGAATTGAAACCCAGGTTCTGCTGTGTGAAGACCAACACCGTTGTCGGCATTACCACCAACCCGCTCTTCGTTAAACTTTACTTTTTTATTAAATTTTCTCTTTTTCTAGTCGCTTCGCATCTCATTCAGTACCGACATTTTGTGAATGAACAGGAAATCTGTGTCACATCGATTGACTGGGTCCTTTGACCGTGTGTGTGTGTCCCTGCAGTTTATTTGCATTTATTTGTTTATTTTCGTCTGGCAAAGATGTTTGCCGGTTGTCTTTTTCATACTTCCTCAATCAAAAATCCTTTTTCAGCAGTCATTCCTTTCGGTCATTTGATATGATGACTTCATTCACTGTTCCGAGGTAGAATGGTAAAGATGTGAAAATAAACAAATAGCATACATACTAAGGACACATTTGCGACTATTTAAAGAACGTTTCTCTAATATCACAAGCGGTGCTCGAAACCGTGGATGAAAAAAAGCTTTTTCGATATTAAAATTTACAACATCCATGCATCTGCTATTTACGTGTGTGTGCTAAGAAACTTCTTTCTTATAGCGATAAAAAACTGTGCAACACGAGTGTGGCCACCCTAGCCGGCCCGGTTCGGCGGCAGGGCGCATCGACGACTTTTGCGCTCGACTACTTTTCGCTTCTTGTCCCCGCTGGAACCGGTATTCAAATAAACTATTTCGTAATTAACTCAATTCTACAGATACACATAAAAACTCCCACTCGCAGACCAGGTTCGTGGGCTTCGTTCACTTCAGGCAAACACGACAGTAAAGAAAGTTGATCTCGCAGCAGCAGCACAGTTGTATGTAGGAGGTGCAACAGATCACAGCCAAAGCTCCCTGACTAGCTAAGAGCTTTGTTCCAGTTTCGTATGTCACGATCAATCAAATGCTAGAATCAAGTGTTCGATTAAATTAACTATTTAAACAACGGTGGCAATTCTTCGGGTTTTTTTTTTTGTAAACAGTCAATAACAACAAATTTAACTTGGCAACTTGTTCTTCTTCTTCGTTTACTGACCTTTAAGGTCATGCAGGCCATCGAAATTGCTTTTTAGACTGCCGATACCACGTAGTTGGTTAGTCAGTCCTCACTACGGATGGGATTTGAACCCCGGTCCTGCCGTTTGAAGACCGGCGGCGCTGTCGCCTACACCACCGGGCCGCCCCTTAGCTTAGCAACTAAAAGCTACAAATAGAATTTTCTGTTTTTCTTTTTGTGGCAACACATACCTCACATTGGACATAAATTTTACTGCGTTTTGTTATCACTTTGAACAAATAATACGATTTCAGTCCTCTAGTAACACTTGATACGTTTTATAGCACTGATAACGTATTAGATCCGGGTGCAATTTGAATGATGAAAACAAAAAATACTGAAGCACAGGCTCTAATGATTCTTTTTTGAGAATTCAAACCAGTTCTAATAAAACACACACATTTTATAGCTTCACTTTAACGCATAGTTTTACTTGTGGCGTTGTCATAGCTGTGGCTTCCATTAATTTTGATTGCCAATAAATTTCAGATCCCTATCGAGATCCATGCATCGCATTGCCGGTTTTTCAACACCAGTGGCATACAAGGGAAACATTCAATTTGTGCCTTCAATCTAAGCTTCATTGTGTTCGGTAAAACTTCGACCGAAAAAAGTATAACTTTACACACATTTCTCTATTAAATTAAAAAAGAACAACTTGGAATGAACCATTTAAGCGGATGGCGTTGATGTTGTTGTTGTTGTGTGGTTATTTCTGGAACGATGCCTCTTCCTTCAACCGGTTCCGCTGGATGCAATCCCGTCCCCGAATCCAGTCCAAAGACACACTTGCGGCAAGCAAACGGAGTGATTAATTGTGCGCTGCACGCATCGGGTGCGCTGCTGCTGGTAGAGTTATGGTTATATCAGACTTTCTTTCGGTTTAGACTAAAATCACAAATGCCGGGCTTTTTTTTTGACTGGCTTCGAGTAAGGCAGCAGCCGCTAGTGCCCTTTTCCACGTGCGGCCTTTAACGATCTACGGAGATCGTCTTATGGTTGAGTGCTTCCCCGCCGAGGCACTTAAACGTTCCCGGTTCACGATGAATAGAATGTACCGCAAAAGCCAGCTGTGCATTAACATTTCACTGATAATCTTTGACATTACGGTACTGTACGTAAGAGGGCATTCGTTTTGTTGACAAAGCTACATACACCACATCATGTACGTTCAACTGCAGAACGACAGAAGATGTTCTCGCTTATTTCCGCCATTTCTTCTTGATAGACCGCAAATATGGCTACACCCAGCGATAAGCATCAAGCCGAAGTAGTATTCTGTTCTGGTTCAATCAGCGCCAACCAACACTCGAACACTGTCTGAAACGCTGCTTATCTTGTTTGGTAGCCACCCAAACTCTGGTCCCAATCCATGGGAAGGAAAGTGTCGATAGTCTCTTTGCACGAAGTATGGCTATGCCCTTCCAAAAGCACAACTCACTCATCTCAAACAACGCGCTTGTCATGCGGGTGCGTTTCGGTACTAGTACGGGTCCGAAACAGATGAAAGGAACGGTTTCTTCGTGGCTGAATCATCGTACACAAATGGGTCACGATGGTATTTGTGTTCGTTATTATTAAAGCTTCTGGAGGTACGATCGTATGTGTGAATTTCTAGACGATAGACTTCAAAATGAACTGGGCGCCTGGTGAACGAAGAATATTGGTAAGAATCAGCAAGTGAACTGCACAAATCGATATTTTTATAAATAATTTACTACTTCAATCCGTGATGTACTACACCGACCATACTTATGCAGAAGGTCTTGTTGGGTAACGTGTTTCATCAATACAAAAAGGAAAGTGTGATGCTAGCGTGAAGCTTGTTACTCACGCGATAGTTCTTGCAGTGTTTATTTTTCCACAGTAAAACACAAAACAAAAACTACAAACCACACCACACAATGTTTTCATGCATCGCTCGACCCATATAAAACATGTGGTACCACGCAACGACGACAGTTCAGGGTCTCGTAAATTTGATTGCCCTCTTGGTGTCGGTCATTTTCATTAAACCACATCCAACCGCACCACCATCGAGGGTGACCGAACGCGGCACCGCCATCTCGTTAGCTACCTTCCTATTCGATCAGTGGACATTTGAAGGTAATAGCCATCGTTTTCAATCAACGCCAGGCGTTGCTATGCTGCATGAATGATCCATTTGTTTGCATTTTGTTGGCCTGCATCGCCCGTTACTGTATGCTGAGGGTGGTGGTTTGATGGTTAAGGTGAAAACGGCGACGGTCTACACACGACAAGACAAGAAGGGGTTCAAATCCTATCCGGACCGTTCCACCGGCTATCCAACTACGTGGTTACAGGGCCAATACAGGGTTTCCGAGGGGATTTAGACATGTGCGAAACATTTCTGGACGATGATCAAGATGAAGTGGACAACACTTCCGTCATCGTTCCAGGACGATGGTCTATTAGAACTGGGCAGTCATATTTGAGATGGTTGGTGAAACGTTAGCAAGCGTTTCGGGATACCGTTTGGCAAATAACTCGCCCACTTGGCAACAAATCGTCCACATGTTCCTGTTTGCGGACGACATGGCCATCGTGACGAAGGGTAGGACACCTGCAAAGTTGAAGAACAGCGCCCAACGTTCACTGTCCATAATCCAACAGTACGCTACCGACTGGAAAATTAAAATCAACCACGCCAAGACTCAGGCGATGATCATCCCTCATCGTCTGACAAACCGGCTCATCAACCCACAAACACACAACATCACCATAGACAGCATCCGGTTGCCGTGGAGATCCACGATCCGGTACCTCGGAGTCACTATTGACAACCGAATGCTGTTCCATCACCATACAAAACATACATCCATCCGCTTACTCATATTATTGAGGAAGTTATATCCACTCATCAATGGACGCTCCAAGCTCCATCCAGAAAACAAACAGATCGTCCTGCCCACAGCAACGAACGGCATTCCTGTGTGGCGTTCCTGTGCGAGGACAAATCTTCGAAAGGTACAAACTAGCTGCAACAGACTCCACCGACTCATCCTGGACGCTCCTCGCTGGACACGGCACCATTTGACGATATAGCAGACAACATCAGCAACCGGCTACAAGCATCAGCAGAAACCTCAACTCACCAACTGGTGCACAACCTAGTTTTTGGATGATAAGTTATTTTATAAAGTAGTTTGACTAGTTTTTGATTAGTTTGTAAGTTTGTACTAACATTAATCATGTAAATACTAACATACTTGACAATAAATACATTAATAAAAAAATCAAAATCGTCCAGAAATGCTTCGCACATGTTTAAGTTCTTCTCGGAAACCCTGCAAGAAGAAGATGTGTCGAGTTAGACTTATACACAGAAATACTTATGATACTTTGATACTTGTTCTAGAAGACATCAATAAAGCAAATAAAAGTAACGAATCAATTCAAAACATACTGAATTTTGAATGTATATTTTACAAAAATATTCTAAGGGATTTTTTTAAATAAAGGACATCGGATTGTTACAAGGAATTAGATAGTTGGATGGAATAAAATTCGAAGTACATGTTTCTCCACAATCAGCACATGGAACTGTTTTTTGTGATGTTAGAAGCAAAAATCAGTGAGCAGTGAGCACAAATCCTTGAACTCATGCTCGTACAACTTTCCAAACATGTCACGATGGTGGTCTTATGAAAACAAATCATATTTCTAGTTAAACTTACACCGAGACAGGCTTATAGCAGGGTCTTATATCAGGGTATATGTCTTTTGCTTCTTTTCCTTGGCTTAATGAGCGCCAAAATCACAAACACAGTTGTGCAATCAAATAGGAAATTAATGAAATAGAACGTACATTAAAAAAATCCAGAAATTAGACTTGTTCTGTGCTAGCAGAAACCCGTATCCAGTTTTATGACCGAAGCACAATTTGCGTGCGTCAATGGATCATATGATCCAGCACACTAGTGTGGTATTAGTACGAGCGACTAATCGTCAAAACATCAAGTCGTTCTCGTTTTCCAAAGAGTTGCAACAGTAGCTACACTTACACCAATATTGTCCAGCGGTTCGACGTGTACACACCGACTACTGCCACCGGCGGAACAAATGGCGCGAATTATTATGGTGCATGTTAGGCCTGCCCAATGCTTGGCCCACACCAATCCATGATGACGCCAGCAGTTTCGAATGAAAAGTAAAACTCAAAGCACCCACAGTATGTGCAGTTGTTGCAGAAACGCATCAATAGGAGGGAAACAAACGAAACGAATCGGTACAGCGCTCGACGATTCTATACTACGCCAAACGATCAAAAATATGGCGATATTCGTCGACCGTCAACCAACTCTGTGTGAAAAGATGCTTCTCACTTCTATGAATGCTTACAGCAAAATCAAAATACAAAATCCTATTACAAAGCCTCCCTCCCCCATTCAAAAGCAACAACGGCAGTGCAATACAGCTTATGATCATTTCAGATGAATCCGAATCTGATGCAGAACAACATGAACAGCTCCACTGTTCAAGCGACGGCAAATAAACGTGCCTTGCGTTCCTCCAGTCCAGCAGCTGTGGGAATGTCATCGGTGCATATGGTTTGGTTCCGGAAGCCTGAAATAAAAAAAAACGCAATGTGCTTTTAAGATGCATCTTTCGCCGGAAATTATGTTTCTTCCTCTGGGTGTGTTTGCACCACGTCTCATTTGCCAGAAGCGAGTGAGCATTTAAGCTGGAGTCAAAAACAAAAAAGGGAAATGAAAAAGAGGATCAGAAACCTCCACCTAAGCGAGCTCGTAATGATGAGTCAATATTGATGCAGTTCTCATCTTGCCCATCCGTGCACCCTTCCTGTAATCTCCGTCGACACGGATGACATCGTTTTGCTTCAGAAAAGGCCCTAACATGTCTACGTTGACATCCTCCATACAAATTTGAACACACAACAAAAGCGCGTTTAGCTTCTCTCGCTCAAGGCAAACTTCATCGCGACCGTTGGTGAACGGTGGTTTCGCTACATTCTCGCCACATCCGCCCCTCAGCTTCTGGACGGATGGAAGTGTTTGTGCACGCTGGAACAGCAAAACGTAAAAAAAAAAACAAGCATACACACAATCATCCACCGACCGGGCGGGCGTCTGCGCGCCGCGGAGAGGTGGTCTGGAACTGCTCAAGTGATGCTCGGCCACAGACGGGCGTTGTGTGGTGCTGCTGCTTTGAAAGAACGCTACTTATAGCCATTTACGCATTTTATCACTGTAACCTATACACGATTGACGACGATGAAGTCATTTCTCAATCGCACCCTGAGAATCCTATGAGTCAAGCTACTTGAGTGTTGGCGTCTTCCTCTTCCTTCTGATTACGTTACCCCCCCTTCTTTGCGCTCCCTTCAGAATTTGCAGGCGCACTTTACGATCAAGATAATGGGTGTGACAAAATGAGTTCATTGTAGGAGGTCATGGATAATGGCCAAATCAGACCAATCATAGCCATGAAGCCAATTGGAACGGAATGATTCACGCGCGACTCGTGATTCGTACCGAATATGCTAGAAAATTGTGTTCCTTTTGTGCCCATGTTTACCATCGTATTCTCCATGCGAGGAGGATACCCCTTTTTTCATGACTACAAAATCGGCAACAGAAAAAATATTTCTATCAGTAAACAAGCAAACGTACAGAATTCTAATTTATCGTTTTGTTTTGCAGTTTTATGATCAGGTACGAAATTGCAACCGTACCAGGCGGTTTCAGCACGTCCTGGGTATTTCCCATGGTTGCTTCTACGCGTGGTTGGTTCGCAGCAACGTGCGTGTGAAATTACTTGTTAAAGCTTGCTCACACAACCAACCATGAATGGTATCGGAATGCCCTTTGGAAGCAAAGTTAGAACGAAAACGACAAAAAGACACCCAACTGCCCATTGACTAATATTTTCATGCTACTTTATTTGCATTTTATGATACGGATTAAGGAACACGATAATGTGCCATCGCTGCGGGTCTTACGACCTTTAGAGATGATGCTGACAGTCTAGCGGTGGTTTCTTAAGGCCTGATTACCACATACAAATTGTCAAGACAAGTTGTCAATAACGGAAGATTCGAATTATGACAGCCGTTTGTGTTGTCAGTTGAAAAAAAAAACTTAACGTAAGGCAAGCTTACAAATAAACTGTCAAGAATTAGTATTCTCTAACACAAACGAAGACTCATATTTGTCAAACTGTTTTCCGTCAGCTATTCGAAACTGAAAGGCGCCAAACTCACTCGGTCCTGTGTGTGTTTCCAGTTCGTTTTCTTAAGCAGTTCCAACCAAAATGTGAGTATTTTACTTCAGAAAGGATCTTCCCGAAAAGGACGGGAAATAAAGTATCGTCGGGCATCGTGCTGCTCATTTGGTGCCATTTCTTATGAAATGTATTTGGGCGAAAACGTTTCTTCCAAAATATTTAAACACTTGTTAAATGCCACGAAGAAAGTTGCTTAAGCAATTGCTATATCTTGCTAGCTATGCTAAAATCTTTCCCGGTTCTATTTTGGGAAGTCCCCTCTACAAGAAACCGCAGGGTAGCAGCCAACATTTCTTTTGTTGGCTGCCAACATTTGTCAAACAGGGCGTGAGTCCTTTTGCACTAACAGGAGGAAACTTTGGCTTAATCTCATTAAAAATATCGAGGAAAATTTCCTTCGATACAAGAAAATTTTTCTGAAACCTGAAAAGAACAACCACGAGAACATCCAAAAGATCGATCATACTACGAAGCAGCCGACGTTGTTTAGTAAGAACTTCCGTTCTTTCATCAGCACTATTGCTATCATCGCTCAAATGATTCGAAAAATCATTTTCATATCAAAATATCAGGTAGAACACAAAATATCTTCTCCACTAGAACAGTTGTTTACACTTTTAGCTTTGTTTTTGTTGGTTTCATAACTTTGACAAGTTAATTTTGAAGATTTAACGAAAAAATAGCTTAACGAAACTTGTCTGTCATAAGAACGGTTTCATAATGCAAATTTATTTTCCGTTTGTTTTGAAGCTTGCTTGAGACTTTTCCTTTTGTACGAGATAATCAGGCCTTAAGTCAGCTTAACTTTGCCTTTGAATTGGGTGATTAAAATTATACTTCAAGTTTGGATCGAATTCAATATGCGGAAATAACTTGTGTTTATCCGAAGCGACCTCGCGACTTCGGAAGGATTCACTCACAATTGCAAACGGAAATTCACACTGACGAGCAACATTCAAATCATGTATTCCGACCACTTACCAGCACTTTCGCGAAGCGACGATCAAGTTCGCCGGCATCCGGCATCGGTTGCAGGTTTCGCGATCGTATGCTAGCCTGCCGGACGTGACAGCTCGACGTTTTCCAGGTGTCGATACCGCTGCTACCGGACGGGGAAGGAAGTATCGAGCATGGTTGCTGCTGAATGTCGGTTGACATCGAGGGATAGTTGGTCTCGACGATCACACTATCCTTGCTGAGCCGGCCATTATTGCTCTTCTCTGAACCCGCTCCATGCGATGAGACCGCAATGCTGCTGACAGCTTTTGACGATGCTAGACCCATCTTGGCCGGCGGATTGCGGTTTTACTTTTGCCAATACTTTTGCACGCAAACGTTTGCCGCTTGCAAACAGTGGCAGTGAACTATTATGAAGTATTTTTGTTGTTGTTTTGTTTCACAGAAACGTTTGTTTGGTTTACTGTAACATATTTGGCGCTCGCTGCGGCGAACCCAATAGCTGACCGTTTACCATTGATACCGCGTTGATGATGTATGAACAAACACTTGAATCACATCTTTTTATCTTCAACAAACACACTCTATAAACTTTTTACACCGGATTTTTTAAAAACATTTTTGTAGCCTTTTGTAGCCATTTCTTTTCACATCCACTTTTTCACCAAGAGGACACATTTCCTACCGGATTGAAAGTCGCCTTTAAATCACATTTCAACACAAACTAACGCTGCCACACTGTTCACTGTTGTTGAGATTCCACCGCACATTAACGACTCACAGCATTTAGAGTTCTTATTACGATACCAACCATGTTTTAGTAGCTGCGTAGGAGAGCACACCAGATAACGCACGAAACATCACCCTGAACACATTAAATCTGAACGCTGAAAGTATAAAACGAACATTTTACATTTCCCATTTAGTACAGACGGCGCGATGCATTTACACGTTCGGCTTAGGGACGCCACGGTTCCTGTTGCTGCTGCTGCTGCTGGTTTTATGGTACAACAACTAACCGTCACACCGTCACACCGAATGTCAACCAAGCACACATTCACCGTCACAACTTGATCGTTCCTAACAGCAGACAGCAAAGCCCGTTTAAAGCCCCCTACACACCATCATCATCCACGCGATCATTATTGCGCGAATCACGCCTACCGGAAGTTATTGCCATATGCGAGATGAATACACACGCATCACCACCGCGCGTACGCTTATTCCGGAATGGTACCAAAAAAAAAAAGGGGAGGGAGGGGGGTGGGGGGGGGGGGAGAAGTTTTGTTTGTACCCGGAGGAATCCAACAATAATAATATCGCGATCTTGAGGAAATTTACAACCCCGGAGAAGTGAGTGCCTGAGTGAGAAAAGGAAAATTTGAAGCGAAACAACCAAAAGAAGAAGGTTCAACTTCCGGACAAGGGCAAACGTTCAAAAACCTTCGGAACCACTCGAATGCTCGTAATGGATGTACAGCTAGCTACACACCTTTTTCGCTGCAATTAAAGGTACCATACGCACAATTGATCGTTGGTTTCGTTTAGTTGTTCTGCGTTGTGCGCGAATGAACTTATGCTTACGCTTGTACGCTGTTTTCCGGCCATTGGGAGTTTTTTTCGTCTTCCGATGTTGAAGACGATCGTATAGCTGTCATTAAAAACATGATCGTTGGTTGTGTATGTGGTCAGATGCAGATTTGATCGTTCCATTGTGTTTATTCTTTTATTAAGTATTTATAAGCTGTACAATTTTTAACTACAAACTTATTTTTATTTTATTTCCGGGCAGTAGAATATTTTCTTACTGTCACGACAAAGCACGTGCAACTAGAACAGTGTACAAATAAATCAATCTAGCTTATCATACTGCAAAAAGGCAACACAACAACAAAACAGTCTATATAGAACACGTTCCTCAATGAAACGTGTCATTGCGCCAGTAGTTTGCAAGCGACAAAGCTAAGGAAACCAACTCAGATTCTATTTCATGTGCGGAAAAACAACGCGATGTCATGGACAGTACAATAAAGATGAATAAACTTCAAACTGACGCTAATAAATAGCATACTCTTGTGCAATGCTGCAGTAATAATGAGTTGTTAATCTTTCAATTAAACAAAATTTAATTTCACGTGGTATCGCATACAAAAACGCGTAACATGTAACCGATCGGTGAAATAAAATAATTCATGACCCTTTTTTTGTGTGTCTGCCCAAGACATGCTTGGTTGAGTGCAACGCCAATAGGGTTGGTTGGGTTGAACAATAAATACTGCTCAAGCGCAACGAAATGCATCGCGACGCATTATAAATTGCTAACGTAATCAGGTAATGCATTAAACTAGCCTTCATGAAAGCATCGTATTAGAATATTAAATATTATATCAATACGTTCAGGATGTTTTTTCTTAAGGAATAAAAACACAAATTGAAACTTTCCTTACCGATGAAACGAGTTCAAAGGTTGTGAGTAAGACGATCATTTGTGAACTTTTCTGTTCCTGTTGTTAATCCAACAAGGCGCATCCAAGCAGCCTTTGCATTAATCCAAGTAGCCTTGGCGATCTAAAGCAATGCTTCAAAACGTGCGTGATTGAGACCATTTATTGGACCAACATTAATCCATGCTTTTGGCTGTAACTTTGGTGCGTCGTACAACACACAAGCACCAACCACAAGAGATCTCGCACTAGATTTGGCAAAATGCTGTACGACGATGTTAGAATGGTCGCGTGACCGCGTACACCCGAAACAGGCTACACACGGGCAGTGTTTGGAATTGAAGTTTCATGTCTAACATCGTTTATGATGAGGCACCACGACGACGCTACAACACGCTGTGCAATGCATTAGCATAGCGAGCCGGCCAGATATTTCGGGGGCTTTTCAACGGCCATGTTCGTTCCCTTTCAAATGGGTTCGTCGTTCGCTTTGCCGCACCGTATGTTTCATTCATTCTCGTTTGTGAGGTTCGTTCATTCCCGTCCTGCGGAAACACACACCCTTCCGGCAAGCTCGAACTCGGATGGGATCTCTTTCCATTCTTCCTTCCTGCTGCAAAACAATCCATTTTTCTCTTGTTCAATCGAATCGATGCGGGAATACCCAGCTACATCGTTTCCACTTTCATCACTCCGTAGGCCGTATTTCCACCATGATCGGAAAGCTTCCTCAATGTCGATCGAGCGTTAGAAAAAATGGTACAGAAAAAGAAAAAAAACAACCCCAGCGCGTTTAATAACCTGGCGGGGAGTGTGATTATTTTTCGATTTTCACTCACTCACTTTTGGCTAAATTCACGATCGGCTAAAAACGGCGGTCGTTGTAATTAGAGGAAAAACTGCTGATGGTGGTCCCGGGTGGATCCGTCCATCCGTACAACTCGATCGAACGGTGGTGTCTCAGAAACGCATTTGAAGATTGCTTGGATCAAAGCTGCGAAAATAAGTTATTCACAAACGAACCAACAAAAAAAAAAGCATGGAATGAAATGGAGAACCGAGGGGGCACAATCGGTTCATTATTTCTATTTTGGCTTCCCAACATCAACAGCTTTTGCAATGTTTCGGAGAAAAGGGAAGTGCAAAATTATGCTACCAACACCGTAATCGGTATCTTTTACAATTTTCCTCGACTATTTTACATCCCAAATGAGCAACAAATGTGTGAGCATTATCTGTTTTGTGGGATGATGAAATATTCAACCAATTACATTAAAAGGTTACGAAACATGAGTGAGCCAAAGTGAGCCAACGGAAAAGCATTTTGGGTAGGGAGAAAAGAGGTAGCGACATGTTGATCGTTGGTGAAAAACAGTTCGATTTTAAAGGAACCATTTTCTGAAAAAGTTTTTCTTAAGCAGCAGTATATTTGTTCCGGTTTGTTATCACATCATTAAACGGAGCAATCACGTCGCAGATAAATTAGGCATCGCCTACGAAATGAAGCTTGTCTGTTAAAATACGAACCATATGGTTGAGTGCATCTACCCCAAAAACAAATACCCAACACTGTGTGGAGGGAAGAGAACATTGCACAGAAATAGCAGTCCATCAAACAGACATCCGACCTCGTAACGACGCAAACGCAGATGCAACAACGACAGCAGCCCCCAGCCACCAGTACTCAGCATTACCCAGAACGAAACGGACGCATACAAAAGCATCGCGTTTTATGTACAAATCGTTGAACTTTGCTTCACCACCATCAGCCCGGCCATTCCCTTTCCACGGCTTAATTTTGGATGCACTCTACCAACATCTTCCAGCAGAGCGCCGTACAGAATCAAACAAGAGCAGAGCGCTTTGGGGACGGACGATGCAAATGTGTAGAACGCAGCCAGCAGACTATTAGTGAGGCTAACACACGAATCAGAGAAAGCCATACCCAGTCTCAATATTCACCCACACACAAGCACATAATTTCATCTCCATTGTGCATCAAGGATCTCGGTTTCTGCCGTCCGGTTGTATCTGATCGCGCGCGCGCGCTCGTCCATAAGGCACCGAGACCGCAGCAGCCCCGCAGTCAGCACGACGAACGATACTTTGGCCGCAGCAACAACAGCAGGGGAGCAGTGTACAGCGAGGTTAGGGAACAACGGAGGCTTAAACTCGTTGCCCGAACCATTCGATCTTCAACTGCATCTGTTTGATTTGATGCAGCAGTGTACAGTAGGGAGGTGTGTAGGAAGTCAAACGGCAAGACGTAAGGGCCACAAAAGACGCTAGAAACGCCGCTTTGATGATAAACAAATGAGCTTATAGATGGTGGTAAACACTTCTTCGTTCCTTGGCACCGTTACGAGTATATTGCATTTTTAGCTTTAGGCAGTTTTCTTATTCTTTTACTTTCTAATGCTTGCTTTATCAACATTGAAACGGTATTTTGAACACCTTTCAACGAGCAAAATCTCAACTGAATTTGGTTGTTTTGAAAAATATTTTTCACTACAGAAAGTTGATTTTTTTTTAAGTCTGGACAACAGTTTCCCATATGTTGGTAAATATCATCCAACATTAAGCTGTAGCTTTAGAATTAAACACTTCAAACAAAAAAACAAAACAACAATTAATTGATCGTTATTTCACGATAAACTTGAAAATACGAGGACTGTGGGGAAATACTTCAGAATTCTTGGACTAACATTAACATTTCCCACTAACATTTCCTCGACATGGTTCAAGCCCGGAAAGGATTTAAGACCGGTCCCGCAGTGTTTGCATATTCCTGTAATGTATTCCTGGAATAAAGCACTGATTTAAAAAAAAATCTTTATAAACAAGAACCTTTTTCTTCTTCTTGTGCTAACGACTGACTTACTAAGGTCACGCTGATCATCTAAAGGCATACTAGGCTTACTGATACCACATGGTTGGATAGTTAGTTCTCACTATGGGGGAACGGTCCGGATGACATTTGAATCCCGGCTCTCCCAGTGCTTAGAAATTGTTGCCATTGTCCTCACAGGTACCCAACATTCACAAACACCCGAAAACGAAACGGGGTCGATGCATTGAGCAGGGAGAGCACGCAATGTGCCGACCCGTGGAACCGTGGAATGTGACGTACTAAGAAGGGTTGGGGTAGTACTGGCTTTAAACCGGCTTTTTTCTTACTTCCATTTTGATTCCAGCTTTCGAGGGGGTGGGGGGATTCTTCTGTGGTTTTGGAGCCTCGCATCGTTGGGTGAGAAGTCTTATTTGGATACATGGCACGTTAGCCTTCGGTATATCTCTAAAGTGTGTGACAGTATGAGCTGCCCATCAGTGTATGCCTCTAGAATCATCGACGCGCTCAACGCGTTCATCCTGCATGCGCTCAATAGGAAAACCGGATTAAATGTGACATATAAAAGGTAAATGGTTTTACTTCATTTTACTTCCAACATAAATTGGCGCAAGTAAGCAAATAAGCTAGTGTGGCATAATACCTTTAACAATTTGCAACAATTATTCAGCGATCAATTTGATGTATCACGCCCTACAGGCAATATGCAATCTGCATCAGAATGCATATTTATGCATTCCACTCACATCGCTACGGATACTGTTTAACGTACGGACGCATGCATACATTCGTAGCGTTTAGCGTACAGAAACGCATTTGTGTAGAAATAATCCTCACCATCATCAAACGTGCACCATCTGTGCACGCGGTCATGCCAGTTTATGTCCTTTGCACACACTTGCATTTCTTCCCAAACAGGATTGCATTCTTTGCTATCTCGTTTCCTTCTACAGACGCGCGTGCACGCACACCACAGCATCACAAATGCATCTCATTCCTTGTGTCGTCACAGATGTCACTAACACACGCACACTAAACAAAACATTGGCAACTGTATTAGCTCAAGGAGAGGAAGAAAAAAAAACACCGGTTCCTTTGTTATGTTGCACGCACTCCAAAAAATACGACATAATAAATTCTTTCCATGCGTGTACGTAACGAACGCACACGAGGATTTTCACAAATTTGAACCACTTTTCGTATAGCGTGTATATCGTTTCACTAAATTTTAGGTTCAAATCATACGCGACAGCAGACACGCAATGGATGACCTCGACCACAGAATCAACGATCATCTCTTTTGTGTCCGTACGCAGCGTGCAGCGTCTCCCCCATACGAACGAATGAACCAGCATGAGAGAGCGATAAAGAGAGAGGGAGAGAAAAAAAGAGCCACAAAATAGCACGACACACGACGTTCAAAATCTGGTTTGCACACGCAAGAAACACGGAGCCAGACCCATAGGCAAAACATAGCGAACCACACACACAATATCGGCGTAACAGCATAAAGCCCACACAGTACGCAGAGCGTTGCTACGGTTCCGAATCCGATCGAGTCATCGATAAGGCACAGGAATTTGTCCAGAATTCCAGAAATTGATGACCCTGCCCTTCAGCACCGACCGCTTCCAGAGACCGCATGTGTGCACTGGCGCACCAGTCTGGCTTTATTGAATGTGAGTTGCACAATGAAGGATGATGCCGTTTTTTGGCTGGCATTTCACACCCGAAACGCACGTTTTGCGTACACCATTCTTACATTACACCACATTTTAATAGATAAATCAAACACACATTCGAGCCACGCACCGATTTCCATATGCAACACATTAATATTTTCTGCACTTGGTGGATTGTTTGTAAACAACTTCACTTACTTCAATTAAAACTTTTTATGTATTCACCTTAGGACAAAAAATAACACTCACAAGGACAACACGATCTTTCTCGCTGGGATCTCGACAGCAAACTGTACGCGGCGGTATCTGCCAGTTCGACAATGATCATGGATTCGATGCCTATAGCCGAAGCAACCACCACATAACGGCGGCTATAGATGGAATGCAAGTGACACGCACACGTTCAAAGCTGCCAACCGTATTCCCTAGAAGCAGAACTTAAGCAGCGATTACACGTTGCAGATATGCATATTCATGTGCTAATAACGGTCGATACGGGCGGTTTTTCAGGGGAAAAAATATTCAAAAAGATTGAGAACACCGGAATATTATGTACTTTCTCTACATATAGTTGTTTTCAATCTTTTCTTAACGTTTCGACTTTTATAACTTAAAAAAAAGTTGTTGTTACTAAAATTTCTAGTCAATATTCGTAGGCAGATCATGCTTTGAACGTATACGCTTTTTAATAGCTGTTTTAAAGTTCCAAAGTCCTTTACTCAGAGTTGTAGTGTAGACATGTTTGGGGAATCCTTTTTTATCAGCTGCGAATATTTTCAACAGTATTTTAACCGATTCTTTGCCTCTGTTTTCTCCTAGTACGCATAACTGTTTATTTAAGAAACACATAACTATTTTTCAAAGCAATTCTTTTTTATGAAAAATGTTTTACTTCCTTCGGTAATATTATGCTTTAAAACTACACTTCCGTAGATTTTTGTACAATGAATTCATGCTTTGTTATACTTGTACACACTTACGTTCTACACCAAAATCGTATTGCATGGCCTTGGCTGATATTTTTTAGTTAGATGGAATTTTACAAGATTCCTTCGTCACTATTAGCAGATACATCGTCGTCATCTTCTCCCTTATCTAATGATTCTTGTTTCGGAGAACTATTCGTTAGTGGATTAGATTTCCGTTGCAAATACTCCCACGGATCCTCCAGCATAGATGGGTGAAAATAGTCCCCGATATTATACGATTCGCTGTTCATCTGACGATGGAATTACACCGATTAACATTAAGAATTTCTTGCTTTCATAGCGCTAGACCTCACATACCTGATGTCTCTGTCGGTGGTTGTGTTGCGGTCTATTTCCTCCATAGCGTTGATTTCTATTATTATGTCCTCTCCAGTTATGACCAAAACCGAGGCGTTTACCCGAATTAAAACTCGCATTACCTTGCTCAGTTTTATTCGTAAGATCCTGCGAAAAATGGCCTGAGCGCTCCTGGTATGGAGTATTGTCCGGCCTGTGACGATAACGCCCATCGTTACCTTTGGCTCGTAGCAGCATGTGCTTTGGCTGGGCAGAGTAATAATTTCTTGCTTGGTGCGAAAAGTTTCCACGCTGCTGGGGTGTGCTAAATCCTAACGGATTGAACCGATCCGTGCTTGGATACAGGGGAGGACTTTGGTCGTTGTAGCACGTATAGTTTGTGCCAGGTTTGTGATCCGTGGGCGAGGACATTTTGCATCCAATTCTATATCCGAAAGACCGTCTGCAATCAAAATCTTTTACCTTTGGGCCGTCTAACAGTATCTTCTACACCAAGCTTTCGTTATTATTGTTTACCCGTTCGCAGCCAGCTGCTTGTTTTTCTTTTTCTTCACGAAATGTCACTTACCTTGACGTCAAGGGGTAGAACAGTGGAATAACGATGAATTTCATAATTTCAAAAATATCTAAAAAATACCCTTAAATACCTTCAATCATTGTAAAACATAAGTTTTTGAAGAAATTATTACCATTTTCTTACAATTATAATGAAATAAAATACTCTTTTATGATGTTTTGAGAACAGAACTCAACGCAGACAGAGTGCCCTACCCCCTTAACATGACAAAAAGTGCATGATTGTGATTTGTGGTTTGGCCGCGAAATGAAAAACACGGTAATCCGGTTGCGCATTGTAAATAAATATCGCCTAAAATGTGTTGAATTTTTAATGTGAGCGGTGAAAATCTTTCAAATATGGTCAATTTATGTAGTTTGCTGCTGAAATACAACAACTTCAGCCAAGTAGAGGACGATATCTTTGTGTACATCGATCGAATATTGGAAAATGCTTTTGGTAAGGTGGCGTACAACAGCGTCCGAAATACCTATCGGCAAAATGAAAACATTACCTATTTCAGAGATTCACAAAAGACAAACAGAAGCAAAAAAGGAATTAGCATGTATGGAGGAAGAAATAGCACAAAAACAGAAACGTTTACCCACATCCAATGCGCTCGATTTAAGATCACCGATAAAGAAACGCAAAGTACATTCGCTGGATTCATCACTATCGGCGTGTAAAGAGAATGTTTCGATGCTGGAAGATTCGACCATTTTTCCACACAAATCAGATTCTGACGTATCGTCAAAGCTCGAGCAGAATATATTAGATTCGGATGAGCCCTTCTTCGCCCTTACTCAAACGCCTCCTTCACCGGCCGTACCTCCATTGAGAGAAATTGTTTCTCCTCGAAATGAATCGTGTTCCAAAACTGCTATACGTGCAGCAAAGCTTTTGTTTGCAGAGGAAATTAAATCTCCAAAGCAGATCATTCGCGAGAGCCGATTTGGCAAGCATTTCAAGGATTTGAAAGTATCTCCCGTTGCGACAGAGGACAAACCTGTCGCCCCTGCAACAACAAGCGTGACTCCTAATGGTAAATGGACGGGAAAGAAGTGTAAGGAGAAGATGAATTCACCCAACGCAGAAGTAACTCCGGTCGGACTTAAACGGTTCCATTCCCTGGCGGACAGTAGCTCTCGTTTTCATCAAGCCAAGCTTAATTTTGTACGTCAACCCAAGCATTCGCCAGGAAACTCGGAATTGGAACATGCGGGAGATGATACGCTGTTTAGTGATTTTGTTATACCAACACCACCGTCGGTAGCGAGTAAATCGAAGTTTTTGAAAAGCTTACGAATGAAAAAGCAATCCCCGATGCTTTTGAAAGGACAAAGCGATACAGCGGGGACTAAAGAAAGGTGCTCTGGTGCGGCCGTATCATCGACGAATGCTGGTGAACAATCTGGCACCGTTCCTGCTTCTGTACTCCAGAATGATGAAGGCTTAGATGACATCAACCAAACGTATTGTCCTGGAGTGGAATCAATCAATCGAATTACAACAGATGTGTCAGTAAAGATAAAGCAGGAACCCGCATCACAGCGAGAAAAACGCCAACAGTTAAATTTTCCCACGACCAAACAGTCGGATTGTGTTACGAATCTGCAGCAAATAGATAATAGAGATTCTGAAACGGATGAAGTTATACTGTTACCGTCTGCTTGTCTGCAGTCCGTTGTCAGTGTCGTTGATTCACCAAACGACCATGACAACTTTGTGTTCGAATTGAACAACGAAAAAACTAAGCGCGAGTACGATTTGGGGTGTTTAGCAAATGACCATGGATGGAGCAACAACCTGCAACGGTAGTTACGATTTTATTTACTTATTTATTAAATCCATTATCTGCCCCAGGGTTTTAACAATTATATCAATTAATAACTAGGGTAGGGGAAGAAGAGATATGAACATAACTATGATGGTAGTTGGTAGAGGAAATTTTGGAGTGAATGAGACGGGGACGGAAGTAGGAAATTGGAAGATGAAAGTCAAACATTTGATAATCCTTATTGAATGTGCCGCAAGCTTTAACGAAGGATTTTTATTTAACGAGGATTGTCAAGATTTTATCTCAGCCATGGCCAGCAAACGGCAACGGAGAGGATAGGAAGGCATAGAGAGGCTTAGAACAAGAAGCAATGCAACATATTAGGCTCTCAATTTTAAATATTTCATTCTTTTTCTTACAGAAATCATAGCGAGTTCGGAGGACCATCCGGAGCAATCAACCCGTTCAATCGTAGCTTTGGTCATCTGAGAGAAGGTTTGTGCAATGATTGTATGAAACTATATAAATTTCATGCGGCGCGTGGTGTATCGAACGACGCAGCACGTTCGAAATTGCCACGTAATTGTCGTACCTGCCGATTGGCTCAACTTCACAGCACGCCACCCGGGTTTTGGGATCCTGATTTTCTGCCTACACCCGAGTAGCTTGATGATGGTGTTTCGGTTCACAGTTGCCATCCAAGAATGCCATATCACACACGCGTTATTGTAAAAAAGCTTCGTTAAAAATATATCCTAGGTGTTTACTGAGGCCACCAATTAACGACTTACTTGATACAGATGGTGGTGGTTTTTTTTTTTGCAAAGAAACCAAGAATAGCTTTAAATTCAAAACAATAATGCATTTTTTATTATAGCTACGATAAAGTCATTATCAATCAATATCATTTCTTGCGCAAACTGGGTGCTTGATCTTGATGTCCTTTTTTGTCCGTTTACAAGTTTCCACGTTTTTCTTGTTCCGCTTCAATCGCTTCGAACAGTGCCTTAAAGTTGCCTGCACCAAACCCCTGTAGAATAGAATTCCGGTTAGCATTAGAATTGCGGTTAGCGTTGGTTGCACTACTTACATTGTGGTTGTGCCGTTGAATCACCTCAATGAACAGTGTCGGCCGGTCCTGCATGTTCTTGGAGAATATCTGCAACAGATATCCGTTCTCGTCGTAATCGATTAGAATTTTCAGCTCCTGCAGCACAGCCATATCCTCCTTAATCTTCACAGCGCTCGACTTGAGCCGCTGGCGCAACTGGTCGTAGTACGTGTCCGGGATGGACAGAAACTGTTGGCCCCGTGCGCGAAGGTTGCGAATCGCACCGATGATATCGCTGGTGTTGAGCGCAATGTGCTGCACGCCGGCACCACCGTAATATTCCACGTACTCTTCGATTTGCGATTTTTTCTTTCCCTTTGCCGGTTCGTTGATAGGCATTTTGATCGTTTCCTCGTAGTTGGTCATTACAATCGAGCGTAGGGCCGAATACTCCGTATGGATCTGGCTATCATCCACCGACCAGAAACGGTGGAACATCAGCATCTTCTCGTACCATACGGCCACCGATTCCATCTGCAAATCGGGCTGATTACCGACGACATGATCGATAAAGTTCAACCCGACCTTTGGTAGCGTACGGAGCAAAACGTCTTCGTGTAGCGGTGGTTTGTATCCGGGCAAAAATAGGCCCCGGTAGCGATGACGCTCAACAAAAGTGTGCACGGTATCGCCGTACGTTTGCACCGTTGCAAACCGAACCGTACCATGCTCGTCGGACTCTTCCCAAACATCGCGCACCACTTTGGCGCCACGCTCCTTTGCACGGCGCACAATCACGTCGAGGTCCTCTACCTCGAAAGCAACATCCTTAACTCCGTCTCCGTGTCGTACCAGATGATCTCCGAGTTCACGATGACCCGGCTCGTAGGCCGACACAAACACGAACACGATCCGGTTCTGGCGGACGGCATGCTTTACCAGATGTCGGCTTCCGGTCTCTAAACCCTGGTACGCAAAGTCCTCGAAGCCAAATCGCGCCGTATAGTAGCTAGCCGCCTGTTTGGCGTTGCCCACGTAGAAGGTAATGTGATCAAACGAAAGAAACTTTCCACCGTCTGGTTTGGGGCCTTTATCGGTGTATGTGGTCTAAGGAGATGGCGATGCCACACGGGAGTTATAACAGCACGTGGGATAAAATGGACAGATGTAATTATATTTTATCTACTACACAACACGCTCACTTGTACACCAAATCCACTCACCATAGTATGGAATGAAAAGAGCTACGAACTACAGAGTAAAATCCAATCAAACACACTAGAGAATTTTCGGAAATGAATTCCTTAACACAGCACTTTGAATAGCACTCAAATGATCCTTCGTCACTACGTGTAGCCTGTCGTAAGCTCACCTTAAACAAATACTGATCCCAATCCTCCCACTGTTGGAATCTTTTATAGTTTCAGTTCCAGATCCACCGCACCATGTCATCCGCGCCGAGGCACCAAAACAGGTCGTCTCCTAGAAGTGTTATTTTTACTTTACTACAACCAACTTCGCCATCGATCGAGGTCCAAGTCTTGGGACAAGTTTTAAGATCCTGTTTTTCGAAAGAACAAACGCTGTTCCTAACGTCCACCAAACGTTCCGGGCGCCGCTGACGCTGTTGATAGGGCTAGTGGAATGAATTAAAAAACGATATGACGCGTCCCCAGTTGATAATATTCAAAACCGGTCGTCGAGGGTGTATCACACCGGTATCTGGCATAAGGTTAGGCTGTTAATAGTAGAACTTTCTCGTTGCCATCCTACAAATACTTTCCCTGGAAACATCTTACGAGCTCCGACAGACGACGAGGATCGTCGCATACCTGTTGCTTCTACGGTTTTGGAGCGTTAGAAACAATGATCGTGCGAAAGTTGCACTTGTTGTTTACACGTGGAATCCAAACGATCTTGCAATGAATCAGCGTTGAATATTAAATATGCGATGGCAATGAAATGCCTTTCAAATGTTCATGCTGACGACGCTGCCGGATAGCGAGCCCATGCGCTATCCAGGTGTGCTCGGCACGGTGACCGCGGGCATATTAAACATTGGTAGTAACTTTGTTGTTGTGGACGAGCCTCCAGAATGTTGTTTACATCTACGTGATACTTAGTGTGTCGACGTCGTAACTACAGCATGGCTAGCAAGGCATTTGGTGCGGTATTTTGCATGTTGTTTTCGTTATTTCAAGCAATCGCATGTGTGTATTTAAGCATTCCATTGTTTTATTGTACAAAACTTTTGAAGTATTAGATTTTTTCATTAATTTTGTAAATGTTTACAAACACTAGACGGCGGTGGAAATAAGACAATCGATTAAATTTTGCTCCTCTACCAGGCAGATGATTATAGAGTAGTCTTTGGACTTCAATTGCAGTTCTTCCAATTTGTTAGCCACCTACCGGAAGCTTAAACATATCGATCGATAATGCTGTAATATGTGGGTTGTACATATAATCCATGATACAAAATTGATGAAATCAGTCTCTTTTTTTTAAATTTTATTTTTTCGATAATCGGTGGAAGAAGACATTGCAAAAGAAGAAAAATGTTTTATTGCATCGCGGTTCAAACATCAAACATTTCGAGCGATGTTCCAGTTTTATTTTGTGTCGTTAAATCGCGTCACCACGATCAGTCGATGGTGTTTTCCAGTTTCCTCTCTTTTACATCGGATGTTTTCAAACGACCGGCAATGCAGTCGCGTTCTATTGTTGCTGTTGTGTTGTGTTCCAAAAACATCCACACCTTCACACAAAACCGGCTTGTTAGGGACCGGTTTTTTTTTTTGTGTGTGATACGTCTAAAAAATGTTTGTTTGGTGAACCAGAAAGGCGAACCGAGTTACAGGGCATGATTTTATTTTGCTTAATCATGATCGTTTATTATGGTGGTAGCATAACTAACTCTCGTTGTACAAAGAAATACAGATGGTTCAACGTAACGGGAATTTATTTGGATTGAATTATTGAATACTACGATTGGAAATGTAACAACATAAAAATTAAATATGTTTTATTCTATAACGATTGATGAAGCTACGACGATGCTAATCCTTACATAATTGTCGATGTTGCCTATTGATTGCGCATTGCTTCGTTTGATATGCGTGGCTGATTAAATTCAATACATGTAACAATTTTTCACCAGAAACAACTCGTCCTACGGCTTCTGTGTTCCGAAATACACAAATAGTTGAAGTTGCCTAATGATTGCCAAATAAGACACAATCGGTAGAAATGGATCTTCCCATCCCATCAGAGAGCGAATCAAACATGGATCAATTTGGATGACGATTAACAGCGAATAAAATGTTCGTTTTGGTGTTTGGCGCCGTGTACTGCATAAGGGGAAATCAGCTGGAAATGTTTACCCGTTCTGTGACCTACTCTTAAAAGCGTATATTGGAGGAACGTCCATAGTTTAGTGATGTCGGAGTAGTGTATACGCGCTACTACTTCTACTGCTACCACTACTCTTCCACTGGTTGTTGATAATTCTTTTTCCGGAACGAAGCCAATCGCATCCGTTCAACCTGCAAGGCCTGTTCCAGCTCCAGCACCTTCACCTGTATCTCCATTTCCTTCGTTTTGGCCTGATGTACCGTGAGTGTGCCGAGATCAAGGTCCTGCGAATCTTCGAGCCGCTGGCTACAATCTTTCGCCGTGGCAACAACAATTCCGGTGGCCTGCGTAACGTTCTTGGACGCTGTGCCAAGCGCCGTTAGGTTGGTGCTGGAACGGGGAGCTTTCACCCGGCTGGCCACTACTAGCTGTGCCGTACAGGCTGCGATCTCCTGTGCGGCAACCACCAAATCCAGCTGATGTTTGGCTCCACCAGCAACCGTTTTGTTTGCCGCAGTACTGTGAACGAACGAGGTATTCGATGGTTATTTGATGGTTTGACGATTCTACAATTTAACGTGATTGTTGAACGTAACACTTACACCAAAAAGTTGGCACCCTGAGCCACACTCTTTGCCGCCGAAATCAGTCCCTCCGTCCATTGGTGGTTGCGCTTGTAGAATTCCTTGGCCGAAGCAGTGCCCTTGCCGAGGGCAACAATTTCCGACTGCAGCAAGCGTGACTTCTGAACCAACACTCTGATTGCCTGCATGAGACTCGTGCACGCATCAAGAATCTTTTCATTCACTTCCAGCTTAATACCCGAATCGGAGGCACGGGACTTTGATAGCATTTCCTGCAGTGGAATTTTTATTCGTTGTTGTATTAATACACATAATCGTTTAACGCATTTTCATTTCGAACAAACCTGAATACGGGACGCTGCTTCCTCGATCGCTTTATCCATGCTGGTCAGCTCAGATTCAACCATATCACCCAAATTTTCGGTACCATCGGTTTGCTTGCCCAGATCAACGATCATGGTCGTTACCTCTTCAAGCTGCACCTTCAAATCGGTGATACGCTCACTGACCGTGTTGGCTTCGCTAGTTTTTTGCAGCGATTGGAAGAGAGTCGTGATCGATTGACCAAGTTTTTTCAGTTCTTCTGCAATGCCTGAGGAAATGAAGAAAAAAGCAGGTTAACTAACAAATCCGTTCCATAAGAGAATTTTTAGATTTTTGTGCCGTTTGAAATGACATACTTATAAGTAAAATACTCACGAATAAGGTCAAACATAAGTACGAAGTAAGATAAATGCATGCAGCAATTAAAGAAAATATGATTTTCTTAAAAAAGTTAAATTCTGATATCGACGACTTATCAGTCAATTACTACGTATTGCTTATAAAAAAATACATGAAGAGTTTTTTTTTAGCAATAGCGATAAAAAACAAAATATCTAATAATAAATTTAATTATCAACCGAGTATGCCCGGGATAAGGCAAAGAGAATAAGAAAGAAATGCCTTATCAATATGTGAAAATCTACTCAACACAAGCGGTGTTGACAATACGGCACTGGACCGTAATAATCAATTGTAAGTAAATAAATAAATAAATTTAATTATAAAGATTGTTGAAATTGCAGTAATAATTAGTCGTCGAAATGCACAAGCTTTAATACTTACGTTCACCGCTTTCAATATTAGCCGATCGGTTGCACACCGTCATGCCCTGCACGTGAGCGGAAGCTAGCAGATGGGCACCGATAATAACTTTTCTTGCCAGCGATTCAACGTTCGTTGAGTTATCCTTCAGGTAGTTTTCATGCACCATTTTCAACTTGGTCAGCACCTCCTGCAGCTCCTCGGCAATCATCAGGAAGTAGGTGGGCGTTCCTCCAGCACCAGGCATTTCATTTTCTCCAATGGCGCGTAGAGTCAGCTTTTCCGACGATTTAATGCACGCTTCCAGCAATGTGCGGAGCGCCGTTTCGCCACTGATTTTGCTATCGATCAGCGCAGTTTCCAGGGTTGCGACTTGCCCCAGTGCGGCCTGCAGCTTCTGTTCGGCTTGCTCCTGTTGGTGAAGTAAATCTTGCAGATCAAACTCGACTGATTCCTTTTCGGAAAGCAATCGTTCCATATTTGCATCTAGACTCTGTGGGTACAAAATCCAGCATCCAAACACAATCGTTGTAGTTGCACCGGGGGCGTAAGAAACAATAAAAGGGAAACGTAATTAAAAAGTGTTTTTGTGTTTGATCGTTTCACTTACGACAACACGAACGGACTTTTGTTAACACATAGCGTATGAGATTGAATGTTGAATGCTAGCACAAAATAAGCCACGAACAAGGTTACTTTCAAGCAACACCTGGTTTTGCGATGCATACTGCTGCTGGTATGAGTGGAGATGCAAATATGATACCCACAAAACACCCGAGTGCCCGCCTCATTGCAGATGAACGATGTGTGCAAGCTACGATCCTACGTTAAACAAATGAAGATCACCACTAATACCTGATATTTCTCTTCCAGTTCGTGATACTTGGCATTAAGCTCTTCCAGCTCGTGATCCTTTTGCTCCAGTACGGATTTTAGGTCCTTTTCGAGCGATTCAAAGTCGGCCTGCTTTTGGGAGGACTCCGATTGAAGCATTAGCAGCTGTTGGCAGGTTTGTTGTTTTTCACCCGCTAGCGATTCCTTTTCCGCCGAGAGCGTTGTTAGCTTTTCATCCATTTCCGTCTGCAATGAATCAAATCGCAGCAATTCCTCCTGATGTGTCCGCTGGAACTCTGCCTCCTGGGACGCTTTGGCTGCTTCGAGATCCGCGTATTGTTGTTTGAGAGCATCATTTTCCGTCCGCAGTTGTTCGATTTGTTCGGCAAGTTCTATGGAGGAACACGTGTTAAAATGATGACGTTAGTGAGTTTCAGAACTGAAGCATTTGGAAGATAAATGTTAAATTATTTAACAACACGACTGCAAATAACACACTTACAAAATAATTACACAAGAGAGGTGGATTGCATTCCGTTTTCAACAAAACAAATAAGTAAATTTATAACCGTTGTTAGGAAAAACAAATTTTCACATAAACATGTACGGTAAAATATTATAAATTTAATTAAGCCAGATTTTAAAAGGTAACTAAAAATCATCTTACCCTGTGCTTTTAGAGAATTTTCGTTCACACTTTGCTGCAAAGACATTTCTTCCTTTGCATACGAATCAGTCTTAAGCTCAAGCTCGGCAATCTTGGTCATGCATTCCTGGTACTTCACACCAAGCTCCTCCTTTTCACTTTGTATTTCCGACAACCGTTCCTCCAGGGTGCCCTTCTCGTTCGAAAGCGAGTCACGATCTTGTTGGAATGTTTGCAGTTCACCTTCCAACCGTTCTAGGCTGATTCGAAGTTCGGCTATTTCAGCCTGACGCGATGCTTCCATCTCATCGTAGCGGCTTTGAAGCGATTCACACTTTTGCGTCATTACTTGCAGCTGTTCGCTGATCGCTTCCTGTTCCTGCCGTGCATCGGTCGAGCTTTGCTGCAGTGCATTTTCCACAAGGGCTTGCTTTTGCTCAAGCTCCTGCAGCTGGCATTGCAGTTCTTCCTTGGCTTTGCTTGCTTCCGCTGCCACTTTCGTTGACGAGGCTAGTTGGCGGCTAATTTCACCGTGCTGCAAGTGCACAATGTGTAAGAAAATAGTTAGATACATTTCAATAAAATTTCATACATTTCAAGCTAAATAATTAAAAACGGATATGAAAATTTAAATATAAACGAATCACTACTGAATTGAAACAAAAAAAAAAACAATCCTGCTATCTACTTACTTACTAACCTTTTTATAGCAAACTATTTTGTATTGATCTATTTTCATCTTTTTTCAAGAAAATAATAATACATTATCCCCCAAAATAGGCATGCATTTGAAAAGCAACAGAAATGTGATAAAAAATTAGGAACATAACATGCATTAGTGCTGACTGCATCCGTTGGAAAGTTCGAAACAACGCTTATCATCTAACTGTTATTAGTATTCGTGTGGCCTGGTATGATATGGATGGATCAATGCTTACCTGGCGTAGAAGGTTGACATGTTCATCTCTTATTTGCGTATACATTGTTTTCAACTTTTGGAACTTTTCCTCACTGGCCTTCGCCCGTTCTTCTTCCGCTTGAGCACGTTCTGCAAATGAACGAAAGCCGTTTTAACAATTCCCGCACCTTATACCAACATCCCATTCCTACATTCCCATTCTACTTACGTTCTAGCGTCGGTGCCGTTTGAGCACGCAGCTCTAGCTCTTCCTTCTGAAACCGAAGATTGGTTAGCTCTCCCTGGGTTTGTGTGAGCTGCGCATTAAGCGACGCTATTTGATCCTCCATGCGACACTGCACATCCCGCTGCTCTACAGAAACCGCCTTCAAATGATTGGACAATCGTTGCGTTTCCATCTGCAGGTGGCGTATGAGATCGTCCCGCTCCTGGATCAATCGTTCCAGTTCCATTACCTGTGCCACTGGCACAACCGGTGCCGTCGACTGCTGATGATGATTGTTCGAATGCGGTAGCTCCGGTATCGGTGGGGTAGCTTCGGCCGTATCGATAAGATTGTCGATCGCCGGCGGTTCCGGTTCATTGTCGATGGGATCACTGTCGGGCATTACTACGACCGGTGTTTGGTAGTTGCCGAGATCGCTTTGCAGCTCGAAATTGGGCGGTGCCTCAGGTAACTTCGGCACAGTGATAAGATTGACGAAATACTGCAAATTACGCGACTGACCGTAGAACGATTTCAGCTGATGAAACAATGTGTTGAACCGCTGTCGATGGCCGGTCAGCAGATCGGATGGTAAGTTGGCGTGCAGTTTGAACATCACACGCACCAACATGTCGTACAGCGGATTGGAGTCCTGGATGCAAGGTATCAACGGTGCCAGCCGGCATTGGCCGGCCGACGTCATCGAGCTGACGCAAAATGTTGTGATGGAGTTAAATACTGCAAAATGAGAATGTAGAAACAGCATCAGCCAAGTGGTCATGATTTTCTCTGTTACGAACCAGTTACTTACTTGTGGCTTGCAGTGCTACAATATCGTCTAGATAGTCGAAAATTTCTACAGCAAGCTGGAAGCTGCACAAAAAAAAAGAAACCCGTTTAGGATATTAGTTACTATAGGTGGACTATTACCACTATACTTCCTCAAACATGACACCTACTAAATGTTAATGTCTCCCTCGCCAATCTTTTCTAGATCGCCCTGGCGCAACGAAAGACTGCCCGGTACACGGGGATTGCGATCGTGAAACTCGAGCTTGGTCACCAGCAGCTTGGTGTAATGTTTAATACAGATACCGTATCCATCGTTCAGGTGGCCCCACAGCTTTCCCGCTTCCAGCAGCATGGCTCGATGGCGCATGGAATGCTGGCAGCAGAGCGGATGTCCCTCGCGCAGTATCTTGTGCAGCAGATGGCAAAACTTCCACGCCACTATGCGGTTGTCCTGTATCGGCTGTCGGATAGCAATGGCCCAAAAAGCATGCCCACCATTGCTGTGGAATGTACCAATGATAGCGGCACGGACGTGCTTCACCTTGATGGGCATTTCCACATTGCTTAGCGCTTTGGAAATGCTGATGGTCTGTAGAAACAGAGAAACAATCGCAAATAGGTATGGATGAGCCAGGAGTCTTCAATGACGAAACAACGCATCGGATTTTAATTATTAATTAGTGAGTGTTAGAACGTTTGCAAAAACGAAACCCTTACTTACCAGATTATAATACTCTTTATCCGTTAGCGACATGTTTACAGTCAAAAATGCTTTGCTTTACAAATGGTTCCGTGCAGAAATGTTCACTATAGATAAATGGGAGAGGGAATTAATTATGTACAATTGTGTTGTGCAAAAACCATGCATTCGTAAACAGAGCCACACCGAAAAACGGACACCACAATACATTCGTTCGACATAGTTTTAACAAATCTACACACAGTTTATCTTAAACACTTCTCGTGCGCGTTGCTTATATGTTTGTGCTGACGCAAACAGTCGTTTCATACAATGTGTAGCTAATGTTGATGGAGTTGGAGTGGATACACAATGTCTTGCTGGCAATAAGCAACAACGAGTAGTTGTGTCTTTGTGCAAATTGAGCTTCCTTTAATCATACGTGCTTTTTTATAAACGTTGCCATTTGAGCAAGGGGGAGGAAAGGAAGTCTTCTCTGTATAAAGGTCTCGAGAATATTAACGTGATCCTAAAACGATGTTCGGGCAGTTCGACCTCTTGGAAGCATTTTTACCATCTTCTGAAATACAAGTTATAATTTAAGCATTCCATAGCATGTTCCGTTCCGGTTCTACGGAGGCCACAAATGGCTGATAAATGATAAGTGAAGCCTTTATCTCGGTATGTTTCGTTACTACTACACATTGCGATTTGTGTGGTCACAGTTTTGGACAAGTGTCAGGCGACATTTGAATGAATCATACTGCGTTCCAATTTATCATCTTCACCAGCAGCTGGAATTACTTCACATGAAGCACTCCTCCTTCTTGCACTCTTTTCTTACATATGTTGTTTAAGTACCGAATCGAAGAAATTGTATCAACTTTAGAGCAATAATATTCACACGGACACGATTATCAATTCACGACTAAACCCCGTACACGATCGGGATGGAATGTGAATGCAAACGCATCCGAAAACATTACGGAAAAAACCTTTTCCACGGTCAGCTAACTGCCAGCTGTACAGTGTACAAATTAAATTAAGTATTACAATCACACCAACTGCACGTTACACGGGCCCATTCGATCGATAACGCGAAGTAACTGAAATCCTCCGACGATTGCTAGTGTTTGGGTAGGTTAAAAGCAATCGAGCTAACAGATCCTACCTTTCTTGTCCAGGTTTTTTTTTTTACCAGGGCGACCACCACCCAGATGATCCTCACTAGTGCACCTGCAGAATCAATACTGTCGAGGCTGTCGGGCAAAGCAAACGAAACCTTGTTCTCGCCCTTGCAGTTCTCCAGATAAACGGGGAACGTATCTAATCAGTTTAGCATTTCTCGATAGGTAGAGGTAGACGAGCGATAAAAAAAGTTGCACTGATTGTACACTGTGTTTTCAAACAAATGTCACCACAGATAGCAGCGGTGTTACAGAGTGTACAGAGGGATTGGCCTTTTTTTGTTGTTGTGCGTCATTATAAATCTTCGATTCGATTAAGCATGAGTCTTAAAATGAGGATTCGAATGAGTTCATGCTCACCGGAAATAGGAAGTGTGTTCTTTGGCGGTTACTCATTGCCAAACACAAACCTCTGTAGCAGGTGTTTCCCATCAGAAGGTTCGATGTTTATTTATGTTAGGATTCTTTGTTCAGTTTGACTTCCGGAGTTTTGTTTGGATGATGAACGGTGAAAGAGAGAACAAAAATGATCCCGCTTGTAGGACGAATCGTATCGGTTGATCTCAGTTTTTTTCACATTACAAGGTATATCAGAGTGTTTTTACGTATTTTTGTAGCTTTCCTACGTATTGTTGGCTTCGTTTTGAGATTTTTTTTACCGGTTTCGCAAATATTTTTCAGTTTCATATGTGAGTTTTCATATGAATCTGTACAAATAATTGTGTAATAAAGCATTCTACAAAGAAAACATTCGTTTTGAAAATTTTTATAAAATCAACAATATTTAGAAACCCCTACAAAACCTCTAGAAAGTAAAATATTTGGTCTGCCAAATAACTTACTTTAACCGGGGAAAAGCGACAAACAAAGCGTAGAGAAATGTATGTACTGAATAAGATTTATACGCTTTTCATTTGTTCTATTAAAAAATTACAATATTCTATAACATTACTGAAAGTGTTATTTTTTTAGATGAAATAATTACATTTTTTTTAATAATATTATATACATTCCAGCGTAAACTGACTTTTCTATCCTTTTTCGTACACATTTTTCTACACAAAACTTTTTCCACTATTTTTTTTAGCACGACGCGGCCCTTACGGTGTGCTATATAATACGACGATGCATTTTCCAATTCTTCGCCCATAAAACACGCGCACGGCCGTGTACCATTACGCCTAGTGAATGCATTTTTCTTCCAAACCCCGTCAACGCCAACGAACGGTTGTGTTCAAGCTAAAAGAAAAAGCCGGCGAAGGAAATGGGATCTACTTTTACAGGTATTTCTTCGTGGTGGAAATTGTGTGGTGAGTTTTCTCACATTTCCACGCACTCACTGGACCGTGCCGGAGAGATCCGATTCACTTTCTTTGGCTGGTAGAGCTTTGGCGCTACGCTACCATTTCGAAGTAAGGTGATATTTACAACCATTCGCAAGATCGATTTGATTGGATTTCGATTCTTGCATTCCCCCAGGGGCGTAACGTATGGAGGGTTTTTATATGGACACCGACTGTATGTAAGCCTCAGTTTTCTGGCAATTTTTTGATCATTAGGCACATAGAATATATGTGAATATGTGTTTAGGCTCTCGAAATGGTAGCAGAATTGGAGCACATTCAACCATCTTCGAACATATCATAGAATCCCTTCAATTTAAAACATGGATGAAATTTTAACTCACGAATCAGAAAGCGACCTGAAGTGGAAAGATCTCTTTTTGTAGGTAGGTGCAAAACTTTGGCTTTATCCTTTTTTCTTTATACAGGCTTCAAGTTCTGGCTATGACACTTCTGCAGCAGGTATTAGAAGACAAAGAATAAGGAGAAAATGCCTTATCAATATGATTATAAAATTTATTCAACACAAGCGGTGTTGACAATACGGCACTCGATCGTCAAAATTAATTATAAATAAATAAATAAAAACATCTGCAGCAGGTGTTAAGCGTAGCGCTGGATTCTAGTGCGTAAGGAGCTTACTTGTTTATAGTAATTCTTTGATCTTCTAAAAATAATTTTGACATTACATCTTGCTTAAGTTAAGTACGAAGTTAAGCATGACCTTTGCTCAAAATTACAAGCCGCTGTACCGGATACAAACACACACACACACACACATTCTACATTGAAATTCGAATGGACCTTTAATTAATAAATCACATTATACTCCAACAATTAATGATTCCATTTTGTACCAACCCACCATGAAAGCAACCGGAAGCATCCGGTTTGCCTTTCATAGAACCATATCGGCACTAAACGGAATGCGAACTTTCCGGCACCAACCATGCAATCCGATGGTGTTGGTGTTGACGGCGAGATGATGACTAAAACGGTTGTGTGTGGTGCTCTCGCCCGGACGGAAGTGCCCTTCTCTTTCTACAGTGCCGTACACATGTTAATTTTGTTTTGGTTCAAATGATATCAACAATGCGAACCCCGTTCCCGCTGACACAGAGTTTGTATAAAGTGCATGATTGTGTTAGCCTGTGTGTGTGTGTGTGTGTGTGTGTGTGTGTGTGTGTGTGTGTGTGTGTGTTTGTGTTGTGAGGCGACAAAGCATTTGTACATTCATGAATCGATGAATGGAGAAGATTGAGTCATCGTGTGGCAGGTGTTGCCCACATGTTTCGTTATTGTAGTGGTTTATGTAAAGTTGTGTAGTAAGTGTAATAGAACGGGTGCAGTGAATTCAAAGGACAAGGGTGAACATTCTTTTCTGCCATCCACTTGTCCATAAACCGTCTTGTGAACTTTTTCTATGATCGCTCGCATAACGCAGTATGATACATACATACACATCTACGACCAGAACATAATCATACCAAATTTTTAACGAGATTTTCACGTTCAATCTCAACGGGAGACTTCCGGTGCTGTAGTACGCGCGGTAACGATAGAGATGCCATGCTCTAAACTGCACTGAAACACGCACTGCTTTGGCGACCCGTAATGAAACAACTGTTTCTACTATACGTATGATCTGCGGCCAGTTTTCACACACGACTTTTGTACCGAGATCAGAACCAGTTTAGATGGCTATTGACACTGTGACACTTTTCATAACCGAGTACCGATCACTAGAAACTTCCACTAGAAACAGACTTACAGCTTGCCATTTACAAAAACAACGAAAGCGTGATCCCTTGCCCTGATCGAGTTGAAAGATTTGCGTACCTCTTTCTGCACTGCGGTTTTATTTTTGCAACCAAAAATTGCAGTACCGATATGAGTCGTGAATCAACGCGCTTACCAATTTCCACGCCACAGATACCAAGCCGGTGGTGAAAAAATATTATTCTCTATTCCTCGTTGCACACCTTTCATACACATTTTCCATTGCGAAAAACAGCATAAGAACGATGAGATGCACACTGCCGCGCCGCACACGCACACGACTCAACCGACGAGAAAACGAGCTTGGAATGAGCGAACGAGGGCGTGTATGGCGCAATGAAAGCTGAGTCGATCGTTAGCAAAACCTACGCCGCTGCATCAGCTGCACTTGGGAGGGGCGTTGGTATGTCAGCAAACAATAGGGACAGCACAGATGCAATTGTTTCGAGACATTGTTTAGGTGTTGTCTTCTACGAAAGAGTGTTCCTGCCTTAGCCTTCAACTAAAGCCTATCCCTTCACCCAAGCAGGAACGCGTTGTTTGATCCTACGATCGATGATTTGTAAACAAACTGTTATTTTATTCACCGTTGCATGTGCGTCTTTGACTGTGGCTCAGACGCTTTCCGGGATTCGATGATTACCTGATGGTTTATCGATTCGGAAACATGCCAAACATCACACTACCAATTTTAACAACATTTTTATACACAAAACGAAAGTTGACAAAACGATATCTAACCGAAAAAGATGCACCGCCTTTCTCACCGAGGGCTATTCGTTGGACATCGAACTTGACATGTTGGTAAACAAAAAATGAAGCGCAATGGGGTTGAATAGTGTGATTGCTAGTTGGACATTTGAGTTCAATAAAAGAAGTACAGGGTTGGTAGCTCAGTTCAAATACATATCAAGGCCGTTAGCCACGAGAACTTTCAAAATCTATATTTCAAGGCCGTAGCCTACTACGAGAAGGTCGCGGACCACTAGAGATTCAAAACCAAAATATCAGGTTTTAATTACTTTTTACGACATTTTCTCATTTTGAAATCATTTTTTGAGAACTTAGCAAACACAATCTACACAGGGTACCTACACAGGGGAACAGGGAAAAGGGATGAAATCTAAACTTTGATAAACGTGATTTATAAACCGCACTGCGCTTAGTGGTCGGGTCATGCAAAAGAATTTAGCATTAAAAAGGGATCCTTTGCAGTGGTTTTACTATGGTAAACAACCTGAAATTAAAATCTTCCGCTTCGAGTATTGGTGTGTAAGCTACTGTTTGCTTCCACCATTTTTTTCCTGCGATTGTCAGCTGCGCAGTGTTTACATTGGCCATAGCTTGCAACGTCATTTCTTGTTGGTTCGTTTTTGCACAATTGAAGAAGTTCTCGCGTTGCCAACATAGTGTAAAAATAGTGTAATGATGGTATTGAAATCAATCTTCATCTTGCATAAATGAATGCCCTGTTTTCTGTGAGTATCTGCTCTCATTTTAGCAACGCTGGCTAAAATGACCAGTCAACCAAATTGCAATGAAAGTGACTTCAGGAAGAGGCCACCAGACTGTGAAATGGGCGAGCCTAATGAAGTACGACCCAGCCAAACTTGGCACCAGATGTTGCTGTATCCATCGCCTTCTTCCTCTCAGCTGTCCTATGTCTCCGAAATCCAAACGGATGTTGGCAGTAGTCAACCGTCCACTCCATTGCAACAACCGATGCGACCAGGAATGTTCGGTGAACTGCTGGATGAGAGTGCCACCAATTACGATTCCGGCAACTTCTCTCTATCCGAATCTGGTGGCAAGGAAAAGCTAACCTTTGCCACGGCAAACACGGGCCATGGAGATATGCATCAGCGTTTCGTTCAGCTTAATACCGAGCTTTATCAGACTAAAACCGAGCTGCTTACGTACAAGTACAAGTGGAACGAAATACGCAACGAGATTGAACTAGGACTGAGTAAAAAGATTGACAAACTGCTGGATGAAAAAAGTGAGCTCGAGCAGGAACTTGAAGAGGTACGGAAGGAAATAAATCGTCTGAAGGCGTCACAACCATCAGAGCAGAATGGGCGAGAACTGTTACAGATTCGAACCGAGGTAGATGAAGTCACACTGGAGTTGCAGTGCAAACAACAGGCAAATGACTGTCTGAAGCAAAAAATAGTAGACCAACACGTTGAAAAGGAAAATCTCGCCCTGAAGATTACATCCCTGGAACATCAGCTGTTTGATAGCCGAAGTGAGATAAGTACCATCAAATCAACGGAGAAATGGTATAGAGATGAATTACATCGGTGCCAAAATGAAAATGCCAAATTAAAGAACTCGTATGCCTCACTAGAGTCTTTACTGTTTAAGGAACGGATGGAACAAGAAGCGACAAGAAAAGAAGCTTTGCGTTTGCGACAAGAGATGGTTGATGTACGGCGTGAAATAAATAGTGCCAAAGAAACGGAAGAGATTAGATCACGACCGACGACAGAAGAATCAGCAGTACAGCAGAACACTTCCATTGACCGTGTAGAAGCTTTGCTGAAAAAGAATGAATTTCTTGAAAACCAGAATGCCAATCTTCATGCCGTTGTATGTCAACTTCATGAATCATTACGGAAACAGCAGCAACAACATGAAGAAGTAGCCAAAAGGGAAAAGCAAGCCCTGCAGGACATCGCCCGTCTTCGCGCACATCGGGAACAAGACCAGACTAACATTGAAACGCTTACTGCGCAGCTGGCGGCCGAATGTTTCACCAAACGACAGATAGATGTCAGCGTGGAGAAACTGAAAGCGCAGGTGAAAGTTTTGTCGATAAACTTCTCCACCCGCGAAAGCCAGCGGTTCGATGTAAAGGAATGTTGTGAATCGCTACAGCAGCGTAACCAAGATTTACAGGAGAAGTGTAATCGGTTACTTAACGAACAGCAACGGTTAAAAAGCGAGTTAGCGATGTGCACGGAAAAAGCCAACGTACGCCAGGATGATCTGCTGTTGATGGAGAACTTCCGGAGCATACAGTCAAAAAATTTGAATTTGGAACTTAAACTAGGTCAGTGTGTTAACGTTAGTAAAGGCATTCATGGAATCGGGACAGGAATACCACCGATTGATATGGTAAAAAGAAGTGAAGAGACCATTAGAACGTTGAAACAAGATGTGCACGAGTTGGAGAAGACACTATTTCCACAACCCTTGCAAAAGGAGTATAAAACGGTTGGCAAAGAACGGAAGTGTCCAAAGCACGGCACTAGATGCTGGGAGAACGTTTCTAATTCAGGATGTACAAATGATGATGAAGGTGTGGAAATCCGTAATTTGCGCATCATGCTGAAAGCGATCGACAGCGAAAACCGCCGTCGCATGAAGCGTTACGAGCTGTACAATAGGACCTTGTTGAAGAAGGTGAAAGAACACGCTCGAGAACGAAAGCAGGCCGAACAACGTGTCGTAGAATTACTGAAGGAGCATGAAAAATGCGCCACTCTGCGCTGTGAAATGTCATCTGCGAGGGAGCGCTGTTTGCTTATGGAAGCAGATTTAGAAAGCTACAAACAGGAAGGCGCTACGCTACGGTCGGAGAAAGATCGATTGATAAATCTTCTGGATAACAACTGTCTACTGACAAACGATGGAGATATTTGGGGATCGCTGAAACGAGCGTTCAAAGAACTGCATGAACTGAGACGTGCACGGAAAGAGAATGTACGGCTGCACGAAGAATTACAGCGAAATGCGACCAAGATCGGCCAACTGGAGACCTCCATTGCCGACTGGAAGTTAGCCGCCGATGCGCTCTCAGCGGAAGCGGATGATGTGCGATTTGAGCTGGCCGAGAAAGTGAAGCAGTTGGCGGAATCACAACAGACGCTGCTAAAAATCACTGACGAAAACTCATCGTTGGAACAGAGTGTTTCGTTGGCCGAACAGAATGAAAAGAATCTCACCAGCAAGTTGCACGAGCTACAGCAATTGGTAAAGGTGCAAGCAATTCGTCTTGACACAGCTAACGAACGGTTGAAGCTCTACGAACAGTCGGAAGAGATGATACTGGCCGCAAAAGAAACTTTCCTTACCGATTTGCAATCGCTGCAGGATGCGATTCTTCTGGAAAAGCAAGAGAAGTACGAGCTGGAGGAAGAAGTGCGCGAACTACGGCAGAATATGGTTAACGCGGTTGGAAACAGTTTACAGGTAAGTTTTTGTATTTGTATTAAAAACAGATTTGGATCAATTTTATTTTGTCGTAATGACGGTCAGGCCGTATTCCTTGACCAAAATTATAAAAAAATATACAATGTGTGTATATGAAAACGTATGGAATTAAGGCATATCGCCAGCATTTTTTGATTTTGTATGATTTACTTGTATGATCCAATAGCTTTTTCTTATTTTTTTGGCTTTACGATCTAGTCGGCCGGCCATTGGATGGCTTACTAGACTTGTTGATACCAGATACTGGTAACTGGTCCACGAAGGCCTTTCTGCGGGGAAAGGATCCGAATGAGGCGCATATTTAAGATATAAAAATTGGATGAACATTACTGATTGAATATTTATTCGTTTATTCGATGCACAGTGTAGTTTGCTTGATTTATATTTGTTTGGAAATTATAGTAAACCACTTCACTTGTGGTTAAATGTTTAATAATAAAATAATATGAACTTTACAGAATTTCCAACCACGAGACATTTCTACCGAAGGAAGCGGACACCTTTCCGCGGCAGTAATGAGCCCCGAGGTGCAATCCCTTTCATTGTCTTGCAACAGCCTGGACGTCGATCATCTGCGCGCACTCGTAGAGCAGAGCTCCCAGACACGATATTCACTGCAACCCTTGCACGAGTGTGTTTCTTCGCTGAAGCTGGAAATGAACAATCTTAGTACTGTGTTACAATTTGCTAATCAGCATCTTCCGCAACAGCAGCCACAACAGCAACATCAGCGGTTTCCACTGTCTCTGATGGATGAGCTAAACGATGCTACCAACGGTCGTTATGGGAGTAGATGAGTATAAGATATTTCCTGCTATAGGACGTAGAGGGACGATGTACAATAATAAGTATTTGTAAAATGAGCCAACTTCGTTTAAAAATGCTTATTATTGAAGTAGATTTAAAAATAATAATCATTTCATTGTATTGCACTTTCTGCGTTTCTGAAGGTAAATTCGGGTCGAATTTTCTAGTCTTAAAAACGAACTGTACTTATATTATTGTAACCAATGCATGCATGAATGTTTCGAAAAATCTTTATTTAATACTTACTGTTTGCCACTCTGGGTGGCATTATGAAAGTATGGGAGAAAGTAAAAAAAAAGTATTAATTTAAATCTTTCTGATCGTGTATCATGTATGTATGGCACTAAAAATAATTTTACGTAATTGACTAAATTAACTCTCTGTGCACTTTGCGATGGAAAAGCGTCCTCATGCGTAGTTTGGTTTGTTTTTTCCGTTCCTTGTCTTGTTATCGTTCTTTAATAAGAAGAAAAAACATTTTCATTAACGTACCAAAATTTGCTATGCGAAAAACAATACAAATGTATAAATCAGTTTGGCATCGTGTAAGATAGTCGCATCAAAATGTAACTTATTTACATTCCGTACAAATATACATGTGATGAATAATTCTGATGAGAGTTCAATGATGCCCTGCCGCACTACAAAATCAACAACAAAAAGAACATACAAGTGCTTGCAATATAGAAGTCTATTTTTCTAACTTTCAACACGTGTGAAAGTTTTGTTAAAGTAGTTATAGCATGGCAGTGCCAAGCGTGTGAAAAGTGTAGATTCAAAAAGCAATGTCGCGTAGTGTAGACGAAGGTAGTAACTTGTAATAAGAGAGTGCATAAAATAAGAAAGATAAATAGATCGCTAAGAAAACAGTTCAACACACACACACACACACACACACACACACACATCAATCACAAACATTAAATAATGTAGCATGGATAGTGGTTATCTTGTTGTATTTTCGGGTTCGCCATCGTTTCATTATGTCTTTCCATATGTTCGTGATAGCCTTTGTTTGTTACGTTAGCTTACGCTTATGTGTTCCTTATCGCTTTAATTTCTATTCTCAAGTGTTAATGATTTACATTTCTTTAAGAAATTGTGTTATCCAGAGTGAAAACAACTGTGATGAGAAGGATAAACTTTTGGGTTTTCTTATATTTATTTATTCACTTCATCATTTGTTAACTTCCAGTAAATCGAATCTATATCATTAAAATAATGACGAATATCAGCAATGAAAACAGTGGCATGCGAAGATTGTAATTGCTCAACTGTATTGTAGCGGATGAATAAAGTTTAGAGTGAAATCATTACCGAAACTATACTTTCATGTTCTGGGTTATCTAGGCTAGATCGATTGTGTGTTCCTCGACTGATCACCAACTACCAAGACAGACGAAGGTGACCTGCTAATAGCGATGACGGTATAGTGGAAACGATATCAAATAACCTCTGTTGGTGGTACAAAAGCTGACCCAACGTTTTCGATCGAACGAATGAGCCAATTGCAGCCAAAGAAAAATGACAGCATCGGCGACAGAGAAGACTGCCAGCCAATGCTAGGATCGATTGCGTTCCAGAGCTTACTTGAGCTACGTACAGCACGCGATGTATCCGCAAGGTTTTCTGCGTTTGTGGATTTCCGTCGTAGAAGTCGCCCTAGTCCCGTTCAGCGTTTCAGTTTGCCTCGTTCCCGTTTGCGCCGTTTGTCGCTCAGCTGACAGATGATTGAACGATAAAAGAAACTGTGCCGCCATCGGTCGAGAGCCACTCGCGTTCACGACAACCTGAAATGTGATCCATCGCCCTCTTTCTTACAGGCGCTGATGGTTGAGGATCGTACTATAAAGGCTGGAGTATAGGAGACCCTGCCAACAACATTGCAGCAAGCAACGATCGAATTGACCAACTAATTAACGAGTGTCTTGCAATGGATTTATCAAACAAAGTGACAGATTGCAACGGTATACGAAATCCAGCCAGATGGTAGCAAATTAATTTTTATTACCATTCGATGCCCAAGACGATGTGTCAGGTTGTTCGGGAAGCATCAACAATTTGTATTCATTTTGAACCTTATCATGATAACTAAACAGTTGATATTTCACTAATGCTTATTATCTGATATGCTCAATATTTATACATTTCGACCTTGACCTAGTCCAACGGCATTGTTTTTTATTGCTACATAATCATACACGTTTATTTCTTGAATTGATTGCGTGCATTTGCTAGAGGTAGGTTGCATTGCCGCATGCCCATTTAAAGGACGGCAAAAATCACCTAGACAGGCCAATAGTTGAAAAAAATTAAATGCTTCCCTCCAAGCCTACGTTGCATGGAGTTGTGTATGTGCGATTTTTATTCATTCATTGTTTCCTGCTGCACGTTCGTTGCCGAATTGATCGTCTTGAGTAAATCTCGTCGAACGTCTTGAGGCTATAAAAATCAGTGCTTTTTCGACCAGCCTTTTCTTCTCTACCACCGTTTGATTATTTATGAGTCACAAAGTAGTTCTCATGAATGCAAACGAGCACCAGTTGAAGAAAGGGGGACACCAGTTTTTTTTTAAAGTGTAATGTTTTTCCTTTTTTCAGTAAGCATTTCGCATCGTAACGCATGCAGTGAAAAAAGAAATTCGCACAACAAACGTGCGAGCATCGAGCAGAAGCGGCGGTTCCCTTTCGAAGCGCTTCTGCAATTGAGTGCTTCAATCCCCAGGGACCAGTTTCACTGTCCAGCTAGTGCTGGTTTCGGAGCAACACGGGGGAGACCTTGAAATCGATGGGAAAACAATACCGATACAGCAACGATAGCTTGCACGCTTCTTTGATCCTTAAATTTAATTTCTTCTGATTTCTGGTCCACAAGCAAGCTGGCTGGACCATTATCTTCACTCTCACTGGTAGCTACAGCAGATCCAAAAGATCGACCCTCGTGCGGCGGTTTGTCTTGCTGTATAAAAGGGATTTTTTTTTAGAAAGCGTATACCACCCATCCTAGAAAAAAAATTGAAAGAAAGTGTGTGTTTTAAAGAAAAGTAAAAACCCTACAACGAGCTTCATAACGACGACTGGTACTGGCTTCCTACCGTCCCGCGGGCCTTTATTATTCTCATTGGATAATTGAACCTTTGCCGGAAACAGGTTATCCCTTTTATTGCTTTTAGAATGCCAAAAATTCCTTCTCTCTCTCTCTCTCTCTCTCTCTCTCTCTCTCTGGGGAAAAACACCGTGTGGACAAATTCGCGCTTTATGCGCGCTGTTTCCGATTTCGTTGGTTTCGTGATGAAAACATACTGGAGGATTGCATCGAACCAGAGTCTCCTGTGCACTCCATTATCCCACAGAAAAGTGAACAAATACTGTCTTCGTACGAAATGTGTCCGCAATGTACTTGTCGCATGTACTTCGTTCGTTTTGGCTAAAGGAAGGACACTGGCGAAAGCGGATATTCGGACGTGTTTCTTCAGGGATGACTCGACTTCACTTACAGCATGCTCCAGACGTTGGTGTAGTCGAGGTCATGGCGTTACAGACAATTTGTTCAGCAAGCATTTCCGTGTAGTTGTCCTTTGGGAGGTGCTCTTAAAAAGGCTGGTGCTTTAAAAGCAACGAAGGTAAAGTGGTAGTTTACTTACCACGTTGTATCTTATTTACTTCAAGACGCCTTTCGTTTTTTTTGTGAATTCATAGCATCATTATTTTGATTTTAACACGATCCATCACTGTACAGACTTGGATGAGTTTCTAGATTGTATGCAGCTTTTGATTTCTTTAATAATTGCAGGATTAGTCTAACAAGTTTGTTTCCAGGGACGTCATCAGAGACGAATGGTCCATCCGGTAATAGGACTGACTATCATATTGGACATATTGGTGAATTAAGTAAACATGGAAATTAACTAAAAATGGTTTGCTGTGACCGAAGAAGAATGTAAAATATTTTTTGGTAACGAAAATTATGCTGAGTATTTAAAGGGGTGATCCGGTAGTAAAGGTGACAGCAGTACCGGTTTTCATGCAACAGGACGTGATCAATTCCCTTCCGGACCGTTCCCCCGTAGTGAAGGTTGTTTTATAAGCCAAAAAGGAGAAATTTCCGACATTCATCTTGTTCAACTATGAGACAATACTGTAATGTTGGTAATAAAATTCATGAACAGCAAAAAAAAAAAAAAACAATAAATTCAAAGAACCAAGGCTTATCGGTCTGATGTTTGAATTTGTTTATTGTTGTACAAAAAAAAACAAGATTTAAAAAATCATAATGCTTCGGTCTTGGAAGATAACAATCAAAACAACAATAACGTGACATTTTCATCGCGAAAATAATCGCAAAGTGGATAAATATTCGTTAAACAAGTATATCCCATGGATGGAATAGTTTTGTTGCGGTATTAGTCATGTTTCTCCGGGAGAAATATAAAATCATAAGCTAAATCACCACATTTCTGACCTTGGAGGAACAATTCAAGGCCCTCCGTAAAAGATTCGTACATTGACTTGCATAACATCCAGCTTAGCCAACGAGGACGCAAGGGTACGCAAACACCGGAACGTATTACGATAATTGCTGAACGGGATTACTACGCTGGCTCTGGAGTGGACCGGCAAACTGCCGAAATACGAGTGTAGAAGGGAACATGTGTAGCAGGATTTGGTTTCCGACCGGAAGCCAAATTACCTCAACTATTATAGTATTCGACCGCCCCATCGGAATCCCCGCTTACAAGCCCGGATCATATTTCCTCACGAGCGCACAGTGCATTCCTGAGGTTGGAATTGCAAACGGAATTTCCACCACCAACGCAACACTCTTGAAGTGGAATTTAGATTTTGATTTTAGCACTTCGCGTAAACGATTAGGGAAGCCTTCTAAGCCACAGTTACGTCGATGCTCACCTTTTTACTGTCGAACAGTGGGCTCAGGAAGCCTGCCGGGGTTACAATACCCTGAGCTTAACGGCCGGATTATGTACTCCAGTTGATGGGTTGATGTGCAGAACTAGGCAAGATGTATAGTTTTGCGGCGTGGCAAATCAATCTTCTTCATCAGTGGTATCCGGAGACAATAACAAGCATAACAATACTCATCGTTATTCTTTTTCTTTACATGCGGATTTGGCGGGAAATGATGCTAGATTTTTTTTATAATTATTGAATCTACTGTGCACTTGGTTGAAAAATGGTACATTATAAAGCTATTCCAAGCTATTCATATGCATAAAATTAAAATACCGATTTCTTCGATTCGCACGAATAAAAAACAAAGGATTATTTTAATAGATCCTGGTACGATAGTAACTGTGTTCCGGGTTCTATATCAAGCATGACACTCGTTGACCATTGATGCATGGGAAAACATGTTGGTGTTAATGAAACAAGTGTTTGTTTCATATTTTTCGTAATGGAAAAACTGTGTTGTTTGACGACTGTGTTTGAATTATAAATGACTCATTATAGAGTTTGCTATCTGATCTAATTCGCAAATCAGCTGCAGTCATGGACTTGTTATTGAAAATCTCATGTTATAAAGTTAGAATGCGATACGGATGTAAAAAGAAAAACTGTAGATAGTAACACGGTATTTTACATAAATTCTCTGATAATGTAACAATATTTACAACATTTTCATCAACTTTATGTAGTTATTATTTTATCTAAACTCTTTTGTGTTTTAAAGTCTTTGGATAACCACTTCATCGTAACTGTTACTAATTAGTAATCTATTTACAGAAAGGTACAAACGCTTCCGACACATTTTAAATGAAACTCAAGTTTGTAAGCTTGGTACAATTGGTTTTGCATCAAAGCTGTCAACCAAATGGCTGAAAATGAATATTTTAAACAACAACAATGATCACGCGGAAGATCATCAAAATCCAAATAGTGGAAGTTGGGGCAATTGTGCCATACAAGTGACAAGTGAGTCACATGGCATTTTTTCAATAATAATTCAATTGAGCACCTGTAACTCGATTGAGTGTAATCTTATAATGTTTCAAACCTGTTCAAATAAGCTTTAAAAATACATAGAAATATTTTTATAATTAATTATGAGAGTACAATGCCGCATTGTCAAAATTCGTAGAAATGATAAATAAAACAACTGAGAATTGCATTTTAAAGTTGAGACTAAAAGACATCGGTTAAGACAGCTAAAAAAAACAATTATTGTTCCACGGAAAAATCAAACATTCAAAAAAATAACTTTTGGGTTAAAAGTACCACACACTTTGCGCTGATTTTATTGAGAGTTGAGCTGTAAAAAGCATAAATATTGTTTATCACAACCTCGAGATATCATTCATATAGTCTGGATTGGAATTCTTATCCGATCCGACTAGGGACTGCTAATTGCACATAAATCAAACCACACAATCACACTATTAGCAAACTTTTTGCGCCTTCACCAAGAGGACATTGCTTGAAAAAAAGCCCCAACACTCTGGAACGTTAGTTGAGCATCTAGTCTGACCCGCTATGCTATTATTATTACGGAATTAACGTTATTAAGCAGAAAAATTCTCATTGCATTTTGTAACAAACTTAACCGGTGAATACAGGTGTGGTTCGAACACCATTTGGAACGATTCCCGTAGTGGCTAAAAGTTGTACAAAAGACTTCAATAAACCATTACATGGCCAGCATGAGCCTAAAAGATTCTAAGAAGAAAAAATAACGTAACAATTAAGTATCTAAATACCTATAATATGAACCTTGTAGGCGTGCATGAAGCGCCCCATTGAAGTAGAGACCTTTTTTTTATAAAGATCTGCCTGCAGAACATAACTCTACTAACAGACAAGAGCGTCCCTTGTTCTTGTTACCACCACACTTCTTACAAAGACCTACTCACGCTTATCAAGCAAGCGAAGCATTATCAGAATCCGAGCCATTATTATGCCGAGAGCTTTACAATTCACCAGTACGACTACGATCGTACTGAAACTAAACCAATCGATCGTACAGTGTAATGGTCGCGTTCTAGCACAGCATTACGGTTCGTGGCCCTAATACTGGACATGTAATCGATGATTGATCTGCACATTAGCCAGAGTTTGGTATCGCGTGATGCAAGTAAGCCAACGGACCTCACCCGAGTACCGTTGGTATGTACTGCGTGAAAGTGCGTTATTCGGAAGCAATGTTAAGCGATCTCAATTAGACGTTCAGTGTCGAGTCATGTTGTTCAGGGTGTCCGAAGTTCCGTGATGATTAATAGCGAACAGTAATTGTGTTAAGTTGTGCGAACAGCGGTGCAATAAGTAACGTCACGACTGTATTCGGAACTGTACTGTGAACCATGTTCTATAGTTGTTCCCCCAAATAGCAGCCACAGCATCCGAAACAATCGATGCACTTGTTTTCGTTCCCACGTGAACAGTCTATTTAAAACATTCGTCTACGATCATCTTCCGGCTCAGTCAGTACAGGTGTTGATAGCTGCACACATCGATCGTGCTCGACGGTTTGGAAGTGAACAGTTGGACGCATTTTTTATTTTACAAATACAGCATGTTGTCCAAGGGCCAAGCTCTGTTGCTGGCAGTGTTTGCCATTGCAGTTTTCGGTACCACTTCTGTAGAAGGTGCCGCGCTAAACCGTACACCTCGTCAGCTGAGCAGCTTACTAACACTAAGTGGCGAATCGAATGCTAGAATAGAAAATGGTAAGTGTGGCTGATAGTGTTAGCGTAGCGTTAGGCGGGCATCAGCTGTAAAGTTTCCCTTTTTGACGAAGATTGTGTCGCTCAACAACATACATTTTGATTTTTGGTTTCTTACTTTGGAAAGGTACCATCATTTGTGATACGCTCAAGTGCCCGGCCGAATCGTTCAAGTGTGTGATCGTCAAAAACTCAACCAAGGACGACGTAAACAAGATTCAAGTGACACGCGAGTGCCTTGATCCGGCGGGCAAGGCGACCGCCAAGACGGTCACCACCGAGACGTCCAGCTTCCCGGGTCAGCAGTTCGAAAGCTACGCCGAAATCGATAAGAATGGCAACATTGCATCTTTCGACAATCGTGGCAACACGTACAATCACTCGGGTTCCGGTGACATTCATTCCTATCTTTACGAGCAGATAGAGGACCTGCACAAGGCGATACTAGATCAGCTGTCCAATGCGGGCAATCCCTTTACTGCGTAGTGATTTGGTTTTTGTTCAACAACGGGCAACTGAAACATTGGCCCAAGAATAAACCCTTTTTTTGTGTTTCTAACTCTATCTTGGTGGTGTTTCGAACGGTGTTGTAAAATCTGTATTTTTTCGAAAGAACTATCGATCATCGATGATCCACGATGGGTGCATTTTTCTCCATAACTACTCGATTCTTCCCTCCAGGCAATAGAGACTAATTGGAAATATCTCTCCGAATGATGCACGTAAAACTCGCAAGTACAAGCAGCAGCTTCCAGCTCATGATTCGATGAGAAGTGAATTTGTTCAACAGTTTGCCCTCATGAATAACAGCATTCTAGCGAACGCCATTGTTACGGCGTTGGTTTTGCTACAGCAAAGCAGGAAAAGTGTGGGAAAACTAATGCACGAGCAGCACGTTTCAACGGCTTGGAGTTGCTTATCAAGAGTCGTTATCGATGTGTTCTAATTAGCAGCCAGCAATCGTTGTTGTTCCTAGTGATTGGATAGTTTCCTCGTTAGCGTTGGGATGGTACCTACTTGGCAACAACCGTAGCGGAGCTACTCCTATTGGCAAAAACCTGGGCAGAGAAACTTAGAATAATAGAAGGATAGAAGCATTTTACTTTGTAAAGGAAGCATTTTGTACTTCGAAAACCATGGCGATGTTTCGTATTGGTATGCTTTCAACACGTTCCTCTTCTGTTTTGAGCGATGCATCGAACGTTGGCTTTTATTATCTATTTCAAACATCAATACTTCAATCATGCTTCTGACTATTATTCACATAAAAAGGACGTTTATATGTTTTGAATTCTCATATAATTCATTCATATATGTAAATTGTTACTCTTTGCTTCAATAAGAACAAAATTAAAAGTTAATCGTAAACATTGTACAGTTTCCTCTGCAATTAATTGAACTGCAATTAATTAGACGGCTCTAGATCGTGAGGTTTTCATTTTTGCCGTTTTGCTATTCATTAATGTAAACGTAAAATAGAACAAATCATTCGGCCATAAAATAAGATTGGCATCTCAAGCTACAATGACAATCGTCTCGACTAACCCGCCCGACACCTTCATTGTGCCATTAACTAGAAACTGGAAATTTTAATTGCACGATATCACTTTTCATACAACAACACTGCATCGTAGCAAATTAGCTCGCTGTGAACGTCTGTGAGAACTGCATTTTTGCACCACGCTATTTTCTTACCTTATCTGAGCTAAGTCGATGCATTAATTTGTTCGCGCACTTTATTTGCATTTTTCACACGTGCTTTGAGGATGGGTAAATTACAGATATTTCCGGCACAATTACGGAGCGTTTAAAATGGGGTTTTTGGGTAGCGAGTTTTCATTGCTGCGTTAAAGGTCATTAAGCATTAATATTAAAAAAAGAAGATATAAAGATTTTTAGCAAGAGAGATACCTAAGCCTTGATACGATTGTTCAATAAATTTACCTTAATAATTACTTACTTACTTACCTAGTTCCCTACTTTATTTTTCAGGCGCTAGTCCGTCTCGTAGACTTGACTTGCTGTAACACTCATCGATACAAACCACGTCCTACACCCCGTATATCGTATCTGGCAAGGCGCAGGATAGCAATTTTCACTTATAGTTGGTAAACATAAAGATTGAGTTGCCAAAAACCTTTTTCATGACGTGACCAGGTCTTTGGAGTCGGACGAGTTTATTTCGCTGCACGACGTTGGGATCTCCGTTCAGCTCATATAGCCCCAACATTCGGGGAAAAAAGCCCTTCTGAGCATCTTCTCTTCGAATGCAGCTATGAGGGTTTCGTCTGAGTTGCATAAAGTCTATGTCCACAGGCATATGTGATGCTTCTTCTCCTTGACCTAACAAAATGCTAGGTTAAGCTTAAACCCATGCATATGCATATAATGGCTTACTGGACTTATTAATACCACGCAGTTGGATAACAAGTCCTCATTACGCGGGAATGGATTGGGTGGATGGTCTGGATGGAATAAGATCTCGGATTATAGGCCACCCTCTATCGTGCAATGGGGCGGACATATATTTTGAGTATTTTTAATTTAAAATCTCACTGGGATGACACAATATTATTTCTTTTGACTAATTTTATTCCCTTAGTTATTTCTAAGCCTACCTTCCTTCCTTTCTTCTTCTTCTTCTTCTTCTTCTTCTTGACTTAACGATCTAGTAAGTCATGCGTTCATCGCATAGATTACTAGACTTATTGGTACCATGTAATTGAGTAGTCACTCCTCTCTACGAGGGAATAGTGGGATTTGAACCCTGGGCGTCCCTGTCTCATCGCCACCAAATCGCCCCTAAAACGTCTATCATATGAGAATTATTAGTATGATAAATCAATTGGAGCAGAATTTGTTATTCCTTTGCTAGGCTTAATGATGTTTAAGCCTGTCATACCAGCCATACATTGGTTAACTTGACTTATTGCTACCACGTAGTTGGATCTACAGTCTTGATGAGATTTTCATCCCCGTCCTGCCGTGTGAAGACTAGCGCCGCTGCCGCCTGTATCACCGGACCACCATTTACTTCTTCTTCTTCTTTAGCACCATAAAACTTTGAGAGGACTTGACCTACCGTTTCTGGCTTCTTGAACTTAATAATCTATCGTCATTTATTTCATAGGACTATTTGAGCACTAGAGCTAGAGTTTCTGCATAAGCAACGGTGTTTTAAAGGGTTCAAAGTAGGGGTCACATCTGATCTGCTTCTACATATCTCTAATAGAATATCAATTAATCTATTAAGAATAATAAATCAAATAAGCTCATCTGATTCGTAACAATATATTTTTGAAATAATCTTTATCTTTAAAATCTTCTTTTAACACATTTTGGGGCAGAATCTTCTTCTTTTTGGCTTAATGACCTTTTAAGGTCACACCAACCATCTAAAGGCATGCTAGACAGCTCGAAGATTTGGGAACGGTCCGGATGGGAACTCGATTGTTAGTTTTTTTCCGATTCTCATGAAAATATGTCTAGAATGCAAAAGACCATCAGATGAGACCACTCACTAATTTTAAACTTCAAACAAAAATTTGCTTTAAATTTTTTTACATCCCTTCTTTACATTTTTCAACATTAGGATTGGTTCAGTAAGTTGATAAAAAAAATTTTTTTTTTGGGTCGAAAAATCTTATTACAGGACAATACGGCGTAGAGCCGTCATACTAAATTAAATAAATAAAATCTTATCACAGTTTTTTTTGTTATTGCACAATCATTGATAAATGTTTGGACAAAAACAAAAACGTTATAGATAGTTCAGTTGCTGATAATCATTCTACCATAGTTTGGTAAATATATATTTAGTAAAAGAATCGAAATCAGCTTTATGAAAAGCGTACGTAAAAGAGGTCTTATATTATTGTCCGTCACTGTAAATACATAATTCCAATTCATGATTCTCACTTTGGGTTATATCGATGATAAATAGAACAATCCTAAGTAATGCGAAAAGTTCCGTGTTTCAGGCGTTAAAAATGCGTCTAGTGATCATTGATTTTGGGTACAGTTATGTACATTCAAAAAGCAATTCTAGGTGGTAAATAATTTTAATACTAACACTTCGTTTTAAGTTATTACAAAATCTAAACATATGATTTATGAAATACTGGTAAGCTAAGCGTTATTCTAAACAATCTACATTAACTATTTTTTATTAAGAAATAATTGCAACGGATAATGAACGAATTTTGAGCCGCCTAGAGATGGTAGTCGTTCAGATCTATGACATTACGGAAGAGGTGTAGCAGATATTCAATTAGCAATTGACTTACTGGGCTAGCAAATAAACGTTAGTAAATAAAGCAAAAGTGAGGTAAGGGTGCAAAAGTCGTGCTACGAAAATGCTTGCTTTATAATTCTTTATTCAAGAAAGAAACAACCATGCAAAGATGCAAAATACAAGTCAATATTAAATAATTTATTCTTATAATTTCATGTTTCAACACATTGGATTGCCTATCAAAACGACCGGCCTGGATGAATGCCCGAATGAATAAAAAGCACCTCAAAAAGGCCTCAAAAATGTAATTTGTTTACTTAAAAACAGTTCAACTAGTTATTTCTATCATTTCTTGATGTCCTAGCGAGCAGATTGCCCTAAACTATTTTCACGAACATCATGATTTGGGATGCTAAGAGTAGCATATTAAGACGCAACAACTAATGGTCATTATCGGTATCGAACCACCATGTTGCCGAAAAAGGCTTTCACATCTCGCAGTAATAATTGTGACACTTTGAAGTAATGTGGCAATTAATGAGCTTTTCAGAAAACCAACTTTTGCTCATTTTCCACCGTTCTTTGTTGCCTAATTGCACTTCCTACCTGGTTCACAAATAATTATTTCTTAGTAACCTCATATTACACAATTCTATTCTACAAAAATTGAGAATTATTATCCTCGGACGAACTGATGGAATTCGTGTACCGTGATACAGCTGAAAAACCGCCGGATTGACGCGAGTCGTAAAAGAGAACACGTAAAGCATCCCGAACGAGCGCTCGCTCCAAAGCCCTAGACCTACTCCAACCTTTCAGCAGGACATGCATTTTGCGACTGCTGTGGGTGAACCGACCGAGATCCCTACCAACTCCTTAGTCTTCCAGTTTCGAATCAAATCAAATGCTGGTAACCCTCTCCATGGACCGATACAGGCTGTAGACGTCTTTTGCGCGAGAGAAAACTGAGGACCTGAACATCCCTCCAACAGACTTACCCTCAACTTTGCCCTGTTTGGGGCGAGCATTCCTCGTGCGGATTCTGGTCGCCGCTGTCAGTGTATGTGTGTGTGCGTCTTTCGACAGAGCTAGTTGTTTCGCTAGTGCCGTTTCACTCGGCATAAATTGCACGCTCTGGTTGGTTCATCAGGGCTCCCAGGAAAGATAAAGTGCCGCTGCTACTGCTGCTGCTTCTTCGCCGGCTGCAGAGGAGGAGAAATTGTGTCCCGGTGTCGGGGCAGGTGAAATGGTAAATAGAGAATTCCATCGGAAGCTTCCCCACGCTCGTCACCAACACACAGACGTGCTGTTGTGGAGTTATCATCATCGCCTGTCCGCATATGATGATGGGCAGGCAGACGGGGGACCGGGGCAAGCTGCAGGGAGCGCCCCAAGAGGACGATGATGACGCGTTACTGTGAACGATGATTCCGATGATGGTGATTGTGTAAAAGCGAACGTGTAAAGCCGCCAGTTCTTTGGTGTTTGTACTTCGTTTACATAGGATCTTCCCATCATCTTTCTGGTTTTTATGTGGCCACCACCCATAATTCCTCCATCAGGTCCACCACGTTTGCTTATCACGCTCCCAGCAGCCCGTCCTCCATGACCAACCGCTCGCCCATCAGCCTGCCGGGCTTGCATGCATATACCATATTTTTCGATCATTTGCGCACACCACGCACCGTGTACACGATTTTCCGTCCTGCTACACAAACACGTGCGCACGAGAGTAGCAGCACATGCCTGGCCGACCGCGTTCGTCCCATGCCGACGCCGAGCAGAGGTAGCCAAACGAATCAAGTCAAATCAAAACAAAAAGCACAGATGAATAGTTCCCTTTTCGACTGCGGATGAATGCACATCGGTACATGTGTTTTGCCGTACTTCATCGTCATCCATCGTCGTCGATGCCCGTCGAGCGCGGTCGTTGCTAAACGGAGTGTGAATCTCCACACCGAGCCGTACGTCAAACGTCAGCCCCGATCGAAGCAGCCTGATCGAGAAAGTAAACACGGAAACGGTGAAAAAGCAGGCCAGAAACGCAAGAAAGCATTAGAATTTTCGGCTGGTAAAAATTAGCATTTGGCATCCTTGGTCGTGCGGGCACGAGTGTGGCTGCAAAGTGTGCCGGACAGAGCAACGGAGAAATAGAGACGAAGAAATGTAAATCGAGAAACGAGAGCAAGATCACAACAAGTGGAACGAGAGTGATTAAACCGTTTAATCCCTGAAGCGTTTATCGGTGGCAAGGTGGCGTTTGTGTTTGGTCAAATTGGTGAATCGGTTAAAACTTTGTCAAATTCGTCCAAGCAGAACAAAAGTCAAAATAATACTAGTAACGCATCGTAACGCACGTGCAGTGTGTTTGTAAATTTACGATAAAACCAAACTCTACCGTTTGTGTCATGGTGTTATTGTGCTGAAAGGAAAAAAAAAGGTGGACAAATTAATCGCATCTTTCGTTCCAAAAACAATGCAAAAGTTGATAACGTGTGTCATGCATGCGTACCTTGCGTGAACCTTAGAGTGAACGTAAATAATTGAATATCGTGAATGGAGGATGCTGGCCGAGTGCTTGCGAGTGTAGCAGTTTCGACATAGTTGGTCCTGATCACCTGATTCAAGCGAACCGTTACCGTTACGCGGGTGTAGTTTTCTGCTGCGAATTCCTGTCCACCAGTTTCAACAGGCGAGAGCAACCGGTTACCGCACGTACAATGAGTTAATTTGTGTGAAATCGTACGCAACACGAAATGCAAGTCAGATGAAATAGGCAAATATTTAAATCAGCCATTAAACAGTGGAAAAATTGAATCTGACAGTTTAATTTCATTAGTGCAATCGTCTTAATAATTCAGTGACTGTGACTAGTGAGCTGAACAAAAACCAATTTATTTTGTGAGACATTCGATTCGATCTCAAGCGTACTTACACATATGTTACGAAAATACTTATTTATTGGAATTTGTGTGTGTGTGTGTGTTTTTTACTGTAATATTTGAAAGCCTTGAAAACTTTGAAAACAACACATCTATTTTTGGTAAGTCGTATAACTTTTCGATTATACATTAAATAAATAAAAAATATTGAAATTTTAGAAAGAAATTCGCTTAAACATTTAATTGCAAAGAACTACATATTCCTGTCAGCAGCCTAAAATAGCCGATCAGGTCGAGACATTCCCGGCAACCGGCTGATCGTTGGCTGGTGTAACAGGCACCAGATGCATCGGTAGAAAAACCACGCACCGTGACATCCTGCGGTGTCCAGTGTCGTTGGTATTGTTGCGGTTTTGAAATTATTATTTCCAATGCTCGATCAACACCCGTTTACCGCGCTTGCCACGAAAGTGCCAAGTGGTAATCGACCGAATGTGAAAACGCCAATCCAGTACTGCTTCACTTCTTCACACATGCCGGAGCTAGTACATGGCAAATTGGCAAAAGGTGCAGTCTGTAAAATGTACAGCGAAACGCACTTTTAGTTCGCACAGTTCGCAGTACATCTCGCAACGTGTCGCTAATATGTCGAAGTAGCTGCTTTTGTGGGTTTTTGTTCGTTAAACATTTGTAGAATGATGCATGGACCTGCACCAGGTAGTACGTTTGCTGATACGCCTGGCACGTACGTGCAATTATGGAAACAATCGTTAATAGGTGCCGTTCAACTGGATAATGTTGTGTAGTGGTGTAATGCTAGTGAAAGTGGTTTTTTGGATTTCATCGTCGATTTAAATTGTTTTTTGGGCGTCAGATTTCCATATAACTGTTGAACTTATTATTCAACTATTTATTTTTATTTATTTATAATAAATTTTATGGTTCAATGTTGTATTGTCGCTTGTGATGACTAACTTAAAGAACAATGAAGATAAAACATTTCCTCGTTATTCTTCGTCTTATACCGGTTATATTCGGTTGTAATGCTGAAGTTCTGATCTTTTTTGTAAAATTTTATACAGTTTAGTTGTTCATTTCGTTATAAATTCCAATTTTGTGCATATTTATTGCTCGATGGAGACGCCTAGCCGGTTTTAAAACAGCAATTGTGGAATAGATATTTAGAAAGCTTTTTAACAAACACGATTTCATGATTATCAATGCTAAGCACTGAACCAAATTAGTGTCTTAAACGAAAGCGTTAAATGGCGTTTTCGATCGTTAATACACCCCAACGGTAAATGTACGAAAGTGTGCCTTCCTACCTTGCACCCTCAGCATTCGCTGACCAAACGCTTGCGAAGCGGATAAAGCATATAATTTAATGATAAAGGTTGACAGCGGCTTCATATATAATATTTCACGACGCTCCCGCCATTATCGCGCCAAGCCACACGATGGGACAACCATTTTCCGGTTTCCTCCCCAACCTTGTACTTGGCTGTGTGAATTTACGACGTGATACGGACGTTCTATCTGTGGTATTCAGCGATTGCTCTAGCCAAAAGACACCAAATCTGCATGCCTTGGGTACGCCTTACCATCGCTGGGATCCATAAATCGTTGCTATGAAGTATTCCTGCTTTGCGATGGTGTGTGTGTGTGTTTGTGCCTTTATTTTTTACATGCCCAGTGTTTTTTTGGGTTGTGTTGTGTGAATCTTTAGCGGATATCCCTTAAACTGTGCGCCAAATCCAGAAAAAAAACAATCCCACCGCCACTGCACTAGCTCCATAAGTCAAACTGTTAGTTCGAGTCCGTAGGGGGGAGGGAGGGGGGCGTTGCTTAATGGCGGCGAGCGACGCAGGGACCGTGGGACAATACAGGAGAATATAATAATTTTATCTATTCCATTGTCTCGTGAATGCTGCATGAAAAGCCACTTTCCACACAGCAGCTTCCGGTGTCGTGGTGGCAAATCCGTTTCTGTGCGAGTCCTTTTACTTCATTACGCTTGGGGGCTATTGGGTGACTTGGGGGCTGGGAGTGGTGTTGGAAGCCAAACGCGATATGATCGCGATGTTTGCGAATGGCGGACCATTCGCCTTTTGTCTATTGTGGATGTTTGTGGCCAAAATCGGTTGGTACCATTTTGGAGTTGGGGTGGCAAATACACACAGTGATGATCGAGACCTTAAACAAGAAACGTTCGGATTTAATGCTCACTGAAAGTGCTTCTACAAAATAGTACACCGTACTACGGATTTCAAATAAAAAAGCGGTTAATTAAAATTGTTAACAAATGATTTATAATTTGTTTAAGTTATAATATTTTTTGAACAAAAAAAATTCCATAAATACTCCAAATTTCACAACAATAATTGCTAGCGTCATTGGAATAATTGAATGATGATTTAAAAACACATTCAGCACATTTATCAAGCACTGTAACGTTGTTCTTACGAGAGCATCAAGCAACCCTTGGATGACCCGAACGACTGTCAGTGGACCACACCAGAGAGAAAAGCCTCCCTAAAGATACTCTGCCTTTGTTTTCACCAAACGGCCGCGTCGAGCCACATATCCTGTGCGCGTCTGACACATCCGTCCGCCTTTGCGTTGCTACCATTTGTTTCGAAGGTGGCATTTTTCGTTCGGATGTGGATGTGAGACCTTCTTTTTTTTATCATCCACATCAACCCACACCCGAAACAAAAATAGCATTGTGTTTCTTATGCTTAATGTTGGGAGTGCCTAATTTTTTCACTACTTTTTTTGTGTCAGTGTGTGTGTGTGTGTGTGTGTGTGTGTTGTTTGATTCATCCTCCGGAAATGGAGAATATCAAAAGCGACACTCCATGGTAAAAGAACCACGACGGAAGAGCTTTGCACGTTGGCCATCCTGAAAACAACCAAATGAGATGAAGGATCATACCGAGCCGTGGCTGTAGAACATCGTTCGAAAAGAATAATCAAGTTCTGGAACAATTGTCCTACCGTGAACTTATTAGAAATGAACATATTTAAGACATTCCAATGATTGACTGGAAATTCTTGTAACGGTACTTTGTCAAGCGTTTTTTCAATATTTTGCATAAATTTCCACACCAAAAACTATTAACGAAATTACGAAAGACTTAGTGTAAATTGTCGAAATTGGTAGTACCTATTTTGTGCCTCGAAGCTGAAGCCTTTAACAAATATTTAAAACAAAACCTTTTTTGTGCCTCAGCGCACTCTCGTGTAGCACATTACACACACATCTCGTTCGCCGCTTTATCACGTTAAAACAATAGTATTTATCAAAAATGAATATTTTAATTTTCGGCGTTTTTTTTTTTCCTTAACCGAGCGAATGTGTCCCGCGTCCCGGTCGTTCCACACTGGAAAGGCGTGTTAATTTTTTGGTCAAGGTGATTTTGTTTTTGTCGTTTTTGCTTACCTCCGCCCCCCCCCTACCCCCCCCCCCCCCCCCCGTTATCAATTCTACGTTCACCTTTTGCCATCGATTTCGTCGGTTTCGGAATGTGTTCGCCATCACTTTCGGTGCGGAAATTGGCGATAAGCGTGCGTGTTGCTCTCCTGTTTGCTATTCAAATATATTTTGCGTGATGATAAAGCTCCACATATTGTTCGCCCGATGATGCAGACCTCCCGGTCAAGCAAGAAAGTGGATACTGGGCACGTTGCTTATGCAAAAATGTATTTATTTGTGAAGCATTGACATCCTTTTTTGGTTGTTTTCTTTTGGATGGTCTCTTTTTTTTTTTTTGGCTTCGGCCAGCTTCCGCTTCAAACATGATCGATGGCAGCAATGGTTTATCGCAAACTTTCGCCACCCATGTTTTTCCTGCAAAGGGAGCGCACTTTTAACAGGGCGGGTGACAAACGTTCTATTTGCATTCGAACGCGCTCGGACAATCGCTTAATGGGTTAATGTGAGATGATTAATGCATTGTAGCAGAATGCCAGAAACTGTTGCTGTTGTTAAATTTGGCAATTGTTTCGTTTGTCAAATGTTGGTCTGATGGCAATGCTTATAGAGAGTTGATTGCTCGCCCAAACTATTTGTCCACATGCATGTGTGACAAAGCGATGATAAGACCCCTTTTAGATTTGTAGCACAAAGTGTAAGCAAAACGCTTCCATTCATCAAAGGGTTAGTTGGAATTGTTTGTTGGAAAAGTTTGAAACAACAGACTGAAAGGTAATAATTTAACCGTACGTTACGAAGCGTTACTTTTAGCTGCCTCTTGCTGTTTTGAACGGTCCTGCTCAGCTAAATTCTATTTAAAAGTAATCTGGTCTTTAATAACAATTCCTGTTGCCAATGGTGTCGACGGGGTTCGGAATGTGAGTCGAAAACTTTTAATATTTGAAGAGAATCAGAAGAACTATCCGTAATTAAGGGTAACATACAATGTGTAAATCTTTGTTGGCTTCTTAATTAGCGTTTCTGTCTTATCTTGACTATAGTTATTTTCTATTCCGCTTATCGTATGTAATTATTCTGTCAAAAATTATAAATATATGATAAAAACTCTGATCATTAAAAATACAAGACAAAACAATATGCTTTGCACTATCTTACCTGCACCTAACAGCAATGTCAACGCCCTGAGTCCGTGTCCTCCGGTGGCATTGGTGATAATCGGGGTGGGTGTCCACAGCAAGACGACAACCGAGAGATATCGATTTTCCTCTCTTCTTTCCGCTCCAAAAACTTCGCCGAAAAACCATATGACTTCGACGTCAGCCTACAACCCCGTTTTGGAAAATCGGAGCCCGCCGGGTGCACCGCCGCCGGAGGAATCCATCAGCTACCCTCCGGAGTCAGTCACTCGCATCAAAATCGTCCTTCGCCCTTCGTTGGCTCATTGGGAAACCGTGTGGAAAAACCGGTGCGTCGCACCGAACCGAACCGGCCCCCGGCCTGGTCGGGGAGTGCAAAGCGGAACCGGAACGTGCCGATGCCGGGCGCCCACGGGTTGAGTCTGCATCGGGTGGGTGAGGACAGTGTGGTAGTGGTTGTTGTAGTGTTGTCATTTCGAGTGACGACGCAATCCATCGCTGGCGACGAGGTCCTTGCCACGGTTCGAGAGGGAACTGATTGCATTATTCATTAAGTCAACTGATGCGGAACGGACCTGCGCAAACCGGCAAACACAACCGGGAGTGTTAGGAAGAATGATGCCCAAAAAAAAAAAGTCATTGAAACGTGTGGCTGGTACAGAACGCTGCCGTGGTTGCAGTTCTCAGTGCAATCGTTTCTTAGAGCGGGAAGACGTTGCACGAGAACTCAAGAATGTACGGTCGAAAATCGAAAACAAGTGATGATCGTTACGGTTCAAACAGCAGCGTCTAGTGTCTGTAATGGTCTAGTGCGAATCTGCTGGCATTGGAATGCCGGGTCTGCATCGACGCTGACAGCTGAGTAGGAACTCAAGTGGAAGATGCCCAGACAACCAAGTCATCCTACGTCGGTAACAGTGCGCGCGCAAGCACACCAACAAACACTTGAAAGCACTGGAAGCATACCCAAGAATGGTGCGATACCGAAAGGACACAGCAGCATTTTAATTCTATGCGGATATCTGACGGAACCTACAGAAGCATTGTCAGCTGTTCATGACAGCTTGGAATGTACAACCACAACGAAAAACAGAAGCGAGTTAGGGAACATGTGAGGAACAGCAACAGGAACCCGGCACAAAGTGGAGCTGTTGTTGGGACATGCTTGACGTTGCCAGAACCCCGAGATTTGGCCTTCTTTGCTCGGTTCGCTTGGCCACATCTTTTTCCACTCTTGTCGAATGGTTTCGGTAGGTTGCTACGATCGGTAAGCTAACTTCCGGATACTCCCACCGGGACTTGTGCTGTAAAGGGAACTGGTAAACTGTTGACTATCATGCTTCGGAACGATTGTTGGAAGGATATCTGGAAGAAGGAAGCATCTTAAAGACATCGGCCGACGCCGGTATGAAGTTCCGGTTCACGCATCTGGTACCGATTCGGTTCGATTGCTTTTTGTGTCAAATCGATGTTTCAGTAGGATTGGTAGACAATGCTAGGTAGAGAAATGATTTGGTCGAAGCTTAAAACATGTCGAAAAACATGTAGCTCATGTAGCTTATGCTTCAGTTCAAAATTACAAACCAAGCGTTCTTGAACATCCAACGTTCGTCTCTATGGAGGGGTTAATTAGCAAAGGAATGTGGAGCATGTGAGTGTATCACTGCACGTTTGGTCATCAACGAAACCCCCTGTTTATTGGGAACAAAATATTTGATTTCATTTCCCCCCTCAAAATTCTAGCCAACACTTCAAACTGGTAATTTTTTCTACCATTCTTTGCACGATTTTTTTGGTAAACGGGCTTGACACCTTCCCCAAGCACTCGCTGTCTCGCTGACACATAATGCCACGAATTTGTTTTTCAATGCAATGCTTTAAATCCGCTCAACGAATTGCCTTAAATTGAAACACGTTTACGGTTTTATCCACCGCCGCTATTCGACAACGGCGGCACCCCAGCAACATATCCTCCACGGTGTCTGTCGATTGCGTACCATTGCGCCTATAGTATCCTGTAATCAACGTACGAGTTTGCAAGACGCCAGAAATTTAGAACGCCGCCAAAATGTGCCGAGGATTGCTTCAACCTGCGAAACAGAGCGCTTTCTATGGAAGCGCTTCATCCCATTCGGGGACACCCTCCGTAACGCTAGAAAACACATTTGCCGTGAGGCGGAACGAAAAGGCATGCGCGATAGAGTCAAGGGCTGGATCGCTCGTACGATGGACACAGGGCCCAACGGAACATAGGTACCGATCCTGGCAATGGGAAAGATTGTTTCCTGCCGGCAAATGCCTATTTTATTTCGAATCGGTTGGCTGACAATGATTCATATTAAAGATTGCGAGGGACTTAGTAGAAAACGGTGGCCAGTATGGATGACGGAGCGGCGTTCTTGTGTGGCTTTAAGATGTAGTGCGTATTCGTACATCTGGCTGTTTTCGTAATTTTTTAAACACAAAACAACTAACAACATAATGGAGATATTGACACATATAAGATATTGGAAAGGTATTTTGTCGCTATGACATGTTCCAGGTGACGTTCAATTATTATTTGAAATGCCAAACAGGTACAAGAAGTGTTTATGTGGTTCTGCATTTTTTTTAACCCATACGAATTACACAGGATTCACATGTAATAAACATAGACAAAACTACTGTTAACTAACAACCATTGAATGCGACAATATGTGTAAGGCGATGCAACTACAGCTCTTTGATAACGGGTTGTACCAAGGACCGGCAGAGAGAATTTAGTTGGTTGAATTATTCTGCCGTCTATAAATCTTTTTGCCTCACTGTTTTGACCAACATTACTAGATTCGGTTTCGGGCCGGGTACAAGCCAGCCTCTCCGGTCCATCGATCCGTGGTGCCGGCTGTGGTCGGCAACACCCAACGCTTCGAGACAGGAAACCGGAAAGGAAATCGAGAAACATAAAACCCATTGTGTAGATAAGTTGTTGGATCCACTGCTGTTTCCGGGGCAGTGGCCGAAGATTTGTAACTGCGACGCACTGTCGCACTGTACTTTTTCGGCATGCCTGTAACGGAGTGGACAGTTCTAGGTTTTGGGTACCATCAACGGCTTACTTGCTTCTACGGTGCAGGGCCACGATGGGATTACACCCTAGTTTTTCGCATTAGTTTATGTTATTTCGCAGCAGGATGATCAGATTTTACTTTAGTCTTTTGGTGAAACTTTAAATATGAATACAATAACACGACTGATAGTTTTTGTGTCAATATTTTCGCATTATGAATGTAGGACTTAAGTTGTATTTGAAGCTCTCCCCTCAACCAATACGCAATCAATCACCCCAGTAAGTTGGGGTCCTTACAAAGCTAACACTGAATCAAAGACACAATTAAAGACTTATTTTGGCCATGAATTAGGTACAGGACCGTAAAAAGTACCTCAGAATCATTATCTTCGTAGCGTTACTAACTAGTGACAACAATATCTTAAATCCTAGTAGTGAACTGCAGTATCCTTTCTACACGCTTCAGCAACAGCCACCCTTTTGTTTGATGCCAGGAGTGGGCTCTTTCCAAACGAACCGTTTCAACGTGTTATCAATATCTAAACCAATGATTTGACTGTAACACCATGTGTCAATTTACGTAGACACAGTAGACAGACAGTGCCTTTTAGTTTTCTTTCTTTTTATCGTTTTCTTCACAATTCTGCTAGTGGAAAACCAAAAGCTATATTTCAGGTGAGCAAGTGTGCAAAATAATCCTTTTTAATAGTTCATTCCTCAGTATGAATTTTCAATCATTGTTTTATTCTTCTTCTTCTTCTTCTTCTTGGCTTAACGACCTCTAGGGTCATGACGGCCATCGAAATGGCTTTCTAGACTACCGATACCACGCAGTTGGTTAATCAGTCCTCACTACGGGGGGACGACGGTCCGGATGGGATTTGAACCCCGGAACTGCCGTTTAAAGACCGGCGCCGCTGTCGCCTACACCACCGAGCCGCCCCATTGTTCTATTATGCTAAGTTAAAATTAACGTTGACATGATGTTCGCATAGTGCGAATGGAGTATACAACCACCCATTATAAACGGAGAGGTCCTCCTCAAGCGATCTGTCATTTGACCAGGACACGGTATCCTGGTGATAGAAAAAAGGCAATGTAAGACACACCCAAACGAGAGATGAATAAAGACACGGTTAGCAAACAAACGTGATAAATCTGAGTTATCAACATATGATTTAAACTCTTTAACAAACTTTTATGTTTTTCTTTTACTAAGAAAATAGCGATAACATATTGTGGAGATATTCATAATTCCCCCTCCTGATGCTCTTCAGAACCCAGTATGCCAATTGTTCAATTTAACGCCACTTTAGGACAGCTCTTTTATTTTCTAGCATGCTCGTCACATTCTCATAGCAATTAAAAATTGAATGCTGAAACCTACAAATGCATTTTATTATTGTACTTCTTTGCTGTAAAAGGTGAGAGCTACCACCGAAACACTTGTTTAATTAAAATGGGAGACTTGGAGGAATGCAACGAAGCACAGACTCTGCATGAATATGGCAGCGAGTGGCTAATTAAAACATTAGACGACACTCGCCGTTGTCTATTGCCATTTCGACGGCTAGCGTATGTTTCATATGCCCCTTTTTAATAAGAGGTCTTGCTTGCTATCAGTGAACGAAGTAGGCACAAGTATGTTCCTTTGTAAGAGGTGTGCTCAATGGCGGCGTGTCCTTTCAATGCAATGTCTGTGTCTATGCAATTTGCACCTACGACCAACTTATCTAATTGGAAGCCTTTCTCATGCAATTAGCGCATATTCATGGCGACGGCTTTAGAGTTCCGTCAAGTGAAAGAATTATGCTTTCCTAAATAATGGTACAATGATCAGAGCAACACATTTTTGTAATTTATTGCTTCGAAAAGTATGCTTTCTTTTCTATGCGCAAAATAAGATGGAGAGATTAGAAACACAGACGTGAAGAAATGTTTCCACACAAAGCGCAATGTTTGTTTATACTTTCACATATTTTTAATATGGTTGCATGTCTTTATGTGCTGTGCAATACACGGGGAATCACATATAACGAGTCTTACTTTTTCTTCCTTTTCGCTCAACATACCAAAGCATCTCTTGCCACACATGTCAGCGCCCAAAAATGAACGCTTTTACCGGCATCATAATACTCATTACCTTAATGGCAACAGAGACTTGTTGTTTGCCGTTACGAAGTGATGTCTCGTTTCAAACCGCTGGAACAAAAAAAAAAAGGAAAAAAGAAAAGAAAATCCCAAACTGTCTACTTTTTCCATTTTCCACCCAAAAATGTGAAAGCTTTCACTTAGTATGATGAATATTCAACAGCAAACAACACCAAATTTCTTGTTAGATGCTGTGTGCTTGTGTGAGGGTTGATCTGTACGGAACGGGAATATGTCAGTCTGGTGATGCTTACAGTTTAGAGTTTATGAAAAAATAAATAATTTAAAATTCACCGGTTTAGCCGGATTTGATTCTTCTTCAATTCTTTGGCTGTAATAGATGGAAGATTCCACATTCTACTGAAAACGCTTTTCTCGTTCCGGTTAGTGTGAAACATAACGTACTTTGCGAGAATTTGATTCGCCTCCCATACTAAAGGGAATCAAAAAACCAGAAAAGTCAGTATTTTAATTGTTTGCTATTATTTACATCCTTCTAACACTGTACCACGTGTGTAGTGTATTTTGCCGCTGTTGGAGAGCGGGAAATTGTGTTCGTTTTGAACATTGAACGAGTACCATTAAGAGCGATATAATTTATGGGCTCTGTCCGATAATTTACCGCTGCCCTGAGCTACTACGCCTATGGCCATAACAAATCAACAGGGAACTTCACCGAAATGGATTAATTGACAGCTATTACAATCAATTACGATAACGTACGAATGCAGGGTCAGAAAGGCGATGCCACTGACCAAGTAATAGATCTTTCCGGTTTGTTTCAATTAAAAAAGGATTGAAGTGAAATATAAATTGTGTGAAAATTACACTCCTGAGAATACGTTGATGTGTGCCGTTTAAATCAATCCAAATCTGGCCAAATTGGTAGACTTTCACATTTATTTTTGTTCTCTTGGAAGTCCAAATTACGCATTGACGTTACGATGGTCAAAGAAATTAGATGTTCTTTGGGATGAAGATACCTCACCATACATTGCTATTACGGAAAACTGATCATAATACCACCCAAAGATGAAGTCTTTTTTTAATGCTAAACTTTTCAAGACTTTCACCTTCCTTTCAATCTGCGCATACGATGCAGATCAGGCACGAAGCAACTATCGTTACCCTCGACCATAACCATGTCCAAGCTTTTGGAAACAATGCTAGCAGATCGTGCTCCATCCTTAGCCTCCAATATTGCCGGCGGCTCCATCAAGCGCCATCACAATGGCAGCTTCGGTTTTTATCATAACTTTTCTTCCCCCACTTTTCTGCCGGTGTTTCTTTGTTATTTGTTAAAATTTTCCAGCCAACGGACAAAATGGGATATTTTTTGATTAAAATTAGTCATGCGTATAAAATATCAACACAAAATTCTATGGCGCATATCAGCCGCTTGTCCAGGTCGTCCTCTTCGCTTGAACAATTGTGTAGGTTTTATGTGTTTTTGGTTGGTTTTTGTTTTGTTTTGCTGCTTTGCTTTGTTTTTTTTTTCCTCTCTCTTTCCTGATACAGATATAATATGTACGTATACATGTCCGTGGGTTTTGCACACCGCCGGACTCGAAAGCCGTTTGGTTGGGGTTGGGATGATAAGACCCGTGCTAGCAACGGACGTTTCGTGCGGCTTTCCGTGTACAATGGACGGGAATCCAAATGGACGGCACTGTACCTCCACCATCATCATCATTGGCGAAGGTTGGCTAGATTGGATCGGGCTGGTCAGTTGGGTAGATAGAAACTGGCATTTGTTCGTTGCCATGGTCATCGGAAAGATGCTGATATTTTTATACAGTTTGGAGTACGATATCATGGGAAACAAGCTACACGTGCAGGAAGTGTAGAAAGATGAATAAATAATTGGTTCGTAACTTACTTACTTACTTACTTACTGATAAACCCTGCCAAATATCAGAATTTATTTCTACTCCAACAATCCGTTAGATCCGTGTTAGATCCGAAATTATGTAACTTTTAGTCTAGTATCGTCCTACCTACATTATGTCAACGATAAATGAAATAAATAATTTTAGATTTACTTAAACTCAAAGGTTATCAGCGATCAGTTCAAAAATGGTTCACATGTTTATAAAATTTATTTTTGAAGAGAATTATTTTCTCCATCATTTCAGCCAGGTAGAGAATCAGCAAAGACATTAAAGACAGGTTTCAGTAAGATATATCTTAATACATCTTTTTTTAACAGCCATTTTGCATCCGACTCCGTTCAGGTTTCTTCTTCTTGGCTTAACGACCTCTCTAAGGTCATGCCGGCCATCGACTGCCGATACCACGTAGTCAAGTCCTCACTACAGGGGAACGACGGTCCGGATGGGATTTGAACCCCAGTCCTGCCGTTTGAAGACCGGCGCCGCTGTCGCCTACACCACCGGGCCGCCCCAACTCGTTGAGGCTACATCCTTATTTAATAACATCAGTGGTTATAGAATTTGCAGCTCCACTTCTTTATTTATTGATACAGAACGTGTTCTCGTGATTTGGGTTTTGGTCTAATACACTGTAGATCGTGAATTGATACATTTCGGCATAACAGATCAGCAGGAAGTGCTATCTATCTAGCTGAGTAATTTTAATAATAATGTAACGGTTCACACGATTCTCTTTCCATTGATGGTATGTCTTTCAAACTTCGTTAGATACTTTAACGACCTGCAAAGATCATTCATGCCGGCCATATCATGGCTCAACTAGACATTAATACAACCGTAGTTGGATAGTCAGTCTCAAGTACGGGGGAACAATCTGAATGGGATTTGAAACCCCGATTCTGCTGTATGATGACTTCGGCCACCGGACTACAACATACCAATATCGAAATACCACTCAATGACAAGTTTTTGCAAACTTGATACCATGAACAAGGCTCTGTAGACAGGATTTCAGGTTAAGTCCTTGAGGAAGAACGCATGCTCATATTATTCTGTAGTTCATTGAGTTAATACGAAAAGACTGCTGAAGCAATTTTTAAATTAAATCATGTAAATGTACAAAAAATTTACATGATATTCAATATACAGAAATAAAAAGCAGTAGCGACTGAATCGCCATCTAGCAGTGCACTCTAGATCCAGCAATTATCGCAACCAGTCCTTCCGGCGGTCTAGATAAAGCTCAAACTTGTCTTTCTGTCAAAATACTGTCAAGCTGTCAATCACACTGATTTAATAAATTTTGGGACCGGTGGAAGAGGCGACAACGGCACCGGGCTTTACACGGCAGGACTGTGGTTCAATTCAATTCTCGGACCGTCCTCCCGTAGTGAGGACGGACTTTCCAACTACGTGGTTTCGGTAAGTCTAGTAAGCCATTCGATGGCCGGCGTGACCTTAGAAGGTTGTTAAGCCAAGAAGAAAGTAGTGCTGTCTAAACTGTGGTGCCAAATCGTAGTGATTAAAAAAAAAAGGATTCTTCGTTCTTAATATACTCCCAAAGCAATCCTTTTCATGTAATCTATGACAGTCGTTTTCGTGGTCTTTTTGTCATCAAACATTCAATATTTCATTACTGTTTTGTACAAAAGAAAGAGTATTTAATTTACCGTCGGTAGAAACGTTACTGCCAGTGAGCAGAAGGACTGACACCGATACTAGGTAACGAGTAACTACCATAGTACAGTAGGCGTGTCTCCGTGTACTTGTATCACACTGAATGCTACAGAATGCCGACGGGTTTTGGTTGTACTGTACTTGGGCGATTGTCTACTTAAGTTTTGCTACCGTAAGAGTCGCTATCGAATTTGCACCACAGTTTTTTCCCCTTACGAGCCACTGGTAATGAAGTCATGACAAGGTACAGTTTACGTAACACTTCCCATAAAAATGCATTGTTCCAACAGCACATTACCGACGTTGCATCCATTCGCCAAAACCCGGCGCCGAGCTTTAAAACAAAAAAATGGAACAAAAGAAATTGCAAAAGCCATAAATTGCCGTCTGATGCCGGTTTGGCCAGATGAATCTGGAGCGAAATCATCTGTAACTGCTGGGGTATGAAAATTTATGTCTAAATCTCTCTGGTGCGGAAGATTGGACTCACGTGGAGGCGCTGATCCGTTCGACACGATCATTCACGAGCGCAGCGTATCCTCCGGCAGGCACCGCCCTGGATGTCCTTGCCCTTGCACAGGTCTTACGTACGCGTACACGTTAGCGGTACGGTTCCCCCCCCCACCCCCCACGAAACGAACCGAATTCGAACGGGCCCGGTCGCTCGATACCCGATGCCATCTAGACCGTAAAGGGAATAGATTTGGTACAGTCTACTAATCAGCGACCCGGGTTACACTACCGGAAGGCTGCTGCCTGTCTCGTTTCCTCACCCTGCTTGCTGACAGCCGCTAGGTTGCAAGGGTAAATGATGCTCGTTTTTCTGGGCCAGTTTCAAAAGTCTGTGGTTGGATGTGTGGGTGTATTTTTTGTTACTGATGTTCATTTCTTTGTGGTTGCCACAAGTGAGAAAGCCTTATCATGAAGATGATGGTCATTTCATATGATTTCATTCTAACTTAGAACAATCATCACGGCAAACGATGACGGGTGCCCCGGTGCGCGCGCAGTCAAATTTTCCAGTCTGACTCCCATTTTTCCGACTGACGCGCATCGGGTTACGCCTCAACGAACCGGAAGAAAATTGTCGTCCTCAGACGGTATACTAACACAGCGATGCAGTGCCGTGCGCGAGCGTGTCAGACGAGATCGAGAGACAGAGAGAGAGAGAGAGAGAGAGAGAGAGAGAGAGAGAGAGAAATAGCGAGGCCAGTTGAGGTAGTGGATGGACTCTCGCTGGAAGGGATTATGTTTCTTCTGTACATCCAGGGTCCGGGAATCCTTTCCCAAGCGGTAGGATCCTCGGCTCGGGTGGTCGGGCCATGCGCATGGTGCATGGAGGACCGTTTTTTTTTTCGAAAAAAGCCATCCTATTATTGCACGGTTCAAGAAACCATGTGAATCTACTGGAGTTGAAAGTTTTGCCATCGTGTGGGAGTTGTGCCGAGGAGCCCGATAGGCACGTCACCTTCCCTCGCCGTTCACATCTACTCAGCCGGTCAGTCCGGTCCGTCCCGGTAAAACGCTATGCACGCACGTTTTTGGAAAAGTGCCAACGAGGGAGTTCCGGACAAACTGCGCGATAAAACATGCCACTCCGGGGAGTGTGATATTTGCAATCCGGTCGAGTGACAGACGATCCTCGTCGGTTCGATGGGTTCACGTGTAGCGGCTATGCATTTTTTGTTCACCAACCGAACGCAGGGCAAACGATGTCGAGATGAAAAAGTTGTTGCTCTCGAGTAAACCCTCTCCTTTGGCAGTGGAGAATTTATATATTTTTTGTGTGCTGTAGCTGTAACTACGGCAGAGCGAGAACGTTGATGTGGCTAACTGGTTTGATTTTCGGCTAAATTGATTATCATACGCTAGAGAGCGCACTACTTTCAACCCCCGCGGGCTTCCGAGGGTCAAATAGCGCGACGGGAAACATTTGTAATGTGTTGGAAATAATTTGAAATAATTATTCGCTCAATTTTAGGTCAGGGTCAGAAGAGCGTTTAGAACGGTTGGCCGCGTATTTCCGCTTCTCAAATCCATTCACGTTTGCACAGGCACGACTGTGTGCACTTTCACTGTTGAGTGAAACGTCACCGTCAAACAAATGTAGCAAGATATCAAAATCAAACTCCAAAGGACTATAAATCGATAATGACCGACGGACACTTTATTTCGTCAGCAAACAATGCATCACAAAATTTGTGCACTCGTCCTGGCAGCTGGTAAATGATGAAGGATAATCGAACGCGAACATTGTTTGCATATGAATCAGTCGCAAAGTTTCTCTAAGATTGATCCATGGAATGAATTCTTTTATCGGCACAATAAAAGCATCAATGTCAATCAAAGTCCGTGCAGGCAGTTTAGAGACAAAGCGGTTCAGACATGACGAAAATTCTCGACACGTTTTTGTGTTATCTGTGTCGGAAAAGTTGTTCACATCATAAAAGAAAGGTTTCTAATGTCTCGTTATGCAGTGTGCAAGAAACTCAGATGAGTTGAAAAAAAAAAACAATGCCACCCAATACACAACCTCCAGGCCATACAAACGCTGGAAAATTATTGTTTGTGTTTGTGGCTCCGGTGGTTAAGCGACCGTCCTTTCGTTCCCACAAAAGTTCGAAGGGCGGAACAGTCGGCGTCTTCACTTTCGAAACGATTCAAACACGAACGAACACCGTCGGAATACGTCGCCACCGTCGTTGCTGTTGCTGCTGCGGTTTTTAGCTCCACCAGGGAGTTGCTATTTCCATCCGGCTACCATCTGCCCCTCCGCTTGTCAAGATCTTTGGACGGAAGTTGTGGAAAAGTGGCGTGGAAAATATTTTCCAGCACGCCCATCCGTGCGCAAACGAAATCATTCGCGGTAAGAGCGAGACACCGTGACCGTGGATGTTTGGCGCTAGGAGGAACATAAGGAGTTTCTCCCCCCCGGATGGGTGCCGGTGTGGTGGGGTTCGTTCGCTTTTCACTCTGTCGCGCAACTGTGTCGGATTTTCAGTTCGAGTGCGTCCGGAACGTTCGACCGTGGGGCCAACATTACATAAACATACCCTGACAGCATTCGAACGACACGAGCCAGTGTAGTTGAATATCATATCAGCTCGGCATGGGTTTTCCTGCTACCAAAGTCAATGGGGGAGAGGCTGCTTGTACGTGTGTGTGTGTGTGTGTATGGGAGAGAGAAGGAAAAACAGACCCAACCACCTGGGGAATACCGTTAGCAGAAGAACCAAATGGGGACCATCGTCGTCCTTTGTCATGGTAGCAGGAGCTCGGTCGTTCGGCTCGGTCGTTCGGGCATCGTCGTTCGGATCCAGCTCGGCACATCACATGGAACCAGCCATCCATACATAAACAAGCATCGCGCCTGAGCATGCAACATATATCTCCAGATTTTCTATGTGAGTAAGCCCGGAGTTACTCATACAAAAAGAAATTGTTGCGCTTTCACTTTGGCGAGCACGAAGCGGAAACTCATCATGTCCGCAAACTCGCCAAACTCTGTCCGCCTCGCTAGTGTCTGCCCCTGCCCAGTACAACCCCCCGATGCTGGGGTGGTATGCTATGCATGCACTGTACACTTCTCCGCTGCGAGCTGTCGGGGCTGGAGATTGTTCATTTATACACACTCCCACTGCTTTTTACCTTCGTGGACGCACACTGCGGTTTCTGCGCAATGGCACTCTGGTCGGGCTCGAACGCACACAGCGCCACATTCCGTGCCTGGCAGACGGGCAGATAGGCAGGTCAGGGATCCCCGTCCTGCTGACTCAAGTTTGCATGTGTTCGTGGTTTGAAACAGCAGAGCAGCAAGAAGAGAACAGAACAAAAAACATAAGCCATTCATTCAATTTTATCGCTTCGATCGACATCATTTGGGGAAGGCGCATCGTGCATGTATTGGTCCGGTCTGGCACAGCTTCCAGAAGCTGTGCGCTAAAAGTGTCCTCTTGTGTCGGATGGGCAGACCAACGGCGGAACTAACGGTGAGAGCGGAGTTCTGATGATTCTATGCGAACCAATACCATGATCCGGCCACTTCGTTATGTGCTCGCTGATGTGTGCTGTTTTGAACTGGAACCGCCCATCCGGAAAATAATTTTAAATCACATACACAGCTACGAACTCCGTTGTGCGCCGCTAGATAGCACCGTCCTGCTCGTAGTAGTGTACTTTCACTCGCCATGTTGGGACCTTCTGCCGAAAGGTGCGTTTTACGACTCCCAAAGCATTTGTGTTTGTTTGTCTTTCTCTCACCGGGGGACGGATATTGGTGGGCGAAAGGAATGCGTTGTTGCTACGCTGCACTGATAGTGAACAGCCCTGGCAAAAGGATGTGTTGAACCTTTTGCACCAATCTTAGTAAAAGATTCAAAGCATCTCATCCACATACAGGGATATAATAGACCCAAGCCCCGACGGAGTTTCGATTTTCGGGACGCTTCTTCTTATTTTACATGTTTTTAGGACCAATGAAATGCGTGAAGTTTTAATTTCGCACAAGAAGCTTAAATACGGCATAAATCCTCTATATTAAATACAAATAAGACAGATTTATATAAAGATAATAAGTTGAGTATCTCTGCGATTAAGAACTAGCTGTTAAGAGTTGTCAGTATTCTGTCTAAGTATATTTAATCTACTGGCTTTTCAGCTATGATGGGCAAAATTATCTCAAAGTGGAGCCGGTTTTCACACAGCAGAACCGGGATTTAAATCCCATCCGGATTTCAAAAGCCGGCGGTACCTAGAAGGTCATTCAGATAAGAAGACAAAGGCTTCATCATTGGTGTCCCAAAATAAAAAGTTGACAATGTGTACAGAATGTTACAAAGTGAAGAAACAACAAATGATAATCACATATTTTTACTAAGTAGAATTCAAAATATTGGAACCAAACTCTACAGCATCTTGGATCCACTGTGAATGCTGTGAAATTTCAACACTTAGCCACCTAACCTAACATCCTTACATACATACATGTGACCTCATTGAGGAATGTTTTGTTCAACTTAGTTGTTTAGAGCACCACAAAGGTCTTTTCTTTGGCGCAAATTTTCTTTTCCATCGTGTTTGCCTATTGTTTACTCTAGTATGGTGTGATTTTTCCGTGCTTTTCTTCGCATTTTCAAGCCTTGACATGAGGTTATGTCTCGAATATCTTTTTTTTTCTGTTTTTCTCTCGTACTCTTTTATTTTGAGACCATGACACGGACGAGAATCGGTTTTTGCCCGCGTCGTCCTGATGGCATCCTGGGCAGAAGCGATGGTATCGTACGTGTGGGCGCCATTTGTAGGACGGCATGTGGGAGTGTTTCCATTATTCGTCTGCGTGAAACCTGTCGTTTGCCGGTGGGCTGCTTTCAGCGGCTGCTTGCTGCTGGCTGCGGTACCGCTGATAGAAAATCCGAAGGGGAAATGAAGCGTAACCAGTGAAGAGTGCCGTTTTTCCAACTGACATTTATACGCATGACTGAATCCGCAGTCAAATTGTGGCAGCGACGCATTTGCTCTCCCTGCAGCTCCTTGGCACAGCGCAGTACGGCCGTCTTGTTCTGTTCAAAACCTTTTTTGTAAGGCCGTGTGCCGTTTGCGGCACACTGAAAGGGAACAACTAGGACGGTACGGTGGGGATCACACATGGCACAAGGGAGTATTGGGAGTGGGGAAAATCGTTGAGAAACACCGCCAAACGGAGAAGAAAAGAACTGGCAAACATAGATAGCGCTACGAAGGAGGAAAACCGATCGACAAGCGGTGGCCTCCGGTGTGTACTCATTGGTGGACGGTACGGCTATCCCGGGTACTAGTACGGATTTCCCAGATTTTTGGTCAGTGCCGCCATGTCTGCCTTGTGGACGAGGGTGGTAGTGTCGGCTCGCGCATGTAGCGTGTACCCGAAAATGATAAGGACGGTTACGGTTGGTTGGAAATATTAGACAAACACGCGCACAGCGTATAACACAGCGAAGACAGCGAAGGTGGGCAAGTGTACGAGGCACATGCAATGGGCCGATGTTGAAGTTGGAAACTAAAATGGCGAATGGTTGTTGTTTCTTGCTGACTACTGTCATAACCCGTGAATTTCGGGAGCATGAAAATAAGATATGAAATATTAGATACGTGTACTGCATTGACGTTGGGTTGCAGTTTATGGATGAAATGAACAAAACAGATAGAAGTATGGAACTGTTTTATGTTCTCTTTAAAAATATATTTCACATTTGCAGAGTTTATGTCGTACTCTTTAAGAAATCTTTGAATATAATTTATTAGAACTTGCTAGGGCATGCTAATGATAAATAATTATTTTTCCTATTCTGAGCAACTTGGAGAGGACTCTGCCTACCACTGTTGGCTCTTCTTGACTTCCTTTTACCCACAGCTGGACGGGAAGACGACGATCCCAGACGGGATTTGATACCTGGTCCTGCCACTTGAAGACTGGAGCTGCTACCGCCCGTCCACCGAACCGCCGTAACTGGTCTGGATTGACTTATTAAATTCATTTATTCTTAGTAACCAGAGAGTTAGTCCTTGCAACGATGAAACGTTCCAGATGAGATTTAAATCCTGCCCTTGCAAAATATCGTGAGTTTATCACGCTTTAATCCTGAAGCATGAGAGCACGCGGCTTAACTAGTTTCGTAACCTGTAGAGCGACTGAATACCTGCATAAAGATGTTAACTTAAGTTTTTCATCACAACCTGATATCGACAAAATAAATCTAGTTCGCTTTTTTCAAAATTTTTGCGAAAAGTTTTTACGCTTTCAAAGTAGTCCTAAATTTTCAATTTATTTTAGATTGAAACATGTTAAATTTAATGGACAGGAATTGGTTTAACTCTTGCAAACATTTTTGCACATTCCATTTCATAACCATAGCATCCCATGCACTCTGCAAGCACGTGTGATCAATCGTTGGACGAAAGCAATAATGATTCATTTATTATACATTAAGATATTATCTACATCATCATCATCATCATCATCGTCGTCGTCGTCAGATTTATCCGTTTTCGTTTTCATCACTTTTATTCACCCTTCCTTTCCTGCAAATCCCCCAGATCCCTATTATCTTGCCGAGTCCCTGTAGCCCCTTCCAATCGACCAGCACTGCATTGAATGAACGGGACAAATAGGGAAAGACTTTATAGACTACATCCTTGCCGGGGACTAGCAACTGTAGTATAGCCGAGGAATCCTCGCTGGTACAAGTGGGACGATCAAAAATATCCGCTCTGTTCGATGTAGGGAAAATTTGTAAATTCAATAACGATTGTCTCGACACGTGACCGCATTTTTTTATGCTACATACATCGCGCCGCTTGGCGGAAATGCGTACTTGCTGCCATTTCTCGAATGGTCGTCTTTCCGGTCACCCTTTCTACATAAAGAATTGTACCAACGACTGGGGATGCTAGTCCCGCTTCAATACACTGAGGTGACGAGATACTTTCGTGTCCGGATTGTCGGGATTTTGGGACTATTGTGAAAAAAAAAATGACCTACACACACACGTACATACATCCGGTAAAGACAATGAGTTTATGATGACAGTAAAGTGCGGTGCAATCTTTATTCAAACAAGCTCTCGTGACTGTGGGAAAAAAAAACTATTGTTTTGTACAGTTTCTTAACATCAATTACAACGTCAGTAAACCAGTGCAAGATTTTTTATTTCCTCGTTTGGTATAACTTCCTTCTATTCATCATAAAAATAGGGTTGTTTTCGGATATTCATTTTACACGTGTAATACATGTAATTCAATGTTCGAAATGCACCCGAGGAAATATTTTAGCTAATTACAAACACTATTCACACAAACACACCAAAAGTATAGAACGATTGAACACGCAAATCTTTCGGACATGCATAAACCTGTCAGAAACAACAAGATTAATATGCATTAATCCTTCACTCGTCGGGTAGATACTTCCACCCGCAATAGCCCCAACCGAAGGCTGCAAACGGTCTAACGTTTGATGACAAGAAGCGTCCGATAAAGTCGTTACGTTGCAGATGCATAAATTTGCATAACTGACAAACATGCAGATTCTGATCATCAATTACCGAGTCAACATTTGTCAGACACCGGTGGTTGGCTTGGCGTGTATCGGGCATATATCTCGTCGGCAGCGTGGTTATTTCAGGAACAATGTATTTTATGGTGCTAAAGCTTTCCGCGTTGTGTCGGTTAACTATTAACATATTACACATTAACTTCCGATGGTAGAGGCAACATCTACACCGGTCTTCACACAGCAAGACCCGGGTTCAAATGCCAAGCGGACCTCGTTCCCCTGTAGTGAAGACTGACTGTCCAACTTCAACAGCCTGCATTTTGTTTTCGACTTCCATTCCTCCAAGGCCTCCTTCCGCTCCCTCTCCCTGACTAAATGCCATTCAAGCTCCTTCCCCTTTTCTCATCTCAAGCTAGTCTAGATAATTTAAAAATTTTAGAGGTCGTAAAACGAATGTAAAATAATTTTTCTGATTTGCTACAAACACGTAGCAATCGTGGATGTAAGATTAAAGTCTTCTTTTGCTTTTCCTAGCATTCTCGTATTTTGAGAAAAGTTTAATTACAAAAAGATCAAATTCGACCAAAATGTCGTTGCCGGAGCTAGTCAGTTTGGTTGCAAAGTTTGCCAATACCTAGAATATGGTAATGAATGCGACAAATTACCAAGTTACAAAATGATATCCTCACAGATAAACACAACCGTCATCATTAGCATGTACGGTGACTCAAAACGATATCCGAACACCTAAAAATCGAAAGATTCCTTGACTTCGAGGAAGTTTTTCTTGGCCTAGAGCCGGAGGATTATAATTCTTTGTTTTACTTAATAACCTTTGTATACACGTTTGTATTACCACTCTGGAATAAACAGAATAAAATCATTTTTCCAAATAGCTGAAATAGATAAAAGAAAGCAGATTTTCACATGCCAAGTGGGACCCTGAATTTATCATTTACATCATGTTTGTAAATATTTTAAGGTTTTACTTAGTTTTTGAACTGTTGTGACGTATGCTACTTAGATTTGCTAATAGATTTCCAATGGTCTTGAGCATAGTAATCACGACGCGTTCTACGGGTTAGAAGCTTAGTTTAATGCATGTACTAAAGATGTACTGACCCAGATTTTATTTATTGGTAATAAATGATGAATGATAGATCTTCATTAATCATAAAAATTCCTGTAGAGAAATTAATTGCTTCAGCTTTATAAACGAAGAACTATCAAGATCTGTGATTCTAGAGCTGCTTGACGCCATTTTATGCCCAAACCAAAAAAACATTAGAGCCAAGATGCTCATGACCGCTGAGCAAACTGATTTATTATCTATTATTTATATGTTTTTTTTTATATTAAACATTTGTAATTGAATTTACCATCAATCTTACATGATATTGCTTGAGAATGTTAGTGTCCAGGTTTTCGTTTGGTTTGCAAGAATATTAGAAATTAAAATGCTACTTCATAAAGAAAACCATGGTTTTTATCATTAAAATTTTTATTTGTTCCAAGCACAATTCCTTAAACAACTAACACCAAATAAATCTAACGTAAACCACAACATCCTCAGTACGATCCGATGAAACAAAAATAACGTAAACATTATCAAACTGGTCCTATCAACAGCACTCACATAAATCCTTCACAAAAGCTGACAGCTAGTGAAATCTTCTGCATGTTTGTTCTATTTGTGCCTTACTTTTTGGAACAGTGTCTCTCAGTGTCAGATTAACATTCAGCACCAAGGAAGGTAATTAAGGGGAAAAATGTCATTTTCGATCAAGTTCGATTGTCGACCTTCAAGCATGCTCCTGGGAATTCGACCTCATTGAGGTTGCATGTCCGGTTGTTGTACGACAACGTGTCGAATGGTGAACGGTACTGGAATTGGATGGGACATTTTTGATGGAGGTTATTCACCACAAACAAGACAGCTCTCAATCGCCCTAAAGATCAAACTCTTACAAGCTTTTTGGAAATCGTTCGACATCCTTCATACATATCGAAAAGTTTTACCTCTTTTTAATAGTGGCTAGTTGATTGTAACGTTTTGAGCTTTACCTGGTTCTTGATTTATCATCAGTTTTTAATTTCTCTCTTAGTTCTTTTTGCTCATTTGTGCCCATTAGTTTACTTTTTAAGTTCACTGACGATGTTTACTCAACTCCTAGTTTTAGGACAGGATTTGCCTCTCCTATGTCTATGAACAAATTTTTCCCGCTTCGAAACACCCTTCACTTCCTGTGACCTTTGCTCCGGACAAACTCCGGTGAGGATTTAAAGATTTGGTGGCGGGATGATTTGTTGCTGTACTCGTCAGTCAATCAATCCGTCTGGCAGCGCGATGAAAGATAAGAATTTTCTCTTGCATATGAATGCCGGTGCGTATGTCCCTCAAAACTGCAATACACAAGCATCTTATGTTCTGCATGACCGACAAAAGGATCTGATTCAGTCACCGGCCGGTGGTGTGTAGGAAAAAGTGTTGGTTTTTATTTTGGGGGAGTTTTGTTTACAAGCACCCAAACACACAGCAGACAACTGCTGCTTGTGATGGCACAACAACAAGAAGCTTCGAATTATTCATGAACCGGATCAGGAATAGACAAGGAGCAGGAGGCTGTCGGAGAGCAATGTCAGAAATGGAAGCATCTACGACGAAGCACTGCGATAGTGATGTCTGCCAGGATTACTAAGTTGCTTAAAGTTGAAGTGCTGTTGGGTTTGTAGAGTTTATGTTAGCTACTTTATTTCAACCTTTCAATTGCTATTGCACGGACTACCCACGAAGGAAAACAACCAACGATTCGTATGGGCAGTTTACGATAACAAAAAGATAAATTATTAAATTTAGACATTAATAAACACCATTAGCTTTTCAACTATTAATGTTTGTAGCTCCATAAACTTGAGGACAAAAAATCAAAATCTCAATTTAAGAAATTAAGTAATGTAGCTTTATTTGATCTCCTGTTAATCTAACTTTCCACCTCAATGCCGTGAGTTGTGCCGCCTTATGTCACACCGTGTATCTGTGGCTGTCCATTCGTTTATTCTGTTCTTGTTCGCCACCATCGCCGCCACCACCCGAATCGTTCCCTCATGTAAGGAAGGGCATTGCTGTAGGAAAATTGTTACGTACAGCTTCCTCAGCACCATGATCTCAACGGTCTGCTTACTGACAGCACGAGATGGTGCTCCATCTCGTTGGCTCCAAACTCATCCAAACCTGCCAGCCGAACTCCAGTTCACAGTTCCAGCTCCAAAGACCATCCGAAGGCGTGGTCAAACAAGCGAAACCAAACCCATTTACATACACAGCTAACAAACAGTGAACAACATCACCAACAATACCCCAAAACAGAAGTTTCACATTTTATGCTCTCGTACTAGGATCGTGCTCTATTTTAGTGCTGCATGGTCGACGGTCGATGGAACACTCAAGGCTTATAGTAGCTCTCGTTCCTAAATCCTGCTCTCGTTGTTAGTGCCCATGCTTTGCTGATGGTTCTAACTTTCCGTCCATAATTTTCACCCGCTTTGATTGTGTACGAGGTAAACCTGTGGCGCATTCCGACCCTAGTTCTAGTCTAGTTCACCATATAAGCAAGATCCTGTGTGCAGAACAGATATCTACAGAACTAGTTTCTTTCTTGAGTAACAGTCCAAAAATTAAAAGGATTTGGTAGTATTTTTCAAAAGCGTTTTGTTTTTGCTGTGGAGGGCTTAATGTTGGTTTTATCAATTTTTAAAGTTTCACAACTACGAGAAAATCTATCCTGTTTGTAAAATATGAAATTGTAAAAGTTTGTACATCATACTATATTTGAAACGCGTCTACCATGTATCGATAAATATTCCGAAATCATCTACAGTACACATGTTACAAGATTTATACGCTGTTGGAATGCTTTTCCTGCTCAAAGTTTGCCTATCCGCCTAGAGACAGGAGTTCCTAGCCAGTGTACAAACGCTACGCAAACAAACATACCCGACCAAAACATGGGTCTCTTACAGCAGCAGTTTCTTGTCAAGGAACGGTGCAATACAAAGTGGTTTTCTCAACCCTCTCCATCGCTCCAAGTGGCTCAGATGATGGTTGTCATGGTCCTTCGACATCAACAAACGCACGCAGCCACAATGATGACATCCTTCTGCTGACTACGCTGCTAGGCAGTGTATCCGCTTCACGCAGCAAGGATCGGTGTTTTATGCCGTTTCCTGTTTGTATGTTTATTTTTGCAGTTACCGTATACATTGGTTTACTGGCGTCAGACGAAACTGCACAAGAAAGTGTGCCATGGACGATACGTACCTTGACGTAGTCCGTAACACGATCGAGCAACTCCCCGTATTGATTATCCATTTTGTTTCCATACGCAATGGGATGCAAATCATTGGCGTACTCTCTTCAAGGTTAGGGTATAAATTTGAAGTATCGTCTGATCAGTGCACAACATTCAACTACTATTTTCGCGGTGAATTAAGTACATTAGAGTGAACTGTAATTTAATATTATTTTTTTGGATTTGGATTTATATGGATCTGTTCATTGTGCTGGATTTAGTGGGATATTCTTCGAGGTTTTGGGATGTTCGGATCTTTGGATCAAAGTTTTCCTTAATCCTAATTTTCCAATAATCCTTGGCGGCTAAGGTGGGCTTTCGTCATATTGACGTTTTGTCTTTTGTATGTGGTCGATATGTATCTGTATCCTTCGACTTTGATGAGACCTGGAGGCGGGCCAGTGGTATAGGCGCCAACGGCGCCGGGCTTCATATGCCCTACGGGGACTATCGTTGGATAGACTATCCAACTACGTGGTATCAGCAAGTCTAGCAAGCCATTCAATGGCCGGCGTGACCAACAAGGACCAAGAGCCTTGTAAGATTAAGCCAAGAAAAAGAGTCCTCTCAATAGTCTAACAAACAAATGTTCAATTGCAGTTCTTTGAATTGGTTTGAAATAGCTACATAATCGATTGAAATAACTCTGCATAAAACTATGCAGTTTTGTCCATATACATACAGATCATTTAATGATAAATTCTACATATTCAATCCATCTTTTTAATAATTTGTGTTTATTGTTTGTGCAACTGAACACTTATTCTTGATATCCTTGATATTCTTGATATTCTACACTATTCTTTGTATATCTATCTACTCATCTGGACCATTATGCTGCTAGAAAGGCCATCCACACTTAACAAGAATGCAATCAATGTAAATGCTTGTTGGCGTATTAAACTGATCTACAATACATGTTAAGTAATAGGGCAAATGTAGTTCATCAGACGTTAAATAAACAGGAACCGTATTTGGCTTCGGCAAGATGTCAAACACATGAATTAGTGGCTTCTGCACGTTCTTGCAGCAAATTGGAAAGGTTATTTGGCGTCGTTTGTCTGGTTTCCTCTATGGAATGCTACAACACATTACATCAAACCCTTTTTGTGGGGCAAAAAAGTACAAATAAAAGAGCACAGTGTATGAAATAACTTTTAAAATCCGCTTATACTAGTCAGGAATGTGACTTGTTTCACGCTGTATGCACCACCCACCGACTGCTAGGAGTTTGAATGTGTTTTTTTTTTCGAGTCTGCAATAGTTTATTCTGCCTAAAAGCTGCTGCTGTGTGCGAACGAATTTGTTGTATTAAAAATATTCATTCTCCATATTGTCCATTGTATTCGCATAGAGCTAACCTTGCTAAGCCTTTGTGGGGCCTGTAGCCCAGTGTTCGGTGTTTTCGTTCTCACTTTTAAACAGAAACTTATGTGGCATTTGCATGACTGTTTCCCGTCCATTGTGAGCGTCTGGCTGGGCTGGGCTGGTGTCGTTGTAGCAATAAACGCACAAACGAGCATTCGGAACGCAGTCAAAAACGCACCGTGCACCAGTTTTTGTGCAATTGTTCCCGCGGAATTGTTTTCCATCTTGCACAACGGATGGACCAAACATGCAAGGGATATAAAGTTGGGATAATGATACACATGCCGATGCGATCGGTTTCTTTATTGTTCGATCGACGCTATTGTGATGCTTTTGTGTGCAGCAGGATTTCCGCTGGCGATTGTACGTTGAAGTGTGCCGTATGGTTGTGCTAGGCTAGCACAGTTTGGCAAAAAACTTTGGTGGCAAAAGCATGTGGGTGCATGGGTATCTGAACTGAGCAGAGCAAAGTGTGTTGGTGCAGCGGGCAGCAAAGCCCCCTAGAATCAATATCGTATACCGAACGAACCGACATAAAGGATTATCTGGAAGGATTTCCATCCAGTGTTTGTAGGTGGGTTTTTTTTTTTGTTATGCAGCTTATGCTGTGTATGGAAATTTTGCATCATTTCCTGCATGTAGCTTTCATCGCGTTTCAATCCAGCTTACTGATTATTTAGAGATTTTTTCTTTCCTTTTCGTACGACGAAAAAATGACACGATTTTGTTGAACCTTTTTTGAGTTCTGAGTCCGCGAACAGATATTGTTTCCATAATCGCATGGTGCGTTTATTCAGCACTGGGCTTGGGAAAACTTTTTTCATTAATTTCTGTATTTATTTGTTTTTTTTATTGGATAGATAATAATCTATTATATAATTTATCAAAATCATCATTAGAAACACACACAGGTTACAAAGGCACATAACAATCTGGTAATTGCCATCCTTTAAGATTGAGCTTCACAGATTTAACGATCGTTTGTTTGAACAGCTAAAATCGCTCCGAAGGAACACCCTGCCCGCCCGGTAATCATTCCCTGCCTCACGGCTCATCCTGCAAGCCATAAGTTTATTGATATTTTTAATTTGTTTTAAAACATTTCGTGTTCATTTCAAGCGTAAATTTTTGCTATGTACCGTCGCTGCTTTGCATTCGAGTCCGTTTTTGAAATCTCGCCCGGGCTGTGGATGGTGTGGTGTGGTACGTCAGTGCCTCTTGGCTGGACGGGAGGTTATGGCTGTGCGCCGGTGGAAATATTACCAAAGAGATCAAAGGCGAACCGGAAAATCAAAGGCATTTCGTTTTATACTGCTCGCTCAAATTGCTCCTTAAGGACCGTACACGCCGGCAATGGCGACGTTGGCAACCTGTTCCACTGTTTCCCCTTTTTAGGACTCGTGTTTCTACAAGGGCTCTTTTAAAACGACCCGTGCCGTACCCGCCGCTCATCCCGCCAGTGCTATTGTGGGGCTTGGGACTGATGATTCATACACCGTGGAGGATCGTTAAATGCGTACAATCTCGTTATGGATGTTCAAAGTTTTCCATACGAACGCGGTGGCTATGTTGCTGTTGCTGCTACGGATGACGTTGATGATGATGATGGTGGTGGTGGTGGTGGTGTTGTTGCTGATGGTGAGGAATGATCCTTCGCTCTAGGGACGTCCTTCGCTCATGCTAAGCCACTACTTCACACCGATCTATGTGATCCATCGAACTGATGAAGAAAGCTTTCCGAACCATTCCACTGCCTGTCTGCCTGCTTTTCTGTCTCTTTGCCTTGCTCGAAACGGGGTAGTTGAAAGGAACCGACGAGTGCACCAGTTGCCCAAAGCGCTACGTGTCCTGGAGCATTACAGAAGTGTGCGAGTGAGCTCGTTTGTCCTTTGTGTTGCCGTTTCCTGTTTATGTTATCCCATTAAATTTTATGATTGATGTTGTCGCTGTTGTCTACACGATGACAGACACCGTCTTGCGCAGGCCAGGGCGATTCATCGGTCGAAAAACTGGTCCAACGTTGCCCGATCTTGCAGGCGATGGTGGAGAATTTACTTTACATGAGAGCAACGATCAATTCAAATTCCTTGAATCGTTCTTTAAGTTACAGTATGTTTTATGCTATTTTTTAAGTCAATTTTTAAACATCTTTACACTGCATAGTCTACTCACAGGACTGCATATCCAGTTACGAATATATACTATCCAATCCTTTTGAAGCCTTTCGGAATTGAAGTACTAAAAATAGAATTATGCCTCAAAATATAGGAATTGTTTATAACTAGATGGAGTAATTGAATGGTTAATTATAATGAACTTGTTATTAAGTCCGATTAGGACAGTCAAAAAAGACAGAAAGCCTTGAGTTTAAACACATAAGTTTAATCAATATTTATTCTACGTCTTTTAATCACAGCAATAGTTCATGTAACATCAAATAAATTATAGTTAAAGTGTTTCATACAATATTTTATCTTTCTTATCAATAATTACATTTTATTGTAATCATATACATTTTCACTGATCGAAAAGTACCTTTTCCATGAAATAGGATCTGTTTAAAAATATTCTAAAATTCTTCAACAACACGTTGCATAAAAACAAGCACGAAACCTGTCACCTTAATGACGGTTCAACTGTGCTGCTTTAATTCTGCACCTCCATTCGCAGCCATGTAACAGTGGAAAGAGCCACCAGGGACGGCTATGGGCAAACGGTAGCAATCGGATCGGATTAAATTGAAATTCCCTCGTTCACCAGATTCCTCGGACAAGCCACCCAGAATTCACGCAATTGCAAGAACGGCAAAATGCCCTGCAACGATGCACCGCTTCAAGCGCGCATACGCACATTCCTGCTGATTGCGATCAGAAGTGAAATGAATTACATGGTATTATATTAATAAATCGAGTTGTAAACAAATAACGAAAATATTTATGCCATTTAAATATATTATTCAAATTTGCTACCGCACCAGTGCACCATGCACGAGGAGTGGCACGCTAGGCTGGGACACTGTGTGTGTCAGGGAGGGTACATGTTGTGAGAAAATATTTATCGTACCATTTCGATGCATCCTGGCTGTTGATAGGATGATACCTACCGTTTCGAGCTGCAATGAGCTGTACATATTGTTATTTTCAAACCAACAATATTACCGGTGATGGTGGCGTGAAGAAGGCAAAGCGGTGGAGAATATTGCTGCCATTGGAGTGGAGAGATTGGTTTTCGGAGCACAAACCAATATCATTAAACGGCCAGGCTAGGAAAGCTGGAGCAGCGCACAAATTATGACTGCTTCAACATAATAATGTTGACATTAAAATTTTAAAACGACATAAACATATCTGACAGCTATTACGATTTAATATCGTACTCGGATTTTACGCATCCTCGCAGTGCATCCTCCCCGGCTATGATGAAAGCTGCATGGAAATGTCGATGGACAGTGGGCGGTGAGTTGGGTTCTACGAGCGTTAAATGCTGCCAGCAGCCGGAGGAAGCAGCCGGAGGTAGTGGTCGGCACTGCACTGCATAGGAGTCGGAGCTGTGAGACTGAATATGAGGAGAAACCGCCTATTGTATTTGCTGTATCACCGCACCACGGCAAGTTGATTACTGTGTCCCGTGATCATAATTTTCCTCCATCAAGGATGTAAATGTACTCCACACCGGTGTGGCCGATGTGTTCCATTGTGGTTTATCGATGCGAGTTGTTCATTTTATAGGCTCTAGAACGTAACAGTATAATTAATTCATAAAAGAGTCATTATGATAGAAGTAATTTCCCATTCACTCGGTCCCAAACCCAATCCGATCGGTCGGTGATTGAGAGATGCTCAATGTGATGAATAGAATATTTGGTTTTGTAGTTTGCTATAATTGCATCGGTACCGGATTTATTCTGTTTTCTGTTTAATTGCAGCATCCAATAAAAATAATTAATTTGTTTGAGTTGTGTTTTACCCCACGCTCGGAAGCAAAATAATCTGCAGCAATCCAATTATAATGTATTCGATTGAATTCACATGCAATAAAACTCATCCGTTAGTTTATTCTTTGATTGATCTTTACGATGTCTTTTTTTGTCGCTAGAGCCTCAAACTGGCGTACAAAACTTTAAGCGGAAAGATCATTCCCCAGCTTTCTCGTGTCTCGAGCAGAAGCGTTTCAAAAACTCCCCATGTAACATTCTGAGAAATTCGGCAAGAAAGTGTTGTTGTTTTTCACTGCGCACCTCCTTAATTAAAACGGCTCATTACAAGCTTCAGATAAAAGGTTGGCGTCGAAAGTAGTTTTACGTCGTGTAAAGCGGTTCCTATGTGCAAATGTGAGGACGTTAAAAATACCACAACGAAACAGCTTTTATCAAAAACTACTATTTCCGGAGTAGTTTCTGTAGCCAATGGCTGCCGCATACCTTTGACTATTTGCACCCATACCCGCGTCTTTCGGTGGGAGTAGTTTCCATTTTCCCGCAACTCACTTTGTGCTCGCTATCGACCCGAACAAACGAGACCATCTGTGCATCCTTTTATCCAACCGAACCGAGGTCCTGCCCGGCAACATCCATGCTCCAGCGTGGTTTTACAAATGGACGACCGAACGAGGCGAGTTTATCATCGGTACCTTTATCTACCGGCACCCAAGCGTGGTACTAGTGGCCCGGAGCGAGCTAAAAACTAAACACATATCCTTTCATATCCTTGCGCGGTGCCGGTTGCCCGCTGCTGAAATGCCAGCCCAGCTAGCCCACGCCAACATCAGCAGCCAACGTCAAACGTTGGGTTGGGTTCCCTGGGATAGGTGGTGCCCAACGCTTCACATTGGGTCATCTTTCATGGTGCGCATCTCCATTGCACCCGGGCCTTCCCCGCGTCTGCCCGGTGGCACGTGCACGGTACTGTGTTCGTACAGTACAGCTCGTTTATTTATATTCGCTACAAACCGTATGGAATACCATTTTTTAATATTTTTCCATAACGAGCAAACTGAACAAACTGCCTTTTATGTGCGGCTTGTAGCATTGCAAACTTTATTGCATGGTCGAGGTAATAAAAAAGTGCTCCCCGGCGCTGTATCATTCCCAGCAAAACCTTTCCCTTTACTTGGGACCTGCTTCCAACGCCGGTATGATTTTCTATTCCAGCTATGTCGCTTTTTTCTGACCGTACAACGCTGCTTTTCTTTTTGCCATACCACTGTGTATGGCACTATCCCCGTAGTTTGGATCTTTTTCAAGCAGTGCAGTTCTTTGCAACATCCCATGTTCTTTTATGCTCGTTCGCAGTCAACTAAAAGCAGCTCAACGATGTGGCTGCCGACCAACTATAGTTGATGTGTTTGTTTGTACGGTTCCGATTAGTAGCCGCTACGAACGTGTACCTTTCCAGCCTGGCGTACGTTATGCACTGAATGGGAAAGCAAAAGTACAGCTACAAAAAATAACATTACTAATGGCGGTTCGTTGGCAAAGGTTACGCACTATTTTGTAGATCCCTGAAAGATGTAAGCATAAAACATAGTAAAATATACAAACGATGTATATGCAATGTTGGATGTTCAAAGAAATGTAATTAGATTAGAGAGAACCAGAGCAGAGTATTACAACAAGCATTGAGCGTTGAGCAAAACTTATATTATTTTTCCATATTTATGATGAGTGTCACAATCTACTTGTTGAAATCAAAAAATTATGTACATGTCTTCCACTAATTATTATTTGCATAGCAAATGTTCTACGAAAATCTCTTCTTCTGTTTTTGGCTCTAGACAATCCATGGAGACAATCAAGGCAAATTAGACAAAAGTTTCTTAAGTTTATTGAGACTGTTTGCCAAGCAGCCGAAACATATCCTCATAGCAATGAAGTAGAGACGAGTGAAGACTAATAAAACTAGCTCACCTACTGACTAACGATAGCAAGAGTGTGTAGTGCTATAGATATTGAGATTGCAATTTTTGGAAGAAGGATTACAGGGTTTCTGAGTAGAACTGGTCAAGTGCGAGACATTTCTAGACAACGCTCAAGATGAACTGGACCGTGGGTAGGTTGAACTGGACAACCGTCGCCCTTTCTCGACAGTAATCAAGTTGAACTGGACAAACGCTAGGTTGAAGTGGACAAACGTCAAGTAGAACTCGACAGTCATATTTGAAATGGTTGGTGAAAGGGTGAAAGCGTTTCGGAAACGCTTGGCAAATTTTAGAATAAAAAAAACTGCTGAAATACACATTTTTTTCGAATTTCCAATTCTAAATAATTCCCAAACGTACGTATACTTTCACACCGACTATAATTACAATCAGAATGCATGATTTTCTTTAAAAATGTGAGGTAGAAATAAAATATTTGCAATACCTGTTCAAAATTTTATCTTTTGACAGAAGATGACGGAGGACGTTTCTGTTTATAATCACTGAATCGAGTTCTTGTAGCTGTTGTCATGTATATTTTACAGAATCCAAGTCCCTCTCTCTCTCTCTCTCTCTCTCTCTCTCTCCCTCACTCACTCGTCAATGTTAATCTAGTTAATCTTACTATATGTATATCCCACTACATACAATCAGCAATTCAACCATACATTCTTACTTACAAAACACTACAACCGCTTCATACTCGAGAAATCATCAATTCCCCTCACGGTTTAGTCATCTCGCCTGCCAATGCAATATCTCACTCAACACCATCACTCCATCTCAATTTGAGCATTCCACGCCTATTCCGCCTGGATCATCCGGCGTCATTCTCATGACATGACCATTCCAGTAAAGTTCTGCGAGTTCAATCAACGATGATGAGATCCTCGTAAGCTTGTAGAGCTCGTCATTCTACCAGCTGCAACATTATCCTTCCACAAATACGGCCTAACATCTTACTCTTCCACTCGAAAATATCTGGGCATAGTAAAGGAGTTTCGTTATCTATAAAAAGTTTTTTGACGAAGTTACCTTATTATGGATTCCACAAACTTCTTAATCCAGAAGATTTGGAAAAGACAATTGAGTATCGCACATTATAACTTCTCTTAATACGGAATCTTGTTCTTCCGCTTGGACTTTCGACATTGAGAGCCATTTACTGCTTGCAGTAAATGGCCTGAGTTCAGTGTAATGCCTGAGTTCAGTGTAATAAAGAACGACCCATATGTTGTGACCAGACGCAAGTGAGTCAGATTATAGATCAAGTAAAGGAAGAAACCTGTTTTAAAAAAGTAATCTCCTCCTACAAAAATTCCATTTTTTATGGAAATTAATTGATTATCCTTGTAAATCTACATTCAAAGTTCGGTGTTACCTTGCTGACGTTTTGCATAATCGATTCCACCTCGCAACCATGGCCCCTAAAATACAATGCTATTTTTTGTATTGTACTACTGCGATTGGTAATCGTACAATCGAATAGAAAATATCTTCCTCATCATACCCCAACCTGTTCGGTGTTCATTGTGCAGTAAAACAATAATAACAATGCAATGAAAAGCAACGCGATTGCACCGCACCGGGAAAAGTGCATTGTAAAACTTTCCATTCAATTTCGGTGTCAATCGGCGCAAAATTGGCGCGTGCAAAATGTCAATCCAACCACATGGGCTGAACTTTTCGTTGTGCTCTAGCTGGCCAACACGTTGGGTTGAGGGCATTGTTATTTTTGTCGCCTTTTAGGTAGAACTGACGGAACGGATCATTTTTATTGCATTACCATTAATGTTTTTTTTTTTCCTAGCCGCCTTTAGTCGAGAACAGAATGTCAGCTATTAGGTAATGAATTGTGAACTTTTAGAGGTACAATGCACGTGAAACGATTGAATCGACAATTGATCGCAAATGCATACGTTACTGGTTGGTTCCGCGAGACACCAATTGGTTTTTCTTGAGCTCATTGAAACCAGTCATTAGACTATACTTGCATAAAGAAGTTCCAATTCCATTGAGTATTCAAAATAATTTCACCAGACAAGATAAGGTTACATGTTTTGATTGCATTTCAATCACTTGAACTCAAGCAGTGCACGAAGCAGGAAGAAAATATTTATGTAAATTAAACACATAATGCCCTATCTTCCACTCCACACTGAAGCATCATTGAATGTACTCAGCACCGAATTACAAGTATTATTTGCAGGCACACAAACAAAAATTTGCTACAAAGCAGTAACATCGTGGCTAAACAGTTGAAGGGGATAAAGTCAACAAGATGTGTACCATCGCCTCCGTCAGAGTTTTTCCCCCTTTGCTTGCAATTTAGATACAACGGTCGGGCAGAATTGTTTTCGTCTGCCAAAGGTTAGAAGAAAAACGCCAGACCCTTCGCTCGAGCCACGCGAGCAACCACTTTGCCAGGGTATATGGCTGAGGTGCGTGTTTTGGTACATGTAATAATAAACACATTTTCTCGAGTTGATCACGAACGGTGGCCGGGTATTAATAAAGACATTTGTTTCTGTCCATCTGGGGACAACTACCCAACCACTGTCAAGCTGTCTGGTGTCTGTCGGCTGGGAAAATATTGATATGGGCGTTCTGGACGCTTCTCCCTGTCCTCTTGCAAGGCCGTGTTTAATTACCATAAATTAAAAATTGATAATGCCTTCCTTACCCGTTTATGGCCCGGGACGAGTGTGTAAGGGGATTCTGTGGTTAAAAGCATTTATTTATTATCGTGTCATGTTTCAGTGTGACGTTGAGTTGGTGTGACCGTTTGCTGTGTTGATATTTCATGCATTACAAGGGAAATTTTGATTGCACTAGAAATAGAGGTAAAATCAAAATTGTAATTATGAAGAATTTTGTTTTAATCCAAAAGATTTAAAACTAAATCGAAGAAAGCATATTTTGTTTATAAAAACCAGATTGCTCTTAAACCAGATTCTCGACATTTCAAGAACAATATATCAACCATATTTTAAGAATCAATTCCAACATGATTACATCTACAGCTGCACTACATTTGCACAGTAACGGACACACGAGTTCTCGACCAACGTCACAAAGCTAACTTCAAACCGGGTTCAAGTGTATTAACCACTTGAGAATTGAAAGAAGGCAAGGAGAGTAAATTAAAAATGAATAATATCATCCCACAGTTTATTTGGCAAAAACAACTCGCACCCGAAAACAAGCAAGCGCCTGCAAATGCATAGTGCGCCTCATCGCAACTACATTCCCTGCTTGTGCCATGCTTCCAAAAGCGTTACTAATTGAATTTGCATACGGTTCTACAGCCACTTCGACAGCGAAGCAGCGCAAGCACTGCCTCTCACTGACTCCCCGTACAGCCTCGTCGTATCGTATCACATCCACACCTGATCTGTGTGTCCCTTATCCGTGTTGAGGGCGAATGCTCTAGCGTCGTGCCTGGCATCTTCCTTCCTTTAAAGGGTACCGAAGGTTTTCCAGGGCTTAGGCATCGCTCAAACCATACGCACTCAACGCGCTATGCCAGTTCTCGACGGGGCCGGTTTGATATCGATTTCGGTGGACATGATGCGTAACGGATGTTGGTCCTGCGCCGTCGGTCCATCCGTACTGTACTGTGTGACTCGGTTGGCAAATGCTTGGCTAGGGTGCCTGGCAAAACCCAGAATCGGCTGCTGCTTAAAGTTCACACAAACTCTGGCATCCGAAACTGCCGCCTGAGCTGGACAGAAGCTGCGAAATTCGTTTCCGCAAATCATACGACCGCCACAAACGCGCTTACCACCATAAATTCCACACATTCTCGATCGGGCGTCCTGCGCCTGGATGCGGTGGGAGCGAAATGTGTTTGTGCAGTGTTTTGTTCGCATTTTTAACTCCGCTATATTACGGCTTACAGCGGGAAAGTCGAATGTAAAACTATTATGACATTTCGGTGAATTATTGCCTTCCGACCCTGTTTGTTGGTGGTCGATAAAATGAAAGCATTGTAAATTTACATGTTTCCCTCGACCTTCCGATGTTTGTCAGTACCGCGTAGTGCGGTAATTTCTTATGCACTCTGTTCAAGATGTTTTGCTATCCCTTTTGCTTAGGCCGTTCCTTCTTTAAAGCCCCTGTTCCTTATGCGTAAAATTCGTATCAACACGTTGCACAAGATTTATCGATTTCCTTAAAGCGATGAGTGTGCGCGACCCCCGGAAAGCGTTGTGGCCCAAATGAAGGCAATACTTTAGTTAACTTTCACTTTGGAAACATTTTTTAGAGGTGTTTTTGTATTTTATTTTTATTTTATACAAAAACGTAATCTACCAAATTGCTATGTCTTTCTTGTGTGTATTAATTGATTCAACTGTTATTTTCTTAATAATTCCAGGATTTTAAATAATCTTACAACCTACCACGCATTTCAAAACACACATTGAACTTAACAGCATGGGACATTTGAGAAACAAACAACGCCGCCATCAGGCAAAAGAGGCAGCTTTGCAACGAGAGGAACGGTTGCGACGGTTGGAAGAGATGGATCTGGAAAATATGGTATGTTATTGATTGTTTAATTTAGTTTTTAAAATTTTCCAAACTTTATCTTTTCTCCTATTCATGTTGAACTTGATAAAGTTACAATGGATTATGCTAAATAAATAAGTTTCCTTGTTCTGTCTAAAACAAGTCATTTTTGAGCACTGATGAGCTCAAATTAAACTCATTATGAATAATTGTAAATAACAAATGTCTTTCACAAATAGTCGCATTGAACTCAAAATGAGACACAAACCAGTAAAAGGACTCTCCAAGGACAAAATCTTCAAGGACCCTTATCTTTAAAGTTTTTAAAGTACTGTAACTACATTGAATATTGTATGGATTGTTCAAGAATTTGTGTGCTATGTCTGTTCTGTGTGTCTAATCTTCTTGTTGGCTTAACGACCAGCTTGCTGGGTCATGCCAGCTATCTAAAGGCTTACTAGACGCACAGAATGTTTGGGATAAATTTTGACTGGATGACGGTATTATTTAGTAAGATGTCGGTATTACTTGCGAGAGCGTCATTAGAGCCCGGGAAATTCAATCACAGCTTCATTCCTCCTTCGGACAAGCTGATGCTACAATCTCTCTGGGAAGTGCTGCTGATTAGGTTTAACCATTCCAAGGCTAGTAGGGCTCTCTCAATGACGAGGCCTCCCTAACCTGTGAGGAGGCCTTGGAAGCCACCATCTCCGGCCATATGTTATTGACACTGTACCACATAGTTAGATAGTTAGTCTTCACTACGGTCTCAGATGAGATTCGATCACCGTTCCAGCTGTTTGAAGACTGCACTACTCTACGTTTATGAATAGAATAGAGAATTCAAAAAAAGTGTTTTCTTGTACATGACCTTCGCATCTGTTTGGTTACACACTTTTAACGTCATCCCATTTTTTAAATTATTTTTGCCTATTTAAAATTACTATCCATCGGCCATAAATCCATCCATCAATTAGGGTAGCCTGGAAGCCAACGCGATAGCGGCGCCTTTCTTCACACAACAGGATCAGGGTCTAAATCCCATCCGGACCGTTCCTCCGCAGTGAAGATTGACTATCCAACTACGGACTACGTGGTATCAGAAAGTTTAGTAACCCATTCTCCTTTTCCTCCTTTTCTCAAATTGACAGTGCCCCTTTTGAATGAGAGCTTCTGTAGTTATAATCGTAAGCTTGCTGGCATAAGAGGACAATCTAAAGCTTAGATATTTGTACATATTTATACTTACTAATAAACAATGCATGCAACCGAAAGGCTTGGAATGATAACTTCACATCAATGTGCCTTTAAATTCAGTGTTATAATTACATGACATTTACTCTCGATAAGATCATTCGCACAATCAGCTCTATAACACTCATTACAACGTCTGCCCCTTTAGCTTTGCGTGCTGCAAGACTCATTTCATCTTCCACCCAATGTAGAGCGTAGCATCGTAGCCGAGATAGGTCGCGTGTCTGGTGATGATTGTAGAGTTGTATCTAACACTGCATCATTCGCGGTTGCAAAATGGCTCCCCTACGTCTTTTGAGATCTGAAACTGTGTAATAGTGAAAATATAAAGACAGATTCTAATCGTCACCTCACATGTTTGCCGTACACGATGTTCGCGATTGTTTTGTTATTCAAAGCAGCTTTTGCTACACCGAGTTCAACTGGCGGTGAAAAATGCGTGAAAAGATTTACGATCCTTTTGGTGCATGGAGTTTGAGTACACTTCCTTGCGAGACGCGAAACAAATGCTTATTGCCATTCGAAGGACATTCATGTACGAGTAAGTAACATGCGTAGCTAGAGCTGTGAAGGTAGTATCAATTATCGTTTCATCGCAATCATCTCAAAGATCAGGTGCCTATGATCGTTCTTTTTCAATTAGTTTATCAAGGCACTATCGACCACGCTTGTTACTGCCTTTAGATACCGTCTTTCTACCCCCCGGAGGGGTGTGCAAGGGCAGTTTGGCAGGCAAATTAAATCAATTGTTTTTATTGTGCAAGCTTATCACATTACACCGTAGCGGATAAAGTTCGCTCGTAGTTATACGTCGGAGTCCATTAAGACCGGTCGTCCGCACCCGAACGAACGAGCACCGTATATGCCTTTCAGTTCCCTCATTTGCTGCTGCTCCTCCTTCTCCTCGTCATCCATCTTTACCCAGGTCTTACCACCGAGCCGTAAAACTTCCGGAAAAAGGGAACAGGTTGCGCAGATACGCGTAGAAAGGCGTTCATTTCTACACCTCGAGTCAAGTACTGCAACCCGAGAAGAATCTTGCACCTGGGAGTGAGGGGATTCCTAGGATTTCATCGGATTGTGTTTTTGTTTTGTCTCGAAGGGATCAGGACCTTCATTTATCCGATCCAGTACGCTCGCGGGGAGGTTTTGCGGTGCACATTGGCATCCCGGGCAGGTAGCACTTTGGGGGTTTCTTTTGTTTTCCCGCCGTTGAAATTGAAAATAGCAGTTTCCACAGGTGATTTTTGTACGGTCCCTTCATTTGGTTTGCGTTCCACCCTCTGCCGGATGTGGGATAGGTTGTGGTTCTCGGTGTCGTAAATCGGTGCCGCCTGATGACGGTGTGAGCCAGTTTTAGTAGAAGCAATTTGTTGAGACATTTGTTACCGATACACACAGGCACATTCGCACATTTTCGCATTGGAATGGGATACAGGATCTCAAATAACACTCAAATGGCGCTTGGTGTGTAATGCTATCTGTGTGCGCCATGCCTTTGCCACAATCGACGTGGTGGTAATGGATTCCATTTGAATTTGATTACTGTGGTGAGCTGGCGATAGATTTGTTTATTACACAGATAGGAAATGATTTCTTTTCACTAAAATCGGCATTTGAGGTAAGGTAAAATTATCGCCGACCCTTTGCCAATGGACGACGGACGGTACAAAGGCGACAGATCCCTCCTGCCGATGCTTCACTGCTACCGAGAACTAAGAACTCGAACCATGTTATGTGCGGAGTAGAAAAAAAGTTGGTAACCATGGTGAGGTACAGCTTCTTTTTTCCGCTTAAACAGGGGACACCAACCAGAGCAATACATGCGAAATCTAATAAATGTGTGCATTGATCTAATCTTGATTGTGCACCGCCAATTGACAGGAAGGGCGGCAAATGAGCGAAGAGAGTTCCGCACTCTTAAGAGGGACACGGCTCAGGGCTGGTATCAATTTGCGTTAATGCGATTTATCAGCGGACAGAACAGCGAAAGATGGGACCGCACGGTAACGACCGCAGGCGATGGCCTTTTTGATAGTGTTGAAAACCGTTGACAGACACGGAACAATGTGGATGATCCGGTAGGGTCGATAAGCAAATGGTTTCCTGCAAAAAAAACCGTGTTACAACCAACTTGATAGAAAAGCGATAAGAACAGTATTTTTTAAACTGCAGCCTGTGAATATGATGGCTCGACTTATCTAGAAATAACTGTTTCTATTTTAAAATCACTAAATTCATGGTTTAACAAGCCCGAAGCATTAAACTTCAAACGTGCTCCTAGCTCCGACCAATCGTCCATGACAGTGGCCAGGATCATGCGTCTGCGAACAAAGCAAACAAATACCGTAGGTTAAACAGCGACCCCTTCTACTAACCTCCCGTAAGCGTGTTGCTGACAGATAATTCAGAATTGTTACACAAGTTTCTTTTGTAAAACCACTCACTCTCTCACACACACGCACACATACGCAAAAGCAGCCAAAGGACCAAGTTTGAGGTTAACGTATCAAACCACGTGGCACCCAAGGGGTCACGTGCCGACGATCAACACCTCCTCACCAGGAATCAGAAATCCGACGCACGCTGCCACTGACAACCGCACGCCACATGGACCAGTATCGTCGGCCTAGCCTTTTGGATATCATTCATTCAAACCACAGTTCTTTCTTTCTTTTTTTGTTTAGTCCTTTTCTCAACAGCACACCATGTCCATGTGCTGATTCAGCACTTTGAAATCTCACACAAAAGAAACGCCACCGGTCGTCGTTCCAAGTTGTTTGGGGAGGTAATGTTTTCGACTTGATTTAATTAGTTTCATCGATGAACTGCCTGGCATCGCTATCGCCATTGTCGATTCTTTGTCGATGTCCGTACTACAACACTCTTCACTCTCAGTACAACATGTGATCAGGCATTTTAATACAATTGGCTAGATCTTTCCACTCCCTGTTAGTGAGGTTCTTTTTTTAGTGTTTTGTGATACTAATTGGATGAATGTAGAGGGAAAATAAAAACTCGGATTGAAAATGTCTTGTTCGCCTTTGCTAGAACCATATTGGTTCTAAACTGATGATAGTCAATATGCTTTCTTTTGTGTACTACACGGAAACTATTTCTTTACAAAAAGGCACAAAAGGCAATCAAAGGTGAAAAGGTGAAATACTACGTGTTTGTTCATATAAACTGTTACAGAGAGAGAGAGAGAGAGAAAGATAGTGCGTCGAGATCATTCCATTAGGGCTGAAAATGGGTAATGGTCGCATTCCTGAGATTCTCGAAATCCGTACCTCTGATGATTGCCAGCTCATCACGACCGGTTGTCAATATTGATGGTCATTCACCGTGTGGATCCATGGCTCAGCAGCATGCAGCATGCGTGTGCTGTTGCTCAACTAAGCTAGGAAGGTTAGCAAGGTATCGAATTCCACACTAATGCGAATATTTCTGATTTATTCAGGCAGAACGTTTTAGTTGAACCTTCCTGCTAATCGGCATTGATACTGTGTAATGCATCTACGATATGAATTATTGTGCAACAATACAATTTAACAAAAAAAGGGTTTAGCATAAAGTGGGCTACTTTGAGTCAGAAATTGTCAACAAAACTTACACTTCTTTTTGGTTCCATTTTTCAAACATGTGCATCAAAACACAGTCTGTTTGTATCGATTGGTCCGTTACGGTAATATCTACTGATCTACTGTTCAATATAGCCTTGGAAGGTGTCATACGAAGCGCGGGGCGGGGACAACGATATCCGTGGCACGATTCTCTACCGGTCTCTTCAATTTCGTGGCTTCCCGGATGACATTGACATCGTTAGCAAGACGGCAGCGAAGGTGTGTGAGGCGTACACCCGACTGAAACGTGAAGCAGCAAGAATTGGATTGAGCGATCAAAGCGACGAAGACGAAATACCTGCTTTCCGGAGGTTCTGATCGTGATAGAGCCCGAGTGGGAAACAGCGTGTTAGTCGACGGCGACAACCTCGAGTTCTGCTATCTTGGGACTGTCGTAACTTCGGATAACGATGTCAGCAGCGAAATCCGGAGACGCATTGTGCAGGGGAATCGTGCCTACTACGGCCTTCACCGTCTACTGAGATTCAGAAGACTTCGAGACCGCACTAAATGTGAGACACTGATTTGCCCGGTGGTCCTATATGGCTACGAGTCTTGGACCATCCGAGTGGAGGATGCAAACGCTCTTGGCGTGTTTTAGCGTCGCATCCTCCGTAACATCTTTGGCGGTTTGTTCGAACATGGAGTGTAGAGGAGAAGGATGAACCACGAGCTTGCTGAGCTACACGGAGAACCGGACGGTCGCAAAGACCGGCAGGATACGATGGCTGGGGCATGTTATGAGGATGCCAGACTCATGTCCCGCCAAGAAGGTATTCGTCAGCGACAGTTCGGCACGAGGCGTTGGGGAGCACAGCGAGTTCGTTGCCTGGATCAGGTGAAGTGTGACCTGTCGGAGATTGGGTGCCTAAACGGATGGGAAGCTGCAGCCAGGGATCGAGTTTTCGGGAAATCTATTGTTGACCGGGCCATGTCACGACGACGTGCTCTTTAAAAGAGCAGGCCAACATGAGTGAGTGAGAGAGTCATCAAAACACAAAACAAACAAATGAATTAAAAATAGTCTAATTTTAAAGATTTTTTATGCGATGCCACTGTGTCATAGCGATTCACCCAACCATCCATTGTTTTTGTATCATGTCTTTTATGCATAGACAACTTATTTTAAAGACATCGGTTCATTTAGAGAAGCTATGGCCAAAACAGTAGTGGCACTACATCGTACTATGCGTTTTATCCCTCGCCAAAACAAAATTGGACACTTATAGACGACCAAATACAACTGCTTCGAGTTTCATAACATCTTCTCACTTCTGGAGGATGAAAGCAGTTAATAAAAATAAATTTATCTTTTCAAAACTCAACTCTAGTCTGGGCAAGATTGACAGAATTCACCAGCGACGGCTGTGACTAAGATCAATCTGGAAAACATATCTTTCAAACGACGGACGTTTAAATTGTTTGGGATATCTTCTACTGGAAGACCGTTCCTAAATATTATGCACCCAACAAGAAATGGCACCTGATCAAAACCGATGGACATGTTGTTTTTGGGAATGTTTTTATTTTTATTTAGGATTGGATCCTTAGATTTGTATCCTTAGAGCTATCTGTTGTAGTTTTATTTTCATCGAAACCTAAATCTAATCATGATCGTGCGTCTATTCTATTATCTAACATCAATTAACCATGGTATAATTGTGTGAACGGAAAGAATGCACTTCGTACTTTGCGATAAGATAAAAACAAGAAGATCCCCTTATGTTGTGAAAACGTAACAATGAATAAAACTTAGTTGAAGAATATAGCATCAAGCAATTAATCCTAATTGTTTTTTGGCCATTCTGTTGAAAATCAGTCCAATACACAAGAGACAAGATATTCTCTGAGGTATCTCCTCTTTAGTTTTTTTTTCAACATTCATATCGTACAACAAACGTAACACGTTAGTACACTGTGAGGCGAAGTGCAACGTTGTTACGTTCAGCCGATCGCGAGAAACGTCGATCCGTATACAGTTGACGACCATATTCTTGCACGCACGGAATGCGTTAAGGATCTCGGTGTCCTGATCGACTCCAGGCTATCCTTCAAGGACCAGGTCGAACACGTTCTCGCCAAGTGTAATGCTCTTGTTGGTTTGGTTAATTAATCTAACCCGCGAACTCCATGATCCATTCTGCGCGAAGACGTTATATTGTTCGTCGTGCTACTCTCGTCTGTCAATCTCTACGCGCCTGCCCGTGTTTTACGAGTTCGGTCTTTGCTCTCTGTGGATAATCCGCGCACAGCTTTCGGATCTTCCAATCTGTTCCTCCGTATGTGCCGTGATTTTAATGATGTTTGTAATGTGTTTGAACATGGCATGCTTAACTTAGTGTTTGTGAAAGATTTAAATGTCCTCCGTGTTTTGCTAACAGAGCTGTAATTTTATTAGTTATTTTCAACATACTTTTACGCTATCGAGCGTACGCAAATTATGAAATTATACAATTAAAGTTTTACTAAGGCATTTCTCAATGTCTCTATAAACCAACGAATCACTCAACATAGTTTAAACAAGACTGTAACGGATTAACACCGATAATTGAACCGTTGAGCAGATAATGAACATGACTTGATGTGCTTTAATTCTATGGTTCTATGGTTAACTTTAAACTCGGCGCTCACCACTATCAACTGTTTAGCGCTACACCCAGCTTTAATGTATTAAATATCCTCTGTACAACATTGCATAGTGCCGAGATTGCGCGCTGTTCTTGCCAAAATTACATTATTAAACAATCTTATCCTCCCACCCAACGTGGACTACACCTTGCGCAAGAATTTCGCACTGCACCTGTCAACAATGTGGCAACTTACCACTCGCTGCCCTCAGGCGATGGACACTACTGCGACACAGCGTACCTATTGTCACTGCAAAGAAGCAGCTCCTGCTTTGAGCTACGGATTGCTGCATTTGCAAATGGGTTACACAGTGCCGGTAAAGTTCGGATAAAGCCGGAAAAGGGAAGGGTTGTTGTTACCTCCATTATGCTCCGAACGAACAATGTAAAATCGATTATGCTACAGCAACATTGTGTACCGTTGTGCTCGTGCTCGCTGCGAAACGTTCAGTCAGGCAAGCAAGTTTGCAAATTTAACAATGCCTTTGTTGTTCATCCTCCGGCTCCTTATTCATCCCTACAGGCCAATCCGATGTTTGGGAGTAAGTAACTTTTTTGTTGCCCTTGCCAACCACACCAGCAACCCGTGAAACCGGCACCAGTACCATCAGTTGGGCACCGAAAGCGCCCACGAAGAATCGCGACAAGGATCTTCAAGTGTCAACACTTGAGCGTTGTGGTTTCGTGAAAGGCAAAGCACGAAAGCACCATCAAACAACCGAAACAGACACGCTTAGCATGCTGCTTGCTCACAATTCGTGAAAAGCGTTCTTGTACCGCTTGCAGTCAGCGAAGTTAGACACCTTCGTTCTTCTCGGGGAGGGGGGTGGCAATTTTTTTTTTCATTCTTTCTTTTTCTTGTAGGACCTTCCGGCGTGCCCTCAGCCGGAAGTTGCTCTGTGGCGGCTTTTAACAAGCTGCTTAATTGGAAAAGTTCCAACAAAATCGGGCAAAAGTCTATATTTTTCACTCGCCGTTCTCGCCACCTTGCCTTACAAAACGGATCTTCTATCCGCGTGCGAGGATATAAAGCACGAGCAGTAAAGTTTGAGCGCTCTGCGGAAGGAAAGACGTTAAGTGTCCCATCTTTCTTCGTTCTTGTTGTTTTTTTTTGCTGTCTACGGCAAGGATGCATTCAGACGCGGTTTGGCGCAAGAAACCACGCCAATGGTCGATACTTTAACGGTAAAATGGCGATAAATTTCATTAAAGTGACACTAAATTACGAACGGTGGCCGGAATAGCTGAAGTGCCGCGCGCTGTTTGAATTAAGAAACTGAGCACTTTTCGTTCTTGATTTTGTCGGATTTTTTTCGTATGAGATTTTGGAAGAGAGCAAAAAAAACATGGAAAAACATTTATTTTAAAGTGTAGAAATTTTAGCATAAAAAAGTGTGTTTCAAGAATTAAGGAGAAAATACTGTAAAATAACCATAAATTAGAGTAATTATTGTATTAACGGTATTAAAAGCATTTCATTGGTCGATCAATGGCAGCAAAGAATTATTTTACGGATCACCATGTCACTCGTAAAGATCAACTACAACGAAAGGTGGTAATGGCTCGGGTTGCAGTATCTAGAGCCACCTGCAGTGTTACGCTGCATCTTGCATCGCTGCATCCACTGAACGTTTCTCCCGCTGGGTCACATCAGTCAAGGTCTTTACCGTCTGCCCGGTATGTGAATGCATTACAAAGAGGACGCACAGAATGAACAGTAAAAGATACAATTAAGCAAAAATCTCTCAAAAGCTGTAGAACCGTTTCAAGCCACGTCGCTTGTCAACGTATCATTTTTGCACCGTAAACAGCAAAGGAAGAGAAACAGACAAGAAAGGAAAACAATATTTTGATTCCACAAGAAATACGGCCTGTTCTTTTAGGAGCATTCGGTGCGCAGCAGTAGGTGCTTAAGAAGGAATGTTTTACGTGTCTTTTCATTTGCTCATTTACTGTCCGAATTTTGATTTAATAAATTATAATTTATTTGCTTCCTGGTTAACTGTGCGATGCAGTACAATAGTTACACTGTAAAATGTACTTGCTAATTATTTAAAAAAAAATGCATAAGATGTAAAAATTAATTTGAAAAGAAACAAGGCAGAGCAAGCATTATTAGAATGCATATAAGTCTTAACTCCAGTGATAGCTGTCGGTTGTCAACAGTGACTATCTGGGCTTGGCTGACAGTGACAGAGTTACCAACAGGAGACGCCTTGGGCTCGAGGTCTACGGCTCGGTTTATCAAATGGGGACACACGAGAACATTTCGATTCCCATGTTGCCTCGACCCTCTTCACCAACCGCCGGTTCAATGTCTCCGCGAATCTTAGCTGACAGCCACGGCGTTGAGTGGCTGCAAAAGAAGGAGCAGCATGCAGGATATCAAATAACCGTTCTCCGTAATGTCTTGTTATTTGCTTGAGGTCTTCAAACGAAAGCGAATTTCATGTCAGTTACGGGTATGGCCAGTGTCAGTACCACCCAACGTGACAATCAATACGTATTCGGACAGCTTCTAAACGACGCTGTGGTAACATTATTGTAGGTACGAAGGTTTTAATTTTTGCCAATGATATAAGCTTTGGAAAAATTACACGAAGCATTGTGCCTTTTTTGACAAATGTATCTATTAATCGATATTATCCATAACTTCGCTCATCGATATTATCCATAACTTTTCTCCTAAATGTATTATTCTTTGATTTAAGTCTAACTATAAAATATTATGAAAGTCTAGCATCATAGTCTAAGAAACTATGATGCTAGTGCTTTCATCATATTTTTATAAATTGAATGAGTGCGATAGTTTATATTTTTCGTATCTGTTGCTGGCCCTCCAACTTTTAAGCACTCTGTGCAATGTGGTGACGAATTAAAAGATTCAAAAAATCTAATTGTGTCATGCTGATACAATAACACTTCCACGGTTCATTTTGGTACGTCGTACTGTAGCTGTAATTTGTTAATTCTATTATCTTTTCAAATTACAAAAGTCATCTATTAAAATAAAAACTAAATACACGAGTAATTTTCCACGTATAAGGCACACACGCTTAGTCAAACAGTAGTTTATGGGTAATATCGCAATTACTTCTCGATTTAACGAGCTCTTTTTCCGTTGAGCATTTAAATTCAAACGAATTTCGAACTTCGAACTACTGTTCGAACAAAAAGTGGGCGGAGCCAAAGCTCATGGAAAATGAACAACTATGGACAAGAAACCCACACTTTCTCGCCACTATTCACAGTGGAACTTGTTTTTTGGTCTAAAAATGTTCTCTCTCCAATGACATATGTCAAATCGTCATTCGTTGTAATGTCATTTGCAGATGTCATCATTCCTAGCCACGTCGAAACTGTGTTTTCATGTTGGTGCTGAATTTTGTTGAAAATATTGTGTTAAACTGTTCGAGAACTTAGTAAAATTATCGAAAAATGGTTAGTAAGCTTCTGTGGAATCAATTAATGTAGCTTATGCGTCTCAAATAGTGTGTGTGATGGTAGTACGTGTATCGTTCAGTGTCGTTCAGCCAAACCCGGTGACTTACACAATGAAGGGCTGCAATGGATGGTTCCAATAGTGAAAAAGATTGCAGCGGCGATTTATAATTCTACGTGTGATTTATGTGAAAATGTCCTACTATTTGTAACACTTGGTACCGCTTACATGCTGCAATATGTATTGTGCATGCACATTCCCCTCGCGGTATAAAATTAGGCAGAAATGGAGAAATGACCTCAAAACTGAACACTTCGTCATCACTTTTGCCGGAACGGTCGCCTGGAATTATGTTGTTGTCGAGTGTGATAAGTGATGTGGAAATATCTTTAACTTCCGTCAATCATTCAATGGACTGTTTTTCGGTGATTTATGCTAGTGATTTCTCTTTAATTAGGCATATTTGGACAGTTGCCACGGTTGAAGTTAGCTGGAAGAAATGCACACAAATATGCAGTGACAGTAAATACTCATAATTACGTGGCCAATACTGGGTCAAACAATCGGTTAAAACATGCACTAAGTTGATTATGGTCAAAACATTTGTATCTCATAAAAGTTTACTGCAATCACAATACACCGAATACATCAGTGACGTGATGTGGTGATAAGTAAAAGCACCGTCGGCATTTTTTGTTGCACATCTCCGAATGAATATGTGGCAAATTCCCCCTGTCTGATAATTCGTGGAATGCATAGTTTCAAAGCATTTTGTATTTAAGAAACTTTTTGTATCATCTTTTATGCTAAAACGTGATTGTCAAATTAGAAGTGATAAAGAACTGAAAAAGAAAAACAAATGATAAAAGACTAAAGGCAAAAAATACTGTAGGATGTTATGTACAAAGAGCATTTAAAGTTCCTATGTAAAATTGATCAATAACAAGCATTCGGCTAAACAGTGTGTCCTATTTGCATTTTCTTCCACACACAGCCGCTAAGGTTGGACATCAAAAGAAGGCTTACGTCGCGGTCGGACCGAGTGAAATCGGTTGATCTCCACCCGACGGAACCATGGATGCTGTGCGCTCTGTACAATGGCCATGTACACGTGATGAATTACGAAAACCAGCAGCTGGTAAAAGATTTCGAGGTGTGCGATCTGCCGGTACGCTGCGCCCGATTTGTGGCACGCAAGAACTGGATCCTCACAGGCTCGGACGACATGCAGGTACGCGTGTTCAATTACAACACACTCGAAAAAGTACACTCTTTCGAAGCGCATACCGATTACGTCCGGTGCATCGCAGTACACCCAACGCAACCGCTTATTCTCACGTGCAGTGGTAAGTAACATTGTACCTCATCCTCCAAATTCATCCCCTCCATTATTCTCATCGCGAATCCTGAATCGGTTGCCACAATGTTTGCGTTTCCCGTTACAGATGACATGCTGGTAAAGCTGTGGAACTGGGAAAAGATGTGGGCAGTGCAGCGCGTCTTCGAGGGACACACACACTACGTGATGCAGGTCGTGTTCAATCCGAAAGACAACAACACATTCGCCAGTGCATCCCTCGACCGTACAGTGAAAGTGTGGCAGCTGGGATCGAACGTGCCAAATTTCACGCTCGAAGGCCACGAGAAGGGTGTGAACTGTGTGGATTACTATCATGGCGGCGATAAACCGTACCTCATTTCGGGGGCCGACGATCGGCTGGTCAAAATCTGGGACTATCAGAACAAAACGTGCGTCCAAACGCTGGAGGGCCACGCGCAGAACGTTTCGGCAGTTTACTTCCATCCGGAGCTCCCGATTTTGCTGACCGGCTCCGAAGATGGTACAATCAGAATTTGGCATTCGGGCACTTACCGGCTGGAGACATCGTTAAATTATGGCTTTGAACGGGTGTGGACAATTGCCTGCATGCGTGGCACAAACAACGTGGCGTTGGGGTATGTATTTGATGTTTTCTAATATTTGCTCTAAAATTATGACTTTTTAGTTTTTTGAGTGTACTTAACTAGTGGTACAAAAATTGTGGCAGATGCTAATGTGTAAATAAATTTCTATCCGTCCTTACAGCTACGACGAGGGCTCCATCATCATTAAGGTTGGTCGCGAGGAACCAGCCATGTCGATGGATGTGAATGGAGGAAAAATCGTGTGGGCCAGACACTCCGAAATGCAGCAAGTGAATCTTAAGGCGCTCCCCGAAGGTAAGTGCGAAAAATGTTTATGCTTTCTACATGTTTCGTGATGTTATTGTTTCCGTACGAGGCCCAACAGTTAAAAGCACAACGACTGCAATACGATAAAAGATTTCAAGCTGCAAAATGCATTTTTTTTTGTTTGGGTAGATGAAATAAACAAAACAAAATACACTTTTGCTCTGCGTGCTTGTAGAGGGGAACGGTCTTTGACGGTAGGACCGGAAGTAACAATCAGACATTATGACTGGAAATATGTCGTCTATTGCAATACCTCCTCGCCCCAAAGAGAACTCACTCTCCATTAGAATGATTAAATCCACCTTCATCACTCCTCCGTTTTACTTCTGGTTGATACGCTCCCTCGTACAGCATACGCACAAGCACTAGAGGTTGAACTGTGAACGAGAGGTCATCACAACATGTCATTTTCCGCGTTTTCGTTGCACATAGCTTTCCCCTTTTTCCACATTCCACAGCACACCCCCTTTATTCTGCCATTGTATTTAAGCGGAAGTGCAAGTGCATTTTTGAAGTTAATTTTCTGAATGTCTCACATCTCATTAGCGTGATTAATGTGCATGTTAAAACGTTGTTTTGCAGATTTGAAAATTTTACCACCGACTAATAATTGCGTTTCAAATCATATAACTCACTTCATTTACTGTTTTCTGTACAATAAAACGATTTTCATGGTATAAAATTCAAACACTTCTTCTTCTTGGCTTTACGACCTACTAGGTCACTCCAGTCATCGAATGACTCACTAGAATCGTTGATACCGAGTCAGTGGATAGTCAGGAAGGTCAGGAGGAAGTCTTAGAGAAACATTCCGGTGAGAGTTGAATCCCGGTCCTGCCGTGTGAAGACCGGACCCACCGCTTTCGCCGGGCTATCACCTACCACCGATCTACACACTTACTTATAGATAGTAATTTGATAATGCTAGACAACAAACCTGCAAAATTAAGCATTGCTTTGCCTTCGAAAAACATTGATAGACTTGTTGCTGTGATTCCTAATTACAATATTTGTACCAACGGAATCACCGTCAATGTATGCCCCACACGTGAAAAAGGGATTCAAAGGAATAAGCGCATCGTAAATAATCGTGTGATATCAAGAACAATCTAGCCCCGATGCATGCGGCAGGGCAGTTCGAATCCAATGGAGAAAATGAATAATTCAAATCCTAAATCTTAGGTTAGCTTAACCAACAGATGCAAACGGCTAACATACATTGAAAGATGTTTAATCGATTACACTGAATTTATTATCCACCATTTATCCTTTTATTTTTTCGTTTGTATCTTCTTTTCCTCGCTACCACAGGAACGGAAATCAAAGACGGGGAACGCCTACCGGTGGCGGTTAAAGACATGGGTGCATGCGAAATCTATCCACAAACAATTGCCCACAACCCGAACGGAAGGTAATTCATCTGCGTTATGTATTGTCTGCCTTTCTGATTAGCAAGCATAAGTACATTTAACATTTGACCTCAACTGCGTTTGCCCTTCCATCCTTCTTTTCGTTTGCCGAACAGGTTCGTAGTGGTGTGTGGCGACGGAGAGTACATCATCTACACATCGATGGCCCTCCGCAACAAAGCGTTCGGCTCCGCGCAAGAATTTGTGTGGGCATCGGAGAACAGCGAATATGCGGTGCGTGAATCGAGCGGCACGGTGAAGCTGTTCCGTAATTTTAAGGAACGCAAAAGCTTCACCCCGGACTACGGTGCAGAAGGTAAGCAGCCGGAGATTTCCGGCGAAATATCTAAAAACAAAACAAAAAATAGTTCGACACAGGAGAGTAAAGTCTTTGACAAAAAAAAAATGGAAAGGTTCTTCGCTTGTCTGGTCTAAAGTGGCTGTTCTTCTATTCTTCCCCCTTTTCCTTTTATCGCTGCGAATGCTCTTGTCTGTTGCGTAAATGCTACTGTAAAACCGTATCTAACTCTGTCCCGCAGAAGGTACATTCATTTATTTAAAACTGTTATTATAAACGAGCATTTCTTTGCTGTTATTTTGCATGGTTTTGTGTTGTACGAAGCATCGTCAGTAGCTGTGCTGCGATTTCAGTTCTGTGAGGCATCTACAAATTCCTATATTTCTTTCGTGCAGGTATCTTTGGTGGACAGTTACTTGGAGTGAAAACGTCGTCCGGCTTAACATTCTACGACTGGGAAAATTTGGAGCTGATCAGACGAATCGAAGTGCAGCCGAGGTAAGTGGTATCTGGGATCTGGCTGGAAATGAAATGTGTGAAATGATAACTATTATTTGATTCCCTTTCACAACAGACATGTGTTCTGGAACGAAGCGGGCACTTTGGTGTGTCTAGCCACGGAAGATTCATACTTCATTCTGAAGGTGGACATCGCAATGATACAAAATGCGCTGGCCACGAAGCAACAGCTGAGTGAGGATGGAATCGAAGAAGCGTTCGATGTATGTATTGCATCCTGATGCGTATTGGGAAGGTGAGACTAATCAAACAACATTGATTCTAGGTTTTGGGCGAAGTGAACGAACTGGTGCGCACCGGTCTGTGGGTTGGCGATTGTTTCATCTACACCAATTCTGTCAACCGTATCAACTATTACGTTGGCGGCGAGATCGTTACCGTTTCGCATCTCGATCGAACCATGTATCTGCTTGGTTACGTGCCGAAAGACAACAGGTAATTGAGACAGTTAGAAAAATGGTTTCATAGTTTCATATTCACCGAATTTATAACCTCTCCACCAGACTCTACCTGGGCGACAAGGAGTTGAACGTGACCAGCTTTGCGCTGCTATTGTCCGTGCTCGAATACCAGACAGCCGTCATGCGACGCGACTTTGAAACGGCCGATCGTGTGTTGCCAACCATTCCGAAGGAACATCGCACCCGGGTAGCTCACTTCTTGGAGATGCAAGGATTCCGCCAACAGGCTTTACAGGTTTCGATCGATCCAGAGCATCGTTTTGAGCTCGCCCTAAAGATAGGCGATCTGGATACAGCGCTTCTGCTGGCCCGTGAATCCGACAGCCCTCAAAAGTGGAGCCAGCTCGCAAGCATTGCTACCAGCAAGAACAAGTTCGATCTCGTAAAGGAGTGTCTGACGAATGCAAACGATTACGGTGGACTCTTGCTGCTGGCAACCAGTACGGGTAAGCAAAACATTGAAAATCAAACTAAACCCCCCCTTCCAGCTATGTTTCATGCTATCGACATTTGCTTTCAAAATAATTGTATTCATTAGTCGTGGAATCGGTTTCCTATAAATTATCGGCATAAAATTCAAGAAGGTTGACACACAAAAAGAGTGGATAACACATTGTCACACCATATTGCATGCTTTGCTGCCCACAAAGCACTGATGTTAATAATATACAGCACATAAACTGTAATCAAGTTGGACTGTCAGTATCGATTTTGTTTCGGATGCCTATTGTCGCTTACCAATATTTATAACACTAGCCGACAATTTTACCAACGATACCTAACATTCCTTTACTTTTATTCGTTTCTTCTGAACCTCCTTCTCCCCGCAGGCGATTCGGACATGTTGCGAAATCTGGGCGAGAATGGTGTCACGCAGGGAAAATTCAACATTTCCTTCCTGTCCATGTTTTTGCTAGGCGATTTAGAAAAATGTCTAGAAATCTTGATTCAAACCAACCGGATACCGGAAGCTGCATTCTTTGCTCGGTGAGTAACCTCAACTGAACACAACGTGCTTTACAAGTTGTGGTATTAACATTCACCTTTGCTTACCCACCTGTAGGACGTACTTACCAAGCAAAATTTCACACGTGCTCGACATTTGGCGTACGGAGTTGGCCAAAATCAATGAAAAGGCCGGACAAAGCTTAGCCGATCCGGAACAGTACGAAAATCTGTTCCCAGGATTCTATGATTCGGTGAAAACACAACAATTTCTGCTACCGGAACGAAGCACACTTCTACCCGCCAATGTCGCTACCAAAGTATGTATCATACACATTTACCCATGAGCTATGTGCTTAATAATTATTTTTCTTTGTTTGTCAAATTATTTCAGGTACCACTCAACATTGACCGCACGCCTATTGATGAGATGAAATTGGCGGAAAATGAAGGAAAGTTCGATTACAATCCAAGTGCAAACAGTGAAGCTATTGTATCATTACCGAATGGAAACGTTGATGATAGCGTAAGTAAAGGTTACACAAACGCTTTCGTTTACAAATATCTTACGGTTACCGCTTGCTTCTACTCTATCACTCCCAGGCCGCATCAGTTTCAAAACATCCCGAGCCACCAACCGCTGTAAACAGCAACACGGACAGCAGTTCAACGCAACTTCCGCCAGTAGGTGTATCGCCGACGATAAACACCGGTACGACTGGACTCGGCAGTGTGGCTGCCGCGCAGGTAAAACGGAAAAGTTCTCTCGAGGATTTCGAGTCCGAGATAGAAGCGCTGATGGATGATAATATTGACACTTCGGTAAGTGATAATGATTGTGTAAACGAAAATAAAGGAAAAGACAATCTGTAACAACTCTTTTCCCTTCTCGCAGGATGTAAATATAGACGATGTGGAGTTGAGCGATGATTGAGCGTACGAAATGGAGACATCCGCCAATCTCAATAGCTACTACTAGTGGGCGGTCACAATGTTGAGACACGGGAGGTTTAGCAAAAGTATTGTTTTTTTTTTTTATTTTACGCGCGCATACATTGCAAACATTTATACGTATGCAGATTGCACAGTTTCGGTGATCGTTCGTTACTGAATAATGGTACTACAATGCGCCAGAGCCACCACATTACCACAACAGCACTACTATTCTTCCACCGTGTTATCCTCCGTTAAGGTGCAATGATGATGTATTCCATTTAGAGAAGCATTGGTACTTTTATGTTGAGCTGAAATGATCGATCGTATCTCGATGCAAAGCAAGCATTCAAATAAAACAACAAATAATTATTTGAGCATATAGTTATCACAACCACACACGTTTTTGTCCAGGGGTAGTTGCTAGAAGCAAAGAGACCACAATAAATATCATTTATTTTGTAGCGATGTGTTAAGTAAGTATTTCTCAACAGGCTTTTTTCGGTGTAAAAGGTGTAAATTACACAACCGCAGTATATCCTATCCATGAGGCAATGCTTCCTTTTTATTTTTGTTTAGTTTGAAAATATGTATGTCCGTCAAGTTTGGTCCAGATAATGTGTATTGTTAATGCTGAAGTGAAGTGAAAATGTTATAACTTTTCTCGAGGGAAACCATGTAATAGAAAACAAACAACTACAGCATCGTTTCTTTACCACCCTCACTATATCGATATAATAACAATTAGCAATAAGAAAACATAGAAAACAATTGTTTTAATAAAATTGTGTGAAAGAAATTTTAACTGATTCAAGAGTGCACACAAACAAATGTGGCCAACATTTCGGGCATGTGGGAAGCAAATATAACCAAGGACGTTGTATTGTTTTTCCGTAGACATGTGATTTTCGCTACTAATTCCACAAAAGTGTACGTACATCGGGTTTTAGAAGCTGAACGAACAGATTAACAAAAAAATACAATTATTTTCTTGTGTATTTTTTAAATAATACACACAAGCTTTCAATGTATTGGCGAATGGTATACGAAAAGCTTGTCAAAGAATGATTGATTCTAACAATAAGTGATCTGTATGCTTTGCCTCTGGGAATAAGTGGTATCATATGGTATTAGGTGCCAAGATCAAAACGAATTTATAATAAAGTCCAATTTTAATAAAAAGACTTGTAGGAAGATTTGTAGGTTTGCTCAGTACTTTTTCGTTCGATATTAAAAGGCACATTAGTCGACAATTCTTCACGAAATATGCTTATGAAACACCCAGCACGAATTGAAATTGTATGAAGTTTATAGTGTGTTTATATTAGGGGTCTCATAGAAAGGGAAAGACCTCGTGTAACGGGTCTGCAGCATACCTTAGCTCTAATCTTAGTAGCTTCATAAAGGGTAAAATACACCACTATATGCTATTCCAAGTAAGCCATGACGAAAGAAAAAATTGCTTACGAAAATCGTCTGAAATCAATAAGCTTTATCGCACAAAGAAGGACTCGAACAACTATCAGATTAGATAATCGAAAAAACACAATTTTAGTGTTACGCGTTTTATGGACGTTTCCTATGTTGTATTTACAACTTCGCACTTTCCATCATTAGTACAGACATCGTAAACAACAACGCAGCAATACGCAGTACGCAGCAGTGAAAATTTTGTTCGCAAGTCTCTTTTAAAAGTGTGCTTGTACTTAACAAAATTAAACCAACATGATTACCGTTATACATGACAGTGAGGTGTTGCAAGTATCAGCTGGTAGTGAAATCTCGTGCAATATTCCTCTAGCAATCGAACACTGGACGGGTCTTCAACCATCGGAGTACTATTGCACACAGAATGGACTACGCATCACGTCCCTTGCCTGTAACGATGTCCGTCCGGATGTACCCGTTCGGATCCTGGAACGGATGGCGGGAGGCAAGGGTGGTTTCGGTTCGATGCTGCGAGCCATCGGTGCACAGATTGAAAAAACCACCAACCGGGAAGCGTGCCGGGATCTGAGCGGACGTCGATTGCGGGACATTAACGAGGAAAAGAGATTGAAAGCATACTTACAAAAGCAGCAGGAAGCAGACGACGGAAAAGACCGGATAAAGACGAAGCGCAAGATATCGAAGCTGCTGTCCAAGCCGAAACACGAATTTGCGGACAGTGAGTACGAGCACGCTCGAAGTGAACTGATCGTGGCGGCAGATGAAGCAATACAGGAGGGTATGAGCAAAGCGATTGCGCTCGAGATGGGAAAGAGTCCCGAATTGGAAACTGTATCCACGACGGCCACGACTACAAACAGTAAAATCTCAACGACTTCAGTCACTCGGAAACGGAAGCATTCCGATGCAAAGAGCGCAGTGCGAACGAAGAAAAGTGCATCAAATCTGTGGCTGAGTCCGGATGATCTCAGCTCTTCCAGCGATACGGATGATGATGACAGCCTGTTGGAGTTGCCTGTGCGGACACAGATTGTATCATAGAGGATTTTTGGTTCTATAGAATAGTTTTGTATTGTAGCAGTATACAAAGATTAAGATTCCATATGTATCGTGAGTATGCGGTTTTTTTTTTTCTTTAATTTATACAAGATGTGAGTCTTAGAGACTACATTCGCCTCTAGGGTGAGTATGCGGCTAATGATAATGTCGTAAGATAACAATTTATGGCAAAAATAAAGTAAAAAAAAAAACCCTATCGAACTGAGAGGAACAGTTTCATCGCAGGCTTCTGAATGTCGTACAAAAACATATGTTTCTATGCTTTTTGTCGTTAGCTTTTTTTTTTTTTGATCCACCTATTACAACAGCTGATGTTTGCAGTGGCTCTGTCCATCTGATCATTGATAGAACGCGAAAAGAGATCACCTTTCTTGCACCGTATGCAGGACAATCCAATCGTGCTATACCAGGAGGAAAAACTAAATCAGAAAAAAAATTATTTCACAAACTTTTTCGTGAAGCATCAACATAATTAAAGATAAAAAATAGATTTTCCAAAATTTTACGCCACATCCTCGTCAACTGCGTACGTTAAGCGCTTTCTGTACAATCTGCTTGGTGGAAAAATCCACATTGAACGAAACACTTGTCAAAATCACCCGCGCCGACACTGACCGACTGACAATTCGACACACGCACACATGCAAACCGATCAACAAAAACATTGATGACGATTTTCTCTACGCAAGGAAAAGGGTTCTACTAGAATGACTTGCTGTATACATGCAATTTGCTAGTTTTATTACTTAGATAGTTTTAAAAATTATACTGGCGTGTACATCAAACAGCAGTGCACAAGGGTTGCATTTTTCTCTACCTGTCTCTTTATTCTGCAAACCACGATGGTAAGTATGAGCTTGCGGTAGTCCAAAACCTTTCGAAACTGGCAACTCTTGGCTTGCATGATTGTTTTGCTCTCGCTAGGCACAGCCCAAAAGCACCGACGAAAAACCGATACCATCGGAAAAGGAGGCAGGCAAAAGCAACCTTAACCTAACGGCGGACGAGCTGAAAGAGGAGGGTAATCGGTGTGTGAAAGCCGGCAACTTTACCGAGGCGATCCTGCACTACACCCATGCAATCAAGCTTAGCCCAGCGGATCCCATACTGTACAGCAATCGATCGCTAGCGTTCTGTAAGATGCAGCAGTATTATTACGCAAATGAAGACGCCGATAGGGCGATCGCGTTGAATCCTGCCTGGGCGAAAGGTTACTTCCGGAAGGCTGAAGTGAGCATGGGTGTGGGTCAGTACGATACGGCTCTACTATCGTACGGCAAAGCGCTGCAACTTCAGCCACAGGATATGGGCATCATTCAAGCCGCCCGGAAAGCTGCCACGCTTAGTAATGCAGAACGTGAAAAGGAGAAGCGTTCTCCTTTTATTGGTAGCGCCATTGGTTGTGCTGTTGGGTTGTGTATCGTTCTGGCCGATATGCTACTAACGGAAAATCCATCCATAAAGGTAATGGCGATGGTTGCGTTGGAACATGCTTCATTGGTTAATACTTGTCTCCTGTTGCCACTTTAGTACACTTCATTGATGGTGTTTATCATAATGGTGATCACTAGCATGGGCTTCGGAATAGCTAAATTAGTGTGGTACTACACAAAACTGCAAAGGAAAGGTTTGCTTGACCCGCCCGTCGATTTGCTAGAAGGTACATCTTTACAAAGCCTCAAGGGACCTTTTTTTTAACTTTTTTATGTTGTTTCGATTCCAGACTTTCAAAAGCATAAAGAAGCAGAGGATGCATCGCCGCCGGGAGGAGAGCCTCGTCATGAACGGAATCGTTACACAAAAGCACAAGCGAGACAGCGCTTGAAAAAGGCGAAAACATAAGTGACCTTTTTTTTTGTTAACAACATTTGCTGTAATGCTTGAACGCGATGAAGAGCCTAAGACTATCCACCTTCGCGTCACTGAGAGTAGACGAAATTTTGTCTTTATTTTCCAAATGTGGCATAGAAAGTCATGTCCCCAATTACTACATGCTGATGCCTGCATGTGGTTCTTGTGTTTCTGTTACCAATTTTTTCCCTATCTCACAGTTTTATTATTTCAATATCTTCTACACGTATGGCATGTGATTTTTCCTTTTTCAATAATGCATCAAGGGCAGGTTATACAAAGGGCTAGATAAAAAAAACACAATTAGGGCAAACGCACGTTTTACTATTATAATTTACAGCTTAGCAGTGATGGGATTTAATGTTACTATTAGCACGGCTGCGGGAGACTCTGTACACACAACGATCCTCCTCGCCGGTCAGCAGATGCGATACTGTACGGCATCACAACACCCATTCCACTTAGGGCATGGCTCCGAGGGGCCACTACTGCATCCTGGTGAGGTAGGCTATCTTCTGTACCAATTTTTTTAGGATTACTTTATTCAGCAAGCTGAAACTACCAGGGAAGGAAAAAACGCATACCCCGTTGGACCTAGGACAATGGTACGATGGGAGATTGCTGTATGATTTATGATGTGCATGTTATCAGAAGATAGTTTCATTGCATTCTAGCAACGATGCGTCGACGCATATGGATCAAAATAAACTAATTTACCATAACCGCACTTTTGAGAATGCGGCCAGCGGATTAGGGCAGTCATGTGCAACGAATGTTTTACTTACGATGACTAACAGTTCAATGCTAAAAACGATTAAATTATTCTTCGGGACGAAGTTTTTTGTAGTGCATTTTGGCATACATCTATATTTCTTTGTATGACTTTTAAAATACCAACAATCTGTTTCGTCGTGAAGAAAAGGCCATTTCCTCTCGTAAACTGGAACCATACTCCAAGAAATAACGATACATTATTTGCTTGAACGGAGGATATTTTCATTTTGAACCGACGTGAACGAACATGTCAAATGTGACATTTTGATACACGCACACATGGTTGAGTTTTGTTGTGGCGGCTATATCAATACAGGTGGGGATAAAATACATCAGGTACGTTGATTTGCGCGAGATATTTTGTGTAATTTAGCCCCAAACCACACCGGGCAATCACAATTTCACATATTTGCGTCGCGTAAAACTTAGATTATTGCTGCAAATTATTGTAAATTGGGTAAATGATATGATTCGTGCGTGTAGAGAGCATTTTCCGTTCCATCATCCACTGGTACGTGACACACCGTGACAGTTGCACGTGTGCTCGTTTTTCTGTTCGGTACTGTAATCGCGATTGTGACAAGGTGTCAAAGAGGAGTTTTTTTTTAGAAGCATTTGGCAGGAAGTTTTAGATAGTTCACAAGTATTTCTTCCATCTTTAGTCATCTGTGGAGCCGTGAAACGTACAGCTTTTGCAACTTGTGGTCCCCCGCTTGGGCAGCGGAAGCAGCGGAATCCTTTTTTCCGCAAAAACGCAGCTTCACTTGAAAGGTAAACGCTATCAGAAAGTTGATAGAAAAAGATTTTGGGACGGCAGTGGCAGGATCGCTCTCACCTTTTTCAACGAATCGTTCGTTGTTGCTTCGCCGTCGTTGTGGTCGTCGTCGTCGTCACCAGAAAAACGAGAAAGTGTGTGTGGCCTCATTGTGTGTAGCGAGTGGGATCGGAGTGCGCGAAAGCAGTGAACCAGACGAGCGTGAAAATCCATTACAAAACCTTATCGGGCAGAAGGGTTAGTGCATTATTCCTGCTGCTTCATCCTATCTTCCTCAATTTCGCCGTGAGTTTCGGGTGTGCAAATTTCAAGTTAGCAAATCACGCTCCCCTCCGCGGCGGTTCGGTGCGGTCGAACAGTTGGGCCGGGGTGGGGAGTGTGCGAGGGTTGTGATGGATAAAAGATTTACACATCCTTCAACAGGCTGCTGCTGCTGTTGGCTGTGGCGGTAGTAAGGGCCAAATTGACAAAGGGTGCCAGCAGTGAATTAGTGCAGCATACGCGACTATACTGCTCACGTTCCGCTGGTGATTATTGGCCCTTGGATTGCAGCAGATTTTGGCAGTTGAACTGGACGTGGGGAAGAATACTGTGAGGCCATTGTGATGTAAGAGTGACAAAGAGAAGGAGAGAGGGCCACAGAGCGATCACGATTTGTATTGGTATTGCTGAAGGGGAAAGGAGCGAGTGGATGGGAGAGGGAGACTAGACAGCGTAGGGTTTTCGTGGCAGACAGATCACATCACACATTAGGGCATTGGATGGAAAAGCGAAAAAATCAGGCAGGTATTGAAATGTGTTTGAATCGTCCCAATTCGTCTAGCGTTTCCTTGTCTCCAACTAGTCGAACAGGCGAGAGCTTTTTTTTTCCCCTACATAATGTCGTGTGCGTGCGTGTCCAAGCCTGTCCTATCGTTGCGTTGTCGTCGTAGTCGTCTCTTGTCGTTTCGGTCCGTTGGTGTGTTTAGTTCGTATGGATCGGCGTATTTTTTTCTTTTTCATGCATTTGGACGAATGCGCAAATATGCGAGCTCAACATGTGTGCAGGAACGTGTCTGTAGTTGTGCACAACAGCACGGTGTGTGTGTGTACCGCACCATCCAATCAGTGTGACCTGCAGGTTACATTAATTTTTTTTTCTTTCGTATTCTGTCTTTCGTCGGTATACCATCGGTGCCGATTCTATTCTTGCTTGGCCCGGCGGACACAAAGATTAAAGGAAAGATAAAAAAAGGTAAATCTTTTTCACCCATATGGGTAGAGGTTTACTTACTCGCTGACACACAACATGCGTCAAGGATGTGTGCGTGAACATGAGCCTGACCCCTAATACAGAAGATATGGCATCGCGATGCTTTTTCGGCTCAAGGCTGTAAATGAAGGAAAAGAAAGACTTGACTTTCCATTTACTTATCAAAGACGGTTAGCCAAAGCACAGAACCAAGTATTTAAAGTCTCCCCATTTTCCCGTGTGAGTGAGTGCGTGCATATATGTGGCAAAATGCAAACGTTCAAACGTGTGTGAGAGGGTGCAGACAAACGGTCGTAGATTGTGCGATGTAACGTTTCCACATACCGCTGCAGTACGACTGTTGAGCTGCTTCGATCAACAAAGAATGAAAATATTGACTTGAACTTCAACGGAAAATGGGTTTCCCAGCCACCGTTCTGGGCCGATCATGCGGTAGGAATTGGAAGGTCGCATAAGCAGTTTCCTTTGATGTCGACTGCTTTGAATGCGAATCAGGTGGTGTAGTGCAATAATCTAGAAAGATATTTACTTACGATCATATGGGTGATGCAAATACCGTAGAAGAGACCTGCCTGTCACGAGAAAACGGGCCGGTATTCTATATGTTACGTTCGAAAACAGAGTAGGTCAAGGTGAAATGTTTTTTATGCGTGCAGAATGAAATGGTTGCTGCGATGTCTTTACGAAAATTTTTAAAATTAATCTCAGACTGCATGACGTGGAACGGAATGTAGATCAAAAACTGGCAAAAAGGAAAAATTACGAATGAAATGAAGAATGTAGAATGAAAAGCTGCTAGACAAGTGTAGGAGCAATCTGTGTTGAAAAAAAAAAGATAGGTAAGAAAATTATAGTCCAAATAATTGCTTCCACGTGAGAACAGAAACGAGTTTCGTTCGAAATGGTCACCATCTCGAAGCACTGACTAAAAGGAAGCCCTTTCCATTTTGCCCTAGCAACATATCGTACAGGCAGGCCCGTGTATCATGCATATTGTCCCATGCAAAAAAAAAATTGCACGCACATAGACACCCGTACCAGCGTGTTGCAATTGCAACATATTGAACCGACACGACGCGAAATCAAGGAGAGAAAGTGGTCAAATGGTTTAAGAGAAAATAACTTCACATAAGAATTCAACCTCAATCTGTGGGATCCATTGCTGGAACATCGGTATTGCGAAACATTTATGGTGGAGCACAATATAGCAACCGCGACTAGTACAGTAGGAATCCCCTCCTTCGCCCCGTCTCTCCCTCTCTCGTCCTCTTCATTCCCTTCCACTTTACCTTAACGGGATTGATCACAGGAGGCAGTGGTGTGTGTTGTCTTTTTTTCTTCGTAGGAAGGAGGAAAACCGGATTCATAGTGCATTCAGTGTAATGGATTGCCTGCCCGAGACCGCACTCTCGTCGTCGGTGTAGTGTGGTGGTTTGCCAGTAGCCAGTGTTTGAATGTGCGTCTGTTGACTGGTGAAACACGGTGTAAAGCGTGCGGCGGAGCTGAGGGAGATAATAGAACACGGAGATAAAAAGGTGTGCATAATTTTTGGTACTGTGAATTATATTTAGTCGCCAAAATCGGTTCACGGAACGGGTCGAAAAGAAGTTTTCCGTTGGTGTGCCCGTTAGTTGATCAGATCTTGTTTTTGCCTTTGCCGTGCAGCTTTCGTATACGCCACGAGAGTACAAAAGAAAGAAAAGGAGAGAGTGAGAGGAGAGTGAGAAAGAGAAAGGTAGAGTGTGACCGAGAAGGAGTAGGTGCGCGCACGCGCTTCGTTACAAGTGTGTGCGTATGTGTGCGCGCTGCGCGTGCTGCCTGTGGGATTGTGTGCGTATAGTCCGGGTGCGTGCGTGCACATACGAGAGCGGTGTGCTTTTCGCGTGCTCCTCGGTCGACCCCGTGAGTGAGGGAATGAGAGCAGCCGAGCTGCACTGTTAAGCGGCTGTCAGCGTGTGCGCGTGTGTGTTGGTGTGTGAGTGAGACAGAGAGAGAGAGAGATACAGTGAGTCAAACGGAGAGGAAAGATAAAAAGAAGAAATATTTCATTGAAAATTTAACGTGGCAAAATCGGTGGAAGCTCCAACGGCCAGTGTGCTGTTTGTGTGTGTGTGCGTGTATGGTACTGGGTGATCGGCAAGTGTACGGGCAGCGAAAGAAATACAGAGCCACCAAAGCACAGCACCACTGCTGCTTACGTACCAGCTGAAGGTGGCCCAGTAAAATTGATCTAAATAACGACGAAACGGAGGCGCAATATTGCGAATGCCACGGGCTGCACCAGAACGGCCCCAATGTATGTGATTGGCAAAGCAGCATCGAACGTGCCGACCAAGCCGAAGAAAGTGAAAAGAAGTGTCCAGTGATCAACAGAGCAAGATCAACACAACAGTACTACTACACAACGCATAGTGCCCAGAATTCGTGTACTGGTGTGCTGTCACGTAGCCTTTGGTTGCCTTCGCGATTCCGGTACAGCGGCGGATTCAGCTACGAAGTAGTAGCACAGCGTGACTGCAGCAGTGCTGTGTGTGCCGTGTATGTAGTTGTGCGCAGCTACTACCATTGTTGTTATTGTTGGCGGTGGTGGCTCCAACCGTGGAAGGTGGAGACTGAAGGTTTGGCCGATCGACATAAACGGTGGTTGTTTTGCAACAACAACACAACCAAACATCAGCAACAGTGATTGCTGCTACCTTGCATTGCTCACTCTATATATACACATACAACCATCACAAACACATACGCGTTCGCCGTTCTCTTTTGCGGACCCTTGTGTCTGGCTGTCTGCTGCTGCAAGGTTGTCAAGCGGTAGTGCAATCATTGTCGCCTGCAGCATTGACTGCCAAGACGCAGAAGTAAGGTCCCCCCGCTGCCACGAGCGAACCCTAGTCGCTCATCCCAATTCTTCAACGCACACCTGTGCCCTGTGCCATTACAACTAACACAATTGGATCCATCTGGTTATCAGTTGGGTAGAGCGCGCAGCACCCCGTTGCCAAGATGGCTGCTCTGTGCGCTGGGAGCTATGGATTGTCACAACAAGGCAGCCTGAACGATGAAAACAAGGAGTTGATTTTCGTCAAACTGACCGACTCGGCATTGCGAGCCATTGAGGAATTTCAACGCACGCAGGTGAGTAACGAGAGGCAAATGCCGGTTTATCCTTTACATAACCATGCAACGCCAAAGGACATCCATCTGTTGCAGCACACCGAATAGTGCGCGATGCTGATGCAGTGTGCAATTCCCCATGAGTCAGCAGGAGGAGGGTGTTGCACGTGGTGCTAGATAATCTCAGATCTTTGGTCATTAGTGCTGATTAGCTGCGCAAGTCTCTGTTGTGCGGGTTTTGCGTTGTATGATTTAGATCGTCAAAGACAAACGCTCAAACGAATGGTTATTGTAGAACATAAAACTAATTTGGAAAAGAAATACGTTTTTTGAAGCGTTCTTCTCATCCTCTCGTTCCAGTCGTATGGAGATCAGGTCTGGTTTCAATCGGCCTGTGGAAAGATGCGAACAGAACGACCACCGATTTGTGCGATAGTCGTCGATCAGGTTTTGGCATTTTGACATTTTAAAGCCAGTTTCATCGTTAGTTAAGTCAGGCCCATGGACTAGAAGACAGACGTTGTAGTGCGCATTTAGTTTTTTTTTTTAAGGAGAGTTCTTATTTACACGATTCAATCATCAAAGTAACACACTCAAAAGCGTTCATGTGAAGCATTGGTATTAGTTGTAGTTGTTCAACCCTGTGACTATGAGAACCCTTGAATGCTTGTACGCGTGTATCGTTTCTTTTTTTTATTGAAGGCATGCTTTTCTCATGCTGTGCGACCTTTCGGCAGATTCTTCCGATAGCCTCCAGAGCATCTTGTTTATTGTGAGTTTTAAAATAACATTTTAAATTTACAATGTGCATTCTATTCAATGCATTTACTAGAGGATATAAATTTCCTTATTTATATCGATTCAAGTTATAAATTAAGAACATACATATCTAGAGCTATAATCTTTTGTAGTAATTTAAGAAATTGTAAGTTTATACCAGACGTATAAAGATCAACTGTTGGGGCTCATCAAGGGTTGAACGTGGTGCGGCGCTCGAATGTAGTTTTGACATTCACCGCTGACCACCGACTGAACCTCCGGAATCTGACAGATTGTGAGGAAAATGAAAGTATACGAACCAAGGCAATATTGTGCGCTGAAACCCATTCGGGGTTGGTTCGATTCAATACATGACTTTGCCGCTGACAGGTTCCGGGTTTCTTTTTGTTGTTGTTGTTGTTGTTGTTGTTGCTGCTCTCCAATAGGTACACCACGGTGGCACTACCGTGTAAGTGCCCTTGGGGGTGATAGTATGCATTTTGAGGCGGCTTCACATGTGGTTGCGTAACTAAGCAGCACAATACACACGACGACGCTCCCTGTGACCTAAGTAAGTTCATGGTTGGTGTTAGTTTATAATCGCATATGTAAAGAAGCAGATCAATCAGCAGAGGGAGCAGCAAATCTTTGTGGCTTACTTAGAGCAAAACACAAATTATAACTATTAGTATTATTGAGCGGATTTATGGAATATTAGACAAATGTTTCAGATGACATGCAATGCAATTTTTGTGTTCGTGAACTGGCACTTAATTTCAGTACGTGTGCCTTATACGAATATGTTACCTTTTTTGTCCGGTTGGGATGTTGTTTGAAGCACATTGAAACGAAAGTTTTACACCCTGTCCTCCAAGCATGTTGGAAGATGATATGATTGAGGTTTGGCTCCTTCTGCTGCTGCTGCTGCTGCTGCTCCTAGGTCGATGGTGGTGGCCTAAATATTTGACACCGTTAGACAGTTGCGCTGCTTCGCTTCATTCGAATGGCCAGACGCACACAAAACGAGTCCATTGTAGCTCATACATACTGACGTGTTGTAGCGGGTAAAAATGTATCGTACTCTGCTCTCTGGCATTGGGCGTCACGGCGCTATACGCCTGCTTTTAATGCTTCAGGTGGTGGTAGTGTGGTCGGTGTCGGTGTATACGCCAACAAGCGATACAACCTCACTTCAGCAGCAAGGACCACTTCATCATCGTAATAATCGCCTTCATCATTGGTCAGATACGATGTTCTATAATAGTACGATAGCAAATACGCGAAGACTATTCTGCTGATTTCTGAAAGTATTCTTGCTCCCACGCAACTCCACCTGAGATGGATTTTACATACATTTTCTGGTCTGAGCATCTTGCTTCTTATATTTCGAAACAGTGAACAGGTTCATAACAGTTTACTGGAGTTAAAAGCTTTTCTGATAAAAAATGTTATGTATGTATATCATTAATTGCCATAAATAATTGCGGGCGGCGGCCCGGTAACAACAGCGTCGTTCTTCATACGGCAGGACCGGGTCTCAAATCCGATCCGGACCATTCCCCACGTATGCCTCATTATGCCAAGAAGAAGAAGAAGAAGAATGGGTTAGGAAAATAAAAACAACAGTCGAATTGGACATTTCTCATAATCTGGAACGTAACTATGCAAATAATGTTTTTGCTCTACAATGAATTTATAGTTAGGGTCCATCTCTTTGGATGGATGGATTGATGGTTGGTGATTTACTTCTTCTTGGCTGCTACAGACCTCGAGAGGTCTTGACTTTTTGATTGGCTTAATTTTATCCGTAGCTTGATCGATAGCCAGTCCTGCGTACGGGAAGACGGTCTGGACGGGATTTGATATCCGGTTCTGCCGAGTGAAGACATGCACCTGTGGCATAGATGAATATTTGATGTTATTCTCCTTTGCATTGCTGGTCATCAGCTTGTTTGTTTTTCCTTTAATGTTGCTTAAATGAACTATCTTTTTTCCTAAATTTTAACATTTTTTTTGCTATCGTTCTTTGGCCGCTCTTACGGATAGGCTAATAGCAAGAGTCTGAGAATCAAAATATCTCGCAAAGCAAATTCTTGATGAATTTCCATCATGAAGCAGAAGGTTTGTGATGACTACAATGGACTAAATTGAGGTCCTAAAACTGGTTGATATCATTTTAAACCAACGGCCATAAAAACAAACCACTTTTTTACATAAAAATTATAGCTGTTTGTAACAGTTTTGTTTCGGAATTCCTATTATAATCGCAGCAAAATTTAATTATAAAGCTATGCTGACAAACAATGTTGAAAGTATGATGCTGACACGAAACAGCGCCTCCAAAACTATGATTCACATAAGCTCGCAAATGCAGCTACATCGTTTTGAAAACAATTTGATGTGGAATTATTGGAAAATGTGTGATATAGAATGGTAAGAAAGGGATTTTCTGTGACGATCGCACCATCGTGCAGCGATTTAGCGTCGTCAGGTCCTAGCCCTCGGGGCTGGTAATGTCATGAGAATAGTACCGGACGACCCAGCCCATACAGTCAATTCATATCGATAGAGAGAAAGGAGGCGCTGTAGACTCAAATTTAGCACCTAGAAAGTAAGGAACTAAGTTAGTCCTGGACTCTAACACAAATTCCATCGAGCTATACGAATGTTTCAATTTAGAAACCTCCAAAAGTATTACTCGAAAAGAGCAAAAAAGGTGTAACAAAAGCTGAGAACAAAAGATGAGTTAAAGCTGAAAATATCCCAATTACTGCTTTCCGGATGTGATTTTATCCTCGTGTTTGCAGAGCGGCGCTGTTATTTAGCCTGATTGTTAAAGCCAAACGGAAAGCAAATTTGTATTATGGTATTCCCGTTAGAGTCGACGAATAGTTTCGTCTACTTTTTGACGAAACTTTTGACGATACATGCACAGCTTGCCCAGTTCATACATTCACAGATGATTTCATTCGAATTAAACCTGTCCTTAAATGCTAATTTTCACTAGAATCACTAGTGACAAATGGATCAGTTTGGTTTAATAATACACTTTTTGTGGTGGACATTTTTTCGTGGTGGACTTTCGTGGTTCTTGCTTCAGAATAATTCCTGCAAACAACCATATAAAATTACTAAAACGACTTCAAAATGATTTTCATAACATATCCACGTAAAATATATACACTTTTCCATAGATTTACGCTTAAACATGGTTTTTATGAATGCAAACTATACTTTCCGTTGCACTTGACTGACGCGTTTCCGTTTGGCTCAGACAATGCATTTTTTTTTTTTACTTTCCGTTTGTCCAAGATCTGTCATCGACTTTTAAACGTCTGATTTAGCCAAACGGATAGTCAAACGGAAAGTCATAATACTAAAGTGACAATTATGTGACGTTTGAGAAGACGTTTGGGTTCCACAATCAGGCCTATTATCGTGCCTTTGAGCAGCCCTCAATGTTGAATTGAGGGAAACAATTTGTAACTTGTAAATTCATATTCATACAGTTTTTTTTACAAATAATCGTAACTGCGTAAATAGACATGTTTGTAATTTTATCGTGGTAAAAAGGGAGTTAACCCATATATTACTGTTTTTTTTGTGATTTAAAAATTGATTCCTAAGATGCTTAGTGTCCGTTCTCTTGATCTGCAGTTCCAACTCCTAATCTGCTGCAACAATGTTGCCTCCGTTCAAGCGAGAACTTTTTGAGGATTTACCTCTTAGAATACTTCCTTCCTTCGCCCAGTGGTGCCCGAACGTGTGTTCTTCTTGTATTGAATAATATCAATATTGTCAATTAATGGGTTTTGGGGAATATTACATGAATTAACTTGCGGGGCACGACTGCAAAGTACAACGTTTTCCTCATTTTTGTTTTATGCTGTAGGGCAGCACACCAGAGGCAAAATGAAAGTTCTCCACCAAACAGGTTTTTTTTTTCTCGAGCACCCTACTTTGTTTTTCTTTTTGCCAATTGCCACTTGAGGTAAGTTTGATTGGGGCATGCATCAAATTTATTGGAAAACGCTGCTTACAGAAGCTGTGGTGCGTCGAGCTGGCAATCGTTGCAGTCGCGCGTGTACCGTGCAGCACTGCCGAGGTAAGAAGCGCGTGGTTGTATCTGTTGGAATTTGTTTGTGTGAAGGACGCAGCAGTGTCGGCTGAGGGACATCAGTACTAGCTGGCAGGCACATATACGGTTCGAGGGAGTCGAATCCGCACGGCTTTGCACACGTTTGCATACTGAATGTAATTGTAAAGCCGCCGCCGTCCCTTGGTTGTGTGAGTTATCAGCTGTGTATAGAGCTGTTTACGTACTCGAAAGTAACCCACGAAAACGATCGCTGCTAGGCTGTATGACACACTCCGCAAGGTTCATCCAGTTTGGCTAGTTTGTACCGAGGTAGATGACAAACCCTCGTCATTATGCATAGATTGTTTGTACGCGTTTTTATTTACTTTTAATTTGTAAGTCACGTTGTATGGTGGTGCGCTTTTGCGTTTTCCGGAAATATATCGCTTTGTACACATGTCACAACCGCCAGGATGTGTTCCGTACATTAAAAGAAGGCAAAAGTAATAGTAGAGTGATAGTGAATCTACGCAAACACATTTTATTGTACTTAAAACAAACATTTCATTATTCTGCCCAGTTTTTGGAAAATAAAAAAAATCTATTAAATTATTTGCTTTGAGACTAAGTAGAATAAGTCCATTGAAATTAGCATGACATTATCATGTTCGATTAGCAATTGAAACAATTCGTGTGATCAAGTTGAATATGTCTGGGTGTAGATATAAGTGTAATGTAATAGAAATATTCGCTCAGATTCGGATCGATCTACAACGAGGCGATACTCGACGATTTCTGCATCGCAACAATAGGCACCAGCCGTTTGCGTAACATGTTCATCCACCACCGAGCAGCATAAAGCATAAGCCAGTTTGGAGTAACGAAAGCTTGAAGTTTATCTCCCTTACTATCCGTTTCGATCGAACGGGTTTTTTGAATAACGACAGAAGGAACAAGTTCGACGCTGCAGCGAGACAGGGCAGCTATACGGGCGACGATGAGTGGGAACATCTCACATTGCAATGCGCTGTTACACTGCTGCAATGCCGAGATGAAGAGTAGTAGAAAGGGGGCGAAAAATGTGGCCAGGGCGCCCGCCAGCACACACATACACAATAGGTTATGTTGCTGCAGGAGTTTTGTGCATTTGCTGCGGTGGCGGCAGCCGACGGTGGCGCTTACGTTATGCTTCATTTGCTGCGGCGTCTCGTGACGTAAGATGCCAATCGTACTGAGTGTGCTAAACTCTAAAATTTTCCACTGAAAACTCTTAAAAGCTTGATCAAATTCACGGATTTACAAACGAAACACTTTAATGACAACCTGAAGATTGATCTCATACACAAAACAAGGCAGCTAGTATTATCGTTCTAAATATACATTGTAGTACTGTTAAACAAGAAAGCTCCTTGATCCTCACGGAATAATTCATGATTTTCAGTAATAATGTGTTGTGTTTTCCGTCAAAAGTGGTGCAATTTTATTTTTGTTTTCAGTTTTGTTCTTTTTAATTATCGGCAATCAAAGAGAGGTGGACTGTAAATGCAAAAAAAAAAAAAAACACACACACAGCAACAAGTTGGCTTGGCTCGAGGGATTCTCATCGTGCGTCATTATAGGCGACGACCCCAAGGACGTGGACGCACGGGCAATGATGACGTTTTTCGCATTTGCCATGTGCTGCCGGCGCCGCTGCCGCTGCCGTTAGAGAGAAGTTTCATTACGTATCAACCCTCACCATGGTGCCATGTTGGAGATTGCGTTTTTGAGCATATGATAACGGAAAAGAGATAGAGAGAGAGAGAGAGAGAGAGAGAGAGAGAGAGAGAGAGAGAGAGAGAGAGAGAGAGAGAGAGAGAGAGATGTAAAAGGAGCAAGCAGTGAAAGGCCAAAACAAGAAAAGAGTGAGAGATATTCGTTTGTTAAATTGATGGAGATGTAAGATTACAAAAACGATAGTTATTGCCAATCTTAAATTTGATTATTCTGCTTCTGTTTGCATTATTGTATGTAGAAAGGACGATACTTAAAAACGCATCACAATATCGAAGTCCGAAGCTTGAAAGTTGCAGATTTTTGTCTTTTGAATTAATAGCCGTGTTCCCGTATGTCATTAATCATGACACAATTGCAATGGCAGTTTTCAATGTCACTCTGAAGAGACATCGAAAGCTTTTACACTTTCTCCGGTATTAGGAAGAGAGAGACAGAGAGAGAGATTGAGAGAGAGAGAGAGAGAAAGAGAGAGTGAGTGTGTGTGTTTCAGTTATAGCTTCGTCAACCTGACTTTCCAATGTGTTTTAAATATCTAAAAGCTGACGATTGACCAGTTAGGATTGTTGATAGGAATACACTAAAACAGTAAAGGGTATGCATATGTGAATATACCCCTAAACGTCAACAGCGTTTTGACAATTTAAATCATCATAAGGCCTGATTATCACATACAAATTGTCAAGACAAGTAGTCCAAAACGGAAGATTCCAATTGTGTTAGCCGTTTGTGTTGTCAGTTGGAAAAAAAAATTAACGAAAGGCAAACTTACCAGTACACTGCCAATAATTTGTATTCTCTAACACAAACAGAGATTCGTATTTGTCAAATTGTTTTCCATCAGCTATTCGAAACAGAAAGGCGCCAAACACACTCGGTCCTGTGTGTGTTTCCAGTTCGTTTTCTTAAGTGGTTCCAACCAAAATGTGAGTCTTTTACTTCAGAATGGATATTCTCGAAGAAAAGGACGGAAAAAAGTATTGTCGGGCATGTTGCTGCTGATTTTGTTCCAGCGAAATGTATTTGGGCGAAAACGTTTCTTCCAAAATATTTAAACATTTGGTAAATGCCACGGAGGAAAATCGTTCCATTTTGGTAATTCCCCTCCGCAAGAAACTGCAGCGTAGCAGCCAACATTTCTTTCGGCGTGAGTCCTTTTGCCTTTACGGGCAGACTGCCTGATTAGTAAGTTCCAAAGAATCGAACATACTACGAAACAGCCTACGCTGTTTAGTAAGATCTTCTGTTCTTTCATCAACACATAATTTAAAAAAAAAGAACATTTTGATATTCTAAATATCATCTACAACACAAAATATCTCTCAACAAGAACAGTTGTTTACACTTTTGGCTTTTTTTTGTTGGTTTCATCACTTTGACAGCTTGATTTTGAAGATTTAACGAAAAAAAATAGCTTAACGAAACTTGTCTGTCACAAGAACGGTTTCATAATGCAAATTTATCATCCGTTTGTATTGACAAGCTTGTCTTGTCAGACTTTTCCGTTTGTAAGAGATAATCAGGCCTATATCGTTAACCAATAACTTCATATTAATTTTACACTGGTTTTCGTCAAATTTTGATTCCATGTTGTTTTTGTCTTTACCTAATTAATTATTGACAGAGTTCATCTATTTTTGTCCGTACGGTATACATTTTTGACAGAACGCATCACTTTTTCACTCATAATAATGGCTCTGAGCCAGCAATTTTTAACACGCGGAAACCGAATTTCTTTTTAAGTATAAAATGTGAATATTTCCATCGAGCAATACGCCCAGGCCCATTTCTTTCGGAATTAAAAAAATATAGATATACAGTGACTGCCAATAATATAAGACCACTTTAATGTCCGCTTTTCAAAAAGCTGATTTCAATACTTCTAATCGGTAAAATTATAACAAATTTTAGTAGAATGGCTATCAGCTACCAAAATATCCTCAGCATCTTTGTTTTTTTTTTCAGAAGTTCATTGATGATAGTGTAATCATATAAAAAACTTTAAATATGTTGAAATTTTTTCGACCCAGAAAAATCTAACTTTTTTATTAGTGCACACCTAACCAATTCTAGGGGTGGTCCGGACCGTTCCTCCGTACTTAGGATTAATTATCCAATTACGTGGTATCGGCAAGTGAGCCATTGGATGGCCAGCGTTACTTTAGAAGATTGTTAAGCCAAGAAGAAGAAATCATTTCTAGAGTTGTAAAATTTAAAGAAGGGGTGTCCAAAACAATACAGAATTTTTTGTTTGAATTTTAAAATTGATGAATGGTCCTATTTTATGGTATTATATTTTTTATTATTAAGTATGGCGGACCGCCGCCGTATTGTCAAATTATGGTATTATGTTTTAGCCATATTTTCATGAAAACAGAAAAAAGCGATTTCACGATTCAGCCAATGAGAGAAACATGTTTCCAAAATGTTCAATTAAATGTTACAAAAAAACGAAGTAAATTCGTTGTAAATTGACTTCACAATCTTTTTTTTATCTGTTTTGCAATTGTTGGTGGTCTTAGTTTATTGGTGGTCACTGTATACATATGAATATTTCCTTCTCGGATATGAATACTATAGACTATAACATCAAACCAAACATCTCTAGCATAAAGGGAAAGTGGGAAGTGGGAAAAGTGGATTGGGGTAATCCACATAATTTTTAAACTTCATAACATTTCATTCTACATTCTACTAATAGGAATGTTTTCTCAAAATGTTTTACTTATTTTTAAAACAAAAAAATGGGCCGATTCGTTGGCCGAAATTGGCTATTCAATTTCATTTTTATGTGATGCACAACAGCAGGTGTTTTTAAACTATATACCGTCACTGTATCAAAAATGTAGTTAATTTTTAACATAACTTTTAACGGTAAAAAAATGATTTAAGGTTAGAGTTCGAAACATCTACTGTAAATGATATTTTGATAGATTAATTAGTGACAGTTTGATGGATAAATTGTGGCTTGTGTTAGAAAACTGAAATATTTTGCCGAACTCCGGCGAACATTCAAAGCATCATAATCTACCCTCTTAGCTTCGACGTTGGGTCTTGAGATCCTAAACTCGTAGCTCTCATCTCGACCGACCGGTATCCGTACAACACGTACAAGCAAAACGAACCTGAAACATTCTGTAACATTCTGTTACTCATTTAGATAGTAGTCAGAATGTAGGGTAAAGTGTTCCTCAGCAAAGTGTTTTAGACATTTATCTTTTAGTAATGAGTTACGAGACATACGCATCACATGTACACGCTGCACACAACGGTAATAAAAGCCCACATTTGTGACATATTTACATCAAAAAGTAACTAAGACAGTGTAAAATAGTACCTCACGACATTCCACGGTAAGCGGCGACATCTTGTGAAGGAAAAGAAAGCATCTCCAATTAACACGATGCTTTCAGTTTCATTTGGCACAGTTTGTCGGGCGTTTGTGAATGGAAAGTGAGGCTTGGGATGGCTATCATTAAGTAACGCTTTTATTCGTCATTGGTTGAATTTACCATGTCACCCTAAAGGATGGCATGGATCATCTGTTTTATTTTCTTCCTGTTTGTTGTAGTAGTTTCCCTCAAGTATGTTTTGTGTGTTACTGAATACTTGTTCGCATTGAGGATGCAGAAAAGCATATGAAGTGTGAAAAAAGACTAAGCTCGTAGGTTGGATAGTTTATAGGAGCATGAAACTGCTCCGAGAACGGCAAACAGTTAACGTAAAGTAAGTCAAGCGTAACACTATTATTCGCCACTTGGAACAAATAAACAGCAAATGGATGGTCCATATCAGAGAACTTGATTCGGTTTTGTTGCTGTTGATGCCGGAAATAGGGCGAACCCGAACCCTACGATCCGTGGTGTTTAGTTTGGACTGATCAGTTTTTGCCTCAATGTGTATATCGATGGTTGTGTTGCGTTTCGTTTACACTGGACTTGTTGCATATGCTTATCGGACATGTCCGTACTTCTGTGCTTTAGCGTGTGTATGTGTGTGTGTGGTTTTTGTGGAACGGGTGAATTGTATCGATAAGTGGGAAGCGTTTAGTATATTTAACAATAACTAACACTGATAACGATAACGGAACAGTGCCGGGCATCTTATCAACGAAGTGGAATATGCTACCGCGATGCTGCTGGTTAGATTAAGATAAACATGTGAACTTTTTAACACAGCTGGAAAGATGATGCTCCACACAGCTGTGGACAATTCGAACAAATTAATAATGTATTTATTATTAGTGATACATCCTACATGATCTACACGTTAGCCATGACGTGATGTTTTATTATGAAAGTGATGTATTATTTCTACGCGTTGACAAGCTTTCTACATTTAACAAGCGTTTTTCATAATTTTTTAAATTGTTTATTGATACACGATCGGCTTTTTTTGTTCTAACCTGTCTGCAAAGCCTTATTACGTTAGGTTATATGTTAGGACATTTCCTTAGTTTAATATCTTTTAAAATAATAATTCACGCTTAACATGTTTGTGTTGTACTATTTATTTTTCTTTAATAATATAAAAGAAAATTGATCAGAAAAGGTAAAATTAATCGTCATGGTAGTAAAACGTCTTTGGCTAGAAATAATTTTTTTAGCGGTTTTGAAAATTTGATTTAGACTTTTGCTGGTGTCATTGCTCGGTGGCATACGATTTTATCGTACGACCAAATTGGAAGGGGTGTCATTGCTTGGCAGATTAGTCGATCGAACATTTTCGGTTTGACGTTTAAATGTAAACAAGCGAAGAAGGAAGTTGTTTTTTTATAGAAGCATTCTGATACCAGAGCAGTTCCGAGTTTATGGTTGCAGCACTGATAATTATGCTTCGAATCGGCAGTCCTGTTCTAATTCTTCTTCTCCTTCTTCTTGGCTTAACGACCCTCTAAGGTCCGCAGCCGGCATTCATCGAAATCGCTTTCTAGACTACCGATACCACGTAGTTGGTTAGTCAGTCCTCACTACGAGGGGACGGTCTGGATGGGCCCAAAATTATTAAGAATTTTTTGTTTGAATTTTAAAATTGATTAATGGCAAATGAATAGATTAATTGGGCCGGCTCGGTGGTGTATGCGACAGCGGCACTGGTCTTCACACGACAGGACCAGTGTTCAAATCGGTGCAGGAAGACTCACAATCTTTACTAAGTGGTATTAATAAGTTAAAGCAATACGATCAGGCCTTTCCTATAAGAAAAAAAGCTAAATGACCTTATTTTGCGGTATTATATGTTCATCAGAATGGAAAAAAAATTAAGAATCGATTGAATAATTAATCGAATCGAATCGAATATTTTTATTTCTTTTATACATGTAGAACGGCCAGGACGTATTGCTTTTTATAACTTTTTCAATTTAGTTATACAAAAAATAGGTTAATTCGTTGAAAATTGGTTTCAAAATCTCATTTTTACGTGATGTACAACAGCAGGTGTTTTAAACTATTGTCCGTCACTTTATATGTTTTTATTCTGTTACATAAGTCATAAAATAGCTGTGGTATTGTAATTGGTGAAAACTTCATGGAATCGGCACTACTGAAATAATTTGTAATAATTTTTTCCAATTTTTGCTTCAGACGTTATCTGCTATTTGTCTTAGCTGGGTTTCATTATATTCCCGATTTAGACTAAACTTCAACTGAAATGTGTGAAGTAACTGAATTTCAAATAGCCAATTGTGACAGTCCTTACTCTTCTGGTAATCAGTCAATTACACAATAAGTTATGGTGTTTAAATTTTCAACAAATTTGTAACTTCATAAAAATATAATGCCATGCATCCTTATAATTCATATAAGTTTTTTTCAACCACAGTTTTGTTTGTTCAACCACAGCACCCCTTAAAGCAATAAGATTCGTAAGAAAAAAGCACGTAAAAATGGTCTCATCAAAGCCACAGCTCAACAAGTGTTTACGCTCGTAATGTAATCAAACTTTTTGGATAAGGTTTAAACGCATAAACGTGATTTTTGATAGGGCGCTGATTCAGCATACGGTGATGCTCGTGATCATATATGCTAATACAAGGAATTGTCGAACCGGAACGTCCTGGCGTATTGCTGCATGGCTTTTTGCTACACTGTATTTACATTATAAATTTATTTTATTGATAAATAATTATGACGGTCCAGTGCCGTATTGTTACATTATAAATTTAGAATTATTTAGAATTATTCACCAAATGTTTTCTTTGTTTCCTTTTGTGTATTGCAGGCAAAATTAGGTACTTCACACAATCCGTCGATTCAGTTTCTTCAGAATGGACAAGGCTTTCTATCGTTTCCATCCGGAGGCAACAATGTGCAGAAGTTTAACTTCTCCATTACTGACATCGACACTGGGTCGATTGAGTGCATTCAGCAGGCCCAGGGCCAGCTACAAAATATGGGCCATATTCCACACAAAATGCGGATACACGCGAACGACGATGTGTATGAAACGACGAGGCATAGACTGGCGGCTGCGGAAGAAAATCAAAAGAACAAATGGTATGTTACAACTTCATTGGTAATAGCATTATTGGATCATACTATGTATGACAAAATATTTTACGCTACATTCTGTTTTCTAATTAAACGGAGATCATGCTTGGGGGTGTTTCTGATGCAGAGATCAACAGTAAATAAAGAAATTTAAAATGTTTTATCAATTTTGTACTGTACTTCGTGAAGTACACAGGACAATGTAGAACCTAAGCGATATAGGTAAACATATGAACATTTGACTTCAATTTACTGGCGTTAGAGAGGGTCTTTCACGAAGGGCACGAGCGGTTTCGAGTCCCGTCCGCATCGTTGTCTTGCATTCTCACTGGGCATGCAAGAATGAACGTCGGCCGGCGTGACCTAATAGTTAATCCAGCCAAGAAGAATAATATATAAAGAGTTTATGTGATAGAAATGCTCATAAAATATTTTGGAAAAAGTTGCCTTCTTTGGGGCAGACAACATTCGAAAATGTTTGTATTGTCATGTCTAGCCAAGCTTCTTAATGACTAAGGTTAAAATGTTTTTAGCTTACCTATTGCGAATGGTTAGAACAAGGTATGAATTACATGCGGTCCTCGATTATCCACACAACATGCAGAACGGCTCCCACACCCTGTTGTTATTATGCAACGCATTACGTAAATGTCGCTAAGGTACAATAACTTTCGCTATTTGGAATGCTTCGTACATCATCCCTAAAGGGAGACTTTTTTCCCTGTTTCTTAAAAACCGAAATATAATTTGCAATGTCGAGTAGTATTTCAAAGTGAGACACACTGTGAAAGCACACAGGGGGAATATTGCAACAAAAAAAAAAATGAATTGAAGTACCTTTCACCATGTTATTGGTTGTGTTAAGCTGTTTCGCGCTGCATCACGTTTTGCGTGGTGGGGTTTCTTCATAGAGTTCGACACTCAACATCAAACAACAGTCAGAGCGAGTATTTCGAAAGCTCTCGATCGAAAGAAATAGAGAAACATACGTTTTTCTTATTTCATTTTTTTACGTAAATGTGTGCGGCACCAGCTTATGTATGGTGCGGCAGACAGTAGACGATCAGTGTTTAAGCTACATGCTACTTTGCCTATGTGCTTTCGAACCGGAAATGTTTCGGTGGACCATTAAGTATTGAAATTGGGTTCATCTTGCACTTGTTGGTTGTTGATGAAGAAGGCAAGGTAGTGAGGATCGTGAACTGCAAAACTAGCGTTAGTGGGCAATCAGCTATTACATTGTGGGGTTTTGCTGCCATTTTTTTTTTTTTGTAAAATGGTACATTTTAAGTTAAGATACTAATTTGTATTTTTGTTAAATACCTTTAATATTATGATTGTATAAAGTTATTTTATTTATTTATTTATAATTAATAATGACGGTCCAGTGCCGTATTGTCAACACCGCTTGTGTTGAATAAATTTTATAATCATCTTGATAAGGCATTTCCTCCTTATTCTTTGCCTTATCCCGGGCATACTCGGTTAATGATTGTATAAAGTTAATGACATAATTGTTTTTGCATTTCAAATGATACTATCAAAATGACTAGTGAAGTACGTTTGTTGTAGTTGGAAATGTGGGTTATATTTTCTAACAGAAAATAAGATAAAAATAATTACATTGATCGGCTGGCCCTGTCGGAAAGGTAGTAAACTATTAGGAACAACTGCGCTTACAACATTTGTTAAATTGCTGTCCTGAATCGAGGCCATTGTGAAGGATATATTTTGATTTTATACTGTTGTCCCTGGCAGAGCGAAACATACAATATCACATGAAACTTAGCATAATGCGGTCGTCCTTCAGGTGCGATGAACGCGCACAAGTTTTGGCGATGGGAAAGTAGCAAAAACGTAAAACTCACCGCGAAGTATCTTTGCAAAGTAGGTCAATGCTAAAATGGATCAGTTTTAGTTTAGCATCGCACCTCTTGTTTGTAGTACATGTGCAAAACTTGTATCAAAATAAAAAAAAAAACACGAACAAGTCTGAATAAATGAAAATCATTGTTTTGTGTTGCAGCCACTTGCTATTGATCGATTGCTTTTAGCAACATGCATTTGATTTAATTTTTACAAACAAATAGCAGGTATTAGCATAGCAGGTGATTATAATATAACTTTCTTTCTTGTTTTTCGTTTCAGCACTAGGGAAATCAAACCTAATCAAACCGATATTGGGCGTAAGGTGAAGTTAAAAAACCCGGCCATCCGTAACATTCCTAGTAGTAATGCAGCAGTTGTAAACAAACGTGATTCTATCTATAGCAACAATTCTGTGAATAAGTCATCCTCCGTAGCAACAAGCCAGCTAACTTCTAATAATAGTGTTAATAATTATAACAATTTAGCAACATCACCAAAACTAGTTAAAACGAACGGTCTGCATCAGTCGTCCCAACAGCAACAACCGCAGCCACAACAACAACAGCAGCAGCAGCAGCCACTGCTTCCACAAAATAATCAATCGCAACAACCAACTCAGTTGCTTCCGGTGCAACAGAAGCCCGGATATCAACATACCGTTCACGATCCACCCCACTCACAGCAGCAATCCCAACAGAAGCTGTCGGAAAATGGAAATGTCCAAAATAGGGTAGCAAATGGGCGCAAGACAGCAAATGCCGATTACATGAAGTGTAACATAAAGTAAGTGTATAATTCCCATTTGCTGATAGCCGACAAAAGATCAAGATTGCTAAACCATGCTTTGATCCACACAGAGAGCGTCTTATCCACATGCTAGCGTTGAAGCCATATAAGCGGCCAGAGTTAGTTGTGAAACTGCAGCAAGGTATGTTTCTCTAGGATTAAGAAGTAGGTGCGCAAAGTAGTAGTTTTTGATAACGGCATTATTTCCTCCGATAGATGGCGTGCGAAAGGAGGAGATGAAATGTACTCAGCAAATACTGAAAACCATATCCAGCACTCGGGACGGGGTGCTTATACTACACCGGAATATTTGGAACGAGGTACAGGACGACTGGCCATTTTACTCGGAACAGGATCGACAAGCTGTGAAACGGTACGGTTTGATTAAAAATTGTGCTATCAGAAATGATAGAACAGCGTGCTAACTAGACTTTTGTTGTTTGATAATACATAGGAGAAGGCCGCAAAATTTAACACCTCCGCTAAGCTCTGACGGTGGCTCGTCGACTTCCGGTCAGAGTCCTTCTAGTACACATAATGGGAACAGTCCTCAATCGGGTACCAAGCGTACCGTTCTTGTTGGAAGTGAAGAGATCGGCTCAACACCCACATCCAAAAAGCAACGCATCAGTCATTACAAGAAAGATACTAGTTCGGACCATACGAGGTAAGCACAATCGTGTTTTTTCTGTGCGAGTGAAACGATTATTTCGACAAAAGACAAAAAGAAATCAAGATAATTGTTTATTATTGCGAAGGGTGTTACTTATCATGTGAGATTTTTTGTTGGCTGAGCTTTTGTACTTTTCACAAAGTTCGGGTAGTTTGGTTTTCTGGTGTTTCTTCCTTATTCTTTGTTTTTTTTTTCTTTGTATAAATTACGTATGGAAAAATATGAAAATCTTGCACTATTTATTTTCAAAACACTTTTCAAGAAATCACATAAACGAGATTATTCTGTTTTTTTTCTCTTCTGCTTGAATGCTGTTACAAATGATATGTATAATTATGTGTTCACGTCTTTATATAATCGGCTCGTCTTTCTGCTACTGTCAACTAACTTCCTCCTTCCTGTCTCTCTTGCACGGTGATGTTGAACGATTGGAATCATAATTCGTCTGGGAACGAAAAACAAAAAAAATGTTCCATGGATCGTATCATCATCGATCGATATGAAATGGAATCGATCTGTGTAGTAGGCGCGGCATTACAGATTCCAGAGACAGTAGTAATATGAATCCACGATCGAGGGAACAAGATGATCACAACAATCACCACCACCACCAACATCATCACCATTCCATACGTTCGTCGCACTATTACGGGTAATTATTGGCTGTACGACGGAAAAATGGATTACACATATCCTTCTTTCTCTGCGTGCTACCTTGATGGTCATTACGATGCCATCCAATTTTTGTATTATTTTATTTGCTGGTCTTCTGTTTTGGTGGTCTTGTGAAGTATGTTTGGAAATGTTTATATTGAATCAATCCTTCTCACAAAAATGATGCTTGTTTAATTACGGGTATTTTTGGCCGCTTTCAAATATTTCACTATAATAGGTTAGGTTAAATTTAAATATTATGGTGCAAGGAACTTAATACCGTTTGCGACTTTTATAGAATTTTACTGGCCGATCGAGAGGGTTAATCAAATCCAGCTCTTCAGAAGTTAACAATCAGATGTTTGAGCAATTCGCTTCCCCGATCCCTGACGCTCTTTAACGCTCTTTAAGCTTTTTGGGAATTGGTTTTTAAAAAGAACATTTATTTAAAAGAAAATTTTGCAATAGTGCTTTTTCATACATGTTAAATTAACAATTTTACTGGCGCTTGACTTATTTTTGATGATTATGTATTTCTCTACACTTATAAAAAATAACATATTTCAGATAAAAAATATCTTATGATGGCAACCAAGCCAAATTTTTGTCTTGCTGTACAATAATGTTCTTTTATTATGTGCTTCTTCTTATGATACGTAATGTAAGTTCATTGGGATGTTTAATTGGGTATATTTCATAAATTAATATGAACCAAAAGATATTTTAACCTTTTTACATCCGTATTACATTACAGTCTAGTTATCATCCTCGACAGTCGTTCTGACGCACTTTTCGGCGTTTAGATTGATATGTATATGCTTTTGTTTCTTTTTCTTCTATTTTTCTTCTGAAAACATTCGGTTTGTCTCTAGACCTAATCTAACGCCTAACGCCCAGGAATCAGAAGATGGTGTTAGTTTGAGTTACTCACTGGTATCGAACGATGTTGCCAAACGGATAGAATCGTCAGTGTGTGAAACGGAAGCTGAACGGGAACCATTCGATACCGGCTATCTGGACGGTGCGCAGCAGATGAACGGCGGGGGAGAAGATGATTTTGTGTAAGGCTTGCTCTTTTGTGCACTATCAATTCTTATCCAATTGTGTAACGATGGCAGTACCGTACGGCCGTTTCGTTTCTGTTTAGTAATACATATATATTCCTTTACGTTGTTCTGTGCCTTCCCAACACTTTACATCTTTGACCTCTTAGCTGTTGTTTGTTGTTTTTGTTTCGTTTTCCACTATTAAACTCTCGCTTTCATATGCCTATTACGAAGGTTGAGCTTTCTTTCCATGGTAAACAATTTACTGCGTATGGTACTAGTATAGCTTTTATTGTTTAATAAATTAACATTATCTAGAAAGTTCGAACAATGAAATAATACAAAATGAAGCAACTTGATTTACACTTGATGTATGCTTTAGTATAATTGCGGTAATGGTTTATAGAAGTATCTAACCCGTAGCTGTGTATCTGTAGTATCGTGAGCTTTTAACCCCACAAAATGTAGCTTTCTTTTAGTTGGATTACGTTTTATGATTATGTTGATTACGCGAGGAGGTATGATTAACATTTGTTCCTTTTATTTTAGCAATCAATTTACAAGGATAACAACGGTTGAGCAACGGCGTAGATACAAGACTGAATTTGACAACGAATACAAGGAATACCGGCGACTGCATGAAGTGTTAGAGAATGCTTCAAGGAAATTTGCTCAGTACGAAGATGATCTGCTACACGAACCGAAGGATACGCAACGATACAAGGTTCGATGCAAAACAAACAATGGCAAGTGAAAGGTTATTCTAACGAATGAATTTCATGTTTTATTTTACAGGAAATTCAAATGAAAATTCTGAAAGAATACGAGAAAAGTATTAAAAATGTTAAATTTCAACAGGACAAAGAACGGTAGGTACAATGTGTGGTGTGCTTTTTTCTGCTGTTGAGCTATGTTAAAACTGCTGTTTGTACGTACTATTGCAGGTTTAACTATCTTCACAAGAAGCTGTCTCATATCAAGCTGCTTGTGCGTGATTACGACACTTCGATAACCAACGGCTCGTGTAGGCCGCAGGAGAATTACTGACGATTGTTGAAACACATGAAGCGTTCGTATATTATATGTTGAAAAAGACAATATTTATTTCGACGGGATGGATAAATCAGTCAATCGTCATTCAGTATGCTCTAACCGGATTTCTAGTTTGTTCACAATGGCAGCGAAACATGAAAGATTTATTGTCACATTTCGAACCTTAACTCAATCAGGACTCCGATCAAATGCAGGCTAAAAAATGTTGACATGGCATGAATGGAACAAGGTAACTTTTTTTTTTTTACAATCGCACTATTGAGCTGTGTTCACATTGATCAATGAATACATGCTTGTCACAATACTTTATTTCTTTGAAAAGAAATTCGACTTGTCGGCTTAAATCCAGTATACCGCCCAATGCAATTGCACATTTTAATGTTCTTTCTATTTTCTGTGGTAATTTCAAATAAGCGCTCCTAACAGGGTCATCGTAGCCCTGTTGCAACGCTCTGTAATAGCTTCCAAGTTTTATTATGTTTCTAAATGTAATTTGATTACTGGGCCCTGTAGTCGTGAGCGAATCTCTGTCTCGTGTCGTTAGTTGCTGGAGCCGTTTTTTGTTTGGTATAATGATTTTCTATATCAAGATTGCCATACATTTTGTCATACTAAAGTTCGGTAGCCAGTCCTTGCCACGTGATGCCTAGATTTGCCTAGATTGCGGTTTGCCTAGATGTAACTCTAAGCTTTCAGCATTCGCTGTGCGATCGTCCAATCAATACTGGAAATTGAAACCATCTCAAAAGAAAGCACGACTATGTACACCACGTAAAACCTTTGCCAAATCTCGGAAACATCCATGTCATGAAATTGATTGCAGGTTCAACGTTTCGCTTTGAAAACAAGGAAAAAAGAAAAAGTTATTCGTAAGAAACTGGATCGGATGTTAGGAATTTTAAACACTATCACCAGAAACCAACTGAGCAAGAGTTGTGTGCGATTCCGTAGAAGAGTTGTATCTATCAATCGTCCAGATTGTGCAATGGCGTTGAATTTTGTAGGAGCATGTTATTGGAACCCGTTGCAGCTGCGTCATACATAAAACAGAAAAACGTATGATGCTACATAATAAATATGCTCGATTGAGGTTGATCCTGTTGCAGTTATACGCCGTGGTCGGTCGTATTGCACGAAATGTTAAAATGTAACAGAATTTCCGATTAAATTCGCATATGCTAAAGGATTCACAGAGAGGAAAATAGCAAAATATCTTAAATCTGCTGCGCAGCGGCGCTAATCAACGGCTTTTGGGAATATAAAAAAAGGTTATTTAGTTAACTAGTGTTCCTTTTTGTTTGTTCCGTTAGTTAATTGGTTATTGATTGTGTATCTTGTAAGGATAGAAGGTAATGTGAACGTGTTATGACAAATAGTCAGAAAAAGGCGGCCCTTCGTCCAACGCGGGTTATGGAAAGCACAGTTAAAATTAGCAAATATGGATTTAGCAGTGCAGAGTAAAAGCAAGCATCGTGCATTGTGAATATGCAATGGAAACCAAGGGAGCGACAAGTTGTGAATCAATGATACTTTTAGTAGTGATAACAATAAGTAGTACCAAGTGCAACACCGTTAACAATGGTGTGCCAGTAACGAACTTGTTGTCTACCAAGAGTAAGAGATACAATAATTCGCATGAAAGCCCCAAGTGCGCGCGCCATTCGTTCAATTTAATTCTAGTTTTGTTTTGTTTTTGTTTATCTTGTTGTAAATAAATCTACCGAGAAACTATAGTAAATGCGGTGGAATTTCAAAAACTGAAAACAAAAGAGATATTAGTGCCACACTCCGTAACTGAGGAAAAAATAATACGCATTCTAATTAAATTGTCGCAACACATCGTTTGATTAAAAAAAGAAAAAAAAACATGAAGCACCGAGAGCGTGGCATTTCGATTTAATAACGCGATTTGCGACTGCTTCAAGAGTTAAATTATTCAAATCTTCTGGAAAGACAAGAATACTGCGTGTACTCGCGATCTGTGTTGTGATGCAGAATTCCAGATTGGCAAAATGTGCCATTATTATTGCTGCGATCGTCGCATCGGATCAGAAGAGGAAGGATGACAACAACATAAACCACGCACGCTCGCAATAACTTTTTGTTATACAGAGGAAAATCACGTGCATCAAACGAGGGAAGAAATATTAGCTACACAAATATCACTCAAGGTCACCCATATAACTAAAAACACCTCCAAACTAACACTCCGACCAATACATGTATATTTATCAGATAATTAGATTATCAGCACTTTGTTACCACAGTTTGAATTTAATTATATTTGAAACTTGATTTTTCGTTAAAAATTCGATAGTTGTTTTTGTTTCTCAACGACTTTTGATGGCGACGACAAGTTAGTTTGTTTTGGAGCCAAGTAAGTAAGTTTAAAGGGGTAGTACACTCTGGCGACCTGAAAAAGTGGAAAAGGTATAGACATTTTAAGACAAAAAAAAAAAAAAATCAGGTGTCACCTGGAGCTTCCGACGGGTAATCTGCTGTCATCGTAGGCATGAATTGTTGATTATGTTTAAAAATGAAAACATGACAAAGGGAACAACAAATTTCAAACATGCTTGTATTTACACAAAATGGGCATTCAAGCTTTCACCCATCAATGTGAAGAAAATTGGATAATGTTGTGTTGAATTTTAATATTTCAGGTGCATTCAATTCCACGTTGCTTCGCTCGTCGTTTCTAAGCACGTAAAGAAGGTCTAAAAAATTTATGTGGGTAAATTTTCACGATAGAGTAGAAACTCCAAAGAAATATAAGAGTAAAAAGACAATATTGGAGATATGCCGAGTGTACTACGACCTTCAACAAAAATAAAATTTTCCGTATTGCTAGCCACCACATTACTCAATTGTGCAATCTTAAAATTATTATAAAAAGCGTATGCCATCGGTATAATTATAATTTTATCTTCTTGCCGTTCAGTTTTCATACAATGTGCTACACATTAACAAAGTTCGATATCTTTTTCGCAATTGCTTTGTTTGAAATGTTTTGTCGCACGGCTATATGGCAATGCTATGAAAACTAGCTAATTGTTTAATAATTTATTGTTCAAAGAAAATAGAGACCAACAGAAGAAAGAGATTGGGTTTTTGATAATGTTTGATTTTTGTTTCGTATTTCTGATTCTGCCAGCTATTGATTGCATACATGTTCAATGTTCAACAACTATTTAAGTTGTTGAACATTTTGTTTTGATTTTGGAATGTATTTTTTATTCAGCAAATATGGGGTAACGGTAATGGCAAATACAATTACTTGTCGCGTGCCACGTTCGGTCAGTGAATTTTAGACTAAACTAGAAGTTGTCTTCTACAACAATGAATGGATCAAGGAAACACATCACTACACATTTTTATAATAATGAAATTAGCCACAGCAACGACTGAGAGACGTAAACAATGAATAGTTAATAAGCGAAGGCGTGTTTCTTAAGCAAAGGAGTGGTACTAAAGGAATGAAAACTGCAATCAAACAATGCAAAAATTTCAATCAAATTTAGCCAGTCGTGCTAGCAAAAACATAGTAATGTAGAGAGTTATGTGGCGAATCATTCAATGAAAAGGCGGCAATAAGAAAATTTACTATCAAATGCAGTAACGTTTTGTTTACGAACCTAATCGAAAACAAATGGGCATGATAGTGCACAATTTTATTTATTTATTTTTGGGATTGTTTGGGTGCAAACATTTTGTAAAAAAGGCAAAAGATCGGTATTCACGTAAACAGAGAGAGAATAAAGAACATTATACACCAAGTGCCAAGAATGCTTGATTCTTGTAGCAAGACATTCCCTCCTTTCTATATGCTCCGTCAGCTGTAGCGGCCGTGTTGCAGCCGTAAAATAAGGAAAAAAATGCCACGGTAGAACATTATTTGCAACGATATACGAAACTATAAAAACAACACTTGCGCAAACTGTGACATTAAAAAAAAAAAGAAACACAAAATAGAACTAAAAGACAAGAGACAGAACGATGAGCGTCCATTTCAGTCTTCGTAACATCCTTCTTATCATCCGTGTCATCATGTGTGTTGACTGTAAGGATGATAGTACTTTTAACGGCAATCAAAATTTATAACTTCCTCCGTCTAAGTGAATGCAAAATGCAGGATATACGATTTACAAAGAAAAAAACAAAAACACAAAGGGTTTTAATAATCCTCCTCCCTGACAACACACAGACAGGCAGCCAGACTAACTAACATCAACAAGGCCCTTACAATTAGGGATTTTTTTTCATTTTGTTTTGGAACTGACATATAATTTTCAAACGCATTTACTCCTTCCTAGTTATCCGCCCGAATTAGAAAGGTTATATCTTAAAAGATAACGAAACAAAAGAAATGCAGCTCGTCCACAAGCCAATCTAACACGAATTACCTAGCCACACCCACTGACAAACAACGGACACGGGAAAATCCAGCGAATTAAATCATCAGCGAATAATATACAAAAAAAAAAGAGGCCCAGATTTGGTCGAATGTTGAGAATGATTTTTTTAAACAAATTTATCTACTCTTTCTTTTATTGTGCGTTGGTTTTTCTTGCGCTGCATGCAAATCTGTTTTCAATTTGTGTTTAAATTAGTAACATCGTTAGGGGCATAGATTGATAATTCACAAGCCGCGCGTAATAAAATCGATCTTGTCGAAATTGTCCAATTCCTTACCAAAATTAAAATTTCCAACGAGGTGTGTAAATATATAGATTTTCAAAGTGAATCAAAAACAGTTTTGAAAGACAAACAGTTGTTGTGAGGAATAACTTCATCTGTTTTTGCAACAAATCATTGGGCAACTGTTGTGATAGCAGGAAAAGCGCAAACGAAAAATTTTATCGTACACAATTTGTGAATAGGAAAGCAAAAAATTAAATGGAAAGAACTAAGGATTTCAAACATTTCAACTGCTTAAAATTTTGAGCCAATAATTACGTGCAGAAAAATCAAATCAACAAATTAAACAGACCGTCTCTACTGTTTTGTTGCAACCTTTGTACGAAATTTGTTTTTAACGTTCTTTTCCATTCGTGCAGTTTTACTTGTAGGACAATAATGCAAAAATTTACAAACATATGTCTATACTTGGTCAAATGAATTGTCTGTCTTCTAATGTTCGCAAATACGCTTATGTGCTTCCTCCTTTTTTTACTCACTAATCAATAAAAAAAAAACTTGTCAAAATTGGCCACATCTTGTAAAATCGCCCACAAACTCTGAAGTACGTAAGAAAACAAATATCTTGTATATTTCATAAAGTGCATATTACACAGCTTCTGACCATAGTTGAATAGAAATGAGCAATAGAAAGCAATCGTAGTTCTATAAAGAATTATTAAATGATCACTAGTGAATCACGACAAGAGAAAGCATAAAGATGGATTATATTTAAACGAAACTGCTTCTTGATGTGTACATGCATGCCTTTAACAAAACCACAACCAAGTAGTAAGCACCACACAACAAAAACAAAGAGTCCATAAATCCACAAAACCGTTGAGGCAATTCTCATGTACTGTATAGAAGTACATGAGAAGAGTTGTGTTGAATGTGAGGTACAAAGGATTTATTTTCCGTTTTACCAAGTCTATGTAAATATTTGTCATCGTTAAATTGCCATGCGTTTGAAGAAACTTTCATTCTTCTACGGTAGACAAATGTGGCACAAGATAAACGCAAGCTAATGCAAACTTGTATCGCTAACCACATCAGCAATAGCAGCAATAGTACTCTGCAATATAGTTTCGCAGCTATTACGGGGACCAAAAATTGGCTAAAGTTACCAAATTAAGATGAATGAAAGAGGTAAAGAGCGAATGGCATTAGGAAAAGGAAGGCGTCTTTAGTCTGAGATTTCATTCGAGCTGGTTCTCTAATGATGTTTGCTCCTTTAGTGAAAAAAGCAACGCAATGTCAATGTATAATTTATATGTGTTTCGTTGGTAGCTTGTATGTTTTGTGTTCTATTTACTCTAGTTGCATTCAAATAAATATGAACAATCAGAAGTGGAGTACCCTTACGATGGTCAGTACGTGTCTAACTCACTACAACAGCTCAACATGAAGTGCATTTGTCGTAGGAGAAAGGAGACCTAGAACAATACGATCTTTTATTGAAAATATTTAAACTAAACAGATTGTAAAACAGAATGAGACAGTAAACGAAAATCAAATTACCAAAAAACCATTTTACCCAACGATGAAAGTGTAATAAAAACACACACACACACACACACACACCACTAATTGAAAACACAATGGTCCGTTTTGCTAAAAAATCTGCGATGATAAAAAGGATACATCGATTACATTACAGGAAGAATCTTCTTCCTTGATGCAAGTTACGGAAATGTTTGCGGTACAATACCCCACAGTCATTATCTGATGTATTATTTCTCTCAACTACATCAGTTTAGCAATAGAGCGCAATCGATATTCTGACGAAATGAACCTATTTTCGGCACAAAATGTATTTTGAAAAAGTCAATATGAGAAGAGAAGAATTAAAACTGATCAAAGAACAAATGTGGAATCTACTGCGTTGCTATTAGAAAACAGAAGCAGGATAACTTTACGAAAAATATCAAAAACGTCAAGACATATAGAGGAAAGTGGTGAATAGGTGAATAACTGAACTTAAATAAGAAATTCACATCGCGCCCATTCGAGGAGGAGTGGGAACAGTATTTACGCAAACTGATTTTACACGTACATGTGAGTAGCAAAGACACAAATTAGAACCAAAATCAAACCAGAAAACATTATTTTTAGCATACTTAAACTAATTTAATGAAGAACAAAACAAAAGCAAGTGTATGCTGATTGGAAAAGCAACATTGTTACCAATTTAATCGGATCGATGGAAACACTGTGCTATATCAAGCCTGTGAATCGTAAAAGCCGTAAAGTAAAGTGCATACGTCAGGCAAGTAGGAAGGAAACAAAAGTTTTGAAACAACCAATACACTCATCTCAAACAGCTCATATCTGCTGCTCTGCATGTAGGAAAAGCTTTTCCCTCAAATCAACGATCGAACTATCCGATTGATGAGTGTGTGGTGCATGAGATGTGTGAGATGTAGCGCGCGCACAGTTCCAACAGCACAACAAAAACTCCCTCCCGGCAAACACATCTCGAGGCAAAGCCATGTCATTGTGCGTGAGTGTGTGCATTTACACGTAGTTCACGCAAAACTCAAAGCGAATTCTTTATAAGTTTGCAGGTGTTGGAAAGACAATGCTCGGACACGGTGCAGAAGACAAACAAAACAAGCCAATTGCGCATACGATTTGCGTCTATTATATTTATCTTCCGTAGTATGTGTTTTGATGAAGGCTCAGAAAAATGAAAAAAAAGAAACGTTTAACGTTTAGTTTTATTAAATTAAGACAATGAAGTGTTTCGCTTCGACGACGAATTCACACGAATGGGTGTGTGGTGTCCACGATGTAAAAATGCTCTCCTTAATGCTTGTGACAAAAAGTGTACTTATTGAACAAAGCAATGTTTAACAAAACAAACAAAACAAAAAACGCAACATGCAAAGACAGAAACAATACAACATTGTGCTGCTATCGTCAAGCATTTTGTTGCACATTATGTTTGTAGGAACAATAGTGCAGAGCAACAACGTGCACTATTGCTAGTACTGCTACTACTGCTACTCTCAGTGTAAAAAAACGAAGGTTTAATTTGCTAATCAATAGTTTTGCCAGGCCCAACGACTGGTGCATTTTTGGTTAAAACGCAGAGTACATTTGTGCGCACTTCGAAACAAATTTAAAACATCGTCTCGTTGTGATAGTAATGCAATTTCAGAGATGCAAAAAAAAAATTCTTGATTTCAACGGCGACGATGACAAAAAACCGAGAGAAGGAAACAAAAGTTGAAAACAAAAACAAACAAATTAAAGACTGACTTATTTCTAACATCGCTCTGAACAGTTCGTCCTATCCGCTTTTTTTTTTTTTTGTAACTTTGAGCTCTGTTCTGTTCTGCTGCGTCAAACATTTACTACAAAAATTAGGTACGTGTAGTAAAGGATTTGAATTTGGTTTGAGTTTCATTGGATTTGACCCATCGGACACGGTTTTAACCAATCGAAATGTATGGTTGTGTTTCTTTTCTATCATCGAGTTTTGAACTTTAATATACTCTCAACGCTACTACACTCGAAAATACATCCCCATTTTACCATTTCGAAATCGTATACATCTCCACACTCTAGTATGGAGGGTCAACTTTAGCTCGCCAAAGTTTGATAACACACGCACACACAACGTGTGTGTGTGAGAGATTTTTACCTGATACACAACAAAGTTTTAGTATTTTATACGTTGAATCGTTCGTGTTTAATCAGTGTCCGTTTCTCCGAATGATTTAAACGCAATGACGATACAAAAATGCAACCACCAAGGAAGTGGACGAGAAAAAGAGAAGGAGAGATATAGAGGTAATGAGTCATCACAGATAATAGCTGGCTCCCTGTCTGGCATATTGGGCAAGTAAAATCAGAAATCGGAGAATAGTTAACAGAACATGAGTGAAACAAGTATGATATATGTAAATGCACCACTTGTAATAGCAAACGTACAGCAAAAGGCCTTTTCGCGGGAGGATATCCTTACGACTGAGCTAGAAATAGGAAGCAGAGAGTAGCACACGATGTTGTGCGAGAACGAATTTCATATTGAACGCAACGGAACGGAAAAGCAGCCTAAGGATATTTTGGGCGTCGGTGGCGAAATGTCCCTGCCCTGTGGAACAGACAGACATGTAAATAAAGAATCTTGGATACACTGCATAGGAATGCATTTCATCTTTGGCACTTATGATTTCGATCATTTCGACGGTGGTGGTGTGCTTACGAAAATACAATGTATAGCATATGGAACCAAAGCTTCTCCCCCCTGTCCATTGTACGTTTTTATACCTGGTTTTGGCAAAGCCACTGTCTCTCTCTCTCTCTCTCTCTTTCTGTGTGTGTTTGAGCTTTGTTCCAAATACTACCACACAATTGGAAGGATAATTTGCATTCCACGTGCAATGAAATCAAAGGCCTTTTTCTAATGAAAGCACGACTATTGGGGGCATTACAACAGTATCACTCACTTTCGCCCGTTTTGACAGGATGGTTCAAAAGTGTGACATCCTTCATTTCAGCCAAAGACAGAAAGGACATAATGTGAGCAAGACATTCAAACACACACACACTTAACGTTTAGGTGCGAGAGATGCAGAAAGTAGTAGAAATACTGATTGTCAGGGAAAAAAGTCAGCCCACACTCTAATAAACACGCGAACAATACATGCATTTCAATGAGTAAGTAAAAACAATCAAAATCATAAACTTTTTTGTTGTGCGGTTAGTCACGTTAAAGAAAAGAAAAGACAAAGAAAAAGTACAGATGGAAGTAGAAAATATGACCATACGTCCTCCAACAATTAAAGAAACTAAACATATATACATATACAGACAGATACGGCATGCACATATAGTTGCAAAAGTTATTGAGAAACAAGCAACAAGTAGAAAAAGAAAAGTGAACAATTACTTTGTAAGATGCAAAAGCTGTATAAAGTAATGAAATGCATGCAAAAGCGCTGCGAACGAAACAATGCGGAAGTAAACTATGAACAAGAAAGAAAACACGCAGAAGCTTAGAAACAGAACATAACGCATCATAAGACGAACACAAATTGGCACTTGCCAGCCAACAAGCCAATGATGAAACGGCGATGAAAATTAAATTACACACACACATCGGAATAATGGCACGAATAAAACGCTAAGCGTTAATGTGTGAAAGCGATGGTCGAACGATTGATGCTATTACTACTACTCCTAATAATGCTACTACTATTACTACTACACTACAACAAAACAACAACAAAAACAACAACTACAACAACTACTACTATTATTACTATTACATCAACTACTCTAGTTTTAGTGGTAAGATGCAGCAAACCAGCAAAACTGAAGCAAAAACACACACAAAAAAAAAACAACAGAATTGTGCATATTTTTGGTGTAATTGATATTATATGAATATTATTATATATACATATACATGCATATATTATGTAAAAATTGAAAATATGTGAAAAAATTGTTATATATCTAGCAGCATTCAAAAAATACAAAAAAAAAAGATTATTGAAGCAAAAAACTTTCCTGTGCTTTCTTGATTTTCTACATACTACTCCACGGTGGATAATATCATATAATATTAGATCGTTGAGGTATCTACAGGTTAAGTGCATACTTAACAAGTGATGAGAATTTCGTCCCAAACTTATTAGGTTCGTTCCGTTCCTTTAAAGGATTTTTGCGCCCTCATGTTGCTGTCCATTATAATCTTAAAACGTGCTCTCGGTCTTTTTTTCTGTACAAAGTTACATTACTTTTTTATTTTTTAAGTATGACGGCTCGTGCCGTTTTGCGATGTGTTGACTGTTTTTATAAACTAGATCCTCCCTGTTTTTTGTTGCCTTATCTCGAGCATGCTCGGTTATAAAGTTACATTCTTTTAGAAGCAAATTAACGTGTAAAGTATCATATCAAACGTTAACGTTTGATCTATTTATTTATTTATTTTTTATTTATAATTAATTATGACGGTCCAGTGCTGTGTTGTCAACACCGCTTGTGTCAACGTCCAATCAAAGGATGATCGACAAGCTCTATCCCGCAGCAGCGAAAGCGACTTCACTACTCTCAAGACTGAACCCGCCAAACACCCTGAACCCGAAGCCAACGCTGTCAAACTCAATGTGTCAAAGCTGGACTGGAGTGGAGAACACTGCACTTTGAACAACGCCTGCCTCCCTTTTACGGCAGTGTTGGAATCACCCTCGAGTGCTGCTGCCCAGTCATCGGATCACCTGTGGCATTACAAAAAATACACTTAAGACATAGACAACACAACATTTAACAAAAAAGGAATGGTGGAATACGAATAAGGATTGAAAGGATACTAGGGATGTGGAATCATAGGACAAGACCGTTGTCTCTGGCGAATCAGTGAATGATCCTAATGTAGGGGAGGTCACACTTCTCTAATTTCAGTACCCGGTCGTCTGCCGACATCCTCGGCTGCGCTCAACAAGGAGGGTCTTGCGGTTTCAAATTCCACGCAGGACCACAGAAGGTGATCCACATCGTGGAATCCGTCACCGCAGCCACACACTTTTGTCTGAGCCAGAGTTATACGCTGTAGATGAGCATTCAACGCAAAATGATTCGACATCAGTCGAGACATCATTCGTATGAACGCCCGGTCTACAGAGAGCCCATCGAACCAAGGCCGCAGGGAAACATCCGAGTTCATCCGCTTCCCACATGCTCTGCCAGCGAGACAGGAAAAGTTGCTGTGGAAAACGAAGAAACTCCTGAGCCGAGATTGGTCGGTCGTAAAAAGCGCCTTCTTGGACGCCTGTTTTGTCCAGTGAGTCTGCCTTCTCATTGCCGGGAATTCCACAGTGAGAAGGAACCCAAATTAGCAAGATCCTAAACGTCTTATCGAACATTGAGCCAAGCAGATCAATGATTTTTATGGTGAGAAAGTCCTGACTCACAACAGCCTTCGGAGATCTCATTGGTTCAATAGCTCTAAGGCTATCAGTGAAGATGAAGTACTCGTCCGAAGGTTGAAGGTGCGTACAAGATTGCGGCTATCTCTGCGGTGTAAAACTACATGGCTGCCTCAATTTGAAAAATGCCTCGGTGAACTCGCTAAAAACACCGAAGCCAGTGCCCTCCTCAGAGGATGATCCATCAGTGTAGTACTGGCTTATTTGGTCTAAATGACCATACTTGTTCATGAAAATGCCCGGAACTACCCTCGGGCGAAGATCATTCGGTATGGTCTTAATTTCCTCGTGCAATGAGGAATCTGTTACTAAAATGGAACTGTAGTTCTCAGGAAGGGCAGCACGATTTAATGCCTGTGGAGCGCTAGGATGCACTTGTAGGGCAACAAAATCTTCGTAGATCTTGAGGATTTTGCTCTTAGAACCTGTCTCTAGAAGCGCTTCAAAATTTTCTATTATCAAGGGATTTGATACTGAACAACGGACTAGAAGGCGAAGCGACAGCATTTCAAAACGTAGTTTGAGCGGCATCACTCCGGTCATCACTTCTAGGGACATGTTGTGTGTAGATTTCATGCTCCCTAGTGCGAGTCTAAGACAGCGGTACTGTAGCCTTTCAAGCTTGAGTATCAACGTATTGGATACCCAATGGAAGCATATGCTTCCGTATTCCAATACGGATAGTACCGTTGTCTTATACAGTCTCAGGACGACTGATGGATGTTTGTTCTTGATCTATGTTGCGTATTTTTAAAAATACCCACTGAAAAATGTATTTTTTTGAGAAGTACTAAGTAGTAGAATTAGAAGTACCAGAGGTGGATTTAGCCCTTCTGAGTCCCTAACCTGAATGGATGTACCTTAAAATCAAATGTACCGAGGGGGGTCCACAGGGTGAGTTTCGCAACCTAAGGACGGTAGAAATTTTAACATAAACGATTCACAGACTGCTCCATCTCTTTCCTAAGCATACGAATTTTCTGCACAAAGCTAAGCTTGGAACGGTATAAAGGGTCCTGTGATTGGAGGAATGGGAAGGGAGAAGAGGGGGGGGGGGGGTCGAGGGGATCAACACAAAGTATTTGTTACCGGACACTTTATACATGCAACAGCTCGGGGGCCGCTCAATCCGCTTATAGAAAGATCCTACGCTGACTTTGACTTCATTATCCGTTAAAGTAGGTTCAATGAAACTTAACGACCTTCTGTGCCGGCCATCAAATAGTTTACTAGACTGCCGATACCAGGTAGTTGGATAGTCAGTCCTCACTACGAGGGTTCAAATCCCATCCGGAGATGGGATTTCGCCTATACCACCGGGCCGCCCAAATGAACCTAAAAGGTTCATTCCTTTCGGAAAAAAAATAGTTCCATTCCATTCCGAATAACATAAAACTTTGATCTTGTATCATGCAGTAATATTTCAACAATCTTTCAATAAAATCTTCATCAACCATTGAGATAAATTTGGAATATATACAGTATTGAGCGAGACAACTTTTCCTATTGTACAAAAATCGATAAAAACGGATTCCGTGTGTAGATTCATTAGTGGATATTTCATGGGGAATTACTGTTCCCTGTTCCGCTACCAAACCAAATTCGTACCAAATTACTATACTTAAGTTCTTACCCTATGAGCACTTGCCAACAAAAAGTGCATGGATCGCCCATATTTTTACGAATTCGAATGACGTCTATGCGATTACGGAAAAGCCCACAAAAAAATGGCCCCCCGCAAAGGATAGACGAAAAACATGCATGCACTTGCGCCTGAAGGTGAGTAGTCCAGATGGCTCTTGCTTCAGGCTTCAAGATTGGTGAAGAAAAAAAAAAACTACTTTAAAAGATAATTAGAAACCAGATACAGTGATGACAAAGCATCTGAATCCTGTGGGCAATCGGATGCAAAGATTCATCACATTCGGGAAAGATAAATCATCCGCGATTTGGCTCTTTAATCTTTTAGTGTGTTCTACAAGACATACCGACCGAATCAAATAGGTGGGAAGCGTTCATCTCCTTCGAGGCGTACAATTCTTTAATTTTATTTATTTGTAATTAATTATTACGGTCCAGTGCCGTATTGTCAACTGCCTGCAACTGTTGCAGTTGCAGTTGACAACTATTGTCAACTGCAACTGCGTACTGCCGTTGACAGTACAATTTTTTAATGTTACGGAAAATATTAAACAAAACCATAGTCTTTTTCTAAATTCACTGTCGTTACCAGAAGGAAACAAATCATGCACACTTTATGCAAATTATTACCACGAGGCGACACTGGCGTTACAGTGTCCTAAAAATAAACGTTTCCCCCTGTGTGAAGGCATCGGTGCGTGTAAAATAACGCGACAAATTCATTTGCTTGTTGACTGTTTTCTCAAAAATACCTACGAACACATTTACTCACACTATTCCAACGTGCTGTCGTGCCGTGTATTTCGTGATCACCCTTACATTGTGCACGATCGCATCGAGATCAACATCTTCACGTAGCGAAGCTTCTAAATTACAGAACAAATGAGTTTTTCTTCATTTGGTCGGTTGAATGATTAAGAATTAGCTAAACCTTGGACGATCGCTGCTGCCTAACTTTGCACTATTGTGGTCATTAAGTGTTGGGCCTACGGTGTAAAACTGCCTTGCATTAATCAGTTAGCCATGCAAAGGGCATGTAAATAATTTACCTTAAAACGCTTGTTGGCACACGTTACCACATCATTTCACTGTGTGTTGTGCATGTGCTAAGTGCTTGTCATGAAAAGACCGCGTGGTTGATCATCATGCCCACGTGCACCGTACTGCCGACGCAACGCCTAATGCTACCGCGAAGATCCAGGATATTGATCGACAATCGGCGGTTCCACTGCGAAGGAATGGTTCGTTGGAGGCTGTTGCGATGTAGTACACACCGGCCGGTTTTGATGACTTCCAAACCAATCCACCCAGCACCGCTCGATCGGTGGAGCAGGATGGTCCCAGGTTCGTGAGATCATCGCATCGTCGGGCGTAATAGTTGCGTATCTTGAGCGATTCCTTGAAAAAATCAACCGCTCGCTGATGGCTGCACGTTAGACTGAAACCACAGCCGGGCTGCCGTACGCCACCGTTCGGGTAGTAGTCGGCCTGGCCTATGTTGGTGAAAAAGCCGAGCGCCTTTCCATTGGTGTGAATAATTTCGACGTACTGTGCATCGTCCGCGGTGAGCCGATCGTCCGGCTTTTTCAAGCGGAACAGTGGTGAAGCCGGATCGAGACCTACGATGTATCCTATCTTGCCTGCCCGCACCTTCTTCGCAGCAATACCGGCTATGTGTGCACCAAGACTGTGGCCGATAATGCCGATTTGATTGATGTCCTGACCGAGCCCGGTCACCAGATTATCTATCAGTGCCGCAACCAGAGCGCCAACCTTCGGCACACGGTAACGGGCAATCGGATAGAGCAAAGTGCTCGCCCCTTGCTCCCAATCGACCGCGATAACGTTCTTGTCTTCTTGGGCGAGCAGTGCCTTGGCGAGCGGATCAATCACCACCGACTCTGAGCTGCCGAGCCAACCGTGCACAAGGATGGCCGTGGGCAGGTCCCGTCTGAAGCCAGCCTGCACGATCGAGCTTAGCCCGTTAAAGTGGAACTCGTACCGATCTTCGCTCGCGTTCGCCCGGTACAGATAGCACTGTACGTATTTGGTGGCCTCGTAATAGGTGGCATTACTTTTGCACTCCGCCACGTCCATGCGTGTCATCGTCACAAACTCGCCCTCCTTGTTCGGAATCTGTACCGTTGGTACCGGTTCACCTAGCGCCGATCGCATCACGATGGGCTCGGGAATAAGCGAATCACCTCCGTTGTCGCGATTGTATTCCATGTCATCGAGGTCGAGATCATTTTCTGCCACACTCTCACCCTGTGCACCCTGGACGGATCCTGCCATGGTATGGAATCGTACCGTTAGGTGAGTGTTGAGGAACTGTTGAGTCACAAAGTTACCGGTTACCTACCGTTTAATAGCCCTGTAAAAGCGACCAAAAGCAGTAACACGGAGCAAAGCTCCATTTCATCGACAGCAATTTACGGACGGAGCAGTGAGCACAAAACGAGATCTTTATATTGCAAGTGAGAGCTGTAATTTAAGACGAGATGTGCCCGAAGATGCACCTGTACGATCACTCTCTGCGCGACAACTAACGTGACCGTTCAGATTCAACGTGACTCGAAGCGGTCGATCCGTTCTGATGGATTGCCGCGTTAAATGGAGTGATAAGTTTCCCAGAGGAAATGATGAGATTTCAAACATTCACTGGCAACCATTACGCTGCTGGGTTTTTGTCAGTTTTTGTATTGCTAATAATAATAATCTATACAGGTTACGCTTGCGCTGTTCTTCTCGAGTAACTTATCAAGTCAGAGAATGTTGGGTTTTCCTTGTCTTGTTGGGTGATCTTACAAGATCTGCTTGCTTGCTTACACGTTCGCTCCCATGCTCTCACGCTTGTAGCCGATTGTTGCATGCTACGGTATGAACTGTTATCATCCTTTCGAGGCGTTTATATTCTTTGATAGATTGTTACAATCGTGCAGTGTTGTGTTTGTTTGTGTGTGTGTGTGTGTGTATTTATTTCCAATCCCAAAGCTGTGCTGTGTACGTTTGGGGCTTTCCTTGTATGATCTTCGGATCGAACTGATTTGAAAGGAAATTCCAAAACCGTTAATGGAACTTCGGGTCGCGTTCTCGCAGATTCTGTTTTGAGATGTTGTCCTACCGTTATATCCAGCATCCGGAGCATCTGCAACGTATTCTGAATGGTTCGCTATGCCTCGCAGGCTAGTGCTTTCAGTTTTTGCAACTGTTTGCAACGTGTAGTTTCCGTGGGAAGAGATCATTGAGAAACTGCAATATAGTTCGTTCATCCTTGATCACATAAAATTATTTTTTTTGCATCCAACTATCTACTTTAAAAACTTTACAAATTTGGACTACAAAAAAAACTCAATTTGGATTTGTTCATACTGTCAAAGCATTTCATTTCATGCAGCGTAAAACTTGAGCTAGCTAGAAGATCGCTTCTTTATACATTCGGTTGAGCATCAGCAATAAATTAAATTTTAGGTCAACACGCGTCAAGTATAAAACGTTTCACAGCTTTCACTAGCGAATTGAATCGTAGCCCAAGTTGACACCTTCCAAGGCTGTTATAGCTATGTCCGGAATAGTCCGAGATCCGAGAGACAAAGGGGGGATGCACAACAACACGCATATGATCCGATAGACGGCATGTGCTCACCCATCATCCCAGGACCGGAGCACTCAACAGAAACAGTGGTTTACAATTTTTGTATTGCTGTACAATTAAAACGATGTTTGCTTAAGCTTAAACAACATGAATACAATTAATATATAACTAAGTTCAAACACGGGACCACGGGCCGGTCAGGAACGATGAAAGAGAACAATAGCAACACCTTCGTTGATAACCACAATCAACGCGAGTGCTACTCTCTTCACTAGTCGATCGGGAGCATATAGAGATGCACTATAACAACAATTAACGAAAACAATATCACGTCCAGTCTTCTTTTCCTCGGAGCTGGTAGTGATCAGCGAGATTTATAATACAAGGAGACACTCAAAAGTTACAATCTGCATTAAGTACCACAGAGATGGCGAAGCGAGCGCTGACAAAAGCATGCCATCCTGTGCTCCATTTCCTGGATCGTTTCTGTATCAATTTGAAGAGAATAATATATCCTAATAATTTCTCGCCCATAATTCATGGATGAATTCATATAATAGTTGTCCTTTTAACTGAGCAAGCCCGCAAGGTAATATAGCTGGAAGAAGAGGTATTTTTGTCCAAATGTTATTTTTTAAAGGAAAACATGCAATTCCATTTCTTAAAGTATCTATTTCTCATGCACTTAAAAAACGCTTTACATATCAACCCATCAAGCGATCCACAACATCCGTAGAATTAGATTAGAAAATTCAGTTTTGGTAGAATGCTGCTGTATCATTCGTCCCCTTCAAAAGCTGCAATTGCTACGGTATTTGGAAAACGGGGTAAACGCCATTAGGTAGGAAAAGAGGTTGAGGTAGCAAAAAGGGTGCAATGGGAGCTTTTGCCAGCGTAACATTCCTTTGATCATGAAATGATTGGCATTGAAAACGCTGGACTTGAAGAAACCGGTTCCTATCGGCCTGGAGCATAAATATTATTTATAATTTCCTAGTTTCTGCACATGCGATGGTCATTCCGTTGGCGCTATAATAGCACAGTGGAGCATTTTCTAATGTTTCTTTCTCAGATCGGGATCATTTGGAATCATCTCAGCTCAGTAACTACATTCAAGTAACCTCTTGAGTTTCTGAACCTTCTGCTTTATGCTCGTTTTAAAAAAAAGGGTGGTTACTGTTACTGATACGTAACACAACTAGCTGTTTTGTTTTACTACATCGTATATTTATGATAAAAAAACGAAGTTTTAGTTTTGTTACACTTATAGCTGCATTACGATATGGACTTATGGACTATACAATATCATACGTTATCAATTTTCACCGCTTCGCCAAGCTCAACTAACAAAAAATCTGGTTACTTTGGCACGAACGACATAACGGTCGATTTGATGATGTGCAAACATTCCTCCAGCTGCTGCTCGTTGATGGTCAGGGGCGGTGCGAAGCGTATAATATCCCCGTGTGTAGGTTTCGCGATGAGCCCATTCTCCTTCAATCGCAAACAAACTTCCCACGCGTCAAAGTTCGGATTGATCACGATCGCATTCAGCAGTCCTTTGCCACGTACAATCGACACGACGTCCGTAGGCAGTTCGCGCAACGAGCTACGCAACAGCTGACCCATACGTTCGGCGTTTTCGGACAGTTTTTCCTCTACCAGCACTTGCAGCGCGGCGATGGCCACCTTACAACCGAGCGGATTGCCTCCGTACGTGGAACCGTGCTCACCGGGTTGAATGCACAGCATAACCGAATCGTTTGCTAGGACGGCTGACACGGGATACACACCGCCCGAGAGCGCTTTGCCTAGTATGAGCAGGTCCGGCTTTACGTTTTCGTGATCGACCGCCAACATACGGCCAGTGCGTGCCAGACCCGTTTGTACCTCGTCCGCAATAAACAGCACGTTGTACTTGGTGCAGAGTTCGCGCACCTTTCGCAAGTAACCATCGTCCGGAACAACCACACCAGCCTCACCCTGTATCGGCTCCACCATGAACGCACACACGTTCGGATCCTGTAGGGCTTTCTCTAGTGCAGCTGTGTCGTTGTAGGGCACTAGCTCAAAGCCCGGCATGAATGGTCCGAAGCCAGCGTAACTGCTCGGATCGTTCGACGAGGATACGGCGGCTAGCGTGCGGCCCCAGAAATTTCCCTCGGCGAATACGATTTTGGCTTTGTTCTCGGGAATCTGCTTCACCTTGTAGCCCCACTTGCGAGCCAGCTTGCAGGCCGTTTCACCACCCTCAACGCCCGTATTCATTGGCAGTACCTTGTCGTACCCGAACAGGTTCGTAACAAACTCCTCGTACTCACCGAGCACATTCGAGTAGAAAGCTCTGGAAAGAAGTCGTAATAAAATGGGGGAAAAACAGTGTAAATACATTGCCCCAATTGCCTGACGCAGCAGCAGCAGCAGTAACTTACCGTGACGTTAAGGTCAATACTTGGGCCTGTTCCGTTAGTGCTTTGACGATCTTCGGATGGCAGTGGCCCTGATTGACGGCGGAATATGCGCTGAGAAAGTCGTAGTATCGTTTGCCTTCCACATCCCAAACGTACACTCCTTCGCCGCGGGCCAACGCTACCGGCAACGGGTGATAGTTGTGTGCACCAAATTTGTCCTCACGATCGAACACTGCTTGCGATTTTGGTTCCACCTTTAGCTGGGTAGCGGCGTGACCGTATCCGTTTTGTGCCATTTCGTTGATTTTTGCTGCAATGTGAAAATGCAAACACACATTAAACTCTGAGGAAAACTGAAGTGTAAGTAAATGGGTGCGATTATTATGATATTGATATCACTTTTTGAGTCAATCCAATAGGAATAGAGCTTAACGCGCTTAACAGATAATCAATATCACTCTCTACACAAACTTGGTACTGTGGTTCTGTAAACAACAAGCGTGCCCGAGTCTACATTTAAGGTACAATCTATTCTCGGCTGCACTCGACCGAAGGTGGACAGAAGCTAAGACGAGAGATCCTACCGGGATCCGGTTTGTGGCTGGAGTAAACGCGACAACAACACGAGACTTCAGTTATGAACTATCGTAACCAAGGGCGAATCAATTAGTGCGCAACGTTGATAAGATTATCATGGTCAACTTTCCATCGCTGGTTACTGGTGTGGTGATCGTATGATCGATAACACGCAGAGTAAAATAATGATCGCAGTGGACGAAGCACGTTTTGCACATGCGTTCGCACATGCTCCGATATGAAGAGTCTCGCTTCTCATTTCTCGGGTTTAAAAAAAAAAGGGAAAACAAAACTTTTGAACCTTCTATAAATACACCGGGAACATGAACACAAGGTATGGAAGCGTACGAAAAAATAGATAAACAAAACAAACAGCGTTAATATGCTGTGCCAATTCGATAATGCGCCAAGAGGAGGGTTGGTACTAACAAAGTTGGCAAGGCAATGCGCAAATTTCATTTCTTTGTTAAATAATTACAGAAATGGTAGGGCTAAAAGTGTTCTTCAAAACAGAAATGGAAATTGAAGTGAATCCATACATTTAGTTGTCAATCATACCATTAGTAATATAGAATTTTTCTATCCAATTCAACAACTGTGCCAACGCACGATTTGATCAACGCATTTGATTTTGATGTCAATCTTCTCTGGAACTAATTTACACATGCGTCCATTGTTGAGTCCTGCGTACGATCTGGGCGAGACCCACTGTTAAAAGGGTCATCAATTAAAAAGAGCGATAAATCATTTCATTCTTTTAAAATTTGCGGTATCCCTTTTCATCGTCAGACTCATCAGCTACGAGTAAAATCTAGTCAGGGAAACCGAAAATCTAAAGGCCAATACCATTCAAAATTGTACAGTCAAAGAAGAAGTAGCCGAAGGGAACATCCAGAATGCGCGTCAATGTTGTATTCGTTCACAAAACAGGATCCGTATCCAATCCGTCTTCCGTATTCCAATGCAAATAAAATCTATCTCATATATTTACAAATAAGACCTAAGAATAAACAAAAAACGGTAAAACTACAAGGATTTTAATATCAATCGCCGAAAGGGGTAAAATGAAAGGTAAAACCAAACAAGGAAAACACTAAATTGGCGCTGACAAGAAAGGAATGGTTCCAATAAACTGTAACGAATACAAATAGTTGGAAGGATTGAATTGATGAACTTGTACGACCAATAAGCCGTCTGATTACCAACCCAGTGAAACATCGCTGTATTTTTATCAATTTTTGTTATTTGTGTACTACTAGTAGGGCACCAAATGTTCGAAGCGAATTCCAAGGAGTTACAAACAAGACTGTAGAATAAAATGTGTAGTCAAAAAGGGACCTCAAAGTCTTTATTGAAACCACCAATCATACCCATGATTATGTTTGCTTTCGATACTATGTGATCGTTGAAAGTCGGCTTCCCATTAAGAACTACTCCGAGATCTTAGATATTTCATGTATTACAGAACATTTATCTATACGTAAAAACGAAACAGTTTGCCTAGCACCAAGTACCAAAACAGTTTAAGTTATTTCGCAGGATATGAGACACAGATATACAGGAAATACGATGGTAAAAATTTAAGTCAGCTGCATAATGTAAATAACTCAAGGGATGTAAATTACTACAGACATCATTCATAAACAATAAGAGCAACACAGAAGATAACACACTAGCTTGTGGGACACCAAAAGGACAACACTGGCGTTAACTTGTTGTGCGGGAACGAGACAAATGCCATAAGTTTCATAACGATAGATCTCCCCGGCATAAACCCATGTTGGGAAGGACTTATAAGGACTTATTGAGCTAGTTATTACAACGAATAACAAGCTCAAACAACCTTTCCGACCGTTGGGGATATTGGCCGTGACACCTTTTAAGCCGGCCGCCATGTTTAAGGGAAGACATGGAATGAAAATGATTTTATAAAGATCATAGTAGGTGGTTCCGCCAAAGCATTTCTGCACTTGATTAGCGGCGAGACAATTATACATTCAGGTCCTTGTAAGAACGATAACTTAGGACAGGCGGACAAGTGCCCTTTACACCAGTTCCATACGGAGTATGTAAGAAGGAAGGAAGGAAGGATTTCCATCGGATTCTCAGCATAAGCAGAACCTTGTAACACACTGTTCGGGATAGATTTGCAGTTTATGCGAGAATTAAGGCAAGATTCTTTGTGGCCTGAATAATTAAAAAAAAAACATGAAACATGTTTGGAAATTTTTCAACCCAAAAATATCTAACATTTGTATTACCACATCTAACCAACCCTAGAATTACAAAGGAAAAGAAGGAATGTCCAACACTGTAAAGAATTTTTTATTTGCATTTTTAAATTAATGAATTTGAATTGAAAATATGGCTTGTGTGTTTTAGCCATATTTTCTTCAGGATCGAAAACAGCGACTAATTATTAATTTCATGATTTATCCAATCACAAAGATGTGTTCCCAAAATGTTCAACTAAAGTTTACAAAAAAAAAAACAATTAATTGGATTCGTTAAAAATTGGCGATCAATGTATGTGTAACTATACAGCTACATTTATATCAGTGTAGAAACTGTACAATTAAAAGGATGTTGAATTAGTAAAGTGCAGAGTGTCAGACGAAGCACCTACCAGTGTCTCCCAGAGTCTCTACAAAGAATCGTCGCTAGGAAGAATTCATCAAAATTGAGATTAAATTGCTCTCCTATTCATATAAGCTTCTAAAATAAAACTTTTTATATTTATGTACAAAAACATAAGTAAAAATAATCATTTTTCAAACGTTGGATCCTACAGCAATGCATGGTAAAATTGATTATGTATGAAAAATAGACAAAATAATGAATTGGTTCAGCGTTGAGTGTTCCGTTGTTCAGTTACAATTGAACCTACTTCAGAAGTAACTATCAGTTTGCTAAAAGAAATATGCGCAACTAACTAGTTATATAGACACATCAAAGGTGATAAGAATCCGGTGATACAATAAGAAGTATTGCGTATTTATTAGGACAAAAAAAAATCGTCTGTCCCAGCTAGTACACTATCAAATCACAAATAAGAGGTCACTCCCTTGTGGGGCAAGTCTTGGTGGTTTAATCGTCATTAAATTTGCCCAACAAGTGCGAGCGAACTTTTGCCCTAAAGACGTCAGCAAAGCAAAGATTCCAGACACACGTCGGCTAGTTGTGACATGAACCCCGGAAAGGTCTCCCGATTTTACGGTTAGCAAAAAGAAAAAAAAGGTTTATCACTATTTTATATTTGGCTTTACCATTTAATTACGTTATCACAAAGGTACCGGAGCGCTTCCATTTCCGACCAAATTGTTACCACGTGCTACACGAATCAAATGATTGTGTTGTTTCAAAATCAATTCAATATACCGCTCCAAATGGATCGATATGTCTAAGGGATTGGTAATCTCCGGTTTGGCAGACCTCCACGGACGAGGATGGGGTTGTTAGTTCGGCGCTCGGGTTTCATTTATCAACAATGCAGTGCGAAGAGCATTGAAAATTGTTGATAAGCACTGTTTGCAAAAATAAATTCGCAGGGGTCCTTCTGCGCTATAAATATGTGCTACCGATAATGGGTTCAGCCTTGCCAGATTAGTGAAGGATGTTTACGCAAGGGGGAATTGTGTTGATACTGAAGCGTGGAAAGCAGGCCCCGATTCGCTGATTCCAGATTGCGACCACCTTCGCTTTTGAGACGCAGACTGGCGCACGGGTGAAGGATGATGATGATTGTCAGACTTGCGAATAGCCAGTGTTTATTGTCAGTAGATTGATCTACACATATGCATATTGCAAATAGCTGCTAACTCAATCACTTGTGATGGGTTCCTTATTGTATTTCGAATCTAACTAAGAATTGGCTTGATTTGCGTTCAAAGCGATGGAATTGATGGGACAACTGCCGTGCGTCAAACCGGTTTGGGTAAAGCAAAAAATGAAAAAAAAACTTGTGTTCTTGTGTTGTGTTGTGTGTTTTTTCTACTCATTAGGCTCATACACGCATACCACTTCCCAAACGGATAATTACTTACCGAATCCATGCTTTTTGCTGCCAGCAAGCAACGAACCAGGCCGGGCAGAAGATGAACTATGACGCTGCCCAGTAAAGCTTTGTTGTACTACTGTTGGAGCTTGCGTTGAGAAAAGCGGTAGCAGTTTATCAAACTGCTTGGCCAGCAGGTCCGTTTTGCTCACTTGGCGCAACATTATTTTCACACGCGTCACTTGCTTCACACCGATGAACGAACTGTCTAATACACCAGGGCACACTTGGATCGATCAGCGTTGCTTGGTTACGCACACTAAAAAAGCAAAGGAGCAACAGCAGCAACAGTACACGATCCCTTGACTTGAACGGTTTCACTTCCCGAATCGTACTGATCGCTCTACGCAGATGCGGCGTCTACCATATGTACCGGGCCGGGCCTCCGAATTCTCAGCACCGCGCGCTATCAGTTCCCAGCAATAGGGCGATGATCTGGCGTCGCAAAAAAGGCGGTAGAAAGAAAAAAAAAACAAAATGTAGCCAAACTTATCGCGCATCGGCCCAGATGACTGATTACCCTTTTGAAGGAATTGGTTTAAGACTGCACCGTTTGTCCAGACGGTGGCATAGAATGTACCTTGCCGGTCTCCATCTTCATCTTGCGTCCTACGTCTATAAGTTCACAGTGCATTGATATAGCCATTGTTGCCACTCACTCACTCACTCACTCATTGCTTCCTTTCCATTACTTGTCCACACGCACCTTGACGACGGTCTCCGAAGGTATGACGATTTAGGGAGCCGAAAATTTGTTGCTGCTTAGCGACAGTCAGCTCAGTCTGATAAGGGGCACTGTTTGTCGTGATGACGCATAGATTATCTGTTCGCACCCCGACTGGCGATAGGTGATCGTCGCTGTAAACACGTTTGTTCTTCACAAACATTCTATACCCACGCAGGGTAAGGATACTGGAAGTTTCTTCACACGCTTACAACAATACACGTGCAAACAAGACGCACTTCATGTTCTAAACTGTGTCCAGTGTCTATTGAGCCGCGATTTTGAGCTATTGTTTATAAATTATTAATCGTTTAAGAAATGACAACACGGCACTGGACCGTCATAATCAAATAAATGAATAAATAAATAATCGTTTATAAAAAATTCAATTTCTTATTCACTACCATCTTATACACTATTGCGTGTTCAGACTTTCAATGGTGATTGAAATATCGCTTTTTACTATTAACGATAACACACGGTTGTATTTTTATCGATTTTGAAGCTTTTTTGAAATATTTTGTGTCCGGGAATCCACCTTCTTCCCGTGTTACAACAAGATCCAAGCTTTCTTGTAGCATGAATACGTCAAATCCCAATACGGATCGTTCCCCCGCAGTGTGGACTAACTATCCAACTACGTGGTATCAGCAAGTCTAGTCTAGTGTAATCTAAGAAGATAAAAAGAGAAGAAGAGGGGCGACGTTTGTCTCCCTAAAAGACATCCCTTCGAAACATCCCGGCGATCCTTCTATCCGAGGCCGGTTTTAGGCCAACATATGCTAGAGTAAATCGTTAAGCCAGAAGAAAGACCGGATGTTATAGAGGCATTAGAATATGCCCTAAATTTAACACTGCTAGTGGCTAGTCAGGAAGGCGTCACATGAGCTTTAACAATAATTCGAGGTGATCGTGAAACCAACACCTAAGACTATCTTGACTAAAAACTCACAGCGCGGCGCCGATTTATACTGTAACGTTAGGCAAAGATTCATGGTTCATAGCCAACATTTTGTCTAACAATTAGGAAGGCTATGAAGAAACTGGACACAGTTTTGGATGCACATTGTTGTCTATAAGTGCTATTTCGTAATGAAAACTAAAAAGTCATGATAAAAAGATTTTTACAGAAAATAATTACTTCTAAATTATTTTTGTTTAGAACATAGTGGATACATGACTGACAAAGCCAGTCAGAATCAGTACAAAATAATTTAAGTCGATTTAAGTATGCTTTAATAAATATTTTTTAATGTATAATATTAAGCAAAACATTATACGGAAATCCGATGCTGCATGAGAATTTTCGTAAAAAAACAGATGATACGCTTTGGTTTTTAAATAATTTGGTCCAAGCTATTGCACTAAAAATCAATTATCAGTAAACCTAAAGCAGTACAATACAGATTGCAGCTATCTCAAACTAAGAGAAATTTCGGAAGTAGAAAGATAAACAAACTAAAACTCACGATTCGTTTGAATTGGTTGATGCTATAATGTAGGATTTAACAAATAAGAACATTGTTCTACTCGAAGGTACTCGCATTTAATTCCCTACTATTGTAACGATGTGTAAGGTAGTAAGGTGGTATTAACGTTAAGTTACGCGTATTAACAACACATTTGGTATTTACAAGCACGGATCGTTTGCGAACGACTACATAAAATATAACAATTGCACATCCCTTTTGTCCCGGCTGGACTACAAAAACAGACCACAAACAAATAAACAAAAAACCGAAAACTATACAAAAATAAAATGAATAACACAATTTTGCAATTGTTGCAAAATGAAGCGTGTTAAACAATAATGATCCGTCACGGTATTAAAGTATTCGTTTTACACTTTTACCTTTCCGTTGATTTTTCCTAGACTTGCAACCAATATTAACTGGTAAACTTGAGGTATTTTACGAGCGTCACTACATTGCCTCGTACGATAATTGCTGACAAAACTATTGCTGCCTAACTTGCTTCCTGTTTGGTTGTTATCAATACTATTTGCTAACCTTACAAGCGTCAAAGAGTTGTCCCAAACTTGTTCGTGTGGGGGTAAAGATCAGACGAAATAGATGTAAGAGTAAAGGTAGCTCCACCAGGACGATTTTTTGGTCGGAGTAGTACTGTCTTCCGGTAGACTTTCGCATGATTCTACCAAACCACTGCATGCGCTGTTGCTCTTGTCGTTGAGTTGCACCGACTCAACATTCGACTTTGCGGTCGCTGAAGATGCCAAAGTAAGAGATGCTGGGTTTGTTTCGACATAATTACGGGTTACTGCAGAAAGATGAAAGAATATTTGTAAGTTGCTTAAAGTTGACAGAAATCCCCAAAGAGTATTGAACTACGTATATTGTATCTCGTGAATACGTCTAATTTTTTCATCCCTTAAGGCAAATGTGGCATATGAAGCAAACTGAATAGAATAAAAGTACATCCAGGAAACAGCAAAATACAACAAAATAACTCTATTCCTATTTTAGAGAGCAATGTTTAGCAACCTTTCGATAATGTATGCGCACCGGTAACTTATTACCTGACGATTCGTTTGCTATTCTCGTGATATCTGAGCTTCGTAGCATTGGTGCTTATAATTGGAACAATCTATTTAATTTTAAACAATATATAGCGCCAAAATTTCAGCTTCTTTTCTACCACTATTGTACGATCAGATGATAAAGCAGCGAACGAATTAATACATGGAACATACGTACAGCATATGACGATGCCGTGTGTCCGCAGCCCAGCACCAATGTTTCCATAATGCAAACATGACAAATGGACGCCAGCAGAATGGCAAATGGAAGAGAAAGAGAGAAACACAAACATACATTTGATGGCACGTTGTCAGTTCAAAGTACAACAAATCTACACTATCGATAGTCACAATCCAATGTTTGTATGCGGATGCTATAGGAAGATTGTTGCATGATACGTACCTTGCTGTAGACTAGATTCCTCCTCCTGCTTTTGTGCCTCGTTGAAATCTTCCGTACTGTACCCGAGCAGCGTATCGGGCGGGTACTCAAACCCGGGATCTTTATGCTTATCCCAAAACTCGATAATGCGTGTCTCGTTTTGCCGTTTCGCTTTCGCATAGTTTACCGTCGCTTGGTGCAGCTGCCGAAGGAAATCGGGCATCTGCTTTTTCGCCACCCAGGTGGTAATGTACTTTGGTATCGATAGTCCGGGATTATCGAAGTACGTTAGCACGAACGAAACGCCTGGTTTGTTAAAAGCGGTCGTTGGTTTGATAACCATATAGCTCCAGTACTCGTGAACACGTTGAGTGTGTGGTTTGGTTGGACACTTTGGGTGTTCCACACTTTTGTTGACGATCATGATCACGCGCCGGCTGCGATCGATAAAGAACCGTCGGTTGTAGACGTAATCTCGATTGGCGAACAGTTTCTGTCGGAGTGGGCATAAAAAAAGAGAAATTACCATCGGAAGGAATGTCTTGCACAGTGTCTGCTCGCTGTACTCACTGGCCATAAAGCTTCCCAGTAGATGATGTGACTGTTGGATCCTTTGGCCGAATCCTCATCTATCACCTCCAAATTGACGGCAGTATTGTCCCACTTTTTCCGATACTCCACATCGATCTGCACATGTAGAAAGTCCTCCGCTGTCACGTCGGGATATTCAACGTAAACTGTAACGTAATAATTATCGGAAGGATGAAAAAGTGTTCGAGGTCTGCCGTCTCACACGCATACCTTTGTAGGCAAACAGGCCTGGCTTAATTTCCTGACGCCACGTTATCATGCGCTTCTGCTCAATGTATGGTTCCCAGGCGGTGTACACGTTTTGTTCGGCCGACAACATTTCCGTAACATTCTTCGGGCAGCAGCAATAGTTGATACCTTCCACGCGACCATCGATCAACTTTCGCTTCTCGCACCGTTTGCAATAGATTGTTTCTAGCTGCAGGCGTTCCAAAAATTGAAAATCGTCCATGTGTTCCTGCACCGACTCTAGCTCGATTCTTTCACGTTCCCAGTCAAACGTGAGTAGGGCGGCGGACGAAAGTATAAGCCCTTTGGCATGTCGCTGAACCTGCAAAGCAAACAAACAAAACGCGTCGTAGAAGGAGATGTACGTCAGCCAGTGAGATGAATTTGCAATGCATTTCGAGTGTTTTGGTAGCGTCTGCCTGTAGTTTTTTTTTTTTATGCCCGTCGGAACTCTAGATTAGGAGGGTGGTGACTTTGCGGTTCGCTAAAAATAAACCCTATCGCATTCGGCTAGATCCAAACGGCACACAATAAACACATAACACAAGGCATTGAGCACTGATATTATGTTATCTTGTTGATTTCCTTTGGGGGTCCTGGGTATGAATTCGTTGCTGTCCTGTTACATAAAGCATATCCCTCGTTTTCCTTTTCCTACGATTGTGAAGGCGGGCGCCGGTGCCTTCTTACCTGTCCCCGGAAGCGACGCAGCAGTTCGCGCAAAGCGCGTTCCTCCCAGATCTTGGCATAGTGAGCAAATATTTGTTGGCTTCTTCGTAACTGTTGAGCGAAGACAAACTCGCATTGGGTTGTCCAAAGGCGTAATATGCTGGCCGATTGATCTTTCACATTTTTACGCAGGTACTTGTTAAACTTTCGCAAAGCTAGCGCACTGTTCGGGAGCAGTTTCATTGCCATCGCAACAGACTCGCTCGGGTGCTGAAAAGGCACCTAACACTGAAAACACGCAAAACCAGACCGGAGCACACTTTTGCACTTATTGCGCTAATGGTCCTTTAACTAATACCGATAACAAAAACACGGCTCATCATTCCGTAGCCGAGCAAATTGATTTAATTGAACGTGCAAAAATACGACCACTCTTGTGTGTGTGCATCTGTCAGTAAATTCTATTTACTAGAAACCGGTTGCAGTAACACTACTCCGCACGATGGAGATTCTAAACAATATTTAAAGAATAGAGCTTTGTTCGGGGTGTTTAAATTGCAATACTTGTTTAGTATTGAGAGGAATTGGTGTTCAAAAACTTTCCTTTGATTTTTTTGTGTGCAATGATGCAACGACTTTGACAGATGCAAATCATATGGCGTTCAAACAGCTGCGCATACCTCACTAGGTACCCAACATTAGACAAGGAATTTTTGGCGAAATAAAATCAGCTAAACACATAAAAATATAAATAAATATATCGACTTAAAAGTTGTGAAGACGGATTTGTTCATTTTTTTAACAAATAATATAGTGTTTAGATGCATTTTTAATATTGATTTGAATTTGAAGGAAGTATAGAGTCGGGATGTATAAACAAAGGCTGCCTGAATGCATTGAAACGTCAAAGGTATGCATGTGTTGGTTGACTGCACTGTTTTTGCAAACAAAAAATAGTGACTACAAAACAGTATTTCGATTTGATACTCAATCTGCGATGGAAAAGGAAAAAACTGAAGATTCAGACACCAAATTAGCACCGGTCAGTGCGAGTGATTCGATCCAGGAACAACCACCAACGGCGGCAGCTAAAAGTGATGAAAAAACACCCGACCCGAACAATCCGGTTCCTTCTGGTAGCGGAACAAAGGGTAAACAGTCGACACAGAAGACCGCTAAGAAAAAAAGACAAAAACCACCGAAAGATGCAAATGCTCCGAAACATCCGCTTACGGGTAAGCATACGGTGCAAAGTAGACACACGCATTAGATTGGTTTGTTTCTATGGCATTTTATTTTCAGGATATGTTCGCTACATGAATGAGAACCGGGACCGAGTGCGGGCCAAACATCCCAATCTAACGCCCATTGAGATTACGAAAATAATGGCCGAAGAATGGTCAAAGTTGCCGGAAGACCGAAAGAAACCGTACCTGGAAGCGGCGGAGGTGGACAAAGAACGGTACAACAAGGAGATATCGGAATACAAACTCAACAATGAGGCGAAAGCTAAAGCATTGCAAAACGAGGCACAGATGACACAGGCGAAAGAAGTGCCTGAGCCGAAAGTGGCCATAACATCCATGCCGTACGTGAACGGAAAGGTAGAACCGAAAGTGTTGCGCCAGGGTGACTATGACATACCCATTTTTACGGAAGATTTTCTAGACCATAACAAAGTGGTAGATTCGGAGCTGCGTACATTACGCAAGTCCAACATCGATTACGAGCAGCAGAACTCCGTGCTCGAAAAGCACGTTGAAAACATGGAAAATGGTATTCAAAAGCTGAATGGCGAAACAAGCAGTCTAGAGTCGCGGAATGCCGTGCTAGAGAGCTATCTGCTGAAGCTGCGCACCACACTGGCTAATGCACTGCAAGGATTGCCCCTGTCCGGCGATTGTGCTGGAGCTACGGTAGACAACATTGATCAGTATTTGGAAAATTTACATCAAATGGCGGACTCGAGCACACAAGGCCATACGTTGAACAAAGCGAAAGACATTATTCGTAAGCTAGATTTACAAAACCTTACTCTTTAAAGACCAACAATGGAGGTTATGGTAGATACGAAGACGCAACGATTCGAATCCATTTCTTAAGCACAATTCACATCCGAAAGTTTGGTCTCTCAGTTTAAATGCTAAATAAGTGCTGGAAAACGAAATTCTAGGTTTTACTCGACTGTTGCATAATGTATTTCACCACCGGCACACACTCCACGAAGTAATCCTATAACCGAGTGTAGACACCCACGACGCGGGGGTACCTTACTTCTTGCTTGGCTTCAGTGAGAAGTACAAAATCAGCAGTCCGATGGATGCATAGGTGGCCTTTGCAACCTGTTTCAGAGACGAATGAAAGAGCGTAAGTCATGCCGTATTCATTGATGTAGGTGAAATTTTGACGCAGTATGCACGATATTTACATTTGCGCGGCCCCGCATAGTCTCGCCATTGAAGTAACGGGAGAGTCCGGTAAGTTTGCTTTCATCACCACCACCAGCCATGCTGAAAACGGTATAATTAAACAACACGGTTAATGGCACTGAGCTGACTAAACAATCTTTGGAAAAGTATTACAACAACGTACTTGAAGTTATGTAACTTTAACTATTTACGCAAAGCGTATCGAAAAACAGCGAAAGATTTGCGGAAGGTGAGTGAAAATGTGTATGTGTGTGATTTGACTTCTCGTATGTCACTTTGACAAATGTCGCATAGGTATTAATATTTTGACCAGCGTGTACTTGCCCACAGTGCATTGTGGGCGTATGGTGGATAATATGTATTAATTATTGCTTCATAGAAATGATGTGTTTAATTTTAATGTAAAATAGTTTTCTCCTCCAATAACTGATCGTCAGCCTGATTTTGATTTTAATTTAAAGTATTTAATAAATTTCACTATATGACATGCTTCACCTGCTCAATATCAATGAGTTGATAAAAAAGTCAAGAAAAAAAAATGCAACAGCAACTGTCATTTTAAAAATATGGAGCCGCCTACCGTTTCCTCGGCCGCAACGATTTCAAGCTTTGACGCTAGATGACGCTTTTATTTTAAAACATTCTTGTATGTAATCTGCTTCAAAAGTGACCAATTGGAACTTATCGATGATATTGATGACTTTTTTATTCCTAAAGAACGGCCAGAAAGTTTTACTGATTTAGCTGACTTGTTGAGCATATCTGAAAGGCTCTATCACAATGTATCTCCCTGTATTTGTTATATAATTCATTACCCGTCTCTGTTCGATGGTACTCGAGGAGCATTATACTGTATCACATTTAGTAGGCTGATAGTAGTTTGAATACTGGACAAATAGGTGTTTACTGTTTGACGATCCACTGTCATTTGTTTTTTTTTTTCTGAAATGCAAAGTATTTAGAAAGCAAACAGACGAAAGCATTACAGCAGCAGACGATCAGTCAAGTATGGCATTAATAATTTCAAGTTCTGAATGAACGATCTGCAAACATTTACAAATCCTTTGGAAACCATGGATGGATTTGGGAAGAATATACGATCGGCCGTGCTTTCACATCCTAAGGTCGCAATCGTTTGTGGAACTAATATTTAACCCGTGTGAACATGTGGTCCTGTAATCTATATCAACAACTCACAACGCTGTTGTTCCAAAGCAGATTGATATTGTTTTATTGCCATCGGAAACATGTTACTATGAGATTTGAAATCAACACTAAATTTGAACCGGTAACAGAGGACCGATAATCAAAAACGACGATACCTGTTGTGGTTACGAATAGTCTATTAATAGTAAGCATGATATCGCTGAAATTCAGTCTGACTACGATAATATAGCGGACTGCGCATGAAAAACAGGTCCCACGCATGTGAGTCAACATTTTTGTTGATTTCACAAGGCATGATTTTTTACAACTTCCTGTGCATAGAGATTACGACGATAAAACCTTGCGGAAGATAGATTATTACGAAGTTTGGACCTTTCATCGATGACACTGTTTCAAGGGGGGAGTAATTTACTGAAAATTATAATAAATTTAACGAATTCGCTACAAAACAAAGCAATCATTATTTATTAACATTAAGTAAGTTAATTGTTTTATCTTTCAGCCTCATCCGATCATTAGTAAAATTTGTTACTAGAACTACATTAAACTATATAAGAACAGAAAAAGTAACATGAAATAGAGCATTTTTTCTCCATTCCAATCGTAAGTTGCATGGCAAAGATAATGGCGAAAGTTGGAATTAAATCAATGTTAATGAATAAGTTTCGACTACCATGCGGCACGAAACAGTACGGCCACAGATTAAATAGGTTAGCATTGATCAATGTGTTACTCACCGTACACACTCCCACAATTTTCCCTTACAGAATCATGGAACGTGTTAAAACTGCACAATGACATAGTTTAAATAGTCTCCATGCATTAGCATATGCATTAACTCAACCCATTATTGCCAATAATCCATCTGCAAGCTTCCTCTACAACAACATCCACAGGTCACCGTTGTTGCTTAACCTGTGCATCCAACATTCCACATGCCAGAACGTCGGGTCTTGACTGTTGTCGTACACTGTACAAGAACAATTAACGTTCCAGCTGGCTGCCGCCCCATAGATTCGAGTAAGTGCAGTTCAAGCTTCTACTGACGATGACACTAGCACGATCAGCCCGAAGAAAGTTTAGGTAGGATTATTCAATTATTAAAATTACATTCTCCATCTCGTGCCCGTTTGCGGAGTTGCCTCAAAGCGGACTACTGGCTCCTGTACCAGCGGCGCGTCATGACCTACAGCAGCGTTTTCCACGTGTCGGGTATAAGAACAATTGGGTTTCACGACCAGTGCTCACTTCGGTCAGTGAAAGTTTTTTTTCCTAGCTTCAAATAGCTGCACTACCGACACGGGCGACATGTCAAGCTGGGCACCGCACGGCCACGTACATTCATGAACTTAAAGTTTGAATGTTTAATTCACTCCTCTTTGAAAGGTTCGCCTGCAAGCCGGTACGAGCACTCAGTTTCTTGTACGAAATCGGTTAGGATAATGCACGCTGAACAGATGTGCACGGGTAAAATTGTCCATACAAAAGTTTAATTGCGAATGAATTGTTTTTAGTCGTCGAATCAACTGTACCACGCAATCGACGGCAGCGAATACTGCTGTATTTATCAAGCAAATAAAAACTGTCGCTTGTAGCTGAGAGAATTATGTTTAAAAGACTAAGCGATAAGATTAGTGAAAAAGTGCGGATTGCATTACGATGCAACTTTTGTCAAATGAATGAGAAGGTGTGCGATAAACGCAGAGATTCGGGATTATTCGACCATGTATATATATATGGTTCAGTTCAATAGCGAGCAATTCATTCAGTATTGCGAGGAAGTCCTAACCAATTTTTTACTGAGAAACTCAAGAGAAACTTGCTCAACTACCGAAATGAGCCTATCAACATTGTTCTTCTTTACGGTGGTAGCCACGACAGGGCTGGGAGTGTTCGGAAATCCGATTGAAGTAACAAATCCGTGTGTTGGTGTACCAGACGGTTACTTTGTACGCGATCTCGATGACTGCAAAGCCTATCACTACTGTTACAACGGAACTGCTATAACTAATAAGTGTCCTGGAGATTTCTACTACAACGAGCTGGAACAATTGTGTGATTATCAAGATAAAGTAATGTGCCACATCTGTCTGGAGAAGACGGGTGTACAGATTCTGCCACATCCTCAAAATTGCAACCAATTTATCACCTGCTCCGACGGCGCATCGTATGTCGGTCAGTGTGCAGAAGGTTATGCGTTTGATCGGATCACTAAGGTTTGCAATCCGTTGGGGCGCGTCAATTGCAATTTAAAGAACTGCCCAACGAAGGACAATCCGAATGAGATCGTATTCCTGCCAGGTGTAGAACGATGTGACGAGTACTTTATCTGCCGGGAAGGATCAGCCATACAAACGTTTTGCGCACCGGGATTGTATTGGGATGGGCCCAACCAACGCTGCGATGTAAAGGAGAACGTCAGCTGTCCTTTGTATTGATCCGTATGGGAACGGGGTCATTCTCAAACAACAATCAATAGCAAACCAAAGTATTCTAGTATTCTACGGAGAAAGAGCTGCATTGTGCGCATGGTGTTCTCAACAATACATATTTATAAACTAGTAATAAAACGTACTATAAACTTCAAACTTATTTTATTGTGTAAACCATTATTATTCGTGCCAATATACATTAACTAATGATCCATAGCATTAAACATCAGCATTAGAATGGATGTTATTAATACGATACGTGTAGGTCACTAAGGATGACTTAGGAGTTCCTGTTGGATATAGAAGCATCTAGTATTCAACGAAGCCAAAAGAGTTTATATGATTAACATAGTAAGCTCATAAAATCAGAATAAATCAGAACTTTGTATTGACTACACGTATCTTTTCACGCCTCAAACTACTCCGTTCTAACAGGTTATGGGCCCAGGGCATTTTTCAGAAGAAAAGTGAATATTTGTCTCGTTACGTTCGTAAAATCGTTGTTCCAGAATGGATGGCCGATTTAGTATGGTGAAACTGAACAACAGTAATTACAACAGCTGGCGCTTCAAAGTGGAATTACAGTTGGTCCGTGAGGATCTTTGGTGCTACGTGGAACCAGGAGTGAAGCCGGAAGCAGTGTCGCAAGATGTTTGGGACGCCGGTGTAGCCAGGGCCAGAGCGACAATAGGCCTACTCATTGAAGACAACCAACACGGATTGATTCGTTCGTCGAAGACGGCACGCGAGGCGTGGTTATCGTTGCAGAACCATCATAGGAAAACGACACTTACATCGAAGGTGTCATTGCTGAAAAGGGTTTGCGATAAACGTTTTTCGGAAGGCGATGACATGGTCGAGCACTTATTCGAGATGGAAGAACTGTACGAGCAGCTCCAAAATGCCGGACAAGAACTTGCTGAAAATCTCAAAGTCGCGATGATTTTGCGAAGCCTACCAAGTTCGTTTGACACTTTTACCACCGCATTAGAGACTCGATCTGATGAGGATCTTACAATGGAGTTGGTGAAAAGGAAGCTGATCGATGAGATCGAAAAGCATCGTGGAGCGTCAATGGATTCGGTGTTGAAAGTTGGTGCTGGAAAACGTCGGGAGAGGCAGCAGAAACCTCTGGTGTGTTACCAGTGCAACAAGACGGGTCACAAGAAGCTGGATTGTCCGGAATTGACTCGAGCTCCGGAAAGCAGCAGCAGACGTGGCAAGATACATCGAAAGAAGGACGATACAGTTACTTTCGCGTTTGCCGGGGTAAGTGAAAGATACAGCGATTCAAAGTTATGGGTTGTAGATTCTAGGGCATCTAGCCATATCGTCGCAGACCGGAAATATTTTAGTGAATTGCGAAGCAGCGATGTGAAATGGGTGAAATTGGCCGATGGAAAACGAGCTCCAGTTGACGGAATAGGTACCGTGAATATTACGTTGTGTGACGAAAACGGAGTATCGAGGGAGGTCAAGTTGAGCGATGTGTTGTTTACGCCAAGTTTAACCATGAATTTGCTGTCGGTGTCGCAGATAACTAATAAAGGTGCAAGAGTGGAGTTCGACGATCATGTTGGATGTCGAATTATGTACGGTAAAGCGACAGTGGCGTGTGCACATTCTGTCAATGGATTGTACGTTTTGGAGCAGCCGGACAAGATCGTGTTGGCAGCTAGAAGTAACCACAATCAGGAATGCGAGCACATATGGCATAAAAGGTTCGGGCATCGTGACATGAGAGCTATAAATCGAATGAACAAAGAGAAGCTAGTGACTGGATGTAATATGAATAAGTGCGGCATTGAGGAACCTTGTGATTGTTGTTTGAAGAACAAGAGTGTAAGAATTCCATTCCCGAAACAATCGATATCATCCACGAAGGCGACGATGGATCTCGTTCATACCGACGTTTGTGGACCATTGGAGACAGCTTCCGTTACCGGCTATCGTTATTTCATGACGGTAATCGACGATCACTCAAGGTACTGCGTTCTGTATTTGCTTAGGCAGAAGTCGGAAGTAGCTCTTAAGATCGGGGAGTACGTGGCAATGGCGAGGAATATGTTCGGGCGCAATCCGAAGATAATTCGTTCGGATCAAGGAGGAGAATATCGCGGGAAAAAGTTAAGGGAATTCTACAAACGACAAGGCATTCAAGCGCAGTTTACGGCAGGATACAGTCCTCAGCAGAATGGAGTGGCAGAGCGAAAGAATCGATATCTTTTGGAGATGGTTCGATGCATGCTTGCCGACTCAAACATGCAGCAATGTTATTGGGCTGAAGCGTTGAACACAGCAGTTTACTTGCAGAACATCTTGCCTACAACATCAGTTGCAGTTTCACCATTCGAGTTGTGGTACGGAGTAAAGCCTGACGTCAAACATTTGAAGGTTTTTGGTTGCAGTGCGTGGGTACATATCCCAAAGGAAAAGCGAGGGAAGCTTTCAGCTACTGCAAAACGGCTCACTTTCGTAGGTTATTCGTCGGCTCAAGTGGAGCATATATGGTCTGAAACAGTCAGCACGTGTATGGAACAAACGGATTGATCATACATTTAGAAACATGGGTTTTCAATCCGGGAAAGCAGATTCGTGCCTGTATATAAGAAACAAGAATGGTAAGCGTTGCTTTATTCTTATCTACGTGGATGATATGCTCATATTTTGTGATTCGGAGGATGAATACAACAGCATACAATCTACACTTGAAAAGGAATTCAAGGTGTCAAAGCTTGGTGATATACGGCAGTTCCTGGGCATACATGTTGAAAAAGTCAAAGGACATTATACGCTTGACCAGAAGAATTACATCGAGAAAGTCATTGCTCGGTTTGGTCATGAAAATTCAAAACCATCGAAGATACCCATCGATCCCGCGTATATAAAGCAAAAGGAGGAGAAATTACTGGAAACGAATGAATCGTATCGATCGTTAGTGGGGAGTTTGCTGTATGTTGCGGTGAATACACGACCCGATATTTGTATCAGTACGTCATTACTGTGCAGGAAGGTTTCGAATCCGACTAATCGAGATTGGACTGAAGCAAAACGTGTCCTACGTTATCTGTCGGGAACTAAGGATCTGCGTTTACACTTAGGCGATGGTAATGGAAAACTCGAAGGTTTCGCTGATGCTGATTGGGCCGGTAATGAAGATGATAGGAAGTCGAATTCCGGGTTCCTGATCAAATATTGCGGAGGACTCATAAGTTGGGGAACCAGAAAACAAACGTGTGTTTCGCTTTCGTCAACAGAAGCTGAGTTCGTGTCATTGTCCGTCTGTTGTCAAGAACTAATGTGGATCAAACGACTGTTAGGTGATGATCTTGGTGAAGAAGAAACGAATCCAATCGTCGTGTGGGAAGACAACCAGTCTTGTATCAAAATGGTAGAATCAGATCGTATTGATAGTCGTACCAAACATATTGATACCAAACATGCCTTCACTAAAGATTTGCGCCAGAAAGGAATCATCGAGCTACGTTACTTATCAACGGATCAAATGGAAGCGGACATTATGACGAAGCCACTTGAACGAATCAAGTTGGAACGACATCGAACGGCAATCGGTGTTAAAGGATGAAGATGTCTTCGTTGAGGAGGAGTGTTGGATATAGAAGCATCTAGTATTCAACGAAGCCAAAAGAGTTTATATGATTAACATAGTAAGCTCATAAAATCAGAATAAATCAGAACATTGTATTGACTACACGTATCTTTTCACGCCTCAAACTACTCTGTTCTAACAGTTCCAACAGCTCGAAGTCTCTGTAAGGCAAGCAACACAGTATACTTTCTCTATCTCCGATTTGTTTAATTCACCTCCCAACTTATCCATATTGTAGGTATTTATCGACACACTGCTTCGTTGTTTGTATCGTAGTCTTGTGCGTACCTCGTTGGAACATGCGTGTGCTGTCTGGAACTCCGTATCAATTTCTTGCTTGACAAGGATCGAAAAAGTGTAACGTTGCTTGAGTAGAATCGCAATGTGGTCTACCACCCTATGTCGATGTTCGTTGTCCTAATGTTCGTGATCCTTTATGTTTGAAAGCGTTGAACTGTTGCTGTCTTTTGGTGTTAGATGTATCTTATTAGATATTATACCTTGAACTCGCCATTCACATTTTCAATATCCTCTTATCGTTGGACTTTATCGTCCAACACTAGTGATGCTCCTTTTCTGATGATTTTCTGCTTCTTGGTCTTTCAAAATCTTCTAGGTCACGCCGGCCATCGAATGGCTTACTAGACTTGCCGACACCACATAAGTTGAAGATTTGAACCCTGGTCCTGCCGTTTGAGGACCGGCGCCGATGTCACCTACACCAACGGGCTTTGTAAACTTATAAGCTAACGAACAGCCCACTCCATAGCTCACCATAGACCGGTTGAGGTAAGCTGATATGGCGAGGGACATCGCAATCGCGCTTGGGGTAGGCGTGCCGGAGGACACCACTATCAAGGCGGTGTCCCTCAATGACCAGTGGCGTGTGGTGGAGCAAGCCATCAGCAGCACAGTCGAACGAACAATTGACCGAGTGACACGTAACCAGAGAAAAGAATGGTTTGAGTGCAGGCGAGCATGATCCGAGAAGAATGCACCCCAAAAAGGAATGCTCGAGCGCGAGACTCGCTAGAATGTCTGCAGACCACGGACGACTGACAAGGCAGCAGACCCGGCTCTTCCAGCACAAGAAGTGCAGTTTCGAAGAGTCGGACGAGCAACTGATGCAGCAGCTAGCTCAGTAGGGGGAAACTCATACGTTCTACAGGATGTTGAATACGGCATGAGGCGTTTTTACTCCCATGATCGCTGTGTGCAGCAATGAGGAAGCATATATCCTGTAGTACGAACGAGAGTTGATCGACAGGTGGAAGGGCTACTTCGACAGACAACTGGACGGAGCAGATACTGGACATGACGCAGGAAGCAGATGGGAACCTAGGAAGCCAGCACGACGATGACGAAATGCCCCTGCCATCGCCGGGCGAAGTCATCAGCGCCATCAACACCGATGGTCTGGTGACCGTACTGTTCGAGATGGGTCCGGAGAGGCTTACCGATATGCCGATGCCGATCGGCTGATTGTTAGGATTTGGAACAATAAAGAACTACCGGACGAGTGGAAACTGGGTGTCGTACACCCGGTGTACAAATAGGACGACAGGATTTACTATAAGATGCTCCCTATAAGACGTTCCGTCCTGTCCCGAATATTCTTCTGCAGACTGGCGCCCCTTGCTTCAGATTTCGTCGAAAGCTACCAAGCTGGATTTGTTATAGACAAATCGACTACCGACCAAATTTTTACTCTACGGCAGATCCTCCAGAAATTCCTAGAGCTCCAGATCCCTACGCACCATTTGTTTATTGATTTCAAGGCGCCCTACGGTACCATAGATCGGACCGAACTCTGGAATATCATGCAGCAGTACGGATACCTTGGAAAACTGATAATGCTCTTGAAGTCCACTGGGAAAGGGGTGCAGTGTAAACCGGGGTCTGAGGCAAGGGGACGGACTCTCATGATTGCTGTTTAACATCACTCGCTCGTCCGAAGGGCGAGCTTCGTCATTCAGGACACGATTTTCATCCGATCTCTCCAATTCATTGACTTCACGGATGACATTGACATCATCGGGGTGTTATCTGCGGCGGTGTGTGAGAAGCACTTCCGACAGAAACACGTAGATTGAGCATTATTGCGACAAACAGAGAATACCTACTTCCCGGACTCCGATTCGAAAACAAAGTATCATCTGACGAACTCGAGGTGGACTTCTACTTCGTGCTTCACAAACTCCTAATGGTCCTTAACGACCTCTAGGGTTACGCCGGCCATCGAAATGGCTTACTAGACTTGCCGATACCACGTAGTTGGATAGTCAGTCCTCACTAAGGGGGGACGGTCCAGATGGGGTTTGTATTCCGGTCCTGCCGTATGAAGACCTGCGCCGCTATCGCCTACTCCATCGGGCCGCCCCAATCTGGAAATAATTCTGGACATAGACTTCATCTGCTGTTGACTAGGGGAGGATTAAGCAATGTTCTAGAGAGTAAGAATCTGTAAAATTACAGACCATGTCAGCGAAATTAAGTAGCTGCCCAATCATCTCAGGCTGTTCGCGATCATGAAAGAAGGAATTGGATTGGATGGTAGCTATAATGTTATCAAACCTGCGCAAGTCCTATGACTGACTCAGATCTGGATAATCAGTCCTGGTTGTAGACAATATCCGATTCCGAATCATGCCATATGAAGACCGGTGGTGCTGTCTCAATGGCTACCGGATCACCGCAGACAATAATTGGCAATAAATTAATAATATGGCGATAATGTAATGGTATGATTGGCAGTAAAACAATAATTCGAAAGGAAAAAGGGCAGTCACTATACGCAGCCGTGTTTCAAGTCGTTTCAGTTCCTATTAAGATACGCCGCGGAGCTTCGTAAGAGTCGAATAAAGCAGATCGATCAAGTTTTTACTTCTCTATCACAGCAATCAACAATATGTTTGTGGATTCAAAGAAATAACAAGAGCCTTTTCGAGGCATTTTCGTTGCATTTATCATCGTGATCCTGAATTTTAATTCTACTCTTTATAATGTTTATAATATAATTTCACTATCATAAATGATTGGGGTCAGCTTAACCGATGCTCCCGTGGAATATACATGAACTAAGAATCATTTTGGTTTTCTTGTCAAAGCAATTGTACCATCAAGTCTCTTCGACGGCAACGGCTAATAGGCTTCTATTTATCAAGCAACCAAAAATAAAACAACAAGCCTATACCAGATCAATGATTCGTAGGCTTAATTATGTGTAGTGCGTTAAACGATAAGATTAACGTGAAACCGGGTACACTTAGTATCCGACTTACGCTATACACGAGGGACGTAAATTGGAAAATTTAACAGTAGCAGTTCCTGACGCACCACTTAAGGAGAACTGGTTAATTTTCAAAGCTAGGAAGCTTAAGCAGTTTGCTAAAAAATAAACATTATTTAAAAACCATTAGAAAACTCAACTAAATGGTAAAGTCCACAAGTGGTTTGGACAGACTTCCGTACATCGTCATTAACCCGGAACGAATCAATAGAGTGTGACATATAAAATTGAAATTGAAAATCGACACTCACACAGATTGGGTCCTCGCCAAAGCTGCCAAGAAGTGTGGAATGATGAGTACATTAGCAAATAATCTCATCCCTGTTGGGGAAATTCAGCTCTACTAATCATTAGTGTCTTCACTCTATGATTTTTGCTCAACTAAACCTTAGTAGTATGTGTCAAATAGTAAGGTTACAATGGAAGCAAACCCGTATTATGCGACTTGTATTGGGTTGTGGTCGACGTGCATCGTGCTCTTTTATACTTAATATCTTAAACTGGATGTCTTAGAGCAGAGGACATTTAAGAGAGAGATTAGTTGGCGGTTCTGACGTTCATTGGAACTGTACACGCAGAGCAGACAAGCCACGGAATCCGCGCTTGAATTTCTAGAGAGGAAGGAGCTATCTGTGCTTTAAAAAGGTGAAAATGTTTGAAGGTCAAGAGAAACTAGGCATGGGAGTATTCTCCACCAATTAAACCGTTATTGTGTTGGTTATGTCAAATCAATTTTATAATGTGAGCAATTAGTATATGCATGGGGAGGCCCCAGTGGTAGGCGGTAGCGGTCGCATCCGTACCGTTTCCCCGTAGTGAGTGCTGACTATCCAACTGCGTGATATCAGCAAGTAGTAAGCCATCCGATGACGGGCGTGGCGACGCCTGTCTAGGGAAAGGGTTTCTGGAAAAAAATCTGTTAAGCCATCGTTTCAATCTTTTTTTGTATTTTTAACCGGTCATACACAGGTATATTAACATTTCCTGCCCCGGAAGGTAGCACTCGATAACCAAATCAGTATTAGTGAGGCGGACCATATGCATGGAGCCGAAAACTAGTAACCCGCTGCCAATTTATGGTAAGCGGAGACTAATGTTGGGGACACACTATGAAAAAGTAACTTTGATTTATTCTAGGCAGTACCCTGTAATGCCACCGCTTCTCAATATCTTTTATTTAATCATGTTAGGAGTTTAAAAACTTTATAACTGGTTATATCACGCGAAATGTTACCTTGGGTTTTCACCTCTGCGAAAATCACAGCCGAACGTCCTGCGATCAGCACGCAAGTAATTGACTCCATATCTGGCGATCAGCGTAGCAGAACGTGCGTGGCGTTTGTGGCTATTATGTGTGTGTGTGCGAACGTGATCGTATTAATTCTAGTGTGTTTTTATGTTAATAAAGTTAAGTGTTCTAATCTAAGTACAGTCATACACTACAAAATGTAGTGACTAACGCTTGAGAACATAACAAAAATGATAATTTCCATCTGTCTCAAACCTATATGATCATCAAAAATCATGAATTTACTTCATTAAATTTATTATTTATTTATGTTTATTTTCCATTTATTATTATGAAATAAATTTGTATCTGAATCATGCAAAATACACCTGTGCTGCGTTAAAATACACAATAACAAAGGTGTTGTCACAACTTCCAAATGAATAGCACGGAGAATACTTGGTGATGGTTTTAGTTATTTATTTTCGTCCAAAACTTTAAAACGGTGCCACCTATTCCCCGTTTATCTCGCTACTGCCGGGTTGACCCATCTTTGACAGCTACCTGTCCCAACCATTGTTCTGACAGCTGTCCCTCGTACGTCAGTTCCCCAACTGTCATTTTCCTTCCTAACATTCCCCCAGCCCGTGACCAACTATGTATGGTCACCCTGTATTTATGTCGAGTAATGCTAGTTTCGCTACCGGTCTTCTTAGCGTTCCTGTGGTGGTGCGAACCCACGCTTGTCGCACATGCCCATCAACTCCTGTAATAACTCCTTCTACCATACCCCTCTTCCAGTTGTTCCTAATTGTCCCTTCTACTATCAGTACCAAATCCCCTGTCCTTACCTCTCGGACATTTTCAAACCATTTACATCGACGCGTGATTACTGGAAGGTACTCCTTAATCCACCTTCTCCACATCCTATCTAGGATATGTTGCGCTAACTTCCAATTCCCCCTTAGGCTGTCTCTATAGTTAGTGGGTAGTACCGGCCGTTGTTTAACTCCCGAAGAACTTCCCAACAGGAAGTGATTTGGTGTAATCGCCTCTCGGTTCTCCGGATCTAACGGTACGTACGTCAACGGTCTAGAGTTGATCATGGCCTCAGCATCGTACAATATGGTCTCGAATGTCTCGTCATTCGGTAAATTCCTCACCTCCATTACCGTGCTGATCGCAGCCTTCACTGAGCGCACCATACGCTCCCATGCGCCTCCCATATGGGGAGCACCAGGCGGGTTGAAGTTCCAACGGGTGTGTTCATTGGTGAAAGTCGTTGCCAGGATTTCATTACGCTGCTCGATTTCTTTCCGAAGTTGTCTGCTAGCGCCCACGAAGTTGGTCCCGTTGTCACTGAAGATTTCTATCGGTGCACCTCGCCTCGCCACGAATCGCCTGACCGCCATTATGCATGATTCTGTCGCTAGGCTATGCACTACCTCCAAATGGATCGCTCGTATGGTCAAACAGGTGAATACGGCAACCCATCTCTTTTCATTCGACCTTCCTCTCTTTACCAATACCGGGCCAAAGTAGTCGAGTCCAACGAAGGTAAACGCCCGGACGAACAGTGCCAGTCTCTCCTTTGGTAGCGGTGCCATTGGTGGTACTTGTGGTAGTGCCCGCCGGATTGCACAGAACACACAATTCCTCACCGTTTTCGCAACCAACGCTCGCAGCCTCGGGATCTGGAACTGTTGTCGTACCTCGTTCACTACTGTTTCGTTATTGGCGTGGCGATAGACTCGATGATAACGCTCCACTATTAGCTCAGCCAATTTAGAGTTCCCCGGTAGAATTACTGGATACTTTGCGGAATAGGGTACTTCCGCCGCTTCTCCTATTCTTCCTCGCATCCGTAAAACGCCTTCTTCATCCAGAAATGGCAATAGCTTGTATATACGGCTTTGTTTAGCTACCGTCCCGCGGGGTACTTCATCGCCATTTTGGGTGCTCAGGACACGAATTTCCTCCGAGTAGAATGTCCACTGGGTCTGTTTCCACAAGATGATATTAGCCTTATAGAGTTCCTCGTGGCTGAGAACTCCTCCCAGAACTGGCTCGCTTCTCCTCTTCTTGTCCAGGTTGCCTACATAACGCACAAGCCACCCAATTGTCCGTTGCAGTCTCTCCAGCCTGCTAAACCGTTCATAAGGTATGAGTAACAGTCTGGTATCAGGGCCCTCGGTGTGAAGATTTACCCGCCGTATTTCTTCTCCCGTGCCTGTGTCGGTCGATCTTTGTTGCGGCCAGTCGTCCTCTCCGTTCAGCAAGAATTCCGGCCCTTGAAACCAGATTCCGTCGTAGTCGAAGTTCGGCCTACCCTTCCACTTCGTTGCCTCATCCGCTGGGTTGTGGTCTGTCGGCACCCATCGCCACTCATCCACTGCCGTGCTCTCCAGAATCTCGACTACTCTATGGGCAACGAAGGGTTTGTAGTTTCGGGGATCCGCTCTTATCCATGACAGAGCGACCGTGCTATCAGTCCAGAGCACTCGTCGTGTCACACGAATTGGATGGTGTTCCTGCGTGTAGCGCAAGAACCGTGCGCCTAACACGCAACCTTGGAGTTCTAGCTTCGGTATCGTAAGGGGCTTTAATGGCGCCACCTTAGCCTTTCCTCCAACCAGGGTGCACTGCGGTTCACCGGACTCATCGATCGTGCGAAGATAAAGAGCGCATGCATATGCGTGCTGGCTGGCATCGACGAACACATGCCATTCGGCATTCTCGTACGTTTTCTTCGATGCTTCGGTAAAGTAACAACGCGGAATGCGTATGTCGCCAATCGTTGGGAGAAGTTCTATCCATCTGCGCCATTCGCTGTATTGGATGCCATTTATTTCTTCATCCCACTGCGTGCCGGTTCGCCATAGATCTTGTATCAGGATTTTGCCGTGAATCACGAATATCGCCAACAACCCAAGAGGATCATACAATGACATCACACATCGTAATACCTCTCTCTTCGTTGGAATCCGCTCTGCCTTTAGGAAGTCAGCTATCACCGTACACGCCCGTGTGCAGAATCCCAATGTATCGGATGCAGGATGCCAACGCATTCCTAATACGCGTTCGATATCATCCCCCATGGTTGATAAATATTTGATGTTTCCGCTGTTCTGCTCACCGAGGTGTTTAATTACCTCTGCACTATTCGAGCTCCAATTCCTTAGCTCGAATCCGCCATTGCTGAATACTTTCCGGACCTCGTTAGACACTCGACACGCCTCCTCCGTCGTCCCAAAGCTGTCTAAGAAATCGTCCACATATGTGCTCTCAAGGATTCCCTCAACCGCACGTGGGAATTTCTCGGCATGCTCTTTCGCGTTCCGGTTCTTGACATACTGCGCTGTCGCGGGTGAACATGTAGAGCCAAATGTCACAACGTCCACGATGTAGGTATCCAGCTCGTCCGAAGGATTGTACCGCCATAAGAAGCGCTGTGCATGCTTGTCCTCTCTCCGCACTCTTATCTGTAGAAACATCTCCTTTACGTCTGCACACACCGCCACTGCATACAGACGAAAACGGAATAGTACTCCAAGTAAAGACATAACGTCGTCAGGACCCTTAAGCAGCATGTCGTTAAGTGATGTGCCATGTGCCTTAGCTGCAGCGTCCCAAATCAAACGCACCTTTCCAGGTTTGTTTGGGTTAGTAACCACTCCTATTGGTAAATACCAAATTCGTTTCGGGTTAGCCTCCGACAGTTCCTGTTTCGTTGCCTTGTGCACATACTGTTTGTCCAGCAGCTCGCGAATCTGACGGTGTACCTGCAGCTTGAGCTGACCATCTCGTTCCATCCTTTTCTCCAAACAATCGAACCTACGTTTCGCCATAGCGAGGCTTGAAGGAAGCTCTGAATGATCCACCTTCCACAATAAACCCGACTCGAAACGTCTTCCAACACGAACCGTGGAAACCTCCAATAGATGTTGAGCACGTTGGGTATCCGGGTCATCCTGAACGTGTGTGTACGCCACCCCCATTTGCTCCAGTTCGTAGAATTTGCCAATCGCGTCGTGAAGATTGTTTGGGCTATTGCACTCGCAGATGTGCAGTAGTCTATCACCCCCCTGGTTCGTCGGCTTCCCGTAGATACACCATCCTAAACGCGTTTTGACTGCGATTGGATCACCATCTCCGCCCTCTACCGTCCTGAGGGGAACCGTCAGCCTCAGGTTGTCTAACCCAATAAGCATCTTGGGTTCCGCATCCTTATATTCCTGTATCGGCAGCTGCTTCAGATGTTCCCACCTCCCTTCGTCCTGTACGAAGGATTGCCGCGGTAGGTTCATGGCTGGAACCGTACGTACCGAATTGACCGCAAAACGCCTTGTAGAACCAATCGGACCCACCTCGAGATTTACGCGTCTGGACCCAGCCTCGACCCTTGTTGTATTGCCGGTCCAACGAATGCAAAGAGGCTCCACCACACCCTTGACACCTAATTTCTCTGCCAAATCCTCGTCAACCAACGTCATGGATGAACCTTCATCCAAAAAGGCAAACGTTGCCACCGCTCCAGCCGGACCATACACGGTGACAGGCACAATCCGGAAGAGTGCCTTCGACGAAGACGATGCGTACTGATGATGGTTGCTTTCCGCAATAGCACCACCATTGTTCCTTCCAACCCCGGGTTCCGAAGCGCCGATCTCATTGCTGACTCGCCGAGACTCCTCCACTCCGTGCAGCAACGCATGATGTCGGTACGTACACCCTTCTTTGCCACACACTGGCCTGTTGCGGCACGTCCGCCAGTTGTGCTTGCCCAGGCAGCCGAAGCACAAAGAATGTGCACGAGCCTTATTCCACCGTTCCTTAACCGACATTGCTACAAACTCAAAACATTTTCCCACATCGTGTCCCCTTTTATCGCAAATAAAACAACGCAATGATTTCCCTACCTGCGTTGAGTTATTCCCAGATGTTGTTGATTCCTGATGATCGACATGTGCGTGCACATAAGCCTTGGTGCTGGGCTTCTTCCTTTCCGCCGCCTTCCACGATGGTAACTCCCGGTTGGTTAACGTCTCCGCAGCGCTCTGCAACTCGGCCATGTACTCTGCAAACATCCGGAGGTCTGGTTCGTCGATGTGCCGTACAAATCGCACCCAATTATATTTCTCGGTCATCGGTAGCTTGTCCACGATCTCCTGTAGCAGCAACGGGTTAGTCAGATGCGCCTCTCGTCCAGCGGCCTTCATATGGTCCACCATGCTTTGCACCGCTTCACCGAACGCCACGATGGTGTCGGGCTTCTCCATGCAGGGTGCAGCCATCCTACGCACTTTCTCGATTAACGCCGAGATGAGATGCGTTGGCCGACCATAACGTGAGCGCAGCGTTGCTATCACTTGCGGTACCACTTCCGGCAAAAGTAAACGGCTACGCACTGCCTCTAGAGCGGGACCCTTCAGCGCCTTTTGCAAACGCAACATATTTTCCCAGTTGGAAAAGCCGAATTTGTCCGTAGTATACTCATAATGCGCGATGAATATTGGCCAGTCCGCCGGGTCCCCGGCAAACACGGGTAATTCGGTTGGTATGTTGCGATGCACATTCACCTCCTGCTGGGCATAACCGCGCTCCTCACGTCTCACACGTTCCATCGAACCACCCTCCGCACAGGATGGTATCACTGTCGATGTCTCAGCGGTCACTTGCACGCCCAGTTCCTCAGCCAAAATCTGCTCCTCTTCCTTCACGAACCGCAGCTGCAACTCCAGTTCCACCCGTTTCTTCTCCGCTTCTTGCCGTCGCTTCATTATGGCTAGCCTGTTTGCCATACTGTCGGATCCCTTAGCAAGAGTGAGGTTAGAATTTGCCGCCACGCTGTCGGTTGTATTCCGTGAGTGCAGGTTGAAGCCTTCCGCCAAGCGTTTCGTAACCTCAACCAACTTGAGGTTAGGATTTTCCAACACGCCGTCGCTTGTTTCACGCGGAGAAAGATTGACGCTTTCTACCGTGGGCATCATAACCTCAACCCGTTTGAGGTTATGTGTTGCTGGACCTGTTGGTGCCGCCACGTGCTTGATCGGCGTCCTTTTTACCGCTCCAGAACGCTCTCTGCCCGTGCACGCGACGCACAACCACTTCCGCTTTTCCACGGCTTCCGGCGATTCCGTTATACCGACGCACGAAAAATGCCACCATGAGTCGCAACTATCACACGCCACAAAAGTTGCATCGTCCACTTGATCACTGCAAGCCTGGCAGCAATCCTTCCGATCCACTTCCATTTCACCTTTTTTTTACCGTTTTAAAGGCTTTTATGTTGTCACAACTTCCAAATGAATAGCACGGAGAATACTTGGTGATGGTTTTAGTTATTTATTTTCGTCCAAAACTTTAAAACGGTGCCACCTATTCCCCGTTTATCTCGCTACTGCCGGGTTGACCCATCTTTGACAGCTACCTGTCCCAACCATTGTTCTGACAGCTGTCCCTCGTACGTCAGTTCCCCAACTGTCATTTTCCTTCCTAACAAAAGGGGTAAAACGCATAAAAATAGGTAAAATACAGTATGAGAACGAGGATTTAATTTTTTTTTAAATTAAATTACGAGTAGATCCACATACTTGCCGAGACGTGTAGTTTGAAGCTTTGTTTTTAACTAACAGAACTATGTATACATCTTATATAAAAAACAACGAAATTTGCTGGTTTGTTCCTTGGTGGAATGGTCAGCACAATAAAAACATGACTTTTTATGCATGTTAATCTGTACAACTCACAGAGTTATAATATTTAAGTATGTTCTTATATGGGGTGACTTTTTTTCGCGGGGTGGCCAAAACGCGGATATTGTAGGTAATTAAAAAAAGATACATTTTGCCTCAGGAGAGCACGTTTTCTCACGCACTCCTATTAAGAGTGAAAGCGTAGATTTAATTTTTTAGTTAAAAAAGCAAAGTTTAAATCAACTTTATATGTAGATTTAAATAATCCAAATGTTCGAAACAAGAATAATTATCTCAGGATATGTGGGAAAATTTGATGGAATATAAATACATTCTCTGTGTTTATTTAAATTGACAATTTAATTTGATTTTTGAGTTTTCATTCCATAAATAATTAAAATTCCATCCAATATTTTCCGCGTATCTTGAAAATACCAATATTTTCAAGATACGCGGATTACTTCGGCCTCCATTATCTGCGTATTTCGGAAAACGTCTGTATTGAATTACGATGCAACTTTTGTCAAATGAATGGAAAAGAATGTGATAAACGTCGTCGTCGATTACGACGATCGTGCACATGTATATATATTCAACCACCATCTCGCGCAATTCATTCCGTTTCGTAACGCGGGTGAACACAACGTATTCGTAAAGAAAATCAACCAAAATGAGCATTAGAACATTGTTGCTTATTTCAATCGTAGCCACGATAGGACCGGGAATTTTAGGAGATCTGATTGAAGTAACAAATCCGTGTATTGGAGTGCCAGACGGTTACTTTGTACGTGATCTTGAGGACTGCAAAACCTACCATTACTGTCGCAATGAAACTGCTGTAACTAATAAGTGTCCTGGAGATTTCTACTACAACGAGCTGGAACAATTGTGCGATTATCAAGATAAAGTAATGTGCCACATCTGTCTGGAGAAGACGGGTGTACAGATTCTGGCACATCCTCAAAATTGCAACCAATTTATCACCTGCTCCGACGGCGCATCGTATGTCGGTCAGTGTGCAGAAGGTTATGCGTTTGATCGGTTCACTAAGGTTTGCAATCCGTTGGAGCGGGTCAATTGTCAATTGAAACACTGCCCAACGAAGGACAATCCGAATGAGATCGTATTCCTGCCAGGTGTAGAACGATGTGACGAGTACTTCATCTGCCGGGAAGGATCAGCCATACAAACGTTTTGCGCACCGGGATTGTATTGGGATGTGCCTAACCAACGCTGCGATGTAAAGGAGAACGTCAGCTGTCCTTTGTATTGATCCGTAAGGGAACCGGTTAGAGCTTTAACAATATCAATGTGTTAAATAATAATTGAAGCTATTTTAATAACTTCAATTATGCGTTATACTATATGTCTGCATCTAACAGTGAATTATGTTATCTAATTATAAAACATGTTATTTTAATGCATTCGTTAACTTACTGGTTATTTGATAACCTTTAATAAAAGCCTTTAAATGTTTTACTGTATTTACTTTTGCGTCTTAACCGTATAGTCAAACCCCCGCTACTCGACATTAAATGTAGCTTGATCTAGGTCTTATGCCCTACGATGTGTTGAAGTGATTGCTGAAGTGTTAAGTTATACATGAGCAGGATAGAAGGCTCATGAGATGAGTTCAAAGGTACATGCATCACATACATTCATCTAATTTACGGCAGGTGCTACACCTTTTGCTACACTGAAGAACTGCCTGACGACTGACTGATATCGCAGCAATTAAAATCTATTCGTTTTCATCCGGTTCTCTTCGATCTAATAAATATTTGACGCTTGAGACCGAGACAGCTAGATTGATATTCTGACCCGCTGTAAACCAATATAACGAGTATTCTTATCAACATGTTTGAGCCAATGCAAGAAAAGCTTTATCAAATTTACAATGTGGTGGTCATTTGTTTGGTTCATTGTGTAATATTAACCAATTTTAAGCCAAGCCAATCTACACTCGTTTCGGGACTGATGTGTTACATGAATGATTAGAAAGTAATTTGCTCTGTTCTGTGACGCTGAGTAAAAGTAGTGACTACAGAGGAACGATAAGATTAGCAACTTTAAGCTGCAGGAAAACAAAATCGTGTCAATAGCTCATACAAAACGATGATGTGGCAAAAGTCACTCTGTGTTGTAAATGTAGACCAGATGGGTTTAGGTGCGTAGTTCCATTCAACGAATCGGTCAATAAAAAAAACACACACACACACACACACAATAACATGTGAAGAAGGCCGATACTTTGGGGTTGGGAAGGAAAAACAACCCTAGCCGGGAAACAATGCGTTAGAAATTCATTTACACACTTCACGTTACTGATGGTGTTGTGTTGGATAAAAATTCTGGTGCACGGTGCGATCTGAAAAGGCGTTCTGAATGGATAGGAAATGGACATGTAAAGGAAATTTTTATACATCCGAAATATTGCCATTTTGACATTCTAACGCCAAAGAAAAGGGGTATATTGTTACAGATGTATGGGATTTAGTTTTAATCAAATTTACCTCCACAACGAGGATAACTCTTCCGTGAGATCGTATTTCCAAAGCTACAAAACAGTGTATGTTTGTGATCCGGGCACACGAATCAATTGTAACGCAAGTCAAAAGCACAATACTACGTATGTCTGAATTGAACCATATCGTTACTATTCAGTAATATCAGTGAAATTTGAAAAAAAAAATGAATCCTTTCAACTTTAAATTAACAAGCTTAACAAACATGAGCATAGAAGAACTGAAGAAGAATACAAATGGTTTTCGGTTCCGGTTTGTACAACGTGCTTTGAGCTATGTATACAATCTCGCCGTAATCATGGTTACATAAAGTACAACAAATTGTATATTCATTTTAAAAAGACGCTTTGGAAATCTGAGCTTAGTAGGAAACTTGTTACAAATCCAATTTAACTGCGAACAACCAGATCTTTTATTCCAGCGTTTCTGAAAGAACTATGAACACCATCATAAGTTTTTTGTTATTTGTTGATTAAAAGCAATCGATAAATTGTGCTTTAAAATTCAAACTCTTTTAATTGCTTGTGAATGTTTTTCTACAGTTTTAAGTACTTCAAATCACAGGTGGAGCAAGACCAATAAATTATTGGCCATCGGCACAGTAGAACAACACTGCTATGGAAGGAAAACCTTAAACCAATACACTTTAAACAACTAGTTCTGAAATGTTACAGCATCTGTTCATGGAATTATGGGTGGCAACTTCAAAGAACGATTACTATCGTATCAAAATAGTCAGGGCTCCGTCACTCTACACACTACAGCCGGATTACCACAATCCATGAGGAATTCTGGGAACAGAATATAAAATTATGCAATATAATTATCTTCCGTGTTGTGGACTGAAGTGGTAAAACCAATTTAGAAAGTTTCTATAGTGGTTAGGCGTGGTTGAAACTGTGTGCCAATGCAAGTTTGCTGAGATATAATTGAGATCATAATAATTAGCAGCTTGAAACAGCGCTTCATCGATGGACTCAACAACAAATCCGATGGACAGAACGTTTTATCTAAAAATGTAACTTTTTGCTGCTGTATCGTCTTCGATAAGATTATTATTTCGAATGTGTCACAGACCCAGGCGCAATAGTAATGACAATCCGTATGATTGAATGCAATCCGCAGAATCTGTGGTGCTACTTGTGTATTGTGGTGTGGCGCCTGCACTTGTGGCTCCATAATACAAATTAGTAAAGCATATTTTTGAAAATATTTCATGGACGACCCACGAATGTGTCCACGTAAGTTTTCCTACGGCATACATCTCGATCAATATTCTCCTTCTTTAGCATAAATTCTGTGCATAGTAATATTGCTAAAGCCATCATTATATCTAACCGTTTAAGTAGACAGCGAGTCATCAAATAATACAGTAAACTGCATACTAAACATACTTTTTCTTCTTCTTCTTCTTCTTCTTGGCCTGCTCAGGATTGAGCACATCGTGTCGACCTGGCCAGGCCAGGTCTGCAATCAGTTTCCAGGGAACTCGATCTAGGGCTGCAGTCCTCCATCCACGGCTGCATCCGATCTCCGACAGGTTAGACTCCACTTGATCCAGCGAACGAGCTCGCTGTGCTCCTTTACGTCTCGTGCCGAACGAATCGCTGACGAGCACCTTCTTGGTGGGGCATGAGTCCGGCATCCTCATCACGTGCCCCAGCTAACGTATCCTTCCGGCTTTGACTACCGTCAGGATATCAGCACCGCCAAACAGCACAGCTAGCTCGTGGTTCATTCTCCTTCGCCACACGCCCTGCTCGCACACACCGTCAAAGATATTCCTTAACACCCGCCGTTCGAAAATGGCGAGTGAATTGGCGTCCTCCGTCAGCATAGTCCAAGACTCGTACCTGTAGAGGACTACCGCACGTATCAAGGTGCGGTAAATCGTGCATTTTGTGTTGTTGGAGTCTTCTGGCAGTAGGCACGTTTCCCCTGAACAATGCGCCTTCGAATTTCACTGCTTACGTTGTTGTCCGAAGATACGATCGTACTAAGGTAGCAGAACTCCTTTACCACTTCGAGTTCGTCGCCGTCAGCTGATACTCTGCTTCCGAGTCGGGCTCTATGTTGTGTTTATTGATTACTACGAGGAGCTCTACAACTTTATTACATTAAGGGAAAAGATTGAATAAGAGAACAATGTTGTCGCATGCTGCAGATTGTTACGACGAGCGGGAACGATCATCCTGTCAAAGTGACAGTGACCCAATTGTCACTTTCTTAAGGTTGATACATAACACTCTATCACGGTCAGAGCCTTCGGCAACCAGGTATTTTGACTTCGTCGCATTGATGCTCAATCTAATTCTATTGGCCTCGCGGTTCAGTCGGGTGTACGCCTCGCACACCGCCATAGTTGTCCGTCCGATGATGTCGATGTCATCCGCGAAGCCAAGGAATTGGAGAGATCGGGTGAAAATCGTGCCCCGGATGTCGAAGCCCGCGCTTCGTATGACACCTTCCAGAGCGATGTTGAACAACAAACAGGAGAGTCCGTCTCCTTGCCTCAGACCCCGGTGAGATTCGAACGATTCCGACAACATGCTCGAAACTCTCATCTTGCACTGCACCTCGTCTATAGTGGCCTTTAGCAGACGTACCAGCTTCCCAGGGAATCCGTACTGCTGCATGGTGTTCCGTAGTTCGGTCCGATCTATGGTATCGTAGGCCGCCTTGAAATCAATGAACAGGTGGTGCGTAGGGATCTGGTGCTCCCGGCATTTTCGGAGGATCTGTCGTAGAGTAAAGATTTGGTCGGTTGTCGATTTGCCTCCAACAAATCCAGCTTGGTAGCTTCCGACGAAATCTATAGCAAGGGGCTCCAGTCTGCCGAAGAGTATTCGGGACAGGATCTTATAGGCAGCATTCAGGACAGGCCCGGAAGTTAGCACAATCCATCTTGTCGCCCTTTTTGTACACCGGGTGTATGACACCCAGTTTCCATTCGTGCGGTAGTTCTTCCTGATCCCAAATCGTGACAATCAGACATACTAGACATGCTAGACAAACCGACAATACAATTAATTGAGGCCCCAATTAACAGTCAAAAAAGTACGTATAAACTTCTATGTAACAGGGTTTCATCGATGGGTTTTTCTATCAAGAACACCAGCACCCGTATGTTCAGTGCTGTGACTTTGTGGCAACTCCTCGAGAGTATTTTGGGGACGATTTGCAGACAAATGCTCAACTAGATAGAGGGAAATCAACGTCTTTATCCATCCCACAATTTTAATAGTTGGTATTTCAGCAAAATGAGTTGCAATACATATGTACTGCGTGTGTGATTTCATCAAAGGACCGTACACTGAATGTCCATCGATTCCGTTTTTTTTATCTCTTCTGTACGAGAAAGAGAATATTGCATGAATAGCAAGCATTTAAGAACAATCATATCAAGATATTGGCAAAATAAATCGCTCCCTTCAAAAGATGGTGTACTACTGTTTGCATTTGTATTGGTTACATTTAATTTAACCGAATTACACATTCATCGTACCCTGTGCCATTCACCGTTGAAACCCAGATTAACCATTCACACACAACGGTGCTGCGGCTCGAACGGTGTACGTTTGTGAGTAAGCCGCAGCTTTTCATGCAACCAATTTTCTGCCATGGTCATGTGACCTTCTCATTTTGAAGCACTGTGTTTTCAGGGCGCCTGTTCAAACTGCAATGTCTTTTCCTTCATAACACAGCCCACGTTGATGGAATGGCAAAAAACAGCCAAGAATCAGGCCCACAAACTCGCAACTCTTCTTAGACGCTGTGCGTACGCTCCCGTGCAGCCAAACAAGTCATTCATTTGGAATACGAAAGAGTTATTATGGTTAGGTGGCTTTCCCGCCTCAAGAGTGCATTGTTCGACACCATACTCTCTTTAAGCAGCATGACATCCAGCATGCCTTGGGGCGCTATAGGCGGTGGGTCGCGCGGGGTTAAAAGGATTCCGGCGGATGAAGGAATGGACTACTAACGGGCCGAGCATGAACTTGCGAAGCGTAAAAACACATAAAATACAATAACAACCATATGTTGTAGTCATGCTTTTGCTGCATCTCGTTTTATTTTTTGGTCCTCTTTTGAAGATTTGTATTGGACGGTGTATGGGGAAGGATGTGATGCGGGGGACGCGTGGGCTGATCTTTCTTGTCGATTTCGAGAAAGACGTCAACAAAAACAAACTCCCCTCCTTTTGGTGGTGGTGAGTCGGCGCGTTGCTCCTGCTGGCAATTCCGGAATAGGGGAAGCCATGTTGCAATGTATGTCCCGAACCACTCCTCGTTTAATGACGAGCTTTGCTGTTTCGTGCTTCCGTGACGGTGTATCAGTTTGAACTGTCCTTTCATAGGGTCGTACACGTATGCTGGTGCATGCAGGATTTTCGATTTGGAATTGTGGGCTTAGTAGTAAGCGATGAGCCAACATGTGGTTTTGGTGGCGTGAAAATAACATTCAACCGTCGTATCGCATATCGTGATGAATGCATAAGCGATAGCATTAGTGGAATTGTACCGAGGAAGAGATGAGAAGAGCTGTTTTTTATCTCATTGTTACCATTTTTTTGCTATAGTTCACTTTTCACCACGCCGCGATGGGCCGTGTGTACTCGTTTGATTAATCCTTGAAACATCCTTGGCAACAATATAACACGTGAGCTACTGCATCAACATTATGTAGACGGAGCGACATTACCTACGGAAGCTTGAGGACTCCATTTCGTGAAGTCTTCCTCTTCTGCGTGTGCGTTTTTCATTTCGTCGTTACTACGAAGGGCTGGAAAATGTGCGATAACCGAAAACGGACGTCGCTGGTGGAATGGCATCAACATCCTGCAATGCCTCATCATATTGCTAGTGTTTGATGCTGCTGAATGGGGGAATGTTTCTCTTATCTGGAATTTCGCTTATCGTCTACCCTTTTGCTTCCCTCGGGCCATTTTAATGCATTTTCTTGAGACGAAGAAACCGGAGAGCTTAATCTGTGACCACATTGTGTTTCTGAGAGAGTATGCTGATCCGTTGGAAGATGGGATAGACTACGATTAGGGTTACTTTAATCAGGAGCTCGCGTCGTGTGACCAACAACTCAAGTGCCACATTTAAGAACATTCTACACACACACACAGGACAAAAGTAAGGGAAAAACGAAAAAGTTGCCTCTATTCTTAAGGAGCTGGAGGACGTTGGATGTGGCATATGTACATATCTATTTCTGCAAAACACAATCGCTTCGCACTTGTTCCCATTGTACGTGGCTCGTTGTTTTGTACTCGCTTTGTTTTTGGCAAACATGTCTGTCCCTCAGCCTTTGGCAGTCTGTTAAGCGGATTGGGAAACAAGTTAAGTAAAAAATAATGATTGACTGGGATGTAGCTGATGTGGACTGGAAAGCTTTTGCATGACAGTTCCACTCGTAACAACTGCTCTACCTTATGGTGTATTTTAAAGGACGATAGCGCGAAACGTTTTCAAGACAACATGACATTGCCTTGACAAAGCAGACAGGTGGCACGGACAGAATACAGGTAGCAATAGGACTGGGCTAACGAACATTGTTGCGAGTTAGAAGAAAACTTTTGACAAAACAAATGGTGAGATGATAATACTGGGTTCCGGATGCCAAATCCGATTTCAACTCTTAAATACAGCAAAATCTACAGCAACCCGAGCTAGCTGGAAGAAAGAATTCTATCCCAAGACACGCACACTACACTTCGCTTATATGTACGTACATAAAATAACCACAAAGTTGAAGTACATATTAAATGTTTGATATCGCTAATATTCTAATGCAAAGCGATTTTTTGCTACACACCACAAATCTATCGTACACAAGATATTGCTAGAAAGGAAGAAACCTATCGCTACATACCGTTCTGCTTGATAGCACCTTACGGAGGATGTGGTCAACTTTACAGCTAGATCAAAGCATAAAAGCTAACTCGCACTGGTAAAAGCCAAACTCTTGCGGCAATAGGTAAAATTATTCGCGGAGTAATGGATAAACTTTTGGCCCCTGGCCCTTGTACTGGATGTTGGATGGAAGTGCGCAAGTAAATTGTGGTTTGTACAGGAAGGGAAGATTGCGGGATGCTCCCGGGTGTTGGATTTGTTGCCATTTTTGCTCTCTCGTAACAGTTGGGATCAAACCAACGACATCAAATAGACGACACGTGCGTGTGGTAAAAAATAAAAATAGCCAAATTTTGAGCAAAATGTTTAGAGTTTTACACTCCACATTATCCAGCGTCCGTAGATCGCTCTAAGGTTTCGACATTGTTACGGCGGTACCATTTTCTGTTGCTGGTACGGGTCACCAAAGTCACCCATACATCAGCAGCAGCAGCAGCAGTAGCAGCAGCAGTGAAAGCAAATCAGGCAATAAAATGTGGAACGAGGCTAATCCACCCAAAACAGCACCGGTCGCTGACATGTGGAAGTCAGATCAAAGCGTTTCGTTGAATGAGTCGGTGATCGGCAAGAATGGCAGCAGGGATCCGCCGTTCGCTACTAGATCCGCTTTGCAAAATGGAATCGAAATGGTCGCCGAATTTGTTTGTGAGTTCGGAACAAAAATGTTACGCAGCACAGAATCAAATCAAATAATGCAAAATCTCGAACCCCTCGAAGCTTTCAGGATGGCTAGAGCATTATCTTTGTAGAGACAGGGTTCACGTATAATCCCGGGCCAAATCGGGAGGACACGGATTCCTACTGCACGCTTTACTCTGTAAAGTGTACCCCACGGCCCTGGACACGGAGCGTAAGCACATCGCTGGAGCATATTAAAACATCATACAACCAATATTAAGTTTTTCGCAGGGCAAGAATCCATGTATCGGAGACTGAAAACTCTTACCTTGCTTTCGGCTAGCCGTGAACCATGTCGATTGGATTGCAAAACGTTGTAAGTGTAGTTTATAGGATAATATTATTTTCAGCCTCACCGTACTTCTACAAGTGTCCGTACTGAAAGCGTAGTTTGGTTCGATAGGTTAGGATCGAAATACTTGGGATGAGGAACATGACTATTATACTCTTGAGATTTTTAAACACAGGACAATGCAGCAGTAACATATAAAATCAATGCTAAGGTAAAGAAATTAGTATGACTTTTAATACAAAATACAAAGCATAGAATCTTCTGCTTTAGCGTTAGTAATTTCATTATTCGAATTGAGCTTCATTATTTAATTTTAACTTTAAACACACAGTCGTCAACTGTTGCATTTTGCAGGCTTAGATAAACTTAGGCAATTATATGATATAGTAAAAGTACTGTTCTCAACAAGAGTTTCACTAAAACTCCACTATCGAAACAGAATATTCGGCTTTTACACTGAACTTCAGACGATCAAACCAACGAATAGTTCGATTTTATTTCTTCGAGTAGAATGTCATGCCAGAGATGTCTGTTTCAATATTAACTACATGAAGGAAATGCTCCACTAACCACTTTGATTCTACGCCACACAGCACAAGAAAAAGGAAGTAAAGTTGAACTGTGGTTTAATGTGACGATCGATGTAGGAAATGTGCATTTTTACGTTTTGTATTTCCACACGAGTAATTTAGGTCGTCTATCTAGCACGATGTACGGTTGGCACAAACATTCGATGTTTGTATTGGCACGACCTCCTGCAGACGTATGGACACAGTCGTGGTAAAAGTTTCTTGGCCAGATTCAGCCATAAACTTGGCCACTTGGAGACGTATCTTAAAAGCATTGAGCTTATGTTTAATGTGATCTTTTTAAAGGCTTTCAAATTGCATTTGCTAAAGTATGGAAGGTCATCGAAGCTTCTTATTCAAAGATGCGGGTAGGCAGTAAAAATAGTTATTTTATATTGATCAACTAGACGCATCGCTATTACTTAAAAGAAGAAAAATATTTACAATGCTTTCTGGTTTTTCATGGAATGTTTTCAGGGCGTTTGGGATAATTTTGACAGTCACCTACGGAGAAAGAAAAAAAACTTTATGGCAAAAATAATCATCGGGGAATTTTGTTTTGTTTTAGAAATAGTAGCTTACCATGTATTTTATTCATTTTATTCAAAATATCCGCCCTCGGCTTCTTTTACGGCCTCCACCCGTCTCCGGAACCGGGAACAAGCCCTGGCGACAGTTTCGCGGGGTAGGGCCGCGAAAACGGGCCTGAGCTCCGCCTTGGTGTTGCTGGAGGTTCTGTTGGTGTCCCGTTCCACCGCGCCCCACACGAAATAATCCATTGGATTAAGATCCGGGGAGCTGGGAGGCAACACATTCGGCGCGGTGAAGTCGTTGAAATTGGCCGCCAACCACTTTATCCTTTTGGAGGCTGTATGGCACGGAGCAGAATCCTGCTGGAACACATATGGTCTGCCGTTGGCCACTCTCGTGATCCAAGGCTTTACGACGGTGTTCAGCATGGAAATGTACCCGGTCGCGTTCAGCCTCAGCCCCTGCTCGAAAAAGTGGGGCGGCATCACGTCCCCTTCCGATGACACGCAGGAAAACACCATCACCGTCTGGGGGAACTTGGTTTGCGGCACCCGTGGCACGTCCGCCGGGCAGTAAGCCAGCCACCGGTTGTTCTGGGTGACGTATTGCTTGTTTTCCTATGCCAACTCGATCACGAGTTATAAACAAAAATGTAACTGTCAAAATTATCCCGAACGCCCTGTATACTATGATCTAAAAGTTTGGTTCAACATTACAAATTGGAATTAACACAGTCAGGACAGTACCGGACCCACGGTACGTTCACACGGCAGGAACGGAGTTCAAATCATCGTGTTTAGAGGCCCATGGCGGAATGGATATTAGGACCCAACACCATGCACTTAGTGGGGCTTTATCGAAATCCAAAGGTCTTAACGGGGGATGGATTGGTAATGAATCCCTTTCACAGAAGGTTCCCTAACCCCTGATCGGTGAAGTTCCTCTCTTCGACTCCCCACCTCGTCGCTCACCAGGGAGGCCCTCTTCCCCTGCCTCTTCCGCCCAGAGGTTAATCCGCTGCTGCCGTTTCCCGAAGTGAATGCTGACCAACCAACTACTTGGTATCAAAAAAACTTATTAAGTCATTAGATGATCTACGTGACCTTATCAGAAGGTCGTCAAGCTAATAAGAATAAGAATAAGAAAAGGAAAAATAAGAAGAAGGAGAAGAAGAAGAAGAAAAAGTAAAAGGACAGTCAGTTGGTCCAACGGTTTAAATATGTTATGGCGGTTTTTCACATGACAGGATCGATTATCAGATTCCATCTAGACTAAATTTGTAAAGAGTGTTTATGGTATTTTATATGAATATACTGTTGATGAAAAGATCTTGTCTGGAGTATTCCATTAATTATATCGATGAGAAATTAGCCGTTAAGAACAGTTTCCTATCCCAACAAGTGAATATACCCAACTTCCCCGAAAACCAAAGTGAAATCAAAGCTGACGAACGAATGATTTCAACATAACCTCCTGAGGTTGTGCCAAAACCAAATGAAGTAGACAATTATCGAACAAAAAGTCACTGAACGCTTTGCTACATACATTTTGTTAGAGATGTTATAGAAATAGAGTATGAGATGCGAGGAATGCTGACAGCATTGCAACTTTTGCTAATTGTTCCGAAGATGTAGATGTGTATCTGAATGTTTGGCAACGATGCACATATTTTTGGTTTGGTGGGTTTTTTTTTTTGTATAAGTAGTCCTTCGGTGTTATATCGGGGATGGGTTCTATTCATGCAAATATTGTAAAAATTTTGAATTAATTTATTTTAATGAACCAACCCATCTCACGTTGGGAAATGATGTGGAACACAACATCATCATCCAAAATAAAATAAAAAATCCATAATGTCGGCTCAATGTTCAACAAAGAAGGAAGAAAAAGTATCTAACTTGATGTTGAATATGGATTATAATTTTGCCACATCAACGTTCATCGTCCATATTCTAATTGAAACTGGAACGTTGGATTTCCCGAAGCTAGAAGCGCGAATACAAACTTATTTAATGAAAGGAACTCTAACCATTCCGAGCCCGATGTCGGTAACACCCAACTAACGACACACAAAAGCACTCCAAACATTCGGCTGACGCCCGTGCTCAGGATCAGAAAGCGGAAACGCTGTCTAAAGTGTGGCACCCAGTTCCGCCAACACACTAGTCACTTGGCAGGCATCAAATATTCAACCGATAGTGGAACGGTACACCGGGTCACAATCATTCCATTTACGTTTGCCTTTTGTGTGTGATCGGTGGGTTCGGTGCCAGAGTTGGTAAATCAAAGTAATTTCAATGGTATGGATGATGGCGTGCTGAAACCGTGTATTATCAACGGAAGGCGCGCTTGATATGCTTGAATGCGGTGAAAATTGTATGAGCAATCGCTGGATCGCATCGGCTAAAGAAAGGACCATGCTGGTAATCGAACGGAAGTTGCTGACATTTTCTAACGCGTGTCAAGTTGTACAAAATTCCTTTTCATTTTGTTGATGCGTTCGGTACGGTCCGGGTATCTTTCAAAAGGTTTACAATTACAAGACGATTTATTTATGAAAGAAGACTTTAGGGAGATTATATTTTATTGGACAAAAAAAAAGCTAGCTTCCTCATTTGAACACACTACTTTGAAAGGCTTAGTATTCGAAGGGGAATGCCTGAGGTGTTCAAGCAAAGAATACCGTTACATTTGTACTTACTTCGGCTTTCAAATGGTTAAACACCGCCGGAAGAATGGTACAGATGAACCGATGAACTCAAGGATGTGGTTAATGAAGTGAAAATTAACTTATATAGGCCCTAAATGTTGACCTAGAGGCGTAAGCTAAGCGTAACCCAGAGCTCTTGGTAATGTGTTTTCTGTAGCAGTGCAAGCAACAGTATGTGCCACCACCCGGTGAAGAAGTTTTATCACTCACCAATAAAGTTCCAGTGCTGTAGTTTACAGTGCAACAGGCATGTTAGCTGTGGTGGAGTTGCGATTGGTACCGCACCGAAAATTCACGTTACCAGTTTCAGCTTCATAGGTAGCCGGCACGTGTGCCGGATGTAACGATTCTGCCGGAAGGGGCCAACAGAGGACAGCAAACGATTGGATGGAGCGGGCGATCGATGTGCTGGAAAGCGCTCGAATCACAGGTGGATATGCAAATACTACCAGGCACAATCGACCGAGAAGCGGGTATAAATAGCTGCAGTAGTAGAAATTCCATTTATGTATCGTGTGATGTGCATGCTTCCCATTCGAACGATTGGTTGTGCAAATTGCCTGCTGTGACACCTACTGTTAGAATTCTTAGCTAAACCGTGAGCATATTTGAATTTTGCGCTTCCGCTTACACCAAAACGGCCCGGGCACGGCTTTAACATTGTATGTGGATTTACAAACAACTACTAATCGAGATTGTTCGATCCAGGCGCAGTGTGCAGAGTTAAATATTGCTACAAACTAGCAGGCAGTTAAGCAATATTTGTCTATCCACAAATTAATATTCAATAACACCCAACCATTATCGGGCAAAGTGCTCACCGTGTGAAAGAAAGCTACCACGGCAAAGGGCTACGGTGTACGGCGCCACAGGCGATAAAAAAACCCTTTTTCACTGTTCTAGAATTAATTTGCAACGATAAACAAAACCTTTGCTTACTCCAGCGACCATCATCCGACGGTGGGACGGGTGCATTCGAGTACCGGAACATTTCCTTCAAAAGATAATACTTTACCACTGCAAAGGAGCGATCGCGCTTCAGTAAGCGTTAGGCCATGGTGCCATTTTGAGGTGATCCAGATGCAATCCGGATGGATCCACTGGCGACACACTACAACGATCGGAAGACGTAACGCAGTCAAAAGAGAAAGTAGTCAGTGCAGCTGCAGCGCATTATAACAACACGCAATTCAATGTCAATGACAACTACCATTGTTGCTTCGTGCGTGTACTTGAACCTGGCAATGCGTAAAAATCGTGGATAAGTGCGAGTCATCGATCTTGCATGAGTCTACAATCTCTTTCCATAGCATCGCGCTACTCGGCAGGACCTTGGGCTGCAAGGGAGCTGCCGATTCGAGCGAGAGAGGGCGTCTGTGTCGTGTGGCAGGATCAAAAAGCATAAAACTAGGGGCCAACGTCGGTTGGCGGTTTAGTGTGGCGTTCGCAGTGGATCAATATCGATCGCAGTCGAGTAGCCGTTTCGGGGTTGGGCAGTGCAGTGCAAAATCGAACAGATTTCGGCGTGCAAGTGCAAGTGCCAATTAGTTGCAGAACATCATCCATCCCAGAGGTGTCGTCCTTGATTTGTAACGCAAAAAAAAAAGCGAAACATGGCGGCACAGTCGGGATGTTATGAATCCGTGACGGATTTTTATGCCAATACGGACGTTTTTCTTACCGGTGGAACAGGGTTTCTGGGGAAGGTGTTGATCGAGAAGCTGCTACGCTCCTGTCCAGACATTGGACGCATCTTTGTGCTGATGCGGAACAAGCGCGGCAAATCGATCGAGACACGCGTCACCGAACTCGTCAGTTGTCCTGTGAGTGTGTGTGTGTGTGTGGGTGGGTTACTATGAGTTCCGTGTGTAGTGTTTACTAATTTACGGGTTCGATCCGTTCTTTCCAATCTTCACACGTACAGCTGTTTGATCGGTTAAGGGAGGAAAACAAAGGGGCCTTAAATAAGGTCGTTCCCATTTTCGGAGATATTACACAGCTACGCCTGGGCATGTACGAGGAGGACATCCAGCGACTTAACAATGTGTCAGTAGCGTTTCATTTGGCCGCTAGTGTCAGATTCGATGATCCGTTAAAAGATGCTATCAAAACGAACATCTGCTCGACACAGGAGCTGTTTGAGATACTCAAATCTACAGCCACCAATCTGCGGGCCGTTGTACACGTTTCTACCGCGTACAGCAATCCGGAAAATCGTTACGTCGAGGAAAAGGTATTAAAGCAGCTCGGCCAGTTTTGTTAGCCATTTACTCACATGCTTATCGTGTGCTCTTGTCTCCGGTGGTTTTGGTTTAGCTCTACCCGCCAAAGTACGATTGGAAAAAACTCGTCCAAGCCGTCGATCGTTACGAGCCGGAAACACTGGATGCACTGATGCAAAAGTAAGTTCGCAGCAGCGTCATTTGACATGGATCCGTTGCACTCATCTAGCTTTGCTTTGATCAACTTGCCTCTTGCAGACTTTCACACGACTCACCAAACACGTACACATACACCAAAGGACTAGCGGAACAAGTATGCAACGATTACAGCAACGAGCTGCCGTTGGCCATCGTTCGTCCTTCGGTCGTGTTGTTTACTATTCAGGAGCCGATGAGCGGATGGGTGGATAATTTTAACGGGCCCACGGGAATGCTGGTCAGTGCCGGGATGGGCATTACGAGGACGGCCTACCTGCAACCGAGAAATCGTATCAACATCATCCCGGTGGACGTTGTCGTTAAGACTATCATCTTGGCCGCTTGGAAACGGGGCACCATTGAACGTACCTACGGTCCTAACCATCTGCCCATTTACAACAGTGCCGTGTCGTACGAACAGTCGTTGGAATACCAGGAAATGCTGGATCGCGGCAAAGAGTACCTTTATGCGGTGCCCTTCAGTCGTATGATCTGGGTGCCTCGGGGATATCCAACGGATTGGAAAGCTTTGTACTACTTCAATGTAAGAAAGCCGACAGCAGCTCAGTAAGTGTCTTTGTTGTCTTAAACCTGACTTGTTTTCGTTACAGCTAATTTTAACCATGCTTCTGCCATCATTTCTGTTGGATCTCCTCATCAGAATGTTAGGACACAAACCATTGTAAGTGTACATTTTACTTCAAAAAAACTGCTCAATTTTAGGATAAAAAACTTCCACTCATCTCTTTCTCGTTCTTTTTCACTCAATAGTTTAATGAAATTACAGTGCAGAATTTATAGTTCCGAAGTCTCGCTACGTTACTTTGTCAGGCATGAGTGGGAATTCGTGACAAAGCAGACAGATAATTTAATCGATTTACTAGACGAGAAAGATCGGTAAGTGCACTCGGACTGCCAACAGGCGGTGCTAGTTTTGAATGCAAATTCTGCTCCAGAATTGTTCGCTATTGCATTTGCTATTAACATTCCACTGACATTGACATTGACTTGCATTGATAGGAGCACCTTCGGATGGTACATGCCGAGGAAACTGACTGGCAAATATCTCGAGAACGCGTACATCACCATCAGACGCTACCTGATGAAGGATCCGGACGAGACGATTCCGTATGCCAAACGAAAGCTAGCACGTATGGTACTCGTCGATCGTATCATTCAGATTATCGCTTGCTGCTTAACGCTGGTGGCCATTTGTAGGGCAATGTTTGCTGGAAGTTTGTAGTGCTGCAATAAACATTACGAGTTGTTCCGGTTTTCGTTGTAAATTTTGGGGTCTAACTTCATTCCGAATGTAATGGTACGGCACGCTGATGGAATGCCGTGTTCATAATGTTAAAAAAGGTAAAAAAGAAACGTACCTGCTTGTCTTGCTGCAGTGTCAACGTTCGAATTCCTCTGCCTTTCCAAGCGGACGCGTGACGACTCCCACAGAAGGGATGAAATAACTCAAGGTTTCCGGGCCTTAAGCTGCAAGGGCAATGGCATGCTTTGTTTATTGCCTTGTCCTAGGTCGCGAATTGCACCATCGTCCGTCTGCAAGCGGTCCTATTCTTCACCTTGATGGCATGAAGATTATACGACAAACAAAATCCTTTCACCATTCACCTTCAATTTGGTCTGCAAGTTCCTGCGATGCAATCGGTACTGCGTTGCGAGTACAGTGCAATTGCTTTATTTGTTGTTTTGATGTGGAACGATGGGCGCCGCCGGACCCGTGGGGAAAAGGGATCGCGACTTCATAATCTTTAACGGCTCTGGTATTATTTGCCGGTTCTGGGAACAATGGTTGATAAATTTATTTGTTTTGTCTCTAGCGTTTCAGTGGAATCATCATGTTGCTATTACTACTGATGAATTATACTGAATTATCCTTCTGATTACACTGAAAGCATTTATTGCATTATTTTTATTTTATTTTTTTTATTTTTAATTAGTTATGACAGTCCAGTGCCGCATTGTCAATATCGCTTGTGTTGAAATTTTTTTATAATCATATTGATAAGGCATTTCCTCCTTATTCTTTGCCTTATCCCGGGCATACTCGGTTAATATTGCATTAAAATATTAATAGTAAAATATTTTCTATGAATGTTGGCCAAAAATCATTATAAACTCTTGATTCATGTCATTCCAAATTGTAGACAAAAAAATGATGTTTTCATTCGATTTTGAGATTTTCTTAACTAGCGCATTTTTCGAAAGAATTCTTTTTAATATGAACTGGGTTGACAAATTGGTAGTCGCACCAGTCTTTCACACTTTCACCAGTCTTTCGTCACACGGCAGGACCGGAGTTCAAATTCCATCCGGACCGTTCGCTCGTAGTGACGACTGACCATGAAACTACATGGTGTCAAAAAGTCGCGCAAGCCATCCTATAGTCGTAAAGGCAAGAAAAAGCAGTAATAATAGGTAGGATATTGAATGTCGTGTAGAGTCCGAATTCCGGACTATTTCCCGAACGCAGAACTGATTCTCCATCTGCAGAACTGGTAACATTGGTGTGATGTCAAAACTGGAAAAGAAGCCAACCGTTATAAACGTTTTAACTTCCAAATGAACTGATATTTTTAAAAGATTCCGTACATGTATTCGAATAATTACTTGTTGGACATGCATTATTCGTTTTCGAACTTATGTGGCAAACAAATCCAACGGCTGATTGAATGACTGATTTAAAAAAAAATGCCTGGTACTAGAACCCAGCACTAGATGGCGCTACATTTCTTTTTCAAATAAATCGTACTTGTTTGTATGAGCAACGCCTTTACAGGGTATATATAGTAAGTTACTGCTAAACGAGAAAAACTTTCGTGAATACTGCACTTGAGTCTGTTGGCATGCATCCTATGCTAAGTCTATTTTACATGAAAAATTCTCTATAGTTTATTCTGTGAAATATTAAAACTGAATATTCAAATTCGAACAGGTAGTCAAAGGCACTCACAAACATTCCACATCCGCAATAATTTTGTATTAGTATAAACCACTTGTTGTATACAGTAAAGAGGCACATGTAATCTCAGCCCTACATTCGTAGGATTACAGTAAAAGTTTTTTCAAAGGCACAAATATTCAACTTTTAGATCTGACGGCAACATTTCAAATAAATTAGTTTAAACTGAATGACTCGCTTTATACGGATTTGTGATATATTTCACTAAAGCTACAAGAAGTTTTTTTTAAGCGAGTTGTACTCTCGTTTACTCTATGAGTGTCAGATGTATTTGTGGTTCGTCTTAAATGCTGTGCAACCCGTTTACAATAAAAGAAGGAAATAAATGTCTCGTTGCTGGCATTAGGCCAACCTTCTTATTTGTCTTCATGTAGGAAATGTTTCCCTTGGCTTTACGTCATTCCTGCATTATAAATAAGCACCGGTTGGATGGAGAACATGTGTAAAAACGTCACTGGTACAAAACATAATGCACAAACCGGGAACAGATTTTATCCCAGCCGAAATGCTTGGTGAGATTTCAACTAATGATGTTATCGTTTTATCGTGGGCTGTACTGGAACATTGCAGCTTTAGACATCTATTCCATGTCGTTTCCAACTTTACAAATTGACCGCCTGCCCAAGTCGCTTGTGCGTAAGTTCTGCGTGAGGCAACGTGTTACGCACGGTCGTGAGGTTTTGTGGGTTCGCGTAAATATCTGCGGTAAGCTCCTCGACCGAGATTTCTTTGTCCGCCTTGGCCAGTTTAGTTGCCGTGTCCACCTCACCCCGAATCTTGCCTTCAATCTCCTTCAGCTCTTCCACCGTGGCCAGCTCGGTGGTCAAAATCTTTTCGCGTAGCGAAGTGATTGGATCCCTCGTTTGTCTTACTTCAGCAATTTCGTCGCGCGATCGGTAGCTTGTGCCAGGATCGGACATCGAATGTCCCGAGTAACGATACGTGGCCGTTTCCATTAGAATAGGGCCCTTGCCGGAGGAAGTATGCTCTAGGGCAAAGCGGGTGGCTTCACGAACGGCCAAAACATCCATACCATCGACCCAAATACCGGGAACAAAGTCTCCTCGTGTGTAGTAGTTGGTGTTGGCTGAGGCACGCTCAACACTGGTACCCATTCCGTAGCCGTTGTTTTCGCAGACGAAAATGCAAGGCGTGTTCCACAGTTTAGCCATATTGTAAACCTCAAACAGTTGGCCTTGGTTGGCAGCACCGTCACCGTACAGCGCGATACATGCTCCCTTGGTTCCGTTGTACTTGGCCGCGAACCCGATTCCTACGCCAAGTGGTACCTGAGCTCCTACAATGCCGTTGCCGCCGTAGAAGTTTTTACCGTACATGTGCATACTACCACCCTTGCCACGAGCACAGCCACTGCTTCGGCCAGTTAGTTCCGATAGAACGGCCTGTGGGGACACACCCATCAGATACGTCCATCCGTGGCAACGGTATGCGGTGATGCAGGAATCTTCCGGTCGCATGGCGGCACGCATTCCAACAGCACACGCCTCTTGGCCAGAGTACAGATGACAGAAGCCTCTGATCACCTTTTCCTTGTACAGATTTCCGGCAGCCGTTTCCATGCGTCTTATCATGTACATCTGGCCGTAGTATTTTAGCGCATCCTCCTTGGTGAGAGTCACCTTAGTCGATGGACCTTCTTCAAGGTTATGCAGCTTGAAAGCCTGATACGTCGATAAGGTTGGATAGGGCACCATGCATGGAATACACGTACACACGGATAAAAACAACGGAAATATGTTAAATACAGTCATTAACGTTTACAGATTTTTTTTTGTTAATATATTCTATCTAATTGAAACCCATTTTATGACGTCACAATCACAGGATTGTATGATTGCGGTTAGTTTATAATGGAAGGTACAATAAACTATTGCACGTAAACATAAAAAGTGCATAACACGTTTATAATCTAGGAATGCAGTTTATACGCGTTACTAAACACCGCAGTATTCCGTGATGCGGTCACATCGCAGCTGATAACGAACGACCTTGATAGGTTAACATGACCGGTACAAGAACACGCGAACGGTAACGGTAGTAGGTGATTTCGTTAATGAATGAACTAGCAAGATCTATTAGTTTTTAGCAACTATACACTGAACAAGGATACTTACCCGAGTCTCAAACGTAGCTTCGGAAGCAAATCCATTTTGCTGCTGGCTTGAAAGAGGTTTCTACAAAGAAATAATAAAGAAAAGAAAGAAGTGATTGTACGTGTATGTAAATTCCACAATTTAATATGTTAGACAGCTTTTACAAACACGCTTTTATCAGTTAAACGATTCTAACCACTTCATTTTCAACCCCACTGGATCGATTCGGGTTCCTCGGTTTGATCGCTTCCGTAGCAGCGGCAGCCGCTTTACTTGACCGGAAGATTGTGTTCACCCATTTAGAGATTCCCATATTGACGCGTGGAACGCTTATCGATCGGGATTTACTTCGTTCGTGGTCCTTTGCACCATTAACACCACAGAACCATGGATATTACTTCTTGTTCTTGTTCACTTTTGCATATCCTTTCGATGGTTCATTATGCAATCACTTAGCGCAAGACACGAAGGAGGTGGAGGAGAATGATATCACGGAGTTGTTGGCAGATATTGAGCAAACAGCAACACTTCCAGCGCAGGTGAATCGAACGTTCCGCCACTAAAACTGTGGCACGCTACATTTTTCGTTAGTTTTCACCGGTATTACTCACCAATTTGCCAAACAAACTACGCTGGCCAATCGATTTTGCTACGTTTGAGAGCATATTTTAGCGGTGAAAATGTTATGAATGATTTTCGCAACAATAAAAATACACAACGGGAAAGACTTTGACGTTTTGCTACTCACTTTGACAGTGGGGACCGGATTGTCAACGGTGGCTGACAGCGGTACGTGCATGGCGGGTAAATATAATTTAAATTTAATCGTTGATGATTTCGGATTTTTTGTTATCGTTTTTTGCAAACAAGTTTTAGTGGTAATTTCACTAAAAATAAAATAGACAAGAGGTAATAAGACTTAGAAAATAAAGTGACTGTCAATTATATAATAAATTACGCAACAGGTAATTGTACAATGAATTATACAACATGAGATTGTAAATCCAATTTTCAACATGTGGAACATTACGGAAACTCGTTCCTCTCGTTCCTATTAGTCTCTTTTTCAGATACTAATGAAATTATGGCTCAACCGCATTAGATCATAAAATAAGACCATTCATCAATTTTAAATTTCAAACAAAACACTCTTTATAGTTTTGGGCAATCCTTCTCTACATTTTTCAAATCCAGGACTTGTTAGGTATGCTCCAACTCAGCAAATCAGCTTTTTTATTCCGATAGAATGCGCAGGCCGGTATTGCTTACAACTAATTTACACATAAAACTTGTTTTACATTGGTTGGGGCACATTTCCTCTTCCGAATCTTAAAAGGGCGCCGTGCTCGGTAGACTGAGCGTTTTAAAAAGTGGACTTAAAAGATGTCTATATTTTTGGCGGTTATTGTATGCATATCGTTGCAAATCCATTCAACAGAGAACTGTGTAGGGACCAAAGCAGTAACTGCACCAGTCTTTACACGATAGGACAGGATATCGAATCCCGTCCGAACCGATTCCCTGTACATACGGCTGACTATCGAGATGCTAGTGAAACACAGTCAAGGCTAGACAAACTAGTAAAAGCCGTCGAAAATTTTACAAGGTTGTTAGAGCAAAGAAAGAAAAATCCAAGAAGTAAAATCACTACGCGCTTTCACGAATGCTTAAGATACTAAAAGCAAATTTGTTTCTCTTTATTTAATTAAAATCATTTTAATACTTTGGGAAAAACATTTAATCGTATACTGTTTGTTTGCGGAGATTTCGGATGGTAATTTGCTGCGTTATAGTTACCAAGTGGGGTCGTCGTGTTTAGTGAGGAAAGTGGAAGAGGGATTTATTATCTAAATTTGCCCTATTTATAATTTTCTAAGTGTCACTCATGCCATTGACACTCATTCTCTACTCACTTAAGTGAACTCACTACTCACTTGACGAATTGCTGTTCGTCACATTTCTGCCTCACCGTTGTGCGTGAACATATTCCCTCCCAAAGACGAAATGTCATCGAAAAACGTAAACAAATAAATGTGCTAGTGCATGTGACGAAAAATTAGTAGCAAATTACTGTGATGAAAAATTTTGTAAAGTATTCCGCTGTGCTACGAGCGTGAGCTGAAAGTCCCCGTGATGTGACCAACAGGGGCTGTGTTGGGCTCGAGCATGAACCAGTCTTCAAGGTAGTATGCAAAACAAGAGCAGCGCTTTTATCCTTGTCCTTTTCTTGTTGACGACACCCGAATACCCAATATTGCCAGCATCGATCATCTACCGAACCATCGGGATCCTCAGGAAATGTATACAATTTTATGTTTAAATGGAGTAAGGGCACATACCATTTACTGATAAAGTCAAAATAGTTCGTAACAGTTCTTCGACTGTTGTAGATAAGCTGGGACATAGGATCATCCAAATTGGTCATCAGCAAACGGACAGCGGAATCGTTTGTGGTTTTCAATCCAATGACGAGCTCGAAGCGCAACAGAAGATGCGGATGAGGCTGCAACTCGGCAGTGAGCTCGTCGCTTACAGGAGAGCCTTTCGTAAGAATACGTGGCAGCACATCAGTTTCCAGTTTTCCATTGAAGCATGCAGGGGTATTCTTCATGTCGAGTAGATCAGGTGGCGGATGATGTGATCTACATTCTACCAAACATCACAGCAGTTCACAGCTGCGTTTGTTGCAGTGGAACTAGTGTTGTGTGTGCAGGACAGTTTTTCGCGTTTTAAACTTCCAGCCTCGCAATTTGGTGCTTGCGTTCGTAGACGCGTATCTAGCCTGACGCACAGAGGTCAATATCCTTGGCTGAGTTAGGTCCTGAGCTTGTGACGTCACACAACTTGTAAACACCAATGGAGGCGCATGAGTGCCGGTGTTGGTTTGCGCCCTCAGCCCTTAGCATAAACGTTGTTTTGCCAGCAGCTGAGCTTCTAGGCGAATCAATCGAGTTCCGATGCATTCCAAGTGCATTGTGAACAGTGTATCTACGTGATGCTGTGTGTTTCGCCAAACAATGCACAAAAAACGAAATTACACAGGCGAGAAACGGGTAACACAGGCAATAAAACAGCGAAACAATCGAAGCTCGCTATTTAAACTAGAAGTTCGAACTATCCTGGTCACGGCACTAATGTTTGTTCGCGGAGGTTTCGGATGGTAATTCGCTGCGTTATAGTTACCAAGTGTAGTCGTCGTGTTTAGTGTTGAAAGTGCAAGAGGGATTTATTATCTAAATTTACCCTATTTATAATTTTCTTAGTGTCATTCATGCCAGTGACACTTATTCACTACTCACTTGAGTGAACTCACTACTCACTTGACGAATTGCTCTTCTTCAAGTTTCTGTCTCATCGTTGTGCGTGAACATATACAATAGTAAACTTTACAAGATGCTTCTATTTCCTTCAATATGTTCAATATCTTTCGATTCTCCATACATTCCCTGCGTATCATTCGTATACCTTAGACGTTTTTAATCCTTCCATTTGGGGAATGCTCATGCTTACGATGCTTTCGACCCAATGAAAAATGTCCCGTGATTTACGGAAAGGTTAATGTTACATTTTCAAATGTGCATTGTGGAGCTTTCTAGTAAAAAATATTGCCGAAAAGTATATGACGGATAACTTCGAAATTACTGCCACGCGAATCCACGGTGTTCATATCTTCCATTTATTTTTATACAATGTTCCACCCACCACAAAGCCTCGCTTTGCTAAATTTGCTTGACGAATGAATGCTGAGACAAGTGGATCGACATTATGCTAACCAAACAGCCCAAACATGTACCTTCTAGGTTTCGGGATACGCTTTTCTTCATCGACCAAATATCGGGACTCCATGCTACGAAACCAATTACTGTTGGCGTACAGTTTGTCCTTGAAGGATTCTGCAATTGAAGCATAGTCAAATAAAAACGGTTCCATCCTACCTCCACCCCGATGGAGGCAATTAGCTTACCGTGAAGTTCCTGGAACGTTCCGGCAGTGCCACCATACTCATTTGGAAGGCTCTCAACAGGTACGACTTTTCGAAGCGTATCGATGTCTACATGCATATTGATCATCTCCTGCACATCTTTGCGCAAAAATGGGCGCATAAGAAACATGATTCGATTCATAAACGGTACCACGTTTACGAAGTGAATTTGCTTGAGTCGAATTGGCAATGCTTCCTGCACGTAAAACATGTGTTTCTTTGACGCTCCCATGTTCAGCTTGGTCATGTGGCCCAGATGCATCCCCTGCATATCCGTTAGCATAATGTGCCCGTTTGCATTGCCTTCCAGCTTTACCCACAGATCGAGACACATGGTCATGCTGGGAAACGAAACGTTTTTGGGAAACGGGAAGGAACCCATTAGCAAACCTGTGAATGCTTTATACGGTTACAACAGTTGGAATACAAACAGCTTTAGAATCTGCGGGTGATTGAATTCGGAAGCGTCGGTGATGAGCAAGCGTGTGTACACCATTTTATAGCCTTCCTTCGTTTCACCTGGCAGCGTGGTAAACATCCTGTAGGAATGTAGATATTCAATGATGTATTTAGATAGGAAGTGAAAACTTCAGAATAGATCAAGCTTGGTAGATTTACAGTAAGACATTGTGCAACAACCATTTATCGAAGATATCGCTGTTAAACGAGCATTATTATCCAGTTTGTTGAAGGCATTTTAACAAATTTCCATTCCACGTATATTACGCTTGCATAAAAAAATTTGCCCTCACTCCCTCAGGTCACGGACGAATGTGGTAGATGGTGCTTTGTTGTACCCATTAAATATTTCTAACCTTAACCGTCGACCTTGCGAGACAATTAGGGTCTAGTTAAGGAGGAGTGGCATTTCGTACATCCCACACACGTGGGTAGTTCTGCCAGTATGAAGATTCTATCCATGGTACAGCCACAGTTACTAAAGACTTCGTAACGGATATAACGGTTTTAAACAATCGCTTATAGAAGGCTAGAGTATGGCAAGATATGGTTATAAGGTATTGGAAATCAAACAGCCCCAAACCGACCAAGCAAACAGCGGATTGTCACATCAAATGTTGCCTCCACACGTTGTTGAACCGCTTCGCTTATGTTTACTTTAACACACCCTTACGATAGTGTACGTGAGATCTTAGAAATCAAGCACATTGTTCGATAACGCTGTAGCAATTATTGTGCTTGATGTTCAAGCATTCACCAGCACCAGCACCACTATACACGCAGATTGCAAGATTGGCGTGATACAATATTTACACGGCAGACCCGCGGAAAGCATAACTGCGCGTTTTTGCGTACAATCGCGGCAAAACGCTGCAAAACGAAAGCTAAAAAGACACGTCGCCCATGGAATGTGAGCGTGGCACTTAAATAATTACACTATCGCTATATAATATTCACATGATTCTGAGTGCCGTTTGTAGCGCATCGTTAAACACGTCCCGGTCTGTAAAACATTCCCGATGGCTCGTCCGCAGCGTGTAATAGTTCTCGATAGTGCGCTGGGTCGCTTCTTCGTTGCCATAGTTGGCATGCAGAAATAGAGCTATTTCGTGATCTGCTAAAATGTAAGAAAACGAGCTTGTTAATCGTTGAAAATTTTGTTCTTTTAAACCAAATACCTCTTGGAACTTAGCGTTAGCTTACCTTGAAGTTGTGGTAGATGCTCTTGGGTGGACAACCACTGTTTGATCTTTTCGATGCTCTCCCGATCGACCGAAGGCCACCGCGCTAGCTCATTATTTCCCCCACTGTCCATTGCGTGTGTGGCGCGAACGCGAGATTTACGATCTGTTTCCAGCGACGGCTTAATGTAATATGCTGAACAAATGCTATACAATGATCCGATGACCACGGCATCGACGTCATCATCTGTAGTAGTGCGATGAGATGGCAAGATTGATGGCGAAGGCGCATACTATGAGTACACTTGTGCTCGAAGCGTTGGCTTATCGCTGCCGGTTGGAGCATTGTTTCTGCTGGGAATGGGATGATTGTTGAATTTATCGGTCACAGTACGCTTCGATGCGTTGGGGACACGACTGATCGAAGCTAACCATTAGGCGGTTGGAATGCGTTATTATCAGACGATGATACGATTCATTCTGACTCTCTAGGATAGGTGCTCGGATGTTAAGAATTAAGATTAGTCAATGATTTACATTCTTTTACAAGCTATCGTACAGCTTCACTTTCAAGCTAAGGATATTCCAATAAACCCCATGCTGTTCTTCTGAAATCAGTATATCCTCTACTCTTCTAGTCCTCCGAAGCGTTGTGCAACGGTAAAGGTTTTATTGTAGATTTATGATTCCAAAACGTCACTATGCGTCTCAAATGCACGTAACCCCAATGCTGCTTAGCTGCTCGTGCTGGAACAGTGATTACTTCACAATTGGGATGTTCTAGGCAAAAGTATTGCAACGAACGACATGGGACAAAGGGCGAACTTTCGGTCGCTCGCTCGCTCGCTCACTTTCATGTGCAGCGTAATTGTACTTTATGCAACATAGAATATCCGCTCAGTGCATGAAAATGGATACTACATGATGTGGAAGCTAGACCTGCGACACACTAGACTGGGCTTGCACACACACACTTTTACGCTTCCCATGAGAACAGGTGGTCGGCGAACTTTAAAGGAAAAACTACACAAAGGAAGTTTTTTTTTTTTCGGGAAAGTTATTCCACAACTATCCTCCAAAGACAAATTAAGCTTACAGAAAAGGAAGATTGGCGTACTGTTGGAGTTCATGTGTTGGAGCGTACAACCGTCGGGTCGCACGTCGTAATGTAAAAAGCAACAAATAGAAGAAAAAAAGCTCCCCCATGTGTATACACACACACACACACAAACACCGTCCAAAATATCGTCTTTAAGCCTGTAACCATTCGCTGTTGGCGTACAAGTTAAGGAGAAAGCGTTTTGCTCAGCTGTCAAAATCAGACTGCTGCAAAGTTGGCACACTTGAGAATCTCCGGCAGTTATGCCTGCGTTTTACTTAATCACACAATGGATTTCTATCTTAGCTAACTTTCATTTAAGACGCATTGACGACACTCGAGGGGACGAATTTCATAACTTTCGTGTGGTGTGCGGCTCATAATGCTGTTCGGCATGCCTATGATTGGGAGGAGTGCTATGATCAACGTGCGTTACGTTCATGGAATATAATTTCTAATTACGTTAAAACAACATTTTACAACGCTTAGAGCAGCTTACAGCAATTTAAATTGGAAGTTTGGGTGATTCGCATTGTGGAACTTTACATTTGGATAACAAAAATTATAAAATTATATTGAAGTTTTAGATGGTTTTTTACATACTGCTACGGATATCAGAAAACAGTACAACAACACATCGTGCAAAATGCTTGATTAACGACTAATTTTAGTTTCATAGGCTAATTTATGTTGCGGTACTTTGCAAAAAGTGTTAAAAACTCAAAGTCGTACGATAATATAATACAAATAATCATTATTCTAAATTAGAAAATGTAAACAAGTTGTTATCACTAACAGTTTTCATCTTACTTCCTTTGCCAAACTTTGTGATGCAGCATTGCTGGCTAAAGCCTGAAACTCTGGCATCTATCACAACTGAGGCGGTAAATGCGAATCTTTTCAAAACATGCTATTTGTGCTAAACTATGCTATTTTATATTAGGATTGTTTAATTTCTGTTACAGCCGTTCGATAATTTGGCAGAAAAAGGAAAAAAAAGAACTTCTTGTCTTCAAGGTTTTTGAATAAATCAATCAGTTTTTAGAATAAATGGCCAATCAAACTCAATGATAACAAACGATCACACTCAATTTAAATCAATATTCAAACAATTTTCCCGAGATAATGGGAAATTTTCTTCTTCTTCTTCTTGTCTTAACGACCTCTAAGTTCATGCCAGCCATCGAAATGGCTTACTAGACTGCCGATACCACGTAGTTGAATAGTCAGTCCTCGCTACGGGGGGACGGCCCGGATGGGATTTGAACCCCGGTCCTACCGTTTGAAGACCGGCGCCGCTGTCGTCTACACCACCGGGGCCGCCCCATAATGGGAATTATAAGACTAATACTAATTATGAATACGTAATCATTTAATTAGAAAGTATCGTAAAGTAACATCAAAGTAAAAAGCAATAACGAGTGTCGGTGCTATCCGTTTAATCCATTCTTAAGTTAACAGTTTCGAGAATTGACATATAATACACTATTAAATAAATAAATAATCATGCAACGTTACTATTTTTGGTGTATGGCCCAGTAATTGACAAATGATCACAAGGGCGATACCAAAAATATAGGAACAGGACGGTACAATAGGAAATAAGAAAAGCTTTGGAAAGGCGTGATTATACTTTCCTAGAAATAAAATAATGCTTTCTGAATAGCTCACTTGTACTCAGTCGCTATTTGTGTAATGATTTGAATGTTTTCCGCGAATATATTTTCTGTGTTTGGGTGGATAAAACATTAATAATACAAATCCATAAAAAACTATCTGACAGAAAATAAATCGATTTGAAAAGGTGGCGTTACATACATGAACCATGTTACATCAATTTATTACAACTAATGTGCCTACAAAATGTATTTTCAATTTCTTCAGTGATTTTGAAATAATAATCTTTTCGCAGCCAATATCCCAAAGATATAAATCATACCTAGACTACATCGTTTAAGGGAAAAACCATTTAAGAGGGTGTTACCTAACTAGCATAAAGTCTGTACGGAACATCCTCTAAGATTTAGGTCAACCAAACTGATGCAAAAACAGCAATTAAAATTATTGTACCTACTGACCCACTAACCAGCTCTTTACACATACACAATTTTTCAGAAACAAAAATGCCAGACTCAGCTACTCCAGTTTCCCCCGGGTCGGTTCGTCGGGCGATAGGTTAGTTTTGAAAACCGAACGTTTGACGGAATTTAAACATTTACCATTTTGCGACAAAGTGCATGCTTACCTGCGCTTGCAGTGTTGAGCATATTTAGCTTGACGTGTTTTTTTTTTTTTTTCAGCAACAGACGGCCTACCCCATTCGGTAGCCCTTTATTTTTAACGGACTTTTTGTTTGCTACCCTCGCGCCATGTCAACGCCTTGGAGTGTGTAGAAGAAAAAAAAAGAAATCAACGCGAGCTTCCTTTAAGTTAAAGGTAAAAACGTTTACAAAAACATTAGGCAGAAGCAGTACACAATTTGCAACCGGTAGCAGTTTTAGCACCAAATGGCTCCGTTTGGTGTACCCCGGGGCGAACTAATGTGCGTTCTGTGGCGTGTGTGGCGCTACCTTGGGGAAACCGGCCAACGGTCGAAACGGCTGTACTAGAGTGTACCGGTCATCAGTTTTACCCGCCCGGTACCCGTGCCGCTCGCTTCGGAGGACAGCTTGAACCGAGCCATCTGGGTAGTCTACACATCGAAAATGGTTTGATATATAAGTTGAGGAAAAATTATGCTTAGGCTATCAGTTGACGGTTGACCACCCTTTCTTCAGCACATCGATCGGTAACGAAAGTGTGCTGGTGATGCAGTAGTTACTTTTGCTCTGGAGTGGTAAGAAATCAGTGCTGTGTGTGTGCTCTCGTTTGTGTTGGCAGGATGATCAGGAATCCGAATCGTGTTGTTGTTGACCGTTCCGGCTCACGGCTTAGGGCGAATGTCGGAGTAGTCGCTTGTGGTAGAATAGACAAAAAGTGACTAGACCGAACACTCGTATCCTAAATCGTCGAGAAATCAACAATTGCGAGTGTGAAACTTCGCCCCCGCCCAATCGGTATCGTGTGTAGCAAAAGGGACAGGACAGCGTGCAAGAAAGTATCAAGTGTTTGAAGTCTGAAGGAACTCCCGGTGTGATATGTGACACAGTAAAGCGTAATCGCCCATATCACAGCAGCAGTTACCTACTAACTTTGCACTTTCAGGCTTCGATGGAATCACGGGTTAGGCGCAAGTAGGGTAGTGCAATGGTGTGCAGCACGGTTATGGCTGCTAGAGCAGAACGAGGCAACATTAGGGCGTCTATATTGAAGGAACTTCTGCTGTGATCTGAGTTATAGATCATATCACAGTAGTTGTACTTTAATGTCGATGTATCCGTTAGCAGCGAGGATCGTGGGCTCAAATCTGTGCATTGCAAGTGATTTTTGTGCAACAACGACCGCATGCGTTATGCGACTAACTTCGTTCAGGTGATGTTCATGTGCAAGATTTCATCACTGGGCAAAGTTTGTCGCATAAACAATTTCATTAGCTTCAGCGGGTGCCAGCACGGTAATAATCTACCAAGAAACCACGTCCTTCTTTATCCAATAAAGCTTTTTATATATTGTTGTACAATTAATTATGAGTCTCCTTCACTTAATGAACCCTTGACAGAGGTATCCGAAAACAATGCCACGCTAAAGGAATTGAGCTTCTGCCCTCCATTCATTTCGCAATGTTTGCCAACAGATTGATTATGTCTCCGAGAACTAGTAGAAGGTACTTGCGTGGTGTTCAGCATCAAGTATAGGTGCGCACTCCGCACTAACAGGATAGTGTTAAAGGTTAGGCGGAGTCGATGTCAAATTACAGGAACCGATTGTTGTTGCGCTCCGTGTTGCCAAACAATACAGCCGATCCGTGCAGTACGTGAGTGCTTAGGTGACTGGTATACTGGAGCCGATTGGCGGCTAATTTCGTATGCAAAACCAATTTCCTTTTCCCGTCCCGTTACCGCCTATGGCAGCGGATGCGAAGCGAACATACGATGAACGTCTCGTTAATGTTGTTGGCGGCGCGATACTAATTTACTTCTAACTCAATAAGCACCCCGCTAGTCACGACACTGTGGGGATTGCGGAGAGGGGATAAGGGCTCCAGCAACAGGTGTGCAAGAGCAAAGGGTGCAGTCATTGCACTTGCGAGAAGCGAGATCCCGCCACATCCTCTGCTAATGGTGGTGGCCAGGTTTTGTCGTATGAATATTTCTTTCTGCTGCATGCAATTTCCATCACAACAGCCGATTGTTGGCCATGTGGTCACAGGCAGAAGAGCTCACATGCTGTTCCGTTTCCCGCCACTATCGAAGATGCAGCAAGCAACGCCAAGTGAACGCTTTCATTCATCGGCGGCCAGCCTTACCAACAACCGGCACGGCTAGGGAGGAGAAATTGTGGTGAGCATGCGTACGACGATCGGGTTGTAATCTCGTTCGTCGCAATTGGATGCTGGTGCCTTTGGTGTCGCTTGTACAGCGGTCATGGTTTCAGTTTCGTGACAGCAGTCCAAGCGGGTGGAGGCTATCACCAAACCGTATACCTTTCACGCATCGTGCATTTCGCGCCGTGCGTGCTGCAAAACCGTTAAAATACCTACGTTCGAATTCGAGGCCTAAGGAATTCGAACCGAACCGAGGATTGTGTGCAGCGTTTAATTTGCATTGATTAAAACGGTGCCAGAGGCTAGTCTCTGCTAGCGCCTTCTGATCACGTTTCGAATTAGCAACTGCACGTTCGTCGAATCAATCATGTGTGAAGTGCATCTGATTTGTGCAAGCAGAGAAAGAAGCCAAATTTTCAACGGCGAAAATTGTGTTCTGCTCCATGCGTCTGTGTGCAGTCGAGTGTGTGCATTGTGCTAGTTGTTAAGATTGCAGTGTTTGATGATTGTTCGCTGTGTTTAGCAAACTAATAGCTATCCTATGGCCAGGATAACACGTTGGATGTAGTCGTGGTTTATATGTGTGTGTGTGCAGGGGTGCTCGCGCCATGTCAACCAGTGCACTTGCAGTACATAATGGCATTGTCCTTGATAATTACGTGTGCGGCGACACTGAATTACAGTAGACAGATGAGAGTAATTTGTATGTGCAGTAGCAAGTTGTTGATTTTTTACTAAGTGCATTAAATACAAACAACGTGCAGAGTCGTTTATCGACATACACACTAAGGAGCGTTAGAGAGGTACGTGTGTTTAAAATATTTTTAAAACACTTTTTTTTTTTAATTTTGCAATTTGTACTTCAAATTATTCCCCACAATACCAAACATTTGCGGGGAGTTCTCTCTAAGTAGGTTTTACAGCAGAGCAAAGTTAGATTTTATTTATATTTCCAATAAAGCATTCAATGTTCATATTTATTTAAGAGGATAAAAGGGATAAATTGCCAATTTATAGAATTATGCAGTCGATGAAGCACAAAATACAGACCCACGCTCGGATTTCAGCTTACGCTGATTTCTTTGATGGTTTCAAAGGAAAGCCAAAAGTTTGAAGCTTTCGCAAATCGGAAAATGGAAAACTTTTATTCCGTTTTTCTGCTGCTTTCGCTACCCGCTTTGTGCCGAGCGCCCTCAAGCAGCTCAACCACTCCAAACTCGAGCTCGATTTGGGCAAATGGGTTGACTTATCGCTTGATTTGATTATTGTACAAACAGTCGTGGATGTGTACATAAATATTGCGCCACTTACACTCTAATTGAAATTGAATGTTTCGCGGCCGAGATGAAAATATATCTATCATTTGCCATTAGTCATAATTCAATTTTTGTGAGCTGTCGGTGGTGGCGATGGCGTTATAATGCTGCGCTTGGGCCCGACTTGAACACCCGCGACTATCGAATGAATAATGTAATTAGCGTGGTAAGAGATATTGCCCAGGTTCCGGGTCCAGTTGTTAATGGTGTGTAATGTTCGAATACGGGTTAGTGAAGTACGCTTTACGCCCTGCCGCCATTTTGGTGCCGTTGTCACGTTCCGTTCCTTTGAAGCATTATCTGTCACGAGAAAGGTAAAATGGGGGACCTTTCGAAGTAAAAAAGGGTACCACCGTCACCATTCGGTGTTTCATTTAATTGTACAATTGTACATGTCATTGTGCAGGTACCTCGCTAGGGTGCCTTCCAAGGATTGAGGCTGTGTTTTTCATGGAACATAAAATTTGGCCAAATGTTTGGCACAGTGCCATTCGTGAGGGGCATGTAAAGTTGAAATCAAATGTCACACACAGAACATGTCATGCAAAAGGATCTTACTTAAAATGTGAACAAATTATGATTTTAGGTCTTGGTCCTGGGTTTCATACCGTGCGCAAAAATGATGTCACCGTAGGCACTAGGTTTCTTTTGAAATTTGACGTAGAGCAGAGTGGGTTATAAGAGTTAAAATTATTGAAAAAAATCCGTTGTTTTTCCCATGACTGTTCTATGACTGTTTCATAATCGTAACAGTCATGACCCATGACTCTTTTCATGGTATTAAATGGTATTAAATGGTATTAAATATTGACTTCGTTGCATGATTTCTTCAAAACTGCGCCATTTAATCGGGTTAATGGTTTTCGATTAGGCATTAAATAATAAATAATATTTATCTATCCTTGGATTCATGCAGTTTGGGACTAACTGCAGACAAAACCGATGACCATCGTTATGATTATCATTCCGTGTGTTGTACTATGCCGGACCAATAATTTATTTCTTTTACCACAACACACGACTGGCGGTTTTGTGCATAATGCCTACAGCAGTGTGTAAGACCGACTACAGAAAAAGCTGACCCGCAGACCCCGACCCAGACGTGATATACTTGCAAAGAGTGCCAGCGAGAATCAGAAAGCCAAACATGCATATAAACGAAATGAACACCAACGGAATGCCCCAAACAAATTTGGTACTGTAGGCGCGCACTGATTTCCATTGAAACCCGAAATAAACGAATTAACCATCTCTGTTGGGTCTGAGCAATGTTTCCAAAGGAACTATAGTTGCCAGTTGCCGTCTCACCAACATTGCCACTGGCTACACCCGTTGGTGGGGCTATTCATAAAGTTTATCAAATTGAAAAATCGAATTAAATTGTTCGGCAACTTCGTCGGCGGCAGCAACATCTGCCATGTTGTCCAACGTGTTGACAGCGGCATCTTCGGCCACGGTTTGTTGTGACGCTCCCAAGAATGAAGGCTAAATGAGACATTAGCCGTTCGAGGGCTGGCTCAACAGCACTTCCATACAGCTGCTGCTTGCTAATAAAAATGACAATCAGTTAAGCGATCCCTCCCGGGAATACGGGTTTTGAAGGTTATTTTCAGATTGGTCCGATTTTTGCTGATTAGAGGAAAGTCTTTGTTGCTGCCGAGATTCGAGAGATATGAATGAAAACCAGCGGGCAGCATTTTGGAGTTAGTAAATAATTTCCATTGCATGTAGTGTACACAAACGGACGGTGAATGAGTTGGCTGAACGTTCGTGGAATTGTTTTAGACGGTGAATTGATCTGGTAGATGTGTCCGTGGTGTCACTTTCAATTGTAATCTTAAACGATGAGTTTACCGAAAACGGAAGCCTACAATAAAAATAAGCTTCAAATGTAGCATAAAAAAATTAAATTTTACTGCTAATAGTTGTTATGTTCAAGCATAATAAAAGAAAGTTGGAATGAGTTGTATCCGGTAGCTTTGTCTTGGGGAATTAGGTGCTTTGTTGTATCTTCGGTTCATTTTTTCCCGATGGGTCCGCTAATGAGGCCGCTACGTGAGATGTGCACGATGTTAATTGGTTTGAATTAAGTATGAGCAATCATTCTTTGCTTTGTTACTGTTGGGAAAGAAGCAGTACGGCCCGGCAGGTACTTAAGAACAAAAAAAAAAAACTGTTAAGCAAGTGAGTTTCGATCGATTGCTCAGTGATGTTTGATGCTAATTAAACTTTTTACATTCTTTATTATTCTTGCTACGCTGTTTGATAGTTATTTGTGTTTGGAATGTTTTATTATTTGTACATTTGGCACCAGTGTTTTAGTTATTAACCAACTCATCTGGTCTGAAATCAAATGTGTTCCAGAAAGGGGCAGAGAAATTTAAGCAATAGATTTAATTTTTTATACAAGCCAAATAGATAAGCCTCTTCTGCAGTAGTTTTGTATGGTAGAATGTAGTTCAAGATTCAAAGTCAACGCCGGCCATCGAAATGGCTTACTAGACTTGCCGATACTACGCAGTCGGATAGTCACTCCCCACTACGGAGGGAAGGGTCCAAATGGGATTCGAACCCCGGTCCTGCCATATGATTATTAGGAAGAGCCATGTGCCCTCTCTCTCTCTTATTATGAACCGCCTTGACCTCCTTTACTCAGCCAAAGCCTCTATAAACGAATTAAAAAAAGGTGCTTTAACAGGAGAACGAGTGACCATTCAAGCATAGTTACGTTTTGTTTAGAAATCAGACCGGTATACAGCACAGAAACATAGCTAAAATTTTTGGCTCAAATATTTTTAACCCAATATTTGTCAAGTTTTGACTGTTTTTATGTCTTACTGGATTAGAAAAATTCACGTTGTTACCATATTTTTTAATCTTAACTCATGAACTGTTCAAAACATTTAAATGTGGCACAGATTTAGAGATTAGACAAATCCAGTTATAATTAAATTATTTTTTTTAAGTATAACCGCATGCGCCTTATTGTCCAATAATAACTTTATATTGAACTCAAATACAAAGCAAAGAGATGCCAAGCTGCTCGAGATTGTGTTATCAATTATGCTCCACCAAATGACATGGTTGTAAATGTTGGTTGGTGTTGGTCCTTCATATTTGTACTGTCGACAGCCTTACTTGGTTAATTCATTATTCATTTTTATCCAAATTGCAAAGGTTTGCAACACTTCAACAATTCCACCAGTTTTATTACGCTCTTGAGCAAGGATTAGCTTACTGTGACACTTTTGAATCCATGTCCAGAAGGCGAACGAATGTGTTCATGAAACCCGCATGTTACGGTCACATTCAAATAGGACAATCCAAGTATATGATAACCACACAGCTAAAGCAATACCCGCCGGGAGCCCGTCAGATAGCAACGTGACGCGAAACTTTACGAAAAGACCAACCATAAAAGAGACTATTGGGAATACCTGTATCCTGCTTCACAACACTCATCTACAGACGGTATAATATATCAGTCGTTCGATTCGAAACGGATAAATTGATCACTACTACTGCTCACTTTGCTTTATCAACACGTATTCGTCTACACTCCTTAGAGAGCGAACAAGCCAACAGGGAACTACACCACCTACTTTGATACCTACTTAGGCATCCAGTGCCAAGTGAAAGAAAAAGTGGTTTTTCTGCAGAGCTAAGACGCGTCATGTTCGGAAGCGGAAGTACGTGAATTCTCATATACTTACTCAATTTCAAACGAATGCTTCCGGCCCCATTGCAGGGATTTATGTTGCCAGCCCGGGTCGGTTACAACCGCTGGGCCAACCAGTGGCCATCCATCATTCTACACCGCGCGTGGCTGGCAGGAAGGTAAAAAAGTTCAAAATTGAAAAACTTACCAGATTCCACTTCTGGCGGAAATGGAACTTGGCTGGATTTGCTCCAGCTTACTGGTGCTTACTGTCGGAGTCGAATGATTTTCGACCGGGTCGATGACGTTGGGCGAGGCGCAAATCACTCGCTGAAAGCTGAAGTGCAGCAGAGAGAGCCACACACAGAACGTGATTCCTGTTGCTGCAATGGCTTAAGTAGTGTGAAGAAATTCGCTTCCCGCGTTGGTTGCAATTGTCGTTCATAAAATGGCTCCCAGCGCGTGATGGAAGAGTGTGTGATCGGGGTGAAAAACGGAAATTGATTGAGCTGGAAAATGTGCAGACGGGGACAATATTTCTTTCCGATGGCTTTTTGACACCTACATCAATTTCATGGTTTGTGAAATTGTGGATAAAAAGGGTTTGCTTCAATGGTGCTATACTTGGCGATTTAAAGTAGTGACAATATAATGATAAAGTTATTCCGTGGAAGCGATAGCAAAGTTTATTTATGACGATTTATTTATATATTTTCATTTTTATGTGACATGCAGCTGTTTTCTCTACATAAAACCTCTTTTGCCCTTCCTTTTATTCATCTACAGCACAAACCAGCAAGTATTAAAACTTAACTCATTCTGAGGATTCATGTGATTCAGTGCTTGCAAGAGAAATCCTTGGAAGCAATAAAAAGCATAAGAAAATATTTCTCTCGAGTGTGCTAGAAATTTGAAGCATTTTTCATGCACATGTGACATGTACAAAATGCACGAAATTGAACAAAAGTCGCTATTAAAGAACTCACCTTAAAGCCATGCCTTTCCAAATGGGCTAAAGTATATCCCCAGAGATCCCAGAGATTATGCAAAGAATGCGGTGAACGGATGATTATAAACCACAACCTGAAGAATTTGTAACATACTATCGTATGCCTTCCTTGAGTAAATCAGCGAAACACGGTCTGAAAGCTGGTCTGAATGAAATACCAATGATCAAAGCAAATTACATATTGAGTTACGGCCAAACCATTTGTCTTGAGTGAATGCTGCTGGCTGGCAAATCAAACGAAAATCGTTGTATCTAACCGATGAACATATGTTAAAGGTAAATGGCCAGACCTTGTTACAAATATTTCGTATCAGAAGATTTATTATTATTTATCAGAAGAGGTTATTTTAAAGCTAACAATTTTTTTAGATGTACATTTTTCTAAAGCTATGCTAATTTTTTCCAGGCAAATTTAGTCACACTATACGCTTTGTTGAAACTTTCCATTTTATTTATGTTTTCCGTTTGCCCCATGGACGTCGGCAATGTACAAAATATTAAATTAATTAACATTCCATTGCACTTTGATACCTTAGTTGGCATACAATGTTTCCTACGCTTCTCGTTGGTTAAACTTAATATGAATATAAAAAAAGCGAATGCTTTGTCGCGATGCAACACCGGACGGAAAATGCAGCAGTAAACTTTGTGCGACGAGAATTTTAATAAACAAAATCATTTTCCCTTGAGGGCAAAACATTGTCCTGCATGTTGGTATGTTTTTGAATAAATGCGGTGTGGTTTAAATAGAAATACTCGCATAATTTTGATGAGGATTCATCACTGTGCTTATAGTAAGTGAAGACAGATTAAAAATAATGACCAAGTATGAAAAAATCAAACCTAAAGATTATTATTATTATTATTATTATTATTATTCATTTATTTATTTCATGGGACATACAAGTGTCCTGATTAACAGTGTCTTATTAACTAACAGAGTGATAATCTAACGAGACGAATTGAACAATGTTGGACGCATGGGTAGACGCTCACGAAACGCAGATTGAGACATAACAAATTCATACATGTTGAAGTTTACATAAAATACGGTACCCATTGCGTTCACTGGGACCCATGGTCCCAGTTTGACCAAAAGTAGTCCTGAAGTGAGCATCCCGGGTTATAGGACTGATTGTGAAACCCAAACGTCTTCTCTAATGTCACATAATTGTCACTTTGGTATTATGAATTTCCGTTCGGCTATCCGTTTGGCTAACTCAGACGTTTAAAAATCGATGACAGATCTTTGTCAAACGGAAAGTCAAATATTTACATTTCCTTTGTCGCACGGAAACATGCGTTAGATTAAAAAATTTCCATCAGTCAAGTGCAACGGAAAGTATAGTTCCATTGAAATCCATTGAAAAGTGTAAATACTGAACGTGGATATGTCATGACAAGCATTTCAAAAGCGTTTTAGTTATTTTATTTGGTGGTTTGCAGGAATTATTCTGAAACAAGGACCATCACGAGTCTATCACAAAAAAATTTCCACCACAAAAAGTGTATTGTTAAACCAAACTGATCAATTAGTAACTGATTCTAGTCAAAATTAGCTTTTCAGGAAAGGTTTAATTCGAATGAAATCATCTGTGAATGTTTGAACTGAGCAACCTGTGCATGTATGAATGTATGCAAAAAGTCGACGAAACATTCGTCGATTCTAACGGGTGACCATAATACAAATTTGCTCTCCGTTTGGTCAGAGTCTTTCCGACGGAAAGTTCTCCGTTTGGTCAGAGTCTTTCCGACGGAAAGTTTTCCGTTTGGCTTTGACAATCAGTCCTTATGTCTCGCTGCCTTAGACTCCTAGAGGGCGCAAAAAAGTTAACGGAGCTACGGAGAGCTGGAGCATTTATTTCGTTGCCGATCAAACCAGCTACAAACATACACTGAGCTGTCGAACGACGAACTGCCAGTGGTTGAAGTCCCAAGAGGAGACATCAAGTGGGACAGTCTGGGCGTCGATCGTATGGTCTCCATGGGAGGAGTCTAATGGCAAATCGCGTAGCTTTTCGTTGTATTGTTTCTATGCGCTGGCTCCAGATGTGTGCTGTGGGGCACCAAACAACACTTGCATACTCTAAGCCTGATCGAATAAGGGAACAGAACAGCGTTTTAATATTGGTAGGGTCGCGAAACTCCTTTGTCATACGAAATTCCAATGCCTAGCATCTGATTACCACGGTTAATTAGATTTGTCATGTGAGATCTAAAGCAGAGTTGCTTGTCAAGAAAAATCCCTAACTCTCTAACACAACATTCAGGACGTTGAAGTAAACTATTAACAATGTTGTAGTGAAATAGGCTAATAGTGCCGCATCTCGAAAAGGACATTACTTGACATTTATCGACGGACAATGACAATGCACAGTCTCCACTATCTTTCACCGCGGTGAACAACTTGAAATCATCCGCATGCCTTGAGGAACGTCAGAGTTGCTGGTGAAGGCACGTGGCACTATATCCCCAAGCTTGATACTATAGGATCGATCAGATAGATTAGATTTGATCCATTTGACTATACTATTGTCAAAACCTAGCTTCTGTCATTTTGCCACTAGAATAGAATGAGACACCGAATCAAAAGCCGCCTTCAGGTCAGTATCGATGGCATCAACCTGGTACCCGGAGTCTAGATTTCTCTTGCAGAAACTGACGAATTCAACTAGATTTGTGGACGTAGAACGTTTTGGTACGAATCCATGTTGAGCAGGGCATAAGTAATGCTTTGCAGCAGCAAACATTGAGTGGTAGAAAATAAGCTCGAACACCTTCAACATAGCACAAGCAGATAAAAGTGACTCGCCACCATGAGTCTTCTTAACCAAAACCGACAATTCAACGGTAGCGTGCCTAGACGTAATCAGTGGGTATTATGTTTGATGAATATTATCAAACACGTTTCTTGCAGTCCGTTTCTGCTAATCAACACAGGTAATTTAGCATAGTTTATGTTGCGGCCTTATTTAATTTATCTCTTGCGTCTCATTAATTATATACTACCGATCATTAACAAAGTCAAAAATTCACAATATCTCTAACATTTTATGAGTTTCCTTAGCATTTCATGTTGTTAAAAAAAAAACTCGCAAATTTATCCTCTCCAAGGCTTCAGTCAAGCGTCTAACCGAAACGTTCTCCAAGACTCAACAGTGCGTAGCGCTAAAAACGACTCAGTTCAGTCAACCTTTCAACCCTGTTTCTAAGCGTACGGAACTGAAAGCCAAAACATTTGTTGCAGGTTTATGACGAACTGCCATGTGGAGTGTAAAATATTCCAACCCTCCCATGTACGTGACAAACAGTAATTTGCGCCACCACACATGTCTAGTGATAGGTTCAATCAAATTGTATTGTGTCATCGATTTTATTGCCAGAGCGTTATCATTCGCACCGAACGGTTTGGCACGGAATAGCGGAATCTCCCTGGACCTTCTCAATCATAAATCACCATCATCGCTAACGGATGCTTTGCTGCGGCACGGGGATATGCCGTTTCACGTTCTGCCAAAATTAGTACGCATGAAAATCGCCACCGGATCAGGGTTTTGGATGTTTTCTCGGTGTTGTAAATCAATTCCATAATTTATTAGCCCTCCATTGCTCGGGGGCCCACTTTGACAGGGACACGATCGACGGGTCGAACCAATATTGTGCCCGTCAGCATCGGAACAATCACCAGCACCACAGCAACTGCAGTAACCCGATATGATTGTTTTATTTTCCCTCTTATCACAACACACGCGCCCAACATCAGGAGCATCGGTGGGTGAGTAATTTTTGCCGCTCCAAAAAACCATAATGACATATGGACGCATCGATCAGACGCGTATCAAGAAAGCGAAGGTATGGGTCATCTCTTGCTTAGTCCTTTTTGTCCTTTCCTCTGGTACAAAACAAAACCACCAGCGCGCCAGCTGGAGGCGCGCTTGATCGGGTTACACTCTGCGTCATTGCATGACTAATATAAAGGGTTCCCATTTGCTCTAGGACTGGATTCTGCACGTTGGCAAGGTTTAATGTCACGCTTGTGTCAAGGTTAGCCGAACGGAGCAAGATAAATTAAAAACTATTCCTTCTCCAGAGGACACACACACACACACACACACACACACACACACACATACGGGGGAAAAATGGGATGCAATTTTTTTTTCGCGCAAGAATGTAGACCAAATTTGGGCACCATTAAGAACAAAGAGTATAATCGCAGCGTAATGGCAAGTTGCACCATCCAGTGGGTCAACTATGGGCATAGCCGGCATGGCTGGTATGAAAAGGTCGAGTAAAAGGCGAGCTTGAGTAGGAAGTATTTAAAAACGGACGACAAAAGCCAACAGAAATGGATGAAAAATGGCCGGTAATGGATTCTTTTGAATAGCACATCCCTTGACCGGCCGGATCGCGTGGTTTCTCGGCACGGCGGGACAATACGAAAACTAGCTGGCGGGAAAAACGTGCCAAATGGGGAACCTTTTTTTGACTGCAGTTAGAAATCATGAAACGAAACGAAATGGTTAGCATAAAATATCTTTTTTCTTTATTCAGTACGTGCACTGTTTACCGTGCATTATGTTGCATTACCGTTATTAATTCTATTTATAGGCCACACTTATTAAATATTTGAAACTCTACTCCAACTCATTCCTTTGATGCATCATGCATAATCTGTTTTCGTGCTTCTTGTTAGCTACTCTTGCACCTCTTGATGCGAAACATATCACTGCTATAACACATGTAGCAAGCTTTCATCGCCCACCGATACGCCATGGGGCTCATAAGACTGATGATGATGACGCTAAGATTGCCGTTCCCTTGCGCTGCAAGCATCTCAAACCCTTGGGTGTGGACAAACTTTGGTGATTATAATTTGCGTACGATGCGTTGTTAGAAGAAGGCGAATATCTGGGCTGGATTTTAGCACAAAGTACGTATATTTTTGTACCATCGTCTGTTCTGCAGCAGACTGTACGCTAAGATGCAGGGTAACCGATCGTAACAACAATTCAAATGAAAACTTAAGCACCACTTTGAGACGACCACTCAAGCGTCCTGTACCTTTGATACAGCCGCACCGGGTCTTGGTTGATAATTTGAAATTATTATCATTTTTCGCTACGCTCCTCTAAAGCTTTTGCTCGCCTTTCTGAGTATTCGTCCAGCTCAGCACAACTGGATAGCTTTCTGTAGGCCGTAGGTAGCGGGAAATACAAAACGTTAATTGAACCGGTGGGAAAAAGTTTGTGCTGTTGCTATTTTGCCCTGAATGCATCACTATTAATTTCAAGAGCCTCAGGCGAATAGTAATCATCAGCTCGGGTGGCCGTTTTATTTGGCGTTTGTTCATTTTCTACTCCCGCCGCTACCAGGTGTAACCAATCTACCACTTGCCAGCAAATGGTACAGAATATGCGTTAAGTATGATTGCTTTAACTTTAATTAAACGGTACTAACTTACCAATATCAACGGTCGGGAATTTTAAAATAAGTTTTAGTCATTTTTTAGATGAGTAATTGAACTTGGACTGTTTGGAATGTTTTGATTAATTTAGGCTTAAAAAAGTAATTTTTACCTAACTCAAACTCTTCATGTGCAGCAGTACCCATTTCCATGGGTTTTATTACTTCCACTGCTAGGTAAAGCTCTTCTCAACGCACAACATTCACACCCTCCACAACTTGCATCTTTAGCGCAGCACTCTCAGCTCAGCGTCGTACAGCACTGCTCGTACATTTATTGCACATCCTCTCCGGTCGGTTTGTTTGTTTCGTGCAGTTTGCCGAAAACAAAGTTTTACCTTAGCACCGAAATTAGCCTCAAATTATCCATGCGAACGCGAGCATTCCTGCCGAGCGAATTGTTTGAACCCGGTCAGCTCCCCGCACACTTCATATGCATATAGCTGGGTCTTGGTTTTGGCCATCATAAAAACGAATCCCGCTGATTGCTTTGTTTACCGAGCAACATTACGCGGCACTAATAACGTTAAACGGAAGCCGCAGCTACTTTCAGCTATAATGGCGTTTCGGCATTTTTGTTGTTGTTGACCCTCTCAACAGCAGTTCTAAACGGTGTCAGTGTTTTCGACATAAAGCGACTTACAAGCGAGTCAACCTTACATGTACTTCACCGCGTGGCACCGGGCGTGGTGGTTGTACGCTAATAATACCAATTCGGAGCACAATTAAATTTTATACTTCTTGCTTCTTCTATCTCTCGTCATAAGTGTAAGATATGATTACAAGTATAAGTTATGCGAGCGTAACTAGTAATATTGATCATTTTTATCTTTACCCAAAACATTTTTTTGTGACTTTTTTAGTATTACTAAGATTTTTAATAAAAAATATGATTTTTATGGAGCTTTGTGGAGTATGCACAAAGTAAAATGATTTTATACTGAAATATAGGAGTCGTGATGATATATTTTCGGAGGCCCAATGGAAAAAAACGACGTCGCTAGTCTTCACATGACGCGACCGGAATCAAATCCCATCTGGACCGTCCCCCCGTAGTTAGGACTGACTATCCAGCTACGTTGTATCAGCAAGCCTAGTGAGCCATTCGATGACCAGCGTGTCCAAGAAGATCGTTAAATCGAGAGAGAATCGAATAGAGTAAAAAACCTATTAGGCTGTCACTTGGTAGGTGTGATCCGGTAGATCTTCTAAACTTTATGATCTGTAAGGACATGTTGATAATAAAAAGAAAATAGATTCCTAGACTTATTATTCATACTACTTAGCAGGATAGTTGCGAGCTTGCGAGGCGTACAACCGATCGAAACGCGTGGCCGTTTAGCTTGAGGTTCAATGCGAAGAAGGCAAAGTACGTGCTTACCGGGGCTCAGCAGAGTATCAGTTGACGGCGGCGATCTTAAGGTGGTAGAGGAGCTTTGCTATCTTGGTACGATCGTAACTTCGGACAACAACGTAAGCAGCGAAATCCGCAGGTACATTGTTCAGGGAAATCTCACCCACTCATGTTGGCCTGCTCTTTTAAAGAGCACGTCGTCGTGCTGCAAGCTGCAGCTTCCCATCCACGTAGGCACCCAATCTCCGACAGGTCACACTTCACCTGATCCAGCCAACGAACTCGCTGTGCTCCCCGACGCCTAGTACCGAACTGGGGGTCGCGGACGAATACCTTCTTGGCGGGGCAGCCATCGTATCCTACCGGTTTTTGCTACCGTCAGGATGTCCGGTTCTCCGTATAGCTCAGCAAGCTCGTGGTTCATCCTTCTCCTCCTCACTCCATGCTCGAACACACCGCCAAAGATGGTCCGAAGGATGCGACGCTCAAACACGCCAAGAGCGTTTGCATCCTCCGCTCGGATGGTCCAAGACTCGTGGCCATATAGGACCACCGGACGAATCAGTGTGCGATATATCTCACATTTCGTGCGGTCTCGAAATCTTTTGGATCTCAGCAGACGGTGAAGGACGTAGTAGGCCGTGACAGTCCCAAGATAGCAGAACTCCTCTACTATCTCGATGTTGTCGCCGTCGACTAACACGCTGCTTCCCACTCGCTCTCTATCGCGATCAGAGCCTCCGGTAAGCAGGTATTTCGTCTTCGTCGCATTGATCATCAATCCAATAATTGCTGCTTCACGTTTCACTGCACCCCATTCATGGTGGCCTTTAGCAGCCGGACCAGCTTTCCAGGAAAGTGGTGCCGCTGCATTATGTTCCATAGCTCATTTCGATCTATGGTATCGTAGGCCGCCTTGAAATCGATAAACAGGTGGTGCGTACTGAACTGGCTCTCTCGGCACTTCTAGAGGATCTGCCGAAGAGTGAAGATTTGGTCGGTGGTGGATTTGCCTCCAACAAACCCTGCTTGGTACCTGCCGACGAAATCTGTAGCAAGAGGGGCAAGTCTGCAGAACAAGACCTGGGACAGGGTCTTATAGGCGGCATTAAGGACTGAAATGGCACGATAGTTCGAGCATTCCAGTCTGTCACTCTTTTTGTAGACTGAGTGAATGACGCCAAGTTTCCACTCTTTTGGTAGTTTTTCTTGTTCCCAGATTCTCGTGATCAGCTTGTGCATTTCGACGGTAAGCCTCTCCGGTCCCATCTTGAAGAGCTCGGCCGCCAGTCCATCACTACCAGCAGCCTTATCGATTTTAAGCTGCTTGATGGCGCCGACAACCTCATCCAGAGATGGCGGAGGCACTTCGTCCTCTGCACTGTTGCTGTCACTGATGTAGTTGCTGCTGTGTTGCTGCTGCTGGTGGCTCGTTCTGCTACTTGCACCAACCTCTCCTGTCTCTGCTCCGTTCAGGTGTCCTTCGAAGTAGCACTTCCATCTTTCGATCACCTTCCGCTCGTCTGTCAGGAGATTTCAGTCAGGGAAATAGTGCGCACTAAGGACTCCACAAACTCCTCGAACACATGGTCAGATCAGCCACTGAAGAGCTCCACTTCGCTTAGGGCCTCCGAGGGGCAAAATACGCCACTGGATCAAAGCTTAAAGGATACGATGGCTGGGGCACGTGATGAGAATGTCTCATGCACTACCAGGAAGGTGCTCATCAGCGACCCGTTTGGTACCAGGCGTAGAGGCTCGATCATTGGCTCGATCAGATGGACTAGAACATCTCGAACATCTCGAACATCTAGATCGGATGCAGCCATGGTTGGATGGCTGCAGCTCAAGACTCGACAAGAGTTTCTTGGAAATGGATTGACGACCTGGTCGTGGCAGTTCGACGTACTCGTACTTGAGCAGTCCAAGAAGAAGAAGAAGCCTTACAGTCATTCCTTGTTGTGGAAGAACATGCCAGTAAAGTTGTGTTACCAATCGGTTGTGATAAATTCATGTGATAAAAATGTCATCAGACGACCGACCAGGATATCAAAATGCATAGAGGAGACATGATAAGTCTAATGATGGGAAAATGTGTTGTATTTTATGGTATTTAATCAAGCTGATTTGGATCCGAAATAAGTTCTATCCTCCGAACCCGATCCAAAATGTTATATTTTAAGAGGTTATCCTATTACTTTTGATAATGAACGATTCATATGCTTTAAAAAAACACATCTTGAGTAGATCCGCTGAACTGAATATACTACTAAAACTAAGCAAGGTGAATTTTAGTCATGTCATTTTAGTCTGTAACAATTGTGGAGCAAAGAGGATTTTTTAAAATTACTGCTTCACATTTTTAAATGTGAACTATTCATGTTCATTTTAAATTTTGTTTCCATTTTGGTTTCAAATAAAAAAAAGGTAATTTTGAACGTCGTTTCTTTTACAAAACCTTATCTGCAATTGAAACAAAACAGGAGATTTTATTTAAATAAAATAAATTTCAGTACCAATGAAGTCCAGGTTGTGCTGTTGTACACCTGGCCAAAATGATTTATTATTAGCATTTATTTGAAATATTTAATTCCATTTAACGACAATACAGCGAACAGCCGTCATGCTCAACTATAAATAAAAATAATTCCATCCAACAAAAATAAACTTCACTGGTCTCAGAGTAACATGTTGCTAAATCTAAATAATTTTACCACCACTGCATGCCACTGTTCAGATAGCTAAAAACAATATCACAAGTGCCAATGATTTTCAAGCCATAAAACCGAAATTTCATTATCCCCAGGGACCACCAAACCGAAACAGCGCGCCGTTGATTGCGTTTTACAAAGCTTCCAATTTTTCCAACAACACGCGCCGAAACCCCAAAACCGTTGGGTATAGTTCAAGTTTTCCCTAAACATAATCCCTCCCGTCGTTTTTTTGCTTTGTATGAGACCAAACAAAAAATTACATATCGATCAAGCTGCTTTTTTTTTATTTTGCTGTTTTTGTATTTCACTTCAAATGCGCCATCCATTGATCAAAAATTTGCTCCATTGTGCTCCGTAGCTGACCTTACGGGAAGTCCCTTCATTAATCATTTTCCGTCCTAAGCGTAAAAACAAAGCAAGCATGTAATTGGTATCGCTTTTGAGTTGCTTTCTCCGGCACTCGCGTGATAAAGAAGATAATGCTGCATGCGGGAATGGTAAAAAAAAAGGCACGAAACTGGGTGGTGAGACGGTAGCGAGCGCGAGAAAAAAAGGTCATAATCTGTTTGAATAAGAATAAAACATTCCACTCTCGAGATAGGCAAAGCACGTGAAAACAGAAAACATAAAGATGCTTTCAAAAGACTTGAGCGAGTATCTTTTTTTTCTTTTCACGCCATTTAGACCAAAAAATGTTTTACAACTGGGCAGGAAATTGTTGGCCCTTCGGAAACCATACACATCCGGGCGGTGGTTGGCCGCGTCATCGTTCGCAGCCAGCCCGGCGGATTGATGGATTGGATGCGCTTGAGCATAAATCCTTTAAACTGTATTTAATCCATCTTTCGCGAAGCATTTTGATTTGAAGCTTCTTGAATGGTTTCAGCTCGATCGTCGTTACCCGCCACTGCACGGTTTGATGTCGTCACCTTTCGCAATGCACGGCATATCGCGATCCGTTCGTGTTGGCGCTTGCTTTTCAGCAGCAACGTTGCTTTGCTCTTCGTACGAGCGGTGGTATAAAAATGGATGTAATAAATTAACCGTAATTGATTTACGTTTCCATCCCATTCACATCGCCACCTACTTCGATTACCTTTGCGTGATTCGTAGTGGAAATGCGCTCTGCCGGTAAACGAGGTGATGCATGATGGGTGATAATTGTTTGCAATCATTTGATGATATGATTGGTGCTGGACAAATGAAAAGCAAAGTTATGACGTTTTATGGCATTGATTGCATAGCTAAAAACATATGCGTGTGTGCTTCAGTGCAACGCTTCAAACGTGTGATGAGTGTGAGTACTGCGAACGGGAAGATCCCAGCAAAAACGCTTTACCAATCGCCATTCAATTAACGCCAATTTTTATTTATTTTATTTCTAAAACTGCACGAAACGATTTAGAGATAGTGCTTTAATAAAAATATTTCACTTTGAACGTGGTATTTGTTTATCGAATTCAAGTGGAAAATTATTAAATACAAACTGTTTACCCAAAACAACTGCTGATCTGGTTTTCTGTGTTTGAATATATTTGGTCGTAATTTACCTCTCTCAAACCGTTCTCGTTTACCGAACGGAACGTGCAAATAAAGCGTTACTTTAATCAGTATGATTCGGTTTATAGTAATAGCAAAACCACACCGTTAGCGCTGTGTTGAGGGTGAAAACCCCACAGGAATAGCATGAAACCGTCATGAGCAGCTAAACGTTGCCGAAAATTAACACATTCATGGTTTACCAAAGTGCAATCTCAATCGCCTCGTACCTCGGGGCGACCTTTTCTAGCGTCTAGCGCGCATCGGTTCCCGCCCGTAAGACCACGCGTCCATTCCGTCCACAGCGATCGGTCTGGCTCATTCGAATGTGGCGGCGCGCACTGTTTGCGTATTCATTGGTGATTTAAGTGGGAACGGTAGGCCAAACACTCAACACTGTTTTGCATATTGATTAGCTATTCTAAAACCGTTCTGCACGACCTCGCTAAACACAGACAACCTTCAGGTTGTGGTGTTACAGTAGAGAAAACTATAATTTGTTACTAGAGTACTGGCTAAGTGTGGTTCAATAGAGAACTGTGAAGCGGTAGCTATACATGATTTCGATTACGCTTAAGATACTCGTTCAAACGGTGAAGTGAACAGTAGCTCCTTCCGTAATTTCCATACTTTCTAATCATCTGCCTTCCGTGCACTACACAGTTTGCTTAAGCGTACCATTAGTTGGGCCACTACACAAAGTACCTACTGTACATGCAGTACATCGCTAAGAACACTAGCGTACATTTAAGCGTAAAGTTCAACACACGCAAACGCCGGTACTTTTTCAGCGCATCCGCAATATTTTCATCCGGCTCCTTTAGCAAGTATCGTCGGCCACCCAGAATAGCACTCTCGTAGTACTCCATCATTCCCAGCACGAAATAGTGGGTCGAAAAGTCCTTTCTGGAACCGTGGGAAGATGTTGAAAGCGAGAGAGAGAGAGAGTGAGAGAGATTTGGAAATAAAAAGTGAGTCAATCAATGGACCAATTCCTGCAGCTATTGTATTACCTATCGTCGTTTGTTAACGTATACTCCAGCTCCTTAAAGTTTTCGTTTGTAAACACCCACTCGTTGTTCATAAAGTATCTGAGGGAAACTTGTGCGTCGAAAATCTTGCGATTCAGCTTCAACAAACTACAGAATGAGGTGGAAAAGAAACATGCAGTTAATTTAAATTAAATGTCGCCCAATCACTGTGGACATTTTTTTCTTTTTTTGGGCGATGCTAGTTGTTTTTCCTCCAATACGTACAACGGTGCCTTTCCGGCAATGCGTAACAGTGCATCCACAAGTATGGCCGGTAACAGTTGGCAGCAGAAAAAGATGAGATAGAACAAGTACTTGTTTGACGTAGTGGTACCTCCGGGAGCCCACAGCATATTGCTTAAGGGTGTACGATCGAACAGCACCTTCCCATCGTACAGCATAGTGCCGTAGTTTATCGTCTTCTCCGGCTCTGCGGCACTATTGTACACCGACAGTGTGCCCGGTTCGTCGAGCGTGGCCCGTTTCCAGGCAGCAACTATAATAGCCTTGATGCTCACATCCACCGGAATGCAGTTGATTCGTTTCTCCAGATCGAGCAGTCCTGCCCGGACGACACCGGACGCACAACCAAGCAGCAATCCAATGGGACCGTTAAAGTTGTCCACCCAGCCGGGGAGCGGTTCACTTTCCGAGTTGGTCACGATGGACGGCCGAAAGACGACCAGCGGTATGTCGTGCCGGTATTCGTAGCAAATCTGTTCCGCCAGACCCTTCGTGTAGGTGTACGTGTTCGGAGCAAATTGTGTTAGTCTGTTAGCAAAACGAAACGAGAGAACAGATCGATCGATCAGCAACGGTGTGTGGTCCGCCGTTTGTTATTTGCACCTACTTCTCCTTGACCGTTTCCAACACGGCTGTATCGAACGATTCCGCCATACGGATCGCTTCCCGCCAGTCCATCTTGGGCGGATAGATCTTCTCCTCTACGCGCATCAGCTCCGGATTGCAGTAGGTGGTCGAGATGTGTACCACGGCCCTTAGTTTGCGAAGCGTTTTCGCCCAATCTAGCACCTCACGCGTGCTGCGGGTGTTGATCAGGATGGCATCCTTCAGCGGGTCATCGAAGCGTACACTGGCGGCAGCATGGAACACAAACTGCACCTCGCTCATTCGCTCCATACTCTCGGCGGACATTCCCAGCTTCAGCCGTGTACAATCACCTTCGATCGGGTGTATTTTTTGCAACGCTTCTGGATGCTTGCTCTTCAACACATCGAACAACTGTGAACAATTGCAATCATTCATTAACTCTTGCCATTATACGTGCCACGTGCCGGCAGCAAACAGTTCCTATCGATTACCTACCACACCGTCGGTGATCGTCTTCAGACGTTCGTCGAGCGATTTGCCCCTTTTGCCACGCATTAGTACAAAAACACGTGCAATCTGTGGGCATGATCGCAGTAACTTCTCGATGAGCACTTTACCCATAAATCCCGAACCCCCCGTAATGAACACATCCGCCCCGGCAAACACTGTCGGTATGTTGGGACACTTTTGCTGCATCATCTTTGATCGTACGCGCTGCACACAAACACCTCAGTCTGTCCGTAGTTGCAAATTTCTTTTCCACGGCTAATTCCACGAATAACACGCCCGTACACACTCTCTCACTCACTCTCGCACACACGCTGTGAAGATCACAATTGCACGTTCACTACCTGTAGCTTCCACAGCGCTTTGCTTTGCTAAGCTAGTTCTAAACGACGATCGACACTTCGAACCTTCCTTCCCGATTGACGCTTTATCGACAAATGAAAGTAAATCGAGCGGAACCGGTTACGTGTAGCGACTCAAGGGATGCATTCTACACCAAGCACAAATAAAGTCCCACCAGCCAGTCGTGGGTATTGATTGTTTTATAACAAACTACATTTGCATCGTAAATGAGCCACACGTACCGGGCGCAACAGCTAAGCCGCGATTCGGACGATGCGTGTTTTGGTGTCGTCCGGGGGAGAATGCGGAAATTTCCTTACAAATGACCATCAACTGCTGTGTAAATCGGTCACTACCACCACCCAATTTGACCTGGTGGGCGTTTGGGAACAGATGTAACAACCCTTGCCTGTCTACACATGTCCCATCACCGCACTCTCGCACCGCACCGCAACGCGCAAAGCGAGTTCGGCCAACAAATACCAGCTTTCGAACGCTTACCGTAAGCCGCAAGCTTCGATAAAACTGATGCCTTCTCATCGGTAAATATTTATTCGAAAATCGTTCTATCATCATGATCATGAACTCGCTTGCCAGGGTTTAAGCTAGTGAATAAAATAGTGCACAAATAAATAGTGAACTGCAGGCAACAACAAAAAAAAAATAGGCCGATAGCAGTGAGAAATGAAGTTCTATTATGCGAACCCCCGGGAATGAGTGTGAGGGTCATGACCACCATGTGTGAGTTTGAGGCACGTAGCATTCAACCCGGAACAATACGCTGAATGACAACTCCACGTGCTAATGGGCAGCGAATGGTAAAATCGAGTTAGAAATCAACAAGCGAATAGAAAAAGGGTTAGTAAATTTATTTAGAATTTTCGTTCTATTTTACACTTCATCGACAGTGGGAGATAGATTGCGTGTAATGTAATTTCATTCCGTGTAGCTGACAAAATACTGAATTTTAATACCATTAAGTATCATTTAAAAGTTCTTAATTTATGTATAGTAACACTTGAAATCTCAACAAGCGCGAAACTTGTGGCATATGTGGCATGAGAAAAACTATTCATTACCAGTATCATTCCTTTGCAAACCGTGCAATAATGTGTTTCCTAGAGATATAAATCAACCCATGCACGAGATAACGTGCATTCGGACGATAAATAATTCAAGAATGCACGTACAATTTCTTGCAATAATCCGATTTCAGCAGATTGCTAACCCGGGATGCCCGGTATAATAATTACCCCTTTTTTGTTACGTCCGATACAACCGTTTTGCTTAGCGATCGAACACGCAAATGTCCCTGCGAGACGGTGCAGAATTGTTGGGCCATTTTGTAGTTTTGGTATGGTTCCATATTTTACTGTACTGCAACGTTGGTGGACTTTGTTTTTGAATGCATTCTGCTTATTAATGGTACACCAGTGTGCCGTATTGTATAGCTGACAGACACATAAATTAAAACGATCCAGAAGGGTTCTGGTGGAACGATTCTCGTAGCAGCGGATTGTTCAGAGCAAAAGTTTTGCAATACTTGTCTCGGTTATGCAGCAATCGTTTTGAAGTGGCTTAGATTCGCTTAGCAAGCAATTCATGGAAGATAATGTCCAAGCATCCCCCGGCATGAAAAAGCGGATTCCTTGGCCAAACGAGGTGCCTCCGATGGCCACCATTTTTGAGAGGTGGATTCTCCCTCACGAGTTTCTTCGCACCCCACAACAGCTGTGCATGGCCCGCTGGCAGAGCATGTGGGATGAGGACGAATTCGGGAGGTTCCTGCACTCCATCTCAACACAGGTTTCCTTGCGTCCCTGGTTTCACGGGCTCCCGGTAGATCGTGCGTTTATTCGCATGATGTCGAGACTTATGTCGAACCATTAAGCGATGAATGCACATCTTCAACGTATAGGTAGTGCCGACTCCAAGGTTTGTAGCTATAGCAACGGATATCACGACTTTGATCACATTCTTTGGTCATGTGTGGAGTTCAATGCGGCTAGACCCGGACTCTTAGCAGCCGTTCGGGCATCAGGAAGATTCCCGGCGGTGCCGATGCGCGATATCCTGGAACAGAAGGACAACGAATATGCGCGGATTCTGTTGGACTTCGCCAAAGGGATGGAATTCGTCCTTTGATCCATTGTCTGGTCTGCAATGTCTGGTTGCGTTTCTGCAGTTACCTTACAGGGTTATTGGTTGTCGGCTCCTTGCGTTTTGCTGGTGTCAGGGTCGCCAGCGATAAAATTAGATCTTTTTCTCGTTCCATCTTTGCTGGGAGATATTTCCTTCTCCGAGCCGTGGAAAAGCACCATATCCCGGGTGTGCTCGATTGTTGAGTTGCGTATATTCCGTCTTCCAAATCCAAAGTAGTGTTCATAGCGAAGGTCTTATCGTGTGAGGGCACCTTATCCCGGGGTGTATGTGGGGCTTCGATGCTCGTAGTCCTGATGGTAGCAAGGGTCTTGATCGTTTTCCATTTCGAAGGTTCCTTGATTGTGTCCGATCTTGAAGTCTCGTTCGTGTCCTTCTACTCCCCGTCGCTGGTTTGTCCATCCATAGCATAAGCCGGTGCAACTTTTTCCATATGGTACCCAACCCTTCACGCATTGTACTCATTCATTCATTCATTCATTCATACATTCATCCATTCATCCATCATCATTCATACAAAACAAGGTACAACATCCGTATAAGACGGACAAACAGTGGGCGTAGTGGGGGGAAGGGGATCACACTAATAATCCGTTAGCACGGCAAAAGAGAAAGATCACTCTCAGGTGATCTTCACACTCCCGGACTGCGTCTAACAAGGCGGGTCGAGCAGCGTCGTATTCCACACAAGACCATAGAAGATGATCTATGTCGTGGTATCCGAGGCCGCAGCAACATATTTTGGAGTCGCCCAAAGCAAAATGATTAGACCTAAGCCTAGACATCATTCGAATGAACGCACGATCACCTGAGATACCGTGGAACCAAGGCTTCAAGGACACTTGGGGAGTGATCGAATATAGAAACCTCCCGAGCTCATCGGCATCCCACAAACTCTGCCACCGAGCCATGCAGAGAGACTGTGGGGCACGCATGTACTCGTGAGGTAGGATAAGCCTGTCGAAAAAGGACCCTTTCGAAGCACCCTTTTTGGCCAATTGGTCTGCCTTTTCATTGCCGAAGATACCGCAATGGGCAGGCAGCCAAACAAGAGATATCCGGAATGATTTCTCAAACAATGAGCTTAAGACCTTTAATATTTCTTTTACGAAGTAGTCCGGGCTCTTAATAGCCTTCACAGATTTTAATGCTTTGACAGCGCTTAAACTGTCGGAGAACATAAAATATTCGTCTGGAGGACAAGCACTTACAATCAACAAGGCGTAAAAGATTGCGGAGAGCTCCGCTACATCGAGCATGGCTGGCGTAGTTGGAAATATGCTTCGGATACAATGTTATATACGCCAAAACCGATGCCCTGCTCAAATGAGGATCCGTCAGTATAAAATTAGATCATTGAACCAATTGAATTAGGATTGGACGACGTGTATTTGTGACTGGCGGCTTTAATGTTGGCGGAATGCGTGAGTTGGATGCTACTGTAGCTTCACAAAGTTGTAGTGGCTTTCGGACTCGTGCGTTCTGCCAATGGTGGGGCCGCCAACTATAACATGCTAATGCTGGCAACCATATGGTGAGGTAAACACCAAGGAGTATCAACAAGAAAAGGGGTTTTCTTGGGAGCCAATTGTTAGTCTCCACGACACAATACTCCAAAGAGGCGCCAACCATACCTGACAGCAACAACATTCACAACCGAGCTCACCCGGGATAAGGTGCACTTGAATTGAGGGAGAAGGTAATGTCTACCTTCCAAATAGGATATAAGTTTAATGAATTGTTAAGCTAGATATAATATTAGATTTTAAGGAATACGGCCTGGCCGGCATTAGGAAATAAAAAAAATAAATAAATAAAATGTCCAACCATATTTACTTCTCTTATAAAACGAGATAAAACGCTCGGGTACAGGGGAAACAGATAAAGCGTCAGATAGCATAGCAGTAAGGATTTATAAAACAAAGAAACAAATAAACAAACATTAAGCTATCCATATCTATCCATCTATGTACGTTATCAAGAAGGATGTACAAGCACATTTAGATATCGGTTTTTTCTTTTGCAAATGACTCAGATCCCGTACCTTTGTTCTTGGAAATCTGCTGAAAAAGGGGGAAAAACAACGTGAAAGATAAACAAAGCAGGAAGAAAAAAAAGGATAAAAACACAAGCATGGGAAATCGATAGCGTCCTTTTCTTTTTAATTAGTCCCCTCGTCCTCCGAAGCCGACGCTCGTGGAATGACAATGAAGTGTAGATGTCGGCTCGAGTTCGAGTTCTGTCTTAATCTATGCTCTTGTTGATTGTTTGCAAAACGAAAAAAAGACAAAAACAAAAACTGCTATGGTTTCATTGCCATTAGCACCATGGAGTACGAGGGTGGGTGAGCTACGCACAACAATTTAAGAAACGATCAATTACTTGTGCAAAGGACTGTTTAAGTACTGATGGTTGGGTTTCAATCACTCTGCTAAGTATTGTTGCTCACTGTGTTAAGTTAAAGTATTCTAAATGCTGAACAAAAAAAAAAAATATAAAAATCAATAATCGTAAAACAGCAACAATCATAATTGTTGAATAAATATAGTTCAACATGATACATGATTTTCCATCGTTCATAATTGGCGACCTTAGCTGGATTCCAACTGACCCTACATGCCATTTAATCATCAGTCTATTTTGATACGTAAATGTTTTCATACTAATGCCGTAAGAAGATCGGTGAAAAATGGCCATTTCACGTGTAGGAGCAATTTCATTCATACTGACAATACCATTCTTAGCACGAGAGGCAAACAAAACCATTGTGTTGTACCATCATCTCGTACCGTTGGCTCGTTATTGTATCTTGTCTGCCATTTAAAAACACACTCAATTTTGATGTATTTCCAAGCAACGTAATAATGTTTGCAACATGAACGCAAAAAAAAAATGCCTAGTGACTCAATATTCATTAAAACAGCCTTAACATTTTCAGTGTTGTTGACGATAGACTCCAATTCGGTATTTCAGATTGATCATATCAATATAATGACACCGTTGAGTTGTGATATCAATGATGTACCTCACCCATAACTCACATCATCCAATTAGGGAAGAAGATTTCTATTAAGTAATAAGATTCCGCAATTTTATTGCACAACAACATGCTTCAACTTGCAGAATGTACATGGTTCGGATGGTTTTATGTTCTGTCAAATCCTAACACATTTTATTTCACATTTCGCTTCGCCAATCAGAGTCATGTAAAACTTTGGATTTAAAGCACAAGATTAGCCTCATCCATCATGGACGCTGATCCTTTTTCAAGATGGTGCAAAAGCAGTCTAATCTTTCGCAACACACACGCACGTTCAACCACAAAAACGATGCTTGGAATGTTCCTTTTTATTGTCCAATGACCAGAAAATCGGTTCAAATGTAAATCTTTCCCGCATGTTTATAGACGCATTACGGTGTGCAAAGTAGAGAGACGGCGTTGCTAGCGTATCCCGTAGCAACAGAGGACGAAAAACACGCTCCAATCCGCTCGCATTGAACTTCGTACCACTGTTGGCAAGCAAAAAATTCTTCTCCGAGGGAGTTATAAAAATAAGACCATAAAGAATACGCCATAAAAATATAATAAATTGAAAAAATAAACGATTTTAAATTTACGACACCGTTTCTCTCACCACACACCATTTATTTCTCTCATTTCGGGATCTATGCTTGATAAAGGATTTCCAGGATACGGGAATGCCCTTTTCAGTGCCCGATCGATGGTATAAAGTGCGCCAGAGGATGTGGTGGCACATTTGACATTGGTCGGTCGTCAGTAATCGAAAAGACAAATATCAACACCAGGCAAGGAAGTAATGTCAAGGCGAATTCGAATGTCACGGTCGTAAGGTCAAAGCAGTACAAAGGCTGTTAAAATTAAAAGAGTGAAGGTAAATAAATTAGAAATGACAGCAGTACAATTTTATCTCTTCAAAAAATGTTTGCTCTAAAACTTGTATTGAGAAGCTTCTTTTTGTTGGCTTAAAGACCTCTAAGGTCATGCCGGTCATCGAAATGGCTTACTAGACTACCGATACCACGTAGTTGGTTAGTCATATAGAAATGTTGCCCCCGGTATTGAAAAGCTTATCTATGCCGAATAGAAGCTTCATTTTTATATAAGAAAATCTTTTTATTAGCTGTGGATTAATCACCACATCTACAACTCCGGACCCAAAGGTGTGCCTACCAACGTCAACCATCGAACCATCGATATTTTTTTTAATAAAACGAAGCATTAAAAAAGAAGCATTGGTTTAAAAAAAACAAAACACGTAAATATCTTTTCGCATGTCCTTCAACCTTGTAACACAGTTTTTCGTTCGGAATAGGACCTATAGGTGAGCCAAAAACATACTTTTCATATCTTTCGAGGTTCACTAAGAACAACGACTGAATAACAACCATGGAAATAAGATTACCATGGATTTGTACATTTCACTTGTCAATGGACAACAGCTAAAGGCAATAGATAAGCTCGATGGAAGCTGGCAGTCCGTGGTGTGCGTAACAGACGAGCAAGTACTATTGCTCCTCCTTGTTGTGTTGCAATTCCACAAAGCTTGCCCTGCGGTCACCTTGTCTTAATGCATTACATCGTATCGTAGACAGGAAGGACAGCCTACCCACAGCATGGAACGAACCGTCCATCGTACACGTTATTTGATTCAGGGTATTTACAAACACCTCGTGGCTTTTTACGCAATCTTCTATTCCACGACGGAAACTTCGGTAATGAACGAAATGAAAATAATTCCATCGAATTCATGTAATTATTGTATTTCAACATTTGCCTCAGTCACATTGCTGCCCGAGGAAGCAATACAAAGCACAATAAAGTCACGTGTTCTCTCATGAATTTTACGATTGCGAGCTGCCAAAATATGGAGACTTATTATTGTTTCTTTGAATTTGCAACGGTTTCTCGCTTGTAAAATTGAATTTAAATTTTAACATTTCTTTCACGACCAACCTTTTGCAAAAGCGATCAATTTTTACGAGTATATGAATAAATTGGTTCCATGTTAGTTACAGCCATAATCTTCTTTTAATCTTTTGTCGAAATCTAATATCATAATTTCAATATGCAAGTTAAAAACCTAATAACATTAGACATTCATTACAAGAACATTCTATTAAAAATACAATGCTTATGATTAATTTGGAACAATGATCGGTAAAAGAACATTTTGCAACCCTCATTCTCCATTTACTCATCGAACGGACGCTTGCTCGAGGAGTTACGTTTCACCAGACGGTGGTTTATTACGTTACATGAACGCTCGAAGGTCGTAGACTAATAAATTTAACGACCTTAAGTTAGAACGAGCATAAAATATTGGTTATGATCTTTAGTATTACTGGTGTTGAGGTGATCAATTTACACTAGCTGCTTGATTGCAGTTCAAGGGATCAAGGGAGCTGCACAAAGCAAGTATTGTATAGTCCGTTGCGAACCAAATACAAGTCTTCTGATAAGCCAATGCTATAGAAGGAAAAATATTTGGCTTGTAGGAATCGATTGGATAAAATAGCATAAAAAGAGGATAAAATAAAATGCTCCTACCTACCTCCAATGGCTTTATAAGGCATGTTTATGATGAGTCTTTTAAGAGTAATTTAAATTTTAAGAGTAAAATAAAAATGATTCTCAAGAAGAATCATGGAATACGACTAAATTTTACTTACCTACTAAATTCACCAACCATTAAACACACCCTTGTAGCTTTGACGAACATAGATAACGTGTAAGATGAAACACGAAAAAGTAAGCATTAAAATAAACAAAATATTAAACACATACTTACAGACTCAAAGAACAACACATTAAAGGTGAATTTAATGCCACACCCGTTGTGCAACATCCAGATTCTCAGATTTTGTTCGATCCGCTTGACCCACAAAGGTCGATTTCATCCTAACGAAATTAGGTTCTATTCTGTGTGAGGATGTTTTTGCGGGAACATGTCCGTATTGGCATCAGCAGTAACACCATCGACTGAGGTTGAAAATTCAATTTTCACAAACGTGATAACAGGTCGCAAATTTAATCAAAACCTTCCATCCATACTTTTTGTTGTGGCTGAACGTAAATGTTCATGACATTTTTGTGCGTCCAAAAGATACACTCACTGTTTGGATTACAGTACACTTACTACATGTAACCCTTGTTATTTCGTTGGTAGAGAGAATCCTTTAGAGATTTGACACTCTAGGCTTGCACATGTGTTCATGCTATTGGGTAGTAATTTGGGTCTTTCTTTTACACATACAGAACTGCATAAGAAACTGTAAAATGTGTTTAAGAACCAGATTAAATTTAAACCCAATTAAAGGCCTGATTGTGGAACCCAAGCGTCTTCTCAAACGTAACATAATTGTCACTGTGGTATTATGACTTTCCGTTTAGCTAAATCAGACGTTCAAAAATCGATGATAGACGATTGTCGAACGCAAAGTCAAATATTTGCATTGCCGTTTGGTGACCGTGTTAGACCAAAAAATATCCGTCAGTCAAGTGCAACGAAAGGTATAGTTCCATTGAAATCCATTGAAAAATGTAAATACTTAACGTATTTACCCGTGTAACGTGGATATGTCATGACAAGCATTTCAAAAGCGTTTTAGTTATTTTATTTGGTGGTTTGCAGGAATTATTCTAAAACAAGGACCATCACGAGAGTCTATCACGAAAAAATGTCCACCACAAAAAGTGTATTGTTAAACCAAACTGATTAATTAGTAACTGATTCTAGTTAAAATTAGCATTTAAGTACAGGTTTAATTCGAATGAAATCATCTGTGAATGTTTGAACTGAGCAACCTGTGCATGTATGAATGTATGCAAAAAGTCGACGAAACATTCGTCGATTCTAACGGGTGACCATATTAAAAATAAAAAAGTTTTCCGTTTGGCTTTGACAATCAGGCCTTATGTCGTTCAAGTCAGACAAATCGTTCAATTCAACGGTTATGTAAAACTTTAAACCTAGTGACGTCGATTTTCACACGGTAGAAACGGGAATCGAATCCCGTACGAAGGACAAACTACCTGGCCACGGAAAAAATAGGAGGCAATCCAGTGGTAAGCGATAGCGGCTCCAGTCTTCACACGGCAGGATCGGGGTTCAAAAACCTCTTTACTGTTCATCATTAGTGAGAACTGACTATCTAACTACATGGTATCAGCAAGTATAGCAAACCATTCGACGCCCGGTATGACCAAGTGGGTCGTTAAGCCAAGAAGAAGAAGAACGGGAAGAAAAAAAGGAAAAAAGAAAAATAATACAGTGGCTTGAAGATATTTTCACAATAAAAACACTCTTCTTACTGTGCCTACATTACATGTCGATGTGCGTCATCCTTCAAAAACGGCATCACCGCAACTACAGCTGTCAATAGCAGCCGCATTTTATAACAGGAAGTTATCAGACATCCATTATTTCTTACTTCACTTACAACGTCCAGTAGCTCTAAACAATGTCAAGCTCAGTTTTTTGCTCGATTTACTACGCCTTCAAGTTCAAGTCCTTCGGCGTAGTATTGTTGTCCAAACATTGTGCATTATTTTTATGGAATTTATATTATTATTTTTAACCAATGTTATATTAAAATCAAACCTTAATTTTCCGTAGTTGATATACTAAATATAAGAATAAAAGCAGTCACCATACATGACTTGGTTTAGCAAAAAAAAAGGGGCGAATGTTTCATTTATCATGTCATTAACATCTCAATGTGTCCCTATCTTTACAGCTGAAGACAAATGCTTTTTCGTTTGTTCGTGACTCATGTCAGATTTTGTGTATTTTTTATGCTAAATTGTTCAGCTCATCTGTACCATTAACAAAAATGTGTGGTTGTGTTCTTTTCTTCTTTCTCTCTCTCTCTCCAACCAGGCTTATCACGAAGTGTACATTCCTAGTATCAGATTGAGCTGCAGGACATTCCCTACTGCTCTAGGGCAGATAGCCACTGGAAGCTTACCAGACGTTGCCATATAGTGCGGATTTCATTGTCGAATGAACTGTCCTTACGCGACAAGCTTGTCTGGCCAGTAGAGCAGCCACAGTAGCGATAGTTTCCAGCGGTGCACTACACTTACACAGTTTAAGCATAACTTCAGCCATCCCAACCCATCGCAAAACAGTCTGTGATACAGCCCCGATTCGGCAATGGGCTTGTATCGGCGTGGCTCTTGGCATACAAGTTGGCACCACCGGTCGGGCATGTATTGTGCCGCTTCGTGGACATTCTGGGCCAAGTTGATGCTGATTCACGTAAGCTACATATCGATCGGAGCGGTACGAAACGGGGACTGGGCTACGATGAACAGCAACGAGTGGCGTCCACCGGAACCAAACCCATGGTCACCGATGGACGGACCCGCTGACAGCCCGGTGACATTGTTGACAAGTTCGCTAGATCATGGCGCTCAAATCAGCAGTAGCTCATCCGCACAGTCGAGGTTGGACCACGAGCGAAAAAGCGTCACGGTAGCGGATATCATGCATTCGACGGTCGACTGGCCCTTAAGCGTAACAAGTTTCTACCACTCCCAGCAAAACCGCCCCCCGCAAACAAAACCCACGGCGGAAAAACATTTCCTGTTCCGGCGTGATTTGAGCAAAGCACAAAGTACTTCGCTACGCCATGCATTACCACCAGCCCGGGCGTGGGCAGACAATGGAACTGGTGCCATTTGCCAAGATCCTGGATCGATGGACGGAAATTGCACCACGACCCGGGAGCGGTCACCAACACTAATGACCAGCGCAAGCGGTAACACCACCGCCGACGAACTGCTCGTCCCGTACCCATCGAACCGCAACTTCACCGCGAACGAATCCGCGTTCGGCATGCTGAAGGAGCTGGAATTAGCCACACTCCAGTCGCCGCTGGAGGACAATCACACCGCCCACAGCAACACCGCCGTGAACCTAAACGACCACAACGACGCACTGTGTGATGACGATTCCGATCAGATGGAGTACAACGAGAACTGTTTCATCGATCACAACGTTACTTGCGTGGGGGATCCGGACTTTTGCAATCTCACATACAGCGAGTACCGACAGCTGCTGATGGATTACATCTACCCTTCAACGGGCGAGTGGATTCTCATTGCCTCACACACCGTTGTCTTCCTCATGGGACTGGTGAGTATGTTCCACCATCGTGGTGCTGTTTACCAAACTTATCGACACTTCCATCCTCATGGTCGTGTGCATTATGCACGAGACATACCGCCGCAGTTAGTAGGATGTAGAGTGACAAATAGTTTTCGATTGTACTACCGTTGATAATAGCCGGGTTGTCATTATTAATGGATTGAGCAAAAAAAAAAACAAACAAACCGAATGAATGAAAAGAACGTCCACGAACGAACTTTCGTTTGTACACGTAGATAGTTGTGATCGTCCGCTAAAGCTTGATTGTATTTAATAGACAAACATTGGGTAACTTCTTCATCATTACTTGTACCTTGTACTTGTTGCTTTCGTACAGCGGATATTTATGTACAAGGAGCTTGTTTTTCTGGAAAGATTTCAGTATTTTCAGTCGTTGATACCTAAATAAAGCCAACTTCTTGTAAACTCACAAAGTTTTCATAATAAACTAGCAAAGTTCGAGCCATCTACTGAATGGAGTAGACTTCGCCATCGACATTTTCTTGTCGAAGTACTATGGAAGAAGAAATAGCTCTTTTGAGGATTTTTTTTAGTGGATTTAAGTGCGACATTTTATTTCAAATTAAATGATTGCTGAAAAAAATCATCTTCAACATAAAAAAGGGAAAAAGTTTCACAATTTCCAGTTACCAGTTATCTGTTTTGAGTAGAATAACGAAATGGCTCGAACTTTACTAGTTTGTCTCGAAACTCTAGAACGCCTTCCTGTTTGGCGCTACAACCTCGAAAGAACTTGACCTACCTTTTCTAGTTGCTTCGACTTCAAAACTCTGTAAAATTAGGCTATTTTTGGAACTTTACGGAAGAGCAGTAAAACGCGTCTTTTCTGTATGATGGTTTTGACCGAAAGCACGATTTTAGTTTTTAGTTTTCGTTATGTCACTTTGACATTACCCAAATAACAAAAACAATCGATGACCGTGTTGTCAATATCTCTACATATATTTCATAGATTAAAGTACTCGACCGATGACAAATTTATGACACAAGCACGGGTCGAAAGTTGTCTTCAATTCATCATGAACTGTAGTAGTCCTTGATGTAAATCTCGACAAAACAAAATTCCCCGAAGCACTTCCCCAGCACTGAAGAACTGTGTGCGTGGAATAATTAATCTAAACCAATTAAGAAAAACAAAAACGCCAATTTACGTTCTACTAAACTTCACATGCTTCTCTCTATTTGCCTAAACTAATCACACGGAACATCCTGACCGGTCTTGGTTTCATATAAAACGACAGCCACTTCCGCTCGAGTACCCAACACAAAACCATAATCCTCTGTTCGATGCGTGTTGGTGTGTGCCTGTGGGTTAGTTCCCGAATGTGCTGAGCAGCACAAAAACAGATTCACAATTGAATTATAGACAGCGCACCTTTTTCTTGCGAAAGATTTTTACCGAAATGAGCCTTCCAGGGTAAATGCTCTCGAAATTTGTGCTTGTCGGCGTTCAACAGATACTTGCTACTTTCAGCTAACGTTCTAAACGGTGCGAAAGTACGTCGGAAGGTAAGAATATTCACTTCTCTCATCATCAACATTGGACTTTTTTTTGTGGTATGCTTGCACCCTGCAATAGTAAGAGTTTTTGTTCTGGTAAAGCAAAAAAGGAAAACTTTTTCTCCAATGCTGCCCCAAATCTAGTTGATGGAGATAGCCACTTCTTTGGAAGGGTTCCGGAAAGTTTTCCCCCTTAAAAAGCTTACGTTTTCCAACTGTTCCAGCTCGGCTAGTGAATGATAGCGATACCTTCCACTTGTGAAGCTTGGAAGGATTTGGTGATTCTATAGATCTCTATTATTGCTTTCTAGAAATCTCGAACAGTTCATTCGATTAATCCATGTGAATGAGGCAAACAGTTAATTGAGTTCAGTAAGAACTTGCTAGTTTGTGCTACATACGAGATATAGAAAAAAGCCATTGATTTTAAAATTATATTTCGCTCAACCAACGCCCAGCCAACATCCATGGATCATTGCGTTATTTCTTCATTAAAACTTGGTGCTAATCTCTTTCTTTCTCTCGCTCCATGCTCTAGAAACAGATAGAACACCACCAACTGAACAAACTGTGCATCGCACTCCAGAAACACTCTCACTGCGCTATACCCACTTCTCGTAAGAATCCTAAACAGATGGCTCAGGTGCAGCGCCGCGAAAGTATGAAAAGTTACTCCATACAATAAAGTTGACCAATCGGAGCAAATTTCAAAATTGTATTCCACTTTGATCCTTCAAACTTTGCTTTGTTCTATGGCGGTTAACTACTTCATTAGTCTATATTGCCTGCAGCTATGAAAACAATTTTTTGTCCCATACATACTTTCCTAGAAGAGTTGAGGGGTTTTTGATTTTCTGATCCTGACGTTTGCAGAATGCTTGGCTCACGAGCAGCTTCTGGTCAATTACGCGTCACACATACCCTCTGTCTTATTGATAGATGGGCCCGCATGTAGGTTTTCTTTGTGATGTCTTTCTTCTATTTTTTGGCTCCATTCGTTGTTTCTTTTCGGTCCATAAAATGTCAACTCCAATTGCTCTAGCAGGGCGTCGGGTTGTGTGTGTGTGTGTGTGTATTTGTTCTTTTTTTTTACATGTTTTAGATCGCTGCATGCCTTTCATGCCGTGGCTCTTAAGGCTCTAAGCGACAGCCATTTATCTTGAGTAGCTAAACATTACCAACCCACTGGTTGGCAACGTTTTCCAACCAAAAACGACAGCAAAACCGAATCCTCGCCTCGAGATATATATGTGGGTCGTTTCATGACATCTGGCCGGGTCATAATTTTTACGGAAGTGCCTTCAAATCAACACCGGATACCGTGGATAGACACCGGACTGTTATTTTTAAGGTTGAAGTGGCAAGGCGAAAAAAAAATTGCCACAATTTTTGCACACTTTGAAGTGTCACCGACTTTATTTTGCATTATGTTCAAATCAGCTCTGCTCTGCTGAGTGGATAGTGTGGTGCAATTGAAAAAGAAACAGATCAAAAGTTTCAAGTAAATAAATTGCTTGTCTCATTCTATTTGGTAGCGTTCTCGGCGATGATCATTTTATCCTCACATCGGTGAGTAAACCTTATTTTCCGTGCAATCAAATCAAAATTCTTTCTAGTGTCTCACACTCTCAGCGCAGGGCAGTGTGTAGTAGGAGCTTTAGCAGGTAGGAATGATTTATGACTTGCTCTCAACTCTTCACCCAAGTCTCGCTACAGTCTTTTAATCCCGGCTTCACACGGTTTTTTGAAGCTTAACTCATAGTGCGGCTTCCGCTTTTTTGTTCCTCAAGAAATTCCGATCAAGAGTAAGGAACTGTATGCTTCGGTTGATCGATCCGAAAACGCCACTTATTGTCATCGGTTTTGGGGGGAGCGGTAGGTGAGGACTGAGCACGCACCCTTAAGGGAAAATGAAATTCTTAACATATTTTCAATATGAGTGATTGGCTACAACAGTTTGGAATAGTTTTCTTCACACTAAAGTTCGAACCGGAATGAATGTGCGGTCTGATTTGCCGACGCCCGTCCCATTACGGACGATTGATTTACCCGGAAATGCCAACCGTGGGATTGTGCTCGCGCTCAAGAACAGTGGCGTTCAAGATGCGATGTAAATTGAAAGTTTCATTATCAAAATTAGATTCCGATGTTCAATAGCGCACCACAAAACCCCAAATAGGGCTAACGCTGTGTTGAGTGCTCTAGCGCTGGAAGTATTGGCGCTGCCTAAAGGTATCTATCACAACCGGAAGCTGTACGTGTAGGAAACAGCACTATGCAAGCTTCCCGCTAGGGTATGGGATCAATTTCGCAGGGCATGACGGACCAAGTCATATGCACACTGACGAACAGCATTTTCGAGAAGGCTAAAACGACAGACAGAATAAAAAAAAAACATAATCTCACACATCGCTTTCAATGCATAAATTAATGCTTCCCATGCTTCTAGACGAGCTGCTGCGATGTTTTCTCAGTGTGTTTTTGCGTTTTTTTTTTAAATAAGACTCAAGCTTCCTTTTACCATCGATAATTAAATCAACATAATTAAAAGCTGGCCTTTATCACATCATTAAACAATTACATAAAAGAGTCATTCTAAAAACTTAAATTACCACACAACTGATGAAGATTCGTAGTGCAAGTAAGACGCCTGCTTCGGGATTGAAGCCCACGTGACACATCACGCTGAGTGTCTTTTTACACCCCATTATTTGGGGTTTCGCTCCGAGCAGTATCGAAACCGTATCAATCATATAGCGCTCATCAGATGGTGGTTTTTGACCTTGCAGTAGCTTACGTTCGTTCTTTCTTTTTTGGTGAATTTGGTGGCCAAGATTCCATGCCAACATGACATGAGTTTTGCGCGACGCGTTGGCGACATACGAACATAATACACCGGGCTCTGTCCATCGGTCAGCAGAAGCGACCATCACTCAAGTACCATGTGTTTACAGAGCACCAATTTGACGTTAGCGTGGACATTTCTCTCCATGTACAGTGTGAACGCGCGCGAGTGTGTGTGTGTGTTTCGGACAACATTGATATGCCTTTCATCTTTCCAACCCATAGCCGATCGTTGCCAACCCTGAATTACTGGTGCGTGCAGACCGTAGACTCCAATAAACACGAGCCCGAGGTGATAGACAAAACAACGACTGTCCAGTGTGTGTCCAGTGTAGAGAGAGAGAGAGAGAGAGATGTGCGTGGCAGCATTACCCGAGTGGTGAATGTTTGGTGGACCGAGCATAAACACCGCCCGAGTCTCGGCTTAAATGGATTTCCTGTAATCCAAACAATCCCCATAATCTTCCCTTTTGGTTTGAAGCTCGTGGAGCTCGGAGCTATCGTTTGGGCTTCCCCTTTTCCTGCAAACTCGTTCTTCAATCGGAGCGATGGAATCTTCTCTCCAGAATACAAAACAAATTTGGCAATATATTTAAATTTAGGCAGTAGTAATGACCACACACTGGGTGACGAGACGACCTAGATTAGCGTACCACATGACACGTGTTTCTTGCTTGACCCTTCCAAAGTACTTCGGGAGTCAATTAAACTAAACACTCGGCAAAGTGAGCAGATCATTTCAATGGAACTCGAAACCCAACTGTCATACGCTGCATGTACATGCAATTAAGCAAAGTGTATTCATCACAGTAAAGCACGTACTAAACACTTCCCCGAACGGGTCTTAACCGGAGACGAGCAAACATTATAACAAGCTTAAATGATAATTGCATTGTGACAGCTTGCCTTGCCGAATGCCGATGGTTTTGAGTGCGAACGGTACGACACAAGCACGGTTGCCACCATCTTTTCGCCGGCGACCTATTTCTTGGCCGAGCTTAATTCACTTTTAACCTACTCCTGCGACGTGTACACCCTACGATGGAGCGATTCCGGTCCCTGCTTCTCATTAACGTGTGGAACGGCGTAAGCCTGTTTGAGCAAACAGCTGTCGAAAACGGCATCGCAATCATCACTGGCGGTCGACTTTGGTAGGCATAAATTACGCCCGGAATTAGCATGTTGCATGTAGCCGTTTAACTTCATTTGCATAACACGAAGATAGCCCAGAGGGAGACGCTATCTGCAGACCGGAAGACGGGCAGATGAAATATGGGTATCGTAAAGAAGCTTCCGCCACGCCATGTCTCAGTAGGCCTAATTCACAGGTTTTGGCCCACTTCAAGCCAAAGTGCTCATTTCGTTCGAGGATAAGTTTTTCCACACCAAATCCCCGGTGCATTGCATGTGTGGAAGGCTAGCCAAAGTTTAAGGCCTAAATTTAGACGATTCGATTGCTCATTAACTGCTTTCATCGGGCATCGTTTTATTTATACCGTTATATCTCACTCCCCCCGCTTTCGGGGGTGCCTTGCCGCACACATCCTTTGCTTGTGTATGTGTTTCCGCACCTAATTGAGCTGCCAGAAAATCCATTTTCGCCCGAACCGTATTTGTTTTCACTGCTCTCCATGCATGCCGAACAACAAATGCGATATCTTTCCATCAACCAGTTGCGGTTTCAAGGGTTCAAGCAGCAAACAAACAGTGGGCAATAGATGGCCATAGCATCAAAAAGATCATGCCATTCACATTAAGGTCGCATTCGTCAGCATCGAAACGTCGTAAACAGATAGCGGCTGCCGGATTTTGCCCGGCAAAGACGGCCGCTTGTTCTGTTTGTTGTGTCACGATGTATCGTCGTTAATCATGGACCACAGACGCACTGCCTGGCGAAAGGCTTCCGGCCGTCCTATAATAAGACATATGCTAAATACGTACGCATTTTCTCGATGTCGGACTCGGATTCGGCGGGCCATCTGAACTTGCAAAGTAGGGATTTTATCTTTTTTTTCCTTAGCTTTTCGATTGCCGACACTCTGCAGCATCGAGCAGCGAATTGATTAAAATGTTTGCTTTACCATGTTTGCACATAAACTATTTTTTGCGCTTCAAATCACATTTCCCACACAGTCTGGTTGGGGATGCTTCCTCAAGATTAGCACAACACGGCTGTAACAAAAACTAACAAACATTACCATTTGATTACCGCTTCTAATATCGATGGTTTTTTTTTTCGATTCAATAGGCTACAAAAACTTGATTCCTAATGTATAACAAATACCGACCGTTGCACGGATGGACCAACAATTCAATGTCTGCTGTTGTTGTGTATGTTTATCTATTGGCTTGGAACTATTCCAGACAGCAAAGAAGCTGCACCTTGCAGAATAAATTTGTGCTTGGGACAATAAAAAAAAAAAGTCGTCGCCATTCTGCCAAATGCCTAACAAAACATTCAAACGGTACGCTTCACTAGAACCAGACCGGAACAGCAGGCAACGCTCGCAAAAGTGCTTCACCATTTGCCCAATTTCACGTCCTTCTGTGTCACGTTTTATTTTTCATTTGCCTTACCATTCGGTGCTCCCTCTTCTATTCGGGCAGGTCGGAAATGCACTGGTATGCATAGCGGTTTACACCAACCATACGATGCGCACCGTGACAAACATCTTCATCGTCAACCTGGCCGTGGCCGACTTCTTCGTGATTCTGTTCTGTCTGCCGCCGACCGTCGTCTGGGATGTGACCGAAACGTGGTTCATGGGGAAGGCAATGTGCAAGGTGGTAATCTACTTTCAGGTGAGTTTATCATGTTGACACACAAAATCCTAACGCCAAATCAACAGCTCCTGGGCTGCGAACCAATATAGTATGCTGCACATACATATTTCCTACACCAAGCGGATAGACGATTTTATTCACAATGCCATATTTTTGCAGACGGAAAAAAATTCACTTAGCTTTTGGTTATGGCAACACATATTTTTATCGTGCTCAATATGTGGCGTGTCGCAACGTAAATATTGCATTTTCATGAGCATATTTCAGACTTTTTTTTAATTCTTAATGGACAAACTGACTGTGCCGCCTTTTTCATATGTATTTCAAATCGATTCTATATTATAGCAATATTAGTTTTTTTTTATTTATAGGTAGTTTCGGGTGATTTGTCATACCATAAATGTTTATTGTAGTTTCTTTATAATACTGATGGTGGTGTGAAATGTTAACTAGAGAAATTATATTTCACTTCTTTTGCACCATTCAACATTTTTATTTTTTACTCTTGTACGATGGAGCCGCCTAGTAGTTTATTATCTGCTGATTTTATAGTTATTATAAATCAGTAAAATATTTAATACAAATCATTCACGTCATTAGATACTCTTGCAGCAGAAAGTGTCCGTGTTTGTTTGATAATTTACTTATCGAATCGTCAAATTTTTGCATAAAAAAGCCTCGCAAGTTGAATACTGCTTTCTTCTTCTTGGTTACGGAGTCAATCAAATGGCTTACTTATCTACCATTTCGCTGGATAATCAGTCCTCGCTCAACAGTCCTCACCGGTCTGGATGGGATTTTAACCCCAGTTTTGCCATGTGAGAAGCGCTGTCACCGATAATGTTCCAGTGTTTCTTCATGGGAAGATACCGAATCCAGCCACATCCAACGAGTCCTTTCCCGCCTTCGTATAGGTCATACCCGCCTTACGCACTCCTACCTCCTAGAAAAATCAAGCCCTCCACTCTGCAGCTTCTGTTGTGTTGACATCACCGTCCGCCACATCCTCACCGATTGCCATGGTTACACGACACACCGAGCCACCTGCCAACCAGAAACTGATTTAACGACAATCCTATCACCCGACAAACTCCAGCAGAACCGCCTCATTAGATTTTTACGCATCAGTCATTTTACAGTAGAGAGGCGAATGTAGTCTCTAAGACTCAAAACCTCTATAAATAAACGAAAGAAAAAAATGGTTCCAGTGTTCGATATTACTACATTGTATCGTTTGTCAATATTCAAAATCAATCAAAAATGTCGATCATTTCGAAATTGTTCACTTATGGTGGAAGATTTCAGGTCCTCTCAACCTCTCAACAGAATATAGAACAGATTTTTTTGCTTATACATCTATGAATTGCCGGATTGTCCTCTGAAGGTGCTTTTTAACGGTAGGATTTTAGTGTTCAATATTATACAGGGTGTTCAATATATTCGAATACACTTTAAAAACGAGCTCAAACAATGTAAAAATAAGATATTATTTTTTGAGTAATTTTTTCTTGAAGCCATGTTTATTTACTATCTTTTTGGCTCCCTTTGTACTTTATCACGAGCTTGAGACGTTTCTCTAACGAATCGCACGCGGCACGCATCTGTTCCGTTGGCATTTCGTCCCAAATCTTGGAAATAACGTTCTTAAATTGGTCGACTGTGTTCACTTTATACAGGCTTTGCTTGGCCAGTATGTATGACCATGCATAGTAATCAAGGGGATTGAGATCCAGGGAACTGGGTGGCCATGATATCTATCTATAAATCTCGTCAAATTCTCCTAACACCACGCTTGGACGATATTCTCCGTGTGGGGGCGGAGCGCCATCTTCCCGTAGAGTTCCTGAAGTGCTGGAGCCACAACCTTCTCCAGAACCTCGGTTTTGTAGTACGCGGCGTTAATTTTGACGTTTTTCTCAATAAAACACCAAGGGAAGCTTTCCACGCCTGGATACGGCCCCCCAAACCATCACCGACGCGGCATTCTGGAACCGTGGGATGTTTATTTGGGACGGGGGGATGCTGACCAACGTCGGCGCCCACCGTCGATCATTTTGAACATTGTGCGGCTGTTCCAAAACGAAGAGTTTCAATGTATCCTTCGGTAAAGTATGTATCTATTTGCATCTGTCCAGCCTCTTCTTCTTTGTAGCCTCCGTTACTCCATGTCCTTTACGTTTCTTGTACGGCTTGTACCCTAGGCCCTTCGTCATAATAGTGTGAGTCGTCCCGACTGCTGACACATTCAGGTCAGCGGCGGTCTTCCGGACCTTGATGACTGCTGGCGTCCTCGCCAAACGCGGCCACCCGGATCTTATACGGCCTTTGGTCGAGGCCGTCTCCCGGTATCGGCGGATGGTAGTATAAAAAAAACCGCTTCACCCCGTGAGATTTCAACCGCCGGAATATGTCGTCGGGCTGCTCATTTCGCTCAAACAATTTTACTACAAGATCGCAGTACTCTTTCATCGTGCACAGTGTTTACAAACTAAGTGACAGTTAGTCTACAATCACATGCAACGGTTAGTCTATACGTGACACTAAAGCTGACACCAATACTAATACACAGAATACACAGAGTGCACAACTACAAATCGGCTTGAAAAGTTGTATTCGAACTTATTGAACACCCTGTACTAAATTAACTTTCTTGACATGTTACAAATTGAAAAAAATGTGAAAATTTATGAAACAAAACATATCCGGCAAGGTCATATAAATCATGTACCGACGTAACTTGGCTGTCCCAAACCCGTCACAGGTCGGTGAACTCGAGGGGCTCAAACACCAGGCGCCTCCATTTGGGCTGATTATTTATCTCGACAAATGTGCATGTGAAATTCATCAAAAATTAAATTGGGCATACAATTGACAGACGATGAAAATAACATTCAGTCGATCAAACAATAATAGCCGTTTAGGAAACTTAGTGATACAAACACAAAACGACATCACATTTGGTGATGTGAATTATAAATGTTTTTATGCAACAGCCTAGAGTCGTCCAAATTCTTGTTAACAGGTTGGCTGATAAGTCCCCGGTCTAACAAAGAAAATCAATTTTTTTTTGTCATAATTCGTTTTTATTATTCAACATAGTTCCCTTCATTAACCGAGTATGCCCGGGATAAGGCAAAGAATAAGGAGGAAATGCCTTATCAAGATGATTATAAAATTTACTCAACACAAGCGGTGTTGACAATACGGCACTGGACCGTCATTATTAATTATAAATAAATAAATAAATAGTTCCCTTCAAGAGCGATACAACGATTATAACGACCTTCCAATTTTTTGATACCATTTTGGTAGTACTCCTTCGGTTTTGCCTCAAAATAGGCCTCAGTTTCGGCGACCACCTCTTCATTGCAGCCAAATTTTTTTCCCTGCGAGCATCCTTTTGAGGTCTGAGAACAAGAAAAAGTCGCTGGGGGCCAGATCTGGAGAATACGGTGGGTGGGGAAGCAATTCGAAGCCCAATTCATGAATTTTTGCCATCGTTCTCAATGACTTGTGGCACGGTGCGTTGTCTTGGTGGAACAACACTTTTTTCTTCTTCGTTCTTTTTTCGTTCGTCAAGCAACCAAAAGTTGCTTGACAAAAGACTCTCTGTCTCACAAACTAATTGACATACAGACGTCAAATTTTGACACGAATCATTTGAAGGTTGGTGCTATATAAAAATAATATGCATTTAATACTAGCGGCGCATTTTATGTGTCAGCCTTGGGACTTATCAGCCAACCTGTTAAGCTTAAGTAATTAGTACGCTAACGTCATAATCTGTCTCAAGTGCTCTAGTATCTTCGGTAAAGTGATACATTTAATGTTAGGTCCTCAACAGTGCCCCTAAAACAGCCACTAAACTAAACACTTTCATCCATACTAGCTCATTCATCTCGTTCTTGTTCTGTTCTTGAATGAACAGAATGAATGAAACTCACTGCTCAATTGCTTGCAATACGATAGTTAATTTCAACAAATTCGTTTGGCTATGATTTTACCATTGTGGAAAATAAAACCAATGACTGAAATGTATTCCAGTCGAATTAAGCACAACTGACGCTCTCACCACAATCACGTCTTTAGTTTACTCTATCCACGCGAAGATGGTAAAGAACACGTGCACCACTTCATGTTACTATCGAATGAATGGTTTCGTAGCCCTAAACTATATCTCTATATTCAATGTTGAATAAATCTCACCTAACGCGTACCGTACCTATCTAGGTTCGTACCAAGCTACATTCTACTGGTCAGGTGGTGAATCAAAAGTTTGTTTTTTTTTTACAAAAACGTGGCTCAGAAACATTCACGAAGGACAAGTTTTTTTTTGCAACTGCAATGCTAACCGCTTTCAATGTACGTTTTTCTTGCAATTTCCTTTTTTCCAAACCAAAACACGTTTTGCGAACAATATCACTTAACGATTTTTCACGATCCGAGATGACACCTTCACACCAGACTGAGATCGTTCGCTTTGCGGGTGTCGATTTATACAGAACGGTTCTGCATTGATTACCTATTTCTTGAGTGCATCCCCTTTTTGCAGACAATAATGTACAATTGAACATTTCACAACCTGAGCACATGCTTAGCTCATATCAAATAATGACATCACACGCGATAAGCAGTAAGCTTAAATATTACACCGTTTTCGATTACGTTCAGTTTGATTCGCAATGCATTCGCCATTGTCATTAAATCTATTCCTGGCAACCCCTCTTTTGTTTCATCTCTAAAGCGTTTGACAGTTGAAAAGCTATCCTATTAATTAATCTAACCAGCTCAGCTTTCGTCAACCCACAATACGACACGGCTTGCTGCCAATTGGCCAAACGTGCAAACGGGCTGATGCAAAAGCTCACCAGCAGCATTCCAGCTGTGCAACGAACGTCATTCAACTATTGCAATCTATCACCACGCTTCGAAGGTCTTTCCCGTGCAGCGTTACCGGCTTCTACTCGTCACGCAATCCACTCGGTCGCATTCCGGAACTTCACTTTTATGGCGTGTCACCGTTGAGGCGCGACACACTCTGAACGTCGTGGCCGTCACCAATTCAGCACCATCCAACCGACCAACCGAACCAAACCATCTGCCTTTGCGCCTTTACGCCATCAAACCGAGTCAACCCGACGTCCGGATGGGAAGTAAATTAAATTAAGCGCCCGTAAAATATGCTTCTTTAATGATGCCAACCATTATCACGCGTTGTGGTGGTACGTGTCCTGTAGGTTGATGCAGCTAGGATGAGCATGGGGAGCAAAAGTGTGCCGGTTTGGGTAAAGGGGGAAAGAATCGAAAGGAAGCCAAGCGCCGTCAAGAGGGCACACGGCAAAGAAGCACGTGTCATAAAAATATTAATATTATTAATAAGTTATTTGAACATTAATGGGACCGATGGCGCTTTGTCCTTGGTTTCCTAGCAAGACAGCATGTCACGAAAATAAACATCGATCGAACTCGTGCTAGAATACAAACTTTTAACTAATACACCCTTCAACGAACACCTTCAATCCGGAAACTTTTTCCGTAAGTATGTTCGCTATGTTCGTTACCCAAAGTTTTCTTCTTTTTTTTATCGCCAGACAATACTTTGTCAATGTTGGTTCCTCTTCCTTGATGTACCACGGCTTCTCGACGAACCATTTTAGGTTTCGCTGCATACCATGTCGTAACTGTGAACGTAATAAATATTTATTAAACGCTCTATGATATTTTGCAAGCGTGGCAGCTTTCCGCAGCTATTTTGCAGCTCTATCCTGGCAGTGACTTAGGCACTGCAATAGGCAAGCCGCAGGCAACCAAGAGAAGCAAAAAAAGAAAAACGCACGAGCGTAAAACCACCGAACGTGTCACGCATCGGAGGTGGGATGTGAAAGAATGTCGAGCAGAGATTTTCTCGTAAAATCGTTGACATAATGTCGTACAAATCCGCCCCCGACATCCGGCCGGTGCCCGGAAGCGATGCGTTGCGTTACTCCGACGCAATGTGGCGTACAACTAACTGACACTTTCCCACTAGATACCCTACCGGCTAGATGATTAATGACCACAGATCACACAGATCGACCCCTAGATCCATCCTCCAGCATTCTAAGTCAAAGGACAAAGATCCAACCATCCATGGCGGGACCATGTTTGTTTTGAATATGGGATTCCATGCTCCCCACGCATGGAACATTCTTGTGCGAGTGCGCTGACTCATTCGAGTGAAAATTATCAACAGCCGCCCGTTTAACGATCCTCCGTCCGAAGGAAATGACAATATTTCATGCATATATTTAGGTCCCTACCACACAATACACGGTGCCCACTGAAACGAGCCACTATTTTTGCATAGATTCCATTGTTATCCATTCAAAATCTTCATTTCGCTGTAATTGTATCATCACCGTGGCGGTCTAATAGCGACAAAGGCGAAACGACGAAAAACTAACGATGGCATGAGGTAATGATGTGTGCAATAGTTCAAAACATTCAACACACTCAAATAAACGATGTTTGGTGCTGTTCATTCATTCATAGGAAATATAATCTATAAACACTTTAGTGATAAAAATTCAATTGAACAATTCTTTTGATTTCAACCGATTTAAGAGCTCTACTGAATTATTCTCCCATTCAAAGGTTGCTCACGATTTAAATTATTCAGGTACAACTGGTCGTGGCAAAAGCGACTGCTGTTCGCGCAGCAAAACCGAGCATCGAATCCCAGTTGGTTCGCTTCCGCGTAGTGCGGACTCTGACTATCCAACTACGATGTATTATCAAGTTTGCAGAATATTGTTCTTTTTACCTCGGATTAACCCAGTCAGTTTGAGATGTTTTTGTCACCAATTGCCAAGGACCCAATTGATTGCTATTATTGCGTAAAATGATTGAAAATCCCATTTTACTGCCGTCAATCTATTGACGATAAATTCAAACGGAAGCCCGTGGTAGCATATGATTATGGCATATGATAAGGAATAAGTTAAAACTATTGCTTAAATTTCTTTATATAAATGACTAATCCGTAAAAATCTAATAATGCGGTTCTGATGAAGTTTGTCGGGTGATAGAATTGTCGTGTCATTGGTGTCTAGTTGGCAGGTGGCTCGGTGTGTCGTGTATCCATGGCAATCGGTGAGGATGTGATGTCAACACCACAGAAGCTGCAGAGTGGAGGACTGGATTTTTCTAGGAGTAAGGAGTGCGTAAGGCGGATATGACCTATACGAAGGCTGGAAAGGACTCGTAGGATGTGGCTGGATTCGATATCTTCCCATGAAGAGGTGTCGTGCTTGATAGGACGGAGTTTGTTGCTGAGGTCTACGTTGTGCCATGTGGAGTTCCAGTGTTTGGAGATGATGGTGTTTGTGAAGCGGATGACATCATGGCGTGAAAGGGTGTTGTATGGTTCGTCAGGAAAGAGCCGACCATTGTTGGCAAGTTGGTCGGCTTTCTCGTTTCCGTTGATCCCGGAATTACCCAGAATCCAACAGAAAACGATTGTCGGGGATGCATGTATGGAGTCTAGGAGTTAGATGTGGGAGTCTTTGGAGGTGCCGTGTTCCAGGGCAGCCAGAACACTGGCACTGTCGCTGAAGATGGTGTACGGTCGGTCAGTCTGTAGTTCTTCGTCGGCGGCTAATTGAATCGCTATTGCTTCGGCGGAAAAGATGGAGGTGTGATTAGGAAGTTTGATGGCGCAGTTGTCCATGGGGGAGTGGATCCCACAGCCGGCTGAGTCCAGATGAACGGAGCCGTCTGTAAAGATATGATGAAAATGTTTGTATTTAGTCTGAATTAAGTGAGTACAGGTACTATTGGCGATTTGGCTGTTTTTTCCGGTTCCCCGAAGAAAGCTTTTAAGTTCCCTGTCTATGGCAGGTGTACGGAAATACCAGGGACGAATTCCCCGGCGGGTGGATTGTATTATCGGTGGTAGTTGTTGGTTGGTGAGTGTCTGTAGTTCTGCTTTTGCTCTGGTGATGATTGCAGTTACGTCGAATCCTTTTTCAAGGATCCGAGCTGCAGCTTCCACTAGTCGGTTGGTGATGACATGTTCGTAAACCTGTAGTGAGGACTGACTGTCCAAATATGTGGTATTAGCAAGTAATAGTTGCAATAACATATCCGTTACTTTAAAATCGAAATTAAATTTAAAAATTCTATCTACTGTCTACATATTCGCATTCAAACCGCCTACGGAGGATCTATTGGATCGAATGATTCGATGCCCGGTTCTGTCATCTGAAGACCGACAACGCTACCTTCTCTACCATGTACAGCAACTGCTTCAAGCTACTGCTTATATTAAGATACTTCATTATGTCTAGCCAACATCAGCAGCAACACAGTCGCAACAACATCAGAGACAGCAACAGTGCAGAAGACGAAGTGCCTCCGCCATCTCTGGATGAGGTTGTCGGCGCCATCAAGCAGCTTAAAATCGATAAGGCTGCTGGTAGTGATGGACTGGCGGCCGAGCTCTTCAAGATGGGACCGGAGAGGCTTACCGTCGAAATGCACAAGCTGATCACGAGAATCTTGGAACAAAAAAAACTATCAAAGGAGTGGAAACTGGACGTCATTCACCCAGTCTACAAAAAGGGCGACAGACTGGAATGCTCAAACTATCGTACCATTTCAGTCCTTAATGCCGCTTATAAGACCCTGTCCCAGGTCTTGTTCTGCAGACTTGTCCCCCTTGCTACAGATTTCGTCGGCAGCTACCAAACGGGGTTTGTTGGAGGCAAATCCACCACCGACCAAATCTTCACTCTTCGGCAGATCCTCCAGAAGTGCCGAGAGCGCCAGAGCGCCCTACGCACCACCTGTTTATCGATTTCAAGGCGGCCTACGATACCATGGATCGAAATGAGCTATGGAACATAATGCAGCGGTACCACTTCCCTGAAAAGCTGATCCGGCTGCTAAAGGCCACCATGAATGGGGTGCAGTGCAGAGTGAGAGTATCGAACATGCTGTCGGAATCGTTCGAATCTCACAGGGGTATGAGGCAAGGAGACAGACTCTCCTGTCTACTGTACAATATAGCATTGGAAGGTGTCATACGAACAACGATATCCGTGGCATGATTCTCTACCGGTTTCTTCAATTTGTTGGCTTCGCGGATGACATTGACATCGTGGGCAATACGACAGCGAAGGTGAGTCAGGTGAACACCTGACTGAAACGAGAAGCAGCAAGAATTGGGTTGATGATCATTGCGACGAAGACGAAATACCTGCTTGCCGGAGGATCTGATCGTGATAGAGCCCGAGTGGGAAGCGTCGTGTTAGTCGAAGGCGACAACCTCGTGGTAGTAGAGGAATTCTGCTATCTTGGGACTGTCGTAACTTCGGATAACGATGTCTGCAGCGAAATCCGGAGACGCATTGTGCAGGGGAATCGTGCCTACTACGGCCTTCACCGTCTGTTGAGATCCAGAAGACTTCGAAACCGTACTAAATATGAAATATATCGCACACTTATTCGCCCGGTGGTCCTTTATGGCCACGAGTCTTGGACCATCCGAGCGGAGGATGCAAACGCTCTTGGCGTGTTTGAGCGTCCCATCCTCCGGACCATCTTTGGCGGTGTGTTCGAGCATGGAGTGAGGAGGAGAAGGATGAACCACGAGCTTGCTGAGCTATACGGAGAACCAGATATCCTGACGGTAGCAAAGACCGGCAGGATACGATGGCTGGGGCATGTTATGAGGATGCCGGACTCATGCTCCGCAAAGAAGGTATTCGTCAGCGACCCCCAGTTCGGCACGAGGCGTCGGGGAGCACAGCGAGTTCGTTGGCTGGATCAGGTGAAGTGTGACCTGTCGGAGATCGGGTGCCTACATGGATGGGAAACTGCAGCCAGGGATCGAGTTTCCTGGAAATCTATTGCTGACCAGGCCATGTCACGACGACGTGCTCTTTAAAAGAGCAGGCCAACATGAGTGATTATGTCCAATATTCTTCTTCTTGGCTTAACGGCTTTAATGGCTTTCTAGACTGCTGATATCACGTAGTTGGTTAGTCAATCCTCACTACGGGGGGACGGTTCGGATGGGATTTGAACCCCGGTCCACCTCACGGTGGTCTACGGACCTCCGGGCCGCCCCGATTATGTCTAATGACTCAATCCATTTTACTATTCATGATCACTTCAGTATCATCGTACAATTGCAGTATTGGCACTAGTTGTCAATACGATAATTTCGCTTACATGTTTATAACTATCGCTATTTCAAACAATTAATACAGTGCGATCTACAAAAGCTACAACCAATATTGTTGTGTTATTTCATTCCAATGCCATTACGAAAATCCCTTCTATTTTGTTTACATCGTAACTTGAACAAAGCTGCCACTGTCCACTTTGAATTCTTTTTTCTGCTATTTTGGTTGCAACACAGTGCAATTTTCTAAAAAGCAATATATTTCATAACTGCGTTCTTCACTAAAGTGCTGTGTGTGTGTGTGTGTGTGTGTGTGAAATTGTTTCATTTGTTGGCATCAAAATATGTTGCAAATGTGGTTACTCAAACCTCATCCACGGTGCCTACTCACCACAACTACAACCGTCATCAAACCCATTTATTATTTGTGCGGAAAATATTAAATTTACATATTATTTTTGAAACCGATTCGAGCACACAAGCGATTCACAAGAAACCTGGTGCACAAACAAATGCAATCAGAAATTGCAATAATCAGTACTTTGTTGGGTGGAATACGAGTATGGCATTTCTGTTTCCGCTAACTACGAAGATAGCTTATTTATCTTCAGAAGCAAATAAATAAAACATTATTCATAGATTTCAAGGTTTATCTTTTTTTGAGATCATTATTTTAAAAACCAAATAAAATAATAAACCATGAATTAGTGTTCATCGTGCATCAACAACTGATGTAAGAATTATCCTTCGGATGTAAGTAAGAACCTACGGAATAAACAAAAACATAAATTATTTAAATAATCATGTTCACCAACTTATTACTTTCCCCGCCTCGTCCATTCACTCGCTCTCTCGCAAACCGTGATTATATTATGTGACTGTTTGCATCCGATTTCTCGTCCTACCTACAGTCGAGCGAACATTTTCTGTGTGTTCCGTGTTGCCGCACCACCAATTTAAATCTAAATGCAGCTTTGATTGGATTTCTGACGTTCCATCAGCGTGTCACTACCACGTCGCGATCCACACGCCCTTCAACTGCGTTTGCTCGCTGGATTTCAACCTATCTTGGCCCCGTTTGAAATTCTCAATCGCCTAGTTGTAGCTGGCAATTGCCTCAACTCCCTAAGCTCATAAATATTATGATAAGATAAATGAAATATTACCCACTCGTACAGCCGCCAATGTGTACACTACACTATACTTCGCGTTCGCGTAACATGCTCTTTTCGATTTGAATACTTCTTTTTCCCTATCCAGCTTCGTTATCCTGGTACGGTTGGTGATGATCCTACACACAAACTCCTGCCTAAATCCCGTTACTTACCTACGCCAAACGCTGGGACGAGTGAAACTCCCGACAAAGTAAACCGAACGGCTATTTCCAGTTAGTTTCGCGAAGCGATAGAAAAGTTTCTACGGACTTCACTTATGATGGGAAGGTTAACGACTTGCTTCCCAACGACCGGCCTCGAAACCTTGAACCGGCGAATTTCTGCGTTCGCAAAGTGATATTTATTAGAGCGAACGCAAGACTCAAGACGCAAGAAAGCTTTCCTACCCGTCCACAAGTCCGAGGTGGCTTAACGCGGCGTAATGTAATGTGTAAAAATCCTGAGCCAATATTTTCACCTCTGCTTACCCACAAAAAGGCTCGTTGCGGTTGCGATGTTTGTTTACCTTTTCCCATCTCTGTCAGCGAAGGTGAGCAAAAGGCAAAAATACAGTACGCGTATGTGTGTGAGCAAACGAAGGGGTTTTTCCAACGACCTACAAGTTGATGAAAGATTTGTGAAAAATGGTGTGAAGAAAAGCAATCAGTAAACATCGGACCGCACCAACAAAAAAACCCACCCAAACCTATCAAAAATGGAGAAAAATCACGCCCCTATGTCTCGCGGCCAAAGATCGTCCGCCGTGCTCGCGGCCGGCACACGCTTGACGTAGGGTAACGTAACCTTCCCTACACCGGTGCCAGTACCGTCCATGGCTTGTGCATGAAAGAACATTTAACCACTTTCACGCTTATGGTCACGGTCGAAGAAATGTATTCGAACGGATGATTGCGCCACCGAATGTATGCGCGTTCGTGCTTACTGGTGAAACATGCAATTGTAAACCCAAGCACCCCATTGCAGTTTCTTTCGATGGAAAATCTATTTTTTACCCACGGATTTTCGGGGTCTTTTCTGTTACGATTTACCTTCTATGTTATTTTTCAAGATGATTTACTTTACGTTGAGTAATATCAAGCAGCTTCACACACGAAAAGTGTCTGACGACAGATAGGTTTACACAAACACCAAGCAACTGTTCCGGAGGTATTGGCTAGGAGAGTTTTATGCTTTTAGCATCGCTGATTTTACCCTCGAGTACCCTAAAAGCAATAGCTACGTGTATAATTCTTATTTAAAGAAAAGAAATGGTTTGTTAAACTTGAATATTCACAGTCATGTGTGAAGCTTTGTTGTATTGTACAGCATGAAACAACAATCAACCACTCATACCGTTTTTTTTTTATATTAATCAATATGTGATCAAAGCAATAACTTACTGTAACGCAATACTAATTTATTTCATTACTTTTCATTAATCTTTCATCATAGATATTACTGCCCAAGCTCTGCAAATATCCTAACGTTCGATGCCGTTCAATTAGCGACGCCTTAAGTGTCGACGGCATTTCCTTCCATTTCAATTAGCGTTAGACATTTACATTGCTATTTAAAAAGAAAGCTCGCTCATGACTAATATGGTTGCATTGCGGAAAGCAGCTGCGTCATACCACTGATAAATAGCAGGCAATACATTTACAAATTGCTCCCCATTTCTGGGGCTCCTATCTGATGATAATACATAGAACGAACCTCAAAACAGTGTAACTTCATACTCAAAACATTGCCACAAACTGAAGTGTTTCCATAACTTTTAATACAACATTTAGAAGACGAAAAACCATCAACATCATCGCTTGTCTACTCGCCGTACATTACACATCGGTAACGAATCAAATCGTAAAATTAACTTCCAATGGCGCTGGGTGGTCATTCGTTCGTCATTTTCGTGGATGCATCCTGCTGAGCCGGCATTCAATATCCGTTCCGAGCGAGCGGGAACGTGCGGAATTGAAATAAATTAAGATGTTGAAGAAATTTCCTACCCAAATTAATGACTTATCGATCGAGCCGAAAACAAACCGCCTTCCTTAGAAACAGCGAGCAAAACTCACTCAGAAATTACTATAAACTGAATCTAGCTGCAGTTATAACCTTCGTTTGCAATAAGGACTCTTGAAATTTGTTTTATAGGAAAGTAAGAAAGTTATATGTCGTATAAAAATGATTTTTTTACTAAGAGCAAATTAGACAAACTTTGAGAATGATGTATTTGAGCCGATGTAACGATGTAAACAATTTACACTCATCAGCATCTGATGTTTATATGCAATGACACCAGACATCATGCTAGACGATCTGGCATCTTTCCAAAGTATGTCAAAAAATTACTTCAGTATGAGTAATGAACCTCACGCAACCGCCACGACATTACAGAAAGGAATTCAATTTTTGTTACACTTGACCTTGGTGCGAGGTTGATTCTTCTGAGGATACTTTTATAATTCCCTTCTCCCAAAAACAAACAAAAACTACATCATCAAACAAGCTAACTAACCAGCTTCGAAACAACTTCAGCACCGTGCAGCTTTTAAGAGAAAACAAAATTGATGGTTATTTTCCACCTACTGACTTAGAAACCACTTTCTAAGGCACAACGTGACGGAAGAGCTGCAAACTTCATTTACCACTTATTAGCCAGTCGCTGTGTTGCCCCGGTCAGCAGTTGTAGATCTCTGCAGGGCCTCACAAAACATAAGACGAACACAAAAACACTGTCTCACGGCGATAGGAATACGTGGAACCGGTGCCCTAGCTCGCACACGCACTCGCCTGGAGCTTGCCTTTGCTGTTCTCCTGTTAGCTAAACTTTAACGATGGAGGAAGTGTTGAGTTCTTGTAGCGATAAACAAATTACGACAATCACTTTTTCCTCTACCGATTCGCCTCCGCCGTGCCGATAGAGCACTTTCCTGGCATCAACATTGCAATACTGTGCAGGGGATCAACCAAGTTTTTGGCTTTTCCTTTTACCACAGCTTTCGCCAATGTTTCCACTTATTTTCTGCTTCCTTCCTGTTTCTATTCTAAAACGACGACCTCTTCACATCTAATGGTGCAGAGTTGCAGTCAACGGTGGCGATAGAAATTGAAAACATTTTCCATTGCGCTTTAGCAACTGGACCACCAGCAGCCGGCATTTGCTTGGATGCTTCGGAACATGAAACACATGGAAATGGATGATCTATGTTTGAACTATCTCAAGTGGTTAAGATGCTTTATCCCGGAGACTCTTATGGTCATAACATCAACCGCAACACCGAAACACACCTTCAGTTCACTTTCACCCGGCAAGTTCTCGTCGCTTCATTACGTCCAAGCGTCTCTGGCTTCGCTTTTATTAATGGCTTCTCATAATTTTTAGCACCCATCTCGTCGCAAAGCACTCCATTTATAACGCTGGGCAAGCACAACATGGACATGTACGCTTGGCTCCGACAAACGCACACGGCATGGGGTGTGTACCGCCACCACGTGAGTGGATTTGTATTCACTTGTTCGGTTATTATCGTATATATATCTTACGCACGAGTGACATTCAAGATTGTTGTTGAAAAGGAGGGAATTCAATCAACACTACCGGATGAAGTGAGTTCTTCACTTCATTAAATTATGCAATAAAGGCTTATCCTACAGGTTACCTCATAGGAACATTTTATAACTCTAAACACGGTAAAGAGGGAGCCATTTAATTAGGTATCTCTACGGATCCTTCAGATAGCTTCGATTTGAAAAGACGAAAGACGATTCTAACGCAAAAAAAAAACGTGAATTTACAGATCGATCAAACTCATTTTAATCACAGATTATTATAAAGCTGAGTGGCGTTTCGTTGTGGAAAGTTAGAAACACTTCCACAAGTCCAATAGTGATGAAGCAATATCCGTAGTTATTACTATTCATCCGTAATTGCTTCTTTGCAATGCGGTCATGTCGTTCTTGAGGAGTGAACTAAATTGCTAGTTCACAAAACTTTTACATTAACTAAATCTCTGTCTAAAGGCCATTGCAGAGAGAGAGTGATTATTGGAAAGAAAGAAGAAATTTTAATGCTTGAATCGAACAATTTTAATATCATCTCAAAAACAGTCATCCTACTAAAGAGCTACTGTGAAGGTTTTATTTGAAGTCAATACATGTGCAAGCATTATAAGGTTAAATAAAACATGCTGCCTTGTAGAGACAACAAGCAACAACGGAATGGACGGTAATTAGTTAGTTTAGAAAGGCCACTTTAAGCTAGCCTGGCTTAATGGATCATTATGTCAATTTGGTTGAAACGTTTAAAAATTTTCCCTTTAGGGAAACTCTACAACAAACCTAGATCAAACAGTAAATAGTGATTTATGCAATTTCTACAAATCCATCGATTTTGTAGCGGTGCAAAATTAAGAAACTCATTCTGACACCTACGGTTTGTCGCTGCCGGTCAACCCGTACCCCGAAGAGCCAAACGAGACTTAATGGCATCTTCGCTATCTGCCTGCGCTGGAACAAACTTGTATAAATCTTCAATGCTGACATTTGCCACATACCATTAGTTGTAATTTATGTACATTTGTAATTACATCCTGGACGTTGCGGGATAAATTTCCACACCGTTCACTGAACTTACCCATGAAAAATATGCTGTCTTTCGCGATTATCCTGCAAAGCACGTGCCGTGCTGTTAGAACGGTTTTTGGCTAGTTTGGTAGGATTCTCGGTATTGCATAAAGGCTAACGGACAGCAGATAAAACTAAAGCATTTTATCCGTCCTGTACGCCAACAACAGGTATCTGTGAGTAAATCGTTTGAAGTTGATATAAAAAAATGTCTTTTCTCTGAAACAGTTTTTGTAGCTTGTTTTAACAATAGGCCTGATTATCTCTTACCAACGGAAATGTATCAAGACAGGCTTGTCATTACAAACGGAAAATAAATTTGCATTATGAAACCATTCCTGTGACAGACAAGATTCGTGAAGCTAATTTTTTTTTTCGTTAAATCTTCAAAATCAACCTGTCAAAGTGATGAAACCAACAAAAAAAAATCCAAAAGTGTAAACAACTGTTCTCGTTGAGAGATATTTTGTGTTGTAGATGATATTTAGAATATCAAAATGTTCTTTTTTTTTAAAAAATGATGTGATGATGAAAGAACAGAAGATCTTACTAAACAGCGTAGGCTGTTTCGTAGTATGTTCGATCCTTTGGAACTTACTAATCAAGCAAGAGTTTAACCTGTGAAACTTTTGTGTAAACCCTTTTTGATATGTTCTGGAGGTTGTTCTTTTCAGATTCAAGAAAAATGTTCGTGTATCGAAGGAATTTGTGGAAACAAATGAGCAGCAAGATGCCCTACAATACTTTTTTCCAGTCATTCTTTCGAAAATATCCTTTCTGAATTAAAATACTCACATTTTGATTGGAACTGCACAAGAAAACGAACTGGAAATACACAGGAACTAGTGAGTTTGGCGCCTTTCCGTTTCGAATAGGTAACGGAAAACAGTTTGACAAATATGAGTCTTCGTTTGTGTTAGAGAATACTAATTCTTGACAGCTTATTTGTAAGCTTGCCTTTCGTTAAGTTTTTTTTTTTTTCAACTGACAACACAAACGGCTGTCATTATTCGAATCTTCCGTTATTGACAACTTGTCTTGACAATTTGTATGTGATAATCAGGCATAATAACTGATTTTTGATAAGCTTACAATTTGACTGTTGGAATTGAGTATGCCTTATGAAATTTGTAATTATTCACCACATTCGGTGTTGACCATACGGTAAAGGGCCGTTGTCTTCGAGTAAAATAAATTTGAAAAATACAATTTTGCTATCTCTTGCAGAAGTTTACTGCTTTAAGATTAATCATGCTCCATATAGCATACAGCAGAATTGTATCGCCCATCGCTGCAAAACACACCTTTACCTACACAGCACTTCTGTCAAACATTCTCCATTTAAGGCTCTGTTTACCTACGGAAACTCGGCGTGTTTGCCAAGCATTAGAGGAATATTTTCCATTAGCGAATAAGACTAAATCAAGCAAGTGCCAAACAACAGCTTTTCATACAGTGAAGTGATTTCAAGCAGCGATCAATGAGAAACGATACACTCGGATTAGGTGGTGTCGTGGTGTGAACGATGACATCGCCGGAAGTGTTTATCTACCCAAGATGGTGAAAACCATTTCACGCACCATGCAAACTGCAAACGTGCCTCTAAGTACAGTAACAGTGATTAAATAGACCTTAACCCTCCTAATTGACTATGTAAAATTTTGAAACCCAAAATGCCGAGATTTCAAAGTTTAAAGATTATCTTGCTTGATTATTATTCGCACCATGTTAAACCAATTTGCATCGGAAACGATGATGCTTGCATCGGAAACGATGATGATGGAAACGATGACTTTAAAAACATTGCTTCAATCAAATTAACAGCTTAGCATAATTTAATGTGCTAGCACAAACTTAACTTATTCAAGAGTGGTTTGATAGTAACCCTTCGTTTTGATCTCATTATTTGAAATTGTATACAGCAATCAGAGAAGAAGTTATGTTTGGTTCATCAGTATTCATTTGGACTTGTCGAGAATGTTCGACAAAAATCCTATGAAAAAAATATTGTATTTATGTTTAATTAAAAAGGGATTTTTAAGTGATTAAATACACCTTTAACAAACGGGCTGGCTAAAAAGTGGTCGACCAACCCTTCTTGCCCATCTACTGATAGCACGAAGAAGTTAAATACACAGCTTCAGAAAGGGACAATACGAAAACCGAAAGAAGATTACCAGAAAAAAGATTAAAGCGAAAATTATTTTACTTCGATTACCGCTACGAAGCGTTGCAAACGATTCGCTATAGCCGCTAACATCTCGTGCAAATATTTATGCATCAAATTTGTATAAATTAGCAATAAAAACCAGGACTAGAAATAGATTTGCTCGATTTACGAACGACGGTATTCGATTAGGGACGTTGAAAAGCTATCGTTATGAAAACTGAACAGTTAAAGCCGATAAGATGCTATTATCGCTTAAGCTATGGAAATCCCTTACGTGCTGTGAAACTCTCACCAATACAGTTAACAATTGTACGATTTGAATAAACCTTCTGCAAACTTTCTTTCCGACTAGTTTGCAGTTTTTTGTCATTTTAATATATTTTTATAATGTGAAAATGTGTCATTTCTACTTTCCACTTTCATTAGCAAACAAGTTGTGAAATAAGTTTAAACCAATTTTTCAGACACTTTAAATTACGCTTCTGGCACGGCAGTTGAACTTCAACTCCTACTCAGCGCTTCGATATTTTTATCAAAACAACCCACTTGAGTATCAATGCCACTAAATGGTACTTCAATGTTCTTAGTAAGCCACAAAACCACTAAGCCAAATACAACCTATCTCAAATCGATCCTGCTCTCATCTATCGAGCATTCCATCAACACTGACCGTACACATCACATGGCCATTCCACTAACCTTCGTCATTCTTCTTCGTATTTTTTTTTTGTTTTCTTCTTGATGGCTTTTTCTACCTTTCAGACCGTTTCGGTGACAGTTTCGGTACTAACGCTGACATTCATTTCGATCGATCGCTGGTATGCGATATGCTTTCCCCTACGCTACAAACCGAGACCCGAACGTGCCTGGCGCTCGATTGCCCTCATTTGGCTCATTGGCTTCCTGTCGGGTAAGTAGTCAGGCGGTAAAATCGTCCTAACTCGGCCGGTAAGCTTCTGCACAGTTGCCTATCAACCGTTTATCATATCGCATCATCAGATTTCCTGCGGTGTACATCAATTGACATATCAAAATATTTATGATTAATTATCAGCTCGTTTACAGCACAGTTTATCGTTTTTTTTTCTTTCTCTCGCTCTCTTCGGTAGTTATACATCAGCATTTGATGCTTAACTTGAGCACCATATAGGCAGTGTTTCAGGGGAATTTTTAAATTTACTTCCATTATTAATTTATAACCGCACGCTTTTTAATATTACCGTATAGTTAAACGTAAAGGTATCCAAATTTTGCACTGTTTTACAATGCTAAAGCTGTTACAAAAATAGCACACAACGCGATTGAACCTCAACGAGAAGCTTCTCTGTTGGGTTGCAACAAAGACGTTGAACACTAAACAAAAATTTCCCCTATCCAAAGTGGACTTGGAAATTAAATATTTCACAGTTACAGCTACCGCTTTAACTTGGTGCAGTTCTTTGACCGTACCGAAGCGGCACCGACAAAGCGGCACAAGGGGCTACACCAAAAGGAAGCAAACATTAACATTCCAATGTTACGAAACCTCCCCGAGACATTTGCGTTTCGTCATTTAACACGATGATGTCTTTAATCTAATGCACCATCTGCCGCATAATGGGTGCGAGCGGAGAAGGCCCTTGTTTTACAGCATCGGAGTCTAGCCCGCAATTCGGACAACATTCAAAATAAAACATACTAATGCGATGTGTTTTTCCTTCGACCATTCGATTTTATTGCGCTGTTATCGCAACAATGAACAACGGCAAGAAGCGTACAAAAATGCGTTCGAAAAGATTGGACACAGACATGGAAAAATGGTGCAAATTAAATCAATTGATTTATGTCAAACTCTTCACGAGAAGGGGCTCAAACGGGTCGAAATGAATTTAGGTTCATCACTACAACAAAGATGCTTGACCGCATTCTTCTACTTTTAAATTTAAATTGACTTTTATTCTAAGAAGCATAGCACAAGATTAATTAAAAGCGCTGCTGCAAAGGACGCTGCCAACAGGTTGCCAACAGGTTGGAACGACTAACCCTTTAACTATAATTATGTGCTTTAAAATAAGTTAACCATTCACACTGGTTAAAAAAACTGAACTTTGAAAGACAGACATAAAGCCAGTAAAGCTAGGCCAACAATTTCAATTACATTGCAGCTTTGCTACGTGGTGCATTGCTATTTGATTCTTTTTCTTTTATCTACTTGCACTGCAACACTACGATCGTATGTGTTTATGTCATAGCAAAGCACGTTCTTTGTCGTTTTATTAAAAAACTCCCTTTCTCTTCTGTTTCCGCTGTTTCCATGTTTCCCATTTTCCGGTGTGTGTGTGTGTTACTGCACTGCAGACCTGCCAGAATTCCTGGTACTGACGACGAGACGCAAGAAGTTACGCTTCGACATCAAACTTTTCACCCAATGTGTCGCAACGTGGGACAACGAAACGGAAAAAACTTTCTACATCTTTAAGTTTGTGCTGCTCTACACGTAAGTATGAGTTTTTCGGGGTAAAAGTTACAGACGTCACCGAGCTCCTCCACACTGTGTTGCCGATGACAGAACGATTTCGTAGAATCATATCTCTACCGAATGTTTCCTTTTCTGGTCAACAGTTTGTTGTCATTTCGCTTCCGTTTGATTTGAACTTGAGTTCGAACCAAATTAACTGTGGCTGTGGGTAGCTGGTGTGAAATGACTTCCTGTTTACTAAAAACATGTACTTAAACGTTTGTGTTATCAGTATCCATTCTAGTATAGTAAGCACAGGAGCTGATCAATCATGCTGTCCCGTGTAATCACAGTTACTAAATCTTAATCACCTGTTAACTAACCATCAACACGATTTACCTTTAATTGATGGCTAGATAATATGGTTGGTGTAGGAGCGTTGGGAACGACCAGGGGGCAGTTTATTCTACTAGAATAAAACACATGATTGACACCTTCGCACGTCAGCTTTTACGTGCCTGCCGAAGAAGGAGTAATCGAAAAAGTCATAAAAAAATCTCGACTTGTGCAAACACGGAAAAAGTTCTACCATCTTTCCTAATAAAAACGCACTCAAGCTTGATATCGCTTGATCGCAATTGTGTCCTGCACACGACTACGACCCACACACGGACTTACAAACACAACAACAAACGTGTGTCGTGCCACGGTTTAGTAATGTGACTTTTGTCGGTAATATTTATCGTTCATATTTGTTACACACTTTGTACCAAACATTCGACCACCACCGATCGGCCCCATCGATGGTCTTCTCGTGTGATGGTACAACAAATCGAAAACAATCTTTCGCCCCGCCCCGCACAGCTCGGAGGGATGCGTGTGTGGGGACCGATTTCGGTTTGAACGAATCGCTATAATCAGCTTAGAACCGAGCTTCCGTCCCCATCTGTTTCGCTAGCCCGAGCGATGGCACATGACATTATGTTGCGTCCCTTGCCAGAAGGCTCAATCCGGTGTGATGCTATGAAAGATATCTGTTTCGCATTTCGATTCGGTATAACCGGCACCTTGTCCCTTCCGGCAGTAAACCGAAGTACGAAACAGAAGCAAACAACAACACCTATTACTTTCTACGCGAAAGAACAAAGATCCCGAAAGTTCCTTCGGCAACGAAGCTTCGATTTTGACTCCTTGTTTGAAGAAGCAAAACAAAAAAACCACACACATACGAACGCAGTAATCCCTGCATGAGCATGAGTGAAGTGAATTAAAGACCATCCGGAAGTGGTCGCTTACCGGAAAACGATAAGGCCAGAAGCGGGGGCGTCTGGAAACGAAATAAATTTGAAAACATACAGACCACGCGTTCTAATTCCAGCGTTGCGTATAAGATTTTACCCCAATGATAAACCGGCAAAATCTTATTCACTCCCATCAATGCCGCCTGCCCCGGGTGCCCCACCACTTCCTTCCTTCGCAATGATTTCCTATTTCGGGACGATTGTTTCTCACGCACCCACGAATCCGACACATCTCTCGTTAGCCTACAGTTTCAGCAACACACGCATATCGCTGCTACACATTCCTACGGCCAACGAACAAAACGTACCAAAAAGGGGTTTTTGCATTGTGTCTGTCCACCGCGGCGAACGGATACGGATATTGGATCGGTACATTCGCGCCACACTCCCACGAGAATCGTATTGACATTCCTTCGGCATGGAATGGAAGCATTTCCATGTACCAGAATGCCGCCGGCTATGTAAGGACGCTAGTATTCTAAACATATCTCGCTTATTATCGCATCCCAGCTTTGGAAGTAGATTTGCGGAGAAAATCTCGGAACAAATTGTCTCACGTGACATTAGCAGAGCTTAATAATTTTAATTCGTCTTGTCAGGAATGCCGGTTCTCGTGCAATTCTTAAATAGACATAACACACACATTGATATGCATTTGTAGAGATTAAGTATCGTTGGGCCCATTAGTAATATGTCCAAAAATTTGCTTCATAAATGCAAATGGTTTATCGTTGGATCAACGATGTTTCCATATGCCTTGTTGAACACCTTAGCTCAAAACGATACGGATACCACTTTAAATTGCCGTATGATTGCCATATAATGTATGTATACAGCGTATGTTACGAACAAGAACACAAAAACAAAGAATTGTGACCCCTTCACACTATGGGGATTTTAGGGCAAATTTTGGGATGAATATTTTTAGAGCCGACCATGTGTGACTTTCTTGACTGATTCTTAAATGATGTAAATTTGTTGCCTGTAATTGAAGACCAACTTATATTCCGCTCGGCAAGAAATCACGGAGAAGCAATGCATTGATGGACAATGCTCTTGGCCACTTTTCAACGAAAAGTAATTGCCCAAATTAATGTAGGTGTACAAATAATGTTGCCTTGAGTCGAGATCATAAAGCACGTGTACAATACAACAATTAACGTAGGAGATAGGATAGCTATTCACAATCAGACTACACATGTTAATGACTTGACTTGTTGATATCTACCGTCAAGACGACCAAGATGTTGTCTTAGACGTGGTAAATATGTTGAACTATAAATCTAGTACCGGATTAGCGTCCTGATTTGTGCTCTGTATTTTCGCTCTTACAATTAAGCTTATTTACTTACTATTAACCTAAAACTGGATAAATAAATAGGCAAGAATGGTGACATATAGGCAAGAAAATGGTAGGAAACCAACTTCTCAAGCTGTAGCGCCGAAGAAACGAAATATATCTTAAAATAGACACATAATAGCGAATCGAATGCCTTGTGATTGGAATCTCGGCATCATCTATCCCATATACAAGAAGGGAGATATGCTGGACTGCAACAACTACAGGGGTATGAAGGCTGGAGATGAAGGCTGAATAGCAGTTGAACACGTACCATCTCTTCATAGATTTTAAGGCCGCGTATGATAGCATAGCCAGAGTAAAACTTTACGAGGCCATGAGCTCTTTTAGAATCCCGGCCAAACTGATCAGGCTTGGTAGAATGACCATGGCCAACGTCACCTGCCAGGTGAAGGTGGATGAAAAACACCAGAGGCCTGCGTCAGGGAGATGGGCTCGCCTGTCTCCTATTCAACTTGGCGCTAGAGAGGTCCATCCGTGACTCGGAGGTGGAGACTTCGGCAACCATCTTCTATAAGTCAATCCAGATTCTGGCATAAGATGATGATATGGACATCATTGGTCTGCGGCCCCCGCCAGGTAGCAAAGGCCTACCAAAGGATCGAGCAGACGGCAGAAAACCTCGAATTGGAGATTAACGAGGCAAAGACCAAATTGATGGTGGCACCATCAGCGGCCCTACTAAGATATCCGGAACTACGTGGGGCTGATGTACGGATAGGTGATCGCAAATTTGAAGTTGTCCAAAACTTAACCTATCTCGGGTCAAAAGTCAGCACCGAAAACAGCATAGAGACGGTGTTGCGCGCTAGGATGCTGGCGGCCAGCCGGTCATTCCACTGTCTGAGGAAACGGATGCGAAGATCGACTGTATCGTACCTTTATAGTCCCAGTAGATCGACTGTATCGTACCTTTATAGTCCCAGTACTCACATACGCCTTTGAGACATGGATCCTGTCCAAAACAAACGAAGCCCTCTTAGCCGCGTTCGAGAGGAAGATGGAGGAGCTGTACGAAATGTATGTCGACCTCACCGTCGTGCAGCGAATTAGGCGGGACCGTGAGCGGTTCCGGATTCTGCTGCGGCAGGCCAAGACCGCAAAGCAGTTGTAGCGCCTGATAAGTAAAACACATAATTCACTTTAATTCCTTCACTCCTAATGCTCGTGAATACTTATACCAAAAAACATTTATATGGAGGCGCCTGGTATCTCTGTTGGTGTAGAACTATGGAAGTATGGAACAACCAAAAAAATTGAAAAAAAATGAGTAAATCTGAAGTTTTCCATAAAACATCTTCTTCTTCTTGGCTTAACGACCTCTATGGTCATGCCGGCCATCGAAATTGATTTCTAGACTGCCGATACCACGTAGTTGGAAAGTCAGTCCACACTACGGGGGGACGGCGGTCCTGCCGTTTGAAGACCGGCGCCGCTGTCGTCTATACCATTGGGCCGCCCTTACTTCCATAAAACATACTGAAAACATTTAAGAAAAATAGGTATTAAAAACCTTTCGAAATAGTTGAAACCCACGTTTGAAATTTTTAATTATTTTAATAAATTATATATTTCTCTAACCTTACATTTCTGTTAGGCTATAGATTATCAGAAAAATATGCATGTACTGCTTCTTAACCGTTTCTAAATTTGAACTTTATCCCGGTAAGTGCCCATAGTGCATTGGGCAAGCTGCTAAACCAGGGCAGTAGTGTAAACATATTACACTAACCCCACCAAATATATCCAATAATCATTATCACCATTGTTTATTGTTTTCATTTCACGTGGCATCGCTGACGGTGTCACGAAACGTTTGGGCAATGTAATATCGTACTGCTTTCGTTTAGTTTATCCTTTCACCTATTTTTTCGGCCTGAGCTGACTGCAACAAACGGTCGGTGGCCTAGTCCGGTGCAAAGATTCGGTTAACACCAAAATGTATGTCTCTGTCGCTGTATGTGCTTTTCTTCTCCGCTTTTCTCCACAGACTTCCGCTGCTATTCATGACCGTAGCCTACTTCCAAATAGTTCGCGTACTGTGGCGCTCAGACACTATCCCCGGCCATCGGGAATCCCGCAATCAGCCGTGTGGCAGTGAGTATATCCGTAACGTTTACGCTGCTAATTTCCGGGTTTTCCGGGTACGATCCTAACCCAACCAAAAACCCGTTTGTTAGTCAATTTTAGCATCATTTCCCACAAGATCGTTTAGCTCCCGCCAGTGCTGCTCCGGCAAATAGCTAGCTGTGAATAGCTGAGCACACGGGTAAATGTATCCCTTAAGCGTTTAGCCATCATCCTTTTTCCGTTTCTTGGTGGTGGAACGATGTCTGACGAATAAAAAATCGACATTGCCATCATTCAGACACCGCAGACTGTCTTCGGTGGCCCAAAATCTGCCCCAACCGAGCACCGATGTTAGATTGCGTTCGTCAAACCTGTTCGTTCTGTGTTTGTTTTATCGAGACTCATTGTTTTCTTTTATGTTGCTTTTTTGCTGTTTCGTTGTTTCGTTCACACAGTTCACAGCACCAGGACGACACTCAATTGTGTGGGGAACACCAGCACCATGGGTCAACTGCGAGCACGCCGGAAAGCGGCCAAAATGTTAGTAGCGGTGGTGATCATGTTCGCCGGTTGCTATTTTCCAGTGCACATGCTAAACGTCGCAAGGTAAACATTACGCTACGCCTTTTTTATATGCTCAAGTTTTTATCTGTCCAGTCTGTCCAACTAGAGTCCTAACAATTACTATTGGATGGTAAACTATTTCCTCCCATTAGTTCATGTACAATGGCAAATTTTACAAACGTTTATAGCCACATATTAGAAAAAATATTTTACGATCTTCGTTAACAATAAATTGTTAAGCTTGATGGTGAAGCTGCTTTTTAATTTTAGAAACATTTTTTTCTTTTGCTTTGTGGTACTCTCTTTCCCAGGTATACTGTCGACATTGGTCAAAGTGATATCGTGGCTGTGCTATCTTTATTTTCTCACTGGCTCTGCTACGCAAACAGTGCCGTTAACCCTGTGATCTACAACTTCATGAGCGGTAGGTCTGGATTATGTCATTGCAATGTGCACATTAGTTTATCGATCCGTTCATTCCTTTTTGAAAATACATACGTGTTCTCGAAAATTTTCCAACCCCGTAACAGCAAATTCGCATAAACACTCATGCTTTCGAAATGTTTCACTTGATCAAGATGCAATCAGTTTTAACATGATGGCCGTTCCTTTAACACGGTTTACAAACAATCCAAAACTTTTATATCTTCCAGGCTTTCTGTTTCACATTTAAACGCTTTGTACCGATCAATGCAGTTGTTCCGGCAACAATTTGGGATTGCTTTTGTCAAGCGTATTACCTTTTCCGTGCGCCCTATGGTTTACCTTTTCTCGTAGCCCACGATACGGAACCTACAAGCAGCTGCAGAAACATGTTCTCCGAGAGCAAAATGAATGTTACAAAATGGCAACAGAAAAAAAACACATTCAAAGAGAAACAATATTCTGTCAACGACATCATCACGGACCATGTTTACACACTTCGTTAGACAATATTGTACGGACGGTGCAGCGATCGACTGCGTCGTTGTTGTTGCAAAGGTTGCAAAATCAATTATGTATGTACGCCTCGTGAAAGAATTTAGGGAAGGACTGTGGGAGTGAGGCCCATTTCATCTACACTTCTCGCACTGACGGGCTGTTCGTCGGACACGATTAACTTTTGATCCTGCATCCATTGGAGTGGACACAAGAGTTTGCATCGTTAAATTAAACACGCGTTGAAAGCAAGAGGTTATCCTTCTTTTTGTGTTTTGACTACGACATTCGCGACAATGCAATATGCAATGTTTTGTTTAAACAGTATTCCATTATAATTGCAACTATCAAAGATTGCAACACGTATTCGCTAGGTAGTAGAATGCAGTTTCTTTATGTAAATGAACCATTCCCAATGAGGGCAAAAAAAAATGAATTTTTTAAAGCGATAATTTAGTCTTTGTAACGAATTACACCTGAGATGCTGACCTATGCATTTCGAAAACTACACTCCAGACGAACATGGAACGGATTGATATTTCAAGCTGCATGTTGATTGGTTTTGAAGATCGATGCATCGCTATTGCTATTTTCTAGCTCAAATTTTCTTTCTATTCTTTCTAGGCAAATTCCGCCGTGAGTTTAAAAATGCACTGGAAAAGTGTCGCTGCCTGCGAAACTCCCATGCCTACGGGGGCCGCGTTGGAGGCTATGATGATCGCTCGCTTTGCCACACGGCGACACGTTTAAACGTGAGCCCCAGCACCAGAAGCAATTATCATTTGGCCAGTGTAAGAGATGCCAGGTTTAAGGTTATTTCACGTTTTTTTTCCCCTACTACTTTCCTAGCACCAAATCTCTTGCTGTCAATTCCTTTCCTACCCCTGTCGCACGCTCGTAGCACGTGCACCGATGAAAGCAAAGATTTATAGTGCGTTAATATTTCTTTTAATGTGTACCTTCCACATGCCCATCGACGCGACCGATCCGCAGCAACACACCCAGCAGACGTCATTCAACGGAAGCCGACATCAGCATGGTCGCAACAGCATCAATCATCCCGGCAGTCTTCAGCCACAAATCTCGCCCATCTCCGTCGAGGAACGGTTGGCGCTTACTAAAAGCTTAGACGGCTGCGAAACCCTCCAGCTGACAAATCGGAAAAACTCTTCCACCCTTGCCGGAACTAATGGCAGCGGCCTGGGGCACGGCAAAACCACCAACAATGGGAATGGTGTAGGGAATGGTAGCCAGTCCTTGCTACAACACAATCATCATCATTCTCATCAGCAGCAGCAGCAGCAGCAACAACAACAACAGCACTACAAACAGTATGGCGAACAAATGATCACAGATGGTTGCCTAGTGGCCAGTGAAGATAGTGCCGCTCCCCAGGAACAATCTGTCACTGCCCCAACGGCCATGCTTATGATAGTGAATAAATCGAGCAATTGTAAAATCGGTGGTACTTGACAGGCAAAATTGCACGTCTCCTGGCGAAAGCCACGTCCGGACAAGAAACCCTGGACGCAGGTGCACTAAAGAGGAATGCTTTCTTTCTTATCAATTCCTTCACGAACGAACATCTGACCGGTACAGGCAACACTTAACAGTTCGTGCAAGCACAGCGCCAATTTAGATAGTATTCCAAAGATGTAAGATTCTGCGGGGAGGTTCATGTAAATTAAGTATGATATCTTATGAAAGAGTGCTCGGTGCACGATCCCAATGGTCCTCACAAATGAATGTATTATTAATGTGCGTCAACTATTAGCAACGAACGAAACGAAACGAAATAGGCGGCTGCGTTAGGCAAACCTTCAATTATTAACTACTTGTTGGAGTATCATCTAGGGTCAGAGCTTATGCGTCAATAGTAAATAACCGAGCGAATCGGTCGCGGATACTAAACTGGCAGCAAGATAATATCTACTGACAAACTAAACAAACATTTTGTTGCTAGCTTTGTATCCGAATAATGAGATAATTCCTATTGGATGGTACTCTGACGACATAGTTGTAAATTTGATACACGCATCACAATCGATACAAGCGAGCATGCCGTACTTCCAAAATCGATTGTGATGCTGTTCGACCAATTATTAGTGTATTGTGCTGCCCCATCAGTACAATCTAATCTCCACGCCCGATAGGTGTTCGATCGGAGTTGTGCAGTTTGTTTCTCATGGGCAACAGGATTAACTGCACAACTGGTATCGTTTCGACATCCTATCGAAAGCAAGGCGTTCTTTTATTCCACTGAAAAGTTTAAGAAGTAGTATGTAAAAAGAAATCACTAGTACTAACGAACATACGTTTGCTACGCTTGGGAAAGTGTGGCCGAACTCTTGTAAATATTGTTATAGTTAATATATATTCGTGTAACGATATTTTCTGTATAAACGATGCTCTAACTTAATGCAAAGAAATCAATAAAAAAAATTACTATTTGCGGAATGTACAGTGAACAGATGAAATCTAATTTTGATTTTCGTGATATCATGTGATGAACAGTAATAAATATGTTTCTTTTCAAACAATCTGTTTTATCAAATAATTTTATTGTCTGATGTTAAAATGATGGTTAATGTTACTCTCGGGAACAAATCGAATGCAAGCATCCGCCGTTGGTGAACCGGATAGGCTTTTTCCTGGGTCGACCAGCACTAGTTCCTAAGACAATGGGCGTCACGAGTGTCGCTAAGGTCGGAGTGTCAATCTTTTTGCCTGTGCTATTTAGGAGATGCTCTTAATTAGTTCTTCTCTTAATTCTTAGTTACTTCAACCGGCAACGATTCCCCCTAATTCTTCCAACGGAGAGGGGAAGTACTATTGGAGTACGGTACCGACATCCGTAGGACAGGCTAAGGTGAAACCCGAATCTGAAAGAGGTCCTCCCGAATACTTACAACTTATGAATTATCTTATACAAGGACACGACTTTCCATTTTATTGATTATCTGTTGGCATTTTCAAGATCCTATGTGTGATACCACCACAACTTTAAAAAATAATCTGGTCTTTAAAAAAACTGAACACTTTTATTACTTTGTTAAATGAATGAATTTTCCAACACGCAGTATCGCGTCAAACTAGATTAGCTACTTCAAATAAAAGTGGAAGAAGTATAGTCCTGAGGCTTTTGGAAAAAAAAATACCACACGATGCAGTACACAAATGTACCTCAGCTACAACGTGCGAATCGGATCCATTTTCAAATATAAACTGTGGGTTTTCTAACTACACGAACCGATCACGCCTACTTGAGTCTAGCAGTACTTCGAACAGCTTACGACCCAAGTGAGCTTCAACTATCCTGTGTAAACGTACTTTTCACTGTCTGCCACCCCAAAACGTCAGTCATCGCATCATTTGTATACAGTAAACAGCAACAACAACAAACCGTACCGCACAGCTGGCCAAGGAATACGTGAAAATAGCAGTAAAAACGTAGATAAATACTATCATCATGGCCGAAACGGTGATTGACGAGTGTAAAGGAGACGATGGGCCACAAAATGTGCTGGACGCTTTTCAAGAGAACGATAAACTGCGCGTGTTTCAGCTGATCGAAGCGCTGCATGACAAATCCGTCACGGAGGACGATTTCGAGCATGCTTACCAAGAGTATTCCGGGATCTTTTCCAAGTACCAGGAACAGCCCCACCTGCTGGATCGCAGCCTGGAGGAGATAGTGAATAAAATCATTCCCTTCTTGCAAGAATCCGATGTAGAAGTTCACACCAAACATCGTGCTTCGAAATATCTCTACCAGATATGTAAAGTTCGCACGTTTAAGGCATTTGTCAAAAATCTACCCCACGAGGTGCGTCATTTGCCGTTCGTGCTGTGTCTCGTGGAGCAGCAGAATCTGGACGATTGGCAAAACTGGGAAACACGTTACATGGGTTTGCTGTGGCTATCCCTGCTAGTGCTCAATCCGTTCGATTTAAGCCGGCTGGATACTTCTGAGCCGGGTTGTCCCACTACGATGGAACGTATATACGAGCTGTGCAAAGCAAACTGTCTGAAGGATGATAGTTGCACGCCGGTGGTCGCCTTTCTGGTAGCACGATTCGTCATACGAAACGACGTGAAGATGGTGTACTTGGAAAAAATGTTTGATTGGGCCATGACCGTCAATGCAGATTACACCGTGGATGCTAAACTAGGGCCTCTCACGGCCATTGCTTGCATCCTGAAGCATGGAAAGCGCGAAGATCTACTACCCTACGTGAAACGGCTCAGCAATTGGGTATTGCATCTAGAGTACGAAAAGATATCGAAGGACTTCAAAGTCTATAAAACATGTATCAAAATTTGCCAACGAATTGGGCTCGTTCTGCTGCCGCCCAAAATTGCTAAATGGCGATACCAACGAGGCGCACGTTCTTTGCTAGCGAACGTTCAAAAAACGGTCACTCTCGCTTCGTTGAAGGAGGTGCAGCAAACGGAATCGTTATCTGAGTGCACGGAGGAAGAGGATGACGTCGATGATGAGGAAGTTCCGGGCGACATTGAGGAAATCGTCGAACGGCTATTGCTTGGCTTGAAGGGCAACTCAACGATTGTACGCTGGTCGTCAGCGAAAGGTATCGGTCGAATCACAAACCGGCTGCCCAAGCTGCTCGGTGATGAAGTCGTGTCATCCGTGATTGAGCTACTGAATCCTCTCGAGCAAGACGATGCTTGGCATGGTGCGTGTCTAGCATTAGCAGAACTGGCCAAACGTGGTCTTTTACTGCCGTCGCGATTGTCCGAAATCGTTCCACTGCTCCTGCAAGCTTTGGTGTACGACGAAATTCAAGGATATCGCAACGTGGGACAAAACATTCGCGATGCCGCATGTTACATGAGTTGGGCCTTCGCTAGGGCGTACCATCCGTCCGTACTGCAACCGTTTGTTGAACGCATTGCGTCAGCACTCCTAGTCACGGCCGTTTTCGATCGGGAAATAAACTGCAGGCGTGCGGCTTCGGCAGCATTCCAGGAGAGTGTTGGCCGGCTAGGCAATTTTCCGCATGGGATCGACATTCTTACCACGGCCGATTTTTTCTCCGTTGCAGTGCGAAGCAATGCATTTCTAAATATCAGCGAGTACATAGCAAAGTTTCACGAATACAAATACAACTTAATAGGTGAGTAACTAATTTTATCAGCAATAGAACGATTATGACAGCTTTGTCTAATTTCAGATCATTTAATTTCCCGTAAAATAAATCATTGGGATACAAATATCCGGGAGCTATCCGCACAAGCCCTCCGCAATCTAACGAAGCACGCACCGGAGTACATGCGAGATACGATCGTGCCACAGCTATTCCAGTTGGCAGAATCAACCGAACTCAACACGCGACACGGTGCCGTGCTCGCCCTGGGAGAAGTTATCAATGCATTGCAAGCGCTCGGTTCAGGTCAAACCGGGGATGGACAGGAGGGCTACATTAATAACAAAATCAGTGAACTGGCTGGACAACTAATTGGTAAATATCGGCAGCGTGGACAGTTCAAGGGCATGAGTGGAACGTACATGAAGCACGGCTGTGCCAGTTTTATTCGAAATTGTAGCGAAGCCATGCTACCAATCACACAGGGAGAATATTTAGGTAAAGTATACTAGCTAAGTATAGGGCCATTCTTGCTTATGATTAACGAAAATTGTCTTCTTGACGCAGAATCATGGCAACTGCTGCTAGACGCAAGTATTGTCGACGAAAAATCAACCACGCGGGAACAGGCAACGATTGCATTTTCGAAATTTTGTGATGCCTATTACAAGACAGAAACGGTCGATCGTTTGGGTTGCCTTATCGACAACTACATCAAGGAGATGCGAGACACGCAGATCGAACACAAAGCACAAGGCATCGTGTCCGCGCTTGGTGCTTTACCGCTGTTTATGGTCGAGCTGCGCTTGGAAGAAATCGTATCGGTGATTGATGTAAAAACTGTCGTTCCGGAAATGTTTGCCGTGGGCTACAATCACTCCGAACTACGACGCGATTGTATACGCGCGCTGATGAACATTGTCCAAACGGTCGGTTTCGAACATTCGGCCAAATCGAACGAAATACTGTGCGGACCGGTCTTCGGTTGCTATTTGCGTGCTCTAGAGGAGTATGCGTTGGACAACAGGGGCGATATTGGTTCGTGGGTTCGTGAAGCTAGCATTCATGCACTGTACGCGTTCCTAACGAAATGTCCGCCCACATTGCTCACGCCGCAACATGTGCAGGATGCAATGATAGCCATCGCAAAACAATCGGTCGAACGAATCGATAAGATCCGCGCCGTAGCTGGCAAAACGTTCACTTCACTAATCTACCACGAACCACAAATTCCGCACCTCGAACACAGGCAGGAGCTGCAGAGCATTTTTCCACAGGATACAACCGAAGTGTTGTGGCTGTTTCCCCATCACACATTCCCGATGTTCATTCAACTTCTCGGCATACCTGCGTACGTCGAGCACGTGTCGGCCGGGTTGATACTAAGCGTTGGTGCACCGACCGAATCTCTGCACACGTGTGCGTCCAAAATTTTAAACGATTATCTCAAAACGCACCAACCGTTCATCGAAACTTTCGGCACAGTTGTGTTGAAAATTTTGAAAGAGAAAACCGTTAAGGACACACTCTTCATTACGTCCACATTTCAATTCCTTGCCGAGCTGTTGAACTCTTCGGCAAACGCTAAAGTGCTGCTCGTTGTGGAAGACAGCTCAGCCGCATTTGCTGAGCCCATCTTCAACCTGGTGAATGGTTTGACAACACAAACCAAAAAGCACATCGATTCCATTCCCGTCTACTGTACGCTTATGCTAGCACCGAAAATATGCAAACGTGTGCTGAGCAAATTGGTCGTTTATTTGGGAATGGTGTGCGTCAACATTCGGCGCGAAACAGCACTCAAAATGTACGAAACATTGCTGGTGTATGGCGATCAAACGGCGATACCGGAGGAAAATCTGGACGACGTGTTGGTGTGCCTGAGTGAGGAAAAATGGGACGGCGAACTTGACGAGGCTCGGCAAATTCGTAACAAACTTTGTGCGCTGATGGGCATCAAACCACCAGTAACAAAAGTTAAGAAATAATTGCTTACCATCTGTGTCAAGGTGCACCCTACTAACTCAATCACGTGCACTGGTAGTATTGCTACAGTTAATAAAATTGAATGCCTTACCTACTAATAAACGCTAATGCTCTCACGTTTAAGGTTATTTGAAATATACGTATATAACAAACTGATTGCACTTCAAATAAGTTTTGTGTTGATTCAATATCTTTTTGTGAATGACGGGTTTACCTTATTCAACTGAATAGTACCTTAGCTGTTCTATTTTTTTCCATAAAGAAAAGGATGTTGCAAAAGCCGTTTGTTCAGGGGCTGGGGTTAAAAATTACTTCAACTTCTTCTCTCCAATGCATTGTTTTTGGGTAACCGTGACTAAATCAACTGAAAACATCGCATAGAAACCGTTCGAATGCTTCCTACTTTTCTAATGCATACGCTACTTTCTCAACCGTCAATTTAAATAGTAATTTGTTGTTACGCTTTGGGACACGTTGTTTGACGTTTCATCACAAAACAACCCAAAAGTGCATTCTTGTGTGTGTGCTCTGTGGCTGTCACGAGCACCTCTCGTCCCATCTGCCCTGTACACTTGCACATTCTGTTTGTCTGATCAGGTTCATTGCAAACACACAAACAATACTTACTGGAGGCTGGATAAATTACATAAAATCAGACCCCGTTAGCCGGTCTTTCTAGCTAAGGACGTCGCGAGCTTGAGTGGCCTACAAACTGTGCATGCTTGTGGTAATAGAAACTTCCCAGTCCTCCGTGACCAGCCGAACCCAGTGCTGGAGCAACCAAACTGTAAACAAATGTGCATTCACACTATAATACGAGGTCGTGTAGAAATCTTGGCGAGGAATTCAAAATACGCTGGATTAGAAAGTTACGCATACACGGCGTGTGCATTGCGGTACAGTTGGTTCGTTTCGCGTGAGATATCGATTTGTGATTGATTGCGGTGCCGTAACCTGCAGTGAACATTGCGGATATCCACAACATGGAGGATACTTCAGCAACAACGTAATGAGCGAGTGGCACACAATGGGACACCATCTTTCGTGAATATTTTCGCATCGGAAAATCGGCCACGTGTTAACCGATCGGAATAATTAAGTGAGTCCACAGACCTGAACATGAATCAATTTCAGTCAGCCAGCTCATCGTGGTGAACATCCGCCGATTTCATGAAGCGCTCAGACTATCGTGCAGAAGAGCTGTTGTTCCTGCAGAAATACACAAGGGCCGATAGAAAGGTGTAAACAAGACACTTGCAGCAACTTGTCAATACTTGCTTGATGCTATCATGTGATAAGGTTTGCAAAGATAACTGAAGTGTATGAAGTGGATAATGTTTGCATTAAACATTTTCGTACTAAATTCGATTTGTAATTTAAAGCACAAATTCTAGTAGTTTTTATAGTAGTTTCTAGTTCATCAGCAATGAAACAATAACAATACCTAATATATCTAGCCGTACGTAAAAATATATCATATTTTTGTCCCATATTACATACGGTATACTTGTCTTGTTTGTTTGCGATGCATGGAAGATAAACTAAAAACAAAACAAATAAATGTCCGCATTTACCTTCTGTATGGTTTTTGGAGCAAAAGTGCCTAAAACAATAAACAACTCTTGTCTAATATAATAAGCGTACAGTGTAGCAAAAGTAACAACTAATAATAATAACATTTCTTTCCCGTTCACAGCACTGATCGTCTGGTGCAAGGAATTCGATGCCCTGTGGTACGAAGAAGAACTCTCCACTGCTGACCCCCTTTTCTCCGTAAATGGACTCATGGCGTTCTGCAATCGTACGCTCGCTATTAAGGCAGCGTTAGGTGCAGGATTTTTGCTGATCCTCCTGAACCTTCTCAACTCCAAGTTGGACAGTGGCAGCGGCACCAATCGATATTCTTCCCATTTAAAATCGGGGTACGTACTATTATCACTCTCCTGCACGGCAACGGCTAATTCATCCCCCCCTTTCCGGTACCGCAGAGCAACCCAATGGCCAAAGCGAACTCACGGCAGCTTAGAAACACATTCGCCCTCGTCCTCTGCAATAGGTAACGATAGAGCAGATAGCACAAAGGAACAACAGCAGCACAACGATGATCAACCTATGAACAACGATTCCATCGCTACAGCCTACCATTCGGCCGATGGTCAACGAAATCAATCATCGGTGTCGGGTGATAGAGAAAGCACGGCACAGCACAATAATTCTGAAATTCAAAATGTGATACAAAACCACGCGAAAGAACCAACCAAACGCACAGCTACGGCATCTGAACAGTACGAACTAAACAGTGGTGATAAGCAGAATAATAGTAACTTTTCTTCGATCGCAACTCCTAGCTCTAGTGCTGGCAGCTCAAATAGTCATTTTAGTAGCAATAGTAGCATAAATAATGTAGGCAATTTCTCCGGGATAAATAACGTAAAGTCTGAAAAAGCAAGCAGCAGCAGCAGCAGCAAATCCATGCACGAAGCGGCAGTTAACAACAATGTTCAAAATTCCTCAATCCTACCGGCACAGAAGCTGGAAAACGTAGCAAATGTGTTACCCCGTGTGTATGACGAAGGAGACGTAGAGCGGGCAGATTTGTCGGACAAGTTTACCATAAACAGCTGTCCGCCGATTCCTCCCAATCTGGGTAAATGTTCGCCATCGGCATGCAATATCGCGCGTGGTCGAGACTTCAATTCCCACTTTCTCACTTTCAGACGGACCTATCGATGTGGATGTATCGTTTGAACCGCTCAGTGCAGTAGAGAAACGTTTTGCTGGCAAGTTGCAACCGGGCGGCCAGTACGTACCACCGGACTGTACGGCACGGAACCGCGTCGCCATTATCGTACCGTACCGCGACCGTGAACAACACTTACCGATCTTCCTCAAGAACATACATGCGCTGCTAATGAAGCAACAGCTCGAGTATGGCATTTACATAGTGGAACAGACCGCCGGATCTTCGTTCAACCGTGCTGCCCTGATGAACATCGGTTTCGTCGAAGCGATGAAGCAAAAGAACTGGGAATGTATGGTATTTCACGATATCGATTTGCTTCCAATGGACGATCGAAATCTGTACACCTGCCCGGACCAGCCGCGTCACATGTCGGTGGCCGTCGATACGTTCGGTTTCAAGCTACCGTACAGTACCATTTTTGGCGGCGTTTCTGCAATGACCGAAAAACAGTTCCGGATGGTGAACGGGTTCTCCAATTCGTTCTGGGGATGGGGTGGCGAAGATGACGACATGTCGAACAGGTTAGTTGATTGCATTCCCCCGCAGGTAATGGCAGGCAAATATTTAATCAACCGTTCCACAATGTGTTTGTACTTGGTTTCAGATTAAAACACGTAGGTTTTCACATCGCACGCTACCCGGTCAATATAGCGCGGTATACCATGCTAAACCACAAAAAGGAAAAGGCCAATCCCAAGCGGTACGTATGAACTTTCCATCTTACATAGTTGTAGAATCATACTCAAAAAAATTAGGAGTACAAATAAGTTCATAGTATTTAAATCGTATTTATACCGAGAGAAGCTTCAAGCAGTGTATTTTGGTGGAAACTTATTGCTATTATTTAACAAAAAGGCTGCATGATTTTAAAACATCTCCATTTCATGTTGAAATACAAAGAACAACCTTCGGGAGGCTACAACAATTTTGAAGATGAAGATCCTGTGGCAAACACAAGGAGCAATCGCAAAGACCCTTGGAGTAACTCAGCGAATAATAAGAATAATTCAAAAATTGGGTGTCATATGAACTCAAGTCAAGCGATATTGAAAGCCTGTTCCACTTTGGACAAAAGCATCGATCCCAATCTATTCCAAATCCAAATCCGTTCTAGACGAATTAAAGGAAACACGAAAATTGAATCATTCATGGCTAGAAGTTACTCTGTTGATGGATACACTAGAACCAGTGATCTATTGTGAGCTGCCAAAACCAAAAAAACGAAAACATTATAAAGGAGATCTACCGACTAGTGAAGGGAAGTTATGAATGAACCTGATGGAGCAGTTCTGCTCCTTTACTGGTGTGAACGACATCAGATTCAAAATAATTCGCTCTTCAGTTCCGCTCAAAACATCGCTCCTACGAATAACGCTCTAAATATCGTTCCTTGGTTCCATTGAACAATAGTTTCAAAAAGCATTACTAAGTTTCTTGGAGCGATTGTTCCAAATATCGAAGTTCCGTGCATTGGTTGTCTGTTAACGCAATCAAACCAAAAATCGATTTTTTTTGCTCACTTAGCTATCATATTCCTTCAGGTTTCATGGTACCGCCAATACGTGTTAACTTTTTAGTGTTTTTTTTAATTTATTTTTTATTGAAACGACGTTCATCGCATGTTTCATGCAGAGTTAGGAAACTTTTATGAAAACATATTATATATTTTAACACAGAAATCCCCGTAGTGAGGACTGACTACCCAACTACGTGGTATCGGATAGTCTAGTAAGCCATCCGATGGCCGGCGAGACCTTAGAGGTCGTTAAGCCAAGAAGAAGAAGAACACAGAAACTATAACATCAACATTTATGTTTAAATTTATCTTGAACAATTCTATCCGAACATTTCTTGGATACATTATCCACCAGGTTCAAAAACCTGTTGGAGCGGTTCGTCTCCTTTTGAAGAGTGAATTGATTCTGCTTGTTCCTTTTAATCGAAACTATTCGCATTACTACTATCGACGATAGTCGATTTGTTTGAGCAAAGTACATGTTTCGTGAGAATAACGGCCCAAATATGCGAGAGAAATTTCGGCAACTCTATACATGAAATCCAACCGTATTACGATCGACGTCAAAAATTTAATATAAAAATTATAAGAGACACCGGAAAAGAGACAAAACAAAGTGGAAATGTGGGATTGGCCAATCGGAAAGAACATTTGCACTCCGAATGTTACTTTAGAACAACAACAGCTAATGCTTTGCTTCCTTACAAAAAAAAAAAACCCTTTTTACAGTTATGAAAAGTTAGTGAACGGAGCCAAACGATTCGACAGTGATGGACTTAATTCGTTGCATTATCAATTGGTAAATTTAATACGCAAACCTTTGTACACCTGGATTCATGCGGACATTTCCCCGGATGTAAGTAGCTGCCGAGTTTTATTAATCAAACGTGCTTATAGTTAATGTTATGCTTCCTTTTCTATTACTTTCATCCAACACAGGGCAGCTGATGATTGTCATTTCTAGCGGATTGGCTAGGATAATTTGCAAAAAGACGACGACGACGACGACGATACGTGCGACAAAAGTGATTTCGACCGAAGGAATGTAGATATCTTCGTATCGTGGCGGCGTGTGCGTGTGTAGTCGAGGAGGAAAAAGTAGTGAGTAAACGTTGTGTTCACGTGCAAACTTTCATCTTACTTATAATTTAATGGAGTAACTGTGTAAGATAATGAAACCTATCTCCATCCAAAAACTAATTCATGGAAACTATTGCAGCAAGTCTAGGCACAAATTTTTAAAACGCAAACATGGTACTCCAAAATCCGCGTCATCCTGTTTCCTTCTTTGGGAAAGTGATATGAAAAACAAAACAACACAGTAAGTCAATCCATCATACAGAATTTGCGCAATTCACGTATGCATATTATTTATGTAGGAATAATTTAGGGCGAAGAATCGTTAAATTAGTATTTCGCTACTCGAGAATACTCAGATAGATACGGATACGTTGACCGGTACTTATGTTGGCATGCATGGTCCCTGGAACGAGGATGATTCTTAATATAGAGAGGAAAGGGAAAAAAGTGTCCAAAGTGTGCGAAGTAAAACGTTAAATTAGATATGAGGGATTTTGATAGTAATTTATTAGGTTTGTGTTAGGGTGGGAGAAATTCATTCTTATAGTCGAATAATTTAAAAAAAAAAGGTTAGACTAATGTTCGTGTTTGTTGTATTCACCGCAGAAGAAGAACGGCATCATCACGTTAGTGCAAAAATGATTCTCTTGTCTGTGTTATTTAGTGTTTAATTAGGTGCGCCAAGCTGCAATACTCTCACGGAATGTAAACTATTTCTAATTCTAACTTAGTTTGTTAGCTGTGGATCCCAACAGTGAAATTTCCCGATGTTGGAGGTTCCGTTTCTGTGCGTTCCCTGCTGCAGATAAAAAAGGGATTGTTTTCTCATTTGTAGTTGCCCCGTACGGCAGCGGATCTTACTTTAGCAAAAGTGAAGTTGTAAAAAAAATACGGGAAACGAGTAACAATAATAATAATAATAATAACAAAACGGAGCTTTACTTACTGCAAACGGATGCACAAATTACACGGTTTAAGCAAAATTCGTTAATAATCAAAAGTTACGCCGCACACAAATGGGCACAACAAAATGTTTATTAGGTTCCGTCCGGTTGTAAAGTAATACTAATCTCAAACTCTACGTAAAGTTAGATGGTATGGACAATTAGTTTAAAATGGAATGCTAGCCCACTTTAGTCCCCTTTAAAGCGCAATCGTTACATATTGAGCAACTTATACAAGGTGCTGTTTCCTTAACGCTCATCAGACCCATTTTAGGCTAATAATAAATGCGGGTGAGCAATTCAGGGCCAACCGTTGGATGGTTCAACTAAGACGAAGAAACAGTGAGAGCTGCTTTCAATCATCAAAAGGTATTATTGGTAGACGAAATCTTTAACAGCACAGTATCCTCACAAACTTCCCTAATAGCCCTAGCCCACTAAATTTCGAACACATCCACTAATTAGACTCAATGACAGCCACAAGTCGAAAAAGAAATTTAAACATCTCAAAAACTTGCTCCACGCAGAGCATACTTATAAAGGCGATGGATATGAGGTGTTTTACGGTGGCTAATATGCATCCAGTTCACCTGTTAGGTAGTTATCCTTGCTATTTACTGTACCGGCTGTTTAAATCCATTTATTATTACCACATCAGTGGGGAAAAGGCTGTCGCTGGAGAGAGAGAGAGAGAGAGAGAGAAAGACACGATACGAACAAAACAATGATTCTCCTTCAAAAATAATCCACCATCACAAGTATCTTGACATGATAATCCACAATTATTCTTAAAATTACCAGAAAATGCAATGTAGGAATCTTGAATCTAGCGCATATTGAAGCTCCTCCTTTACTTGCGTGAAGATACTCTGAAATCGAATTCAAAACAATAAACAGTAGGAACCAATAACATACACACACGCCTGGTACTTACATTATTCTGCACATTTTAAGTGCACGCTACTTAGTACAAGTCGGGGAACAGATTACTAAGCTACTAAGACTATGCTGCAGAAGAATATTAACAAAATTTGATTTTTCAAATATGCTGCACAGTCAAGCATCCGGAAGTCATTTGCCGAACCGAAGTACTTCTTGAGTAAACTCGCAGAAGAGGTATGTGAAATTATTTAACTTTACAATTTTCTACTAAGTGGTTTTACTATTTGTAGCATTGATGAGTGATCATCTAGGTGCGCTGAATACAATAACCTGTTGGTCATACCACCGGACGCTGAGCCTTTTCAACCTCATGGAAATAATCCTTAATTGAGATGGAATGATGATGCCGGTGACGCGTTCGCCAGCGTTTAAAATTCCTGTTGAGTGCTGGAAAAGTTTTCTAGAACCTAATGCTTAATGCGTGATTTGAGTATCAACTTCACATGATTGATAAAATACACTATGGAGACCCGGTGATCGGTTACTATCCTCCTCCTAGACCTATCCTCTGGAGACTGTATTGCAAAAGATGGAAGGAAAACTGATATCAAATAATAGAAACAATGGAAGTAAAGTAAAGATATTACAATGTTAGCGAAAACAATTAATCTCATCTGATTTGAGTATCAACTTCATATGATTGATAAAATACACTATGGAGACCCGGTGATCGGTTACTATCCTCCTCCTAGACCTATCCTCTGGAGATTGTATTGCAAAAGAGGGAAGGAAAACTGATATCAAATAATAGAAACAATGGAAGTAAAGTAGTATTACAATGTTAGCGAAAACAATTAATCTCATCTGTGTTGAAAACGCCTTGTTCAATTTCAAATCGAAAGACTTGACGTATTTCTTGGGACAGCTTTCCATGTAGCGTAGGCTGGGCTATAAAATTGATACGTCATTCGTTTGATTGTATAAATCTGACAGTTGTGCTTTCTTTTTTCTTATCTAATTCGCTTGCAACCGAATGTTCACAAATATTTTAATCTTCCTTTCCTTTTTTGTTTAACTTTAGATGTGTGCAGCACTGTGAGATGTCAATTTTATTGAACAGTGTATTTTTTGGGTGGTCAAAACTCATTCGTTAAATATTACGAGCATTCTTGCTCAAAGCAAAGCATCCATTTTCATAAGTGTCTAGCCTTCCTAAAGGTTTATTTATTTTTTTGTTTTCAATTGTACCGATCATGAAAGCCCGGATTAAAGTTTCCTTTGAGTTTGTTACAAATGCTAAGGGCTACAAATCGGCCACCTTCGGCTGACCGAAAACACCTAGAAGCATTCTGTGGTTAAAACTAAAGCTCACGATGGGAAGAAAAGGAGTACAAATTCAAATTTAGCTATTTTTCCACTAATTATTCCAACCATTTTTGACCACACTAACATCACACTGTGTATCCTGATACTGCGCTTCGCATACATTCAGGCGTATTTCGCATAATGGCGAACTAATGTCACCAGGTGATGGAGCATTCTCGAGTACTTTAACCTACTTCCAGCTTTGTTTCTGGTCCACAATAATTAGATCACCAACCTGAACAGCGCTGTATTGCTATGCAAAGGCCATTTAATAGGTGGTTCGTTTTGCTACCTTTTGAGTTCTTTCGAAATTTCTATAATTTTCTTTTAATGTACCTTTTTGGAATGCAATCCGTCCATCTAAAAAAAAAACACCACAAGATACAAATGTTGGTGTTAAAAACAAAAATAAACACTACACGTTGCTTTTTTTCTATTATGAAAAACATACCGTTCCAGCCCTGTCGATGCAAACGAACACCGAAATCGGACATCTTTTCCGCTACGTTCAGCTATTTTGCTCCTAAACTTCAGTGCTACCACTTCGTCGCAGTTTGCTCGGCTGTCATTAGCTGTCAAATCCCAGACGAGCTGACGCGACCTGCTCCAATAGAGACCTTGCCAAAAGCGAACACGGACGGAATGCCCTCGTTTTTTCTCCGTAGCTCTTGAGTTTTTGGACTGATGAAAACTTTTCGAACTTTTCATCTTGCATTTGATTTTTGACCAGCGCTACATTTAGCGTTGGTACGCGGTATGGCCATCTGGCTGCACGCAACGCAAGCGATATCAACTCGATGAATATTAGCTAATAAGCGTTCCCCGTAAAGCACTCGGAAGAACTTTCTTCTTCATTCGTACCCCGTATTATCACGAATACACACACACAGATGCAAAAGGGCCCGTACGCACGCAGTCCTCATTGCCGTCATTGTAAAAACCTGAGACTCCGCCACCTTCTGTGCCGTGATAGGAAAATACGAATCTCCACAATCGGTGTTTCGGGGCGTTTTAGCATCGTGATATCGTCGCCGTAAGTGTGTCCGCGAAAGTGAGAAAAGTGAATACTGTGTAAAAAAAAAGTTACGTCTAGCGAGCGTGACGGCGACCGTGAATACATACGGTACCGTAATGGTGCGGCGGCACAATAAGTGTGGTCAACGCGAATGTTGAGCAACGACACGGGCGTACGACGTGTAGCATCGGAATACAGTGTGTGTTGTGTGGAAAATCGTAGTTGGGACCTTCATCCCCCGTATCGGGGAAGTTATTTGTCCGTCCGGACAAAAACTACAATTGCTGCAGGAAAGTGTCTTCACAATAACGCGAATGTTCGCAATGTGAATTGTGTGCAGTGTCATTGCCGCTTGTGCTAGCAGTACGTCCTGTCTAACGGGTAGCTGGACAAAACATACGCGCGTTCGTGACCGCCAGTGATATTTGCCATCGATTGTGTCCTACAATGTTTTGATAAAATCGTCCAAAATCATCGTTACACCGAAAGTTCGTCAAAAAGCGGCTCCGTCATTGCTCTCACGGTGCGCAGTAATCATCATAAACAACAAACTGTGCTTCTTGGACCGCCCGCTCTGGTGGTAAAGGAAGGTGTCCCTTTCACTACTAGCACGTCATCGGTCATCTGGAAAAGGAGGACGGCCTAGTTCCATCGCGGATCGCGTTCATGAGGTAAAGGAAGCAAAATACGTCATGCCGTCTTCCCGCAAAACACGGTGTGCAAGGATAATGTGGCGTTACTACTAGCGCGAACCTTAATCCGGTTCCATCCGACGCAACAACATCGATTGTTCCGACCATCAGATCGCGGTGTTTTGTTCCGGAAGTATTGTGAATGTTTAATATTTAAAAGGTTTTCGTGTTTTTTTAAATGATTTCTTTGTAGGAAAATTTCACGTTTCTGCACCACGTTACTATCGCCCGCCAGTATCTGGCTCTGCCTCTTGCACCTGCACCTATTGGACCATTGACACTCTCCAGAGAAGCAACTAATGCGACCATAACGGCAAATATAGTCAAAGTAGAGCGCATTTTAAAAACATTACTGTAACAACTAAAGTACAACTGCTGCTAACATCGTTCATCCATCGGAAACTGTAGACTGCGCACTTATAATCGGTGACGTTGTTCCAGTTTAGTTTTGGAAACTATACCTGATACACATTTTTAGCGATGGAACGAGATCGAGATCGTGAACGAGACAACAGCGGAGGGGGTAGCAGCGGACGCATCAAACACTCAAAGAAACGATCCCGCAAAAGTAGCAAAAAATCCAAAAAGAAACGACACACCTCCGCCTCGGATGTGGACGACTTATCTTCCGCTTCATTCGGCGAGGAATCGAAACGATATTCGCGATCACACAAGGATGCGTACGACGATAGTAGTGGCGAGCTGGAGGGAGAACTGGCCGAGCGAACAACGGTGTCAGGCAGCAAATCCGGTGTCGAGTATTCCGATGTAAGTTCGGATGACTTTTCCGCTCCCGAGGCGGGTGAAATTGAAACAGACGTCTCGGATACTGGCGATGGTGGTGCTGGTGTCGTTGTTGACAATGGAGATGATTCGTTTATCAGCGGCGATGAAACGGACGACATCGGTAGAACGAAGAAAAGTAAAAGTAAGTCACGCCACCACTATAGGCACCACCGGCGCAAGAAGTCGCTCAACGATGGTGGACATGGCAGAGGCTCAGGTTCCAATCGATCCAGCACGTCGAAGCGTTGGAGCCGAACGCCGCAGTCGAAAAGGGTCGACATTCATCTGCGCAGCCGAACACCATCGTTGCCCGATGTTGTGGAATCCAGCCGAATGGGCGAACTAAAAGGCACGATCGCGGCATCTTCCTTCAGCGGTTCATCCGATCGTTCCAAGCGGATTAATTCTATATCCTCGGATACTTCATCGATGAAATATCGTCAGCAGAAAAAACGAACCAAGCTGAACGATGAGGTAGCGGTAGGTGGCGATGATCCACTGGAGGATGAACATGATGCACGATTAGCTCGAAACAAAGATGACGAGAGTGTGGACGCCGATAGGGTGGCGGAAGCGGCCGACGGAAATGGAGGGATCGGGGCGGATGAACTGGACGATGAAAACGAAGAGGAGGATGGTGAGGAGGAAGAGGAAGAGGAGGAGGAGGTGGACGAAGAAGAGGAAGAGTATATTAACAATGAAGGGCAGTCGATCGTTAGCCGGAAACGGATTAAGAAAAGCAAAAAGGATAAAAAGCACAAGAGAAATAAAAAGTCCAAAAAGCGAAAGAGAAAACTGCGCACCAAATCGATATCGAGCATTGAGACAATCTCGGAGAGTGAGGATTCGCTGTTGGAATCGATGACGCCGCCACTTAAACAGTCGCCCATGTATCGAGGAGTAGGAAGTCGCGAAGGCAGCAAATCGTACACGCCGGTTCACAATGACACAAGTCTTACACCAGTGTCACCAGGTAGAATTCGAACGAGGATGCATTTTGGTCTCCCTCAATGACAGTTTATTTCACTTACTTGTTTCACTAACTTGTTTGCTTCTTTTAGGGACGCCTCCGCTGCTAGACCATCATCATTCAACGCGTCTCTCGCTGAACAGTCCGTACGATAGTCACGATGCCGTAGCACGTAGCCGAACTCCAGTCGAACGTGATTGTGACCATGATCGCGAACGGGAACGTGATCGTGATCACAGAGACCGGGAGCGGGATCGTACTTCGAACGCCGGTGGAAGCGGCAGCAGTCGTAAGCTGTACGTCACATCTTCTCCTCATACTCCACCGGTCATCGCCATGCATAAGAAAAGTTCATCATCTTACCATGATCGTGCGCTGCAACAACAGCACCCCAGTAGTCCGATCGATTTGGACAGTCCGCCACCCCCGGCACTGCGCCACACACGGAGCAGTAGTCATAGAGATAGCAGTCGTCGGCGAAGTCAATCAAACGATCGGAGATATAGCTCCAGGAGGACACCTTCGCCAAGTAAGAGTTTTTTTTAAAACACTATGGGTTCTGGATTCTTCCTCTTGGCTTAAACGAGCCACTAGCCGGTCATCGGAAGGTTTGCTAGAATTGCTGATACCTCGTAGTTGAATAGTTACGTTAGCCGTTGTTGCCTTAATACTGCGCCCGCCGAGGGGGTTTCTGGATTAGGGGAGTTTAATTTAAAACGTAATGTCTAAGTGCTAGCTGTTCTAACATTTAAAATGCGTTGTACAGTAACTTACAGTAATGGGGGTAACTTACACAAAATGTATATCATTATAAGGTGTTAGGGAGCAACTCTGGTAGCCTTGAGGATTTTGGTACTAGGTGTATGACAAGCATATGTGATTCAACTCCTTCGGAGGATATCCCTGGTGCGTGCAATTTGGCACCTGCCAATGACAATATGCTGACCGGTGTACATTGCTGAGTTCTCATGGTTGAAGCTAAAAAAACCAATATTTCTCTTTTAATTGGCATCATACGTATATTTTTAGGCTAAAGTTGGACTTGAAAAAATTGGTCCCGAATTGAAAAAAAAAGTTTTTTGATGCTAAAATTGACACAAAAGTTGGCAGTAAAGATCCATGTTTTGGAAAAGAAAGATAAAGGTAAAGAAAATCGGCTTCGTACTATGACACAACCGGCAGGACCGGGGTTCAAATCCCATCCGTATCGTCTACTACGTGGTATCGGAGAGTCTAGTAAGCCATTCGATGGTCGGCGTGACCTTAGAAGGTCGTTAAGCCAAGAAGAAGTGAAGAGGAACTATGACATAATAAATATAGTTGAATTTAAAAAAATCGAACTAACTATCAAACGGATGGTGTTAGTTCATCGCTAGGACATTACCCTTTAAATAATTGTTTTGATACAAAACTAAACATCACTTGACTACCCTGCTGATGTGATCTCTTTCTTGATGTGGTGGCGCTAAAAAAAACTACAGGGCTAGAAAATCAAAAAGCTACAGGGATATTAGAATTGGGCAGAGTTTCAGCCAATCGCATCGATATATGTATTAAGGTTTTGTAACTTCGTTTTAGATTCCCGGTACAAACCACATACTCCTCCACCCACAAAACGGCGACGGGACAGATCGCCCCCAGAGAAAGATTACTACCGAAAATCAGACAGTCGTAGTTACAGTAAGCGAGAAAGAGATTGGGACGACCGTCGCGGCAATGACTCCCATAAACGGTTACTCAGGTATGTAGTTACAACGTACAGCATCACACTTGCATCCGTTTTTTACTATTGGTCCGGTTTTGCTGCCTTTTACCCTTTACCAAATGCTCAATAAACTGTGCAGCAGAACTCCAAGCCCAAGCAGCAACCGACGATCTCGCCGGACGCCATCGCCTGCCTCGACGAGTAGGACGAGATCAACGCGAAAGGGAGGATACTATAGCCCATCGCCGGAACGTACCACCGGGGGCAGCAGTAGCTATGTGTCTTCGCGTTCGAGGCATCGCTCGCGCAGTCCACGCCGTTCACCTTTATCTTCGTCCGCCAGCAAGCGTTACTCTAGCAGCCGATCTCGCTCACCGCAGATGCCTTCAGCTAAAAAGATTGACCTACAGAAGAAAATCACGGACACCAGCTTCTTCGCAGAACTGATCAAGGACAAACACAAGCGCAATAAGACGCTGCAAGAAATTTTGGAAAACAAGAAGAAAAATGATGTGTCCGGTCCTGTTGGAGGAACTGCCGGAGGCAACGACAGCAATGCTAACAACGTAACGCTGGACGGTGAAGCCCTGACAAAGAGTGACGGCAACAATGGCACATCGAACCCGGTGGCAGCATCTGCTACGGAAACTTCCAGTGCTAATGGGGTGAAAGACAAAAATCAAGACTCCATGGGTAACCTGACTGACATACCAATGCCGGAGTCAGCGACAGACCATCCATCATCCCGCAGCGATCAAACAGATGGCAGGGTTGGCCTAACCTCTGCCAATTGTTGTGACGTGAGCAATAGCAATAGTAATGGTGGCAATAGTGGTTTGGTTCCCGATTCACGAATTCCTGTGATAACGAACAATGCAGTGCATCATCATCATCATCATTCTCAACATTGCCCTGCGACTTTCTCCGGCGCGAGCAGCAATGCAGAATCAAATGCGGAACCAATGGGCGAGGCGGCGGTGGCGGCGCATGCCTCGTCGGAGAGCAGCAATAACACCAACAGCAGCGTCATTGCACCATCGAAGCCAAAAAGTCTTACCAATCTGCCGATGCCGCCAGGTGTGAATGTAGCCGATCTGGAGGGTGCTCAAACGCCTAGCCCTCCCGGACCCATCAGCCCGGTTGCTGCTGCAACGATGAAAATAATGCCCATTCCTACGCTGACCACTACCGGTGCCGTTCCGCTACCGGTGGCAAACAATGCCACAACAAGCACAGCCAAACAGCGACCTGATAGCCACCACAAACCAAACGCGTCCAATATGTCCGCTTTGGCAGCAGTTCCTTCGTCAGTCCCCACTGCCCCGCCCACTTCGACCAGCACCGTGCCAGGCAGTGGCATAAAGAAAGGTCTACTTAATCTCCCGATGCCGCCCATGGTGCCCGGATCAGAGGATTTGAGTGGCGACGAAGATATCGGATCACCCGTATTGGCCACCAATCGTGATTCAGCACAGCACCAAACTCAATCAGGCCAAGCCAGTATCATTAACAACAATAATAATACTAGCTTGAACAATCGGTACAAAGGTGCTGTTGCTGGGAGTGCAGTCGCTGGTAGTGCGGCGACTACTACCCAGCCATCAGCAGGCGCTAGTAAGACCCCGATGACACGGCCCAGAATTCTAAACCGACGCCATTCCCGCAACATGACCGCCCCCATGTCCGCGTCCGGCGGAAAGGATTGGGGCGAACGGTGTGTGGAAGTGTTCGACATGCTTGAACAAATCGGCGAAGGAACGTACGGACAGGTAAGTGTCTAGAGAAGTCCGTCCGACAATTCCGTCCCTTATGGATCGTATATTCAATGCGATTTTTTTTTCGTACACGCACAGGTCTACAAAGCGAAGGATCAACAGACGAACGAATTGGTTGCCCTGAAGAAAGTCCGACTAGAGCACGAGAAGGAAGGCTTCCCGATTACGGCGGTGCGTGAAATCAAGATCCTCCGTCAACTGAATCACCAAAACATCGTGAATCTGCGCGAGATTGTGACGGACAAACAGGACGCGCTCGAGTTTCGCAAGGACAAGGGATCGTTCTATCTGGTCTTCGAGTACATGGATCACGATCTGATGGGGCTGCTAGAGTCGGGTATGGTGGATTTCAACGAGCAGAACAATGCGAGCATAATGCGCCAGCTGCTGGATGGTTTAAATTATTGTCACAAGAAAAACTTTCTCCATCGTGACATCAAATGTTCCAACATTCTGATGAACAACAGGTGCGTACTCCATCCGCGTATGTTAAAGGGTAGTCATTCTTGCTCAACTAAGTGTGAAAGTGGTGCATGTTTGTTTGTCCTTAAATAATTATTGTACCCTTGGCCTGGTGCAGAAGGTACTCAATATGAATTTAGATAATATGACGGTCGAAATTATTGTGATGTAAACGTGTTCGCTTAATATCGCTTCTGCTAATTGATTTCACACTTCCGATGCTTTGAAATAATTGAGTTTGATTTATGTGTAAGATTTTTTTAAAAATCGAACTTGTTGGATGAACGCCACCAAAGAAAGAGGAGGCAAGCAATCCAGGTAAATTTATCCATAAGTCCATAAACCATAAATATTGAATACGCTAACAGAAAATCGGTTTATGCAACTTACTCTATTTACTCTAGTAAAATCAAGTCATATAAGCCCGAAAGTTCTTTCGGAATTTTAGTACAGAAAAGGCAGGAAAAGATGATATGGCTGTAGGCATATAGGCATGGTTTATATCTCAATATCTATATTGGCATCCTTGAATACCCAATTGACCCAAGATAGTTGTAATGTTAGACAACTTTAAAGGAACAGTCCTTTATCACCCCTGCTGTAAATATGTTTATATTAGCTGGGCGCAGGTTTTATTAGAGGTTTTGTGGCTCTTATTCAATCCTTTGGAAAAATTCATCTTCAAAAATTCAATATGCAAATTCAAAAATTCAATTCATATGTTTCCAAGTCCAAGTTTAGTCTCAGATGATCCTTCCTAGTGCCGCATTGATCTAGAAAACATTCATGCCAGGCTCTCTGCCGCCGGTGCTTATTGCGACATACATTTGTGACATCTTCGTCAAGGTTTACCGCATTCGTGAAGGTTTGATTCGTAGAAAACTTTTGTCCATTCACTTTTACTAATATCTAACCTCAAAAGTTACCAGCAGAGCGAAAATCAACGAACTAATGCATTCTTTTCCAATCTTTTCGCAGAGGTGAGGTGAAACTGGCCGATTTTGGACTTGCTCGGCTGTACAACGCGGACAATCGGGAACGTCCCTATACGAACAAAGTAATTACGCTGTGGTACCGTCCACCGGAGCTTCTGCTAGGCGAGGAGCGCTACGGTCCAGCGATCGATGTGTGGAGCTGTGGGTGTATTCTTGGCGAACTATTCCTCAAGAAACCATTATTTCAAGCGAACCAAGAACCGGCTCAGCTAGAAATGATATCCCGACTGTGCGGCACACCAACGCCCGCTGTGTGGCCCAACGTCATCAAACTACCCCTATTCCATACGCTCAAATCAAAGAAACAATATCGCCGTAAGCTGAGGGAAGACTTTGTTTTTATGCCCACACCATCACTCGATTTGCTCGATAGTATGCTGGTGCTGGATCCGGATCGACGCATTACCGCCGAGGATGCGCTAAAATCAAACTGGCTTAAAAACGTTATACCTGAGCAGTAAGTAATCGCTGCGGTGAACTCCTTTCAACTTGATTTGATCGTTTTCGCTCTCTTCTCCTGCCTCAACAGATTACCTCCCCCGCAGTTGCCAACGTGGCAAGATTGTCATGAGCTTTGGAGCAAGAAAAGACGTCGACAGCTTCGCGAACAACAGGAATCGGCACTCAATCTTCCGCCAGGCAAACCTTCGGGCAGCACAATTAAGCTGGACGGTATAACGTTACCCGGTACCGGTGCACCGACCGGTATCAATATGCTGTAAAGGCATGCGTTACTGATTTGCCTGCATCTTACCTTATTTTGGAAAGGTATTCCCAATACAAGGATTGGCTACTTATCGTTTCCATCGTTCTGGTTTTAATGAGCGCATGTTAATACATAGTCATATACATCAAGTCTACAGTTTGCAAACAGATGACAAGGTAAGACGTAGGGGACCGATTATCGTCTATCTGTGCTGCAAATTGATGCAAACTAACCTTTTTTTTAACGATATGTCATTTTTAATATTCTGAATCAGTGAAAAAGTCAACCCGTTTTACGTTTAGCTTTTGTTTTACCTCCACGTAGTACTCGGTCTTTGATAAGGCAAACGGTTTAGAACTTTCTAAGAAAGCAACGTTTGAAAGCGAGAAATATCAAACTTTGCGTCAGATTGCTAAACCACCCACAAACATGAAGCAAACAACATTTGTCCTTCGTTTGTTTTTGCAATAGAAAATGACGGAATCGAAATAAAATATCCAACCTGACGAATGCGCGAAGATGCTTATGAATACGAACTATTTTAGTGAAATAAAAGTCGGTGCGCGTTCATAGATAGCGCCTAAAGAAATCACGAGAATCTTGAAGTGTCTTAAGAATGGTGGTTGGAATGGAAGGGAAGATCAACTGTAAGAGAATTTACATCTTCGCAATGGATTGGCAAGAAGACCATCGATCTTACGCTCGGGAATCGAGAGAAAAACGAACCAAGAAAAAGCAAAGCGCCCGCCTTGTAAACAGGAAAGAGCAATAAGTAAATCGTCATTTTGGGAGGGACGTACGGGCCAGAACCCGGACGACGACATGAACGATAGATAGAACGAGTGCCGAACGCTATGAGAATTGAATGTAAGTTAGTAAACAGGAACTGAACACACTGGCTAATTTAACATTTCTGATGGACCTATGCAGATCTGTTAGATACGTTGGGCCACCCCAAGGGTAACAGGGATGCTCGGTACGTAGCCAATTAAGACATATGGTAAATCTTAAATTGTACAGTAATAGAATATGCTAAAATATGTAAATTTGTTACAAATATATTTCATCCCAAACACTGAACATTGCGTTTCGTCTGAGCATAAAGCGCCCTTAAACCCAGATTAAGTTTCAAAGTAACAAATGGCAGTCAAAGTCGTGTAATGCCAGCAGACATGCAATCCTCATCAGGTATCAGTTGTGAATGAAGTAAGAACTAAGACGCAAGTGACAGTAAGATGAGTAGTAGTTCTGGTTTGGTAAATGGAGACTTGATAACCGAATCGAAAAGAAAGCTTCGCGTGAAGCACTATGAAGATGGGATAATAAAAACGATAACATCGAAAACAAAATGTATTGTTCATATGTTTGTCTCTTTTCGTCGTTGCTTAATTTGCTACTGGCATCTCCAGTTCATGAAGTAGCTGAATTTGGGTTCACTCCCTCCCTGCCACCTCTGTGGCACACTACGGAAAGTTTAAAGAACTTCACCGCTTGGCGTGTTGGGTAAGTGACCAGTCCACTATCGGTAGCAGTGCTACTAAATACCAAAGTTATTGTAAAGTATAGTTGATCCGGGACGGAAGAGGCACCGACATTTGACATGGCTGGAAACTAATGTAGTACTGTTGTGGGCCGTTCCCCGCAGCAAAGACTGACCTTCCAGGTATGTGGCATCAATGAGCCTTTTAACCCATTATATGACGAGCAGGTAAGTTATGCTAAGATATATATAGAAGACTGTATAATAGCTTGCGAAAATTGTCCTTCCATCGGTTCGAAATTCCAAGACTATCGCACACAAGGACAAAGGACACATGAATGAAGAGAAAAAATTGTGCCAACATTATCAATGCTAGGTATGTGGTACGATATCATAGTCCCATACTGTGAGTAGTCCCATACGTGAGTAGAGAAGGTAATTTTGCTATCGAGGATCACATCAAGATCGCGAGGACACGAGACAGTTGATCAGAGTTGGATAAGTAATAATGAGCTGACGGGAACGCACTAACTTTATATTACCGTGTCAAATAAAAAATCCGAACCACTTGGCTAGATGAGCTGGTCGATAAAACAAGTTGTACAAGCTTAGAGATGGTCGTTCGCCCTAGACTGAAACCGTAGTGATTTAAACAAATCCAGCATTTGCACTTGAAACCAGAATAAAGAAATCCAGTTCACTAGAATTAAAGCTAAATTAAATTAAAATTAAATAAAATTAAATGGAAAAAGTTTGAAGGAAAGCAACATGTAAATATTTGCTTATACAAGAGCGATTGTTCTTTTCTCGGAAATCGGACAGGACCATATCGGTTTCCAAATAAACAGTAAAAACTCCTCGAGATAGATGAAACTTGAACCGAGAAGCCTGCGTAATATAATAAACAGTGCTGCATATTTTTAAGCCTGCAGCGGGTTTCCCATTGAGATCTGGAGAGAGAGGAGATTTAAGTGCAAATAGGCAAAGTTAATACTTCAACATTACCGTGGCGTATAGGATCGTCCGTATAGGATCGATGAAGAAAGGTAAGGCACTGCTTCCCTTATTATGAATTCGGGAGGCGTTGTAGGCTTTCAAAAAATCATCCTGAAGTAATAATAGAGGCACTGTAACCGATCTTGTATATCAAACAGGTTGATGTAGCTGAGTACAGCGAAAACTTAGGAGAAGAATAGACAGACCGCTTTACGTCGACCATATTGAGCCAGATGCAGGCAAGAAACTCATATGAAATCCTTTGGATTACCGTCCAAATGTGTCGAGTGCTTACCTGTACCCAGTCTTGATCCTTGCCCAATTATTCCTCCTCCTGAGCTTTAATTTTCAACTGCACTGATGACGTCCTTGTACTAGATCCAAATGTTCACAAATGAAATATGAATCTGCGTTCCATCTCGAGGACTCTTGGAAATCTTTGGGCCCTAGAAGAAGAAACTATACACCGGATGTGGATATATCATTTGAAACTACCAAGCAAATCGACTCACCTTCTTTTACAGCTCAATGAGCGAATCTCGTGTTTTGGATTATCACTACGACGGGAGAACAATGGTAGTCATCAGCTAAATTTTACAACTTGATTACAACTTCTTGTTCGCATTTATAGCACAGAATCTTACTAAACAAGAATCATTCATCAACATTCACGTTTGCGACGATTGAACCCACAACTGAATCATTGCTGAGATCTTTCTGCATTGTTCCATAGTTTTCCTTTCCACTGCCATACAACGTTCAAAGAAAACAAACACGCGCCAATTTGGTACCGCCACGAAGCAGGCGATTCTACCGAACTGTCAAAATCAAATCAAACGCGCAGCCGACAGCTGTTTTGTACGGCAGAAGTTCTGTGAGTGTGGCCAAACTTTGTAGTAGGCTTCGTCAACATATTTTGCAGAAAAGTCCCGGTGAAGTGAGCATTTTTCCAAGTTTATTGTGTTGATTGCATCCTGTTACATCTGATTTCATCGATAGTGAAGGAATTTAAAGAATACGCCATATAACGAAGATCAATAGGTGGAAACGGCAACAAGGGTAAGTCTTCTTTCTCAAAATCTCATTTAGCGGTACGCGAACTGGGGTGGTGGTATTTTTTCCAAAGGAGTTTTTACGCTGCTAAGAACGATTGTACTAACTTGAAAACTCCTCCAGATCCAGAGTTAAAGACTGGCCATTTGGTCAGTCGATTACCGGCCACGTGATCACCGAACGGAGATGGCTCTACGACAGGCCAAAAAATGTTGTCTATTGTGTGCTCATAGGAGCTCTTTATCAATATGATGAATTTACCAGTAACTGGTGCTGTCCTGGGAGGTGTTATGTGAATAAACAATGCATTATTCACCAATTTCTTCTACAAGTCTCATTGATTGAGAATCAAGCATCTTCTCATCTAAAAACATCATTCCAGAGAACTTTTAGGAGAACGTCACAACGGTACATTGTACGGCGAATTGTATCTAAAGTCCTCTGTCTTTATTTATTACTACTTTGAAAGTCAGCCGTCCCGAATAAGTTTGATTATCAGAATCTGAACTATTTGATTGTTTTATTTCATTTTAGATTACCCTCAATAATGAACTGCGACTGCTTGTCAATTTGCAAGACGTCCAACATCAATTTACGCTCATTGGTAACCTCATATCAAGCCGTTTTCCAAGGCTTGATCTCTCAACTAACTAGTGAGGATTATGTGATGTTGTTGAATGACAAGATAACTAAAGTTGGTCGGACAGTGAGTAAATCCAGGTTGAATTCATTTCCCGCTGGTACTAGTACACATATTTCACGCGAACACTTTAGTATCAAGTACGATTCGTATGGGAATTTTACTCTGATGTGCCTGAGCAAGAATGGTATAATAATTGATGAAATTTTGTGCAAGAAACGTGACCTACCATACATACTACCGAAACAGTAAGCATTTCTACAATTTGTTTATGTATATTTCTGTGTTTAGTTGCTTTTTCCCTATATTTATTATTTTGCAGTTGCATCATACGCTTTCCAAGCACAGAAACTATAATTCATTTCCGAAGTTTGATAGACGAAACCTCCCTGCTCTCTGAGACCAATATGGGTAGGATTTGTAACTCTCCTTCAAATGATATTTCGGACAATGGTACAGCAAACCACAATTTAAATGTTAGTACTACACAACACTAGTATTACCTATGATTTATTTTTGAATTAATTTTTCTTTCCTGCTACTGGTTTCAGAGAGTTTCTTCAGATGATGATATGATGAAGCAGCCAATATGTACTGAGAGACCACCATACAGCTATTCTCAGCTCATCGTACAAGCCATCTGCGCATCTCCGCAAAAAAAGTTGCCGCTTTGCCAAATCTATTCATTTATCATGGAAAAGTATCCATACTATCGCGTGTTTGCCATTAAATCATGGCAAAACTCTATACGACACAACTTGAGCATGAAAGCGTAAGTATTTCAGACGATAATCTAAACACCTGTTCAATAGTAATGTGGACTTTTGCTTTTCCCCAGATACTTTGTCAAAACACGTCAACAAGAACCAAAAATTGGCCATTTGTGGATGATACGTCCATCTTGCGAAGCACTGCTCGTGAGTAAACGATTTCACAAACGATACAGTACATCAAATCAGTTCGATGAATAATAAGGAAGGGACCGCGATTCACTCACTATAGATTATTAAAATTAATAATTTAATTTATCTTCAGTACAACAACGTGCTTGTTCTTGCAATAACTGTTTTGATTTCGAAATTAATTTAAAAAATAATGACAAAGGTTGATGAAACGTCATCTCGATGTCCACGGGGAGCCCTTAGTGAACTGTGATAAACAAAAGCACAAATATCAATTGTTTACTTACGTATCCACTCTGCGCATAATAAATGCTCTTGGAAGACACAGTTCAAATGCTGATAATCGTTGAAAGTCTCTCAGTTCCGATAAGTGATAACAAATTCTGTGGTCAGCAATCAAAGTGAACAATATCGCGCCCACTTGTTTTGAGGCAATACGAAAAAAGAACACGAAAGAGTGTTTTAATCATCGCTCGTTAGCCACTGGCGCCTTATTCATCCTGCACAGTTCAGATTTGCCTGGCAAGTTTTCCTCGTCATCCGCTATCCAACCATTTTGCCTAATCGCGCCCTTCAAGTGCTTATTGTTTCGTGTGAGTGAGATAAGTGAATATTTGCTGCAACGAGGTATGTCTAAAGAACGCTTTATTTATTTATCAATGCAATTTAACGTTTCGCACGACGGTGGCTTCTTATGAACTATGATCCTATATTTCATAGCCTGATGATCGGCAGTAAATGTTGTTGCTTGTTTAATTGGGATCATCTTGTATCAGCTTTGTACAATGAGAGTACGACGTAACAATTACTCAGCAATTGACGTATGTATCCGGAGACCGTGCATATCTTTAATTTCTGATTTGAGTGTCTCCGTTATTAATCGGTGCTGTTTCACAGTGGACAGGCCTTTAAATTCTTTGCTTTCGACGTATATTTCATACATCGATCCACAACCGCCGGAGATGTCGTTGACAACGATGTTCTTTGCCTGCAAATTCAAGAGAGAACCCGTAATTAAATGCGATTGTTTATTGAGCCAAACTGATAAGGTAATCAATCCCCAATGAACGATCGATCAACGACCCGGCTGCTCTTTGCCAAGAGACGACAATACTATTGTATTATTATCATTTTGTCATTATCATTTACACCTACCTGGGGGAACTTGGCCTCGAGTGTTTTCCTCAATGTGGCTTCTGAGTTTTTCATCATTTGCGAGTTTCCCGACCACACGCGGCTGAGGATCTGCAAAATCAACAACAAAGAAACAATCCGTCAGCTTTATGTGAGCGATCGAGCATGCGGTTCATTTTAATATTTAATGTTGCTTTGAACGATGAGAACAGTAGTCTAGTTTATCTTATTGTAGCAGATAAAGCTGTTCCGTTCTTACAGAGCTGAAAGTGAAAGTGATTTTTCGCATAGTGTGTTTCATTGTTCGTGCATCAAGACGATTTTCAGTGCAGCACTTTTATATCAACTCACAGATATGTAGCGACTGCCGTATGTTCGAAACAAATATCCACTCATGATTTCCGATCGACCGGGCTCGGCCTACTGCTGTTCAGTGAAGTGGCTTGCTACCTTCTGCGGCTGTAGAACACGAATACGAATGCGCGGGTTACTGTGATAACAAATAGTTACGAAATCAACGCTGTAGTTTGTAGTGCGAGAAAACTATGCTAACAACTGAGTACTGTCTAGCTCAGAGAATAAACAATTTATTTTGACGGTTGTCTTGCGTTCTCCAAGCTACGCGTTAGGAGATTTTGCTGCAGTTATCTACAGCTGGAGCAATAGAAACATTTCGTTTCGGTAATAAAGTCCTTCACGGCACACCGGTACATTGTCGATGTTCTATTTTGACATTTTTTCCACCCCGAGTTCGGCTGCAGCGCAGCTACTTTGACAGCTATCATCGTGAATTGGTGTCGGTCGTTGCGGGTTGGATGCTGTTGCAAATATTGTAGTATTTCAATATTACAACAATTGTGATGTACATAATTTGTTTAACTGAAATTACATTATTTGAGTTCGATTAAAGACAAAACTGGAGAAACAGTTTATAACATATTCATTAACAATTTGCCTGTAAAACTGATAAGGTCGGGAGTGACTCCTGAATTTTACTATAAAGAGTTCATCTTCGTGAAGCTTCGAAATTCAACAAAAAATGGAGTTTTGTAACAAAATTTACAATCAGTAAAAATTAATGTGGAATTGAATTCCATTCGCAACACTAGCGCCACAACTCTTTGCGGGAGAATTGTAGGTACCAAACTGGAGCTACACTGTAAACTCGATGTAAAATAAATCAGGTATTCAAAATGTTAAGTTAAAAATGTGTTTGATGCTTACATAAATTATTTAAATTTCATCAGAAAATTTAAAAACCCGCCGTTGAACTCCGAAAAAACGGTGAAACATAATTCAGATATTTTATCTCAAGTGAAATTTCTCAACAGATGGCGCTATTTCATGGCGCAGCACAATGGTCGGTCAACAAGAGTTCGTTATATTAATTTTAAATCTTAAACGAGGTTTCTTGTCTTGCGTTCTTTATATAGAGAAAAATAACAAATTAAACCGAATTTTTTGCTGCATGTGCGATGGAACAATTGCAATGAAATCTAATAGCACCAGCATTTAGCACTATTGAAAAACTTAGATAATTTATTCATATTATATAATTACGACTCAACACCGTATTGTCGCGAAATTTAATAGTTAATTCATATATAAATACATTGATCCTTGCGGTCTTATTTGTTTCTTCCTAAAATTATCAACAGTACAGCACCCTGATCCATAGCATTCCCAAAGCGAGCAAAATCGATAGAGTGCCCTTGAATATTTCTAAGTTCAAAACCCCATTCACAAAACTAAATAGACGCTTCGTTCGCTTTTATGTTCCAATCCCGTGCCATGTTCCTCATGCTTCTATTCTATGCGGTTCATCATCTCTTCTCACTTTGTAATCTTCCTGTTTCTTGACGCCAGTTCTTCTCTTTTGTTTTTCCCCTTCTCTCATTAACATGTGTTTCTTTTTCGAGCCTCCAATACATAAAATTTATAGCACAACCAACACTACCACAAGCACCAGACGGTCAATGGTTTTATTATTCTATTTTGTTCTACGATAGCATTTTGTTTTTGTTTTTATCCATATTCAAATTACATCAATGAAATTCTATGCGTGGAAAGATGTTGTTTTATGACATCTTATAACGACCAAATATTGCAAATAGTATGCCGTATGTGAGCGATAAGCAAAAAACGATAAGAAACATGTTTACCGTATTTTTGTTTTGTTATTAGAGCTTAACATGTCATGGGATAATTTCTTCTAACTGCCCCACTGTAGAAAAGTGCATACCTTCGACACATTGAACCCATGCCTACGCACATTAAACGGTCGCAAACGATTTTATGGATTCTTTTTCGACAGAACTCATGTGCCGTTTTTTGTGTTTCTTTTTCTTCCTTGGGTTCACTCTATTTACACAAGTTCTTTTCAACTCGCATATCAAATGCCGAGAGAAACTTGCTCGTGCATGTTTCCTGTGAAGATGGTGACCAGCATGAAAGGGAACGAGTAAGATCACTTTTGTAAGCGAGAGAATTCCAAGAAGTCTACAGCATGTGGGAAGCGTTCGTTGGCCACTATGGACGAAAAATGCCGATGAAGCCAAAGATGCGTTCTCCATGCTTTCCGTATTCCCTGTGTCCCTGGCGGCACTCTGATGCGTTGGAAAGCGGTTGGAGAGATCGCTCCGTTATTTTTGGGGGTTTGTTTTGTTCCCTCAACATAACATCAGGCGAAGCGGTGTAGTAAAACGCGATTCGTTTGCGAAAAATATACCTCTAATGCAATATCTTGTTTTTCGATAAATTAAACGCGAATTCGTTAAACACCAGCTAAAAGAAAATCAAAAACTCGTAAAAATTTAACTCATCGTACACGACCACCAAACCACTCGAAAAGAACCTCAGAAGGCAATGCACTATTTCAAACCGAGAGGCGTAGCATGACGGCGTCATTCACCTTCCACGTATCGTAAACCTGGACCTCGGCCGAAGAATCGGGCTGAAATTAACTCTTAATTAGTGGTGAAACGATACCGAACGCTCTTCAGGTCGTTCCCACTACTTCCCAGGCTTGGGCCGGCAGTTTAGCACTTAATTATGAATCTTCCAAGTGGTAAGAAACATCGGAAAGGGTGATGCGAAGCGTAACCTTTTAGAATGAATTCGCTGCATGCTCTAAGCTTTTGCAGACAGGTTAGCATAGTGTAGCAGTTCCTTGTAAATATTAAATGAGCGAATTACAACATGTCCGGAAGTGATTGGATGCGATTGTTACCATCTAATACTCTTACAATTGTCGTTATATCTGTGATAGCGCAGTCTCCGAATGTATGGGGACGAACACGGCACCAGCATGCGCGTGATGGGTGATCTTCATGATTGCCGAGAGGGCCCTATCTCTTGCTCTACTCTTACTCTTCTCATCTTCCTTTTCCCTACCTTTCTTTTGGACTCTTTCACTCTTCTTCTCTCATAAGACCACGACCAAAACAAACACATCGCTCGATTGCAGAAAAACATCGACGACACGGTTAGCGATCGCAGCAAGAGGCCCGTCTTTTTCTGCATCTTTGTGTCTTGCGCGTTCCATTTTCTTTCCACACCGCCGTCGATGCGTGTCTGCTGTAGTGTTGGCCTTGTACGACGGGCAGGAAGGCAGGCCAAGCTGCAGAAAGGTAGACAGAGCACATTGCCTGGTTACGGCTGCAAAGTTGGCCTCTGCCCCACCCCGCGCGTCGTCGTATGGTAGCCGGCAGCCGGCTTTATTTTTATTTTTCTTCCGTTCTGTTTTTACACGCTACTTCTCCACATTGCCTGTAGCAGCAGCAGCAGCAGCAGCAGCGCCGGTCGATGCTCACACAGCAGGGCAAAGAAGAGCAGCGTAAGCAATCGATGGCAAGAAACAAGTGGCAAACAAAACGTACACGTACACCGCCTCGTGTGTTGCTATTTTTTTTTGCCGTTTCTTCTTAGTTTGTCTGACGATCCCTAGAAGGCAATGGTAATCGTAAAACATGCGAACAGCGGCGTGATGATGGAATGGCCCCCAGCGCTGGAATCCGCCTGTGTTGGGCGTTTTGGGAGGATGACGACGTTATAGTTGCCGTGCTGGAAGCGGGCATGGCGTAAAAGCTGGTCAATAACCGAAATTCGCGAAACCCGAAGACCGACAAAAAAAACCAGAGTCCCATTAGAATGAATTTTCTCCAGATATTGATCATGCAGACATTCTCCGGTTCCTATCCAAGTCCATTCGCTTAACCTCCAGCCACAATGTCCGAGTCTAGTTGATTCCTGTACCTTCTGCCTTATCGTATGAATGTCGAAATAAACGATAGTTGGTGATGGGTTGGGAATAAGCGTTTGGTAAGGGGAAGACACCAGCCGGCCAGAATGGTCGGTGCTACGATTCTTCGACTCGAGAGTTGCATGAAACGGTTCGAGTCGGTCGTTATTTTTACATTCATTCTTTGCCTGGGCACCTGTAAACCCCTTTCTCTCTGCATCCGTGGCTACGATCCGGCTTGTTCTTCTTCCCACGCGTCTTCTTTTCCCTGGCTTTGTACACTGTACGTCGCGTTTTAACGCCGGCAATGGAAAGACAACAACAACAACAAGCGGCTGCAAAACCCCCAGCAAAGATCATTCGATCGTCTGGCCTCGATCATTCGCCCTGTTTGGATGGTTTCCTTTTTCCTTTGCATTCCTCTTTCTCTGAACCATAGTCGGTGTGTGTGTGTGTGTATGTGTTCCTGTTTTCCGTTTTTTCTCACTCTCCCTCCTTCACCCTCTCTTCAAAAGCCGGTTTCTTTGTTGTTATTCCTTGAGCGTTGTTGCTCGGTCTCGGATCTTGCCGTTCCACCACAGCCACGGTGGTCCGGGCGCCCTTTTTTATACTGAATTCCATTGCAGAGTTTCGCCAACAGTATTTACGTATGGGGAGTTTTGCAGCATTTCTTGTGCCTCGTTTTTGAACCACAAGGGCAGTTAAAAACCCTCCGGTTTACATAAGGCGTATCATACATGCACACACACACACACACAGACTTATTTATATGCTTCAAACGTCGGGGTGTTGGGATGGCAAATTCCCGCGCAAAGTTTGTTTACAGCAGCTTTGTTCCATACAGGAAGATCGTATGGCTACCAATCTCCGTAGTATCTCGTCAGCTTGGTTTTCCACCATCACGGTAGAATATTTTTGTGAGGGCGAAGTCTCGTCTGGCTGCATGAATGCGGATCAAATGTGTAATTGAATCTGTTTTCAGATCTTACAATTGCAACAGAATTTAGTTTCAGATTGCGCCTAGTTGAACCTAGTAAAAATGTACATTTAACAGATTAATGTAACGCTTGTTACTTGAATTTAGCCTCGCATATCCTCGGTACGAATAAGTCTTCAGTTTAGCTTCGAGAAAATGAAACCGCAGATCGTCATTTTTCCCTGCAACCTATGGAGATCTTTTCCTTTCTATTTCTGGCTTCCATAACTTGTCACTCTGAATATTACTAATGTTTACTACTGTACTAATGTAATGTAAATATTTGGAAAAAGTACTGAATGGAATTTCATCCTTTTCAGCTTGCGCCTCTCCACCGTATGGATATATTTTTTAAAAATTTTAGATACTTTTTTATTATAAATAATAAAAAACAAACAAACAAACTAACAGCAGATGAAACGATTGACGATTCTTCTTATTTCCGGTTTAACAAACTGTTAGATCACGCCGTGGCCATCGAAGGTCTTACTAGACTTATTGATACCACGCAGTTGGGTAGTCAGTACTCACTACGGCAGAACGGTCCGGATGGGATTTGAACCTAGGCAATGCCATGTGAATCTCGGAACCATACGACCATACAGTATTGGACAAAACAAGTGCAACCAATCAATGCCAATCATGAAACCCTTCATTGAAGGTGCATAATAAATCAATTGTGAGAAAGACGTTTTTAAGTTGATTGAAAAGCACTTTTCTTGTTTATGATAACATAAACTTCATTATATACGCGTAACAATTCAAGAAAAAAATAAAAAATATAAAAAATCAACGTTTTCCTCCTGAACAAAACAAGTGCAACTTCGCGTGTTGTTTGCCAAATTTACATAAATTGGCTTTCAATATTTCGTTACAAACCCTTTGTTTTCAATTACAGCCTTGCATTTGCGATGCATTGACTCGATCAGGTGATCAATGAAATTTTCTGGGATTACTGCCAATGCCTTTTTGGGGCGGCCAGTTCATCATCATTATTTCATTATCCTTAAACCACTGTTTGACCACTTTGGCGGTATGCTTGGGATGGTTGTCTTGTTGGCATATTCCATTCAGCATAATGCAACATAACATTTTTCAGGATGTCATTGTACATGAAACGGACCATTATTCCATCGATTTGATGAATTGAACCAAGACCATTCGCTGAAAAACATACCCACACCATTACATTGCCCCCGCCATGCTTCACCGTCTTCTGACAGTAACGTTAATCTAAGCGTTTTCCAGTTGGTCAACGTATACGGTAAATCCCGCCGCTTCCAAAGATGTTGAACTTCGACTCATCACTGAACAGAATCGTCCGCCATTTCTGCACATCCCGTTCAATATGAGATTGAGCAAACAGAAGTTTTTTATTCCGGTTCCTTAGTGAAATCGGAGGTTTCTTCGCAGTACGTCGAGAGAACAATCCGGCTTCAACGGCACGCCGTCTGATTGTCCGGTCCGAAACAGATAACTGGATATCCCTTCGCACCTTGAACGAAGATTTGAAAGGATCCTTTTTCATGCTTCGTACGATCATAGTGTCCTCTCTTGGCGTGGTGTACCGTGGTCTTCCACCTCTAATGTTCGCATAAATCTTTCCGGTTGCACGAAATTTCGAGCACAGTCTAGATACGGTCCATTTTTCCACCTCATAATTGTCACAAATTATTTTTTGTCACATTCCACCCTTGAAATAATCGATTATTTTCTTTCTTAGTTTCACTCCAAGGTTGGCAGGTGTCATTTTGGTGCCCAGTAACAAAAATATAAAGAAAGCGTCAGTACAGACCTTCTTCAATAATTACCAACGTGTACCTTGTACCTTGTAATGTTACAATAATGCAAAAAGACCGCTTTTTTTCAGCAAAACGAATATTTTTTCAACGTAAAACAAAGTTCTTAAACGATGCTGGTAGAGATAATAGTTCAAAGAAGCAAAAAGTTGCAGTTGTTTTGACCAGCACAATGGTTCTTGTCCACAAAACACTCGCTGTGATCTGTAAATTTGACAGCTGATTGCTGCAATAAACATGTAGCATACATCTAGACTCCTGAACCGTCAAATGCAGTAAGTGTCCCGTTTTCTATTTAAAAATATTGAAATTTGCTAATCTTTTTAATGATTGCTCTGTTTTAACTGCACTTGTTTTGTCCAATACTGTACCGGTACAAAATATTATATTATATTATTATATAATAAAAAATTATTTTGATTCATGATATTCATGATATACAACGACATTAGTCGTAATTCTAATACAATGCATAAGATTTATTTCGATGGGTGTGTTCCCATGTCCAAAATCTGCACGTCCACTGGTTAACCGGTTTTTAAGCGACTTGATAAGGGCAACGGAGGTGTGTCGGTTAGTCATATTAGACGCTACTTTAAAAACAAAGTACGCCAAGTGCTAGGAAGTGTAGAATTCATATAAAAAGTACCTCTAAATTTACCTCCAATTCGAACCATATTCTAAATATCTGATGTCCGGTAGTGCAGCATAACAACCAACAGGCATTAGAGACGTTCCAATTTCTTTATTGAATTAAAATTTTGCTCACCAGAAGAGCATGTTTTGGAGAAAAAATAGATCCACTTGCAGCAAGAAAAAAATGTTTAGCTTTACTCGAAACCGCAAGTTGCACAATTACCATATAATAGGCAAAATCTAAGCAGGGCAGTGGGAAGTGGTTCCAAGAAACGGAGTCATCGGGCAGATTAGGCAAAGTGTAATAACCGCAGTCAAGGTTAAGCGATGTAAGCGGAAGCAAAGTTTACCCTCCTCCCACCGGAACGTTGTTTGGGTGGTGTTGGGGGTTTGGAAAGAACTGAAACACAAGAAAGTGGGGGAAGGGTTGTAAGAACGGCTGCAAGAACTCGCAGTTTGGAATGGGAGTCATCGAATCATAGTTCTCAGGCCCGCTGCTTAGCCAGAGAGAGGCCTTTCCGTTCGTTCTGTGATTGACGCAAGCAAATTATCGCATGACCATTTACATCGACATTTTATGAACCAATCGTCACGTGGTGAACGAGCTTGACCGGAGCACTGGGAGCAAGCGCCCATTCATAAGCACCACAAGACACTCTTAGCAAAAGTTTTCTCGTACTTGATCTGATAAAAAGATGATGACACTGAGCACGCACGTATCAACACTCGAAATGTGTTTAGAATTTGACGCCATTTTTAGACACGTGTGTCGGGGATGGGAGAAACGGAGCGAGGGACCATAAAATCTGCATTCTTTTACTATTGCTAGATCGCCCAGTGCCTTTGTTGTGACTGGCGGTGTTGGTGGTGTTGAACAAAAACAAACACCGGCAAAGTGCTGGCGATGGTGTACTGCGCTTAACGCGTGTGTAGTATCAAAAACACGCGCGCGGCATTTATTACGCGTCTCTTTCGGACGGACGAGCAAAGCTTATTGCTGCGTGGTGCGGCAAGCAAGAACGAACGAGCCCCGGAGGCATGGGAAGAGATCCGATCGCCGGCTGTACCGATCGACGAGAAGCCATTGTACCTTAGAACAGATTAACCTTGAGAAAGCCGGTATGCTGCCGTTGAATCATACGATCTGCAGGCACGCACGCACGCACGCGCTCGCCCACACTAACCCATACACACACTGAAAGTTTGTGTTTGGAACGAAAAAAACATGTGAACCGACTGTGGGAAACGATCGGCGGGCATAGCAGCAGAATAATGTTTTGATGCGACAGGTGTTCCTGATGAACGAAGAAGCGTGTGTTTGAGCGAGAAAAATGGCGATGAAAGTGTGTAAAACATTATACCAGTGGGAGGAAGCGAAAGAGAGATCGCTGGAACGCAGATGACTTTCCAGGATTACTTCAAGTGGATCACACCATTTGTTTGAAAAAGACTAACTGCGTCATTTCAGTTTTCCAATCGTAAAGATTTTTACATTCCTTCCAACACCCTGCAGGGCTTTCTCTAATACATGATCATGTTAACTGATCGTCGCTTGATTTTATTGTCCCTCCCGGGCGGATCAATCGCTCAAATCTAAATCAAAACAGATCAAACGACGACATTACCCGTTGACGGTTTAGTTGCGAGTTTGAATTGGCGAGAACGTTAACGGGCACACACGTGGAGGTTCAACGGCCGCGAATTTGTTTAGCGCGCGAGATGTGATGAATAAAGAATCAAACACATGCGCAAGCGGCACGTCAACACACGAGGCACGAAATGACAACAAATTCGTTGATGCGCGATCGGTGCCGGCGTGGCGTAAAATGCGCAGCTAAAAGCGGACACGTTGAAACGCGTTCTGCTTGGGCCGAATGGGTCGTACAGGTACATTAGATTATAATGGAACTTTCTGTGTGATTATACTGATCCGGATTCTTAGACTAAGGTATTTTGACCGTCGATGTGGCTCTAATACATAAAGACAAGTACAGGAATAATTCAGAACATTTGCTTGTGCCATTTGGCATGTTTACTTTTCAAACTTTTTGCTCATGGAACCGCACCACGGCTGTGTTGGCCCAAAGGGTAGAGAGGCGTAGCATTTCGCGTTACCACCACAAAACAAGCAAAAAGCCAGGCAAAGAACGTTGACTTTCGCCAAGTATGTTTTGGGCATGAGTTTTGGCTTTGCTGTATTTCGATCCGTTAATTCGCCACACGATCAATGTTTGCGTGTAAGCGCCTAGCGAAGCGCGATTGAGTCCAAGTCCACTGTTGAAAGGTAACAGTAAGTATACAGTATCTTTTTCTTCTCCTTCTTTTTGGCTAAACGACGTCCGGGATCATGCCGGCCAATATAATTTTCGATTGCAAGTACTCACTGCGGGGGAAGGGTCGCCAGGTGAGATTTGATCGCTGAACTGCCCCAGAGTTTCCTACCACAACAGAGCAGTTAACTGAATAAGGAAGATGAAATCATATCATTTTACTTGCACACTGTTGACATTGGCTATCATTCAACGTAGTGTAGCGCCTGTTGAACAAGCTGGATGTTTGTGTTTTTATTTACACGTTTAAGGAACGCAAGGCTCGAATGTTGAACGGTGGTTTGCGTAGATTGTGAAGAGAGTACTTATTTTATCTATCACTTGACGTTTACAATGTAGCACATAGCCTACAAGTAACTCGCTTATCCCCTTTACGCCAACTGCAAACTGCACAATCTGCAGCGCTCATCTTTAAGATAACGAAAAACGTGTGCCCGAGTGTAATGTGATGGGAGTAGGGGAGCATTTGATGGAACGCAATTTCACAATTATTCATTCATTCCGATTTGGGCTATAAAATTAAATCAACTACATGAAAGAGCGTGAAACAACTAATGGGTTTAAAAGTAACGATTCAATTGACTTTAAAGACAGCAATGAAAATACGAAATTACTACATATAGATCGTATCAGGGACATAACATTAAAAGTGTGCAACTCTTTTTTCGGCGATGCTGAGGGGAGTTGATAGTCAGAGTGATTATCGACTGCTCATAAGTGGATAGATTTCGGTAAGGGACTCGTATAACAAAGCTGATCATGTCTAGGATTTTATTTACTGTATTGGAAGCTCCTTTGACGAACCTGACGCTTCATCAAGTTGCCTCCCGAAGGCTTATTTGTTTCGGCTGCATTAGACGTTCTCATAAGACTGTACGATAGTCTGATACCCATTGGATGTTTCCACTTTTCTCCTATAAGTAGCAGAAGTTAATGTGACTATGCCCTCCGACTCATAAAGTGCCACTTCCTCGCCATCTTTCACTTCTTCATTCTGCTGATAGTGTTGATAGAACGAAGGAAGCTTCAAAGTTCTGTAACTGTTTTGTCCATGACTACTCCAAGTTAGCTGATAACCCTGTAACATTTCGTGTAGAAACAATGAACTTTGGGAGCAGCTGCACAACTCTTTCACTAGCTGCAGAAGTCCTCAATACAACGCTGCCTCTGTCAAACCAATATCTTGCCTCCTCCGTCCTTGTGGACAATCTGAAAAAAAAAACTTTACGGTCTAGACTGTCCGGTATCATTCTTATGGCATGTTTAGTTCATAAAAATTCGCTAGTATTGGACAGAGTTCTCAGCGAAAATCGAACTAGAGATTTTCAATATCTATATTCTGCTTTAAAGATTTTCGAAAGCAAAATACTTGAGCATCTTAAACTATAACATTTTAGTGCTGATCGTTGTTGCATCTATGTCAACAAACCCGTGACGTGGTGACATCAGATAGATTTGTGTTTTCCAAATGCAATTTGCATTTGCATTGAGTTCCACTGACACGACCGCTCTAGTATGGGCTGGTGTATGTATGTAGTAGTAGAGTCAGCGATCTCGCATTGGCTTATTCATTGAGCAAAATTTTTGCGCCCACTACATTTCACAACGGCACGATTGTGCCATGCGCATACGAGATCCCGATTACGAGCAATGCACGACTCCGCTGCTCAGAAGAACAATATGACTGACAAGTATAGAAATCACAAACAAAAAAACAAAACCCACAACTACATACTACATACAAGCGTTGTGTGCATTTTTTTCTGTAGGTGGGATTCCCTTGGCTAATACTCGCCCACACGCCCACAGTCCCCAGCCGGTGAGGCTGACGGGCGAATGGGGTTACAGTGCATTCCGTTGCAACGAGTCGTTGCAGCAGCAGCAGTCTGCATCAAGATGTCGGCGCTGAGGGATTTTCATCATTTTGCTCTCTTCTGTTGGTTTATTTATATAGCTTTTTCTCCTTTTTTCTTGAATGCCCAGCATAGTTGGTCCCATCGGTGGTGGCCGGGGTGAATAAGCCCCTGTTTTGTGAAAAATGCCAACTAGAACATGAGACCCAGTGCTGCAGCATTTCTTGCGAAAATGGGTCTTATTTTTAAAGGTTTCTCCCCTTTTCCGCTCTGCTCTGTTGGAAGGGTGGTGGGAGGGGGGGGGGGGGGGTTGTTTTGCAAAAATGCAACGAAACAAGTAAAAAAAAAATCACGGTTACGATTGTTATTGTTTGAAAGCGTTTCATCACGAATCCATCATGCTTTCCTCTATCAGCGGAACGGCTGACAGTGGTTTTGATCTATTTCCCGTGCCACGTGATGGAGGTGTGTGCGGTGGTAGCCATCATAGTGTAATATGTGCTCAGTCAGCACGCATTTGTTCGACCGAGTCATGAAACAGGAAATGACACTGGGACTGAGACATTCCACTTAGACACCGTAGTGTGTGACGTGTATTCGTTAGTAAGATAAAGATACTACGCTTATCCCCGGATGATGGTGCCTTACCATTTTAACTAACCGACCGCCAGCAAAACATCAATCATTGCCTTGTTTTCGCTCGCTCGCTCGCTCGCTCGCCAGGCGCAAATGTGATGCAGAGAAATTGCAGACATCAGACGCGTTACGTTACGGCATATCGAGACACACACACACACACCGTCACATTCATACACAGTCTGTGTGTTATGACCGGATCCATGTGACCGACCCGTCTCACACGGCTGTCCACGGGATGTCAATGCAATACACCCACACACATACAGATTGCAACTTTTTCGCACAACAACGGTGGCCACTTGGACCACTCCAATCGGGCCATGGACAGTTGTAAGCGTGAGGGGGGGGGGGGGGGGGTTGCATCTGTTGGCTGAAAGCCGATTGGTTTGTTTACTATACATTTCCACGCTCTCAGCAACACTGTTGTGCAAATGGGAAAGCAGATAAGTAGGCTGCGGAGGAACTCCACAGCGTTGTGAGCGTTGGGTAGGACTGCTGTGTATTGTGCGTTGCTGGGAACGAGATTGTGGTGTTTTCGATCCACTAAGGAGGCTATGATGATGAAGCAGCTGCGTAGTGCCATATTGGACTCTGTCAGAGGCGCCTTTTCTAGACGCAATTTGACTCGCCTTCGCTTATCACTTATCACACACTCATGCATTTGAGAGTGTTGCGTCCTGTAGCAGCATTTTTGGGGTTGGAACAGCTGGAGTCGTATTTTTTTCGGAATTCAATGTTGTTTTCAAATGCCTCATTCTCATCGCGTCTTCTCGGGTGCTTTAGTGCATCCTTTTTGCTAGGTATTACTCATCGCCAGGTGACACGACAAAAAGTCCCTATCCCGCTGGAAATTCCCACCATTCGTGTGCAACGCACACCGTCATCGAGACATTGCTAGCCAGCGCCAGGGGAGATCGGTTGATTAGTTGGAAAATGTTTCTTTAAGCTAAATATAGGATTTGTTTGGTTTACCTCACCAAACACATGTGGAATCAATCGCTATTACAGCAAAGGTTGTACGTATCGTTTTGCCTGTTTCTCGCCGTGTGGATTGTATATCCATCTATCCGCAGGATATGGATTCAGACAGGTCGGCAGCAACGGATAAACATTTCTTGCGAATGTTTTGTATCCATGCGAAAGGCGGAATATTTGACTTTGCAAAACTCACACTCATATAAGCTGTTGCCCATATTTCGCAATTTTGTTTTTGACTACATTTGATCGATAATTTGTTACAGCAAAATCAGTTTGATATCAGGTTTATCTGGTTTGATGTTTAGAAAGTACAGTATAACATCTCATTACCATGCTCCAAACGTTTGCAAAATCCCGGGTCTCTTCACAAGCTTCTGTAGAGCTCATTGAATAATGGTCAAATAACGACAGTTTAGCAAAACTTTGCACGCATTCATTGGTCAGCCAGCGTCTAGAATTCGGATGGGGGCAGCATGTTTACAGACCTTCCTAAGATAAGCTTTCAAGGTTCGTCAAAACCGTTGTTTACGGATTGCACCGCACAGACACTCAGTTTTTCCCCGTGCGCTTGTGAAATACGCAGCGAGTGTTCGGGTTTGTTGTTATGGTTCGGAAAGGAAGTAAACAGATTGTATAATATTCGCTTCCCCGTAAAAAGGGCAATGATATGTTGTTGTTTTCTCGTGCCCAAGTTTCGTAGAAAAGTGTATCGTAGAAGTGTAGATAAAACGGTCATTATTCGCCTTGGAGCTCGATTGATCGTTCCACTCGTACACGTTACCCCCATACTGTGAACTGATAAGGTTCATCGTCAGTCTGTATTTTTTTTTTACTATCACTGTGTGCAATGGATGACTGTACTAAGGGTGAGTTTGTTTACAAACTCTAGCAATATTCGGTCCTTCCCATCTATGTTTTTGTTAGGTATGTTTTTGATTTTTTTGCGAATGAATTTTGCTTCTCTTTGATGCGGATTTAAAAAAAAATATTGCTTTGAAATGTGTGTAAGATATGGCACAATACTGTGTTAACATATATGTATGTTTGCCTTCTTTTAGTACCAGCGACTGGAGGATGATTTTATTGCAACAATTTGATTTCATTACTCAGATAAAAAAAGCTTTATCCAAAGTGTTGTTCTTTTATGTTAGATTTAAAGACGCCTGTGTAAACTGTAATTTAGCAGATGAAGATTAGTCTATATTAATATATTCCTAGCCAAACACACGGCATCATTTTATTCATCATATGCTCTTCAACGCTTATCAGAGAATATTTGTGGTACGTAGTATTTCGTTTCGTTTGACCTTGAAACCTTGTGTGTAATGAAATGTACTTCTTTCATCTCACCAGCAAGGAACTAGTTGTTACCAGTTTACATCGTCGATGTCTCGCTAAACTCAAATACAAATAAACTCTAGATGTGGCGACATTGTATCGAGCTTCTATTTTTCAGTTTTGGGGACGTATTTACAACAACATTCCAAAAACACTAATGTCAAACCGAATGGAGTTGGTGTACCAGACTTTTTTTGATAAATTTTTACTAATCCTCGTATCCAGCTTAGTTGTTGTTTTCAACTTTCACGCCCAAAGATCATTTTCCATCCTGCTCCATTCCTAATATCAATAGCTATGTTATTACAATGTTCGTTTTGATTTAAAAAAAAAGTATCATTCCACCATCCTCAAGCCAGCCAGCCATATTATCTTCATTGCGTTCTCCTTGCTCGAGAGAACGCGAAGATGCGCATCGGTAAAGGAAAGTAACCCCCCGAGCCATGGATGCTCTCAACCTCTCGTTTGTCCCGGGACACAAACATACTCTGTCCTGTTTCGGCGCTAGTCCTTAAACGAGGGCAAGAGGTGCGTGAGAATGTAGCGAAAATATATTTGTGTGGCTCTTCCAGGATACCAATGGTACCGGCCAAAGCAAGCCGAAATGTTGCCCTGCGAGATAGATGGCGGGTTCGGTCGTTCGTTGGCCGTAAGTACATTATGTACAACGCGCCACTGGTGGGGTAACCTTGAACGAATCCTTGTATCCTCTACGTCGACGGTGGCTTCGATGGTTTCTTCTCCGACCCAGCTTTTGCGCTATTTTTATTTGTGTTCAACAATGTAGAAAGCGCTCTCGGTTCAACATCATATCCATTCGAGGGGTGAACCAAAAAAAAAAACACACACGGCGAAAAGCTTTCGGTAGACGCCACCGACGAACTAAAATCGTCGTCAACACGATATCCTTTTAACATGATTTTGGGTACAAAAAAAAGGGAAAATTCGAATCAGCTCATAAAATTGTATACAGAAGCGATCGGAACGGTGGAGCTAAAGTTTTACTTTCGTTGCTATTTCGTTCAGTTTGGAGGTAACTTAAAGGTTATGTACATGAGTAGAAAATTAAAGTTTAACTTAGAAAATGGAAATAGCCTTCGAATCGATTCTTTTGTCTTAAGAAGTACACAAAACTTTAAATCTTTGGTGTGTAATAATACAAAATTGTCACTTTTGAAGAAAAAGCGTGCTCGTGCAAGTTGAAGTCTTCCACCGGTTTTTGTTTGAATGGCCGGGCAAAAGCGAGTGCACTTCCTTCCCACTGTATGTATCCACATATTTCCATTTTTTGTTGTTATTTATAATTTATGCTCCACTACACCTCCTTTCACTATTGCGAAAAGGTCAAAGCGCCTGTGAGCAGACGCTTCCAAGAACAAAAAACAAAAAAAAACTGTCTCAAGAAACTACTCAAACCGTGCCAGCTGCCTTGAAGGGTGAGCTCTGTACCTGGTTCAGGGAACGAAATGAACTTAAATAAACCGCTGCAATGGTACGGCCGGCACAGAATTCGTTCGTATTTGCGCTTTCTTTCTTGGCATTAATAATTGGTTGGAAATGAAACGTTCTCAATGGTGCAGCACATTTCGTGTTGCAATATTTTCTCCTTCCCGTAGCGTTCGATATGGCCATTGTACTATGTGATTCACTTCCGTTCGTTACGGCGCAACCAAAGGTGGCGATGCGTTGGCAGTGAGCGTACTCTGGCGTATAGTTGATGATGAATAATTCCGACGACGAATCTGTTACGAATGTGCCGTGGAAAGAGGACGTGGGCGAAAAACAACAACTGCCAAGACAATACACCCCTTTCGGGGAATCTTTTTCTCGACCTCCCCGGCCAACTGCTGCTGGTGCTGCTGGTTCAATCAATCTCTCGTTGCCTCACCATCGCCGTCCAGGCTCTTTACGTAGTCCGGCTTTCATGCCCTCCTCGATCGATCGCAACGCCAGCAGCAAAAGGTAATGGGGTGGTATGTGGGTGGGTGGTGGTTCGTCGATACTACCACACAAGTCAGCAACAAACACCTGGTGCGCGAGAGAGGGTGGCGATGTTTTGATCGCGACAAAACAAAAACAATCACCCCGTGTCTGCTGCGTTGGTTGGAGAGCGCCATTTTGTGCACCAATACCATGAAATCGAGGTCATGTTTACGCTGACGGAGCTGCTGTAGTAATGCGTTCGAACGCGCGCCACCGGTTTGTGGCAGTTACCACCACGGAGAGAAAGGAGTGACGAATGCTCGCCCGCGCTGGGTGTGTGAGCGAGACACAAGCATTTCCTGTTTGATCAAAATAGTTCAAAGAAAGGAGAAGAGCGTTAACAGTGCGCGCGTAGAGTGCGGAGAGACACGCAACCCTACAGTGTGTGCACATCATGGCATGCCTCGCCGATTGCTCAGACGTCACAAGTTTCGTACAATCCACTGTGCAGCTGGTTTGTACACCACTGTGCGGATGGTTGTAGTGGTTAAATCGTTGCAGAAGGTTTATTTACATTATTCAGTATTGAGAGCAAGCGAGATAGCGTATACTAATCCTGTATCTGAGTGAGCAGGATGGCGTGCGAGGTAGGAAAAAACGGAAACGGAATGGAATGTCGGGTCGGGTTAGCACTGAAGTTGTGTGTATTTTTTTTCGTGTGATATTTTACGAACGAAGCAGCCAAGGAAACGACGGTAGCAGAAGAGAGGGAAAGAGTATTTGCTCTCATTTTTGTCGATGAATGATCCGACAAAAACACTGTCCCTTACGCACACATAGAAAAAGGGTGTGAAATGTTTAGTTTACCTGCTGGACTGGATCGATCCGATTTTGTGGATCCAATACTTTTACAAATGTTTTTTTTCGGGATTTTTCCCGCTATTGATAATGAGGATGGTTTGGACGGATTTTTGCGTTTTGCTGGCAAACATCCGCATAGGAATAACCCAATGGTCTGATTTCTTGAAATTGAGAGACACGCAAACACAAAAGCGCAGACGCAGAATGGCACCAACACACACGCACGCACACACACACAGCCAAGTATACGGCGCGGGTTCGTTTTACTCGAATGTTCGATGTTTACCTTTTTTGTATTGGTTAATACTGTTCGCGGTAAGTCGGCATGAATGGCAAATATTCCAATTTCCTGTAAATCAGATCAAAGGAACATGTCAGCAGCATAATTGATTGATGCTTTCCTACATGCTGCAAGCTGCTCTGCTTGCAGTGAAACCGTTTTCCGATACGATATGTTGTGTAACGTCGACGATCCCAACCAAACACAAATATACACACGCACACACACAATGACAAACTGTCTCACACGAGCAAGTTGTCATGGTTGTGTGCGTGTGGCATTCGGTCGACGCGCTTGCTGAGGTAAACACGAAAGCAAGCGGCCGTTACTCGGGCCGTTCATTCGATCTAGCACGTCCGAGTCGATAGCATCTAACCGGGTCGCTATTTGCTCCTGTACATAAGAAAATAAGTATCTCACACAGCACAGCAAGGGGTGTGAAAGAGATAGAGCAACAGCTTGTGTTCGACTTTGCTGCATAGCGCAAGAACGAGAAAGTGAATAGAGTGTGTGTTGTTCAAAAGGGCTAACAGCAGCAAAAACAGTGCTCTGAGGAAGGAAACGAAGTACCGTGTAGTGCTAACAATATCAACGGCGATAGAAAGGGTTTACAATTCCATTTGGAGCCGTGTTTATCTTTGTTATTGTTGTTGTTTTCTGCTGCAATCGATTCCGTGCCTCTTAACACGTTCAGTGGGCACAGAGAGCGCAGCGAGTTGGTGTGCGTGGCTGTTTTTTGCTTGCGTTGTGCTTAGAAAGATTGGGTGACGTCGGAGGTCAAGCACTGTTCTCCGCCGTTAAGAAGTTAAGTGTGCCCACGCATTTCGGGCAACGGCCGTCGAGTGAAAAGCAGTACATCTGTATGTGCGCGTGTGTTGGTGCATTTTTTTGATGGTATTAAGTGCGAGCATCAACGGAAAGTAATCGGTGTAATTGCTGTCTAAACTTGCCACACTGCCACTGCCTTAAACCATTTAAGGTCCTCCTCAGTGTAGTGATTGAGTTGGAGAACCACCCAGCACACTAGACGTGATTCGCGCGATCAACTAAAAGCAAAAAGTGCAAAGAAAGAGAGAAACGGTAACATAAACGCACTGTAGCGCAGTTTCTCGTACTTTGTGTATGCTTTCCACGTACATAGTGTGAAGATGAAAAAAAACGGTGAAAACGGCAAGTAGAGACTACAGTGCTGCATCACCACTACCACCTACAGATATCATCTTTAAACGCGCACTGAAAAGCAGCCAGGAACTGCGTATTGTTTTCTTCGCCTCCGGTCTTACTGATTGTTTGCGTGTGTGTACGTAAGAAACACACAAAAAAAAGAGTAGCAGAGTTACTGCGACGCAGAGTGTTGTGTAAAAGAAAACAAAGCATCAGTTGGAAACACGTCGGTTGGAGTCGAATCGAGGAAACGGAACCAAGTTCGCACCTCCTTCAGCAGCAAAAACGAAGTTGTGTGTGGAGAAATTTCTCTCACAAACAGAGCAACAAAAGCGAGGAAAATATCCATAGGAAATTGAAAAGCACGGTTTTGTGCTTTCTCCTTGTCTGTTTGCGGTACTCCCATTCAGTCAGTACTCAGTGTTGCGTGTCGTAAAGGAAGACGAAAAAAGCAGAGAGAAACAGACGAGAACCGTTGTTTACTAATAACATTTTTGCTAAGCAAAAAGATCGCCCTAAGCACGGTGTGTTAGCATAGCTAACAGTGCCGTAAGAAAATCCCGATATCGCCAAGCGTACACACGGGTAACGTAAGCTCAACTGGGACGGACGGTGAGGAAGAAGTGGAAGAAGGAAAAAGAAAGGAAATTGCGTTAGTGCATTCTTGTTGCTGTTGGTGGTAAATACGGGCTAGAAATAATCAATTGCATTTACCGTACACAAAACCGGCAAAGTATTCAATAAGTGAAACATATAATCCAGTGCACTGTGGGACAGCCGATCGCATCATCAGTGGAAAACATAAGTAGGCGACGGCGACGACATTTTGCCGGATTGAAAAACGAATCGAATTCGTTATTGGGTAACCCTGTGCGTGTGGCAGTGTGTGCGTGTGCGAAATATTATTGCATCAAGTGTGGTTCTATTCTTGTTACCCTACAATCATCGCTGCCGAACCGGCAGAACCGAGAGATTGCAATCTGAATCGCGTCCAGAGCAACAGCAACGGTGTTTGCGATAAAACACTGTCACGCAGCAGTGCCGAGCGCATCAACATCAACACCAGCACCACCATGCCGAGCAAGCAGACGAATGACGTGTTGGCGGTGGAGGAGCTGGTACACGAGATCCGCGAAAACCTGCGCCTGAAAGCGAAACCTGCTCACCAGGCGACGCGAAGTTCCCGCCCCTCGCCGTACCACATACCCTGCCGATCGTGGTCGGAGCCCGTGTGCGGAAGCGGCTCGGAGAAGGCGAAGGCGGCGAACAAGGCGAAGACGAAAGGTGAAGAGACGATAGACGATCCGTACGAGTTCCTGCAAACCCTGCTGAAAAACAAGAATCTCGTGAAGGAAGCCGTCCGCCGGTTGCAGCACGGTCTGTCGCCCAAGCAGCGATACTTTTACGAGAGCGATGAGGAGTCATCGCGATCACCGATCGTGGTCATGTGTCAGCTAGAATCCTAAGTTAGAGTAGCAGCTATGAAAACTAAAATATTAAAACAAAAAGAAAAGAAAAAAAAAACACTAAAAGGCATCCGCACGCGGGAGAGAGGAGTGGCAGGAGTCGGTGGGTTCGAGCGGACCGGAAATATTGAACGTAATTAAAATAATAACGGTAGGGATAGGCGCAATAGCAACTAAAATGTTAAACACGTAAAAGCAAAAAACTAAAACAACATAGTATGGACACACATTTTTTAATGCTGCCAGTAGGAAAGCGAAGGGGAAGACGAAAAGAAGCAACGAACCATCATTGCTGACCAGGGAGAGATGTTTGACTTTGCTTCTCCTCAGTTTGCGAGATGCATTTCGGTTGATCTGCTGCTGCTAATCAGAAGAGGGGGTTCTGTTAACGCGACCAAGTATCAGGCCACCAGCTAATTTAAACAGCAGCAGAGCAGCAGCAGCAAATGCTCTGTTCCCCAGATCTTTAGATCGACCTATAGTTGGTAGAAACTCTGTGTTGCTGATTGTTTTTTTTTTTTTGTTTAACAGCAGATATCTCGACTGCTGCTGCCGATAAACGGGAGGATTCGCCCAGAAAAGCTTAAAGGGCGAGTGTGTGTATTTGTACGCATGCGCTTTGCTAGAAAATCAAGCTCACAACTTTTTGTTGTTCTTGTGTTTTTGCGGTGTACGGTTCACATTGATTAGGAAAAGAAGGAAATACACTGTTTGAATTAGGCTCCAAAGCTTTTTCGATGCCATTGAAAAGAAGGCTGGCAACAACGTCTATGACTGTTGATTCCAATATGTTCAGATTGAATTCACTTTTCAAAATGGTCAATTTCAGTTGTTGTTGAGTTGCTACAAAATGTGTCCCACTCCACAAAAGGAAACCAATTTGTCGACTGCCTGTCGTAAACGGATTGATTCCATTTACGTTTAATTTACACAAGCAAACGCTCTTTTAAAATTGGGTTAGATAGAAAGCATTGAAAAGGGAACGTTAAGTTTCATGCTGTATTTAACGTAACGTAAAATGTAATTTTACAGTAAACATGGAACAGTCCACAACAGAAACACACAGAAGACACACACATGGGTTAGGCTACCATCTGTTCTCCGCTTGCCTCGTTGTGCATTACTGTTTTAGCACAGTCAAAATGCCTGGCTTCGAAAAACATGATGCAATAGGTAAGGTGGTCCGACGTCAAACAACCGAAAATCGATTGCCAGCAGCCTGGCGCGATTCTTCGTTGAATTGCGTTCCACAAATGAGGTTTGTTTGTTTTGAGCCATAAAGCGTACATTTCGATCAGGATCGCGGGAATCCGCAGCCGGGAGGAAGTGATGGCAACCTAACGAAAATTCAGGCGGAAGTTCGTAACAACGCGGCCACGACGAGTACTACGGGAATGGGCGCAACACAAGAAAAAGAAGACTGTATGATGCAATAGGGTTATCGGCCAGCGTCGCGCGAGGGCCAAAGTTCTATGGTTCGTCGTGCGATGCGATGGGTGGTGGTGATGGTATTTGACTGGCTGCCACACGCACGGGGACGGGATACTGTGCGACGTTCTCGTTGCATCTTCTTTCCCACTTCGTATCTCGTTTTCGATGTGTGTTTACCTGTGCATGTTGTGAGAAAATCTTTCAAGGTTTTTCATTTATCCAAGCCAAAGTGAGCAACTTTGTGCCCTGATATGAAAAGAAAAACAACTCCAGCAACGAACGCGCCGGGACGACGACGGGCAGACAAGAACCGTCATCGACATGAAAAAAAACGCTGTTTGAGAGCGAACACACACACACAAACATAAGGGAGAAAAGGGCCGCATGGCCGAGAGAGCAGAACCCAACCCGGGTGGTACTCGGACTTTATGCTTCCAAAATGGCCGACGTTTATTTATGTTTATAAATAGTCGGCAGTTGGGTGGCTGTGGCGCGATCCAACTACTCGAAACACCACCCCTAAGTATGCCCTGGATTCCGTAGCTAAGAGAATGGGAGAGCGAGAGAGTACTCCTTAGGTTTGTAAGTGTGAGAGAACGAGAGAGGTAAAAACTAAGATAGATTGTGAGAAAAAGAGTGTGAGAGAGAGAAAGAGAGGGACGTAATTGTTTGGGTGCTTTCCCTAACACATACCTTGGTGCAATGCTGCAGCCGCGCTTCCTTTTCGGTTGGCTAGCAAGGTTTCCTGCTTTTTTCCCCTGTGTTCGACTGTTCCCACAATGATACGATTCGAAAACCCTGAAATGGTATAATCGATTCCACCAGGTGTGTTGTTTTACCTACTGCCACCCTAAGGTCGATGTTTCCAGAACCTTTTTTTTGTGGAACGGATTTGTACAGATTCTTAGAACACGTATCGAGCACTTTTCGACCATTCATGAATGAAAATTAAAGAATAATTGAATCTCAACAGTTTTCTACCGTGTTTAAGCCACAGTGTGCTAAGTTATGTAATATATAGACAACAAAAGCAACATTAGGTAGTAGTGCAAAGTTTGGCAAAGTATTTCAAGATTGTCTCCTTTTTATTTAAGTGCTATTGCTAGCTCTGGCTTCGTTAAATCTTAAATCCTTCAATAGATAAAATAGATCGTAACCACTACTAATAGGACGCAATGAAATCCATAAATAATGCATTTTTGTCCTCAAACATGCCGACTTTGCTATCGGTAACCCAGTTCCTTGGATACGTTTATGTACACACAGAGTCTGTAAGTAATATTAATCATCGTAATAATACCGTGTAACCTACCTACCCTTAGATATGGACGTTAAGTTGATACGGTATATCCTTATGTCTCATTGCTTTATCAACCAAAAGGCGCGCAAACAGTGAGAAGCACAACACACACTTTACACTATCCAATCTATTTAGATAGTAAGCTCTACAACATTTGTTGCTGGCTGCACAGTAGCTTTATTGTGCCAGCTAACGCAAAAGCTGGTAATGAAGGGCCAACAAGAACCTTTTTTTTTTCTTTGAAGAAATCGGGAGAGGAAAAGGAAAAGACCTAAATGTGCAAAAGAGGAGAAAAAAAGGATGAAATTATTCCCATTAAATGACATCGTTAAGTAATGCTGAAACAAACAAAGGTTGTATTTGAAATGTTTCAAGGAACCATTGTATTGGTGCGTGTGTATGTGTGTGTGTGCGTGGTCCTATCGCAACTTTAAATTCTTTACATTCTGATCACCTTTTTCTGTTTTGCGGTCATTTAGACATTATTATACTTTGGAGTATTTTTTAGAAACAAAAAAAAATCAATCTTCAGTTGATGTGGCTGTGCTTTCCCCGTGAATCGTGAATTAAAAGAGAAAAAAAGAAACGAAACAAATAGCAAACAATGTAATAAACAACAAACATAAGACTGATACACTTTAGGACGCAACTTCTTTAAGCAAACACGAAAAAGAAAAAAAAAACACAAACACACAAACACACACACATTTGTACACGGATAATTTATCGCTTTGAGTCAGATGGAAAGTAATTGCATCTGCTACATTTTCCTCTGCTTTTGCTGTTCACGATCACGATCGTTTGACTATTTTTTTTTTTCTGACAGGCAGTCGGGAGGTTTTTACATGGGATTACACTAAAGTGTCGAGCATTGGAGCACCGTTTTCGTTTGTAACATTTCCTGTTTCATGACTCGTGTTTTGAAAACACACACACACATCGGGAGTTTTTTCTTTTGTTTGATGCTATTGCTGCCGCACTGTATTGTATATTTGCACACGCGTGTGGATTAGATAGGCGGTAATAAATTATTCGAAAATGTCATACCTGTAAGGATCATTGCGAAGTATGCGCAGGAAACATCTCTATGGATGTCCTGCTATCAGCTAAAAATCGCTCATCTCTCGTAGATTAGTGTCGTCGGGTAAGAAACAGCAAAGGTAGTAGCAGTAGTGTCGTGGTCGTTTAATTTCGTTTCCGCACAGGGGGAAGAATGATGCAATTGTGCGGCGACCTGCGACGATCTTTATTAGTCCATGTTTTAAAAGTCTACCGACAGCATACATACAGACAGCAGAAATAAACCTCTCATTAAACTCACTCATAACAGCAATGTCACAAAAATGACGGACATGATCAGCTGATAGAGTAAGCAGCATCCTCCGGTGCATGTAGGGTGCAAAGTTTCGAAGGGCACACTCGCTGGATTCTTAAACTGTTGACGTGTCATGCGTTAATAATTATGTGTGTGAAAATCCGTTTTAGGATTGTTTTTTCCATCATTACCTTCTTGGGTATGCACGAGCGCGCGCGCATGTGATTGTGCCCTCGGTTTTTTTTTTTTTTTTGTTAGCACTCCACACCAGCATCGTCATGTGACTATTCTAAACTCTATGCACAAGAAGATAAGGCACATACTGTCCATACTGTGTCCCCACAATCAGAGAGAGAGAGAGAGAGAGAGAGAGAGAGAGAGAGAAAATGAGCAAGAGGTGGATTAAATCAGCCGCATAGTAGGCAGAAATTAGAGCAACAAATATCTTAATCGGATCGTTTAGTGCTTATTCTAATTGTCTTTGCAAAATGTGTTGGACGCGAACCGATAATACATACGATTAAATATATAGAAAGAACTGTTATCCCATAAAGTATACTTTACTGTAAATAAGCATAGGTTACGCGCTATGATAATATAATAATTTCTGATTGAAAAACGAAGAGAGAGAGAGAGAGAGAGGTAATTATTGCAAGGGAAAACTATAATAAGTTTAGGTAGGATTGCATTATTGGAATTTTTGCGCGCGGTTTGTCTGTCCTTAACTTGGTTTCGATACCCCCATTTCCTTAACAGTTTTTTTTTTCCTATTAAGTTCACATCTCTGTAGGGTTTGCATTTGATTTCCCCTAGTTGCGGTTTTTTTTCGCTATGGAACCCAATTGTACGAGATGTGTGTGTGTTTTTTTTTTAGAAAAAATAAACAAATAGAGACAAAAACAGGAAAATAAATAACACATGCTTAGCACGAAACAAGAAAAAAAAAAACAATAAAACACAAAAAGAAGGAAAAAAGGACAATTAAAAACACTATTGCAGAATGAGAATGATGAATGATGTTAGAGTATTAGATAATAGCAAAATAAATCGCAAACAATAAACATACGCTAAAACACAAAAAACAGCAACACACATTGTAACGTGTGACAAAAAAATAATTAAAAAGCAAAAATCGTTTACGCTTAAACAGGAAAAGATTTAAACATATTAATGCTAATTTAATGACTAGTTTTGCTCTCATGATATAATCCGGTTGTAGTAGTAGTTGTGAGTGGATCAAATTTGTAACAGTGGGAGGAGAGTACAGAGGAGAACAGAGAAAAATAGACAAAACAAATGTCCTGCAACGTTGCCAACCGCAGTTATTGCGGTGGTAGCGTGGCCAAGGTATGAAAAAAAAAAAATGTTCCCGTTGTTTGGTTTTATTTATTCCGTTACTTTGCCTTTATGAGTTTTCCGAACATAGTTGATACATTTTTTCCGGCTGTATGTTTTAAAGGTTTGTTTCTCTTATTTTCTTTCCAAGCTTTAGTTAAATTTGGGTTTGAGTTTGTGTTGTGTATAATTTACTGAAACATTTGTGGAACTTTCTCGCAGCTGCAGAAAGAGGACAGATCGCAATGACGTAAGGGAGTTTTTTTTTTATTTGATTTTATTTTGTAAAACTTTGATTGTGCGACCACTTTTATGAAAACATTATTCAAATACCGATCAAACAGAAGGTACTTTCATTGCAGATTTAAGCTAGAAGCAGAAAAAAAATTGGTTTTGAATTTTTACCCAACCTCGAACCCAACTTCAGGCCATAACAGTATTCGCACACAACTTAAAACAAAAACAACAGCATAGAAATGTGTCTAATACTATAGCTGCATGTGCTACTAACACAGTTCCGGATCGAAGCATTCATCATCGGCATGCTTGAATAGAATAAACTACAAAACCCGTACACTGATGAGTAAAATGATGTGAAATTTATTCCTTCCAACGTTGAAATGACACTCTGGGTTTGCACAATTCATCAGCAATCAGGTTGAATTATTTGTTTTACTCATAATTATGAAGAGAAGTAACGAGAAGTAAGGCGGAAGCACCTACGACGTAGATAAAAGTTAGTAAAATAGGAAGCAAATGTACATACTTTCAAGCAACTAATTACATACATCACTTTAGAAAAGACAGTGTAACACTAAAGCTAACATCTTGAGAAGTGAAGTAGCATAAGGCATAATAGATTAATTAACAGTGTGTGGCTGATACTAGTATTCCAATGCATCGGGGTTAAACTTCGTCTAGGAAAGGGAATTATCGAAGAGCCAGGAGGCATGTAGTTAGTGCATCATGCATCATCACATCACATTAGCATGCGACGGAATGCAAATTCACGCTGCATACATATGGTCTCGCACCCCCAACATGCGAACCGGAACAAGTATTAAAACCTTTTAGATGATGATAAATTGAAAAAAAAAGGGAAAATCTATCCTTCTAACCATAGAATGTTGTAGAGAAACGAAAAACGAATCATGGAAAACCGTCATGAATGTGTGAGTGTGTACGTTTGCACGTTTGGATAGATCGTTTCACTATTGACTTTAACACACACCGATGGTACTTCTGTCCAAAAAAAGAAAAAAGAAAAAAAAGGATCGTGTTAAAACCGTAGAACATACTAATCAGCATCATACCAACTAAAAGCGCAACCCAGAGCGGCGGCGGTGTATGTGTGAAAATTCTTCTCGTACTACACAATATGAACCATGCATTCTGACTGTTTCACGCACTGATCGTTTCGATTTAATGTTATAATATATGGACAACAAATAGAAATTATACCTTGAGCAAAACGCGGGTGGTAACGATTGAACACACAAACGACGTATAGGATAGGAATATAACCATTAGTAAGATTAATAAAACCCCCATACACCGGCAAGTGAAATGTGAATGGACAGAAAGAAGGCACAGCACAGCATGTTCACTCTCTTGAACACACACACACACAGGCACAATATTGAAACATTGTCAGTTATTAAAGAACAAAATCATTTACACACCCAGTTAGCATGGTCCAAAGATCCAAATGCGAAAAAGCAATTAAATTTTGTTCACCAAAGAAAAAAAAAAAAACCTTTCAACAACACGCAACAAATAACTCAATCATTCGCACACCGTGATGACTCACACCCGCGCGTCAAGCATTTCTTCCGAGAAACAACCCTAAAAATAAATTTAAAAAATTATGCCAATAACGATAAGTAGGAAAAATGAGGATTAAGGATGTGGGCGGGCGTGTGCACAGGAACGGGTTCGGTCATTTGTTTGGCCCTTGGGGAGACCTTAGCGCAAAATATGTATGTGTGGGTGTGTGTGTGTGTGTGTGTCTGGGGTAAGGTGTTGTTGCGTGAGAATCGTGAAGGCAGGTCAAACTGCAACAGGTCGAATTTTAAAAAATTGAACTTGTCGTGATGATAAACCCATAGGAATGAGCAAATAAATAAAGCAGGAGAATTATTTAGGCAAATGGCTGAATGCAGGATCCAAAAAATCAAGTAAAACAACAACAAAACATAAGTTAAATTGTATGGTGGTTTTATGCTTGCATTGCACTAAACATGATGACTGGATACGATTTCGTAAGTTTATAATGATGGTTGGGTAAAAAATTTCAAGTTCATAGTCTATAAATGGCGCTACGAATGGTATTTCATGTCTTTCCATTCCACGAACACTCCATCACATCAAGAGAAAGCAACATGAAGGCTCCATCCGTGACGCCCTTTCTGGTTGCGCTCAAGGACGTGGGAGAACATAATTTGATGTGGCGGATGTCTCCACAGAATCATGAATGGTTTCAGACGCATTAAACACCAGCCAAACTAAAACAGGCCAGACAGTGAGTTGTTGTGTTTCGCTCTCTTTTGCCCCCAAATAACATACTGCTACTAGGTGTGTCTGTAAGATGGATAATGGTTGACTTACATTTATAACCTACGAGGGTGAACCGGTCTAAATATGATTCGATTGACTGAAGTAGGCAAATACTGAAGTTGAAAACATGTAATGCAAAGAATGCGTTTTGTGTTCTGTGTTTGTTACTTCTGTCATATCTTTTTTTCAGAGTTAAACAGGAACTCGGAGGCTTCTCGAAGACTGTTCTCGTCCTCAAACAGAATGTGCGCGGAGTAAAAGTTCAAAGTTCAACAGTACAAAGAGAGAAAGTAGTGAGAGTGAATAAGCGTGTCGTCGACACAGCTTTGTGCACAAACCCTTTTGTGGAGGTGTACTTCAGTCTCGAATGTTCGCAGATGAGAGGACAAACAAACAGCTTTCGTTTTGTGAGCAGGCCTTTGGTTGGTGATTGAATTACTATATTACTAAGTGAATCCTGCCTTTCCTTAAAAACTAAAGCAGACAAAGCAGGCATCATAGACAAACAAGTTCTCCATACTGCTAATTATCTGATTCATCGAAGCAATGTGTGGCATGATGTGTTTTTTTTTACATCCAATGTTTCAGGATTGTGGCGCATGCGTGTCCACCGATGGCATAATGTGATAATAGCCAATGAAAGAAAGACGAACACAAAAACCAAAACAGTCATGTAACCATCGTTTTACAGAAGCCGTTGAAGCGACGATGCGATGAAAGGAAAAGGACTCTCACAGTAGCTGGCAAAGGTCCTGGCACGTACGTGTGCTACAAGGACACGTGTATCGAACAGTTGGTAGCATTTGTTTGAATCTAGTACTCGTGTAATCGTTGGTTTCCTTGATGCGGAAACACTAACGATGATGTACTTTGAAACAGTTTGCTGAATTTCATTTCACTGAAAGATATACTTTTTACGAAAAATGTCGGCCATCTAATCGTTCAATGCTTACTGCTGCTTTAAATTAAAAATACTTGCTTGTTATTTTAGAGCAAAGTAATTAGACATGACTTTATCTATCATAACTTGGAACTGCTTGATAGGGGTGTGTCTGTACAAGAAAAAAAAAACATTTTTATTACAAATAACAATGTAAAGAGCGATAAAGGATGTATCTTTTGTAGAAAAATTTATCAAAAGAGATGATAATACAGGTGCTAGAGTTCGCCAAACTTATTAACACTAGAATTGAAATACCGCCATTTTTACGCTTTTAACTCTACCGAGACTAGTCAAAATGACTGGTGGTCATTTTCAAACGACCAAAAACTATTGTAAGATTGGGTATAAATAAAGCGGTCTTGGAAGCCTTCGACACACACAGACAGACAGGCAGAGAGAAGGTACAACAAGCTAAACCTTGCGTTCAATTCTTTCTAGAGGTTTGAGTGTCCCCCTACCCAAGGAAAGGCCTCAAACCTCCAACATGCCAGTAAGGGATATTCCTTCTGAATATCCAGAGTCGCTTGGCCGACTTGCTCCGCCGATGAGCATGGAGAGTCCCCCTACCAAAGGTAAGGCCTCGATGTCTCCAACTTTCCTGTAAGGAAGATTCTCATCTAGAATCTTTAGACTGCCTGGACAGTCAGATAAAAGAAAGATATTGGTCTGCACAGTTAGCAATCACGTTGTTCTGTTCTCGTCGCGAATTATAAGTCCGAGTTTCTTCTTCTCTACCACATGGCGACTGTGAACACAAATATTCTTCTTCCCACCACAATATTTTCTTATAGTTATCTTCTTCTTCCCCCTTTTCTTATTTTTGGCTTTAACGACCTCCTACGCCGAGTATCGAATGGCTTACTAGACTTGCTGACACCAAGTAGTTCGATGGACAATCCTCACTACGGGTGGACGGTCTGGATGGGAATTGACCCCCGGTTCTGTCGCACTAAGACCGACGTCGCCTTGCCACCGGGCCGCTCCTCTCATAGTTGTATTGCAAGGAATACGTCTGTCGGTTATACACAATCACCTTTTTGTGAGAATTTCGCATTGAAATACGCCGTTTATCGTTTCACAAACCACCGGTCAAAATGACTGGTTAAGGTAAAATTTGCGCATGACGTAACTTAATATCAATATTAGATAGGATTTAAAATTTTTGTATTCATAGAAATGAACATTCTATGGAATGGCTGGTCCGGTAGTTCTTTTTGTTAATATTTCCGTCTTTTTTTTATTTTTATTATGAACGGAAAGTGTTGAAAATTTGTTGGTTTTCTAAAACTCTTGAATTTTGGGAGCTATTTCGACAGAATTAGAAATCTACAAATGATCTTTGAAGATCCGTTGGATACTCTACACAGTCAAGGTTAGATTTTGGTGTGCTAAATTGTCGATAAAGTTGGCAGAAGAATATAAAACCATGCATTTGTTAATCAATATAATGTCTTGTCTGTAAGGCGTATGGCAGCGTAATCGATCCTTAAGTCCAAATTCAAACGAAAACTTAGAACAAAAAAACATAATGATGAATGAAATTTGTGGAGGAAGGGCATTAAAGAATGAAGAATGTTTATACTTGTTATAATTGGTGACAGCACATGGGTTTATGCACCACACGTAAATATGGACTTCACAGGATCTACCGTTAAATTCAGCAATTGTGGTTACATTTTCAATACACCTTTTAGATTATGTTTTAAATCTGTTTTATGTATATTGTTGAATATTTGTATTTCTTTTATTTAACTCCAAGATGACGGTGCCTCTTATGGTGCCTTATGGTCTATATTACGGGCCTGACCGTTCAAAAGAAAATATTTTTTAAAAACATACATATGATTGTACTGTACGGATTAAGTACAGAGTATTCTGTAATTACTTTGTAGAAAAATATGGAAGTTTATAGTCGACTGCTTTGGCGGACGGAGAACGTTGAGCCATATTTCTTTTCCATGTTGAAGGTTCTGTTCACGTTTGTTCACCTTGGATACCGTTGCACCTGCACACACGTACATGTTTCTATTGGTTTCTCTTATTGGGCCCCTGGCACTGCCGATCTTCAACTGTTTCCCTTTTCTTCTTCTCCAAAGCGTTCCAGTCGGATTGCCAAGCTACCGGAATCGTCACGGGCTTAACCTCGCGTTTAATTACACTTTTTTTTTATCACACTGTTGTTTGCACACCGACATTCCTATGGTTCAATAACGCTGTGTCTCGATTAATTAGGCAGTTTTTGTAACTTTTTCATGGTCCATGTTTTAGGACATCTTTATCTATCATTAATGTACAAAATTAAAGGTTCTTGATGCTTTATAAAAATGTCATATTCATAAGCATGAATAACAAACACGGTTGAATATTTATGCCTACAGACACCACACCTCAACTTTGTTTTATCGATTGTAGTCTGCCGGATACCAAAAACGAACTTCCGGACATCTAGACACTAAGTAATTGGCAATAAAGTATGTGGACATAGCGAATAAACATAATATGTTTATCGTAGCCAACAAAGACGCGTTGGATGTTGAAGCTACATTTTAAAAAACTTTGGAATTGTTTTAAGCCTGATGTACGTAGAAATAGTGGCTTATCTTGTTCGATCGATTAGTGCGAAACAATGCGTAGGTAAATCTGATGCTCAAAAACTTCCATCACCTTCCAAACTTCCATGAAGTGCGATCAGTCTTATCAAGTAGTGAAACGTTGCCTAGCAACAAGTCGATGATATGTGATGCATATACTTTGCATTCTACGTACCCTACTTTTGGAACACAAAACAAAGTTGCTTCCGTGCTAGACGTTACAATTTGTAATCATATCTCACCGTGCTGATTTCGTCTATTTTTACAGCTCACTGCTTACTGCTTACTGTTTCGCTTCCATCTCCGAAACGCACGCGCACAAGCTACGAAAATGGCCGTCTTTCAAATGGGGTCCCACACGCACGCCATTCCGATGACGTTGTACCGAGACAACCGAGCAAAGGTGGTCAATGAACTGCAGCATGCCCATAACTTTGGGACGGATGCGAAGCCCGTGATCCTGCTCCAGGGTGGCGATAACATTAGTCACTACGACACGGACGTCGATTATGTTTTCCGACAGGTGAGAGCACTTTGAACTGTGCGAAGATAGCACATAAGGCTCCAAAAAATAAAAAAAAATGCGCGATATATTGAAGGGTAGTGTTATTGAATTGGATTTGTTATTGTATTTTCAGGAATCGTACTTCTTGTACCTGTTCGGTGTGACGGAACCGGGTTGCTATGGAACGGTTGAGATCAAAACCGGACGTTCGGTACTGTACGTGCCACGTCTACCGGAAGAATATGCCGTTTGGATGGGGCCGTTGCTGGGTTTGGAGGATTTCAAGCAGAAGTACGAAGTGGACGCAGTATATTATGCCGATGAGGTAAGTGCTTTCAACATTCTATGCGATCGATAGCAGCAACACAATTCATCGCTTTACAGCCGCTATCGCTTTGCGGTTGTTTAGCAGTCATGCGGCGAATAAATCTATTTCCGCCGTGCGAGAATTGATTCGCAATCTGTAAACAAGGTAGCAAATGGTGAAGGCAGGTTGGAATTTTGAAATTTCTGTTCGAATCACAAATGCGATGATTTGGTTGGTGTTGTCTCGGTTTACCTATGAAGACAAAGTTGCTAAGAGGAAGGATGATTCGATGATCTCAGTGATCACCTAAGGTTTTCGCACGTATCTTGTAACTGAACTCTGTTGCTATGTATTATCAAAACATATACCTTAATTTTGATTGACCTCTTTTCCACGATCTTTTTCTTCTGGGCCTACCTGCTTCCGCGATCGTTGTCAATTATGAGCATCATGGACTGCCTTGCTTGAAAATATGCTGCCAAACAGTACAAGTCGCAAGCGAGCATTTGAATGCTCGCAAAAGCAATCGGAAAAAGACAGAAATGAACCTCTGATCAATATCCTCTGATGTTAAAGGAGCAGATTTTCCTCACATCAGAAAAGTTGATGAACAGATTTACAAATTGAACATGCAAAAATAAAACGAAAACGGTTCGTTTATATTTGGCCAAACCAGTTACTGGGTCATGAATGTCACATGTCTCCTAGTTATTCCTATTTAGGTCCAGATCAGGGATTTCAACCTACGATGACTTGTCTACGTCCAGCGGCTAATGTTAGATATATTGATTTACAAATACATTGCTTTATTTTGATGACAGCTGGTCAGTTCTTTGCGACTTAACCAAACTCTTTCCTATTTTTGTTCTCCCGAAACAGTTACTAAGTACAGAATTTCAGATAAAATAACGTGTAAAAGCTCAAACACATCGCGTACGATGGAGGAACGTTGTGTTGGAATGGAGTGAACATTCCCGCACCCCGTGTAGTACGAAAAGATGTCCGTGTCTTATTTTTACATTCTGTCAACAAACCAAATATTCAAGTCGCTCACCATCCACCCACTCTGTCGTGCAGGAATAAAAATAAAATTAGACATACTCTAGTGTCCCTGTGGTTTATGTCTGGTTTTTTGTTTTTTGTTTCCTGCTTTCTTGGGCCTGACACCCAAGTCGGAGGTTATTTCCGCATGATTTCGTAGCGCGTCTGCCAAATGAATTGAGCGTCGCAAGTCTTCTCTGGCCTAATGTGTCAACCAAAGTGCAACGAACACACGTGACACGCTGCACGGACCGGGAAAGTCTGACTGTTTGGATTGCGTTTGGTGTTAATTTTGGGGATTTTTTTTAGAAAAACAAAATAAATTCCACCTGATCTGCATCACTGCGTCTGGTAGTGGACGTCATTGAATGTTATACGCCAAGATGCAAATTATTACATTTTGACTCGTTTTTTTTAAACTACTCCAAACGAGTACGGAGCGTTGGATACGTTGGTATTTCATTTGACTGACTAACAGTGTGGAAAATACTGCACCAGGGACGTCATGCAAGTGACTCACTCGAAGAACCATGGGTGTAGGAATTGAAGTATGCTGAGAGATCTGGCCAAATAGTATTTCTACTTCCATTTTGTCCCAAACAGCTTTCATCATTAGTCACGAGGTTGTACCGTACGTTTGTATCCATTCATGTGGAAGTCTACCCGGTCTTCTGTCTCCCCTTTCGTTTGGTATGGTAGCCGTTAAAACCGGCTCATACCTGCCGCAAACGATTCAACAATCTTCGTATTCCTCCGTTGTGTTAGTAACTTACACACAGACATTTGCTTGATATGTGGCCACTCGGCAACCCGACCACAAGGAGATAAAAAAAATTCCCCATCGCAATCGATCGAACACATTCTCACACATTCGTTGTTTGCATCTGCGATCGTCCGGCGTTTACCTTTACCACACAATGGGCCACAAGTATTGCGGCGGGCGGTTTAGGCGGTTTTGCCCGGGTGTGTCATGTGGTATGCTGACGAAGTCATGTGCATGGCCATTGCACCATAATTAGGGCATAGTTTATGAATTATGTAATGCACCGTGTCACATCATTCGGGAAGCGAGTTCATTTTTATCGATATGTGGCGTACGACTCGCACCAGTAATTGAATTAGTGATTGTGGAAATGTATAAAACAAGAACAACTATTGTATTGATTGTACTGCCCTTGTTACGCTCAATGTAGGAAGAAAGGGTAATTCCAAGAATGTTACGTACGATTTTTAAACAAATTCTGAGGAAAATTACAATTGAAACATTATCTGAAATGGTGTCACCGAGCCGGTGATAAAAAGGCAACAGTGGCGCCGGTTTTCACAAGACATGACCGGGGTTCAATTCCCACCTGAACCGTTCCCCCGTTGTGAGGATTGACTATTCAACTACGTGATATCGGCAAGTCTAGTAAGCCATTGGATGACCATCGTGACCTAGTAGGCCGTTAAGCCAAGAAGAAGAAGATCTGAAATAATTGGAGGTTTTACTTTACTTTTTGTTCGCAGATTGCCAAGTGTCTCGCTGAGGTGGAACCATCGGTGTTGCTGCTTTTGGTAAGTATTATTTACTGTTTTGAATAGTAAATTTCAAATTTCAAATTTACACCTTATCAACTTGCTATTAACAATGTATTAAACTTTATCAAAAAATAACACTGATTCGTGGAAAACTCTTAAACTTTATTCGCTTTACAATGTTGATGTGCAACTTTTGCAACGACTTTTTTATTTAAAGTTCAATGTGTACTTTGACTTTGACCAATACGCTATCTACCAACATCCAACAGCCAGGAACCTGTGTCTGCTTTGATTTGTTTTCTCGAGCTGACATTACTAGTTATAGGCTGTTTGATAAGTTTTTATCCTTACGCATTGATGACGCTACACAAATTCAATCAACGATTTGAAATTAGTATTTTCGTCAATTGATATTATAAACGGATTTGTTGTGTATGCAAACTAAACAATAACTTATTTACGTTATTCAGTCTCAAACGCTGACATTCTTGTTCAAAGGTCTGAGGATAACTCTGCCTTTAAATAAATGACCAAAATATAGCTTTATTTTGAGGCTGATACGCGTCTCCTAAGTAAAAAAAAAAAATAGTAGAAATAAAATTTAATTTCGCTAAAAACTTTTTTTATGTCAAAGCAAAGACCTATCTACCCACTTGTTACATTGAGCAAAGTTTGTCTTTAACAACAAGGCTTGCAATAATACCATTTTCTGTTTTGTTTTGTAAATGCAGATGTATGTTTTATCACCACTCTTTTCGCCCACAGAGTTCTTGTAGTTTCCTATGCCTGGCCAATTGCACATACAAACTATTTTAAAACGATTCTTAGCCGTGTGGTGGGATTTGTATATACTACACCAGTTGGTAAAACCGCACACAGTCAGCCAACATGACGGTTATATGTGTGTGCACACCTTTGGCTGGGCAATTTGCTTGCATGCATGGCTGGCATTGCAGCAGCAGCAGCAGCTATCAGCAGTATATCTGTTTAGATGAGATGGATGTTAAATAAACAAACCTTGTTTCACTATGTCGCTACAGCGTTGCACGGTGGTTAGAAAAAGGCCCTTGGCCTAAAAGAAGGGAAATATCGAATAAGCTGTTACGGTGGTTACAATGTTGATCTCGCCCTCGTTATCATGTGCTCTTTATGAGAAAAGATTTGGTAAATGTAGTTTGTGTATGTAATGTATGCTATGCGTGATGTTTAGATGTTTATTTATTGATTTAGCGAATCTTGGTATTTGCTGTAGATTACTCTATTCTATTTAAGTCTATAGTAAGTCTATTTACTTTTCAGTTTGCAGTTACTTGAGGTAAGATTAGACATCATTTCAGAAGTTAGTGTTACGCTTTTGATTCCATGTGCAAATGGTTCTGTAGTTTATTTCATAGCTGGAAAACGATCGGTAAATTAGAAGGTGTCTGTCTTTTTTCTGATGACCTCAGTCAACTTGAAGGTTGTTTTCCAACATCAAACAGACGCACAAACATTTTTATGGTTTTCTTGCCATTGAAATGATGTTCTTGGTGTTATTGCTATCGTAATTTGTTACACATAAAACTTAAGTCTTACATATTACTATTTTTTAAGCAAAATAAACCGTTTCAGCTAGCTCGTGCCGTTTTTAAAATACTGCGAATACTTCAAGGAAAATAGATTTCGTTGAGTTTTGGCATCTTTTGTAAATGTTTTCTAATTTCCACCGCTTGCTTACTAGACACGACGTGTTGTACGATTCTGTCTCAAGGCCCTCTGCCGCTCTGGCATTCGCAATTTGCTCAATTTCCGTCAATTCGCAGAGCCGCCAAAGATCGCAAATTTTGTCATGACCTGCCGCTACCTACCTTCCCAAAGAGCTTGGTCGTGGGTTTTTTTTTTTTTTTCATTCGGTCCCTCGCCACAGACACTTTTTGCACGCTGCCTTCGTTGCGTACGTGACTATTAATTTGGCGAGTTCCGTTCATGAAATTTCAATGAAAAGCGCACTATTGCCACCTCGCTCGTAGACCGCTTTTCGTCATTGGTACCCCGTCACAATATAGCCAGCAGTCGCCGTCACAACACACCCCAGCACAAGAGGCTGCTGCAAAGCAAACGCCGGCACATCGAATAAGCTAGTCAGGCCTTGACTCCATTTCAGCTCTCAACCCGCTCGCCATCATCATCATACGTGCATCGAGGTTGTACTTGTGTGTGTGTGTGCATGTGTTTGTCGTGCTGTAGTAGTTGCTACGGCAATGGTGGTGTGATCATGGGCAGTTGTATTGTATCCATCATCCACCACCACCACGTTCCCAAAAGCGCGCACCGGCTTGCTGAGTTGTGCAAAATTTAACCGTTATTGCCCTTTCGCTACCTTATTCGGGCCTGTTGTATGCATTATTTGGCAGCTTTTTACTTGTGCGGTAGGTTTTTCTTTCGAGGTTCGAGTCAGACGATAGCGGACGGAGGAATAAATATGTAAAATGTGTTTGCGCTGCATTGGCATACAAAGCTGATTCAGCTTTTCCTCTAACCACTGGATATACGGAATGGAAACTTTACTTGGTAAACAAACGGCAAACGTCGTTTTTTTTGTTGTCTAAATTTCATCAAAAACATTTCTGCATTACAATTCACTTATAAATCTTTTAAAACGAACAGGAAACTCGCCAATTGTACAACATATCGTAGGCAAAAAGTAAAACGACCACTCAAAAGCTGGCACCTAGGTTTCGTGCAATTTATCACAGCAAAGAGCTCATTCAAACGTTCACATGCCAAAAAACCCAGGCCGTCCGCGCGGTGTCGTCCGGGTCCCTCACGCACCAGAGTAACAACGCTCTAAATTCCCATGCGAGGCGGTGCATTGCGTCGGTGTGAGTGTGAGGCTTGAAGCCTTTGTTTTGGTTTGTCTATTTTGATTATCCACTTTCTACACATGAACCTTGGATCAAATCGCTCGGTGTCGCTCAAAATGATCGCGCCCAGTCTAGGGACCCCAGCCACCATAAGGACAGAAGGGGGGGGGGGGGGGGGGGGGGAGTTAAACACAAGCTTTGCAAATTCGCTGCGCTTGCCAACAACCTCCTACGAGTGATGCGCATCTTTGGCAAATCTCAATTTTTCGCTTCACATCCACTGCTGCCTTTCTATTGCTTGTTCACCAGCTCTGCCCACCACCGTTCTTCCCTTCCGTCCGACAATCCGAGTTGGGGTGGCCGGGTGAAGTTTGTTTTGAATGGTTGGCGCTGGCCATGTTTATGGATGTGTGCACGGGAGGGGTTTGCGGTTGTTTTTGTTTCCCATCTCCAATGTAGGCCGGATGGTGGCCTGCCGCCGGGTTGGAAGGAAAGCAAACACACACACACACTGTTGCCCTGTGTCATGTGGGGTGGTGTTGTGTTTATGTGAAACTCACGTACCACGTCGTAGTGTGCCCTAGTTTAGCTACTATAGTACTCACAAGCTGGCAAAGTAAAGCCCTGGGTAAACGATCCCATTGCTAACCAACAAGAAGAAAAAAAAACACCTTAACTTTTCGTTAATAATCGAGTATTTGGAGAAAATAAACTTTGTGTAACAACCTAGGTAAACTTATTTTAGACTAATCTTTGAAACTAATCCTTTTTATAGAAAGACTTAGTAGTATTTCCATTTTACCGGTGGATTCGACACATTAACCTTTATTGCAATGACTACCTACCCGGGAATATTTGGTACTTTTTGTTTTTGTAATTGAACAATCAACTTAAAATGCCTAGAAAAACTATTTTCTCGGATAGGTCATACCATTTGTCTGGGAATCTAGTAAGCCATTAGACGGTCGACATGACCTTAGAGGTTGTTGAGCCAAGAAGAAGAAGAAGAAGTAGTAGAAGAACAAGTGAAATTAGAATATGACTTCAAATATCTCATAATGATCATATTATATTATTTGTTTGCAAAATCTCTCCCTTTTGTGGCATTATCAATGACTAATCCATCAACCCAGTATGCCCGGGACAAAATCCTGGTGCATTTTGTAATTAGTCAACATATGTGGTGTTGACCATACGGCAAAGAACCGTCATCTTGGAATTAAACAAAAAATAAAATAATGACTAATTCATTTCTTGGTGACCAACCGCTTTAATTGGAGTCTGTTTTGGAAGTGATACCGGTGAAAATATTTTACCAGTCTTCACTTACGTGTGCTTGTGTAATTATTATACAAAACTGAATATCTAATCGTTTAAAATGAAACGAAGGTTAAGCTAAGATAATACAGTTTTATATAAGCAGTTTGTTAGTACGCCTATTTGCAACTTTTGGAAAGAATTCGTTGATAATTTTCCTTACTTGTAATGCTATAGGGATAGGAGGTTTCGTTTACGCTCGTTCGCAATCGCACGAATATACAAACTTCCGTCCCAATATCTGTCGTTTTGTTTACTTTCATTTCAGCTGCTGTTTTTGTTGTGTTACTTTTGTTGGTAAAAAAGCTGCAATAATCCTGCTTGATAAGTTTGAATTGCACAAGTGCGAAGCACTGCCTCGTACCGGATTCTACGCGGCACGAGATGGCCTTGGCTGGCGTTTTTGGTAGACGTTGAAATTTCGCTGCGCTGTGCAAAAATGGCCCATGCTCATGATAATAGCGCAAACGACGCATGATCAATGATTGTGTTGCGCATTTCCTTCTGTTCGATGTAGTGTCCCCTGCCTGGCCACTCCCAAGGTACATGCTCAAAGTCTCAGTTATAAAGCCAACGTAAACCCAAAGCTTGATGATACCAAACTGGGAGATGAGAAGGGAAAAATGGAATCGGATCGTTCTTATCAACTGTCGTGATATTTCACTCCCCCCGGTTGGGCGAAACGCTAACGCTATCTCTCAACTACACCTAAACGATCTGATGGTGATGATGAAACGGTATGAAATCATTGCGCCACCAAGACCGCGCCACGACACACGAAACGATTACCAAATGTGTAATGAAACTCGTACGTTTTTCACGTACACTTGGCATTGATTGGCGCACGGTTGGCGGGATACCAAAGCCCCAGAAGAGATAAAGCAAGTGAGCTAAGGAGTCCGACACGAACTTTACCCCTCCACGTATTACCATGCCAGCACAAATGTCGGGTGACACAGAATAAACCGTGCGCACTGTGCGCATGTTTACAAACAAATTCCACAGTAGAAGATCGGGTGATCTCTGGCTGGGCTGGCTGTGGTTCCACCACACCCCGTAATGACGTCAATTTTGTACCATTTTTGTGACGCGTAGTGGAGTGCACGTTTTACTCTTTTGGGAGATTAGTTTTACGATTGTTTCATGATAGTATTTTTGCACTGTTCCAACGGGTAAAAAGGGTTGGACCGTCGACGATGGAAACCCCCCCCCCCCTTCCCCCCATTCTCCCACCTCAGTGGTCGTTCGATGTCTCATTGGCGCTTTAAATAAAAAATAAACATAGCAAAAACCAACCGCACACACCCATCATGTAAACGACCTGTCAATAAGCCCTATACCGTGTTGTTATGGAATTGGAACGGATCAGAACGGTCGGACTGTTTTTCAAAACATAGAAAACTAGCCGGAATATAATGCAACTAAAATGTGTCTAAATGGTTCTTTGCATGCTTCGTTTCGTCCACAGGCTGGACCGAATTCTGATAGTGGAGCAGTGGCAAAACCGGCCTATTTCAAGGGTATCGAAAGGTATGTACTAGTGATAAAAATTGACATATTGAGAGTGATGATTTTACCGATTCTAATATTCTTTTTTACTTCCTTAGCTTTGTATCGGATACCGATATCTTGTTCCCGGTAATTGCGGAAAGGTAAGTTGTTTGTTTGTTTTTCTTAACATTTTGCTAACATGATAAAACACATCTCTGATGCATACTTTTGACAAATGAATTGATATTTAAACAATCAGTTTTTTACACCCGTTCTACTCAACTTTGCTTGTCCAATAGAAAAAAAGAGGTAAAATATTGGAAAAGTCGTCAGCGGACAATCATTGCTCGTAAAATTCTAAACACCATCGCGGATAAACTTACTTGCTTACTTATCAGACGCTACAACCGCTTGGCGGTCTTGGCCTTCTGCAGTCGTCTGCCAATCCATTATCCCGACTTTCCTCAATTTGGGCCTACCACGCCTCCTCTGTCCATGTGGACGAGCTAAACAGACCTTACGGGCTGGGTTGTCCGGAGTCATTTTTATGACATGACCAGCCCACCGGAGCCTGGCTAGTCTTATTCGCTGTACGATATTGAATTCATCATACATCTCGTAGAGCTCATCATTGTAGCGGCTCCTGTCTTGTCCTTGTCCACACATACGACGTCAAAAATCCTTCTGTGCATCTTACTCTCGAACGAGGCTAGGAGGGTTTCGCCAGATCGCGGATAACCACGGCAGCAAGAAGAACCGCTAACGGTACATTTAAATTTACACTCCGTTGCAGGGCTGGTTGACAAGCTACCCCTACACGGTGCATACGTTAAATGTTTCGTTCAATGTGCTTTCGTTCAAAATTACATGTGCGTTTGACGTTAGTTTCGTTCAAATATAAACATTGCAATATCAACTTCGTTGAAAGGTGCAAAAGAAAACAAACATGCTCAACTATTACTGAAAGTGAATTTCAAAAGTTAGGAAATGTGTTAAATTCGCGTGCACGATTCTTGTCCTCAGCGGAAACCGCGCGTTCGTGTGTGTGTATGGGAGTGTTTGGATTAAGTACAGATCTTGAATTACTCTCGAGCTTATATAACGCCCAATGTCACGCTGCGTGTTGTGGTATTCTTTGCGTTCGCCTCGCAGAGCAGCCGGTGGTTTCGGTGCATCATTGCAGTATTGCTTTCCCCAGTTTGCGGCACGGGTGTGTGCCTTTTCGTCGAAGGATACTGGAGACGATCCACCACCACCAACCAACACATCGGACAGTGGAACCGGTGCAACGGGTGGAACTGCTGCTACCGGCAGCACGAAAAAATTCGTCCGTAATGCCACGATATTGGTGCAACAAGGTTGTGACATCCAGGAGCTACCGGTGGTCGTTCGAAAGATTGCCGAGGATGAATTTGTATCGTTCGTGTCGAATAAAATAATCACAGCACCACCGTCCGCGTCATCTAGTAACACAGAAATAGGTGGTGGGAAATCGGCCGCAGTACAGGCATCGTTGGAAACCGAAATGGAAACGATTAAAAGCATCGAAAGTTGTCACTCTACTAAAGGAGTTTTAACGGTACTGCACGAACGAGCGACCGATGGCCCCGGAAGCGGATACGGCCCTAGCGTAGCCATTCATGCCATTGAAAAGATACTTAAGGTGGAGAGTTTGTTGGAGTTGAAGGAACTAGAAGAAAGCGAGCCATTCGAACGAATCGTCAACTGCATCGTGTTCAACGCAGATTCGAAATCCATTCTTGATCTTTTAGATGAATTGCGCAGCTACCTGGAGCTACCGAAAACGATCGACATGCTGGGAAACGAACTAGTGTATCGCTGTTCGGAAAACGTACTTTCCATCGAGGAATGTTGCGATGCGATCGAAGTATTAACGCAGTGCCGTCGGCCAGAGATGGTGGAAAAGTTTTGGAGCGGAATTGCCGACCAGGAGAAGGCGATTACCGAGCGCAACGTGCATTTCGTATTTTCCATCTTACCCTATCTCAAAATCAGTCGACGAGCGGTGCTGACGGTACTGGAACGACGCATTCCACAGCTCTGGTGGCAGATGTCTCCCAATGCCACGATCGAGGTGCTGCAAGCGCTTGTCGCCTGCAAGCTGTCTCCGTTTAGAGTAACAAATACGCTGGCCCGCTGGCTAAACACAAACATTCATGCCGTGGCAGAGGATGAGCTGGGAGCGATACTGGAAGCATTCACAAACCTGGCCTACTCGGATGCACAAATCGAACGTGCCGTAGAGCGCTATGTTAAGGCGAAGGGAGTCAAGGTGACCTCACAAAACCTTATCGTCACGATACTGCGTCACTGCGAAGAGTTTCGCCTCCGTAATGGACACATTCTGAATGGTTGCAGTGAGTTCTTCATTGCGAACTTTGGCCAGCTCGAACCAGCCTACCTGAAGGCAGTGTTCTGCCCGTTCGCCTATCTAGATTTTGTGCCGACTAATTCGATCAAGTTTTTCGACACGGTAAACATGTTTCTGGATCTGCATTTTGCGAAAATTCGTCCCACAGACACAATCGACATCATGTTCGCATATATCTGTTTAGAGCGCTTTCCGCTGAACTTTGTGAACAGGATCTTCAACCCATACTTTCTCGACGTACTGCATGCCAAAACTCGCCCCGAGCGGTTAGATATAGTGCGCGGAAAACTGAAAGTGTTTGACACCGGGCTTACGCTCGAGTGTGCTGAGTACGATGGACCGTTGCTACCGCGTGACCATTCGGCCAAGGCCGTTTTTCACGATGGACGTATAAAGCGGATCATCAACTACATTACTGCCGAGCTGGAGGAATTGGCCGGTGGTCCAGAATGCATGACAAAGTTTTCCATTCTGCAACATCTGCCGGTTAATTCACTCTATCTGGTGGATGTTATCTTTCACCCGGCCGGACTGGGCAATATATTTACAATGGACACGATGAAAGAGCGTAACATCAATGTGGCGGTTTTGGTGCAACTGCCGGAATACTTCGATAGCACTGGAAAGTATTTGATCGGACCACAGGTCATGCGAATAAGGCATCTGCGAAGGCTTGGACTGAAGGTGGCAACGCTCCGATTCGATGTACTGTACAAACTGAAAATCCATCCGCAGGAACTGCGGGACTATTTGATTGAGCGAATGAAGGCGGCCCTAGATGCGTTACCACCGCCTGGTACGGTGGCTGTATCAGTCGAAGGATCTCCTCCACCATGAGCACAACACTGTCTGAACTGAAGAGAGCCCTTGCAATTGTGATACATACGATGTTTTAAAAATAGTGACTTTAGTTTGTTACCTTAACTGTTTAACTGCTTTAGCTAGTGTATTCAACCATGTTCTGTACAGCATTTTTAGTCATCAGTGTAATACTGTAGGATTGATTGTACAAGTAAAATAACATAAGAATTTGTGTTTGTAGAAGTGATTGTAAATCTATTTGTTTTATTTAATCATTCAAACTGAATTAAAGTTAGTTAAACTGCATTACTTGCTCATAAAAGCCAGCATAGGATCTTCCTCGCGGCGCCGTTTAAGCATGTACGCTTCGATTTCCTCTTCGGTCGGTGCTTTCACATCGTACATACTGTTGTACGGCCGTTTCCGCTCATCCTGCCGCAACAATTCCGCTGCCCGCCGTTCGTTTGCTTCTTCCGCCTCCAAGGCAAGTTGAAGTTTGTCCTTCTCCACCTTACCCTCGGACTTTTTGCGCAGCTTTTTCTCTTCCCGTCGCTGCTGTCGCTTCTTTTCCTTCTTGCGCTTCTTCTTCGATTTCCTCGATTCCTTGCTTCGATCGGGTTCCTCCGAGTCACTGTCGCTATTACTGTCACCGCTACTATTTTTGTTCTGTTCCGGTCCTTTCGATTCTGAACTCTCACGAGTTTGTTGCCTCTGTGCTTGAACCGTTTCTTGTACTTCTTCCGTTGGTGTCGAAGTTTTAGTTGGATTTTCGGAACATTTTTTCGACGCCTCGCTTTCTCCGAGGGAGGCCGTTCCGCTTTCCGCTATTTCGTTTTCCATGGCGGGTTTAATCGTAGCAGCTTTGCCATTTTCACCTACGCAGTAAGAATTTTTGATCATCGATTCACAACACTTGTAGCCCCAGCAACCGTTGCTCCAGTGTGAACCCCACACGGTAGTGTGATTGTTGATGTAAACGTCTTCCTCGTACCGCGAACGAATGATGGGTTTGTCCTGTCCCTTGATAACTTTACCATATCGCGAGTACTCGACATAGTTTTCCGTTTGTGCCAGCAGCAGTGCTTTTGGGGGCACGGCCAGGTGTTCTTCGCCACCGTACTGCTCCAACACCTTGTTTTTCACTTCATCCTTGAACTGAGACTTTTTCTTGTCGTACTCCTTCTGTAACAGTTCCAGCTTGGTCGGTTCCGCCAGTACATGCACATCGACTCCCTTGCCGTACGCTTCCCAGGCAAATAGCTGCGCTTGTGCGTGCTTCTGAATGTCGCCCGAGTAGCGGACAAAATTTTCTCCCGCAAACTCTGTCTCTTCCGGGTTGAGCTGTGGCGTAGGATTGTCACGCATGGAGCGCGTCTTCGGATCGTAGTAGGCAGAGTTCGGATCAAGATTGCGCAGGTACTTTGCCGTGTCTTCGCGAATGCGCAGATTTCGCACCGTAATGCGCTGCTTCGAATCGACTTTCGTACCGGGCATGTCCACCTCGTCCACGTACCTATCCTCATCGGCCTCTTCGTCTTGCTCCTCCGCAAGGTCCGGATTTTCCTTCAGCTTTTGAGCACGCAGCTCACGCTTGGCTTGCTCGATTTTAAGATACTCTTCCACAATTTCCCGATGATTCGCTGGATCGTACCCGGCCCAACGGTCTCTCTTCCCATCGTAGTCGCTTACTATGTTGGGCTGAATAAACTCATCGTGTGCTATCTGTTTGGCAGAAAATTTCGCTCCCACCTTTCGCGGCCGCTCCATACAATCGACACGCTTGTGCGTCATTGCACCGCAGTTTTCGCACGCTCCCTTACGAAACTTGGTCACCAATGGTTTGGAGGTATCGACGCCTCGTTTGTACCATTCGTCTATACCGGAGCGAGTGCTGTTATCATCCTGTGGGCGCTGATGTTTTAGCGTAGGTCCTGCCGTGTTGTAGTACCATGGCGCCGATGAAATGTACTGCGGAATGTGGGGATTGATATCGCGACCCTCCTCGTCAACCGCAGCTGGTGCATTACCCGCCTTTCGTGCTTCCTCGAGCTCTTTCGCTTTACGCCAATCTTCACGCGACGCTTTACGAGGTTCCTCATCGGCAGCCTCTTTTGTCTGCAACAGCATCGACAGGGGGAGACGCGATCCCGAGCTCACCATTTTGAAAAACGAATGTTACGCTTCGGCGTACGTTGCTGAAGTTAGATTTGAACAGTTACTTGGCTTATTTCGATACTTTTGCACAGAAAAACAAATATTCAGCTCCAGCAAAGTGCGTATCGTGTTAATTTTTCACGACGAAATAAACAAAGCGCTTGACAACTGCGTTTTGTTGACGTTTTACTTGAAAAGTTGCAAACCTCCAGTATAAACACGTGACCTACAGTGCTGCTATAGTTTGGCTATTCTCCGCCTGTGGCGCTGTTGATGAAAAACATCGCATGGATGGTGCGAATAAATTTCAAAACATTTGATCGCTTTGTTCGGTATATAGGACTGCGATACATGGTCCTTACACCATCTTATACTACGACGTTTCATGGGTGTTTTATAACTGTATTTTCTGTATTTAACCCTCCCTCACAAGTGACACTCATATAACTGAATGTACAAACAATAAACTTAATTTTGTTCTTATTCTCATCTTTCCAGCCGCGTCATCAAATCTCCGGCCGAAATCGAGGTGCTACGCTATGTGGCCCGCGTTTCTTCGGACGCGCATAAAGCCGTAATGAAGGTAATGAAACCGGGCATGCACGAGTACCAGGCGGAGGCCGAATTTTTGCGCCATTCGTACGCCGTCGGAGGTTGTCGGCATGTGTCGTACACGTGCATTTGCGGTGCAGGGACCAACTCCGCCATCCTGCACTACGGCCATGCCGGTTCGCCGAACGACTGTGCCGTGCAGGACGGTGACATGTGCCTGTTTGACATGGGTGCTAACTATGGTGGTTACGCAGCGGACATTACGTGCAGTTTCCCAGCCAATGGCAAGTTCACCGAGGACCAGAAGCTCGTCTACAATGCTGTGCTCGCTGCTCGCGATGCCGTCTGTGGTGCTGCTCGCGAAGGTGTATCATGGGTGGACATGCATCTGCTCGCTAACCGCGTAATGCTGGAGGAGCTCCGCAAAGGTCAACTGTTGCAGGGCGATGTGGACGAGATGATGGAGGCCGGTTTGAATGCTATCTTCCAACCGCATGGACTGGGACACTTTTTGGGTCTGGATGTGCACGATGTTGGTGGCTATCTGCCCGGCTGTCCGGAACGATCCTCCAGAGCTGGGGTTAACCGTCTGCGCACGGCACGCACATTAAAGGCGGGCATGTATTTGACCATCGAACCCGGATGCTATTTTATTGAACCGGTAAGTCTAAGTGGAGAAACATTTACTAGCAACAACTATAGAAGAGCTTTTCTTCCGTAGCTGCTGAACAAGGCATACTCGGATCCCTATCTGAGCAAGTTTTTGGTGAAGGAAAATCTGGACCGCTTCCGTAACTTTGGTGGCGTTCGCATCGAGGATGATGTGCTGATTACAAAGACCGGAATTGAAAACTTTACCTTCGTTCCGAGAACGTAAGTAGCCCGCCCATCGAAGAATGCACGTGAAGAGTTTCGTAATTGATTTGGATTATATTTTATTACAGTGTGGAAGAAATCGAAGCCTGGATGGCTAAGTAAAGCAGCCATCAGCCGCAACAAAACGTAGTGGATACATTGAGGTGCCTTTTTATGCCGCATCACGATGGATGGATGGATCACATACATGAATGTCCTCGGAAGTCGTGTGAAGAGTGAAGTATATTCTTCACATATTTACAGGCCACAATGTTCAACACTTATTCCACATTTTATGAATAACTGGCAAGAAGAAAGGCCATTATATGTTTGTTTCAATTTGTTATTTTATTTTTCAATTGAATAAACTATCGCATCGCAACAGAAAGAGTTTGAAGCATCAATCGTGTTACACTGAAGTGATAGTAATAAGTTAGTACTAAGATAAGATAAGTAGAACCAAGTACTTTTCTTCGTACGACCATTACTCATTACTGCCAGGAATTCAAACCGTTCCTTGAATTGAAATTGAACCAGACGCCCTATGTGTTACCTTATCTCAAGCAGCTAGCCGAAATATTGTATTGCTATTGGATTACGTACGGTAGATCAATTGCCTGGAATCGACAGGGATAACCTTCATGTATCATGAGAACTCGAAGTGAAAGAGCCCTCATTGTCACATGGACCGCATAAAGAAAGAGTCCTCGTAGTTCTTTGGAGTTGCAAGAGACTTCACTAATTTACAAACCAGCCTTATCTATCAATAGACCTTTAGGTGAAATATACAACAACCCACCCATCGTCATGCATAGAGTCATTATACGATGCAGGCCTATTTTGTATTCGCCACTGCTGATTTGTCCAATATACACAGTGAGTATTTAAGGACCAGTACAAGTGTTTCCCAGCGGTGTTCAATATAAAATCGCACAACATCTACAGTTTGACAGTGTGAATTTTGGATTAAGTCATTTTCTACACATGAGTCTCTTTTTTTAAGGAGCAGTTTGATCATGTCTTGTAAACATGATTAATATGACACACGAGCTTCCTAACGACTCTTTCAGCAAAATTTGTTCAGCGCTGCTCTCGTCAGTCAATTTGCACGAACCTGTCTGAATGCTACGCCAATTGATGAGATGTTGAGAAAACAATACTGGTAAGTCTAACGAAAAATTCTCCGAATTGACAATGGACAATTCGAACAAACGATTCGGAATGATTCCGACCATAAGGTGTGTACTCTTGAGGATCTAAAAGATACATTACATTAAATATTGTGGACTTCATTTTGATCGACGTAATCGTAAATCGTAACGTAAATCGACGTTTTCGGTTGTTCACGCTACACCCACAGCAAGGTTTTGACGGGCCGAGTTTGGTTTTTCTCCTTTGCTCACCCCTAACTAGTGTGTAAAACCAAAGGGGCCTAATGGATAACGGACGAGCTGTCTCTTGACCTAGCCATGTTTCATTCGTGCTTGCATTCCCAAATGGACTATCCTAACGGCTATCCTTGTGCTACCCTTTTCTATTCCCACATACTGGCTTTACCGAGCACCACATGCACAGCATTGGACATTTGTCCATATTGCCCATCCTGTGTAATTGATACTCTTAAACGTAATCTTTCAATTTTTACGCTATGTTGTATCCATCCATACCGAAAACAGCATAGATATCTCACCTCAAAAAACCTGTCGCGACGGTCGAAGCTGGGACTGTATCGTACCTTTATAGTCGCAGTACTCACATACGCCTTTGAGACATGGACCCTGTCCAAAACAGACGGAGCCCTCTTAGCCGCGTTCGAGAGGAAGATGCTCGTTAGCCCCGTATGTGTGGAAGGACAATGGAGGAGCCACTAAAACGACGAGCTGTACGAACTGATCTCACCGTTGTGCCGCGAATTAGGCTCGCCAGGCTCCGATGGGCTGGCCATGTTATACGCATGGCACCGGACGACCCAGCTCAGAAATTCCTTTTAGGTCGTTCACACGGACAGAGGAGGCGTGATAGGCCCAGATTGAGGTGGGAGGATAGCGTGGAATCAATCGCCATCAAGGCCGTGATAACGGATTGGCGGACGACGGCACGGGACCGTGAGCGGTTCCGGACTCTCCTGCAGCAGGCCAATATATGTACATTTCGTCGCAAGTAACCAATTATTTGAACGTCAAGCACAAACACACACGTTGTCCAACACCGAAATGCAGGATAACGTTGGAAATTATGATAACTAATTATTTTGTCATCGTACACCAGGCATCATCATTCAACGATTCAACCATTTCACTAGTAATGTTTTATTTACGCAATCCTATATTACAGCAGCTGGTTTAAATGTGAATATATAAACGCATCTTCCTCATGTTTTTGCGCTTTTTTCTTAGCCTTATCAAAAATCTCTCTTTCAATTGTGGTACGCGCGCACAGTCACAACACACAGAGAGAGAGCGAGAGAAGTCACACAAAACTAAACAATGCAAAACCAGTTTACAGAAATCATCGCACTCAAGGTGTTGTTTATATGTGTTGTTTTCGTTAGCAATAAAGTATTATTACACTATTCCTTATTTATATATATATGCGCGCTTCATGGTAAACTTCTTTTCGTTTACCCTCTCCCCTTCTTTGCACAATCCATTTCAGTTAATAGCAGCAACGTTTTGACCAAATAAAAACCTGACCTGATTGTATAGCGAAAACCAAAAGAAACAGGAGAAAACCGTTTTTATCGACCTTTATACGCGCTACTTTTGTTTTCTCCCGATGTCATCTTTTCTACATGTTAGAGCTACACACGATCTTCGGGCTGTGGTCACACAATCTTTTAAAAATATCCGTTTGGACCTACCAAAATCAATATTCGCGATCAGTGCGCGGATACGTACACAACATTAGCTACGATTGCAGATTGTGATGGTGGTCCTGATTTGAATGACGTAGTATAAGATACTTATTTGATTTTGCTAGTGTCTCACACGTTGTTGGTTCAACGTTTTTTGTATTCCGCTCCTCCTTTACAACATCGTTTAGTATTAAATCGAACAGAAAAGCTACCCGAGAGCACACCAGTTGTATCATCCCTCCAGTCCTCCGTCACGCTATTTCTTTTAATTCCCTTTCTAAACTTTTCCGTTTCCGGTATGTCGTAATTACATTTGAATTTTACACTAAAAATGAACCGAAACGAATCATACAAATGACTGGAAGCTAAAAGCAGTGCACAATCGGTCTATAAATCGTTTTGTCTTTCGTGCTTTGTGTCCCCCTCTACCTGTACATGGTTGTGGACACGGATCTACCTCGATGATGAATGTCACGATCCTTGATAAAATAAGATTTCGCACAGAGAATCTGCTTTAAATACAAACATCCAACCAGCAGCACATTATTGCTGCTGCATTTTCGAATGCAGAAACCATGTTTGCAGTAAACGTTTCAGTTTATGATCAAGAGACACATTACTACAACATTGTACGGTTAGATTAACATCTGTTTAAGCGCAGTTTTGTGTTTAAAAATCGTTTCATATAATTCTTCTTGCTCATGTCAAAAAACCCGCGCGTTTAAATGGGTTCCTGTGCACCTGCGGCATAGTAGATCCGGTTTGCAGGTCTGGTCGCGTATTTTCCCCAGCCTTTATCATGGGATGGTAAAGACAGTAAGCCGTAAAATGACACGTAAAAGAGTTTCAGAGGGCGGCCAGACCGGGGAGTCAATGTTGATGTTGCAACACTATACATTCATCATTTACCCTTACCCTTAGCTTAACTACACAACTAAAACGTTAAATGAAAGGCTTTTAAAACACCACAAATATGCTACTACAAAATAGAAATCATAATTTCTATGATCATAACACAATCCTCGTCCTTCGCTAACGCGCTAGGACACGCACCCAATCAGTAAAAACAAAAAAATCTTGTGGCCACTACAGCTCCTCTTCTCGCTGTGAATCCCTTTTTTACACACAAACACACTACATGTTCATTGACATGCGATATCGTTTTAAAAAGCATATAATGGGAGCATGGGACCACGCTCATCGTTTTGAATGGTGTTCGTTAAATTGAATAAAAAACACAGCTCTTTCACAGCTCCTCCCCCTCGTTTACACTTATATCTCATGGAGATGTGTGCGTGAGTGTATGTGTGCTGGAAGGCAGGGAGTTGGAGGGTGGCACACCTTTTGTAAGAGTGTGTGTTTTAGTGGTGGTGCTGGGGCGAAACCATCATCGACGAGTTCGTGCCTGTTGCTGATGAACCGCCAACCTTAACCCGCTTGTTAGCCACGATTGTGGCCGACTTGTCGTTCAGTCGCTTTGCAGCTATTCCGGCCTGACTGGTCCCACCAGACGTACCACCGCCTATTGCATTCGTTTTGGAGAGCTGTGGGTCTGTTGAGGAACAAAACGGAAAGAAATGGGAGGGAGGCATAATTAATTATCCCACAAAGGGAGAACTTGCAATTAAGGCGAGTTTCACTCTCAACGCGCTTACCTTGCAGCCACCTGACTTGTGTGGCCGGTCCGTAACCCTTGTCGTTACGGGCCGCTATACGGAAGATGATGGCCGGCTTCGAGGTGAAGTCCACGTGTGCCGTCTGCAGGGACTGATTGGCCACAATACACTGGTTGTTCGGGCCACAGTACACGCGCACAAACGCTAGCTGAGCGGCCGCTGTCGTGCTTGGCTTGTCCTTGACGGGATTCTGCGACTTAATTGCCAAGTACACGGAATACTCCAGTATATCGCCCGTTGTGGATGGTGGCGGTTCCCACGACAGATGGGCACCATCAGGAGACTTGGAAATCTTTATCGCTGATGGTGCGCCCGGGAAGCCAGGCAGACACGTCTTGAACGGTGTCGCATCGCTCCACTCACCCCGACCGCAGCTGTTGATGGCAGCGACACGGAACCGGTACGCACAACCGGGTTCCAGATTTATTCGCTTCAGTTCGCTCAAATCGGGTATGCTGTCGGCGCTGAGCATTTCGCCATCGATCGAACTGTCCCATTCGTTTGCATCGATGTAGTTGGAAACGGTATGGTTAACCGTCTTAAAAATGCCCACTGTGTGCCAAATCTCGGACTCATCCTTCGGTTTGACCATTTTCTGTGAAGTATAAAAAATGGATATTTATTTTAGCAACTCTGTACTATTCAATGTGCTCATCAAATTAGCGAAGAAGAAAGTTACAATATTTGACAACATTTGAGATCCTAAATTTGCCATACTTTGTTCTATGCATAACTATAGACTGTTGTTCCGATCATGATACATGCAGTGCACTTTGCTCAAATCGTCTTACAATGGCTTGGCGAGGAATTCCTAGCATTGGTTTTGCCCCCTCTCTTTGAAATAACCTTTTTTTAAGCAACATCTTCGTACTTATTAGTGATGGACCGGGTCGACCCAAACTTACTGGGATTATAAGCAATCCAGAGCGTTTCGTGTCATATTTCCAATTCTAACGCCTGCTTATCTCTTATGTTCTTAATGCAATACAATATACAAACCAAGTTCTTACCTCATCTCTCTCATCTTTCGTCTTCCCGGTAGAGTTCGATCGAACGACCGCTTTGCCGGCCACTTGTTTCCCTGCGACCGTCGCATTGTTACCATTGTTCACTATTCCGCTAGCGGTCGCTACTGTTGCCCCGTCTCCTCCAGCCTGCATGACCACCGTCGTGAACTGTTTCGACGTTGGATCCAAAAATTTAATCTGTTGTGACGTCGACTGAGATGCGTTTGATGTCGGCGAAGACAAAATGTCACCCATCAGCTCACTCGGTAGCACGGAGGTTGCCGAGGCGGCCGCTTCTGCCAGCGCATCCAGATGTCCGGTGGTGGACGATGCTGCACTGGAGCCTTCCTCCGTCTTTACCACAGCACCGGCCAAGCTCATACTGCCCGGGCTGGCAACAACCCCGATCGAGGACTGCTGCTGGTCGCCGGGTGTTTGCAGCCGCGTTACAAACGTGGTACCGTCGCTGAGAGTCACTGTAGCTGGAGTACCATCTGTAGCGGACGGCGTCGAAACACCGCCATTCTCGTCGGCTTCGGTTTTGAACGTAATCATCTGACCGTTTTCATTGCACGACTGTAGCAAAGTGGCCGTGCCGGAATCAAGCTGACTGTACAAGACGAACAGTTACGATTAATCAATCGGATGTTACATTCCCATTCTATCCCCACAAAACTTACATAATATTCTCGTTGCCAGTTCCAGTACTTCCACCAGCGAGCAGTTCGGCATTATGAAGGGACAAAATTTCACCACTCTTTATGGTGGTGAGAATGTTGGCTGCTTCCGTTTCCGATGCTGTCGGGGCACTGACAACGGTCGTTTTCGGAACGTGAGCAACGGCGGGTGCACTAGATGACGACGATGTGGACGGTGGTGGCTCCTCCGTGCCAGCTCCTTCACCATCCGTTACTTCCGATGAACCAGCAGTGTGTTGCTCCATGGCTTGCATTTCTTCTTGCTCGCTGCCAAATGACATCTTTTTGACGGGGATGACACATTTCAAAGTAATAATTAATTACACGTTAGACAGTTTTCTACAAGTTTTCTGTCTTTCACTTACCTCTTGTTGCGACTGAGCGGTGGTATTATCACCATTATTTTCCGCCATGATCGTATCCAGCCCATTATTCTCTTCGTCCTCCATATGTTCATCCACCGAAATGTTTGCATTATCTTTGTCCATCGTTTCTCCAGCATCTGCTCCACCTTCCAGCACATTTTCATCGTGCTCGGCTGACATTTCCTCGTGATCTTGGCTATCCTCGCCGCCCACAAAGGTCCCTTCCTCTTCGTCTCCCGAAACCATCATTGAACCGACAGCTGCACCACCATCCGTACCGGAATCATCTTCCAAATGACCCTCGTCCTGACTGTCCCTTCCGCCGGTATCGTCCATTCCTTCTAAAATCACGTTATCATGCGCCAGTTCACCGCTCTGATCAATTTCGTCAGCTTCTTCCTGCTGTTGCTGCTGCTGTCGTTGATCGTCCGCATTGTCCGATACTTGATTCTCGAGCTGGGAATCGCTATCGTCACCGCCGGACACACTATTGTTGTTTGCCAATCCCATCGTCAGTGCTCCGCCGTAAAGACCCGGTTTGATGTAACGCACGGGCTGGTTGTGCTGTTTGCCACTGTTACGGCTAATGGTGGACAGAACACTATCATCGCAACCGTCAAGTTGTTCCAAGGTGAACAATGGCAAGCAACCGGCCGGGCGCGGATTCTCTCCCATATCCACATCCAGTTCGGCAGCCCTCGGATCTTGCCTTACCATTACCTGCAAGACGTTGTTGGATTCTTCCGCGAAGACAGGTATTTCCTCTTCAACTTCGAGTGTTTCCAAATCAAAACAACCGTCCATCTGTTCCATGCCTTCAGCATCTGTTTCCATCATGCCAGCTTCAGCAGCCAGAGCCGCAAATGCTGCGTCGGTAGAGACTTGGTGTTCTTGTTGTTGCTGCTGCTGCTGTTGCTGTTGTTGTTGAAGCTGCTGTTGTTGCTGTTGTTGTTGCAGTTGCAGTTGTTGCTGCTGTAACTGTATTTGCTGATATTGTTGCTGCGTAACGATACGAGTCGCCGTTTTCGACGGTAGCATCAAGATTTTCTGCCCACCCACCTGTCCCGTAACGGTACCGGACGTGGCCGTTGTACCACCAGCTCCTGACGGGACGATAGTGACCGTTTTTTGGCCACCAACCGACGGTGTAAGTTGCACCGTGACCGATTTGCCGCTCACTAGCTTTTGGGGCATATTTATGATTTGAGTACCCGTGATCTTTTGTCCGCCGGCTTGGAGGCCTCCGACTGGCATCGTAAAAGTGATCGGCTTACCTCCCTGTACAGTGCGCAACTTGATCGCTTGACCGCCAATAGTGGTGGTGGTGCCGCCGGATGCAACCGATGCCGCCACTATATTTCCTGCCGTTCCTCCGGCGTTCAGCGTGGAACCGGTTCCACTAACGGCCGGTAGCGAGGTGGCCTGCAGCACTGTGGGACCACCGATGTTGGCAGATCGCGTGGTGGTGATCGTGTTCAGCATCTGCGATGAGGAAAGCGTCACGAAATTGTTGGCCGAAGAAGTGACTGTGCCGCTAACTGTGCGAATTCCCTGCGGCGTTGTTACCACAATGACCTGCTGATTGCCCCGGATCGCTTGGCCTGCTTTATTGGTGAGCACTAGTGTCGGTTTGCCGGTCGCATTCGTGCCCACCTTTCCTACCTGCACAATGTTTGAATTCTTCATCAGTATCTGTTTGCCTCCGATCGTACCAGAACCGGTCGACATCAGTTTGACGACATTTCCACCGATAACGGTCGTTTTCTGGCCACCAGCTGTTCCGGCAACAGTCGCCTGCTGAACTACTGTACCGCCTGCGCCCGTCAGAAGGTTGGATGTAATTATTTGCTGCTGTGGTTGATGAATCGTTCCCGCCACCGTGCCGCCGGCCGTCTTCTGAACTACGCTCATTTTCGGCACCGTTTGCATCGTCATGCCTTGGCTGGTTTTGACCAGCGTTAGAATTTGTCCCTGGTTGGTGGTACCACTGTTGATGGAAGTGGCTCCCGTAGTTCCTGCACCTGGATTGCCGCTTACAATGGTGACCGGTTTTTGGAGTATGATTTGCTTTCCTCCGATCGTTGCCGTGGTTGAAGTGCCGCCCGAACCGGCACTGACAAGACGCTGCTGTACCGTTTGCAGCTGTGCGCCTGAAACGATGCCCGGACCAGCAGTACGCAGCACTGCCGTTTGTCCGGCCTGCTGCATAGTTCCAGTGCTGGCCGTACCAATACGTAGTTGTTGGCCGGTGGAGGAGAGCACGCGTATTGGCGTTCCGGTGCCCGTGGTTAGTTGCTGCGCATTAGAGATGGCTGTCCCACCGGTTGCGACGACGCGGATCGTCTGTGGCTGGTGTTGCAACTGTGCCTGTGTGGTTTGTAAAATGGCCGTTTGAATGGTCTGCGCTGGTGACTGGCCTTGCGGTGAGGCGACAATTTGTGCCGGCTGCTGTTGCAGAATTTGCGAACCGGTGGTGAGCACCTTTTGGGTGGTTTGAATCGGCTTAGCAGGTTGAACCTTCGTAACAATGCGCTGTACCGGCGAAGGGACCGAATGGACAGGCGACGACACAATGCCGATATTAGTGTTGGTTGGCGACTGTAATCCACCCGCTTGGTGGATGGGACTCGCTGACAACGCCGTTTGGGCAATGACTGGGTTTTGCAAGGTTGGTGACTGAATACTTGCCCCCGATACGGCAATGGCTGTCGGTGCTCCCGAAACTCGGCCGGGCAGCTGTTTAATAACTGTAGAATACGAAAAAGTCGAGTTGAAAGAAGAAAATAACGTATGCTTCGAAATAACGTTTGCATAAAAAAAGGCTGAAAATAAGACTACAATATGATAACTCAACGCGCTAGAGAGAATCATCCGAAACATGGAGAAGGAAACTTCGGAGGCAATTTTCTAAAAGTCCTAAGGCACATCATAATCCATACGTAGAAAACAAATTCATTATTGGATTCGGACTCCCCTTGTAACAAAAACTTACTGAAGGAACGAGCAAGTGACACAAACAATCTACCTACAATTCTACAATAATATTGACACTTCTCTTAGGATGACATATAGCAGTTAGCTGAACTCTCAATCATAGCAATCGTAAACAATATTGTTCCCATTTTTCTCTGGTGCCTTGATGATCGCTTGTTATTTAGAAACTCTTTAAGTCACTACTGAAATCACCTAAGTGTCTCTTTCGATCGACGAAGATTACCGTGATTATGGAATGGACGGCGAGAATAGAAAAAAGTAGGTTCATCTTTTCCAAAATATTTTTCTGTATTAGACGGATCAAATCGTAATAACTACATATATATCCATCAAACAAAAATGTTAGGTTTCGGAATTTTCTCTCCTCTTTGTGACGTTTTCATCTTTCTCCAAAAAAGAGAATATGACTTTTAGAAGACGAGGTGATTATAATCGATCATCAGGATATACCTACCAATTTTTATTTCATTTTTTTTTTAAAGGGGGAGGGGGGATTGCTTTACCTAGCATTACGATTTACCGGAACTCCGGTTTTAGCGTTACGTAAATTATAGACGGCCCTTTAACCCATTTACTAACAAAAACCAATCACAATTAAACAAATTAAAGCGATTTCATACTTAACAGGTTGGCTGATAAGTCCCCGGCCTGACACATAGATGGCGCCGCTAGTATTAAATGCATATTATTTTTATATAGCACCAACCTTCAAATGATTCGTGTCAAAATTTGACGTCTGTATGTCAATTAGTTTGTGAGACAGAGCGTCTTTTGTCAAGCAACTTTTGTTATTGTGAAAAAATGGAAAAAAAGGAATTTCGTGTTTTGATAAAATACTGTTTTCTGAAGGGAAAAAATACAGTGGAAGCAAAAACATTGCTTGATATGAGTTGCCGGACTCTGCCCCAGGGAAATCAACAATAATTGATTGGTATGCAAAATTCAAACGTGGTGAAATGAGCACGGATGACGGTGAACGCAGAGGACGCCCGAAAGAGGTGGTTACCGACGAAAACATCAAAAAAATCCACAAAATGATTTTGAATGACCGTCAAATGAAGTTGATCGAGATAGCAGAGGCCTTAAAGATATCAAAGGAACGTGTTGGTCATATCATTCATCAATATTTGGATATGCGGAAGCTCTGTGCAAAATGGGTGCCGCGCGAGCTCACATTTGACCAAAAACACCAACGTGTTGATGATTCTGAGCGGTGTTTGCAGCTGTTAACTCGTAATACACCCGAGTTTTTGCGTCGATATGTAACAATGGATGAAACATGGCTCCATCACTACACTCCTGAATCCAATCGACAGTCGGCTCAATGGACTGCGACCGGTGAACCGGCTCCGAAGCGTGGAAAGACTCAAAAGTCCGCTGGCAAAGTAATGGCCTCTGTTTTTTGGGATGCGCATGGAATAATTTTTATCGATTATCTTGAGAAGGGAAAAACCATCAACAGTGACTATTATGTGGCGTTATTGGAGCGTTTGAAGGTCGAAATCGTGGCAAAACGGCCCCATATGAAGAAGAAAAAAGTGTTGTTCCACCAAGACAACGCACCGTGCCACAAGTCATTGAGAACGATGGCAAAAATTCATGAATTGGGCTTCGAATTGCTTCCCCACCCACCGTATTCTCCAGATCTGGCCCCCAGCGACTTTTTCTTGTTCTCAGACCTCAAAAGGATGCTCGCAGGGAAAAAATTTGGCTGCAATGAAGAGGTGGTCGCCGAAACTGAGGTCTATTTTGAGGCAAAACCGAAGGAGTACTACCAAAATGGTATCAAAAAATTGGAAGGTCGTTATAATCGTTGTATCGCTCTTGAAGGGAACTATGTTGAATAATAAAAACGAATTTTGACAAAAAAAATGTGTTTTTCTTTGTTAGACCGGGGACTTATCAGCCAACCTGTTATGTACATGTTAAAAGTCAAAATGTGCACAAATGTTTCAATTGCTGTTCATGGACTGTTTTGGCCGTATAGCAATTGTACATCACTTCGTAATGGTGTGATAGATTTTCTGAATATAAAAGAAATGTGGCAAAAAAACGCCGCACAGCTGGGATCACTAGGACAGAAAGCCATTCAACGAAAAATCGTACCAATCAGCCTATTTTTTAAATGCATACGAGAGAAATACAAAATTATCAAATTATGACTACAAAACTTACTCGGCTGCTGATGCATTGTTGGTTCGCCGGATGTTGTTCCGATACTGCCACCGATCATTTGTGCGGGAGACATGGAGCCTGTGCTGGAGGCAGGCGAACCTATGGTAGCCCCAGCGGGGGATGCGACTACCGCCGGAGCCGTATTCAATGCAATCGGTGCTGCCGGTGATGGTGGAGGAGCTTGAGGAATCTTTTGCACCTCTAGGATGTAGTAGGAAGCGGATGGAACGGCTTGCCAGCTAACTTCGAGCGAATGTGTAGAAGCGCGCACCAGTTGCACGCGCGACGCTGTTCCGGGACGCTCTACCTCCAGGTACCATAGATCCTTGCAGCAAACCTGAGGATCGTGGGAAAGTGATTGATGAGAAGAATGAACATCGGAGCTAACTACGAGTATTGAGCACCGATCACTCTACGATCTGTCATTTGCAGTAAACATCAAACTGTAGTGAACGCAACATAAAATATTGTAACGCGACGAAGCAAAACTGAAAGCGTAAAGAAGGGAGGAAGAACGAGTGTCGGAAGTATGTGACCAACCAAATATATACTACACACAGAAAGTGAGAAGACAGGGAAGGTGTACAATATTTCAGTTTTTTTAACGATGTCCAACCGGAAACCGGTACAATTGATCTGTTGATGCAGAGGGCTTTGAGTGTTGCGAGTTGCTCATTGAAATCGGTCTCAAATATCAACAGATCAATGCAACGGAACTGGTGGCCGCGTTACATAAGTTTAGACGTAATTTATTGATGCACACAAATGGCTAACTCGTATTTGGAAAACAGAGCTCACCCTGACCTGGTTGTTCCAGGCCTTTCTGTAACCGTCGCGACCCGACCATATATATAGACGGGTATGGATACCGACGGCACAGTGACCTGCCCGGGCACGTGGCATGTTCTCCTCATCAGTGTCCAAATCCAGCTCCTCCCAAGTCATAGTTTCTACGAATGAAAGATTTACACAGAAACAAGCGCAATTATTACCATGTTCAACTTGCAACACACACACACACACTAGCCCTTACCGAGATTCAAACAGGCAAGTGTATTTGTACACTTCCATTCTTTTTCGTGTTTCTCCACCTTTACGTCATCCAACACTAGCGGGACCCATCCGCCAAACACGTACATCCGGTTGCCAATCAGTGTAGAACTGTGCAGCGAGCGTGGCAAAGGTAGCGGACCACTTGTACGGGGCCGCGTCCAGGACATCGTGTCCGTGTCCAGCAGCCACAGATCACCGAGCCGACACCCGGACATCCCACCGTAGATTACGAGCCAAAACTTTTTCTGCTTTTTGTCATACCACGACACAGCGGTGTGGGACTCACGGGGCGGTGGACTTTCACCGAATGTCGTCGGTATTTCCCATTGCAGTTGATTGTTTTTGATCTCCAAAATGTACAGATCGTTCAGATATTTAGGAATATTATTTTTCGGATCGTCGCTCTCGTTTGCCAATCCTCCGAACAGGTATATTTTATCGCCGACAAGCGTAAAACTATGGCCCAAACGACGGCAGGGAGGTGGACCCGATTCCGGTGGTTTAGGCCGTAGCTTTTTCCACTCCCACTTGGTGGCTTGCAGTTCGTACAGCTCGTTCGAGTACTTGCCATACTCCACCATACCACCGAAAACCAATATTCGCGTTCCATCCACCACGAATCCGTACGCGGCACATCCCGGTGGAACGTCTCCTTTTGTCGCCGGAACATACCACTGATTCGTAGCTGAAAAGAAACCACAAATGGAAGAACAGGGATAAAGAGTATGATCATTTCGGAAATAATAAGGGTTTGTTTCTTATATGAACATCAGTTTGAAACATGTACGCTCTCTCGAACTGTGTTTTATATTCATAGCACTCGAAGAATGGCGAAAAGTTTCATACTTTCTGCAACGTTCTGAATGCTAATAAAAGGCTGAGTTTCATTCATCATTAGTTCTGTTTTTTTTAGCGCGTTTTGTCATCGCAGGGATTTGCTAAATCTATGTAAATTACAAGTAGCAACTCTTAGTACGCATGTATGGAAATTCCATACATCATTAATTATCATATCAAATAATCCGAATGACAAAATTGCCTTTCAATACAAATTTGCCTTAGTAATGCCTTAGTCGGAAGATTTTGTCAATAGCGAAAAGGAATATTAATCAACCATGAAAAATTTCTAACAATTTATCATATACATGGTTTAACAGCCCATAGAACAGGCATTAGAATAGTACAAATAAAGCATATTTCGAGATACACAACATTTTCCGATTTGACCACACATTATATCATTTTAGCTACGCTGTTTCAATTGATAACACAATATACGATTATTTTAGAAAATCGTCTTCTGATTCGTCAATTCGACAGTTCTGATTTTGTATGCCTCGACGATGGATATGTTAAAGTGAGTCCAAGCGTCTTGAGCAATGAACCATAAATCCGAACCGGAACGGAACATTTGAAGCGACCCAAATCCAATCCGTTGATGGTATGGAAAAAGCACCGAATTTCACGATTTTCTTGTAATGTGTGTTTACGTCGGAAAATTTGCATCTTAAAACTTGCATCGTTCATAATTACTGTACTTTTGTACAGTAATTGTACTTGTTCTAAGGGCCGCAAACCCTGTAAACGTACGATTCACGTCCGTTTGTACAGGTTGTTGTACTAAAAACTTTCTGACGATTGCCAGTTTTTTTTACAAAAATAATCGTTCCTGAAGGGCGAACAGCTTCACAGAGTTTGACAGATAGGTACGTCAATATGTGTTGAACCATTCGTCTCTTTCACAAGATTCCATTGCATTCTTTCTTGTGGTTGTTGACTATTAATTTTGCCGGGAGGAAAGAAGATGAACGATATCTGTCTCGACACGGATCCAAATCTTCGACACGGGTCCTACTACATTGCTTATTTTCAACATGGCCGCCATTCGGCAAAATTTGTTCACTTTTGCTTCTGATACGTTTCTTATCACTGTACGTTTGGGTGCTCTTTAACACAAATCAAATAATTTTACTGAATCAACACCAATGTTACCATTTTTAAATAATTCATTGTTCAATTCACACGAAGATTTAATGTACGTCTACTGCGTCTATAGTCTATATTATGAGAGAGTTACGACTGTGTTTTCATTCTCTTTCTGTTATCTCCACGGGAGAGAACAAATGAAAGAACACGGAGATGGCAGCAGAAGAAAAATTGTTTGAAAACAAATCCCCGACGATGTGCAACCATGTCCTGAGACACACGATGGATGCTTACAGATACAGTTGGAGTTTTAAAAGTTCCTAACATTTTATGGAACACTTACCCGTATTGTATACGTGCAATTCGTCTACGATTCCTTCGTTACCACCACCAAAAACCACCATCAACTCTTTGATGTTCACCGACCGATGACCATGGCGGGGTCTAGGCTGCGGGCCGCTGGGATTCGTCACTCGCTTCCAACGCAATATTGCATTGTGTTTGGCCGGTAGAGCCGGCACAAGTTCGGAGCCAGTTGTTTCCGAATTGGCCGTCATGACGGTGATGTTCTAAACGATGCACTTGCTTTTGCTATCTTCCGCCACAGCCGTGTAAACACAAAACGCTTTTCACACTTCACTCGACTTTTCAATCACACTTTTCTAACAACAACACATCGAATGTATTAGTCGCCTACGACGTACTTGCGCGCGCTTTTTCGTGGATTTCGTCCTTTTTCTAGCGGCTCGCTTACTCCTACATTTAACCACAAACTTTTATGTTGACTTGCACCCGCTGTTGTAAAGTTGTATTCGCTCGAATTTTCAAATGCTATGCGTCTGTTTCTCCCGGTTTTCTCTCGTTCTCTGTCTTTTATCGCAAATTGTTTTGACTACTCACAAATTACGACCTTCCCTAGCTAGAAAGAGATGCACGCGTAGCAAAAGTGCTACTGTCAATTTCTTCTCTACATGATGGCGGCTGCGTGAGAGTGAGGCCAAATCTGAAAAATACAACAAAACAGAGAAGGCTGCGTTAAATAACAGAGACGAAAACTATGCCACAAATGCATTCCATCTCATCCTTCTATTCTACATGGTAAAGAGTAATTTTGGAAATATGAATGACATTTTTGCATATTTTGAGCAAACTCGCGCTACCCGTCAACGACGAGAACGTTTGAAGTACACAAACCATTAATTCCCTTCATAATTGCCCTGTATGTTTTTCTCCTTACGCGATGCAAGAGTTGATACATTTCGGTCGGTGCATCGTTTCCAAAATAGATGCTTTTCAATACGCATTCACCAATGTTTGATTGAGACAACAAATTTTAAAATGTTATACAATTAACTGATGCTATGCTAGGCTGCCCCCCTAACGATACATAGACGGAAAAGAGAGCACATTAGCGCTATCTTCTTCTATCTTGGCGCGTTCGCTATTTTGCTCCTTTTCGTCGCTATTTTGTTCCACTCGCTCTGCACCATTGCCCAAATCGCCTAAGGAGAATGTACAAGTCCGTATTGCGAGACAAGCAAATTATTATTCACGATACAAAACTTAACCATCGAAAAATGTATCCAATTAAAACCACCAAAAACAAAATACAGCTACTTTTTCCATCCATGCACCACTGTTCGGCGTATTTTTACTGCATCCATCTCACTCACTCTAGTGCGTTGCCGTACTCCGCTACCGTAGATGCAAGCAAAAAATCGGACCGAAGACAGAAAAGCTGAACGAATTTCACTCACTTGCTAGATTCCGCCAATAAATTTCTACGTAGCACAGTTTTTCGTGACCGAAATTCCACTAACCAACGATTGCCGGCGATTCGGTATGCTGTTAGCAACCAATAGCAACACTCTGCCGGATAAATGTACTTTGTGCACAGGAAATAAACAACGGCGTCCTCAAATCGCTTTTTTAGGCTTTTCGACTTGCGAGTCCAATATGGCGGCGACCATGATGTGGATGGACTTGATGCGTACGAGGCATTGTATCGCTGTGTGTGTGTGCATTTCGCTCCCTACATAACGAGTGCTCCCAGGGACAGCTTCATTGACATCGTCGAAGATAAACGTCAAAACTCGCTGTCAAGCCACTGCTGTCAATGTGTCGATCTGCATGACCGAAGGAAAACTCCACAGTGGGACATTTTTGTACCCATTTTTACTTCCGCTCGTTGTGCACCAATGGTTGAAGGGGCAAAGAATTTGGACAAAAACCGCTCGTCAGTTGCGGAGAAATACAATTTCACAACGGAACATTGAGCTGCAATTCGGTCATAATATGCTGCGGAATGACAGCTTCGCGTTCGCGGCTTTCCCTCCTCCTTTCTAAACACTTGAACGGTTCGAGTCGTAGCGTTGGGTTGTTTGTTTACAAGCCGGAAACGAAGGTGGAAAGAATCAGACAAAAAAAAATCAACCGGAATATTTTTAATCTTTAAGTTGTTCGTGCTTCTGGATCGGTTTGGTAGACAGTTTTTATCAGTTTTGTAGTCAAATTTACGTCATGGTTAACGTTTCGCATTCGCTCAAGAGCTTCAGGATCACCGCGATCAATTGTTGAACAACACTTCTTGAAAGGTACCCCATCTTTGTTTCGCTGCCCGGTATTAAAGCAATACGGCTCCAAAAGTATACTTTCAAATTAAGGTTTGAAGCTGGTTATGTTACAATATTATCTGTGTCGTATACATATCCGTATATTGTATAAATATAGTGCATTAAGGTGAGTTATGTGGAAGATCCTCCGCAAGTGCTACAAAACAATAATTATCATTTAAATAACCACAATAAAGCATCGTATAAGTCTACAAACTTCGATACTTACTAAGCATTGTGACCGCTGCAATATCTATACGTAGCCGGGCTAATTGCTGCTTTGATCGTTACTAAATGATGCTGAATTTGCTGAGTAATGAGGCGGCTGCTATAGAAACCGGCCGGTTCGTAGGTTTTACTTCCTAGCGGTGGTGCTACATCGTGACAATCAAATGTGCGATCACTTGTGCGTACAGCATCCGCCTACTTTTGGTCGAATCGTGTAGATGATCTGTTGTCCAATTGTTCAATCCAAAACATGACACAGGAATAGAACAAATGAAAGATTTATTCAATTAATTTCTATATATTGATTGATCTATAGAAGATAAGTGTTGTGTCTTTTAAAACAATTGCGACAATTGCACGCAGATTCCATAGGAGATTCAATATCATTCTTGTTCTTGTTGTTGATAATTTGATTTAAAATAAAAAAAATATTTATTTTTAAATTTACTTAAAATAGAGTGTTTAGTCTACTAAGAAGTTTAAAAAATCATATATTTTTAGGTAATCGCTTTAATTGAAAATAGATTAAATAATGATGGAGAGCAATACGGAAACGTTATTAGTCCATTTCAATACGTGTTGTATCAGTTTGCTCGCAGTTCTATAACATCTTCAACCTTGAATGTGCACCACATGCTTACCGGCTGAGCCAATCTCTGAACTATTTTTAGGATTCCACTTCTTTTCCATGGCCTCCAGTGGTGGATAATTCTTGTCCATAGAGTACAAAGATGACATGGAAGTGATGCGTTCGATAATGTAACTGTAGCACGGTAGCAGCATCAGCAAGCCGGAGTATGTTTGAAGCACTTTGTCGAAGTACGGAGAACAAAAACCGTTGTAGAACCCGACTACTTTCGATGATGATGTTCTCACTTTTGTGGCGAATAATGCTATTGCTGCGTTGAAACATTTTCGAAAATTGTTTTTTGCTGCTTTGAGGTTCCTATTCGTGATAAATCTCCGCGTAGCAATTATACGGTAAAAGTGCTTCATCACAGGTTATGTTTATCTGCTTACTGAATGAAAAACATTAATTATTTTCTTTTTTAATTAAATTTCCCTGCAAACAATGACGTTGAAAAACATTCAACTCAGCAATGTAAATTAGCCATTTTCGTAAATTGTATTTTGTTCGTGCTGGATTAACAAACGAGCGAACGAACAACGAGCAAGCGAGACGTTTGAAAATTCGTTTGCCCAAATTGTGATCCACCAAGCAAATGGGAAACAGATGTTTCTCGTCACAGTGCAAATTGCAGCAAGAAACCACACAGCAATGGAAGCAAGATCGAGCGCGAAGAAAAGAACGATCGTAAAGGATATCCAACCCGAACCCGAAGGATATGTGGAAATGGCATAAGAGCGCCATATGCGTGGCAAAGCACATGATGTCATGATTAATGTATTTTTTCACCATTCGAACGGCTCTGAATCGTTGCGAATGGTTGTGAATTATTAAGAAATTTTAACAACTGTCCATGAGCAAGGATAGGTATCCATCCTTAAAAGGGAAGTTTCTGTAAAGCTAGATGCTGCGATGCTTCTGATGCTGCGTTGAGTGCTTTACGGAACGGTAAGAATTCTTAACCCAATTAAAAGTTACACACACACAAGGTACCAGCACCCCTAGGGAAACTATTCTAAGCTTATCGAGAAACTTGACATGATATACACGTGGAAAGGTGTATTAATGAAATAATTTAATAAATGAACCACATATCGTCGCATAGTTGGAAACGGTAGTATAAATGCATTCTTGAGTAAGTCGCAAGGTGTATCTATTGACGGAAACATGATTTTTTAAATCTTAACTATAAAATTTGGCCCATGATGAAATGGAGAAGAAAGCTAAATTTTGCTTGCTGCTTCATTTGTTTGATAAATGATTCTTTATTGCATGTTTCAAAAATGTTTCTCAAAGTGAAAAATTCTAGAAATAGTCGAACCGACAAGGGATTTTCAATTGCCACACTTCAAACCTTGTACTTATGGCAATGAATTGGTAAAGTTAAATTGTGGATGATTTGAAGAAAGTGTACCATTACATTGCTCACAATAGTCATCGTCGAAGGTGTGGTCGGTAGCCGAAACGTTTCAAGCTTCGTAACAATAGTAGGTCCGTTGGGAGTTTCTTAATTAACGTAAAAGGTAATTCCCGATAGTAGTATAGATTGCCGTCCGGTCAACCCTAAGACACCGCACATTTTGAGCCATAAGTTAGCGGATGTTCTACAAGGTTCGTCCCACCCATGTGACGAATAGAAGGCGAGTAGCTGATAGGATAGGATGATCTTCACTCGCCATTCGTGATAACAACCTGCACTCTCAACTATGATAAGCGAGTCTGCACTAAAGCTTAGCCTTTATTCGATCTAATGTGAAACTTCACCCAAGTTATTCGCATTTTGATTATTCCAAAAGTGTATCTTCGTAGAGTATATACAGCTGGAGGAGGTTGTTGATGGAAAAAAAAGGCAAGAATCCTGTTTGGTGTCATCTGCTTTTCTGCCCTCGACGATTCTAATTCTCGCGGCGTGGACCGACGACGATCGTTGTCACACTGGGCATACACGGGCGGAAGTCTGCATCGTGTCGGTGGAGACACACGGCACAACAAAACAGAAAGAAACGTATCCAATACTTGGCAACGGTAGCAGGACGTTGCGCTCTGCAGAACGATGGCGGCGACATCGCAAGCGTCGCCGCCGTCTGGTGAAAACCGGTTTACGCAATGTTCTACCAGCGTCGAGCGAATGAAGCGATTGGTTCTGCACACGGTCGGGTGGTAAACAAAGGGGAGCTAAGGCTCCGGCACGGAGGACATTTCTTCAAGCAACGGATCTAAGCCGCTGCTGGATGGTGGAGCGTTTTCCGAGTGTAGAAGACCGCTTATTGCCAGTGCACCTACGGCGAACGAGAAAAACACAAGGGGCGCACGTTTGGTGCTGCGATATCTGCGTGCGTTGCCGACCGAGTTGACAAACACTAGTAAAGCATAACGTTCTTATTTTAGAATTTTAACGATATTATGAATATCGGACCGGTTCGTTCGGTGTTTAGTGTGTAAAATAAAGGGTGGTGAAAGAACGGGACAAAGAACGCACGAAATGGGTGTGTGTTGTGTGCTTCTTTAATGCGTTGTTTAGTGCTCAATGCGGCAATGCATTTGTAGGTATTGATGATTGCTGGATGCCACCAATTAGGGTGCAAAATATTGCTTGAAGTTTTGTTTCTTCAGTCCATGTGCGGGGTCCAGTATGGGATGAAACCCGACCCTACGTGGTAAACGATTAATGTGCAAAATTGAAATGAACACTAACGGGAAGCGGCATTACTACCAACGTGTTCCTACGATCATGATCGAGGAAACGGGGGATCCAAAATCCCTCCATCATATTGTATCTTCAACCATCGGCAAAACAAAGACAGTCCTTTGCCCTTCAGTCCGTGTGCTGCTGCTGCTGCTTGCTTGTAGGGGGATTGTTCGGTCGATCTTGCCGTGCAGTTTAAGGCGTTCTTTTGGGGTAAGATGCTGTGCTTTGAAAATGGGTCTGTGGTGGTGTAGGTTTCATGCTCGTTTGCGGTAATTGTTGCGCAGAGTGGAAATTACGATGATACGAGGGGTCAATTACGTCATCGAATGTCGGCCATTTGGTGGAGGTCCGTGTGGAAGAAATGTGGGAGTAAAATGATGCGTGCAAGTGGAGCTGTGTTAGCTGGGCAGAGAGTGAACGGAACACACCACGAGAGATGCCGCGTGAGCAGCATCGATCGCGATCTCGGGCCAGCTGAGAGAAAGGCGCAGCAACACAACAGGCTAATAGTCCATTCGTTCGTCCGTGCTGCTGGTGTGCGCAAGCTCGGCACACTTTAGCAGGCTCTGTCCAAATCCCCGCATACTTCGATCTTAACGTTCGCCGTTCGCCGACCACGCGAGCAGCAGCAGTAGTAAGCGGTGAGAAAGTGAATCTGTTTTGTAGCGTGAATTGTATAATCGCGCAACGATGGCGTTGCTGTTGCCGCTGGCGTGTTGTTCCCCATTTTCCTCAAGTGTTTCTTGCTGTGTGCTGCATTTGTGTTTCTTCTATCCCAAAGCTGTGTGTGTTTTTATCGATGGTGAGAATCAGGAAACCATAATTGGCGGAAATCGTTTGTTACATACAACTTTTCCACAGCAGAGCAGCGCACAAACTATTCCTGCTTTCCGGTCGTCGCTTACTGCCAAACTGTAATTGTATTGCTCCACTAAGGAGGGTTTTTACATCCATCCACCTGAACCTGCCCCTGCGGCGTGCGTCTGTCTGCATGTGCTGAGATCAGCGCCATGTGTAGCAACGAAGAGGTCAAATTGGAAAAGTGATGCGGCAATAAATACACAAAAATTCACCTTCTCTAAGGTGCAACGTGAGTGTGTGTGTGTATGTGTCTGTGTTCACAGCGTGTGGGCGTTAGAGGGTGGTGAAAATTTATGTGTCGATCGTAAACCGATCGACACTTTGCATACGCTTGCTCGCTGTTTTTGTTTCCATTACAAACGCCTACTGCGCTGGTGAGAAGAATGAGTTCAGAAGAGCCAAAGCAAATTGTGGCGTTTCTGGAAGAACTTGAACCTTGATTTCAACGATTGTTCTTAAGTGAATCTTTACTTGAAAAATATCAAAAATGAGCTTCAATATTACGTTTGTGTAAAGTTTATTCCCGCTAAATTTGTCACATAAAATTCTATTTTTAAACTACTTAGCAGTGAAAACAGGTTCTTTGCAGTGATCTTGGTAAACATTGAGTGTAAAAGAAAAATCCATCCGTCAAGAAAGAGTGAAGTCATCTATGGCGTGTCTCTCGGTAAATGGCAATTGAATGATCGCGAAAACTGTGTGCGTCGGATGCAGTAAGTGTGTAGAAACGAAAATCGAACAGTGATTAAGTGCAGTGAGTAGGGTGGTACAACTACTATTGATGTCGGAATGATTGTAATGATTAGTTTGTGAGTGTTTTCAACATTAGCGAAACTCGTATACATGCTGTATAGCATACGAGCTTTTGTATATGTTTCGCCCTTTTGAAGCAGTAGTATTCAGTGTACCAAACCACGGCGACATGAACGGAGTTACAATGATGGACGAGAACGATATGGACATTAAGAGTCCGATACGGCGTCTGGGATCGACGAGAAAGCTGAATCTATTCAATAGTAAGTAGTAGAAGTAATTGCAGTATTTATAATAGAGTTGTTTATTCACAGTAGATACAAACAATATGCACTATGGGCCATGAAATTTGCAGTTGCAGTCAATTGAAACAATTCATATTAAAGTCCCAGTGCTGGGGCGGTACGGTGGTGAGGCATCATGGCAGAACCGGGGCTCCAATCCCATCTGGGCAGTTCCCCCGTAGTGAGGACTGGCCATTCTGCATGAACAAAAGAATAAGAAACAATCAATTTCAATCTATTAAAACTACGCAAAGTTTGTTTAAACTCAACAATCAAACAACTGGTCTTTGGGTGATCCTCCAAATATCCGATCGTGGTAGTATCAACGGTTGATGGTATGGGATTCGTTGCACCTGCATTTGTCTACCTGATTGCAATTCCCTTGAGAATTTGTGGAAGACTGTTAAGACAGAATCGAGTGCTAAAGCATCAAGATTCAATCAAGGAGCTTTGGCATCAATAACACGAGTGATCTACCGAAGGAAAGTCCTTGGTAAAAACTGACAAGCCACTAACTTGCCAACATCTTGTCAAGAAGCAAAATTTTGCATTTGCAATTTCTTGAGTCCCGGAATATTTGTTTGTTTGAGAGAAAAAAGATAAGTAAATACAGGTAAATTATGGCCCAGTGCCTTCGAGAGATGCACGTAAAAACGATAATGAAATAGTCATTTATTGTATTTTGATATTTTCGTTACAATTTTCATTTTTCGAGCTATTTAAATTATGTTGAACAAACCGAGTTTTTCAAAAGACTAACAAAACATTTGAAATATTAAAACAACTGTGCTAACTGTTGCTTATTGGCAAATTACAGGTTATATCATCCTAAAGAAGGTATAAAATAAGCAATGAAATTTATTGGAGTTTTTCTGAAACGTCATGAATGATCTTATTTTAATTTTAAGAGAATTTTACCTTTTTTATCTTCTTCTTCGTCTTCTTCTTCTGGCCTTGTACAACATATAGTCAGTTCTACGTGCGAATCATATTTTTCATCAGCACTGTAAATGATTGTTCAAAAATAATTTCCTGATTGATGCTTTGATATTCTCATTTACCCACGATTTTATAAATATGGATGCCACCCAATCGCATTGCCTGCAACATACCTTCATGGTGTTGTTTGTGTTGTTTCCGACATGTTTAAATATAAAAGATGATCTATTTTATGGTAAAGTCTATCAAAAAGTATCCATCGGTAATACGAGACTCGGTTCAGGTTCAAATCACGACTTAACTGAACCTCTCATATGAAGAATGAAATCTACTGATGATGTAAATAGTCTATTATTTAATTATTTAATTTAATAACTTTATAATATGCTACATGCTTCCTTACATAGTGCTCTATTGTACATGTTAACGCTCAATTCGTATTAGGGTAGAATATTCTTACCATAATAAAAAAATTACCCAATCAGCCAACCAAAGCCTGATTTATAGATTCAACATAAAAAACTGTTATCAGTACAATAACTCAAATGGAAAGGAATAGAATGTTGGTTGTATTAAGCAGAAGGAACTGATAACATAACATAATGTAAAAAACAATCATGTTCCAGCTGAAGTTAACGACAAAAAAACATGTCTATGAATTTTTTTTAATGCAATCAGTGATCGTCACTGTATTTTATTGCGATTGCTCTTTCTCCAAAACAAACAAAACCAGAATCGGATCACATAGACGATTCTGTGCTGCTCTAGTAATTTCTTGTCGAGGTATTTTTTATTTCTTTATTGAAAGTCACGTGAAAAGGAAAAATAAGAACTGTCCAGAAAAAGATTATATTGACTCATCATCAATGTTGATTGATGAATAAATGCATTTTTGCATAAATGTTCAATGCTATTTTTACACACGAATCATCAGCTTGTGTGTGGTTGTGTTCTGTAGAGACTTATCCATTGATATTTATTAGTGATTTTTTGTTCCGTAAACACCAACGCTGACGTTCCCTAAAAATAGAGTTCTCAATTATCTCATCAAATTGTGCTTAACGTTGATTTCGTTGACTTCGTTGGGTATCTAATGCATCTGGATGATAGGGAGGGATTATGTTGCTCAGTTGCTCAGCATTACAGTTAAGTCAATCAAGTTAAATTGCGTTGTTTCAACGAGCTTTCGTGTTTATCTGTGGTAAGGGTGCCTCTTTCTCTTGGGATGATTATTCTGTGGAATGGCATGGAGATTGATTCATGACCTCAAAAGGGTTCAAATGGGTCTGTTAAGATGCATTTACACATGAGGTGCGTAGTTGTCGGCGTAAGTGATCGTAAATGATAAAGAATGTTGCAGACTAATAAAATGTTCCGAGGGGTGATTTCTTTTAATACAAATTTTGCTGCATTTTAGGGCACACTCTTCAATACATTTATATTACTTAGGCCTTAGTCCTTTGGCCTTTGTACTTAGTGAATGAACTAAATACAGTTACAGACTTATGGTGGAACATTACCATTGCTTACAACTTGAATCATTGATTAATCATTGTTTATTGTTCTAATATTCGTGCAAATTATGTTCCTAACTGAGAAGGCCCGTATAATTTTCTAATGCATTTGTGCTATTTCAAGTTCTAGAATTATACGAAACATCTCAATAAGTAAATTCGTTATAAGACGGGGTAGGTGGTTTTTATGCTTTGCCATCGAAAGCAGCTACCGTTCAAGCTGAGTCACATTAGTTGGTGTTGTTTTTAATGACCTGTTCTGTGTTTTTACTTCTTACGGCTTTCGTACGATAACTTGCACCTCAACAGTACTGTTTATTAGCCTTGGTGCTTGAAAACAACAAAAAAGTAAAGCAGCTAAAACACAAACACAACCGCTAAACGATACGAACAAAAACTCATATCTTGGTGGGTCTTTATGTGAAGGCAACCGTGAGTTTGGAGTGTTTGTTTTGGCTGCAAAACTAAACACGTTTCAACAATTGAGGAGTAAAAGAGTAGAAATTTAACGCCAAACCATTTTTTTCTCATCACATTGCAGTTATTATAATGTGCAGTAATTTTTCATTTTGGAGATAGTTGCTGGAGATTTGAAGCATTTGTGCATTTGTATGTTCAATACAAAAAACAGCTGGTTTGTATATGTTTGATTTTTTTAGCAGTTACGCTAGACAATTAGAAAATGAATCAAAATTTCGGGGTCTTAGTTATGTGGCTAGGATGTTTATGTTTCTTTTATAGACATGAAATAACATTTTCGTCTTTTTTTTTACATTTACATGTTCGTGTACCCATAAAAATTTAATATTTCATTCACATTTTCCCTTTTCTTTTAAACTACAACCCCCCGAGGGGGTCTCAAGAAGTGTTAATCCTGTAAAAATGTTCCCTCTAGACGGTCTGGACGAGATTCGATAACCAATGTCATGTCATGTGAAGAACGCCAGACGCAAGTCGCTATCGTTTCGGTTACCGGACCCAATTTTTGTTAATTGGTTATTGGTATTGGTTAACATTTGCATTCTGTTATCGCTCACCGGTAGCCAAAGCTTCAATCGCTTGATGATAATGATGGAGGTTTTATGTTATTAAAATAAATTCAAATTTTAATTTTAATAAATGAAACCTAATTTTTTTTCATTTATTGAGGTTTTGAGGGTTGAAAACTAAATTTACCACTCGTTCAAAATATGTTTCCTACCGTTTGATTCAAATTCCGCTCACGTGTTTTAAAGCTACAGTTGAAAACTTCAAGCCGTGTTGAGTGTGTGTTTTCATAAGGCCGACCTATGGAGGAGTGTCTGTGTGTTGGTGAGAAAAACATAGCTTGTGATTTCACCAACACGTCGTTTATGCAACGCACTAACACCATTTCAACAGTGGTCCATGCATGCTTCGCGTATCGTACGGCGTGCTCACATTTACCTCCAGCTCTCCGGCATTAGTGAAACAGAAGTCTAGGAGAGAAGATGAAGAAAAACCGTCCCTAACGCATACAATAGCACAAACCGAAACGTTGTTTGACCAAGTTGGTGGAGGTCGCGTTTGAAATAGAGTAGGCTATTGTTTCCAGGAAAACACGGATGCTGGCCCAAAGTGCGCGGTAGTAGTGTCCGTTGTCAAAGTGATGCGAATGTTGTTGCCCGTATATTGTTTGTGTCCGGTACGAATTTTCGCCGTACGAAATGTGTGCTCAGTGTGGTGTTGGAAATACTCAACTTTGTGTAAACATAGAATCAGTGTTTCCATCTTACTTTGCTATGAGGAGAAGAGTTGAATGAACACAGAGTTGTTGCGATGCTGAGTGACGGTTCTTTACAGTAAAAGAAAAGAACTCTGTAGCAACAGTCTTGCGTGCAACTTGCGTTTAAGTTTGTCTCCATCAATACGTGCAAATTAATCTTTCACATCAGTTTGCTGCACATTTGGTTTGCTAGGCCCGTGCTGGATTGAAAGAGTTCTTTGCTAGTTTCCCGTTGGAGTGAGCGTTTCTTCTGTGAGGAAATGTGTGTTTTCCGGACTCTCTCTCTCGCTGCACAGATTCCCATTTGGTGGTGAGCGCGTTAAATCCCATCTAGTGGGCATGGGTGCGTTTCATATGATTTCGATCTGCACACAGCAGCGCTCACTGCAAGGTCCGGCTTAAATGGAACAGCATCCAGTTGTGTACGACGTCACTTCCTCAACTCAGAGTCAAATGGTAGGCTCCAGGGAAGAAACAGGAAAAAACTCTCTCACAGCTGGAACTGCTTCGGAAAATTGTTCTCAATCAGGCAGGCTCCTGCTTTGATAAGAGCACAAAGAATCGAGAAAATAGTAGCGGGCGTGCCTGATGGAAAAACGGTTTAATCCTTTGTCTGGTGTGAATTTGGTGCTTGCGGATGGAATATTGTAACTAAATTTACGCCGTTTTTTTGTAAATATGTGCATTGAAGATTGTCGTGAAAAGAAGGAAAATCTATGTATTTTGTAAATGTGATGTGTGCGTGTTTGAGAAGTGTTCTTACCATGTGCAAAGTTATACAAAAGAAGCAAATAGTCTCGCGTGTATAAATAGATCGATTGAAAGTCTCGAGTGATTAAACATGAAAATGCGCGATGCTGTAAAAATGACATGCATGCATAAGATCGTAGAAACCGTAAATTGATCTTGGCCGCAGTAATTGATGCGTCTCGAATTACTTTCAGTCGGACTGACTCCTCCGGCTTCCTCCGAGCTCGGCGGCAACGACAGTCGCCACACATTCAAAACAGCAGCGTTTCAGTTCATGTGGCGTTCGGGCCGAGAATTGATTTCACAGACATGAAATGAGGTCTTAAAGTGGGACAAGAAGGGTCGGAAAACGCAACGAAGAAGGCTATATTAAGTTCTCCACCGTTGCGTGTTGAAAATTCGTACGCTTGCTCCCCCGAATAGAACCAGTTCCAAAGAATACGAAATGAGTTCAGTCGTCGTTTTGGTTGATGGTTTCTTGCAAGTGAATTTTTAAACAAACGAATGGGATAAGAATTTCGGCAACGCTTGGCATACAGGCATAACAATATGCACTGGTTGTTTGGTATAAAAATTGTGTTTCTAGTACTATCCAAGTTTAATATGTTGTGCTAAACTGATACGCATTTGTCTGACAGTTTGTTAGTTTGGTTTGGTTTGGTCATGGAGTTTTATCTTTTCTTAACCTTTGAGTTTTGTATATTGTTACTGCACTCGAATTTATTATGAAACGATTTGATTACCAAGGCCATAACGCAATAAATCGATTGCAGAAAAGAAATTCAATAGCAAAAAAAAAAATCCTAATACAACGCAAACACAGCATCGGTAGTGAGAAACAAGATGTTTTAAGTTGTGGCATGTCGAGAGACTTCTGTGAGACGTCGACCAACCGATACAACAGAATGAGAAACAGCAAAAGACGTTGATGCTGTGAAGAGCAAGAGTGCAAGTGCCCAAGAGAACAAAACACTATTCGTGCGACACGCTAAGAGCAACGCTGAAGAATAAATCAATTTTCCTATTGCGTTGCTTTCCTTTTATGAATCATTGCACATTTCCGGAAAAAAGTAATTCATGGTTGTCGTTAAACGGGGCTAAATAAGCAAAGTGTTGTTGGTCTGGCTAAAGTACTCTAAGCAATCGAACTCACATTTAATGGTTGCACTAATCATTTGAAGCCACAGATTATGACGGCAAGAATGCAATTGTAATTGGATTTTGAATTTTCGAAGTGTACGAAGCAACTATTTGTAAATAGTTCAAATAGATTCAAAAGCTGCTAAACCCACCGCAGCAGGGCAAGAAATTTTCTTTCAGCCATAGCGTGCAATCAAAAGAAAGTTGTACTGTTGCAAAAAGAAAGACGAAACACAAACAAACTAAAGGAATCTGTGTGTGTGTGATATGGGTTCGTTATATCTTATCAAAAGTTTTATCTTATATATGTTTTGAGTTTGGTCTCTACTCTAGCTTTTATCAGTTTGTTTGAATTTCCTACACGAGTTTGAGATAACTAATTTAGAGAGTCAATGTTATCGTTTGGATCAGGTGGGGTGTGCTCCAAATGTGCAATTAATTGTTTTTTTTTTTTTTAAATTTCCGTACAAAGAGTCATTACAAAACAAACACTAAAAGTAGCATATTTTTGCTACTAATGTATATTTATTTTTAAAACGATTTTTCCCAACAAACACTGAAAGGGAAAGAAAATAGATCTGCTTGTTTGTGGTCAGTATCACACACACACACACACACACCTGTCATGGAATTGTATTTTCAGCAGATCCAACGATAACGAACGAACGCGAACGATCGAAGTGAAACATAAGGCAAAATGTACATGAACTTGTTTAGTGACGGATTTTCATCGCTTTCATATTTTCCATTGCGATCGGCAGCCCTGCCAACAAACGAATGAAGCAGTACTACTGGTTGGTTGGAATAGTGTTGTTGTTTTTTTTCTTTTCTTCTCTTTGACGGTGTGGAATGTGGAGTAGAAGCAGTGACCGTTCGCGTCGTCCATCGAAAGATGATAAAAAAAAAATGCTTGTGATTACACGAATACCTCATAGGACATGCACTGGAAACTATGCTTTACCCTTTTATTACCCCACGGTCATTGTTACCCCTTTCCTTGTTGCACGGATTGGTTCGCTCTGTGCAAATATTTCCCGCAGTGACTGACTCCCTTGTATGGTTTTCGTAAAGCAAAGAAGGAGAAAATTTCCCTTTCCATCTACAGAATTGGTTTATCGGGCAATCGGTTTGTTTTTTTTTCTATCTGGAAATGGAAAAGAAGATGTGATAAATTTTTGGTTTGCACCATATTAATCCTAAACACTCGACTGTTTATCGAGTTGGAGCAGAGACCAGTGGTTTATTTGTAGAGATGTCAGTTGTTAACAGGAAGATACTAGTATCGAACCTCATCCGTGACCGTCACCTCTTACTGAAGACTGACTCAAGACTGAATATCCAGCTTTTTATGGGAAACTTAAGTCAAGAAATCCAAAAAATGGCTGGTCAAGAATATCCATGGAGGTTGTGAAAAGCCAAAGAAGTACATAAAGTATTCTTGTTTTTTATTTATTTCATAATGACGACTAGGCCATATTCCTTCGAAATCATTCAACTTTACAGGGTTTCTGAGTAGAACTAGACAAATGCGATAGATTTATAGACAACGATCAAGTTGAACTGGACAGCGGGTAGATTGAACTGGATAACCGTCGCCCTTTCTTGATAATGAACAAGTTGAACGGGACAAACGCTTGGTTGAAGTGGACAAACGTCAAGTAGAATTGGACAGTCATATTTGAAATGGTTGATGAAACAGTTGGAAGCGTTTCGGAAACGATTGGCAAATATTTTAAAAGTAACCGTTGAAATACACATTTTTTGTAATTTACATGCATAACATGCATTCAATAATAACATTAATATAGTTTTTTACTTTGAACATGTTTGAAAGCGGTAAAACAAATGTATATGATTTTTTGTACGTCTGATTTTATATTTTTGATTCAGTAAAATAACCATGACGACAGCTACGAGAACCCGATTCAGTGATTATACACAGAAACGTCTTCTGTCATCTTCTGTCAAAAGATAAAACTTTGAACAGGTGTTGCAAATATTTTATTTCTACCTCACTTTTTTAAATAAAACCATGCGTTCTAATTGTAATTAAATTCAGACTTTTGGGACTTATTAAAAATTGGAAATTAGAACAAAATGTGTATTAATTTTTTTTAATTTTAAAATTTTCCATGCGTTTGCGAAACCCTTCAAACCCTTTCATCACCACCTTTTACTAACCATTTCAAATATGACTGTCGAGTTCTACTTGACGTTTGTCCACTTCAACCAAGCGTTTGTCCAGTTCAACTTGACCACTGTCGAGAAAGAGCGACGGTTGTACAGTTCAACCTACCCGTTGTCCAGTTCATCTTGAGCGTTGTTTAGATGCCTCGCACTTGTCTAGTTCTACTCAGAAACCTTGTATAGATATTGATAGCATAACCATGCACGTTGGGCAGTGCTTAATTGCATTTTGACCGAGTCTTAAGGCTTTGCTACGGATGTATGTGTACATTTATCAGACAAATAGAAACCGAGCTTCAGAGCCTGAGCCCGGGCCCGGTGGTGTAGGCGACAGCGGCGCCGGTCTTCAAACGGCAGGTCCGGGGCTCAAATCCCATCCGGACCGTTCCCCCCGTAGTGAGGACTGACTGGTTATTGGTCGTATCAGCAGTCCAGTAAGCCATTTCGATGGCCGACATGACCTTAGAGGTCGTTGAGCCAATAAGAAGAAGAAGAAAACCTGCTTAAATATGAATTGTTTCAAATCACAAGGGCGTACGATCATCTCTATTCGTCTTCACTTAAAAAATGCATGATGCGCAATCACTTGCGTAGGTATTCCGGTATTGCGTAAGGCGTTGATCTCGATTGTGGCCTGGATTTGTGACGGAAATGGGGTGGCAATTGAACGGAAAATCACATGATGCTAATGTTAATAAAAGCGGTTGGTTAGTTTTCTGCCGCTGATGTGAAATGCCTATCGAAGCACACGAATGTTTAAGTGTCTACAGCCAGTTAGAATGTTCGACATGTAGAATTAAATTGAAAACCCATCAGAAACCGTGCAAGATTTGCAATTACCATGTTTGCCGGAATTGTAAAGTGTATTCGTCCGTCGTCTGTAACGCAAATGTTTAACCAGCGGAAGTAACGGCAATTTTAGTTTGTCGCGATCGTAACCATTTGCAACCTGAAAAGCGGAAGCAATGAAAGCTTTTATGGTAAAACTGGCCAACTGGTGCTGTCGTTGTGTGACCATCACGTTTGGGTGCCCGTCGACCGCTGTCACGTGTTTTTTGACGCCAAATGAAAGCAGTTTTGCTGATGTAACCACATCAACACACATCACTGGGTTAAGGCACACTGCAGCAGATGCTGCAAATCGTTGTATTTTTTTTTTTACTATCGTCGAGTTTATGCCGGGTGTCATTTATGCTCGTAAGATCTTGTATCCCTTTCCCGTCGATGCTGTTGTTTTGTGTGACTTTAAAACAAAAACAACCTTTCACTCACACTCCGCTGGGCTCCATTTTCAGGGTGCGAATCTCGATATATTGTTGTTGAGGAACGAGAAAGTCTGAGAAATTGCGTAATGGTCGGCTGACTTCGAAGAGCAGCACAGCGGCAGGAGTGTGTCGTTTTTGGATTGAAAGATCGCGCACGATCACCCTACAAAGCGAACGTTCAGGTGCAAATGTCAACATATGGGTATGATGGTTTCGAGCAAGCATCAACGGGCGTGCTCTGGGTGTAATTAATTATCGAATGACGCTCGTTCGATTGATTGAGCACTTCCTCACCGCGACATCGATACCAACGGGGGGAGACTGGAAATGCAACTCCTCATCACCACCACCACAACCAAGCCAAACGAATCGACCGCGGATGTGCGGTGTGTGGTCATGATATGTAGGGGCTTGATACCTTTTCACTTGTTGAAACAGGCGGATGGTCGCGCTGGTCTGGCTAGACATTGCAGAAAAGGAATCGTGGAACATAAAAAAAAAACTTGCAACAAATCTCCACGCTGACGATTGCACTTGGCCTGTTTGGTTGGGATGGAAGCATTCAATAAACTAAACAGCAATTTTTGTTTGTATTCGTTCATGGTTTATCTCATGGTTTAACAATCCTTTGAAAATTCGTTGTAAAATTGTCCGTAATATGGCCAATGTTTCATTGAAATAATGTGTGTGAATTTTATTGCAATTCGTTTTATGATTCGTTGAACACTGGGCCACCGTACAGCTTGCAGCATGCACAGATAAAACTTTCACTTTTATAGTTTTTATCCACGACCTGGTTGATGAGAGTGTATTGTGAAGGGGAGCTAATAAAGGGTTACTTTCCTTTCTCTGGATGTACCCATGATCTTAGATTCCTTGGGATATTTTACCGCCTGGAATCGAATTTTCATTGTGCACCGTGCATTTTGCATTAAAGTACATAGAAGAAAATCGGATAAGGATTTTTGCTATGCCCCTCTACCGTTTTGATCAATAATTCTTTCCTTCATTCGTATCGGATGTGACGACTACAAGCTTCCTACTAACTGTGATTTATAATTGCCGTGATGCCCGTTTTTGTTGCGTCCGGATGTAGCGATCAAGAGCTTGTATATCCACCATTAACTGTGCGTCGTTGCACGTACATGGTTTGGTGGTCATTCCAAAAAAAGTATTCTGCTGCCATTAGCTTAACTTAACGATTTCAACGTGCGATGTTTTTTTTACATTTCGGAGCAAATGGCAGCAGCAAGGGTCAGACCACCATTTCCCCACCGGAGCACACTCAACAGAACGTAGAAGAAACGTCTGGCCTGCAGTTGTTGGGAAGATATTCTGCTGTTTGCTTGTGTGTGGTGGAATCAAAACAAAAACACACAGCTGAGGAAAACCATTCTCGGTTTTTGTAGTCGCGTGGCTTTGCTCCCCTCCCCACTGACACTGGGCTTGTTGATCGACATCTGTGTCGTTTCAAATGTCCGCCTGGAACAAGGGAGGCTACAAATGTGTCTACAAGTCGACGTCCTATAGATTGCAGTGTTGTAGTATTAGACATGCGCATCAGTACGTTTGTGAATGCATCTACCGTTCATTCATGCCTTGGGATGCATTTGAATGGTGGGAGATTGAGAGCTGTGAAGAATTTGGTTCCGCTCGTACAGGCAGGCTGCGCAATCATGGTGCGTTTGTTCGTGGGCTAGCGTTTCCGGTGTGTGAACAAGCTAAATTTAACGATGTGCAAGCTGTGTTTAGTCCACCCTCTGATACACTGTGTTTTAACAACATTGACCGAGAATTGCTGCTTCAAAAGATTCGTCGTCGGGTCTTTAAACAATATAAAGTGCTTGAAGCCAGTGTTGGGTATAAGCGATTGATAAGAGTGTTTGATTCAATGCGCATAATAACTACCGATCAGAACAATAAACTTTTCTTTGGTGCAAAGACACAATCTTTCTAGTGAGTAAAGGTCGCAACAACTATCTGGTCCAATGGATTGATTACGTTCTTGAACGGCGATGTTGGATCTCTGCTGCATGTGTGTGTTGGAGCTGTCGAGCTGTTGGATTATGTTTATTTTGTAATGGCCACGCTTTCCGTTGCCCATGGCTGAGACATGACAGAACCGGAATGAAGCTCATCCTCATTCAATTGGAGTGATTGCGACATGTTTCCGGTTTTTCGTAATGTGAATGTGAATTGAGTAAAGTTGACTAATTTAAACTAACCGCTGCTTAACGTTTGTTTAGAAAAGTGATATAGTTCAGTCGCCGTAACGTGTGAACCAACGTGCTAAAAAGAATCTCATTCGAAGGAGGTGGCGAACATTAAATATATATTAAAACAGTGTTGTTGAGCGTGCAAAATGTTTCAATGCATAATACAGCAGCGTAACGGATGGATCCATCAACCCAGTCCCGAGTTTCGGGATGTCTTCCCAGGTAATGTTTTGTGGAAAATTATTAAATGTTTCATGTGAAAATCGATCATTATTATTTATTAAAGTGTAGCGTTTTTTTTTGTTATTGGACTGGTTATTGGACTGCAGGACTAGGTTACAAGATAAAGAAAGGTTCTACTGTGCGTGCGTTATGCTCTAATTGTGCTGAAACAATTGGTTGTCTTTTTTGGATTTTTTTTTAACACTTATGTTCGTTAGACGGCGATTTCAAGTGTTGCAAAGTTTTATTTTGTATTGCAATCAAGCTAGTTCAATTGAATGCTCAACATTCATTTGAAGACTGCAATGGAACACGTTAGTACGTTGAATGGTTAAAGTATTCCATGTATGCAAAACGTGAATCGTACAGTGAATAAAGCTTTGTTATTCCAACGATGCGTATGAATAATTAGTCGGACAACGGCTGCATGTATGTATATCAAGCCCATGGGCATACGTAGCGAGTAGAGTAACAGGGCGTTGATGTGCCCAAAAGCCGGATTTAGTTGTCGTGAAGTTGCAAGAATCTAAAGGCATGCAAACGCATCGGGCACCAGGGGTTCGTGTTGATGTGCGTGTCACGAAGTGGTGGAATACAATGAACCCGACCACATGGCTGGCTATGGCTTTTATTGCAATACATGGGTTTTCCATTTCCGTTGTATTCCATTATTACGAGGGAAAAGCAAAACATGCCATTTTTAACTAGCTTATTTAAAGGTAAATCGATTATTTATTCTGGATGGAGTAAAAAACTGTTTTCAAATGTGTTTCTTAGAAAATTCTAAATAGCTATATACAATAAAATATATCCACAAAATTGTTGAATGGTTTCATAGAAAAAAAGTAATCTTTATCCTGTGGTAATCCTGTGGTTTCAAGTCAATAAACAATGGAGAAACGTCTTATTTCATAACATACGTATCTTCTCACGGAAAATGCTCACCATTTCCTGAAGCTTACATGCGTAGGAGTCTTTTTCAGTTTACGTTAGTCGTTCAACAGCTGGAAAATACATTCGAAAACTGAACAACGCTTTTGTTGGGGGGGAGAAATGATTGAAGAACGAAAAAAAAATGTCAAGAACTCTCTACACGATTGGGGTGCGGCGGGCACAAACACTTCCCGGTTCTGGTTCTCTCGGATGTTCGAAACAACAAAGGGGAAAGCGGTGTAGGTTAAAAGGGGACTAACATGTCCCACTCTGCCCCGTCTAGAACCAATCCATAATCCACGGAAAAGAACGGTGACTCATCGACGAAGGACAGGGATAGTAGTAGAATAAAACGGATGCAATTTGAAATGGTCGGTAGTGATTCCGACCATGGAATTTGTGTGTTTGGGGTCGAAGAAAGGCCTGCACGCGACTTATTTCAATGTTAGTTTGCGTTTACTTTATTTACTTGAACAACTCTCCGACGTTTTGGAGTTGAAAAACACAAAATATGCGTGCTCTCTCGACCTGTTTTGTACCCAGCACTATCGAAAAAATTACATGGTTTTATTATTCTTAGTCTATTTATATGTAATAGTGTAAGTTAATAAATATTTTTGTGTCATGGATCCAACTAAGAAACGGACGGAAATGGGAAATATTCGACTAAAGATTAACTTTAAAAAGAAATAGAATTAAAGAATATGTTTGAAGAGCAATTGATGGTGTACACGTTTCGCTCAAATTTGTTAACAATTCATCAATTTGTCTATTTTATTTGTAGATATCAGACAACAACTAAACGAGCAGCTCAAATTTCTGGACGTCCGCATGGAGGCACAGATAGCGCTCGTACAGGAACTTCAAGACTTCTTCCGACGGCGTGGCGAGGTGGAACTGGACTACAGCAAAAGCTTGGACAAACTAGCTAAAAGCTTACAGCTTCGACACAAAGAGCAGCGCCAAAAGTGAGATATTTGAAGCATCTTGGTGGAATTTTTTGATGTTGAACTTTTTCATCCATTCTTCCAGACGCGAACAATGGCCAATGTTCTCTTCCTACTCGTGCTGGCAGCAGCTTGTCAATCAAACCAAATCTCTCTCCAGAGACCATGCGGCCATGTCGGAAATATACTCCACACACCTGGTGGCTCGTTTGCAAACGGTATGGGACGACGTCCAGCGCATATATCGAAAGGTAAGGGAGACGATACATCTACGCTGATCAATTTGAATGGAATTGCTGCAATAGCACCGGTTTTGTTTGTGATTTCAGTGTCGAGAGATAGGGTTTGAGACGCACGTAGAAATATTGCGAATTTTACAAGAACTCCACACGAATATGAAAACATACCACACGCTGCAGACGGAAGCAAAAGAAGCTGAAAAAAAGTTGCGACTGGCTGAGAATCAACGGATGAAGCTGCAGCAGAGTGTCCCGAAGGAAAAGCTAGATCGCAGCAAAAAGTATCGTTTGATAGAGAAAGAGGTGCTGAAGCGCAAGAACAAATACACGGACGCAAGACTGAAGGCGCTAAAGGCGAAAAACGAGTATCAGCTATGCCTGGAAGCTTCTAACACGACGATTCACAAATATTTCGTCGAAGATTTGAGTGATTTAATTGATGTGAGTATTTTATGCTGTTGCTGTTAGAAACTGTTGCATTATGTGTGTGTTACGTTGTTTCGATTGCAGTGCATGGATCTTGGTTTTCATTCGGTTGTGTCGCGCGCTCTGCTGATGCACGTTTCCGCTGACCAGGGCCGATGTCGTGCGGTGCTACATAATGCTGAAACTCTCTCGCATATCGTCAACTCGATGGACAGCCGTGCAGACAAGCAAAAATTTCTTGAGCAACATAGTGCCGCTTTCATGATTCCGAAACGGCTGGAGTTTCAGGGCCAAGACGAGGACGTAGAGCCAGAATTACAAAAGGCGTTGCATCAGGAGATGGAATCACGGCTAATGCAGCTCGAGCAGCGCGTGAATAACTTGCGTATGGAATCGGAAGAAATATGGAAAACGCTGGAAACGGCAGAAATCAATCTGCTCGATATACTGAACACGAAGGATTACGATTGCACTGGGGCGTTTGGCGATGGTGCCGTTGCTTTCCAGAAGCCCGAAAACACGTCCGTGAAATTGCGATCGGATAAGAACGAGATCGAGGAGTTCTACATAACGGTAAGCACCCACAGCTCGTCAGTGCCGATACAAAATATCCGGCATGAACTCTGAATGGTTTTTTTTATGTCTCTGTTTAACGCAGAAAATACGCGAATACATTCTTGCAACGTCGCGAATAGCACGGCTGGATTCGAAGGCAGAATATCTCCGTAATGCTTTAGCAAAAGATTCGGCCATCAAAACGGACACTCTTACAAAATCGAACGTGCCCAAGCGAAAGCGCATTGGCCGCATGAACAAATCGGGTCGGCCAAAGCTGTTTGGTGGTTCGCTGGAAGAATATCTTGAAGTGTCCGGCGAAGAAATTCCATTAATTGTGCGAAGTTGTATAAGAGTTATCAATCTTTACGGTAAGCTTCTATTGTTTATGGGAACAATCAATGTACGGCTTGACGTTGTTGTGGATTAATATGTTCTTTTTTCGTCCGATTGCTTAGGATTGCATCACCAAGGCATATTCCGAGTTTCAGGATCTCAAGTAGAAATAAGTAACTTTAAAGAAGCCTTTGAACGTGGCGATGATCCACTAGCTGAAATGACCGATGCATCCGACATCAATTCTGTTGCGGGTGTTTTGAAACTCTATTTACGAGAACTACGCGAACCGCTTTTTCCTTTAATTTACTTCGATCACTTTGTTCAGCTGGCACGTAAGTAGTCGATAAACATTGTTTCGTCATTGCAGGATCTTTACAATGGTTTTCTTACGTGTGCTCTTTTCTTAGAACTCGAATCCAAGCACGATATCGTATCAGGTATACGCAAATTCTTCCAAAGTCTACCCAAGTCAGTTGTTGTGGTTGTTCGGTACCTCTTTGCCTTTTTGAACCAGTAAGTATCGAATGCTAGGCAGGGAGAGAAAACTATTGGAAATGCTTGAAAAATCTAAACTATGAACTAATTCAATGTCCCTGCTACCATAGCCTTTCCGAATATTCTGACGAAAATATGATGGATGCTTACAATCTGGCCATTTGCTTTGGCCCCACGTTGATGCCAGCGCCAGAAGATAAGGACCAAGTGCAGTACCAGAATCAAGTAAATGAGTTAATCAAGAACATCATCGTCCATCACGCAGAACTCTTCCCGAAAGATCTTGGCGGGATGCATTATGAAAAGTTTATCACTTCGGAAACCTTTGAAGACATGTTAGTAAAGTTTTTCATTTACCAAGTTCATCAACATCGTCTAATTGTTCTTCATTGTTGTGCGTATTTGCATGTATTGCAGTGATGTTGGTGACTCTCCGACAGAGCAAGTATCGGAAGATCCGGACTCAGAAGTGTATCCATCCGAGGATGAGTCGGACACGTTTGAAGCAATTGTTCAGTTCGATTTCAACGCACGATCCGACAGAGAATTATCGCTACGAAAGGGGGATACTGTGATACTGTACAATCAGGTCGGTACAATTTCTATAGTGTCTACCGAGTGTATTACGTATTTCTTTTTGAAATAACATAATTGTTTATATCTTTTCCTTGTGGCAGGTTTCCAACGATTGGTGGCGAGGTGCAGTAAACGGCAAAACTGGACTCATTCCGGATAAGTACATTTCGCTAAAAATCAAGTAAGTTAAAACCGCTGCTTTTATATAGCTACAGGTCATGTTCAATTTGTTTATCTATGAATTTTGTTCCATTTTTAGGGACGAAGATCGCGATAAAAGTGAACATTTGAAATCATCCAGTTCCGAAGAATCCGTCCGTAAGCGTCGTCCCAGTGGAAATATTTCACTCAACAGTCAGCTATCGATCTGTACACAAAACTCCAACACACTGTCTAACATAACGTGTGGAAGCGACTACACCGCTTCCACCATAAGCGCTGCAACGGCTTCGGCCAGCGGCCACAGTGCCGTTGTTGGCAGTGGAGCGACAGGAGGTGGCGGCGGTGGTGGTGCATCTAGCAGCAGCAGCATTGGAGCGTCCGGGGCCGCTGTAGGCTCAATGCAACCAGCATTGGCATCTCCGGGCCATCCGCAGTATCATACCATTCAGCACGCACAAGTGGCTTCTTCCGTTCACCACGCATCGGCAACGGCAACGTCACAGCAGTCACACACACAGCAGCAATCGGTAGCAATAGTAACGCACCAACCACCGTTGCCATCTGCGCATCATGCTCCTCCAGTGATTGGCGAGAAGTTGGGCAGTGAGCTGAAGGATGCAGACTTCATTCACTACGATAGTGTGGATCACTTGAAAGCATCACCGTACAATTACCACGACGAACCGCATTCTTTCGAAAACTCCTTCGAGTTTGTCGAAGATATGGCTCTCTTCACATACGAGGTACTGGAGACAACTGTGTAATGCTATCATTTGATATCTTTTCCTATATTTTCGACGCTTTATTTCAAGTTCATTACCGCCCATACCTTTGAATGTTTGTTCGATGCTCCTTGAATCGTAAAGCCGTCCTTGCTTGTTTTCGTTGTTTGTTTATCGCTTTATGTGTCATGCGTTGTTCTTGTGATGTGTTCAACAACGTCGTGGTGCGCATCCTGTTCAAAGCTCTGTCCCACAAGCAGCAACCCCACTTACTGAAAAGGTGGACCACGTCAAAGACTCTACTTATCGAAAGTACAGCAAATCATTGCCCCTGTATGGTAATATCGTTTTTCCACCATTGCCTTTGTGTGACAGACAGAATAGAACGTGGCGTGGTACATGTCCATGTTTAGCAAGTCTAATTTAAAAGTTTTTTTTTTTCGTTTATCAGCTTCTTGTGTGTTTGTGTAATGCTTTCCGCTACGATGAACGATCCACCATAGTACGAGTATTTTTCGTTATTCGTGTTGTGGATGGTGATTCGTATCACTTTTTGTTTTAATGCATTAGGCTAAGATTACACGATTATTATGAAGCTAGCGGAAGCAATTTTTTTCAGTTGTGCATGTGAATGCCAGTGTTTCTGTAGTAGATTTAGTTAAACTTCTTTTTGCTGTGCTACTTTACCTTGTTGCGAATGATTGGACTCGTGCTGTAGTCGTATTGTGTCGTAGATGCCTAATTGTCCTCATGCTGCAACGTTGTTTGTTCTTGGTGTTAGACTATTAGATCATCTCTGTCTCTTTTGCATCAAATTCAGACAGTAGTGTATGCGGGACAGGCTTTAGTTGTGTACAATAATCATCGAAACCATTTGAAAAAAAGCAACGAGAGTGTATAAACACACGAGAGTGGTGTAAAATGTGCTTCACTTGGAAGCGACTTAGATTTGAACTATAGAAGCTAGTTACACTAACATTAGTTAAGTTTGCGAACAAAGACAGACGATAAGAAAATACACGAACAGTGCCACAAGTGTTGACAACAATGTCAGTTAAAGAAACGACAATTCAATTCGATCCTTGTTGCTTGCAAAGAGGAAACCGTCTGTACCAACAAGCGAAGAACGAGGCAGCTTATTCCGAGAAATCATATTACATATGATGAATCACACTAGTTTTTAATGCCAATTAAAACATTTAGCCACATAAACAGCACAGTTGTAGTTAAGCTACGAAGAATAAACTTAAAAACACTCTCCTCGTGAATTAAATATTCAAACAGCAGCGATCAGCGATGTATCTTACCTTCTCTTTAACCATTAGCCGTGCTCGATACTACGGGGTATGTTGTTGTTTTCTTTGTTGTTTGAACCTGTTACTGCTTTTCTTATTATTTTCGCCGTGTGTGCTCCATTCCGTGTTTGCTGCGCCATGTTCTTTGCGAATCGTTTTTTGTAGTTTTCATACTAGATCATCGTGTAATGTCGACTGTGTTTCCCAGCCTTTTGAAAGAGCACGAGAGGTGAGCGTGTGTTTACATACCTAAAACTGTTAGCTATTTAGATTGGATGTTACTGATAAATGTTACCACAGTTTTGATGAATAACGGGATTGCTTTTTATCCATCACCACCACCACCGCTTATACTAACCATGTAGTGTATGGTAAAACTGATTTGGTTAACTGTAACTACGCCCTTACATACGTTGAATCAAACGCTTGATACAATTTTGAAACATAGAAATATTATTATTATTTTTTTTTATTCATAAAGGACGGCCAGGCCGTATTGCTACATAGAAACATTATTTAAGATATTAATTTCAAATAACAACCCCTTGGATAAGTATCCCGTTGAGGTGAATGTGCATGGCAGGAGAGTGAAAGCATTTTTAGCTTTAGCCAATCATATGCAATTACATCTATAACTTCAACTATTCTTACATTTATAAAATATGAAAGCTTCGTAGAAACGATACACCTTTCGACATTAAACGTAAAAGTCCCACAGCGCGTCGGACTCTCATATCTCACGCTTTTTATGCATTTTCATTACACGCTTCATTAACCCTCTTCACGCGCAGATATTGCTTAAATAAGATCATCACAAATCAACATGCTTATTCAGCGATTACTTCTTTACAAGATTTACTTCTGAAAGATTTACAAATGAATAATATTCTTTCTTTTTGTACGCTTTTCTAGACATCAAAACCATCGGAACCGATCTATGCAGAACCGACAAAAATTACGATGAACCGGGAAAAATCGCCAGCGGCCGACAGTGGTACAAGCAGCAACAGCAACGACGAGGAATCGGATAACGTAGAACTCCGTCCGCGGCTTGGCGGGATGGGTGATCCACCAGAGCACAGCAAATCAACGCTTGGATTGAACCGCCGTAGCGAATCGACACTCACGAGCACGAACAAAACGGTGGACGTAGACAGTGATGGACTTTCGGCCACCACCGACGACCAATCCGATCAAACCAGACCGATGCGCAAGTATCATTCGAAGAGCTTCAGTTTGTCCGAGAACAAGCTGTCTCTGGCTGCGGCTGGTGGATCGGCCACACTAAACGTGTTTCAGCAAAACCGTGACCTGTGGCAGAAGCGTGCCGCACAAAGCTCCTATCAGAATCTGACAACATCGCGCATCCTCAGTCGCAACCGAATTGCACCGGATTTGGTGATGGATCTGCCTCCATCAGCCATCAACAAGGAAACGGCGCATGCTTCGCGAGAATCGCTGGACACGGAACTGGAAGACATGACGTCGGCGGAGCGTTTTGCAGCACAAAACCAGTGCACGTTAAAGAAGAATGAACGATTTTCGAACGAATCACCCGTGTACGAGAATAATACGATGAAGAAGGAGGTTAAGCTGGATGCGAAAGGAGGTACAGCGACGGACAAACCGAAAGCAGAGGTAAAGCCACAAGAAATCAGTATTAAAAACTCTAGCGCAGTAGAAGTCCCTCAGAAAATCGAGGACTTTGTAGCGGGGGGAAGCACTAAAGAGGAAGAATCGAGAAGGATATCGGGTGCTGCCATCGCGGTGCCGGCTGTGTTGTCTTCCTCGCCGGCAGAAAGCAGCACTCCGAGCACAGTAACAGACGAAGAAGCGGAAGTCGTTTCAACCGTCAACGAGAGCGCTGGTTTGTTGACGGCAAGCTCTTCAGTCGCTGCCGGAAAGGAACTCAGCAAGAGTCCGATTCCTGTTCGCAACACGCAGAAATTTGTGTCCCAATTTGCAGATTTGCATTTAACTGGCGGTTGTTTGATCAAGTCAACGGAAGGCACTTCGGCGGCGACCGCTACTTCCATGGCACAGGAGCAGCAAGCAAAGAGCCTGAGCTCGTTTAAGCCGCAGGTAAAGGTCAAGCCTCAGATATTGAAAAAACCACAGGTGCTACCACCGCAAACGCCCGAAATGCAGCGCCGTAATGCGGACTAGAAGTGGCTGTTGTTCTCGCGCTCTAACACTTTCAACATGTAATAAATATGTGTGAGTGTAGCGACGAGAACTTGGGCCGGAGGGTATTGTTCGTGGAACGGCACAGGTTCCCGGATGAGATTTGATCATTGGTGCAAAGTTTACAATCTTCATACGCATAAAACAATAAATTGTAACATACTTTCGCACAACGGAGCAAACATGCATAAAATTGGGGTGTGTGGGTTTATGTGATTTGATGAGGGGTGTGTGGTGGAATTGAACAGGGCACGAGCATGGATGGAGGAAAACACCAATATTTCGAATATATACATTGATGAAAGCAAAGTTTTTAACGATTAAGAAGACTGGATCGGTACAATACTCGTAAACAAGTGAAAGTAAAACTTAAAGCGTAACGTTAGACACATTAGCTGAAAGTGGTAGAAAGGAAACACCATGACGGTAGACAGGAATGAACTGATCGAGTCGAGGCGTGCTGAACACGCCGCAGGGAAGCTGTCGTGGTGTCGTTTGGCGGAGTCAGTTCCATTTTCAAGATTCTTCCTTTCCCCGATATTGGACAACGAAATTACTCAACTTTTTTTTTGTTTAACCGGGACGCGTATTATTCGGCGAATTGCTGTTGCAAGGTTGTGTTTCTCTTCCGTGTTTTTTGAGTCGGACTGTGTTTTAATAGTTCCGGTAATTTGAATAATTCGACTCCTTTAGTAGTTCTTTAGCCTTGACACACACATTTTAATATCTCTGTAGCACCTCGCTCAAGCAGCAAAAAAAGCACCAGCTACCGCAAAAGGAATGAACAGAACGATGGAGGAGTGTGTGAAAAGCAACACACAAACCGTAACGAATACAAGGTACACGAAACGCGATATAACCAGTAGTGTGTAGTATGTAGCAGGTAGGCCCCAGAATGTTTCGATTTACAAATAACACACTTACCAGGTGCATGAAGGATTTGGCGGCAACACATAACAGGGAAGCTAGGTATAGTTGTAGGTGAATACGAAATAATAGCAGCTGCAACTCTCTTACTCGGACATTATATGACGACTGATGCAAGCACCCGATGTTACTTTGGTACATTTAACAATTTACGACTTTTTACTGTATACAATTATGTAAATTCCGTTACTCCCCGTTTTGGTTGAAACTAACCTCCCCCACCCTGTTTCCTCTCTCTACACTCCAGTTGCTTTCGTATCAGCGCAATTGCAGCAGACAGTAAACAAGCAGCAGTGTAATGTATGTCGTATTATATCCATACTGGCAAAACAAATGTGTAAAGTAATCATTCTAACGATTTTCATCATCCTGATCATGAGCATCCTTTAACATAACCTCCAGCAGAAACAATTTAATGCTATATCTGTCGTACTACAAACAAGCAGAATACACCGAATACACTCTGACCGTTACTATACTCCATCTATTATTGCAATACCATTTCTTAGTACACTCAATAGTTAAGACGCAGTAGGCGAAGGAGCTGCCACCAGCAGTCCAGCCCACAGCAGTAACCAATAGACGAGTATAAACAAATAATCTCTTGCTATCATCCAACCTATATTAATCCCCTCTGTATGTCGTGTAGAGCCCCAAAGAGGATTAGACTATTGCAAGGCAAACCAATGAAATATTTCCACATACCGTGTGAGCACAAACAGGTCATGTGCCGAACTCTCGATTACACTTTTGTTGCCATTAAGGAAATGTCTGCTAAAGTATGCCATGGAATGAGGTTCGTTCAGGGGTTTTTAGTTTTAGTGCGCTTTCATGGCTTTCAGCACGTGACGTGACGGTATCAGGGACTCGCGAGTCGATCACCATTACACCAAACGGTGAATGGCGCAAAAGATGTCATGTCCGCTGAGTGACCGTTTCGAATAAGTTCACCCAGTTTTTGCCACATTTCCAGTGAGTGCGTGTTGGTGCGAACGAGCGAATTCTAGTGGGAAGGGAGTAGTTTTGGTTAGTTCGCACAGAAGAAAGCAGTTAAACACAAGAGGCGAAGAAGGAACGCGAAGTATAAGGAATATACATACTTCTACAGATTAATATACATAATTGCGTGATGACGCATCCGCAGTATATACAGAATAAATGTGAAACTAATGTGAAACAGTAGCGAGTAGCGTGTGACGAGTTTGATTGGGATTCATTGGTAGCTGGTATCAGGTAAGTGTACCACAAACTATTACAAACTATAAATTTATTATGATATTCACTAGTCCGCAAATAATGGCTTAACAAAAAAGTATGCTTAAGTAGTTAATGGGAAGAGAAGGTATAGGGTGCTAGGAAGGATTGCGAAGAAAGGAAGGAAGGTTCACGAATACGAACAAGAAAGCGAGACAGAAAGACATTGTGTGCTGTTGAAGGCCGATAGAGCCCTGACCAAGGGGCCATGCGAGCCGTAGAGAGTGTGGCGGGGATGGAATATGTAGCGGAGGTCCATAGGTCCAAAGGCGAGGAGAAGGGACGTAAAGGGGGATAGAAGACAGGAGATGCGGGACATCAAGTTCATTTAACAGGAGCCCTACAATGATAGCTTCATTGCACGGATATGGAAATATCTTTCTTCCCTGGGCCCAAGAACATCGCACAGGGTAAGGGGGGGGGGGGGGAAATCCGGCTGATAACTGGTGAGGAAGCGCCGAACAGCTACAGCTAAATTTGGGTTCAACACTTTCCTCTCTTCCTTCCTCCCGTCGACTCTCAAATTGGAGTAGGCGACAGCGGCGCCGGTTTCAAACGGCAGGACCGGGGTACAAATTCTATCCGGAGGAGGAGGAGAGTTTAGGCTTAAAGATCACTCAACACTGCATTTATAGTATGACATTTCATTCATGTCATTAAAATGATCATTTCATGGCACTAGGGAACTATCAGATGACTCAAATGATGTCCTGGCGATCGCGTTTATAGGATAGGTTTCGCGGTGGAGAATCTATCTAACGTACATGCGTCATGAAGGATATTTTAGATCGTTTTTCTCACACATTGTAAGACTTCAAGTCTTTGCACTTGTCAACCAAACTATACAATGTATGTTTACGTACAGTTTTCACAGATTTTCTGAATTATTCTGCCATCGGATCAAAATGCAATTTTTTTTTATAAACGACGCAATGAATTCGATACTGTTTCGAGAGATTGTATGGCTTGATCTGCCTTTGTTGGATTCCCTGGCTTAGTTTTACCCGTGTACCTTGATAGTCAGTCCTGCGCACGGACTAGTCAGTCCTGCGCACGGACAGACGGTCTAGACGGAATTCCATGCTCGGTTCTGTCATCTAAAGACTGGCACCGCAATCCCTTCGGACAACGAACGACACCTTGGTTTTCGTAAAAAAATTGATCCGCTGCTCCCCTTTTTCGAAAATTGCTTCGTCGTCGCCAAATGTTACGTTCGTAAAGGTTCTTGATTTAGCAATAATTATCTCCTTGAGTCGATGGGAGGGAGTAGTAGTTGTTGCTATTAGTATAATCTGAAAAGCGGAAAGAAAAAGATTACATTAGTTTGTATAAATTTGTTGATTTTTGGATCTATAAATTTTGGGTTTTTATTGTGTTTTTGTGAAAGTAATGAGTCAATATTGTATCTGAATCGCAGAGGGTCTCAGCTCAGATAAACCTTTATAGTGAATTAAGATGTGTACAGAAGGGAGGGTTGATGAAGTTGAAGGAGATGTCTATGATTGAAGTTCGTGTTGCCGATTCTAAATCTAGAAAGAACCTTCTGGGTCTCGACTGCAGTCAATATCGTTCCATGGTTTAATGGAAGATTTGAATATACGAATAAATGTCTGATACCAGTGTTCTATCCAGGTCTCTGTGATGATAGCATTTGCTAGTTTTGTAAAAACTCTTCTTGATGAGGACGTGTTGTCCGAGATTGTGTTGTTTCTTCCTTGGTTAGCTAGGGTATCCGCTCCTTCATTTTCAGGAATGCCGACTTGGCCAGGGAGAGGCCATCAAATTAATTTATCTTAGTCCTATCTTTTAGTTTTCCATATAATTTTATCATATCGTTTAACTTCTTCACTAGTGATATAGGAATGGAATTCCTTGAGATATCTGCGGTAATCTACTCTCCGATATATATTCTTTATACTAGATTTATTCACAAATATCCACGAGCACATGCAGCAGGAATTATTTCGCGTCCGAGTAAAACCATTCACAACAAGTAACAAGACATGCCATTCAATAGTTTGTGGTTAATCGATTTCAAAATTCGTAACAAATTCGAAGAAAGATATTTCTTCTCTGCTGTAAAGTTGTTACACTTTAGTCTAGTCTTCTCATCCACACAACTATGTCGTGGATCATGGACAGTCGTTGCCCTAGAGAATATCACAAGTAAAAAAAAATTGCATTATTTTACCAGAATGGTAATCAGACGGTTTTTTGGCATGTTCGACACCGGGTGTTGAGTTTGAAGCCCGGATTGGAAGGACTGCGTTGTGTGGCTCAAGCCGTGTTCGTTGGAGGATTGTTTCTACGGAAAATTGACAGTCCCGTTCTCTTATATTGTATTTCTTTTTTTTCAAAATCCTTCTTCCATTCCTTCTCGACGTACTCGTTACGGTACATTGGACCCTTTCCTTTAGTTTCAGCGTCAATTTAATTTTTTTTCATTGCTTGGTTATAATTTTACCCCTAAAACATTTGTCTTGTCGTATTTTGTATTTTATGCCAGATTTGTTGTTGTTGTTCACTGTCTTCTTCTTGGCGTAACGACCTCTAAGGTCATGCCGGCCATCGAAAAGGCTTACTAGACCACGTAGTTGGTTAGTCAGACCTCACTACGGGGTGACGCGGTCCGGATGGGATTTGAACCCCGGTTCTGCCATTTGAAGACCGGCGCCGCTGTCACCTATACCACCGGGCCGCCCCCTGGTGTACACAGGGGGCGGGTGTCTTACCCCCTGGGGGTAAGACACAGTGTTGTTCACTGTGTCTTACATTGTTTTGTAACATTTTAGGTCTTATAAAATCATTGGTAAATATAAACATTAGGTGGAAGTGCTACTTCGACAGACACCGATCATTGAGCGGTGAATCGGTCCCCATCGGCAAGAATCGATTTGAATCGAATTCGAGAATCGAAGGAAAATTTACGGAAATCCCTTGGCGATCGATCCCCTTCCCTCCCCTGTTACGAGAATAGTCGGTTGCGTCGCTTGATGATCGCTGATTCTTCATTTGTTACCACATTTCTCTTAGATTGTATCGATGCTCCAGCTTTGCTCATGAATATCCCACTGTATGTTCCCGACCTTCGTAACCGTCCACAATTTATATTTCCATAAGTCACACTGCGGTGGGCCGTAAAGATCCCCTCCTTATTACCATTAAAATGATCCATACCTCGAAACATTATTATGATTTTACAAATTCCCAGTCTGGATCCCTTTAGAATAGATCAAGCTTTGATTAATATTGTCCAGATTAGATATAGGACACCTAGAATAACTATGGGGCAAACATATAAAACGCATGCAATGAAATGAAATGCAATAATTCTGAGGACTCCTTTGAGGACCTTTACCTGAAGTTTATTCAGCAATCAGCAATGATAGATAGTAAATACATATAGCAAAATGTCCGAAAGATTAGCAATACTCTTCGTATACTAACAGTTACATACAACTTATCCTAGATAGGACCAACAACTGTATTTAGTACTATTGGTTTTGTGTTACTTCCAGAGCTGAATTAATTTCAGTTTAAAGCAAAATTTGATTCTTAGTTTATCGTCAAATTTTTCTTAAACGATATGGTCGCCATAGCGGCTGACTGCTGTTTTAAGCCGGGTCATTTTAATGATTGGAATCATTGGGCAAATTAGAAGCAGTTAGCGAGTGTGTCATCAGTGTGCTGAAAGATTCTTCGATTCCAATGATAGTAGATTTTTGTTCGGTGTTAGCCGCATGGAACAACTACATGAAAATGAGCAGAACTGCTTCAAATGCAACGTACGAATATTGTTGTACCATTTGCGTACGTTCAAAGAAAGTTGCCGCTTTATTGTTTGCGAATGTACATTCATTTGTTTGTAATATTGGTTCACGTCCTCCCAGAATTGGAGACCGATGGGTTTTCCATACTACCAGAGAGCATGGCATAAGTTGTCCAATGGCATTTAGTCTTTTGTAAGGCCTCACTCGGTATATACGCTTGACTTGCTTCAACTTCGTGCTTACATTTCTGCAGTCTGCCTTGGTCAGTATGGTGTGTCAAATCGGCAAAATTGTTTGCGCATTTGCTCTGATCAATATACTTAGTGATCCGAGTTGCGTCACAGGAAACTCGCTGAAAGATGGATTCTTCCAGCAATTGTTCGAAAACTTGTTTCATTCGGAAAGTGACTCGGAACGGCAAACGAACGTCATTGCAAATCGTTCTGAAACCGACGATGCTCCAGTAATTTCTACAGAAACATCTGAAGAGGTAAAGGAGAAGGCTACGAACACAACAAATACCGAGCCCCAGATGGATAGGAGGAGTTCCATTGTCCAAAATGACTACAGAGAGTAGTGTTCTGTAAATGGGAGACTTATTGAGAGAATAAAAGTAAAATAATAAAGCGAAATGTCCGAAATGAAATTGTTAGTTTGTTTTGAGTCATCGTGTCATGTAGACCAACGCTGATGAGCGGGCAATACAGGGCAATGGTGTCGATGTGAACCACATATTTCGGTACAAATTGCTCGATTTGGTGATTGGGTGGTGTCCTTGCCATCTATTAGTCAGACGATGATTTCGTCGTCGAAAGTGGCACCCATTTGCTAATGATCGATACAAACAGGCAGCAAACATCACGTTCATCGGACACGTTCACCTACCCCCGAAAGGCTTAATCCATGTCGATGGACTGATATGATTTTCAGTTGCTTTTCAAGCATCGACGAAGATACATCACAAATTCTAGCGGCGCACAGTTAATACTTCACTAACCGAGATGAATCAAAGCAGGCTAACGTCATCGCTCTGGTTGTTGGCAGGAGTGTTGGTCGTCCTGTCAACGACTTTCCAGCCCGTAACGAGTGAAACCGAAACTAGTGGTGGATTTTTCGCTCAACTGTGGGATTCCATTTTTGGTCCGAAACATCCGTCGACGGCCAATTCTACCCACGCCGTGAAGAATGAAACGAATGATTCTGCTTTTGCTCACAACTTGAGCACCACCACAACAGTGTCCATTACTACTGCGTCAGTATCTACAGTGTCCGGTGAAAGTGAGAAAGACGTGAACATAACAACATCAACTGATGTTACTTCACCGTCATCATCGAGCTCAGAGACAACCACCGAAAGCAACGCATCACTCAAGACGGATTCGTCTACCACCAGCAGCAGCACTGGTAAACCAAATTCTACCGATCCAACAACCGTAAAGGAGCTAGAAGCATCAACAACAGAGAGTAATGGCGTGACGACTACCACTAGTGCCTCTGGAATAACCGGTACCAGTACAACGGAAGTGAATAGCAGCAATGTAACCGCCTCTATCGGAAGTAACAGTACGGAGAACACAACGGAATCGGAACGTACTTCCACGACGACTTCTTCCACGCAGTCTAAGACGACAGCTTAGTCTCAAAGGAAAATAAAACATCTAACAGAAGGTTAAGGTGAAAAAGTATGGCCAAACGTTTCTATCTACTGTGCACGCGTTGTTCGATTAAGGAGAATTGGTCAGATATGAATTTGTAAATAAATGTAAAGGGGAAAATAAACAATGAAGATAGTTAAAAATGAGGCTGTGAATACTAATTCCTTTAGCATTTCTAAACTATCTCCCTGTTGTCCAGAAAAAGAGGCGAATTTTTCGAGAACGTTCTAATGTATATTGTATTTTTTTTTTAATTTTTTGTTATTGCGAATGAAATGTAATCACCTTACTAATTGAATGGCTATCATCACACTTAAAGTAATTTAAACTTAAATAGGTCAACACATTTTCATTTTTTTTCCACAAAATCAGGATTTGTTATGTTTCTACATGGTTGAACAATGGTGAATAAACAACTAGAAACGCAAATCCGAAGGCCTAAAAAATTTGTTTAACAATTTTTTATAATAGTAGATCCAGTTTTGGCAAACAAGTGATGGTTGATGATTCATTATACAAAAATATATTTTCACACCTTCCCCAATAATCACGTCACAAACACGCGGAGAATGTCGGATTTTCACAACGCATACACAAAACCGACATCTATATTTGTTATCTTGATATAACCATATTCTTCTATCGGGTGGCGGCCCGGTGATATAGATTACAGCGGCGCCAGTCTTTATACGGCAGGACCCCGTAGTTAGGACTGACTATCCAACTTCATGGTATCGGCAAGTCTAGTGAGCCATCTGATGGCCGTCGTGACCTGGAAGGTCATTGAGCCAAAAAGAAGAAGAGCCACATTCTTGTGAATACGTTATTTATAACAGATTTACACTTTACACACTAAAAATTGAATAGGAAATAAAGAAAAGACCATAAAGACACTTAGATTTGGCCAACTGCGACTTTGTCTTAATTATAACCTACATTATGTCATTGGTGAAAATAAAATGGTCACGTTTTTTAGATGACGGTTGATTTGAGCTATGAAAAGTGATATAATATGAACTGATTATCGATCCAAGGAATAGGAAGCAGGATGTAAATGATGTAAAGCAATACCAGAACCCAGAATATACCCAGCATAATACTTTACACTAGGACTTTTTATCGTGATAATTTGTCGTTCATGATCAGATGTTGAAGTCTGGCCATCCTCTAAATCGTCCAAAAATGTAAGCTTCCATAACATCGTTTTAAATAAAACTAACAAAACAAGCCGTCAAAATCTTAGTCAAAATTGAAATGAAATATTTTTGTTCATTCCTCCGTTGAGTGGAATTCCCAGCATGTTTCATCTTGATATTATTTGGTACTTTTTTCTCCTTCTCCTTCCTTCTCTATTGACATAAAGATTAGCTTAATTTGCTTGTTCATAACACAAAGCGAAAATTTAATCTTTATGAGTGCTTTACCTCTTAAGCTACATTAAAAAAAAACTGCACTATTGCACGTCGCTGAGCAGGGATGCCCGAAAGACGGGTCTCAGTCAGCTCATTGCTTGTGATGGGAATCCTCCGAATATAGGCACCATTGCTACAACGTATCCGTGCCTTTGGAGCAGCTCGCATACCAACACGACCAACAGTTTGCGGCTAATAATGGTCGACAGACTTCCGGACACCAAAGTGGCTATGGAGTCACCTTCCACTGATTGGCGATGAAGTTTCTTCTGATGGAGAAACGTCACCAGCTACAGACACCAACGATCGATGGTGTACTTGTTGGTGCACAACAAGGTGCAGCACGGACTGCTGCCGCGATTGGATAAATCGTGCTCTCTCAGCCTGTTCATTTTGTTCCAAGGTAGCGACTCCAGACAGCACAAGTTTGCCCTGTGCTCTCTATGGTATCTAGTTCTTGGAGCATACTGATGCAGACTATAGACTTCATCGTCCGAAACCACAACCCTAACTTCCCATCCCTTCTCTAACCTATTTTAAGTCACATAAGTATACAGGGTTTCGATCCATACTATCGAATTGTACCATCACTTAAGGGAATATTTTATTTTTGAAAACTGCAAGTCCATTGAGGATCTTTACATAGAACAAGTTACATAGAGGAATTACTCTGTGGAATTATGCATTTACTGTGGGGAAATTGTCGTCGCGACTGTGGAATTTTGCAATCAATTATGGTTAAAAGAAGCAGTAATTAGATCTAATTTTGCTTTTATTTTTTACCTTACGCCTGTTCAAATTTCTGATACTGCGTGCTGATGTAAACAAGCTATTGAAGACAATTTTTCATTTTCAAGGTTTAACAGAAGAGAAGGAAAAGATCTTCAGAAATGCCACTATGTGTTTGCAATCATTCCCTAATTTCATGTGAAATTCCACAATATGAAAATTCCACTGAGTCATTCAAAAGTTCCATTATATGCATCGAAACCCTGTAAATAAGAGTATTCCTTGCCTACCTTTGCTCGCAAACTACATTATCCGCATTGTTGGAAACAACTGAAAATGAAAATGATGAATGGTTTATTTATTTATTTATAATTAATTATCCTATAATCATATTGATAAGGCATTCGCTCCTTATTCCTTGCCTTATCCCGGGCATACTCGGTTAATATGATGAATGGTGTTGAAATATAAATTGATATTCTTTGTAAAACTTGTCGGTCGTTCCCTAAATGTACCCTAAGAGCAAATGTAAAATTTTAAAACATTTTTAGGATTATTTTCTACTAGCAACCACCACCAGAACAAACGTTTCCATCTTCTTCAGTGATCAACTCAACTCGATGTTAAGTTTTTATTCAGGTAAGAAGTTGATGCAGTTATTTTCGTAGTGATCGCTGAGCAGAAGTGAGAGTGAGTTAGTCACAGGCGGGAAGTTCACTGTGGAACAAAAGCTCCCTGCAAAGCTCACAACAATGAAATTTATACTTTGAAAATTGAAAATGCATACTTTAACAACATCGTTAAACAATGAAAAAACTATACAAAGCAAGAATGTGAAGAATAACTGAATGAAATCATAAAAGTACTACGGAAACTTACAATCTCGCAGGGAACAGTTGCTAAAAGAACAGTTCAACATAGTAGCAATGTCAACCAATCTCTTCCCTAAGTTGCCTGGGACGCTCTTTTTCGATAACTTTTACCATAGTTCTAATTATTTTTCGTCGAACCATCGGACTTTCTTATCTAATACCGCTGATGCTAATGTTTTTTTTCTCAAGAATGCCTAAAATACTATGTAAACGAAGGTAACTTTAGTTGTATGTGCGAAGTGATATTGTGTATTATGTATTATATTATGATATTGTGTATTGTGAGTTCATGATACTTGCCTCTATTTTAATCGATGCGAAGATAGCGCAAGGACAAGAATAGACTTCGAATTTCTTTAACATGCATTTCCACCATAAAAGAAAGTTATACCAATGTTCCAAAAATTACAGTTCACGTACATTTTACTTTATTGTAACTTAGCGTACCATTTTCTACCCTTCTCCTCCTCAATTCACGCTTCCACTCAAAATCCATCCATTCTTGTTCCACAAGTGCGTGCTTCCTCTTGCGCGGAAATGTGTCCTGACGCTGGGCTGCACAGGTTAGTGCAGGTAAGCCATCTTACCATCTGCTTCTCCCTCACTACCCATCCCTACCCTGCTTCACACACACGCACACACGCATACGCACACTATAATAGTTTCCTTTTTACATTCCTGCCTGGGTTGTGTATACAAAATTTGATACGATAAAAATAGTCTGTTTCTTATTGATCCGCGATCCCTTCCTTACTCTTGCCACCTACAGCTTTCTCTAGTGCGAAGGATGTGTTTTGCGTTCCCGGGATAGTGCACAGGGAGGGAAGAGCCATCCGCTCTTCCTTTTCTTTCCTAAATTACGCCTAATAATATGTATGCATGTGTTGCTATTAATGAATTTCCAGCTTCCTTCATTCATCCGCTTTTCGTAGATAGAACATTAATATCTGCCGATCTTTCGATCATTTTTTACGCTCGCTTTTGTTTTTCTGATTTTTGTTTTTGGTGTACGTACCTTGGTAGAGAAAATAGGGACGAAACAACTACGGACGCGTTCCAATACACATCGTCGGTACGTTTTCGCTCCCGCGCCACTAACCTAGGGCTCGCTGTTACTAATTTTCAACCATCTTGCTTTTCTTTCTGCTACCAAGTGTTGCTAAGCACCTTCCGCTACGTAACAACAATTCCACGATTGCATGGCCCACTGTGATGTGGTGGGAAAGTTATCGTTGAGTTTCACTTTTCCGTAGCATTCGCTATCACATTGGCATCGTCAACGCACACCGTCCGTCACACCACGTGCAGCAACAGGACGAACCGACCGATGGTTCCTCTGCTAGGAACAAAGCAAAAGGAGCCAGAATTTTCACTTCCATACACCCGACCTGCCTAATTGGCGACGGCTTACCCCAGGTGGGGAATGCAGCATAGAAGAGCATTTTTGCAAAGAATGAAGTATAGAGGGAAGAAGCTTCCTGTACCAGGCCATCGTGAAATGGCACATATTTTCATATTACATAAAACCGTCTACAAAGATTACATTATTAAGCAGCGACTCAAGACAACGCGGAGTGCAATGGGGAACACACACACACACACGCGAAGAAGCAATAGCAATGAATCGAATCGATGTTGCCTACGCGAACAACAGCAACGCAAAAAGAATGAAAGATAAACAAACACTAAAACCCTTCATCCCTTATCCATCTGTGTCTTGTGCCCTCAGTACGCTTAAAGAAGGGTTCCATGCCGTCCATTCTATCCTTGCATACCATTACTACCAAACCGAATAACCTTTTTTCTGTTGCTGTCACGGATGTATAGTTCCCGTTCATGTGCAATAATAATTACTCGTGAGGCCTGTTCTGTTCCTAAATTCTTACAGCCGGCATTTCGGAACCACTTTTTTAACTATTAAATTGATCCGTTTCTGTTCCGAATTTCTGTTTTTATGCATATGTGTGTGTGTGTGTGTCTGCATGTGAGAGAGAAATGGAATTGGTATGTTTCTTTGTTTGTTTGTTCCTTTCTAATGAAATGTTAAATTTTCTACCCAGCCTTTTCTGGTGCACTTGCAGTCTCATTCCCATTGTGTTTGGTAAAATATTTTGTAAAAATTTGAGAACCTTCCGCCTTGTGTAGCGCTTCTTCCTTGTGTAGCACTTCGTTTCCTCATCCTGTCCTAACTCTGGTGGTGGCATTTTAGAACCTTTACCAATACGCTTCCCCTACCGTCCTACCACACACGATATGGTGGTTGTGTGATGGCTGGTAGTGGAATGCGCACAGAAAATATTTATATATGTATACACACTATACCACATTTGCCATTGAGGTGAAAAATTGGAGGTTTCGATAGAGGGGGAGGAAGGGGACAACGGGTGTTTATATATGTGTGTTTGTGTGTCTTGTTTGTTTGTTGTTTCATCTTTCGTTCATGTTTTGTTGTGTTGCTATTGCCGCATTCCTTCTACTACACGTCGCCCATACACATATACATAATGGTGTGTGTGTGTGTGTGTTGTTAGTTTTACTAATAATTATTATCTGTTACATGTAATATTTAATTTCGCTTCCCTAGTTTTTTTTCGCTTTTCTGTACGCGCTGCTTCCTTTAGTGCTTTTATCCGCCGTAGAGGCATCCATTGGGATGCCTTCGATTAGCTTACATACACTCACACACATACAGTCACACAAAACTAGAGCATTTACAGTTCTCATCTTCACACGTAAACTACTATTTATTCGCCTCCCGGAAGCTGTCCGGGACATCCATTAGCTTCCTCAAATGCCCAACAACTATACGCATGCTGCTACTTTCTACAACACACCTTCCTCATGTCCTCCTCAGTCATTCACTATTGCCCACGCAGCTGCTGCTCCCCTTTTGTACAGAGTACATGTCCTGTCCTACTACACTGGTGGCGCTATTGTAGCATTCCAGCGAGATGACTACACCGCACCACGTGTTAAAATGTGCCAAAAATTTGCAAACTAAAAATTAAAACCAAAAAAAAAAGAAGAAAATTGGAGCCTAATAAAACAGGGAGCAACATCAGCAGCAAGAAGCATGGGCAATATGTTCCCAATCGGATCTGAACAAAGGGTTCGGACCGATCGAGCGCACTCTAATAATTGCTACCGATCATTACGGGCTGCGGTGAGAGCAGAAGCTACATTTTCTTCACACAGCACCAGCTAACACGGGGGTATACAGGGATTGAGGGGTTGAAACAGCCTAACTTTTCGCACCATTCGCAACTATCTGTGTGTCTGCCTTCCCTCTTCCTAAATCCCTAAGCTTCGTGTGTGTTTGTTGTTTTGCATATGTCTGTATGTGGGTTCCTTTCGGCGGTTTCCTTCTTCCCTTGTCGCTTACGTGTGTGTGTGTATTTTGATGTTTTTTTTTCTTTTATTAATTATTATTATTATTAATTAGGTTAAAAATTAGACTTAATGCCAGTTCTATAATAATGTACAACAACAGTAACTTTTCTTCTGACGCTTTTCGGAGGTCATATTCATCTCCCGGACGACGGTAGCGAAGACTTCGTTCACGTTGATGCGATCCTTCGCGGATGCTTCGATGAACGGACAATCCCACTGCTCCGCAAGGGCGTTACCTACGGTGAGAAGAAACGGAACGGAAAACATTAGTTACTGTGCAATATGATCTGCGTCTTTATCACCTTGCAAGGAATTCAAATTCGGATTCCTGTGACCAATATAGTATGATCCTCCGCACAATCGTGGAACATTGCTGCTTGTATACGATGCGTGCATTGTCGTATACAACCAGCAATCCTTGTGACTGTCTTTTGTTTCTCATCTATTAAATAGACATTCTAACCAATCAACCCCATAAACATGGCAGATACATACGAAGAAACAAAGGCTTTATTTTCCACTGATTTTATCCTCGGGAAGCTTCAATCCCCAGCCGTCAGAGCAAATGATAAAACATCCTAGACAAGATGAAAATTTGCGCGGTTGATGACGTTCGAGCGAAAAATATCTTTAACGCGGTAATTCGTCTATAGAGGCGAGGCACGTAACAGACTTCAGCATCGATCGACTGAATTTTCTAAGCAAATCTCTATTGCAGGATCTTACTTCATGATCGATTAATCTGTAAGGCTCAGAAAGATGAAGACAATGAAAACGCCGTACAAAGTTGCTTTTAAGATGCAAACGCAAGAACAACAAATGATAAGATGGAGATAATTCACCGTAAAATTTTCTGTACGTCATTTAGAAACCAGTTTGTGCATAGTTCAAAACAGTGCAAATTAACCTTCGATTTATGATTAATTTGCCCCACAGAAAGTCCTTAAGCGTGTTCATTGCACCTCCCTTTTTAAGACCCGACAATTTCGTGCCTGTAGCGTGTTTTGCATTATTCACACATGGAAAAGATGCTCTCAGTGTGGCCACATCTTGTGCGCGCACAACGTTTTTGTTTACGTTAAAAGTCGTGGAAAAATCGCACGAAGAAGAAGGTTGTACGCGCAAACATCATAATACTATGCAACAATTTATCTTAACCGAATGTGGCCACCAATTGTGGTGTTTAAAAAAGCTTCATACAGAAAAAAATGTGAGAGCAGTGGCGGGATAAAAGGAATTATTTATAGCCCAACAACACATCAACCAGCACTCATCACGCAATCCTACTATTATAATTGAAACAACACACACACACACACACACACACACACACACACACACACACACACACACACACACACACACACACACACACACACACACACACACAACACAGTATGATGGAGGCTGCCGGTTGGTGCTGCTTTCTCACTTCCGTACTGTACAAAAATGTTGGGATCGATGAAATAAATAAAGCGAAGTGAGAGAGAGAGAGGGAGAGAGGGATGGGCCATTCTGCCAGCAAAGTGCATAGGCAATAGACAAAAAGGAACAAACCTTTGTCTGTTTCCCTTTACTAACACCCAGCAGCCAAGTCTCGAGACACGAGCCCCAGTGACCAAGGGCACACTAAGCAAGAGACCGGCATCGATAGCATTATCCAATCCATGGATTCGTGCGTGTGGTCAAGGTAGGTCGGGTTGGTGATGAGTTATTGTGGCCGAGGAAGGTAACTGCTTTATATTTGATGCCATTTTTCTTAAGTGCATGGTGCAGATTGACTCAGCACAGTGCTAAATTTAGCTGCCATTTCATTGCTTGACTCGTACAGGCAGGCAGGCAGGCAGGCAGCCAGCCGGGCAGACATCGAAAAAGGAAAAACGAACACACTTTTCCATGGCAGTAACAACAATACCACTTAGTACAACTGTTTCCGACGATGTGTCGGATTTTTACTTACAGCTACCTAATGGTAGTGTTCGTTCAATGGCTTTACACGTGTAGCGTGTCGTTAGTAGAGGACTTAATTGTATTAATTTCCTTCAAATGTACGAGTCACAACTTAACCAGATGCATACGATCTCGATTTGCATATGATAGAAACGTTATTTATCTCCCTACGAAAACCCTAAGGGAACGCTATGGCGCATAAAATACTGTTTTGCGCGACTACGGTCTGATGACGACGTGTGTAAAGTGCTCGTAATGGAGAACAACCGAAACCGGTCGGATTTAAACATTTTGAAGGCTATAGCTAACCATAACCCCCCCCCCCCCTCTTCTGCATGCTAACTCCCACGTATGTGTCTTCGTAAGAGGATTTTAGGGTTTCTTTTGATTACAAACTTGTCCCATACACCGCTGATGAACGAGAACGCAAGGCTAGAACGGTGCGACAAATAAGCTGATAAAACTCACCTTCGGCCGTGGACACTTCTCTTTGGCAATCTAAATCTAGCTTATTGGCGACTAGGAGGATTGGTGCTGGCTGACTACCTTTCACACGACTGATCACATTTCTCATACTTGCGATATCCTGCAAAGGAAAGGAAACCATTAGTACGTTGTACGAAAATACAATATGTCGAAGGTGTTGAAGTAGTATCTTTAGGTTTTACGTCATTCTTGCAAACACATTGCAATGGTCTGCAAGGCAAATGCAAATGTTAGCAAGCACAGGATAATAGATGAATGTAAAACATTATAACAAAACCAAATCAGCATAATTCGTTTTATGCTCATAAAATTATGCTGCAAATTATACACCTCGATGGATGTTTGTGGGCTGTGATTGTTTTCTTGCTGCTTGCTAGTCATCGTCTGGGGTTGGGGCTTGGGTGACAATCATCCAAACCATGTACAAAACAAATGAGGCAACATTGAGAGCAAATATAGCAGAAAACAAACGATTGATGACCAGACGGTGGCGTCCTTAATACAGATAGAAAAAAAAAACCCCCCCATACACATAACAGTCATGTTTATGCATAGGGTTGAAGTATACCGGCTTCAGCTACCAAGCAAGTGAAAGAATGATGATGCACAATAAGTGCTCCGGAAAGCATTCACCTTCCCCCACCACACCACAAGGGAGATCAGAAGTCTGTGGTCGTGCTTTAACGGTGGCAATGGATCGGAAATAGGAAAAAGCATACCACCGAAATACATGGCAACGTTTTACATATCTTTTAAAGGGAATTTGCATCGCTTTTTCTTCCACGATCAGTCTAGATACTGCAGAGAGCAGCACATCATGCATATAAGCACAGGATCTGGGCATAGTAGTACATCGATGACGCCGGTGTTTATTCAACGTTATCGTAGACGTAGGGAGCGAGCGAGAGAGTTGGGCACGTTGGGCTATACTGTACCTACCTGAAATGTCTGGTGGTTTGTTAGGGAATACATAACGATAAAGCCATGACCGTTTTTGATGTACAAGTCTCGCATCGAGGCAAACTGTTCGGTGCCTGCCGTGTCCAGAATTTCCAGCACACAAGGAGAATTGTCCACCTGCAAACAAAAAAAAAAAGGAAAATACAATTATTACAAACATGGTTAGATCGATTTTTACCCATATATTGCTATGCGTTCGTATGCTACAATTGACCCTAAGTAATCCTGCCTAACTAGCTGTTAGTCACTCAATATGGACACAGGCAAATGTGGCAACCCGCAAGCCCTGTTTCCCGGAATTGTATTTTTTTAAAAGACACATACACATGTGCAAAAGTTCAAAAGAAATTGGCAGCCAATAAAGGCATAATGCTTTCACTCGTATCGAATTTCCAACTCCCCTCTTGAAGCAGTGCGTATCGTAGAAAAGATGTAATGTAAACAGTGGCTTGAAACATAGAAAATCCAAACAGTCAAGGGAAGGTAAGAAGGAAGAACCTTTCAGCCACTGTTTTCGATCCGATATAGAAGAAAAACATGAACCTGGAGGAACTTTAATCTACGTTTGACGTATGGATTAGAGAAAAATGCGCACCCAAGACAAAATAAAAACAAGTTACTCAGCAAGAAGGTAGAGCAAATTCTGCAAAAATACTTGAACTTTGCACCTGCAGTACCTTTTCACCTTGGGTTCTAATATGCAGGTGCAAAAAGCTGACAACGAGGCACACACGTGACAAAGCTCAATTTTGCATTCCGGATTCATCTCTCCAGAGGGACTTGTGTGCACTTCAAAATGCATGATGACCTGCTGCTGTGCTGAACAATTTGGCGACATTTCAGGGGAGCACTTCGAGTTGCCCCTATTAGACCACAAGATACAGCTCAATACTAGATGTACAGTACTGGACAAAATAAATCATACGCGCAAAGTAAAAATGCTCTTTGAGGAGTATAACTATGATTTATTCGGAAGAATTATAGTATTTCACATAGAGTTTTAAGTATTGCAGAGAAAAATATTTAAAATAGCTTTATATGCATACAAAAAGTTGTTATTGCCAACAGCTGGTTTTTACCGTTTGGTTTGCTTACAAAATAAATCATACACTTAAAAAACTTTTTTTCTTGCCATGATAATTGACAAACGTTCAGGCAGCACTGTAAAACTAGCAACCCTGTGGCTTATTTGACAGCTCTTTTACTGGAAAGCTAGTGGTTCGTAATATTGCGTTACATATGAAATGTGTAAAATGTCAGGAAAACAAATTTCGCTCGATGTGAGAAATCTGGTTATAAGCGATCGCAAAAAAAAGAAACTGCTTTCCGGAAAATTGCTGAAAAGTATTCGATTTCTATTGGAGCTGTGCAGCATATATGGGAAAAAACACGAATCCTTTGGAATTGTGCACCACTTATCTGGACAAGAACGTGTCATCGCGTAACGACCCGTGGTGATGATGCGAGAATAATTCGGATGGCGAAGCAAAACCCTAGGTTGTCTTCCAGGGAAATTAAGGAAACGATGAATCTGAATGTCGATCGCCGTACCATACGCCTGCGCCTCAACGAGAGTGATTTGAACAGTTGTTTGGCATCGAAGCGCCCTTTCATAAGCATGCAAAACAAACGGAAGGGACTGGAATTTGCCAAAAAGTTCGCCGGCAGGTATGACCGCAGATTGAAAATGTGGAGATTTCACTATTGAAAACTGGCCTAGAAACAAAGACAACGACCCCACATACATACGGCCAAAAAACCAACTGCGTTCTTCAAATCTAACCGAATTAAGATGCTCGAATGGCCACCCCAATCTCCCGACTTGAATTGGACAGAGAATTTGTGGTGTTATTTGGACGATAAAGTGGACAAAACATCGATCTCCAACCAAGACCATTATTTTAATGTTTTGAAAACAGCGTGGGAGAAAATTGATCCAGAATATCTACGGAATCTCGTTAAAGTATGCCTCATCAATTGGAAGCGGTACTGAAGGAAAAGGGTGGTCATACCAAATAGGAAGGGTTCAAAAATAAAAGGAGATATTTGATATAAGCATCTGGTGTATGATTTATTTTGTCCATGCCGATCCTCATCCTATCCTGAAAGATGGCATATATCTAGGAAGTCATGCGTAATTCTAATAACATCACTTCTACAACATTATTGCCTGATAATAGGGCAACAACTTTCCTCAAGATAGCATTGTTGTAACTATTACATTGAAGGAAATATTGAGCTTGTAGAAAGAATAGTTCAAGCGTATGAATTATTTTGTCCAGTACTGTAGGTGGAACGTTCGAGCAAGCAACAAGCATATGCGGCCAAGTGGACCAATAAATGTCCACTTTTTCGCAGGACTTTTTGCTGGCCTCGAGAGACTGTGTGTGATACGTACGTTAAGCTTAAATTAAAGACCGAAAGAACGATTCAACCTGATATTGCTTGGGCAAGATAATTCCAAATCTGTTAACGTTGTTAGGGCAACAAACAATGCAAATGCCTTTGTCACGAGCTAGATTATCTTATCGTGTAGTAAAAAAAAGCCTTTAATACTAACTTATTCTCCTTACTTAAACGGAATTTGTTGTGGTACAGGGTTACTGACAACAATGCAACTAATTGTGTATTAATAATTGCTCAATGCTGTGGTGGTTTTTGTTCTCTTTTCTTCGATTATACACTATCGTTATCAATGTGCCATAAACCCTTCTTGCAGCTATAAATAATGCAAGTGTCCTAATCATTTAGCTAGACATTGAACAAGAATCTCTGCAGCAGAGCGCCATCATTGCATTAAAAATGGATGTTTTTGTAACAATTGCAACCATACTGGCCTCAGTACATTGCCCTTGGAGAGTAAGTATTTGAAAATGGTAATTTCCATTCCTTCCGTTATGATTGTTTGCATTCTTATTTGTATTCGTAGCATTAAAGCTGTTGCCAGCAGGAAACCCAAAACCATGCGACACAATCCCATTGGACTTCCGGCGAGTCAAATGAACGCATTCTAGGCGGGCACGAGATCGAAATCGCAGACATCCCGTGTTTCAAGATTCGGTACAATCGTTGTCCGGTGTTCATCTTTGCGGTCACAGCGGGACAATGTGCGAGCTCATCTAAAGCACCGAATGTGACGGTGAGAGTTGGTAGCACTTATCACGATCGGGAAGGACAACTCATCAGCGTTGCAGAATCCATCCGACATCCACTGTACGATGTGTGGCCACATTCGATTACGACTTTGCGCTACTCAAGATGGAACAGCGCTTGACACATTCGAAGCCCTGTCCAACTTCCTGCGAAAGATGGGATTTTTCAGGATGGCACAATGTGCATGGTTAGTGGACAGAGGTGACACACTAAACCCGGCTGCGAGCGGCTGATGTAGTAGCGCTAGTTAATGATGCTCTTTGCCAGACAGCTTACCTATCGTTTGGCACAATTACGGCGCGAATGTTGTGCGTGGACTGTCACACGGGAGGGCGTGATGCTTACGAAAACACATTGATTGGAATTGTTTCTTTGCGGAAAAGGATGTGCGGAGGACGGTCAGTTACCAGGTGTGTACGGACGAGTCGCATCGGTTCGCACGTGGATTAAGGAAGTCAGTGATGGGTAATGTACAGGCGTTCTAGCTCAGAATTTAATGCAATGTAAAACTTAAAGCTTAATGGAAAAAATAATACAATACTTCCAGCATTTTTGATTCCAAATTCCACAACTCTTGACGATCATATTGGTTCATATTGGTCCTGTTGAATCGATACTGCTGATGATGTTTATTATTGTACAAAAATCTCCCCTTTTCGGACTATACCCACGCGATAGACCGATGAAGTCACGAAATTATTCGACGGAAGAAGATGTTTCAGACCCGGCCTGGTGTGAATACATTTCAAAGACAACAGGTTCACCAGATGCACGTGGGTGCACACGGAGACGTTACGATCGGTGGTTAGTCCTCACACACTTCAACTCGCCTTCTCACGCAATCCATTTTAATTCGGAAACAAAAAGTGTTATTTTTGGGTTAAGGCTACCATCCCAAGGTCAGTAGCAAGCAGTTGCGTTTGTCATGCCCAACTATAGCGGAAACTATAGAAAGATTCCTATTCCCAAGATGGTATTTGGCGACATCTACGCATTGCTGCGTGGATTTACCACCGACCGAGGGCATGGCATCATGTGACGCATTTGGAGTAGATGATTATGTTGGATGCTCTGCTATCAGTTGCACAACACGCATCATCCCCATTAGCTGCGCTGTTCGTTTAATTACAGCTTTAACGTCCGTTGGTTGTCGGTGCGTCGCACAGTAACTCCTCTATAATAACGATGGTTTCACGCGAAAGAGACTACGAATTCGCCTCGCTACTGCCCGCCGTTAAGCATCAGACTATTTCGTTCTGACGAAATAACGGAAAACGTAACGCTACCAACGATAATTAATCTATGTTAATTGGCGCCAGATTGTACCTCAGTATATCAAGTGCTTGGGCTTGAGTTTCATAAACCGGAATAATGCTGTGATACGCAATATCGGGGGCAAATATGTGCCGGTCTTTCGCACACCAGACCCAGGTTTCGAATCCCATCCGGAACGTCGAGCAGGGGGTGGCCCTGCTTTGTAAAATCAAGTCACAAAGCGATGTTGAAGTTTTTGTAGGACTATTTTTAAATAATCATAATTTTGTCTTAGCGCGATGCTGCACACCTGCTCAATGCACTTTTAAGTGGTCAACCGATTCCGAGTCATTCCTGTTGTGGCCGTTTTTTTTTTTACATCAACCATTTGAACTGCTTCCGAGTGTTATTCTGTGTTAGTGCTCCTAAAGAGACCAGTGCTGACTCTAACTTTGTTACACACACACACACACACACACACACACACACACACACACACACACACACACACACACACACACACACACACACACACACACCCACACACACACATATGTTCCGTTCTGTGGCCGTCGTGATGTTAACGTTTTCTGTCAATTTCCAAAGCGGAAGTGACAAACCTTCATTGGAGGAGACGTGATCGTGTGTGAAATATTGAATACGACGACTTTTTTATCGCTTCTTCACAGACTCTAGGACTGACTGCTTCTCCTACGCCACTACTCCTTCTTTCTCCTTCGTCAGGAACCATTATTATTGATGGACATCTTCTGGTTATTTATTCCATTTTATTGGCATTTATGTATTCTCTGCCCGGTTGGCTAACCACCCTTCCTTCCGGTATTCGATCGTATCGGTGTCTCTCTCTTTGACAATTTAGCGTGTTGGTTGGATGGTCATGTACATTTTGCCCCATCGAAGTACTGGCATGGTTTGAGTTTGTTCCTTCGTGTTCGTGCTGCTTGATGGTTTGACATTAAGCACTTTTACACAAATAAAGATTTGACTTCGTTATTGCTAAGAACTTGAGGGAGAGTAGAGAACAAACAATTTGAGTTTTAAATACGGTAAATTTTTGTTTACCAACACAATACAAAATGAAACAACTTATTTTAAAAACCAAAGTTAGTACAAATAAGCAAAAGTGCAATACTACAAACATTTGTAAAGCTCGCATATGAAGCGTAACATGCTGTTTTGCTTCACTGGCAATTCAATTGGCAATGATTTGTTAACGCCAGTCACTTTCACATCACTATCGATGCGTGTCCAACAAACTAATGCCCTTGAAAACATCCCAACAATATTAACCTCACATCCGCTTATTGATTCACGAGATATGCGTGTGGTGGTGGTGGTGGTGGTTCTGTGCGGCATTTGTAAAATAGATCAAATGCGACGTAGGACGTTTAGAAAAGACGATCATTCACCGTTACAATGCTGAACTATGGGAAGTTTGATAAAGGCAACATTTAAAAAATCGGGGTTGTATGGAACAAAAACTGTTACAGAACAATGTGGGCGGTTGGTTGTCCGCAGGATGGATGTCACTCTACACCCAGTAGTGTGGCCTGGCCTAGTACATTAGCATTCAGCTGCAGAAAAGTATATTAAAAAAAACGTACAATTTAGTCTGCGTCACACAGAGACGAAGGTCGACAACTTGCCAGTGACAAGTGACAAAGAGCCAAAGATCGACAGCATGGTGCAGCAGTTTGTGCGTATGTATGTGCTGCTCCTTTTCGCGGACTCCTCGAAAGGAGGGAGGGAGTAAGGGGAGGATGGCATATTGGGATCGAATGGATGGAAACGAAGTTGATCTCTTCCTATCTCGCTTCTACCTCAAGTCCGGATGGAACGATCTCTAATGAACCGTGTGTACCGTAGCTAAGAGCTGTGCTGGTGACCATTCGCGACATCACCACACAACAAACAGCATCGCGAATAGAATTGTGTCGTGCACATATGTTAGCCACTGTCAACAAATCTGACCGCTCGAGCAACAGGCATCAACCGTCAACCAGATCTAGCACACACACACACACACACACACACACACACACACACACACACACACACACTGCTCGAACGCGGTTCATATTCCTCGGCCGAGCACGCTAGACTAGTTTATTTGCATTATGATCATATCGAAGCCAGAATTACTCATCAACCGGATATCTCCCATTAGCGCTAGTCCTTTGTGAAAGATAAAGATGATCCACATGAGGGGATGAAACATCGATGGAACAACCAGTCAACAACCTTCTTCGAGGGAGTGGGTTTCGAGTTACGCAATGCACCGAAATTGTCCCACTTTTTGCGGTAACAAACACAGCTTGAATAGGTCAATAAATAAAAGAAATTACAGCTTTCCACGAAATCATATATTAATCATTCGTAATTGTTCAGCGTTTGTTGTGCTTGTGTGTTGCTGATAACGCACAAAGCGTGTGATAAGCAACGTGTGCCATCATCAGCGCACGGTATATTCTGAGAATCTTTGATTAACATTCACTGAATCATAGATTTGAGTGCCAGATTTGGACACTCGATACAGTGACATTGCCATTGCGAAATTGCTAAATCCCAACACTTTCGACAAAAATTCCTGTCCCTAGCTTTAAGCGGTACAAACGCACCATGCGTACTTGCATCAAGCGAAAAGCAAACACGTGCACAGCTTTCTGGGCGGGAAAGAGAAGCAGCTTGAAGCTGCCACAGTTATAAAACATCCTGCTATATGAACCCATCTCGCTTAGCGCTAAGGCAAAAAAGCTGGTTCCAAAGCCTACCAACGACCGTGACATGACAGCATCGTTTGAACTCGTTCACACACACACACACACACACACACACACACACACACACACACACACACACACACACACACACACACACACACACACACACACACACACACACACACACACACACACACACACACACACACACACACACACACACACACACACACACACACACACACACACACAAACACACACACACACACACACACACACACACACACACACACACACACACACACACACAAACACACACACACACACACACACACACACACACACACACACACACACACACACACACACACACACACACACACACACACACACACACACACACACACACACACACACACACACACACACACACACACACACACACACACACACACACACACACACACACACACACACACACACACACACACACACACACACACACACACACACACACACACACACACACACACACACACACACACACACACACACACACACACACACACACACACACACACACACACACACACACACACACACACACACACACACACACACACACACACACACACACACACACACACACACACACACACACACACACACACACACACACACACACACACACACACACACACACACACACACACACACACACACACACACACACACACACACACACACACACACACACACACACACACACACACACACACACACACACACACACACACACACACACACACACACACACACACACACACACACACACACACACACACACACACACACACACACACACACACACACACACACACACACACACACACACACACACACACACACACACACACACACACACACACACACACACACACACACACACACACACACACACACACACACACACACACACACACACACACACACACACACACACACACACACACACACACACACACACACACACACACACACACACACACACACACACACACACACACACACACACACACACACACACACACACACACACACACACACACACACACACACACACACAAAGCACTAGCAAATTGCCTCGGGAGAGTCGAGTTGCAGCACCAGCAACACCTTCCTCTAAACTGGCCGCCCAACACCAACCTAGCCCGACCCGGGCCACCAAGGCATTAAACAACCGCAGTGCTGGAGGCGAAACTACTAATTTTGAACACCGATCACCACCAAACCGCCTTAACGTTCAATGCATTAGTGTACATCCAAGGGCACCAGACGACGACGACGACGACGACGACGACGGTGGCGGATATAAATACAGCGCAAAAAACAAAAAAAAAACAACCCAAATGGAGGCTCACCGGAAATGGAGATTTTTCCCATCGTCTTTTTCATCTTGAGCCTTGCCTGGCCTGGGTACATCACACCCCCAGACTGCCGTGCGACGATAGTTGAAGCTGAACGCAAACAGCAACAAACAAGCAATTGTAAAATGCGTTTTCTACTCTTGACGTGATTTTGACTGGAGTGTAATGGATGGTAAAATTTCTACTTAAGAAAAGAAATCTGCAAGGTAAAGTGACACTGCACGTTGAGAAGCTTTGGTAAAGTCCGGCACATTGCTACAATTTAAGCTTTTTTCCGCTTATTTATCCGTAGGTTTTGTTTTGCAATGTTTTGCAGAAATTCGAAATGTTGCAACGCAACAGCCGAGTGTTCGTAATAGGATGTAAGAATGTCCCAGAATGTGACACCAACCAGGCACAAGTACGGTACAGCCTCGGTGACCATATAGAATCAGATGATCAGTACGTAGTTGGCAGAGACACCTCAAAAACACGTCGATCTCCAGACTTACGGATTAGGGTATGGCATGCATGCAGAAATAGACATCCAAGTGAGACTATCATGAAAAGGATGGTCACTCCACTCTACGTGCTTACAAGATGTGTTTATATGGTGCAGAACTGTGCAATGCTAGCGATTCATTGCGTTACTTTTAGAAGAGGGTTCCACCATGTAAAACATTAATGTACAAATATGAAGAGGCAAATGTACAAATTTAGCTCATTTAGACTGTAAAGACTGTCAATCATAGTGATCGTGACCAATAATTTACTAATCGAAACCAAATCTCAGCCAAAAAAAAAGCTTCTCTCAGCCTTAGGCGGCTAAAGTTCTCTCATTTATAGGAACTGATCCTACAGCTTTGGGAACGACAGCCAGGTGAGTACTGGTCTTTAACACGCCCGGACCGGTAGTACATCCCACGACCAGCAGGTTGTTGTCAAGTCAAAAAGGCTATCCACTAACCTCTTGCTTTGCGAATTGCTCGCAGCTGGATAGAGTCTAGGTTTGTGATAAGGGAACGCGGTCCAATTGACAATTGCACTTCATACGACCTGCCTGTGAGTGGTAGTGCGGTGGAAACTGCTCTCACGCTTGGTGCCGTGGAGCAGACCACATAATAGGGTACGTTTGTGTTTCCAACCCAGCAACAGAAACCTCAACATGTTTCAAACACACCAACACAAACGCTGCAAGTGCTGCTGCTGCTGCTGGTGTGTCCGGTGTATGATTATGTGTGGTAATCGGTACTTTCATCCAGCTACAAACTTGATGCTGTTGTTGCTCTGGAATAGCATCTAAAATGGGACATAATTCCCTCCTACTGGCCTGCTTTAGCCCAGACTAGACTCACAAGTAAGCTGCAGCGAAAGTAGTGAGATAGTGCCGATATAAAGCGAGAATCTTAACAACAAAAACCACACCAAACCCATGTGTAAGTGTGCGTACACACACACACATAGGGAAATACGTGTTACATTAGGGAAAATTAGCAAAGCTTTGTTAATTTGTTCTTGTGAGACATGTAGAACTAACTCGCTGCATCTGTAACTGCAATATGACTTCTAATATTGATTTTCAAGGTTCATTTTTACATTTGTTGTGTTTAAATTTAACTAAAATAATGAACGGGTTGAGCAACCAGTAAAACAAACGATCTACAACGTAGTTTTTTTGTTTGTTCAGAAATACACAAAGTACTTCACAAAACTTTGCGTCTCGCTTTCTTCTTTTCCAATACTCGCTGCTTATAAAGGCCCCTGTTTGCCTGCTGGCATCAATGGTTCATGTTGAGCTAATCGTCTTCACTCTCGGCTACTATCGTCAGCTTTTTATCGGTGTTACCAACCACCAGCCAGCCCCGCGACACCACCACGCTCTGGAAGAAATTTTCACTACCATCGGCACAATGGAAATCCCTGCCCATGAAAATCAATTTCACTGATGGGTGATCATGGTGAAATGTATTCAAAAGCTGCACGGCTCGTTCGCCCGCTGTGCTCAGGTAGAGTGGTTGGATGGATGGATGGATGCAGGCAAAAGTTTAGCTTCGTTGATAACTACAACTACTTAATCACTGAGTTCATCACCCAAAGCAGTTTCAGCAGCAGCAGCAGCCGCAGCTTAATGAGTGATTTCATTTTCCGAAACCGTGGCTCTCGTCGAAGCCCTATGCTTTTGGAAGTTTTAACTGATGATGGATTCAATCACAATACGGATGCATGCTAACCATTCTGCTATCTTTTACAGTACGAATGATCTTTACTGCACCAGTCCCTGATAATGATCAGATATCTATGTGTCATAATATGTCAAATTTGAGGAAAAAAGTGCACGTGTAATGTGTTCTCTGACTTCCCACAACAACCAATATACCAAAAATGGGTTGCATTATAAAGTGGTGTGCAGCATACATATTTTTACCTCATATTATAAGCCACAACTACTGATAGCAAAGTCTCTTTCATGCTGAGTTTAAAAATAACGCAAACGCAAAAAATGGCTAACTGTGCAACACTCAAAGCTGCATTGAATGTATTATTCGTGCCAATACCGTCTCAAGTGGCTTATACTCAAGTGGCATAGCATTTTTTTTTTTGCCTTTTAGTTTTGTTTTTGCAAAACACGTGCAACCGATATCGTCTCTAAGGTAAGAGTTGTTTGGGTAGAAAATGATGGCGTGTAGGGTTGCCTGTCGCTTGTTTTTACGGTTTCGCTTGATTGTAAAAGCTTTGCGTACCAGCGTAGAAGACGTACCATGACGTTAATTTATCCAGTTTCGGGAATCAGCTCAATCGTTAGCGTCGCACCACTAACTAGCAGCTCATTTCATCGTACACATATCGTATGAAATGGGGTGGTCCGAAGGCTTTTGTGATATCAGTGTAGCATTAGACCGGATTGGTCTCAAATCCCATTGCTAACGTTTCCCGCTAAGAAAGACTTACTGTCTGGGTACGTGGGATAAATTAGTAACATCGAAAAATTGTGTAAAGATTCTTATAAAAAGTGGGGATATAAATATCGGCAATCTATACTATTTGGCAAAAAAATACTTTTAATTAAATAACTTTACAGCGTTTTCCGATTGAACTCAACGCTTTTGCCATAGATCTCAGCATGTTCGTTTTCGATGCCAACTCGATAGCGGACTTACTCACACTCACAGCCACATTCTAAACACCTTGCGCGTGGATGTCAACTCATGCCGCTTCAATCTCACAAACGTCAAATTGGAGTCCGTTTGTTTTATCCTGTTGTGTTGTAACAAGATCAAAGCATCAGCATTGTTACTTCTAAAATTGTCAATCAATATTTTATTTCTGATCTATTAAACACGGTGTGCACCATAAATTTGACACTTGGTCGTTTCGTTTATAGTGCGTGATTGAGTTATCGTATCAAAGCAAACGATACGTCATTCGAAAGCCACAAGTGTTTGGGAACAGTGAAAAAATGTCGAGTGAACTTGATAAGTGGAACTATGGAAGCGCACGGTGAAGGATACTCGCAAGCAGATTGAAACCTGCAACGGAGGTTTTGAGGCTGTTGTACAACGGAAGGATCATAACAGGCGGTCGGATTGCTTACGGAGTTCTTCGACATTTTTTCGAGCAGTGGTCTATGGTAGGCCGTGTCATATGGCCCCCAAATTGCAAAAATGGCTTGAAAGACAATTTTTACGATCTTACCACCCCCTAATATTTGGCCTCCCAGCTACCCGGACCTCAACCCGATGGACTATTTCGTGTGGGGCATGGTTGAAAGGGACACCATCCGAACGTCTCGCAACACAAAAGCAGAAATAGTGCCTAAAATTAAGACCGTTTTTGCGGCCCTACCCTATGGCTATGGTAGTCCGGGCTTGCACCAGGATCCGGAAGCGTATACAGGCGGTCATCGATGCCGAGGGTGGTTACTTTGAGCAATTTGTGCAGCCAACATGGTAAGTTAAACTTCGTAGAAAAACATTTTCTTCTTATTGGCTTCCTTAAAACAAAACAATAAATGTTTCCACGAATTTGAACTCCGGTCCTGCCGTTTGAAGTTCAGTCAGTCCGCTGTCGAAAACAAAACTGTACTTTATGCTTCGAGTTACAACTGAACAATCTATCCCAAAAATGGTTGCCCTTAAGCCACAGTCCGCAAGGAAACGCGTACATTATGAAACTAACATTCTCTTTTCACACGCCGCACAGCAGAAACAATGCTCTACATCAATCACTTTCACTTATAAATGCCATCTGCTTGGGGCATCCAAAAGTTCCGCGAAATAAAAAAAAAGATGACAGACATTTTCTCGCATGAACAAACAGAGAAAAGTGTCAATTTTGGAGAACCTTTTTTTTTTTTGCTAACCTAACAGCCATCATTCACCGATGAATACAACCGCCGATATCAAACGTACGTAGACTGGTTCAATTCCCAGGTGGGTACCTAGTAGATACAAGTAAGAACAAGGTTACTTAAACACCAGTTAACACTAGAACCCAAAGATCTCACAACATGGCAACAAAGCTTAAATTTACCATTATTTGTAATATCAAAAGTCTTATTCAGCTTCTTATTGAATCAGTTGCGAATTGAATGACACTCTATTACGTTAAGTCGAAAGTTATAGTTACCGAACATTGGATAACAAACTTTATATGCAACGATATTACGGCTCCTTACAAGCTGCTTGTATGTTCTTCTGTATCAAACACAAAAACCCATAAACAGTTGTATGACACAGAAGGAAGGAACGAACACACACTACTAACGTTACATTATTTTTTTATGTTCTTCCACCAAGCACAACATGAGGCAAGCACACATGTATCTAGGATAGGTTTGGGCACTATCAGCATGCACCTCGGGCATTCGTTTCACATCGCACCTGAAGCTGCCGCTAGCGAACAACATGCCCCGCCGTCGTGTATCGCATTCGCGCGCCAGCATACTTGTTGGCGCTTTTCCGGTTGAGCATAATTTTCTTCGTCTTGCCAAGCAATGAAAATCCGTTACGTTGAAAACGCGTTACACTTTGGAGCCAGTTTTCCCTGCTTTTCGCTAAACCACTCTCTATTCCCTCCCACCCTGTGTACCACCGACATCCCTCCGCCCTCTAAAAAATGGTAAGGTGCAAAACAGTGGCTTGGTCGATTGGAATGCAATGCCTACTGACACGCTACCCACATTGGCAGGGCGCCGCCGCGCGTGTTGGTGGCTTTTGGTGTAGCGCGTGGGGCCCATTGTTTGATACTCACACGATGGGCGACCCTGTGGTTCCCTGCACTCGGTTAGGCTACCGCCCCTCTAACGATTGCAGTACGAATCGCGCGCCAGGTCGGCGATGATTTTCGCACGTTGCAATTAAAGCTGTCTGCTTCGCAACGGCACAATACTGCCGTCCGTGTAGCTACGAACAGACCACTGCTGAAGATGCAGAGGGAAAGCCATTTGTATTAATGTGACACATGGATGACGCGTGAAGTTGGTGTAGAAAGAAAAAAAAAACATCTCGAAAGGCTGCTCTGAAAGGAATGAAAAAAAAAAAAACATTCCATAAACCACGAAAAACGAATTGCTCACCACACGATGCGAAGAGCCCGAACCAATCGTTGAACGCATTGAACTGGTCTGCGTGTCTGTTGCATCGAACTCGACATGATGACGCGTCACTTCCGATTGACGACAACAGTTCCACTTTTCTGTCCAACGCACCCAGTCCGAAATATTTGAATCGCATTCTTGTCTAGTCTAGCGCTGCAGAACCTTTTTTTAATGATGCCAATTAACGAATAGGCAAAGGTTACAAACAAACACGAAATTCTTAAGCCATGTCAGCAGCATATGGCTGAACGTTCACTGACTTTTAACACTTCATTTACGCTGCCGACTACGTCTATCTCCAACAGGGAAGTATGTGTCTCCCGTTCCATTGCCGGAAGAAGCATTCAGAACTTTCAATAGAAAGAGCTAAAAGCACGGCAAATACCACACGGAAAGTTCATCCATGGAACGTAAAATACATGAATACAAACCAACAACCTCACAAAGCTGCAGCAGCTTTGTGAAGGATTTGTGATGGAGGATGTGTGTGGTGGTCGCGAAGCTCGGAAGCTTATAAGCGTTCGATACACTCTGATCCCTCCACATGGCAGAGCCCTGGCCTAACCTAGCCCTAACTCTACATAGAAAGATGATAGATGTGCTGCAGAAAGCTCCACTCAACACAACTCCACAAGCTTTGCCACACATTACTAGCCCCGAAAAAGGTGAAAGGAGGCACCAAGTCGTGTGATGGATATGGCGTTGATTTCAACCGCGATTTAGTCTGCTCCCGCGCTCCTCCTCTGTTGCCTTTTTCCCGTTGCTGCTTCTGCTGTAGATTTTACAAATTGGCGAGCAGCCAGAATTTTAATGAGGATGCGCGGTATGCGTTCTTCCCCGTCAGCCGAACCGACAGAATGGTATCCGGAGAAGCTTGAGCTTCATGTAAATTAATCAACACGCTATTGAATCATGTACCCCGCGCTCGTGGGCCCCAACATCTAGAGCTTTTATTACAAACCATTCAGCCAGCGATTATTGCACACATTTTCCTCCAAAACAGCCATTCCTTACTGATAATATGAACCAAATACACACACACACAAACACATAAACGTTATTTAAAATCTCACTTTCGGAAAGCATTTTGTATGTTCGGCAAGTATGGGACCCCGCTTGGCATGGCAAGTCTGAACGCTAGAACCATAATCGAACTTTGCACAGCATGGAATCGTAAATGTGTTTATGAGGAATTACGAGAGCGATAAGAATCTTAATGAGTAGATTTCCTCAGACAACGGTTCTTGGGCGCGGGCCGCCGTCCTCCTTTTCGTGCCGGTCTACGCACACACACACACACATGACCATTCTTTGCATTCAGAGGTCTTTGCCTTCTCGACTACAACAGTCGGATGTGGTGCTGCTGCTGCTGCTGCTGCTGCTTCTTCTACTGCTAGGCGAAGTCACCGAGTTGGTGTTCCATGAAGTCCATAATTCACCTCATACGCGCGGAGGGCAAAAACGAACGGAAACGATAGCCTCCTGACATTCAGGTGGCGCACTACGCATAGCACGAGGAATGTGAGTAAGCGCGTACAAATCTTTTCAAATACGTTACTCAACATTCTGCTAGTAATGCTTAGACAAGTTCGTCATCAACCAACGAAACAATTCGCAAGACACTTCAGCCATGTTGGAGCAATTTGCAGAGGTTGCATTTAATCGGAAGAATATTGAACGTGCAATGTGTTCATTTGTCCAATTTTAGTAAAAAGTGAAGCACAAGGGACGTACATTTTTAAGCAATATTAAGTAATAATAAATTGCCATTTCGTTCCCTGTGCATAACGCAACTTTGGCTTTTCTTTTTTGTGTTTGGTCCCTAGTGGAGATGCTAGTAGTGTCAGCCTGTCAGGGGGGGTTCGGTAAGATTCTAAAAAAGAACACATTTGTGCGTCCGTTGCGGGTATTGCGAAGCGTTAGTTTTATTTATAAAACTATCCCGACAAAATTCCGTGTCTTTGACACTGGTGCATTGGGTAGAACCTTGACGTTTCTCTGTGTGTATGTGTGTTGTGTGTTTGCGTATGCCACGGAAGGTGCATTGTACACTGCGAGAATCTGATGGTGCGGATCCCGCACAGAAACAAGGAATATTGGTACCGATTTGTCGTGTCAACAGCACAACATTGCGTACGAATTATGTACCAAAAACCCGTAAACATACTCTGGCATTATTCTTCCTTTTTGGCACCAGAATCCAGAGAAACCAATCAGTATTGGACTAATATTTCTAGCTAACCAGGGAGCATTACCAACGACTGAGACGAAACGAATGTGAGAGCTTCTATCGTGTTCAAAAGCAACGTGAGTAAACTATCGAGAAACTCACACCAAAATGTAGTATATCTGATCGTTTATCAGTTCACCCTGCATTTTTTTCATTTCGTTTATTTATAGAGGCTTTGAGTCTTAGAGACTACATTCACCTCTCTACTGTATAAATAAGTGGTTTAATCCTAAACAAAACTATTGCAGATGTGGCTTAAATCTTATGGAACACCATTGCGATCCCTCCCAATTCCATTTTGAGATCATCGAAACGAAGAGTAGATTAATTTTAGCACACAAAACTTACTGCTAGCTTACCTCAATCTCTTTCCGATAGAAATCCTCAATGGTTGGATCGTATTTTTCTATAAAGCAGCCCGAAACGAATTGCACCGTTAGGGCCGACTTGCCCACTCCGCCAGATCCCAGGACGACCACTTTGAATTCGCGCATTTTGGATGAGTTGATGACTTATCCTGATGATATTCTCACGTTATCCGTTTCACTCCTTACTCCGGTGCACAGAAACAGCTCGACTCACTCCTTGTTATTCGATAACAGATTGCCAAATGTGCCAGGGCTCAGTTAGATCACGCCGTGGTACTACAACAACACCTTTGGAGCACTACCAACTGGATCAAGATAGGATCGGTGTGACGTGCAGTGCAGTGCAGTAAAGCTCTTCACATTCTTCACAGGTCACCACTTATCATGTGTTACACTTCTGTTTGCCGGATGATCAGCTGATAAATTACCTACACAAAACACTTGCCGGGTATTTCGTGTACCCAAAGGAGCCGATGAGGCCAATACGATCTTTTCGTACTAGATATGCTTTTTTCTTTGACGCGCGGATACGATTTCCGCGATTAACACTTACACAGAGCACCATACGAACACACACACACACACTCAACTACACACATTAAAAGCCACCGTTAATGGTAATGACGACGTGGATGAAACTGTTGAAAAACACACAACACATAATCTACCACGGAATGTACGTACTTTGCTGACTGACTGGATCGGTTCCGATCGCGAGAGGATGTTAATTTGAAGCGCCACCTTCACTGTGGAAGGTCAAACGACACCGCTTTCGGCGCACGTCTAATAACTGTTGCACCTAATTTGTTGCCGTGTTCTACAGCCGTGTCGACGGGGAAGAGTGGTGCTGGTAGTTCCCTTGCTTTTGGAGCTGTAGCCTGAAGGAAATTTCTTTATTGCTTTTGCTGATAAGACGTTCCACGACGTTGTGGCTGTAGTTGCACTGTTCCGTAACGTGTTTCCCGATGCAATGTCCGATGTGTGGCCTCCTGGCAATCGCAGGCAGAACCGAGAATTCTGATGGTTCAACTCTACTTCTCTAGTAAGCGCAATTTTCAAGGGATTTCCTAAAGGAAAGTCTACAACACAGCGATAAGTTGTTTGAGCTTTGCTTCAGTGCATCTGTTTAATCTTCACAATTGACATTTGATCAGCTCGTTGAGTTGCATATTAATGGATGATATTGCTTTTGGTGGTGGTGGTGGTGGTACACTTCAAAATGTTCACATCAAACGAGGTTTTTTTCTTTAGAGATAGAACGATGATTTTTATGGGATTCTAGGAGTATCTTGAGCACGGTAATTGCTTGAGCAATGTGGCAGCTTCAGGATTACGCTACACCACCACCAGCCGGACACGTTGAGTAAGCTAACAAACACGCAACAATCACAATAACAACAAAACAATAGGCCTGTTTGTTTGCGAAATGCGCTGATGTTCCTTCAGTCTCCGTTCTTCTTTTCGTGTGCAACACACGCTTCTTCGCTAGATCATGCTAATCCTGCCGAGAATGCGGTGCTGTGGTCGAGATGCAATGGCTGCAACTGGGCTCAAGATCAGACTGACTAACCGATTGTTTATGTTAGCTGCGTGCCACTCAAAACACTGGTGCTTCTGCTGCTTCTGCTGCTGCTGCTGCTGCTGCTGCTGGGGCCTTATGTTTGTGACGCTGCTTTCCTCGCTGGCGATGGTCAACTGCATTCTAATTATTCTATTCATATTCCATGCATGTGCCGCCTTCGTTCCATATGGAAATCACACACACACACACGCACACAAATACACACTCAAATTGGTCTATGCACGATCGACGCATGGGAAGCATAATTTCCGCTTCTTCTCCATAGGGGGGAGAGCGCGAGAATATCGTCCGTCGTTTGAATTAAACTAAGCGCATTTGCCTCTCCACAAGCAAACTCACACCTGCAATTGCAAAAGAAAGAGAAAGACAAATATTAACATCAAACTGTAGTCATAACAAGCGTCAGGATTGGGAGTCAATCAACTCAAACCGCACGCTTTAATAAACCCATTACGCATCCCAGCACAAATTTGCTATAAAAATACCGGACATGCAAGTGTAATTTCTTTGTTGTTCGATGATGTTTCTGCGATATTCAGCACTTTGTCCTGCTTGACAGTAGACATTCCCAACAAGACGCTTCTATTAGATTCCTTTATCATTTCAACGTCGCTCAAACGGCGAACGGCGGGCAGGCACTAAGAAAAACAACACTAAAAAAAAAAAGGAAACACAAACGCGCATCTCGACTAAACTGATAACGCGCGTCCGTCGTTCGTGTTTCGCAAAACATGTGATGCCGTCAGAAGGCGCAAGTATGATTGTAACGGTGATGTGACGACGCTCTTCTACAGACGATTTCTGCCCGAAGGATGTTATTGGAACGTTTTACAAGAGACGAATGTTTTAATTCAAATCGAAAAGATACTGAGAAGGATTTAAAAAAAATTCCACTACTAAGGGATATACCGAACTATGGGTTTTTACAAATTACGGGAACAAAATTGAGCAGGGTTTTCCGGTAGCTATTTTTTTTAATGATGGGTTTTCCCATCCCAGAAATTGATTTTTTTTATACCAAATAGTTACAGTGGCCGGACAGGTTTCAAATCCCACCCATACCAATCACTCGTACGCAAGGCAGACATGGCTCGGCTACAGGTAGTCAAAGTCAAGGGAACTAGAGCTGAAATACCGAAAACATGGGTTTGTTCCCCCCCACAACGGTACATCAACGGCTAAGAATACAGCAAGTAGATCATATGTGCTTGCCTTCTTCTTTGGTTTATGGCTATGTCAATGACATCAAAGGTGTGCCAACAAGTAGCGGTGTGTAGGATGAAGAGTAGGGCTTCGAACATTCGAACCTCATCATCGTCATTTTTCACTTCGAAGCTCCATGACTTAAAATTTGAACTCGTATTTTTGATGTTTTCAACATTGATATGTAGGTTTTATCTTTCCTATACCCTAGACATATACTATTAAGCTTCAAGCCCAGCATAAAGGTGGCTTCGCTTCCATGTACTTTGTTTTCTTCCATTATTTTCGTTTTCTCTGGCTTCCTCATAAAAAGGGCCTCCGATTGATGACGTCACGCTGGTTAAAAATACTCGACGACGGTGTACGCCAATTTCATGAAAAATCCAATTTTTCTTTCTCCTCTTTGCAGCATATTTTCTCTCCGCCAATTGCAGCGCTTTTCCAACATCCGACACCCAGTGCCCCTCACGGTACAGTGGGAAAGTTTGACCATCAATGGAGTTTCTTTTTGAAGATTTTCCACACCCATCGGCACGATCGTCGCTGAGGCATTGAAACCGAAGTACAATTTGAGGGAAAGAAGTGTGGCACACTATGACCACTTTCAAGCATTACCACCCTGTTGGACGGATTGCGCTAATGGATATGAACACATATTTTCGTAAACTACCTTGTTGCTATGACAACAAGAATCATAATCTTAGTTGTTAGTAGATTTGACCTAATACTATTCAATCATGCTAATGACATCGCTGCAATACATTCGTTGACGAAAAAAGCAAACGTTCAGTCCACTTCAACATAACACAACATAAAAATCCGTCCCTATTGATCCCTACCGTCGAGACAGCGCAACAATGTTTTCCCAACCAGTATGAATCAACCCGGTACTGTGTGTGCAATTCCTTCGAGACTGTGTGCTACACACTACACGCACACACTCTCCCGTTTACAATTCGCCTGTAACACCAACACTATGCTAACTGTTGGAATATGTGCGGTCATAATGTGAATTTTATTGCTTTCAGCGTAAATGTTGAAAAAAATCGAGATATTTTTTAACATTCTCTTTGTACTCGTTTCTCAGCGACGAATGTATTACAAAATAGTCATGGTTGTAGGACACAGCAATTTACGATAGTTATAAAACAACAACAAACATGAAAAAATACGTGAAAAATAAATGTTAAAACTCTCATTCGAAATCGATTTGCTTTAAGCTTTACACGAACTGGAATGTTTAGTTTATAAACTGCACAGAAGTTCACTATCAAAGGTAGAACAAAACAATATCGGGACTAAATCAATCACGATTAATCGCTTCCGTGTGTTCCAGACCCCTCCATAGTGCAGCACAAACACGCACACCACCACGCCAGGCCATAGTCTGTCTCGTCTTGTGAGTCACTTATAGCAGAGAAAAAAAAAACCCTCTCGCACACTATTACAATGTAAGCGTGATTGTGGATTGCTTGCCCATCCGTCCAGCACAGTCTGTGTTCGAAGGCAGTGATCAAGGTTGGCTCTGATAATTATTCCATTTGCAGGGCGCATGCAACAAGCACCGCGAATACATCGAATTCAAAAACATCCCTCATAATAACTTCAAGGATTCAACAAGCTGATACTTTTTCCTCTAATCACAAACAACATCTTCTACGACAGAATTACACTACACTATTGGGAAAAAAGAACGATGACAAGATACATCGAACCACACACATACGGCGGAACTGCGGCTGGTAGCAAAAGCAACAAATCGACACAACACGATACGATCCTCCAGCCGCAATCACAAACCTCTCGCACACAACGGGATTCGCACAAACGCACACACACACACGAGCGCGCGCGCACATCAATGTAACTACACAGCACTACCGAAAAGCGAATATATCTATCTGGCCCGAGCGGCGTTTCCGTTAAACAAAGAACGACATCTGTAGGAGCAAAGATCTAGGCAACTCCGCAAGATGCTGTTTTCACCGAAAAGAACCGTGAGTTCCGCGTCATCGAAGGTTATTCAAACGTCTTCAATCCGAAACTTCCATTCTTATCGTTAACTTCGGCCTGCATTCAAGTACGTTTTCTTTGGTTAATTTCTCACACGCCTTCTTCGATCTCTCACACCCATATGCACGCACTCGCAGTTTTCATGTTCACGCACACTACCACATTCTCGGTTGCAATCCACCACTTTTTCACACCGTTGGAAATGGAACAAAAGCTGGATTTTTACATCATTACGCGTGTCATTGAACGGCCCAGCCAAATTCAGCAATACTTTCTTCGTTTGGCTATGAAATAACTGTACGCGCGTGATTGGCAACTATTTCTAGACACTATTGTAGTTTTAACACTGACTTCTTTCTTCCTCCAGGGAGCGGCTTGCTGGTGTGTTTTCTTTACAGTCGCCAAATTACACGAATTACACGGACACTGACTGGACTGCACTACTTTTTTCTGCTGTTAAAATTTTGTCAAAACAAAATTCAAATTCAATTACAATTGTATGTTAAACTTTAGCAAAAACATGGAAAACTCGATCAATCAGCACAACAAGCTGCAATACTTTCTGTCCATTACTGCTTAATTTCAACTTCCTGGTCCTGAATTGCACGGCAAATTAACGCACAGATCAACATACTGGACATGAACAATTGGATAGGAACAATATCATCCAAACCCAACAACGACTGGACCATGTTGTTTCTTGTACAAATCAACCTTCTATATCCATCACGGGCAAACAAGCAGACACACACTTAAAAAAGCACAAAAAAAGTACCCGCACCAGTTCTCGTAACGATGACAAAGAATGCAATTCCAGGAGCAGCTTTTGGTGTCGAACAATCAATGAAAATGCCGAATCACTGATATCTCAATTAAACACAATGTTAGATACCTTCAGCTACACTTACTTATCGAAATTTCCCCGTTTGAGGGTGCATCTATGAAATGGAAACCACTAGCTAGGCAGAAAAATCACTCTATAGCAGGAGCGAGCAACGCAGACACCTCCCTCAACGAAATTTCGAACACAACAAAAACATCATCCACGGTCCCGTTCCCATACTGTGCGGTTGTGTTTCGCTGCACAGCAAAAGCTCCTGTCTGTCAAATCGTGGAGCTTTTACGATATGTACTGGTCGTCTGGATTCGTCGATGGGAAATAAAATGGTGCATTTACTAGCATTGAACACATAAATAGTTGAGTGTGTGATAGAACATGTAAAATAAAAGCGAAACAATAAAGTTCCGGTTGAGACTAGCAAAATCACCACAAGCAAACAGCTGCCCGTAGGTCAGTTGGTTGTCAATTTGATACAGTGTGACAGTTGACTGCCGTTTATTTTTTGTTTTTTTTTTCCCATATAAACCATGTTTTATGATTTGTTTTAGCTCAAATAAATTTGTGCATGGCTTTCTTTCAAGGAAAATCCAAACTTCGATAGTGTGCCTGAGTATTGTACATAAAATAAACGAAATACAATCTGCAATAATCGAACGACACAACTGTCAAATCGGTGAGCTTTTGATATGGGTCGTAGAACACCCTATTGACAAAATTGTCTTATTAACCACTATTAAGGGTTTGTTTTTCAATACAAATTTGCCTTACTAGTGCCTTAGTTGGTGGATTTACAAAGATTTTGTCAATAGGGCTTTTTGGAAGATATAAACCTTGGTTGTGATTGGCAACACATTATAGCAAATGTCGGGTTATCAACAAGAGTTTGGTTCTACACAATGTATTTGCCTGAAGTTTACTGCAAATTACCGCTACATAAATATCATTTGGGTGGGCAAATTACTCCAGTGTTTTGCATGAATCGAATCAAATTGTTTTTACCATTTTCACGACGTGTTTGTATTCTTTTTTGTGCAGCATAAATTTGAAAATTGCTTTCGAACTTCACGTGAGCTTGACGACATTTGATTGAATAGGCTTATTGTCAACGCAATGGTAAACAAACACAACTAGCTCGCGAAGCACGTGTTGGCAGCCGTAGGGGTGCATATTTTGGGTATCAGTATCGCCGCAAGAAAGTTGCAATAATGGAATCTGATCAAGAGGATGAAGTTCCAAACGTTAATTTTGTGCCAAGCTTACTGTTTGTGAAGCGTGGCGTTGCCAAAGCCAACCCAGATAAGGTTTGTGTTTGAACTCTGATGTCAGCAGTAGGCTCCTTGTGCTAACGATATTCTTTCCGGCAGGTTACATTAACACCAGCAGAGCTAGCGAGAATCATCAACGAAACCAGAGAAGACCTGGAAGAGTAAGTGCTTAGATAATATCATTGAAAGAAGCTCGTTACGAACAATGCGTGTGTTTACAGCGATGGAGCCGAGGGCATGGACACGTCCGATGATGAAGAAAATGAAGATAGCCAAAGCGGATTAGCTGAAAGAGCGAGCAGATTGGCTGCAAATAATCCCGAGGGCACAAATGAAGTTGCTGATGAATATAATTTCGATGGTTACGAGCAAGAAAGTGAGTAGTTTTTACAGGTTATGACGATATGAAACGGCCTTACGAAGTGTGTTCTTTGTTTCATTTTGATTCCAGCCGGAACGAGCGGTTTGCATTTGAGTACGGTGGCTGTTATTGATCCAACGGAGAACATCCAGGACGATGAAGATTCGGATGCTGAAGATGAAATTATAAAACCTACCGACAACCTAATTCTGGTGGGGCACGTGCAGAATGACAGTGCTTCGATGGAAGTATACAGTACGTTATTATTTTGAAAATTGATCTATCCACTCAGCAAACGTTTAACTGGTTTAACTGGTTTCCTATTTTCAGTTTACAACGAGGAGGAAGGAAGTTTGTACATCCATCACGACTTTTTGCTGCCGAGTCCTCCGCTGTGCATTGAATGGCTTAGCTTTGATCCGGGAAGCGATAAACCGGGCAATATGTGCGCCATCGGGTGCATGGAACCGATCATAACGCTGTGGGATTTGGACATTCAGGATTCGATCGAACCGGTGTGTAAATTGGGTTCGAAAGGCAGCAGAAAGAAAAACCTGCCAAAGCTAGGCCACACCGATGCCGTGTTGGATATTTCCTGGAACAAACATTTGGAGTGCGTAGTGTGCTACTTTCGACTCAAAAACTCAAAATAACACGAGATTTGTGCAATGTTTTGTAGGCATATTCTTGCTAGCGGATCGGTGGACCAAACAGTGATACTCTGGGATCTGGAGGAAGGCATTCCGCACACTACAATTCGCGATTTTGAGGAGAAGGTGCAAACGCTATTATTCCATCCGAAACGCGCTGAAACGCTTTTGGCCGGAAGTTGTGATGGTAAGGTGAAAGTGTTCGATTGCCGCTCGACTACGGACGAAAGCAGTAGCTACAAAAAGTGGGATCTTGGAGGTGAAGTAGAGCGTGTATGTTGGGATCACTTCAACGAGTACTGCTTCGTGGCCAGCACGAACGATGGAAAGGTACACTACATCGACAGCCGCCGGGAGGAACGTCCACTGTGGACAAAGGAAATGCACGAGCAGGAAGTGACGGGACTTGTGCTTAGCGGACAGGTGAAGGGAATGCTTTCGACCGCCTCGGCTGATGGTTCGCTGAAGGTGTGGGACATTGATGAACAGGACGCTCGTATGGTGTACAAGAGGAATCCTAAGATTGGTGTTATTCAATGTCTGGATGCCTGCAACGAAAGTCCCTTTACGCTGGCCTTGGGTGGTGATTTGAAAACGAAGAACTTTTGTGTCGTCAACTTGCTGGACAATGATGTTGGTAAGTTTAAAATTTAATTACACTATCGCGCTTTAAACTAATACAATTGTTACTCAATGTTATTCCAGTGTCGAACGTTTTCAAATCCAGATACACGGGAAACCAAGCGACCAACAGCATTGAACCTCTGGCAGAGGATATGGAAGATGCAAGCATCGCAGATGAATAAAGCATCGGTGAAGTGTGCAAATAAATGTATTCTTAAAGAAAGGAATTCTTTATTTTTTTTATTTTTCACGGTACAATCTCGGAAAATGATTGTCAGCTGATCAACAACGCAAAAAAGTGAAGAAAACGATTCTAATTATCATACTTGCGAGACATTACAATTGCTTGCCTATCTTAGCCAGCTCTAGACTAAAAAGAACTGGACAAGAAGTTTGAAATCAATAAGCAAAATCTTGCTCATGCAAAATTTGATCTTGTAAAATATCCTTATAACGAATAACTAATTTCAAATAACAAGTTAGAAGCCTCGTGTTTATTTAGAATGTATTCGCTTGCAATGACTATGCAAGCAAAACATCAACAATCCTTCGCCTTCAAATTGAACGACAGTGAGATCTAATCGTATCACCCTTGTAGGGATGATAATATACCCCTTCCCATCATTCAATCTTAGAACGATAGAACATTTCAAGGTTTGATTGATAAGCGCACCCGGCTGACCAGTGTATGCGTGCAAAAACGGCTATAAATTAGTCTGATAAATCGAGAATCTGCATTAGTCGTTACTCGTGAAGCAACTCGTGATTGAGGTGGCCCATACGATGGAGTACAAAGTCGATCTGGAGCGTGCAAGTGCGGCTGATTTTGTGAAACCATCCGCCTCCACACGATACGCGAAAACAATCTACACTTTAACCGCCTTAAGTTCAATCGTTTTGGGTGCATTGATCATGGCACTTTTCTATCACTGGAACGAAATCCAAATGATCGGCAATCGACGGTTGGAAGCCCAGGACGTGAAGGAAGTGATTCGGTTGACCGACGTTCTACTTATCAAGCATGATGAAAATGCGGCCAAAATTGAGAAGCTTCTAACGATGTTCGAGCATAAGCTACAATCCGAAACGGTAACGTCGGAAGGATCATCACACATTGAATCGAACTTAACGTTCAAGAAGCCGAAGGATAACACCGATAACGAGGCTAACGAAAGTGTTGCTGAGAGGAAGAAAGCCGCAAAACCCGTTTCTTCAAGTGAAGTGCAGATGGGACACAGGGCAGGGCAGGACCTTACGCCAAGCGAGTCCCTGAGTGGGATAAAGGGCAGTGAAGAAGCCAAGCGACATTCCGATTCAGCATCCCGGGATGAGAAACAATCCTCCGAAAGCTTTCAGTGGCAGTGGAGCTTTCCACAATCGGCATGGTGGAAGCTTTCCCAGCATGGCTTCGATTATGGAACGTCGAATGACAATCCTGTTTTGAGCAACGAGCAGGAATAGATTAGCAAATAAAAATGTAGTCAAAGTAAATTATGCTTTTGGTTCAGTTTTTTTTTATTGAATTGTTTAAAAGACATACAAAAGAAAAAATTATTGAACTCCTGTTTAACTCGATGTTTGATTGTTTAAAATATTTACAACAATTTGTTACTAATCATACATAAAAGGCGGAAAATTTGGATCTGTTTTTATAGATATTGTTTTTCGGTACAGATAAAGTTTAAAGGAATTTATAGTTATTTTTATTTTTTAACCAAAAGTTCATATAAGGAAGTATGCACATATCTGTAAGTTAATTGAGTGTAAATTAACATTATTTATACAAATGTTCGGGCTCGACTCCAAAAATTGATTTAATGGACTAGAACAGACCAACCTAACGGCGGTTAACGTTACAAGACGCGTCCAGTTCTGCCGCTTTCATTCAATGACAATGATTGGAAAGCAATGCATCCGCATTGTTATTGTTTTACCAAGGCTTGGCACAGAAAGGTTGATATTTGGTGTAAGCGTGTGGGTAGGAGCGCGATCGAAAGAACCTTGCGACCACTATCAATCAAACGGCCCGCGCTGATGATAATGGATCGTAGCTGCGCAGATAGGTCCAAGCCGATCGGTTAATTTGACGCACCAGTAGTACGATTTGACTAGTAAGAGTTGTGTTTTCCTCCTCAGCAGTTGAAGCAGCGTTTCGTTGAGACAGGATAAAGTAGACGTAATAGATTTCAGCCGTGGACCGACAGCATGGTTACGATTCGAAACGATATAGAAGCAAACGGCAATGCGAACCGCCAGGACAGTGCCACCAGTGTAGTGGAGGGCTCCAAAAACGTGAACCATCTCGCGAATGGGTCACGAAGATCAACGATGGGCGATATTAAACCGAAAGCATTCAACAGGAAGTGTGTCGGTCTGCTGGCACTGATCGTGTGCGTTGGGGTATGCTTTGGCGTTGGAATGCTTTTCCTCTACGGCCATCTGGTGGATCGATTGAACGAAAGCGCCAGCAATGGTGCGATGCTGCACGACAAAAATGGCAACCCTGTGAAGCCATTCACAACGACCACGACTACCACCACCACCAACACCATCAGTGAGCCAGCATCATCCTCACCATCATCACCGGTGGCGGATGTCCCAACAATGGAGAACATACCACTGACAAGCACAACGGAAACGGCCGTCGAGTTATCCACGCCGGGTAGACGGGAGCAAGGTGTGATCTTTTTAGATGCTGCTGCCAACGTGTACAACGACAAGTCGGCCGTAACGACGGCCCGTTCATCGGTTGAGCTCACCACCGAAGATCGAAGCAGTGACACAAAGGACAAACAGTCTACTTACCGGCCGAAAGGGAAAGATTCCGGTAGTGGCGATTACTCTGGCGATGACAGTGACGATGACGATTATCGGAGCGACGAAGGATCTGGGAATCACAGACATTAATGGCTCCTATGCCATAGGAGGACGTGCGACCGACGGGCGGTGGTGCGATGGTTGGTGTGCAAAATGCGAGTCATATTATTAATAATAAACTCCGATAAGTCCCCGCGATCCCGTTCACCATTTACACACTGATGATGATGATGATGATGATGATGATGCAAGATGACCGGCGACGTGCTCTACACAGATTTGAAACAAAACTTTTGCCACAGGAAAGTGATAAGGCCCACCTTATTGCCGAGCTGCTGGCTGCATGGCTAGAGGCAAGATGTGCGAAGGATGTGTCTGTTGACCTCATCAGCATTAAATTGTGAGCCTAGTGAAAGCGTAGTGTGTAACGGCATTGACGCACAAGAATAATTTTGGGAGATATGTTTTTTTTTTGGTTTTTGTCCGTGATTAGACTATCCCAAACACTTCAAATGTTTAGAGCATCAAAAGTGGGACATATATTATCTAGCAGCTTTCTATTGTATGTATCGCACACATGCGTTAGCATTTGTAGAGACTATTTAATAAAGTTAAAACAATCGTAGGGGATATTGTCTTTATTTTTATCACGGACCTGGAGAAGAGAATGATATGAAAGAAGGTGAATGTTTTCGTTTTGTAACACAGCTATTTAGCCTATGTTGGTTCAGGTTGGTTCAGGTTTTCCCCGAATGTTGTTCGAGTAAAACATCACATTGTTTTGAAGAATTTGTAAGCTTTTCAAAAACGACTGTATTTAATAAAATGCCAATACTTTCGCTCTAGGTTACACCAAGAGCCCAAAGCTCCGACAGAATCGGATCTGGACACGGAGGACAAGATCTCGTTATGGACGGGACTTTTCTAATGGACTGGGCAGTGATTGAAAACGGATCGCCTTAAACCATCCGGGATGAAGATTCTCGCTAAGAACAGGATTATGCTTCTGGATAATGGAACTCCGTGCCACAAAACAACCGAACACATCCAGGATAGGATGACTTTCCTCTGTAGACTCCCAACTAAGGTGAAGTTAGTGTTAAGCAATACGTCCTGGTCTCAGCAGAATACTTTTTATTACATTGAATGACGTTGAATGACACAATTTCCACGGGTACGGAACAGGAAGTAATAAATACAAAGGTTTATTGATATTTACAGAGGCGAGGAATTCAAACAGTGCAATTGCATGTTTAAGTGCCAACTTTTCTCCAAGCTAATACTAAAGCTTCATGTTGTAAAGGTTCATGTCAATCAATCTTTGTCTCTTTGTTGAATGATTCATAATGTAACGATAATTCCACTAATTTGATCTACTTTTTAAGCAAAAGGTTGTGCCTCATGATTTGACAAAATTGAATCCATCCATTTCTTCGGTAGGGAAATAGTAGATTGTAATGGTTTTTACGACTCCTTCCCTATGTGTGACTGTTGCTTTGGGCAAGTCTTGTTAGTGGTCTTTGTAAAAAGTTATATGGAAACTATTGATTGGAAGAATTTATACATTATGTGTCTATTGACTGATTTGTTCATTGATGAAAAGTTAAAAAGTCTCAAACATAAATTGCTATAACTGTCATGAGAAGCAACACATCCTTTAATTATGCTAAGAATGATCTTAGAATTGAGGATTCCTTAACATCCTTTCTTAACATTACGGACAAGCCTCATAATAGAGAAAAGAAATTTATTTTTCAACTGCATCAAATTCATTGTCAGTGTAATGAAAAAATAACTTGAGTACTAATTAAATGTTTGTAATATTATAGATTTTACTTCGATAATGAAACACCCTAGGGATATTGCTATTTTAAAATTAAGTAAAATAGCTGAAATTCCTTTTTTTTCTATTGCTGTAAAGTCTACCATTTTACTTACAATTTCTTTTGCGGCGAAAAAAAAAATCAATTGCTTATATACTGTTCAACTACACAAGACGCCGTTCGTTCAGTTAACACAAGCGATCCTTGTCTTGCTGTAGTGAAAGCCAACCCTAGAAAGTCCTCGCTTATATACACCGGATCTCTTGCGTTCTTTGCGTGTTTCGGTGCCTGACGTTTGACCGGTTTTTCAATTTCCCACGCAAGTTGGGAACCCTTAAACACACGCACACACATACAGTATGTAACAGCCTTTCTCTATTTCCTGTACGTTGCTCTACTGCTCATGCCTACTGTTCCATACTGCGATGGTTGCCATGGCTCCACCTACTCTGGACGATACCAGAAAAGAAAAAGAAAGCCAAAGGGAGAGCGAGTGTATGTGTGTGCGCGAAAGAACGAGGCACAGAGAGAGAGAGAGAGAGAGCGAGGTAGCAAGAGCGTGAAAGAGAAGAGAAGAGAAAGGATCCGGAAAGTGAAAGAGATAGCCGACCGGCAGGATACACGCTCTCCCGCTGCAAAGCAATTTTACTCCACTTTTCTTGTGCAACTGTACGTACGTTGAACCAACAACAGAAAAAAAGTGCTGCGGTGAAATATGAAAGAAGGAGGATTTTTATTTCCACCGATGGAAAATGGGACTCAAAACTGGGCTGAAAAGCAGCACAAAGCAGCACATGATGTACGCATGTGCATCAACCAGAGATCCTGTCTGTTGTATCCCTTAGGCCTCGTTCCATCGAGCGAAGAAACCAAGACCAAGCGGGCGAAGTAGCGTGCCGAAGAAGATTGCCTCAAATCTTTTGCAGGAATTTTCATCTTTCTCCTTGCTTTAATGGACAGCTCTAAACCAGCTGTGTCTCGCAAGGATACTAAAAGCGAACGGAGCGAACCCCCACGAGCGGCTGCATTTTACGATTTTCCGTTTGATTGCTTTTTGGGCATCGTATTATTCGAACGGGAAACCCTTCGCGGCATCTTAAGCAATGCAAGGATACAGAAAATAGGCGAATCGAGGGAAGCATGGTCTGTTGAAAAATCCGTAAAAACACACACACACACACACTGTGTGAGGAGAAGACGTATTTGCTCTTTATCTTGACAGCGACATAGCAGGAACATCGAGAATTGGGAAATGGTTTACGACCATAACGCCCCTGCATAACTCTTCGTTAGGTGCTTCGTTTATCTAGGAAATCTTTACGATCAACAATCCGGCGTCGCATGACGGTCTATAGCAGTTGAGCAAGATATAACGAAATAAATGTAGCTTTTCTACAATTTCCATTTTAAATTTACTATCAAGTGTTGGGTAATTTATTCAATGTGTGTGTGTGTGTTTGTGTTTTGATTTGAAAATGCATTGCAGAATAGGAATCAATTGAGCTAAAGGGATGATTTTATAGAAGAAAAACAGAACATTTATAGAAGATTTAACAACACATTCCCTTATTTAAGTTGTCTCAGATCAATTTTCTGTGAGGGCTTACATTCAGTTAGCGAAAGAAACTGGAAGAAATAGTTGGAAAATACTTGAGTACTTATTGAAAGTGTACCTTTTTTAACAATAAATAGTTTAAATTATGGTTTTTACTAACAGCCGTGATAAATTTTAACTAAATAAATATTTGAGGGATCATTAAATTACAATAATCTATTTTACCAAGACCTTAAGCTTAATAATCACGCTAATAAAAAATTGGAAATGCTTCTGATTGTATTGGAAAACTTAATCTAACTACTATCTAACTCACCGGTCGGCAAAGTCCGGACTGATACTGATACTGATTTGCATAAATAGAATAATCTCAACGCGTTGTTACTTCAAATTTGTCCCTTTGTCTCAAAAGTTTGGCCTGTTCTAGCTTAAGTCGTCTTTTATAGAGTCTTTAGTCTAACTTAAGGAGCAAGTAAGACAACTTCAAATAAGCTCCGTATTATGTTAAGCACAATATGCGTAGATGCATTAAATGTGGCCTAAATCTGTCTTCGATTTGAGGCATTTGGGAACGTATTTTGTATCACCTTTAGAAAATGGTTTTGTACTCTCTATAGCTTTGAGAGTGCGCTAAGTTATTTGAAGAGACACTAGACTTCAGGATCTAACGTTATTGTTGGAAGAATCACTTGCATAAGTACACATTCACACTGTAGTAACATCCTTGATTGATTTCAATGGACAGTTAGAACTGGCGGTCGTCGTTGATCAAATTCTCTACACTCTGTCACTTTCATTCCACTATTACTGTACAGCACATTATGGAAAGAAAGAGAAAGGCATTTGGTTATGGCAAGGTCAACAGGTACAGCCAGCTTACCGACCTGGTAAAGATGTGATAGCTGCATGGCATGCTGTGACCGTCTAATGCACTATGTTGCCTACTTGATGTCGTGAACCAGGAAGCTGTCAGCAACAAATAGGCGTACAATATGTTATTTTATTTTGAATGCTATTTGCTTACAGGCTCTGTGAACTGCGTGGACTGAACGTGGTTTTGTTCTTGACTGCAAAGCACCATGCGAATACGTGCGTGCGTGTGCCACACGTCCTTTCACCAGGTAGAGTAGTAGTCACCAGCGCAGAACATTCACAGCTAGACACACTTTCACGTGCCTCGAATCGAGGGATTTCGCAGTGAAGGTCTACCATCTCTGGCCCACTGGTGGAGGTCTGATTTTATGATTGTCTTATTGCCAAAGAAGGGAATACTGGCCGCATTGGACGGCTGCACAAGACATACAGCCACACCGAAGGGGAAGGGTAAAAGCGCAGAAGATTCGAACGAGAACATGCGCAGAATCAAACTAGATTGAGTACCAGTTCTATCAGCCTGCCCGGCAAAAGTTCACCAACATATTAAGTGTAAGTCATCCACCAAAGGGAGGAAGTTGGTGGAAAAACAACTTTTTCGGTTTTCTTCAGCGGTGCGTTTATTAGCCCGGTAGGCACGATGAAGAAAGGAAATTGTAAAATTATATCCATCTGGACCGAGTGTCAGCCCCCGATCGGTATCCTTGAGCCATATTCAAAATGTCATCCATATTCACTTCCACTCAGCAGCGCATTGGAAGATAATCGGAAGCATAAAGCTAAAACCGAAAAGAGCCTCGTTTTCGAAGTAATGAAATGATACAAGTTTAAGGTGGATTGTTCTGGATAACGAAAAAAAAAAAGAAAACATGTTTGGGATTTCTTACATTTAGCAAACTTTAATTGTTAACTAAACAACCAGAGACAACAAAGGCAATTAAGGTTATCTAAAAAAAAATGAGCAAACTGTTTCGGGAAGATAACTGTTAATATGGTCAGTTCGGTTAATTGCTGCCTGAAGGGGTTTTGTTACAGTTTTGCTCCGGAATGTATTATTTTAAGATACAACTTTTTTTCTTTAGAACTCAAGGATTTATATGAGCTTGTGACCTTTGCCGGTACGAATGCAACGCATATTTTAACGCAAGGATAAAAAACCCTTTCTGCTTTCTTTCACGCCTCAAGGACACGGGCGCAAGGATAATGGAAGCGAATTTGGAAGATGAAGAAATTTGTTGGAAAAACAGAGCAAGGTCACGGCGGGTTTACCGTACACTTCGAGCTCTTCTTCAAAATTATGGTCTCCCAAAGCACTGGTTGCCACACGTGACGGTCCTACGGGACCGGTACGCTAGTTTTAGCGTCGGTGTCCCTTCGGGTGGGCTGCCGTACGGCCGCACAGTTGCCCCGTTTTAATCATTTAACTGGTTCAGAGTGTGCTGTGCCGGAGACCCAATGGACTGACTGACTGACTGACTGGCATACCGTTACCCCGTTGGCATATCGGTATGCGTACGGGCAAGGGTTAATATGTAGGATGCACTTTTATAATGGTGCTGTAAACCAATAAACAAGCATCGTAAAAAGGTCGTCCGTAGGAATTGGTTCGACAATCACACTCTGCTAGAGCGAGAATCCTTCCGGCATGGGATTTGAGCCGTCGAGGTCGGCTGACGAGCGTGTCAGGCGAAGGGCAGGCAGCGAGGCAGGTTGCTGCTTTTTCTGATGGCCGCTTTATTGGAGCGTCGCGATACCCTCGCAGTACCGGGGTCCGCTGGGAACAGGCAGCTACCGAGCCGGACCGGAATGACCCTGGGGATTTGAATACGGTGGCATCAAACTACACGCCACCGCTTCGGGAAGGTTTTATGACGTTCATCAATGTTTCAAAACTCAATCTTGCCAAACCGCCCGCTACCAAACACTCGCGAACCTTTGAAAGTGTCGCTTTTGATGGCGTTACGTCGGGGCCGGGGCCTAACGCGCCCACTTCTTTGCCGGAGGACGAAAAGTAAAACGGCCGGAAAACCATCGGAAAGCGAATGGTACGTGACGGAACTGTGTGATGCATGGATTACATCGGTATTGCGGTTGGGCCATTGTGCGATTGACTTTCATGTAGATGTGGTATGCCTTAGTCCTGTGCCCTGTGGAGAGCGTGGAATGACACACGGAATGACAAGATTTTTTTTATGAACAATTACAACATCAATCTGGGGTTCTTGCTGCTGGAGGTGGAGTTTCGGAAGTTCGCGATAATCCGTTCATTATTTCAAACGGGGTAGAAAATTACATTATATGCCTGGATTGGAGTGGTGAGGTGTGATGTTTATGAATGGAGAATTATGACTTAATGTGGCCTACCTGTTGAGGATAATAGTTGACGAGCAGCTTTTAATTGTTAGCACGTCTTTTCTGTGATGTGTCATTGATTATTCTAGGGTTGCGTTGAAGAGAGCGTCACAATGAGGTCACACCGTTTACAACCTTTCTAGCTTAAAGTAATCTAGACTTTAAGGGGGTGTACTAGTAGTATACTTTTTGTTTGCTTAATAAAGTAATTTATTGAGAGAAAATTGAGCGCCCAATTTAATGTATAAAAATGCTTTATATTTTTGACATAAAAATGTAAATATCTCCATAAGGAATGAGAATTTACAAACACCGAAGACAAATCAACGACCAATGAATTCTTTAGTTTCCAGTTACAGTATCTGTCAATAGATTAAGACCACCAGCTATTATACATAACGTAAAAGTGAGATTGTAAGGCCTAAACTTTCAACAAGTGGATTTAATTTTATTTTGTAAAATTTAGTTGAGCATTTTGAGTAAACTTTCCAATCATTGGTTCAATTATGAAATCGATTTTTATTTGCTTGTTTGCGATTCTGTTGCAAATATGACTGAATTGATCAATTTTAAAATTGAAACAAAAAATCATCTCCTTTCTATTTTTCTCAACGCTAGAGTTGTTTGGCTTGGATAATAAAAAAAGCTTGTTTTGGGCTCTTAAAACTTTCAAACTTTTTCAGGTTATGAACTTATGGCCGCAAACAAATTTACTATAGACAGTGCAGAAGCTGATGAACTTTCTACCAAATGTTGGTAGAGTTTTTTTTTAAATTCTGTTAAAATAACCTGTCCGTACAGCTCATGATGGTAAAGCTATACCTAGTAGAAGTAGCGAGAGCAGTAGTTAAAAGATCGGATATGAAAGTGGTCTTAAACTATTATCTGTCGCTGTACGTAGCTCAAATTTCAAATTAGTTTTTATTCAACAAGATGTTTTACTAGTAAGCCGTAATACTGCTTCTTCTTGGCCTGTTCAGGATTGAGCACGTCGCGTCGACATGGCCAGGTCTCCAATCAGTTTCCAGAAAGCTCAATCTAGGGCTGCAGTCCTACATCCACGGCTGCATCCGATCTCCGACAGGTTAGACTCCACTTGATCCAGACTTTGACTACCGTCAAAGCCGTCTGCTCGCACACACCGCCAAAGATAGTCCTTAGCACCCGCCGTTCGAAAATGACGAGTGCATTGGCGTCCTCGGTCAGTCGGTAGTCCCTGGACTGACTCGTACACGGAAAGGATTACCGGAAGTATCAGTGTTTTTGGAGTCTTCTGAATCGCAGGAGTCTGTGGAGTCCGTAGTAGGCACGATTCCCCTGAACAATCCGCCTTCGGATTTCGCAGCTTACGTTGATGTCCGAAGTTACGATCGTACCAAGGTAGCAGAACTCCTCTACCACCTCGAGATCGTTGCCGTCAACCGATACTCTGCTTCCGAGTCGGGCTCTATCACGGTCAGAGCCTCCGGCAAGCAGGTATTTTGTCTTCGTCGCATTGATGCTCAATCCAATTCTATTTGCCTCGCGTTTCAGTCGGGTTAGCCGTAATACTAATATGTATATAAGATGTTTTGCTTCTAAACTGTACAACCAAAGTCAAACATAAGAGCCTTTTTGGGGCCCGATGGTGTAAGCGACAACAATGCCGGTCTTCAGATCCCATCCTGATCGTTCCTCCGTAGTTAAGGACTGACTAACCAACTACGGTGTATTGGCAGTCTAGTAGGCCATTCGATGTTCAGCGTGCCCTAGAATGACGTTAATCCAAGAAGAAGAAGAATCTTTCTAGTTATCAAATACGGATACATTATCATTTACAGTGAATTATCGCAGATTTGGTCCAATGATGATCACGAATTTTCAACTTGAATATATTTGCCGATTGAAGAGTTAACATATAAACTGAATCTATTAATTATGCAAGTCAAACCACTCAATCCGTTATCCTACAATTTGAATTGAGGCTTGAAAAGTGTCTGGAAGAAAAACTATGCCTTGTATTCAGTATCTTTAATTGTAATATATAGGTTTTATGTCATGATCGCTTCATACTGGAAATTATCGTAATGGTTCCTTTATACTGGGAATGAAATTAGTTCATTATTATTAACAATGATATTGTTGGGTTTGCAAGAGTCTCGTGTAACCTCTCAAATGAACAAAGCTTTCATAACACAGCATAATACATTTGGATTGAATTTTCTAAAATGGTAACGATTAGATAGGCTTTTCTAACATGCAGAAATGATTCGCCGTGTATTGAATGATGTATGGCAAAATTGGTCGGAATCATTTTTAAAACTATTACATTAGCTTGTTCTTGAAAATAAACAAAAAGAGTTAGCAGAATACCCATTTATTCTTGTTTAATTGTTCCATTTTTTAGAGTTTTTTTGCAATAGAATAACGTAATGGCATATTTTAAAGTACTAATAATAATGATATTTGTTAATAAAATTTACAGCGATATATGATACAGCCACATGGTAGCATTTGCACGCTGCCAATGTACACAAACGAATTTCAAATTTCATTTATATGCGAAAAATTACAGCTTTTGCCGTATTATGAATAACAGTAAATCATAAGCGCAATTATTTCATTTTAATGTAATGTTTTTTTTATAAAAAAGTATGTATAAATTTATATTGTAATGCTACGATTATTAACAAATTTAACGTTTCCGATTTTAACATTCAATGTTCTATCTTAAAATTCCATTTTCCAAAAGAAGTAACCCATAAAATTCATTGTCTTTTCCTCTGGAAGTGTTCTGCAAACCAGAATCTAATGTAAAAGAAGATAACCTTATTTAATCTATCGCAGAGAAAAGACATAAGAAAGATACATGAAAAAAGGATACGCGGAAAGGATTACTTACATGTATATGGAATAAGTAATCCAACTAAATTACATATTACTTAACTTTTTCACTTTCGCTGACGCATCGGATTCTTCGGCATGAAGGCGGCCTCCCCATTCGTTGGTTCCATGGCTAGTTGTGGCACATTTCGAAACCTTTCCGCTAGATTTCTCAACGCCAGTGGAAACAAGAGGAAACTAGCCACCCTCTCGCGCGATCGAACCTCTCTCGGACGGGAAGGAAAAGAAACAGCGATCAACACACAACAAAAGCTGACCGGGGGGACAGGCTATCTTTGAAAGTGTGCCAACATCAATGGCCACGGCCAAACCATATAGTTTTCAGTGTGCCGCACCGTTCCAGACAAAACGGTGTGCGCGGGCGTCCACGCTAGGGCTCGCCAGCTCGTTCGCAAGGCCCCGTCGCCGTTAGGCTAGAGGAGAGTCTGGGAGCCGCACAAAACCAAAAAGAAAAAAAAAACCACATGCGGACCTTTGGTGAGCGGTTGCTTACCAAGAGCCAAGGGAATGGAAAACGAAGCAAGCAAGCCTTAGAAAATTCATCCTCCCCACCAAACCAAAGACTAACGCCGCACACCGTTGGAATTGCATAAGCGCCTTCGCACTCGGCTCTGCTGGGCTCTGCGCTCAGCTGGGTATAATAACTGGTTCCGAAACTAAAAATGGAAAATAGAGTTAGACCGTTTTGTCCATCGCTGTCTTTCCTTCCACCGTGCAGAACACAAACGGTGACGAACGGACGGACGCACACGGTCCAGGGACTTACTCACTAGATGTTATTTTTGGACACACACGGGTGGGCTGAGGCTAGGAGAGCCAGGCAGGTGGTACATGGCCATCGTACCAGGCGGAGATTGGTAACGCAGAAAGGCTGTGTGTTAGTTAGAGGCTGTTTCATTGATGCAGATTGGAGAGGGGGGGGGGGGGGGGGCGAGGTTGAGGTGGCCGTTTCGTGGCTGTGAGTAGCGCAGACAGCCTGTTTCGTGTTGGTTAGATAGAGTCACCGCTAGTGGTAGTGGCTATTTTGTGTTTTTAAGTAAGAGAAATAATAGTTACTCATGGCAGGGCGCAAGCAACACTCTGCGCCAGCGCGCTTATGCTTTCAGAGAAAGGCGGAAGGGATAGGCGGGACGGTGGGCTGGAGGGCGACGGATGCGGTATGTAGGAGCGGATGGAACGACGACGATAAAGGTTGAGGCACATACTACGAACCAATTGGTAAGTAGGAGGAAACCTTCAATGAAACGAAATCGAAAGTAGAAGCCTTCGCCATGGTCAACGGAGGAGAATTGGTGGTCGGCCATGTTGGCGCTTGGATGGCCAGGCCAGGTGGATGTGTGAATAGTTTCTTAGGCTCCCGCACGTATCTCCCTTCCTTATCGCGCTGCGTAGCCTTGCCGTAGCCACACAGCTTTCGGGTCACGTATCGGCGAAGCCACGCTTGGCGACATAGTTTTCCTCGCAGATCGCAAAACCACAATAACGCTCGGATCGGTGGTAGCCAATCAGAAATATATTGTTTATTTACAATTTTTCCATTATCCACACGTCACACAGAAATGCTAATGCACCACGGAACAGCATGCGCGTCAAGCGATTTAGCAAAGTTTTGAAGCAGGGTGGAATTAAAATATTGCAAACAAACTGAGCAGGCTGTTGCCAAGCGGCAACCAAGGAGCTGTGAATCCAAGCGCCCCATGCTCAGGCAAGCTGAACAGTTAACAACAACTAAACTCTCCCACAAATAAAAAAACCGACATACACGTAGATGACGATGATGAAATAACCACCATCACCACCACCACCAACGACTACTACCCATCTATTGGCAGGGGTGGTAGAAATTTTTCCGTTTTCCTCTTTACGCTTTTCTGCGTAGGGATTTGAAGTACCAGGCGCACAGCAGTTGTTGGAGCATGAGACTAGGCGAATGTAAAGCTTGGCGCCCCAGCCTAATGGCGCGCTTTTCTCAGCCAAATGCAGCATTTGGCTTAGGCTTTTCTGTTCGCTCCCGTCGTGCTTTCCTGCACGACGAGGGTTTGTGGGACTTTCTTTGCTTCATCGCTACCACAAACACGCACACACAGCCAAGTAGGGTTGTGGTGTGCCAAGCCATCTCAGTACCACCGATGGAACGATCGATTCTTTGACGGCTGTTTTGAGCTTCTAGCCCAAGACGCACGAGCGTTAGTGAGGGCGCTCAGCTTAGCTTTTTGTATGTTTCGGGTTGGTAGAAATGTTGGCATGGCAACGATCATTGCAGCATCGTTTACAGCATTGCCGGGTCTTGGAGCAGACTTGAAGCGGGGCCTATGCCTGACGTTGACCTATATTTCCTATTTTTTCTGCTCTGCTTGCCTGCGTCTACTTACGAACCTGAGATGGGCTTTATTTGTATTTGTGTGAGTGTGTTGAAAGGTGAGAGGTCGAAATGTTGTTAGTTCGTGGAGTTATTACACACTCTGTACACAATCTTCGTTCTAATTAACTCTAAATAGTTTATCTGAAATAATTTAAAATCGGCGAAACATTTTACAACCATTTATTTTATGCAATGTTGAGCATTGTTATGTCAATTCTAGGTTAGTGTAAAACCATGTAATAAATATAAGTTATTCTTCTGAATTTCAGATAATATGTGTTTCATATAAAATGTTTTAAATAATGTTATAAATAAAATTTCATATAAAATGTGAATTTTAAAGAAGTTGTTTGTTGTTTGGACAGCTTACAGTAATTGCGTTGTGTTGGCGCAGTATGTTGGTCGTCTCGAACATCGATGGTCATGGGAAAATAAAACTTCACGCAGTAAGAAGAACATTTGTCCATGTTTACCTTCAAAATATCAAACTTCATAACTCTTTCAACCATCGCAGGGATTTTTCTCATGCTTCAGTTCAACGTAGAAATATAATTTAAGTGCCTGTTTCATAACATATTTGAGATCCCACAGTTCTGCTCATTGGTGTATCTTATCATCGCTACTGACAGTTGTTGTTTATTGGATAATCGTTAGAAGACATTCCGAAAACTCATAATGATACTCTTTGAATTTGCTCCTGATTTTGAATTTTAATCGCCACTACTACTATATCATTAGAAAGAATGATCATTAGAAATTCAAAACTTCACCTACTCATTGTGGGTGAAAATGACGAATGTCTGCTTGGTCTGTTCGATATTTGAGTTCAACAGTATTCTTTGGTGTGTAGTGCTCCTTTGACTTTTGACTCTTGAAATGTCACCGTTCAACTTGACTGTAGTGCATGTTATCTACATTATTGTTAAACTTACAATTGGCTTGACTACAGACGATTCATAAATAATGGCCTGCTCGTATTGCTGTAAAATAGTGCCTTCATAGAAAATCTTTTGACCGGAGATCAGATCGACACCTTTAATTCGTTGGCTGGGTTTAACATTTATCCACTTGAACGAACTATAAGAATGCCACGATTCAAAGATGAATCACTGGGGGAAATTAATGTCTCGACCATACAATCTTCAAATATAACCAATTCTCACATGCGCTGCACCTACATAGAACTACAGGTCAAACGAAACAACATTCTGAAAATGATTTTAAATGTGCCTCCGTGGTTCACCACAAGTGAATTACACAGAATACTGAAAGTTATGAAATTCGAGGAGTTAATAAACAACATTAATCTGAATTATCACAGATAATGCAGGCAGATCTGCAGAAGCATTGTTCAAAAGCTAATACAACAATTTTTGTCCCATTCACAGCTACAATTATAATTTTTTTAAATTTCAGTTTTCGTCTTACGGCTCGGTGCCGTACTCTCAGCACTTCTTGAGCTGATTTTGTACAAATTTCTCAAGGTGTTTCCTCCTTGTTTTTTTGCCTTATCCGGGGCATGCTTGGTTAACAGTTATCATTAAGACAGTTGATTTCTGTCAGTATATTTTCCCTTTATACAAAGTTTAGGTTTGTTAATGTAGATATTTTAACTTAGGTTTGAAGTATATTAAATTTTCCTATATCGCGGGTGTTTTGGACCGTTCCCCATAAATTATAATCGACAGTAAATCGATTAGGATTGGGAGTCGATCGATCAGGATAGGATGTTGATCGATCACTGACAAATAAAAAATATTTAAATTTTTCTTTCGGATTGCACGAAAATTTTTTTATGTATTTATTAATTTATATATCAATAATTATGACGGTACAATGTCGCACTGTCAACACCGATTGTGGTGACTAAATTATAGAAACATAATTTAAAAGGGTGGCGTAGGCGATAGCCAGAACCAGTCTTCACACGGCAGGTCCTGCATTCTAATCCCATTAAAACCTTCCAACCGTGGTAAGGACTGATTATCCGACTAGGCGGTATCAGCAAGTCTTAGTAAGCCATTCGATGGCCGGCATGACCTTAGAGGTCGTTAAGCCAAGCAGAAGTCATTTCATCCTTATTCTTTTTCTTATCCTGGGCTTAATGGGATTGAACATTACTCATTATCTAGTACATTTAATATGAGACAAAAGCTCAAATTATTCATTTACAATTGATTATGACAGTCCAAAAAAAAAACTCAAATCAATGTAAAATAAAACAAAATTTGAAGTGATTTGGAATGAGTATGCCCTAAAGTAAATTAATATCAAAAGAGTAAATATTGTTTGGTTTTGTAAGCTAGTGATAAATTTTAACAATGTTTTAATATAAACGTTTGATAGACTCAATCAAATGTTCGGTCTCTTTTAGTATAGTGCACAGGACAATGATGAAAATTAAGAGAACTGCGAACTGACGCTTAACACTTCTTGAGCTGGTGTCGTACGAAAAATTCAACGCATTTCTCCTGCTGTTTTTTGACTTACTCCGATAATGTTTTGTTATAATCACTGTTGTCAAATTGAGAGAGGTTGAGACAATTGTTTGAAGCTAACAAGAACAGTTTATCATTCGTTGTTGTAGTATATTTCCCTTTTTTAAAATATTTACTTTAAATATCTCGGCTATGTGCCGTCATTCTTCGGTTAATGTAGTATATAAAAATATTTTTTCCTAAAATAATGCTTACACAATGTAGGAAGTTATGGAAAAAAGCCCTTGATTCGTTATCTGACAAGTTTTGTTGGAAATGTCGAAGCAATAGATATATTAGTTACAGTTAATTATCAGTAGCTCATTAACAACCTCACCGAAAAAGTCCCACAACCGGAGGGAGTTTTTCCTTTAATTATGATAAAATATATCCATCACGCATAACATCCCTTCGATTTGTTCCCCCCGAATGGTTGGAAAACTGTCCACCGTCAAATACCACGGTCTTGGTAGAATCTTTATCATTAAAATCGTGGGCGAAACAGTTGCATCGGGTTTTCGGTTCGCCGTACGTAGCCCGAACATCCGTGGAACCGTGGTAATGTTTCAACATTCTCCTGCTTCTTGGAAGAACTCGTAAAACTCGAACGATAAATTATGTTTTACTTACAGTTTAACTACATTGTCGATAGGAAAACTGGGATGAATTTTGTTTCATTTCGTCGTTTCTTCCTTCAAGGAACCGGGAGCGCGAGGAAACGGCCGGCCAAACGCTGGGTCGTTCCCTTTAAACCGGGCAAATGCGTAGCACGAAGCTTACACCGTATCCCTGAAAGGGAGCTGGATAAAGTTCCCGCATAAAAATGTTTAATGGAATCACCAGCGACACGCGTATATGGACATAAATAATGCTGAGCCACTGCTCCGAATCCCGTAAGTGAAGATAGAAAAGCAGTACTGGCCTGTTGTTCCTTCTCCAGTCGCACAACACACACACACACACACACACACACACACACACACACACACACACACACACACACACGTACGCATCTCTCATGTGGCCTCATACATTTGACATTAGGCCGTGGTGCAGGATTCTAGCAGTTTGATAAGGGTCAGAAGTAATGGCGTGTTTGAAGCAAAGGGAAGGTACGACATTGCGCAATACTATGCGTAACAATGCGTGGTGGCAAGGCGTTCGGAAATATGAAAAAAAGGGCGACACCCGAAACCCAGGCAGTAGGAAATGAGGAAAAAAGTGATCCCTAAAGATGGCCGTAATGCACCGGTTCGGCACTATGGCTAAGGGTGGGATTGGAACGAAAGTTTCACATTTCCCTCGGCCGAGGTACCCGTGTCGATCCCGGCCATTGCGCTGTATCGTTGCTGAGGGGAAGACGCCGTATGCAGCCGCATGCGATGGCTGCCATTTTCGTTACAATTATCTAACAGTTCTTATAATGGCCTTCGTTTGTTTGGTGGTGTAGAATAGGCTTTCGTTGTTCGCTGTTGCTTCTCTTTTCGCTGCTCACATTTGAGTCTTCAGTGATTGTGTACAGAAGGTTCTTGGTGTCCTTGGTGCTGTGAACATCTGCAACTTGTCAACGATGTCCTAGATAGAGCGACGAACAAACCAAAAAAAAAAAAAAAATGTCTCCTATTTGACGCAGGAAGTCTTATCCTTTTTTTTAACGGCTTTTGTAACATTCCTCCACTGATAGATTTACGAGTTTTTTGTTTTGTTTTTTGGTGTCCTGTACAGTTTTTTGCTCTTAACTTTGGAACTCCAAGCGCAACTGCATTTGCATTAGAAAATACTTTTTATAGGAAAATTCATAAAATATCAGATGGAAATTGTTTCTTTAATCAACAAGCAAACTCAGCTTACACTTGGATTAATATTTTTGATAAAATTTTTACATACACCCTGTTCAATATATTCGAATACACTCTAAAAAGGAGCTCTAACAATTATTATTAAGATATTATTTTTTGAGTATTTTTTTCTTGAAGCCATGTTCATTTACTATCCTTTTGGCATGTTAGGAGGGAGCACCCTCCCTTTGTAATTTATCACGAGCTTGAGACGTTTCTCAAACAAATTACACGCGGCACGCACCTGTTTCATCGGCATTTCGTCCCAGATCTTGGAAATAACGTTCTTGAATTGGTCAACTGTGTTCACTTTACACTCGCTTTGCTTGGCCAGCATGTATGACCATGCATAGTAATCAAGGGGATTGAGATTCGGGGAACTGGGTGGCCATGACATCTTATCTATAAATTCCGTCAAATTCTCCTGACACCTCGCTTGGACGATATTCGCCGTGTGGGCCGGAGCGCCATCTTCCCGTAGAGATCCTGAAGTGCCGGAGCCACAACCTTCTCCAGAACCTCGGTTTTGTAGTACGCGGCGTTAATTTCGACGTTTTTCTCAATAAAACACCAGTGGAAGCTTTCCACGCCTGGATACGGTCCCCCCAAACCATCACCGACACGGCATTCTGGAACCGTGGGATGTTTATTTGGGACGGGGGGATGCTGGCCAACGTCGGCGCCCACCGTCGATCATTTTGAACATTGTGCGGCTGTTCCAAAACGAAGAGTTTCAATGTATCCTTCGGTAAAGTATGTATCTATTTGCATCTGTCCAGCCTCTTCTTCTTTGTAACCTCCGTTACTCCATGTCCTTTACGTTTCTTGTACGGCTTGTAACCTAGGTCCTTCGTCATAATAGTGTGAGTCGTCCCGACTGCTGACACATTCAGGTCAGCGGCTGTCTTCCGGATCGAGCGGGTCATTTTTCGATGGATCACCACCTTGATGACTGCTGGCGTCCTCGCCGAACGCGGCCGAACGGATCTTATACGGTCGTTGGTCGAGGGCCGTCTCCCGGTACCGACGGATTTCAAGATTTCAACCGCCGGAATATGTCGTCGGGCTGCTAATTTCCCTCAAACAATTTTACTTCAAGATCGCAGTACTCTTTCATCGTGCACAGTGTTTACAAACTAAGTGACAACTAGTCGACAACCACATGCAACGGTTAATCTATACGTGATACTAAAGCTGACACCAATACTAATACACAGAATACACAGAGTGCACAACTACAAATCGATGAAAAGTTGTATTCGAACTTATTGAACACCCTGTTCACACAGTTGTAAATGCGAAGAGGTGCTAGTGTTGTGTTATGTAGGGGCGTGTTGCTCTGTAAGTTGTTCACTTGCCCTAAAGTTTATTCCTGTTTAATCTTCCGTCCATTCTAATGATTTTTCTTCTCATGGTAATTGTTATACTTGTTCTATTCTAAGGTACCTGATAAGAGTTTCTTTTTTTTGTTGCTGTAATAGTTCAAATGGCCGCTAACCAAAATTTCTCATAAAGGGTCGAAATTATAATTTCTATCCTAACATCAAGTATATTATCAACCGAAGAATTTAGTAATTTAGCCATCACAAGCAGTGTTGCCAAATCGGCATTGTACTGTTATAAATAGTTATAAAGAAATAAAAATAAAAATAAATCAAGTAAATTATTTCTAAAATTCCAACAGCTTTGATGCATAATCATCCTTCTACACTGCAAACATTCGTTCTGAACCTCGAGTTGATAAATATTCGAATTTTTAAGATAACAAAAGCTCAGCAAGTTCAATAATTCAGGGAAAGTAATTATTTGGAAATTACTTATGTATTACGAAATGACGAAATAATACTTTTATATTATTTGCAGACCTAGCTGTTCAATTTCACACTCCTTCGTACAAGCACACATACAAAGCAGCACACTACTGATACCGCAGAGCTGGTCGCAAGTTTTTATTGGGCGAAATTCAACCGTGAACAAGTAAATTGGATATTCTTGAGGGACAGGTCGAAATTTTCATCAAAATACGTTATCATAAAAGAAAATCCATCTCAGAGCTGTGCACCTCGCCCAGGAAAAACTCTTCCAACGGCAGCCGTCAGCTCGATTTTACCCGCACAGCGCACACCCGAACCCAGCGAGCTCGTCCTTGCTTTACGACTTCTTCGAACCGTATTCGGCGAATGGCAAACTTCCGGTCGTTTCCAGATTTGATTTCATTTTTTTTTTGTTCGTTTCGTTCGAGATTTTCAGGCATCGAGTTTGAGTTATACAGGATACACCCATACAGGAGGGACACAAATAAGTGGTTCAGCTCTGCGTAAGAAAAAAACTCGAAAAATAAAAGAATCCTTCTTTACGCTCCATATAACGGTTCCAAGGCTGCGTATTGGGTGGGATTTCGTAATTTTCCCGCACGGTTTTATTTTCTTTCCGTTTCCTGCTTTCAGTTTCCATTGCACCATTTGAGTTTCTTGGTTATTTCTTTTTGTTGTGTTTTACGAGAAGGCTCATAAAATTTCTTTGCTTTCTCAGTTGTTCGCTTTGGAAGGAAACTTTATCCCTCGGGCGAATCGGTGGATACTGCTCTTGGTGCTCTGTGTGAATGTGTGTAACTGTGTGAGTGAGTGGCAAAGGAGTGTTCTGATTAGTACTCTGGCAAAGAGGGTTTTCCGCCCGGGATGGTGTACGGTTTTCGGGTTTTATGTTTACGATCCTTCATCCAACGTCGACCCTCTAAGTTTACTAGCTTGGATCTTGAATCTCGAGGCTTCTGGTGCCATGAAAATGCCATCCTCGGTGGCGAATCTTAAGCCACGACACCGTTCGCCCCACCCCCCCCCCCCCCCCCGACCTCAAACCAATTCTAACACCCACCCAGTCCCCAGTGTGTTGTTGGGACGCTAGAACATCCCCCACAGTATTTTCCATTTCCAAGTTCTCGAACATTTTACGATGCGTAGTGGAGCGTATGAAAATAAAATTTCTTTTACGACTCTCTGCGCCACTGCCCTCTGCCGCCATCTTCATTTTTCTGGCTCTGGTGCTTTTGGTAGGTGGTAGCCACCCAGATTTGTGTTTACCACTCTTCCCTACGGTATCCCGGCACAAGGGATTGTCCATTTGCTACCTTCTTGTTCCCTCGGAGTGTATGCGAAGCGCTATACGTAGTGTGTCGTTAAATTTACCAGAATGGCTCAAAGCGAGTGTTGGTGTGTTGTGAAGATCTTTTGCATGGCTGGTAGTACTATATTATGAAAGACAAACATATACATGTAAACTTTGCTTAAAATAACAGCCAAATAATCTTGAAAAAGATAAACCAGACCGAAAAGACCATTGGTTACATTTAGACAATAGGTGTAGTTTTTTTTCTTCGTTTATTAATAGAGGCTTTGAGTCTTAGAGACTACATTCGCCTCTCTATTGTATAATAAAAAAGTGGTTTCATCTGATACAAAACTATTGCAGGTGTGGCTTAAATGTTATGGAACTCTATTGTGATTATGGCATATGATAATGGATAAGTTAAAGTTCTCCAATAAGGCGGTTCTGATGAAGTTTGTCGAGTGATGGAATTGTCGGTGTCTAGTTGGCAGGTGGCTCGGTCTGTCGTGTATCCATGGCAATCGGTGAGGATATGGCGGACGGTGATGTCAACACCACAGAAGCTGCAGCGTGAAGGACTAGATGTTTGTAGGAGGTAGGAGTGTGTAAGGTGGGTATGACCTATACGAAGGCGGGAAAGGACTCGTTGGATGTGGCTGGATTCGGTGCTTGATGGGACGGAGTTTGTTGCTTAGGTCCAGGTTGTGCTATGTGTAGTTCCAGTGTTGGCAGATAAGGGTGTTGGTGAAGTGGATGGCATCACGGCGTGAAAAGGTGTTGTGTGGTTCATCAGGGTTGAGTCGAGCAATGTTGGCAAGTTGATCGGCTTTTTCGTTACCGTGAATTCCGGAGTGTCCCGGAATCCAACATAAAATGGAGGTGCCGTGTTCCAAGGCAGCCAGAACACTAGCACTGTCGGTGAAGATGGCATTCGGTCGGTCTGTATATGTAAAGTCCTTCGTCGGCGGCTAATTGAATCGCTATTGCTTCGGCGGAGAAGATGGAAGTGTGTTTAGGGAGTTTGATGGCGCAGTTATCATTGGTGGAGTGGATCCCACAGTCAGCTGAGTCCAGATGAACGGAGCCGTCTGTGAAGATATGATGAAAATGTTTGTATTTATTCAGTATTAAGTGAGTAAAGATACTATTGGTAATGTGACTGCTTTTCCAGTTTCCCCGAGAGAGCGTTTGAGTTCCCAGTCCATGGCAGGTATGTGGTGGTACCAGGGACGAATTCCCCGGCTGGTGGATTGGATGATCGGTGGTAACTGTTGGCTATCTATAGTTCTGCGTTTGCTCTGGTGATGATTGCACTTGCGTCGAGTCCTTTCTCAAGGATACGAGCTGCAGCTGCGACTAGTCGGTTGGTGATGTTGTGTTGCATAGGAAGGAGGCCGCTTTCGCAGAGTAGGGAGTTAATCGGGATGGTGACGAATGCACCAGTGGCATAGCGGATGGCTGTGTGGTAAACGGGTGCTACTCTCTTCTCGAAGGTTGCTCGCTCACGTGAAATAATCTCGATGCCGTAGAGCATTATGGGTAGGGGCTAGGTGTTGATGATGGTGGTTTTGGGTTATACGGGAGGCCCACAATTGGTGTAGTTTTGCATTGCATTGTGTGAAATGAGCTTTGTGTAAAAATAAGTTTAAAAATTACCAATATTCAGAATATGCATTAAGAACAACTAAAATATTGACTATTACCGTCTAAAGTTATATGTCCACACTCCTACATTTCATAATATTCCTCCTACACTCCACTCGATAGTGAATGGGTGGATAATTCGTGGTTGTTGTTCAGTCGTGTTTTAATTGTTCAGATGGGTGTAGTTGTGTTTGGTCCTGTACAATTTTTGTGGCTATTGTGAATGATGGTTGCTCACTTCCTGTGTTCCTCCAGACTCTTCCTTGATATAAAATATATTCGAAGTTCGACATTTTTATTTATCTACACCGTCCTTCTATTGCTGTACTTAAGTCTCGCTCGTTTCTAAAAAGGCAAACACTGGAGTTAGAGTTTGATTACTTACTTACTTACTTATCAGGCGCTACAACCGCTTTGCGGTCTTGGCCTGCCGCTGCAGAGTCCGGAACTGCTCATGGTCCCGTACCGTCGTTCGCCAATCCTTTATCCCGACCTTGATGGCGGATGATTCCACGCCATCCTCTCACCTCAATCTGGGCCTACCACGCCTCCTCTGTCCGTGTGGACGCCATAAAAGGACTTTCTGAGCTGAGTCGTCCGGTGCCATGCGTATAACAATGCCAGCCCATCGGAGCCTGGCGAGCCTAATTCGCTGCACGACGGTGAGGTCGTCATACAGTTCGTACAGCTCGTCGTTGTAGCGGCTCCTCCATTGTTCTTCCACACATACGGGCCAACGATCCTTCTGAGCATCTTCCTCTCGAACGCGGCTAAGAGGGCTTCGTCTTTTTTGGACATGGTTCATATCTCATAGGCGTATGTGAGTACTGGGACTATAAAGGTACGATACAGTCCCAGCTTCGACCGTCGCGACCGCTTCCTCAGGCTGTAGAATGACCGGCTGGCCGCCAGCATTCTATCGAGCAGCTCCGTCTCACTGCTGTTTTCGGTGCTGATTTTTGACCCGAGATAGGTGAAGTTTTGGACGACTTCAAATTTGCGGTCACCTATCCTTACATCACTCCCACGTACTTCCGGATTTCTTAGTAGGGTCGCTGATGGTGCCACCATCAATTTGGTCCCTGCCACCATCATTTGGCTTTGCTACCTAGGAGAGCCGCAGACCAATGATGTCTATATCATCAGCGTATGCCACAATCTGGGTTGACTTATGGAAGATGGTTCCAAAAGTCTCCGAGTTACGGATGGCCCTCTCTAGCGCCAAGTTGAATAGGAGACAGGCGAGCCCATCTCCCTGACGCAGGCCTTTGGTGGTAGCAAAAGACCCTGAGAGTTTTCCATCCACCTTCACCTGGCATGTGACGTTGGTCATGGTCATTCTAGTCATAGTTATTTATAAGGCGCTACAACCATTTCTCGCAACATTGTCTACCAATCCAGTATCCTGACTTTTCCGAAGGGCGCATCAACGCTATAACTCATCTCAGTGTGGGCCTACCTCGTGACACCTTAGGCTTAGATGTGTATGGTCCTTCCATAAATATGGGGAAAAAATTCGTTTCGAGCATCATGCACTTGATCATATCAAGAGGGTGTCGAAAGTTTTGGACAGGTCAATGTTTCAGAGGCGTATGTGATTACTGGAACTAAACTCAGCTTCGTCTTTCGATACAGTTGTTCGGAGTGATTAATGATAGAGTAGGAAATATTTAATTATGTGCAATTAAACTCATAATGTTGCGAAAGCATAATCTAACAAACTTTTACCATTTAATTTTTATTTCTTTCTTTATTTATACATTTTTATTAAATATCGAAAAAGGGTACTTTGAACCGACTCGATCGTACAGCGTACTAGCCTCGACAGTAAAAGCACATACACATACGACACGTGTGACAGAACAGAAGGTGTCGAAGAACAGACCAAACGGAATGAACTTTAAAACAAGACTTTTACTAATCCTTGAAAGTATGTGCTTAAATCAAAGCTAATGCGCTGGAACCGGAGATAGCCGCCGAAACTCAGCCAACCGAACACACTAAGTCCGTGCACGGACCTTACCTTTACCACCAGCACGGTCAACGATGGTTGTGTTGGTAGTGTCACAGTTTCTGCCCGCAACAGTGTGGGTATGCATGCGCCATCAGCATGGTGGCTGGCTGCATGCGGTGAAACTAGATCCGCAAGAAGTCTCGGAGAACTTAGCGCACGCTTAGTTAGTAGCGGCGCAAGCTTAGTAGAAGGCCATTTACGATAGAAGCTTTCGCTTTTTTTGTGCTGTTGTTCCGTTTCGTTTCATGCCCTTCGACGCTTTCGATTTCATGTTTCTGTGTGATGCAGAGCCGGTCATGGTTTTGTAAGAGTTAGCATGAGGGCACGAAGGTATTCTTCTACCTTTGCCATGAACAGGAAAGAAAATGAGTGGGAAGGAAACGCAACCAGCAGCGTTAGGTTGGAAGTGGTTTGGAATTTTAAGAACAGCATTAGCTCACTTTAGAAAGTAAGAAAAAGAGCGGAATAGAAAGCAGTTTACATTTTTGAAAAATATCGTTTTACGTAGTGTAAAACTCACAATATTGGCTCAATCGAAGCGTAATAAATGCAACGCTCAGCCCTTGATAGAAGAGACACTTGACACGGCTGTACCTGCATGCGTGTTTCGTTGTGGATTATCATTCAACCACTAACCTACATCGAGAGAAAATTCCACAGGACATTCTTTGCGATGGTGTAAGGGCTCATATCGATGCATTTGAAAGCTCAGGCACGTTCCGCTCACCTTTGGCATTTCGATTTCGCAATAAGTTTGTCATCGATCACCCCTAGCAATGTGGCCTACGTTGGGAAGCGAGTTCATTTCGGTGTACGATCGGCTGGTCTGCCTGCAGATGCCGATGTTCGTACCTCAGATCATAAGACGATCGTTTCCTTGCGGCATTTGTTGTGGCCGCGTGAATAATTATCAACACCTTCTTCCAACGGCAACGTAATGGTTCAGTCGTGCTGTGCTCTACGTCCGGTGCCAAACTTTAACTCGCCATAGACAACACACCGGTTGCGGTCCGATGCGAAACAGCGTCCCTGAAGTAGTGAAATTACTACTTACCATTCGTTTTGCTAGTCCGATCAGTGATGGCGGAAACTCTGAAATGAACGCAGCCACGCCGGAAATGAGAAGTCTTGCGAAGATTGAGTCTCTGGTGGAGCGGTGCGGGTTTCGCCTTGATGCTCAAACCTTGGCGTTTACTAGTGACATTCGAAGGCATAGATTGTAAGCTAGTGGTAGATGTTTAGCTAGGGGCAACTTGGGGTACATCGCTTATGAAAGGGTATGAGAGATACAGTTTGAATATATTATTACCTTTTCTCAAATGTGACTAAATATGAAGGGAAAATGACAAATTTCACAATATTCGAATAATGTTTTACAACTTTTTTAAATCTATTGTTCTGCCTTCATTGGATGTCAACTTTCGTGAGCCAAAAGAAGCCTCTTGTTTTTATTTTTCATTTGTCAATATGTATGTTTTTGACAATTCTGCCACGTTTCAAGTCACAACATGAACCTGGCTAGGAAGGAAAATTAGTTTTCGGAGTGTTTTTGTGTCCATATTGACCATACCCAAGTTTGTGGAGCAGCGCGAATCTATGTCGAAGCGTCAAAGCGGAAGAATCTATGTCGAAAAAAATGTGTACAAATAGTACAGTGATTTCAAGATAGGCCGTGAGAAGATCGAAGACGAGGACCGTCCGGGGAGACCATCCACCGCGACCTACGACGCCCACGTCGTCCAAATCAAGGATGATCAAGGAAGTTTGACCACCAACAACAATCGTCGGTTGACGATACGACACCTTTCGAAAAGTGTTGGGATTGGGATTCGAAAAGTGTTGGGAAAGCCTCGGTGTTTTGGGGTTGAAGCGGATAAAGTTTCACCTAGTGCCGTCATTTTGAGAGAGGTTTTCGCAACAACTGGCACCCATATTGTTCCACATCCGCCGTATTCGCCAGATTTGGCACCAGCTAACTTCGGGCTGTTCAACAAGCTAAAACGGCCGCTTCGGGAACATCGTTTTGACACTATCGAGGAGATAGAAGTCGCACCGACAGCGGAACAAAAGGACATCCCAGCATTTTGCCTAAAAAAAAACATGTAAGATAAAAACGCAAAGTCACTTTATTTTTCGGCCACAGTAGTACATTGATCGCTTCATTTTTTTGTTCGACAAGTAGTCCGAATGGCTTACCTCATAATTTTATTTGGCTACATCCTTATATCCTTACACAACTATTATCAGTTTTTTAAGTAGTTCTGTATCATTTTAACCTAATCGTAGGACCAAAATTGTTTTGCTCGTATAATTGTGTTGCACGGAGATTTGTGGTCGAGACTATAGAGGTGCTGGTCTTCACACGTCAGGATCGGGCAAAGAATCCTGCACGGATCTTCTCTCCTTAGTAGAAAAATTCCTTATCAAAATTCCAAGAGGAAGGAGAGGGGTGGTTGTGAAGATTTGGGGGTTCTTATAACAGTTGGCAATATTTATATAGAAACTGGGCTTCCATCAACATTAGTTCATCGTTCAGAGATAATAAAGTGTATAAATTAAGAGTATAAATTTTTTAAAGGGTTATTTGGGAATATTTTCGTTTTGCGGATAATCGTTACAATGTTATTTGCTAACAACTTTCACATAAGATTGTTTTATACAAAAAACGCATAATTTACTCATTGAGCAATACTTCATATTGCTTTGAACAACTTCGTGAAATCTCGGTTCGTTTTTGTGTGTCGTAAATATTAACCAAGACGTGATGTTTGCGTGACTCCAAAATATTAGAGAGATTTATTTTCTAATCCTGGCCTTATTTATAGCCTTTTATGAGTGGCCCTATCGTGAGAAACTCTATCTCACTACTTTTAGTCTCGCTTCTCACTATTTGCTTCTAGCAATTCACTTGACGAAACACTTTTTCGTTAAGTGTTTCACTTGACATCTACGCGTCGACATGTTTACTTCTACCTTCTACAACAACCTTCATATTGTAATGTCGTTATTTTACATTTCTTATTCGATCTTATCCCATCAAGATGGTCCCACCGTACATAGGACTGAGTATCCTGTCATGGATAAACAAAATAGTGAAGAAAGTGTGGAGATATGGGTGCGAAACAAGAATAACATGAAAAAAAGCTCAACATGCATGCTTCTCGCTTGAAAAGCAGCTCATAGAAGCTTATTGATAAGAAGTCCTTCCAACTTAATAAACGCCCCTGTTTGGCCATCGATAGCCGGTTCCAAAAACATAAAGAAGATCCATGATTCACAATCACGGATTAGTGTTGGAACGCCCAGGAAACTGGACTCCTTTACCGAACCGTGATACATCCTCACAAAGAGAAGAATTGGATAGGTTTGCTTGTAAAACATACTTATTATTGTATTCTTTTTCTTGGCCTGCTTTGGGGATTAGGACGTCGCGTCGACATGGCCTGGTCGCTAATCCGTTTTCAGGAAATTTGAACCTCTTTCCACGGCTGCATCTGATATCCGACAGATTCGAATCCACCTGATCAAATCGAGCTCATCACGTGGAGCTCAGCTCCTCATCACGTGCATCAGCCATCTTATCCTTTCGGCTTTGACTACCGTCAGGATATCAACAACGCCAAACAGCTCAGCTAGCTCGTGGTGCATTCTCCTAAGCCATAGTTCTTCTTCTTCTCCTTCGTCTTCTTCTTCTTGGCTTAACGACCTCTAAGGTCATGCCGACCATCGAATGGCTTACTAGACTTGCCGATACCACGTAGTTGGATAGTCAGTCCTTCCCACCTGGGGACGATCCGGATGGGATTTGAACCCCGATCCTGACGTTTAAAGACCGGCGCCAACACCACCGGGTCGCCCTAAGGTGTAGGCCATAGTTATATGGGGTAAATTAAATGTTTCTTCTTCAATGTTGTATGTAATTTTAGTTTTGAGTTAATAAAAATGTTCTCTCAACGTCGAAAGGCTCCATTAGAAATTCATACAACTGTTGTCAAGTTTTCTAAAGCACGGGTTTCTATGAATCTTACATAACTGTTAATAAATTAGCTATGATTTATTCTTTTCAAGTGTTATTCTAGCTATGAACATTGGTTCGAATACTGCATGCTGCAACTGAAGGGTTCTTGGATTTAAATGAAAAAAAAAAGCGGAATAAAGAATAATTTCATTACAAAATTTGCATGCAAATTTCAGTTCATAATTCGAAAAAACTGTAAAAATGAGTACGATGGATCCATTGCTATTGGAGGCTTGAAATTCATGACGCTTCAAACAATGAAATTGTTTCATACAAATTATCCCGAAGCGGTAGCGACAACGGTCTTCACGCGGTAGGACTGGGCATAAACTCATATTCGGACGATACTCACTTACTAAAGACTGAATACCCAGCCACGGGAATAAAATCAATTCAAGAAAAGTCAGAACGGAAAGGCTCGAATCTCTTGAGTACGTAGCGGGACAAGATCTAGAAACGATGCTTGAGGCACTACCACATCATTCTGTGTTGAATCAACAAATCAATAGATAAATAATCCTAAAAACTTTATTTTGTGCTCACAAATTTCACAGCGAGGGTCCACTATTCTCCAGTTATAAGATTGTAAAATATCATCAATTGAGGCCTGTTAGAGTGTTGCAATTACTATTTATACGACTTAATTGGGATGGTTATTAAGTTACGCTTTCGTTGTTGGTGTTGCCCTCTTGCCGACAATTTTACCATTTCCTCCTTTCGAACAGCAGGGATGACATTTTTCTACAAAAAGACGAGTGAAAGGTGAATGGTGGCGTTCACAATGAAACAGTATCCCACGCATCACAATCCAGCTTATAATCATGATGTTTCATCATAATGCATTTTGCTATTGCACACAGCATCTGCAAAGCGTTAGTGAGTGTGGTGATTTGCAAAAACAAATAAACATGTTAAATGGATTTTAAGGTAAGGAAAGTTTAAACGACAATTTAAAAATAAAGGAAAACGAAACGATACAAGCCTGCACGAAATGATACAACACTTCAGCTGAAAGCACTGAGCAAAGTAACGAAAAAAGAAAGAGGGTAATAGCGTTGTACTAGTTGGAGCATAGTAGAAAATAAGGTCAGAAGACGACACTCGGCCCTGGACGCGGTGCCGAAGCAGAGCCAGCGAAAGAAAGAGAGTGTTACAGTACGGATAAAATGGTGACCGCATTACGTAAGATCATAACTGTGCTGCGGGAACGATCACGGTTCCAGTGTGTCTTTCCGCTGTGTTTCTAGTTTCGCCGGCAGTTTCGGATCAAAATAAAGGTTCAAGAGAAAGAGCAAACGTCGTGAGTTGCACGATACATGCTTCGAAAGTGTTGCTAGTAACGATGACTTACCCGGCCCGAAAATTAGTAGCATCCCGAACCGGTTAACCCAGCCGTTGGACAATTTGACTTTAAAAAAGCCTCCGGGGCAAGCGAATCGTCTGCCGAGTTCTTCATAATGAAATCCATAAGCTGTTGGTACGAGAATGTTTATAAAGGATTAAGCTTTTGTGGATAGTAGTTTTCCAAAGCTTTGCTGTTTGAACACATCCGATTAGTCCCATCCTGGGAAAGAAAGCTGTAAGAATCCACGTACCTCGGATAACACTCGATCACTCGCACCTCTGCTGTGCTGAAGGAAAACAGTAAAACACACAATAAAAGTTAACAACTTTTACCCACCATCTTGTAACCGATTACGTTACATTTCGGGCCGGGACGCCTGCGGTCGCACGATCACCAGCGTGGTGAAGTAATCTCCTCCTGCAACACATCGTGCTCTGCTCGTCCGACTCGTACACCGATACTCCACCGTACGCCACACGCCAGGTCGCCCTTTCACTTTGTGTGCTCATAGTGTGCTGCAGCCGCCGACTGCCCGACTACGGGGCTAAATTGGGAACGAAAGTGAAATGAAAGAAAGGCTCGAAAGGCCTTCTTTCCAACGCCTTACCGTGGTCGTGGTCGGGAAACGAGGCCATCGAAAGCACCGGTAGCAACCGCTGCACCGTTTGGAAGAAATGGAAAGTGCGCTGCCCAGAAAGTGGCCGACCAACGCGGGCACAAAATGCACAAAGTGCGCGCGCACGGCGAGGAAAAGTGGGAAATTAAATCGAAACATACGCTCTTGCTGATAAATTTCAGACAAACGCCACCGGGAGCGAAAGTGCGCCATGTAATCTTTCACCGGTGAAGGAAGGAGAAGCAGCTGCGCCATGTTTACAATACGCTTTGTTACACAATTTCACAAGCCATAAGGAAAGCAGGGTTGTGATGGTTTTTCTGTTCAGCACTAGTCGATGGGTGTGAAGATGTGTGAAAAATAAACATATAGAATTGTTTCTTCGTAGGTCAAAGGTTATAAGAGTTCTGCAAAATGAGAATTCGTTCTGGAGGTTCCCAAATCATTTCAAAATGGTTCCACACTTAGGGGCTTATTAAAATCTTGTCATTTTGGAGTTTAGAAACTTCCGACCCACCCTTAAAAGCCTCCACAGATGGGCCACCGATGGAGCAAAAAAACGCGGGTAAAAATAAACAAAACGAACAATAACACAACATTGCCAAAGTGTGACTTTTCAGCCTAATGCCACATTTAGCGGACCGCGGACCCGAAGACCGATTTGAATAATTTATGATGTAATACTTTCATTATGACGTCTGCCGCGGTCTGTCCAAAAGGGAAAAGCATTACCACGGCAGCATTGAAACAGCAGTCAGCAGTCAGCATATTTGCATGCTTTGTGTTTCAGTTTTTCCTTTCCGTCGATCGAGTGCCACTTTGTCTGGGGTCTGGCAGGCAGGCAGACTGGCTGGTTGGCCCAGGATGACGAAATGGCGCTGGCACGATCGTTAAGTTGCGATGGCTTTTCCTCCCGACTCACGGTCTTGGGGTTCAATCTCTTTTCACCCGCTAGTACCTTCCCTCCCTCTCTGCGTGTGCTGATGGCAAAGGTGAGAAGCGACGAAACTTACGGGCTTTCTACACCGGGTGGCAGTGTTTGGAAACGCCAGTCGCTTTTACCTACATTTACCCTGCTAGCTCAGCAAACTAGCGTCGTGGGTGTGGCACGATCGTCCCCGGAGATGGTTGCCTTAGCATAACCGTTTACTACCGACCAGACCAACCAACCAACCAACCAACCAACCAAGCCCCATTCATTCGAGGGCTGTATCGGTTTTGGTTTGCCTCATTTTACGGTTTTTCTGTACCGTGCATGGTTTATGCTTTCGTGGGCAAGATCGTCGCTTTATTGGCAAGATTTGCAAAGCACAAGGGGGGAGGAGGAGGAGGAGGTTTTATGTTGCTGTTTGAATGAAGTTTTATGCTGGGGATGCGATCCGAGCGATCCGAGCGACCGGAGTGGGTTAGTAGCCTCACACGTCCCACGCCATCTGTTACGCAACTGTGAACGTAAAGCGCGTAGAAGAATAGCGAGAAGTATGTAAATTTAACGTCTAGTTTCCCTTTTCTTGTTTGTTTTTCTACGTGTGCTTATTTCGGCTTCTTCTCGCTTAAAAAAGCTCTCGTTCAGCTCGCTACTAATTAAGCGAAACAGCGAAAGATGATTCACGGGTGCCGTAGAACGGGACTTGAGTGTTGCGATTGTTCACATCATTTCTCGCAATCGTGTGGACTACGCTAATGTGTTACGGGTGAGGTGAAAGGTGAACTACGAGACGCATGGTTAGGACCAAATGATGCCGTATATCTGTAGAGTAAGCTGTAGTTTATTAAGGGCAAATAATCCACACTTATTGTACCGTGTCGTTATTTTTAAAATCAACACACAAACATACTAAAAATAAACGTATAAAGTGTTTATTTAGAACGATCTAAGAGTAGAAATTAGTTTTCCGAATGCAATTAAGTAATTGTCTGTGAGTTCTCCGAAACGTTGTGGACGAGCTACTAACAAATGACACAATTTACAAACTCAATTACACGCAGCTCTCAATACTAAGATGTCTCTTGCTCTAGAATTTCAAGTACAGTATGTCACAGAAAACAATTTCTTACGGTTTTAAAGATTTCGTAAGTTTCCTTACTAGCTCTTTAGGCTGGTGTTATTGCTCGGTGGCATGCCTCTAGTTGCAAGGGAAATGCATGGGATTTGACAGATGACGTTGAACGTCAAACGTCAAATCCCATACATTTCCCTTGCAACTAGTGGCATGCCACCGAGCAATGACACCAGCCTTAATCCTCACTTGTTCTACTATTTATGGATGCTAGGTGTATCCACTGGTCAAACTGATGCATCATTTTTCTGTGTTAAGTAAGTCTGTGCTGATCGTACGCAAGATGATATCAACGAATGTCTAGAGGACCAACTGCTCATTGACCATAAAGAATTTTAGGCTTGTAGGCAAATATCAATGCTTTACAGTGAGTATAAATTAGAGTTCTTGGAGCATTTTCAAGAATTGTACATTATACATTACATTTATTTCAGCATAACATACAAGTTCTCGATGTAATAAACAATTATATTTGTATTACTTCTTAAAATTATACTATTTATCCAACGTTCCAATGTACAGTAAGAAAAAGTACGTCAGTAAATTGTTACAGAGGTTATGCAAACATACTTACTTAGGTTTATTTATTAGTCTAAGGACACCCTGTGTAATTTTTTTATTATTCATGAAGGACGGCCAGGCCGTATTGCCATGTAATTTGATTTATTTATTTGAAAAACAGCTCTCTGGAGATTTGCCAACAGTTAAAAGAGGCAAAAAAAAAAGAGCAAAACAAACACTTTCCGTCTCGAAATTAGATTTTTATACGAAATTATTAGATTTTTTTATAAAACTAATTTCATTAAATAAACTAACATAATCACAAACAGTTTCTTGAGTGACTGTGAGGGCTCGATGAATGAAGCCATTTTTAATCTGCACTGTCTAGATGAAAGATCTCTCTAGATGTAATAAAACAGTATGGTTTAAGGAGAATAACAATTATTTTCCACATTTTGAACTGTTTGACTAACGTTCTTACGTGAAATGGAGAGATAAATCCGGCATTCCTGCCTTTTCTCGTGCTGTGCAAGTCTTTATAGCAAGTCCATCATGTACTACATTCATTTAGAGCCATTTATCGCCCCATGTGGGAGTAAATATTTCACGGGCTACAGATGTTCCCAGGCAGAACAGTTATGCAATGCAGCAGACACAAAGAAGACAATGACGCGAGTAAAATGGTTTGGTAAAAGTACTGACCGTGCCCAGACATTGCTCGATTACTCCCAGGTGCGTTGTAGGTAATGTATAGTGTACAGAGCAATGGCGGACAGAATGGCTGGATGATAAATTGAAGTCACGCACTGTGGAAGAGAATTAATTCACTTTTACTTAGTATGGTAAAGCGTACTTAGCCAAATCGTCACTTAGCACGAGCGCGATTGTCCATTTTTGGGATGACGAAAAGGAGTGTCCGATGGCAAATGAGAGAGTGCACCGTAAGCAAACGAATGGATCTAAAACTTTTCCGGCCTACATTCACCGTGTGGTTGCACAATTACTGTACATGGTCGTGTTTGGAATTTACCAGCAAAAAAGGTCGCCAAATGATTAAGATATTGAAATATAACAAATACAATTCTACTACATCTCATTTAGCTCACAACAATAAAAAAAAAGGTCCAAGTTGCATTTTTATTCAAAGCGATGATTAGGTGGACCACCCTGTCTGTTTTTCCATCACCGCTTTGAGGCGATGCTCAGCATTAGAAACAATATTCACATCCAGCTGCAATAGCTCGTAGAACGGCGAAACATTATGAGATGATGGTGAAAATGGAGGTAGACGGAGGAGACGTTCAGATTGGCTATAAAATAAATACAACGAATTGCAGCTCCTTGTAGGATGTTGCAATACGAGGTTGAACCCACGGCTGTGCAGTTTTGCTGATCGCGACCACTGTCGATCGGGTGGCGAAAAATCTTAGACGTCGGTTGATAGAGTGAGAAGCCATTACCGGTGGGCCTTATGCTCGCCAGCATATGCCTTAATGCTGCTGGTTGAAGCGGCAATCCGAGCAACAAACGCCGACTGGCAAAGAATGGGACTGCAGCGGGTAAAGTGAATGGTGACTTTTCAATTTTTACTCTAGCCAATAATGAATCATAGGCCAGGGCCACAGGGCCAGCCACAACAGCCGCGTGTGAGCGTCTTGGTGCGAGAAATTCTCTCCGCGTGCGCGATGCGGAGACTTCTGGGAAAATAGTCCTCACTGGTAATGTAGAAGAAAGGGGGATAGAGATGGTAAAGGTGCGCGAGGGAAAGAGGCATTCGTTGGCATGGTAACGAATTTGGAAAGGTACTTTTATTGTGTGCCCGCGCTTGATCGGTGGAGGGAACGATCTCTAGGGACTCTGTTCTGGTGGTTGTGTAGTGGAACGAATGGAAAGCGAAACTGTTTGGTGTGCTGACTCACTCACGTCACTGAAGTAACCATGATCTCGTTTGAGGATGAGGAGCGATGCAAAGCACACAATCTCCTTAGGATCATCGGATACAAAACTGACACAATATTGATCCCAAGAGAATAGGCCATGCTGAACAAACGAAGCGTTCGTCAGGGTCAAGGGGGGAATTAGAAGTCATTGCGTCGTCGACAACCATAAGTCACTTTCTTACAAAGTAAGCGTTACGGCCCGTTCTGAATGATCGTCTACTTTCTCTCCAAAATCCCAAAGCCGTTTGCAAAACAAATGTTGTTGAATTGTATTCGCCATCGTTCAATTTCTCCTCTAGCATTGTGAATATTCTTTTTAAACGAAACCATGCTTAGATCGTTCAGTGTATGCAACCGTCAATTCAAACCAAACGGTGTTTCGTCGACGACGGTCACTTCTCGTGACATACCGCGCACCATCCCGCACACACAACCGGGAACATTGGTTCAACGGGAAAAGGACAGCACAGCACCAAACGAGGAAAAGACGAAAATGCATTCACTTTACTGACAACTATGCAACCTTTAAATCCGATCCGATCCGATCCAGCATCCGCAAGGTTCGGGCTCGAGAAAGATGTGGCCGCGCAGTACGGTACCGTCGCCTAGAGCCGAGTGAAATACGGTTGAAATCTTTGCCAACTGGAACGAATTAATAATATATACCCTTGTGCTCCCACAGCCTTCGGGGACTCCTTGCCTCTCAATGGCATCCTCGCCTACACGGGATGCCATTTGCCAAGCGGGTGTGTGTGTGTGTGTTGCGCGCGTGAATAAGTACGCATTGGCGATATGAAATGTTCAATTAGATAAACACTCCACACCGTTGTGGCCCCGGGTGGGTGGATTTTAATTTACGAACGAGTTTCGAAAGTTCAACATCGCCGACGTAGGGGTTGCTATGGAAAATGGTTAGAACAAAATTGATTGCCTGTTGCGCGGTTCGATACACGCGGAACATTGACGGTGTCACTACCCATTTGGCCGCGGTGGTGACCGTTACGGGAATCGGTTTTCCTACCCAGGCCTGGGGAATAAAACATTACACAACACTTTTATGCATCTGCTTTCTATAAGTGAATGTGTGCGCTTACTGTGGCCGGTGCTTTAAAGGCGTTTAGAGGCACAAGAATACGTTATCGTCTGACGTGGAACAGAACTCTTAAGTCCATACGTCACACGAAGATCATCGAAATGAGCTAAAATGAACTTTATCTAGGAAAGTAGGCAAGATCGCACACGATCACGCATCGTAACGAGCTCGCGCATCTTCAATGACCAAAAGCACAGAAACCGTTCGATCTTCGGCTGCATAGTTTAGAATGGAAACGACTGGTTTTACATAACGGTTGTTTGCCATCGATCTCGTCGTCGCCCGACGCACGGATATGCAAAGTGACGGGGGATTGTTCTTGAAAATTCTAATCCTTTCGGAGAATTATACTTTCATTGCGGCTTGGTGCATAACGTGCCTGCATGTTGAGGGAGAATGCATTTTGGTCAGTTTGTTCTACCATTATTTGCACACGGTTTGGTCGAAGCATCGTTCTTAGCATATCTCCTTTAGGGAATCGATTCTGATTTCGGGGGGAAGAGTTTGAAAACAACACTGAGATTTCCTTTCGTGCATACCTTTACTTTATATTGCACTAAGGGGTTTTTTGCTCTATCCATCCAGCGTGATCATCATCTGAGCACGTCCATTTTGCATTGCATGATTCTTATGTCATGACTTTCAAAAAGCATCGTCGCGCCTCGGTGGGTGAGAAAAAAAAAGGATGCGAATCGATTAAACGAAGATCGAGATCGGTGTGTTTCGCTTGCAGGAACTCTTCTGCAAATGTACACACACACACACACACACACACAAACCCAAAACTCCCTAAGAAATAATCCATCAATCCTTTTTTTTGTTTGGTTTTGTACTGGCTTTTGTGTTCTGTAACGCAACAGCGCAACGACGGTGCAACGAGTCGATCTGCACATAACACAGCAACACAGCAGCATCGCGGACACACTCAAATCTCGGTGGCTGTCGTGTTAAGCCGCATATTTTGCGTGGTGATGCTTTTTTTCCAACTGCCCATAAACATACACACACACACACACATAAACCAAAAAAACGGTTTACCGCTGGATAATTGAATAGTCATTAGACCGTTGATTCCATGCGCTAGACATTTTGCTTTTATTTTACTGGTTTTGTGCTTTTTTGCTTTTTCTTCTTCTCTCAGTTCGGTTCATGCTTATGTCCATTCTTTTGACTTTGAGGTAAGTTCAGTTGGTATGTTCGCTTCGGTGGAGTATGTGCATGGGTTTTGATTTTTTGCTCATTTTGCGAATCTGCAATTCGCGCTTGGTGCTCTAGTCGTCGCCGCCGCCACCACCAACCGAGCCGTAAGTTCGTCCAGCTGTACTTTCGCAACCGTGTGTGAACTTTAACGTAGGCGGCATTTTCGCTTCCTGCCTAATGTTGGGGAGAATTACAACGCGTGGCAAAAAGTTGTATCGCACAAGAGGCACACATTTCAGGCAGTCTCCGAAAAAAAGCAACCTTTTTATTTCGCCATTAGAATGTGCGAAATTGGTTTAGTGCACTTCTGTTTCGTGGTGCCATTATTTGCTTTGGTTCATGCAAAACATATTATACAAAATTCAAAAAAGTTCATTTAATTTATATTAGCTACTCGTACAAACGCCAGCAGTGAATCGTTTGCTTCGAGCAGTATTTAAATCGAGCGTCTTAAGAAACACCAAGGGACTCCATCAAAAAATGATTTCCATACAGAACGGAAAAGATGTCAAATAATTTGTAATATTGGAAAATTGTGCCAACAAACAGAATGTGATAAGTAAATAAACTTGTAAATTAATTAAGTTAATGAAGACAAGTCTATAAAATAAACCTTTAATTTTTCTAACTTTTTGTTCTCCACACAATTTGCAGTGAAGGACGAAAAATTTAAAACATCTTATTATCCGTTTGTAAAACAACTGCTTTTGTTTCTCATATTTAAATGCAACCATTCCGTACTATGGGAAAACCAAATCAGCAACATTTAAAATATTTTTCGATAATTTATTTTACTTTTTAATTTACCGAATCATTGTGTAAGTATTAAAAGAAATAGAAAATTAGATGATCTTGTTCTATTTTAAAACATCGGTTTCACGCTAAGAAAACACACACAGAAAAAAATAATACAAAAAGAGTACGCATTGTTGTGTTTTATTTGATATGAAAACATTTTGCCCAATAAACCAAATTATTGAAGATCGATCATTGAAACAGTTTCAATGGTTGAGAGACATGACTATACTAAGAAAAAAGAATAGGAAAAAAAGAGACAAAAATAATAAATTTTAACAATTGACTACTTAGGACACAGTTAAATTAGTTAAACAAAAATGAAGCAAATTGCCAGTTGACATGAACAACTTTTAAAAATTTCGGTCCATTTCCTTGAAGGACATTTGTAAGAACTTTAGGCAAATATAGACAATTTAAATGGATAAAAATAATTGACAAAACTACGAACAATGCCAAATGTTTTAAACATATGTCCTTTGTACATACAAATACAACAAAATCGAATAATTAGTTGTTTTTTTTCGCATACTAATCAATCATTTCGCAACAAAAATCTAAGAATCCAACACTCAACACGAAACCAATATCCTAAATTGTTGCAATTGTAGCGAACAAGGTCTGGTCTGGTCTGTGGTAGCATTAATTTTTCTCCCAAGTCGAACCGTCAAGGACAATCCGAGCGAAAAGAGCGTTCTCACTTCCGCCCGTGCTTTCCCACCTATTTCTATTGCTCAATGCAGAGCCCCGTCGGTTGCCCGTTGGGGTGTATAGGTGTAAAGAAGACGGTAATAGGAAAACGCGTAAATGGTGAAGGAAACATTACAACCGACATGAGACTTACCCGGTGCGAGACCGCAACGAAACAAAACAAAACAACAAACAAAAAAAAACACACACACACACAAACACATCCACCGCGATCGTGCCATAGAGTAAACACAGCAGAAGCAACAACAACAGCAACAACAACAAAAAAAACCTCATCAAACATCGCCACGCAAAATGAACAATGCGAAAGTGACTCTCTTCGCGCGGGCTGGTTGCTGGTTCGGTCAAAAGTTTAGGAAGCGATTTCGGCGATCTGACCAAAACGGGCGCACGGTGATGGAGCGTACTGCCGCCATACTCTCGCTCGGCTCGGCTGAGCTCTCACTCGCGGTCGGGGATGGTTGGAAGTTTCAAGGTTAAAGCTAACGACAGTGTGCGCGAATGCCTACACCCCCTTTTACCCCCACGCCTGCATCCCCAGCACCGAAAGCAGCCCCCCCCCCCACTTCTACGGGCCATACTGTCCTACCCTTCGGCATTCGCGCCCTCATCCGTTCACCGCTCATAATCTATTGCGTTTGATTTTCTCAATGCTTTACTATCTTCGCCGCAAAGTGCCCGTGCCCCTCTTTTTTTCCGTAAGTTGGGTTCCTCCTCGCTCTTCCTATTCGCGTCTCTGTTTCGCATCTTGGACATACACACACACACACACACGCACGCACATATGGTGCTTTTTTGTTGTTGCTAACATTGGTTTGTCAAATTCTCCACATGCACATGGGGCTTTTGGGGCAACATTCATCTTGGCGTAACTCCAATATTCATCGTCACCACCGTGCGACGTTGAAGCGTGTGCTTTGAACATTCTGGCTGGCGAGAGCTTTGGGTGGACCTTGCGTCGATCGTCGTCGACCGATCGCAACCCTTTGTGCAATGGTGACTGCATTCAGAATGGTCAGAATCTTGTGGACGGAGATGCATCGATGCTTCTAAAGATGTTGCCCGGTTTCGAACGCTACCTCTATATTGGGAAACCTTAAATATATGTTTAAGTAATTAGAAATTGCATTTATTTACCAATTTCTTTTTTGACTCACATTCTTATGCTTTGATGATAACTTTATGTGTTATAAATTATATCAATCCAACTATTGATTTTCCTTCTTCTTGGCTTAACAAAACTAATAGGTCACGCCAGCCATCGCATGACTTACTTGGCTTACTTGATGGGGAAACGGTCAGCATGGGACAAGAAGCCTAGTCCTGACGTGTGGAGACCGTAATAGAAAAAATCTATAATGAAATGTTGTTGTGGCAGATGTGGTTGAGGTGCCTTTGCAAACGACAGGGCCCGTTATCGAATTCCATTTGGATCGTGTATTGGCTATTGGCAGGACTGACTAACAAGCCTCGAGTAAACTAAGTCAAGGAAACCAGTAATGTAGGTCCTAATACATCTTGGAGCTTTTATCATCAGCCAAAGCCAAAGAGCAAGAAAAGCATTTTAAAATGCATTATTTATACTTTTGAAATTATAAAATTTTTTACTTTCATGCACATTAAAATGTTTGTTTGTTAATTTTTTTTCCACTGAGAGCGGCTTAACGAGGAAACAAACGGTTGGACTTACCATAAACGCAGAGAACTTTTAAATTAGGATATCTTCTTCTTGGTCTGCTCATGATTGAGCACGTCGCGTCGACATGACCAGGTCTCCAATCAGTTTTCAGGAAACTCGGTATAGGGCTGCAGTCCTCTATCCACGGTTGCATCCGATCTCCGACAGGTTAGACTTCACTTGATCCAGCCAACAAGATCGTTTTGCTCCTCTATGCCTTGTGCCGAACGGGTCCTTCTTGATGTGGCATGAGGTCGGCAGTATCCTCATCACTATATCAGCACCACCAAACCGTTCAGCTAGCTCGTGGTGCATTCTCCTTCGCCACACGCCCTGCTCGCACACACCGCCAAAGATAGTCCTGAGCACCCACCGTTCGAAAATGGCGAGTGCATTGGCGTCCTCCGTCAGCATAGTCCAAGACTATGCTTGTCCTATTCTATACCATATACGGGTATGGTCCGACACCTCTTCAAGGTTAATGTAGGATCTCCATTCCTTACTCCGACTCAATACGTCCACGGCGTACAGAGACAGAGCTTGGGTACACGGGGAAACCCAACCCCTTGGGAGGATGGGTTATATGGCTAAATTGAGCAGGGGTGGGGATGGCCAGCGTCTGTTCTCCATGTTAGGGGCGGTTGTTTGTTCTTCTGTCCTGGCATCCTACGGGACTTTAATCAGCTAGGATGCGTAGGTCCTCCGACGAGAAAGGCGCTTGGGGGAGAGCCCTTGCAAGCCACCCCCAATACAATAGCAACGAAAGCAATCCATGAAATTTTGAATCGGACCAACAGAAATTGGGACATAAAGGTAGTAAAATCGAACTGACACGAACATTGATTGAATCGCCTAATAATGGCTTTAAGCTGGGCGTAAGTACCGTACACAGTGTTAGTGCGAGCTTCGTGCAACATTTTTCAGTGTCTAGATACTGATCGCGAGACTGCAAACGAAATCCTACAGATTAGGGATGCATTATCTAGTAAAAGTCCTGCTGTAAGGATAATCTGTGCTCTGCTGCACCTGACTTCTAATGTTTCTAGTCCCAGAAGAAGAGAACATTGATTGCAAAGCAGTAGGTAGAAAGGATTTGTCTGCCCAATCTAGCTTTATGATGGCGTATCGTGCGAACTTTTACTGCATTGTCTCAAGCCTTCTTATAGATGTAAAAGTGTACGGATAAGTCACAATTTCACAGCACACCACAGCGATCCATGGCTATGGCCCAAAAGACTGTTCTATGTTCGATCGTCTGGTGTCATTCGCATGACAGCTCCACCGAAGTCTAACGAGTCTTCGCTGCTCATTGGAGAGCTTGTGGCGCAAACTTAGCAGATGCTTAGGGGTCTCGTGCTTTAAAACGCATCCACACATTTCCTGAAAAGCTCGAATACAGTCCTCAAAGACACATCAAAGCCGAAAGATTCTTGCGTTTGTTGTCAGACCTAAAATATCAAAAATTATACTCTCGATCTCGATCGTTCGGAATGTTTTTACATTCCGAACGATCGAGACTCCAAAATAAAACTAAAAATACAAATTAGTTGCATTATTTGGTTTAGAATATTAGGTTCAAGGAATTCGTAATGGTTAGAAGTGTTCGAATCACCCCACACGGGTTTCAAAAATTACGTTCTTGATTGCTTTACTGATTAACCCAGCATTAATAAATTATGACACGATTTTGTCGCTTGCTTAAGTACAACCAAAAGATAAAGAAGGTATCGGATTATTGTAAGAGGCAAAACAATACAGCAGTAGCAGCAACAGTACAACAACACATCTCAGCACAAAACTACGGCACAAAATAGAGCATTTAAAACAAATGAAATACGAGTCGTTAGCGCACCAACACATCATTCAATGTCGCAAACAAGGTGACAGCATCAGATTCCTGATGATGATCATCAGCTGACTCAAGAATGTAGTTTGCTGTTGCTGTGATACTTCTCTAGTCCTTTACATCGGAGGACAACGATCCGGAAGGCTAAAAGCGGATAGGGGCTACGATCTAGCTTCGCTCACTTGCCAACGCGTATTGCCATGTTTCAAGTACAGTTTTATGAGTTGTACAATTAATTAAATGATTAATTGCTAGTGCAATCGGAGGATGATGTGTTTTTATGAGCACTTGTTTCCTTTTTCCACCCTGCTAGCCAGGGTTTGTTTGCTTTGCTTTGCTTTGCTTTGCCATTGTCTCCATTTTCCCTATATCGTGACATTGACTTTGTACCATCAGTCCACAGGCCGAATATGCACTTGGCTGCATACGATGGTGCAGCAGCAGCACAGGTGCAGCTACTTGCTACCTATGGGGTTTTTAATGAGAAGTAAAGCTCGTTTGATACTGTCCTTAAATGGGCCAAATCACGGCATTGGAACAACGAGATGACATTACATTACAAGCTCACACTGATCTAGCTACTGCACGTCGTTTATCTACTGGAAATTCCATCTTCGGATGCTGCCATACGTCTGCATAGCAAACAACATTTGCCAACCAACTACAATACTGAGTGTTTTAACAAAAAGTCCACCAATAATCGTACCGTTGTTACGTAGCCATAAAAGCGAATACACAAAGCTTTCGAATTACTTCTTCGAATGTTTTGAAGAATCCTAGTTGTCACAATACATTAGTTTCCCATAACGATTCCCACAAAAGTTGAGCCAAAATTAGCGTGGCATGAAAGCATTTGTCAATTCTCAAGGATCAGGTACATCGAGCGGGTTTGTGTGCGAACGTATGTGATGAGTTCGATCGATCGAACGAATCGTTTTCGGTGATGAATGGCGCCCCATTAGTCTTACCGTGCGGGTCTTCCGATGCAGCGTAGGAACTGTGTAGTGACAGGCTGCAGGTCCGGGTCAAGTGGCCTAAATGTTGATAAATTAGGGGTTGAAATGTATTTTCTTTCATTGGCTTTTATTTTTCAGACTGGTCCGCCTGGTGCACATGCCTGAATGATGTTCCGATCATTATTGTGCAAAATCAAGGGCAATCCATAGTTACGGTGGAGATTGACTTTTCTCTTCTCTCTTTCCTGTCTCTCTAAACACTCGCATCGTGTAATACTTGCATCATAATCGATCAAGATCAGGATATTTTAGTATTATTGATGTCATCTTCTTTTTTTTTTTTGTCTGGTTTGTACGTACACAGGGTTTGATATATGCTGATGCATTGGACCATTATATATCTCTGAAGCTCACCATACAGACCGAAGAAACACGATCGTTATGGAGCTTTTCATATTGCTTTGTTTTGCTTCATTTTTCATGTTTGTTTTTTATCAAAAGTTAAGTTTTGATCGAAATCGAGAGTGGCCTTTGCCGCTAAAAAAATAAGACACGTAAACATTTTGTGATGTTTTCTTGCACACCAAACCCGATCTATCTTCTTGTTTACGATCTGCCCTCGGGGGTCATCACACATGCAAGTCGTCATTCAAAGCCTTTTCGTCCGATCGAACGGTTGTGAATTATTGTTTCGTAGACTGTGGAAGATCAGGAAGCAGGATCTTGGCACGGCAATCGAAGATGTTTTTAACAAGCATCCGAAGTATCATCTTCTCATGCTTTATTAATTAACTAAAGAAATTGATAAACCTATCCGGAAATAAACATTTGGGAACATCTTCTTCTTGACTTTGTAACGACCTGTAGTTTGAAATTAAGTCTTCACTACGTTAATACAACGTTACGGATGGGATTTGATTCCGACTTCGTCCCAAGTCCCAATATTATGCATTACGCTTGCAATGTTTCTCCTAAAGCTCATCGTAAAGTTTAAGGGTCACCGAGCAGTTGTACATTCACATGATTGCCGAAAATGATCACACATTTACGGGCCTCGAATCGAGGAAGTAGAGATGCGATACCGTCCATCAGAGACAGACAGACGGACAGAAACCTGCCATCATCTCCGGTGCCATCGACGGTGCTTAGAACGCTGAAGGACAACGCTTTTGTCCATTGCCTTGGTTGATCTTTGACTTTGACTTCTTCGCAGCCGCGCGTTGGTGAAGGTGAAGAGATCATTGAAAAAAGGTGTCTCGCTTTCCTCCTATTCCCGATCCTCATCCCGCCCGTCGGCGGTTGCTCCCTTTTAACGTACACTTATACAAATACCACACATATGTACGTCCCAACATGCCACAATCCATCACGCAGCACCCGTTTCCCGAAATGCTCACATTCATCACCGCTCATCGTGCTCCGCTGCTGCTTCGGTTCGGTGTTTTTTTTTTTTTTTTTTTTTTTAGATCAATCCTACTGGAATGGCGAACAGAAGAGGCATTCAAAAATGCAACCTATCGCTTCATAATGTTTAATGCGGGGTGAAATTGAACTCGGTTCCCTTTGGTACCAGGGTAAAAGTGCGTTTGGATTGTAAGCAAGGTGCATTGGAAGGTGCCAACAATACTTTGTTGCTGCAGCCGACAATTTCGGAATGGTTTGTGTACGAGCAACACATGCTGCATGCACGCCATACCATTTCCTGATACTTTTCCGGAAGGTTTCGCCCAATAATGCCTACTCATCAGCAGCTCGAGGTTATTTTTCGAATCGAAACGGTTCTGGTTCTTTACCCTTCCGAAGATTCAAAGCGTGAAAGGTGAAAGGTTCTAATGCCCGCACAGAGAAGAGAAATTTAATTTCTTCCTGGCGTAGCGTGACTCAGCAGCTTCGGCTTGATCGTGCTTCGTCAGCGCTATGCAATGAATTAAAATTAGATTTTTTTTTTCTATGTTAGTGTTTCTTTTCCTGCAAGAAAGCCCGTAAAAGTCTTGTACGAAAAAAGGATGCAATTTTTGGCACCGCACATGCTTGACTGATCCTTGAGCTTAATCATACAATTTTCTTCGTTCTCGATACCTCCGACGCTTGATTTTCGCTTGGTCCATTAAAAATCAGACCAATTTGTGCAGCCTGTGCAGCATTAATGAGCATTAATTGAAGAAACAGTGCGATCAATGAAGTTACATGCAATTGAAGCGCGTTTGTGTGGGTGCTCTATTGGATTGGTCTCCTTCACTTCACGCAGTTTTTTGTTTCTTCTTCGAAGAAACTGATCGAGTGATGATGGCACGGAATAATGTTGAGCTGCAGCCTTCAACGCTCATAAAGCTCTTTGAAGCTCCACCATTTCTGAAGCCCCCCCTCGTCGGAAACCGGAAACATTCGCTCGGTAATGGCGTAAGCCCGTGGAAATTGTTCAGGGACAAACGTGGAACCGTGGAAATTAATAACCACTGGCTGCAGTTTTCGTGAAACTTAACAATGCGCAAGACGAGTGAAGGTTCTTCCTTCTGCTACCGAAAGATGACGCTCGTTTTTCTTCCTTTTTCCTTCCGTGTGCTTTAACCTGCTTTGACATTTGCTCATAGCTTAGAGGAAGAATTAGCGCAGAAAGCTTTATCTGTGATGGATTGGTTGATTAATTTTGTATTTTTCGGGAACGGGAGCGATATTTACGCCGGAAAGCTTAAGACAATCAAAAGACTTCAATGAGGCGTTTACAGAGGAACCCGTTCGCTGCACTACGAGATCGACACTCGATCGTGCTAAATGTATCAAAACTGAAACCACATTACTGGCTGCACTGCAACATCTCTCCATTGTTTGACTGTTCCTGGGGTTTGACCTTATTCTCTACTCTGTTCAACTGCCGGAATGAGCGCGTTGGACCGTTTCGCAAACGGTGTAGGTGCGTGTGTGTGTGTACGTTTTTTTTTTTAATCCAACGACCTCTACCAAAATGTACTAGCAGTGACTTGATTTTCCGCAGTGGGAGGGTTCTTTCTATCACATGCAGCCGTCCAACGAAATGATCACTTTTTTTTTTTGTGTGCAGTCGAACAAAACCTTCTGTTAAACCGTTTCTACAGTTGTTCTTGAACTTGTAAACTTGTGTATGTTCGGAGCACAGAGGGCATGGGATGAACACTGAACAAACGAAAAAATAAAGAAGAATCTAGCCGAAAAAATTTGACTGAACAACCTCCACCGCCGCCATTGCTGCTGCTGCTGTTGCTGCGCCTGTTTAAACAAAAGTGTGCGCGACTCGGCTGTGGCGGCCCTCGGTACGTGTCGCTATCCATACGGTTAGTCAGCTTGCGATGTGGTTGTGTAGCTAAACTACCAATCGGACGCTGCAGGCCGTGCCTTGCACTGAAAATCATTTCAATGTCAATTCGACAACAAAAAAAGTATTCCTTCCCGAAATGCGAAAGCACGCAACCGCTGTCATTGCATCGGTTGAAGGTGATTAGCACAAATTTGGGCAAATCGTTTTTGCACCGAGCCGCGGCAAAGTTGGTGGAGTGGGAAAGCGTTTTTGGAATGGTTCCAAGAGTGGTGTTGCTTATAGGACTCTCCTGCAAAGCATTCTCGTATGCCAACCAATAGTAGACGTAGACGATCGTTACCATTCGCCGCACAACTGCGCCCGACCACATCATAGCAGGAGATCCTTTCTACGGCTGCATCCCGCACGTATGGGATATATTCGACTGTCGACTGTCGGTTGGTCCCGATGCCCTTCTTCATCATGCATAACCCATTCAGCATCACCGTCGAAGGCAACGCTCTATTCTTCACTGACCGCGAGACCCGCTCATCACGACGCACGACGACGTCTTCTCACACCGACTCTTTCGCGATCTCCACACAATCTCCTAATACAATCTGTTCCTTCTTCAATCTTCCTCAACCTTCTACTCATTATACACAACATTCTAATTAATTGACCTTGACGATTTTGCTGTATGTGCAGCGGCAGCAGCAGCAGCAGCACCGAAAGCAACACCGCGGACGTCGTTTCCTTTCGCTTTTTTCTCGCCCAGGTCCGTCCTCTGCTGCTCCTACTCTTTCTCACGGTTCCTCCTGGCCTCCGGCTCACGGCTCACGGCCCAGAGCTTTTCGCTCTTACCAATGTGGTTCTCCCCCTTTCCATCCTAACTCCCTACGTGAAGTGTGTCTCGCGAGCACGCTCGCATTCGTTCGCATTTGAGGGGGGGGGGGGGGGCATTGGGGAGACCCCTTGCATGAGAAGTGTTTCCTTCTTTTCATCAACGTCACATCGGTGGATCTCCCTTCCTTTTCAATGGAAAAGAATCGGCAGTGTGATTGTGTGTTTACCTGACTTTGCCCTGAAGCCTTCACGGCGCAACGGGTAGGGGCAAATGAGCGTGAGAGTTATGTTGTGCGTGCGTTGTGTGTGTTTCTGTTTCTCCCGTTTTTTTCTTTTCTACGTTGTGAAGTTTATTTTTGGCAGCAGCAGTTGCGCCGTTGTTTCGATTACTGATTTGTTTTTGACCTTAGCAGATGGCCAACCGGCCTGCCAATGTGGGAATCAAGGATTAATGGTTGAACTGCGACGCATGATTGTCTTCATTAATTAAAAGCCAGCTCGAGCCAGCAAGTGCATCGACAAGTTCATGCCCTACATTCGACTTGTGCATGTAGGGCACGATCGCTCACACACACACACACACACACACACACACACACACATACAGCCTAAAAGGACAAGAGTTCAAGGGAAGTTGTGAGTAAGGATATTATTTGAAAATTGTAATCATAGTACAGCTTGAAGATTGAAGGACTTAGCGTGATACATTTGCTGCAGATCAATTTCTAAATACTAAAACGACACCAGCAGCTTTGTTCGAATGGCGTTGAAGCGCTAACCATTGTTGCGCGTTCTAAAATAAAAAAAAAATTTATAGAATGGGCCAAAAATACATCCAACATTTCAAGGCCACAATCAACAACAACAAAAAAAGATTTTCTTCCTTATCCAACTGTGAGTTGCAACTTACACACAAAAAAAAACGAACTAACTCAATTGCGAAAAAAAAGCGAAACAGGACGCCCAAACAAACTATAAAACCTTTTTTTTGTGTGCTCTAACTGTGAAGGAAGGTGCACCACCAGCACCACCGTAGACATGGAAGAATGCAACTGAAAGGCATTGCACCATGAGACGCTTGAAGGTGTTGCACAAAGAAGAAAGGAAACGATTAACGAAATCGCTAGCAAACAAGAAGAAGGGAAGACAAATGAATAAAGATACAGCGAAGACACAAATAAAAAGAAATAAAATGCACGTAGAATAAGAGCAGTTCCAGGCCCGGTTGTCGAGCGAATTGCTTTTACATTCGAAATGGATTGAAAGATCGCTGGCTACCGGTAGCGCAAAGTATTAGCAACTTACAGATGAAGGAAAGTGATAAAAAGGAAAGAAATGCAAAAAACGTAATCATGAATTCGCCATAGAGTGTGAGAATCTTTGGCTCAACGATCAGGTACAGTCCTTGTCTTAAAGGGGAACGCTTTGAGCGGGATTTGAGGGCGGTTTTGTCGTGTGAAAAATCGGTGCCCGAAAGACCAAACCACTGAACGGTGCTTTACTTAGTAGCTGTGATTAGTAATTAATCGCATGCCGTAGATGATCTATAGCTAAAGTACAATTTCGTCGCCACACTAGTGTGCAACTGTGTGCGTGTTAAATCAACTCGCAGAAAGCCATACTACTAAGCCGCGGAAGTGCACACCATTGCTACACTTTGCCGTGCTCCACACGCCGCCGTACTACATAATACGTCGTGACCTTGAAATGGTAGAAAGAGAAATTCTGTAACACACGTTACACACATGTGACCACACTGTGGCCGAAACACACTGTTGGGGCTGCGTAGTCTTCCTTCCCCAGCGATGTTTCAGCGTCCCACAAACAGGTGGGACGGTGGTAGTAGTGGTGGTGCTTTTGTTCGTCGATCGTCGCTAGACTCGTCGAGTAGGAAAGAGATGAAACACTCGCACATTTTGTTTGAGCAGTTTAGCGAAACGATCTGTCCCGCACTCATGTGGAATTCGGAGCGTTGGCGCTCGACAGAAAGTTACAAAAAGTTCGTTGAGATTTAACGTACTTGACGAACCATTTGAAGCACGAGGAGTTTAGTATAATATTCCAAACAAAACAAAAGGTCTTTTGAAGTGTGTTCCTGCATTACACACAACGAAACATTCACCATCGATGGTAGAAATGGTCGGTTCGTGTCTTTTATTTGACCAGGATCATATGCTTGATTAATGATTGATGTCCTTTTTCCCGAAATGGGAGCAACAAGTGAATAAAGGAGAAAGTCTTTGCAGCCGCCAGCCTGCAAAGGATGATGGCTCAATTTATCATTCAGTGTACGGTCGGTGAAAATTGATTGACGGTGGGAAACCATATCCTTATCGCACAGGTAGAACGGAACAGAGTTCTAAAGCGTTGCATTCAAAAACCAACGCTCTTACTCTGCCTGTTGATTGAAATAGGATTATTAAGTTATTCCTTCGTATTATGGTCTACAAGAACATAAGTTCATTTGTCCTTCGTAGTGCTTTTTAGTCTTTCAAATTAGACGAATTACAGGGTTTCTGAGTAGAACTAGACAAGTGCGAGGCATTTCTAGACAACGCCCAAGATGAACTGGACAACGGGTAGGTTGAAGTGGACAATCGTCAAGCAGAACTGGACCAACCATATATGAAATGGTTGGAGAAACGGTTTGAAGCGTTTCGGAAACGCTTGGCGAATTTTCAAATAAAAAAAATGCAATAAAGGAATACAATTTTTTCTAATTTCCAATTATAAATAATTCCCAAAACGTACGTATACTTTCACTCTGAATATAATTACAATTAGAATGCATGGTTTTATTTAAAAAAGTGAAAAAATAAAAAATAAAAAAGTGAAAAAAGGTAAAAATAAAATATTTGCAATACCTGTTCAAAATTTTATCTTTTGACCGAAGATGACAGAAGACGTTGCTGTTTATAATCACTGAATCGGGTTCTTGTAGCTGTCGTCATGGTTATTTTACTGAATCAAAAATATAAAATCAGACGTACAAAAATTCATATAAATTTGTTTTACCGCTTTCAAACATGTTCAAAGTACAAACTATATTAATGTTATTATTGAATGCATGTTATGCATGTAAATTACAAAAAATGTGTATTTCAACGGTTACTTTTAAAATATTTGCCAACCGTTTCCGAAACGCTTTCAACTGTTTCACCAAACATTTCAAATATGACTGTCCAGTTCTACTTGACGATTGTCCACTTCAACCTAGCGTTTGTCCAGTTCAACTTGAACACTGTCGAGAAAGGGCGACGATGGTCCAGTTCAACCTACCCGGTGTCCAGTTCATCTTGAGCGTTGTCTAGAAATGCCTCGCACTTGTCTAGTTCTACTCAGAAACCCTGTAATAATTAGAAGAGATAAAAAAACTGATTAAATGAGTTTTCAGCCCGCATATTTTAATGGTTCTTGTGCCAATGGAAGCTTCAAATTTGCGTACCAATACTCATCACAATACTCAGACCCTATTCCAAATATTTTTATTACTTTTTCACCCAGTTTGAAAGAATTAAAAAAAACTCTAAAAAAAAACCAGAGCAAAACGAGCTATTTATTGAACAAAGCAAACGCGTCTTTCTTATCGATTGCAAGCATCAAACCGAAGGGGAGCCAAAACCGTGGAACGAGGGAAATTATCGTGGCCCAGACCGGCGATGGTGGTAGGCGTGAGATTCGATTAGGTAATTTCCTCTCCATTTCTCTCTGTGTGTTTCTTTTCTACGCTCCTTTACTAACGGCTGTGAACGACTAAAACAATGAAACGTATTGCTCACCCTCCTCCCTCCACTGTGTTGCACAATGGACCTTCTTTCCTAATCCGGTCCATTGCCTAACGGTGTGGCTTTTCCTTTGAGCTGGTTTCGTTGCTTGCTTGCTGTTGGTTTTCCTTTCGCTTTTCTTTCGGAACCCACCATTTTATTACGCTCGTTATGGCTGTTATTGGTGCTGCTACTGCTTCTAGCTCCACGTGTTGACTGTCAACTGACTGTTTCTGTTCACAAGTTCGCTCTCGCTTATCGCTTGGTCGCTTGTCGTTGTGCGTCACGAATGTTACCGTCTTGAGACATTCTAGTGTACCTTGGCATGGCACGCAGAGAAAGGTGGTGCATAAATATATGAAACCTAAGAACTATAGAAAGCACAAAAATAGGAATTTGCCAAATAGTTAAATTCATCCCCCAACCTTCGTCTGACAGCCGCGAAATCCTTTGTTTAAATTTCCCATTTCCCTGCTGAAGGTTGATGCTTTAGACGATATCGGGGCGCTAATGGTGACTCCGTTTAACCGTGAGAATGATTTGCAACATTTTCAACAAAAGCTTCAAAGGCTGTGCAATGAATTGTCTTTATAGATTTATCCTCGTTGATTCTGTTCCAGTTATTGTTGAGCGTGTTTAATGACTTAATGACGGGCTACTGTGTTTTTCGACCCCTAAAACTTTACCCACTAAAATACGGCCCACTTTTGGCCCGCCTGGCCGGCAAATTTATGAATAATTCTAACCGTTTATACATTCTAGTACAATTTCTTAGCGAATGTTTGCTTTTTTCCCCAAATTCCAACGTACGGGTGCGTTGTACACGTGATGTGGAAAAGATCTTTCGCCCCGCCGTGCATACAATTTTCGTCAAACATTCGCCTATTATGTTCGCCCGAGCAAAGCTGCGAATCTACCAGCAAACGCACAGCAATTCGTTTCACATCTCCCTTTCACTTACCAAGCGATCTTACGAAAAAGTGAAACGGACACTGCAGAAGCTTCTTTGTCTCTTTCTTTCCCGTGCGCGCGAGCTTTTTCACTTGACGTGCGTTTGCTCGCTTTTGCATATTTCACTCTCACTCTCTGTCGGTGTCAGGCACTCGCGTGCTCTCTTTCGCTGTGTTTGTGTGCTGTTTGTTCCGCACAAAATGTTTGCTGCTGAGAGACCGCGGAAACGTGCAAAGTGGTTTGAAATTCGAAACTTTGAAAACTAGTGTTGGAGTTATAAATTTTGTAATTTACAGTGACAATTTACACCCATTTAAACACGTACGAATTATTCGTGCAGAGTTAATGAATTTTAAAACGATTAGTCAACTAAACAAGCTTAAAAAACACTTCATCTTACAGCAAATAAAGGTGAAAATGCCTAATAATCGTTCCTCTTTGTGAGTGGTTCAAGCCGTAAATGTGCAGTAAAATTAGAGGAAAAGGTATTCGTCTACAATCGTCTTTAGCACATTTCTCCGCTTAAATGCAGTACAGAACGAGAGAACGAATGAGCGCTGAGTGAGCGAATGAACTCTCTCTCGAGAGAGCGCACCTTTTCTTAACAGCGCTCTTTTGCCAGGAAGCGGGGATGCTACAGTGTGCGCTAAGCTGGGCTGCTTTTTTGCTCGGGCAGGCACTCAGAGCAGTCGAGAGAAACCAGTCGTGATCACCTCACACGGAGTGCGTGCGCGCGCGCGATATTTCACCGGAACGACAACGACAACAGCAGGCGACGAACGTCCGCCTCGAGCTCTCTGCAACTATTCGGTTCGATCGCATCCGCCGGGCTGGTCCTGCAGTTTCGTTCTAAGAGCCTTGCGAGCGACGCCACCACACGGCTTTCCGATCGCGCTGTTATTCCTCGCGCCGGATAGCCTTCGCAGGAGAAGAGCGTTTCAATCTTTGGCGCGAAATCGTCTCGATATTTTCTAACAAACATCAGGCTTTATTGCAAGTGCGTAAAGTGAAGCAAAACAAAAGAAAGGAAAAACAATGTCCAACAGTGCGCGTTACACCGTCCACACCGGGTGTGTGTTCCAGTGGACCCGCACTGTGTCGTAAACACCGCGAATCCGCCCTTTTCGTGCCGGGTAATGAAGGTAATGGTGGTGCAAAAAAAAAAAAAGTGCTTACTTAGTTACTGTAATTGAAAATTTTCGGTGGAATAGGTGTGCAGAATAAAAGGAAACGAGCGGGAAAAGGAAGAAGGTGCCCCAAACGAAAGTGCGAAAGCATCGATTACATCAAACGAAATCTGTGTCTGTAAATGTGCTGGGCAGTCCAAACCAACCGACCAACAAGCAGAAAAAGTATGCCGTTTAAATGCTACTGAACCTGTGCAAGACACGTCCCCGAGTGCGTCCTGCACGTGTAAAATACCTCCAGCAAGTGGTTGCTTTGTGGCAAAACAAAAAAATCCTCACAGTCGGTGCTAATGATCGTGCGCGTTTGTAAGTGATCTCGTTCGGAAAGAACGCCGTCGATGCGCAACAAATCGAGTGTTATCCCCCTGAATGGTGAGTGTTTCTTCGGTGTGTTTTGGTTTGCAGCACAATGAATGTGAATATGATTTTACTAACATCACATGTTTTGGCTGAAGCTACGATTGAATGTTAACGCTGTGTGTCGCTTGCTCTTTAGTTCGAATGATTTTACCTTGATCAACCAACCTTTCTACCAAGAGTAGTGGAGCGAGTGTAGATCAAGCAAAGTTTATCTGGTGATTTACTTATTGAAGGAAAAACAAAACGATACCAAAAGTAGTGCGTAACTGTGCGTGCGTGTGCGTGTGTGTGTGCGTGTTTTTTGTACGTTTTGTCGAAAAGAAGCAACGAAAACAAAAAAGCAAAGGAAAAAGGGAAAAGAAACAAAGTTACGAAGACGATTACGCAAAAGGTACGCCAGCGCGAACAGCGACGGTACGAGGCGCGTAGCGAAAGATTGAATGATCGACAAACCAGTTTGAAGTAAAAGGAAAAGTGAAGTTTGAAAATGTGGCCGCGCGCTATGGTGTGGTTCTGTGGTTGATCCTTCCTCTATGACCTTTGCGCGGAAGCGAAAACGGCCCGTAATACTGTAGTGTACCATAAGTCAACCACGTTGGGCAGCGCATAAGCCCTTACAATCCGTTCGACATTGACTTCGGGTGGCCTACGATGCACCATTGCTGTTGTGTGGAAGAAATGTTGTGCTCCTCCACAGCAAATCACCCGAAAAAAGGCCCAAAATCTCGTGACGTATGTGATTTGTGTGAGCAATCGCAGCCCGAACCCTGGTGGTACAGATGCAGTGAGAACAATGCAGTAATGATTAAAAAGCGGGGTTCCGTTCGGCAAAGGTGCCAAGAGGCGCGAGAAATCGCTCACACAAGCGAGCGTGAGCATGCAAAAAATTGGAACGCTTTTGCACGCGGAACGAACAGAAACGAACATGGAGCAGAACACGAAAACGGAAGTGAAGGAACAGTGAGGTTCGATGGCTCGATTAGAGAAGGGATTTTTTTTTTGGATTGCAGCCGAGAAAGGCATGCAAATGTAGGCAGCAGAGGATGTTAGAGATAAATCTGCTCTTGGTTTTGGTTAAATCGTTCTGAAACGAACACCTTCGAGTCCGGAATAACTTTTTTCCCTTTATTTGAGAAAATATTTCACTCTAAAAACCCAAAAGTTACGTTGAATTACTGCGTCGATTGTTTTCTCTCACTGTAAAGACTTCCGGTTTACTTTCCAAGGAGTGTGGATGATTTGAGCCGATATCTCGAGACGCGGGAAGGCTTCCATTGTTTGTGCAGCGGCGCTTTCATCCACCTATTTGCATCGTTAGCTGCTCCTTCTTGGTTTGTAAGAGTCTCACGCTTCCGACGCCTTGTTTTTAACGCCACGTATGATGTAACGTTCGCATGGAAAATCGTTACTGTTACTCTTGTTGTTCGAGTTTGAGCACTGGAAGTACACATTTGTTTTATGAGCAATTGTCGAAATCAATCGATTGAAGTTACATTACACCCGAATTACAGCTAAACCAATTTCTAGTAACATAATGGGAAGTCGCTTCAAAATACAATCAACGTTATGCATAAAAATGACTTGTGCTTCATTGATAACAGTTTTTGAGTAGAGTATTTATAGGGTTGTAAGTAATATAACACAATAAAAAATTAGCTATTAAGTTTACAAAATTGATTCTTTCATTCTTGCCGTGCAACGTTAGGTTTTCCTCACTGGCCTAGTTGATTTAAAAATTTTTATTTTGCTGTAGCAAAAGCAGAAGCGGAAAATTATAGGTGCCAAATATGGTCCAAGCATTCAATAGTTGTGAAGCTAGTCCGTTGGCTTTCAGATTAATTTAACTGTCCTTGATGGGTTTTCACCGTTTTATTGAAGAGAAAAAAGTGCTGGAGTGTGGTTCCACGGCAAACTCCTTGAAAGCTTCACTATCAACAAAATTACCGAACCGCGAACCGCGAAGATGTCCTTGACTGTTGGTGCCCAAACAGCGTTCTGCCCAATCAACGCCAGTGGCAACTACAAATGCCTGTTGTGACTGGATTACTTTTGTTTTTGGCTTTTCAAATTGTTTGTTTATTTTTCTGATTCATTTTTCTACCTTTTACCACAAATCTTTGGTACGGGTGGTGAGTGTGACCTCCCGCATGACAGGTGGGTGTTTGAGTGAGGAAGACATTGACATTACGTTCACGGTTTTGTTTCACCGTTGGAAAATGATAATTGAAATCGTGCTGTTTTTTTTATAGATTTTAAGCGCAATGGTAGCACAAACACACTGTTCCTTGAAAGTTTGTTTAAATATTCAATTATTTTATTCATTTTTCAACAAATCTTTCCCAACCAATACATTTGTCGTATCGGTTTTCATTATTACTTCTTTCATCTTTTCCTTTAGTTGCTCAAAAATGCACTCCGAATCTTTTCTGCCTTTCCGAAGCCGTTTTGTGCACGTTTAGAATTTGTTTGTTCGCTCCCTTCCCTAAATGGCACAGTACGCGTCATTATACGCGAGGGATTTCTTTTGCGCTCCGTCCCTGTTTTAGAAATGTGCATGTATTCGTATTCGTACACACACACACACACACACACATGGAGAGAAACGACACTCGACCGAGAGAGAGAGAGAGAGAAAAGGGGGTAAAAGTGAAACACAAGGCGAAGAAAAGCAGGGATGCAGTTTTTCTCGTCCCTTCCGATTTTTTTTGTTTTTGTTTTGTATCTGCACCAATACACCACACCCCTTTGCATCTTGCACCACATTGTCAGCGTACTGCACTCCTCCTCCTTTTTCCTTGCACTCCTTTCACTTCACTCGCTGCGGGACACATCGGGACACGGTCCCGGTCCCGGGCACTAACACACCCTCCGCCGAGCGGCAAAGTTTTGGCTGCGTGTTTTGGGACATCCTATGTTTGATGAAGCGAGTAAAATGAGAAAACGGTTGATAACTAAAGCCCACCAAAGCCAACGAGGAATGATGCACGGAGCAATTCGTAGGGCCCGCACAAACAATGAGCCCGGGGAAAACGGAGAAAATCTAAAGGCGTGTGATTATCTAATGTGAAGCTGGTACAAACTGCCGTGGGGTGTAATGTTGCGTTCCCGTTTCTCTGCACCCGCCGTTTTGCAGGAAATGGCGGATTTGGCGATAAGGCGTTCGGTTAAGGTTTCCAACACTTATGCTGCAAGATTAAACACGACGCAGAGAAATGCGTTTGTGCATCGTTTTGGTAATATACGATCTGCTTTGCTGCAAATCTGCTGAAAATGGGGAAAGAAATGATTTTAAAATATTTTTTTTTAATTCAAAACCCTGTAAAGCCTACATATTTTTCTAAAATCTGTCATTAGAACAGTTGGTTTTGGAATTCTTTCTTTCACAATTTTTGCATCCTTTCCTGTAGCTGAAAAATCGAGAGTTCTGGTCCTTTGCAACCATCTTCTCTTCTTAACGAATCATTTTTATATTGGGTAGCAAGTTTAGCAACTAATCGTTCATTTATTTCCTCAAAAATCGCATCAATACGCATCAACATTCTTCCCGACCAACGGTTTACCATGCTAACATTGAGCTTCGATATTTGAACATCCGCACCGGAAGATGGTTCGCCAGCGTCTCGATAGGCCACCGGCAAAGCGTCAACTCTGTCTGCATCTGCGCCTATTCGTGTTTGCACAGACGGTTGAGCAAAATAGCCGTTTCAAGGTGCCCGAAACAGAGCTCAAAGTTGGAGCGCTGGAGCCCGAGAGAAGCGCCCAGCGAATTTGCCTTTTCGCCATTTCGAACTATCGAAAGTGCACGGTGTGAGGCGTAAGTGGCTTAACCTTCGCTAATCCACTTTCACCGCTGCTGTTCGAGCTCGAAAACACACACACACAGGCGCGAAAAATGTAGGCAACGCAACGCAAAGGAAAAAAGCAGACCGGACGAAACAGAAAGCAAACCGAACGGAACGGAACGGATGAGGCAACGAAATAAAACCGGGCCAAACATAATCAGTTCGGTTCGAGCGGTGGAAGAACGTTTCTGCGTGCTGATGATGGTGGTGGGGTGTGCGTTGTAGCGTACGGGTTTGTTGTGTGTGCAAGCGCTCCACCATGGCGCACTCTTGGCTTCCCCTGCCATATTCCGCTGGTTGTGCGTGCGTGCGAGCGTATTCTAGCGCGGGCAATGTGTCACTCTCATTGTGATGCGACTTTCGCTTTCATCAGCTCGCTTGCCGCAAAGGCCTATGTTGAGCGGCACCAGAGTCCACGATACGAGCGTACGCACCCGCAGAGGGGATTGCTGGTGAAAGATCGTCGATCAGACGCTATTGCATAAGCTGCGGCGGCTGCACGTAATCGGCAGTGTCTGGCATTACGGGGAGAGGGCCACGCAACCGACAGATGTGGGTGAATTTTTTCCCGTTCAGCCGGTACTTTCACTCGAGCGAATGTCATTTTACTTTCTTGCTGAGCAAACTCTTACGTCCCAGAAGAAACGGTATTTGAAGTTGATCGGGGAATTATGCAAAACAGGAAAGAGAAATTGTTGCACAATTTCTAAATGTTACCAATTCTGACAGTGGCATCACTGGGAACTGATAATTGATTGAAGCATCTTTTTTTTTCTCATTTATTTATAGAGACTTTGAGTCTCTAAACCCTACATTCACCTCTCTTGGCTGAAGCATCCAACGCTTCATGATGTAAAAGTTCCACTTCTGTTCCACTAAATCGAATGCAAATTCACTACACACGCACACACGTACTAATTCGAAAACTAACAACGCCGACCTTGCTTGCTCACAAAGTCCAATCAGTCCACATGGTGGTGGCTGCTTGTTTGCGTAGTGTTTACAGCGCGAAAGTATTAGCAGCCGTGAAAGGAAGGTGCGCGACAGCGAGAAAAGGGAAAGGTTTGGAAGGTTAGACAAGGGTTAAAGTAAGCGTATGGACATATGCGCCAGCTAGTAAATGCGTAAAATTTCTCAATCGATCGAAAGCGACACATCTTGACAAAACCAACACGAACGCACGCGTGACAATACGGGCACGCACGCAAAGTGTCGCAATAACCTGTGTGCGATGGATCCCCAATGTCATCGTCCAATATCCGGCGATACCAAGCTGCGATCACAACCAAGCGTTCGTGCGTGCGTGCGTGCGTGCGTGAGTATGGTGTGTGAGTGGTTGATCGCGTACGACTCTTATGCGCGGTCACTTTGGTCTCTTGCAGGCCAAAAACGCTGAACAAAATTTCACATCCTCTGTCTCTATCTCTCTCTCTCGCTCTGCCTCTAACGTCGTTGCTTCTATCGAGTGAAACTTTGAAAAACAATCACGAACGATTGGCCCTTCAGCAATTCGCCGCCGGTCCTTGTTGTGGCGTTGTTCCCGTGCACGAGTGTTTGGCTTTTTCGGGTGACACACTGACTGAGTTGTCAGCGCGCTTAGAGGTGTTAGTTTTTTTAGCGGGAAGCTTGAGGTTTTGTTTACCAGCGAAGGTCAGCGATTATTTCTTCCTTCCAATTGTCCTCCCTCCCACACTGCCTGTGCATGCGCTTATGAATGCCCGCACGATCGTGCCACCATGGAGGGCCACAACACACACACACACACACACGCACAAAACCCGTTCTCTCTTCCGTGCCTCTAGCGGCCCTGAATAGAAGGTGATTGGGCAATCGTTTCACAGCTAATCATTGATACGATGGATCGCGGCACATGGGGTTCTTCATCGTTTCCACCCAACCCAGCAACCCTGCAACCCCCATCTATTTTTGGGACATTCTTGGCCGCTGATGATTGCAAAGCACATGCGTTAACAAAACATCGCTTGTATTGGAATTTGATAAGCAAAAATTAACCGAACATTAATCGGATTACTTTCTGGTGCAGGAAGATTCTGTTCTCCTCCTCCAAAGTTCCAATCAATAGTATGGACTCTAAGATACGCGCAGTGAGCGTGAAAGCGGCACTGGAACGAGACGGCTGAGGTTCGTCGATATGTCGCAACCAGCTGACACGGCTGATACGGCCATGACGTTGGATGACAGCACACGTACACTTGCTGGTGCGTGCTGGCCCCAGCTCGCCAGTGCCCTTGGGCACACGCACACTTAATAGTGCGTCAGGATAGACCACCACGCCGCATAAAGCGCGAGAAAGCACACCTTCATCGTTATCTTTGTTAGCTGGCATGGTGTGACCCGTCTTGTGGTCTTTCTTTTGCCGAAATAAGTCACCTGCCCGTGGATGGCGGGTGTGGAAGTTACAGCGAGTGGGGAAGTAATTAGTTTGCTCGTGTGGGCACACTATCTTAACGCTGGTCATGTGTGGTGCGGTTTAAGGAATGCTTATCATCCACGCACTACGGGCTAGAGCATTCCGGGTTTTGTCCCCGAAACAATATTTCACAAGCGCTCAACAAACCGCCCTCTGGATGGGTCCGACCATTTTTCCCAAAAATCTCCAACCTGACATTGCTGCCGGGGAAATCAAGTCAGGGCAATGGCAACTTAAAAGGTTTTCCTCCTTGCTGGTGGTGTCCGACTTGGGTGCGTTGCTGACCTTCGGTAGCCATCATTATGCATTCCGGTTGCGCATGAGTTACGACAGACATGTTGCCGCGCTTGGAAAGGAAGCATCGGTACACACACACACACACACACACTTCGGTAACGCAAAATGTGTCATCCATTTGTGTCCGATCGAGTATCGTTAAATAAGTGCACGTTGGTGAAGGATTTAATAACCTCTTTGGTCAAAATTATTGGTTTGAATTGTTTTGGAAGTGAATACATTACGTGGTTTGGTTTGTTTAATTTTTTGGACGTTTTATCCATTTTGCTAGTTTAAACTAAAACTTTTTGTTTACACTTTTCGTTGAGAAGGTCTCTGTGTCGTCTTTAAAATTACTCAATTAAAATGACCTAATTAGAATAAACTGCTAAAACATTCTTAACGAACCTTAAAGTTTGATCTGAACCGTGTCGGCAATAGTTCACCAAAAAACCCCAGGGGAGGCAGGGCAGGTGATAAACAGATTGCACGTTGCAACCAACGCAGATCGACCGAAATGAAGTCGACCGGGATCCATGGAAGACGCTACCAGCCGAACTTGTCTGGCAGTCAATGCAGAGGTGAAAGTGCCTCCATCGCTTGCCTAAACCGGCCACAAATTATGCAACCGTCGGCGAATACTTCCAACCAACGCGCCCCATTGCGCCGACTTGCCGACTGTCAACAGGTCGTGTTTCTCTTTGGCGCATCCCCCATCACGTCACGCTGATGCGATCGCCACCCCGTCATAATATGCAATTGCATGGTGCACCACGACTTGCGTCTGCATTTAGCCGCTTTTTTTTCCAGTGCAACTCGATTGCTGAGATCTTCCCAGTCCGGCTGGTACGGTTGGAGTTGTGGTTTCGCGTGTTTAAGCTTTTAAGTCAAGGGTTTGAAAATTAATTTCCAAGTGGAACTAATGTCTGTTTCATACGATTAGTCACAACACGGGTTAATTTATTATCTAGACTTTTTAACCTTTCAATGTAAGAGAGTTTGTGCCTTTCAAATATTGGAAAACATTCCATTTTATTGCTTCAAATGACATTAACACAAATAAACCGGGATTTGACTGATGTATCTGGACAGTGTTGGGATACATCTTTACACACCAGCAAAGCAAACTAGCCTGCTGTAAAAGAACGGCCAAACCAATACGGTCTTAGCCATCAGACGGGAGCCCAGAAATTGAGACGAAGATTCCTTATCGGGAAGTTTACTAGGTCAGCTACAGTTTGATTAGACTGTCCAAGAAGAGCATTTGTGCGGGCACGCATGAAGAAAGTGGCCATCGCTATTCGCACCTTTGCCACTTTCTACACACACACACACACACACTTAGGGGACTCTCTAGCAATTGTTATCAATCTGGAACAGATGTTCAATTCAAAGAACACCGTGCAAAGAAGTGGATTGATACGATCCGTTTTCCGAAGCCAAGATGCGTACAAAACATGCTTTACTAAAAAAAAAATCAATTTGCTCCACATTCGCTTCATTGCACGTACGCGGTTTTGGTGAGAAACATTCAAACAAAGATCAACTGGTGGTTGTGCCGAACTGGGCATGTTGCGGCCTGGTAGTACCTGGTGCGTCAGCACTGTACGCTAAGATGACGCCACAATGCTCCCCTTAGCATAGCGACCATAAGAACGAGAAAGAAGAAAGGGAACAATACAAAACAAAAACTCCCATCCCCCCGCTTTTGCCTGTCCCGATTCGCCCCAGTGCCACATATAATGTCGCAGTATTGAGGCGCCGGCATGTATATGTTTACAACACGCATACAACGACACACAGAGCTGTGTGGGGTGCTCTGCGATCGTCGCGCCGTCCCCCAACTTCTTTCCAACCCAGCGTGGGACCCGCTGATCGGCCATGTGGAGTAAAGCTGATGAATCGAAAGTGAAGCGATTATGCAACGAGCATAAATTTCATATGGGGTCTCAGCGCTACAGTGTAAAAGTACCTTGATCTTTTCTCTCCTCTGTCACTCGTGCCGCACGCCCATCCTCACCCCCCCCCCCTCCCCGGGTACGCCACTATGCCACAACCCTTTCGCCCACCCAATCCCAACCACCCACCTAGTAGCAGCGGCATCGACGAGAAAGGAAAGAAAAAGAGCTACAACACTCCTTCACTCCTTCCGCTTGCCCGATGAATGATCTTTCGCCGTCCTGCTTCAACTGGTTGATGCCCTTGCTCGCTCGCTCCTCACGTGCGTCGTTTTGCCTCCCCCTACCCAAACACACACACACGAACGCGAGCATGGACAGCATATTGAGTCACAGTTGGAGGCGCGCATACGTACGACCATTGCGGCAACCTTTTTTTTTTGCTTCCACACACTCTCTTGCACTCTCACTTCCTCCTTTCACCGCACATTCTGCACGATCGTGTGCGCGCCGTGTCGTGAATGATCGCGACACTCCGCGACCGCGGTCGGGTGGCCGCATCGCTTCTACATTGCGATCTACGCGCCCTCCCGTTCTCTCCCGCACCAGCTTCTCCATGGCTTCCCATGGTGGAGGGTAAGCATTGGCCAGCCATTGCATTTGAAATCGAAGTGTCGTTCGGTGCTGGGCGGATGATCGTGCGGTGCGCAGCGGCGGCAGTGCGAGATGGATCGGTCGACGGGCTTTTCGACTCAACTAGGTTAAACCGCATTTACTTGACTCCATTTAGCCCCCGTACTGTGCGTATGATACTGCTTCTTGCTCCCGTTCCCGTTTCGCCACATTTAGCTTGGCTAGATTTTCTCACTCTTCACCGCGTACATTTTTGCTTATATTACACTTATTTACTCCCTTCTCCCGTCTCCATTTTCTCTTTCTCTTTCTCCTCCCTTCTTATCAAAAAGTGAAGTTTCAGCTTATCAAATCAGAAAGACGATACTTTCGCTTGTGCATGTTTTCGGTTTTCGAGTGTGTTTCAACATTCTATGCGCCACTAACCACTCCAAAACGATCAGCTCTGGTGTGTCTCTTTTTACCCTTAGCGTCATCAATTCTCATGCTCCACCAACTGTTACTATTGCTTCATTGGCTTTCCATTTCCCATGACCATCGCGCTCCGTGCGCTCCCATTGGAGACGACTGTGCTCTCGTTGGTGTGCGTTCGTGGGCTTCTCTAGTTCTTCATAGCCGTCGTGCCACCGCAAAAACTCCCCAGCCTTACCTTCATTCTTCACTTTCACAAACTCACCCCAGCTGGAGCTCCCATTTTTAGTCGAACGCGACCCGTGCGACTTTCTCGCTTTTGCCGCTTGCGTCATCGAAAACTATCACGACCGCATTTTGTGTCGGAAGAATGGTGCGGTGTGTCGTCATCGAAGAGGTGCGAAAGGCACGGATATTTTGATTAGCAGTGGTGGTGACAAATAGGCATTTTTATGCATTTTTTTTTTTCAAATACATTTGATATGGATACGATAAAGCGACGTTGCATATCGCCGCTTTATGGTCGACCATTTTCAAACTCGATCGATTGTCCATTTCTCCGGAAACAAATGTACGATAAGCTTCGTCAAAAGGCACATTTTGTCCGTGTAACACTGTTCGTTGGGTGAAAATTTGAGTATCAGATAAGATACTTCAACTCTATATATTTCTTTCCTCCCTTTGCTTTCTTACGCTTCCCTCCCGGCGGGACTCGGTGATTTGGACCTCAACTGTGATAAGTAATTGGCAAGATACTGTAAGAAGAAAACAAACCACGAACAAATGAATTGCGAAACGACGGTCAAAAAGTGATGCATTACGTTGAGCGACCCTCCCTTTACACTCTGTAGAACCCCAGCGACGGCCTGGGCTAAATTCCTACCTGTCATTGTGCTAGAGCATGTCTAGAGGACGGTAGGGTCTGTCCTATTATTAATAATTAAAATTAAATTTCTCAAATTGTCCACAGCCAAAGATCGTGTTTAATCGGCGCGAGCTACTTTCGGCACCGTGCACCGTGCAAGAACTATTGCACCGGCCGCCAGCAACTGGGCCGAAAGAAATTGACCAATATTGTCTCGTGTTCTTGGCGATCGCCCGTCGGTTTGCACCCGACGTGACCGATCTGGCGCGCTTATGGCTTACGATTTTTGAGGTTGTGATTTATGCCATTGGTTGCCGCTCCGTACGGTGGAGATCGCGGAAGGCCTTTGACCAGGGTATTCATTTTTGACCAAATGCACAGATTGCACCGGGCAACCCTGGGCCGGGGATCAGCGCATCTTGTAGTGACGATTTTGTACACAAAAATAAATGATATAATTATAAATTACACCCGGTGACGGATCCGCTGCCGATGTGGGGCCACAACCCACACACACACACACACACACACACACACACACACATACACAGACGTTGCATTTTCTCCGCGACATTGCATCGCTCGAATGCGAATAGATTCGTATCGAGAATACACTACGGCGTTCGACAACGACAACGGGTATTCGCCGCTCGTGTGCTGCGTGTTTCTGATGGAGATCGTGCAAAACTTTTCACTTTTCACCAGTGCAATTCCCATCCCCATTCGGCACACCGAGCACGGCGGTTCCGAAATTGAACAGAATACAATTCACAAGCGTCATCAATTTTATGACAGAAGCAAGTGCGCATTTGCGTCACATTTACCCATGTGGCGACTTCTGCCACTGACCACACGACCGGCAGCCCATGACATCACTAAGAACGAAATGATGGCAGTTAGTGTTGCAAAGGTTTCGTAGGCAAAATTTCCATTTTTCATACGAACCACGCAAGTGTTTAAGGGCACTGTGTTTCATAAAATTTAACCATCAATTTCTTCACCTTTTGCTTGTCAACTTTGAGGAAGAGCATGCCTTCCTTGTGATCGAAATCGCTTACAGTGAGCGGCACCTGCTAGGTGATCGCAAAATCCATTTCGATTAACAAATGAAGTCTTGTACTTTCTTATCTCGCCTGATAACACGATAATTCACGAGAGCACCTAAATACCTCCTATAGACGGCCGGTGTGTGTACCTCAGGAGAAATTTAAGGTGAGCTAGCAAAATTGTCAAAATTACCCACAGCGACATGGGACACATACACACACGCGGCCAGAATCGCTTATTGCAGCGACACAAAATGGGGCCATAAAATAGCAGTCGTAATCAATCATTCGGTAGCTTTGCGCGGACAGTGTCTACGACGTGGAACGCTGACCGTTTTGTTCGAAGGAAAAATCCGAGACAAAAATCGACACGTCTGCAATTCAGATACATACCGCTGGTTGGCTGATGTTGGACGGCGATGACCTACGGCGAAAGTCGTTTACATTCGATTCCACGGAGCATAGCAACACCCGTTTGATTGCACGTTCTAACCATTCATGTGACACGTGACTGGCGTTTTTTTTTTTGGAGGTCCGAGGTAGCTAACGAGCCAGCGGAACTAATTGGAAATAGTCGATGCCAAATGTTTGAGATAAAAGAAAACAATACGAAACAATTTCTTCGGTCATCAACAGCGAAGCGTTTCCTTTTGACATAATCAGAAGTATCGCGAGAACAGCTACGCGAACAAGGGGGGGGGTTTAAGTTGGGCTACTTCAGTTAAGTTGGCTTGTCATTTCGGGATTCCTATCACTGCACGATTAAACCTGTTACAATAATGTTACATTAAGCTTTACAAGCCATCAGCACCACGTCTTCGACCCACAGTGGAGAACGTCCACACATCAAACGTATCATCCAATTATTCTTGTTTGAACGACAGTAGATCGTCCGGCTAGATGGGTGACACGATCGAGCAAATGCATGATCGTCTATAGCGGTGGCCCAACGGCTGGCAGCCGATGTCGACATTTGTTCGCCTGCTAATGAATGTGTGAAAGAATAGATGGTAGTTCGAGAAAGCCAAGGGAAAAGACGCTGATCGCGATCGCAACGCTAGAAAAGTCGCCCGTGCCGCCAGCCAGAACACCGCGATTGCCGTTCTGGCGGGTGCGCGCCCGCGAATGTGTGTGAGAGTTCGCGCGTGTATCGGCGATCCGAATGGCGCTTCGATTGGCGGACGCCAGTGTTGCTCGAGCAGAGTCGAGGGCCCGGGGTTTGGCCGAAGGTTCGTAGGTTCGTAGGTTCGTCAAAAACGTCACTGTGCCACTGTGCGGTGCAGCTGGTGCAATGGATCGAATAGAAGGCGACAACCGAGCAGCATATGGTGTGCACAATTTGGGGAATTTAGGTCGTATACGTTCACACACACGATCGAAATGCAGTGCTTTGAACAGCGAAAACTGAAACAAAGAGAAACTGGCGAAAGGGGGCGGGAAGGGGGGGGGGACAGTAGGCGCTGGAGGAGGGTGAACTATGGTGCAACACTGTCGCTTTCCAGCAAACCAACCGTTTGGCGCACCACAGTATGCAGTCGATCCGTGGAAAATCTCTATAAGGGAAACTAGAAAAAGCTGTGCAATAGTCTCCGGGTTCCATGGTGCATTGCAAACCATCACCAATATGTTGGAAAGCAATGAAACCAATAGGTGTTGCCGTTGTTTCGCTAGAATCGAAAAGGTTTTATCCGATCATTAGAATGGGTTTACTTCTCGCTGGAACCCTGGAATAGATAGGAACGATGGAATTCATCCATTCATATTTTATATTCCGACAGCACTTGAGCAAAATTTTACGATCACAACACGAACACAAATCAGTTGCTTGATGCGTATATATTGCGTAGCAGTTGCGTAGCATACAAATGACAAACAAACAAAAAAAACAGCTCTCAAATAGCGACGCTAGAATTACCTTGAAAGATAGTGAAATGTGACAAAACCACATGTGACAGATTACCCCAAAAACTGGATGATGAGCACGCTGCTGCTGTTGGCGGTGGATGTGTAATGGGTGGATGCGTGTGTGTGTGTGTGTGTGTGTGTGTGTGTGGGTGCTTGTATTTTCCACACCCACAAATACGCACAGACTAATTTTGTTTAATTTCTTCTCCTAACACATTTGAACGGTGCCAACATCGTTCACCAAGCATTTTTGACACATGTGATCTTCGCGTTATTTGAGCGAAATACATGATGCATTTACTAAAAGAACGCATCACTTCCAATTATTCTTGACGATTTGGGAAGATTCTGCGATAAGTCACGTTATGTAAGCGTTAATTTCCATTCTAAAAAAAAACCCCCAAAAAGGCTATACAACTCAGCCATGACTGTCCGTACTACACCTTCAAATTCGACGCGTGCAAACACTCCGCGACACCTTTCATGGCACTAAGGCTAAGGAAAAGAAAAGGGGGGGAAAACACACACACACACACACCGAGGCGAAAGTATAAAGGCAGTCAAAATCCAAGCTCCAAGGTGAAATGTATTTACCTTTAAATAATCGCGCTATCAACCGCAAGTAAAGGTGCGATAAGCGAGGTTAGCTGCTAAAAGCATCGCAAGTCTCGGAAGTTTACCCAAGAAGCGGTAGGGCGGCGAAGTTTGGAATGGTTTCGTTTGTGGTTTTGTGTTTCTCTTTACGTTTGTAAACTTTGGTGTGATAATATTCCGTTTAGGAGTTTCAACGTTTGTTTTGAATGTTTGGGAAGGGGGGGGGGGGGGGTTGTTTTTTTTTTGGAATTGGAGTTAATTATTTTACCTGGAAAAGAAGAGAGTTTTTACATCGCTTTTAGTGAATCTACATGGTAGAATAGCTAATCGCGAACGTAGAAACTTAGTAAGAGCGCTGTCAGGCTTCGAAGCATCGATCGGTTTAGCGTTTATCCAAAGAACGATTACATCACTCCACTGTAGCACTCCCTTCTTATAGTATGCCCTGGAGTGCTAGTAGCAGCACGCCGTTGCAGCTTTACTCATCTGTACACGATCAGACCCTACAGCTCAGTACATTAGGGGTACGGGGTGTAGCAACAACTACCGCATTTTAAAGGCAACATCACGATCATCTTTGCCCTTCCAATGTGCCAAGTCGACGCGATACACACACACACACGCCCTCTGTCTCTCTTTCTCTTTCCCTCGCCCTACCATGGAGCAGCGCACACGGATAAGATCTTTGCCGGTGGATAGTGGCACGAATTGTGGCGTCAAATCACGATTCCTTCCGTGAATGTGTTTTTAAGACTTCTCGTCAGCAGCAGCAGCAGCAGCAGCAGCAGCAGGGCCGTACTTTGCGTACTTGCACGAGTACGGGAGCGGATATTAGTAGATACACACATTGATCCTCCATTCACTCTACGCTCTAGGATGATGATGCTTCATTGCAGTCATCGCCATTCGCGAAACAAAGGTTTTCATTGATCGAGACACTGGAGTGGCTAATTTCCTAAGCAACCACGCTGGCCTTGATTTCCTCCTACCTAATGCCCGTTTCTTGTGTGCTCCGAGTGTGAGCCAGAGAACTGGGGTTCTTTCCTTGCTTGCTTTTTTGTTTCGTTTCTTGTTGTTCAATCTGCAGGAAGCGATGCGATGGTGCGATGCTTCAAAGATTTCTTTTTGTAGCTGCTGCTGCTGCTGCTGCTGCACCCTGGCGCTGTTGCGTGGCTTCGAAATGTGCATTCGCAACACGTTTCAGACACGCGCCAATGCGCTTACTATTTAACCTACGCGATAAACAGAAACCACCTTTTCCGGTTTTGCGTTAAGGCCAGCGAAAGGATGAAAAATAGCACAAAACTTAAGCACCAAAAAAAAAAAATTTTTTTTAAAGCAAAAACCTAATCCCACTTTTGTTCGATACAGCTGAACACGCGCACCTAAAGTAGCGCATCAAAATAAGGCACACACGCAGGTTGAACAATAAACTTCAAAATAAACAACACTGCCCGTAAGCTATTTGCACGAAAACGTGCGAGCATCAAGCATTCGGGCCCGATCGCCGGCCCCAAACGAGAGCTTTTATTATTGCTTTTTTCTCGTTCATTATGCCAGTTTGACAATTGGCCGGGTGTGGCGCAGGGTACGTGTTTAGCGGTGGATTTTACTATCGCTCGTCTTGGTCCGCAAGAGACTGGCCTTCCCTCGAGAGAATGTTGCAAAACATTCCGAGAAGACTTCCTCAAACGATGAAACTCTGGCGTATCGATTACACGCAGCTACGTTGCGTATGGGCGTAAGTGTATGTGTGTGGTTTGAGGAATGCAAACCGCAGCATATGTAAACTCGCTCAGGTGCGTTAGTAAAGCAATATGGTTGGCAGTGGCCTAAAGCTTACTAAGCGGTAGCGTTTCAGTGTTCTAGAGCTCTCATGCTGCACATGGCAAAAAAAAAAAACACAAACTTTCTAACGAATAGTTACAGCTGCCAATAGCGTCAGATTGATTATCCGGCCACGCTGAGTTAAGCATAGACACTTGGACACTAACAAAAACCGAAAACGAGCCGCACATGATGTACATGGTACGCCCCGTTATCTCGGTTGGCGCTAGCGTGTAGATTGGATGATGTTATCAACCATCTAGCGCGAATGGTAGTGGTGGACCCGAAACAATGGTAAAGCGTGTACGTGTAGTCCGAAATTCCACCATGTCTCAAATTGATAAAATAACACTCGCACGGTGGTAACCGTGAAAGTGAAATAGGACCGACCCCTAACCGAATTCTGCGATTGGTCTGCAAAGGGCTTGGATGCTTTCTTCCCCAAAAAGGGGAAACAACGGAGTCGATACGTTATCGCAAGTAATCGACGAGACGGGTCCAAAAATAGAAACAGGTGACAAAAACTGCCTGGCGTGATTATGTTACAGATAAGTACAACTTTTTTTTTCTGATTCCAAACTATTGGCGCTGTAGTAATATCTCAATGCCACTAAGGGTTAGTGGTTAGCAGGGAAGGTTTTTTGTTATAGTGCGTAAGAAATGGGACTCGCGAACAGACAATCATCTGCGATAAAGTAACCGCTTTTGTGGGTTATTAAGTCACACACAGACCACATTTGAGATATGTGTTATCATTTATCGTCTTAGGTTCGAACCACCATACCACCAGGAAAAAAAGGGTAATTGTGGCATTTTCATGTGATTTCTTGGCAATCTTTTACCAATAGCAAAAGAATTTCAACTTTAACGAAAGCCTTACGAAATTGACAGAATATCAAACTTTTCATTCTAGAGCGGATATCATTTTGATGATGAACGCGTTGTCGATCATAGAGCCATTTACTGATCATTAGACCTAATCATCACATACAAATTGTCAAGACAAGCTGTCAAAAATGGAAGAATCGAATTATGACAGCCGTTTGTGTGTTGTCTGTTGGAAAAAAATAACGAAATGCAAATGGAAAGGCGCCAAACTCACTCGGTCTTGTGTGTTTCCAGTTCGTTTTCCTAAGCAGTTCCAACCAAAAATTTTACTTCAGAAAGGATAATCTCGAAGAAATGGACGGGAAAAAAAAGTATCGTCGTGCATCTTGCTGCTCATTTGGTTCCAATTCCTAATGAAATGTATTTGGGCGAAAACGTTTCTTCCAAAACCTTTAAACCCTTGGTAAATGCTACGGAGAAAGTTGGTTGAACAAATGCTTTGTTGAATTCTTTCCCAGTTCCATTTTGGTAACTCACCTCCGCAAGAAACCGCAGCGTAGCAGCCAGTGCTTTTTTTTGCCTAAGTTCTTTTGGCCTTTGGAAACTTTGGCTCAATCTCATTAAGAATATCGAGGAAAATGTCCTTCGATAGTCGACAATTTTTCTTAAATCAGAAAATAACAACCTCGAGAACACATCAGAAAGGTTTTACACGAAAGTTTCACAGGTTAAACTCCTGCTTGATTAGTAAGTTCCAAAGGATCGAACATACTACGAAGCAGTTTAGTAGGATCTTCCGTTCTTTTATCATCACGTCATTTAGAAAAAAGAACATTTTGATATTCTAAATATCATCTACAACACAAAATATCTTCTCAACAAGAACAGTTGTTTACACTTTTGGTTTTGTTTTTGTTGGTTTCATCAGTTTGACAGATTAATTTTGAAGATTTAACGAAGAAAAAATGCTTAACGAAACTTGTCTGTCGCAAGAACGATTTCAAAATGCATCCGTTTTTTATTGACAAGCTTGTCTTGAGACTTTTCCATCTGCAAGAGATAATCAGACCTATTGGCAGCCATCAACTTTTCTGGTGGACGACTTCTCTGGCGACCAAATAGTAAAAAATATGCAAAGGTACTCCACTGGGAAGCATTGACAGTATTTGTAATGGTTATATGTGTGTAGGAATGTAGGAATCAAGCAATTGTTTAATTTCTTCCCTGACTGGTATCTGAAATCACTCCACTTTTCAGCAGTCGTCCTTGCTGCCAGAGCAATCAGTGCAATATCCATCTCAAATTTATACTTCTTTTTCTATAAATGCATTGAATAGTAATTGTGTTAGTAGAGCTCCTACAACACAAACGAAACAAATACTCTTCCACAAAAACGCATTGTGCCATCGCAGGCAAAGGTCGAATGTGATAGTTTTTTCACATGGCGCGAAAGCGTGTTGCATCCAAATCAATTCATTTCCGTTGCGCGATTGTGTTGGTTGGTTGTTGTTTTTTTCTCTCTTCTCTGTACATCGGTGAAGCGATAGAAAGTGTTGGCCAGTGCAACAATGCTGCCTCCCGATTACGTAACGCGCCAAACCCAACAGCAAGGGTGGGTGTTGCCCCGAGCCCTGATTGTCTGCCTTCTTGGTGAGGTTCCGGGAGGAGGGGACTGGTAAAGATCGACCTCAAAGTGGGAAATGAATCGATACATAAAAAAGGTACATTACCTACCGCACCCAGACGGAAGCTGGATTGTACTGTCGCTAGTGGCCTATGCTAGATTAACCTCCGGTCTTCGCTCTCGATCTGCCTTCCCCGTTTCCACTCAATACAGCAGAACAATGAAACAAATGATCTGTGCTAAAATTATTATTGTTCGTTTTAGAAGCGCGTTGCTTCGGCCCTGCACCGTATGATTGAAAATTTATGCGAAAAAAGCAGCTTTCATTTGGGAGCTGCTATCCCGTTTGCCAAATCTAACAAGGCCGATGCGGATGCCTCCGCTTTTGATCTACTGATCCAGTTTCTCTACCCTCCTACCCTGTTGTGGACCAATTTTCTACACCACTGAGTACGGACAATAGCATTCCTCGGGATGGTAGCCATATAACGCTTATGTAGAACGCGAAGATAAAAGCCAGCATCGAACGCAGCTTGGTTGTTCGATACGAATCCCTTACTTTATTGGTTCCTTCAACGGATCGTCATATAGCTTGTACGCGCTTCTAACAGACCACAAATATTCATGTACACACCTCCAATACTATGAACAACATATCCTCTAACGTCAACAAATATCCTTTCCAATTTCAGCGTTCTTAATCGCGCCATCTTTGCATTGGGAAAGAGTTCAATAGTGCGGCATCCCATATACACCGACCAAATGTACGATAAACATCAGCATCTGTCGCCTTACCTACCTTCCCGATCCAACGGCGACACCTGCCACCACTCGGAAGGATTATCACATTCCCAGCAATACCCAACGTCCCAACAATATTAGCGTATCAAAGATAACCAAATCCAAAGATCCAAAGCGTGGAAGCGTGCAAATTTAGGAAGTTAAGCCTTCGGGGTACCGTTCACGTGTACCACATTCCATACGAAGAGTAAAGTAACGCTTGTTTTGCAACGATTAAATCAGTTGCATCGTTAGTAGTACACCCGTAATTCAGAACCCACCTTAGAGAGGACTCAACGGTACAAGTGGCGGTTTACAAACTCCCAACCAGGACGTCCCGGGGGAATCGTTTAGTATTCCACATTTCAACGCTGTGCCCGGAGTACGAAAAGCAGTGCTTAAATGCTTGGAGGTAAGTGTGACGAACGCGCCAGATACTCGCCTGTCTTTGTGTGTGTGATAGGAGACACTTGTCACTAGTATTTACCATAAATTACTATAATCATATATGTTAAACAATCCGAACCTGTCGATAAGCAATTGCCGAGTCGAGCAGGACACTACAGTATGGTGGTGGAAGTGTTTGGAACAGAACAAAATATCACTAAACCGATGATGCACAAGTTGGATGATCGCTAATGATGTGATCTTGTTCTACGTCAGTATGATTTAAAACGAAGCCAGACGTATTCGTGCGAGTGGGAAAATTGCACACTTTCACAAGCTACTGGCTGCTTCTCATGTATTGCCCGTCCAAACATTCTCTGAACAAGTTAGGAAAGATCGTTTTTTTTTTTGCTTTTGCAGTGGCAGTTTGAGTTTCGATGTGTGTTTTTTTTTTGCCATACCTTCTCCATTAGAGCCCAACGTTGTGACGGGGGAATCAGCCTGTTCTGTTCCGTGCGAACGATCTTTTCCCCACCATTTTTCCACGGAGCACTAATGACAGCGCGATGGCAAATACTAGCAACAAACACATGAAACAAAAAAAACTACAGCCCCAACAACCATTTCTATCTCCAGTCCTGTTACTCCACTTGTTCCCCTCTTGTCCCGCTGCAAGCTCCACCACTTCCTCCACTCTAGTAGAATGGGTAAGCGAATGTACGAGCGAAACATAAAAAAAATCAGCGCTTTTCGCGTTACTCAGTACCCTATACCACCCTCCCCTGAGTGCCTCTTTCGTGTACCTACCATCCCTGGGCCCGCAAGCTAAGCTAGGTCAGGTTCCAATCGTTGAGTTTAGTAATCTTAGTTTCCTTTCTCTTTTCCATTGCGCGGCGCGCGTCTCCCGGTGCGTCCACGGCATCCCCCACAAATCCCCGCTCGCCTGGACCCATTGGCAGCAACCCCACTGTTTTGATACAAACACACGTTTCGTAAAAGCCACGCGCAAGTTCGCCTTTACGAGACGCTTCAGCTACTCGATCTGTAGCTTATTTTCTCGCGGTACTACCGATACTCACCACACCGACGTTCGTTTGCTCACCACCACGGCTGCCGGGCTGCTGCGATTTGTTTATAAGGTGTGTTTGTGCGTGTTTGTGTGTGTCTGATTGCTCGAACTGCTCGCTATCGTCTTTCGCACAGGTAACCAGGCAACGAGATATTGCTCATCTCGGTCGTACAGAATAACTTTCGCATCTCGACGGCACTCAACGGGAACGGCACCGCCTGTACGTGTCCCATTCTATTGACAGTGGTGAAAATGTAAGCTTCACACACCTTAGCGTTCACAGAAGCGTTAGATAATCTTCTGATGCCATCTTTCTCCCGCGTTTCTCGCCCGCTTGCGTCACACACCCCGTTTTGTGAAGCCATCCATTCTGCCGCCTGCCTGCTGTAAGAAGAGCTCTGCAAATGTTTTTTGTTTGATCTTTCGCGCTGGAGCATAATCTGCTTGTTTTGTTTGGAATTGGTCCTGCTGGCCGTACTTTACTGTCTCCCACCCCTGGTTGGCAACCTCTTCCCGTTTCGTAGCGAAATAGCGGTGCCTCCGGTTTCAATTGTTTTTTGCTTCATTCCTACAACCCACCTGTTGTTGCTATTCTACTAAAACCTGCTATGCAAATTGTTCGTGTAGAATACGTGTGAAGGTGATGATTGCCTCAACTCGATTGCATGTAAGTGTGACAAGAACCTTTCACTGAGTTTGAGCGATCAATCGCGGGCGAAATTTCAAGCACTTCCGGTTTTCCGAATCAGTTCCGATTGTCTACAAAAGCACCACCGGGCCCGGCGCCGCAAGGCAGAATAATTTGTAATACATTTTGTTGGTCCAAAAATCAAAACTCCGGAAGTGCAGTGTTGAAGCATTTTTCTTGCTGTCTGCTCCGTGTGCTGCCTGCCATGTGCTCGGTGCGCACGCGACGTGCACCGAAAGTTGGAAAGTGCTTACTGTCCATTTCCCATTCTCGAGCTCTGTACTAAACCTTCCGAGCGTACTGACATCTTATCAAGTGTCAAGCCAAATATCGCAGAGGGGGTTAAACTATATGTAGGTAAATTAAATAAAAGGTTTTTTTTCCATTATTCCATACAAAATCTTGCTTCTAGTACGAAAAACAAACCTGATGTATGAACATCAGGAACACTAAATCCGGTTTAAAACAACATGCAACACCGCTTCGCAGGCAATGTTGAAATTATCCTTGTCGTTTTATGCTTATTCTTGGACATTTCCTTCTACCCGTTCTTGCCGTCTTAATTTCATCGTTGTCCTTCTACCTACAGACTGCGTTCTTTGTCATATGTCGCTTGTCTGACCTTCTTTTTGTTTCGCTCGTCGTTGGCATGAGGTTCTTCAGCCAGTGTTCAACTTTTACTTTCATTAAAAATAACCGGTTGGATGCCGCCAGTTGATCAAGCCTTTTTTTGTCTCACTTTTCATTTCTCTCGGTGTAAGACACACTAGTTTACTGATGTTTGATGATCAGCACGTTATTTTATCTAGGAAATAAGCAAATTAGTTCTAAATTTGTTGCAGGAAAGCATGATGCACAACATCTCGAAGCAGTGATGGAAAGCATTTTTTATTGCGTACAATAGCGCTCCAATAGTATAATTATCAACGAATAATGATCGTTTGCATATCGCCCCGCACCGGGACCGTGAGCGATGCTGGGCCCAGAATTAGCATAGCAACACTAATCTGGATTGATCAACCTGTTGCCTGTTGGCACGCTGCATATTGATCCCTTTGTTTGCAAGTCTTTCGGTATGCATGTGAATCATGCTAATAACGTTCTATCGATGAAGTCATTCGTGGGAATCAGATTGACTATTCCGGTTTCTGGACGAGGGGGTTCCGGTTTACCACCGACACCTCATAGCCGGCCATGCGCCTCCATTGTGGGCTGTTAGCGATGTGGCTTCCTAATTGCCGTGCACTTGCCCATGTCGATGTTGAGAGAACAATCGTATTTGCTGTTTGAAAGAGCCTTGGGAGGATTTTCTTCACTATGAAGCATGCAGAAGAACACATGTCCTTTGTGTTCTGTCCCAATTGGCAAGGCAGAAAGGAAAACCATACATAATGCCGTATTGATCGCAAACCATCTCCAATGCCTTACATAAATAACAGTGTAAACGCTGCATTTCGATTCTAATGATGGGAATGTGAGAAGAAACCCTGATGGCGTAATCATGCCATGAAACGGCTAGATTTGCTGTCATCCTCGGCGCCAACTTGCAGCACAAACACACTCACCAAAGCTTTCCCCCACGTGCACGTGCCACCGCCAACCTTTGGATGCAGTTCAAGCCCACGTTCTGCCGCAAAGTGAAAGGAAGGGAGTACAATGAGAATGTTTATTATAAGCCATAAGTTGAAACGTGATTCCATCTACACTGAGTACTGAGGACTGAGTAACGGGCTTGCTACTTCATGCTGCTTCCAGCATCTTTTGGCGTTTGGTGGAAGAAATGAGCATCAGGTACGGTAGTATTACGAATCAGAAGGAAGTCGAACCAATCGCTTAACGGATCAGGTGAGATTCTTCTCTGCAATCTTGTGACATTGAATTGACACAATCTCTTCCATGTGTCAAACTGTCATGACACTAGCTCTTACCCAGTTCCAGTGAGCAGAGAATGAACAATCTTCTGGATTGTTTTAAATGAATTGTGGGAGTTAGCTTGAGGTGATGGGCGAGTGTGCAAGTTCTATATCGATCACACTGGCTACTTTAGCTGCATGTGTGTCTTTGTATGTGTGTTCATATGTGCGTGTTTAGTTATCCGGTCAACCACGGTACAGCACACTTAACCATTCTAATGCTTGAACACCCGTTCAACACTCCGCTCCTTTGTCTACCGAGGACAGGAATAGCTACGATAATTATTTTGCGGCAAACTTTGCACTTGGAACTGCAATCAAACATGTTTAAGAAACACGTTTTTTTGGTTTTGCTCAGTGGTTGATTGGGTGGGATGGTGGCTCTAATACAAGTAAATGTACGGCCACAGTTTTACAACCCGAATCCCCAGCGACGGGGAAAGTGATCAATATCTCTTCCAGCACGATAAGTTTGCTTTGCATGGGGCTAGGGGAAAAAATGGCAACCGTTTGCAGCTTCACTGATGTTATTGTTGTTCGTTGCACAACGTTACATAACACCCGACACTCCAGGGAAGCGTGCAATGCGCCATTGAACAAAACGGTGACTCGTTTTTTACCTTCGGTACATGCACTCGATCGTCGCGTTCCCACGTGTTCCACAAGCGCGACAAAGCGATCGTACGAGAGAGCGTGAGAGAGAGAGAGAGAAAGAGAGCAAGGGAACCACCACCGAGATCGGCTGGAGTTGGAAAATCGGAGCTTGCCGACGATGTGTTGCCATCGGTGGCAGTGTGGGTTGGTCCTCCTACGAAAACCCCGAACCAACTAATGCCTAATGGGTGTATTTTTTGACGTATTTGTTGTGTGCCTCGCTAATGCAAACCCTTGCCAACATGGTACGCAATTGCTTTTTCGCCGCATGCCGCGTGCCCTTTGAGTTGTGCGGGTCGCTTTCATGTTTCTTCTGCCCGTGCTCGGCTGCAAAATATTTTAATTCCCATTTTTTTTTTGCGCTATTAAAGCTAGTGGTGACGGTACCGGCAGCTGCTGGATAATGGTGGCTGCTACCTACCAATCCTTCTGTCCCTGCCTCCCTCCCTCCCTCCCAAGAGGTGTCTTGCCACTCCTAGAACGCTGGAGCTATGTATATGAGTGTGGCAAATGGCTTCGCTGAAGGTAACAACACAACAACGAAAAAAAAAAAAACCCCGGGGGAAGGAACAGATCCAATTTTAGTCATTGCAACCCGCGGCGTGATTGCGCTTCGATGCAATCGAATTGGTGTGCGCGGGTGCTCGATTCGGCCGGAGGTTTGAAAATGGTATGAAATTCTAATTCCATTCCCCGTTGTTCACCACCCTTACCGAGCAGCATTTTCCTTGAGCGCGCGCGCGCACTCACTCAAGTAGGAAGCGAAGCGAACGAAGGGAACCAGTATCGAGCTGGGCAGGGAAACACAGAACCCCAGGACCTTCTTCGTAGCGCAACGGTGGATGGATTGAGATGAGATGCAAAACAATTGCATTCGTAATTTCGGACCGGGGGCGGCGAAACGCGATTTTCGATGCGCAACAGCGATACGGCGCTTCAGATGGGATGTCGATGTGAGTGGCCTAGCTACTAAATTGACCGTTCAATGAGTTTTGTAAATGAGTGCCGGGGTTCGAAGTGGCCGTTAATTCGGTGCGTTTGCTGTTGTTGTGCTTGGGTGGGTTCATTAGAATTTCGCTCCTTTTGCGACCGTTTGCACTGGCCACGGCACTGTCCGTGTTGTTCGCGTTCATCGAACAAATGACAGATGGGTGTATCTGTGGCAGCAAACAACAACAAAAAGGGTGTTTAAAGTGATCGTCACGGCACGGCAGGAAGAGTTGTACAGCGTACTGTTTTAGCTGCTAACGGAAGGAATCGAAAGGTTGAAGATGTTATTTGTGGCTTTTGATCCACATTTTCAGCATAGAAACTTAAATTACTGTTCCAAGGCTCCTAGGCTTAGCTTGGTAACGACCTGATGTTAGTTGTGGAGACACCTGTAGTTTATCACTATCACTACCCCCAAGCACGAACAAAAAGTAGACGATCATCCGCATCCTTTTCTGTCTGTTTAGATCAGAATTGGGCAAGTTTAAGTTTGTTTATGTTTGGGGCGGTCCGGTGGTTTAGTCGACAATGGCGTCAGTCTTCAAACGGCAGAACTGGGGTTCAAATCGGTTTTTGAGAATGTTAGGATTTTTTACACTGCTAAAATTATAGTATAAGCCAATCATTATCTGTACGTGGTTTAAGTGCCTTTACCGGTCACCGCAGAATTAGTTCAAATTCGCCAACGTCAACCATTTAACGTTTCTGTACTTTCAAATGTTCCATACATGTGGCATATTTTTCCAGCAGAAAGCGAAAATCGGACCAGACAATTGCATAAAAAATAGCATTAAAACTGAGCCAAAAAAGTCGCACCACACTCATACACATACGCGCGCGTGCAAAACAAATCCAGGGCAACTCTCCTTCAGCACTTTTCTCTGCGGTGCGTTGAAGTAAAGAAATGTCAGCCAAGGGTAAACCGGTTCCACAACATGCGGTCAGTCTTCAGAAGTGCCTCTTTATTCCTCTCCTCTGCTCTTGCATTCTCGATCATCCGCACCGATCAGAACGAAGACGTCTGTTGGTGGGGTGAGGAGGTTGGGGAGGGGGAGGGGGGGGGCTGGATCTTCGGAAAATGCGACCGGCAAGATGGATAGGTTTTGCGAAACGAAAACGAAATTACGAAAGAAAAGGAAAAAGTCCAGACACACGGCAGCAGCAGCAGCAGCAGCAGCAGGCCATGGCGAGTGAAATAATCGCCAAGAGGAGGGTATAATCTCTCTCCGCATCTCTACTACGAGCGCATCGGCGCAACAGATAAGGGTGGTAAGAGGGGAGTGGATGAAGACATAGGGAGAAAGGGATTTGAATAGAAGATTGGGCAAAAAAGCACACACATACACGAAAGTTCCGCGAAGAACAGTGCCCACAACATCGCAGAGACAGAAGAAAATGCAAAAATTCGTATGGCAAAAAGACGCGTCAGACAGGGAGACCATGGAGGAAATGGGGCGAAAGCAAGGGAGTCTGGTGCGTCTAAGTCGTGCGAAGAGAGCGCTTGTCTGTGGCGCGCTGGCCAAGTGTTCCTCTTTTTTTGCGTTTGGTGCACCACACAGCGTACCGAAAAGGAAAGAGACGATAAAGAAGCGGCAGCAGCAACGAAACAAGAGAATGTGTGACCTTGAAAAGTCGGTGCAAACCGTGAAAGTCTGGCTGTTGCGCGAACCCGCAGACCCAACAGTGTGTTTGTGTATGTGGTGTGGTGGGGTGAAGCGCTCCACTGGTTTCTTTCGTCTCCGCGAGCCTAGCGCTCTCTTCTTCTTTCCACTCTCACTCTTCATTCTGTTTGTGCAACAATCTCACATGTTGCTCACTCCATAAGCCAGCATTGCGAAAGGGTAGGGTTTCCTGTCTGCCTCTGTGATCCGCGTTCACACACACACAAACACACACACAGACAGGCGAGCATGCGAGAAGTAAGGAGAAGTAATGAAGCAATTGGGTGTAGTGGGTTGGCTATGATTTTCTTGCCACCGATTTTTGGCTCCTCGTGCACTTTTCCAACGTTAGCCGAATTGTTCCTCAATAGTGTCGGCCGTTTTGGGTAGCGAACTTTACACAGAACGATCGTTTTTGTACCGCGTGAATCACTCATTCCCCACTCTTCCTCATCACACCTCTTTTCTTGACCTTGGCAGTCCAGGGTCCAGGTCCTAATCAGCATCCAGCAGCCCACCCGTCGCGTTTAAAGTCGTCCATTCTGTGATTCATTCGTTGCAGGCGGTATTCCGCCAAACCCGACGATGATGGGCTGTTGTATGGCGAAAGGACGGAGGACGTGTTGGTGTATGTGTGTATCGCCCAAGCATCATCACCTTCATATCGTGCAGTTAACGATGTGTTAGTCAAATTCAAACCCGTCAGAACAAGGGTTTGCAATCTAAGCAAGCGATGCTGGTGAATGCATCGATAAAAAAGGGAAATAAAAGGGACCCCGGCTATGGAGATGGAGAAAAGTGACGAGAAACGAGAGCAAGCAAAAAATAGGAAGAGAGAGAGAGATGATCGTGTGTGTAATGAACGCACATAAACCGGTTAATAGGTTACCGCAGGGTTGACATCCATTTGCCACTCGCGTGCACTGCCGCCACTACTTCACTTCGCTAATCCAATCGAACCCAAAACTCCCTGCCTGCTGCGATGTGTGCGTATGGATTGTTGTTTGGTATCTGAGAATGTGTGCGTCTGTTTGCGAGTGTGCGAATTGCGAATAAATATTATCCATACCTCCAAAAAAAAAAAAACATAATCATAGAGGAAATCAGAGATCAGAAGCCCGCCACGGGTCGGTCGTGGTGGGAATTGCGAAAAAAAGGCACACAGAAGAACACACTCCGGCGCACTCTGCCGAAAAGTAAAAGCAAACAGACGGTGCTGCTGTGATGGTTCGGTGGTGGTAGCCTTCGTTGGAAAGTTTTTCCTTTCCCGCTGTTCTGTCTGGGTCTGGTTCTCGAGTCGGAACACGGGTACGGGTGGTGTTTGCCCCTTTCTCGACGGATGTACCGGCCCTTTAGGCATCAGCGATAGAAAGAGCGAGAAAGACAGAGGGAGAAACAAACCCTCCGGCGAGTGACCTTGAACGATTCTTTTCGCGAAACTCAGATTTCGGAGAATTTTCTGCACTTTAAGGCGCTTTTTTTTATCAGAATTGTCTCGACGAAATGGCTTAACAATTCGGTACCGATGCATCCACTCATAAAGCGGTGCATTTTTGCAGCATCTCACAAGTACATTCACCTTCGTGCAAAAAAGCGACCCCATTCGATTTTCATTAATTATTAATGTGTGAATTATCATAATAGAACGTGCTAATAAGTTCTGTGTGCAGCTGCAAAGAACCACTTCTGGGAAGATTTTTTGGAATTTCTTCGATCGGTTTGCTCCATGCAGCTCGATCGGAAGTTTTTATTCTAATTATATCTTCAACTTCGTCTATATTAAATGCTGTTTTGTGTTGGATCTTTTTTGGCAACTAATATAAGCTTTTTGTGTGACTTGATTTTGTGTTGAAGGAAATAATAAATTAGTTACAACAAAATGCAGTGGAGCCCAGATGTACAGATTACTTGTCTCGATCGAAAATTCCGCAGACGTTAGGTTTCATCGGATCGGGGTCGAGGAGAAGTAGGATGGATGGATCTTAAATTTGGCGCAGTTGGTGAAAAGATCGCGGGGAAGAGAACCACTCTCTACGCGGTATATTTTTTAGTGTGTATTGTTCGTCTCGCTTCAAAGCATTTCCTCTTCGTCAAGGCTTATTATGACCTTGGACTTGACTCACCAGTACGCTCCGAGAACTGGGTGCTGTAGCTGTCCGCTGTGTGCGTTTGTACACCGTACATACATACGCAAGTAGGTGGGCATTTCGTGTTGATGGACGGACATGACTGTGATCCATGTGTCCTTCTTTCCTTTCTTTCCGGATTGTTCTACCCTTTTCGACTCCACTTCCAAATAATGACAAAACCTAGAAAGCGTTCTCTATCTTGAAGGCCGTCGCTGCGTCATGTTTGTTTGGCCAGCAAAGCCCTGCAGATGGACGACTTTAATCCAGCGTCCTTTATGGCTAGAGAGCGTACCAGCGATCGACACCGGCCGTTGTGACAGTTTCAGTGACGATCGTACGAACGGATTGTGACTCTGATTATAGAGCGACTTTCGAATTTACGCACCGAGAGACCAACAGAGAGAGAGAGAGAGAGAGAGAGAGAGAGAGAGAGAGAAACACGGACGTGCGTGCATTACGACACCAAAGCAACCGCAGCGAAGGACAATCGTGTCACGAAAGCGAACGCGCGTGCTCCACGCTCCTATGCCCACCGAACAGTTCACCGATCAGTCGCGATCACAACGCATAGGATGACAGCGACGACGGCGGTGTGCGGTCGTCAGGTTTCATGGTCACGTCTATACCAGCAGCAGCAGCAGCAGCAAACACTCGCAAACTCTTTAGGAGACCGCGTTTTCACCAATTTAGCGACGAATGTCCCAAAAACAGCAATGGGGCTTTGGAGGGTGGAGGAAGCAGTCCCGTCGTCAGAAACACACGATAAAACCGAACGAACGAACGGGGAAGGCCAATGCCGCGGGTGTGCAATCCATGACCATGAGAGGAATGTGTTTTTGAGTGTGTGTGACATTCACGACAAGTTTCGGCGCTCCTCTCCAGTGTGCAAACCATCGTCATCGGTCCATGGCAACGACCCATCGGATCGGTCGGATGCGAGCTGGTGCACATTGCATAACATTTAAACACCAAAGGCGTTTGACCTTTGAGTCCTTCGGGATTCGGCGGACAATCGGTTTTCGTGCGCCAAGTATGGTTATTCCTATGTTGCATATCAATGGCTCTCTAATAACCTCCAAAAATAGTAACCCCCCGTTTCGGGGTTGTGCGTGTGCCGTTTGCCTTGTGCTGTTGTACTGGCTGGCAATGGCCTACAGTGACATTGGATTGGCGCAGTTTTGTAGATTTCTTTATGTACTTACAACTCATTGTTTTCTGTTACAATTCGTACATTTGGGAAGAGCAGTACGCGTGCGCCTGGTTCGAAGGTGATAAAGTGCGACGAAAATAAAGCGTACATCGAAATGCAATGGAAGATGACTTGGTGGTGGCTACATGGTGCATCAGAGTGAAACAAATATATGTAGATACACACACACACACACACAGACCCAGAGCAAGTGGTGCGTATGTACTACTCTTGCTGACTGAAATAGATTTCAACGAGCCAATGTGCAAGAATCTCTTGAATTGTGCCTTCCAATGATAGCTGTAAGATAAATACTATAGTTGCGATAATATTTTTGGGATCAATCGTGAAAGCTTTTCATCTATGCTTGCGAATGGTGAGCTACCATGGAATAAATTTAGTATGAAAAATGTTGGTAGAAGATCTTTTATTGATCCTCTCAAAGTACGTCGGTAAAGACGTATAAGGCCTATTCTAACAGATCTTTTAGCGACTTTTTTTTCAATTAATCTGGATTGTCGAGGATGTGATTGGAACAGTCGGGACATTAACTGTGATTTGGATTTTAATTACTGGAAAAAAGTGTTGATTGCAATAGAATATAAAGATATTGCTCAAATTTTTCTTATTCTTCTTCTTCTTCTTCTTGGCCTGCTCAGGATTGAGCACGTCGCGTTAACATACCCAGGACTCCAATCAGTTTCCAGGAAACTCGGTCTAGGGCTCCGATCTCCGACAGGTTAGACTCCACTTGATCCAGCGAACGAGCTCGCTGTGCTCCTCTACGCCTCGTGCCGAACGGGTCGCTGACGAACACCTTCTTGGTGGGGCATGAGGTCGGCAGTATCCTCATCACGTGCCCCAGCCAACGTATCCTTCCGGCTTTGACTACCGTCAGGATATCATTCATTCGTGGTTCATTCTCCTTCGCCACACGCTCTGCTCTCACACACCGCCAAAGAAAGTCCTTAGCACCCGCCGTTCGAAAATGGCGAATGCATTGGCGTCCTCCGTCAGCATAGTCCAAGACTCGTACCTGTAGAGTACTACCGGACGTATCAAGGTGCGGTAAATCGTGCATTTCGTGTGTTGTTGGAGTCAACTGATACTCTGCTTCCGAGTCGGGCTCTATCACGGTCAAAGCCTCCGGTAAGCAGGCATTTTATCTTCATCGCATTAATGCTCAGTCCAATTCTATTGGCCTCGCATTTCAGTCGAGTGTAGGCCTCGCACACCGCCTCAGTTATCCGTCCGATGATGTCGATGTCATCCGCCAAGCTAAGGAATTGGAGAAATCGGGTGAAAATCGTGCCCCGGATGTCGAAGTCCGCGCTTCGCATGACACCCTCCAGAGCGATGTTGAACAACAAACAGGAGAGACCGTCACCTTGCCTCAGACCCCGGTGAGATTCGAATGATTCCGACAGCATGCTCGAAACTCTCACCTTGCACTGCACCCCGTCCATAGTGGCCTTTAGCAGCCGTACCAGCTTCCCAGGGAATCCGTACTGCTGCATGGTGTTCCGTAGTTCGGTCCGATCTATGGTATCGTAGACCGCCTTGAAGTCAATGAACAGGTGGTGCGTAGGGATCTGGAGCTCTCGGCATTTTTGGATGATCTGCCGTACATAGAGTGAAGACAAATCCAGCTTGGTAGCTTCCGACGAAAGCTGTAGCATGGGGCTCCAGTCTGTAGAAGAATATTCGGGACAGGATCTTATAGGCAGCATTCAGGACTGTGATGGTCCGGAACAAGTTTTTCTATAATTTTTAATTGCCTTTTTTATGACTTTTATGGATTTCTTTTTTGTGTGTAAAGCTAAGAAGTTGTACTTAAAAATGGGACAGTAATCATGAGACAAAAATCCATCGATTATACAAAAAAAAAAATTAAGCTTATCAGCTTAAGAATAGCTGAGAATACGACACCGAGCCGTAATACTTAAACTAAAATAAAACAATAAATTAAGGACAAACTCCTTGTGTAGTGCATTATGCGATATAATCGTCAAAGCGAACATTCCTGATTGCATCTTACGATTTCTTCAGAATTGTTGTGAAGATCCACACTAGTCAATAGACTACACAATCCTGGTAACTAATCAGCTACATCGGATACTTATAAAACATAATCTGTGAAATATATTCACAAAAGTGCTGGATTGTGATATTAGCTTAGTATAAATTTGATGAGAATGAGAAGAGTGCACCTTAATCGCCGGTCTGTTTGCAACTGTGCATTCGTTTGTCCCGTAGTTCATTACATAATTCATTACAAAGTTCATTCTTGTAGTTCGAGCAGTTCATTTCATGCAGTCCAAATTAGTCAAGTAGTTTTATCTATATCCTATGGTTTAGTTCCTTCTAATTCATATGTGGCTTCTTATTTGAATTCATATTCGAAATATTAATGTTAACCCAAAATCCAAGAATCTTCAAATGAATATGGGATTGATGAAGTTAAGTTGTAAAGTTCGTTTAGATTGCTAAATAAGTTAATTGAACGAGGAATCCTGTAAAATGATGTTTTATTTTCAATTTCCGAGCATGAACGGGATTTGAACATTGGAAGATTGAAGGTCGTTAGCCACAGAAGGTTTCCGTTAACCAGGGAAGGAATTTTCTCGCTTTGAAATTGCCTTTTTGAGAACCTCGTCCATACACAAGCTACCGCTACGAGGCAACGGAGAAAAAGCTAAAGTTGCAATTTTTAGATTTTGTGACAGTTTCGCATCGACTTCAACGGTTTGAAATTTCCCTTGGCCCGGGGCCTTAAAAATGTAATAAAGCCCCTATAATTGTCGAAGAATATAAGATAGCTTTCAACAAAGAATTTATTATCATATCAAATGCTGCTCTACGATGTCGCTACAAGATTGTATTAATCTTTAGAGGTTAGAGGTTTAGAGGTCTTCCTTCCTTCTTGGTTGGGCGTCTAGGGTTCTTCCTTCCTTCTTGGTTGGTTATCACGGGGTCTTCCTTCCTTCTAGTTCCACCGGGAGGTCCTTCCCAAGTCGATGTTGAAGCTGGACTGCCTCTTTGGTGAGGACATGTCGCCGTTTTTATATTTGGCTGGACGTGTCACAAGCCATCCTGATGTCGCTTCCTTTTGTTCCCTCTTTTGTTCTGGACTGTGTCTCTTCCGTGGACGAAACGAAAACAGATCCTTTTGTTCTCGTCTTGGCCGCTACCCTGCATACATTTTCTGTGTTTCATTTGTTACTCCCTAGGTGGCGCTTGTTCGTGTCCAGGCTATGTTTAGGCTAACGCGCTTACCTAGGGTGAACTTTCTATCGCAGTTTATATCCGATCGCCACAAAAAATTTTCACCTTGAACACATAAAAAAGATTTAACTTTTAAAGTATTTATTGTATTTATTTATTATTTAGTATCACGACATGTCGCCATATTGCTACCATTCTTTGCCTTATCCCGGACATATTCGATTATATCTTTTAAAATAATTATGCAAGTTTGAATGTGTTAGAGAGTGATTTTTACAAACAAACAAAATACCCCTCGTAGGCACGTGTTTTTCATCATCGTATCTTTTTTTATCCCTTTTACAGTTAGAATGCTGATGCTGCACTATAGCAAACACGGCGAGTGCATACTCCAGGAAATTGGTGCAGCATTTCGCGGAGAGCATGCGACAGACCTGCTACTCATCTGCGATGGCAAGGAGACGGTGCGAGCACACAAGCTGGTACTGGCTGCGGCCAGTCCACTTATACGGTAAGACTGCCAGTAGTGTTGGAGTAAAACAGATGCTACAATTATATTTTGTTTGCTTTTTCGATAAATCTCTCCTACAGCATGATTTTAGAAGAGACTCCAATTCTGGAGGGCGAAACCACCGTATACTTTCCGGATGTGCAGGTATGTTACTTCCGGCTGTTACTGGACTTCCTGTACTCCGGCCAAGTGTATGTACCCGCGAACGAGGTACACCACCTGCAAGATCTCCTAGCGTTATTACAAATTAAGCCCAGCATATGGAAAAACTCCGATTGCTCCAATGACACTGGTAAGTGGAGGGGGGGCAACCGTGAACACCGTGGCGGGTAATTGGGGATTCCGAGATTTAATGTCAATCATGGTACCTTGCGTTTCAGAATCACAAAAGTCAGAGCCCTTGGTGGATATTAACCGGAATGAGGGCATTGGCGCACTTGATCATCGTCGAAGGCGCACGAAAAGCCAGGACCATTCGGGGTCCAGGGACGGTAGTCCGGCCAGCCGAAAAATAAGGGTAAAACGAGAGCACCATTCTGCGGGCAGCTCGGAGGATGGTGGTGATCGCGAAGATACCGATTACATGGACGAGGTCGAAGAGGCCATCATCAAGAGCAACAACAACCTGCAGCAAATCAACCGGCACGACGAGGACGACGGTGGTGGGAGTGCTGCAGGCGGTCGGGGGAGTGGGATCGTGGGGGACGAGGGAGGCAGTACGGCGGGCGAGGCCCGAAGCGAATCGAGCAGCAGCAGAGGAGGCGATGGAACGGTCGAAGCTTCCCGCACGTCGAACGCGGACCGAAGAACTCCGTCGGCGCGGCATAGCAGAGGCAGCGCGTGTGATCCCGATCCGGAAGACGACGAGGACTTTGAGCTGGACGTGGAAGATCGTGACATGGTGGACGAAGAGGCGCGTGCTGAGGCCACCAGTCGAACGCCCAACAGTGCCGGTGGCAGTGATTCGCTACGCAGCCGAAGACGTAGCTCGTCCGACCCTGTCAATCTGTCCATCGTGAAGCAGCAGCAGCACCAGGACGGCGATTCGGACGATGCCAATATCGACGTCGAAACGATAGGCAACGCACCGACGAAGGTAGGTGAAGAGTGTGGCTTGGTCATCCACGGCAACAAGGTACTGACCCCAATTTCGGTTTCTTCGTTCAGAATCTGCTTCCACCGCGGTACTTGGACCCGTTTCGCACCAAGCGGAAAGCGTACTACATACATTCGGATGCCGAATCGTTGAAACCGCTCGAACACGAGCTGCTTCACGGTTCGCCGGACAACTATGTTGTGACTCCGCACCGGAAGCGACGGCCCGGATTCCACAACTCGCCGGCACAGAATCCACCGTTCGTGCCAAGCTATTTGGAGGACCTACGAACACGCAAGTGCTTCCTCTCGGCGCCACCGACGTACGTGTCAGGTAAGTCAAGATCACTCGTGTGTCCCTGCAGGCCAAGGACAAGGACTAGCCGCCCCACTAAACACGCATGCTTGGCCCTGCTCATTAACAATTATTTTGTTCTGCGTCTCGTTTCGCTGTAGATGCCAGGCCCGGATCACCTGGTACACCCCGTCCCACCGACATTGCGGCACTCGGTACTAACCATTCGTCCAGCAATAATAACAACAACAACAACAACAACACCAGCAGCAACAACAACAATCGGATACGTCCGCCCAGCGCGGACAATAAGCTTGCGGTTGCCCCGTTCGTGTACCCTTGGCCATCGGCTGCGCTGGCAGCGTTGCCCGGCGGTCCAGCGGATCTGCTGGCCGTTCCGTATCTGCATGCGGCCAGCGCCAACACGGACACCAGCCCTGCCGAGCTGATACAGCAGATGAAAAACTTCGAAAGCAGTCAGGCGGAAGCGGTCCTGAGCGCTCGTTCCGGTGGCAGTGGAGGCTGTGGTGGCAGCGGTGGCAGTGCCGCCAGCAGCCTAGCAGGATCCGGCTCTGGATCGACGGCCAGTGGGGGTGGTGGTGGTGCAGCAACAGGAGGAGGAGGAGGAGGAGGAGGTGGGCTAAGCAGTGGAAACACCCCGGTGCGCGAATATCGATGTGAGTACTGTGGCAAACAGTTTGGCATGTCCTGGAACCTGAAGACGCATCTGCGTGTCCACACGGGCGAGAAACCTTTCGCCTGTCGGCTGTGTGTGGCAATGTTCAAGCAGAAGGCCCATCTGCTAAAGCATCTCTGCTCGGTGCACCGGAACATCATCAATTCGCCGGAAGCGGGTGGCAGGTACACCTGTTGCTTCTGCACACTGTACTTCGAGACGCTGCAGGAGCTGGTGCGCCATCTGTCCGGCCATCACAACAACCTGCTGCTCAGCAAAAATCTCCACGAATGATACGCAATGCCTCCGGTGGTGATGGCACTGCCCGCGACCGATCAGCGCGCCGATCTTCGTCACGCGATCGAACGCTCGCTACCGATCGAGTACGAGCAGAGCTATCTGAGGCGCTACTTTCAACGCCACCGCCGGTTCGAGCTGTATGCGTCCCTGTAATGTATGGTTCTTCACGGTAGGCCATGTCCTTTCCAATAATGTCCCGCCAGCCAACACGCGTTAAGGGAGCAAAGGGGCTGTATATATGGGAAGAAGGAAAAGCTTCCGCTTTCTGACTCATTCGTAGCAAAAGCACACATACGCACACATACACATACATATACACAACCATTAATACTCCGTCAATTCATTCCACTTAAAGTAGCAATAGTGTGTTAGTGAGCAACGGAAGTTTCCCTCCAAGCGCACGGACGGACGCACCAACAATGGGGTTTTGAGTTTTGCCTTGATTTTCCTCAGGAAGATTGAACATTTCAAAACTCGAAATCCATCTGTTGGCCACCGTTGCTGCGTGCCAGAGGGAGCTTTTCCCTCCTTAGTGTCCAGACGTTGGTGTCGTGTCGTGTTGGTGTACTTCCAATTAAAAACAAAACAAAAAAACAAATTACTCACTTACTTTTTCGACCGTTGTTCCGTTCATCATCCGTGGTGATTGCATAAAAAAAAGCAGCTACAGCTAGGATAGGAAGACCCCGCCGCCATTGGTGGTCGATTCCTACCTTCGCTGTCTGGGATACTAGTGTATACGCTTGAGGTAGGCTTGATTGAAGCAGTCAGAGCAGTTGTATAGTTAGTGGAAACCGTTCGGGAGACTTTGATCGTTAGGACTTAAACATGTGCAACACAGCCATGTTAACCTTTGCATACTCATCCCGTGCGTCCCGTGGCGTCGAGTAGATGCGTGCCAACATATTTCTCCCATATTCCATAGTTTATTAAACACATCAAAAGACTTCCGTATCATCCACATTAGTGTGTGCTTCTTTTGCTGCACTGTCCTAACCTGAATGCTTCCTTTATTTATCCTAATTTGCTTCATCTGCCAGTTGATTTGCGTGTCCATCTAATCCAAGATATTTTAATATTAAAGCTCAGTTAGCTTTGTACCTTACCACACAAAGAAAAGGTGCGCCGGCAAGACTCTGATATGTGTGCGAACCTTTGCGGATGCACCAATTCGGCCGCAATTTTTAGTGACTCCCTGTACAGTCTCCGTTTTCGATCAAATTACTTATTCAAAATGCACGTAAAAATACTTAAAACTAAAATACAATCCTTATGTAGCTAAGCGTTTACCATACAATCGTTGCCAAATTGAAACTAAAATTAAAACGAAAAACACCACTGCACATTCATTTTTTTTATTATGCCAATACTCAACCAACCTTTTCTCTGTGGACTTTTCGTGTGCTTTGGCTTCGTTCAAGTTAGCTCTCGAGAGTAAATTCTTGCGGCGGTAACATTTAGATATCATTGTGATGCAAAAAGACAAACTAATTTTGCTAATACATACTGAACGGTAAACAACTCGTAAAGCGGACTCTTCAATCTCGAAATGAGATAATTTTTTAGAAAAAAAAACAACAAAAATACATTCTAATCCCTTTTAAATATTAATCAAGATGAGTACGAAACTGGAGCTGGAAGTTCAGTAGTATTCAAAAAATTAAAAGAAAATCTGTGAAAAAGGTTTAGCAAAGTAGTATTCTACTAAGATTAAAGCACGCGATGCAGTTAAACATGAAATGACAAAGAAAACAAGTAAACCAAGGTAGTAAAAACGGCAAGCAAACAAACAAACAACATACTTAAATATACTTTCTCACACACCTTAGTGTGTGTGTGTGTGTGTGTGTATGCATGGTGTGGTGGAATCGGCGTGTGATCGCAGCGTGTGGGACGATATTGAACGGGATTTGTTATTAGTAAACAGATGGTACAAATTATAAGTATATAGGGCAAACTGGGCGTCGGGGACAAGAAGGTGTATGTGTGTGTGTGTGTGGCTTGGCCAGGAATGGTTAGCAAAATCTGGCAATAAAAAGGCAGCATAAGCTAGGATACCTTTTACCGCTTTGTGTATGCTGTGTACATACATAACAGCGCGGACCGGAGGCTTTCGGAAGTCGCCCTCACTGTTGTGCAGCAGTCAGACACTTTCCTTCATTCCGTAAATGTTACAAAATAAGGTACCGAACGCCGGTGTAGTGTAGTAGCTGGATCAAATGGATTAAAAAACATCCGTCTGTGTAAACCTTCCCCGTTTGGACGTACTTTAACTTCAGCAACAGCTCCTCAAGAACAAGAACAAGGAACAATTAGTTAGGCCAGCAACTTACTGTCTTGTGTGTTGAAATTTTCGTTTCCCTTTTTTAAAGAGCGTGCTCCGATTGGTCGTGTCAGTCGGTCTGTTTCACGCATCCTAGAGCATAGTGTTGTTGCAAAAATGTGCTTCAAGTAGCACAGTTTTACGTGTAATATAATAGGATATATGTATTAGATCTACTTTCACCCATTAGCCTTCATTTATTTTCCTTTTTCACATTTTTTTCAACCAGCTTTCGTTCTTAAAAGTTTGGTCATGTATATATGGGCAACACAGTCTAACACCACTTTTGTTATGTTATGTAACTTCACTCAAGCACTGGCGCACTCATCGTAGTAGAATCGTATTGCTAAGGACAATAATTTATATTAAAAAAAAAAACAAACAAACAAACAAACAAGCAACAAACAAAAACCATCGGAATCCATCTAACCGACCGACGAATTGTTCCATTCTCGATCGGCAAGAATGTGACACGCGGTCGGTAATGGGGATACGAAGCTTGAATGCCAAAAAATCAGAAAATATAATTTACATACAATTCACAGGTTGTGTATTTATAAAAAAGTTTTAGTTTCAAACTTTTACCCTTTTGCCGCCCCAATAACACAAGTGCACAAGTCGTTATGTTGTTGATTTTTTTTTTTTTTCGTGTACGTAGTTGTAGTAAAAATGCACAGATTTCCATCCTTTTACCGCTAGCATTACACGCACGCACAAACACACCCTTTTTTGCCACTCGCCGTTGAGGACATAAATTTAAAAAAAAACGTTCGTGACAGAATGTGTAAGTGACAAGCGTCAGGACACTTCCCTCTCCTTTATCATCATTCCAGCTGGATTTACTTGACAAGAAATGTGAAGCTATCATCGGCAGACGACGTACAGTAGCCGTTCTAGGTAAATGTTTAGGTCAAAGCACTACTTAAAAGCGAAAAGTAAGACAACCCTATGGTGGCAAACAAAAGACACTTGATCGTAGCGTACAGTAAGGTAGCGTTTATAGTTAAATATTCTTCCCACAACAAAACAGCAGCTAATCATCAAGGTCAAGGAAAGATGGAGTAATTGTAAATTGCTAAAAGAAAACAACAGAAGAAGAAAGGAAGAAAAGGAAAACCGAGAAACAAAAAATCTTACCCCGTATATACTCGTAAGAGTCGTGTTCAGTTTAGTGTCTAGTGAGAAACAAAAATGTAAAAAAATCGGCAGTAATAAGCGGCCACTACTATCCAGTAGTGGTAGTGAGAGCGTAGAGCGCGTGGTACAGCCTTTCTGTTTATATAGTTATACATACATATATATAGATATAGTGATGCCACTATACACCCGTAGCTGTAAGCTAGCGCAGATCGTTCTAACGTATCGACAAACACACGCTTCTTCGTCCATTCGTCCGTTTACCCTGCGCTGTCAGTTCTATGATGTAGTGTAAGAACCCCCTGTGTTTTTGTAATACAACCTGCATCTGCACAACCATTTGTTCATAGTAGACATTAGTAAAACGGTGTACATATAGCAAATCGATGGAATTGTTGAGGAAGAGGTACAAGAACGCCGAACGTGTAGAAATGTATTATTTAATAAATGCTTTATGAAACAGAAAAAAAAACACACACACACACAGAAACATATAGAAAATATTACGTTAAAAATATAATGCTTTGTTTTGTTTATTTGTTTTATTCTATACCAAGCTTTGATTATCCTACATAGCGTTCTAGCGTGTGCGAAAGATTCGTTTCGGAACCAATATTACTGTACATCGTTCACAGCACATTCGTTCAAACCATGCACTAGACCATGGACAAGATGATGATGAAATGAAATGATTCTCAATTCTGCTTGGAAACCGTTGCAAACCGCAATCTGATGTTCTTACTCTATCTACGATCAATATAGTATATGGACTGATCATCAGTATTCGGTTTATCAGCTAGATGTCTAAAGTGCGAACGAAAGAATACAAATTTTTAAACCTGAGATTCGAGTTTTCTGTAGTAGTTTTAGTTTTATTGCAGTGCAAAATTCATGCAACTATGCACGCAATGCACGATCTATCGCACACTGATACGTCCGGTAGTCTTCCACGGGTACGAGTCCTGGTCTATGCTGACAGAGGACCATCCATCCAATCCGTTTCCAGGAAACTCGGTCGTGGGCTATGGCACTCCTCCAGCCACGGTTGCTTCCATCCAATCATGCATCTTCCTGGTGGGGCATGAGTTTGGCAGTATCCTCATCACGTGCCCTAGTCATTATATCCTTCCGGATTTGACTACTGTCAGGACAGTAGTATCAGGATATAAGGACAGCCAAAAATCACCACACGCTCTGCTTGCACACACCGCCAGCCGTTTGAAAAGAGCGACCACATTGGAGTTTTCCGTCAGCATAGTCCGGTCTCGTACCCGTAGAATACAACCGGACGTATCAGTGTGCGATGGATCGTGCATTTCATGTGCTATTGGAGTCTTCTGGTTCGCAGGAGTTTGTGGAGGCACGATTTCTTTGAACAATGCGCCTTCGGTTTTCGCTGCCTTCGTTGTTATCCGAAGATATGATCGTATCAAGGTAGCAGATACGATAATCTACCACCTCAAGTGAGTCTTCCGAGTCGAGCTCTATCACGATCAGAGCCTTCGGCAAGCAGGTATTTTATTTTCGTCGCATTAATTCTCAATCCAATCCGATTGGCCTAGCGTTTCTGTTGTCGGGCGTGCGCCTCGCACACTGCCACAGTCCTCGCACACCACCGACACTCTTACCTTACACTACACCCCGTCCATAGTGGCCTTTAACAACCGTCCCCGTTTTCACAAGAAATCCGTACTGCTGTATGGTGTTCATTTGTTCAGACCTTCTGATGTACTACTTCTTTAAGTCCTGTGAAATCCACGTCAGTTGTATGGAGAGCCTATGTTATCTTTCTATAGGCTTCGAATCTGTGGTAGCAAAACGGTTTTTACCGAGTTCTAACGACATTCCTCATACCAAGCAATACCAACCTCATCACATAGGTACTTCTCAGTAGAGGCGGTAGCAGCGTTACAGATAAAATTAAGAGGCCAAAAACGGCAGGACACAGACCTGTTAAGATCGTAGTGTCAAAGAACAGCGAACGTGTGCAGATAGTTGATTGCACATTTTGGAAGTGACACTAAACTTAGCCTTTCTGGAGTCCAAAGACAGCAGATACAATTCTCCACACAAAAACCCCATTGGGAGTGCATTGATCGTTTGTAGTCCCTCCTCTTCATGTTGGCCTGTTCTTTTAAAGAGCACGTCGTCGTGACATGGTCCGGTCAACGATAGATCTCCAGGAAAATCGATCCCTGGCTGCAGCTTCCAATCCATGCAGGCACCCGACCTCCAACAGTTCACCCGTCCCCTGATCCAGCCAACGAACTCGCTGTGCTCGCCGACGCCTCGTGCCGTTCTGGAGGTCGCTGACGAACACCTTCTTGGCGGGGTATGAGTCCGGCATCCTCATAACATGCCCTAGCCATCATATTCTGCCGGTCTTTGCTTTCGTCAGAATATCTGGTTTTCCGTATAGCTCAGCAAGCTCTTGGTTTATCCTTCTGCTCCACACTCCATGTTCGAACACATCACCAAAGATGGTCCGGAGGATGCGACGCCAAGAGCGTTTGCATCCTCCGCTCGGATGGTCCAAGACTCGTGGCCATATAGGACCACCGGACCAATCAGTAAGCGATATATCTCACATACATATCTTCGTGTGGTTTCGATGTCTTCTGGATCTCAACAGACGGTGAAGGCCGTAGTAGGCCCGATTCCCCTGCACAATGCGTCTCCAGATTTACGCTGCTGACATCGTTATCCGAAGTTGCGACAGTCCCAAGATAGCAGAACTCTTCTACTACCTCGAGGTTGTCGCCGTCAACTAATCTGGTGCTTCCCACTCGGGCTCTATCACGATCAGAGCTTCCGGCAAGCAGGTATTTCGTCTTCGTCGCATTGATCATCAATCCAATTCTTGCTGCTTCACTGCACCCCATTCATGGTGGCCTTTAGCAGCCGGATCAGCTTTCCAGGGAAGTGGTACCGCTGCATTATGTTCCAAAGCTCATTTCGATCCATGGTATCGTAGGCCACCTTGAAGTCGATAAATAGGAGGTGCGTAGGGATCTGGCGCTCTCGGCACTTCTGGAGGAGCTACCGAAGAGTGAAGATTTGGTCGGTGGTGGATTTGCCTCCAACAAACCCCGCTTGGCAGCTGCCGACGAAATCTGTAGCAAGGGGGGCAAGCGATAAACGCCGGGGAGGTCTGCAGAAAAAGATCTAGCACAGGGTCTTATAAGCGGCATTAAGGACTGAAATGGCACGGTGGTTCGAGCATTCCAGTCTGTCGCCCTTTTTGTAGACTAGGTGAATGACGCCCAGTTTCCACTCCTCCAGTAATTCTTCCTGTTCCCAGATTCTCGTGATCAGCTTGTGCATTTCGACGATAAACCTATCACTATTAGCAACCTTGTTGCTTTTAAACTGCTTGATGGCGCTGGCAATCTCATCCAGAGATGGCGGAGACACTTCGTCTTCTGCACTATTGCTATCAATGATGTTGTTGGTAGTGTGTTGCTGTTGCTGTTGGATTGCGCTGCTACTTATATCAACCCCTCCTGTCTCTGCACCGTACAGGTGTCCGCTCTGTCTGTCAGAAGGTTTCCGTCTGCGTCCCGGCACATCGCGGTTTTAGGAGCAAATCCACACCGCGCCTCTTTAAACCTCCTGTAAAACGAGCAGCCGTCCCCCGACTGAGAAATCAGCTCCAGCAGCTTTTCATCTGACTCTTCAGAGCGGAGCTTCTTTTTCTGGAAAAACAGGGTCTGCAGTCTCCTCAGTCGTTTGTAGTTTTCCACGTTCTTACGGGTTTCATGCTGAAGCATGAGGGCGCGTGCTGCATTCTTCTCACATAGTGCACGAGTGCACTCTTCCTCGAACCATTCCTTTCGCTGACTGCGTGGTAAGTGGGCAATTTTCAGTTCCGATGCGGTGCTGATGGCTCGTTCCACCATACGCCAGTGATCTCCTAGGGGCATTGCGTGATTGTCGTACGAGAGCGCTTCCCCGAGCGCTGGCGCATACCCCTCCGACACATCAGCACGTCTCAGCCGATCCAGATAGAGCCTTGGGGTAGGCTTGCTCCGTTGGTTGTTGACCACGGAGAGTTTCTGGCGCAGCTTTACCATTACCAGGAAATGGTCCGAGTCGACGTTTGCGCCTCTGTACGGTTTCACGTCGATAATATCCGAGAAGTGCCTTCCGTCTATTAGAACGTGTTCGATTTGGGAACAGGTTTGTAGTGGTGACCTCCAGGTGTAGCTGAACCGTGGTGCGTGCTGCAAAAAGGTGCTGCGAATGCTCATGTGCTTGGAGGAGGCAAAATTGATGAGCCTGAGGCCAATATCGTTTGTCAGCTGGTGGGCGCTGAAGCTTCCAATTGTTGGTTTATCCGGTCTTCCGATGACGATCTTCACATCATGTTGTGGGCAGCAGTCATACTCCCTCTCCAGCTGCGTAAAAAAGAGCTCCTTCTCGTCATCGGTGCTCCCAAGGTGCGGACTGTGCACATTTATGATGCTCAGATTGAAGAACCTACCAAGAATCCTCAACCTGCACATTCGTTCGTTGACTGGCTACCATCCAATCACCCGTTGTTGCATCGCACCTAGCACGATGAACGCCGGACCGAGCTCTCGCGTCTCTTCACCACTTTGGTAGATTGTGCAGTTGCTATAGTACTGGCGCACCATTGTACCCTTCCAGCGCACCTCCTGATGTGCTACTAACTCGAAGCTGCGGGCATGGACTCCATCTAATAGGATTCGGGTGCTTCCATCAGATGTAAGGGATCTACAATTCCAGGTTCCGAGCCTCCAATCGTAAGTCCATTTTCCTTGCGGGGGTCTGTAACGATTGTTCCATTGCGGTAATATCTGTTGTTGACTTTTCGTTGCATTATTTGTTTTCTAGGGGTGGTTTACCAGGCCCCCAACCCCCTGTCTCATCGGAGGGCCTACGCATCCTAGCTGATTAAAGTCCCGTAGGATGCCAGGACAGAAGGACAACCAGCCGCCCCCAGCATGGAGAACAGACGCTGGCCATCCCCACCCACGCTCAATTTAGCCATATAACCCATCCTCCCAAGGGGTTGGGTTTCCCCATATACCCAAGCTCAGATATTTGGAAAGATATGTTACCATTCTGTACGCCGTGGACGTCGTATTGAGTCGGAGTAGGGTATGGAGATCCTATATTAACATTCAGGAGGTTAATACAGGAGGTGTTACAAACACTGACAACAAAACCAGTCCCAGTAACTCCTATACACCTTTGAGACATGAACTTTGTCCAAAACCAACAAAACATTCTGTGGTAGTGACCTCACCATCGTTCAGATTATCATATTTATCAAACTTGGGTGGGCTGTTGGCATGTTATGAGAACGGCACCGGACGACCCAAACTATAAAGTGTTTTTTCGATTTTTCGAAAGTGGAATCGAGGTAGGGAGCAAGTTGAGATGGAGTAATGGATTGATGATAGGCGCTAGACCGTGAGCTTTATCGAGGATTATTTGAGGATAAGTACGCAAGTAATGTGATGTTTTCAATCCTTAAGCAGTGTAAAATTAATAAAGAAAAATCTGCAAATAGATGATCTCGTGTCAGTGATATCACAACTAGTTCTCGTATACCGTATACCGAATAGCTCAATTTTCCCGACGTTTGCTTCACAAATCCCCTTCAAATCATGTGTTCAATGTTTCAAGAACCGTTTATTGAGTAGCTTCAATCTTCAATACATTCATCTGCTCCGCTCCGTCCATTTTACGTGACGACTCTTGTGTTCGGGTGCAATCTACATTAGTGTAATTTATGCACATCCTTCCCTCCATCGAACAATGTTGCGTGATGTTTCTGCTATTGCGGTAAAACACACACTGAAGTAAAGGTAATATTTAGAGATGAACTTCAATTGATCATGTACTTTGCTTTGCCACCGGCATCACACAACAACGACATATACATACACAGGGATTTTGCCTTCATCTCATTGCTGTTGCTTTATGTATTTTTTACGATTCAAATATAATGTATGTAATTATTTACGAGTGTTATAACCATCATCCTATGTGTATGTGTGTGTTTGTTTTTCTTTTCTTTTACCTTTTTGCGTTTGTTAATGACCTTCCTACCATGCTATCTGCATCAACCCATGTTATCTGCCAGCTACTAATATATTACCGTCCTATCGTTCACTTTCCCACTGTTGTTGCTCTAATAACTACCGTTTAATTCCACTTAAAGTTGTAAACCTTAAAGATTGTAGTTGTTTTGTTTTGTTTCACCATTTCATAATTATCTTCATTCACACATTTGCTCCATATATTTTACTTTAACAACTATGTATTGTCCTTTAAGATGATATTTCAAAGTATGTTAGTATTGTTTGACTTTGTTTCGATTTGATCTAGTTCCACCGATCAGAATTTGAAACAGAACTCCAACCATGCACCGATCTGTATCCCCTGCCAATGGATTGCAGTGTATTGGAGCGAGCTAAATGATGTACCTTAAATCATTAATTCAATACACTGCAAAGAAATAGCTCGTTTTCAGGAAAGGATAGTACGAAACTGATTCATTTGGATTACGATTCCAACAGCACAACATTGGAAGGCATGTAATTTCTTTTGTAAACGTACGGATACATGTGCAGAACGGAAAGAAAGCTCTCAGCTAAACTATCTGCTACAGTTTGACCCAAAGGAAATCTGATCTCTGTAACGAAGCACACACACACACACACACGCACAAACCCTTCTTAGACGTGAAGGGTCTCATTATTTTGTCATGTTCCTTTACTATTGTTCCTATAGTGGTTTGATTCATTTGTAGTTTGAAGGTGCTTGAATTGAGTCCTACGGAAACGGTTACCATTAACGGGGTTGGGGGCGCTTCTACTAGCTGAATTCGTGACATTTAGTTCCATTACCGAGTCAGTTCCATGTAATTGCACACCATTTTTCCGCCGCGTTATTTCTATTACTAAACCTTTCACACATTCGTTGACTACGCATAACGAATATGTTGCATTAATGTAAACTGTTGTCGTTTCTTTTTGTGCATGAGTTGTGATTTTTTGTGTTGCTTTCGTGTACAGATCATCGATCGTATAGATTGCACAATCAAGTGTAAGATGTGTTGGTGTAAATCTTTTCGGTGCTTGTAAGTGTGTTTTGCCAGCGATGCTTACTATGTACAGAATTTGATCGTCCTTTCTGTGTGTTCTGTCTGTGTGAGTGAGTAACGAAGATCGGATCAGATTAACACGTTCCTAATGGCGAAAACTGATTGTACTAATGAATAGTTTTTTTCTTTTTAGCGGCACCAGCTTCTGCCGGGTTGTTACCTTTCTTACGGACACGTTTCACACGTTCATTGATTGGACATGGTTTGTAAGGAACATTAAAATTAAAAAAAAAACAGTGGAAAGTTACACAAGAACCACGTTTAACAACAATTACGAAGCTTACAAAGCTAGAAGATATGAGAAAAGAGAGTCTTAGTTTTATGATGTCCCTTTGCGTTTTTGAAACACGCACCGTAATAGTGCAGCCACGAGATTAACAATTGATAACCCTACCTATATCTGCACACTTTTGCCAATCAGCAAAGATAACATTTTACTTCATTCTGATCTTTCGGTAAGCGTTTGGACATGTAGAGTTTTGTTGCTGTTGTTTGTAAATACATATATGTATATATAGTTCTGTTATAGTTCCCATCACATCGCTTCACCATCACTTCGCACAACAGTATATATGCTGCCGTTGGACACATTCGCGTTTTCCTTTCCGTCGTAGAACAACGCGTCACTTTGCATGATCAACCCACAGTACGTCGTGATCTGTTACCTCTGTGGTGGTGGTTATCGTTTTTTTAGACTCTGTTTCGCGCTTCGAAGAGGGTAAATATCTTTGGTTGTATATACTTTAATGTCAAATATCATTGCACTAATATTAGGTTCAAGGAGGATTCATCATAGGCTTCTGATAGAGTTCGGTGTACGTTAGTAAATAAATGTTTCAGAACTTTCGGGCACTAGTCACACGTCTTTACACGCTGCTTGTTTAATATCTCCACGAACAACGTTCCTGTTTCTGATCTCCAGTTTTTTTCCTACAGTCCCTTTTCCATGGTTGGCATTTACACCCCTTCCGGTGAGAAGCTCTTGCACATGCAGAGAGATTCGATTTTCAACGAACCAAAGCGATATAAAACAACACTACCGCATAACTATAACGGTTTTGTGTTTGTAACAACCCACAGCCTTCCTATGACACAAATGAAAAAAAAAGAATTGAATTAAACAATTGAAATAAAACGGACTAAACGCACCTAGCGAATACGATCGATGAATGTTCTTTCGGACGCCCTAATTCTATTCAACTTTCGCTATAATAATGGATGTACAAAAAAAAGAAGAAAACAAATTGGAAAACAATTTACCTGCAGATTGTTTCAACATTTTTCATTTTATCATTACTAATGACTCTGAGCGATTATGCTAAAGTAGAAATTCTAAACGTAAAACATATAAATCGTTCCATCTGTACAAATAATACTCTAAGCCGGCATTATCTTAACTTATTAAATTGCTTACCAATATAAAATTAGCGCAACACATTGGCATCAACACACAGGAATACGGAATATCCTACCTCATCCAGTAGCATAACAACGTCAAATGTGCTAACTAAACCGCGTGAGTGCCGCGTGCCAATTGCCAAAAAGTAATACAGAAAAAAAACGCTTGTACGTACGTAAAACTGTTTGTTGGAGGAATTTCGAAACGAAAACAAAAGCATGTGTGACGTTTTCCCTAACTGCATTTGAGCAACGTTGTGGTGGCATTTTGGCAATTTGGTTTGTAGAAAATTGTTATTTCTACCACCAATCGAAACCGCTAATTGCCTTGGCTGTAAAAACGAATCTAAGCTGGGCAAATAGATAAATTAAATATCTCTATTCACATATACATATATACTGCTTACATACTTTCGTTATATCAACAGAACCGGTATTGATACAATAATTGGGGTTGTAATGCATGCAGTTATAAATTGCCGCAAAAAAAACAGGAAGTAATTAATGTTAAATTAACTATCAAACTGCAATAACCAACCAAACAAACAAATCAAACTTTGTTTGCATTGATATGCTGTTGGCTTCTTCGTCCTGTTCGCTTATTCTCGACTTGCTAAATAAGAGAGCTCACAATAACCATATTGTCCTGTAATGTAACGTAAACATTATTTCACTTCATATACTTAAAACCCACCAAACATACGCTCAACATGATGTGAACCTTCTTCCTAACGTGGGTGTGATGCTAAAATATCAACGAAGCGCTCTTTCAACGATACAGTGAGCAAACAAAAATACGTAACGGCAACATGATGACAGTAAGCTGCAAGCTGCAACCGTGCCACTGTAACAAAACATAACGCTGTTCTAATAATCTCATAACATTTCCATTGCTATCCATTCTCTCTATCTTTCCTTCCTCTCGTCATATGGCAAACGTGGACGTTTTACCTATAAATACAGTAACATCCAACTACCAACCCCAATTACTCCTGTCCTAACCCCGTGCATGCATGTCTGGCCTATTACCAGACAGCCGTCGTACATACACTTATGTGTTAATCTTTGAAACTGGGATAGTTTTCCGGCGCGAAACCAATAATAAAGAGAAACACTTCTTCTACCTCACTACTACACACAATTTAAGAGAATTTAAGGTTGATGGATTAACGTGAACCGGTCCGTGTGTTCGCTCGGTTAAAATGTTCGCTCGGTTAAAACTTCGCAGCAGTCTAGGTGTCGTCAGCGGGCATATCGTTCATTATTTAAGACAGTAAAATGTTCACCCTTTCTCTGCAGCACACATACACACATTTACATATGGCCAATGTGGATCAATCATGTCTCACTTGTTCGGGTTAATTGTTAGGTGAATTTGTTACGATCCGGTGATTACATTTACAAGGAACGGAGTTTTGCTGGTTGGTTTGTTTGTGTTCCTTCCGATCTTATCGAGTAATTCAATTGTTCAGCATGTAAACTAGTTGCATAGATTGGAGAGGAGACAAAAATGGTTTTGTAGAGGAGACTTATAGGTTAATAGATTATGAACGTTTTCCTTTTCGCTTTTCATTATGCTCCGTGACTCTGTGATTTGGCGCTAGCTATTCCGATGTATGCATCAATCCCACGCTTGTTGCTGCGTTACCGTTGGATCCTACAACAAAGCTTCGTTCCTTGCTCAGTTCCTGCCAACTCCGCTGCATCATATTATACGGTTACTGTTGAGCCACATGAGTTGCCTACAAGTTTTCCGACACTTTTCTATCTCTCTCTCCCTCCGTCTCTCTTTTTCACTTTCACACGAGATGTTTTGCGTTTTTTAAATTGTTATTTGTTTGTGTTTTTTTTTTTCTTATTCGTTTTCGTTTGTTCGTAACATACTATGTTTGAGTAATAATAACTTTAACGTGCAAGCCCCGTTTTTGTCTGGATGCTGTTTAATTGCTGGGCAGTGGCACGGTAACCTGTACATACGACTGGGGGAAGTATCCGTTCCTTCCATTCAAACTGCCCTCAAACCAATTTTCATCCACGCGCTGAATGAGTGTAATGACATCATTTTCCTGCAAGTTTTACAATTGCGATTAGCGTGTGTGTAGGAAAAGTGTAAATAGCAGAAAGCGGAACCGGGCGGCTTACCTTGAAACCCAATTCGCCAGGATTTTCTGGCTCAAAGTCATACAGCGCTGTGCAGCACGGTTGTGTGGGTTTTGTTGGCATTGGTGTTCTTGCAGGAGAGCGCATCGGAGACGGCAATGGTGATGCTAATAAACATAACAATGCACACGAAAAAATAAGATCAAACATCGGTTAAATATTTAGTTGAAATAGAAATAAATGTTTTTTTTTTTTTTGTTTTGTTTTGTACAACTACTTTAGCCTTAGTTTAAGCAATGTGCATTATTCTTTCAAGAATTTGAATTTTCTTACAAAATTCAGCTTATTTGCTTCATTGGTACAGCATGTTGTTAATGATTGATGTCTAATCTTTCAGAATACGAAACCAAACGGACAAAATACACGCTAACATCATGTACTATTATTTGCTAAAGGTCAATTTTTATGTCATAAACACACACACACACATACGCAAAAGCTAATGAAGGTGAAATTAAACAAACTAGAAATAATTACTTCATGCAGGATTTAAGCGGGTTTTAGGCAAAGTATCTTTTTTGTACCAATCCAATGTTTCACACGTATAAAGCAAACTAATGATAATGCAAAACATATGCCGAAAGACTCGAAAGAAATCGTTACGTCTTTATGAAAGGTAAACAGGTAAAAACACTTATTAACTTAACTTAACAACAAGCAGGCGTTTCAGACAGGTTAACAAACAATAATGCATTGATTCAACTGTAAACACTGGCTACAAGACTTTTTTTTGTTTCACGAAAAATAGCAGTTTTTTGTTTGTTTTTGTTTCAGTACACATGTACAAGATACATGTGTTAAGTTCATTTAGTTAATGCCAAATTAAAATATTACTTATGATTTTCTGAGTGAGATGATTCATTCTTTTTACCATTAGTAGAACGCGCCTGTGCTTGCCCATTGCCCAACAGTTCCAGATGTGTCGGTTTATTGACCGGCGAACTGAGATGTGATGATGAACCGCCTAGCGATATGTAAGTCATACAAATAGCAAAAACACATTTAAAGAAGAAAAGAAAAACAATGACGACAGTGATTGTAATTTTTTTCCGAATCACAGAGAGAACGGGAGAAAGAGAGAGAGAGAGAGAGAGAGAGAGAGAGAGAAAGAGAGAGAGAGAAATAGAGAAAGAGATATATAGGAAGATATATAAACAATCATTCAAAAAGACATACATTTTCATACCATTGATCGACATATATGATGTTGTACAATTAGTACTTCATATACTTCATGTAACAAAACATGTTTCATGTCATAGAAAACGGAGATGAAAATTTGGATAGAATATTAGGGAAAGAAATGACTGAATTGTAACAAGCAAATCCACAAATAATAATATTGGAAGAAAAAAAATTGCATCGCAGATCCTTTATCATGAATATATAGCTTCAAACAGGAATATTACAATCTCCGACTCCGTACTCAGGACGCATTTCAAACTGTTTCATTTCATGACAATCGCATCGCAAATGTTGCAAACTAATTTGGTTCTTTTTTGCAACACAAACAATTGCAACTTCCGGACATAACGTTATCGGAGGAACATATAGGGAAGGAATATTGAGAGTACAAGTAAAAATTTAATCAGAATGTAATAAACCGTTCACTGAAATGTATGAGATACAATACTACGTAATGTGTTACCCAATCCAAATTTAGCATACATAAACTACACCACACATTCGGTACTCTTTAAAGTAAACGAATTAGCTAGCCAAAATAGCTAGAAGAAATAAGAAGAAATGTGACCATAAAAGTGTACAATCGCCAATGTATCAATAAGGAAATTATAAGCATGAATGTGACGACTTGTGACGAGACAGTGAAGCAAAGGATGCCACAAGGTTTCGAATCTTAATGGCAATGGTAGCTAGCTTACAGTACTATAAATGCGCATGTTTATGTGTTTGTTACACTATTTATGTGAAGCAAATTCCCATCACCAGCATGAACGTGTGAAGCCGACGGTAGACAGGTCCTGGACGGAACAGGGTGCATTATCACGTTCGTATATCCACCTCCAGTTACATCAAATGTGGTTTGGCACACGCTCCACTCCTACTACTTCATCATGCCCTCTAATGCTCGCTACTAATTTAATCGCCCGTGCAGCAAGGCATCCTTACTAAAGTAAGTCTAAGTAAATGTTTGTTTATGTGTGCGCGGTTGTCTGTAGTAATGTAGTCGTCTGTACCTACATTTTCTTGTCCGATTAAATTACAGCTGGGTGAAAAATGTCTCTCTTATTAATTAATGTACTAATAATATCGAAAAAAATACTATAAAATAATAACTATTCCTCCACAGCTCTTAAATACAATTTCATGTACAGTACACTGAAAAATTTAAGATGGAATGAAGGTACCAACGAATAATGCGTGTATAGTAAAGTAAAATAATTTTAAATTTTAATTGTTGATTGAACAAGGCATAAGATAGCCCCTCTGGAGCTAGATGTTACATCAGATCCATACATCATTTTTGGTTTTTATTTTAATCTGCAATTATTGTAGTATACCAAATAAAAGTGTATATTAACGAAATGACTCACTTTAAAAGAGATTTCAACGCTTCCGATATATTTAACCGTCTATACAAATAAAGTTCACTAAAGAGAATGTTCTGATCGATTGTTTTGTAAACGACATGGAGGGGACTAGATGATCCATTTTGTTCAAAAATAAAATACGAAAAAAACTGCATTATTCGCTGGTATTAGTCGAAATTCTTAATTACAAAAAAAAAAAACAACATAAAAATATTAATAAAGTAAAAACAAAACATATCACCTGACCAAGGTACACTGAAGTTGTTGTTGTTAGCAAACATTGCGGTGCTATTGGTAGAAGCGGAACTGTACATCGTACTGTTACTGCTTTTATTATTGTACCGAACGTTGGTCCCACTGTTGGCCGCAGTAAACTTGCCCGGCTTAGACCCTGCACCAACACCACTGTTACCGTTTCCGGCAAATTCCCCACTATTCGGTTGATCCCATGCGTTCAACCAGCTGTCCACAGATGTTCCGTAGGACGGCGGGCGCATGTCAGACCCTTCGGCACTACTAATACTACCAACGCCGCTTGTGTCGCCTGTTCTGCCACCTACACCACTAAATGCACTCGAGGTACCACCGCTCCGCGTCGACGCTAGGCTCTGCTGGGAGCCGTACAGTCGGTTGCGGTTAAAGTGGCTACTATTGTTGTTGTGGTTGGAAGAGTGGTTTTTGTTAGCGGACAGATTTTGCTGGGAGCTGTACATGTGGTGATGGGAATTGTTCAACCTATTGGGATTAAGGAAATGGGGCCCACCGTTCATTCCATCCTGCGAACCGAGCATTTCGATGTTTATATCGGCAAGCGTCTTGGGGACGAATTCGGACTTTGGCCTTGCTGCGGCTTCTTCACGCCTGTGGAAAAACACACACACACACACAAACACACAAAAGAACATTAGACGGTTACATCTGCAACGGTTAAATGGTTGGACGATGTGCACTTACTTTTCATTCAGTGTTTCCACCAATACCTTCAGTATTTCAGAGCATTGAGAATGATAATCGAGCATTCCCTCAGCAAACGTTACCAGCTGTGAGACTTGCTCGACCTAGCAATGTTGGAAGTAAGAAAAAAAGAAGAAAGGTAGGCGCGGAATGTTAAATAAAATATATGCATTTACTTTTGATTATAACTGATTTTCCAAAAAACGCCACATTTAACTTACATCATTCTCCAATAGATTGTACATTCCAACCTGTGCGAGCTGTAGCGATTCGGCAAATTTCTCCTCAGCGCTCCTAATTTCATCATCTGTAATTTGAGATCCTTTAATTAGCATCGTTCAAATTCATAGTTTCGTTTAAACGAAGAGTGTAGCGCGGTGTAAAAACGAACGAACGGTGTACAACCATCGAGGACAATTACAAACCATAGTGGAAAATAAGGATTGAAAATCAAAATAAAAACGCATATACAAGCATCGTTCGAATGTGGGTAAAGATGACGAGTGCATGAGCAGTGCATTATTGGGCAGGAACCAAAAACATATCATTTGCATAACACCAGAAAACATGAAAATAAAGAAGAAGAAAAGATAATGTTTATATGACAAAAACACATTAAAATAAAGCATTACATTAAAAAAGAAGAAAAATTGGGAAAATTGAGGACAAAATCATTTAACATTGTAAATAACTAGAACAACCGAGCATGCCCGGGATAAGACAAAAAAAACAGGGAGGAAAGGCCCCGTTAATCTAGTTTATATACATAGTCATCACGTGAGGTATTGGCGCAGTACGGCGCAAGCCGTCATACTTAAAATAAAGAAATTAAAAAATAAATTTCAAATAACTAGTATAGGATGAAAACAAATCTTAATAATTGTGTTTTACAGCACATCAATGTTATACTCGCGATCTTGATGATATCCAAACATTAAATTTAAGGTGGAAAAAAGGATTCATCCTACTCTTACTGGGTTAGTTCATTGTATAAAGAATAATCGAAATTTCATTTGTCCTAGCTTTAACTGTATGGCAGAAATACATCGTGTAAGTATACTGTTGCTGTTACATACCTTTGGCTTGTCGCCTTTTCTTGCAATCGAAATCAAGACGTCTACCTTGCAATTTCTTACGGTGATGCTGGAGGCACACGGAAAAAAGAAAGGTAGAAAATAGTATTAGAGTTGCGTTGTGGAACCTTCGCCCAGAGATGCATGTGGTCGTATCACACACACATACACGCAAAGGTTACTTACCATCACTTCCTTCAAATCCTTCGTTTGTAGCTGATGGAGCGGCTCGAGGAAGTTTTGTTTAATGTTATCATCAAGCGAGTATTTCACGTCAGCCATCTGCTTGAGCGAATCGCCCATTTCAACCAACGCCGACGCTGCATAGGTTGGAAAACAGACGCGTAGATGGTGCGATCATTTTGTCGCAAGTATTGTGCAAGCCCCCAAACAAGGCACGTACAATCAGTTCCATACGATGTAGAAGTCCGCCCGTTGATGGTGATTGTTGGGAGTGAGCGAGCACCATCATGTATCGACGATTGGGATCATTTGAAATTTGAACAGGAGTGAAGAAATAAAGTGAAGAAATATTAGTTTATCGGATCGTTAAACACATGCGCAACTACATTCAATGGAGTAAAAGTGTATTCTAATGTTGTTACTATATTCAGTGACATCACGTTTGCAATAAGTCCATAGTTTTTTTTTTTTTATAATTAAAACCACAGTATGTACACAAACATTAAAACTCAGTAAAGATAGCGAAGGGCATAAAAGGCACAGATTGATACGGTAGGAATTAGCAATTTTATTAAATTTAAGAAATAGTCAAAATTGTAAATTCAAATTATGTGCGCATTGATACCACGTTACACCATTTTTAAGCAAGCATTTTAGGTTTTTTTTTTGTATGTAGACATTTTTTTTTTTACTGTAGATAGCAAGAAAATTTAAATTGCTTGTGGTGTTCAGTTTCAGCACTAGCGGTTAAGTACACACTAACAGAGAATGATAAAAAATTCAGTAAAACATTTATGGGATGTGCATTAGAGCATATTGAAAAACAGGAAATAGAAAAGGATATAGAGAGAGATAGAGAGAGCGCAAACATCTAAAAAGAGTGGTATTTATGTTGCATTTTATTAATTACTGATTTTATTGGATTTAAATACCTTTGTAAGCTACTTACATTGGAAAAGAAAATAATAAATCTGATCGAGTTGGAATCCAAACAAAATGCATTTTTCTCTGAATTGAAGGTTTTGAGAGAAGAAACACATACATTTAAACTACTCTAATCTCTCTTAAGTGGTATTTATTATTTGATATAATAAATTTTATAGGGAAAGCAAGCAAAAGACAGGAGTGAATTTGTCTGTTTAGAGTGCATACTCTTTTCTCTTTCGTGGAACTATGCGTAAAAGGTAATATGCTTAAATTGTTACATCGTCCAATCCTACTAAACCTCATCATACGGCTCTAGACGTGTTAAAGTTTTGAAGAAAAATGGTAGATTTTTGCGTGTGTGTTTTTCTTCATTATCATTGTTAATATCATAGTCGTAAGCACATATGCCATTGAATGAGCGAATTTTATGGGCCTGTGATGTATGAATGAAACGAATAAACCCACAAAAAAAAGGAAACAAATACATTCAACAACCATTGTCTTATACATTAAGATGTGCGTAAATAAATAAATAAAAAAAAACGTTAACACGCCGTACGCGTTGCACTTACCGAAAATACTGTCCTCACCCAGCTTTTTACCGTACGTCAGCATGCAGTCAGCCAGTATACCTTCTGGTTGTGGATAAGTATTACTTTTAGCCTGACCTGATAATTTAGAAATACCTTTGACCGCTGCCATCTTTGCTCTAGCTGTCGGGTTCGGTTGCAAGTACTCTTTGGTCTTGGCTTGCAACTCCTCGACTAGCTCGACTGTGACGTCCGTTTTCTGTGGCGAAATAGTGCAGAAATTGCAATTTACCGATTCACATTTATCATTGAATGCCGTGTATATATGTATGTATTCACTGTAAAAATAAAGTAAACTTACACGCTCCATCTCCATGAAATCCAGATCGAGTTTGGTGCCTTCAGCACCTCCCATCTTTTCAGTGACATACTGAAACACCAAAAAAAGCATTAGTGTGCAAATAATAGTAATAAAAGAAATCATCGTCATCGATGAAATGCAGGAACGGTTCCTGATGTACATTTCATCTTGTTACAATTAGTTGCATTTCGTGTAAAGCACCAGGCGTCTCCTTTGAGTTATGTTTGGCTGTCTAATCTTTAGTTATGTGACGCTCACTCATAGCAGAAAAATCTTTCAATTTACATCTTTATCGTTTACAAAAAATAGATATTTGACAACTTTTTATTAAATCTCCTGTTAAAATTCATTAGTTTTTCATTATTACTTCAAACAGCATTCAACAGCAAAAGCTCACTGATTACAATTTTTAAAATAATGACAAAATTTAAAGCAAACGACACACTCCATTTACAAAGCCTTGAAAGGAAATTCAAGTAATACCCAAACAAAAGAAGTGTTCTCATGTTGCACACACTTCATACTGGAAAACTGGCTTACGGATGCGTCACATTGCTATGGGCTGGTAGGCCATACACCATCTTCAATGTTGGTCGTGACCTACATTTTACTCTGAACTTGTCCTAGTACATAACACATTGTAGATTGATGTACAATGCTGCTATTGTACACCATTTCTATCCACCACATCGCTCAGTATTGTGTTTAAATTGTGGATGATAAACAACTTCAACATAAAATAAAAATTGCAGCAATACATATTTGTAGGTAACCAATAGTGGCCTCCATAATTTACATCAGTTTGTTTTTTTTCTCATATGAAACTATATCTATCATTTGAATATCATCCATCAATGCTTTATACGGTGTAAAATACACCGAGCAGTTAAATGTACTTAATCAATAACTCTACTCGACCCCAAAACACGTTACCTGATTTGCTTTATTAATTTGCTTTTTTAGGCCCGCAAATGCCATGTTTTCGCCTTTGGAGAAAATGGTGGAAGATTTTTATTTTCCCGTACTGTCTCAAAAAGGGGGTATCTCTTTCGCTCTCCTGCAGCTGCTTGCTTCACAACGAAAAGCTGCAGCACTTCTCAGCAACGAATATATAGAGCGCACACACTGGCCAACCGAAGAGGAGCCTTCCCGTTTTGTTTTCTTCTTCTTCTTCCTCTTGCTTTCCGTGTTTGTCAAGATGAACTCAACAATGCTTCAGGATTTAGAACGTGATGGTTTCACTGGTACTCGCGGTGTTCGTACAACACGGATTATTATTATACAACCACAACTTTTTCACTGCGTTTTCACACTGTAACACTGTATTCACAGACACATATATATCACACACTCAAATAGCGCTGCCCTGCGTTCCGTATTAGCAGGTATTGATACTGGTATTAACAATGATTATTGATACACTATTTTCCGTCGAATCAGCAGCGATAAGCAAACGCGTCGATTTTTCCCAATAAGGTCACCAAGCCACACCACACGAAAAAGGGATAATGATCCGACAATGTTCCGAGCATTGTCAGCGGTCGGTCCAGACGTAAAGCATACATACATTGTTGGTTGAGAAGTAGAAGCATGGAAAAAGAAGAAAATGGAGAAAAAATACATTAAATACATTTAAACAAAATGATTCGCAGAAGTGTAGTGTGAACAAGAGGACATAAACTCTCAATTCCACTATTTTCCATTGCAAGCAGGGTGCACGTTTAGCAAAAGGTACCCCATGTGACGAACACGAGAGATAAATTGGAGCCATGCCCAACGAGAAAGCATACTTTTGAAGCAGAATCTAGCTTTTATGTTTCTTACATCGAAACCACTATCGTTGCATGCCAAGCGACGGAATATTCTGGCCACCAGAAGCTTCTTTTTACTACGATTGAATTGGTGATACTGTACCGATAAGCAAAAGTCGCGTTAGAATTAAACAGTTTAATATTACACACGCGGTTCAAGAAAGAACATTCACACGAGCCGTTACCGAGGTGGTGTTCGAAAGGACTGTCTCAAAGAACGTAGACCACTGTACGGATCGGAAGTTTTGCAGCACCAGTTAATGCCAATTCAATTGAGGTTACTCGCAGCAAAGCTTTCTGAGGGAAAAAGTGAGCAAACTTCTGTACCGTAGTAAAGCTCCAGATTCTCTCCCGGCAAGAGAGTACTTTGGTGCTAGTAAGTTCGTCGCGTTGGAGATGATCCAAGCCTGATGGCAGTGTGTGCGTGTTCATTTACGATGCTCCCTCCCTCTTTTGGCCGTGTGTTAACATTTGCAGGATTGCAGCATGAATCAAACAGGCGTCAAAAAGCGAGAAAAGCTTTCATTTCGCATACACTTCGCCAACGCCAAAGCTGACAAAGTTGGGCGGAGGAATAAAAGGAGGAAAACATAAGTATATTTGTGTTTATAAAGGTTGCATCCGTCCCACACGCATGCACACATAAACCAATCGTTATTGGGTATTAGTTTGCTTTCAAGTAATTATATAGCTTTGAATAAGTAGTCTATGTATAGAAATTTTTCTTATCCCACACGACTAATATAAAAGGACAAGAAATGAAATACATTATACAGAAGGTTTTTAGTTATATCCCTATCTACAGTCCTACTTGCATGGCATAGCAAAGAAAGGGTAGGCACTAACCCTTGTCCATGTTAAATCACGTGATGGTTTAAGCACCTTCTTCGCATGTGATGTGTGTATCGAAAAATTCATTCATACAAATATTCAAATCAGTTTTTGAGCGTAAGCAAACCTTCGTGTCCTCTCTTCTAGATTGTCTCCAGACCAAACCTCAAATCGAACGCTAGGGAGAGAAGGTAGACCTATATCGACACGCACATATAGGAGATACTAACTAACACTAGCTTTTTCGTGCTCCTAGTGCTAGGATAGGTACAATCCATTCGATGGATAGGACTGACGGGCAGACGTTTTTCACCAACACCCACATGAAGCAATTTCGAATCGAACAGAACAGCAGTAAGCTCTTTGTAACACGCGGTTTCGTCACCAGTTTCGTCATTCACAGCGAACAAGAGAGCCTTTTGTCGCGTACGCATGCGCTCTTGTGCCACGACCACCAGCAGCAGAATAGTAGAGTTGCATCGCCGCACCAGCTCGCACAATTTAGATGGTCTTTTGACACATAAACCAAGCACCTAGTCAAGCATAGGTTAAATAACTAACCATTTAATGGAGCATGATTGAACAGGACATTTTCTTAACCTTGCTACAAACACGCAGCTCAGCATTCCAGCAAGGCCAGCAAGGCAATAAAATACTTCACATACATATATTAAAAATCTTAATTTGAAGCACAATATAAACGTTCGAACCGTAAAACAAATGTAAAATATAACGAACTAAAGTGTAGAACGTAATCGATTCATATCTGCTTTTCGTACAGATTCAGGCTGCAAGCCTAATGCAAATAAAAATTGGTCTCTTGGTAGTTCGCAGTCTTGCTCAAGAGACTAAGAAGACTCTAAGATCCAGACATAGCGTCGCCCACAGACTCTTTGTTTATCGCCCCTTTCTGGCACACATACACACACACGCCGTAGATTGTCCTCGTCCTCTTAGCCTTCTTCCTATTGCTCAACGTTGATATTTACTGTTGATAATACCACCCCATCATCACGAGGCAAGAAATTTAATTCCAATGCGATGAAGAAATGGTAAGTAACTGCGTACTCGTGACGGACGAGTATGTATCCAAAAATGTTCCTTATCAAAAAGTACGAACTCTCTGTTCTTAACTCCCCAAACGGAACAGCAGCACGGAACCTTACAGCCTTGCGTTCGATGAACCATGAAATCACGTTGCGCTGAAAAGGTTACCCAACATTGTTCATGTGGAACAACATCACAGTTTTTAGAATGTAGTTCAATAGCTCTCGATAGCACCACCAACCTCTTGAGCATTGTTTTTGCATCGATGTACCAGACACAGGGCCAATGCATGCTTGAAGCACCTCTGCTGCTTGTTCAAGAGCGTTTAGAACAAATTTAGTTTAGTGATGGAAGGTTTTTTTTTATTTCGCTGTTTTTGTTTTCATAAAAAGGGTTATGCCAAACTCGGAACTACTAGATTGTTGTGGTGTCAATATTTAACCACTCCGAAAATGCTACTCAATGAAGCATACAAGAATTTGAACGATATAATGAGTACATTAAAAATTAACTTCTTTTTAACGATTAATCATGTAATACCCCTGTGACCTAGAGCACCACCCAAATATCCAGCCTTTTTTAATCAAATCTATTATCAATTATCAAATGAACTAACTGCATTATAAATTGATTTGTATCAGCTATCGATAAAGAACAGTCACAGAACAGTAACTGCGATCAGTGTTTTTTTTTTTTTCGCTATAACAACCCAACCCACCAGATACAGTGGGAAGTGAAACACTTCCTTACCACATGATAGTGTAGATTTGGTCTTTACTCGCTCACTTATAGAATAAGGCATGAACGTACAATGCAAGCATGTAGAAGCTTTCGACCTACGAGTCATTCAAAAATACGAGATTTACTTTATCAAGCTTTTGTATCTAAATAAATGAGCTTTGTAACCGAGTATGCCCGGGATAAGGCAAAGAATAAGGAGGAAATGCCTTATCAGTATGATTATAAAATTTATTCAACACAAGCGGTGTTGACAATACGGCACTGGACCGTCATTATTAATTATAAATAAATAAATGAGCTTTGTCAGCTACATTCAGAGTTCAAATTCGTGGAAACTGGTCCATGCTCAATATTTACTAAAAATATCGCGAAACAAAAATTGATAAGTCATGAGAGACAAGGAGCTTAAGCTTAAACTATCATCGACAACGTCAACGTGTTCGCTGATTAGGTTTGGAGCAGTTTAAAACAGCAAGGTAGAACCAAACCTAGACAATTTTTTAATTTTCTATTTATGTAGGACGGCCAGGCCGTACTGCATAAACGTAGACTATATGCGTCAACAAACAGCAGGTCGATAATTCTTCTAGACTTACCATAGATAGGCATAGATCGCTTGAACGATTTACGATTATTTGCAATGAAACTAGTTTGGTACAGTGAGTACAGAAATTCATTACAAAGATTATTATGTTATTAAACTCGCTATGCTTAGGCTTGTAGGATTTAAGTTTAGTCGCAAGCCTATGCCAAATAGCCAAACGTCTAAGAGAAATCTCTTTATACTAAATTTTAGATTTCATAAAAATGAGTTTATCATCAATGGTCTAATGGATCACAGATTCTAGCCACCCAATATTGGCTTTAGGGCTTTTATGTTTTGGTCTTTGAACATAGCATCTTCGAAGACATTTAAAAATCCATTGTTAAACAAACTCGACAGTTTAACACCACAATGACACAGAATGAACGATCGACAGTACGAACAGAAAAAAATCTTTGGTTTTCCTAACTTTCTGCAGCTGAAAAACGATCAATCTTCTTCTTGGCTTAACGACCTATGAAAGGTCACACCGGCCTATGGGGGGACTTGTCCGGATGGGATTTGAACCCCGGTCCTGTCGTTTGAAAGACCGGTGCTGCAGTCGCCTACACCACCGGACCACCCCATGCACGACGATCAAAGAAGATCAATAGATCAACTAAATCTCAATCGGATGACCTTTTCCAAGCTGATGACCGACGTGGGCTAGAAGATCATAAAACCAAAAACTATATCTTACAGCAATCTTGGTTAAACATTCTTTTTTGTGCTTCAAATTAAAGAAAAAAGACTCATAATGTTATTCGAACTCAACTTAAAAATTATCTCTTCCAGCAAACAGAAAGTTCTTGTTTATCATCAAACACCCAAACCATTTGGATAACATGCAGTTTGAGAGAACATAGCACATTCGCAATACAATTATAAGGTGGTCGAGAATTGTAACGTGCCGCTAACGCTAAAACATGTATTTCTATTGCCAAGGACAAAAGGCGTCATATTGAGTCCATTAAAAAACAAAAGCATGTAAAGAATTTTCTTTGCTATCTATACAAATTGCACATAATCATATCGATTGCATTAAGCTATCTATATATAGAGAGATTGTGTTTACAAATTGAATTTAAAATACCCCTTATTTGTTTCTGCATTTGCTGACAAAATTATACGCAAACTTCCGTGATATTTGTGCTCGAGCAGCGATTCACACTTATCTTATCTGTGTCTGTGAACATTCCCGCTGTCTTACCATTCACGTATGAATTAATGCGTTAGGCTTTAGATACTCTTTAGAAATCTCCTTGCAGTGAATGTTTGAAGCCAAAATTGTTTTGGAACAAAAACCATGTGTAGCTATCGACGCGTTTCGTCTTATCACATATTTTTAGAACGCTGCCACCAAATGACGGACGATTCTAAACCACCCAACAAAGCGCCATAAAACGAATCGCTCAGAGCTACTCCATTGATCCAGTGTGGGCCCAATCGGCCCCATTCCCACACCGACAGCATTAGCATTGACCTTGGAAGTATGTGCGCAGAGACGGTTACAGGTTCGCGAGTTCGTGAGGTGCCAAGGCGTGCAAGAGAATGTGTATTGCAGTTCTCTCGTCTTGCTATGCGTGTGCAACAAACAGCAGCAGAACCAGCAGCATCTCGCGTCTACGGGGCCACCGCATCATCATCCAATCGATGCACACATCACGGTTACCCGAAACACGAGAGATCTATTAGCGTGGCGGCTCACAGCTTCCGTCATTTGCATCGCAAGTTTCACCTAGCGCCGTGCACCTAATTCCCCCATCTTTCATTCATCCCATCGTCATGATCGGTGGGACATAGGCAGTGCGCTTGAAAACGATAAAAATAGTGTCGTTCGCTCCCCGTGTTGTTGTGTCAGCGCACATCCCCATCGTCTGGCTCCCGAAGTCTTCCCTTTCTTCACCCACCAATTTACCATCCAGTAGAATACATTTTGCCAGCTCTACTTGGAAGTTATCATTCGTTTGCGTGGCCCGATCACCAGCACACCATCGTCCAAATCTCGTTTGCTTTTATTAATATGCTCGGAGATTGATAGGCAACGCGCGCATCGGACGCTGCTCATTGAAAACCACTCGACATAAATTCACATCCGTTTTACACCCATCTCCTCCACCACTGCATGCAACCATCATCGGACAGCCACCCAATTTTGGAAAATTAATGGAACAAAAAGAAGAAACGATCGATATTTTCTCCACTATTCACTGGCCGGGTTGTATGTGGGCTGGGAAAACAACAAACGGTCCTCGTTGCGATGAGTAGGCAGTGTAACGATAAATACGATCCTTATCAGTGCTAATGCTCGAACATTCCTTATCACTGCGTTAACATTTTGCAAAGTGTGATGATGTCCATTTATCGTTCTGTTCGTTTACTTACAACATCAACACGACATATTTCTGCAAATAATCGATATGTAAGCCGCAAAAGAAAAGCCTGCCCGTGTACGTCACATACCCTCTTTGCGGGCTGATCGCTACTGTTGGTCCTTTGCAGGAGGTCCGCCGCCTACAAACATGCGATTGCTACGTGCCTTCGACAAAGGACAATTATTACACTCCACCAGCAGCGAACCATCAACCAGATGCTGTTCACCGTGTGATTACAGTTTGACAAAAAACTGTACGGCACACATAAAAAACAGATGACGGCGAAAGGGGAAACATACGCACGGTTCGCGAACTTTTGCACAGCACAACAAATAACACCACACTGGAGGTCGCTCTCTTCCCGAACCACCGCACGGACTGCAGTCGAAATGATTTTTTCAGCAAACACACAGACGATAGATGCCAAATTTTAAACACTTGAATGGTTTTCGATGCTAACCTTGTTGCAAAAATCCAGAATTCGGTGTATTCGCAAGCAATAGACGAAATCGACGTTGAAGCTCTCTGCTGTAGTTGTACGGATTATTGTAACCTCCTCCGCTGTAGGCTGTTTCGTGTGGTAGTGGTTGTGTGCTCTGTGCGTGTCATCTGTTTGACAATTCAAATCAACCAAACTGCACAACACGTTTACCGTTGGTAGTTCAATGCTGTACCATTCTTTTCGATCTCGCTTTCGCTCGTCCTTGCCTACCGGTTCTGTATTGCCTGTGGTTATAATAGACTGTGGTAAGATTTAGCAGCAAGAACTTCACATCCCCCCATCTTGCTAAACAATCAAAACAAACACTGTGATTGGTTGGAAATGCGGGTGAGTTGCTGTGAATTTGTTTTCTAAACCAAAACTAAAATATGGGTTTTCTTTCCAGCAAAATGGACAGGTCTGTGTACAATTATTCAACCTACTGTGATGATAACATCATCGACTGGACTCAGGAAGCCGAAGCTGTGATCCGGGACATCTCTCAGCACGTCCAAGAAATCTCGCTTTCCACCGAACTTTCCGCTACACGCACAGAATCGTACATCAACATCACAACATTAGATGGCAAACAGATGTGTGTGAAGCTCAATGCCGAGGGTTTGCAAATTGTGGGAGATGTGCACGGTGCTAAAGACCGGGACTGTCCTACTAATCGTCGCTACGAAACACCGTACGCTCTGCTGTCGGACGTATGTTCGTCGTATGTAAATTCATTTGGCAATTCGCTTGTAAGTGCGCTAAGCAAACTAGAACAAAAAATTCCACAGGAACATGGCTTGTCCGATATTGAATAAATTGTTACATTTAGGATATATTTCTTATGTGTAGCCCGCTTACATACAGATGTTCACTGAATGATTAATGAAATGCGCCGCACCCTACACCGCCAATCGCTTGAGATATAGCGTTTGAGCCTCTCGTTCCAAGCGAGCCAATTCACGCACAACCGGACCTAGCTGTTCCACGTGGTCCTTATAGCCAGTTCCAGTGTTCATACGCTTCTCACCATACACCACCTTACCATCGAATTCGTTCAACGGAACCTTCATGTCTTTTTCAATCTGGGGTATGGTCACCGTCAGATGGTCCTCGATTTCGGCAAGGTACATCTTTTCGTCGTACCACATGCAACATCCCTTCACGTCCGTTAGCTCGGTATTCCAACAGTTTTTGCCACGCGACGAGCACCATTGTCCGTGGTACCAAACCTTTTCCGGCACTGATGCAACCAGCGAAAATGCTAATCCCATCCGATCAGCACGCCCAACACGTCCAATACGGTGCACATAGTTCGACTTTTCATCCGGCAGCGTCACGTTAATGATAAACGGCAAACCGGTAATGTCCAAGCCACGGGCAGCGACATCAGTGCAGATCAGGAATTTAACCTCCTTGTTCTTAAACTTCTCTAGATTAATCTTACGCTCCTTCGGATTTCGGTCGCCATGCAAACACACGCATGAATACTTTTGACCACCGATTTGCCGCAGATAGCGCTCCATATTGTCGCAGTCCAATTTTGTGCGGCAGAAAATAATCGCGCGATCCATGTTATGTTCCTCGATCGCTTTCAGGGTGTATTCTCCCTTCAACATTTTTACTGCTTCCGAAAGCGTTTCCGCAGTGTTGGACCCCGGGCGCACATTGTCCCGTGCATGCACACCGTCCGTCTGGATGTGCGTACGCATCGACTGCCAGCTTGTGTCTTTCTGCGGGTCGACCATACACACTACGTGATGGACCGTTTCCGGAACAGCGTCTTCGCCCTTCAGATCGACCCACGTTGGGAAATGCATCAACCGTTCGGCCATCTTCTTCACCTCGAAAGAGTGCAGTGTGGCACTGCAGACAACCATCTGCAACCGGCGCCCATCGGCCGTTATCTTCGGTATCTGTTTGTGCAGCCGGTCGATCATGTCGGTGTACCCTTGCTTCAACAATCCGTCCGCTTCGTCTAGCACGAAAAATCTACAGCTATTCAGCAGCACGTAGCCGCCCCCGATGAGATCTTCCAGTCGACCGGGTGTTGCGACAATGATGTCTACTCCACGCTGCAGCACTTCCATCTGCTCACGTACATTTACTCCACCAATGAGCAACAGTTCGCGAACTTCCGGATCTTTCAGATGCTTCTTAAACTTTCGAATCTGGTTAAACGTTTGCTCCGCCAGCTCTCGCGACGGTTCGATGACTATCGCTTGCGGAGCATTCGGTTTCGGTTTGGCGGCCTCACCTTCCGCACTGCCCGATGGGCCCGTGTTGGGATTTTCCGCCAGATTCTCCTTGGCAACGCTACACACGGGCGTGTAGCCGGCCGGCAATGGGTGTTTGAAATCGGTTTGTCCAAAGTTAAACGCTATTTCCGCGTTCTTCAACACAACGGCCGGATAGTAGGAGTTATTCTTTGCATCTGATTCGTTCAGTTTGAACGCTGTACCGAGAAACACGCCATTTTTGGTGAAACCAATTTCCCTACTATCCAGATCGAGCATGCATCCTATGACGTCTTGTTTGCCGAAAGCTTCTCCATACACATCAAATTGCTTGCAGTTCGATTTTCTGCCTGTACCACCAAATCCGAACCCGAAACGATCGGTTCCAAGATCCAGACTGGCCAGTTCCGTCGACCAGCCCACACGGCACAATCCTTCATCCGTCACAGTCGCTTCGTAATAGTATTTACCCTTGCCGCGCACACCGGTGGTACAACGAGATCCGTGCCATTCTTTAATTTCCCGCGATTGGCATCGCAATCCATCCGGCGTAATAGCCATTGCCTGGCCACGGTCGGTGTACGAGAATGTCCACGGTTGTCCTTTGTTTGAAGTGGCCCTTCCCGTCTTGCCTTCTTTGATGTCGCGCAGCGTTTCCCACACAATTTGCAGAATCGGCAAACAAAAGGCGCCGGTTTTGCCACTACCCGTTTCGGCCGCCATCAGTACATCACCTCCGCCAAGAATCAAGGGTATTGCTTCGGCCTGAACATCGGTCGGTAGCATCCATTCCATCTCGTCGATAGCCTGAGCTATCTCCGGCATTACACCAAACTCTGAAGAATAAACCAATTTTAGCATAATACCGAAACAAACGCGTTTCTTGAGTTGATTGGTACCTACCTTCGAATGCCGTCATAGTATGAAGTACTTTTTATCAAACTTGATGAAATTGTTTCTGAAATTCGTAAGCGGCTCTGGTATCAACAACCGGAATGAAAAGCAACTTTTTTTCCTCTGATCAAAAAGACCGATGAGCAGGTTGGTTCATACCTGAACAGTTTCAGTGTTGCAGATTTTCTATACCATTTTTGTAATTATAGAGTTTCAGACGCCGGTACTATTCTACCCATTACAAAAATGCTCTACTGTACTGAATATATATATTTTGCACAAAATTAATTATTTCGTCGTTTTACTACATCACATTTAGCAACTCACCAACAAAGTGAAGCACAAGCGTCAAACTTATCCTATGTCAGTATTTGACAGTTTGCTTCCTTCTCGATGTTTACGTTTTCCTCATTTGTGCCCAAACAATCGCTCGCAACGTATCGCGGCTCCTCAGCAAAATGATAGAAATAACGTTTAAAGATTTAGAAACAATGTTCGATTTAATTTGTCGCTTTTGTCTTTCGGACAAAGACTGCTGTCCACTTTTCCTGCCCGATGGCAATATTAACCAAAGATTGCAAAAAGCGTTCGAAATCATAGCATCGAAAGTGGATGAAAACGACGGTCTTCCAAACAACATTTGCGGTGAATGTTTGCGGAATATCGAGAGCTTTGTCGATTTCGAAGCAGATTGCAGCAATTCGTACCAAATTTTGATGAAGTTTCTTGATGAATACTCAGAAGATGTACCGGACAGCAAATCGCAGAGCTTGGATTGTGATTCGGACCATCAACTACAGGCCAAAAGTCAACCCGACGCTGAAATGTTAATCGAAGATCTTGAATCTAGTGTGTACATCTACAATGACGAAGAAGTAATACCAACACTTGACCCGGAAGTTGATCAAGTTGCTCAGGAAATTGAAACGATAAGGGATGACCACAGCACGGCCACTCTGGAGTCTAAAGTCTACAGCGATACATCAGAAGATGAAAAATCTCCCACAGATTCAACAGCCCTGTCGATCATAAGCGACGAAATGTACATTAAAGCCTGCAATACCGCAGTGTTGGACTATTGCTATCGTAAAAATCGGAAAATACCAATTGTAAAGTGCATATTTTGCTGTAAAACGTACCGTGGACGTAATACGTTGCGGAAGCATTTGAAGATACATTTTCAGATCAAAAACTATTCGTGCCCATTTTGCGAGCGGACCTTCTCCGACCGAACCTCACTGCGGATGCATGAAACGCGTCACTCGAACATCAAATCATTTAAATGTGATCAATGCGAACGCGCATACTACAGCCAGGTTGAACTGAAGCAACATCGTATCGCGAAACACGGCAAAAGGAACCATGTGTGCACGGTTTGCAACAAGCGCTTTTCTACCAAAACGATCCTGCAAGATCACGAACTCGTGCACGAATCGGATCGTCTATTCGTTTGTTCCACATGTGGTAAAAGCTTTAAACGACAACGTAATCTTAACCGACACTATCAAATCCACGAGAAAGCCAAACCCTCGATTAAATGTGAGCCTGCAGACCAGAGCAAGACGGCCAACATTTGCCAGTACTGTGAAAGTATGTTTGAAAAACCTTCTAAATTGCTAGAACATTTAACACAAGAACACCCGCAAGAGTATGAACAAAGTCGCGACGGTGCACGGTGTTGTTCGATATGTGGAACCGTATGTCAGGATATGGAACACTACCTGCTGCATCAGGATACGCACGTTTTGCTGGTGACCACAGCAGGAGGCTTCCAGTGTGTGGAGTGCGGCAAACAGCTGCGTTATCGATCGTTGGCAGAAAAACACCTTCAGTCGCATAGTACGGAACGCACTTTTCAATGCAATGTCATGGAATGCTCCAAAAAGTACAAGTTCAAGGTGCATTTAATACGCCACATGCGCTTGGCACACCCGGAACAGCAACAGACGTGCTGAAATGACTAATAAACCAGTTGAAATATACACGGTGATTTTAAGAGTGGAAGTAATATTGAGAAGAATGGTTGATCAAGCAACGGTTTCACGCATTTGAAGCAGGTATTGAGCGATTGCCGGATTTCCCGAAACATTCGGATAAGGTACGTACAAAAACAAAGACAAACAATTAGTTAAGCACACGTGGTTGGGATGTTCCAATAACCGATTCAACAAATATCTGTGCTGGCTTTAGCGATACTGCCAATTGTTTCCTAACAATTCGATACAACTCTGGTCTAGTCGAAATCTAGCTTCCGAAAACTGCCGTCGACCCCAAACGTATTGTTAGTGGAACCATTCTTTCCACCCGGAGAAGGTGTGGAACAAGGTTGCAAGTGCATTAGCGCCATATCGAGCAGGTAGCTGCGGTTATCTAAGAGTTTAGTCTCCCATTGTTTAGCTATGGTATCAATCGATTCCAGCTCTCCACCGTACTCCTTGGGAAGTATTTCTGGCGAGAAATGTTCATGCAACGACTTTAGATCACGCCCATGTGTGTAAATCTAAAGCAAGTTGGAGAAAAAAAGTAACTATTTTAGTTATCTTCTTTACGTGGGACAACCATCGTTCGGATTCGCTTCGAAGCTTCGTCCTACTTACTCTCTTGTGCTGATTCTTTTCCGACAACAATCCGTTAAAGATGTTCAACGCAGTTTGTGCCCCAGACGGTGGATAAAGGATGTGAATGCCCTGCATGCGCAGCGGCGAAGCGTCCTGATTCAATATAGCCACCTTCCTCAGAAGATCCATCTCGAAGTGCATCAAATGGCTAGCGGTCACACCTTTCAGGTCGATTATGAGCACCATCCCGCAGATTACCATTTGGTCGTCCTCGCGCATTACAATATCGTTGATCATTGTGCCCACCTTCATGATGTCTGCAAATGTGCAGTCGCTTACCCGAAAGCTTCCGACGCGTATGAGAAACAGCTTTGGGTCCGTTGGTTTCGCAGTTTTCGGGAGCGGTATCCCCACGCTGAAAATCGTGATAAGATGGTGTAGCACGAGCAGCTTTGCTTAGAAATCGCCTAGATTAAGCGTTACCCCATACGTATGATTTTTAGCACCTCACTATCGTAAGGGTCGCGGTTTTGGATCACCTGCGGAAGCTCGGACCGTATCTGATAAAAGAGCAGAACCTTTTTCTTCACTTTCTCCAGGCTAAATTTGCAACCGCGCAAAAACGCCACCAAAAACTGATCGTCCACCAGACTGGATTGGAGATCGAGCTCGACTAGCCACGATCTCACCACTTGCAGATGACTTTCCACCTGGGTCGCATCCTCGTTGAGCACTCGCCTCGCAACCTCTGCCAGCTGTTGAGAAATCGGACGTATCTGTGGCATTTTGGGAGAGATGCAATCAACGTAATCACACCAACAGTGCCGTAGGTCAGTCAGACTCAAAATAGCAACTGCACTAACTCTCCTCCGATGATGATGATGCTAGCTCAAGCAAGGCTTTAATCGATTGATAAACCGAGGCTACCGAGCAGATAGTAGTTATCAGTGACATTATCAAAATGATCCTTAAAAGTGATCCAGCTAATAGACCATTGTTTAGGTGAGATACGCAACGATCGGATTCGATGATGATAATAGAGAATAAATTCATTCCCTTTCGTAATACACACAAAACCTCTACAACCTGAGGCGGATTTGGGTATTTTTAGGGTTGTTGGTGGGCTATACACAAGATCGTAAAACAAGGAGAGAAATAAGCGTGCAAGTGCAAGTCCATTATGTGTAGTGTGTGCTTATAGCGCGTGATTTTATTCGTCCATGCTTTGGGCAGTTTTAGTTTCACCACGATTATCTGGCCAATCGTAGCATTTTGTGCCAACCAATTTGTGTAAAGTTATGCCAAATGTGTGAGTTTACTCGTGCATTAGCTCCCACCTGAACGAGATAATGTTTCTACTTGTACAATATTTTAGTCAAACTCCAGCGTTCGGAACGATCCTTCCACGCCAAACAGTGTGCTGGCATTTTTCGGTTTACCCGGCCGTTTTCGCTCGTCGTTTCGATATTTGGCATCGTCGGCAAAGAAGCTACCGTGGGCAACTAACGTCTTACGCCAATCCTCAATGATGTCATTTAGCCGTCCACCGCTACCCCCGTACTCCTCTGGCAAATATTTCTTTGGCACCACCTTGTGGAGTGCTTCGAATGATTCGTGCACCTGGATGCGCTCTTGAATCTTTTTGCTTAGAAAGCCATGAAACAGTTTGAAGAGAGCGTCGAACCCGGACGATGGGTTGATGAAGTGTATGCCTTTGGTGCGTATCGGGAAGGCTTCAATGACGGAAGTCATTTTCCTACAAAAAGATACCATCAGTTAACAACTTTATCAATCGTTTACCTGTTTGCAAATCATTGATTACTTACTTGATGAATGTGGGGTTGAATTGTGATAGGCACGCGAATGTGAGGCCCCGCAAATCGACCAGCACCATGTGGCCAGCAATAATGGACGAGTCGTCGTCCACCAGCAACAGATCGGTGATCATGTAGCACACCTTCATGACATCCACGATCGAGTACTTGCTAGCGTCGTACGCACCCATGCGTACCAGCATGAATCGAGGACCGTCCACCTCGAACGTGTGAGGAAGCGGTAGATTAACTCTACGATGAAACAGGACAAAAAAAAAGTACCGAACATTAGCTTATCACTGACTTCCAGCGACTGACTACCCGTAGATCGATAGCTACCCGAAAGACATATAGCTCTGCAGCATTTCGTTGGCTGGATCGCGATTCTCGAAAAATTCTGGAATGGCTGTCTTTACCGTATAATAATTGTCCAGCTTTTCTTTCGTCTTTTCCAAACTGTACTTGCAGCCGCGCAGAAAGTTCACCAAAAACTGATCGTCCATTCGAGGGTTCAGATGGGGCTGCTTAAGTAACCACGCTTTCAGTGCTGCCAGGTCCTCGGGAATACGGTTGGGAACTTCATTCAGCTCACGGCGAGCCTTTTCAGCCAGTTCCGGTACCAGCTGTCTTAAGTTAGCCATCGTGCAATGTGATCAGTTTTTGTTTGTTGTGCAAATTGCGTGTGGCTCAAATATGTTGGAGCAAATAACTGAAGAGTAAAAGTACGTAAGAGTGCCGTTTTAATAAAGGATAGATGTAAATCGGCCACAGTCTGGAAAGGCTAATCCTATTCAACACCAATGATGGCAATGTCGATAGTTTATCGGTTGCTGGTGGGTAATTTTTGCCATGTCCATGTGTTGCTTGGCAGGTGCATGCGATAAGAGTCGGTGACGCGATAAATAGCACCATAGCAAGATATCACTTATCATTTATCAGGCACCTTTGCTTCATTTTCTAGGGCACCATGGAAGCGAATGTTGATCCGTGTGTAACCACGAAGTACACGAAGATTTATTCAATTTAGTTTCACTACCGTTTCACGTTTCTTTTTTTTCTTCTACAGTCATTTCCACTGTACTTAATGAAAGTTTCTCTAGTTACAAAATACTTACGCAAAGCGAGATGATATTTGATGTGAATTGATATGTTTCAAAGCCACAACTTTAATCGTTAAATTTTCCCTACTGATACTATACGTTCGACTTCTGCTGTGGTTTGTTCCGAACTGATTAGGAACGGTACGCGTGTGTTTCAGCCAAAGCGCAGCCCAAATTTGTCCACTGGATGCAACTCACCCATCGATGCCAAGCTGTTCGTGCCGAACTTATCTATCGTCTTGTCACACGCTTAACGGCAAGCATGACACCGCACACAAACCCTTCTTATAGCTGTGCTCTGACTTTGTGTCCCAGAGCCGTACATCGTCGTAGGGCTGTTTGTGGAAGTTTGAACACCACGCTAGACTACGGCTGACAAAGCATCAACGGGTACTAAGAGGAAAAAAAACACACATCCAATCGCGGGAGCTCTCGGCAGCCCAACCAGACAACGCTCGATAAGAGTACACGTCATGTACGTATGCTAAACAGTATGTTTCAAATGAGCGTTTTACTGTGTTCTAATCTGTGTTACATTTTGATTAAGTTTTGGATGAAGTTTACGCGCCTTTTTGTACTTAGAAAATAACCCAAATCATACCCGATACAAATGTTAGTCTCTGTCACAAGTTAAGTGTTTGGATTATGTTGATATATTGTGCATAGGTACGATCTATTACATCCTCTTAATTTTAAAGGTTGTGTGATAGTGTCAAATTGAGATCAATTGTGTGGCTTCTCTGGATTCTGAGGATTACAAATATAGGTCAGGTGTAATTTATTGGTCTTGTAGTTTTGTTAAGAGGTTGATTCTCATCTGTTCCATCCCAGCGTTATTTTGTCTACGTAGACTAATGTATTAAAATCCTTGCTATCGGGAATCATTTTTACTCAACCGGTGCTGATCTAGGTTTGATTGGTTACAGGAAAATGTAAATATTTATTGTAAAGATCTCGGTTTAGGCTCTGATTGTATTGATTATACACGATTAACCAATTCATGTTATTTCCATTTTTATTTTAAGGCTCAGAATAAGTTACATTTAGTTTTTACAAAGTTAAATTTAGTTTAGTAACAGTTAGCTAACTCTAACTAGTTACATTTAGATTTATTTTCCCAATTTGCTTTTTTTTACTTACTTGTTGAACCTGAAAAATAGCACAATTAGCATTGATTTACGAATTTCTCTTCTTGGCTTAAAGACCTCCGACGTCACTAGATTTCTTAATTTCACGTATCCAGATACTCCTTGCTATGGGGCTACAGTCCTTATGGGATTTGAAACCCAGTCCTGTTGTATAAAAAACGTCACCTTTACCGCTTTTTTTATCATGAGAATAGCAAATTAATACCAACGCATATCATGCTTAAGATTTTATAAGCTTTTATTGAAAACATATCAGTTACAACGCTTAGCAAACTTTTTCCAAGAAAACAGTAAAAAAAACTTATGTGATAATTTTCTGCCTAACAAAATGAGTTCTTGTATTACTTTTGCATACCCAAGTCCTTAATATAAAGAAAATAGCGCTGCATTTGTTACGAGAAAGAACCACCGCGTAATTGAGAGAATAGTCCATGAATGTTAAAACAAAGAAAACTTGCCAAAACAATATCCGGCAAGTTTTACGTTTTATCTTTCAAGAACAAATAGATTGCGTTCTTGTAACGATTCGTTTAACTTCTTATACATTAGCGAAAGACATTTTCTTGTAGCGGCTACCACTAGAGGAAAATAAAACACTTTTAAAAGAATAAATAGTTTATATTGCACGAAAGTGTCTATTAAAACGAACAAAAAAAAACTTTGAGCAAAGCTGAATTCTACGACTTCAATAACATCGGCAAGTGTTTCCACCCTGCCAGTTTGTAAGCCTGTATCTAATACAACCCGGACGGTAAGTCTGTTACTTTGGCGCCGCCGATGTTGGTTTGGCTGCGGCTTGCTTCACGCACCATGCTCGTGCCGATTGTAAAGGACGGCTGGTGAGTGGTTCCGGTGTTTGGCCGAAGCTTGAAATTGTTGTTCCCGGTCAGTTTGCTTGGGATAGCTCCGTTGGCTGGGTTTGGCGGTCCTGCGGCTGCAGTCATGCGTGATTTTGCGTAGGCATTCGCTTTATTTAGTCGCTGTTCGTTCGTCATGACGATATCGATCATCGAGTCCACACCATACGCGCCCATTCGATCCAAATTCTTGGTTACCTTCTTTGCCTCCAGGGCAGCCGTGATGTCAGGTTTAGGATACTTGCCAGCACTGTTCATATCGGTCATAAAAAACACACCATTAAACTGCTGTGGAGTCGCAGCTTGGGAGATGTGCTGTTCGCGCTCCAGTGACTGGGCTCTCAACAGACGCGACTCTTTATCACGCGCATCCATTATGACGTTCAGTATGGCTCGGTTCGAATCTTTCGTAGCAGGATGCCGACTGCGCGAGTGATGCAGCGCTGGAACTGACGGTGTAACAGCTTCCGTTGTTGAGTGGATTACATCCGGACCCGGAACCACTGGGGCGTGCGTCTCCTGGGGAATCGCATCCATTGATGCGGCTGTAGCTGCTATATCGAAGTACCTGCTCGTACCAGTTTCATCGCAAAAGGAATTTTTCGTTTTATCAACACCCGTGTCCTCCTCGTCGTCGAAAAAGTCTACCTTTGTTTCGTTGTTGACCATCATCAAATCGTACCCGGATCCTTCCCCATCCGATGGGTTCGAGATCAAATGGGCCAGCGATCGTGATTTACGCGGCGGTTGTGGCAACAGGTTGACCGGCACAATTTCGTGTTCGTTTGAAATTTCCAAACTGTATAACGCCTGCTCGGGAATACCATCCGTCTGTTGAAAGAGTATTTCGTTCTGGTCTGAGATTTCGCGTTCCGCATCGTTGACAATATTTTGCAGCTCCTCGATCACATCCTCGATCGTTGCGTTGGTGTCATCTTCGCCACTTCCATTTAGCTCGTGCATTGGGACGGTGCTTTCTTGCGTTAGCGATATGCTAAACTTGTGCGACCCGGCACTCGAACCACCGTTCTTGGCTGGATACAGACGCGGCGGTTCCGGAGTCGATGACTGTCCTGTCTCCGAGCTGCTGATACCTTCATCATCGTTCTCCGAAGTGTTGTTTCGTTTTGTCTGTGGCGGCACCTGGCGCGGCAACGCCACCGGTCTTTTCTCCAGGCTCGAAGTGTTGGAGCTTTCGTGAGCTTTCGAACCACTGCTGCTATTGCTTCCGGTACCTTTCAGGCGTAACACTTCTCGTTGCAGTTCCGCACAACGTTCCTGCAACCTTCGCTCCATCGTAGTCAGGACGGTTTTTTCCTCGTGCAGAATTTGTACTCGACGCTCCAGGATGACTAAGCGGCTGCGTACCTGCTCGGCCGAACGGGCCTGCAGCTGCAGCTGCTCTATATCGATTCGTATGGCATCCCAGCGTTTCACCTCCAAACGCAGCCGCTCCAGCCATGGCGAGGTCGACGATATGGTTTTACACATTTGCGAAGGATCCAGTCCCGCCTGAAATAGTTCTGCCTGCAGGTACAATCGTGTTTGAACGTTTTCCGAGCTCTCGAGAAAGGTATTGATGAACCGCATCCCGATCGCTTGCAGCTCGCCAGAACCACCGCCACTGTTGAGCATTCCAACGAGCAGTCTGAATCGAACGGGTTCGGCACAACGCAAACGAAGTGTCGACAGTGCCTCGGAAACGGCCGTGTGGCCATGCAATTGACTGCGCTGTGTCCCATCACCTAACGCAGATTTGTCGCAGGCTATTGTGAGCAGCTGCAGGGCTACTATGCGTGATCGTATTCCCGTGCCGGTAGCTGCTGCGGCCAACGGAAGCAATCCTATCGGCGTGGTGCCCAGCCGTGTGCCAGCCTCTGGACTTCTCGTGCAGCAAATGCTTAAACATTGTCTGGAAATGGGGAAGCAAAACACAAATCGTAAAAGAAGGCCCAAATAGCTCCGATTATATTTTATGCATGCTTGATCTACTCACAAGCACGCCAGCTCATCCAGAAGAGCACGTCGTTGATAGGATTGGTTGTTCCTTGCAATACCCCCAGGTGGCATGGTGGTGGTTCCGTTCATGGGAGCACTCTGGCTGAGTTGGACTGCTCGTAACACCTCCAACAGCAAGCTGACCCCATCCAACGGGCTCGAAACAAACTCCTGCACAAAGCTGTAACAGATAAAAGTAAAGAAATTTGTTACACACGAAATTGGACACTCCAGCAGGATGCGCACGTCGTTAAAGCGTCAAGTGACACTCGTCTTTAACGACCTTTGCGTCGCATTGAACCAGAAAAAGCATCAATCAAACAAACGGTGAGAAAAAGAGTGTCACACTTATAGAGGATAGCTTATCGAATAACAATAAACCTCAAGTTGCTGCAATGCAATGTTTTAAAACCACAGTTGGTGGAAATCTATGAGGAAATCACCGCACAAAACAACAAAACATATCACTTTACTGTCTGCGCTCACACCGGAGATGATGCCGATGGATTATTTTTGAGGCAATTGAGGTCAACATTAGGCGATTGCTAAAGTTTTCGAAACCCATCCATCCGTGCAACGATGACGGAAGCTCATCACTAACCGTCCATTCGTCCAGGAAGCGAGCGAAAACCGGGCTTGAGAATATTTTCTCTTTCATTTGACGCCTCTCGGTAAGCATCACCAAACGCGATGGAACATTAGATGCCAACTTTCATCCTCTTACCCGCTACCCGCGGGTATGTGTGTGTGTGTGTGTGACTTAAGTATGGAAGCACTTCGATTTACCGGGTGCGAGAAATTAGGGTTAATGCGCTCTTGGCTAGTACTTCCTTCGATGAAGCATCTAGATATGTTGCGCGGGCATTGCGAATGCTTTCAAACAGCATAATGATGCCCATTTTCGTGCGTGCACACGGTCAATAGACATGGTCGACACCTATGATCTTGATTTTGGAGAGAAATCCAAATGTCCACAACGGACCATTAATCGACAGTACCTTGGAAACGATGCCCGAAGATCAGCCCGCAATTTGGTGAGCAGGTCTGTCACGGAACCAAATTGACGGAGCGACATTTCAGCATCCATTTCTGGTGGTGCTGGTATCGGAGAACTGAAAAAAAAACAACAAAGTATTAACCAATACACAGGTTAGTGGGATGATCGATCGCGTAGCAGTGTGCTGTTGCCTTACCGGTAGTCCGAATTTTTATGCGGCAAAGTTTGCGATCGGACATTATCGTTCGCTTTGTCCTGCTTGTTTGTAGCATCTTCGTTGGTGGAGGTGTCGTAGATGGATTTGAAGTTCCCATTCGAACCTCGGCGACCATACTTCTTCAGCGAAATTACATAGTCCTCTGGGTTAAACACTGGTGGCCGCTGATTTTCCTGCTAATGATCGATAGTTCAGCGTAAGAAAATGACCAATAAGCCACGAAAAGCGTGTGTCATGCCCGCGTACCTTGACATTTGCATTCCATCCCATTGATGCGTCGTTCGTATCCGGTGGACCGATCTGTGTTCCACCCGGAGGGCTTTTCCCAGCGCTTGGCGCCATCTGGTACAGACAGTAGGATAGATCACTGATCCAGCGTAGAATGAAAAGAAACAAAAATAGAGAAGGAAACAATACGATTAGATGAAAATAAGAATGTCTACCACACTATTTCAGGAGAAAGTGAAAATTTGTGCATATTCGTGGCTTTGTGTGCGACAAATGATTTACACTTTTTGAAGTTAAGCACCATAATTCGAAAATAATGATACGATATCTATATTATTAGTTTGCTTTATTTTTGACGCTACTACGTAATGCTCAAGGCGACATTAATTAATGCTCTTCTTCAATATTTTCGTTTTATTTTATTTTCCTTATCACTCGTTCGTCACAAATACTGTCGGCCTCATCTCATAACTTCCGTGCTTAAATAGAAAACAAAATTATAATCAGTTTAGCTGCCCGTAGTGTGTGGCTCTTTAAGAGCATTAATCAAAGAGTATTTCAATTCGTCAGTCATCCAATCAAGCACGGATATTTGCTACAACTACGGGAAGACGCTCACCAAACGAGCAGGCGCTTCCGTGCGGACTGTAACACAAGCCGCGCAATCTGTGACATCCTCGTTCTACAGCCTTTGCCGGCCGTTCGTTCGTTAGTGAAATTACAAACAGAAGCTCAGATGCACCGCCGAATGATGTAAGCAGTTTGTTAACACGGCCATAAACAAAACAGAAAGCATTAACCATAAATCATACCCGCCGGCACTGTGTTTGCATTGCGCAGTCCAACGGATCATTCATTGTGCGTCAATGTGAACCGATCAAGATTTCTTTGGCGCACCAAATTTAAAGCCATTTCAACATTCATAAACTTGATTTGTTAAGATCTGATGGCTAGTTTCATTTTATCTGCAATAATGTAATGAAGTGTACAGTAGTAGTAGTTACCTGACATAAAGTAAAGTAAATTAAAAAGTATCCAGAGAAAGCGGTAAAAAATGCGGAAAAGATGCGGCAGGTTCGTTTATGATCTCCTCTAAAGTAATTATACCTCCAGTATGTATGTACTTGGATTGGTTTTAGTGGTTTTCCCGCGTTACAGTGCTTTATAGCGGAGTTCACTGAAAGCACTTTCACGTCCGAACCATTCTCGATAAAGTTGAGCACAATGTTGCTAACGGATGAAAATGTTAAACAAAGTAACATAGGAATACTGTCCTGGCGTAAAGGCGCCTATCGGTCAGAAATGTACGACACAATAACACGCAAGTTCATATCCCGACTAGACCGCTTTTCCAATATGCAACACCTCCTTATCCTTGGAACATATAAATCAGAGATTCTTAGGGGTTGTTTGGTCATACGGAATCGCGCATTACGTCTTAGAGCCACTAGTTGACTTTTATTTCATTTATTTACTTCTTCGCTTCTCCTTAAAATTGGTCTATAATAGCTTTCATAGTATTACAATTAGGCCCATCATACAGCAAAAAGTTCTTACATTCTGCAGTTCAGTAATGGATCTGGATGACCGTAAATGACATTGAATAACGCACACAAACCCAACACACAAGATACACTTAAATAACTAAAAATCACAAAATAATTGCTAATTGGAAAATAAAGATTCCGGATGTAGGAAATGTTGCTAAGGCAAAACAGCTATCTCTACCGTTGTGGAAAAGCCAATGCATCGGAAAGCGATCAAATTAATTCGAAACTGTCGGATCGAGATGTGGCCAAACGAATGCAATTAATAAACCAAACAAAAAAAAACGCTCATACTTATCAACATCAGCCAACGAACCATCTCAACATCTGTTGGAACCACGTGTTAGTAAAAAAAAAGAATGGTAAAATGGACGATCGCCAGCTTCCGTGCGGGAAGATCTATCTCATTGCATTGAGAGGAGACGTAAAATTACATATACGTACATATGAGTTTTCGATACGTGTAGTAGCTTTTTCTACCAAAATTATTTGCAATATTCCTATTACCTGAAGTCAAAGATGAAGTCAAATGTACTTCTTTCTCAAGCCAACCCTGGAGTGGTAAAGCACGTTATTTCTTAGGCTCGGTGCGCATGGTAAAGTTATTTTGATCTTATGTGAGTTCGCATAACAAAATCGTTGTACGATCTTCGCTGTGAACTTGTTCCGCGTACATAAAGGTGGAAACTATCGGCAAGCTTCTACAACAGGCAACAGGCGGCCGAAGTAATCTTCGCCGATAGCTTCCCTGCCTTGTTTGTACATCGTAGAGAACATTTCACTCCAACTCGTATGCCGCACAGGCATTGTGTCGAGAGCAGAGTGTTGGAAATGCTAGAAACACATTTTTCCTCACTATTGTTTTACCACATCGAGCGATTTGTGGTATTTCTGAATTGGCAGTAAATGCTTCGAAACCATGCCCATTTTCCTGTTGCGCTATCGCAAAAAGAATGACAACAATAGCGGCACATAATGTTCAACAGGCAACTATTTAGATGGAAGCAACTCACCCGTGCTGTGGCTTTTAAAGTCGTGATATGAGAAAGTGTACATTGAAATGTGTTCGCTTAAAAATATACTTTTTTTTTTTTAAATATGGATGCAGATTTTTATAATCATTTATGCCGTCCATCTTAAGCTATGGCACGTGAGCAAGAAAAGGGCCTCAATTTTTGTTGTTATGGCTCAGGAAAAACACGTTTAGAATAATTGGAAGAGCGACGTTGTGGAAGAGAAATGTTTTCTAATTACAATAAATAGCCCGCTGTTGTAGGTCAGAAGCTATCATAAATAAACATGATTTCTTTCTTTTTTTATGAAACACATCGCGTTATACAGAGAAGAACCAAAGTTTTTCTTACGCATCCAAAAAGCACACAATCTAGACTGCTACATCTGCCAGCATCGTAAATCATGATGCTATCGGTTTACCCTGCATTATTTGGCCACCTTCGGATGGTTCGATAGATCGCGGCGATGATGGGCTTATGGGGCAACCAAGAACGCGAAACGTTCAGAAGACGAGTTTCGTGTTCTTTTACACAACACCACCCGGGAAACGATTCGTTCATTATGCGAGTCAGTGCCGTTCAACTCTCATTTCCGCTGAATCCGGACGATGGGCCCCGAATGGAACGAATGCCAGCCAACAGCCGTTGTGTAGCCATAAATTTCCTCTCGAAAAGCAAACGGGACTTTGGAACCCGAATCCGATACGCGGCTGTTGCGCTATCCGCGGCACTTTTGCGGCGATCGTTCCCTTGCGCGTAGAAGAAGAACCGTCGATCGCGGTCACGTGATTTGAAACCGGGCAAGTGGTTTTTAGTTCAACCGTTTTAATTAGACAGGGAAAGCTGCATCCAAATGCCGCACACATATCTTTCATATTCTTTTCACCTTTTGCCTGGTACTTTGGTGTGTTGTACACTGGTTTAGTATACACGAAACGCACTAATTTATACCCTAATCGACTAATCGATTCAATGTTAGTACCTTCTCCTCCACACATACACAAACAAATACACACACACAGATTCCAGACAATTTGTCCGATTTGTTTACCAAGCGAACCCCAAAGCAAATTATTTCAATCGGCAAAAATCATGCGGAAAAGTGCAAGTGAGCTTTCATAAAGTGAGACAATAACCATTAACGCAACGACCATTATCCGCTTCCACCGGCAACAATCTCACCGAAAGGTGTTTCAAAATAATCCATCAGCACCAAAGCCATTTCAGGGCAGTTGTTCTAACACGCCACAACCGTAGACTAGCTCGGGCACCGAACCGAATTCACACCCACCGTGGTGCCGCCGACTATTGCGCTCGTTGCGCCCAATTATGGCAGCTTAAATTGAAGTAATTCAGTTCCAAATAGTATGGGAACGGTGGGTGCTCTCTAGTCGACGGTTTCAGCATGATAGCAATTATGGCCAGTCATTGTTTAAGATTTCGTTCTACACCAAGCAACTTCACTAGCTGAACTCCGTGAAGTTGGGATGGATACAGGCCGTACAAATAGCTCCTTGGGTAATTCGGTGCTGTGCGTTTAATTGCTCTCAAACGACAACCGTTTTGTGATAATCTTTTCCACGCATATCCTCCTAAACACTGTTTTGAACCTCCGTTTTATCACTTTATTAGATGAAAGTGTCACTATCGCAAGGCACTTGTCGGTGGACTTACACTTTCCGAATAGCAGCACGAGAGACGGAAATGAATTCACCGCACATTTGTCGATAGTAATCCATGTTCTGCCCACTTTGTATGCCATAATACACTGGACCGTGTTGTTGGCACTTGTGTGACATGTTCGACTACAGCTCGTTGACAATAAACTAAGGAATTCCGCACCTAGATCACAAGACCGACAAACAAGCCAGTCGCCAAGGAACTAAACAAACTTATGAGGGCAGCAATATTCGGCCACTGTGGCATTTTTCGCGCAAAAATCATCAAATTGCAGATCAAACAGGGAGGGAGTGACCGCATCACTCCCATCATCATCGGTCCATTCAAGTGATCATTATCTTTATGGTGCACTCATCTCAGCTCGCAAGCCAGCACATGAAGCCAGATTCAATACACCCCCCCAAACAGGTGGGGGAGTATGTGGCTCGATCGATTATACAAGCGATTTTCCACTGCCTCCATTTTTTTTTTTACCTTTATGGTTCACTTTATTCTCGAGGATACGAGTACCCAGCAAAAGCAGTCGAAATCCAATAACACCAACAAACTCAGCAGACACGCGCCTGTCCAACCTCCCAATGCTACGAGCAACGAGCCGCCGCCGCCGCCGCCGTGGACTAGTTTCACGTAAACGGTGCAGTATAATTGATCGGCGATCAATTTGAATGACGACGATTTCCATCGTTGAAGGTTGTCGTGGAAAACGCCATCCACCAACAACACTGTGAAGCAACCCAAACCCATCGGGGGCGTTGTGAAACGGTGCGAATAAAACTGTTTTGGGAAATTGTGCTGGCTGGCCTTACACACACAAACGAAAAAAACGGCTAGAAAATAGAAGTTCTAAGCCCAATGCGCAACCCAAATTTAATGGACGGTGAAAGAAGGCTGAACAAAGCGCAAGGTTGTTCCACAGGTTGTTGTCACTTTTCGACACTCTGTTACACTGCCTTTTGGGGTGCATCAAAGGAATAGCAAAAAAAAAAAAAAGGATGTACATAAACACAACATAGGAATATAATTTACGTTTATCATTTTACTCAATACTCAGCGTGGTGCTGCACCACACCCGAAAAAAAACAAGATTTTACGTAACCAAAACATTTCCAATCAAAGCTGTGCGTCGTAATCTGCGAAGCTGCGAACAAGAATTGAACTGGGCCAAATTAATTGATAACCGCAAGGAATGGGTGTTTGATAATCCAAAAAATAATTAATTTTCGCCTTTCTCTTTGGGAATAATGTTCGAAAATACGCGCATTGCGTCCGCCAAGAGCCGCCAAGAGACGCGTGATACGAAAACGGAGCGAATGAAGAAGAAATTGCTAGGGGATGATGGGAGGGAAACACCACCCAATCTCTTCGTGATCCACACACGCACCACACTGCCTAATTCCCATTCGATTAGCTCGGAATTGCATTAGTGAGGAGAAATTTTGCTTCGATTTCGACCGTAATTGCGATTATGAATATTGGATAGCCTTACAGCCGCGTGTGGTGCCGTCTGTGGAAACGTGGACGTGGAAGCGTAATCTGCCGCAACAATTTTGCTACCATCGAAAGCATTACATACGGGCGATCTCTGCGTTTGACTGTACACAGGCTCGCGCCCACTAACAATTGGTCGAACCTGATTGTAATTAACACTACCGCACGAACAAACAGGTTACGCGGTACGGTGAGCACTCCGAGTTGTTGTATTATATACATATTTATTTAAATAAAGCACTGTAGCATCCTGGTGAGGAAATGAACTTTTCGTAATGCTCTTCCGGCTTCACATTTTCACTCCCGGCTTCAGCCCAATAGTCGCGGGAGGGAAGGGCTCATAAAAAACTCCTTTACGTTTTGATATGATTACACTGTTCACTATGCAGCCTAAGGGCTGCATTACTCACGAAAGAAAGATCAAAGAATAATTCTTTTCTTTATCTTCCATGCATGACCCATTTTTAATTTCAGTCCACTAATGTTACGCATTGCTCCCGAAGAACTTTCTTCTCAGCCGTTTTATCACTAAACTTTGAAAAGCCTTGCTTTTGCATGTCAGAAAACGGGACCCGTATGACTTCCGCTTCTACGAAACAATAGTTAACACACCCCTTCATCACATGAGATATTAATTTCAGCACGCGTTCAACCTGCGTCAGATCGTCAAAGCGGTGACTTTCTTATGGTAAAATGCTCCCTTATGATCTTAATGAAGCTCTTGACGTGGGTCTCATAATGAGCACCATACTGAGCTCTTAGACCGACGGACTTAACGAATGTGCAGCAGCAGCACCATCTCCACCATGTATGTAGCAACGCATTGTCCGCCCGAACCGTTACCTTGATTATGAATCTAATAATTACTCGCTGGTACTGGTTTTCGAAACGCTAGTGGACTTTGAAGAGTATGCAGTTCTCTTCTAACCTCAGTTAGTTTCATTTCGGCTTTTCCTGTTGCGATGCGATCCTGTGCTCGTAGAGGTAACAATAGCCACAGTAATGAATCAAGCGAATGATGAAGTTAACACTTTTTTATGAGAGTACGAAGATTTTGAATTATGTTGCCTGCACATGTTATTTAGATCGTAAACTAGCAGCGTGTGCTGAGAAGCGTCGTTAATTTGTTTATTAAAGTAATAAAATGTCTTTTCATTCCTGTAAACGGTACGGGTTCAAATAAGAGTGAAACGCCTTTAAGCTATTCTCGTATTTAGGCATTATTGGGCGCTCTTTTTTCGAAGTAATTTTTTTTTTTCGAAAATAATAAGCTTTCTAAACAATTATACAGGATGCAATTAAGTCTCGTACACTTAAGGTTAAACGTCTATAGTAGTAAACGCAGTACCTAAATTTTAACCACGTACAGCCCCCAACAATTATTTGAGAGAAAGTTTAACCGTTTCACTCTGTGACACTGACGGTACCATTCTTACTTTTATTTTCCTTAAACAACAACTGCACTAATCACACCTATCGGCTGCTGTACGAAATGCAATAGCCGGATTGCACCAAATAGATCGTGCAGCATTTAGGCTACACTAAATAATTTAGCATAAGCGTCAGTGATTATCTTGACAGCAAGCCCAACTGCTTCGCATCCACCAAATGATGCAGAGAGTAGAAAATCGCGCTCAGCATGAGTGAAAAAGTACCGAGTCAAACGGGAAAATAGACGCTCGGTGCTAGCGAAGGACCATAAACGAAGGAAAGCTAATTGATCACCAGTCCCGTGTGATGGCCAAGTTCATGGGAGTTTTGTGTGCGTTTGTGTGTTTTTTTTTTGTTGTTGTTTTTTTTCCTTTGCTTGTCTGTCAATGTAAATTGTGAAAACGTTCCAACCGTAACCGTTGACATCAGAACAACGCAAACAATAAGTACACACACACACATACTCATGTGTGTGTGTGTGCCAAGTGTGTAAGAAGGTGGTGGCAGTAAATGCCGACCAACGAATACAACGATCGCGAGAAAATTAATCGAACCATCGCATAGGAACTTGTTTCGCTGCACAGCATAATGTTGGAATGGCCTCGTTTGTACAGACGTACCGTTTCTTGTTTTATTTCAGACGATGATGGCCAGAATAGTAGCCGATTGGCATTTGCCTTCATCTCGGAGACCTCAGCCGTCCGTCGGAGTGGAGTGGCACCGCCAGCATAAGTGGAGCAAATTCCCTGACTTGCCGTACCAGATACCGGTTGGGAGCAGGTTCGTCAGAGTAGTGGAGTGGTTCGTTTTTATTTTCGATTTATTTTTAATCCCAACACTGTATGCTGCGTCAGCAGTAGGTGGGCCAGATTTAACCCGGCTCGCCCGGTCGCTCGACGCATCAATAACTGGGGAGAAATTAAAATTGTAAACGTAAATGTTTCGTCCTTCGCCGATCAGCACCATTCGTAACAAATGTCTGGCGAACCAGCAGCAACGGTGAATGGAGCCTTTCCTAACCTGCTGGTGATCACGCTAAACATAACATACGACGCGACATACTTCCGTGTATAGGCGCGCGAACGCAACAAAACAAAACATCTCTCCCGGCAGCATTAAGAACCGTTAGGTCTTCAGCGATCCAGCTCTTGTGCTGGCGACCGGTTCGGGATTGTTAGGAATTTCTGCTACTCCCGGAGTCTGGAAGGGAAAGGTGACGGATACACATGGTCCAGCTGGAATCGACCGCAAAACGCCACGATCGCGCAAGCCGGTGAACTTTTTCTCGCTCAGAAAGCTTCCTCGAATGTCCCGTTGTGCCAATCGTTAATTGGTCGCCAATTTCCTCTGCACGCCTGCCGTAGATTGCGTCAAGTAGAAGGAACATGGAACATGGAAAATTATACAATACATATATCGTCTTACATTTCAACCGTGTGAAATGAATATTGGGCTATTGTAGAAAATGTTCTATGCTTGCTTTTGATCTCTTACTTATTCATATACTCCCGATACTGCCAGCTTAATTAATATTGCAGAGTACAGATCTTCTGATGGCCGGATGACGTTATATGTTTCATGACTCCACTCAAATGCTCAAGCAGTTTCAAGGAGAAATGTAAATTATCATGACGCGTCGATCGTGAATGAGTAAAGCAATGCAGGAAACCGGAAACCATAACTGCATCAGCATGCATAAATTAATACACACGCGTCAACCGTTAGATCGGGCGTCCCAAGAATTACCGATCGTCAGATGATCATGCGTTACGTGACGTACATTTAAATTACTTTTTCCTGCGTATTAAGTAACACAAGCATAGGATGGTGCACCGTAACTTTAATAATGCACATTATCATTTCTCACTGTAGGTTATTACATTGTGTGCATTAATCGTTAGAACATTCTACAACAAAAGTTCCCAAAGTGTTGATCATCTGCATACGATGTAGTATCTCCATGCTATTGTTTTAGTGTACTAAACTAATTTTGCTCTAAATCAAAATAAAATGTTTGTTTGTTTGTTCGAGATATGTTCACTCATTGTTGTATATTACCTGCCCATCAAGAAATCTCTATAAATTGGAGAATTAACATTCAACTCCAAATCGGTGGCGGATGTTAGATTTTTCTGCTGGTGCTTCTTCATTTTGCAACTTACTGCCATTTTCATACACGGTACACAGATTTCACTTTACCAGCTCCCTTTCTACACTACGTAGTTCCACTTCGTTTGGTGCGTATCGATGCGAGCATCAGTGAAACTTTTACGATTGTTTCTATCGATTTATGTGTTAGCGATCGAAATAATAAAACATCAAAATGCACTGCCAAGTGTGATACTTCCTCGCACTCACGCACAGTAATCATTCACCATGAACGTAAACTGGAAACATTTACTGCTTTCGCTGGATTTTTCTATCCTCAACTGCGCATCTAACCAGGGATTTGATGTTTCCCACAATTATCAACATTTTCACAGTTGATACACGCAAATCACTTGTCAACAAGCCATAGCCATGGCTTACACCAAATGTCTCGTCACACTAGCGCATCCTGGCAGAGCACGTGGATGGGTGGAGCACGATACGCACCACATGTTATCCTATTCGAAACCAAGAGTGAACTGAACGCTTCACATCAGCCCCAGTGTCCGCAGACGGCGCAGTCCGAACCTACATCCGACAGATCAGCTAGCGCGGCGGAACCTGCGGCTCGATCGATCTCTATTGTGAAGCAACAATTTCTCTAATCAACGCAACATACACACAAACGCAAGCCGTGGCATCATATCTGATAAACATAACATCAGCATTGCACCAGGAGCGGAACGGCACGGTGGAGGAAAATCAATGCCGGGCGGTGGGCGTTGGAACGGAAACGAGACTCAATCGTGGATATTGGGCTATTAGTTTTTGAAAGTCTTCACAACAACAGGGTCATTGACCACGGGCTTAAACATTTAATGAGGTGCAACATCGTTTGGGTGGTATTTGTATTAGTTTGGTTAAATAATAGAAGTAACGACATGCAGTGTGCTGTACTAAAAGCATAATATTTAATGTACTAAAAGGCCAGGGTAATCGGAATTTCGAAATGTATCCCTTGGCCTTCAGTTTCTGAGTTTCCTGACTTGATTTTATCAATGCTGGATAGTACGTCCTGCGTTCGAGGGTATTATCCGTATAGAAACGGAAAATCTCTTCGTATTAGTAGCTGACTGTTACCACCTTGCTGCCACTTTTAAAATCGCAGAAAAAATTTGCTTTATATTTGTGTTTTAAACGATCTCGCAACGATCGCACGATCAAAAGCATACTCCTAGTGAGTTGATGTGCCTTTTGCGTTACGGTCGATTTATTGAATAGATACATCACACGCTAAACTCATTTCAACATATTGCTGCAAACAAGCAAATAGCCGAAAACAAATAACAGGATCTTTCATTTTCGCCGTAAGAGTGCCATTATGCATATGCAAAAACTTAAGCTCCTCCAGTTGCAACATCCATTGAACCCTCTCATTATCATGCATTAATACGTTTGCGCACACATACGCTCACACAGACACAAGCACAATAATAAAAAAAGATGATAAATTGCGTCCAATGTTAATGAACGCACCGAGCACATACACACCCCCATCGTGCTGATGAAGACGTACACACCCTGCCGAACAATTCGAAAATGAGCATTCAGTGACGCACATCAGCGCTACAACTTCCAGATGAGCATCTTTTTTTTTGTACCAAAATATCGCCAGACTGTCGAAATGGCAAGGTACTTATTGGCGTGGCACGTTCGTTGTGTGAAGATTGAAACAAAAGGCACCATTGAGACGAAACGCATTATCGCCTCTTTTCTCGCCAGCAAAAACAATTTGTGGCCCACCACCTATGAGCACATTCGGCGGCGGCCATTGTAAAGAGGGAAGAAAAAGTAAACTATTCGCGGTGCTCCTAATAAGGTCTTTTCGGCCCATTAGCGAACGATCATCTTCGAAGTGAGAGATGATCGGGAAAAGAAAATTTTTGACTGTTTCATCGCACTTTCGGATTTATGAGAGAGCTTTTATCACCGCTGGGAAGTTTGGTTTGCGCCTTTGGCGGTGTGCGTGACCTTCATGCATTAGCGACGAAAAGCCGCAACAATTTGAGCCATATTAAATAATGCAGCTGGATCTGGATGTAGAAATACTTTCCACACGCCACCCGTTTCCCATTATGATGTGCATTGAAGTCGCGATGGGCGCGCGTTAAGTCGCAATTACATTCTATGCCAATAGAGACTACATTCCTGGACTGATTACGTGACGAAAGGGAGTGTTATTTTTAGCAACAGGGTGTTACGGAAGACTGCAAACTGAGACAGCATCACACAAGATAAACGATGATAATATGTTGGGGAACGGTCAGAATTAGGCATCTCTAACTTTATGCTTTCAACGAAAGGAAAGCATCGTTGAGTGTAAGGTGACTTAAGGGTTGGAGCCAACATTGTTGTTTTGGAGCATGCTTTGGATTGGATATGCAAATGGGAAACCTTCCCATGCTTACCAAATTCAATCCTACTCGCCCCGTACTTCCATCAACAAATAGTTCTACCAATTCTCAACAACAACTCTAGTTAGAATAGCTTTGTCTATTCGAACAAAAATTAATATCTTTAAATGGATCATTTGTGGTTTTGAACCACTTAAGTAAGGCGTCAATATTGTTGTTTAAGTTCATGGCTCATCTTCGCTAAACAGTAAATCATACAACAATGGATCCCCTAATGTATCATTACCGATGATTTTGCCATTGATATTGTACGATCCTATCCGGTGGACTGTTGTTTCGACTATCTCGCAACCGCTGCTCCGTTTTTATTCGCGAAGCTTTCACCGCATGCTTCACGCTGCACTCGGCTTAAGCCACAAAATGCAAAGCATAATCTATGCATGACGAATGTAGGCATGGTGAAAATGTGTTTATGCTCATTACCCTCACTTGAACTATACTCTTATTATGAGCATCCATTGTAGCACATTGCCTTTGGTTTGCTTTGGAAAATGGTTGTGAACACACACACACACTTATTGTGACTAATGAGAACCCAGCTCTGGTGCTCGCTTCGATTATGTCGCCCTGTACCATATGGAGCATTACACGACACAGTGGTAACCACGGGTGCTAGTGTTGATAAAACGCATGTTAATTAGATTTACAATTGTTTCCATGCAATTTCAATACAGATACAACTTTTCACTTTCTTTTACCCTACTATTGGACACAAAGGCAAGACACGAGAACAACAAGGAGTAAAGTGTGACAATCTGCTCTATTTTTTTGAGTTAGTATCGCTTAATGATAGTTTACCAACTTTATGTTCTAATGGAAATCAGCTGCCGTTGAAATAGTAAGTGCTAATTGAAATAGTTCTACAATAACTAGAAATTGCTTTGTCTCTGAAATACAAAACCTAACCTTACTACTACACGTAGCCAAAAGCATAAGAAAACAACCAGTGCTTCTTCAACCGTATCAACCCCAAATTGGATCTTCAAAATGCTCCGTTTCGGTGGTACTCAGACGAAACGAAAAACTTCCTGTATTTTCTCCCGCCTCATAGTCACGTCTTCGATTCTCCAACCCAATCCAACTTGGCCGTAACCAGCGCAACGTGGAAAGAATGTTTCGTTGTAAAGAGCTTCCCGTTTAATCCAGAGTATCACGGTGAAGAAAGACCCACCGTCATTTTTAATGTCTGTGTTCTTTTGAAGAAGAGAGAAAGATTCAGCACGAGTTGCTCAGGGTGTACGGTCGATGGCAGCAATGCTGTTATACTGGATCGTTCTACTGTTTGCAGTGTTTCCCGTGTTTCCCAGGATTTGAATATTCTTTTCACACTATTGTTATTAAGCTTTATCGCAATCGGACACCATCCAGATCTCTCCGGGCAGAACATCCAGCGAGTTCGCGTGAACTCTACGTTTAATGAACCCGCGCCGTCGCCTGTGGCATCGTGCAAAAAGTTAGTTAATAATTTATGGTCCCACGCTTAATGAAGTTGTCACGGTTCACTGCTGGGCCATCCGTCAGCTGCGCTATCCAATCAGAACAACAACACCACAGACAAAGTGGCAAGAGAACCCTGGGTAGCCGGGAACAGTTGCCTGTTTTCTCAGACATTTCTGTAGAATAGAAGTATAACGAGGTCTTACAGACATTATTCCTCCGCACTAAAGCGTAACAGGGCGCATATGTTTGCACAGCTTCGTATGGCCAATCTACTTAAGGTTGCTTCTTGATGAAAAGCGTCAACAATCTTGTACAGAGTCATGCCTTGTTTTTCATTAAGAATGTCGATATTTAGAAGCGCGTATTTTGTTATAATAAAAACGCAGTTCAGTTTCCTCAGTAATACAGGAACAATACAAATTCTGATTTTGAAATAGTAGTACTTTAGAAGTTTTTTTGAGCTTGTCCATAATTTCTTCCTCATTCTCACTCTACGAACCTTCTTCTTGGCTCAACGATCTACTAGGTCACGTCGACCAATGAATGGATTACTAGACTTGCTAAATACCACGTAGTTGAATAGTCAGTCCTATCTAAAGGGGACGAATTGGACTCTACGAACCTGTAATTGATTAACAGGCCTGTTTCTATTGGGATTTGACACCGATCTTACCTTGCAAACGTCGGTGGAGTTACAATAACATCACTGGCCCTCCTCAGAATGGACAGTAAATAATACCGATCTTACGGCAAAGATCAGGAACGAGGCAAATACTCAAAGCAGGTGCTGGTTGGGGATTTTTTTTGTTTCTCTTGTTTCCATATTTCCTTCCCGCAGAAGCGATTTCGAACATAACGGAGCCCAAATACTTCACCTAGATGCGGATCGGTCTTCTCGGTCAAATCCGAAACCGACAAGAAACGCGCGTTGCTGCTTATTTTTCCTTGCGTTGCGCGCGCCATGTTTGCTTTTAATTCCTTCATTTCATTGACTTCCTACAATCCCGCACAATCGTACAACGTCTTGTGGATCGGTGTGTTTGACTTTGTTTTGTAGTTTTCTCTATATTTGTGCAATCGTTTAACAACTTTCATCTGTCCGGACGTATTGATTGGGTGTGATCCACAAACAAATGTTACCGATTTGGGCAATGGCAAATACAAATCATTTTCTTCCATAGAAACTGGCGAAATGAAGTTGTCCACCGTATTTTACTTACAAAATGTAAAATTAAAGTCACTTAATTAACGTTAATTAGATGTCATAATTGACGCTTTGTGCTTTCCCTTGTCACTCGCAATACTAATCTTGGTCTTTTTTTTCTGAAGCAGTGTAAAATTATGTATCCATTATGTGCACAACAAGCATGCCCCCAAATCCAATTCCCTAAATCTAACGTGAATGTGTGTCTAATCTACAAACTCTACTAAGTCGCAGTTTTGCCACACTGAATTAAACTTGTCTTGCCTCATTTGATAACCGAAGCTAATAACTGATTCGTCACCCACAATGAAGACAACACGTGTTATTGATTTCTTGTCGATTGCAGCCAATCTGCATCAGGCAAAACTTTCAAGTATGTTGTTCAAATTCAACAGCCCGATATACGATACAAAATGTGTTTTGTTTTTGTTTTACTTTTTCTTCCCTGTGGACAATTTCGGCAAACCTTTCACTGATTGAAACATTTAAACAACGGCGGTTCAGGGCACAAACTTGTTTCGGAAACTGGATATTTTAAGCTAGTGCCATAAAGCGAATCCAGTTTGCAACCGCACCGAGCAGCTATCGAGCAAACATAACTGATTAAATTGAGAGTAACCTGGCAAGCTTAACTTATCTGCTGCCAAATTGAGCAACAGGAAACCAACCAGCCTAAGCTAAACTGTTGCAGCTTGTATCAAATTGAAGGAAAGTAATCAGTGAATTGTGATCGACGCCTTTATTGCAAGGGCGAGGGTATCATGCGATGTTGCCGAGAAATAAAGTAACCGAGAGCATACGAAAACTGTTGAAGTCATGTATAACATTACAGCCTAATATACTGTCTACCTGACCAATGTTGTTTTTTTTAGCCGATTTTTGCAATTACTCGACGTGAACGCAGGTGAACGCATGTAATGTATTTTGTTTTTTTGCGTTTCATTTTCGTCTGCACATAAACTTATGACGATGGGCTCATGTTGAACATTTCCTTCCGCTCGCCTCTCATTAGCAAAGAAAAATTTCTAGTCAGTGGTTTTTTAATTTAAGGGAAAGGACTTATAATTGGTCAATTTTTTTTCCTCCTTCTTCCTTGCTTACTATGTCTAAAAATTGACCATTTTGGACTTAAATTGCTGCTTAAACCATTACTGTGAAGGGTCAAATCCTAAAAATGGCAGGAAAAGTTTAGTCAAGAATTAAGTCGATACCAGGCATTTAGCTCTCACGAGAGGATTATTGAATGCAGAATTAGATTTTTTATTTTGATTTCGATTCCCTATATTATCAGAAAACGATTTTTGTATTCTTGGATGTTCAGTTCGCATAATATTATTATAACAGTGCTTAAATATAGCAAAATTAAATGTTACGGAAGGTTTTTTTTTCTTGAGTAAAGCTTCATTTTATATTTTGTTTTTTTTTTCGTGTAGAAATATGAAGAAAAACTAATATTTCCAATAATTTCCATTCCTTTCCACAAACCATTGTTGGCCAGGTCGAGCAAAACTCTGAATCGTTGTACGAATCGCCCGTGTTCTACTTTACATCAGTGCCCATTCCCCATCCATTTCATTTTTACCAGTGCCGACGCCCAAGCAGCTAACACGATCATGATCGCACTAATGAACAAAACGCAACCTACGAAAGGAGAAAAAAATCGACCATTTTGAAGGAAGTTACTCAAACGTATCAATGCATTCGTGGAAGCAAATCTGAGCAAAAACTGAAGGCGGGATCGTGACTGCCACTGGTAGTCGTTGGAACGTTCACAACGTACCACATTTTGACTACGCAGCACATCACACGATGTGCTTGATTTTCAAACGGGAGCTTCAACTGCTCCATCAAACAATGCTACTAGACGTTACCTTTACTTTCACGGAAGCAGGAAAACTCGTAGCAAAAAAAAAACGGCAAACATTGCAGTTACTTTTTTTTGCCTTTTGTTTCCTCTACTTTTGCTTCCTTTTTGGTTTGGAGCTACATTTTTAGCGCGTCTGCTTCTTTGCATAACCTAAGCAATTAAGTTAGTGCAATGAAGAAAGAAAAAACCCTACTTGAGTTCCCATTTTCCAAACCTCCTTTCGGACGCATCGACCGAAGGAATGTAAATACAACTTTGGTCGGTAATGCCGGATAAGGTAACGCCCTGCTCAAAGGGCTTGCGGTGATATACACGCAGCGTGAGGAGTTCAATGCGCACATGGATTAAACGAACGCTCCGCGATGAACTATGCAGTGTAAAATAATCATTAAAAAATATTGATTACGGTGTGCCCCTAGCAGGCGGGAAATGCCCCAAGCGCATCCGATGCAGCATTAAAAGAAGTGCACCTTAAAATATTATCTTGCTCGTTATCAAGGATTTCAGTCTATGAATGAGGCACATACGGAACCATGGCATTGCTCAGGGCCGTTGTTACGATTAGATGTTATGAATGAATGCACGATCATAAGCTGAAGTCACATCTGAACGGAAGGTTGACCATCCGACACGGCAGTCTGCAAACCCAATCTAAGGAAGTAATGTTTAACACCAAAAAAGTAATGTTATAGTTTGCTATAGTTTCAAGGACATTGGATTCTCTCATTGGAGTGTGAAAGGCACACGTTCTAACACACATCATTCAACTAAACTATAACTTACAATAAGTGCTGGTTACATTCAACCAAAATCATCGATCGATAAAACATCAAGGAGAACGGAAATTGCTGCCACTTGTAAATGAAGTGATAAAAAGCGCTGCATTTATTGTAGTTTAATTCATGATGGTGTGTGACTTCACTTTAGGATGCGCTCTGCTAGCCAAAGCAATCGATTATCAAGCGATGGCCACCGGTATTAAACCTCTCACCTCACGATCGTTTGACCATTTTCATTCCGGTTCAGTTAATTTACGAGCCGGAAAGGCCGCATTGCACCATGACAACCAAATCTTTGACGGAACACAAAACCATCGACACTCTAGCAGTTGGTGGCAACGACTCGAGACCAAAATCAGCCTTGTGAAAATCTCTTGGGCATCCATGTATGATTTACACCTTGAAATAACATCATCAGCAAATTACAGTTTGTTTGAAAGCATCCTTATTTACGATCTTTTCGCTCGTATTGGAAACAAACATTTTTCCCGTGTACAAAATAAGCGAGAAAGACAGCACAAGATACACTGCTCTACCTTGAATGCTCCATACTGTCTAAAGCAAATGTTTTTTTTTTAAGCCTAAACTTCATGTTTTACCAAAACTTTCGTTTATCTACCATCTTACGCATACAGCAAATGGGCGCACGAAAATTCAATTCAATTCTAACAATTTTTTTTGTTTTTTTGCAGTCCTCATTCATCGTACCTTTTCCTTAACAAGGTTCTGAATTATTAAAATGCAATGCCACTGATTAGTAGTAGCGTCGCAGTTCCCTAAAAAAACATTATCAAACACATTTTTCATTTCTTTCCGGCCTGCAGGCGGAAGATGCTTAGTTTTCCGAACCAACTTAGAGCAATGCCGGCGCTATAAAGCGATAATTGAAGATAGAAAAAAAGTCATTTACATTACAAATTTTCTAACCACTTCCCTCCACCAACGGCCAATAGAGATAGGAAAATGGCATTCACCTTACTCTTTTGCACGCGCAGACTTTTGCAAAAATCAAATGAGAGAAAATCTTTGGATAATGAGAATTTTTATGTGAAAAATAGAAGCTTGAGACAGAAATGGGAGGCGGCTTCCACGTTGGCTTTGGCAACGTTGGTACGAAAGAAAATGTTAATTAATAATGACATTAAAAGCTCTGCTAAATTAGCTTCTGAATTTATAACGTTCAGGGGTACCACAGATCAGGTAGGCCACTAAAAAAAAAAACTATCGTAAATCTTATTCTCTTCGGAACTTTTTTCTTGCTTGTAAATTAAACTGGTATAAATGGATATTTTACTACAATGATAAAATGTTTGAGCAAAAGTTATAAGTGCATTAAATGTACTTTTTAAATTACCTTTTTTCCCACAATTTGATCGGCTGATTTGTGGGTGTGATGAATCGAAATATGGAACCTATTTTAAGACTTTGAAGCAGTTCAAGTTGTATGCTAATTGGATTCCATCATAAGAGCGTCGGTGATGCAAAACTTATTCAATTCACTACTTCCAATAATACACTTTCGATCGGCACGATCTACGTCACTAATAAACATGAACGATTGAAATGATACGATCGTTTGCGGAATTATTGTGGTCACTTGGCTTGCTGAAGCTTTGCGAAACGTTTTCTCGAAACACTGCCAATAACGGTAATCTGTGGCCGCATGAGCTGGAAACGAACTAACGTGAGGATTTGGAGCGTATATTTTCTGCTGCAGTACCCCAAGCACACAATAAATGAAGAGCAAACCTCAAAAATCAACCACCGCAAACTTCAATCTTATATTCGGCACACAGGTTATTGGTGCTGCTGGGTACACTGTTTGGAATCACTTGCACATCGTGCTATGATCATGCCTGTATTGAGTTTTGCACCTTTATAAAAACGGTCACATCATTACATCACTTTGTTCTGCCACCGGTTTTTTTTTTATTTGTATTTTGAAAGGCTACTGTTATATGAAAATTCAAATGCAAAAACTGAATTATTCCTTTTTTTTTAGCCTTATTCACACATTATTGATACATTGATACAAATAATGACTGTTGCTCGATTTACAAGTCATATAGTGCACTTAATTTCCACTCGATTTATTTATTTACTAATAACTAAACACACACCAAGCACCATTTTTGAGTTAAACCCATGTAGAGCAAGAAACAAATGTCATACACATGTGTGAAACATTCAATCCAAATTGATAACTAAACTCAAACACTACAACAAGCGACGAACCCGCAATAACCGTTTCAGCACCTAAGCGTACACGCTTCGCAATGAACAGTTCCGACAGTACAAACTACTGAGCAACCTCCGTTCCATCAAGCTGCCAAACTAACAAACTAGCACTGAAGCTCTCCCCGGCATTACACATCTGCCATACTGTTGAACCATTTTCCTTCACGAAGAGAGAGAATGGAGTGAAACTAACGCTTGGATGGCAAGCGCTGGGTGAGGAGGGTTTTGAGTTTTCCTTACGATCCAAGCCTGCAACCTTGCCCGAATCTAGCCACGGGAGAGCACCTTGGTTACATACATGAGCAGCTATTTACATGCTCTCGATCGATGAGAGCACTGGGAAGTATGGATGATCGTAAAGCGCTGCTACTAAAATGAGAAACGACGGCTCAACAAGAGAAGCTAGCCACAAACATCGCTTGAAAGCTTTGTCTGCGGGAAGCTTTTTTAGCATGCGTATGCGATGAAAAGCTCTCGGCATAAATAAAGCTTAACGATCACACTATCAAAAGATGCTCTTTTAAGTTTTAATGGTTTTTTGTTGCCATTTTGCCACCCATACTAATTACATTGATTTTTTTTTTTGTCTTTGATGTAGTACATTGTATTTTTTTTTCAATTTTATGATTGTTTTGTAGAGCTTCTTTGGAATTTGCAAATTGTATCTTAAGCATGTGAAGAAGCCTCATTAAAGCTTGCCTGGCTGTTCAACGTGGTGAGAGACGTCTAACAAAAATTTAAAAATATTCTATTAGTGAATCCATTGTTATCGACGTTTTTGTTACATTCGACAACGTAAAGCAGCACTACGTCAGTCAGTCCCTACCATGCATACTGTTTATGAGTCTCTGGTTCAACAAACCTAGCTTCTTGCAGACAACGATCAATGCAACGGGAATGCACTTGAAAGCCAAACAATGCACGGTCATACATTTGTAGGCACGGGTATGACCTATTCATGAATCACATTGACATATTCATATGTCGGAGTTCTTGCTAGAGTGAGTGAGGATGAAGCCAATTAAATCTAACATTGTGTTAATTAGTAAGTTCGAGCAACGTTGTTGTGTGTTTGGTGGGAGAGACTCTCATATACAGTTCGACAGAGAAAATGAAGAAAATGAAACAGTGCATCTGCCACCGTAACCCACTGGAATAAAAAACTGCTCATACCCATAGAGCAATATGGTAGCAACTCTTCTGCCGTATGCTAGGGCAACTAGAAGCTTGATCACACTACAAATATTAGTTCCACTGTTAGTGTTGGTTTGAATAAAACCGATGAAAAATTGACTTTTGATGCAGATGAACAATATGTTTCTTTTATCGCGGCATGCTATAACCTGCTTTTTCGTTAATAACAAAATCTTTTTCAAATTCTGTTGATTAACTCTTCTTATTTTCCTATCTTTATTTGTAAATTTTTCTGTGTACATTCCACTGCATTGTGTTTACACGATTTTTGTAATAATATTTTGACTACTTTTTTATTTTCTCCTTTTTTGGTACGACAACCTTAAGAGATCTTGAGGCTGCCATAATTAACTTCTTCCAGTCCTGTGTATTTGTTTCCTGGGGCAGTAGTATGACCATTTGGCAGCCAGCATACTAGCACATATTTTAATATCTACTAGGTTGTAGGTTTTTGACTTATTATATTTTAGATTATGATTATCTGTTTAGAATTTAGAAAACTTCGTAGGTGTTTTCACATATTTGAAATCACAACGTTTCAAAAGAGTATTAGTTTTAAAGGCCACTAATCTTCTTTTTGCCGTAACGACCTTCTAGGTCACGGCATTTAACAGCTTATTAGACTGCCGATAGATACCACGTAGTTGGATAGCCAGTCTTCACTACGGGGCAACGGTTTGGATGGTATGTGAAACACGGTGTTGTCATGTGAAGATCGGCACCGTTGTCGCCTCCCCCACCGGTCCGTCCCTAGTATTGGTTTATGCCTTATTAATCAAACCGTGCCTCAAACTTTTGGCAAGCTTCTACTATCTAAGAGCGCTCTAAACCAATTATGTTTATGTCTACGCCAGCGTATGCGAACAGCTTGATCGACTTATATCTAGGGTTAAGCTTAAGACCAGAAATGCAAGCCAGAAGCCCAATTCCCTGGTCAATTGGGTCACTAAAAGCCTGGGTGGTAGCAAACCATTCTGAGGGTTTTCCATCAAACTTCTTCTAGCATGTAGTCTTGGTCACTGTCATTCTATCAACTGTAGCAAGCTTGACAGGTAATCCATAACAGCTCATCAATCCTTTTTATGAATGTATTCTTTTCACAATATCCTGAAGCTGCTCGGGACAACTTGGGATAAATAAGCCACTGCCGCAACCTAAAAAACCAACATAGTAAATGATAATATATCGGTGTTGAAAAATATGCATACATTGTTATGTTACCTGGAAAGGCTGCAGGAATTCCAATTCTTACTATCAGCTTCCAACCACAATCTGACGATTTAGTCATTAATGCACAAAATATACACCACGTGTTAAAACAGTATAATATTCACTGTAGCTCATATTATTCGAGTCCAGGATTATTTGAAAAGAAAATTTGAACAACTAAAAATCGACTAGGTGCTAGTCAAGAATTTGTTCTACGCTGGCCATTTTATTTCATCGTACATTGGCAACTATACTTTTGCTGTAAAATTTGTATATGAATCAAAAATTTTAAGTAAAAGTGGTTGAAGGATCAGCAAATATGACATTTTTTATTTTATTTCGAAGGGGACGGCCTGGCCGTATTGCTAAATATGACAAAAATGAACACGGAAAAAATGTATCACAGTTATTTAAAAACTGTAACAAAAAACACCAGCTACGCATGCTACGTTATAAAACAGGAAATAATTGTAGAACAATATTGTTTGAAGATCTACACGAGCAAGCATTCAAGCTCGAATGAAACTGATCAGTAGAAGCTCACCTGGATCAGGGGTGTACAACCTACACCGCTTAGGTATGCAGCTGTTTTTTGAAATGTCTAACAAGAGAAAAAAATACCAATCATCCTTTTTGATGCTAGCAGGATAAAGTGCGGAAGATTAAAGATAAAAGTGGGCGTGCCGGGTGGTGATGTGGAAGCGGCTCCTTTCCGTATAGAACGGCAGGAGCGGGTTTCAAATCCCATTCGGACCGTCCCCCCGTAGTGAGGACTGACTAACCAGCTACGTGGTATCGGCAGTCTAGTAAGCCATTCGATGGCCGGCGTGACCTAGACGGTCATTAAGCCAAGAAGAAGAAGACATATTTGTTTGCAGGCAAAATATCATATTGCATATTTCCACATTTTTCCACGCGAAAGTGATCCCTTAGCTTTCATGCAAAAAGTTTTCACAATAACGGCGCTGGTTTCTTATACGACAGGACCAGGCATTGAATCCCACCCGGTCCCATATCGTGGCTCGTGGTATCAACATGTTTTAAACGAGTCATTATCTACGGTCGGTATTATCAAGCAGATAATTAAGTCTAGCAAGAAGAAGATCGCATCCATGCGATCACCGTGTTTGCACGTAATGCAGTGCATGCGGGTTGCAGAGCTTTAGGCTCAATATTTTGCTCGCAGTTGCAGATATGCTGGGCAGCAAACAAAATAGCACAACAAATCGATATGTTGTTTTTTGGGAATTACTTACATGTCTCAATCTTCAATTTTAAACCTTATTTGAATCGAATAATGTTGTTCGATTCCAATTCGAAATATATTGTCTTTTCTGCCTGTCTTTTCGTTGATTTTTTATATATAATTTTTGCATGCCGTGTATCGATCATAAGCGGAGTCCTGCATCATACACATCACATATACATCTGAGTCTGATAGTAAGGTAACCGTTTTCTATGTTACACACGGATCTATTATCAAGAAGAGTTTAAAATGGAAAGTTAACTAAAAGTACAAAAATATAATTGGTTTAATTGCTTGTAGTTTGTCAATTCTGACAATTTTGCTCACCAGGACCTAAACTCTTCATTGAATCTGAATGATTTCAAAAATTAAACTAAAAGACATGTAAAGCAAGCATGTAACGGCTTTATCCAAACCAGAAACCATTGCAAAGCTTTTTGAAGTTTTCACTCTTTTAGATAAATGATCTTCTTCTTCAACAACAATTAGCAATAAAACATACAATAAATAGAAATAAACAAATCAAACATGTGGAAACCATATTGAGAAAAAAAAACACACTAATACTGCACTTAAAGAATACTTTAAGGCAAAACAACCAGTGTTATGTTGTATCGTTTTGTGCAGCTAAAAAGATGACTTACACTCTAGAGACATACCTTTCACAAAATGAAAATCGATTCCCGGAGATGTTGTTATAGTTATCGCGTTCGGATTCCTCCTCACAGTAGCTGCAAGTGCAAAATGTGTACTGCGATCCGTACATGCTCGACTGATCATCCAAATCCGTGAGATTCAGATCGCTATCAAAATCATCATCATACAGACATTTTGGGCGTTTTGGATCTTTTGAGTTTGGAGGGCCTAACCGTGCTCTGAAAAGAGTAAAAATATGTTAGAAATTATCTTGATTAAATTAGAAAAAAATATATAATTTTCTCGAAATTTCGCATCAATCTACTGTCATTATTATTGTTTGTCATTTTTCGAAAAAAAGGTCCAAGACCTTAATTTCCTCTACAAGCGCTCAATTATAGTATGTACGGGAAAGATTATGCGCCTACCTTATCCCAGTTATCATTAAACTAAATTAACCAATGCTTCCTTCCTTCCTTGGTCTCAAACCCGTTTAAACTTGTCTGTTTGTCGATTTCACCGCAGTAGAGGGAAACTTCCTGCTTTCAACTGGCATGGGGCTCGCTACGAACCGTTTAGTAGTATCATCGACATCGACATATGATTGCTACGAGCTAAACTATCGGCACATAAACCGAACCTTTGATACGCAGTACGTCTTGCAACAACAACAAAAATGTCTTGTGATACAAAAGTACAAAAATGAACAATATTCGTAGATAATGTAGATTTGGATATTGGTAAAACATCTCGTTTTAATTTCCCCGTTCAATAGAGGCAATGCACTTCCTACATGTTTCGTACTTTCTTTCGCGTTTCGCGTTCGCGTCCGCTGTTCGATTGCATCTATACGTAAATTTGCATGCTACAGCATACCATAGTAAAGGGCGAAACCGGTTTCCAACGACCATTGCCTTACCAGCATGCTCCCTCCCAACAAACCGTTTCACTGTTTGTTTATTAATCTACCATCCCAACCGTTCGTTCGGTCGATGCCCAATGCAAACCATTTGGTGAATGAAGAGCCTTCACTTAAAAATGCAATAAAAACGTTCAAACGTCTGTAGTACACGGTCCTTTGTATCTATGTTTGCTTTTGAATGCAAACGCCTTGCTTTCCACCATGAAGCGAAGAAAACGAAGTAGCAAAACATAAATTTAATCTGCTAGAAATTGAAAGTGAGCAATGTATAATATAAACAGGTCAAACGAAATTATAAATATAGGTATTGTGAGCAAAATTAAGAAAAAGTTTATAACAATCAAACATAAAGCGAACTTTAGCTTTCAAGTTCAAACCATTCATGTTGGATTGTTTATCAAATAAGGAAATTCTTCTCATATGATCGTACTGCACTGCTTACCCTACTGATAATTAGTTCATCCTTTTCCCCCTTTGTATTAAACATTTATCTTTTCCAAATCAAATGTGGGAATATTACATCGCGAAATGTATACTTACTTTTTCCCCTTCTGATCAACGCTGTCCACCACAACATTCCACGTCCGATGAATGAGATACAACAGGAACAGCATGCGAGAATTTTCTGCGTTCGGTGACTGTTGCTGTTGTTGTTGCTGTGGTCGATTGGAACCAGGGTCCGGAGTGCTTTGCTGACTTTTGACCTCATCCTCGAAATAGCATCGCTTGGTACTAGTATAATCCCAATGCTCGTACGGTGCCGTTCGGTACCGTCCACTACCGTTGCGTGTCTGTCGTCTCGACAGGGTAGAATCACCGCTGCTCATAATGTTACCCATCGTTCTTTAACTTCCTTCGCACCAGGCATGTAACGCGAAATGCATGAGCAATTAATAGTTGGCGTGTACTGTGTTGTTGCTGGATTCGCCAATTAATCAACCGTAACACTTCATGCTTGGTTCGTAAAAATACTAATTGTTTGCAATTTTCTTAGAACCACTACCAGTTCTGGGTGAAAAATGCAATTATTTCAATTATTCAAAGTTGATTCAAAGCAACTGTATCCGCAAACGTGTTATTCCTCCAATGGGCTCCACATGCACAGGAATAAAAGGCTAAACAAAGCCATTCGACTAAAACCAATGAGTTTCGTTTATGGCGTTTGCATATATTTTTGGGGCGCTTCCTGAAACGAAAACAATCACATGATGTTTCAATGTAAAAAAAACTACATTTTACAGGCTGTGTTAATAACAACAATTTAATTATTTACTTTCACTTCCACATAGAAGTGATCAAGATTGTCCGATAATAATCGATGACAGATTTATTAATCAGGCACTAATGAAACTCCTTCTCCTTCTTCTTCTTCTTCTTCTTCTTCTTCTTGGCTTAACGACCTCCAAGGTAATGCCGGCCATTGGCTTACTAGACTAGCTGCTGTCTTGGTTTGGCTCATATCTTCAAGGCAGATCGTATAAAGTTAAAGTGTTGTCCTGTTTTTCCGACTCCTTTGAAGGTCCTTCTGGGGTTCCGCAAGGGAGTGTCCTTAGCCCACTCCTATTTTTGTTACTTGTCAATGATTGTGTGTATACCCTCCCCCCTGATGGTCATCTGCTTTATGCGGACGACCTAAACATTTTCCTTCCTGTGAGTTCGTTTGCTGATTGTTGTCTCCTTCAAGATGACCTTAATACCTTCTCCGTGTGGTGTCTTAACAATGGCCTTAATCTGTGTCCTGATAAATGTTGTGTTATTTCGTTTGGGAGATCTTCTAAGATCCATCACAACTACACCCTTCATGACACCGCCATAGGTCGAGTAACTTCCGTGAAAGACTTGGGAGTGTGGCTGGACGAGACTCTCTCTTTTAACGTACATGTTGATCATGTTGTGGCGAAGTCCATCAAAGCTCTGGGTATGATTGTTAGACTGTCCTCAGAACTTAGAGACCCTTTATGCCTGAAGGATTTGTTTTGTTGCTGGGTCCGATCTACCTTGGACTACGCCGCCGTTGTCTGGTCTCCCCCAGGCTCGAATGCAATGGCCAGGCGAAAATTCACACGAGTAGCTGTTCGTCGCTTCCTTGCAGGTTATCAACTGACCCCTCCATCCTATCCTTACACATCCCATCCCGCCATACGCGATGCGGTTCAAACGAACCTTTTTTAAGAGCGCTATCGGCCTTCAACAACGCGTACCACCTGTTCGACTACAATGTCTCCGTGTCCCATTTTCGTTCTCGTCTACGTGACTCCTCTTCCTTGCATCCTCGTTAGTGTCGTGTGCCATTTTTTCAATCCCCCTATTGTCCCCCTCACCATCCTTAGTTTTTAAGACAATTTTTGTGTAGCCCATGAGGCAGATACAATATTAATCTAAAATAAATAAATAGACTGCCGATACTACGTACAGTGCTGGGTATTCAAAATCGGACACTTCGAATTCAGCCGTTCTCTCTGCATTTAAATGCATTTACTGGTTTCTTAGAATTGTTAAACATCATCAAAAGTGTGCAGTGGGCATCTTCTACTTCTCTTCTACACGGTGATGTGAAAAAAGAATTGAAATTCTACGAAAATAATGGGGAGCAAACGACAAAAGTCTTCATATCGCGCTGGGCGTTCAAAGCCGGACACCGTATAATGTATTTGAAAAAAGCTATATTAATATTTAGCAGCATTTCGATGAGCATCTATTACAGCCTGCAATCTTTTCGGCATGCTTTGGGACAATTTCAAAGAAAAATTTGAATCGATTTTATGCCATTCTTCGTTTACTATTTCTGCGTCTGCGTTTTGCAACATTTATTTATTTTTTTAATTAGTACCAAACATGCTCGATTGTATTTGGGTCTGGTGACTGTGGAGGAGTTGCTAACACCGATGGGCAGTTGTACAACAACTACATTCGTGCCGTCCATGCCATATGCTTCGGATCATTGTCCTGATAGAACATGTAATCATCTGCAATACCCAATTGTTCAACACTTGGCTGAACATTTGCCTTAAGAATGTCGATGTAATGCGTAGCATCCATGATTCCACGTATAATATGTAATTTGCCAACTCCTTTTGATGTCATACAACCCCATAGCATGACGGAGCCTCCACCGTGTTTAACTGTTTTAATGGTAAATTTGCCATTTAATTCTTCACCAGGTTTGCTCCACACATAGCGGCGAGCATATCATCAGATCCGTAGAGGTTAATTTTTGTCTCGTCCGTGAATAGAACCTACCAAAAACAATAATAACATACATAATACAATGAAAACTTAGGTTTGAAACGGGTTAGATCTGATTACCTTCGACCAAAATTCTATATCTTTGGTAACTATATCTACATAAATATTACGAATATTTCTCATGTTGTATTTTAATTTAACTGAGGTTACGAAGCGATTGTTTCGAATTTGTCGAATAGTGTGTCATTCATCTCTATCATTAATTTTGCGTTTTCATTCGTTGTTTGGTGTTTTATTAGCAATTCTACCCTCATTTTTGTATCTTTTTTTTTATGTCGTGGACTGTAGATTTGCTAATATTGGTGATTTCACTGATTTCTCTAACATTTCTACCCTTTTCCATGTTAGAAATTACCATTTTTCTAACTTCAACAGTTGTTTGCTTCGACATTGTTGAAACGTACTTGTTCTACCAATCACTAAGTCGCTACTGAAAGAAGCGATGCGTTCTTAGTGTCCGACTTTGAATGCCCAGCGCGATATGAAAACTTTTGTCGCTTGCTGCCCTTTATTTTCGTAGAAAAGAGCTTTCTCAATTCTTTTTTCACATCACCGTGAAGGGAAGTAGAAGAAGTCCTCTGCGCACTTTTGATGATGTTTTACAATTCTAAGAAACCAATAAATGAATTCGAAGTGTCCGATGTTGAATACCCAGCACTGTAGTTGGTTAGTCAGTCCTCACTACGGGGGGACGGTCCGGATGGGATTTGAACCCCGGTCCTGCCGTGTGAAGACCGGCGCCACTGTCGCCTACACCACCGGGCCGCTCCCTAACGAAACTAGTTGTTATAAATTGTTTAAGAAGTGTTTACAACAGGAAGAAGCTTTGCGCATAATTAAATCATTATATACTACACATCAAGTGATTGATACTTCATGTGAAATGTCAACGTTGTCAATGACAACGTTACAATAATATGTCTTTTCTTATACTTTTCAAAAATATGCAGTTAGAGGATTTCGATCCATATAATGGAAAAGTAGAATCACTTAGATGCATGTTTGATAGAGATCGTTGTGGAACTGTGTGATCAAGTAATAAAATGTCGAAACAATATTGCAATCAGCTATGGTTTAAAGAAACAATAGTTAGAACAACTTTTACAACTATTTTTTGCGTCAAACGCGTCCAAATGTGAATGATGCAGCATGCTGTTGCAAACAAACGATTGAATGATATTTTCCATTTGGCAGATTAACACAGGAGCTTCAAACGCTCAGCAGATATTCCTTCATATGAGTGCAAAGTTCCACAGTCGTTTTGCAAATTTTTCCTAAGTGAATGCAAGAATGCATTATATTCCAAGTTCCACAAGAGGCATGCATTATTGCGGCTTACTATACATGGTTGGATAGCCAGTCTGTATCACTACAGTTCTGCCATGTGAAGACAGGCGCTGTTGTTGATGGGCCGCCCGGACTATTAAGTTGAAAAAAAAAATCATCTTATGGATCTAAACCCTGTGTTTATTTAAATTTACCCACAAACTATACAATACAAACCATAAAATTAAACAATTCTACACACTTCCTACATCAATTACCCAGCCAAAAATTACCCAGTCAATCGAATACAATCGGTATGTCATCAAACTTACCGAACCAACCACTATCCAGGTCAAAAAGGGGCACTATTAAGAAAGATTGTGCTTGTGATGAGAAAACAACCGAAACTAGTTACGTTTGAATAGTGCACTGAAACATTCTTTAATGACCCTTCTAATGACAGCTTCACACCCAACCCATCAAATCGATGGACAACTTTAAACTTTCTCCAAATTGCAGCCCGGCCCGGCATAACGCGAACAAATTGTCTGTGCTGTGTCAGCTTCCGCCATCCAGCAAAATCCTAAAATTATGTTAATGGCACAACAATATCAACAATAATGAAAAATAAACTCGTTTTCTACTGCGCATCCCTAGGAGAATGTACACGCTCTAGCGTCGGAAGTTTGCACTTGTGCCGAACGATAGGCACTGGAAACCCGCCGCTGGTCATGGCTAGTTGATTACACGTGAATAAGGAGTACGAATTTCTCTTCCGAGATCATATTGGCCATGGTTCACCATTAACATCGAAATAATCGGACTGTAACCGCTGTCTTGATTCGTCTTCACTTGCTGTTTCATCATGGAATCATTCACTGCCGCGGCATCGGCTATGAAATTAGTCTTTATAGCATGCCCAACCGTTTGAGAAAAACTAACAAAACAAAACAATTTAAAACATTTAACTTTGCTCGTATTTTGAGTTGTTGGTATAACAAAAAAAAACATTAACAGCGCTTAACAGCTGTGAATATGAATATTCATGGAAGATTTTCACAAAAATGTATGCAAACACAAAATATATGTACAGCATTGTAAGAAATATTTACAAAATTTTGGTAAACAAATTTAAACTGCTCAGTTATGTGTGGCAAAACAACTAACAAGCCAGATAGCTTAATAAGAAAAATAACTGATTGTCTTCATTCCTGCTCCATACTTAACGTTGCTAGTGCGTCGCATTAACCCACATAATGCACTATTTCGAGACAGGTTTCTCGAGCCAAAGGGAAATGGAAACCATTTATGAACAGACTGATGACCTGTGCGGCCGTTGAACAGGGCGCAGTTGCAAGCGTACGTCGCCATCGTAGCCGGCATACTTCCTTGCAAAATGTGGCTCGGTGTATCGCAATCCTGCTGGATGCAGCTATTATGACCGTTAACAGTTTCTACCCCCAAGATCGTGATACTTTTCAAATGCCCATTTGCTCTGGCATTATCAGTGAAGGCTGATGGGATCGTATCAGTTGAGATGAAAGAAGGTTAGTATTGGGAATTTTTTTATTTCTTTGATGATTTCTAAGCAAGACTTGTTGAAGCCCTATGCATCATAATGTACATTGGGAGTTTCATAACTATTTGAGTTTATTCTGAAACTAAGAAGCTAAGAAAATCCAGTTTCCAAAAACTACATCAAACATAAATAATGAGTAAAAATAAATAGGTTTTGAACAAGTTTTCAAAATCAGAATTTAAGAATTAATTTTTTCCAACGCAAATATGTATTTTCATTTTAATTTTATCCTCCTTCAATATATCAACACTCATTATGATCAATACGACAATTTGCTGTGGTTATCTTCCCGACAGCAAACTCATCATAGCAAACGATTCGTTTTCACTGCCACTAAAATATGCAAATCGACCAAAGGAATCGAATATGTTACCAGATGCCATCTTCCGCATCGATATGATGCTGTACGACAACATTTTCAAAGAATTGTGAATAACGGAACATTATCTACGCAAAGCCCAAGACTAACAAATACAAAGGAAAAACTGGAACGAACATCGCTCTCTAATTTATAATATGCTTTGCAATCTTTATATGCATGTAAAAAAGACAAAATACATTTATTGAATCCGAGGTTTCCGCATTGTGGTAGGGAGCAGCGATCGTCGGACAGGTATTATGTTCGTTTGTGTTTTGTGGTACCATAATCTGAGCCTGCACGCGACACCACACTTTTTGCTTTAAGCAAAATGGAGCATTCACTTGCCCCATCGAGTCAGCAGGACGGTTTTACTATAAACTAGTCATTGGATGGCAAAACTTTTTATACCTGTTGGCGTACTGCATTCACAGTATTATTCCGTTCACTTTGTATTAGTTCACTATTCTTTCAACGTTGTTCTGTTTCGGCAGCTTTGCTCATTTTTTGCAAACATTTGTTATTTACTTCTCCAAACACAATCATCGTACATCACGCTGTAACAATCGCGTTCGCAAAGACCGCATGTATGGTGTATATACACTTTCGATTGACACAATTTTTCACTCCATTATCGTAACGCTTCTTTTCTGCTTCTGCCGACGGCGCACCGAACCTTTTGAGGTCACTTCCACCAGTGATCGGTCAAATCGGCATAGTGCAAATCGTCGTATCGTTGATATCTTGCCGGAAGCATATGAACCACTTTTCATACGAAGATGACCGTGTTAAACCATGGTTACTGCTGTGTGTGTGTGTGTGTGTGTGTGTGTGTGTGTGTGTGTGTGTGTGTGTGTGTGTGTGTGTGTGTGTGTGTGTGTGTGTGTGTGTGTGTGTGCTGGTGATTTTTTTTTGTCACAATTTCTCCTTTTTTATTTGTTGTCACTTTTTTATTTTGCCGAATCGCTAAAAACATGTGATCGCGCTGATATTATAAACTTCACATCACAATTTCAAATGATTAACTTTCTTCACATTTTCCGACGTTGTTTTATTTCTCTTTCACAACACAACCGTTTTTCGGCGAGCACAACTTTACCGGTAGTACTTTTGCTCTATTGTATGCGATTTTTTATTATATAAAAAGAAATACACAAAAACTAATCTTAAATAAAAAGACAAATTGCATTCTATTTCCACAATTTTTCAACGCACGCACTACTTCGAGAAAATACAGACACAGTACAATAATACCACGGAACAGAATCGTTGGACAATTCTATCAACGTACCCGTTGCCAGATGTGTAGTAGACGAGCTTCTAAAGAGATACAAGAAGCTAACAACACGCTGCGCCTACGTGCGGCCGATGCGAACTATCGCTAAATAACAATCCAAGCAACACCGAGATGCATCAACCATAGCAACCAACCGCGTCAATGCTCTCATAGTGGGCAAATTGTTGCTTCTCCGTCAAAAAGCGTCATCAGTATGCACTCTGCCAGTAAGAGCGTCGGAAAATTCTTCTACTTCTAATACTTCTTCTACTACTACTAATAAGCTGAAAGTGGCGCACACTGTACAGTACGGATACAAATCTTTTCACATTCATGCTATTGGTTAAAAAAAAAGTAACTGGTTGTTACAATTTAGTGTTGGTCCAATTTAATGTTACACATTTACGGCAATAACAAGCACGTCTTTGACTAATGCATGAATTTATTTCTCTCTGTACTGTGTAGCATATTTTATTTATTTTATTTATCAACAAACTACAAAATCTATTTCGGTCAATGCGGTGCAGTTCCCATAGTGCAATGTTTTTCCTTGACGCAAGGAAACCGGTACTGGAAGCGCCAGTGAAAGCCTTTCGCGAACGAAACCTTGTAGCGATTCTGTAACATTTCGAAAGGAAGGGGTCATCACCAGCAATATGGGAAGTGTGCAATAAAAAAGTTTTATTACAAAAGGCTACGTAGCAGTTCATTAATGCGACATAATAAAAGCTTTACCTGGTATGCATTTATAAGCTTGCCAATTGTTGTGTTTATGCATGTAAGTTATGGCGATGAAGTAGAATTTAATAAGGAACAAGTGTGGGCCAGTGGGAGCAACGTTAGTCCATACCAGTCCGCACCGTTCGTAGAAGTACAAATAAAATGAAAAAAAAAAAAAATAATCTTATTGATATCTCGTCTATCTCTATATAACTTTTACTATTGAAACAGTTCAACTCGACGAGGAAATCAACCTAGATGAAAATGAAAACGGAACCAGTTTCATGCCACACGCTTCTAATGCACCGAAAACCTAAATCAAAAACAACGCTTGTACTCCAGTGCACCGAAACCTGCTGCATAAATGAAAGTAGATTTATGCTCCTATCGAGCAAGTTAGATGGAGTTGGTGGGACCGGTTTATTTGTCTGCACGAAGCAATTCTAAATATCTCCCCGTGGAGAAGCACAAGAAATGGAACACACACCGCAATCAAAAGTGACATGAAAGCAGCAAACAGGCTGCATAAGGAGCAGTACAGAGAGGAATCAGTAACGCATACCACTGGAATCGGCCGAGGAAGACTTAAAAAATTGCAGACCATCTCAAACGGAAGCGCGGACGGCAGATGGCATTGCTGATCGAGGACAAGTTGGTGTGAACCGTCGCCAGACGTACGCGTCAGCATGATCCCAGTTGCTGGTCGGTGTAGCATGCGGGATCGGGATCGTTTCGTAAAACCCGTCCTGAAATCCAGCCCAAGACCTCATTCAATTCCCACAGGCAAGGCATATTCGCAGCGCCATCCAATTGCAACCAGTCTGGATAGATAGGAACTGGGTAAATAGGTTATTGCCATTCAGGAAGCTAATCGCGGGCGTATGGCACATTGCTATTGGGTTGTTTTGAAGACATTTCTCATGATTTTGTGATAATTATGATACACAGTCACAGATTGGGCATTTAATTTTGATTATGTTTCGTTCGATGCGTTTTATTCTTCATTCTTTTATTAAATATCCTTGAATCGAATTCTGTTTCTTTGTTCTATTTAATATTGTGATAAATTTATTTGAAATTATGAAAAAGATTTGGATATATTTATCTCTAAATAATACAAGAAAAAAAGTTGAAAGAAGAGTTAGTAAATAATTTCCCAAAATCAGATAAATGATCTTTGGAGTACTGTTTTACATTTACCACTTGAAAGAATGATAGCACATAATGAAGAACATTTAACGCACGACATGTTGCATTCGCTCTCGGGATGTATGTTTTTCAGACTACAATAAGGTTTACTGTGCAAAACTAGATCCTGTTAGACACCGCTAGTGCTTTCAAATACAACACTGGAAAGATTGTTCCGATCAACAAACATAAGTATCCGACATCACAACGTTTTGTATTCATTTGGTCTGCCCAATCCAAAAAAAATTGTCCATTTTACAATTTGCTTATAAGTGTACCACAAAGCCAAAAATTTAACACATCCATTTGAAATGTGGTCCCTGGTTGCTCTTTCGTTTTGTCTACTGCATGCTGTCAAAAGCCGTAAGTAAATGCCTCACTAACTAGCCCGTATACTCCTCCCAATGTTACCGAATGCATTTTACACCTAGAATGCACGATCAATGTCAAAACTGATCTCACCTTTCCGGAACCTGTGTTCCTGAAAAATAATAATTTATGGGTACCGAAGAATGGACAACTTACCTGGGCGCTTGGTGAATCGAATATAGTGGCATGCCCCAGAAGCAACGTCATTAACAGTAAGTACAAACACGTACTTTCTAAAGTCTTTTAGAATTTTATGTAAAATCTATTTTCTTTCGCTATATATATATATAGCTTTACTAGACAATGCATTGATCACGTGTGTTGGCGGAACCACCTTTCTTCTCAACGGTCTGCCCGTCAATGTATCGAGTATAGTTTGCACCAAACCCGTGACTGGAGACCATCAACTAACCAGTACAGGTTGTGGAAATGGTGGAACGATACGCAATATCGGTTTCGATGTTCTCGGAGTTGGATTCGTTAAACACTTTTCCGTGTGTTATAATGCACAGACTGCCTCTGTCATCTACACGAAACACACAGTCAACGGAGATTCGATTGCCGGTAAGAATCGGTTCTTTTCCACATGTGATTGGTGATTTTGTAATGATGCCCTCTATATATTTTACACCCTATTGCAGATAGTATAGTAGAGTCCTACCGTCCATCGTTCAAAGTGACCGGCGTTCCCAGCTCTGTACTTGTGGACAGTTCTTACACCATCAAGTCACAGCAAACACGACTAGCAGAGCTATTAGGCTCGTCAACGCAAGCTGCAAAGTTTGTAAATACCGCGTCCTACCTTGCACGAGGCCATATGACACCGGATGCAGATGGTATTTTTCGTACGTGGCAATGGGATACCTACTTCTACGTCAACGTCGCACCCCAGTTCCAGAAAGTGAACGGTGGTAACTGGTTGACGATTGAAAAGATCGTTCGCAACACTGCCGATCGTCTGCAGAGTGACGTGCTAGTATACACAGGAACGTTTGATGTATTAACTCTACCGCATGCAAATGGAACACAGATTCCCATCACTCTCAGCGCTAATGGCATTATCGCTCCCAAGTGGACATGGAAAATTATTAAAGCGCCCAGCACTGATTCCGCGATCGCTTTCGTCACTAACAACGATCCGTACCGAACATCGATTCTGCCTAGTGAAGTGTTATGTTCTGACATTTGTCAGCAGTATGGCTGGTACAATACTTTGTTCGAAACATTTGCTAGGGGATTCACATATTGCTGTAGCGTGCAAAGTTTGGTCGTTAAGGTTGATAGTGTTCCGAACGAAGCGATAGCTGCTAATGTCCTAGCATATTAGATGATGGAAGCAACAGGTAGCAAACGTTAATATTGGAAAATAAAATTTCTACAGAGCAAGCAGGAAGTTTACGCATGTTGTTAGTCAAACGTACAGTGCACACGATTATGCAAAACCAATAATATTTTTGAAATTCTTGGTCATATGCTTGCTACTTATGCTGACTTGGGTGGCTTCTTTGTGTCCGTTTGCTTCTACTAATCCGCTATCATAAGACTGTATTCAAATCTATATAATTGACTAAAGGCTTCTTTTTATTTTTTGGTTAACGCTCAAACTAGACCAAGCCGGTCAAAGAATGACTTAAGAGCCTTATTGTTATCATGCAATCGAATAGTGCATCTTCAATACGGGGAAACGGTCCAGATGGGATTCGATTCTCGACCCTGTCGTGTGAAAACCGGCAATTCCACGGCCACTGCAGTGGACCCGTATTTAGTTCTCAGAACACTTACCTACCCAGATGCTTTGAAATCTTCACAAAAGTTAAATTCTTAAATATGTCATAAACGGTCGTACCAGACACGTGTGAATTTATACTATTAAATGTGAATCAGAACATCACTAAATTACTTTAAAATACAACAAAAATCAGCTAAAGAGTAATATAGGCCCTCAAGTTGCACGCAGCAAACTCACATGCAAGCTCCACAGTCGTTTGAGAACATGGCTGAGTAGGACATATTGAAAATATGAAAACTATTGGTTTATAAAATAAAAAAAATCTTATTTTAACTAGTTTCAATAATGTTTTTGTGATTCAATCAACTTTCTACTCAAATCATGTTTAAATATTTTTTTTCCGTATATTGAGCCATTTAAATTAAAAAATATGACTCACTATAGAATTATTTCAATTACACTATGAACTGTCTCGTTTAAATGATGAAATAAGTCAGTGAAATGTTTTTATAAATTAGTCTTATACATAAACTAGCTTTTGCGATACTTAACAATAATTTCAAATAACTTTCCTCATTTTAATAGTGATATATTTAAATAATATTTTTAAGTCCTACGCATAATGGTCACAATCTACCGTGATATTTCACACAAGCTTGCATGAGATGAATCCCGTGCAACTTGAGGGCCTTTATTACTCTTTAGCCAGCAAAATTAATCAAAACTGACTAAAGAGTGTTCGGTTCGACAAAAACATACGTCACATACTAAGACTATTAATTATAATTCAGAAATAAATAAATTAAACAAAAACTAAAAATTAAGTTTACTCCTCTTCAATCACCCTGATTTTTGAAACATAAAAAATAAATATAATTTCTTTAAAAAAAATCATAGATTAAAACAAAACTAGTTTAGTTCACCAAGACATTATTCCTTCTTATATTATTCATGTTTAGCAGCGAATATTCGCAATTGCAGAGTAACGTTTATTTTTAATGTACGGCACCGAACGGAAACTGAGAAGGAGCCACCTTTTCGAAAAAACTAAATTAGAGTAGCGTCAGCAATGTCGATATTGATGTAGATCTATGTTATTGGCTAGACGTCACCGCTCCTACTTTTCAGTCCTTCTCCAGTTGATCAGTTAGTATGCTCCACCGTTTTAAAGAACGTTTCCCTATAATATTTCATTTCCTTGATACTTTCCTCGATATCGTCCAGGGATCGGTGGGCAAACATTTTAGGTGGACCTGAGCCATGGACATCTCGATTCCATCGCTTGCACAGTTCCTTGACCGTGCTTACGTCAATCACACGGTAGTGAAGGTACTCATTTAACGTTGGCATATGCTTCATCACAAACAGTCGATCCAAATAAATACTGTTTCCCGCCATTGGACAGCTTCGTTGTGGACAATATTGCTTCACGAAGTCCAAAACTTGCTGTTCCGCTTGCTCCAGAGTGTAGGGGGATTTCTTCACCGCCTCGATCAATCCTGACTTTGCATGATGCTCCTTACACCAATCGTTCATTGCATTCAACAGGGTATCGGGCTCGTTAATGACCACATTCGGTCCTTTCGCTATAATGTTAAGCTGGCTGTCTGTTACTATGCATGCGATCTCTAAAATTCTGTCGTTATCCACATCCAATCCAGTCATTTCCAAATCCATCCATACCAGGTTTTGCGACGATAGCTGTGACGACATTCTATGGATATGCACTCTTGATACAGCCTCCAAATTGAAACACAACTTCTTCACACAATTTGTTTTGTTGAACGAAAGTAATTTGTACAATGACCCAAACATTAACACGTTTTGCATAGGTTTTGCTTTTCTATCACGTCTGCAAGATTGTTTTTCGGTTCGTTTTATTAATCTAGCATCGAGCCCGCCCTCACTCAGATATCAATGCGCATTGAGGTGCTGTAATCGAAGGAGACAGGAAACAAAAGCACGTGGTTTTTGGAATTTTGCATTGTTTATGTTTACATCTTTCCTGTTGTCTGTCTATACTATCCAGTCGAGGAATCTAAACGAATTTCTTTCAACGAGAAATGCAATGATTTTTGCAGAACCATGTCCAACTAATTGTTTTGAATTTTTGTGTAATACTTGTTACAAATGGTATAGATGCATCGATACGCTATTTTTTTTACATTACTGATAAATTCCACTTACTCAACGAGCCCTAATTTGAACTTGAAGTGTGACTCGTCCCGGTCAATAAATACGAATGGCGACCACAAGGCCAGATATGCGAGCATACCTGTGCATAAGAAGTTGAATGCGTCTATGCTAGCTTTTCGTGTTAACATAAAAATCAGACAAAAGCTATCAAGTACTCTTGGAAATTCAAATGCTCTCATAGCATCAATTATTTTAAGCACATGCATAAATCTGTGTCGTGCTAAAAATATCAAGAATAATGCCGATAGTGAAAGAGAAAACTATGCAACATGATTTGCAGAATGCATTCGAAATGAACTTACGGAGAAAATCCAGCAGAACAGTTTCAATTCATCGTGATAGTTCTGAAAAGCGTAAGTTATTCTGCCTTGTGCTCATATCTCACGCCATGCAAAATTCTAAATTTGTTGTAATTCTAGATGATGAAGTGAAAGATGAATTTCTTCCACGTCATGAACATGCAAACGACACTGATTTAACACAACAAATTAAGCCGGTCATATCAGCAACCATTCAATCGGTCGCATCGGCAGAGTGCACAGTAGAACTTAATGAACACAAGGAAAGCCGCCAAATCAAGATGAAAGAGTTTCAATTGCAAAACAAATCGCACATAGCTGAAATTGTAGCGCTACGTGAATCAAAGATCGATGCAAATGATGATAAAATTGTTCAAATAGGCTTATCGTACTTTGCTCCCGATAACGGTGCAATGACGGTTGCTGTCCTTATGCAACTTATGAGCAAGGCTCGCGCACATCTATCCCACGAGCGCAGAAAACTGTTGCTAGCGATGAGACGACTTAAACGCTATCAAATACAAAATTTCCAGCTCGATAGTCAAATGCAAAATGCAAGCCTCGAACAGTACTACGAGCTGAAGGCGGAAGTGAATCGCATTGGAGAAAAACTTGAGGAAACTAATAAGCGCATGAACAATTCCAGGCAACTATTTGAAAATGACGTGGCACGTGCTACCCACGTGAGGGAAAAGCTGTTCGATTCGCAAAATCAGACTGTCATCCTAATGCAGGATGTTTCCAAAGTTAAACAAAACTTTTTCTACTTCAAGCGCACTCTTTGCGCAAAACTTCTAAGCAAAAAGCAACTGCGCAAAGAAAATGAGCATCTGAAGCAGGACATTCAATTGCTGAACCTGATGCCTTGGTACGGGCAAACCTATGAACAGGTATGTCGATTATACGCTTCGTTCAAAGCAAGCTGTATGCCTACAAACATTCATTTTCTATTTCAGATTGGCTTCGCTAAATCCTTGATTGAAAAATTCAAATGAAACTCAATTGTGCAGGCAATCCACTCCGCTAAGAAATATGTTCCGAGTGATTAATTAAACCAAATTTTGTAAAGAAAAAAGAGCAAGCTTTTCTCTCTTTTACTTTAAATTGTACTGCGTGACGAACGGATTAAAAAAATTTTCCTCCATTTTTTAATTTTTGAACAATGATGCAAGAAATTTTTTTATCGTGACTCTTTTTCAAGCAACCTTGTAAAGGTTGAAGCGTTTTGTCAGCTGTCATGTCAGCTCTCGAATACGCTCTGTCACGCCACAGGAAAAAGGCAACGAAAGGTTTCTTTGATCGAATTGCGCCAGCATTATATTGAAGATAAAGGTTGTATTAGCAAAATTCTATTCGTCCCAGAGCCGTCTGGTACTGTAAAAGTGTTCTTTACCCTTTGAAAATATATCATCTCTCCCGTGAAAGACGCGTGAAACAAGGTAAGTTGATGGACAGCATATTTGTTTTGCCATTGGTTTCTTTTCTTGCGGACTGAATGACGATGCTCAATCAGTGCACAGAAATCATCTTGTAACTTCGACCTAGTTTTTAAAAAAAAATTTCTCGAAAATATAGCAACAACATGAGTGGACCAATATTCGGAAGCAGTAGTGCGCTGGGTGGTAGTTCCGGTGGGAATCGACATCTAGTCGAATTCCGTGCGGGGCGTATGAATATGGTAAACAAGATGGTTCATGCGGACAACCGAAAGGGATTGGTGTACGTGTATCAGGCGGAAGATGGTTTAATACACTTCTGTTGGAAGGATCGCACCTCCGGAACTGTCGAGGACGATCTAATTTTGTTCCCGGACGATTGCGAGTTCAAGAAGCTCGATTATGTAAAGAATGGTCGGGTTTACGTGTTGAAATTCAAGTCTTCCAGCCGCAGACTGTTCTTCTGGATGCAGGAACCGAAAACAGATCGGGACGATGAATGGTGCCGTCGTATTAACGAAGTGATCAACAATCCTCCGTCGGGCAATAGCATCGGTTCCGGCGGAAGAAGCAGTGGCAATGATAATGGCGATTTGCAGTACATGTTAAACAACATGTCGCAACAACAGATAATGCAGCTGTTCGGTGGTGTTGGACAAATGGGGGGGTTGAGCAGTCTCCTAGGCTCCATGACGTAAGTAGATTTCAGTTCGGTTGTTGTTGTTAGAACTTTTCAATCAAATAAATACTCTTGTTTTTTTTCCCTCTTTTCCTCATGCTCCTTTAAAGCCGCTCAAACTCGGGCAATTCGAGCAGCCGAACTAGTGCAGCGACTCCGTCAAACCGTAGTAGTAGCACCATTTCAGCGAGCAATAATGGAAACGGTGGTAGCACCACAACGCCAACCACAACCGTGAATGCACCATCTACACCTCGAGCGCCGAAGAAAACTGGCGGCAATACGACGAAACCCACCACTGGTTCGGGCGCATCTACTGCTAGCTCACCGATGAGTACCCCGGTCGGACGAAATGCAGCTGGTACCGCTGGCAACGCAAACGCTGACGGAGGATCAAGAATTTTGCTCTCAGACCTGCAAAATTATCTATCCGGTATAAGTGCGACAGGTGTGGATGGAACCGGCTCGAGGCAAAACATCGATCTGGCATCCGCCGTTAACTCGCAAACGTTGGCGTCAATCATTTCGGACCAGGAAAAGGTGGACGCGCTGGTCGCACACCTACCTCAGCTGGAAGGTGACGAGAACAAGAAAGAACAATTGAAGGAAACCATTTCCTCGCCCCAATTTCAGCAAGCCCTTTCCATGTTCTCCAATGCGCTGCAGTCCGGCCAGCTCGGTCCGGTGGTTTCACAGTTTCAGCTAAACGCGGAAGCTGTCGCAGCAGCCAACGCTGGGGACTTGGAACAGTTTGTGAAAGCGCTGGAAAATAGCGAAAAATCGCCCGCCGATGCATCGTCAGGCACGGCCAGCAGCAAGCAATCGGCCGGATCTGGTGCGACCAGTGCCGTCGCTGCCGGCACCGAACCGTCGAAATCGTCCGAGGTGACGAAGGAGGAGAACGGGCACGGTAAAACGCAAAAGAAAGACCAGGACGATGAAATGGCTGGATAGGATACAGAACACGGCAAGCTGTCCAATACAATCAGGGCTTCAGTAGCACACCCTCTACCACCACCACACACATAACTGCATTGCAAGAGGCTTTAGTATGAGTATGTGCCTCTTTTTGTCTTTTTCATGTTTTAACCTTTCTGCCTCGGCTATTCCTTACTGTAATCACGAATAAAGGGTTATCCAAAAAAGCTTACACGTTGCAGATAACATTTTGACCTGGTACGAAACATGCGGTGGCGCTTTGACTTATCCGACTGCCCTGGACAGTCTTTTCGGTGTGCCTTGAGACAGTATCCTAAGCTAAGACACCTGTTGTTCCATTTGCTTGTTAACGATTGTGCGTCTTTACTCCCTTCCGATGAGCCTTCAAGTTTATCTTCCAGTTTCGTCCGCTTGCCCATTGACCATATGTAAGTTTGTCATTGGCACTGTTAAAATTTGAATTCCATAGGTTGCGGAAATCTGTTGCAAGAGTTGCACAAAAACAAGTTTGGTGGACGTGATAAGACGCAAGCAAAATAAGACAGTTCACAAATCAGATTGTGATACTTTGCCTTCGATATTTCAAATTGTTTATAAAGAACAACTTCTCTAGTGTTGTATAGTGCTGCCAAAGATTAAGTCTACCGTTGTCAGCCAGCTTATTGGGTGCTAAGTTGTCAGTAGCGCCAGAGCTTTATTATTTATCGCTTTCCATTGTTTCACCTCCCGTGGGTCATTCAATCGATTGCTCACACTCCGTTACATTGATCAACTCCACATCAATTCCTAGCTTTGACGGTTGGATTGCTTCAATTGCTTCCGGACCCTTGTTCCGCAAGTCCGCCAAACTGTTGATGAAATCCGGATTGTTGGACAGGCTCTGCGTGTAGCTGATGCAGCTTTTGTAGAACGGTTCCAACATAATCTCGTGTATGAAAAGATCCTGCAGGGGTAGCAAAAATACTGCATTTTTCCCCGACTCCCTCTTTGCTGCATCGTTTAACGGGCGTACATTGAAATCGATCTGTAAAATATCGATCACATTAGTATGTCATATCTTCCTGTGTGTGTCCTTTGTGTCCTTCCAGCACTAAAATTCAACCTACAGTAGTATTGAAGAATTTGTCCGGCAAATTTAGGTAGCTCTGTACACATTGTTGCAGAGACACCGTGTCGTCTACCACACGCCCCGCATTTTTACTGATGGCAATGTGAGCGACCATAACGTCGAAACATTTCCCCAACGGTACACCAAACTTGTGGCGCAGAGTGTCCCCAATCAACCGGCCGTTGTACAACACGCGTCTGTAACGATCGCTGACCAGTAGTTCGCGCAATTCATTCGTGATGTTCATCCATTTGATGTCGAAAATGTAGATAGAGTCCAGCGTGGCGATCGTTAGCAGGGATGATGATTTCGAATGCCGTCCATGTTCGATGCATTCCATCGCTATGCCGAAATGGTGTTGCTTCTTGAGGAATCGAATCGTATCGTGGTATTTTGCGTCGGTTTGATGAATAAACACATAGTTGTTGATCTGTTCCAGTGTACTGTTGAGGTTGTCAAGCGTAAGCTGCTTGGACTTGACAACGCCACTATCCGATGGGGAGCTCGATTGCAGCGTCGTTCGACTATCAGTAGAGGCAACCTGAATGTTCCGTATTTCGGAGTTGTAGTATGTTTGCACGCCATAGTTTTTCTTCGTACTAGTGTCACGCACATCAGACAATCTTATGAACGACTGATCGGACGCCACGTGCGACACCTTCCCCAGTAAACATTCATCCTCCAGCTCGAGCAAAATGGTTTGTCCGATTTCTAAATCTATCTTGTTCATGATTCTTGTCGTCTAGTTCTAACGCGCCACGCTACAAAATCGGCTTACGCTCACTGGAAACTTTGGAATGATTTCAGTCTTTGGCGCACTCCCGGGAAACAACAGCTTAGTCTTCTTTTTGGGACACCTTTTCACCCCGGCTGCCGGGAGATTCGGGCGTATCGTTGCTAACCGCGAAGTAGGCTTTGTAGATAAAGAGAAACAGGGCCACGTGCAGCGCAACCACTGCACTCACCGCCGAATAGATGTTGCTCGTAACACTGGACAGCTGCAGTAGCCCATCGAACAGAAAATGCTTGGAGGTGAAAAATGTCAGCACTGGTAGCACAATGATTAGAATGCAGTACAGGAACACGGTCTTGAAGGTACGGTACTCGGCACGTTGCTCCTGTTTGTTGAAACGGGAGAAGAAGAGAATACAATAGGAATAAGCTGAAAATCGTGTAGCCATCTTTGAAAGGTATCTGCTATTTTTCTTCCCCAGCAGTACCGTACCGCTTTCGAGATGGTGGTTCTATTCAGCTTGGACTTAGACATCACTGTGTGTAGTACTGGGAAGGCTTTCTTTTCTGTTCACGCCGTGTATGTACGCCAGAGTTGATGCAAGTTTCCGGGGAAAACGGGCTGAACAAAAATAATGCTGAACCACAGTTGACAAATAGATACTCGTGACCAAAACCCGACGAGGCTCCTACACACCTGTGGCGGAGACTTTCAATCTAGCTTTACGTTTCACTTTTTGTTAGGTTAAATGGCAAAAACCGCAGTCGTTTACTTACAACGCACGATAAATGCTGGAAACTTACATTAAACCGAAATAATATTTTTATTTGATTTTCATGAACCAGGAATATTGCACCACATGAAAGTATGGCCACCGGTGTGCAATGGGCCCAGAGTGAGCTCAATGACAGCTGCCGGACGGTAGAAGGAAAACAAAAACAACAAACGGAAATGTAAACATTGCAATCCAAATTTTCTTCTTTCGCACCCTTCTGGCTCAGTATGCCAATTGAAAGCGATCCAAATATTAGCACCTCCTGCAGGCAGCTCTGTGATCTGGACGAATATTCCCTGGAGCACGTGTTTCTGTTTCTGGGTGTAGCGGATCTAGATCGATGCGTGTTAGTTTGCAAAAAGTTCCAGCACATTATCCAAAGATTCGTTTTTCCCAAAAAATGTATGCGTGCCCTAGTTGGCGGCTCGCCTTGCGGGGCCGCCCTAAGTCTCTATGCGTTTACGCATCGAAAGCGGGTCAAGCTGGACGAAAATTGGCGCTACGGACGGTACGAGGAGCGGTCGTACTTTAAACACAACGTGATGTACATCTCGCAACTAGCTATCGACCGGGATTGGCTTTACATCACGCATCGTGGCCGTTTGCAGGCACACAGAAGGACCAAAAATCGACAAATGCTCGATACCAGCAGCCACTGGGTGATGGGCAATGATCGCGATTCGGACATTACGAGTTTGGTAAAAATGGGGGACCATTTTTTAATGGGTCGGATGAACGGAGAAATTGTGCTGTATGATCCGACCACAACAAGATCGTACTCACAAACCGTTACAAACGACATTATCAAGGCGGTTGATTTCAACACGAATATTTATGCGGTAACCACGAAAAATGATTCAACGTACATCCTAAACCGATCTCCATTGGAACTGGAACAGCTATGGATGCGTAGCGAGGAAATGTTGACGCAATCCTTTGTTTATCCCCAAGCATATGAGACAATAAAGCTAAATAGAAATCACCTGGCGGCAGGAAAATTTCATTGTAGCAAAAAGCAGGCACTACAGTTAATCGATTTGTACAGGTTAGTTAGAAGTAATAGCGCATGTGCAAGCTAATAACTAACCGGGATTGCATTGTTATTTCTTTTTTTACACTGACACTTTTTGTACAATAAGTTAACGGTTTTCATTACTTGTCGTTGCAGCTGTACAATGATACAATTGAATTCACCCTCAATGGCTGTTTACGATGTGCTGTGGATGGATGAACACTGTATCCTGTCGGGCAATTTTGACACTACTATGCGGTTGATCGATACACGCACCGGTGGCGATGAGGCCTGCTGGACAGATCCGTACAATGCATCAGTTTACTGTCTTTGTTACAATGGCACGTACGCCGTGCACTGTGGGATGAAATACCACCACCGCTCCAACCTGTACGACTTGCGTGTGCCAAACCGTTGTGTACAGATGTATTTTCCCTCGAAAAAACATAATCACTACTCGCCGGTGTACAGAATTGCGGCAGATTGTAGCCAACTGTTCCTTATTACCGATCATAATCTGCGAATACTTAACTTCGATGCTGACTGGGCTGCCACAAAGGACTATGCCGCGATTTAGGGAATTTGTTTAGCAGTGAATAAATTTGTTCGGATAAAACCGTAAACCCTCGATTGACTCATCACGGCATAGCTGACCGAAACCTTCCGCCGTTAATAGGCGCTCTCGAGCCAATAGCAACGATATACACTCCAGGCGGGCTAGTTCATCCGGGCTCGTGGACACATTCTGCTCGACCAGCTCTATTGTTCTCTCCAATACTAGGACATCGCCGTTTGGAAACTCGCGAAGTTTAATCGGTCCCATTAGCAGTCTGCGCGCTTCGAGCAAATTTTCCGGCGAGAGTAACTCCAAACCACGGGCCCGATGTTTACGGCCTGATGTTTACGCGACAGTAAACATCGGCCAGGGACATCATTCATCCCGCCTCTGGGATGGGATCTAGCAGCATCTCGCATAGTTTTTGTTGCTGAGCGTACTATCGAACAGGCCTCGCGAAGGAATGGCCTCCTAGCACGAGAGTATCGCCGGCAGCAGCAAAATATAAAATTGTGCAGGAATCTGCCCGAGCAAGGTCTTGCACCAAGTTTATCTCCAAGTAGTGTTCCAACCTTCCCGCTAGTACCAAATACCAAATAATTTGGGGAACCTATGCCACAGAATGGGAAGATCTGATGACGAGACAGTTCGGATGTGGGCAGAAAGCCTGGCGTTAGAAACAACCGTGCTGTGTGCGCGAGGAAAGCGTATCGAAATGAAAGATAACCTCCTCGTGTGAGCTATTGATTGAATCTACTCTATTATCTACAACCTTATATAGCCTAACATACCTTATATAGCAAAGTTTCTAATACCTAGTTGTCTCCTTTTTTTTCTTACTATTGCTTCCCATACGAACACAGGATTCTAGAGGTTATGAATGTACCTAGATTTGTTAATGGCAATTGCATCCTGCATCCTACCAAAACATTCATTAATATCGAAGCATTAATGTTGGATATTTCCAACCGTTATGACGATACTTTCGGTTATTACATTTTTCATTCATACCCGCTTCCCGGAGAATCCTACTTGTTCTTGCGCTTACATGAATGAATCCTTTTGTTACCTGTTTAATTGCCGTCTTAGTTTTGGAATAAACCCGAACCCGCTTGGTTCGGTGTTATTTTGCTATGTTTTATGGTTCCACCCTTATTTTATGACCGACGCGCTTGTATCCAGTCTCGTGTATCGCGCCTTGTTATCCTCATATGTTTATTTGGGCACCGATAACGATCCTTCCACAAGTTACAGGTAATGATGCGAATATTTTCAAACAGATCCGTTGCACGCGCAACAGATAAACTACCAACAGAGGATCAATTTATTAAATGCTGGAACAGAAAAAAAATGGCATAAAAAATAATCAAGTTCATAAAAGAAAATAGAATAACATTCTAAAAAAAATGATAATTTAAAATCAATTAATTTTATCTGAAGAAAATTAATTTCGGAAGGCTGAAGGTGCTGTCGGTTTCAAATCTCACGTGTTAATGATTCTTTATTTACAGTGCCGTTATTTTGGCGAATGTTGAACTGTCACCGTGACAGCTGTCAAGATCTATATAGATCATGAGAGTAAGTGGCTAAGGTTTATAATTTTCAACTATTTACAATAACAATAATTATTAAAAAAAAAACAACATCAAAGCCACAATAAAAGAAAAAAACACTACAGAAAAAATCCAAAGAAAAAAAACATACAACGGTCAAATCAAAACAATAACATAAACATAGCTTACAACTACAAGGTATACACAGACAGCATAACGCTCGGGAAAAATCAATGCAAGAAAGGTTCTGTAAGCTTTCCTAGAAGCTGACTACAGATGAGCAGTAAAGTTAAGCTAACTAGAAAAGATAAGAACATATGGCCATAAGTAGCCGGTCCTGATAGCTTTAAGGGGATCGTGTTTAACAATCACGGAATAGTACCGGACGGCCCAGGAAGATGGACTCTTGTACCGAACCGGGATATATCCTCGCATAGAAGTAGAAGAAGCTTTTCAAAGAAACTCTTATAGTTATTTGAATTACAAACCACATATGTAGAGAATCTAAGGAGTGAAACACGCATCAAAATATCATAGAATCAAAACACATATATAAATAGTCCATCAGATACATATAAAAAAAGAGAAAACAAAAACCCAAAAAAACATACATTCAAAAAATAATAATAAGGTACACCCCCTCCTAAACAGAACCTCTCCAAGACAGTAGACAAAACGACATAGAAACCAAGACGTTTGCATAAACACAAAGACATAACGAACACAGAAAAACAAGAGATATGGACATGCGGTCCTCCCTTTTAACGCTGTACAGTATGCCTCTGAGTATGGTCCAACACAGATCCATAGGAAGCTACAATCTGTACACCAAGGAAGAAGAAGAAGAAGAAGGCCCAGTATGCCGAGTGAAAGCGATCCAAATATTAGCACCTCTTGCAGGCAGCTCTGTGATCTGGACGAATATTCCCTGGAGCACGTGTTTCTGTTTCTGGGTGTAGCGGATCTAGATCGATGCGTGTTAGTTTGCAAAAAGTTCCAGCACATTATCCAAAGATTCGTTTTTCCCAAAAAATGTATGCGTGCCTTAGTTGGCGGCTCGCCTTGCGGGACCGCCCTAAGTCTCTATGCGTTTACGCATCGAAAGCGGGTCAAGCTGGATGAAAATTGGCGCTACGGACGGTACGAAACGTGGTCGTACTTTAAACACTACGAGGTGTACATCTCGCAACTAGTAATCGACCGGGACTGGCTTTACATCACGCATCGTGGCCGTTTGCAGGCACACAGAAGGACCAAAAATCGAGAAATGCTCGATACCAGCAGCCACTGGGTGATGGGCAATGATCGCGATTCGGACATTACGAGTTTGGTAAAAATGGGGGACCATTTTTTAATGGGTCGGAAGAACGGACAAATTGTGCTGTATGATCCGACCACAACAAGATCGTACTCACAAACCGTTACAAACGACATTATCAAGGCGGTTGATTTCAACACGAATATTTATGCGGTAACCACGATAAATGACTCAACGTATATCCTAAACCGATCTCCACTGGAACTGGAACAGTTATCGTTGCGTAGCGAGGAAATGTTGACGCAATCCTTTGTTTATCCCCAAGCATATGAGACAATAAAGCTAAATAGAAATCACCTGGCGGCAGGAAAATTTCATTGTAGCAAAAAGCAGGCACTACAGTTAATCGATTTGTACAGGTTAGTTAGAAGTAATAGCGCATGTGCAAGCTAATAACTAACCGGGATTGCATTGTTGTTTCTCTTTTTACACTGACACTTTTTGTACAATAAGTTAACGGTTTTCATTACTTGTCGTTGCAGCTGTACAACGATACAATTGAATTCACCCTCAACGGCTGTTTACGATGTGCTGTGGATGGACGAACACTGTATCCTGTCGGGCAATTATAACTCTATGCGGCTGGTCGATACACGCACCGGTGGCGATGAGGCCTGCTGGACAGATCCGGACGATGCATCAGTCTACTGTCTTTGTTACAATGGCAAGTACGCCGTGCACTGTGGGATGAATTACCACCTCCGCTCCAACCTGTACGACTTGCGTGTGCCAAATCGTTGTGTACAGATGTACTTTCCCTCGAAAAATCATTATCACTACTCGCCGGTGCACAGAATCGCGGCAGATTGTAGCCAACTGTTCCTTATAACCGATCATCATCTGCGAATACTTAACTTCGATGCTGACAGGGCTGCCACAAAGGACTATTCCGCGATTAAGGGAATTTGGAGGGAATTGATTCAGCAGAGAATAAATTTGTTCGGATAAAACCGTAAACCCTCGATTGACTCATCACGGCATAGCTGACCGAAACCTTCCGCCGTTAGTAGGCGCTCCCGAGCCAATAGCAACGATATACACTCCAGGCGGGCTAGTTCATCCGGGCTCATGGACACATTCTGCTCGACCAGCTCTACAGTTCTCTCCGATACTAGGACATCGTCGTGCGTGTCCAGCTGCAACACCATAGCTCCACTAGGAAACTCGCGAAGTTTAATCGGTCCCATTAGCAGTCTGCACGCCTCGAGCAAATCTTCCGGCGAGAGTAACTCCAAACCACGGGCCCGATTTACGCGACAGTAAACATCGGCCAGGGACATCATTCCTCCCGCCTCTGTGATGGGATCTAGCAGCATCTCGCATAGTTGTCGCGAAAGTTTCAGGAAGTATTCCGAATTGCTGCGCGTTCCGTCACGCGTCACCGGGTCGTCAATACCGAGGCTCAATAGATACGACTTAAAGCGCACTGTCTCATCTTCCGATATCTCACCCTGGCGTTCGCGTATCTTTGCGCTAACGGCATTTGTTATGGCCACCATATCTTTCGCCATGCCCATCAACTTGCCCAGGTCCTTGAACGCGAGATTGATGTTGGCATCTGTTTGCTTTTGCTTTTCTGCCAAATTACGTTCGATGCCTATTATTCCGATGCGCAGCTGCCGATGGCTTCTGTCTATACTGGTTCCTGCTGTCAGTACATCTGCTTCACTGGATGGTGTTCCGGCTGCCTCATTCGTCACAGCCCAAACACGGGCGGCAAGGGTAGAATGAAGTGCCTGAACGAACGCGGCATCAACTCCATTACGGCCAGACAGCTTTACAAAGGTGGAGCAACTGTGATCCATAGGTCCCGGTTTCTTGTCCGTTGCTATATCTCGTAGGCGTAAAATGATGCGTTTCTTTCGACCGAACAGCATGGAACTGGCCTCCTCTTCGTCTACCGATGTTACGTATCGCAGTTTCAGATCCAAACAATTGCCTCCACGGGCTATTTCTCCATTACGTCCCCACAACAACCGGTGGCTAGTCAGCACTATCTCGCCATCTTCGTAATTTGTCTACAGTTTGCACAAAAGGAAAAGATTTTGCATCACTCTCGGAATCGTTTAACTCGCCATATATAGTTACTTTTTCATCTCCGTCATACAGCTTAATACTACGATCTTTCGCCACAAAGGATTCGTTTTCCGAAAGACGTGCCTGGCAATACTCAAAACGGTTCATTTTCCGGTTCTGGCGCAGAAAACCTTCCACTACCATGAGAATGATTTTTGTTTTTGCAAATGTTTACATATGTGAATCCCTTCAGAAACGTTCAGTAAATTGGGTCAATGTGACAGATATGTCAAATTTGGCAAGCAAATACGTGTACACGGTACTCTATATCTAAAATGCATTATGTACTTTTCTCATTTGTTTTCGCATACTACTACATAATGTTGCTACTAATATTTGCGGAATATTTAGACCACACCGACATTTTTTTAATGTAATGTTTTGTTTAAATGTATGCAATGTATGCATTTTAATCCTCAAATGTTATGGATACGGTTATATAGATAAAATAATAATATGAAGAGCCAGAAAAACTTACATTCAAACATCACCAACGCAGCAAACCCTTTGCGATTTTGGTCTACTACAGAAGTCGTCTGTGTCTCTGACGATCGGCCAATCTAGTAGATTTAAGCAATGGATCTTGAAGCTTCATAAGCATTCTTTTGGATATGAATCCATCATTGTGCATCGTTGCCAGCTCAACATACAGCACATATTTGTGAGTGACTGGTAGTTTGAAATATCTCCATTTACGAAATCATCGATCATAACCATCGATAATTGATTGACAACGATGAGCCTGTCATTATCTCTCTATTCCACGCATACGCCTTCCAACATCATTTTTAGTACCTTCCTTATGAAATTTATTAATCACTTAAGCCATTCAAACTTCCTTTAGCCAATTGGCAGACACAATATCAATTTTGTTCTCAGTATTCGCTTGCTTGCTTGTAGCTGATTAAACGTCATATTTATTTAGTACGTGAAATACTGCAACATCTTTATTGCTGCTTCAACTGTACATGTTACGGAGCTTTATGGAAAAGGATAAATGGTGTTTATCACACCATATTTTCTTTTTGCCAAATAACTTTTATTGAAATGGAAATTACTCGAAAAGATGCCATCACTGTACTGATCTTGGTTATGTATAGTAAAAGTAGTTCATAGTATAGTAGGATAATATTATCCTTGTCTTACTTCCTAATACCACTACGTTTCTTGGCAGCAGATACCAAAATTATTATTCGAAAATTCATTCACTGAACATTTAAGGCACTAGTATATATTTAAAGAAAACATACAAAAAAAGAAGATGGTATGAGTAGATTCACATAATCCATCTTCATATAAATTAACTTACAATTACAATTCTGAAGGATGCTCATAATAGCCTGGGTTTAAGTACAGTTGCTTGAAAAATCCTCGCTGTTCCGTACAGATGGTTTGCAACGCGGCCGTCTCTGTACGGTAAGTGGCCGCATATTCACCTACCAGCTTCATTAGGATCTCTACGTCCGTGTCGTGTGCATGTTCTGACCAGATTTTGCACATACTTTCGACAAACCACGACCCGGTGTTGGTATCACGATGGGCGGCAAACCCAGGCACAGTTGCGTAGCACACGAGCATGTCGCAATAAGTAGCAATATTGGATGGTAATGGTTTTCTCGAATCAATCATACCATCGCGCTCCGTGTTTGTTGATAAACGATATAATCCTAAATCGGATTGAACCCCGCTGCAACAGGAGAGTACAGATACGTTAGACCCGTTCTCTTTATTTTTTTAATTAGTGACCACCACTTACCGGCAAATAGAAATGAAGAACAGTTTCGGTTTGCGTACCAATTTGGTGCAGTTCACCGTATTGAACTCAGTCAACAAATCTTCGACACGTAGGATCGAATTATCATGCAGGAAAATGTAGTCGCTTCCTTTCCGGTGGTCACCATGCGAGAGAATGTAAAAGGCAAAGCAATCGCAGGACAAGTGTTCTGAATCTTTCAACTGTACCAACAATTCTTTTAAATCCTAAAAGTACGAACAAAGAATAAGTATAATTTAAATCCCCTTAAACGCTGCAAAGCAATACTCACAGCCATGGTAATGTCCTCGTAGTAAAACACAATGAATCCCAGTTGCTGGAATATGGAAATCAAGTTCCTTCCATCGATATCTGCCCCGTTGCGTTTGGGATGCACATCTTTCAAAAACGTAATCACATTCACAATAAATGCAACGCCTCGATTACGACTTTTCATCGGATATGCTAGCACTTTCGGGTGGGTTTCTGATGGCCCGGCGGAAAGTTTAACAGAGAAAGTCGTTGGCAGTATGTCTGGATAAACTTCCAGCATGCATTTGCTCTCCTCGACCAGTGCGCTAGACGCGATATTGCTCATTTTGCCATCCTCAACATCACCCGGACCGCGGAATGAGTACGCTTTGGGGGCAACGTTGCAGCTCACGGATCGTACACGCTGCGGATTGTGTGTGGAATGCATTTGATGGTCGTTTGACGAAGGCTTCAGTATAGAATACGCTTTGGGAAACATCTGCTGACAAATGTTCAACAACGTATCGAATGCCTTAGGACCGCGTTTGGTGATTTTCTCAAACAACTTTTTGTGTCTGGTTATTTCATCTTGAGCCATACTCTGTTGGGAAAACGAACGCATACGGTAAGGTAAGGTAAAACAACAAAGCAGGTGCGCTACCAACATTCAGGTGTGACTCACCTCAATCCGAGACGCCATTGTCTGCGATAGCATATTTCGTTGTATACATTCCGAACGCAATGCATTGTAGTTGGTGTTGTTCACAAGCTTTTCCAAATTGGTGTTTATTATGTATCGATCCTTGTTGTTCATCGTGCAGCAGTTTAACAAGCTTTATTTTCACGCAAAATATGACGATTCCAGAACGCGTCCTTTTCTAGTCCCACTGAAAATTCTGTAAACAACAAAGGCACTGTGGGAAGCTATTGGTCCAGCACACGTGACTTAGGTTTACATTAGCTCGTATTTATTGTTTTTCAACCAGCTAATGATCAATACAAGTAAATGAATTAAAAATAATGTTGTTCGTTAGTAAATTTGCATTTTGTTCGAATTTACTTTATTTTCCACGTAAAATAATCAAATTTATTTCATTTTTATTTATTCCGATGATAGTGCGCTACCTCTCTTCTAATAGCTTTGCCAGCTGTCATTGGAACTATCATTGTGTAACGGACATTTGTTTAAATACATTGTTTTGCTTGCTAGTTTAGTTGTGTTTGCTTGCTGCTGTGTAGAGAACGCAAATTGTAGTAAAATGAGTAACGCTGTATTTATTGACGATTGGAATAGTATAATACCGTTCAAAATCAAAGCAATAGATTTGGAAAAACCTACCGAACAGTTTGTATACAAAGCGATTCTTAATTTTTTCAAGCTCTTGCACTACGATGTTTCCAGCTACGAAAATGTAAGTCAGTAAACTGTGTGTACTGTTCGTTCGATATCGCTGTTTTATCACCGCTGATATTACTTTTTGCTTATTTCAGATGTACAACGAATCGATCGAAACACTTACGGCAAAACGGGTGGAACTGGTAGCCAGAATAAACTACATCTACCAGCTATGCTCAGATTCTAAGCAAACTTCATTCTTTTACATTGACCTCGTAAAACCAAGTAAGATCAATGGTGTATCTCGAAAATCTCAAACTTTATTACAGTAAGATTTGCCTTTTGCAGCGGGTAAGAAAATTGTACATCTTTTAAAAATACTCCTAAACTACCTGTTCTACATAAACATGGTCAAAGAGACTGTGCTGGAAAAGGCTAAAAGCTGTGTCGAAAATTATTACGAGCTAAATACCCAACTAAACCAGGAACAAATAACGAAGGAAGAAAACAAAATTCGAGCAAACAATGTAAGTAGATACAGGTGGTCACACTTTACATTTCGAAGCGTAACATTCAGCGTAACAATTTCAATGCGCTTTGTTGTTATTAATAGATCAATCGTCATATCGATGACTTCAAAAATCAGCTTCCCCAATTGAAGCAACATATTGAAGCACTTGAGCAACGCAAACATGCACTGCAGGAAAATATCGCCACATTGAAAACGAACGACCAGGACCTGGCAGATAGAATTATAAAGCTTAAAATTGAACATTCGGAACTAACCGACCATATAGTAGCAGACGAGGAGGCCATCGCTATGCGAGATATACAAAGCTCGCTGGAAAAGGAAATTGAAGCCCTTGTCGATACGGAAAAGCAACTACAGAAAACGTACGAAATCCATGTTGCGTCTATCAATGAAATCCGACCGTGTAATGCGTTGCTGGAGAAGATGCTACAATTAGAATTCGATGATTCATGCAAGTGAGTTATCTATATATTTTATACATTGCCTTTATACTCTCATACGCTGATTCCATTATGTGCTTACATTCTTGTGTAGAAATTTACGAAACGAACTAGCTGAGCTGAATGCTTTGTACGAAAAGTTACGAAAACAACAGAACAATTTGATGAACATTTCGGACAACTTAGAGAAAAGCTGCAAGGACATCGATGCTATTATTGAAGAGAAAACTCAAGAACTGGATGTACGCAGAAAAGTGTTAGCAAAAAGTGACAGAAAAACCGATAAGTAAGTATTGTGCTGCAACAGTAGCTAGTAGCAGGCGAATCCGTACATACACGATTTTATACATGCCCCACTCCACACTCATTGCAGTAAACATCTGGAGAAGGACAAACATCTAAAAGCATTGCAGGAAACTAATACAATATTGGAACAAATACTGGCAATTCAAAGACTCGAAGTGCAGAGGATCATTGATGCAACTAGTAAATCTCTAGAGATTATGAAGCACAATCTGCTGCAATAATGCATTAAGCCACAACTTTGCTGGACAGGTACGAACACACACAATAGGAATCACAGTCTACCGTAATTAGTCGGCAACAGAGGATCATTCATCTGTACAACGTAAAACTACTTGTGAACGGATATTTTGTCTCCCTTCTGCATCATAAACTTTTGAGGTCTTGGACCGCCGTTTCTGTCAATGCAAGGAATAAACTTATGAAAATGAATGGACAATTTACCAAATCGTAAGATAAGACACAGGAGTGTCTTTAGTCCTCTTTTATTTCTGTTGTTTTTCGATGACTGTTTGTAGCTCGTATCACCTGTGTCCTGCAATCGTTCTCGTCCCTCGTATCTATTTGTTAATAAGAATAATTAAAAAAAACAAAATAATTTAAATATATCAATAAAACATCCATTTCTTTTGAAGGTACTTTCATTACCAGTCAAGTGTCTTAGCGAGGCAAAAAGTCAACAATCTGATAACAAGATAAAGATTTTTCGTTGCTGAGGTTCGGTTTTGATGTGAATGCTAATCATAAGCCGTGATTGTCAGTTGAAAATAAATTTCAATTGAAGTAAAGTTTGCCCACGGTGAAGTAAATGGGGCTGGTCTTCATATGGTAGGACCGGGGTTCTCCCAATAGGTCCCAATAGTCCCAATCCCCTTCGGAACTGATGATAGTACTGGATGTAACGAAAAGCTTCTGGTGTTATTTGTCCCACTTTTGTGAATTAAACTTTTCATTATCACTCTCACCGCTACTGTCCATCGAATTCGTAAATCGCTTTACGTAAATTTGAAAACCCAACTTAGGATTGTCTAGGATGCCTGTCATTGTCCTGGTCTTGATTCGAATTCTCTTAAAGACGTTAGCATGGATTACTTTAAAACCTTACACAAGACGTAAGAAATTCTCTTTATTAAACTTATTACACTCCAATGACGAACTACAATCGGATAACGATTAATCATACCCTAGAAAATATTGCCATAAACTTGTCCCCACTCATACGGGTTACTTTTTGGCCCTCTTCACTGCTGTCCAAAAGCTTAGGTGCTAGTATGTCTTGCTGAGCCTCAGCATCTGGCAAACGCTGGAAGCACGGATGCTCCTCGATGTGCTTGCACATCCATTCGTGCAGCTCGCGTACATCGGTTACGGTGTATATCTTGCCACCGGGCCGCAACACGTACGCGTACTCGCTCAGCAACGTCGAATTGATGATACGCCATTTGTGCTTCGCTTTTTTAAAGTGTGGATCCGGGTAAAGGAAGAACAGCTTCTCTAGCTGATATTTGCGGAAATAGTTCGGCAAATACTTCATAGCGTTGGTCCGTATACAAGCGATATTCTCGTACTTTCCCTTGTGCCGCTGTCGAAGGGCTTTGATGCGATCCATTACGTAATCGGACACCTTCACTCGAATCTCCATACCGAGTGCCAACTTGTCTGGATACGTTTCCCCCAGCGTAACCAGAAATCCGCCATATCCGCACCCAATGTCTGCAAATTCAACACACCGTTCGTTGATATTGGGATACAGCTCACCCCAATTGCTCAGTTCTGGCCGGGGTGGGTACTCGAAGCTATGATCGGCAATTGGGTTTGAGTGGGCCCGTTGCCGATAGAAGCGCTTTTGTGGCAGTTTCACGTCCTTGTCGAAAGAGTCCTCCATGGTAGCCACTGTACGGGAGGTGAAGCCTTCTTTCCCACAAAAACAGAATCACCAATGTGTTGAAGTTGCAATGAGTCAAGGTCAAGCAGAATTGTTTCATTAGTACAATTAAATGCTCTACTTGCGATAGTCGCATAAAAATCAGTGCTCCAACTTACGATTTACATGCAGCACCGGTATCTCGTGTTGTATTTCGCGTTGTTGTTTTGATCGCTGGTTTCATGTCAATGCGACGCAATTTCACATGCATTGAGCTATACTGGCTAATTGAATACTGTGGGCAAAACCATCGTTTGATCTGAATTTGAAAGTAACAGTTCTACCAGTTAGAAAATTCATTGTTCAAAGCCCATTACGGAGGTGAACGATATCCGACAGGTAAAACTGAACTCGCTCTGGTACTCGGGCATCTTCTCATCACTTACCCTAACTTTTGTTGTCATTTGTTCATAAAAACCCAAACGGTCAAATGTCGGACAAAGTTATCATGTTTATTGTCAATATTTACCAGCACGTAGCAATACTTAATCATCTTCCAAATCCAGTAAATCGTCGCCAATTTCATCTTCCTCGTCACTTTCACCTGTACTTTCCTCGTCTGATTTCGTTTTACCAGACGATTTTCTGCTTTGTTTTCGCTTACTATCTTTTGTACTATCGATGAGCTTGAGCAATGAACGCCAAAAGTTCATTGGTTTTGCAAATTCTACCAACGAACGAAAGTTCCCCGCAATAGCCAGTGCCAGCTCTTCCAACCGCTTATCCACCAGTTCCATTTGCTGTGGTTCTAGCTTTTCAACGTATTTGCGAACTTCCTGCTGAAAGCTGTAGTATACCGCTATCATTTTTTCCACAATCGTTGTCTGCAATAGCAAATGCAATGAATTAGAGCTACACAAGACCAAGCATAGCAGTAGTACCCCTTCATTTACCATTTCAGACTCGCTCTGTGTTTGTGCGGCTTTGAGTCGAGATCTTTTTGCCGATGGTCCTTCATTTCCATCGGCATTCGTATCGTCTTCATTGCTCGTTGCACCTTTGGACAGTTTGGCTTTATCGCGGCTCCTCACCCCACACATGCATTTAAACACGTAGATTAAATCAATGAGTGTACCGACACCCTGGGAACACTCGACGTATCGGCCTTTCGATAGTTGTTGATGGATTTTGTTCACATTCTTTAGTAACTTCAGCAAGCTCATATCGTCTATATTATCTACAAAGAAATCATAAATGGCACAACGCTTCTGGAGCGATTTTGGATCACTTCCAGCCAAATCGCATTCTTGATTGTCAATTTCCGACGCCGGAAACATATCGCTTTCTGCATATTTCTGTTCGTAATTGAAAGTGTAATGAAGGAATACATTCGAAAAGTAAATTTAGACAGTTAACTTACCAAATAGTTGTTAAACACGTACACACATTCCAGAAGGGATACTTTCAGTAGTTTCTCATTTTTTGAATTTACGTATAGCTGTATAACGTAGAACGCTTGTGCGGCAATGTGGTCATCCTCGTCAATGATCAATTTCAGAATGTTCAACAGTACGGTGCCACGCATCTTGACATAATCTTGCAAGATCAGCTCATTAAGATTGTTCAACGCAACACTCCGCACAGCCAAGTATGGGGAGCTAAGCTGTCCGATTACGGTTGAGATCGATGAATCCACGAGAGATGTGTGCCTGCCAAAATATGATCGAATTGTTAAATTAATCCTGCATATGAGATGTGACAAACAGACGCAACTATACCTTTTGCACAGATCGGCAAACGCCGTTATAAGCGTACATAAAATACTTTGATGAATGGTTTTAAATTTTAATATCCTGTTAAAGTCCGCAATCACCGTCGACGCCAGCGATCCATCACGAAGCCCAAATCTTGCAAGCACTATTATGGTAACGTTTATTTTACGCGTCTGATTGCTTTGCACTAACACTGGAAAGAGAATGGCACAAGGATACACATACAAAGAATGTCTTCCGGCTGGTAAGATTAGTGTGCTTACGAAATTTTTCGTCGGCAGCAATGTGAGCTAAATATTTTAACAGTATATTCAGTATGTTAATATCAGGTCTGTCGTTCAAGTCAGTTGCCGCTTCCGCGTACACCAGCAAGCTTATTAAGTAACGTTCGTTAGCCACGTAAGCACTTTCATAGTGCGAATGAAAGTGTAACAAGTATTCCGCGCTGCTATCACGTATCCCTGCAATCCACGTTTCATCAATTTCTCCATCCGCTTTTTTCTTTATCATGCAGCACAGACTGTATATGTCGGTTACAAGCGATATGTTTGTACTACCAGTGCGCAGTAAATCGGTCAAGATTTTAAACAGTTGATTTAAACCAGGCCTTGTAAAGTCAGACAGCCAGGATTTTATCACGGATAGTATGTACTGCAGACATATTGGAGAATTGTACTGCAAAAGTAAGCAATAACAGCGAGTAAAATATCGATTTGTCTCCACGTCAATAGAAGTTAGCGTAAGCAATTTGGTTTTTGTTTACTTACCGTATCTTGTTGCAGTATATCGTTCATCGTTTTTATGACCAGATCCGGATTTTTCGATTTCATTTTGTTTGCTATAATCGACAGTATAATCCAAGCTTCGCTACAGTTCACTGTAAAGATGTGTGACTCTATGATGCTAAGGTTTTTAGCCCTACAGTTAAAAAAAAAACAAGAAAACAAAAGAAAAATTGCATTAATCTACTCGCGCTGCAGTATTTATCTTCACTCGTGTTTGACAATATTTACGTTAAAATAGATTTCTGTATCCAAGAATCAACGGCCGATTTGAGAACATTTATTTTCCCTATCACCAGTATGGAGCGCACGATCATCCACGGTGTAAACACTTTGCGAGAAGATGAATCTTCGTACCGGCAAATATTATCGAACACATTCGTTTTTAGGCTCTCCATAGCCGATTCCTTCAACTTTTGGTCAACATCGTCGAGGAAAAAGAGCAGACATTTGGACCACAGTTTGATCAGCGGTAAATAGTTTGGATAGAGCGTAATCAGCTTGTTGAGCACATTCAACGTGGTACGGCGCATCAGCATGACTGGATCTTTAGCCAGCTTCGTAATAATGTGATCGAATATTGGTTCATCGATACGGTTTCTGTTCAGTTCTAAAATGCACTCTAAACAGGGCAGTGCAACGCGTCTTATCGCAAACGTGGGCGATAGCATCCCGTCGTAGATCGTGTTCGGGAGCGATTTTAAAATCTCGTCGATCGTTTCTATCCCAGCCACATCGGATGTCAGCTTTTGACTCGTCGTGGAAGACTTGGTAACAGCTATCGTGTTGTCACCACTGGATGATGATGCCTCATTTGCAAAGGTCGATGGATGATGTGCAAAGCTGAGTGCTGCTCTGGAAATGCCTAGCTCGAGCTCAGCTGTTCGGAAAAGCTCTTCGACATCGTTCATCTGAAGGTAGTTTTTCTCATCTTCATCTGCATTGGCGGAGTAGAACGCATCGTGAAATATTTGCTTCATTGTTTTGTTACCGTTTTGGAGGATTTTTAGCAAACATTGAAATGCCTTCAGCTTTATCCTGTTGTTCTTTTCCAGCAGCTTGTTGTGCAGTAATTTAATCAACTCGATTTCTCGCGGAACATTCGATATCTCTGATCTAAATAACTCCCAATCGACGCTACAGTCGACCATTGCCAGCTTCGATATCATTTCAACAACATTTGTCCGAGTACTTGCATCTGCATGCGCCTCTATTTGTTTAAGGTAGCTGATGATGGAAATGTTACATTTTCGATACATAACAAGCTCATACCGTACAGCTGCATCCAGCAGTATGGCATAGTCATCCGGTCTCGAGAACACTTTAGGCGGATTTGTTAGCACGGATTTGATGAAATTGGACAACACTCCACATGTATCAGCAGGGTTTTGCTCGAGCAGTCGCAAGAAAACGTTATTCACGTGAAAGGCCGAAGTCACGTTTTTATATTCCGACGTGTAGAATATAGCTGTTTTATTCAAAATCATGCTAATGGTCGTGGAGCACTGATTGTGATCGTCATGCTCTGGCAGACAAATCATGGCTAGCGTTGTGAATATGTTTTCCGCCATTTGTGCCGCATCTGGGCGGTTTTGTGCATGCTTTATGCAATAGATAAGCAGTTGCTTGAAAGATTCTACCAATTTGTGCTTTGAAGATTCACAGTTCTTCAATGTCATGCAACGAAGTAAAAGTTGCAAATCTTCCAGGATGGATATGTAATCTACCATAAGACGACTGACGTCGTTCGCTGACTTCATTCTACCATGAGATCCGGCATCCGGCTTACCGGGGTCGTACAGTCGATTGATTAGCTTAAACACGTCTAAACATTTAGCAAAAACGAGTTCATCGAACACCGTCGTTTGCTTCTGTCCCGGTGTGCTTAACAAAACGATGTACAATCTTGCCGAGCAAATGGCAAGGTTCCGATGGGTCACATTCGTTGGGTGCAGCTCTGCGAGACAAATCATTGCGTAGATGAAGCACAGGAAATGTTCAATGTTCAACTTTTTCGATAAATATTGCCAATTATCATACTGATCGTATAAGCCGGCAGTGCGGCGAATATTTTCCACCTCTCGAATCATATCGCGCATCAAATCAAGCAACGCTGAATCGTGTATTGCGCGCTTCACCATGGGAATGTTACACAGATCCGGCTTGGAAGCTTCAGACACAGATTCTCCGTTTTCCACCACATCGAACATCGCGTCAATGTGGTCCATCGACACCGAGCCATCGAAATATTCCGGTAGCTGATTTAGTAACAAATGAACGTGCGTTGGAGCCATTTTCCATGTGAAATACAAACAAACTTTTGAGAAAACGTAAACAACTAAACATACACAAAACCACTGTCAAATTGATGACAGTTCGAAATGCATACAAATGCATACACTGCAAATCGTTGCCAACGTTTGAATACCGTTTTCATATTTTATTTTCCCCAAACTGTAGCGATTAAGTAATGAGCTAAATATTTGCATGTCACAGCATGGAATATTTCAAACTTATAAAATACAGCACTACGATTGTGGTTTCTGTGCATCAACACAAATGCATATCGTAGCCGATAGTTGTGCGGTTACGAACCGGTAATGTGTAGACAAGAGCTACTGCGAACCGGAAATCAAAGGAAATGGTACACCGAAACTATGGACGACCAGCTCGATTCACGCGTCCATAATTTACTATTTGAGTTCATTTTGTATACACACCTTGTGCGACCACAAACAAAAAAAAAGGTTTCCCGACAAGAATATTTTTGTGTGTGTGGCGTGACACATTGATTCTGAGCATCGTGGGCATCGTAAGTGCTTCCATCAATATATATTTTCTTAATCGTTTAACATTACAGGCGTTTTTTTATCACAATCGTTTCGTTCTGATACGCATCCATTTCGCATCAAGCACTTTAAAGACTATTGATTGAATGTGACGAATTCGTGTGTGATTTTCTACGGCTTTTTTTTTATCGATTGTTTCTGCTTCCCCGTGGTGATGCCATGTGCATCGGGCATCATTGTCTAGTTGGGCCAATAATAATGGGCATTACTCACTTCACTAACAATATGGGAATTCAGCGTTGTTTAAAATGGTTCCACCAGGTAGTAAATACTAGTGCCACGAATAACGAATCTGCCCTGCAGGAAAATCGTATCGTGCCGCAAATTACCATTCAGTGTAATATTTTTGTGGATGGTGCTAAACTCTTAAATTGTTGAAATGTGTTTAATGACAATTTGTTAGGTGATAGCAGTGCAGTGCGAAAAATCCTGAATTTTTAGGCCGAAGGGTAACCTTTTTACGTAGGGTTTCGACTAATCCAGAGTCCAAACCCTGCTTCTGAATTTTGTGGTTGCCTTTTTCGTTTACATGCATACGCATGCTCTTGTACTATGACGCTTGAGCATATTACGTTTGAATAGAAATGTGTGCGTGTACATGCTATGTAGTATTACACCAATATTATGATGGGCCTGTGGGATTTACATTGTTCCAGGTATTGCGATCGACCGAGGTCAGTGAGCCATTGTAAATAATGTGATGTATTCATTAACAATAAAATTATTTTTGTAAAGTAATGCTTTTGAGCCAAGCTAAGTACAACCGGAAAAGTATAGCGAATGGTACAAAGAGCAGGAAATCTGATGAATATACATCTGTGTGTGTGTGTGTGTGTGTGTGTGTGTGTGTGATGTGTTAGAGCGAAAGAGAGTTAGAGGTATGAGTGTAGTAGTGAGACAAATAACAACACACACACACACACCACAGAAACAAGGTGGAAGATGTGAAACCAAGAAAGCTCGAGAACAGAAAGCAGCAAGACAGAGTGATTGTTCGTTCCAGACCACGAGTGGATGCAACTCGCGGTTCGCGTGTGATATATTTTTTTGTTTTGCTGCAGGAAATAAATCCAAAAATCTGCGTGCAGAGAGATAGAGCGCTAAGCAAGGACATCTTTGCGAACTAGATAAAAAGTTCGTAAGGATCTTACAGATTGTTGCTGCTGTTGGTAGCAGCAGCACACTGCAGGTAAGCGTGATGAAAAATACGTAAAGATGGATTCCCCCGAGAAAGCAAAATGAAGCCCACTTCAGTGTCATTGAATCGATGTAGGTTAGGTGATGCAGCGCGTATTGGTGTAAACGAAGGAAGTTAAAATAAGTGTCCCAATATTACTGCGTACGCGCTATGAAGTCACTTGGTATGACTCATGAACATTATTGATCAGTATTATCAACGTTTGCCAAATGGCGTATTAACAGCGCGCTGTGAGAAATGGGTTAACCGCGTAGTATTCCCCTGCATTACGTTACACCATCTTGGGTTGCTTTGTCTCCTCTGCACCGTCGTCGTAGATAACGCCCGAGGTGTGTTGGCAGTGTAAAAATCGTTCGAATGTGTCGCGAAGGATACTTTAGCGCGCTTGTGAAAAATGGTGGAATTATTGTGTGTGGATTTTTGTGAACTCATTTTGTTCTTAAATTTATACACCCATTTGGACTGCAGTGATTTATTACGAGGTAATATAATCTGTACCGTTGCGCGATGATTTACGATGAGTGATGAAAGGAACTGCTGGCACTATCATGAGATCCAGACAAACACACACAGTGCGGAAGTTAACTATTGCGTGATCTAGTTAGTCGAAGAGAGAATTAGCTTTCAATGGCTAGAAGAAAGTGGCCATGTGAGCAAAAGCGTAACAGTAGTAGTAGTAGCAATTTATCATTGTCTTACTCGTTCATCTTGATCCTAGGAAGGAAGGAAGTACAAGTGCTTTAGCGAGGAATGGTATTTTTAACTCATTCGTATGCTATTTGACTCGTCGATATATTTGACGTATTTTCTCTGTTGATGCAAAAACAACACCCTCGTGCTATCAATGCTGTACGGGGAATTTTAGTTCGGCAGCAATAGTTTTTTCACCACACGCAGTTTAGCTTCTGGGTAGCTTCTTCCGGGCAGGGGAAAAATCTGTGCTGCTGCATGCAGCTTTCTATTCTTTTTTCCCATGTACCCACACTTTGATGGTGTTGTGTGGCGGTGGTAGTGTGATACAGGTTCCAGTTCAATTGACTCGCTGGGCAAAGTTGTATTTGTGAGACATTCTCCACATCCAATAGAGCGAGAGAGGTGTACGATGCTATGATGAAGTGGAGTATGAAATAAAAGCTGTACAGGAAGCTTTCGTATGGAATTTTCAATATTCGAAGAGACGACCGAAGATAATTGAAGAAACAAGTCAAAGTTTCTTTTTAACTAACCAAGAAATAATTTCGGATGTCAACGATTGGAGCAATTATTGTTTTATTTTTCCCCTTCATTGTATGCGTAATGTGCCCAATTTTTGAAAACCCATGACCACGGAATACCCATTTTAACGCAATCCGCTATTTAAGTGATGACCTCGTTCACACCATTCTGGCTGATACGAGAGGATACTTCTTTGTCGTCTCGAATTTCGTACAGTTTCATTGTGATTCATACTCACAACGAACAGACTCTTTCCCTGAATCGAGGTGAATCATGGTTAAGTTTATGGTGTCAAGGTTTGTGGTTAGCAGAGCCGTGTGTGACGGAAATTCCTCCTGTCTCTTAATGCCTATTTTTTGCAAGCTTTTTAGCCTATATTACTACTTTATTTGGATGGATCGAATTTTTAAATCGTCGTCGGATTCACATGACAGATATGCATGACCTAATTTAGCTGTAAGTAGGTCATAGTGTTGCAATTTTGCACATTTGCTGCTTGCAATAAAACTGACGATTTCTTTTTTTTTTTTATTGATATCACACAAGTTCTGTGCAAGTCTGATTTTTTTTTGGCACTGTTGCATTACAATTATTGTTTGTTCTAGAGTTTTTTTTTTTTAATTATTATGTCGAAATGAACGCCCTGGCCGTAGTGCATCATTCTAGGGTTGGAGATGGTACAATTATCGTTCCAAATTTGTATCGAATAGACACTCCAACAGCTGCACTCAACCTCTTCCCTTCTCAAGAAAGGGGACCGTGCTTTCACATCGCTGCAATACTAATTGCTGTTTTATTGCGGCATAGCTCCCACACTTTCTTGTGACCATGCCAGACAGAATAGTACATGTTTTTTGTTCAGTTGTAGACGAATGACCATGCAAGCCGACTAGGTGGGGAAGCTTCATTTGATCCTATGAACTTATAATCAGATGGTTAATTTTTGTGTTTCATTAGTTTAAAGAATAACTCATACCGCAATCACTTATCAAATCCAGCCAAAATAAAAAAAGTCTCCATAATTTATGTGATTTGTGCTATCATATTAAGCTTTAATTAATTATTTTACTAAAGGACAATATCGGCTTTAAAATTGTGTAACAAATATTAAATCAGTTTAATCAAGGGTAACAATACTAACTTTTGAAAGCTACATCTTTCCCATTGTGCCAATTAGAAGCGGCTTAACTATTTGCCAGTAAAGTCGTCAGTTGCGTGCGCCGCGATGCATGGGTTCCTTGATCTTGAACCTGGTTCATGTCCTTCAACTCATCTAACCCGTATCGAGAAAAGGCCGTCTACTTTGCTCCGACTTCGATGTACATGCATGTACAAGTTAACACTGCTATGCAGTGGAACGTCCTGCCGCGCGAACTGTTGTTGGTATTGGTTGGTAGTGATGGTGGAAATGGATGGATGGAAGGTTTGCTTTAGCATCGTGTTTCCATGCCCATCACCACTACCATGGGATTTGTCTTAAGTTTTCTTTTTCTCTTTTACTGAACGGAGTATGGGGATACCCCCTCCTCTTTTTCGTTGTCGGTGATCTTTCAATCCAGACGATTTACTTGTTGTAAATGCTACTCCTGGAACGCTTAAGATCAATGGCCAACGACCGTGGCGGAGGCATGTTCTCAAGGCGAAAAAAAGCTTTTATGATACGTTGGTTCGGTGCGAGTCAATGACCGCTGCTACGACGAGCGTTTTGAAAGAATGAAGGAATGCAGTAAATCCCACCGTAATAAACGTCATTAGGGAGAAAACACACATACACGTACGTACGCGTTGTGCGCAGAAATAGGAGAAAAATTATAAATTATAAATAATTCTTATAAATTGGGGGACGTTGTAGTTGTTAATTAACTGTTTGTAGGTTAGATACACGTGCAAGATTGGCGACAGACTTTGATTAGAGATTTTTGCATTGTTTATTTGTGGTACGGCATCGCGGGATACGACTTACATATTTTTGTTTTGCTTAATTTCAGGCATAGTGTTTTCCAGCTTATGGTAAAACTATTCTCGGTGTAACGCGTGTGCTTGGAAAACGAAACCGGTCGTGGTTGTGTGATCTAACGATCGAACACGGTTTGGTTGTGGGACGTGAAGAAGGAAGTATAAAGAGAAGAAAAGAGAAACGTGCAAGCTAAGCTACGTGGCGTAGTAGTGTGGTGTGTTCTTTCCTAAGGTTGAGTGTGTTTGTACGTTTCGTCGGTGTATGTCCCTCGCGCGTTATTAGGCGTATTGTAAGTGTGAATCTTTCACCGCAAATTACAAAAGTGGACGCAACAAAAAAGAAGTAAAACGCGAAAGTGTTCTCTCGTAACGTACCAACCGGAAGTTACACACTAAACACACACACACACATTCTCTCTCTTTCGCACTTACACACTCCAGGAAGTTATTTCGAGAAGATAAACAAAGAGAAATCCAAGAAATCGCATCTACCTTGATTGGTAACCTAGCAGAAAGGGAGTAAAACAGTAGCAGTTGTGGTGTTCTTCGCGTACCTCTTCTCGCTCTACGAACTTTTATTCTTCTCCGTGTGCGATCGCGCTGTCAAGCGCATCTGAACGTGAGTAAAATTCGGTCCCAAACGAAAACTTCACCGTCGGTTCATCACTACACCAACAACAAGCAATACTACGAGGTAACGGGATCGCAGCAGCATCCGCCGCATAGCAACGGTAGTCAATTCTCTTCGTCCAACATTCCGGGAAAAATAGAAAAAATAGCGGTTCCGCCGTCGGTCGGGTTGCGGAGTGCATATCCTACTGCTGGTGCTTTGCCAACCTTCAAGACGGAAGACCCGAGGCAAACGGGGGCAGAGTCTCGCGCCACGGGGAGGGAAAATCCAGTCCCCCCCGCTAGCCGACGCTGGGTCCCTCCATCCCATACACCGCAACATGGACTCACCGAAGAGACCAGAATTGATTCGATTTTTCGAAAAGTAACGTATAATTCCTTTTTTCCTCCCTCAACAATTCTTCAAATTTTCGAACCTTGGTAACACTATCATCTCTCTTTCTCTCTCTCTTCCGTCACTGTGCAGGTTCGTGGTATTCTAAACAAACTTACCCCAGAGAAATTCCAGAAGCTTAGTGATGAACTGCTTAAACTAGACCTTAACTCGTCGAAAATTTTGAACGGTGTAATTCTGCTGATCTTCGACAAGGCTTTAGATGAACCGAAGTACTCGTCTATGTACGCACAGCTGTGCAAGCGTATACAAAAAGAGCTAGAAACCGACATCGACAAGAGCAAATCTAGTACCTTCCTGCAAATTCTGCTGAACGTTTGTCGCGACAAGTTCGAGAATCGCGTCCAGTACAGTGAGAAGATCATCAATTCGGAAAGCACGCTAACGGATGATGTGGAAGAGAAGAAAAATGTCGCTAAACAAAAGATATTGGGCAATGTTAAGTTTATTGGCGAACTGTACAAGCTCGGCATGCTGGTCGAGGTTCACCTGCACCAGATGCTTCGCTCGCTGTTCACCAACAAGTCCAGCTCATCGACGGAGAAGAACTGCGAGGACATGGAATGTTTGGCCCAGCTCATTCGGACATGCGGAAAGAATTTGGATACAGAGTTGGGAAAACAGCTGATGGATCAGTACTTCGAACGGATTGAAAAGTACTCGCAGTCGCAGTCGATGTTCCCTCCGCGCATCCGTTTCATATTGCGCGATCTGATCGAACTGCGCAATAACAACTGGACACCGCGGAAGGTGGCGTTGGTCGAGGGACCGGCCCCGATACAGGAGCTCAGTCATGACGATGATGTACTTCCGCCCGGGCTGAATCACTTGCGAAATCGGGACCGTGACTATCGCAACAACGATCGCAGTGAGCAACGCGATTGGATAGGCAAATTTTCATTTAATTTGCATAATCTAAACGATGGTTTCAATTTACTTAGCGTATCCAGTCCTTCACCGTTGCTTCCGTCAAGGTGAGTTGTTAGCGTTAGGTATGGTATACTATTCTCAGGTCAATTTTACCTTCACTTGCTGCTTCACCCAGCGCGTATGTGCAGCTTGTTTTGTCTCTATAAAGTAGCGATTGTGATGCAGATGGAGATCTTGTTTTGTCTGTATCTGTGTTGTGAACAGACTTGAATCGATGGGACTGAAGATTACTTAACTTAGGTTATTGGTGGTAAAGAGAACTAGAATTGGAACACCAATGATTTTGCAAAAACACATCTCTCCATTTTACGACAAGATCGGGGTTGAAATCCCATCAGGACCGTTCCCCCGTAGAGGGGACTAATTATCCAACTAAGTGGTATTAGCCAGTCTAGTAAGCCCTATTACCGGCATGACCTAGTTGGTCTTTAAGCTAAGAAGTAGAATCTCTGAAAGAAAATGAAAGTTAGTTTTCTGCCTATTCTTTCTCCACCCTAGCTCACTAGCTTGGTGAACAGAAGAACTTTCTTTTGCTCTACAATACATTAAAACATTGGACAATTTGGTCGGCCGTGCAGATACAGGGCAATGGAAAGAAAAATCATTAAAATTAGTCTCTTTGTAGTTGATTACGTTTTTAATGCCATAATTCTAGCATATACATGTCTCATTGTGAAGTGCCGGTTGTCCGGTTGGTAAGGCGATCGAGTTTTAAATCCTTACCATATCCCCGTAGTTAAGACTGACTCTCCGACTATGTGGTATCAATAAGTCTAGTGAGCCATTCGATATTTAGTGCGAACTAGAAGAAGGTCGTTAAGCGAAGAAAAATACTTATGTATTAATATTCGATGTTTTCGTTGTTCCTTTGAGAGGGCCATACGTGGCCATAGTATGTGTCTGCTGTTAAGCAATGTGCGCTAAGTATACTTCAAAAAATCAGAAAACCTGTTTGTAGCTAAACTGGTACCAGCTAAACTTGGTATCGTTAACGACTAGATGGGTGTATATTTTACAAAAGAAGCATTATGATGAACGAGTTATCATTTCGATGGAATTAAACCTGTGGATAAATTGTTTACCTTCTTGTGGTTCATCAATAAGTAACATTGTTTTTTTTTTCTCTCGGTTGATAGCTACAATCAATCGTCGAACGGGTACGGAAACCGCGATCATCGCGACAACGGAGGTGGTGGCGGAGGCGGTAGCAATTATCGCATCCACAACAACCGAAACAACCAAGGCATGTACGGCAACAACAACATGCGCTACAACAAACATAACAACCATCATCACCAAGGCAGCGGAGGAGGAGGAGGAGGTGGCGGTATGCGAGATAGTGGCAATGGATCTCATGCATCGGCCTATGGCGGAAACTCGAACATGATGATTAACAAGGACTTGGCACCTCGGTTCAAGCGCAATTTGATGACCCCGCCTCAGAATCCGGTCGAGGAATTGCAGATGCGCCCTACACCGAACAGTCTGTTGTTCAAAGCGAATATGAACATCAAACCCCAGCTGCCCATACCTTCCACTATCGGAGGCGGAAGCGGAGGAGGAAACGGTGGCAATGGCAAGGGCAATTTTAACGGACCACCATTGAACGAGTTCCCTTCGCCATTGACTACTAGAACGCTTCTCAGTGAGCAGCGCAATGCCGGACAAATCAACAGTAGTGCCTTTTCGGGAGGCAGTAGCAACAGCATGAGCGGAAGTGGTGCAAACTTTGGTGGAACGGGTAGCTTGCCCTCATCGGCGTCCTCAAACACAGCTTCACGTGGAGGAATGCAAAGCGATAGTATGATGGGTACAGGCAGAAGCTCCGGTGGCCAGCAACAGTTGTCTGCTAATCAAAACAATTCGTCGAATATGATGAACCATCGCCACCAGCACATGTCACCTGGAATGAACCCGCGACCGATGGGTACAAACGACGGTGGCAACATGCATCTGAACAAGCTTCATTCGGATGTAAATCAACATCACCATCATCACCACTACCAAAACCAACAAAGCCCGCACACGCAGGCTGCTGAACATCACCACCACCATGGTGGCGGCGTTGGTGGTGGTGTCCGTGACATGAACGGTGACAACAGGATGAATAATAACCACCACCACGAACCATCGCATCGTCCGCACAATGAGCAGTTAAACGCAGGAGGAGGTCTTTCGAACACGGTCAGTGGTATCGGTGGCACCGTCAACAACGTTTCGATCTTAAACGGCAGCAAATTGAGTCAAAAGGAACAAGTGATGAAACAAGCTTCTGCGGCGGACAAGGCCGATAAGAAAAAGAAGGAAAAGGGTTTAAGCAAGGAGGATCATTTGAAGCGTGTCGCTGCATTCGTCAGTGACGTCATGCTAGATAACATCAAACAACAAATCGAGGAAGACGAGCAGAAAGTCTCCGAAGCAGCAGATGGGCAGGATACTGCAAGGAACAACGGTATCGAAACCAGCAATGGTAATGCTGCAGCCCCACCGGTAGCAGAAGTTGTTGTAGAAGTTGTTGACAACAATGAAGGCAAAATGGAAACTCCGCCACCGACACCGGCGGATCCGAATGAAAGCGAGCAGATCGCTAAGAAAGTATCGCTGATTGAAAATGCGGAATTAATAGAGCAAAAATTGGCGGAACAGGACGATCTGGCTGAAAAAGAAAAGAAAATTGAAGAGAATGAAAATCGTGCCGCCGATGAAAAGTTGGACATTGGGTCAGAAACACAAAAGGACGAGAATGACGATTCGACCAAGTTGGTGGAGGAAAATCAGCCACCACAAGAAGAGCAGCCAACTGCAGCTGCGGTCAGTGTTGTTGCTGGTGGCACGTCCGACGAAGCGAAGGAACTGGAAGAAATGAAAACCGATTCTTCTTTGCCAGTTGTTGATGCTGTTGTTGTCAGCGCGTCGAACGCAACACCGCCAGAATCGACCGAACAGTTGCCGGACGAAAAGCAAACGATGCAGAAATCGTCCCTGATGGAACAACTGGTAAGCGCATTCTGCGAGCTGAAAGTTCCGGAAAAGTTTATGCGAGAAGCTATGATTACTATTCTCAATCATGTGCTGGACCGCAATGATGCGTACCACGCGAAGACGATTGAATTTCTGCAGCTTCTCAACAAGGAAACGAAACTTTCGCACAGTGCTGCACTGGAATCGTTTAAATCGATTGTAAATGGAATGAACGAGAAGGAGAAAACCATTCCGAAAATTACGACCATCGTTGCGTCGCTGTTGGCGCGAGCCGTCGCCGGCAACCTCTGCAACCTGGCCGATGTTGCAAACTTCACCGAAAACGGACAGCACTATCCACTGTTTCTGCTCGTGCTGCAGCATCTGCACAAGCAGATTGGCAAACAACCGCTGCAGGAACTGTTCAACAAAAGCAAGGTGAACTTGATGTCCAGCCTGCCAGAGTGCGATCGTACGAAGGATCGCATGGCTGAAATTCTGGAGGATCGCAACCTTAACTTCCTGTACCCGTTGCTGCGCGTGCAAGCCGAACTGTGGAAGCAAATCCAGTCGGACGCCAATCCTCAGCAGTTTTACAAATGGATCAAGGAGAATGTCGAACCCTCGTGCTACACAGAGCAAGGTTTTATCGTAGCAATTATGACGGTTTTGCTGAAATACATTCATCAGGTAAGTGTGCAATTTCCAATCACCTCCCAGCAGATCGGAGGTGCACAATTGCACCGAAATGTAATGTAATTTGTTTTTTGTGTCGTCCGCCACAACAGGAATCAGAAAATTTGAAGGAAGATAAAAAACGCATCGAGAAAGAAAAGGAAATTTTAACCAAGTATTGTCCAGTGCTGAACGCTTTCCTGAACGGTAATAATGATCTGCAACTGACCGCTGTGTATGCAATTCAAGTTTTCTGGTACAATATTGGCTATCCGAAAGGTATGTGTCACCCACCCACCTTCCTCCATCCTCGCACACGTGTGGACATTGTTATGTTGTATTATTTTTAACGATTTTTCTATCTTTTTCTCTCACCCTCTTCGCAGGTGTTCTATTACGGTGGTTCCAAGAGATGTACGAATTGAGCGTTATCGAGGAGGACGCATTCCTGCGGTACAAGGAAGACGTCACCGATATTTACCCCGGCAAGGGCAAGGCACTGTTTCAGGTTAACCAATGGCTCACATGGTTGGCCGAAGCGGAAGACGAAGATGACGACGAAGAAGATTAAGTTTTCCAGCAAAGAGAACAGTTTATACAATGCCCCCTTCCTCCACCACACTTTTTAAATTACGACTTGAAAGCATCTAAGCTTCTCCTGCCGTCTTCTGGACTTTACTTTTTGAGGTACCTTCGTTTTTTTGTTTGTTTATTTGTTCAGGATCATTTTCACCGCTAGCAGGAAGCTTCGACTCAAACATGCTTCTTCCTGGTTGAAACATTGTTCATAAATGTTTAGAAATGTGCGAGAGAAGCCTTGTTTCCGATGCGCGTACAAATGTGCGCGTATCATTGAGACCTCACCCTCGAAGGAATATTGGGTTTAACTATAACGATGGCGAGAGGATGCGCCGCCGAACCGTGTGTACGTCGTGTGTGTCGCTCAACTGATTTTTTAATGTGATCAATTCGCCCTTGTCTGTGACACGCAATTGAATGATTTTAATATTGGAAAACATTTATCAGTATGCAATATTGCAATAATTTGTTGCGCACCTCCCCTTTATTCGCTCTGATTAGACAAATTTGTTGTATAGAATTGCTGACTTAATATAATTATTTCATCTTTACGTACGTACTACTACTCTTGCTGAAATCGTCATACGGTAACCGGTGTGCAAGGCAATGTAAAATGCACCCTCAGGATAGTAAGGAATTTTGCGTCGTCTCGCGTGTGTGCTACTGATAACAATATTCCATATTAAACAAATTTTCAAACCATTTATTCGAACAACTAAAAACACTTTACGGTTTTAATAAACAATTACCTGCTGTTGGTTAGGCAGTTTCGGTTTGGAATAGTTTGTACACTAGAGAACATCAATTATTATGGCAGTTTGTTTGTGTTTATTGACAACAGCAACAAGAAACAGTCTTCTTCGGCACTAATTGAAAAATAAGCATCAATGCATCAACAAAAAGTTAAAAATAATAATAGAAAGGAAAGTATTTGCAATTGAAATCTGATGATTGGTTTTGTTGTTGTCCACAACAAAATAAGTTCAAAGGAGAAAAGAAAAAAAAACTTGATTCTGGGGATACATAGACAGAGGGTTTAGTGTGCATTTTACTATAGGCACATGGAAAATCGCAATGAGAACGATATTGGAAGTGAAAGGAAAAAAAGGAAATCAGCAAAATTCTTCTCAGCTCTTAATCGTGTTACACGATGATGTTCTTCACCGCAGGCAGACGATTATTCTCAATGTATGATCTATGATCGTTAGACTGTAGCAAAGTATCTTATCGCGCACCGGAATACTAAGTATATAGCAAAAAAGCACACATCTCTCCCACTGCTGTGTAAACCATCTCCCTCGAAGGTTTTGTTATGCTTCCCTCTGATTGCGACCCCAAAAAAAATGTTGAAGTAAAATGAAGGAAGAACAGTAAAAATACGCAAAAGGAAAGCTTAAGCTGCTCAGTTTTTGGACCACTCCTCACTCAAACAACCGTAGCAGAATAATCAGACCAGTCTGAAAAATTGCACTGAAAATGCTCCAGCGAGTGTTCCATGATACGCCCTATCCCTCCCAGCAGATATATTTAAAGTAAGAAACTAATTGCAGCACAGGGCTCCACAGTTGTTAGGGAGAATGGTTCCTCGGATAGCGAAATCTTCAAGTAATAAAACACCTGCGTCTTCTCGTGCACAACAACACTAAGCTGTGTGTGCGTATGTGGCGATTAGATGAGCGGAAAGTGGTACATCCACCGGCTGTGTAAACCTCAAACACCACCATCACCAGCTGATCCGCAGCTGATCGTGCCGCGGAATCTAGAGAAGGCGGACGAGTCTGCGTTTTTATAACATCATCATTTCTAGCCAAACGTATGTGTATTGTGTTCATAAACTCTCGATATTGCAATGGTTTCGTTGTGTCGAACTTTCAGCGTTTTTTTTTATTTATTAATAGCAGAATAAAATGTAATCATACAATTGACGATTTCCGAATCATACTCTATATCTTCTTCTTCTTCTTGACTTAACGACCTCTAAGGTCATGCCGGCCATCGAAATGGCATACTAGACTGCAGATACCACGTAGTTGGTTAGTCAGTCCTCACTACGGGGGGACGGTCCGGATGGGATTTGAACCCCGGTCCTGCCGTTTGAAGACCGGCGCCGCTGTCACCTACACCACCGGGCCGCCCCATCATACTCTATATATTGGGATTGAATGAATGCAGTTGAATGAAAACGAACGCGTGGATGAAGGTACACACACGCAACGTGTGCGAATGCAAATGGAGATGTTTATTCTCGTAACTATCGATTAAAAGAGGGTGGCTCCATATTCAGTTGATGATCCGCTCTTTCCAAAAATGACACCATACCGCATACATTAACTTTACAAAAATAACCCAGAAGAGGATTGACAAGTGAGTGCCGTGTGAAATGTCGCACAAAGACGCCCCTTTTGATCAAGAATATTCGTCGTTCGCTAAAAGATGTCGTAGTGGAAGTCATCGACACAAGAAACAGGAAAGTTAACGCAAAACGCTAAATCGAATCAGTAGGTTGAGGCCATTCATCTAAGAGCCATTGCGGTCATTGGATCATTCTCGCTATATGCACATCTTCTTAGGTCAATTCTAAGTGATCTATAAGTACGTAACATTGTAGGAGGGACATTTTTATTTACTTTAGTCAACAGATTGGCTGCATCTATCTCACCGATGAGGAGCTTAGCCATAAACGTGCGTCGGGTATCATCACGTTTCCTAGCAAGTGTATCTACACCGAATAGCAGACAACGAGTATGGCACATTATGACGAGGAGCTACATTACACCACGGAGGGAAGTGATGGACAATAGGCGTTATTCTTTTCTGGACAGGTTCAATTCTGTTTGTCCGTACACTATTCGCGAAGGACACCAAACAACTGTACTGAACTCGAGCACGGAACAAGCAGAAGATTTATACAGCGTCCATAGGCAGTGTGGGTAATTGGATTCTCTAGACTGACGACAAATAATTCCTAGCATTTTGTTAGTTTTGTTTAAAATATTTCCTGATCTGCGGTTCAGCGAAACTCATTTTACCGCGACAGTTGATTCCCAGAAATAGACAGTTCGAAAGAACGACATAGACACACATTTATCAGCAGAAATTTGGAGGTAATTACTTCTACACCAGTCAGAAAAAAACAGCTATTGATCGTTGCAGACAAAGACAATCGGAGACGCACTGGACAAGACGAAACAACCCAACGTCATCAGCGTATAGTAAACATTCACCAGTAATAGCCAGTGTATCGTCGTTGATGTAGAGAGAGAACAGCAGAGGCACCGGAATGCTGTCCTGAGGAACGCTCGAGGAAACTCTCAAATTTATATGAAGAGGCGTTTTCGATCTGCACGCGGTATATGCGACCTTTGAGGAACTGTACCAGTTTACCTTAGGTGTAGCGAATCCAAATCGGTTAAGCTTGGCTAGCAACATACAACAGTAATTGATTCGATCAAAAGCAATTTTTATGTCCGTTGTCGTTTTAAGTCCGAGAGAGAGAGAGAGAGAGAGTTTGAAGATGCGCGCCAAAGGCTCAGATAAGTTGTCCCGGAAGCTGACAAGAATGGCGATAGAATTCCATCGGGCCTAGGATTGTGCGACAACCTCTACTTTCTGGAGTGCACGAATCACGCTGTAAGTGTATTGTCTTTTCGTATAGGCAGTCTTGCATACCATTAGGTCCAAAAAATCCATTGATGCCCGCTTCAATAACGGATCCATTCTTAACATAGTTGATTGCGGTCAGACTGGATTGATTAAGGTCACTTTATCATTTATTCACTGTATTCATTGCATTTTGTGACGTATTGGGATCGACGTATTTAAATAATAATATGTAAATTACGGTCATTGATTTTCGCACAATTTTTTTATGGTAATATTGTCATATAAAAATCAACCGTACAACATTTCCTTTTCGTATAAAAATTCAACAACTTTTTTTTCTCTTAAACTCAAATCGGTACATTCCGACCAAGAAGCTGTTATACTTTCGTCTTGCAATCTAACCTTTTTTCGCATCCGTTTGTGAATGATTGCTTGGACATAATTACAATTTAAGCCAATTTTTGGGCTTCTTAAGAACCTCGATGATGGCCGCCTCTTCTGTCCCTTCGGTAGGGATATTCATGTACTCCCATCTCTGAAAACAAATATAACCGCCATAGAAAATCATAAGTAATGCTTTACGGCGCCGCTAATGCTCGTACTCATGCATTTCTTCTCTTTCCTACTTACCGCATTCAGTGGCAGGGACATTAGGATGCTTTCGTATCTTGCACCTGGCGTGTACAGACCAAACTTTGTACCGCGATCATATATGAGATTAAACTCAACGTAACGACCACGGCGCAACAGTTGCCACTGCCGATGGCGGTCACCGTACGGGTCATTTTTGTGTTGCCGAACCAATGGTAGATACGATGGCACTACGGAATGTGCACAGGAAGAAACGAAATCAAACGCCCGCTCGGCATCGGGCCCGTCCAGATCGTCGAAGAAAATGCCTCCGACACCGCGACTCTCGTTACGGTGCGGTATGAAGAAATACTTGTCGCACCACTCCTTAAACCGCGGATAGTACGTCGGATCGTGCGGATCACACGCTTCTTTCAGCGTGCGGTGAAAGTGTTCCGCGTCCGACTCATTCAGATAGTACGGCGTGAGATCGGTACCACCGCCAAACCACCACTGCTTCTGACCGGCCGAGTCCGTTACCTCAAAGTAGCGATAGTTGAAGTGAATCGTCGGAACCATGGGATTGCGTGGATGGATTACGGCGCTTACGCCCACGGCGAAAAAGGGCAGCTCACCCTCGGCCAGCTGCTTGCCGCGAGAACGCATCTGCTGAATGGCACCTTTCGGTAGGTTTCCATGCACCACCGATATGTTTACACCGGCCTTTTCGAACACATCGCCATCCTGCAGGACACAGGTAATTCCACCGCCGCCTTCCTTTCGCTCCCAGCGATCGACCAGAAACTGCTTGCCAAAGTTTTCCTCCGCTTCCAGTGAACGGCAAAAGTCGTACTGTATCCTCATTACCAGCTCTTCCATTCGGCACTTCATATCGTTCCGGTTCGCATCCAACTCCTGCCGACTGGTGATCGGTTCAGCCATATAATGCGAAACACTTGCCAGCTTTGCGGTCGTACCACGGACGCTGGCTGCCATTTGAACTTTATTCCCGTAGAGCCAATGGTACGCTATTGCGCCCGTAGCACCGCCAACGAAAGCTGCACTGCCAAGTACTCTAAAAAACAAAACGCATATATACGATACGATAACGTGGACAAATTGCCTAATATCATTCGTCGTCATTCGCACTCGGCATACCTTATCATAGATGACTTTCTACTGGAACTACCTGCACTGCTGTGCATTTGTCGTCCGATAAGCCGGCTGGCACCGGTACGGAGCATCTTCAAAATCGTTGTTCACCTATTACCTGCCTTATGAAGAAAGTACACTATTGTTTGGCAGTGTTTAGTGGCAAAACTTGCCCAGAGGATTGCAACATTCACTTTTCGTCGAAGATAAATTAGGTCCCTTCAGGTTCAAAACGAAGAGCCGCGCGTAACGCACTCCGTTGAACGATGTGCTTGCACTCACGTACTCCGCAGTCACACAACAAAACGCACCTGTGGCACATTGGCTGGACATTGCGATGACTTTTTACGATTCAATCTTCCCAAACAGCTGTGTAAAAACAGAGTAAAAAAACACATTTATAGAAATTTGGAATGTAAATAATTTTGGAAAATCTGTAAATATGAAAAAATGCATTGTTTTGGTTAATTAAGCTAAAGAACATACCTCACAACTATGTATCTTGTACACTTGTATCAGCATTGACGAAAAACTCAAAAAACAACAAATCATCCGCTCGTGCAACAAACGACCCACATTTGACTCCTTGTTCCGGTATAGAATTGTGGACATCGTCGTGTAGATAGCAGGATGTTTCGCATGCAGGGTCTGCCACCAACCGATGCGGCCGAGGAGAAGCGCAAAGTACGCCAAGCGGTGCAGCAAAATCTGTTCGCTTTTGTGGCGCTGTGCGTGGCCATCCGGATAGGTAAAGAAACGTGCTCTGAACGAATGGTTACAAGTTATAAACACAAACCGTGCTCACGAAAATAATTCTACTTTTCCTCTTGTCTTTACAGCATCCGTTTTAATGGAGCATTAGAATAAGGGTTGACGCACGACAAAAAACTGCGCCAGTGCATTTAGCTTACCAAATAAAGATTAGTTTCGCTCTACGGAAAATCTTTCGAGTACACTTGTAAATGCATTAGTTTGTACGATTGTTTACTTCTTGAATTGGGAATGTGTGCATGTTAGGTAAGAGTGTTGCTTTAAGTACATAGATGAGGATTCATTTGCAAGAATATTGATACAGAAAATATAACTCATATTCTCATTCTATCGAGTGCGTATGCCGGGATATACGACGCATGGTGGTGTGCGTTTTGACAGTTACGCATTTTTGTCATGTCACGTCTTTTGACTGGGATTCACATATTTTGATCACGCTATCGGCGCTTTGTGCAAATCTTGTTGACGTCGGTTGGCCTGCGACACTACCATCCAGAAACTCTGCTCGAGTGCGAAACAAACCAAGTCCGGGCCATTTAGAAAGCAATGGGTTTTAAGCATCTACTTACGGTGAAGGCGAACGAAGTGATTCCGGTGCACAAGTACCGCTCGGATCGCACCGGGTTAACTGTGATTGTCGGCGAGGTCGAAGGGCCGGTAGTGAATGGGTACTTTACCCTTGCAACTGAAGCGCACGACGATGATGGGTTGCCGCATACGCTGGAGCATCTTATTTTCCTCGGTTCGGAAAAGTATCCGTACAAAGGTATACTGGATTTGGTAGCGAACCGATGCTTGGCATCCGGCACAAATGCTTGGACCGATCGGGACCACACGTGCTACACGATGACAACGGCCGGGAGCGAGGGTTTCCTTTCGTTGCTACCGGTGTATTTGGACCACATACTCTACCCGACGCTAACCGATTCCGGTTTCATCACCGAGGTTCACCATATTACCGGTCACGGGGAGGACGGCGGTGTGGTGTACTGTGAAATGCAGGGACGTGAAAATACGGGTGAATCGAGAGTGAATCTGGAAATGCTACGTGCGGTCTATCCAAACAATGGCTATAGTGCCGAAACGGGAGGCATCTTGAGCAACCTGCGTACCAGCACGACCAACCAAAAAGTGCGTGCTTATCATGCCGCCTTTTACCGTCCGGACAATCTACACGTCATCATCACGGGGCAAATCAATCCGGACGATATTTTCAAGGCGCTCGAACCGATCGAGGAGAAAATCGTTTCCAAAGGGCCGCTTCCACCCTTTGAGCGCCCGTGGCAAACGCCAGTGGAACCGTTGCAGGAATCAACGGACATTAAAATAGAGTATCCGGCCGACGAAGAGGACTGCGGACTGTTGAACGTGGCGTGGAGAGGGCCGAAAGCTACGACGGAGTACGATACGCTCACTGCCTGTGCGGTACTTCTTCGCTATCTGACGGACACTTCGGCCAGTCCGGTCCAGCGGGAGTTTGTCGAGATTGATGATCCGTACGCGAGCCGGGTGGGCTACAACATAGTGGAAAATTCGGTTTCGTTGCTCTACATTTCATTCGAAAATGTTCCACTAGGTAAGGAGGATCATATTTTCCTCAAACTGTCCCAACTGCTGGCGAGCATTGCGAGTGGTAAGGAGAAGCTGGACATGCAGCGTATGAGAAACGTTATCGAGCGCAATCGATTGGAAGCGCTCAGCAGTCTGGAATCGAATCCGCACGACGATATCGCTTTCCATGTCATTGGTGATGTGCTGTATGGATCCGATGAAAGCGAGGCAAGTTTCTCTTCTCATTGTGCTACACTACTGAAGCTCTTTTCTAACTACGTCATTCTAATCTAAGCTTTGTTTCTGCATATTAACAGTTCGATAATCGGCTGAATGTGAATCGGTGTTTGCAAACGTTAAAAGACAAGGAAGAAAGCTTTTGGTTAGCCTTGCTGAATAATTATATTATAAACGTAAGTAAATCCGTCCTTTTCTCCAGAGCAATGTAGTAATTAGGGTTACCCAAAAAAAAACATAGAACAAACACGTTGTAGTACGAGCCGTTCCCAGCATAAAAGAGAACGTACGTACGGCCAATCTGGAGCAGGAGCGGTTGGAAAAGCAACGGAAAACCCTCGGCGAAAGTGGGCTGAAGGAGAAGGAGCAAATACTGTCCGATGCTATGGCATCCAATGAAATACCACCACCGGATGAGATGATAACCTCCATACCTGTTCCCTCAACGGAAGCCATCAAGTTCTATCCAGTCGAAATTTACTCGCCGTCCCGCAGCGAAAGCAATCCTCCCGGATTGATCATGGACGATCTCCCAGTTTATGCTGAAGCGTATGATTTGCATACGAACTTTTGCTACGTAAGTAGAAGAAGGGTTCGTCTACGGGGTTGTGAAGGGCAAACAAAAAAAGCTAATGTTTAAATGTATAGAAATCCTACCCAATATCAATCAAACCATTTGGTCAACATGCTCAAGACTACACCGGAAGTACGAACACGTCGTAGGGATGTAGACCTTTCGCAACGATTGCTACATGTATGTTTTAATCGAGTTCAGGATCGTCATTTTAGGATGATACACATTTTGCAGACTAGTGCTTCAACATACACCCTAATTGAATAATCTAACAGGTTAAAGTTCCGACTAGCTGGGTAGCTACAAAATGATGATCCACTATTGTATGACTTACAGCAGCCATGGTTTGGTCTGATTGCACGAGAGAAAAAGCAATCCATTGTGTTGTAGGAAAGACCTTTTTATCTTGAGAGTACGAGAGTAATCTTGGGAAATACCGATATCTACTTGATATTTGCCCTATAATTATTTTAAAACTCAATTCCAAAAAACTAGGCATCACTTTTGGACGCTACCATTTGCACTATTATGACGCCAGTAACGTAGCATCTGCTCGGAATAATTCATCAACCTTGAGTTCTAGGGGATTTCCTTAAGCTTATCTGGTGATATTGAGTGACTCATGCGGCTATTTAACACACAATCTATACTACTGAGCTTTTCTTCCGTTCTTTTTTTTTACTACTATTGCAAATTCTTTAAAGAAGTCACTTGTAGTATGTGTTCGATGTATAGTCTGGCTCTAGCAGTTGGGTGAAAATTTTTGTTGAAGATTTTGAAAAGATATTTACATGATTTGCTGCACATTCGATACATGCACCTGAATTTTTAGGGAGATTTTGAGTAATAAGGTGATAAATTATGACCAACGACATCCTGCTCCCTTGACCGTCTCCCAGGGTGAGGCTCTTTTTCAAATTCCCGTAAAGCATTTCTAACAGTAATATATTTCTAACAGATTGAACTTTTAGTAAAGTTTTATCATTTCCCTTTTTTTCCTGCTGTACTCTGTACCGATCGGACTATAACCAGAAAATAATGTATGAATGTTTCCACTTACAGCTCAAAGTTTCGATGTACACGGAGCCACTAAGTGTAGAATTGCGATCGTACCTAGTTCTGCTGCTAGAACTGCTAACCGAATCACCTATCCGTCGCGGTGATACATTGATCCCGTACGAGGAAGTCGTTTCAACGCTTGAGTCTAACACGGTCGAGACGATGACCGACCTTGGGTTCAGCTCGTCGAGCCGTTTCAGCGTGGGCTCTTACTCTAGCACGGCCACCCTATACATGCAGGTGGTACGAGAGAAGTACGCAACTGGCATTGAATTGATGACGGAGCTGTTACACCAAACTGAATTCACTGCCGAGCGTATCAAGGTTTGTGCCACGAAGCTGATCAATGAAGTCTCGCAAGCAAAGCGGGAAGGAAGATCCATCGCCAAGGATATCCTGAAAGCGATGCGTTATCGCAAGGAGAGTAACGTGCGCATTAGCTCACTATTGAAACAATCTAAATTCCTAACGTCGCTGCTAGAAATGCTGGAACAGCCGGATACGACCCAAACAGTGATTGACAACCTCAACAAGGTCCGGTCGATCATTACGCTGCCAGAAAATGTGGCCATTCACATGGCTGCCGATTGGCAGGCCATGAAGGAGCTTGGCATCGATTTGATCACACCCTGGAAACGGCTTGTGCAGCCAACAAGCGGGACGGAAAAAATAGTTAAAAGGTTCCAGCATTATTGGCATTAGTTTTTTTTTAATGCATTAACATGATTTTGGCAATATGTTTGATTCTTTTAGGTTTATCAGCATGCAGGATTGGGAGCACATGGAAAAGAGTAACGAAGCGCTTAAGCCGTACACGGGCGTGATCGTTGGTTTGGGCAGTGTGGAGAGTGCATTCCTGTTTCGAACATGCCAAGGAATAACGGACTTTAACGATCCCGACCTGGTGCCGCTGTTATTGTTCCTGCAATACATGACTCAGCTGGAGGGTCCACTGTGGAAACAGATTCGCGGTCAAGGGTTCGCTTACGGGTATAACATATTACCAAGACCAAACGAAGGGTTATTATACTTTACGCTTTACCGTGCTTCAAATGTGGTGGCCGCATACCAGGAAGCCGTTAGCATTATGGTAGGTGAAACAGAACGAACAATGGGTTTTTTAATGCAGCACACTTACTCATTTTCTGCTTACAGGAGAAACAGGTGGGCGAAGGAGCAGAATGGGACGCCACGCTGCTGGAATCGGCAAGAAGTTCGTTGATCTTTGAAATAATTGCCCGCGAGAACAGCATCGAAAAGGTGGTCAATACGTGCATGCTGACCAGCTTCAAGGGAGTTCCGGTAGGATATAATCAGTCTTTAGTACGTCAAGTGGGCAAAGTTACGAAGGAGGACCTACAGCGTGTAGGAAACCGTTACGTGAAGCATCTGTTTTCTGGTGCGGACACGTGCACTGCCATCGTTTGTCACCCGGACAAAGCAGGAGATATTGCGAGTGCATTCAAATCTATGGGCTTTCCGTTGAAGGTCGAAACAAGTCTCGAAGACGGCATTCTAGCTTAAATTCCGGGCTATTTCCGGGTTGCCATTTTGGTCAAGTATTTTCAAGTAGCAGGTTCAGTCATATTATGTACGTCTCATTCAGAAAAAAGAGTTGTTTTATACCCCTTATGGATAAACAATTGTGTGCATCGTCAGTAGCTTACGTTAGCTAATACAGGCTGCAACCTTTATTTTGAAATTAGTCTTTACAACCCCTTTATCAATAATCACTATTCTTGGGAACACCATATAGAAAGAAATGGTCCATTATTTTAGTGCGACTGCGGTGACATGTTTCCTGTTTTAGATTTGAGTAAACAAGGAACTGCTTCCGTTCGGTGCAATGCGGAATGGCTGTGCTCTTGTACGTCCGCGAAACGGCTTAAGAAAGCTTTTGTCCTGTGTAAACTCGGCCGGTGTGTAGTAGGGTCCTTCAGTTTCCAGATAGATATCTAAACATGACATCGCTCGCTTCAACTGTTTCGGCAAAACGTCAAACGAGTGGTCCACTGCCGATAGACTGTTGCACCAGTATTCCATTTCCTGAGGTCAATTAGAATTTCAATAGATTGCTCAAACCTAAGTGAATGTGTTTTTGCCACCCGCCATACATACCCTTACTGAACTGTTGCACGACGACGTATGCTTTCCGTTCCAGTTTAATGAGAAGGACCACAAAGGCGAGCTGTCCGGATAACGACAAGGTACGCATATGTAGCACTCCAGCTTAGCCGAACCACGTATGACTATCGCTCGAAAGTATAGGTCACTGGCAGTGGCCATACCGTCTGCTAGGAACATCTTTGCTACCCCGGACGAGACGTAGTCCTCGAAAGAGATGGAACTCCACTGCAGTACCGTGCTAGATATGCGTATCGGATGGCCACGTTCGTCGTTGATCGATGTGTCGATCATTTTGCTCTCCAGATCGTGAATTTGTTTGTACAGCTTCAACCTTGCCTCCCAGCGACCACGGACAGAGCGAATGATCGATGGGATCGTTTCGTGCAGCTTATCTGTCACCTCGGCATGCTCATTCGCGAGATCTCGGCTTAGCACGCAAGTATACGCGGTCGATGTGTGATCCAGTCCACACAGCTGCTGTGACCATAGGAACGGTTTGCCCAAGTTCTTTTCCCTTAGCAAGCGTGGCAATTGACCGATTTCGATGGACAGATCTTGCAGCTGATATTTTACCTTGGGATTGGGACAATCTTCACCCTTATCGCCACGACACAATTCATTCAGTACGGTTTCGGTCGAGAGAACGTCACCAGCGGCAGCGCCTGACGAATGCAAGTCTACCAGCGCAATGTTAACCGTAATCACTTGCATGTTGGGCAAGTAGGAGAATGTCAGCGAAAGGCCGGGTCCGGGTTGCCGTTCGGCACACAGCTCCCGAGGACAATCCTTGGCGCGGATGGTTATCGTCACGCTAAGGGGATGCGGCTTGAACAGTTTTTCACGCCGCTGCTCATCCAGGTTGGGTTTCATGTGTCCTCGATGATGTCGTTTTTTCATACCCCTTTCGGTTTCATGTTCGTTTTCATCATTGTCCGAATCGGCACGATCGCGGGAATTATTACTAGAATCCCTTGCGCAGTGGGCCTCCAATTCGTACGAGTTTACCGCGGCCGCCATTTGCCGTGCTTCTTCTTCATCGCCTTGTATGGATGTGGCAAGAAGATTATCTAAAACAAAACAAAAAAGTACAAACGAAATCATTTTCAAGCAGCACTACTAGCAGACGATACCAGTAAAGATAGGATATTACCGCTGGCCTCTCCATATGCAGTCACATTGGCATAGAGCAGATACAACGGTTGTGGCAGCAGACGAACCGTTTGCCGTATCTTCCAGCCCTTCTCAATAGGCATTTCGAGGGCTTCTTGCAGTGGCCTCGTTGCAATGAGCAGATCTCTTAACCGTGGCCCTAACGACTCTAGACGCTCAGTTTTGGCAACAATATCTTTTTCAATCGCTTGCTTCAAAGTTAGGAGTTCCTTTAGATGCGCATCCAACTCTTTTCTCTGCTGAAGCTCCCATTCCAGTCTAGCAATGCGTCGCGCATGCTCGTCGGTTTTCGTACTACCAGGCCGGGACACCGATTCCGGGGCCTGTTCGTAAAACTCTTCCTCCGGCACTAACTCGATCTCCTCGTCTTGGCTCTTGAACATGTAGCAGCGCTGTACTTCCCGCTTCAAATGCTCCGCTTCGTACAGCAAATTCTGCAACTGCAACCGGTTGCTATCGACGCGTAGTTTCTCTTTGTGCAACGCATCACGACCCTCGCGAATGCGCACCTTATCGAGTCGGTTCAGTTTTTTCAACAACACAAATGCTAGCGATCCTTCGATTCGTTTATCGGCTATTTTCACCTTGGAGTCTTCTGTACTATCGGCTTTTAACTTTGCTATGTCCGCGAATAATGTACGCAGTTCGTCGCACGTCGCATGGAACAGAGCGGCATCTTTCACTGGCGATCGTTTGCTAGCTTCCTGCTCTTCAAAGGCGATTGTGTTCTATAAAGGAAAGACAGAGAAAAGGGCTGGCCTCGGTTAGTGGTGAATTCCCAACATGAAAACTGGCGTCATACCATGTAAACATCTTCCTTCGAAACTTTAACACTCGTCGAGCTATTATCGGCGGCGTTTGAGCTGCTCGTCTTGCGGCGTTTCTTATCAGTGACCGATTCAGCATTATCAGGTTTACTGACCATTTTGCAGATTGGGGAGTAAAATACCTCACAAGGCAAATTTATATTAATGCTTGATGTGCTGTATCAATTGTTTTGCGGCATCCGCGGAAAAAAAATGTGTCAGAAAAGCCAAAACCTCAGAATATGGTTGGACAAGGCGGATGACGTTTGGTAAATAGGAATTAAGTGTTTTTTTGCAATTGATGCCTACCCGATGGTAAATAAAACTACGATAGATTTACAACACTAATGTAACTAACAAATAGTAATCAGTTTAGTAACTAATTAACGAGGAATGGATCATGTATAAAATTCTGGTGTAAATACGACCAAGATATCTAGAGGGAAGATATCCATATTGACAAAATTGTCTTAATAACTACTACTTAGATTCTTTTCAATACGATCTTTTGCACATTTCAGGATTTATATCGATTTTTTCAAAAGGGGTAATCACACATAATCATCAATATGTTTTCAAACTTCAAATCGATTTAACTACGTGTATACGCTGCCAAAGCTGTCAAGCGAGAGCTCTTGGCAAAGCGTTCGATATGTCAATTTGTTGATACCAAGCAAGGAAAATGTTCTAGCTTCGGTCGCAGACGAATAGGAATCAGTTGTGTTGCAGTTGATTATATTCTTTTGCCATAAACCTTGTGTGCTGATCACCATGAGTGCTGAAGCTGAAAAAGAGTCGTCAAACGATGTTGAGAGTGTGGAGGAAGCAAATAATGCAGCTACAGTCAATGAACCAGCCGCAGATTCGGCACCGGAACAACAAACACCTCCATCGGAGGTAGATTCCAAAACGGAAGAAAAAAAGCCATCCCCCACCAAAAATGGTGGTGCCGGTCTGCTTGGTTCCGCTCCGCCAAAACCGGCAGGTTCAGTTGTTACTGTGAGTAGGGTCTTGCCGGATCGTATATCCTATGCTGGGACAATTTGTTTTCTCTCTTTAATCGTTTTGGCTCGTACATCCGTAGGATTTGTGGGTGGAAACGAAAACTGCTGACGGTAAATCGTATTACTATCATGCGATAAGTCGTGAAACAACTTGGACCCGCCCGGAAGGTCCCAACGTTAATGTAATGACACAGGCAGAAGTGGAAGCCCTCAATAAGCAACAGCTACAACAACCAAAGGCCGCTGAACAGAAGGTTGCTGAGTCTGTGGCAAGTACCGCTTCGTCAGGTGTGCCGCCTGTTGTTGGCTCTTTACCCGGCGTAATTCCATTGCACACTGCTGCAATGACGCGTTTCACAGGACCTCCACCTTCGTTCGGGATGGCTCCGTTCGGTATGCCGCCGCCTAATTTTACTAGCTTTCCTCCCTGGAGTAATCCACCAGCGCTCAATAGTGGACAGAATTGGCCGATGAGTCAAACTCTCCCCTTAGATACAGCCAAGCAAGCCATGAACGAGGTTAAACTGAGCGAAATTGATCCGGCAATCGTTGCCAAGGCTACGGTTTGGAGTGAACATAACGCACCGGATGGTCGTATATTCTATTACAACGCTTCTAAGGGTGAAAGCGTGTGGGAAAAGCCACAAGCGTTGCGCGATTTGGAAAGTATGCTATTTGTTGGCGCACTCCTGACGCCGCTTTTCACACAATGTTTTCTTTTGCAGAAGCAAAAATGGCAGTATGGAGTGCCAAGCAGAAGCCAAAAGTACCTCCTTCAATTCCGCCGTTCTTGGCTCCGCCGATACCACCCCAGATGCCGATCATGTCTTCAATGCAAACGGCACCATCGCCAGGACTGAAGATACAACAGTTCCCATCTCCGCTTGCTTCAGCTGTTGGATCACCTATGGGAGCCATGTCCAATCCGGGTGTGCGACTTCAGCAAATGCCGATCACTGCCGGAGGTGTCGTGTTTGATCCCATTACCTTTATGGCAAAGAACGACAAAGCCGTTGCAGAAGAGGAACGTAAGCGGAAGCTGGAGCAGGAAAAGAAACGCAAGGAGGACGAAGAAAAGGCTAAAGCGAACAAGCCGCAAGACAAAAGTCGTCCCATTTCAAGCACTCCGATCAGTGGCACGCCTTGGTGTGTAGTTTGGACTGGAGATGGGCGAGTTTTCTTTTACAACCCTTCAACGCGCACCTCCGTGTGGGAAAGGCCGGATGAGCTGAAGGAGCGAGCCGATGTGGACAAAGCAGTACTGGTGCCTCCACAGCAGTTGCTCGGTACGGTAGCAGCAAAGGATAATGAGGGCGTAAGCGGCAAAGGACAACCGTTGACAGGAACAACAAACGTAACTAGCAATATTGCAGCCGAAAGCGATAGCGGCAACAATGCTAGCAGTAGTAATACCAATGAACCCCGAACTGGACCAACGGACTCGGAATCCAGTGGAGAAGAGGATGGCGAACAGCCAAGCAAAAAATTGAAATCAGACTTGGAAGCTGTCATGAAATCGAACCATTCCGCTAGCAGCAATCGTTCCGGAAATGATCCGGAAAAGGAAGCGATAGCAATGGAAGCAGAAGCTAGAGCAGCTCGGGAGCGGACACTTATACCCTTGGATGTGCGTATGAAATCGTTCCGTGAAATGCTTCGTGAACTGGACGTATCGGCTTTTAGTACGTGGGAAAAGGAGCTCCATAAAATCGTGTACGACGCACGTTATCTGCTGCTAACTTCCAAAGAACGCAAGCAAGTTTTCGAAAAATACGTCAAAGACCGTGCGGACGAAGAACGGCGCGAGAAACGTAACAAAATGCGCCAAAAGCGTGATGATTTCCGTGCGCTGATGGAGTCAGCACATTTGCTTGGAAAGTAAGCGGCAAATTTTTCTAACTGGTTTTTTGGGAGTATTGGGTGTAGCAAAAATCTGTCTGTTTTTTTTTTTCAGATCTTCATTCAGCGAATTTGCTCAGAAGTATGGCAAAGATGAACGGTTTAAAGTCATCGAAAAAATCCGTGAACGTGAAAGCTTATTCAATGAGTACATTGTCGAAGTAAGGAAGCGTGAAAAAGAGGAAAAACAGCATAAGAAGGAACAGGTAAGGAGCCATTCTGAGGGGCGTGTGGACTACCAGCCCGCGCCAAATGATTGTAGAATGTGTTTAATGTAGCCCCCGGGTGTGGCCTTTGCTTCCAGATCAAAAAGGACTTTCTTGCTATGCTTCGGGAAAGAAACGATATTAATCGCCACACACGGTTCAGTGACATACGCAAGAAAATAGAAAGCGACAGCCGTTTTAAAGCGATCGTAGAACACTCCCAGCGTGAAGAACTGTTTGAGGAACACATTAAAGTGTTGAAGGAAGAGAAACGAAAAGCAAAGGAGAAAGAAAAAGAAAAGGAACTAAAGGAGCGCAATAACCATCGTAGTGAGCAACGCAGTTCGCGACGTTCGAGGGATCGTTCTCGTGATCGACGAAGTCGTTCTGCTGAGCGGGATGCTAATCAAACGGCAAAAAATACGACCCACGATGACGGAAACGCTGCCAATGAAAGCAAAGAGGATGAGGACGAAGGCGAGGATTGTAACACTTCCGATGAGGATGAAATCGAGCGTCAGCAAAAGGAACGGGACCGAAAAGCGAGGGCAGAGGCCAGTATTAAGGAGCGCGAAAAGGAAGTGCAGCGAACGCTGGCTACTCACCTGCGCGATCGGGATAAGGAACGGCAGCATCATCAGCGGGACGAAGCAATGCGTCACTTTAATGCACTGTTAGCAGATCTAGTCCGTAATGCAGATCTTACCTGGAAGGAGGTTAAGAAGCTGTTAAAGAAAGATCATCGTTGGGAACTGATTTCCATGCTCGATCGTGACGATCGAGAGAGGTAAGTGCGATGTTTGAAATGCATTACAAATACCCGTTTGTTTAATGACTATGTTTTTTTCTTTTTATATTAAAAGATTGTTTAACGAACACATTGCCAATCTTGTGCGCAAGAAACGTGATAAATTCCGTGAGATGTTAGACGAAATTCCATCACTGGAGCTGACATCGCAATGGAAGGAAATAAAGAAAATTATACGTGAGGATCCACGATACCTTAAATACAACAGCAGCGAAAGAGTACGTAAAGTGCCGCGACGCACACTCTCCGTTCCCATACTAATGTCGGATTGTAAATTTCGTCTATTTGTTTATCTCCACAACAGGGTGAGCGAGAGTTTCGAGACTACATCAAAGACAAAACGGCGAATGCGAAACTTGCGTTCCGGGAGCTGCTACAGGAGTGCAAGTTTATCACGCATAAGAGCTTTGAGCTGTATCGCGAAAATGCGAACCATCTACGCGAGGTGGAAGATATTCTGCGTAACGATCGTCGCTATCTGATACTGCACCATATTGCGGGCGAACGGACCCAGATGGTTTTGGCACATCTGGAAGAGCTACATAAGCGCGGGCCACCGCCACCGCCAACTGCTAGTGAATCGTTACGACGTAAGTAAATTGACCGTATATCATTAGGGTGCGCTATGTATTGATTGACGTAGAACAGTTAGCCAACCAAGTACGTTTTTGTGTGTGGATAAAACAGATTAAAAAGGCATTGATTGAAATAATGTGAGAACAGCATTCATTACGGGATGACACAATGAGACTACTATTTGCCCATATTTCGTACAACGTAAACCCCTCTCGCAAACAGCAGCAAATAGTAAGGAAGTTTTGGGAGTACTAACCAACGTACAAGTGTGGTTTAACTAGGCCATGTGCCATCGCTCAGAAGAGATGATAATCATATGGCAATGGCTGGCTGAGTTGCGCCAAACACCTTCGGAAATTCGTCTTGAGTTTGTCAAGGATCTCATCGAGTATCTTGCCTTGAGTATCTCTATCTTCATATTTCAAGAGAGCCGTCCGGAGCGTACTTCGTCCTCCTAAGAAAAAAATCCACTTTTGACTCGTTATAGAGCATAGTGGTGACCATAAACTTCCACCAAATTGAAATCTTGAAAATTTCATTGAATAATTAACAATGCTTGTATTAAAACCCCGATACACTTCTTCTTCTTCTTCTTGGCTTCACGACCTCTCTAAGATCATGCCGGCTATCGAAATGGCTTACTAGACTGCCGATACCACGTAGTTAGCTAGTCAGACCTCACTACGGGGGGACGGTCATGCCATGAACTTATTTATCCTTATTATCCTGATATATTCAACCCCTTCATGGCTCCTCTAAAACCATGTTCCAAATATCAGCACAGTCCAAGAGACCTCTGAGCGACTGAAGAATTTCATCGTCCATCACGACACCTCGTCTATAATGTAACTTTGAAGTGAAAGGGACCTTATTCTGCCATATATTTTGTAATCATCATCTTCCGAAGAACTATTTTCAAGTCCAAATTTTCTACATTCAACTCATTCTTAGACCCAATTTCGCCACTGGCCTCCTCAGGTTTGGAATCGTCAATGGTCAAAAATTTACATTTTAAGATTGATACAAAATTAGTGATCGTTTGGAGGTATAACGGATTTTCTCACTTTTCATATAAATTGTATGAGAAGGAATTTACTGCATAAAGCGTTCTAACGCGTTCGGTTTAATATGACATGAAGGAAGTGATGTGTGGGTCAACGAGCAAATGTTTGCAATAAAAATATGATTTAACATTATTTTGCTATTCCATGCCGTAAGCGACACTAGCGAACAATCGTTCACAAATGATTTCCGTTAAAAAAAAAACTTTCGCAAGTGGTGCTCAAAGCAATGTGGAATGCTTTGAGCTTACTGCTTATTTTTAAAATGATATGCACTTTCTATGAGCACTTTTTCGGCTTCCAACGGGAACACACACATTGAGGATACTCTCGGGCAGATATCGCGCTCAACTTTGTAGTCAATTTTATTGATGACATGAGTACACACAATTTGGTGAGCACTCAGCAATTAGCGCGGTAACCATACGGTCGACGACATCGAGTGCGATTAGTTTGTGTTTATAGTGCATACGACGATTAAGAATAGCGGTGTGTCGGTTATTCTAACGCGTTGTTTCTGATAGCAATAAATACACGCGCAACCCGTTGGCGTTGGTACGGAGGGTAACAAACATATCTTAACGACACAGAGTTTTCCAGTAGTAGTTCATTTGAAGGACGCAATGCGCGATACTCCCATTCACGGCTCATTTAGACAACGTAGCTGTCAGGCAGCTCGAAGCTTACGTCAAGGTGTGCCTCACGAGCAAGGTGTACAATCTGTGCCAGATGCACCGACAGCATGGCAGCTTCATCCAGATCGTCCTTGGGAAGAATTCGCAGCTTCGACTTTTTGATGAGGTCCTTTGCCTCGTTCACGTTCGTGCCCTGCAGCCGGACGATGATGGGCATCTTGATGTTAAGCTCCTTGGTGGCCTGGATGATACCTTCCGCAATCACATCGCAACGCATAATACCGCCGAAAATGTTGACCAGAATGGCGTGCACTTTCGGGTCGGAAGTGATAATTTTGAACGCTTCCTTCACTGCCTTCACGCTAGCGCCACCACCGACGTCAAGGAAGTTGGCCGGATCGCCACCGTGCAGTTTGATGATATCCATTGTGGCCATGGCGAGACCGGCACCGTTCACGAGACATCCGATCGAACCATCCAGTGCGATGTAGTTCAGATCGAACTTGGATGCCTCGACCTCCTTATTGTCCTCCTGCGTCAAATCACGCTTCGCAAACAGATCCTTTTGACGGAATTCGGCATTGTCGTCGAAACGCATTTTGGCGTCGAGTGCAAAATCTTTTGAAGAGAGGCAATACGATAGAAAGAAGAATAAATTACTGCTTGTTTTTTTTTTCTTTTGCTTTCAACGCCCGTGCTTGTGTGTGTAAGCCAACAATCAAAAGAAATGTTTGAAGCTGCGGATATTCATTCAAACTGCGATCAGTAACGAAGGGAGTGTAGAAATCCGCCAAAAGTGTTACACATCCGCAACAGTTTGATATGTCTATCCCAAAAAAGCATCGAACAATCAATTAACTACGAAACAACGAAACGTATGTTAAACTAATCGAAAACAATAATGAAAAAACTAACAATCAACTCAAAATGAAGTCATGGTTTAGATTATTTTATAATTTAGCACAAATTTAGTGTGGATTAGACTATAGCGCATATATTGCAAGCGTAATAGAGAATTCAACGATCGTTTTAACTGATCAATGAGCAAACTTTTCGAGCAACACATTTACAAAACAAATCCATAAAATAACTAACCAAATGGTGCCAAACAGAAAGGAATATTTCAAGATGAAGCTTTCCAATTTCATGCAATACGCTGAATGTGGTATTTGAAGATTTGTTACTTACACTCTTCACCTATCGATGTGTGATGTGTTGTGGTACGGTGAGTTGGGGTGATACATGTTTTGATATTTGAATGGAGTTATGGTTGGAGCAGAGTTATGTGTAAAAACAGAGCAAATTTGATATCAGATTATTGTGGTAAATTTTAAATTATTTGCACTATTCTTTAAAATCTTATTAATGTATACAACATTAACTGTATGTTATACACTAATATAAACGTATGTTTTTCGCCTTTGTACTTGGCTTTACAACGATTTTCGAGCTTAGAGTCTGCCGCGCCTATTGGCCGATTATTTTAATCTTGTATGGATGGTATGTCCGAGCATATCAGCATATCAGCATAGCATATGTTAAACATGTGTATTGTTAACACACCATGCAATCCTACCGAAAACGTAACAATAAGACGAAGTATCATACGTAACTTTTGGAAAATCACACATGATTTAATATGAGTTACACGAAATCACCGTAGATTAATCGATTATAGTTATCAAACATTCATAGATGAGTGCTACAGATAATCAATTAAGGAAATGGAAAAGCCGCAGCTCTGCAGCGTGAATCCGTCCATTTAAATAAGAAAGGTTCCGTCTTTACATCCGCAACTCTACTTGAGTAATTGAATTGAAAAAAGACTAATGTTTTTTTGCCTTTTCCAATTCCATGTAGTATCAAGATTGTTCGGCAGATTATTACGTTCTTCGTTCTACTACTGAGTTATAGTTATGATACTTAATACTTACACGTTTCAGCAGCATCCTCCGCGTACGGGTTAATCTCAATCAGCAGAGCATCCTTCTTCACGAACAAATCGTACATATTGAGGAGCATTTTCGCCGTCTCCTCCAGTTTATCGTTAAGGCCTACCTTCTTAGCAACCTGCAGCAAAACATATCCGAGTGGTTTATGTGATAATGCTATTGTTTGCATCACTGCACCCATTGCTTGATACACACCTGAATGGCTTGATCCTTTTGCAGACCTTTGTTAATGTCGATGGGCTCGTACACGATGGCATCTGGATTTTCTGCGGCAACCTCTTCAATATTAACACCGCCTTGGGACGAAGCAATCAGCACGGGACCCTAGTAGAGATAAACGAAAGCAAAGCTTTCACGAATTTAATTAAACTTTCGCACGTTCGACAGGTATTTAACACATACGTTGAATGCGCGCTCCATCATGACGGCAAAGTAGAATTCGCGCCGTGGAAACTTGCGTTCGGCCACCATAACCGAGTTGCAGATACGACCTGCCGCACCCGTTTGCTTCGTGACGAGCAATTGATTAATCATTTTGCTCGAAATATCTTCCGCTTCCTGTGGTCTAAAATGGGAAAGCAAAGCTATAGTATTGATAGGTTTGCAGCTTTGGCCGTGGCGATTGATACTTACGAAAACACCACCCGAACGCCTCCTTTGAGTCCATTCTTGAAGCTACCCTTGCCACGACCACCGGCCAGTACCTGTGCTTTCAGCACCAGATTTTTAGTGTTAAGATCGGTTGCAATTTTTTTAGCTTCCGCTCCAGATGTCGCGACTCCGAATCTGTAAATATACAGCATATAGGTGTACTTTGAACTTAATAAAAAAAGAACGCCAAACAAACACGCATACACACACGACAGGGGTTAACAGTGAATAATGAGTTCATAGTAAACGCTTGCAACATAGGAAGAACAAAGGTGATAGATGGAAGTGGGTTTTGTTTACAATTCGGCTTAACCCTCCCGTGCTGTGCGATAAGACACAATCAGTTACAGTTTGCACTATCAGCAGCTTGCCACCGATGATGCGCTGGTGGAATTGTTTGGTATGACGGCAAATTATTTACATACAGTGTGCATCATTATTCCTGCATCTAAATTGATCATCATTCACAACATACCGGTTTACTTACTTGGGCGTCGGGATTCCCGCTTCGTTTAGAAAGGAGTACGATACGTGTTCCTGTACGTTCAGGTGGCGCTTCTGGCATCCACTAGCAAGCACCTGAAACGATCGAATCGAATGTTTAATTGATTAGAATTGGTTCTTCCGGTGGACGTCAGCTAATTTTAACACATGATTCGTGACGTCACGCTTGTGCAGCTGGCCACCTGCTGGTCGGTAAAAATCAACTATAGGCTCACGTTTTATGACGTAGTTGTCAACGCTCGAGCGAGCAGTGAAACTAGTTTTTCCCTTTGCACTATAGTAGTGGATAAGTGGAGCACAAGCAGTCGTCTCTCGACAACGAAAACATTGCATAATCCATTGCAGTATAACACCTTTCGCGCTGCTTTTGGACCGAATCAACACAATCACGACGAGCGTAGGAACTTGCTAATACGCTCCTAATCGTTCTATTTATATCCATGATATCGTCTACAATGTCCTGGCCTGCGACGCTGCACGGTTTCACGGCCATCATCCGTTACATAAAATATCACTCCGGCACAAAAAGCTAATAATGTAGTAGAAACGTACTCCCCGTTGCGGATGATTCAATCGCAAGTGGAACTCACCTTTGGCGAAGATTTGCTTGCAATTTCGGCCAGAAGGAGGCTCGACCGTCGAAGAATAGAAGCCATTATATGTGAAAGTACAGCTGCGATAAAGACGACTAACCAACGTACGCGCACAATAAGCTCCACGGAAGATTTTTGCCTACTATAGAAGCTCGTTCATCCGTGATCTTTCCTTGCAACCAAAGACAGTCGTGATGAAGGAATGAGAAGGTGCATGCAAAAGCATTTGACAGCACCCCCCTGGGGGAAAATCCGTATGTCAAACGCAGCCAAAATGTCAAGATGCGCATTACACCTAGCATAGAAGTACCTTGATTCATGAGCAAATGGGCTGTGGCAATGAAAATACAGTATGGAAGTAAAATTATATCTGCCGCAAAATTCATATGGCTAATGTAAGGAATAAGTAATCCATCTGGAACTGCATAATTTAAGCTTATACAGCAGCTTATCCTGTGTAACCTAATATTTCCCTAGAAACCATGGGAAAGTTTACAAGAGCTGTGCATTGAGTGCTTGTAGTTTGCATATTTCGTGGTCAAACGAAAATTCAGCATTTTACTTTTGAGTTTTTTTTAAACGCACGAAAATTCCATTGGTGCCTTTGATGCACATCTCCCGAATGACTGTAGGCCGTGCAATATTTGTAACGAAAGATGGGCACATTTTTGTTGGTATTTCGAGTTATATTTTTCCGATTAAACCACTCGCTTCACTTCAAAGAATCGCTTGAGATAATACACTTGCCCGACAGTCATTACTATGAGCACAATAGCCTCAAAGAAGGACCACATCACGACCCGGGAGTTGGTACTTTCATTAATTGATCGATGGATACGGTCACGCACCTGCAGCATAAAACGCAATTATTAAATATTTTGTAAACAAAGCAATTACACCACACAATACTTACGTGCATATAGTCTTGCTCATGTTTAATACTGGTCAGAGTGCCGGAGAGTTCTCGAATCATATCTTCCAGCTTGGTGTGACCGGCTTCTCCTTCGTTTACTGCTCCAACAGTTCCCTTCGGAGCATCTCCGATTTCCATAGAAAACATGACAACCTAGTAAGAATAGGATCAATGATACGATCATGAAGCAAGTAGCTGCTTTAAAAAAAGGATCCACAATTTCAAACCTACCTTCGGTGTGAGTGTAGACATTTTGTTGCTAAAGCAGTAGTGATAGATTCCGGTCTCATAAGCGGAGAATGTGTACTTTCCGGAAGATTCCTTTTCGCCTTGATATATGACTTTTTTGTCCGGGCCACTGATGCGTACTTCAATGTCGAGGAAACCACCTTCCACCGTTTCAAACATAAGTCCTGGAACACGTTTCAAATTGCAGCAGCTCAGTATGGAACATAATGGAAGAGGTACTGACGGACAGCACCGAAACCCGTGTGTGGTGTACCGTCACGTTAAGTTCACCTACCTAGCTTCGTTCCTGCTTCCGCTCGGTCAAAAAAACATTCTTCCGAGTGTGGATCCACTGTTACGAAGTAACCATTTATGTGTGCAACACATTGCAGAAGCAAAAATACTACAAAACTTTGTATAAAATTCATTGTGTTGTTAATTCAGTGCTTGTTGTCCTAGCCACGTAATTTGACGTCTGGCAAAAGCGGCGCTGATAAATTTCATCAACTTCGGTTTTATTTTCTCGTGAAACGTCAGCGCACCAGTCGCTTTGTGGCCCGGTGAAAATACTTCATCAATAACTTGAATTTTGTTTGTTATGATTCCCAACACTCTTATGCTGATTTGTAGCTCTTTACGCCAAGAAAGTGAATCTTCGATCGATCTTTAACATTTGAGAAAATACAAACCAACGCAGTGTTTACGTGTTACACGCTCAATTATGATGGCGTAACAGCTTAATATGGAATGCAGATGTGTAAATATCTTGAATAAGTTTGAACAATTCGGATCGCTCCTAGCTAAGGCATCTGCGGTGGGCAGATACCTGCAAAGATTAACTTGATTTAAGCGAGGCGAATGTAACCTCAGAGACTCAAAGCTTCTGCGATAAAAAATTAACTTGGTTTATTTGAAGCATTTGGATATGGAAAGGGAATATACGATTGTTTTTAAAAACCCGATATGTATCTCAAGTATAATATATGAACGGAGCAGATACTGCAGAAATCACCACTGCACAACAAAAACAACCAACCGAACAGTAACGAGGGGCCAAACTAGCTTACAGGCCATCGAGTACCAACAAAATCCTCAAGCTGGAGCCGGAAAGGCGTGTCAGTATGATAAACCATCCCATTGTAAGGACTACACGAAGTAGGAGCAATGAACGAAGGAGTGACAACTGTATGTTATTCAGGCCGGGGTGGCTTTTGTCCTATTACAATTCAAACGGCAATGTACAAGATCTTATTTTGCATAATCTTCAGCAGATAAACCTTGGACTCTGTCCTGCAGATATCATCAGATGCTAATATTTTTGGAACAGAGGAATACATATATAAATATATATATAAATATATATATATATATATATATATATATATATATATATATATATATATATATATATATATATATATATATATATATATATATATATATATATATATATATATATATCACTGGCCAAATCTTCACTCTGTAGAAGATCCTGCAAACTGTCGAAAGCACCAGACGCTCAAGCAGCACCTGTTCACCGATTTTAACACAGTACGGTGTTCCGTACTACCGTTCCGAATACCATACAGTAGTACGGACTTTCTGGAAAGCTGGTACGGGTCGTTAAGAAAGAATGGTAAGGCGACACCGGTGCAGGTTTTCACACGGTAGGAGTTTAAATTCCATTCGGACCGTTTCTGAGTAGTGAAGACTGCCTATGCAACTTAGTGGTATCAAGAAGTCTAGGAAGCAATACGGCCTGGCCGTCCTTTATGAATAAAAAAAAGTCTAGTAAGAAATAAGATGGCCGACTTGGCCTAGTAGACCGTTAAGCCAAGAAGAAGAAGAAGAAGACGAACAATGGATTGGGCAACAATTCGACGAAGACGATCTCGATGTCGTAGAGAAGTTCTACAAGCTAACTGGTACATTTCAGAAGACTTAAGTAAATTTACTTATACTACTGTAACTACTAGCAAATACACACTGACACGTCCGGTAGTTCTCAACGGGCAGGAGTCCTGGAGTATGATGGCATAGAGCGCCGAATGCACTCTCCATTTTTCAGCAGCAGGTTCTAAGGACTGTCATTTCGATGTGTGCCAGCAGGGCGTTGTTCGGGGAAGATACTCTGGCACAGGAAGAAGTTGGAAGAATATTATTGATGCAATAAGGTTTTCGGATTCCGATGTCCGATGGGATGGAAATCGTCAGCGATACGCTCGGCATGAAGTGCAGGCGAGCTTAACGAGCTCGCTAGCAGGAAAATACCATTGATTCTTTACTAGTAGTTTATGCCAGACTAGAGTCAAGTTCAATAGGGTCTTCTTACCCCGCTAGTGCTTCCAAGCCCGTTCCCTTGGCTGTGGTTTCGCTAGATAGTAGATAGGGACAGAGGGAATCTCGTTAATCCAATCTGTAGAAATATACAAACTGATAGACACAGTGTTGTGTTTCAAGCATTAACTGTATTACTGCAATAAGTTTATACATTCCTGTATAGAATGCCGAAGAAAATATGGCAACTTAACTTACCGTATCCATTCTGCAAATGAAGCGTAGTTAAACGCAACCCAATAGCCACTTCTCATAAGAAAAGTAAGGAAGAGTACCATCCACAACACTAGAGCAGCTTCTGAAGATCGATTTCGAATGATTAAAATTTTTCCTGCAGTATGCAAAAAGAAACACACGTGCTCACGTGACATATTTATTAACTCAGCGTTACCGTGATTCCCCTTTTTTTAAAAACAGCACATAAAATAATCTGGTGCACAACGTGCCACCGATATCTGTATCCTGACACAGTTCCATATACGCTCGCAACGGCAACGAGATTTGAAGTTTCGATACTTATGCCGCCGTACCTTAGAGGCCAACGAAGCGGACGTCCCTTCGGTGGATGATTGTTTCGTCTGTAGATTCACCACACCGCCCGAATCTGTCCGTGAGGTGGAACGTATTTTACTTCTCTTGGCGTAACCGACGACGGTAGCAAATGTTTCGGTGTTTGTCAACGGTCGATCCGTTTTGCTCCAGCCCCCGGCGGGTAGCTCATTTTGGCGCGCATTGGTACGCATTGTTTGTTGGCTTTTGTGTTCACGTGTTGCCTTGTTGCCCACGAGCGTCGTAGAGTTGACGATGGATAGTTTGATGAATGCATTTTCGACCATCGCTGGCTGAAGTGTTCTGGCCATTTCGCTCGTATGGTTGGTGGGCAGTTCGGTGGATGTGGAGCTGTTGGCCGTTAGTATTGGTTTGATCTGTACAAAGCTTACGCTTCTGGTGGTTCCGTTAGATGGGTAGGTGTGGTTGGGTGCGTTGAGATTCACAATTTTAAACTGTCCCGTAATCGGTTGCATTACGCTGAAGAGGTATATGGGTATCCATAGCAAGTGAGGGCTAGAAATACGGGAAAGTTAATGTTTGTTATTGAATTTGTAAATGTAGTTGCATGGAAGCCATGCATTTAGCTGAAATATAATCAAACAAACAAACGTCAACTGCACTTTGTACACCTGTGCGAAAATATCTTCCATGTTCCAATTACCAAACTGTCAAATTGTGAGTGCAAACACCGAAACATCCAATATGAAAGCAATGGGCAAACAATGACATGAAAAGCAGTTCGATAAGTGATAACAGTGATCAATATTTACAGCCGAATGTATGTCCAGGCTGATCATACAAGCAAATAAAAGACTGTCTGTATGTATACGCCGGTTGTTAACATCTTCATGCTAGCTTCAAAATATGTAATTGCTGATGATGCGCACCGTACCACCGCAACAGTGCACTATTTGCCGAAGGAAGGATATTGCGGAAGAATCGAGATTCACTCCCCGGATACTGGGAATAAGGAACGATTTCATCTCGGCACCGTTAATAAGCACAACCTGTTTTTAAAGGCAGTAACGTTCTGACATTTTGTAAAACTCAGATCATACGCAACTCACTGCTACTCCTCTTCGCAAGTAGATGTAAGTAATCTCGATCGACAGTTGATAAACAAGGAGAAGGATATTCAAATATACCTGACCTTGCAAACAGGCACTATTAAGGTTGGGAGGTTGGGATAGAAACATAAACAATTCTGTAGCATAAGCGTGTGTAAAATATCACTCAAGGTATACGTGGGGATAAGGAAACATTCTTAAGCCCTGTCCAAGTACATGGTCAGTCAATGATCTTTCCGTATCTTCCCGCTTACGACGTATCTGTGGTTAGCGGTGTGCAACGAATCTCCAAGCCGTGGTACCGAAGGTTCGGATTTCATCCAGGGCGTTGTTTTAATAACCATTTGTACAATTACACGCAATTAAAAAACCTGTCATTTTTCACTTATTTCCAGCTTACTTCACTCACTAACTTCCAATACTCACTTTATCCACTGCATTTTGTGTATCGATCGTTTCACTTAATTTTGGGTGCACACTATTTTAACACACACTCTTAGAGCTAAACTCAAGCTCTGAGCACACGGCGAAACCTGTTGATCAACACCACTCGATGGTACGTATCACTTACTGGTCTGCTGGGAGGCACACACATGAGTTTTCCGGGTTTGGCATCATCACTCACAAATTATCCAAGATCGTTTAGCATAACTTCGTACTCGACTCGGGCAGTCCGACGGATCGAAGCACCTGGCACCAAAACCAACACAGTACCAACACGGGACGGCGCGCAAACAGAAGGCCTGGACAACAGCGCCAGCGCAGCACGTGCTATCGGTGCGATAAACGGGCTGCCAATGAAAATGAGCTACGCGCTACGCTGTTTTTGGAGGCCTTTTTGTGTTTTCACGCGTTTTTTTTTTTTGCTCTGCTCTGTGTCTCATTCTCATTCTTCATTAAGACAACATTTTGCGTAGCTTTTATGTGCGTTTTTCTTTTTGTTTCTGTATCCATTTTAACTCACCGTTTTGCGACGATCAGTGCTCCATCTTTCCCTATCCTGTACGGCTGAGCGGCTGACTGGCTGGTCGGTTGATCGGTCGGTTGGTTCTGGAAGCAGTAGAGCAGCAGCAGGCCTCTTCCTCCTTTTAGTCATACGAGCCCACTCATTTACTCTTATTATCGCGTTTTATTGTGCCCTTATCCTGTCTACACCGTCGATGCGTCCGCAAACGGTACGGTTTATTTCCACAGCTCGAAGCATAATCTTTCGTGCTGCCATAAAATGGACCACAGCCTGTGAGGAGGACGGAAATCATTTTGGCAGTGTGGTCCAACAGGTCAATCCATTTATCACTTAGCAAACTCACGAGTATCAATATCTTCTTCTAACTGTTAGGGCGCTTAGCTTAGCTTAGAAACCACTTGTGGTGTGTTTAGAGGTAGACCACTTAAAAATAGACCAAATCTACCTGCCTCACCTATTGTCCAACGATGCTGTTTTGCCACATTTTTTGGTGGTTAAGGAAACTGATTGTTACAGTAAAATAACATAAATTTGATTTACACTACACATTGCTAGCAATAAAGCGTGTGAATTTACCATTCAACGTTTTTGTCTAGGTCGTTGAATCTTAAATAACACCATGACATTGGGCAGATCGTTTGAATGGCAAGCGAAAAAAAAAACAAAAATCTTTACACAAGTAATCATGTGGGAAACAGCCATACCGTTTGTTTGTTCCTTCTAACTGATGCTGCTTAAGCTTCCAAAAGAATGTAACACCCAGTTTAAAAATAAATAACCTCGTTTCTTTTTTATTAAATTACTCTTGGATTAAATTGGTCTTAGAAGCAGGAGTTTACTGTTAAGTTGTTTCATAACATAAGCTTTATCCTTTAATTTAATTTAAGCTTTAATTATCGATCATCCGTAGGGATATCTTACATTGTTATATGGCACATAGCGATCTTTAGCCTTAAACCATTTTCCATCCAACGTGCTAAACATCTTGTAGGAAATTTCAAGTTTTCTTCCCATTGAGATAGCTGCAGTGGCAGCTGTTGCTTGCCCGGTCCTTGGACTGATACCGTAGTTTATTGGCTACGGACAGAGGCGGATCAAACCTATTGGAAGGCAGGAGGTTAAGGGATTGTTTCGAAGGGGTGAAAGAGTTCCCTCCCGGGTCCGGGAAAGGGGAGGTGGTTCTTGTAATGTAAAGAGCCCCTGCCCTTTCGACCAAGCACAAAGGACGCTTATTCAAAACGGCGAACGGGGTAGTAGGCGATCGCCTGCTAAGTCCAGCGCTAGATCTACCAATGCCTACGGAAAGTTTATTGTGTTTATTTATTTATTTCATTTAAACAAAATTTGTCTGCACAAACTATACTTAATAACTGTGTTACTTAACCATAATCAATAAATTGTCTTATACGGCACTTGCATCTCTGGTAAATCTTACGGCGATCTGGCTGAAGAATCTTCCAAGACAAGCTATACCATACCGTGCTAGACGTTGCACCACCGCTTCGGTACATCATCCAGAGCTTACAAAATCAACTATTTCGAATGTGAGGAATCTTCAGTTATTTTTCATAGCAGCTTAGGGATGGGTGGCAAGGCTTCTTTTGAAATTGCCTGTTTAAAGTTTAGCCAAAGCCTTGCCAGGGCGAAAGATACAATTAACCGCCCCCAAACATCAGCAACGGATAAACGTTGGCTATTTTTCATCGTCTTCTTCTTTGGCACTACAACCACCTCAACGGGTATCTTCTAGCTTAATGACCTTGACCTTAATTTACCCTGTAACTGGATGGTACGTACCGTTTCTGATCGATATCTGTTCCTGCCATGGATTTTCCTCTCAATGTTGTCATAAAGCCAATCTTCCCGTCCTCAAGCGGTTAATTTCCTTATGCGTATTCTCAAATATTTGTTTAACTGGGATGTTACAGAATCTGAGTGTAGAAAAAAGTGTTGTAGTGGATGTCTCTAGCAGCTCAGCATAATAATGAAAAATGGCATCGCGATTTCTCCTGAATGGGGACCGATTAAAAGTAATCTTCGGACCGACTGTCTTCCTCTTGGCTTAGCGATCCGTTAGGTAATGCCGACCATGCATAGGCTTAGTAGTTTCTTATACCACAGAGAGCTGTTGTAGAATAATAATTCTTTGCAGCGGGGAAGCGATCCGGACGTGTGACAGACCAACGCCGTTATGGGCTCAGTCACTGGACCATCCTAGTTCGCTACGTATAAATAAGTCAGCAGTTTGCTAGGCCAAGAAGAGCAAAAAAGAAATAGTTCAGCACTGTCTCAAGCTTCTAGTCAGCTTATACAACCGTGAACACAATCTTTGAAGCATGCAAGCAAGAGAATTTGTGTTTGATGTTCTGTGCTGGAATAAGGAAAAATAAGACCGGTTGTACCACCCATACAGCGTCCGCAAATATATGGCATATGGCCAAATCATTCGTTAGTTTTCGATGAGCTAAAAATGATCAGTCGCAATGCACGTCGTTGCCCTTGAAAAATGTGTTTCTTGTAGAAATAGATACAGGAAAACGCAAAAATTTCTCAGCATAATTTTATACTAAATCCAAATCCAACACATATGATTTTGTATAGAACTTTTGACTCACCATGGCGAAAATGCTTGATTGAAGAGCAAAGACAACTCATGTGAAAATTATATTATAAAAAGACTTGAAATGATTTGTATATTTTACAAACAAAAAAATGCTGTAGATTTATCTCAGACAACGATTTTTCCGGCCGTCACTGGTCCCCCAATTCTAGAGTTAGACACGCCTGCAGTTGTGTGTCTTTTGGTTGGACGCATAACACACACATACGCACACACAGACAATACGCACGCCGTGAAATCAGCTGCCTCTCGTGGACATATGGAGCCGCTGCGTCGTGTTTGGCATTCAGTTCATAGGACGGTAGCGGTGGATTCGGTATTCGGCATCGCTCTATCGAAGAAGTAAACACATCCGTCTTGTGCCTCCGTTGGGCTGTTGTTCTACGCAACACAGTTTTGTTCACGGTAAAAAAAAACGGTTGGTGTCTAGTTAAACGGGGCTTATAAAGACTTTTCACGTGCAGTGTTGTGTCGTGCGATCGAAGTGAGCTGTTTTCTTTTTTAGTGCACTCAAACAATAAACAATCCCTAGTTGACATACCGGTGTAAGGTGGTGCGCGAGTACACTGTTTAGCTAATTTACCAGACCTAAGCGCGTCGAAGTGTGCTGTGACTTGTTGCATTTTGGTCGATTGTTTTCTTCAACATCGACTATCAAACGGTCGTCTCGCATTGGTTCTTTAGTATATTGCGTAATACGCGTGAAGCCATCCGTTTTTATTTGGGGCCGGGTCACTGATCGAACGCGCATCGCACCGTGGTCTAGTAAGATACGTTCGGGAGAAAAACTGCTGCTGTTGCTGTCGCTGCTGGTGGTGTTAGTGTTAGCGTTTGATGAGTGTGCAGTGGAAATCACACGGCAGTCAAAGGGTTTCGCACCGCACAACGCAAAGAGATTTTGATGTGCTTCTTCTCGTTTCTTGATACTAAGATATGTGTGTGCGGGTAGGCCTAATCCGCCAGTAACGCTCTGCTGCCCTTGCTGCCTGCCTCATTAAGATTGTGCAGGCGGCATCGAACAGGCAAGCAGCAAAAGAAACCAGTTGACCCCAATTCTTCTCCGTTTCAATGTCACACACCACCAAGGTGCAGAGTCATAATTTTGTCCACCTTTCTCCCTCGTGGCAGCAGCACGGTCCGCGTTTCCATGTGATGCGTGTAAACATTTGTCCTGATAATACACTTCACTCGGCGTACAGATACGCACATAGCGTTCGATAGAGCGACATCATACAACGACAACCAAGAACAAACTCTTGTAAAAACTGCATTCTGGATTATCTAACGTCTGATGTGGTAGTTTTGTTTACTTTTCTGACTGACCCATCGCCACGAATAGGCCCGCCGGAGGGGATGACCTTCGAACGAACGGTTGTCACAAATAGGAGGTTATTTTTTAAGATTTTCACTACTACCAGCAACAGCACGTGTACGTGTAGAGAGTTCAACGTCCACGTCGCGAAATAAAGTACGAGACTAACAACAGGTTTTTTACACACGGCGATGTGATTTGTGATGGGTGCGTGCCGGTGCAGATAACATGGTGGCTGTGTCTTTGGTGGAGAGCTAATCGTGAACTTGAAAGTTAATACGTAGAAAGTGGCAACATGGAATAATTTGTAAGGAGATTGGCCAACCTTTTTAAGTGAGCCCCCCAAGTAAAGTTACTGCCGTGCAAATAATGGTTTTGGTTAAAAGTTTAAGAAATTTAGTACTCTATTAATTCAGCTAAAGTCCTTCAATCAAACAGGATATGAAATGACAGAGGATTGGTACCATTATTATTATTCTATTTGTGGCTTGCTTTTGTGACTAAAATATTAAACTGCCATTTTATTGCTTACTCCTTCGATGTTTCAGTAGGCCAAGAAAACTGCCACTTCGTTTTAAATAATTTAGATTTGTTCAAAGCAACCACACCATAGCAAGTGTAGGTTGTCCTTCCGAACCGAACCGAACCGAAAATGGAAAGTAATAAAATGGCAATAAAATTTCGAGCTACATTAGCTATCAACGGACAAATGAAGGTTATGTGACTTCGGTGAGGTAGTATGGCAACATAGCGAGAGTAGGAAGGGACACTGCCAGCAACATGATGGTCATACATGAGACGAACTGAGTTCACACACAGTTTTCCTCCAGCCACTCATAGACGAACACACTAGTGGTGATCAATGTACAATATGTGTGTGTATGTGTCATTGATAACGACTGAAATCCATAACTGTTTTTCAATTTGAAATTCAACCTATTTCTCTACCGTGCTAACAATAACCGTACTGTTGCTGCCTAGTGCCCCTGGTCGCGCATGTCCCGGCTATGAATTGACCGCCGTGTTTAATCATAACTAATCAATTTCAACTGATACTTTCAAGGCATTAATGCTGTTTATTTATGAAAGTAACACACCACGGTTCACAATCGTTATCATCACCAATCGTAGTCTCCGATTCGATCAATGATACAGTGCGTGCATGTAATGGTGGTGCCCGGCACTGGTTGGACATAATCTTGAACACGTTTTTTTTTATTTGTTCTGTTTTATCTATAGCACTATTAGTGGTTGGTGCCAGGCTGTGGGACACCTGTTCGAGGGGACAATCCAAACCCCCTTGCAAATGGCATTTACTTAGTTCGAGTCATTTATAGTATAAACAGTATAGTATATAGTAATAGTATAAACAGTAGCATGTACTATGTACTACGACTAGTACTAGTCTAACAATCATAAGCACACTATTTAACCTGGTTAAAGTGGTGATCGGCTCTATCGCGAGAGTCAACCATATCAACCACATTGTTGGACATTTGTCACGAGACCTTTCATGCTCATGCGGGCAATTTTTCTAATTTGTACACTTTTAAAAGTTGCTTGCGTCCGATTGAATACTTGAATAGACACGCTCAGAAAGCTTAGTATTGCAGAATGATACCTGCTGAGGTTTGGTATATTAAAATCCGTTAATCAGCAAGCCGTACAACTGTCCAACATTGTTGTGTCTGCTATTCCACAAGCGTATTTGCAGGCAGATTCTTACAAAATAGCAAAATTGTTATTAAAGCGGCACAGTATTGATTGCCTAAGAATGCCCTAGGTTATCAACAACACGAATACAAAAACAAGTACCATTTTGCACTTTGGAGCTGTTACGGACGGCTAGCTAATTTCTAATACCTAGTTGTATGCATCTTCTTTCGTCAGTCGAGTATGTAGCCAAGTTTGTTGACGAATCAAGCAATAATTTTCATATACTTGATTATGTTTATGTTACTCACGTTTACGTAAACTTACGCAACAAATGCATTTTTAAGTAACACGTTTCATGCGTCGAATGGTATAGTCGATAAAATATGGCTTTGTAAAACGTGCGATCCGGTATCAGTTCCTCCTGTCCAGATCCGCAAGAGATTTGTTTCTACGCCTGTCGAGTGTCCTATATTTTCTTATCGCTGAATTGTTTATTATAGCTTATCGCTATTTTGGGATGTCCCGGAGGCAGAATGGCAGCGGTATCAGTTGCTAACACGCCGTGAAAGCGATCAAATCCCATACGAACCCTTTACACTCCGTACGCAAAACTGAATATTCAACTAAGAGTGGTAAAATCAAGTCAAAGAATCCTGACTTTTTAGGCCTCATGACATCCCGGGGTTGCTTTAGTGTCAAAGAAAACGAATGTTCTTTAGCTTATCTAACTTGAATGACATTGCATATATAAATGTGTAGTTTTACCCTCTCCATTACCGGTTATCAGTGCTTAATTAGCAAGAATGTTATGTTCGAAAATGGCCGCTTGATTATTTAAGTCTGTTTGCCCAAACACCCATACTATTGAAAACCACCAGAAGAGTTTCGGGCCATGAAACTGATAGAGAAAGAGAATAAGAATATTATTAAAAATAAAAGAAAAACTACCAAAATGAGACAAACTTTGCACGGAATTACTGGCATGAGCCTCGAGTAGTAGTGGCACCGGGTGCTAACATGACAGTTTCATTTCACGTCTTACAAACAAGCTCATGCAACAATGCAAACAATAGATGCCTATGAAATTGTTTGTCAATTTTTTTTCCTAAATATTTTTGTTTCTTATCTTCTAAATATTTGTAAATGTCTTTCTTATCTAGCAAAATATAGAGATTTAGAAAGCACCGTCCATCTTCAACACTTAGATTACGCCGTCAGTCAACCAAGATGCAGCTGTTTAGTGCTCAACTCGCCGTAGCCGGGCTGCGCCGATCCAATCGGGCCCGGTTGTGGGCAGTCAGTAAGAATGGTTTTGCAAGCCAAGTCGAGTACAAACCCATACGATCCGTGCTGGTTGCGAATCGAGGTGAAATTGCCATCCGAGTGTTTCGTGCCTGCACGGAGCTCGGAATCCGGTCCGTTGCCGTATACTCCGAACAGGACAAAATGCACATGCACCGTCAGAAGGCGGACGAATCGTATATGGTGGGAAAGGGGCTGGCCCCCGTGGAAGCGTACCTGAACATTCCGGAAATTATTCGAGTGTGCAAGGAAAATGATGTCGATGCTGTCCATCCTGGGTATGTATCGCGTGAACCATTTTTACATCTGAATGCTTTTCAACTCACACAAGCTTTTTGTTGTTGTTGTTTCAGGTATGGATTTTTGTCCGAACGATCCGACTTTGCCCAGGCTGTCATCGATGCAGGATTGCGGTTCATTGGCCCGTCGCCACATGTTGTGCAGCAGATGGGCGATAAGGTGGCTGCACGTAAAGCTGCCATCGAAGCGGGAGTTCCCATCGTACCCGGCACAGACGGACCCGTCACTACCAAAGACGAGGCCGTAGAGTTTTGCCGCAAGCATGGTCTACCCGTCATTTTCAAAGCGGCGTACGGTGGCGGTGGTCGTGGCATGCGCGTGGTTCGTAAAATGGACGAAGTAGAAGACAACTTCATGCGTGCCAGCTCGGAGGCAAAAGCCGCATTCGGCAACGGGGCAATGTTTATCGAAAAGTTCATTGAGCGTCCGCGCCACATCGAAGTACAGCTGCTTGGCGACAAGGCAGGAAACGTCGTTCATCTTTATGAGCGTGATTGTTCCGTACAGCGACGTCACCAGAAGGTGGTTGAAATCGCTCCAGCACCACGTCTGCCCATCGAAGTACGGGACAAAATGACAGAGTACGCCGTCCGGTTGGCGCGTCACGTGGGCTATGAAAACGCAGGCACGGTCGAATTCCTGTGCGACGAATCGGGCAACTTTTACTTCATCGAAGTCAATGCTCGACTGCAGGTGGAGCACACCGTGACTGAGGAAATTACCGGTATCGATCTGGTACAGTCACAGATTCGGGTTGCGGAAGGTATGACCCTTCCGGAACTTGGCTACACACAGGAAAACATTAAACCACAGGGATACGCCATTCAGTGTCGTGTGACGACGGAAGATCCGGCCAATGACTTCCAGCCTAATACGGGTCGTCTGGAGGTGTTCCGCTCCGGTGAAGGTATGGGCATTCGGTTAGACAGTGCGTCAGCGTATGCCGGTGCCATAATTTCACCGTACTACGATTCACTGTTGGTGAAAGTCATCTCACATGCCTCCGATCTACAGTCGTCTGCTGCAAAGATGAACCGTGCACTGCGCGAGTTCCGTATCCGTGGCGTTAAAACAAACATTCCGTTCCTGCTCAATGTGCTTGAAAATCAAAAATTCCTGAACGGCGTCCTGGACACATACTTTATCGATGAACATCCACAGCTGTTCCGTTTTGCTAAATCGAAAAACCGCGCCCAGAAGCTGTTAAACTACCTGGGAGAGGTTCTGGTAAATGGGCCGACTACGCCATTAGCCACGAAGCTAAAGCCCGCTGAAGTGCAGCCACACGTGCCACAGCTGCCATTGGGTAAGTTAAAGTTCCCGATCGCAAGCGCTTAGCAGCATTACTAAGCCGTCCAAAGGATAGCGGTGTATATTTGTTTTATGTTCTTTTACCTGAGTGTGTGTGTGTGTGTGTTTTTTTTTTACTATTCTTCTGTTTGTTGTGTGACTTATTTTTGTATATTTTTCCTAATAGTTTAAACGAATTGTTTCTTTTTTATATTTCTTCCCTTTGTCTTAACTTTTTCTTTTTTTTCTGTTAAACCATGCGTGTGCTGTTGATTTTTATTATGTATTGGTTAACGACTTCGTTTGTAATACAATGAACGGCCATTTGCAACACAATCGGGTTGACAACACGACGACAACGACTACAACAACTATATGACATGATGATCGATGTGCTGCTTTCCAATCTCAATCCAAACTATACCAATTGCTCCCTTTGCTAATCTCGCAACACAACTCGTGCGTGGCAATTTCCATTCACACTTCCGCAAACCAAACGCACTCTCGTGGAAATGTGAAATATTCACCTTATAGATCTCTCACCGGAGGCACTCGCCGATGAAGAAGAGGGTACAAGAAAAGGTACATTGTCTCCCTTGCTTGCTTGACTGTAAAACACGAAAGTAAATTGCTTTATAAGATGCTAGTTGCCTGTACACATGACACAACACTATACAAAACAACGACTCTAACACAGTACAACATTCAAATTCTGGGATTAACATGTTACACACGAACAAATACACGAACAAATGCATGTGTTACAAACAGATGCTAGACTTTAACAGTTTTGTCCATACTAACAAGTGCTAATTATAGGATAAAGGGTAAAGCCATTTCTTTAAGTACTTATATGCACAAATGATAATATTCTTAAAAGTCCTAAACTGTTGCTGGCGAAGAGCACAAGCGATCAACCAACCATAATGCTTAGAAATTCTATGATCAAAAATAGTATTTTATCAATCCTGATGTTTTCAAAAACATAGTTATAATTTGATATTACTTTGCTTGAATCTATCGTTTCTTCCTACAAGTTTGCATAAAAAAATCAATTGATCACTGAAGAGGTCAATGGGGACTTTCTAGCATTAACGATGCACCCACTGCTTTGAAGATATTTTTCACAAGTCCCTTGAATAACTTACTTTGAGTGATTGTCACTTGGTCGGCTTCGTCTCAAACATGAACTGTAGAACTTTGCATACCAATGTTCATTTTATCCAGGATATTCTGCGCCGTTAAGATGGAGCGTTGATCTGTAAATCCAATTTTCACATTGATAAAATCGTCCGACAATAACGTCTGGGTTGTTTTACTCCACTAGGAGAATCCTACGCCTTTACGAAATAAAATAAGTTCTTCGATATTGCCAGCTTTGTTGTTCAAAGATGAAACTGTTAGAACTAACAAATCGTCAATTGCAGTCCTTTGACTTTTTTTTGCCATAGCCGCTCCAATTACGGATAAAGCTACTGGAGATATCCACTTGGATATAGGGCCAAAGCATTAAAAGTTTATTAAATTTTATTTCTTTTAAGTACGACGGCTTGCGCCTTATTGGGAAATTTTGTTTTGTAAATTAGTTAATTTTTTTGCATAAGTTAACTGCAAAAAAGTTGTGTGTATAATAGCATAAATGAATAATTAACCGGCGCATGATATTGTTAATTGAGTAATGAACACTGTAGCTAGTTAAATTTGTAACTATACAAAAACATGCTACTATACAATTTTCAGCATCATACGGTAAATTGAAAGAGGCGAATGTAGTTACAGAGGCTACGAAAACCTCTACGAACAAATGAAAAGTAAATAGTACAACACGCTCTATGTACTTATTTTTTAGTTCAATAATTTAGTATGATTAATGCATCTGAGTACACTCTTCAATGACTCATTTACACTGTAAACACACCATGAAATAATTTTGCAGATTTTTTTTATTCAAAATTCTATCCCTTCCATCGAACACGAACATATCGAACAACTGAACTCTACGGTCTTAGGAGCATTTATTAATTATGTACCAACAGTTACAGAGCCACCGCGTGGTTTCAAACAAATTCTGCAAGAGCAAGGCCCGGAAGGATTCGCCAAAGCGGTGCGGAAGCAGAAAGGCCTTCTCCTCATGGACACAACGTTCCGCGATGCGCATCAATCGCTGCTGGCCACCCGTGTACGAACGCACGATCTGTTAAAAATTTCCCCATTTGTGGCACACAAATTTAACAACCTTTACTCACTCGAAAACTGGGGTGGTGCTACGTTTGACGTAGCGCTCCGTTTCTTGCACGAGTGCCCGTGGGAACGGTTGGAGGAAATGCGCAAGCAGATTCCCAACATTCCCTTCCAGATGTTGTTGCGCGGTGCGAATGCCGTCGGATATACCAACTATCCCGACAATGTGGTGTACAAGTTCTGTGAATTGTCGGTGAGTAACCGTTCGTCAGTGGACCCCCGCCCGGTGTTCATGAGAGTTTGTTTTACGTGTTTTTATGTTCGTTGTAGGTACAATGTGGAATGGACATCTTCCGAGTGTTCGACTCGCTAAACTATTTGCCAAACTTGATCCTCGGTATGGAAGCGGCCGGTAATGCTGGTGGTGTAGTGGAAGCCGCCATCTCGTACACTGGAGATGTGAGCGATCCGAAGAAGACAAAGTACGATCTGAAATATTACACCAACCTGGCGGATGAGCTGGTCAAGGCAGGAACACACGTGCTCTGTATCAAGGATATGGCTGGATTGCTAAAACCCCAGGCAGCCCGGTAAGATGTAATAAATTTCGATCATTTTCAATACTTTAACTCATTTTCCTTCCTGTCGCCGCACAGACTACTTATTACGGCTATTCGCGAGAAACATCCGGATGTACCGATTCATATTCACACGCACGATACCTCTGGAGCGGGTGTGGCTTCGATGCTTGCTTGTGCCGAGGCCGGAGCAGATGTAGTTGACGTAGCGGTCGACTCCATGTCGGGCATGACTTCCCAGCCTAGCATGGGAGCGGTGGTTGCGTCACTTCAGGGCACTAATCTCGATACTGGGCTAGGTTTGCCGGACATAAGCGAATACTCTGCCTATTGGGAGCAAACGCGTACACTTTACGCTCCCTTCGAATGCACCACTACGATGAAATCGGGCAACGCCGATGTGTACATGAACGAAATTCCTGGCGGACAGTACACGAACCTGCAGTTCCAGGCGTACTCGCTGGGATTGGGAGATTTCTTTGAGGACGTGAAAAAGGCATACCGCGAGGCCAATCTGTTGCTGGGTGACATCATAAAGGTTACACCCTCGTCAAAGGTCGTCGGTGACTTGGCCCAGTTTATGGTGCAGAACCATCTGACGGCCGAACAGGTGCTGGACCGTGCGGAGGAACTTTCCTTCCCCAAGTCAGTAGTGGAGTTCCTGCAGGGAGCGATCGGTACACCGCATGGTGGATTCCCAGAACCATTGCGATCGCGTGTGCTGAAGGACATGCCCCGCATCGAGGGACGTCCCGGAGCGCAGCTTGCCCCGCTTGACTTCGATGCACTCAAGAAATCACTTCAGGAATCTCATCCAGACGTGCAGGACCGTGATGTCATGTCGGCCGCACTCTACCCTCAAGTTACGAACGATTTCCTTAACTTCCGTGATACGTTCGGTCCGGTGGACAAACTAAATACGCGCGTCTTCCTGACCGGTCCGAAGGTGGGCGAAGAGTTTGAAGTTACCATTGAGAAGGGTAAAACGCTCGGCTTTAAGACGCTAGCCATGGCGGAGGATCTTACCGCCAACGGTGAGCGTGAGGTGTTCTTCGAGCTCAACGGTCAGCTGCGTTCGGTGCTGATTCGGGACAAGGAAGCGGTGAAGGAGCTGCACATTCACCCCAAGGCAACGAAGGGCAACAAGAATGAAGTCGGAGCACCGATGCCAGGCTCCGTTATTGGTTAGCATTTGCTGTTTTAGTATGCGTATTTTGATCAACTTCTAATGCATATCTCACTACTGTTTACAGAGATTAAGGTGAAGGTCGGAGACCACGTCGAGAAGGGACAACCATTGGTGGTACTGTCGGCAATGAAGATGGAAATGGTGGTACAATCACCCAGAGCCGGTGTGGTGAAAACACTGGACATTAGCAACGGCATGAAGCTGGAGGGAGAAGACTTATTGCTGACCCTGGAATGAGGAGTGCAGCAAGATCCTCAAATGCCTTAGAATCGCTACTTATGTTCTGTTTAGCGTGGAACGCTTACAGGCGCTCCAACGCAAGCGGATAGGAAGAAAGCATCCACGAAGCTGTAATTTAACGATATGTGTTCAGCGTCAGCGTTATAAAAAAAAGATAATGATTTTATACTAGTTGACTTACACAACAAAACCATCACATTGAATGAGTTCCATCCAACTTTATGGTTGACTCATTTCAGCTGCAGTTTCGTTTGAACCCGTGTGACGACGATACTGCCTTCGATTAAACAACCCAATTGCATCGTGCTCTGTGAGAACTGCATACCTGAGATCGTAACACACGTTAATACCTACACCATTCGAGCTTAGCTCCTCTGACCCTTAGTTGTTGGTTTATTTTTTTTTACAAACAGAAAAAAAACTCTCCCATGTATCGTCAAAACTGTAGCTGTTGATAGATTCTGATTTATTTTGTTACTTAGCTTAGCTGTACGAGATTTTTTTGTTTTGTTTTTTGGTTCGGGGTAGGGATTGCAATAATAAAAAGCTTTATATAAAATGAGTCATTTTGGTGTGTAGATGTGTCGTGATGATTGTTTAACCCACAACACACAAAGCAAATGTTACATGACACCAAGGGAAACGTATGGAAGCGCAGAGCATTGTCTCCAGCACTTCCTGTATGTAGATGTTGTGCATAGCAAAAGAAGCAGACTACCCAAATTCTACCGACATTTCACACACGGTAAGATAACATCGTTAGACACACGGGCGATAAGTGATAGTGCCATACACCAACCATATCATAGGAATCTGTTAGCTTCCCCTCACAAAAGCACGTCTTTCCTCGTCGCATGTATGATTTGTCCCACAACAATCGTTACTGGGTTGGGGGTTGACAAACTTCCCAAAAAAAAAAAAAGGATTATTCACCTTCTTCCTACTAGCTCGGAGAAACCCCAAAGGACCGGACTTTATCTTCACGCTCTGTTCTACGTCAGCCCACTAAACGATCGAGACAACTAAATCATGCTGAATGGATACCTCTACGGATCGTCACACGTTCATGTATATGATGAGTGTATTCCACTGTCCGCTGGTGGCGATAACATCGGCCCAGGACGATGAGATTGCTTGCACAACAACTTTTTCCACTTCCTGCGAACCGCTTGCAAATGGAGGAGGTCCATTTCCGATCTAATCGAAGGGTAGACCTTACAATGCCTGACTGAGACTGATATAAGAATGTTTCTTCAACTGGTTCACCATTTTCGTTCGGTAAACCTTCTGTTTCGCGCTTACCTGCAACAACGCTGCACGTCGATCCCGGCATAGTCTAGCAGTCTCCCAGCAAAGAGTAGCAGCAGCAGCAGCAGCAACAGCAATGGTACATGAGCGCAAGGCCCGATGGTACACCGCACTGAGATCGCTGATGAGACAGAAACAGTGGTCCGAATTGTCCGTGGTGCTAGTGATACTGTGCGTCTGTGTGACGACGATCGGCAAAGTAGCGTGCAGCAGCAGCGGTACGGCTGGAAAGGTACGATCAACCCTGCCCAACAAGTGACAGGCGCCTCGCAAACTATTCCGCTGAGCGTCTGATATAGTGCTATCAACATTTTCAAGAACAGCTCACTGCCATTCCCATCCCCAGGCACAATGCTCGGTCGACGACGCGCGAACTGATGGCCAAAATCGTCAACGGGCAGACCGCACAGATGGGTCAATTTCCGTGGCAGGTGTCCATACGGGCAGCGTTGGGCCGCTCGGTGACGGTGTGCGGTGGATCGCTGATTGATGCCCAGTGGGTGCTTACGGCGGCCCACTGTGCTAACGATTACACCGTCTTCCAGATCGGACTCGGCTCGATCCATCTGAACATGGCACGTTTAACCATGTCCACCGTCATCAAGTATGTACATCCGGAATTTGATCCATGGAAGCTTACGAACGATGTGGCGCTCATTCGTTTGCCATCACTAGTGCCGTACAGTATAGAAATCTATCCGATCAAGCTGCCGATCAACCATTTGCCCACCGATCTGTACATTGGCCGTCAGGTGACGGTATCAGGCTTTGGACGAACATCTGACGGTAGGCGGCAGCTCACCAGTCCTACACACTCTCGATCACTGAAAACTACCTCCTCTTTTGTCTCTCCTTTTCCCTCCGCGTAGCTGTCCAATCTATATCGACCATACTTAAGTACGAGCGCATGCGCATCATTTCTAACGCTGAGTGTACGAACGTCTACGGTGCGTCGATCATACGCAACACCACGCTCTGCGCAGTCGGCTGGGAACGATCGTACCAGAACGTCTGCCAAGGCGACTCTGGAGGTCCGATGGTAATGCAGCAGGATGACACGAGCTGGGTACAGATCGGCATCGTATCGTTCGTGTCCAGCCGTGGTTGCAGTACCGGTGATCCGTCTGGATATATTCGTACCGTAAACTACCTAAGCTGGATAGTTAAAACTACAGGCCTTCGTGCGTTTTCGTCCATCGTGAGCTAGACGGCGCGTTCAGCCATCGCCACCCATCCACTGCAAACACCACCGATGCCGATGCACTAACGTCTAAGAGAATTAGTCCGCCAAGGCAAAGAAGATAGATTGCAAGTTTCAACCTGTCCCGACAACAACGCGCACTTTTGCCACCGCTTTATCCCACTGTGCATGCACATGCAGACGATCGATAAATATAATTCACCAACTAACTGTACGTTGGAAACCACACAGCATGTAACTCTTGAGCTAGAACTTGATGTATATGACGCTCCTGATGATTCCGAATAATTATTCTCCTGATCTCGTCAAGATCATCTTCTGATCTGTATTCTATTCGTCCGCAAGGGATCAATCGTTGGGGACAGGGAAACATTGAATTCTCAAGCGATATGCGTACATTTGGTCATTCTACAGCTACCCGTTACTCATCGAATGGCATTGTGACCATTGACCATGCATTGGTGGCTTCTAATCATCAATCATGAAGGTACTTAGTCATCCGAATCCCTGCTAAATGGGCGCCATCTCAAATCTGGCTAATCGATCATTGCTTGAAATGGATTTACGGTCACACCTTAATTGTAACTTGCAACCAAGAACCCGTTCAACCCAAGGCAAAGCACTGATGATGTCACAATTTCATAATCACTGACAACTCATAAAAGTGACTTTGCTAACGATACAATTTACAAAAAAAAAGTTTTTAAGTTCCGTCCACGTCCTAGTAACGCTTCTACACGAAGCGTACAATATCTTAGAGATGAATGAAAGTTGCCAGTGAATGAAACTGCACTATACACTATTAAAGGAGAGTGAATTCGTACAGTAAATGCTGTCTGCTAGAAGAAGTCGCTCGTTCGACTCAGGTGTTGTGCGCTGTGCTTCCTCTATGATTGATCTCTTATCGACATCCTATACTACACATTCGACAGCGACAATGTCGAATCACTACCCTTTTGGGCGGAAACATGATTGATAAAAGCTACACCCGCTCCCCCGTATGGTCAGTTTGATCAAAGCACGGTTATCGCAAGAAAACCCCAAACCGATCGACAACGAAACGCCATCAAATGCCGGCATGTATATATAAGGCACCGTTTTCCGATTGACCTCCAAACAGAGTGGTGCTGGCGCTTTCATAGTTTGCCCAATCCGACCCGAAAACCCGTCGTAAGAATCATCGTGTGCAGTATGAAAGGATACGTTGGATTATTCCTCGCCATTGCGCTATGCTGCGTATCAGCGCAAGAAGTAAGTGTTGCAGTGCCTGTGTTTTGATTGTTTTTTTTTTTTTTGTGTGGTTAAAGCGTCTTCAAAAACAAGTTCCCCTTGTTCTATCACAATCACAGGTACAGTCGGATCGTAGCCCACGTATCGTTAATGGACTAAATGCCGCCAACACGCCCTACAACGCCTATGTGCTATATCTCAACTCGGCCAACTCTGGTTTCTTTGGTGGAGGATCACTGATCTCGGACCGACATGTCCTAACGGCGGCCCAGAACATTGCGGGCTTCGTGCGCTGGGAAGTTGGGCTAGGCAGTACCGTGTTCGGGCAGCTAAACATTCAACTGTCCACGCAGGCCGTTTCGCATCCAAGCTTCAACATGGCAAACCGAGCGAACGATATCGGTTTCATCATTTTGCCTCAACCAGTCGTCTTTACTGCACTGATTAGTCCTATCCAGCTGCCCATCCAGGGACGTACGCTACCGTACGAAAATGAAGAAGGCATGGTAGTCGGGTTCGGGTTCAACACGATCGGAGGTAAGCGTCGCTAAAGAGGTGTGTAATTTGAGGCGGAACCACCGTTTAACTTTTCCCTTTTTCTCACTAGGACAAACCCGCTCCGACTTTCTGAAGGTGGGCTACCAGCGAGTGATCAGTGATTCGCGTTGTGTGGGAATTTATCAAATTACTACACCGAACCACTTCTGCGCTGAAGATGTCGTCCAACGTTCGAACGTGTGTAATGGCGATCTTGGTGCTGGGTTCGTCGTTTCCGAACGACGCATCGACACGTTGGTCGGTATTGCCTCACTCATCACTGCTTCGTGTGACTCTGCCAACCCGACCGGTTACGCGCGCGTCTCTCAATACCGCCAATGGATCCGTGACAATACTGGAGTATAAGGTTAAGCACGGTTAGGTTCTGTTCCTTTAATGAAACACAAACCTTTGGGCACTGTACTGAATAAACAACAGTTTTCCATCATCTGGGATCTTCCAAAAATTGCGTTTTACTATCATACTTATCTGGCGTACTGGAGAAGTTTACCCGTCGTATACGAGTAATAGGAATATTAGTATTCTACTGCCGACATGTGTGTTCAGGACGATTGATATTGCGGCCGGTGTTGACTTTTGAGACATTATAGATGAAGGTTTGGATGACTTCTACTTGTTGCATGCCAGAATCGGGATTGGTTCATAAAACCTACTCCCCAAAGCTTCTCCATCCGAGACTCAGATGACTTGTCTGTTCTGACAGACATTGTAGGGAATTGAAACGGCTTGCGCAGCATTGAGGAGTGCTGATACTACTTTTTCTTCAATCAATGCTGTTAACGTCAGTCTGTTAAAGTTTCTCTTTCTTGACGAAAGACGTTATCTGTTCAACATCAAATCCAGACGAAACGTCAAGATCTTGCATCTGAAAATGTGCAGCTTTTGGAATGAAACATTAGGATTCACCATTTTCACTATTTCAATCACATCACAAGCTCCTTACTTGCACTCACGATTCTGAGTCTATACATCTGGACAAAGTAGATCTATCTATTACTAAACGTCGAAACTATATTTTTTACGCTTTTATACCGAAAATATCAAAACCTGCTATCAACTATTGTACTTCCATACCAAAATCCGCTTTCAACTGTGATTTGATGTGCACCATCGTTCATGATCAGTTCGCGGCACTATAACGGCTTGTTGTTCTTTAGCCGAAGAATAGCTTTTTCAGTTGCAGTTAATACAGACGATATATCAGTTCATCCTTTTTAGACCCTAGGCAATACTGATTTGTGTACTACTATGGCAGTCCATTTAGGGCGTGTGGAGTATAGCGACGCGTTTCTATTGTCGGGACAAGAAAGGCGTATTTAGTTTTAGAAACTCTAAGTTTTATACATAATTGAAAATAATCCCCCGTGCACTCCAGCCATTGCGACTGATGAAGTACATAAGCACAAGGCGAACTTACAAAAAGCCGTGTCCCCTTAACAATTGCATAGACTTGCTGTGGACTGCTTGAGTCACCAGAATATGCTTTATCAAAATCGTCTTTTGCATAACCGAACAGAGTTAAATCTACCATTCAGGTCCTATATCTAACCCTGACAAATCTGTTTACTGAACTCTGCTGGATGCTAATTGATCATAATTCATGCGATGGCGTCTCAACTGTAAAGGCCCAAGTCTTTTGGTCTAGATCAGGAATTTTTTTTTTTGGCTAACTATAGGTTTTGCTGCTATATTATCTTACTTTGTCTAATAATGTAACTGGTTAAAAGAGTATGATATGATTTGCTCCCCACATTCTGCAACTCAAAAGTATTGCTACAGGAATGCGCTAATGCCAAGACGCGAAGCTTTTTTCTTCACGACTTTTTTGAGGTATATTTGTTTCATTTCATCGATCTAAATCATCCGTCCGCAATCTTTAATAGAAATGTATTGATGCAATAGGACGGCTAACATAGATATCATGGCTGCAATTAAATTTAACTTCGCGCATACAACAGATTTGTACACGACTTCCAAAGTCGCCGTGAATGTGAAACAGACATAGCTGGATTTATGGAAACCCAGATGATTTGTTTTTTAACTAAATAAGGACTAAATTCGTATCCCGAATACGCATTTTTGTTTGATTTGGTGGTTGGATTGGATATCCGTATATGGTGCTTTCAAATCCCTTGGACATGAATAACATTTTCTGATGCTAGTTGCATGCATCTATCAGTTTCGTGTTTAGCGTTATTATCACACTGACCATGCAACATTTACAGAAACACTACATTTCTCAACATTCTCTTAAAGTACGGCCTACTTCCCACAAAAGTGACCTGTGTAAACGTAAACGTTTAAAACAAAGTTTACCTGTGTAAACGTAAACGTTTAAAACAAAGTTTACCTGTGTAAACGTAAACGTGTAAACGTTTCCCGCCAGCACTCTTACTCTCATATTACTTGATTTCATCTTTTTTATTTTATTTCTTACGTGTAAAATGCTAATTCTTGTTTAACATGCTGCTGTATTTATGTGAAAGAATTCTATAAACAAAATTTACACATATTCTGCTTCTAAGAATACATGCTTCCTCCCGTCTCCTATCTGCTAATGTAGATGCAAGATTGCAAATTTCAGAAGAAAAGCCCGATTATGCTGTTCACGCACAATCCCTCGCATACTTTCCCGCCTTTTTCTTGCAGTTTGATACCAGAAATGGTAATTACTGATGAGAATGACTCCAATAAACAAACCCGCTCACGGAGCCACAGAACTATAACTCTTCTCTCGATTCATTATCGCAACTAACGCTTTGTTTGTTATGTAATTGATAAGAAATGGAACCAAAAAGGATAAAAAATGCGTCGCACAACAAATTGTTGTTTTGCATAAAATCAATTATCAACCAATTCCATCGATAACTTCTCCACTTCCTCTACCACCTGCAAGGAGGTAGAGGTCCCTTTTTTCCTTACTCGGCCGCCTCTTGGACAGAGTCATTTTTATCCTTCTTTTTCTTTTTCTTTTTCTCCTTCTTTAGCTCTTCGTCTACTCCTTCCGTTTGGTCCATTGACTGTGCCTCTCCATCGGCCCCTTCCGTGGCTTCTTCCGTGTCCTTCTTTTGCTTTTTCTTTTTCTTCTTCTTATCTCCCTCGCCAGCCGTTGATACCGCATCGTCCGCGTTGCTCGTATCGCCAATGCTGAGTTTACGCTTACCACCAGCAATATCGTCACCGCCGGCCGCCGCTGTTCCATTGCCATTCGTTTGCGGTGCCGGTCGGTTAAAGTCGGTGTAGCTCGTGAGCCAATCTTTCGGTGTGTTTTCATTGGGTTTGCCGTACTTGTCCAGTTTGCCCGAGGCTATCAACTGCTTTTTCATCGAAGCCTTCGGACCGAGGCCCCATTTGCGGGGGTATGTGTCGCGCTCCATGATGACGCGTTTAATTTTCGCTACGACTCCATGATCGCATCCAGCCATGGTGGCCGTCGTCATTAGAGCGATGCCCAATGCGATTGCCTCGCCCTTGGTAGTCATGATCACGATCTCTTGATCGATCTCGATCCCATCTTCGTACCGCAGTACGCCGGGCAGTAAAATCTTCGCCCCATAGCACACCGCATTCACCGAGCTGTCTTTCATGATGATGCGCTTGTGGCCCACGAGCAAACCCTCCAGTGGCTTTATCACCCGGCGTAACATTGACTCGTCCTTGTGATTTTCGTACAGATACTGTGCGTCGAGCACATCGTGCATCGTCACCATGCCGTCCTTTTCCGACTGAATGCCGGAACGAACGCGGCGAAGCTCCAGCATCTGTCCGCCGACACCGAGCACGAGCCCCAGGTGGACGCACATCGTACGAATGTAGGAACCGGCTTCACAACTTACCCAAAACACGCCTATATTCCTTTGGTCGTTGTAATCCAGCAGCTTCGAGTCGTACACGGTTCGCACACGCAACTGTCGCTTGACGGCAGAGATCAGCGGAGGACGCTGGAACAGTGCACCGCGCAGCTTCTCTAATCCCTGGGTAACCTTGGCAATCTTCTCCACGGCGGAGTGAAGTTTGAAAACGGCCACATATTCCTTGCCGGCACTTTGCTGGCTCTTTACCAGGCGTGTGGCACGGTTAATGCACACGATCAAGCAACCCGTAACCTTCGGATCTAGCGTGCCCGAGTGACCCGTTTTGTTTACCTTCAGTATCCGCTTGATCCATGCTACTACTTCGTGTGAGCTCGGATTCGAGGGTTTGTCCAGATTGATGAACCCAGCCGCTACATAATCGTTGATCTTGCGGTTCAACGGGGACGATCCAAACGGCAGTGGCGTGTAGTGGTTTGTGCGCACGTTCAGTCGGTCAAAGTTTTTCAATAGTAGGGGCCATTTCGACGTGTCCAAGGTAGCGATGGCAGATGAAGGTTTAAGCTGAAAATCGCCCGATTTCTGAATCTCACCCAAATTTTCAATCTCTGCGTCCGGTTCCTGCTTGATTTTCTTTTTCTTCTTCTCTTTTTTGATAGGCGACGACGGAATATCTGCGGGAGTGTGGCAAATTGTTTCGTTTAATGCGTTATCGCTTGCGCTTGCGACATCAATCGATTGTTGCATTTAGGCGAGTCGCACAACACTTACCAACTTCCATTTTATTGAGAAAGATTTTTAACTTCCTACAGTGAGCAAAACTCGGTACAGCTTCTGAATCGATCGGTCCGTACCGAACACGCGGTTTATATTATCAAACACGCCGGGCAAGAACTTTTGACAGATACGATATTTGAGGTTAAACCACGTGCTATAAATATATACACAAGGTTGTTACAGCCACGGACAGAAACGGGAGTACCCAGTGGAGGAACGAGAGAATGGGATGAGATTCCGTCGTTTCAGTCAGTTTCACCCCTTCGAATACCCACAAACGCCTGTTTGCATCGTAGTTTTGAGTTTTCTGCTTAACTTCATGCCGTCAATTTAGCCGTCGATAGGGTAATAAACCGTTAACCTATTGACAAAATTTATGTAAATCCGCCAATTAAGGCACTACTAAGGCGTAATTGGGCTAAAGAGTAATATAGGCCTACAAGTTGCACGCAACAAACGCACATGCCATCTCCACAGACTTTTGTGAACATGGCTAAGAAAGATATATTGAAAATATTAAAACTATAGGTTTATAAAATCCAAAAAATCTTATTTGAACTAGTTTTAATAAAGTTTTAGTAAGTCAATGAACTTTCTACTCAAATCATGCCTAATATTTTTCGTAAATTGAGCCATTTAAATTAAAAACTATGACTCACTATAGAATTATTTTAATTACAGTACGAACTGTCTCGATTAAATGATGAAATAAGTTAGTGAAATGTTTTTATAAATAAGTCTTATACATAAGCTAGCTTTTGCGACACTTAACAATAATTTCAAATAACTTTCCTCATTTTAATTATGATTTATTTAAATAATATTTTTAGGTCCTATGCATCATGATCACAATCTACCGTGATTTTTCACACATGCTTGCATGAGATGAATCCCGTACAACTTGAAGGCGTTTATTACTCTTTAGCCCAAAATTGTATTGAAATGAACCTTAGTGTGGTTATTAAGGCAATTTTATCAATAGGCTAGTAAACCCTAACTAAACCTTACAAGTTTGTATGGGATCGAATACAACTTCTCCTGCTGGGTGGTTATTGACGCTATTTTGTCAACAGGGGAACAATATTTTGAGAAAGCTTGGCAAACGCATATTGATGTAATTGTCAATCAAAACGGCCAAAGCGAACCCTAGGTTTGTGGTGGTTTGTTTATCTTCTCCTTTCATTCGTCAAAACATTCTGCGTTCATTGATCAATCCACTACTATTGATTTTACCTTAAAGCCACAGTGAAAAACTATTCACCAAGTATATTGCGCCCATCATACAAGGCTTTTCATTAACGACGGACCTGCGATTGATTTGGTATTCGGTTACAAACAGAAGGAATCAACATGCCTGCGGACAACGATCACCACGAACCAGAGACCCCGGCCACCCAACGGCTGACGAACGATGATTTCCGCAAACTTCTAATGACACCACGGGCTCCCCCAGGATCAAGCCATGCTGCAGGGTCGATACGTGATGCCATGTCGAAGGCATCATCCGCATCCGCCTCCGGAACCGGTGGTACACCGGCTTCGTCGTCGTCCGCTATGAAACCACCATCGTCGGAACGGCACGAAGCTCGTCGTAAAAAGAAAAACTTTTACGCGCAGCTGAAAAAACAGGAAGACAACAAGCTAGCGGAGCTGGCCGAAAAGTACCGCGATCGAGCGAGAGAAAGACGCGACGGTGCCAATCCGGACTACCAGAATCTGGATTCTTCTAGCTCTACAAGTGCATATCGTGCGGTAGCACCGGATGCAAAATCCGGTTTGAACGCGGCCGAACGACGTCGGCAACAGATTCAGGAATCCAAATTCTTGGGCGGTGACATGGAGCATACTCACTTGGTGAAGGGTCTTGATTACGCGTTGCTGCAAAAAGTTCGCAGTGAAATTATGGCCAAAGAACACGAGCAGGAAGAAGAGATGGAAAAGCTCGTCGACATTGAAACGTCAACGGAGGTACCGATGCCGGCACCTGGGGCTACAGCTGCGCCACAGCGGGCCACCGGAGTCAGTAACGCGGAGAAAGAACCGCAAGATGAGTTAGAGTTTCGAACTGTACTTGGACAAAACATCTATCGCACGCTGGAAAAACAACGTTCCAGGACGATTGAGCGCAATGAAATGTTTGCTCCCGGGCGAATGGCCTACCATATTGAGCTGGAAGATGAAAATGTTGACTCAGACATCCCGACAACCGTGATCCGGTCGAAGGCGGAAGTGCCGTTGGATGTGGGCGATACTCAGACGCTGACTACGAACGATATCGTAATCAATAAGCTCGCTCAAATACTGTCCTACTTGCGACAGGGAGGACGGGGCAAGAAAAACAAGCGCCGTGATAAGGATAAACCTCTGTTTAAGCTCAACGATGAGCCCGGAAGTAAAGGCATGGCGGACGACTCGATCTACGGTGAGATTGGGGAGTATCAGCCAAATCGTCGATATGAAGACGTGGCTGGATCGTCAAAGTTGGAAGGAAATACGGGTCGTCACAGCTACTTCGATAAGTACAACGACGATGCAGCTGTCGCACGTGATTCCGCTGCCATACCGCCCGTCCCGGCGCCACCGAAACTATCGGCCCAACTGATCACGAAGCTGACGGCGGAACCGGAGGGCTACGCCGAATGCTATCCCGGTTTACAGGAGATGAACGATGCAATCGATGATTCGGATGACGAGGTCGATTACACGAAGATGGATCTTGGAAACAAGAAGGGCCCCATCGGTCGGTGGGACTTTGACACGCAGGAAGAGTATTCGGATTACATGAGCAGCAAGGAGGCACTCCCGAAGGCCGCTTTCCAGTACGGTGTAAAAATGCAGGATGGGCGTAAGACGCGCAAACACAAGACGGAGAAAAACGAGAAGGCCGAGCTGGACCGGGAATGGCAACAAATTCAAAACATTATTCAAAAACGTAAGGCAAAATCTGGCGGCGATGAGGATGTTGATTTTAAGAAATCCAAGTATTAGGCTTAAACCTTACCGTACTGTATAAACAAATTTTATTCTCCCTCGTAATACATAGTAATATAAGTACAGTATGAATAAACTATGCAATTGTCCTTCTATTTGCTTGTAAAAGAAAGTAGTCCAAAAAGGAATTCATAACAACCCTAGATTTAAAGCTACGAGAGTCGTAAGTAGTGAAGGCGTGTTAAGGCACGATAACGTTTTAAAAATAATGGAAATAATTGGTCGTTTGGCTTATCAGGCACTAAAGCTAAGGCACCTAAACAGTATCATGAGCTGTGCTTGCACTTTGTACAATACTTTGTATCGTTGTTTCTCTCTCTCTCTCCTTCTCTCTCTCTCTCTCTCTCTCTCTCTCTCTCTCTCTCTCTCTCTCTTTCTGTCTTCCGAATGCCAACTAATAGAGGAAATTTGAGCTTAAAGTCATACGACTGAAATGATCTTAGACTAGTAAAAATGGGAAGGGTCCAGGAAGTGGTACATTATGCCGGCGATCATCAGCAGGAAATAGACAGTTACCGCACACCACCAAAGCTTTCGCTCCCAGGATTCAACTTTCAGATTTCGCAACACTCCAATACCGACCAAAAATCCGGCCAAGGCACCGCTTGCGTGGGCAATGTAGCCCACCTTATCGAACGGATCGTTAATGCTGTTGTATATCGAAACCCCCAAATCTGTAACGCAAAACACCAGAAACACGAACAGCTGAACGATGGCATATTCCATCTGTTTCCAGTTCTGCGCGGGAAACAAAAGAAAAAGGAAAGATAAATAAAATAACTAATAACACTTCCGAGCTAGGGTATTGGGCATGCCTGTACCATAATAATCGTTGCAATGTGAGCGGTGATGAGTGCGTAAACGCCACCGGAAGCACCGGCCAGAAACACACGTGGCGTAAACAGTGAGGTACCCATGGAGCCGGCTATGACACCGGCAAGATAGACCAACGCCACACGCCACCAGCAGTGCACCAATTCCAGTGCAACGCCCAGAAATATTTGCACGAGCAAATTCATAATAAGGTGCATAAATCTATTAAGACACAATAAGCCATCGTTAGTGATCATTAGGCACATCAAAGCTCGCGATGACACCGTACGTGACTCACCCGATATGTACAAACATGTACGTTAGGAAACGCCACACCTCATGCCTGAGGTGTGGATTGTAGATAAACAAGGTCGCCATTGGACCGCTGGTGCTAGTTCCATTTTGTCTAGATAACGATAGCGTAAGATGGGATGTTATTGAATTTGTCGTCTCGTTCGTTGGTGGAATAGCTTACTCTTGTGTTTTGACGATATCGATGACGAAGAAAATTATTTCCAGTATCGAAAAAATTATCATCACTAGCGGTGGCGGCCATAGTTTCATGCTTTGCTCATATTCGCCATCTAAAATGAAAAGATTAAAAAAAGTTACAATGCCAAAGTTTTATGATAAACTTGTATGTCTGCCATTCCTGTGTGGAGCTTAATTTTCATGACTAACGGTCGCACTTTATCATAATACTGTTGCTTTATCAAGACCCTCAACTCAAAGCCAGACTGTTCTCTTGAAACCTCATCTTACGTAATGGTCACAGGAATTACATATTGAAATGATTAAAATCGAAGGATAAACCTACCTAACACGTCCCCTTCTTCAACCACGTTGCGCTTAGGCACTACCACCTTACAATACTTGATATACATCTCACAAAGAAAGTACGGATGCTCGGTGCTTAGTTTGTAAAACTCATTAAAATCCAGACGGCCATCATTGTTTGTATCAGATGCTTTTAGTAAGTGAATCGCCAAGTCCTTCGGCATGTCTGGACACTTTCTCTCGCTTATCAGGCGCTTCATCTCGACTATGTTTAGATAACCATCGGAATCCGTATCGTACTGGAATGAGGACAGGTTGTGAAAGTTAGTAAAATTTGGACATTCCAACAAACAGTTGATACTGTTCGCCGAATTAGTCGGATCAATTATCACCTTCTCGAAGACATGCCGCAACTGTTGCCGCCTCTGGTTTTCTTCACGTGTAGTAAGGCGCTGCAAAGGAATCGCTTGTACGTGTTGCTCACAACGGTCCATCTTCGATTAACTAAATACTGCGTTTCAATACTGGCCAGTCCCTTCTGGAACACTGCCTGTTAAGTAAGGAAACGATATGGGTGGAAAGCAGTTTTCCGACGATATCCTTCCTTGGACAGCTTTCTACTTTCCCAACACCAAAGCGGGCAACCCGATTTTCCACCTCACAGTTGATGCCTCACCAATTCCAAACATTCACGCACAGTGAGTCATTTCAGTTGACACACTGAGCTCAAAATGTTTGCGTTCAAGTGCATGCCAACTGTGACGTCTGTCATCGTGCTGGAATTTAAACCGATATTGCTATGCGCCCATAGTTATTTAACCTCATTTTTCAAAATTTCATTCACTCGGTAGATTGAGGTTTTTAACTAATTTTAAATTTTGCAAAAATTTACGGAAAAATATGTTTTCAATCCTTCAAGATGATCATAGCCTGCCAAGCAAAGGAAATGGCTTTTACAATTTAAGTGAAAACAGAATAAATGCTGAAAGAGATATTCAACATGCAAAACGTTACTTATACATAAAAACTTAAAATAAATCACAAACTCAAACTTTTTTCGACCGATGTTATAATAACGTTTGTAGGGTCGGATAAGAAGACAACTAGGAAACCGATATTAAACATGGAATCTTTGTTTTATGAATTACGTGTCATTATTTCTCGACTACCCTATTATGCATATTCTACAGATTAGAACGTATCGGACCTACGGCGCACAGCTCAAAGTGCCTCTAAAAGTATCAATAATTTTTTAGTTTGATGCTATTGTTTTGGCACATAATTTTGTCTTCGTCCAGCAGAATTTTCCCAAACGCTCCGGTCCGAAAAGACTTTAGCATAAGCTTTGCTGCCATGTTGATGTCCGGACGAACCACACTCGTACCATCGAGCTGTTTGGTGCGTGTCATTTTGTTTAGATGAATAGCATGCGACATCAGGGCGCTAGCAATCGAATCGGTTGGCTCTTTCAAACCCATCACCTCAACGTAGCGGAAGTTTTTATGCTTGTTTAGCAGGAAAAGAAGGTAATCAGCTATCAACTCTTCGCCAACAAGGTGGTCCTGCAGACAGGATACCAATGCCAGCCGTAACCCCGTTTCAGTATCGGCGATATTCGGTTCCAGTATACCGGGCGTATCCAGTAGGTAAATGAGAGGTTCTTCACAGATTTTGATACGGTTCAGCACGCTTCTTGTTACACCGGCCACGGCACCCACCTGGCTCGCTCCTTTTTTATTCAAATGCCGGTTTCGCAACACGTTAATCAGCGAAGATTTGCCGACATTCGGAACTCCAATAATCATTATGCAAAACTCTCGCTGACTGGAACGATTGTACCGATCGGAGCTGTTTATTAGGTCCTGTGCCATGGGCATTAGTTTTCGAAGGCCCCGACAACTTCTAGAAGCAGGGAATAAGGACATTTTAACCCGATTGCTAATTATATAAAATTCCCATACTTACTGGCTTTTGCAATTGGTAAACAGAATGTGCATTGGATCGTTGCTTTCTTGCTGTAGACGATCAATAATTTTACTTTCAAACTGCTTCTCGATATGGTCACTCTTATTGAGTACCAATATGTGAGGCTTGATGCCACTAATTGTGTGTTTAAAGTCCGTATTACGTCCGGTAAGTGGGATACGAGCATCGTGCACCTCTATAACGCAGTCAACCAGCTTCAGCTTTTGTTGCATTTGCTTCATTCCTTTGCCCATATGACCAGGGAACCAGTTGAGAAGTTCGCGAGAAACATACGGAAACGTCGTACGAAAATTATTCATTGTCGCGGTCGCCTGTATCACTTTATGCGCTTATATATCTTAACGATAAATGACACGACACTTGTGCTTATGTTGTCCAAGCTTTTGTATTTGGGAGCTGTAATGAAATGAGCGCAAGTTTCTTTTAGTACAACAGAGTCTCGTATATCGTATAATCTTTAACTAACCGACAAACCTTCACAAACTAAAATATTCTACTAATTAGACTCACTGTACGATTCGCATTCCACACGCGAGCATGCACATTTGTTTGGAATTCGGATCATAACAAACTACGAATTCTTATCAAAACAATCCCGACATTCTTCGAATTTGTCATGTCACATTTGACAACACGAATACAACGACTGCAGCCCGGATTCAACATTCTAGCACTTTTCTCCTTATTTCGAGCAGATCGGCACAATTGGTAATTTAGACAGGTTTTACTGCCCAAAATCAGTTTCATATTAACCCTTATGTTGCGCTTTCTTGGCACAGTTTGTATTCATTCACCTGCACCGTGATGCATTGGGCAATGGTGGTACAATGGTGGTAGTAAAATTAAATACCCCTTTGACTCAACCGAATGCAGAATGCGAGCTTCAATTACATAAGCTAGAAGGATGACTTACTTATTCAGAACGGTTTATGCCTGATCAATATGAATGCTAAAATTTAACCATTGCACCTATCCATTCCGGTACACGATGTAGTAAAACAACTATGATTGAAGCTACCTTTACTAGCAATATACAGTTACCATGGCAACGTTACAACAAAACAAGTCTACGTTGTTTTTGTTGATATGAACTAGCACTAAATCAGTACAAATTCTGTGCAAGAATAGCTCGCTGTAGTAATGTTTTCCATCCAAAAACAATACAAAACAGGAGTTTATCGGACAAGTGGCCCCATATCTAGCTTTCGCTGCAGGTTTGTTACTCCCCTAACGTCATTTATTCTAAAAAAAAATTCCTTTCTAATTGCGATTTACGTGTATTTCTGCTCTCACAGATTAACAATCCGCAAAATTCACTCTCTAATCGATGTACCCATCCTTGAGGGACTTGACAAAAGCATCGAAGATAGGGAGACGGTTGAAAATGGTACAAATGAAACGCGAACCATTGGTTGGCAGGAGAAAATATTTAGCCACTACGAACGGGATTATTATCGGATAAAGGAGAACTGTAAAACGGATCATCACAAAAAATACTACCATATGCTAAAATCCGATTCCCATGTACCGCAGCTGCTGTTTACGTATGTCGATAATGACAACTACTATCCGGAAGATCGGGACAACCGGAACCGTCGGCAGCAAACAGAGGTTACGCCTTCCAATGCGCAATCGATGTACCTGATGGCCGATCTAGGACATGAAGTACTGCTGTTCAGCATTCATTGGTGTCCGGATGAAGGACTGTTGACAGTATATCCCGATTTCAATCATATGGCCACCAATCCGTTTTATCACGAAATGAGAGAAACCAACTTGCACATGTATCATTACGCCTTGGAAAGGTGTTTTACGGAAAAATCGTTTCAACCAAAACCGGTGAATCAATTTACACTTACCGGCGCGAGCAATACAGGATCGCAGACACAAACGGCGCTGGATCGTAACAAACGCTTCGTCATGCCAAAGCAGCTGTACCGTAATTTGCTACTTTTGATGGAAATAGTAAGTGCATCCGATTTTGAGTACGACGGAATTCACATACGTTATCGGTTCGAACTACCTGCGGACGTGAAGATGGTGAACAAGGACAGCCAACTATCGGGCAGTACACATGCTTCAAAGCAGCTAAAAAATCGCTGGCATTTTGCACACTGTCATGAACTTTTGCTAAATCTTCCGGACACAAAGGATATTCCACATTGCTTGGAAGTTTACTTTGAGGCCATCTCTATCGATGCCTGGTGTCGTGAACGGTATTTGGGGTAGGTTTCCTTACAAATTTACCACAGTTATCAAATAAATAGTTTTATCATCATCTTCCTTCAGCCACTCGCATGTCTCGATTCCGTTGAGATATCAACTAAACGAAAAGACAATCAACTTTGTGCAGCTGACTAATTTGGGAGCCGTGGCCGATCGTATGGAACTTTTTCTCGTGGGTAACCGTCGCCAAGTGGACTTGCCATCATTCTACGGAAAGGTAAGTTTAAGCAATAGCCCCTGTTATGGCCACAGTCAATTCATTTTATCCTTTTTCTCCTTGTCACAGTCCGGAGCAACAATACTAAACCGATATGCTAACGAGACGGGGTCATCCGGCAAGTTACAAATACGGTTCCAAATCATACGCCAGCACCAGCCGAAGATTATAAACGATGGTTACTTTAAAAGTTCGCGAAAAACCAAAAACATCACCCTGACCGAACTCATTAAATCGTACAGTATCGCGAGGGAACGGCTGGAAGAATTTGTGGACTTGAAGTACTAGCTTAGTTGCACTTCAGTTAAGTCCATTACGATAAGAACGTTTCCTGTTTTGTTGTTCAACAAACTGCACACGGGAGAACAGTTTGGCAATATGGAAACCGCATAAAATGTCGTAATAAAACTGCATCACAAACTACGGAAACTGCGGAAACGATCAGTGAAAATAAGTTAATCTAGTAATCTGAGCCTCATTACGCCCAGCATAAAAGTTTGCCATCCAGTTGGCTACGGACGAATTCGACACAACTTCTTCGTACATTTAGAGCCCAAAAAACCCATGTGTGTTTGTGTGTGTATAGTTTGCCAAAACCAGCAACAGCAAGCGCGATATGCCGCGCACAAAGAAATAACGGTAGCATACGTCTTCTTCGTCACATGTTACCACCGTATCGGCAAGAGAGTTTCATTTCGTAGCATTTTTTCCGATGGAATTTCAATCAAACGCACACAAAATGTAGAATTTCCTCTCATGTGTACTGGCCTCGGCGCGCCGCTTGTTCGGATTCCCCCTCTTTCCGTGCTGTTGTTCCGACAAAACAAGAGTTTATTGAAGAAGAGCGTCAAAGTGAAGCGCTACGAGGGAAAGGAAGCCTACCTTCCGTACCCAGCTACCAACCACCCCACAGACTCGTTGTACAACACACCCATAGCACTGTCCAGAGCAAGCGGGAAAGAAAAATAGTTCCCTTCATCTCACCTTTGCAATTGCAGCGTTGCCGTGATTTCTCGCTGGCTTTTATCCCATTGCGCTCTATCTCGCTCTCTCGCCTGCTCTGGTCGGAACTCGCAGCCCATACTGCTATTGCACACTGTTGCTCGCAGTAGACCGTCCGTCTTATCGGCTCTTTTTCACTCTTGCTGGTTGAAGCGATGCGTTGGTTTCAGGTTTTCTTCAGTTCACTTTATACCGCATACATTGCCATACATAGAGCTCATATACACACACGCACGCATGTACACACATTCACGTACGCCTCTCTGCCGACATACGCAAGAATGATGAACAGCGAAAAAAGAAAAAAAAACAACGAAAGGAATAAAGAGCAAGAACTGTACCACCAACAAGCCGCACGGAGGAATTTGCTAAAAATATATTCACAGTCCAAGGGACGAGTTTGTTGCTCGAGACATGTGCGTGTGAAGCTGCTGGCACTGTTCGTCGCTCGTTGCAAGTTGTCTCTAAGTGGGTATGATGATGTGTGGCAGCGTAGAAATCATTCGCTAGCAACGATGGTGTGAGTTGTTGAATAGACGGTTGCGACCGGACCAGCAGCCAACAGCACCACCATTATTGCACCTGTTTGGGGTTCAAATAAAAGCTGACTTTAATTGATCGACTCAGCTTCTAGGGCGCGAGGCATGCGGAAAGAGCAGTTTTGCACTTTTTTTCACAACTGTAATTCCCCATGACTCGGATGTGCGCGCACACATACACACACAAACACATTCCTTATTGGGTTCCGGTTGGAACAAATCGATATTAGAGATTTAATTTCTTGTACAGCATTTGAGCCTTTTCCAGAACTTTTCTTCTTTTACCATCTCAAATATGTTTAAACATAACATTTACATGGAACCGCAATGCTCTCATTGCTGACCTCATTCAAGTTCGCTGCATATGTATCTCAACAAAATAAGTACTGAACTTATACAATCGTACAGGCCATAAAACAGTTGTCCACGTGCATAAAACAGTATAAATTAGCAACAGATTATATACGACTTATTATTGTAATAGTACAATAACCTGGGAGACGCATTACATTATTTATTTTAAGTATGACGGCTTGTCCCATATTGTCAGACGCATTGCATTATTTTACATAAATTTTTAGTAGAGCATAGCAGCTAATGATTGATAAACTTTGCACCTCGCTTTAAGTTTAGTTTTTACTTGAAAGCTTGATACTTCCAGAAGTTGAAAGACTAGTAAATTTTGCAAGAGTTCACACAAATAGACATCCGAGACGGCAGTGTCAGCCAGATAGGTAAAGTCGTGCGGCTCGTGACTAGAACAAACGAGCGAACGAGATGGCTGCGCCGCATAGTGTGTGCATGCAAGCGAGACCAAAGCAACAGTAATTTCCAGTCTAGCAACGGAAGAGAGCAGCATCCTCCCGAACGCAAACAGTAAAACTCATCGCAGCAAGCCATGGGAAATGTGCGACAGCTATTGAACACTTGAAACACTGGGAATAGAGCGAGAGAGCAGTTAGGAAAGGTCACGCGATGCCCGATATAGGATATTTTGTTGTTTTCCAAACGAAACCGCGAAATAATAAGCAACGAAAGCATTAATGACGAAAAGTGTGGCGAGGGTAAAGCGAGAGCGATTCTCCTGGCGACGTGCGGCCCTACGCATGTCATTGCCACGTAATGGAACAATATTCGTTCAGCAAACAAACCAAGTAAGCGCACCAAGTGTGCAGGAAGAGGAAAGCAATAGCAGCACCAGCAAAAGCGAGAGTGGGAGAGAGACAACAAAGTCGATACGCGAGACCCGCAAAGATGGCGACGATCGGGTGATGAAACTAAAATACAGGCGCTGCGCGTCTACGGTCGAATCGATCTTAAAGCTGATTAAAGTTGTGACGTTTTGCCTGCCCGTTTCATACCGTCTCCGCTTCTCTGCCCTGCTCCATCTGGATCTATTCCAGGATTTCTGCGCTGTTGTTATTCCCATTTGTGCTCCCTCTTCGAACGGTACGAAGCGAGCCATGCGTGAAGGATGTGGACAAAACTCTATCGACGAAGGGTGTGATTAAATTTGCGTATTGCGTATCGGTGGAATGTTTCGAAAGAGGTGGGGGGCGTGGGATGGGATGGGTTGGGTGTTTATATTTGGCATTCACCCCGCAGCTGGCACTGCTGTCCGGTTGTTGTCTTGCTGGCCCCCGTGTCCCTGAATTCATCCATCTCTCTAGCACAGCAGACTTGTTTGTTGTTGTTGCTGTTTGCACCATTTTCACCTACATAAAATGTGGAAACGGTTGGGCCACATTACAACTGTTTTATGCTTTGCTGCGCTCTCGCTCGCTCCTGGCTGCCAAATGTGGTTGTAAAAGATATTATGCTGCTTTCCAAATTAGGCAAATATTATTATGCCGAACAACATAAATGTAAGACATGGACTAGAATAGAGAAGTTGTTAAACTTGGCGATTGTATGCAAAAGAAGGTACGTTTGTACATAAAAAATCGATAATTTTCTGGTCCGGCAAAATGAATTTCTCCTGCCTATGTTTTCGTTCGGAAGAAAGAAGGCCCCGGGTCGAAACACAGAAACCGTGAGGTCTCAAAGGTAACATCATCATCTTATGGGCTGTTACACTTCCCATGGTACATTTGTGCGATTTTTTTGCCTGCACTGAACCGCGAATTTGTAAGCCAACGAAGAAGGCATATTGGTATGAGTGCGGCCGCTCAATTTCATGTTTTATTATGTAGCATAATATCAGCCATTTCACATTGTCGACGTTTACGCTGCACAGGCCAGAAAGTGTGCTCGTTGTTTGAGTGGTGTTTTTAAGCTAACTTGGGCACCGAACGTCGAAGGTAACGTGACTTAGTTTCGTTGAAAGTGGTTCATAATGCTTTAAGCGTAAAATAAATTTATAAAATCGCGTAGCCATCTTGAAAACGGCGGAACAAAGTTCAATTTCAGCAGCGGAAACGTTCACAAGTCGAAGCGAGATGACACCAACACACAGGCAAAGCATCGTAGTACGTACGGAGAACGGATGGCTTGGTAGTGTGTGCGTGCGTACAGTTTCGTTGAAGGCGCAGGTTAAAGATGAAGTTGGAAGAGAGAAGAAGCTTGTATACGTACACACGCATATGGGACGCAGTGAGATAGGAATGGTAACGTATTTTTATTTGAGAGGATGCGGAAGAGCAAAAGGTGTGATCAACACACAGGCATGATTGGTACACCGTGAACGTCGTGTATGGTGCGTGTGCTTTTCGAAGGTAAAAGAGGACGAGTCTGGAATAGCTCAGTGAGAAGCAATTGATTGCGAATCATACAGTGAGCGAAGAAGAAGTTCCAGCAGTGTGAACGAGTGCGGGCATGTTCCATATGATGGTAGTGGTGTGATATGTACGATAGCCGAGCGCGTGTGGGTAATGTGTTACGCGAGAGCGAGAGAGAGAGAGAGAGAAAGAGAGACCGTGCGGCCAAGTGTGTTTCACGGGAAAAGAAAATGGCCGCTGTCGCGTGTGCAGCACCAGTTCTGTAGTGCTCCTGCATAAATCGTTCAATTTCGTGCGGTAAAGAGTTTTTTCGAGAATTCATTTGTGCTCTTCCGGAATCTTGAAGGGTTTCGATTGATTTGGCGCTTTCATTGCGGCTCAATTGCAGCCAGCAAAGACAGTACGGCCAAAATTGTAGAATCCCACCGTCATCGCCACCATCATCATCATCATCTTCCGTCACCGCCTGCTGCTGCCACTGCCCGTCGTTGGTTGCTGTCCGCTTGTGCTCCGTTGGCCGTGGTGGTCGTCACCTTACGGTGCAAACTGTCGTGTCGTGCTTGAACCACTGGTGCCCGGATCTCAAAAGAGTAGAATAATGTTACAGAAAACCGTAACGAAAAGTAAAGTGGGTACATCCACCGTGTGCTCGGAATGAGTGGTTCCACATAGATCTAAGGTGGCCGTTGTTGGGTTATTCCTATCGGCCTGTGGTTGTGGCTATTTGTGAGTGATTCAGTAGGCTGTGGATGCTATCATCCAGATGGCTGGTGCCGCAATGCTTCCAAGTCCGTTGTGCGGAAAATAAGTGACCAACGTGACATGTGCTTGTACCTCCGGGGTAAAGAATGGGCATACGAGTACGAGTAAAAATCGGTGTTAACCTCCCCCGGTTTCCCGTTACGCCTCAGTGTTCACGTTCTAAGTGTACCAAAACCACCCTATTGCTGCTGTGGTCCCAAAAATGGGCTGTTTGAAAAAATCGAAAGCCCCTGGTGTGGCATTAGCGTTAGTTGTATGTGTGTGGATTGTGAATGTGCGTTTTCTAATTTCAAGGCTAACGTGATGTAAAGAAGTAAATTCGCTGATGCATTGCATACTGGTTGTTAATGTAAGGTGTAATGTGTCTTGAGCTCCCAATCCAAACCATCCGGGATTTTAGGATATTTGGTTACGACGGGGCTGTGCGATAGAGCAGCAGAAGCCATGGGAAGTAATCTCTATAGCACATCAGATATAGATATTATAGCACAAGCCCTCAAAGAGGTCTCAAAATTATTCCATGGTTTAATTCTTTCTGTCTGCAAAGATTTCAGTGTGCTGGTTAGCACCATTTGGTTGGTATCCGTCGATTGATTGGCCTGCACATGTTTGAATTGCTACGATTTATGCATTGTACAATGTTTTCCATTATCTCTAAATGCAAGACTTCCTAGGGTAAAGCTAGGGTACTGATGTAACTCTCTTTCTGCCTAAAATTAAAGTCGTTACATTATGATAGGGACATTAATTTATGTTTCCAATCACAACAGTGTAGTGCAAAAGTAAAGACATGTTGTGAATCTTTACATTTACTCGCTGAGTTAGAGATTACGAGCCGCCCCTGTGCATTTTATTGATTATTCGGGATAACGTCATATAGAGCAAGCGAACGTTTTGGTGCCCCCGGTCTCTTGTAGGGCTGTAGAAGAAGCCCTATGTTACTGTACTTCTTTTATATTTCACCTTATACAATACTCCTAGAGCAAGGAGCAACGATGATTGCTCCGCAAACTACTCAGCCACCAGAGCTCATGCCAGGGTGTGTCTCACATTTTCCAAGCAATATTTTCTAATCTTTGCTCCTCTTCTTCGCTCATCGCACAAGACGATGTTGGTCCATAAAATTGGTTCTCTCCTTCTTTCTCTCCCAGCGTGCCTCTCTGTTACTCTTGTCCGCTGGTTCGTTTTGTTTTTTCCCCTTTCTTTTTTTTGCCACCCAGATTGGATCGAAATGTGCGAATGATGGTGATGGTTCCTTTTAATTTGATGCGGAAGGAAGGTATAGAAGAAAATATTACCTAAATGATGAAGCAATAAGAATTTCAATCGATTGACCCATTGTTCAAGAGAAAGTTATAAAAGAAAACTATGTACGCATTTTTTTGTATTATTCAAAAGCAAGTGTCAATACCTGTAGCATAATTTTAGCAGGACTTCAATATTATATTTGTTCTTCTACGTCATTAACAATTTGAAACATAAATGCGCACAGTACGCACGTTGCTCATAATGGGCCAAAGGGATTGCATCACCGGAAGAAGGAAAGGAATCGAATTTTGGAAAATGATCACATGTCACATTCAAAAAGGCAATTTTGTGATACGTAATGCTTTTTACGCGTGCAAACTGAGGTATAGGATGGGAGCAATCTTGCTATATGCTGTGTTTTTGTCTGGAGTGCAAGCATAATAATTTACGAATGAAAATTGTCTGATTATATTGTTGCCATGACGGTTTAAGTAGGATGCGGAAGAGGCAAAAGTGCTATGTCGACTTATGAAATTACCCAACGTGCAGGAAAAAGTAATCTTGAGATGTGGTGTGGTGTGGTGTGGTGACAGTGTGTTTGTGATTCGCTCGGTGTGGTCAAGAGCATAGTGAGGGAGTAGGATTTTTTTTGCATGTGTGACCAAATTCTGTTTTAAGTCGATGTTTAAATTTACCAAAACCGCAAATAACATTATTTTTTAACTTCTATTTCATATAAGAATAAAAGGGGAAAATTGTCTCAATAGTTTTGAATAATAAGTGTATAATAGTGTGTTTTAGTTCATTAATGGTATTAAACGGAGAGCTTAAATTTACATCAGCGGTGTAGTGAGTTTTGTACTTAGCTTCCTGCGTACGAGCCAAAAGTGAAGTTTTAAGTAAAAGAGCCTTGTGGATGTGTGTGCGTTTCAAAAATTTGCGTTCAGGTTGCCGGAAATCCGCGTGCAGCAGCTCCAGTAGCAACAACGAAAAAAGAAAATAGATCGTTAAAGTGTGTCATCTCCTCGGAAAGGAGCGTTATAATAATTCAGCAATTTCGCACCGCAGTGTAGTTTTTTTGGTATGGAGCGCGCCATGCTGAGCGGAATAAAAAAGTAGCAACGCATACTAGTGTACTGTTCTACTAAAAGATGGTATGTTAAGTGAGCAGATATTAAGAAGGAAAAAGCCTCTATGTGTGCAGTGCATTGTCGTCGAGCATAGCAAGCCGAGCAGCAGCCGCAAGAAGAAGCGAAAAAGTACGGGTAGAAAACCAAGTAGCTGTGGGGCAGCAAACAGCAGAAGCATTGTGTTTCCTTTCACCCGCATTAGTGGTTGTGCACGGAGGCACACACACATACACACACACACACACACACTTCGTAATACGTGTCCTAAGTGAAAAAGGGGGAAGGTGAAGGACCACAACGTGCTGTGCTGCTGCACACTGCTGCCTGTGAGCGAAGAAAATCGTCGCTTGTACCGTCGTTTTCCCGATCGCTTCCCCGCCGTTCTACCACCATCACCACCACCATTTATCTACCTGTGCACCGCGATAGGCCTTCTGGTTTCTGTCTCGACACCAGCCTAGTTGAAGCAATCGTGTGTGCGTGCGTATGTGTGTGTATATGTGTATCCTGTTGTAGCACCGCTACGGCTGCCCTGTGTAAGTGTATGCAAGTGTGTTCGTGTGTGTGTGTGTGTGCGCGCGTTAAGTGTGTGTATGTGCATGTGCTGCGTCCGGTGCAGTAATTTTGCGAGCGAGATCGAAACGATGCGCTGAAGATATTATCGGCATGAGATGGAAGCAGCCACCATTCGTTCAATGCAGCAGGTCGGGCCAACCGGACAGCGGACCGATTCTGGCCCTTCGCCTCAACCGCCGCCCCCCGGAATGTATCAGCAGCGCGTCCAAACTGCGACCGCTGCTCAAATTCATCGGTAAGGATATTTGCGTACACTTCACATTGGTGTTTATCATCACGTTCTGAGGGAAAGATATGAGTCCAATCGATGTGTGTTCAAGGGCGGAGAAAGACTTAATGTGTTTTGCTGACTTGTGTGAAATGTTCAAATGTACTTGCCATAGAACGGGTTTTTGCATGCTGTGGTAATAGGGCGCTGAAAACCTTTAAGTAAAAAAAAATCTGTTCGACTGTTCTTTTCTAACTTTGTGATGTTGATTTGTGACTGGCTGATTGCTCACTGATTGATCGTTGAATGATGCCAGGGTAGGCGTATCCTGTTGTTTAATGTTCTCTCTTCTTTTTCTATTTCTATCTTCTAGTAGGGTTTTCTGTTTTATATTTTAACCTATAAAAAACAGATGTAATAATGTAACTTGAATAATTTCTGTTCCATCAAACTCTCAACGCTTCTACAAGCTAATCAGAAGCAGAATGCTCTTGCACCGACTTTAGGAAATAATGTATGAATACAAAACTTTCCTTCCTTAATAACATGTAGTGATGGGGAAAGTTGATTTTTTCGGAACGGAACAGAACGAACCTGTTAGTTTAATTGAACCTACTTAAAAAAAAGAAATGCGTCATATTGTCTGTCTGTGCAGGAGTTGTCAGGCTAGTCTGCTCGTCTACCCAACAGTATCGTAGATCAAGGGCCTTACTTCCTTAGAGAGGACCACAAGTTCCCACACCAAGTTCATCTGATCGCTTCTTCTCTGGCTTAACGATCTACTAGGTCACGCCGGCCATCGAATGGCTTACTAGAGCTGTTGAACGTCAGCCCCATTAAGCGGGACAGGCCCGAATGGGATTCATCTGATTTGGATCTGGCATCGGATACCCCGCAAATGTTTCGACCACTGTGATAATACTTCTTCCAATGAGGGAAATTTCACATAACGAGCAGTTGAATTCCAGCGTTATTATGTGATACACTGAGTACCGAAATCGAAACAAGCCACATTGGGTATTTGGTGGAATAAAACCCAAAAAAATCCAATTTAAGAGAGAAGGAAACAATACAGTTTTAACATGTTGACAATGGTTTAAAAGCACTTAATTAGCGTGGAATGGGCAATCTTTCTGTACGGAGAGAATTTTTCTCTGACCGCCTGATAACTCTGGAATGTATGTGACACAAGACTTCTTCTTGGCTTAACGAACGTAAAACCGTAAGGTCACGCTGGCCATCGAATGGCTTACTAGACTTGCCGATACGTAGCCCTCATACTATAGAAGGACGGTCCGGATGGGATTGGAACCCCGGTCCTGCCGTTTGAAGAGCAGCACCGCTATAGTCTACACCACCGGGCCGGCGTGCGACTTTAGACTGCTGACTGTAATTAAAAGAAGAAAATTTTCTTCAATACAGTGGCGAACATGCGGGAAACGAAAAGTCTAGGACACTGGCAATGGGAAAGGCAGCCGTAACGAGGATTTAATGCCGATAAGAAGAAATTATTCATGTATTTATGTCATTTGACTCCAGAACATTTTCCAAAATAACATTTTCGAGTATATTTCGTAATTTATACAACAATTGCTCTACATGAAGTGCATTTGGGTTGAGATAATAACAACATTTGTAGGATTTGTTTGTTGCTTGGTGCTTAATAACAAATCGTAGAAACTACAACATCTACAACTATTGCCAATAAAGTAAGACACCTTACTGCTTTTGCATAGTTTAGTTGCTGATGATTATTCCAACATGAAGGTAAAGTTATACATAGTAGAAGTATCGAAATTCGCTTTTTGAAAAGCGGATATAACAGTGGTCATATATTATTAGCAGTCACTGTATATCCTTAATGAGTTGAGTTAATAAAATTTGTGAATAAATAAAAGTGCTACCGAAAATTATCCGGATATTTTATATTTTATGTTGAAAAAACTCTTTGAACTGTTTTGTGCTGTTTTATGTTGTTTATGGTTAATTCTTAAGTTAATTTATTAATTTAATTAGCTTAAGAATTAACTTATTAAAGTTAATAAGTTAATTTAATAAGTTAATAAGGTTTGCGACATTAAAACAGGCTAGGCAGAAATTCCTCTTTATTAATCGTATTTCGGACAATTATTGCTTTTTTGCAATTGTAAAAAAAAATAAATAAATTGAAGGATATTTTAGGACATGTTGGGCAGATGGTGCCTAAAGTTAATATTTTCCAGTCATTTTTGCTTTTATTCGATGCTTTCTTCAACACAACCACATAAACCTGGCTGGTAAGCCTCGCTGCGCTATTACAGAAAAAAAAAATTATCAAATAGGATACGATCGTCGATCAACAGTGTTTTTAGACTGAATGCTCAAACACGAGGCTATAGAAAGACCGTCTATAATATTCGGATAATATCTTTCCGATGTTGAAGTTTCAATTAATCAATAAAACCTGATTCATTGATTCTACAATCTTCGAACTTTTATTAATTAAGAACTGCCGCACAGATTTCATTTATATGGCAAGCAAAAATCAAATATAACTCACGGAATTGGATCGGCAGACGATATGATGCTTGACCCTGAGCTGTATCGAGAATTTCAAGCCTAGATCACAAAGAACAAAAGCGATGACCTTTGACAGTTTCGAAAAACTGGTTATTTTATCAAAGCTAGGAAAAGTGTTTAGAATAATCTATTTAAAAAAATGATAAGCTCTTTCAAAATTTTCATCCACTAGTATTTGTAGTTAGTAACATTAAAGAGATAATCTTTCCGTTTAAGAGTTTCAGTTCGTTATCAAAAACGATGTATCAAGTTCATGATTTCAAAGGATAGGGCTTATGTTCAAAGCTGTTCAAATAATTCCCATGCTTTGCTTTGCTTTGGTGTGATTTGCATTTTTTAACAGCAGTGTTTTTTTATGGTTCAACTGAAATTTGAGTGCGGGGTTTGATATGGATTCATCGCGTAAAATGATCAAATGTTGTCAATTTACAATTCACTTGCCAATTGGTCGGGTGTCGATCCTGATTTGTTGGACAATGGTAGCACAAAAACTGTCATATATTTTGGTTTGTGTATGTATTTGATGTTTTCGTTCGCTGCTCAATTGTGCATTAAACTGTTTGCATTTCAGTACTTGTGTTTGATTTTTTTCAAAGTTATGCACGAAATTCCATTCTTCTTAAGTATTTAGAAGGATTTTCGGGCGTGACTGCCCAGATGACAGCCGTCAAGCAATATTGACACTGATTTGCATTTTGACATAAGCACTGTTTGAAACTTTTGTTCAATATTTAAATAAAAAATCCAAAGATAGTTTTTGGGATGATTGTACGTATTCAGTGTATTTTCATATTCTACAACAAACGCAAATCCACAACAAACCGATAATTTTTTTTATTTTAATACCTTATGCGTGTGTTATGAAATAAGATGCTGAAAATGATTCGTATTCTTAAAAATAATGCATAATAACAATCTCTTACTGATTGTGTTGTGTTCATTTAATATGAAATGGAGTAGTAAACAGGTAGAATTTACAAATGGCTACTCTTCTTTCTTCCTGGCTTAACGATCTCTAAGGTCGAACCGGCCACCAATGGCGCTTACTGGACTCTTCGATGCCACGTAGTTGAATAGTCAGTCCTTCTTACGGAGGGACGGTCCGGACGGGTTTTGAACCCCGGTCCTGCCGTATGAAGACCGGCGCCTCTAACGCCACAACCGGGCAGCCCATAAGATAGTAAATAGCTGAATAAAGTCATGAGGAGATGTGTTTTTATTTATTTTTACAATTTTTTTTATGTTGGGCCTTATTAATGCTTTGTTATGCTGTACTTTACGTAACGCAGGATCAATCATTCTTTCTAAGAAATCTAAGGATCCAATCCAATCAGAGAAAAGGCAATATCGTTCCTTAATTTATAAGTGTTTTTCCTGTGTTCATATTGGATTGGATTGGAAGATAGATGCTAGAGTGATTTTACATGCACAAAGCGCATATTAGACTGACAGATTTACCAGATTTTTGTTTGTGATATGATCATGGCAAAATAATCCGTCCTGTTTTTGGTACAAACACGGTCTAGTAAAGTTTTAATGATCGCGGTGGACCATGAAAGTTTTCAAAGCTCCAAATATCAGGTGTTCTCGAGAGCGTTTGTGAAATTTACTATCTTTGAGATCAATTTATGAGAACTTGATAGAAACACTTACACTTTATTTTATTTTTGTTTGACAGTTAGAAGAGTTAGAACAGTTTTTACAGATCGAAATAGATTTTAAAGATTTGAAATTTTCCATGGCTTTTTTTGCAAATGAACGTAGAATAAATGAATGCAGGATCGGAAATGGAATTTTACTGAACTCCACATACAACGCGCTCGTCTTGCATAAGTAATTAAGCAATTTGCAATTTTTCTGAAGCTCAAAAATACGAATGTGGCGAATCAAAACTTACCAAGCATGTGATCAAAACATTATTCAATAGTTTCTACAGGTTAGTACACTTTTTTGTTCACTACTTTATCATACATCTGTTTGACTGATTTTCTTGTTCTCCTTCATGTAACAATGGTTCTTTGTACTGACCATTGTCGAGTCAAAGATTTGCTCCAGAGATACAGTTAGTCGTCATGTAACTGGAATCTGGTGTACAACAAAATGATAGGAATTATTAGGAGATTTCCTTTTTCTATTTTGTTTAATGGAACGTGAAAAAAATTCCCTGAAAGTTGTTCGACATAGAATCTAAATCTTGTCCGAAGGCCGTCTATTATTATTGACTTGAATTTCACAAAGCTTCATAGTCTTATCTTTGTGGGGAGGTCAAAATCCTGGTGTAAAATTTTAACTTACAACAGACGGTGTCATTCAACTATGCACTATGGTTTCTTCTATTTCAGTCTTTCAATTAAAAAGAAATGTTATTTTTGTTATTACAATTGGATGATCAGTCAAGTTACACTTTAATTCGTTATTTAGGACAAGCGTTTAAATGATGGCTTCTTTTTTGCTTGCTTTACGAGTTATTTGGCCACACCGGCAATCGAATGGCTTACAAAACCTATCGATACCAAGCAATTGGACTGTAAGTCCTCATTACGGAGGAAATGGACTGGATGGGATTTGATTGAACTCTGGTCGTATATCATGTGAAGATCGTATCTACCAGCGGTATGAATCCTGGAATGTTGTTTAAGTGAGTGAGCTTGGTAACTAATTGCTTATAGAATCTTCTTTTATAGAAACTAAAAGATAGAAATAAATAATTCATCAATCTTAAATAATTACCTATGAAACATCTGGCCACAAAGCTAAAAAAATCTTTAATATTCATCTCAATTTAAAAGTCCAAATTATTATTCCCTCACGTTTGACAAATGTTCTCTAATTCGAGATATTGGTGTTACGCTATTATCAAATAGATTATCCATTAGACGGCACTGATTAGTTGAGAACTACAGAAAAAAGTCAATTTGGCGTTTTTTTTCTTATTTTTTTATTATTCAGGGACCTGTCTAACATACAAGTAGTGGTGGTGAGATTTATCTTCATCATCATCACTAAGAAGAAACGGCTTAACGGATCAAACTGTGCTAAAATATGTTGTGGATTTTTTTAGATGTAAAACAACAATTTCATGTTGTTGTTAACTATCATGAAACGTGCATTTGTGACTGAATTTGCTGTGGACGCTTGACGAAAGTTTAACTTCTCGATCTTCAAGCCATAATATGCAGATTTACTCGATTTGAAAGCAGACAAGGTATGTTTGAAAGTTTGTCTGTTAGAGAATAAAAATCACCACTAATATCTCGATCTCGATATGCAGGGTTTAACATCTTAGTTTGGCCTGGCGTTTGACGTCTTAGCTGCTCACATTTTTTGACTTGACAATCCCGTGGAGAAAGGTTTATCTCCACGGATTCACTGCTACGCATTTCGAGAAATCTGTTACATACGTTTATTTCACACGATTTATGTATCACTCTAAACATAAAACACTCAATGCATGTTCTATAAATTAACATAAAATTAAAAAAAATATATTAAACAACAAAAATATTGTTAGTAACTGAAAAAAAACAATACTTGCATTCAAAAAGATACACAGCCAGTCAAAAACCGATGGCAGCAAATAAAAAATGTGTTCAGCCAGTCCAAACTGAGACGGTAAACCCTGTAATAAATAGCTATGAGTCTTTGCTTAGTAATAAAGGATTTACGCTAAATTCGACTTAATCCTTATGGTATTCGAATTCATAAAGGGATCCTAGCTATACATGTTTTACAGACATTTGAGGCATGGAAAAGTTGGTAAAATAATATTATAGATTTTATTTATCTTAAGTATTGACGGCTTGCGCCGTAGGCAGAATAATATATTACAGTTTGTTGTATAATTTTGCCTGCATTAAAGGCTAGTAGAAGCTGTTGTGCAGAGACAAAAATGGCAATGTACGACAACTGTGTTAGGTTCGGTAAGGGCGGTAGACATTAAGCTGATTCATATAAATGATATTGTAACGGCAGACCATTATACTAGACCGTTTGACTGTTATGGAATCATAAATGGGAGACAAAACAAATTACTGGATGGTTGTTATAGTTGTGTTTTATTTCGTTTTATTGAAGTTGCCAATTACCGCCCCTATGCAAATTGTGCATGACAAAATTGAAGGGTATTTTTGAAGAATCAGATACATTGTAGTAGTATCGTAGTATGGATAAAATGCTGTATGATATTTCTGGAGGCGACAGCAGCGCCGGTCTTCACATGGCAGGACCGGGGTTCAAATCCCATCCGTAGTGAGGACTTGGCTATCTAACTACGCGGTATTATCAAGTCTAGTGAGCCAGCAGGTCGTTAAGCCAAGAAGAAGAAGATAGACTCCCATGACAAAATGTTATGATTATAATGTTACATTGCGTGGACTTAAATAATATTTGAAGTTTTATTTTTTAAATTCTAAACTAACCTAAAACTAACCTCAAAGTTAGAAGGAGACTTCGAATTGTTGCAGCAACAATACTTTAATAAGAGATAACCGGTATTAGATAGATTCGGCCTATCCCGAATGCAGTGTACAACCCCAGAATCATCAGTATACAAAAAGTCAGAAATGGCGGACAAACGCATCCACGCAGATTGTAGTGCCTGAATGAAGCAGACACTATCAGCGATGTCGACAACATATCTTACTAGCTTTAGCAAATAAGCAAATATACAAGTACATTTGTTCAACAAAGGCCGACTGATAAATAGACAAGTTTATAGAACCTAAAAATTTTCTAATTAAAATAATTGCTAAGTTTCGCGTCTATATTCGGCCATATTTCTGGGAATGTTTTTGTTACTGCAAGATCATTTATTGCACGTCAGTGTAATAATATGTCAACGGTGGAGTGGAAATTATTAAATTATGTTTTTGGAAAGTAATTTAACACGTTTTTTCGATGCATTGCATCTTACTGTCTCCGAGTGTAGAGGCAGTATTACAACCTAGTCAATCAAATGAAGGAAGCTAGGAACTGTAGTTGATGTAGTGTATGTACTGTAGTTGAACCCAAATGTAGGTTTTATTTCTATATGGATTTGTATTTTTGTGGTGAGAAATGTGTGGTAAAATATCATAAATCTAGAATATAGACGAACTGATATATCAAAAATTGGTTCTTAACTATGTTGTTCAGCAACATTTTTAATTGAAATTTAGAGAAACGTTTGTCTTTAAATTTGTTCTGTTTTTCCTGCTCAATTTAAACCAAACTAAACTCCTTTATGATTTTTTTTTCTCTTGAATGTTCATTGCCAACGAAACTGGGATGTTAAAATTAAATCATTTTGTAGATTAGTTTTTTGTGTGGACTAAATGATGACTAACGGAAGAAAAGGCTGGTATCTCCATTGTAATCTGTCTTTACTCCCAGAAACACATGGCCATTAATGTTCATTCAACATATTGATTCGCTCATTGTATGTGACAAAAATGCTTCGAAGCCACTGACTAAGCCACACATGTGTTGTTAATGGTTTGTGTGTTGTCTGTAGAGGAGCGAACCCAGGTTTACAGGCTATGGATCGTGTGCGTATGCTTCATGCGGAGGCTTTTTCAGTTACTTGCCTGTTAAAATGATGTGCTTCCAGTTGATTTGAGCGCCACGAGCAGCTAGTGTTGTGTAGCGCATCGAAACAGCTAAGAGCAATTCAAAAGCACCAAATGAACCACCGTCCCGTCCCGCTTGCCCTCGGCTACCAGGTCTCCGCAAAACCTTCCATCGTTACCCGTTACGGTGCCTCTTTGGTCTTGAGAGTATTGGTTACGTTATTGGATGTGTGTTGATGGCGGAGTAGTGTGTGCGAGAAAGAGAGCGAGAGAATGTGAGAGAAAGAGCGGCACAGGGCGCAAATCACAACCAACGTTGCGAGGCTAACCGCCGAGCAGGGCAAGCGCTGTTGCCAAGTTTGTGCCGTAGTAGGCCGTGGTGCTTGTGTTTCTTTTTTTATGTTCGTGTCAACATTGTTTTCCTTTTCGTCGTGTTACTGTGGAGCCAGCGGCACCACGCGCCCGTCGCGAATGGTGTTGTATTGGTGGAGAAGTGGAGACTCCCCCAGTTTGGTGTGTGTGTCTGATTGCCTGCACGCTAACCCTCTTTCTACCCTTTGTCTTGCGTTGCGGAGTTCGCTTGCTCGTCTTTCGTTGTGTTTTATCGCGGCCGTTTTATTTATTTTTTACTTAAGCACTAAGATTATTCTTTATTCGTTGTACTAAAGAAGAAAGTAACAGGGCATAGAGGTGGGTGAGTGATGATGTGATCTTATTTTACACAGATCGATACACAGTGGCGTCGTCGCCCAGCAGCGTGACGTGTTTTGCCGCTCGCTATCGCTTTCACTAGTCTTCCATGGTTCTCACCTCGCACTGCCTAGTATTCTTGTTCGATGGTGAGACATGTGCAGTGATAACGTTTTTATTGTTATTCTCGATTGTCCCTGCTAGTAGTTTCTACTGGTTCACAATCTATGCTGTGAGCAGAATGAACTGCCCCAGTTGGCTCGGAAAGTTTAGGATGTACCCCAGATCAATTTCCCGTGCGATCTTTTTAGAATTTCTTGATCATGTGTGTTTTGATGCATAATAATTCATGATCAAAACAAGCAATTCGGTTATATTTGTGTTTGTTGCTATTCCAATGGAGTTTTTTTTTCTCTAGAGGCTTTTAAAATGTATGAATTTGTTAAACTTTCTGTTTCTGTCATGTGTTTATAGCTTTTGTAATTTTTTTTAAATATTTTAGTCAATTATTCTTTTCTTTGTTTAGTTGTTAAAATCTAGTTTGGCACCCAGAATGGACCGTGTCTTTCACAGGTTCAAAATTAATATTTCAAATATTTTTAATTCGACTCCAATGGAGTCGTCAATGTTTAGGAAAGCTTTTCTAAATATCAGAGTTTAATGATGTCCCCTTTTAAATGGAGTACAGTCAATATCCGACTTACGCGGTACTCGAGTTACGCGGATTCGAAGATACGCGGATTTTCAAGTTTGACAGCATGTTGGGTTTATTATATCCAAATTAAGTTCTCCACCTGGGAACTGTCAAAAGTCATTCGAAGCATTCATGAAGAGGACGCATTTGGTTCCTTCAATCCTTATTTAACAAAAGTGATCCGTAGCATATGTATCCGTAATACAAGTGAAATACGAAAGGAATGTGCTATTACATTCGTCGATAAACTCAGCATTATCAAACTGCATGAAGGTGGAAAAAGTTTTGTATTTGATATTTTTATTACTTTGATCATTAATTCCTTATAAAGTACAAATTGAATAGTGAATGTTTCTGAAACATGGCAAGACTTAAATAAATATGTTGTTAATAAATAAATCAACCAAAAATACTCGTTTTATTGCGTTTAATGCAATAATGCTTGAAAAATACTCATTATTGCATCCAAATCAACGGAAAAATTTAATATTTGATTTTTTTTATAACATGGACACAAGAACTCGACCCCTGGCTACGAAGTATAAACTATATGTTAGGCAGAGTTCAAGTTGAGCGGATATTCGAGATACGCGGATTTTTCCGGCCCCCCATTATCCGCGTCAGTCGGGAAGTAACTGCACAGATCTTTTTTGTGGACGACCCAATCTGAAATTAAATTTTACTGAAACACATAATCCATATAGAAACTTGCTTTTGGAGAGTTTCAGTCATAAACTGTATGTTGGATGCAAATAGATTAACATCGATTTAATGCAGTTTATCATGATTGCTTAATAAACATACGTGCCCTAATGCCTTGTGTATATTTATGTTTTTGATAATCGGTAAATCATTCTAAAACTGGGTGGATCAGCCTAACAATTAGAGATACATGGACCTTTAAAACTTGAGAAAGATTTTTCAGTGTACTTCAGCAATGTTTCGCATTGCTGAATTCGCAGCATTCGCAGCGAATTCGAGACTAGTCAAATAAATTAGTGATCTGCACGATTTGATATCAGCACCGTTGTACTCAAGAATAAAATACTAACGACGTGGACTCATGAGATCAGCTCGAGACCAGTAAAAAATACTTGAAGAATATTAAAATTCGCCTATGTAGAATCAGTTCGACATCTTTTTTAAAAAAAAAAATATTTTGATTTTTTTAAAAATTATCATTTATTTTGAAATTTATGTATTACAGTTAGTCCAAAAAGTATTCGTAATTTGGTTCAAAATTGGCAAGTAATATAATTCCGTAACAATAACAACTGCAGCAGAACACACAATTATGCTTTAGGGTGTATGGTTTTTTTTTAAATAAAAATTGTTTGTTTGAAACAACTTAAAAACTAGTTTAAGCACTTAAAGAACATTTAAAGATGTTTTCAGCAATCACTGCATTTTTGTTTCCAACAATGTGGTTGATGTAGTTTGCAAACAAACGTAGGATGGGAATCCTCTCACTTAAGCAAATGTGCCTTAAAATAGATAAGAGGAGGGAAGGGAAGTTGAGGTTGTGGTTAAGGGACAATGGCTTCCAAAGCCTGCATCAGTATGCTCCAAGCACTAGACACCCTAGACCACAGGGCAAACTTGTACTCCATAGTCTCTATCTGGGAGCAGACTGAAGGAGCCCGACCCGATGCCCGGAGCATCGATCGTTTGTCTGATGAAAGTCTGTACCTGGTGATGTTTTTCCAGATCCATCCACAATCCGTGGAAGGTGATTCCATAGCCACTTTGGAGGCTGGAAGTCTGTCGACCATCATTTTTATATGTATCACATTGTAGGAGTTCCAATGCAAATTAGAATTGTAGGACCCTACTAGGTTATGCCGGATCGAATGGCTTACTCAACCTTATTGGTAACACGTAGTTGGATAGTCTGTCCTTACACTACGGGAGAACGGTCCGGATGAGATTTGGACTCTGGTTCTACCGTTTGAAGACCGACACCGCTGTCGCCTTATCATCAGACCACCCCGTCAGATTACGATTGCTTGTATCATCTAATATCTTACATTCAGCAACCAATAAGAGAAAGTTTGAAGTTGTCTGGATTTCAGACATTACATAAAATGAATTTTCTTCACTTACCCGACTTTCATATATCGTCAATATGGTCTAAATTTCGTCGATAAATATTATCGATTCTAAATGTTCCACCCCTGATTCAAAATGTTCTGTTGTATGATAATATTTTGCTGAATTTAGCATTTAGCATCTTTAAACCGTAACGCCATACCTAGGGATGGTCTAGGAAATAGGCAATACGAATAGAATTGCTTGACTATTTAAATGCGTGGAATCGGTAATTCTGGTAAGCTATTAGAAGGTTTGGTTAAAAAGATGTTAAGTCAAGAAAAAAAAAGGTATAGTATACTAGTATACGAATATTTTTGGAATAACTGTATGATCTCCTGCAAAAATGATCCTGAAACACAGTTTTTCGTAAATTTTCTGGTCAAATCGATTTGAAGAAAATATTAAATGTAGCAAATACTTTTAAAAACATCGTTTGTTTAGTAAATTTATCCATTTTTTTTACCGTTGGCACTTCAAGCCATGCGTCGTCTTTACCGGTACAAATAATTGTAAATCGACGATATCACTCCATCTTCGTTTAATCCTTTTTCACACCTCCTCTATCCATGTGGATGACCCAAACAAATTTCACGGGCTGGATTGCTCGGTGCCATTCTCATGACATGAAAACCTCCCTGGCCCGAAATGATTGCAATTTACTGTATAATGTTTTGCAGTAAGTGTAAAGTCCCTGGAGCTGTTAGCACTTTCCATCGCCCCTACTCTACAAATATGGGACGGTGAAACTTTTATTAGCCACAGAGCGTTAAGGTTTCCTTAAACACTTCTGGAATAGGGATGTTTTGGTACAAGGTTTGTAATTGTTTCAAGCAGTCCTGGCATAAAGTACATCATGAGAGGTTGTTTGAGAAGAAAAAAAACTTCTTCAAGTCACAGTATCGGATCGGTTGGTTGTTAGCGCCCTTGCAGGACCTACGCTGTTGTTGATGCTGACTTGATCCAATATAGTTTAATGAAAAGCAAATTTGATCGATGTAGATTTCGGAAGTCGTCAGCTGAAACGGCAATGTGTTGTTGTTGGTCCAGTGCTGCAACGATTTCCACTGCCATTTTGGAAGACCATCTGCATCATGAGGTCCCCTTGACCTCTGTTAACGTACTGGAAACGTAATTCTAGCGTCCTTTAGTGTTCATTGTAGCGTAAATAGTTTTTCTGGTACACCATTTAGAACGGCAAGGAAGTTGGTTGAGAATTACTAGAAACGTTTACCCCTTCGGTATGAAGCTTGGGTGTGAACTATATGTAAAAATCGTGGAAAAGAAACTAGAAAACTACGAGAGTCTAAATCAGCTTAATGACTTTCATGTTGTTCGACAAATCTTTCCAATTTATCTATTACAGTTATAAACAATTTAAACATGTTAGTGCTGTTAAGAGATGAAACATTTGCGACGTTGCATGAGGTTAGACTGTCATCAATATATACAGTAGTGATGGATCATACGACTCTTTTTACGGATCGTTCAGGAACTAGCAACGAGTTCGGATCGAGCACTAGGTTACAGCAAAACATGGTCATCTCAAACCCATTGTACCTACACTTCGACCCGAACCAATGAGTCGGACTCGTACATGCTTTGCTGTACCTACTGATCGACCCGATCTCGTTGCACCTGAGGGTCGATCCGAACCAATCCGGTTCGCTTACGGATGACTCCGATTCCGGTAGGTTCTGGTCGACCCGCCCATCACAAGTATACAGGAGGACAAGCTTAGTGATGAGAACAGTTCATCTGCTTCTTCTTGGCTTAACGACCTCTAAGGTCATGCCGGCCATCGAAATGGGTTTCTAGAACGCCAATACCACGTAGTTGGATAGTCAGTCCTCACTACGGAGAGACAGTCTGGATGGGATTTGAATCCCGGTCCTGCCGTTTGAAGACCAGCGCCGCTGTCGCCTACACCACGCCCAGATGAAAACAGTATCGATTTTGGTTTTCATTACACAGAAACGGTTATCGAACCCTGTCTAGAGCGTTTTCTCATATGCAGGTTTTACTTTCCACCTGTGGAAAAATTAATTCAAGTTAGTAAGTAACGGCAGGACGGATCGTATAGCCAAAACAGAAGAAAAATAAGTTCACTGTGGATTGAACTAGAATTTGGGACTTTGACATTTTGACTCCCATCTTTGACAAACTCCAATTATTTTTTTTATGAATTTTAAGATAAGTTCTTCATAGGAATGGGAACTTAACGATACGACCCAATTGCATTTTCTTTTTCTAATTGACATAACATAAGTCTTTTTTGTCACCTATGACAAAGCTGATTAGCTAGATAAGGTTGATGTTAACAGTTTATCTTAATATTCCTTCACTTTGAACGCCTGTGTCGGGTTTTCAATTGTATTGTTTGAGAAAAAATACTCTTGGCTAAAAATTAAAACTAGTATTGGAATCGACTCTTATTCTTCTATTTAATTGTGCTTTTAATCAACCAAGGAAAGGGGGGAGGTCGTATAACTTACTTTTAAAGTATCTATTTCAGGATAAATAACTTACCAGTTTCTCGTAAATGCACCGAATGTGAACTGTTATGACTTCCATACTTCCTTCACATCCATGTTTTGAGTATGCTAATGCTATAGCGAAAAGATTCGGTTTTGCTTTGTGGAAAATTGTTTTCAAGTGCTCAACGTTCGATTGATCAGTGGAAAGTGTTTAGTTTATGGGTTGTCAAATCAATTCCAAAGAAAGTCTGTGTTTTCAATTAAATTACTGCCAACGAATCACCAGAAATAGGTTAAAAATGCAGCAGAAGAGACTGCAAAATGCTGCATGCTAATGTGTTGTAGCTATGTGGCATAGTAAAGGACTTGGATGGAAAATATAACATTAAGTTGAAATTATTTTAAGTTATATATGTAACTTGATTAGCAGTAGCATATACTAGTAACAACTGTCCTGATCTCTAAATTATTATCAAGTTGGATACATGTCAGCGATTCTATAAGGCAAAAATTACTTTCAAATCAAAGTTTAAATTTGTGGAATATTTGTTTTTATTTCTAGAACAGGACGGCCTGATCGCATTGCTGTTTTGTGAAATATATTATGGATATAATTACGATTATACGAATGGCTAAGCACAGGCGATGATTTTTTTGGACTTATGCTTGTTTGGGAGTTGCTCGTCAGTGAATTGACCTCGGATGTTCGATTGTGTAGATCGGAAGCAATAGATTTTGCCAAAGGTTGTCTAACAGCAGGTTAACCGTTGAATAATTGGATACAGTTGAACTATTCCGATATTCTTTTGATTAGTACCGATGCCTTAGAAACCCCCTGACTAAACAGAATGCTAGAGAATCTCTACAAACTCCTTATGTTTTGAGTGTTTCTTGTAACTTTTTGCCGCCATGTAAATATTTTGATTCTGTCTCTTTTGTCAAAAATGTTGCTTATCAGTGGAATAATTATGAGGATGATTTTTATCCTAATAATTATTCTAAGCTAATATACTAACTGTTTCGCAAGTTCGTTAGAGCTATATTTATAAAAAGATTTTGGAATTTATTCTGAGTTTGTTATCGTTTTGAGTTAAAAAATTTGACGTTTTTTAGCTCAGGCAATAAAAATACATAAGGACCCTTTGTGTACTTTTTCACTATTAATCCAAGTCTTATATTCGTACGCAGAACTGGCTGAGGTTAGGAATTTGAACTATGCGCAATTATATTCATTTATTTATTTTGTATTGATAAAGAACGGCCACTGATGTCGGTATCGTTAACTTATTTTTATTAGTTTATTCAATTTTTCCAGTGGTTTTATTTGTGGGGCGATGGTTTGATAGTCGGTAGAGCTATTGGTAAAATAGATTCAGTAAGCTAGAAACGGTATGGTAGACCTCTTGAGCCTTTAAAGAAAAAGACGTTTCAATAAGATAATTTTTAAAACAATTCTCTGCATGTATGAATGACTTTCTTTTGAGCCCTGTTTGTTTTGTCTTTTGCTTGCTCGAACCTAAAAAGCTGTGTCTTTTTCGATATTCATCGATCATTATAATATAAACTTTAATTATTTTTTTGTGGGACATGTTATGAAAACGCTTGCGTAATTGTGTGTGGTTATGGTTCTTCTTCTTGGCTTAACGACCTTCTAAGATCAAACCAACCATCGCCGGGAGCTTTCTAGATTTTGGCCGATACTACGCAGTTGAATCGATAGTCAGTCCTCACTTCGGGGTTACGCGGTCCGTATAGGATTTGAACCCCGATCCTGCTGTTTGAAGACCGATGCAGCTGTTGCCAATCCTACCGGCGCCTACCATGACGGTAGTTTTGTGGTGGTTATCATTATCTTTCGTTTAAATCCATTTTTTAATTGAAAATGTCTGTAAATTGCAGTGTTTCTCTCTTCTTGACTTAACGACCTCCAACGTCACGCCGGCCATTAAATGGCTTACTAGACTTGCTGATACCACGTAGTTGGATTGTCAGTCCTTGTACTACGGGGGCACTGTCTGGATGGGATTTGAACCCCAGTCGTGCCATTTGAATTTTGGCGCCGTTGCCGCCTATACATCCGGCCCTGTAAATTGTAGTATGATTCGACATCGACATCCTAACAGGAATTATAAATACTAATGAAAAGAATTCATAAAACTTACAACGTAAATACGATCGCCAATCGTGAAAACAATATATATTTGTTTTTTTTTTTTATATCTATACATGTTTCATTTAATCGCGTTCGAGCGTTATGTTACAAAATATCACCACGCTATACTAACATATACCGCTGATACTAACGTATTTGACGCTATAACTGCTAAGTGGTTTTGGCTTATTGCAGATGTCCTGTGAACCGCTACGGTTTTATTCATGTAACTAATTCATAGTTTGATTTATCAATTGACATATATATTTTTGGTTTTGCAAGGCAGACAGCAACTTGCTTGTACCAGAACAAAATAAAAGAAATTGTGTGCTGAAAATCTTTTCAATAACAGGTTAAAGAAGAACAATACAAGTTGTTTTTCTTTTTTATTTATTAATAATGGCTTTGAGTGTCTGCGGCTACAGCCGCCTCTCTACTGTGTAGAAAAAGTGGTTTATAGTATCACAACAATCTATTGCGGATGTGGTTAATCTAATAATTAAAATTATTTTAACTATGGCTAGTTAAAGGATAAAACTATTGCTTTAATTTCTTTGCATAAATTGCTGATGCATAAAAATCAAATAAGGCTGTTCAGATACAGTTTTTGGGGTGGCGGGCGGTGGGCAACCAGTCGGTAAAGATGAAATTCGGTCGGTCGGTCTATAGTCCTTTGTCGGCGGCTAGTAAGATGTCTATTGTTTCGGCGAATACAAGCAATAAGATTCATAAAACTAAAACAAAATCATATAAAACATATCAACATCATCATCTGTTGGGATCTTCATTATGTGTTAGTCGACTCGCAGATAAAGTTACGTTTAAGTTATCGATTTTTCTGTTGTACTGCACTATTCATATACTATTTTATCCGTTGATTAAAATGGAAAGGAGATAAAGAGAAATGTGTTGAAGGTGTTATAAAAACCATAGGAACGATGTGGATAACGATTGGAGAAACGATTAATAACAATTCTGTTTTGGTTATATTTCCGTTTTTGATAATGAATATAATTCTTATACTTATTCTGATCGATTGATCAAACTCGTTGTACTTAATGTTGAGATCACTTGAAAAAATCATATCTTGAAATGAACAATTGAAATATTGCAGTGAATACTAACTTCTTCTCTCTTATCTTTCTTGTTTATTCTTTTTAGATCGGCTGATACGACGCAGAGCTATAGCAAGGGTGGCCCATCGCCGTCGCAGTCAGTGCCTCGTTCGGCGGCCAGCCCATTGTCACCACCAAGACCTGGGCCAGGAGCTGCAGGTGCCGCGAATTATCCATCATTTGGAGGTGCTCCGGCGAGAGAGGCACCCTTGCGATATGTGCAAAACAACTCATACGTCCCTACCTTCATACGGGATGCGAGTCCATTCACACGCGTCTCTCAGGTACAGCAGGTTGTCACTGAGTACCGGCAGGTGGTTCCTTCCTCGGTTATTGGTGCAGCGAACGTAGTCCCCAATAGCATAGTTCCCCCTTCAATCAGCATTGTCAACAACATGGATGTGGTTCCACTGCATTCAACATCGCATCACATCCAGCAGCAGCAACAACAGCATCAACAGCAGCATCAACAGCAACAGCAGCAACAACAGCAACAGCAGCAGCAACAACAACAGCAGCAACAGCAACAACAACAGCAGCAACAACAGCAAACCCCTCCAATTCCATCGCAACCGTCTTCGGTTTCTTCCCAGCAAGTCGGAGGCGGAGCCCCTATGATGGTAGCTTCTGTGCCGCAACAACAAGTGCCCCAGCCCCAGATTGTGATGCAGCAGATTCCTCAACAGGTGCCCCAACAAACGTCCACCAGGCCCCGCATTTCTTTGCTTCACCCAAATCCAGATTACCATCTCCAATCATCGCGAACAGTGGTTTCGACGGTGCCGGATAGCACGGGACCACCCGCATTTAAAAAGATTCGGTTAAATGAAGTCGTCGGTTCGCAGCATCCCCCACCGGTTGTGGGTTCCGTACCACTCTCTGTTGGTAGTGCGAGCAGTGCAACGACTTTGCTGAAGGTGGACACGCGGGAATCGCCGGTTGTTATGGTACCCTCGGGAGCATACCATCCGCAAGTGGAAGCCATCTCGCCCACACTGCCCAGTGATCCGATGGAAGAGTTACGAGCCACCAAGGATGAATTGTTACAGCAGATCGCCAAGGTGGACAATGAAATCGATAAGGCAGAGAAGAAGATTGCGTCACTGAAGAAGAAACAGGAATCCCTCGAGGAAGCATCTGCCAAACCGCCGATCGAAGAAAGCTCCTCGGAGGCACAGCCTAAGCACCGTAACCTAGCGCAAAAAATTTATGCGGAAAATCGCAAACGTGCCTCCGCAGCTCATGCCGTCCTTACAACGCTCTGTTCGCTCGGAGCCGACCCTCTCCCGTTGTATAATCAACCGTCGGATGCGGAGGTGTGCCGAGAGGTGCAGGAACGTCATCGGATGTTTAAGCAGCGATTGTTATTGCACTTCCGGAAGATCAAAACCGAGCGTGCGGCGAAGCAGTGCGAGATAACGGAGCGTTACGCCCAGTTATCGCAGGAATGGACCAAGCGCGTCGATAAGCTGGAGGCGAGCGCCAAACGTAAGGCAAAGGAGGCCAAGAATCGCGAGTTCTTCGAAAAGGTTTTCCCGGAGCTTCGAAAGCAGCGGGAAGATAAGGAGCGATTTAATCGTGTAGGTTCTAGAATAAAATCCGAAGCCGACCTTGAAGAGATCATGGATGGTCTTCAAGAACAGGTACGTTGGGACATCGGTTTGCACCTATTCGCATACACTGTACCCTGATGCATTTGTGTACTATTAATTTTTATTTTAGGCCATGGAGGATAAGAAAATGCGCTCATATGCTGTGATTCCACCTTTAATGTTAGACTCCAGACAAAGAAGGCTAGTGTTTAATAATGAAAATGGAGCGCTGATAGACATGGAAACGGAGTTTAAGGTAAGAACGCTTAAGTGCCGATATGATATGGAGTTGTCCGGCGGGTTAGTGGACATTCACACGACTTGAATCTCGTTCGGACCCGATCGTTCTGTGTCGACCCAATTTAATATCAATAATATATTTAAAAATACTGCCATCGTCGCCTTTGTGTAATTTGCACAATTTTAAGCCGTCTATGTTTTAATACAATAAATTTCATTTGGATAAAAGCTCTTTGTAAAAGTAAATAAGACATCATTCTTAAACTTTAGTAATCGGATGGGAAGCCCCTAATTATTTATTTACAATTGAATATGACGGTCCAGTGCCGTATTGTCAGTGAGGAAGCCCCTAATTATATTGGGTAAAAAATGACAAGAAAACTAGTATATGATGGTATAATTATGCAAGCTTAACTCTTTCTTACAATTTAACTAAAAATTGTACTAATATAGATTTGGGTTTCGTTTCAGGAGCGGTTAAGTTTGAACGTGTGGACATCGGGAGAGAAGGAAATTTTCCGGGAAAAGTTTTTGCAGCATTCGAAAAATTTTGGCACAATTGCTGCCAGTTTGGACAGAAAAAGTGCGCAGGTAAGAAAAAATGGATGTATATCATCATTGATCATGATTGATTACTATGACTTATAATGATCACAAAAATAATTCATTTTTCTTTGGCAAATCTTTTTAGGATTGTGTGCGATATTACTACCTCAGTAAGAAGACGGAAAATTATAAACAGTTGTTAAGAAAGTCCCGACAGCGAACAAGAAGCTCTAGAAACCCTCAAAAATCCAACCAGCAGCAAACACAATCAATCGTGGATGCAATGACTACTGGTGTTACGACAAGGTGGGTATTCATTCGCATTGCCATGCCAATGTCCATTGCCAATGAACTTATAATTGTTTCTTCTTCTGTATCCTTCTACGCTTAGACTACAACGTGAACAACAACAAAAGACTGTAGGCCGTGATCGCGCCGCGAATTCAACAAATAGTACGATAGGAAGTAATGCGACATCTAATGTTGTCAATGTCACTACAAATCCGTCATCAAATACCGTGCCCGCCAGCAACAATAATGGCTGTAGTGGCAACAATATCAACAACAACAACAACAACAACAGCAGCAGTAGTAATAATAGTATTACTAATACTAACGCGATCAACGATGCCACTGGCACGGGTAACAACGGCAGCATTAGTGGTAGTTGCAATACCAATTCTTCGTCCCTATCATCACCCAGCGGTTACAGTGTATCTGTGTCGGTCGCTACGTCTACGATAACATCTGCTTGTGGTAACAATAGTAACAGCGCCAACAGCAACACCAGCAGTAGTACTAACAGCAACAGCAATACTACCATTATGGGCAGCGCAAATGAGCCAAATGCTAACAGTAATGGAGCTAATGTTAGCAACAATAGCTGTACGGCAGGTGGCGATTCAGCAGAGGTTTCTACAAAGACCGATGAAAACGAATTGAACGCCTCTACGGGTACAATGCATACGACGACAGTAGGAGGAGGGACTGCAGCAGTACCGGTATCGAATGCAGCTTCCACTGTGGAAGGGTTGGTGAACAATGATCCAGGAGCTGATGCAGAGCCATCGAAATCCGCGACCAGTGTTAAAGTTGCTAGCGGTACGGGGATCACTTCCTCCACAACTTCATCTGGAAAGATCGAACCGTCATCAGTGCAACCACCAGTTGGAGGCTCGGCGAATGTGTCCTCTGTGGAAAATAGTATTGGTGTTTCGTATGTTATACCCTCCGCAACAATGGCGTTGTCTAACATTCCGATAAACGGTGTGAAACCCGATTTGCTGTCGTTGAATTCCAGTACGAACCAATCTTTACCATCGACTGTGGAACTAACGCTCGGGTCGGTGGTAGCGAGTGTCGTAAATAGCAAACTTGCCAGTGCTAAAGACGATATTCAACACCTCAAGGAAGAAATTAATGCAAGGTACGTGTAAAACAAAGAGTCCGCGAGTTTTATGCAACCTGCTTAAGGATTAGAATATTGATCATTGCGAACATCTTCTTCTTGGCTCAACGACCTACTACTAGGTCACTCCGGCCAACGAATGACTTACTAGACTTATTGATACCACGTAGTTGGATAGTTATTCCTCACTGCGAGGAAATGATCAGAATGGGTTTTGAATCCCGGTCATGCCATGTGAACCGGCACCGCTGTTGCCTCTACCATCAGGTCGGGTAGCAATAAAAGTCATTGCGAACAAAATCTACCTTTAGGACAGAGGTATACTAATACGTATCATTAATCGTTGATCAAGTGTTTTTATACTTGTAAATCACAGTTATTGAATATTTTGTTCGCATAGAAAGGTCCGATTATAAAAAAAAAAACATTCAAAAAACAGGTGTGCACCGTTTCGTTTTCCATGCGACTCGCGAACTCAAAAGAATTTTACATTATATGATTTCATAATATTAATCAGCTTTGTAATTTATTCCACAGTGACTCATTGAACAAACGTAAAGATGAAAATATCAACGAATCAGGCATTGCGGACATCCCGGAAGGTAGGAATTGTCTTTGTTGTTTAAACACATTTTTATACCAGTCGATATTTGACAACACTTCTTTATATACGTTTCTATCGATTCGAAAAAAACCAACTTTTCTTCGATTGCCTTCTAAGGACCACTCTGGATAAAAGTTTAGTTTTATCGTTTGCTAAGAGATTTGTAACACATATATACAGGTAGAAAAAAGTAGGTTGTTCTATTAAAATTTTATCGAAGAAGGAATTTTATGTTCAACTGACCTAATTTGACAATTTGAAGGGTTTGATAATCATGTTTTAGAATTACATGTCTAGATTCCTTCGATTTCCAATATTTTTAGTGTGATATGGAATTGAAGAAAAACACATATGTAAAGGTCCCACCCGCGTTTTCCTCTAGTTAGAATATAGTTTATTCCATTTTAATGCAACATAGTTTACTGCTACTGTGTCGCTCTACACCAAAAGATTTAACGTGATTCTTGGGATAGAGTTTATTTTGAAATATGTATTTATTTTCTATTTTTGCCTTCTAAATCGGTGATATATTCGCGGTTGGTTTTTTCGTTATTCAATGAAGAGTTGGTGATTTAAGTTGCTACAAATCTAACAGTATCTAAAAGCTCGTTATTGTTATTAATGCTGTTCCACTTGGTGCGGTGTATGATCTACATTCGCTAGAAAATCTAACCGCCTTTCGGCACCAGCACTATGTTCCGCTTGAAAAGCTTTTGTCTCGCGGGTCTCCTTGGAAATGCCGCCGACAGATGTGCTATTGGAAGCCGTACTTGTACTGAGGTTTGTCGTGTCGTCTTCATCCTCTGCATGACAAAGTTTTCGATGTTTGTGCACAAAATAGTAACTAGGAAACTTGCTACCGCACGTTTTGCACGGATAATACTGCACGTTCATGTCGAGGGGTTTCACTTCTCTCTTGATTAAATGACTGCCACTGCTGGTGGTGGTGGAACTTTGGTGTGAACGGCGACGTGTGTCGTACACCACCTTCGGGTGACCACCTGAATGTGATACATTTTTCACCGTTGACGCACCGTAGGTTGCAGCTGATTTGTTGTCCAAGCAAAGAGGTATAAGGTGTCTTTTAGCGTGCTTTTGGTAACAGTAATGCGATTTAAATGTGTGTTTGCAATAAACGCAAGTGTAGCTGGAGCTTCCTTCAGTATCGTTGATAGAATCAGCACTGAAGCCAGTAATGTCCTCTTGACTGTTTTCGTCCTTCTGTTCCTCATCTTGTGAAAGTACGAATTTTGTAGCAGCAACTGGTTGTAGCTGGTTTTGCTGGTGTTGATATTTTTGACAACTACTGTTAGAAGACGAGGAGAAGCTTTCGTACGCAAGCTTTCCTGTGTTGCTGATGTTGCGCGCCATCTATGAACGAGTAGTGAAACCCAAATCGTGCATGGTTAATAAAATTCGATAATGATATACCAGTTACTATTGATAGTGGTTGGTAATTTTGAGCAAATCAATTGAATTGTGCACACAATGAATGCACTATTGCAGTAACAGATGAAATCAAATGATCACGTTTCGTCCTGATCGGAATTGAGACGAATCGGTTCGATTCTTACCTGTTGATGAAATGACGATGCATAACGCAATGACCGAGAGGCTCTTTTCTTTGCACTGTTTCCGGTATCTGCTAAACTGAATGCATCCTCTTTAGATGTTTCCATACAGTCTGCGGTTCGATTATTTTTGTTACAACCGTACATGACGTTTAGCACACGCCGAAAACGCACTGGTCCATCACAGCTGGCAATATCGATGATCACTCCATTTGTACCCTCGTTAGTCACGTCTTGCTGATGAACCTTCTGCCGTTTAACGAAAGAAATCTGATGGTTTTTCGAACGATTCTCGCTATCTAACGTGGCAGCCAGGTCTGAAGTGCTCCCTTTAGTGTGGATTGGATCGTCTGACTTGGATGTATTTTCGTCACATTTGCGATCGGTGTTGTCTTTGGTATCGCTTTCCAAAAGGGGCGATCTTTGTGGTGTTAAAGGCGCTATGCTTTCTTCTTCATAGCGCGTTACACTTATGGGACTTTGAGAAGCAGAATGAGCTTCGTGTTGAGACTCTTCTTCAGGATGTTCACTTGATATGTCATTAGCCGTATCGCCGAGACTGCGAAAGGATGAACTAGGAAGTAGATTTATTTGCGATGCGGTAGGAGGTGCTATGAAATTTAATCCTACGGTAGCCATTGCTTTGCTAGCAATCGGACGTACTAGTCTGGATGTGCTATTGGCTGCTGAAAATGCAGAACTCACTGTTGCATCGTTCTTTGTGGTAAAATAACTGCGCTGTAACGGATCGCCGGATATGGAAGTGCAAGTAGAAGTGTTGGTCGGGTTAGACGATGATGACAGATACGTTCGACAAAGCTCAAGTGCTCGTGGCATATGAAGCAGATGGGTTGCTAGTAGCACTCCAAAAATGTTGTCCATCGTGAGATCCAGATAGCCAGTGTACATGTAGGACAGTAACGGTGTAAATTGCTCCGGTGTCACATTCGGTAGATAGAGCAAAGAGGCCGTGGTTGGTGTGGCCGATAGGGAACATATTTCTGACGTTGTACCAACACCCGAATGATGCTGCAGAACTCTTCGTAATGGACCAGCTGGGTTGTTTTGGTGTTGGTCCAATGTACGAAGTGCGGCTCTGAGATATCCACTGTGTGTAGCTAGTAGAGATGCATGAGCGGCGTAACGTGTGCTGCAAGGATGTGGTCCTACCTCTAGGATCACGTCCGGTGCATTCGGATTAACCCAGGTACCAAACATGTGAATATTGGACGTTGATTGTCTCAGTATCTATCTCACATGCGATTTAATGCACCAGCATGCATATTCACGAAGCACAAAAACGAAGCACTTAATTTCGCATGCTCCACAAAGGATAAGATTTTGTTAACATGATCCACCTAACACCAGCGAACTAACGAACGCTTATTCGCACATGTTCACGACCTAATTTTCGACGACCACGAGTTCCGAACTTTCCGACCTTACCTCGTTGGCGGTTGGCAATGAATTGAATTTGAACGCACGATTCCTGAGCCACTGTCGGATGCTCCGCATAATTACAAGCGGCAGGAGTACATAGGCACACGTTTTCCCTCTCACAGGCTATGCGTAGCATGAGATGATCGTGGAAAACACATACGAGAGATTAACACATTGGGAGAAAACGGTCTCGAACTACGTGAAATGCTAGCTAGTAGTACCCATGTGAGATAGAGAGGGAAAGTGATACAGCGAGAATGTTAGTATTTAGAGAGTCCTGGAGAGCAAAGTTGAAGAGAGTATTTGAAGAATCATAAAGAAATATAATGGTCGTTTAACATCAAGTTATGGATAATAAAAAGGGGTCAGGTGGAAATTTTTATTAACAATAGTACAAAAAGTATCTACTGTAGTGCATTTGATTACTCTTTTATTGGAGATGAGCACAGAGAAGTGCTAAATTGATGTGTGAAACTGTTTTTTATTTAAATTATATTTGAAACATTACTTTATTTATGTCAACGTTGTAACCATTACTTGAAGATTTGTTTAAATTTTGGTTTATATTTTTAAATTTTTAGAGCTTTTTTTTTACATTTATTACTTTGTAGCTGGGTGTACACGAATTAAAATACATAATGATCGCTGCAAAATAAATTTTTGCAAGTACACACAGTACAGAGGGAATGAAGTGGAAACCAAGTCCAGTGCTTGAAGGATGAATTTGTCACTAAACTGGACCCAGTGGAGAGATTTTGGAGAGGTATTCTTTTTTTTTTAAGTAAATGGAAAAGAAAACAGTTCTTGTGTGCGCCTCATTCGAGACGATCGCTGACGTATCTCTGATGCCATTTGCGCAGACAAATCGAAAGAGAATTCCTACAGGGGTGGATTGTTGTATTGGGTGTAGGGATGGCTCCAAGGTGCAGAAAAAAATCGAATCACGTTGAGAGTATTTGTTTAACAATTTCATCTATGATTTTTTCGCTGACTCGCTTGCCGATATGATATAACTGTCCAGAGAACGCCGGGCAAACCGCGCCGCCACCGCAAACGCGGAGCAGCGTTTGACGGTGCCTCGAAAAATGCGAACTTAGATTCGTGGAAGGTAGGATAAATGCCGGAACAATCGTGTTTTCCAGCGGGCAATGGATGTGGATGGTCTTGGCGGTATGGGTGAAAACCGAGCCCTTGCCTAAAGGGAGAAAATGTATGGGTTTTGTGCTTGCTGTGTTCTGGTTGGTATTTCTTTTTTTTTTTTTGCGTTTCTGTTTGTATCGCACTTCGTCGTGTCGTGAGCTTTAGTAGTAGACCACTCTGTGTACCGCTGGGAAATAAACGAAACCTCAGATTTATTTTTTCCAGTTCCCACCATTGCGGTTTGCTAAATTGGTGGTACCTTTCAAAGTACTTTTGAATACATACGCTTATTTGATTTTCGGGTACAGTGTATACATCGCACAGTATAGATAAGTCAATAAATCATCTTCAAAACACAAACCGTTGGTAAATTTTATGAAATGTATTGATGTGTTTTTTGATAATTTCTTTTCCTATTACTAGACATTTTATTAGCTAACCGTTTTTAAAACATAGTAATACTTGGATAGGATCGATAACAACAGTTGCACCTGCAATTATAAATAGATGTAGAAAAAGATTTGATAAACGAAAACATTTTTGTGCAATGAAACAAACATAGATAGTTCAAAATATAGCTAAAGTTGTAAAGAAAGAGAAAGAGAGAGAGAGATAGAGCGCAAAAAAAAAAAACACATAATACGGTTATCACCAAAAAATCCGATGTGGGAATAGGGGAAATTTTTAACACACAGTTAATATTACCTGTCGCGCGTATATGATAATAATGTGCGACCCCCTCCTTTTCGCTTCTTTCAATGATTTCTGTTCTTGCCCATGACAATCACAGACTTCTGCTTCCTATTCCCAAATTGAGGTGGATTTATAACAAACCCAACATTTGTTGTGCTAAAGGCAATTTGTTCGCGCATTTTGTTCCATCGCTCTCCATCATCGTGTACCGTTGTTTCGCCGTTTTTTTTTTTGAAATGGTATTTTTTGTTAATGGTTTGCAAATAAGAAAAACGAAGTGTATGCAAAATTGGCCTTCTGTTCCTTTCCTCTCATGCGGAGAGTGGGATGTGCCAACACTCAGCGAAGAAGGGTAGAAAGGTGAAAACGGCGACGACGATGCTATCACCAGTATTAACTTATCGACAATGGTAACTTTCAACCGAGCACGGTTGAAATCTTCCAAAATGACAGCAAATATTTGAAGGTGGTTTCGTTTGCGCGTGCAGAGTGTAATTTTATGTGCTTTTTTATTTTTTTGTTGCGTTTCTCCTCACGAGAAGAATGAAAATAAACACACACAGGGAAGGCAGATTAATAAATGCTTCATAATGTACTTTTCCAAATGTGTTATTCGTTAACGGATACTATTGAAGAAGAGACATCTGAGCGTGTTAGAATTCACGCAGATAGGGTAAGAAAAGCTCAATGGATCTATCAATGAACTTCCTTGATTGTTTCTTATCATGATGCATCTTTGTACAGATAGAACATTAACAAGTCGTTTTCTCGTATGATGCATTATTTGTTATTCCTCTATAAATTGTTCGTTATTTTTAAATACGCAAGATGGAATTCTGTTTGCATCCCTTGGGAAGCAAAGATCGTTTCCCAAAATCAAAGATAGACAGCATATTGATGGTGTACATCGTCGTAGCTAATAACTTCGAACAAGCGCAAATCCGAATGCATCCTTTAATCGATGTGTCCATTTTTTGCTTGCACATGAATTCCGTCCTTATTTTCCCATCAGGAGGACGCAGGCGATAAAGATGATAATTGTTCTTCATACGATTGCTGGTTCCGTTGATTTAAACCACTTTTTATTATCAATTCCCTTTGGTGAATCGAGATAGCGATTGCCACTCATCACCACCAACCGGTTGGTTTGGCGGAGGCGGAGAAGAGTAGAGTAAAAATGAAAAATTGTGTGCGACGACGCTGGCAAAAAAGGGTGAAATATCTTTGGAAATTCGTAGGATTTTGTAGGCAAAAGAGAAAGAGAGAGAGAGAGCGACAGCGAAGGAGAGATTAACGATTGCGATAGATATAATAGAGGAGGGTGAAAGACTGTACAGAGGGGAATGCACAGCACCCGGACCGAATAGACATCATCGTCGAGCAGGATATGCAAGGCAGGACAGTGTACGATCAAGAGGAGGTACAAAGGACAATCGGTTTTTTTTTTGTACTTCGATGTCCTTTCACCCTCATCTCTTCTTTGTTCATATTGGTATTTGTGAATATATTAAAAATTAATGCAATTATACTAATTTGTGGATTTTATATGAAGAATTTTTCCTTGCGGCTCATGACGGCGTCGTGCTTTGTTAGTTTGTACGGCTCGGCCCTCCCTTTCTATCTGTGCCTGTTTTGTAGGTTTGCTTTTTTTTAGGAACCCTTTTTTAACGCTTGGTAATTGGTTGGTTGTTGGGTATTGGTTAAGTGTACTTTTGCGCTTGGTTGTTATATCGCAACGAAAATTGTTAATTCTTCTTCATGAAGTTTTTTATTGTGCATAAACGAGCGGAAATCGTGCTTTTGAAATAATTTGTTATAAGCATGCACAAAGTGCTACAATTTAGTACATGTTACTTATTGAATTTTGCAAATTGTAATGCAAAATTGATAACTTTTTTACTGTAATTTAATTAAGCAATTCAACACAAGCAATTCTATTTTAAGAATTTTTCCTTTTTTCTTCTCATTTCTGTTTGTATTTGTAGAATTTGAAAGAGAAGTTTTCTTGCAAATACTTTATCAAAATGCGCAAAAAAGCGCACTTCCTGCCCTTTTGATCTCTCTATTTTGCTGCTGGGTGAAATTGTTATGGTCACTACAATTGTTCCCTACTGTAACAAAATACGGTAACCCAAAATCGGTTATTGAGGCGCGTAAATTTCATTGTCCCATCGGAATTCCATAGAAAATGATTTAATTATTCAGCTATGCAATGCGAGCGAATTGTGTGTTCAGGTAGTAACAACACAAAGCGGCGAATGCGTTTAATCACACATAGGAAAACACCCCTGCCAATTGTCCTATGTATGACGGGTGGCAAGATCATCAGCTAGAAGAAGCCAGTGGTGGTGTAAAATAGCCCGGCCCCGGGACAACCGACCTACCCATGCGAAGTGAGGATGGAAGAATCCGTTCCAAAATGGTGAAAATGGTTTAACAATACAAAGCGATCCAATTTCGATTTGATGTGTCCGTTTGTAGCTTCTTCCACTGCTTCCGCTGGAGATGATACATCGGTTCCATCCTTCCGGGGATTGGGTCGGTTGGGTGGGTGTGGATGTAAACCGTTGTGTTGTAAAATAAATGTTAGTTACGTAGATTCGCAGCTTTCGCTCTATCCTTGATTGTCATCCAGCGGGAAAGGGATTAGAGGAGATATGGACACCCGAGTGGGTTTCCGCGCGCTAATCGATATGATGTTTGCTGCACCGAATGTTTGAACTCTGGAGCGCTGGGATTGTACGTTGTTGGGCAGTCAGTCAGTGAGTGTGCTACGGATGCCTGGTGCAGTAGTGTCAAAGTGGTTGCCGAATCGGATAATGTGTAATGCTGCTATTAGTCTCAATTAGGAGCTCAATTGTTGTGTGACTGCAGGCAATGATTGTATGCTCAACGATATATCCGACTCTACGGAATGATTCGCTTGCTCGATTTGACAAACCTGGCCTGGGTAGTTGCTTATTCGCGGATGTTGCTGGTTTCTGTTTTGCTGCATGTGTGCGGTGTGCTAACCGGATCAGAAGGAGGGGCATGTAGTGGGCATTCGGTTTAATTTCGCGGTATCTGTCAATTCTGCATATGTTCGCATCGATCCCTGAATCGGGTTGTTTATCTTGGCGATATTTTGATTCAATTACTCGTGGAAATATTAACATGTGTTGGCGGTTAGCTAATGGGCGAAGGGGCAAACCGCTCTGAGGGGGGAGGTGGGGGGGGGAGATGAATGGATGCGGAGGGATGACGCTGTATCATTTTGGAAAGTGCTCTTGTGCTGTTTTAAAACCTGCATCGTGGGATTTTGATTTTACTGTGGCATCGCCGTCGTCCTTAGCGCGCGGATCTGTTGTTTTGTCAATCTGTAGGAGGTGCTTCGTTTAGTTTTTAAATTTAGAAAACACATAGACTTGTTTTTTTAACGAGTTTTAAGTGATTGTTTGTACTACAATCAGTGTGTATTGAGATTTGTTATAAATACTTTGAATTATAATATGCTCATCCGAATTACCTGGTAATCTGTTTCGAGATGTTTGTACAACACAAACGCTAATACTTGCTAGAAAATGATTTAAACACACTGCTAACAAAAAACAAACTTGTCTGTGGTTTAGCTAAATTTTACATTTGCTTGCCTCGAACCGCAGGAAAGCGCATCATTCTCAAATCGATATATTTGTTTAATATGTAGATTCAAATTGAGCCATGTTTACTACCAGCCCGAACAAGTTTCCACACTACATAGCTTGGTGGATCGGACCGATGAGTAAATAGCACACACACATGGTATTACTTGGTGCAACCTTAACGCAGAGTTCTAGTGCTAGTTGCATGCATTATTGATTGTTTCGATAATCATGGAAATCATTGTAATTATATTTAAATAATAAATCATAATTGACATCCATAATACAAACAATATGGCTATCGCAGAGCGTAAATGTACGTTGGGGTGCGGTATACCATTGCATCATTGGAAAAGGCACAGTTACAAACGGAGAAAAATCGGATTGCTCGTTCCGGCATGCAGAATACGCGTTGCAAAGGTACGCTAATCGATGGCGTACGCTAAATTAGCTTACGTTTCGTTGTAACAATAAAATGGATATGCAATTTCTAACTATTCCTAGAGCGGTTGATCGCGACTGTTCTAAGCCCATGTTGAATGTATGGTAAAATAAAACCAATTGCTACACCATAATTACCTTGCACAAAAGTATTGTTCTCGGAAGGTTTCAGCCGAATATGAAACCGCGAATCTACTTTACATGGGTTGAACAAGTTTCGCCGAAAAAGTACAAGTACAGGGTAAAGAAAAGAAGTACACAACTTTCAAACTCCATTACATTTCCCGTTGGGGATTCATTCGTGCGCACTAATTAAATTGAATTAATTAAATGAATGAGTGAGTGGTTAAAAGAGCGAAAAAGCGAGTAAGCAATCAGTGTGCAACCGCGCCAGTTAGTTCGTTAGAGTATTTGAACGATTTTCCCTTCTGTCAGCGCCTTTATCAGCTCAGTTTGATTAGTGGACGACGACGACGACGACGGCCTTCGAGGCGTGTGTTGTTTGGTTGGTGGTTGGGTTACGTCGACGTAGAGGTGCCCCTTGAAGGATGATGAAATGCGGTGCACGAATTCGTATTTTACCCTTACGGTCCGCTCGTAATGTTTCACTTGAAAGCGGGTGGTTGGTTGATTAGGTGTTGGCGAGAAGAAAATTAACATTAACGCTACATTTCCCATGAAACATAAAATAATATGATCAAGTGGATTCAGTACCGGCGGTATCACCAAACCAAACAATTTGCTTTTTCGTCCCAAAAGTCATCCGGTAATGATGGTACATAAGTTATGGAGCGCGTGATGAAGACCGATGGAAGATGTCCGTGAGGAAGTGTGGTGGTGTGGCACAGCTTGGGGGAAGGGTGAGGAGGCTGAGTTGAAGGAGAGTTGGAGTTGGTATTAGGTGCGCAATTTTGGAAGCGAATTTTTGCTTGCCTTGCTTGTTTGCATGTGTTGATTCTGCGAGGGCGTGTATTGGTTGGCTGTGGAAATGTTGAGAGCAGTTCACGATCTTCCTTGCTTTCGGAATTGTTCATTCACTATCTGACGAATGTTTTGTCGAAATAACTACTATGGCAATAATTTCGTTCTGATTGAATTGTGGCTCAACAAAATATGCTAAGGTAATCTGATTTCTACGCAAATTGGGGAATAAACTATTATTTGTTCTTTAGCGTGTGGTAAGGCAATGGTTGAATGCTGCAGTTTTGCAATATTTCATTTATCATTTATTATTTATAATTGGCTGTACAACGAACAAGTTAAAAACTATATGAAAATCTTTCTAGGACATATATTGTATTTGTTTGTTTTTGTTAAAAGTTACAAATTTGTTTTAACGATTTTTTCTCTCCTTTCTCCATTTGCAGACAAAACAAATGTAACAGGTGCGTTACACACGTGCTTCATCTGCAAAACAGAGCTATGTTCAAGAACCCGACCCATAGAACGAAGTCGGGCCGCACAATACGGCATTACGGAGGCAGAGATACCTGCCGGTGCCAGAATTTGCAACAGCTGTCAATGCAAATCGGTCAAATCGCGCTATACTCACTGTCCACTTCCGACATGCCCGAACCCGAAAGATCGCGTGAAACGTTTCCGCAATCTTCCGCCGCGGTTGTTCGAATTGGCCCCCGAAATACGTGATCCGATCGTGCAAGAGCTGCAAATACCACCAAATGTTAGCAAATGCTGCTCGGCATGCTTAACACGCATCCGTCGGAAGATGGGTCCCCATCTGCTGGGCAGCACCAGTCTTACCGATGACGAGGTGAACCGACTGAAAAAATTACTGCAAGAATATGGTCCAAAATGGAACCAGTTTGCGGAAACGCTTGCGAAACCTGCCCTTGCTCATAAAAACTTTTACTTTTACTATCAGAAAAAGTATGGGCTTGATGTAGCATTGAATGAATACTACAAGCTGCATCCCAGCGAGGATCGCCGACCGGCCATGACGGATGGTGATGAGTCGGACCTGAGCGCTGGCTCGTCGTCTTCTGATGAGCGGGATGGTGGCAGCGATACGACAGCGTCGGCTGAAAGTCCAACCAGTGGTAATGCAGGAGGAAACAGTGTTACGCTCGGAAATGTAACTATGGGAACGAAGTCATGCAGCAGTGGTAACGCTAATGACGGTACCTCCCTTTCGGAAGGTGCGACTACAACGAAGATAGACGAAGGTGGAATAATTATGCTAGGTGGTGGTGTTGGGAGTAACATACCATCTGGCGTTATTGGCAATAGTAGCAACAACAGCGCCAGTGGTATTAGTGCTGGCAGCGGCAGTAACAGTGAAGTTGCAATTTCTCTTGCACCACCACCGAAAACAACTGCGACGATTACGGGCTCCTCTTCTTCAACCTCTTCCGGAGGTAGCGGCGTTGCGTACGAGGATGAGCGCTTGCTTCCGCCTGGTCAACCGCAGCCCCGAAAACCGTTACGCCACACAGAAGAGTACGATAGTTCTGCGACAGAAACGGCAGACGAAGAGAATGAATCGTCTCCTGCAAATAGACAGAGCCCCAAGGTGTCACTTTCACATCCTCCCATACCGCACGCACACTACCCGCCACCACTACATCATAGCTCAGGGATTGCGATGTTGCACAACTCCATCAACAGTACTCAGCAACAATCGAACGGTCCTCGATCCAATGCCATCGGAGGTGGTGGTGGTGTTAGTGGTAGTGACCTTAGCTCGGCACTGAATGTACGGGACGTGGTTTTGAATGTGATCGAGAGATCCTTAAAGAATAATTCCTTGGCAGCATCCGGCAAGCCGCCTCCACCAGGATTGCGCGACCTGCAATTTGGGAGCAGTGCTACCCCACCTGCTCCCGCTGGGCAGCAGCAAATACAACCTGGCGTACCAGGTTCAGCTTCATCCGTGTCTTCATCGGGAACAAACGCTTCGTCTACCACGTCCACGATGATAAGAGATTATCGTGACGGAACGAAGGTGGTGCTTACTTCAGCACCGGGTGTTTCTCAGTCGATCGCTGGTGTAGGTTCTTCCGTATCTTCGTCCCAATCTGCGCAGCAACCGAACCAGCTGTCGATGCCAGTGTCTAGCTTAGGTATTACGGTGGTAAATTCTCATGGGCAAATAATTGCATCGCCAGGAGGCCAACAGCCACACTCATCTTTACCGCCACCGCTCGTCGGTGGTCATGTACAGTTAAGTCATCATCATGCATTGGGTGGTCAAATTCCTGCTACTATTACACCCATTCCACACTCTATTCATCTTGGAGCATCTTCCAATTTGAATTCCTCGGTCGTGCGTACACCGAACGATGAACCGCAGACGTTGGATCTCAGCATTAAAAAAACACCTCGTACGGAGGCGATGTCGGTTGCGTCAGCAGCGACTACAAAGTTAGTGGAGGTTAGTAACAGCAGCAGTGGTGGAGGAGGAGGAAACTTTCCACCACCGCCGGCACACAGCCACAGTAATAGTAATCATCTCAGTGGTGGTCCCTCTGGTGGAAGCAACGGCACAGGGGCGAGCAGTGGAAGCAGCAATAATGTTAATAACAAGTACCATCTTGGTCATCCGGGACCTCCAAACTCGCACGGTGCATCGGTAACCGTGTATCGAACGGACGGTGCATTTTCAGGACCGAACATTCCATCATCGTCCACTGTTGTGGGAGTAGGAGGGGGTGGACCGTACGTGAGTTACCATCCGCCCGTTTCGGGTGCGCCACCCGATGCCATGGGTCGACCGTTAACGAAATCCCCCTCTAGTACCGGAGCCACGTACCTTAGCATACCGTTGGGTGGCGGTCCGGGACAGAGTAGCGGCGCAATATCGATGCAAGTACCTTCCGGCACAGGACGTCAGTCAACGTTGTCATCGCTTACGCCACCACCACCACTGTCTGGTAGTGGAGGACCGAAGGGAAAGAACACTCCCAAGTTAAGTCCCAAGTTGTCGGGCAGTGGATCGGTCAGCGGTGTACCGAAAGGAGGATCCATTACACATGGCACACCGGTGAATGTGAACCAACAGCAGCAACAGCAACAACAGCAGCAGCAGCAGCAGCAGCAGCAACAACAACAACAACAACAACAACAACAACAACAACAACAACAACAACAACAACAACAACAACAGCAGCAGCAGCAGCAGCAACAACAGCAACAACAACAGCAACAGCAGCAAACCCAGTTAATTATACAAGGTCAGCAGTCTTCGTCGGCAACATTAAGTCCGCGCTACGAAAATCATCTTCTTCGTCAAACGCCACCATCATCGGTTGCTTCCAGTGGTCGTCCGGGTGCTTCTTCATCGCCTGTTATAATGAGTGACAAATTCATTGGTTCTATAACGCAAGGCACTCCTGTACACGGTGGCAGTGGAGGACTGTTACCTGATAAGCGCTCCAACTCGTCAGCATACGACTACAAGCGTCAGAGCCCGGCCCAGACGATAGTTGTTCCCGGTGGAGGTCATGTTCTACCCATTCAATTTAGTCCTTATGGGGCTGGAGTGCGTGGCGTTACCGGTGGAAACGGTAATGGAGCTCCAGGCGTTGCGGCGTATTCTTCGCTCGAGCCAACGTCCCAGCAGCTTAGTTCGCGGCAAATCATTATGAACGACTACATAACGTCTCAACAGATGCAAGGTCGAGCTGCTGGTGCTGGTGGCAATGGACCGGTCGGTTCTTCTGGTGTGGTACCTTTGGTTGTGAACGCAGCTGGCGGCGGTCGCTCAGGAAAAGAATCTCCTTTGCCGCGAAGCGTCGGTGGCAGTTCGGTGGGCGGCCCTACTCCGCTGTCGATTCCATCAGGTTCGATTTATGGACTTGTGGGAAGCAATGTGGTTGGTGCGTCACCGTTGAGCATTGTCAGCAGCCGGCAAGCGCAGAACGATTACCTTAGTCGTACTTCACCAGCTGCAGATCATGTAAACAGGTAGGGATCTTTTGTTTTTTGGCGAATTGTTCACAAATAGATGAGAATATGTAGACACTTTACGTGGGCCTGCATTACAAAAAGATTTTAGCAAAAATCAACTTTATAGACAACAAAGTAGCGATAAAATTGAATATTAGAAGTTAATTATAGTTTTTGGTGTGGTGCACATGACTGATCCATTGTTTATCTTTTAATTGCAGAATCTCACCGGTGTATAGTAACACGTCTAGTCCACATCGAACTCCACCACCGCCACAGCGCCAAGGCGTCATCCAGCGTCACAATACTAGCGCCAGCAGCGGGAACAGTAGCGGGCTTGGCAATGGAGGTAGTGGCAATACCGGAAGTGTAGCAATGGTTGTTGGAGGAGGTAGTACGTCTTCTAAACCGCCAAGTCCAGCGCCTCGCTATCATTTGCCAGCTCCGCCACCGCCTCATCACTATCTTCAAGGTATGCAAACCAAGAATAGCAATAGGAATAGCATTTTTTAAATATTAAAATTGACATACAAGACTTGAGTACCTTTGGATAACTAGTCCCATAAAATCTTCTTTTAACTAGAATGGAGAATGTTAAAAATATAGACTTTCGGTCAAATTGTAACAGGTGGGTAGAGAAGTTTCAGTCCTACTCACGGTAAAAGGATTTTTTGAACAAATTCAATTTTTTTACGCAACTTTATTGCCTTGAAGAGCGAAGCAGTGCTTATAGCGATCTGCTGTCTTTTCGAATCCGAATTTTAACAATATAGTTTGACATTAGCCTCAAAATAGGCCTCTGCTTCAGCGATGGCCTCTGCTTCTTTATAGGACTTCAATTTCGTTTCAGCTACCATTCTTTTCTGGTCTGTGGATAGGAAATAGTTTGTTTCCTGTAGTTTTGTCACATATCGACACCAAAATTCGGCTTTATTGTAGTTTAAAAGCTTCAAACCATCCGTTGTTGTTTCTGATCGATTGTCAGCTAACTTGGCACTCAAAATATCTCTAATCATGTGATACATAAGTTCCGTAAATATTGCTAGAATATTCTGCATTTCCCATCAATGCGGTTTTATGGTTATCCAAAGCCTATATATATGTTATGGAATTTTTTAACATTTTTGGGGAAAAAAACTCTTTCGGGCGATCGCTGCGTTTTGCACCGGCTATGTCACTTTTGAACTTACAAAACAAATACTTAATGTTTTAAGGTGGTTGTGCATAGTGCAGGTAAGACTTATCAAGATATTGTTTGGTTTGATCAGTGTTTTTATCCATGAAAATAAAATAATGGATTAGCCTACCTAATCCATGCTTATCCATACTTTGCAGCTGTATCAGAAGATGCTCCACTCAAAGCACTATAACTTATCATCTAATCTATTGACAGTATACAGAAATTCATACATGTGTGTTTTGAACGTTGACCAAACTGGCAAAAACTTTAATCCATTTTTTGTGCCACAATTTATACATCAGGACTACACCTTATCTACTCACCTGTTACTTATTGTATCAGATTGAAATTAAGTTATGTAAATAATGTTTTCTTTAAAATGTTGCGTTTTGGTTTGCAGATGCATTTACTTCGTTCGTCGATTTAGCAGTGCAACAACCACCGATGACAGTTCCGCATAAAGACGATGCAAAACGTTCGGCAATCGATCAACAGCAGCAACAACAACCGCCAACGTTATCGTCAGGATTGTCCGTATCTTCAGCCCATCACCACGATATGCGCTATCAGCATCCTAGTATGATACCTTTCCACCATCAGCAACAGCATCATCATCATCAGCATCAGCAACAAGCAAAACAAGCCGCTCAATCTTTTGTGCAATCCCAGCAGCAGCTACAACAGCAGTTGCACCAATCGCAGCAGCAACAAACACAACAACAATTGCACCAGCAACTACAGTCACAGCATCAATCGCAGGAACAGCAATCGAAAGCGCAGCTGCAGGAGTCCAACAAATTGCAGCCCCTGGAACACTCAAAACAACAGTCACAGCCACCATCCCAGCTGCAATCACAATCCCAAGCTCATCCCCAGCAACAGTCCCAAAATCAGCAGCATCAACCACCACAATCGCCACAACCGCCGCAACCGCATTCACAACATCAACAAACGAAACAGCCTCAGCCACCATCGTCCATGGGTCAACAATCGCAGCAAAATCCGCAATCACATCATTCAGCGCAACAACAGCACGAGAATCAAGACAATGAGCAGGAACATCAGAAGCAGCAACAGCAGCATCAGAAGCAACAACAGCAACTGCATCATCTGCATCAACAACAACAAGCTGCAGCAGCAGCAGCGGTCGCTCAGCAACATCTACAAATGCGGCAGCAGCAGGTATGTTTGAGCGATGTTCCACTACAGATTGATTTAGCTTTTAGCAAACAGACAATAAGTCAGGAGCGAGTGATTTGTCCAATATTAAAATAATTCATGAAGTATTTTAATTTCTTATTTATAAATTTGTGGCGCATCGATATTAGGTATTGGGATAGCTATCCTATAAAGAACCCGAATCCATGTATAAGTAATAAATGTTCCACAGATAAATGTTTTTTGGTTCGGAATTTTATGGGAGAATTTGCGCATTTTTTTTGCATTTGCATTTGCTGAACGTCCTTCACAAAGATAAAACATTTTGTGATTTGTGACCGTCATAGGAAATAAAAAAAGAAATAGAATGTGAGCAAAAAGATAACAGTATGATATATGATGAGATTGTAAAATTTGTATTATGTTTGTTATTTGATAAGTTTAGTAAATATTTTAACGCATTGCTTGTATCATTGTAACAGGTGGACATGCAACGTCGGCATCAGCAACAATCTCCGATGCATCCTTCGTTACAGCAGCTGGGACCTATTCCGTCGTATCAACGGGATCCTCACGCTGACCAGCGGGATCGCCGTGACGAGCTAAATTTCCGTGGACGTGTGGAACTTGAGCGTACTATTATGGTGGAAAGGGCAGAACGTGAACGGGATCGGGAGCGCGATCATCGTGATCGTGAGCGAGAGCGCGAACGAGATCGTGAACGAGAGCGGGAACGTGATCGCGATCGAGAAAGAGAACGAGAACGCGAACGTGAACGAGAGCGGGATCGTGAACGTGATCACCGTGAGCGACGTGAGTTGGAACGTGAACAGCAGGCACGCGATCAGCTTCATCGCGACCGCGAGCGTCTCGATCGGCATCAGGAGGCAGACGAACGTCGAAGAAAGCAACAGTACGAAGGGTTTTTACCAGATCGACGAGATAGGTAAGAGAAAGTTTTTCGTACAGACCTAGTAGAGTGAAGATAAAATCTGTTGTGTGATAAATGTGTTAAAAAACTTTGTACTGTTTTTTTTTAGAGCAATCGAATTAATGGGCGCTCGCACTACTTCGGATGGTTCACTGACAGCAGCAAATTTAATTGATGCTATCATTACACATCAGATCAGCCAAACCGCGGTCGAACCACCTCCAATGCAATCGATACGGGATCCTCACAGGACACCATACGTAAGTATTATCGCCACTTTAGGCGCAAATAATAGTTAACGTGTTTTGTGTTGTGCATTGCGGGGAACAATACTTAAGGAGTAGCTTCAATTGATTGTAATATTATTATAATAATTTTATTCGTGTGCTTTTCCACAGTTTGGCTCACGCGATCAACGTTCCATGGCTATGCAGCAGGTGATAAGCGAAAATAATGGAAGTAAATCCCATTCTCCCAACGTAATCAACGTTGATTTGGATTCGGACAGCGTACATCCACACCATAGACGGGACATCAGCGGGATGAGTGGAAACAGTCTTAGTGGTGTGAAGAATATCACGCTTGGCGAGCTGACGGAATCGATCATAGCAAAGGATTACTCACCGAATCCGAACCCATACTTGTCGCTGCGACCACCGATGTTACCGTACGGTGCAGTACCGGCAGGAACTCCCGGTGCGGAAGCGATGCTGGCAACCGACCACTGGAAGCATCGGCGGCCGACGTCGGTAGCAGCCACGTCTGGCAAGGAGGAGCAAATGCAACAGCAGCAGCGTGGTCACGAAGCGCAAAAAGGTCCTGGTCGCGTGACGCCGGAAGATCGACACATTATCCGGTTGGCGCAATCGCCAGGACCAAGAAGCAAGTTCCACGAATCCGTTTCACCCGACGCACAACAGTTCTTCCATCCGGGAGCGCCACATTTGGGACGTGGTGGTGTTGCCGGTGCAGCAGGAGGAGGAGGCGCTCATGCCGGTGCTGGTGGACGGGACAACTTTGTGCTAGATTTTTACGTAAAAAATCGTATCGTCGAAGCAATGCGCACCGAGGACGAAAAGCGTGCCTCATCCGATGCATCGATGGTGGTGGTGGTTGATGGCAGCAGTGGCAATCGAAATGTTGATCGCCAGCAATCGTCACCCCGAAGTTTCCAAAACCTTTCCCCACATCCAACTTCCGCTCACCATCATACGAAGGACATGGGTTTGGTTGATCGTAGTGGTACTCCTGCTTCGGGAGGAGGTGATGGACAGCAGCAGCAGCAGCAGCAGCAGCAGCAACAACAGCAGCAACAGCAACAGTCTCATCATTCGTCGATTGAAGAACAAAAACAGGCGCAGCAGTATCCTCAACATTCTGCACCATCTTCCTTGCTGTCGACATCGGGCTCGACCACCACGAGTCCGGCAATTGTTCATAGCACGTATCATCAGCAACCGATAACAACCTTCACCACCCCACCAACGTACGCGTATCCCTTCAGTGCACTAACGGTTGCGAGTGGGGGGGCTCCTACACCAGCTACTTCCACCTCCGGCCATCCGTCATCGTCAGCCTCATCCGTTGCCACTTCTATAGCGACAACGATGGGTGGGTCCGGAGGCAGTGGAAGTAGCAGCGTGAGTGGCATGAAACCCATCAATACCGGGATGATACTCTCCGGAAGTGGGCCCGGAGTTGGAGGTGGAAATAATTCGATCGGCTTGAACAATGCTGGTGGCGGTGGTGGTAGTGGTCCCGGCGGTGGTGTGCTGACAGACGATCGTCACGGTGGTGCGCCTGCCATGGAACCGAAACCGCTGCTGTCTGCTCAATACGAAGCACTCAGCGATGAAGATTAAGGGTTAGACCATGATGGTAGTAGTGCGTGCTTGAAGGTGGAAATTGAAATACGGACTGGGATTGTCCAATGGGGTACAGTTTATTTTTATTAAGCATCTTTTTTCTCCTTTCGCTCTCGGTTATCGGTTATTGGTACACCGATGATGGGGGAAAAACATTTGTGGAGGGCTTTTGTTTTCATCGTTTTAATTTTATAACGCATGTCAACCGTAACTGCCTTGACTGTGTAAGCAAAAAGTTCAAACTGATTATTCGTTAAAGTGTGGTGTGGTTTGGCTCGGTTGTATAAAAAAAAACTTGTCTTATAGTCAGGTTCATATGTTGCGCGCTGCTTTTATAACATTGGGAAGATATGCTTGTTTGGAATGCGTGTTTGGTACACGAAATGGATAAAAACAAGAACACGCAAAAGTGACGACGATATAAGGGGAGAATTAACTTTTCCTCCATGTATTACAGAAAATACCGCAAATTACAAAAACAAACAAACAAAGAAACCCACACACAATATAAACATTTTCATATGCCATACATTAGACAAATGAGAAAGCAATAATCGCAGTTTAAAATCATAAACACAGCACACGTCAGCGCAGGGGTTAGTAGAATGATTGGGACTGCCCGTGAAGCTCTAGAACTGACAACAACTACCATTTTTTAATTTTTTTAAACTACTTACAGTAATCAACAGAGTATATTTGATTTGTGTTTTTTATTTTACTACTGTTGTGTGTAGTATTCAACAGTTCATATTCGTCATACGTACCGTTTTACAGCGATATTTTTTTGACAATAATTTCATAACGTTTAAAAATGACCATTAAAAAGCATGTCAAAAGTAAACGCCGTTCAAGCAAATCTCTGCGACAAATTTATGTTGTTCAAAAAATTACAAAATTTATTTATTCACTACTCTTCTTCGCGTGATTTTTAAATAATTCGTTTTCTTCTTTCGACACTACAACCTCAAAGGAGCGCTCTTGGCCAAGCTTCCGCTGATTTCCTTTTACCCGTAGCTGGTATCAGCACGGTTCTGCCGTGTGAAGACTGGCGTTGCTTAAAAAATTCAAAACTCACTATTCGGAATAAAAGAAAGTTATTTTTATTGTTTAAAAAAATCCGATCATTATTGAATGCAAAACCAAATGCAAATATGAGATTAGAAGAGAAGGATTTGAATGCGAAGTACGACGATATGGCAAGATAATATAGCAATTCCAAGCCAATAAGATGCTTGTGCACACTCAAACATAAACACCCAATAACACAGATACACATTTCCGAACACACGCTAAAGCTGATAGCATAGAAGGCAAGATTGTTACACACACGGAGACCCCAAAACGTAACGTTGTAATTGACGGTGGTGTAATATTAGTACACATTATTAAGCAACGACAAATAGAGCAAATTGATGATGAGGCACGTGGTTTTGTGTAGAGGTTGAAAGATGAGCCTATGACCCCCTAGCAGGAGAATGGGAAATTTCAGGTTGCGATCATTGATTGGGACCTGCTTGCTTCGCTGCTGTACTGTTGCGAAAGGAAAGGATGAGTGTGGATGTACGTGTGTGTACAATAAAGGATAACGTTTTCCAGAGTTGAACTGACTGCCGTTTTTTTAATGTACGAATGGCTTTATCATGCGTTTGAATTACACTGCTGCTAGACCACCAAATTCCGGATTGTAGACGACGCTTTGCCGACGCAAAACTTCCCTATACTGATTGAATGTATGTCTGTGTTTGTTTGTTTTTTGTGTGTTTGTTCATGGCGCAATGCGAGAAATCAGGGGCGAAATAATCTATCCCGCGTGGAGAATGTATTGCATTAGGTCGGTAATAGTAGATCGGGACGGTAAAAGACATTTGGGTGAATGTAATGAATGATATAAAAGAATGAAAACAGAAATGAAGAACGAAACAGAGAAAGAGTGAAGTGAAGCAGATGATAATGGAAGGAGCAGAATGAGTGGAGTAGCAGCTAACTGTTGTTGGAAAGGATATTACTCAAGCAGACGAAGAACAACAGCACACTATGTACAGTAATAAAACAAAAAGAAAGGACAGAAGAACGATGAAGCCCGCAAGCAAAAAAAAAAAAATTAAGCATACAATACTACGACGCTGAAAGTCAGCGTAGAATGGCAATCTGTTCTTTTGTTATTTTTTCCTTTAAAGTTCTTAGTTTACGGCATTATATTGTACGATTGATTTGTTCATTTTATTTTTCCAGCGAGTAATTTACCGATTACGAAAAATGATTAGAATATGCATTAAATAAAGAGAAGACGACGAGGGTCACTGGGGTGAAAAGTATATTGCAAATTTATATGTAAGAAGAAAAAAAAACAACACACGAATACATCTGAGTGAATGCTACTAAATGGATGATAAACTTGTAAAAGGAAACAAAAAAAAACATAATAGGAAACCATACAAAACTACTGCACGAACAAGCGTGGGGAGACATGGTAATAGAAACAGTCGTTACATGTAGATGATGACGATGATGATGATGATGCAGTGAAAATATATGAGACGAACTGAAGAAGAAAAAGAGAAGAGAAAAAAAGGGAGAAACAAATGAACCGATATGATATGAATATAAGACCGAGTAGATAGTGAGATAACACGTAACTAAAAGTAAACAAACAAAGAAGTAAAGAAAATAAAGTGAAAATGTAAATGAAGTCGGTGTGTGTTTATGTTTGTTTTATATTTTGCCGAATGCCCTGATACTGTAACCGTTCAAATTGCATCGTTTTCTTTAATAAATCTCTAATTTAAGAAAAAAAAAAACAATCTTTGGCTCTTCATCCGGCGGCCTTTTGGCGGCATTTTATCTGTAAGTGTCGAAAAATGATTTGTTAAGTTTTTTTCTGTTACAAGGTCGCCTTTTTAATAATCCCTGTCGTTAACTATTATTTAAATTTAAAAGATAGATTTTCCACTTGAAACTGATCTAGAAACATGCGATCGGACGGCACTGGGGCACACTTAGGTTGACTACTCTCAGAATCCCCAAATGCTCCTTTTATCCAGAGTTCGCTTCAAGTAGAAACCAAAACACCACTTCGCCATCTTTGTGGTACTTTTTAATGCATGTGGCAACTATTGGGAGACTCCTTGTACTATAAATCGCATCGGTCAATACCATTCCTGAAGAAAATAAAGTGGGATGTGACGTCCTTTTCATTGATTGTGAACAGCAGCTTTTGTTGAATGATCGCAACGGGCTCAAAAATGGTCGGATGATCGTTAGATCAAAGCTTCCATTCTATAAACTCCAGAGAAGGGAAACTCCAGAAAGGACAGAATCTGGTAGATTTTTGCTCGATCGTATCCGGCCGACAGAAAATGTGACACAATGGCCGACTTTTTTTCGAGCCCGGATTGAGTAGACGATACGAACAAACTTTTGAACAAAGAAATTTTACTGTTCTCGTCTTTTTACTCTGGTTGGCTTAACGATCCTTCTAAGCTTATATCGACTATCTATCTAATATGGCTTACTATAGACTCATTACGTACCACGTGCATAGTTGGTTAATCAGCCCTCAATCAAACACTATGAAGAGACGGTCCAAATGGGATTTGAGCCCCGGTCCTGCTGTTTGAAGGCCGGCGAAGTTGTCGCCTCACCACCGGGCCGCCCCACGGTGTTCTCGGCCTAGCTACTCCAAGTTAAGAGGTAAAGCTCTCAAATTTTTACAATATGTAGTTAACTAGTATCAGGGGGCGGCCCGGTGGTGTAGGCGACAGCGGCGCCGGTTTTTTAAATGGCTGGATCGGGGTTCAAATCCCATCCGGACCGTCTCCCCGTAGTGAAGACTGACTAACCAACTACGTGGTATTGGCAGTCTAGTAAGCCATTTCTATGGACGGCATGACCTTAGAGGTCTTTAAGCCAACAAGAATATGTCAACTAGTATACATTGCCCACAGACTGGTAGACTGACCACCAGTTTTAGAGCATACGTTTATCGGGTAGCTGCTGTATTTACTATGCAATATGTATGCATTTATTAGCAATACGGCTTCGCTGTCGTATATGAGTTAAAAAATGTAAACGTTTATTTATTTCTTTTTTTATTATGAAGTATCACAGTGCGTCGCCGTTTTGTCAACACCGTGTGCGATGACTGAAACAATGAAACCCTAATCCTTATTCTTTGGCTTATCTCGGACCGATATGTATACATGTTGTTTATGATCATAACATGTGCGTTCAAATATGGCCTGATGGTTCTGTGTTCTAGCGATCCAGCTGGATAAATCTATCATGACCGTTCTAGGGCTATAACCAAAAATATTCTGTCTTCTAGAGTGAAGTAGCAGTGTTTTGCATAAATTTCTGTGGCAGATTTTTAACACGCGGCTGGAAAAAAATGTAGTGAAGCCTAATAAATCGAATATACGAACAATAAAGGGTTCAATTCCAACCGGTACTCCGACTGAAACGCGATGCCAATAGAATTGGATTGAGTATCAATGCGACAAGGACAAAAAACCTACTTGCCGGAGGCTCTGACCGTGATAGAGCCCGACTCGGAAGCAGAGTATCAGTTAACGGCGGCGATCTCGAGGTGATAGAGGAGTTCTGCTACATTGGTACGATCGTAACTTCGGACAACAACATAAGCAGCGAAATCCGAAGGCCCATTGTTCAGGGGAATCGTGCCTACTACGGACTCTATAAACTCTTGCGATCTAGAAGACTGCAACAACACACGAAATGCACGATTTACCGCACCTTGATACGTCCGGTAGTCCTCTACGGGTACGAGTCTTCTATGCTGACGGAGGACGCCAATGCACTCGCCATTTTCGAACGGCGGGTGCTAAGGACTTTCTTTGGCAGTGTGTGCGAGCAGTGGTGAAGTTTGACGGTGCTGATATCCTGACGGTAATCAAAACCGGAAGGATACGATGGTTGGGGCACGTGATGAGGATGCCGGTTGCCTCATGTCCCACCAGAAAAGTACTCGTCAGCGACACATTCGGCACGAGGCGTAGAGGAGCGGTCCTGTTGGCTAAATAAAGTGTAGTCAAACCTGTCGGAGATTGGATGCAGCCGTGGAAGGAGTACTTCAGCCCTAGACCGACTTTCCTGGAAACGGATTGGCGACCTGGCCATGTCTACGCCAGGCCAGGCCAAGAATAAGAAAGGGTTTAATCGTTTTTACGGAGAGGGGTACATATTATTTGTAGCAGTTTGTCTAAAGCAATAATCTTTACTATGGAATAAGTACTAGAATATGTCGAACAAAGCTTATCTTACCATAATTTTGGTGTTTTAAGTGGTAAAATTTCATACTTTTTTTCGAATTCTACAACCATGAAGAATTTAGAAAACGATTGCCATGCCTTCTCGGATGATCTAATGCTGCTTAGCTGGGAGCTTGGGCTTGGTTATCTATAAAGAAATGTATTTGTTTTAGCCCTTCCAGCCCTTCCCTTTACCTTAAACTCCATGACGAAATAATAATTCACAAAAATCCAAGATACATCCTGAAACCTACACTAAAAAAATAAATAAATAAAAGCTATTAGTATTAACTGTTGAGGTGATTTATAAACCTGATTGATCGACGACGCGCCTACTTTAAGAAAAGATATTTTTCAAAGATGCCTGCAGCAGCATATTCAATGGCATTATCTCATAGACCGTTTTATTTTACTCATGGATGATGAATTTTGTACAAGAATGTCTATCATGTCCATAATATTTTTCGCCAGTTTCAATGATTCTATGATCTCTGGATCCGAGTTTCACTACGATAAAACCAAACCTCCTAATATGTCAAGCCTCAGTTCCCTCGTAAGTTGGTTTCTACTTGTTGGATATTTTTACTATTTCCTGCTACGAGCTTACTAATAAAACGATCAAGACTTCTCATTTTCTGTCCCTGGACTGTTTTGGTCGCACGATATAGGGTGATGGAATGAAAAGACGTAAAAATAAATCTGTTTTTTGTACTCGTTAGAATTTGAGTTCTATTCGCATATTCGAAAGATGCCCTTTTTTTTCGTTGGGAATACGTTTGAGTCCTACGACAGAGCCATAGTCATCTGCCTTAAATATGATCTCTGAAAATATTGGTATAAAGTCTAAATGAGGCAGATATTGGAGTTATTTGAAGATAACTACTGATACTGTGGACTTAATTACTTACCTACCAGGCGCTACACACGATCTTCTTGATGATCATTCTATCTAAGCATCTATCTTTCACTCGAACACTGTTAAATACATTCACTAACTTTCTTCACAAATGCAAACATAAAAGATGTCTTTTGAACGCTGCATAAAACGCTTTAAGTTGCCATTCGATCACAAACAAAGCAAAATTTCGGTAAAACAATTCAAGGACGTGACCCACCGCAGCCAGTATCCTTCTTCATCTTCGGCGGAGGGAAATGTGGTGTGATGCTTGGCCATTAAAATAATATTTGTATATTTTAACATAAATACTTAATACGCATTTAGCAGACTTGACCATTCTATGCACCACCTGCTGATGAATGATCATCGTTAATCGCAGTACTTGAGCCAACTCGTAGTGATGGGAGTAAGGCAAAGAAAGAAGAATAGCACACACCGTCCGACGGCGCAAAATTCAAACAATCTGGCGTCTAAAAGATCTTTGATTGGTAATCTACAAACAAACCTCAATGGCACAGCATCAACCACTGCTTCGTCCGTTTGGATCAGGGCGCAGGCCGGGTGGTGGTGGTGGACACTCATTCACACACTCTCACATAAATATATTGGCGGCATGACGGCTTCGCTTGGTCAGTTGGCAGTGGTCAGCATGATCCGCGTGGTTCGCGCATCAGTTGACATTTGACTTTGGAACGATACGGGTCGGAACGCGGATGATCGTTGGCTGTATAGCGCACTGCTTGGTGAGGTGTGCTTAAATTGTGTGCTGTGTTGTGTTGCATCTGAAGCATTTCTTCAATTCTGAGCATAAAACATAACAGAGGGAAGAAAGCAGCTGTCTGTTGCAAAAGGTAATCTTTCACGTTCACAGTATGCAACCCGGCTAAGGTGTGATAAGAATGCATGAAAGTGCAAAAGGTTGTGTGTTGTGGCATGATAAGAAGTGTAATTAGGTTGTAGTCTAGTGGTAGTAAGTGTTTGGCATCTGTTGACCCAGAATGAAGGCATGCTGTGGTGGTGATAGTGTTGTTGTTGGGGCAGAACAGCGCACCCAGCACCATTCTGCGCCATCGCGCACATGTCGCGCAAGTGAATAATTTGATCTAATTTGGTTGATGCAAAGATGTGCGATTGTCGTATGCGCTGTATTAGTGAATAATTTTACTGCCCAAGGAATGGCAGCAGACCATCCGGCGATGACGAATGTGGTTGTGATTTTCCGTTTTGCTGACTCTGGCATCTGTTAAATCTGTTAGAAGAAAGTCTCTGCAGTGTCAAGCTTGAGTGAGGAGTTTTGTTTCCCTTTATCTCCCAAGAACCTTCCAAAAACTGTTGTTTGCCAAGTGGATGATGTAATGTTAAAATGTGGAAACAGGTTCGTCCGCCGTCCAAGATAAATAATCCGTGTAGTCCCTGCAGTCCTCTCGCGCACTAGAACGATGTTTCGCACCTTAGTCGAAATGTGTGATTTTGTCGTATAAAGCAAACATGTCCATGTCCGATCCATATGTTTGCCAGAACATTTCTAATGCTGTGGAGAACATGCGTGTTTCGTTTATTTGCTTATAAAATTTGCAGCTGAAAGTATTGCAAATCTTTCAGGTCCCCTTACCGCCGCGGGACCTTTTCGAGCCGAGAAAGAGCCATGATAATAAGATCGAGAGAAGATTTGAAGGTCGTTATGATTATCATACAAGCGCTAGTCAATGGGGAGCTGACCCGTAACGTCTTTTACGAACGATCGAAGATCAATGGACGGGCGCTTTGATCGGTCTTCTTCTTTACTTCAACCCACCCGTTCAGCGTTCGGCTCGAGGTCAGTGTCACCCGAAAAAAAGGTTCGCGGTTGGGGTGGATGGAGCCAAACAAACAAACAAAAAAAAAAAAGATATAAACCGGAAAAGCAAGTTTCCACTACACTCTCTGAATCAATGTGAAATTCACTGCTCATCAATATTCATCGGGTTTGTGAATGTCGGGATCATGGCGCAATCGGAGGGGATGCATAAACGCGTCCAAATTTAAGCCATATATGTGGATGTGTTGGTTGTGCAAAAAAAAATGTAAAAATAAAAGATTATTGTGCAAAAATGTAGTAACAAAAATCTAGGTCTCTTGCTGTTGCCGCCAGTGGGAGGGAAAAGCTGGTCGAGCTGAAAGCACAGATTTCTGTTTATTTATTTTTATTCAAATGTCTGGTCCATTGTGGTTGTCCAGCATATTCTATCGAGATAGCATCATTGTGATGTAGCAGTTTCATGTTGGCACATATTTTTTTAACGTATATTTGTAGTTTATACTACAGTGTGGCCATTCATTAAAATCGTATATTTGTAACAGATCCTATCATGATCATTGCGTCGTAGCTTGCCTTATAGGAAGTCATGAGATGGCTAATAATAAATGAATTAAAAAAAAAAAAACAAGTGTTAAACTAAGACCTTTTAACGTTTTATTGAGCAGAAAAATCATGAAAACTAATGCATTGTTTTAAATATCAAACAGAAAGATTTTTTTTTAAATAAGAAAAAGTTTTGATAATCAATTATCAGAACATGTATTTATATTTTGGTAAGAATAGTATACAATTCAAAGTAAATTTGTTTAAAATGTGCCTTTTAACTTTCACAGTATGGCAAATGACTAATTTGGTCATACAGTAACGTAACAAGGAAAGGAAAGAGATGTACAGCCAACCTTTTAAACATAACAGACTTGTACACTATTGTACATGATTCATTCAACGATCTTGAGCAATACTTATTATGCGTACGATATATTCCAGCTTATCGATGCAAAGATCGACAATGTTTGGTGCTAGCTGGTGCTTCAGGGTAGCCTGCTGCCTGCTGCTTCTGACAAACCTGTCCCAACGGACGCAAGTTTCCGCCAGCTCTGTTCTAGTGGCCGACTTCCGGATGACTCGGATGGTCGAACTTAGCAGTCGACCTCCTTACTGCAAGATTCACTCAGATCGGTAAGTACGCTTCAGCTTTTCCTCTTCAATCACGGGCAGGTAATTGACCCTCCACCAGTCGTGTCCTGACGAATCAGCCGGCAAAGAATGTTGAAAGGGAAACTGAAGTTGAAGCATAAACAACAACGAAAAACCGGTCCATGACCCGGGTGCCGCGCTCGTACGGAAGTTCAAGGCCGTGCGGCGCAGCGGTATTTCAAAGATGGCCTGAACAACCTGTTGTTGATGGAAGTGTACATAAGTGTAGGAATTTTTTGGACTATTTGTACAGATGTTTAATTGCATATGCAAACATGGCAAAACAGTTGCAACTTTCATCGTTTACTTTCATGAGCATTTGTTTTCCTTTCAAGTGGAGACATTCAGCGAATGCTGCTGGCATCGGACACGAAGAAGGTGCGACAAGTACCGCGCGAATCGGTCATAGCTTTAGAGGAAGTATGCGGCGAAGCGAGCGACATATCCGGGGAGCTGCAGGGTGGTTTGGGATTCATCTATCCCGGCACAAAATGGTGCGGACCGGGTGAGTTTTTGACGCTACTTGTTTTGTGTACGAACGTTCTTACGTACCACGATCGCGCGATCATCGCGAGGAAGGCCTTAGACGCCATAGCCGAGCAGGTGGTGAATGCTTTGGACAGATCTAAACGACACCCAGGAAGTATAACATTTGAAGATAAAACAGTGTATTTGTGTAGCTTGTGTTCATTTCCGGAATCTGAATCTGTTCTATCTTGCGGCAGAAAAAAGGGGCTACAGCCGCCATACATTTCAAGATACAAAAAATGCAGGTTAAAAACACAGCGCAGCAGGGACAAAAAAATGCTACGGAACGAATCGTTTCGTTTTCCTCATGTACTAGAAGTGTGCCATACAATTTATCTAATTTGTAAGATAAACATTAGGTTTTTTTTTGTTAGATCGTGGCCAGGAAGTACTTTGCGCTTTAGTCGTATTAAGACGTATCGAATGAAGCAAATGTGAAGCATATTTTCCTCGTTTTGGTTAAGTCGGAAGCCTCTTTAAGTACTAGAATTGACTGTAATACTTGTGTTAGTGTTGCAATTACTACAAATTTCTCAAGAACTGTAAAATTGTTGTTTATTTTACAGGTAATATCGCAACAAACTATTCGGATGTAGGACGATACGCGGCTGAGGATCAATGCTGCCGGGAGCATGACTTGTGTCCGAACATACTACTGCCGGGTGAATGTCGCCGTGGGCTCTGCAATCGTGGGACCTTCACTCGTTCGCACTGTGATTGCGATGCTCGGTTCAGGAGATGCTTGCAAAACTTAAACACGGGTACGTAGTGCGTAAAGTAATGAATTCTTGCTCGCCCAATACTGTTACACTGTTGGTTGGAATGAGAAATGGTGATGCTTTGGTTGAAGCTTTCATCGAGATGCTGCTGATTACTGGGGCGAACTTCCGGGGCGTACTTATTTAAACAATCCATTTACTAAGTGACCTGGAACATGAATAATATAGCTTTGGACTTTACAACTTTTTTCTCAACTGTGCTCCAAATGAGCCTTGATCGCCATTTTTAACTCAAATTGTGTACAAATAATGAGGCGAATATTCAATATTGCCTGTAGCACGTTAATGATTTAAATTGAAGTTTAATAAAAGTAGTCGCAAACGATATTCCGTTCACCTTTACGGTACGAACCATTGGGATATCTGATCTGTTAGAGTTAAAATAGCTACTTTCGAAAGCAAGTCCTTAAAAGGTTGTCTCATTTCGTGGAAGAAGCGACTAGAAAGCTGCTTTTTTTATTCGTACAGTAATGCAAAAGTTTGTCTAGCTTAACGCCAGTCAATTAGCAAGTCCTATTAAGCAACATCAACCAAAGTTGATCCAAAGATAAAATAGCCGAGTGCAATTGGCATCGTTCGGCATCGACCGAACGGTTTGTGATCGACCGTGTGTTATTGGCTTTTTATTGTTTCAACTTTGTTTTTTTTTTACTATTCCACAGAAACGGCCAACACGCTCGGTGCTATATTCTTCAATGTCGTCCAGGTGACATGCTTTGGCGAGAGAAGACCGTGCTCAGTTTGGCAAAGGTTAGTTCACCAAGTCCATTTTTCATTGTGCGACAAGCGTTGTTGCGGTTGTGCCTGCCTGTATAGTCCCGCAAACGCATCCGCGATCGGTTGTCCGATCTTCGCGCCATGATTGATAGCGCGAAAGGAAACGTAGCGGGGTAAGAAGAAGGGAGGAGGCATAGAAAGCCTAGATCGGTGAGATCGGTTTACCGCTTTACAACCGCCGAAAAATACATGGGCACCCATCAAGCTTGACCTGCACTGTTGTGGCAGGTGTTGTAATCTCCTCTTCCGAAGCCAGCTTTTCGGGCTTGTTCGAGAGTTGATGATGATTAGCAAAGACCCCAACCAGCTGGGTAAAAGCAGTGCTTCGGTATTGGATAGCAGCACGTTCAAGGGTGTTTCGAGCTGCGTTTCGATATGGTTGACACAGCCGATGAATGCGCGTAAGAGGATGGAACGGTCCGGTTCCAATAGGCGGGTTTTCGTTAAAGATAAAGCGCACACTAAGAAGCACGATGAGCTCGGTTCGGGGTTCGGGTTTAGTTTTTCGACCGTTTCGACCTAAAGTAACCGGTAGTGTTGCGATCTCGCAAAGGCGGAATCGTGTGAAATCAACTGCTACTGGGATCGAGCGGTAAAGCTGGCTGGATGGTTAGTGCTAGCTGCTGGGTGAGGATGCAATACACAGAGCTGGAGCGGTTAAACAAGGGGAGCACGGCTGGGGGCATATGGGGGGTCGACCGATGAAGAGATGCGTGTGTGACTGGTGACGATGATGTCTGACCTTGACTCTGTAAGTGAGGCTGACGCGAAGTGGTTTGGTGGAGAAAATGAAAAATGTTTGTAAGTATCCACATTCGAAATTCAGGGTGAACCGTAATTGATGCTGAGGGTGACTGAACGCGGAAAAGCGAAAGTCTGAAACAGTTCCAACTACAGCTACGGAAGACTGGTCGGACTGGTCGAAGAGTTGAACCCCGATGCGATACGTTGACGATTAGAAACACCATTACGATTGACTTGTCGACGCCGCACAAGAGCTAATACTGATGTGTAAAAACCTCTCTGTTTGATCCAAACTATTTATCACCATTTTCAGCGACAGCCAGTCCGGCTACGATTGTCCCATTCAGTTCTATCGCTCCGGAACGTACAGTTTACCGTATGGAGCCGCCACATACAGCAAACACAATGCGCTGCGCAACTCGAGATCGTTTGATGTAGGCCACTCCAACGACATTAGTGATGGAAATCGATTAAAAATTGATTCACTAGGCTTAATATCACACAATTTGTTTAAGGATCTGTTTGTACGCCCGCTGAATGGGTACACGCGGTACTTCATAACGGCCAAATCGATCGTCTACGGTTGAGTGTTACACTCTGGGACGTTCGAACGAATCTCACGTTTGGCTAGAACTATCTCGCCGAAGAACAGTATTTATCGTAGACTGATTATTTGAGTTGAGTCATAATGCTTCGCACCGACCTGCAGGTGCGAGTTAGTAGTCATACATACTCAGCTTTCGTAGCTTTCGTAAGTTAAGTAAGTACCTTTACAATATGAACAGTACAGCAGTCAAACAATGAGCTGACACTCTGTTAGAGCCGGTCAAATATAATTTGCATTTGAAAAGAGCCATGAGAATCGAACAACAGCAGAACGAACGTAGAAAGTAGCTGTCGAAAAAGGGAAAGTTATCGTGGCGGAAGAATGTAATGCTAGGCTAGGACGGAAACAGAACGCTGCCGACGGAGAGTAGAGCTCATGGACAATGGTGAGTGCGAGGAAGTTTTGAATTTTCGTGTACAGCGATAATTGGGCTAGCGATGGTAATGGTAATTCACGCTTCTGGTGGTTGTGGTGCTGTTGGGTGTTGGTGTTGATGTATCTCTTGTGTGTTTTTAAACTATTTAAGGTTAAATAACAAATTTTCCTATTTTATTATCTGTGCTTTTCTTTCATTTTTCCTATGTGTGTCTTCCCAACCAGAGTGGGCTTCAACCAGACGGAAGCGGACGAGCTTTGCTCTAGGTGGAAATACCGGCCAAGCGAAAAGTACATCCCGATCATGCAGCAAAAGTCCAACAAATAGTTCACTTCACTGGTGCACAGGGAGTCCGGGAAGTCGGAAGCTAATGGCTACTGAGGGCGATCTGTTTAGGGAGCACTACTGGAACATGTACAAGCCACATCCACTGTAAAGCAATCAGCCAAAGAGATTTGATAAACCAGGTAGCCACCAGAAGAGGTTTTCGATCCCAAGATCTTGACGGTTTGCTTCAATGTGCTGCGTTGAGAGCGTTTAATGCTTATTCGATAATTCTCAGGTAAAAGTATGTAACAACACGGTTGATTAGAATTTTTTCACTCACATCGTAGCCATTTTGCATAGATATGATATGATGCAGAAGTGCGTAGAATGCAGAATTTACTACTTGATCAATCAACTTTTAAAAAGGCACATTTTAGTGTAAAATAATAACATTCAATAAAAAAAAAAACAAAACAAAAAAAAAAAATATTTTTCCACATGGAATCTCGTTGGTTGTAAAAAATGTTGTTACAATTTCTAAATTACTAAAGAAGCTACCGTAGAACTACAGATATTTGGAGCAAGGCGTTGCTGGCTTTATTACACGAACGATTATTGGAGAGGTGTAAGCTATTTGGTTGCCTTGTAGGATGCTAGCCTCCCTATGGCTTAGAGGAGATCTTACGATCGAAAAGTATATTAAACCAGTCCAGCTCGTACCGGTATTCCACCTCGGGGAAAATGAACTGATTCGAGCTAAGGTAGGGAATGTCGAACCACTGCCATCGTTTGACATTCGAATTGTCCACCATGTATGTTAAGCAGCGATCCGCGGTGAATAACCCATCATTTCTGCAACGAAGGTCAAAATGTGTTGACAGGTTAGAAGGATGAGATACTCTCTGTCCCACGATCTTTGGGTCGGAACAAAAAGCCACATTCGTCTCACTTCTTCGCGGTACATTCCATCACCGGGTGCTCGTAGTCGAAGCAATTGTGCTGGAACTTGGTGTAAATCCACGCTACAGCATAGGAGAAGAAGGTGGAAATGTTTTGCAGGCATCTTAGAAACTCGACATCACAATTACACCGCAGTCTAAGTGAAGGATGAAAAAAAAAACAAAAAAAAAACGAGAAAATTAATCGATTTGGCGTGATCGATTTCGACGATCTGATCTGATCGGCGGTCGGCGGGAGCACCTGGTGAATATTTGCGGTTTGTAGGGCAGATCCTCATACTGGTGGTAGTCCCTACGCTCGACAATGGTGTCCGGACATTCGTCGTGCTGTTTGCAGCACTGATCGATGCTGGAAAAGTACGCATTCTGTACCGTACTTCCGTCGGTGGACCAATTGCCCGGGCCACAGTAGTAGGTGAGAAACTTAAGTCCACCGTACAGTGGTGGTAGCAACGATGACCCGTGATCCGCCTGCAACTGATGCTGCGGATCGTACGAATCTTGCGCACTTTCCACCTCCAGCTGCTGCTGAATGGCCTCGATCAGCTGCTGATCGTAGTAGACGAAGGCCGGATTGCTCCAGGTGACCGTACCGGTGCTGTTGATCAGAATGTAATCCTGCAGGATGAGCGCCAGCGTAGGGCTGTACCCATTATCGTCCAGCGACCGGTAGAAGGCGCGTGCCGATCGTTCTCCATGATCGTTCGGCACGGTCGTCAGCTTACTCGACACAAACTCACAAACTGTGACTAAAGCGGTACTAAGAAGTATGATGTACGAGCGCACCATTTCATTGCCAAACACTGACTGAACCTTTCCCACGAGTGGGAAGGATCGCTGGTGGGTGCTCTTTTATTATAACCTCAAAACGCGACACTAAACAGTCAGTTTTAGTCAGTCAGTCAGTCAGTCAGTCAGTCAGTCGGCTTCATCTCCGCGTGAGGTTGGTGTGAAATGGTTGGCATAGGTGAAAAGAGGATAGTTTGTAACATGGGGGTGCAACAGGTTGTTAGGACAGATACGCGGCAGAGCAGGAGAGCGAGCGAGAGACAGTGAGGGGAAGAAAAGCTTTCAGGGCTAGTCGAAAAGTCAGCTAAACCGTGTGGAGACGGAAGGTCGGATGTTGTCACACTTATCGTCATTTATGAATTAATAACTTTATCTCGCGACTACTGCCGGTGCCTCGTGCGTTGATAATCACTCGACGCCTTCTAACTAGTGACTGCTCTAGCGAAACAACGCAGCACGACGTGAGACGCAACGCGGTCCCATTTTCATGGCACGGATGGGCTTGGGGGTGCCGTGAGGTCTAGCATTAGGTGACGGGGAAGATAGTGAAACCATTGATGGATTATTCATTACCATCGGTGCAAGATGCAGAATAGTGTTTCTTCGTTTGTACACTTGTGGATCGCTTGTTTGGCCTGGAACGCCGTACATAGGGTGTAGGCAAGGCTGGCCGAGTGCTTTGTTTAGACTGCAAACATGCACGCGCACCCTGTACGGTTTCAGCGCTCCCATTACCTTCAGGAAGATGAGCTTGCAGGTTTGTTGTAGTGAGATCAGCCTTGCGGATTCGTACAGATGCTGCGTCATGAACGCTTCAGAGGATAAGAGGATAGTCTACCATCAAACCGTAGTATACACTATGATACTGTTTATCTTCTTGCATAGTACAAATAAACTTGACCTTGTCACTGTCACTGGCATCTAAACTTTGACGGTGCGAAAATTAATAAAATGCGAATAATTTACGTCGTAAAAAGCCATTCTTCATGGTTATTCATGGAGCGTAGAGTTGATAACGCCTTGAGGTATGCAATTGTTAATTTAGATTTCGCTTTCCACAGTATGTATGGCTCGTTTGTAGCGAGTTCTGGTTGATTTTGGCCCAGGTTAGCTATTACTCACAGGAATAAACATATTTGAATTCTATAATATTAAATATTAAAAATGTTTGTTGAAAACCTACAAATGGACATATGGGTCAGATGGCCGAGATGGTAATGAGATGGACGTTTGTAAAAAAAAAACGACCGTTAGAGGAAAAATTGATTCGAGAAAGCCAGGAATGAACAGTCAACTTTAAGGCAAGGCAAGGCAAGAGGAAGAAAAATAAGAAACAAAGAAAAACGCAAAGCTCTGTACAACCGATGTACAAACTAAAAGATTTTGATAGAAATTGCGTGGAATTGCAAAATCTCTTCTTTACACCCATATAACTTTAAAGAACGCTGAATTATGGAATGATGTTAAAGTTAATAATATTCTTCTTCTCCTTCTCTTTCTTGGCTCAACGACCTGCTGAGTCTGAAAAGCCAACTAATGGCTTACTAGGATACTTAATATCTATTCGATAAACGATCCTGTCGAGTGAACACCGGCCGGTACCTTTACCGCCTCGGGAACCGGGTCGCTAAAAACGTTCATAATAATCGGTGTTAATTCTTTATTTCTATAATCTTGCACTTTTCTCCTAATGATTGCTTAAATAAGCTACAGATATTACACTATGACTGTACGTCTTGAGCATTTCTTCATGGACACACATCACACGCTATTAGTTTATAGGTTCAGTTTAATATTTTTTTGTCAGAAAGCCTGTTGAGGACTGACTATCCAAGTACGTGTAAGTCTTACTAGACTTGCTAATACCACGTAGTTGGATAGTCAGTCCTCACTACGGGGGAACGGTCTGGATGAGATTTGAGCCCCAGTCCTGCCATGTGAAGAGATAAGTATTAAAAATGAAACACATTTCTTTTATATTCTCATTAAAAGCGATAAAGGACACTGGGGCGGCCCAGTGGCGTAGGTGACAGCGGTGCCGGTCTTCTAACGGCAGGACCGGGGTTCCAAGTCCCATCCGGACCGTCCCCTTGTAGTGACGACTGACTAACCAACTACGTGGTATCGGCAATCTAGTAAGCCATTTCGATGGCCGGTATGACGTTAAAGGTTGTTAAGACCAACTTTAAAAATATCACTTCTGTGTTGCAAAACCTGCCTAACTTTTTACTTTACATGCATCCAACCTGGACATTTTTCGTGATTTAAAATAATAGTTACACCCGGCATAGTTCATATCCCATTATATTTGGATATGCTTAATATTTATGTATTCTGATATTCACACGAGTCGCACCACTAGTTGCGCGTGTCTGAAGCGATCGCTATGGTGGTTAAAGTGATACTGATAATAAATCCAACTCAGTTTTGTACGTTCTATATTCCCAATGCTCTGTATTGTCGAGATTCTTTGTTATTAGAAACCGATTTATGAGAAATCTCAAAACAACAAATGTTAATTATGAACACTAAAGAAAAAATACGAAATCAAATCGATATCCGAAAAAAAATCGTAAGCCAACTTCATTTTCGGGAAATTTGAAGCACAGAAGTAGCACATTATCACCTTGAATGCATGGGGGCAGCAGTGTTTTTCAAGGCAAATAAAGACATACCATGGAAATGGCTTTGGAGGGCTAAAATAGAATCAAACAGAACATTCAAGCTGCGCTGATTTAGGTTTTCGGAACAGATATCACACATGCTACGGTGAGTTATTCGTAGGAAGAGCACATACAGAAAAATGGTCGATAGCTGTTTGCGCGCAAATTCGTGGGGAAGTCGAAAGGAAATGAAACTTAACAGTATTTTTGTAAAAAGAGTACACACAACAAATACAAATGATTGTTCAATTTTCAAAACCACTCGTAGAAATAATGAAAATTCATTCTCAACGCTTTTTCGGCCGTTACTCGGCCTCCCCTTTCACACTTATTAACACTTTACAACCTGAATGCCGTAATGTCTGTGATGTCTGATAAGGTTAGGAATAGTATAATACAACGTAGGTTAAGGTAGGCTGTAAAAGAAAAGAAAAAAAGCTAGAACCCACGTGGGTGCATTACATTCTTCGCATTGAACGCGTCCAACTCAAAAATGTTGAAAGCGGCATATCGCATAACAGATCATTCTGAAAAGCCTAAATTAGCTAGATCTTAATGTTAACCAACGCATATCGTCATTGAATGTTTCCAAAACCACTAATATACTTTTGTATGTAAGTTTTATATTTTCATTTAGCGAGGTCCAGCGTTCGAAGCGGTGTTTTCACCGCTCTTCACACAGCAAGAGACGGGGTTTTAAGTCGCGACTTGAACCGTCTCCGTCTTCATTTTTATCGCTCTTCACACAGCTAGAGACGGGGTTTTAAGTCGCGGCCTGAACCGTCACCCCGAACAAAGGATTGTTTATTAAGCTATGGGTGATCAATCAAGGAAATCAGTAATGGCAGGCCAATATCACTAGAGGTTATCGAACCAAACACAAAGAATAATAATTTGTTTCATTTAGGTGCCGGCTCGGCGGTGTATGCGACAGCGGCACCAGTCTTCAAACGACAGGTCCTGGGTTCAAATTAATCCGGACCGTCCCCCCGTATTGAAGACTGACTATCCACTTACGTGGTATCAACAAGTCTAGTAAGCCACCTGATCGCCGGCTTGACTTTAGAGAAGTAATCGTAGAGTTCTACTAAGAAGTAGAATTTGGCTCATTCATTGAGCAGTAGTCAGGTGCTGAAGTGGTAACGGCACCGGTCTCTATACTGCAGTACCAGGTATTGTAACCCGTCCGGATCGTCTCACGAGTACGTAGGACTGACTTTCCAGCTGGGGGTGGTCGGCAAGTCGAGGCCTCTCATTGTTGAAGTCCTAAAAGAGATGATAAATAATTAACAAATCATAGTCTTTGGGTTTTTTTTGCTTTTTTAATTATGTGGCTGTTTCATTCAATTCTTTGTTTTTTTTTTAAACTGAATGAATCGTATTAATTATTCAAATTATCCTGTGAAGAAATTGTAGCTTACTATAACGTGAAAAGAACGTAAAATAAACAGTAATGTATTGTAAAATTGTTCGTTAATAATATTTTTTTATATTAAATAACATTATATTCAACGGCACCAATCAAACGATGAGTAACGGTTAAATTTGAAATGGGACCTGACAGCTAAACTTATCGTTTGTGGTTGTCATTGCGCTGTGTGTCATGCGATATGTCAAAAGCGATTGAACGACGCTGCCATGTTTGCATATTCTCGTCCGATAAAAGTTTTTCCTTTTGTTTACATCGAAGTGTTGATACAAATTGTCGAATAAATGCTTTAAGGCTGGATTGGTGGATTGTGATAGTCAGTGCGTATTGTATTTTAAATTCCATCGTTTCGTCTGGTGCATTGTTTCCAGTGAACTAGACAGTGCGGCAGTGGTTTTTTAAGCTTTGCTTGGCTAGGGCGCTTGATGTATGTGTGTTGGGCGACGACTGGACGACGAAGTCGCTGAGTAGGAACAAAACCTTCGAAAAGCAATAGGAAGTGTAATACCCAATTGGTAGATTGTGCGGTGGAAGGCAGCTTCTCTTACGATGGAGCAATTAATCGTAAGGAACATCGAACTGGATAAGATTTGTCGCATCTGTTTGGCAGTGAAGAAGGAAATGCGACCACTGTTTGGTGAAATGATAGCAGAGATGTTGATGGAAATCGCCAAGATACAGGTTAAGGGCCATATAGCTAGAAATGAAGGGAATGAGTGAGTGTGATACAAGTTGTTCTCCTTTTTCCATGTTTATAGATCGAACAAATGGATGGTTGGCCGGACAAAATTTGCGTTCAGTGTATCCACCAGGTGAGTCGCTGCCATGCGTTCAAAACCCGTGTGGAAAGGTCTGACATAGCACTGAGGCAGTACATCAAAGGAATCACGGTTACGGTGGATCCGGACAACAAAGATTGCCTTCCAACCGAAATAGCAAAGATGGGTTTAAGTCCTCCAAAGCTTCAACAAGTGGCGCCGGCGATGTTACCCCCGCAGTTACACGAGCTACACATACAGCGAAACGACATGCAAGCCATCCAGACAGAGGCTCCTCCAATGGCAGCACCAGCGATGATATTGACAAGTGCGCAACTGATCAATGCCGGAGCACAAATTATTAATACCGGCCATATAATCACAACGGCCACTGGTCAACAGATCATCCAGACTACTCCGCAATTTCAAGCTGCCTCCATCGGGCAGTTTATACAGGGTCCAAACAATACCGTACAAATGATCACACAGAACGGTCACCCGGCTCATGTTCTGCAAATTCAACGCACTGCAGACGATCGCTGCGAGATCATAGTGCAACCAGATCTGACAGAGGCGCAGTACATAGAGAATGGTAATGGAACTGGGATAGTTGCTTAAATTGGCCATTATTTCGCTACAACTTCTTTCTTGTATCATTTAACAGTTTCATCTGTGCCATTGATGGTGACGGCTCCCGCCGCAACCGCAGCCCTTCCGACCGATGCAATGCACGCGCATCAATTGCAGCCCCATCCACACATCCACACCGTTGAGCAGCCCGAGCACATAGAGCTGGAGGAAAGTGAACCAGACATTCAGATGCATGAAAAGTTGGACGATGATGTGGAGTACATTATACCGGACGACGAAGCGATCGAGACGGACGAAATAATCGAAGAAAGTCCGGGCATTGAAGAGGCGGAAACGGAATACTACCCCGAAACAGAATGTGAAGAATCTGACGAAGAAGAGAAACAAATCGGTAAAGTGGTTCAATGTTTCAATGTTGCTTAAGAAATGAATTTATACGAGTGTGACTAACGTTTTCCCTCGCCCTTACAGCGGAATTCTTAACGTATCAAACATCGTGCCCCAGCCCAGGTCGATATGTGTGCAATCTTTGTCACAAGGAGTTTAATCAAGCAAAATGGTTACAATTACACATGTCATCTCACACGAATTGGATAAAGGTGAGTGGTAAAAAAGATGTGATTTGAACAAACGGCGAGTGTAATACTTGATGCAACATTCTGTTTTGTTTTGAAAGGCCAACTGTAAAAAGCAACCGGAATGTCACATTTGCCAAAAAAGTTTTCGTGGCCCAGGAATGCTGCGAATGCATATGAAAACGCATGAGGTAAGATGCAACGCATGAGGTTTCTAATTTAGCTATTAAACACTAATTTTTCGTTATCTTTTTCAAAAGAAGAAGGACAAAATACCCACATGTAGCATTTGCAACAAGGAGTTTAAATCAAAATCCATACTGTACCGCCATCGACAAACGCACTTTGAGGTGAGGAATGTAGACAAGTTGTTTCCGTAACATGCAAAAACTCACCAACTTTATTTCACACATTAGAAAAACTTCGAATGCTCCATGTGCGATAAGAAGTTCAGCTCCAATTATCAGCTAAACATCCACGAGCAACGTCATAAAAAGGAGAAACTTCACAAATGTCCACACTGTGATAAATCATTCTTGAACGAGACGGAACTAAAGGTAATCCTAGCGTCTGCTACGTATCGTAGAATAAATCTTAAAAAAAAAACAAACAACATTTTACTTTCAGAATCACATTCAACATCATATGGGCACATCGATGAAGCATGCTAAAAAAATTGCCATCAGCCGAAGTTAATCGGAAGCAATAACGTATCTGATGTGGTTAAGACGGAAAGTAACAGATAATAGCGCAAATAAGTAAAATTAAACACTAGAGAAAAATATTTATCACGAAAATTATGCAACAAGGGAGGGAAGTAGTGGACGCAAAACAGGCACAGTTTTCGTGAGTAGACCAGGAGCACCATCAAAGAGCTTATCGAACAGGTTTCGAGATCTTGTCTAGAACAGCTCTGTAAATGGAATCATGCGTTTTTTATGTGCATGTGCAGAATGGACATTAACATTTGTTATCGTTTCCCTATTGCCTTTTTGTTTTGCAATTTACTTTCCGCTCTCTTCCTTTCTTTATCTGCCGATTTATTATCTAACTGGTGCAATTTCGTAGGTTCCAGCGATCATTACAAGGAGCCACTACATAATATGTATTGGGGTGGTTGGTTTGAACTGCATTCTTTTAATATGTGCATAGGATTTCATTTCGAAAACAACAGATTACGATCCTTCAAACGGCCTTTAAACTTTAGTCGCTTAAAAACAAGTGTGGAGTATCCGGTACCGGTCACCCCAAGTATCTAAAAAGATGTTACGTGGCAGTTGAAATTCAGCCATCCTGTAGTTAAAACACTACCTAATTAAGACGATATAATTTAATACCAACCATTTTTTACACAAGAACAAAAAGTAACGACTTGAATTCCGATTTTCTACTTCTTTGCTTAACGACCTGCTAGGTCATGCCGAGCATCGAATGGCTTACTGGACCTGCTGATACCACGTATAGTTGGATAGTCAGTCCTCACTACGTGGGACGGTCCGGATGGGATTTGAATCCCAGTCCTGTCCTTTGATGTCGCATATTTCGGCATTAAAGACCTTTATACAGTGTCGGGCAATAGATTGAGACCATTTACTATTGTACATATCGTAAAAATGAAATTGTAAAGCCTAAAGCTCCAGCAAAATGACTCAGTTTTGTTGAACTTAGATGAGCGTTTGAGGAACACGATCTTATCATTGGATCAATCATGCAGTCGATTGTTCGATTGTCGATTGTTGCATTTTCATTTGGATGAAAATATGACTAAAACACATAAGACCATTTATCATTTTAAAAATTCAACCAAAAAATCCTCCATAGTTTTGGGCATCTTCTTTTTACTTTTTTTAACACAAGCATTGGTTTGCTTTGATGATAAAAAAAAATTTGCTACTTTTGGGGTCTCAAAAATTTCAAACTTTTTTCAGGTTTTTTATTCCTACACAATGATTTACAAACCTAAGAACGAAATCAAAATTGCTATAGATAGTTAAGATTCTGATAAACATTCTACCACATTTTGGTAAAGTTATGCCTAGTAGATGTACCGAAAGCTACAGTTTAGAAATTGAATATAGAAGTGGTCTTAACCTATTGCCCGTCACTTAATTTTCTTTTACTACTTAGCACTGTGTTAAGAGATCGAGTTGATGAACGTGATGAGTGTTTATATTCGATTTTTGTAATTTTTGGTTTTACAAAAAATCATTATTGGGTTTTGTTTCATTGCAATGATGTGTTGAGGCATTAAATAGACTTATAGACACTATTTCGCACTCCTGTTTGCGGCAGGAAAGGTGTCTTGCTTCGGCTTCTTTGGTTGCCTCGAAAGGTCTTGGTCATATGACCTCCCCGGTTGTGCGATTACGATATGCAAAAACATTATTTATCGGCAAACGATTAATGGCCACAGTAAAAATCTGGTGTAACAAAGTAGAAAAAACTAAAAGTTTATGATTGATTTGCATTAGCAAAGGATTCAAGTGTAACATAAAAATGCTCCGCTCTATTTAGTTCGATCTTGAAACACAGTGCAAACCATAACAAGAAGCTACTTGTAGCAATATGAAATTGGCAAAAGAAATGTTTTTATTTTTAGCAAATTTAGTTACGTAAAACATTGCCAAGTGTTTTTGGAATTGGATTGTTTATCGTTATTGTTTAGGAGCCGGTAAGGAGATAAGCTTGTGTAGAACTTAAACTTTGTATATATAACGATTATGCTATAAATAAACAAGTTCGTCACTAAATAAATAACGAGATTTAAAGTAAAACAAAAACATTACAGTGCTTGTTTTATAATCCGAAAGGGGCGAAAAGGATGTGAGGTACAACAATTGAGCCGAAAGTGATATTGAAAGGTAAATTGCAATCAAAGCTCATTTGATAAGCTGAGTTAAAAAAGCATATTGTTTTATTTTTCTATAGGTAATGAACTTAAACTTGAGTTGCGTGTTGTTCTAAACAAGTGAACGATTGCTTTATAATGTTGGAAACACTGAAATCGAAATCCTGAGCGCAGAAGAGACCACTGCTCAATCACTCGAACAGTGTCTTAAATTAAACTAATTTAAAATGAACGATACGATTTGTTTTTCATATAATTTAAAGTTAAAATAGATGATTTGGTTTTGTTGTCGCTCAAAAATAATTACTCTTCATTTGCAAGATTAATTCGTTTGCTTTTTTCCGAACCAGAACAATGAACTCCGAAGCATTTGTTGACAAACGATTGCCATAGTAACCAAACAATAGATTGACGCATGCTTGACGGATATAGTTTTAAGTGAATATTTTTCCGCAGTAAAGATACACGGTGGAACGGTTCCGGCAAGACGATAAGTGTGTTTAAAAATATGTTATAAATTGTTTCTTTATGAAACCCGGGAATGGAGATCATCTCAAGACGATATCAGATGTGATAAACGGAAAGTTGATCGGTAGGAAGGGAACGTGCACCACAATCGTTCAACAGAAGCCCCGTTTGAATGACGCATTATCTGGGACACAGTGATGGAAAACTCGCGGCAACCGACAGATTTTCCTGGATGTGGAAATGTGGAAAGCAGTGGTCTCACATTACCGAACCAGCGGTCCAAAGGTGCGGGACGCTTAGTACGTAAAACAAGTGCAGAAATAGTGAGTGAAGCTAAAAGCATGCTAGCTGGAGGTAATAAGCCGGTTAAAGTTGTTTCTTTTGAGATCAGTTTCGATGAGCCAATCAAAGCTAAAATGATCACAAATTTCCTTTCTGCGGTACAGGAGGCACCAGGCTGGTATCAGCCCGTCGACCAATAACGCCACGTGAACCAAGAAGACAGCTGTACGGTCGGCTGGCTCCTCCGGGGCGACCTCCGAGTGCAATAAATTTGAAGTATTTACAGCAGGGACCCCATGCTTTACCCTCGCTCGAGCCCATACAATCGAACGGTGGTTCTGCAGTGTCTAGCACGTCGACACGGTCGGAATCCGTGGATGGAATAAGCAGTATTGGCTTGGGGCGTGATGGCGCTGGACATAGTGCCCCGGTGCTTGTTGGCAGAGAAAAGCTTCCAGCCCTCGTCAGTATTCAGCAGAAGGTTTTCGGATCATTAGAAAATGGTATGTATTTAAATATTCAAATAGAATATTTCACCAAAACCCATAAAACACATGATAAGAAATTTTACAGCAACACCAGTACTACGTACAGTACAAATTAAAATATAAAAAAAGCAGATGACTCAATTGACCTCGAAATGAGGAAATCGAATTTCTTGTGTTCCATTTTACTATTGGCTTAGTTAAACTTAGCCTTTGACCTCTGCTGGATTCTACTTTGCCAGAGTGAGCGCACATGTCACATTTGAATGGCGTGCTGTAATGCGTTTTGATCGATGAATATGAAATGTGAATATAAAAATAGCGGGTTTTCACACGAAATACCAGTGATTGAGTCATAATGAGGACATTTGATTTGTTTGTTGCTAGGACCACTGACACTGGTGCCCCCCTGAGGTTCTCCAAACTTATGTCACCAGCGTCCATCAGGCGCAATATAAATTAATAAAACTTCCCAGATCCCGCTTGTTTCCACCTCCGAGTCTTGGAAGGCTTTATCTTGCGTTGAAAAGAGAAATAAATCCGTTACTCTGCCGCTAGCCTTTACCGTGATCAAAGAGGTTTGAAAAAATCCAATCTACCCTGACCTGGGATGGGTATCGTGTTGGTCATCGTCATTTTTACAACCCTGGTAAGCTGCTCCTCAGAGACCTCAAAGCGTTGCATAGTTTTTTAAGCGTGATCATATTAAGAGAGGCTTACAGGACTGGTCATAAGACCTCTGGAGGTCGTATAGCCAAAGAAAATATTGAAGAATCAGGAAGAAGAAGCGACTAAGAAGTCTATTTTCAAGTCAGCGTTCAAGTCTATAAGCCTATCATGTTCGCCTATCAAAACGAGCTACAGCCATTCTTTATTGCACTGATGATGAATTCTCACAGCTATGTATGACTATCCTCAGGTCGTTGCGTTTTTCACTTCAGCACAGTTGCTTACCGTAAGGGTGCCGCTGAACATACGGTCTGTTACGGTGGCTGGCGCCGATACGATTTCTAGAACTGGTTTCACAATATAATCTTGATTTTATGATTGGGTTTTGTAACAAGAGCTAACATCAAGGGAATCCAGAAGATCGCAGGCTCAAGCTGCTTTCATTGTTGGTCTGCCATTTGGAGCCACCGACGCGCCAATTTTTCTTGCTCTCGTCCGAATATATGTTCCTAAACGTTCCCTTCGTCCTCGTCCATCCCTGGCACCTCTCTGTCCTCCTTCCGTTCCGACATATCGTCTTCTATGAACCATTGAATGCACTCTTATTCATCTTCTTTTAAGGCTCCTGTCTATTATCATAGTCTCTATGATATGCTCCAATAAACTGACGGCATTTAATTGCCAGGATTGTTTTTGAAGATACTCAACCATTACATGCTTTTATGACTTTGCACTTTGAACTTGCCTTAAAAAGTTATTTAAAAAAAATCGATTAGTAGGACGTACGTCTTTCACAACATTGGACCAGAATTGAATCCCACCATGATAGTGTAATCATCAGATTTAGCTAATTATTTTTATATATTTTCCCCTTCAGTTACCGTTTGTGATTTGCCGGATAGCAAATCATTAAAGTCGTCGAAGAAATCAGTTGAATCGAACGTAGGACATGGTCCAGCAAATAGTATTGTAAAGAATCATCCCTTGAAAAGGCGGCAGGTACAATCGTTAGATGATAAAATACCGACAGCCATTTCAATCGTACCGGAACGTAAAGTAAGTCTAGTAGGTTAAAAGTAAAGTAAGAGCTTAGGTTGAGAAACCTCAACCTTTTGCGGTTTGAATAATTGTTATCTCATTTGTGCTGAACTTTCTTGAAATCATCCCTAGAATGCTTTCGATGATCAATCGAAGCTTCTCCGAAGAAGTAATGATTTACTTCTGCACTCTTCAACGGAATCATTGCTTGAAATGTTGAAAGCATATTCAGGATTGAAAGAATGCGATGAAAGTACAGTGACTCATATAAGTGCGGTACGTAAATTCTGATGTACATTAGCCCGTTTCGGCCAACAAATTATGCCATTATGCCTTTTTATTACAGATATTGCACGAACTATACGTAAGAGTAAAGGACTCGAAGGGCAGTTGGCGTGGTGCTGTTTTGGGTGCATTGTATGGCTTGGTGGAAGCCTCATCGTCGAAAATTTTACTGTTGGTGGCTAGCATTGTGTTAGCAGTAAGTTCAATCACTTAATGGCTTTAAGGATTTTGGAGCGTTTCAATGGTCCGTCTCTCGTTGCAGATGAATGTTACTGGAAGCAACCTAACTGGGGCTTGTAAGCTAGTGTTCAAGATAGCTCGTAATGAAAATAACGACAATTTATTCATGGACAGCGATGTGCCTGGTAGGTAATAATGCAATAACACCTTTCTTTTTCAGTTGAGACTAACACAACTTGTATGGTGTTTCTCAATTCACTTACAGAGCTGCTGGTGGATGGACTCGGCCGTGCATCGCCAATCGACGATTCAGAGGCATGCATTTATGGTTATGGAGCAGTCAGATTTCTTACAGGTTCGTCGAACGTATCCAGCACTGCAACGACCAATGGCACCGAACCAGGCGACTATGGATCACAACGATCATTAGCTGTTCGATTGGCGAAACAGGGGCTCTGTCAGCTGATGGTGTTGCATTTGAAGATGATCAACGAAATAGCATCGACCACACAATTATCCGGCTCGCCACTGCATGCATTATTTCAGCTTTCGGGTGCATTGCGTACATTGGCAGGCAATCGTTGCATAGTTGGTTCGCGTGTTTGTCAGCTCTCTGACCAAAAGCATCCACAGCACTTTGCGACAAATCAACCGACACACAAGGAAGATGAAGATCACGATCTAGCACAACTCGAACAAGCCGTGCCACTGTTGGTGCGTGCCGCTGAGATGTGCATCAAGGAGCCCGAAGTACAGGCCAACATCATTCGTACGCTGAGCGTGCTGTCAGAGCGGGCAGAGTGTTGCGAACGGTTGGCTGTAGCTGCGTCGCGATTGGGCATTTTGCTGGGCTCCATCATCCAAACTTGCCAGACGGTGGAGAAAGGTTTGGCGACTTGCAACCGTTTGGGATACATTCTGGGCAATGTGATGTCGCGCTGGGATACGGCGCGCATCCAGTTCTATTGCTGTGATGTATCGTGTGACGCCTTGTTAGCCACATTGGAGTACTACGCCAACAAGAGCTTCACAATGAAGAATCAGATGGGAGACTCGATCGTGCAGGTGTTGACAAAGCTAATTCGTATCGTAGCAAATATGTGTGTGAACGGAGATGTTGGCTACGGGATGAGCAAACGGTCACCGTTAGGTGAAATTCTTCTGAACATTCTGCTCAAGGTGAAGGATGCTAAGGTATGATAATATGATTAGTGATCAATAAGAAGATAATCAAATATGTAAGCGATGTATGCTTCTCCGCTTCTTTACAGACAGCAGAGTTGGAGGAACTTTTATTTGCAACGCTTGGTGCTTTGCATAATCTATCCTACTACTATGAACCCGTCGAGTCAGACGGCACCTCCCACATACATCCCGGAAGCATCGGAGAACGTATGAAAGACATATGTGGGGCATTGTGCGTCATATTGAATAGCGATCAGAACCCAGCCCGCTCGGAAGTGGCTCGTGTACTTGGCAACATGACTCGAAACACTTCGATACGCCAGACGTTCTGTGAGGAAAATGGAATGAAGATCCTAAAGCGATGTTTGGCGTCCCAGCACGACGAACTGATGGTTACGTCATGTGGTGTTTTGGTGAACATGCTTGGCGATTGGTCGAGCAGGGTTCCGTTTCGCGAAATTGATGGTCCCATCATACTGAGACGTTTGCTGCAGAAAGGAGTCGATAATAGGGACTGGATTATGGCTGGAATCGCATGCCAAGCCATATGGAACTATTTGATCGATACATCAGATATTTTGATAACGTTGGGACAGACGGAAATTGACTTGATTTGTGAAGCTCTGGCGGAAGGGCTTGGTAAGAATGACGATGTACAATCCACGGCGAAACACAAATGCACAATAACGATGCTATTCTAATTGCAGACGAAGACAGCCTATTCGACGGCAAGGAACCGGATAATTTTTGGGAAGATTTTGCACCCGTAGCAACGGATTTATTGGAACGGTTACAAATGTGCATGTCTAATGGCAACTCTCCTTGTGAGTCATCGGACGAAGAAATTGGATAATTGTAGTTTAATTAGAGATGGTGGAAGTCAATGCAAACAGTGCAATATAAACCAAATCACTTTATCATTGTCTTATTGTTACATTTCGCAAAATAAAGTAGTATATAATTTTTGAAACTAAATTTGTGCGTAACAGAGCATTCGCTATGTAATAATAAACTAAATAAATAACGAATTACCCGCAGTAGGAAATGGAAGTAGTAGAGGTTTCCTAAAAGAGGATACCCTGATAAATGGCGTTGGAATTGAAGTGGATTAACGTGGATCATCATGTTCATTCTAACCTCGTTATTCTCCATCACGTTAACCACAATTTATTCCTTTCACCTATGAGATAGTTGGAACTAAAAGAGAGGATTCCGAAACCAGTGAAGGTGGTGAAGGTGAGCAAAAATTCTTAGGCCCTTTGCTGCCATATAGGACATATTGAACATTCGGAGGGCCCCGAACACAATAAAGGTGACGAAAGTAGAAACTGCGTAAATTAACATGGGTATTGTTACAGGTAGTCTTCATGAACCCCTGCCTCCCCCCCCCCCCCTCACCCACCACCACCAACCTTAACTGATTTTTTTCAAATCTTGTAAGATCTGATCAGTAACCCATCTCCTAACACTGGTACACTTATGCTGCATCGTAGAGCCTTAAACTAATGATGCCTATGTCATCAGCTAGGATCAACGTTGACTTGGTCCACGAAGTTTACAACTCCGAGACTTACATGCCCCCCCTAGCACCACGTTATGCTACTGAATGGCACCAATAATAATATAGAAGTGCAATTAACTGCCTTAAACGTAACAAGAATCATTCAGGCGAATGCATTTTTGCTAGTACTTAAAGAAAATTCTTTTTTTTTATTTCATCATAGCGGCCAATCCGTATATCTTAAAATCTAGTCTTCTGAGTTCGGTTGTGGATGTTGTGGATGTTGTTGCTGTCGCGCTTCTTTGGAGCATCGTACCGTGGAGACTGGGAACTGGCTTCCAAGATAACCACCTTTGTTGTGGATACTCGGTGGTGTTCAAAACTCCATTTCGTGGTCTCATTAATTACTGTTGTTCAAATACAATTCTTACTAATTTCCAACAAGCGTTTATGGCTAAATCGACTGCTTCTTCTTCTTTGCTTAACGTCTTTCTAAGTGATGCTAATGACTTACTAGACTTATCGATACCACGTAGTCGTAGGACAGTCAATCCTCACTACTTGGGAACGGTCCGGATGTCAATGAACTAGTTTTAATATGTTACGATTCATACGCTCCGGACTGCCTCTTTAGAGTAAAATATGCAGTGAGACGAATAGTTTGGTTATATGTTGTTCCTTAAAATACAATAGAAGCCTTGTAGAATGGACGCCAGTATCAAATACTGCAACTGGCAAAAGTAAAACGTAGTCAATGCACATATTTAACATTCATACTGCCACGGACATTGTCAGAGCAGCGTTCATTTAATGCGGTAGTCTCCCGGAATTGTCATCTGCTTCCTTGAACTGTATCAAAATGACCAAGTAGGTGGCAATAGCTCCACAGTACTGTAAAACAAAGAAGTACATTACGCATAGAATTATATCGATTGCATGAAGAACCAGGTTCTCTGGATCGAAACCAACCGAAGTAATAATACGCCTGTCGATTGTGCAAAGTCCACAAGCAGTGAATGAAAAATTGCTCGCTATTAACTGTTGCCAAAACATGTTAATCTGCAGAGAAGAAAAAGAAAGCGATATTAACCATCAAAGGGACTTAAAGGAACTTGCGTAATTTGTGTAACTCAAACGTACACTGTCAATCAGCTCAGCATCCCTGCAGGATCTTCTCAAGTTGCTAATGATAGTAATGGTCCGATTTGACTATAATAAGGAAACTTTTATATACATTAAGATGCTATCTGGATGGATGGTTATTTACCTCGACGTTTGTTATGTGACATGGCTCAATGGTAAGCAGGAATCGAAAAATATGTATAAACAACCATAATGCCTGGATCCATGCAAATACGGCGTCCTACAACAAACCATAAAAATAATGAAATGTAAAATATTGCATCTCTACGATTTAAGCTATCGCTGGTACGATTTAAAAAAGAAAAAAAACCTTATCTCCAACTAATTCCACCATTAAAAAGTAAGATGTGGCGACCAAATGCAACAGACAGGAACCAAGCACGGCGAGCAAAGCAATTCCAAAGGTCCTAAAATTGATATGCATTGTTACTTTGGAAGAACAAGAAGCTGAATGCGTGAGCACCCGAAAACTTACTTTGAGACGAGAACAATGCAGTACGACAGGGAAGCATGTATTTCGGCCAGATCTTCTATTATTTTCTTCGATGTAGAGCTTCGCTTTCTTTGGAATCCTAAGGAGCAAGAGCAATGTAACATTCCATTACCGTCTAGATACGCAATATTTATCCTAATGCTGATGGCGCAGCACACATACCGTGTGTCACACTGGCAACACATTTCCTTATATCAATGTCGATCGAAACATTTTTCTCCTGCTCTAAATTGATCGATGAAATGGACGAGATTTCGATGAGGGGCGTTCTGTAAACTATCAAATGAGGAAAACATATTTAATGCGCACAACATGGTAGAACGATGTGTAGACGAGGATATTACATTCGGGAAACATTTCATAGAGTGCCACATTCAAATGACGATACCGATTGCCAATTCCGAGGGCAGCTTGTGCAAATAGCACATGGAACATCATCAGGATGTAGTACAGACAGTAAAATGGGAAGTAGCCGAGCACATTCGCACCTACGGTTGGAAGGTAATCAAGATCGGAAATTGTTTGCGAAAAGTATCAACCAGAATCGCACTTACTTGAATTGCTGTTTTCTTTCTTTATTTTGTCGGCTATTCGATACCAAACCCATATATCTAGAGCTGGGTGGGAAATAGAAGAAAAACAGCATGAGTGTACAGTGCATTGGAAGACAATGCAGCTTTTAAAGCGTATCCTTACAGAGGGCTCCAGTGATGATAAAGCAGACTAGCCCCAGCATGAGAATACCTTTCTTTCTTTGTCTCTGGTTTCGATTGCATTCTTTCACATACAAGGATAATATATCATCGGCCTCGAGGTGAATGTTGATGCATACAAAAAGAGTAGTAAAATTAATTATACAGCCGAGTTACAGAAAGTGTTTAATAGTATTTTACGACAAATACTTTCCAATTCTTTTCCCCCATTTAACCCTTTTAAGCGATTATTTTACTTTATGGTAATGGATTACTACTTTTTTGGACATAACTGTCCATGGATAGGACTAGTTTATGTGGTATCAACAACAGAATATCCATTTGTTTGTATTGAAATTATGGAGTTCTGAAAAGATCTTCGAAACCTTTGAGGCAACAGTACATAGTCATTGGCTCCCCTGCTAGCACAGCTGAATGACAGAATTACTCTTTTTAAACAGCAAAAAATTGATGAAAGTCTTGTTTTCGTGTTGGATGATTTGCAGACGTGAAGATAGTAGTAATTTGAAGCAAACACTCAATATTTTTACAAAGGGTCACTCACGGAAAGTTGTCCTCAGTAATACTCAGTCTTATCTATCATTCTTTCTTTTATATCTCTTAACAGTCATACAAGCAAAAAGAAAATGTCACCGAAGTCACTGTTTTCATCATCCGCTTTTGGCGGATTACAGGTTCATAGATTGTTGGACTTTAAAAATCTGTTTTCTATTCGATGTTCTCACGTTTCTTCAGCCACGCAGTGTACTACTCTCTGCCAACAGCCACATAGTCATTATCTTCAACCTATTTATTCAGAGCCAGAGTTTTGCAATAAAACTTCAGAGTTCAAAATTTGCCCAACAATTACAGAAACTCAAGCAATTGTTTTGTAAATCGCTCGAACAAGGGCAAGTCCTATTAAAAATCTTCAATACCAGTATATTTTTAAAATTGATATGTTATTTTATTTCCTAAAGCATGCATATCAACAGTGTATTAGTGCCTATAATAACGGCCAATAATTAACAAGTTACTGAAATACAGAGACTATTTTGAAGCTTAATCTCTGTTAGACGTTTTATAAATAATTGGTGCCTTACCTCGGTAAGACGTCGGTTAAGCTCACGCACAAAATGCAGTCCCCATATTCCACTGAGTGAGCCACAGATGCAAGCAGACACTACTACCGAAACGTCCAGAATAGTAACAACCTTCGATGTTGCCGTTTTCATTCTGAAAACGAAGCTTTTTAAGGTTTTTATTGCTTTATCGATATGGGCGAAAAACATAGCCATCAACAGCCGCCGACCAGATGCTCAGAACGGTGAAAATGGAATGAAGCACACGAAACTATAAAACGTGAGTGACGCTTACCGTATGGGCTTTTTGGAAGTAACATCGAAAAATATTCCTTTGTACGTGAGGCCAGCTGTGAGCCAACGAAAGTAAAAGTTATGCCAGAAAAGTTAGAAAAACACTTCATGGTGCATGGAAAAAACGTAATTGTTCTACCTAAACAAAACACAAGACACACACTGTAAATGATCAGAAACACATTTCGCTTGTAGTCCACTATTTGTCCTTTGGATGTACGCCTAACTACGTAGGGTGCTAGTCCAAATATTCGGCTAACGTAAAATACTACTTTGGTGGGTTCTGATATTTCCATGATCACGTGTACTCTCTAGATACTCCACTTGAGAAATGGCCAATGATAAACCGAGGCGCTTTTCCCTTACACTATGATGCGCTGCACATCAACGGGAGCCCTTTTATAGGTTCAAAGTTGACTCACCTGCACCAGCACGCACACGAGGTTGTAGTTGATTAGCTATCCCAGCCTGTCCTGTTCACAACTTGGACGAGCTCAGGTTTTAAATCAAACTGTTTGCACTGGATTACGGAAGGGTGTATCTCGTTATCCGTTATCAAGTGACTTGTGATCGGTTGGTTGTGTGAAGGCCTTAGGAAGCACTTTTAAATAATTGATCTCACCCGGGTGGTATATCGGAAGCAGAGGGGAATCTCTTTTTATCAGAGTTTTGTGTCAGTTATCCCGCGAAGTGTATTTTTCATTTCCGGAGTAATCCAGGACGGCACAAACAGAGTGTAATAAATAAAAAGTATGGATTTAATTGCCTTATTTAAACGCCGCTATCGCATACACCACCGGGCCGTCCCTGATAAATTGACAAAATTACCAACTTCAAATCGGTCTGTACTTCCTTTTTTTATTTACATTCTAGGATTAATGGCCTAATATGCAACAACAGTTAAAAAAGAATAGTACAATTTTATTGTCTTCTCTTCTCTATTGATCTTTCAAATTTGTCCACATGATTCCAATATTCGAATTTCATTCGCTTGTTTAAGGCAAATATTACCAGAGACCTGAACAAATAATTTGGTGTAAAAAATAACTCTTTACAAGGTTCAAATTTACACAAGACAGTTAAAAATAACAAAACATTTAAAACGACACAACAATTTCCATCATTTGTCTAACAATTGCTGCCAACATAGAGTTTAAAATGTGTAATGCGCATGTCAGACATCTGTCGAAGGAATGTCTTCCTTTTGTACCTTTCTGCCTTAGACATTCACACTCAACTAAACTGGGGTGTGTTTAGTATCTATTTCCCGTACACAAGAAAGCACCATTCGCTGTGTTATTTGCCGTATTGTTTAACGAGATTGAGGTACCAACTATACCATCTACCGAAAGCCCTTAAACTGTGTGTCTAATGATCCGTAGTCGTGTGGTATTGTAGTAGAAATGGTGCATATCCTGATATACTGATAACCTTTTACCTAGCTTCGATGTATTAATGCGATTGTCCGCTGCAGTTTGTGTGTGATAAAGTTAACGTGAACTTATTGAGTGCAAAACTGTTCGGGACATCCGGCATTGCGAAAGTTTCTGGTCAGTTGGTGCAAATCATATGCAACGCTGATAAAACAAAATTATGTCCAGTGCAGTTTAAGTCCCGGATCGCCACAATCGTTCGTGAAGAAAGCACAGTCACAAAGGTACGCAAAAACAAAAACATCAAAGAAAAAACGCATCTATAAGGTAGAATGAGCATACGCCCATGATGATCGGTCTTTTGCGAAAAGTAATGTGAATGAATGTATTGATTTAATATAAACTACAACAAATAGAAATGGAATTGCAATAACATTGGATTTACTATTGAAAAAATGCTTCCACGAAATATAATTTCGATCTTAACATTGATGCGTATTTGTGCATAAACGCAATGTCGAACTATTAATTGTATCTCAATTTGTTAATTTTCAGTATTTTGTATTTAGACAATTTTTGTAGACCATCGTCCCGGCTATATTCTCATTCAAAATTCAATTTAACTTTTTAAATCATAGCTTCCTCATAGTGAAGCTCAAAAGACCCATAACTATTGTAGTATGGTTAGGAAGGCGAACAGCAGCACTGTTCATTGACAATGATCAGAATTGATTAAAGGCTTCTTTTTTGCGTTTTGCTCATACCAAAGGCATAGCATTCTCGCTGGCCACACGTACACCTCCCCTGTATTGATTGCAAAGGATGAATCATTTTACAAGCCACCAATGGCGAAGTATTGATTTTACGCGAACCCCGAACGTGGCTGTCGACTAAAGTTCGTAAATATGTGCATTGGTGTCTAGGCCGCGTCGCCGTGTCTGTGGTGCTCCGGCGGCATTGTCAATGTACGTCAATTGGTTGTGCATGATAATGATTTGCCCTTTTTCCCGTCGTAAATCGGCTTTAGCTGAGATGAGATGAAATGTTTTAAGGTAATACAAAAATTCTGCATGTCTTAAAATGATCATTGGAGATTCACTACATAGCCTAATACTCGGTTTCGGGCTAGTTGGGGCCGGCTGTGATGGGGTTTTTGTTCACGGTCCTGACTTGCGAAAGACCGGCTTCACTACCACTTCCATTGAACATTCACTACCATTGAAAAACCACTGTGGAACGTACAGTGTTCTTAGTATTATTCATTGCTGTTACTTGGTGTAGCAAATTGTTGGATCATTTTTGTCTTATAACTAGTAGTAGCAGAATATTTTATGTTTTAACAATTAAATGAACGGAAGCTTTGACCAGAAATTTCGGGTCACTTTGTTGTTAAATCATGGGTGACAAATGCAAGTTTCGGATTTGATGCTGGCCGGTATCGCTATCACTAATTTGAATACTTTCGGCTGATTCTCCGGCCAATATTTTGAATACATCTTCTTGATTACCTGTATTGTCTGATGTTTATTGATATGATTGATGTATATGAACTATCCACCAATGTCAATGTTACCTTTTGCTCTACACTGTTGCCTAAATATATGACCCACCGTCTACAGTGCCGTTCAAACCAAAAACTAGTGTATGTATGCGGTGTGGTACAACCATCAAGGACTTTTCATGGACAACCAAAAAGTTGTGTCTTATTAGAGATTATTGTTAAATGGAATTCTGAAGTATTGTACGCCTGGTTCTTAAAGCTTAACAATTCACCTATGCTTAACCGTTGTTAATCGAGTTATCAATTTACTTTTAATACCTTTTTCATATCCAGGTCAAACATGGAACATCGAATGCAAATCGCAAGAGCGCTCAGTACACTATTTCTGCTATTCAGCAGAACACTTGGTGAAAACGTCACCTCTGTCATACCACCAACTATGCAAAGCGTGCCTGATATGGCGCATACTACGGCAGGCCTAATGCATACGACTCAACAGCACCAGTATCAGCTGTACACAACCTCTACGGTACAACTGAACACCCTGCCTACGGAACAAACAGGTTCCTACACGGTTGCTCAACCAATTGTTACCGTCGGAGGATTGTATGCCAGTCCGACCAGCGACATAATACCTTCACCATCATCATCCGTTTCGCCACTGTACATATCAAACACGTCCGTTTCCTATGCACCCACAACCCAAAATGTGGTACGGCAAGATATTATCGATAGTTTGCCGGTGGATGTTACGCAGATCGAGGAAAAACAGCTCGGTCCCGGTGGACCTAACCAAGTTGAAAGTGTTGGCATACAGCGAGCCCTGTGCTGGCTCAGGGACAAGCGGCTGCCGGATTACAGCTGGGGCAACGATACGCACATGGTGATTCTGGCCAAAGAACTGTCCGGAGCACGCGATCCATCGGAAAACGATAACCCTATACAGGCAGTTTCGGATCTGGAGAATTTACTGTCCATCAAGCAGATGGACATTGAGGTACTGACGATGCTAGACCGTCATCATGCTACCGCCAAGCTACCTCATACGGACCACGTTGCTAAGTACATTTTGGCCATGGGTGGCCTCTGCAAGGATGCGCGCCATTTTTACGGCCATGATTTGGTGGCCGCTCTGGAACATCATGAGCATGATCAGGGTCAGGAGTATGAGTTCGCTCTGACAGCACTAGCCATATGCAGTTCGGCAACGCATGTACGAAAGCGCCAAATACGACGACTGTTGGATATAGCCAGCGGAGAGGTGAATGATGTTGGTACGTAAAACGTCATCCTGATAAGGATTGTAAGAGAGGGATAATTATGACGAGATAATGTATTTATTAATTTTTGTTAGATACAATCGCCATGGTATTGTTGGCACTACGGTGCATCGTTACCGATCATCGACACCGTCATCTGCAGCATTTTGTCCGCCGTCCAGCTCGTGGTTTGGCTAGTTTGCAAGGACCGCAGGGTAGCTTTGGCTCGCTTCGAAGTACGGCATTAGCTATGCAAGCACTTCAAGATTTAGAACCAGATCCAGCCGGGAAATGGAATCGTACCGCTGCATCTGAGTGGCTTCTGGCTAAGCAACGATCAGATGGAGGCTGGACTGAGGAGCCGCTACAAGACGGACAGGTTTGTAGTAGAACATAAACATTCCAGATGAACATTCCAACTCTATTTTCCAATTTCTGTTTGGCAGGATCCTAGCATCGGCATTGGGCTAACGGCCGACATTGTTCTCGCTCTCGGTTGGCGAGGCTTGGGAGCAGTTCGTGCATTACAATGTGATCATGTGATGCGTGAATCCAACGAACCATCCGAAAATGGGGAACCCAAGCTAGCGGCACCGATTGGTCTCGGTATATCGCCCGTAGAAGAGCTGGAACCGAGAAATGTTTCCTATACCTACACCTTATGGGTGGGCACGAATGAAACGGAAGAATATTTCCTCGATTTGACCTCGCCGAAAAATACAACATTTTTCCGAGCCATGAAACAAGCGGCGGAAATAGATCCAAGGTATTAAGCGTCATTGAAAGCTCATCAACATAGGAGGAGTGCGATGTTATTCAGCGTTGTTGTGTGTACATGTACTTTCAGATTTTCTTTTGAAGCCCGTGAATGGCCCAACGGACACTATGTGCATACACTCGCTGGAATGAAGGAAGAACCGAAGAGGTTACTGCTTTGTTTTACCTTAAATCCTAACACATTACTAAATGATTGAACTTTTCCACCATTGCAGTTATCACTTTTGGCTGCTTTATCGCTTACCCGAAAGGCCGGACACCAAAAATCCTCCCGGAAATCAGTTAATAGCTCCATTAGGTAAGATCCAATCTAACTTCGGAGACAGTTCTTTTCACCGACATGTGCAATGATGTTATATAAACGACGCTATTTGCAGGAGTGGATGAGCTGTTGGTGGAAGATGGAGAACACTATCTCTACTGGTACAAGAAACTATAAACCTTAGTTTCCTTTAAAAGCAAACACAAAAGAGATAGTAAGCAATAAGCGACCACAAATATTTTTAACGCTAGCGGCAACAGCAGCAATATAAACGAATGGCAGCAAATGTCACCAATAAGATAAAAAAACATTTGCGGCAGCCAGCAGTGGCAGAGACTGGAACGGACAAAACCTGCGATATCTGTTATTGTGGGTTAGATGGCAGGAGGCTTTACTACTCATGACTAAATGTGCACAAGGCTATGCATTCGCATGATGAGCAATGCTTCAAATTTTCCAGCACAATGTACATTTTATTTGAAAGGGGATTCATCCCAACATTAAGGAAAGGAATTTAGAAGGACCCATTCGTTCAGCACTTATAGCTCCATATTTTCCAACACTCCTACATTTGCTCAACAGTTAGATGCGTGGTTTGATTTACATTTTTAGATTCAAGTTGGTTGCAGTTTACGTAGAAAACCGATGCAACACTAGAAAGTATATACATATAAATAAAAGGATAAACGCCAACGGGACGCAGAACCTGAACAGTAACAGTTTGCTCTCCGGCATGGGAGGCAAGGCACGGACGGATGAGAAAGGGATAGAATAAATTGTGGACCATCCGTAAATGAATAGAAAAGGGAAGCTATGGTGGGTACGGAAGGAATGACGTACCTTCCTTGCAATAGCTAGACGGTTTAGATCAAGATATAAGCGTATACAAACAATTATACAAAATATACATAAATATCTATATACAAAAAAACGGTAAATGAATATATACACCTATACATATACAGCCATAAAATATACACATACGTACATTGCAAATGCCGAACCACCAATAGACAAAACATAGGCAAGAAAGGAGAGTATAAGGACAGCGCGTATGATCATATTGTGCTTGCATTGATCCCAGACGTGGACAGGGCGAGCGCTTTTGCATAGTTTTTCCTTTTTTTTCTAAAAAGTTGGCTAACAACGTGTTTAGTGATGTGAGTTATTGCCCAAATAGCACCAGCAAGTGAGGCACTCCAAATTGACAATAATTAAAGCATAAATAAAGAGGGAAATATCGAGCGAAGAGCGTATGAGCCGTCCGGGACATACATGCATTACGTTAAGAATACTTGACCAGAGGAAGAACAAGAAAATCGTGGCCAGGCTGGCAATGGATTTAGCTTAAGTAATAGTGATCACCGACAAAAGGGAACAACGATCTGTTGCAATCCAAAGTAACGAACATTCAAGCAAGGACTAATTTCAACTAGAGAACGTTTCACATAATTGCACATTAATTCGGCACAAAAAGGGCTACAGGAGATAATGGGAAGCAATGTACGAGAGGAGTGTCCGATTAGCCATTGCTCTTTTCATACTCTCATTTGGATCTGCTAGCATGTAGTGAAGCAAATTGGTAGTGTTTATCCACGTAACTGTAGTGGCATGTTATAAAAGACAATATAATTTATATAATAATGCGAAAGCTGCTCAAGTAGTGTTTGCAATGGAACTGTTTCGAATATTAAGTACATTTCCCAGGTTTGGAGCGGGTCACTCACCTCATTTTTCTACTGTTAGTGGACGACGGCCTGGCCGTATTGCTATGTGTACACTCGGTAGCTGAGTTGGGAATTAGACGTATATTTTGCAAACAGTTTCTATGTGCAAACTATTTTGTATAACTGATAACTTTAACCTATCTTATCGCATAATAAACACATTACACCGATGAATGGAGGAACATAAAAGCAACAAAAGCCAAACGTAGGGTCCAGCATGATACTGAATAAAAGAAGAAACATCCCACAGCAAAGGAACGAAGAAGTCTTTCGAGACCATGCTGTCCATTTCTTAACGGAGTAGCAGCAAGGCGCTAAACAAGCATAGCAAGGCATAGCATAGCAGTATGGTAACAAATAGGCAACGCCACATATAATAACGAAAGCAAAAATTAATAACATAGTGTACACATATTGCCCAACATTCCTGGTAACTTATTTTCATTTCAACATTATGATTGCCAATTATTTGTATTGCAGGCCTATGTATTGTATTGCATATAAAAGAAACTGCTTGGCCATAAAACAGAGAACGGAAATCGCAAACACAACAGCAATATTTAGCACCGCAAGGCTCAGATCTAGATTTGTAATTACACCAGAATTATGTTCGACTGCTACAAGTCTCAAAAAAGCCCCACCAATAACAATGTGAAACTATGTAAATCGTCCATCTAGAAGATTAACTGGTATCATAAAGAGAATAAAAAAGAATATTGCCTGCCTACTAATAATTCATGCGTTTTTCATATACAGATATGGACAAGGGATTAAGACCACTTTTATAAATATTTTCAAACTGCTGCCTTCGATACTTCTGCAAGGTATAACCAAACCGAAATTTGGTAGAATGTTTATCGATAGATTCTTAATTATCCCAAAGCTATTGACAGTTAAGTTTGAAATTGATTCTATTGTTTAATATGTTTTGGTCATACTTTCATCAGTATAGAAAAAAGGGGTTAAGAATCGATCGTTTGATTGTTCCGAAATCGGATCGTGTTCGTTCGAACGTTTAACTAAGTTTTACAAAAAAAAAAATCCCGTTAAGGTCGATTTGTTGAAACTTTCACTCTCACTCACTCATGTTGGCCTGCTCTTTTAAAGAGCATGTCGTCGTGACATGGCCCGGTCAACAGTAGATCTCCAGGAAACTAGATCCCTGGCTGCGCCTTCCCATCCATGTAGGCACCCAATCTCCGGCAGGTCACCCTTCACCTGATCCAGCCAACGAATTCGCTGTGCTTCCCGACGCCTCGTGTGGAACTGGCGGTCGCTGACGAATATCTTCTTGGCGGGACATGAGTCCGGCATCCTCATAACTTGCCCCAGCCATTGTATCCTGCCGGTCTTTGCTACCGTCAGGATGTCCGGTTCTCCGTATAGCTCAGTAAGCGCGTGGTGCATCTTTCTCCTCCACACTCCATGTTCGAAAACACTGCCATAGATGGTCCGGAGGATGCGACTCTCAAACACGCCAAGAGCGTTTGCATCCTCTGCTCGAATGGTCCAAGACTCGTGGCCATATAGGACCACCGGTCGAATCAGTGTGCGATATATCTCACATTTAGTGCGTTCTCGAAGTCTTCTGGATCTCAGCATACGGTGAAAGCCGTAGTAGGCACGATTCCCCTGCACAATGCGTCTCCAGATTTCGTTGCTGACATCGTTATCTGAAGTTACGTCAGTCACAAAATAGCAGAACTCCTCTACTACCTCAAGGATATCAATGTCATTCGCGAAGCCAAGAAATTGAAGAGACCGGTAGAGAATCGTGCCACCGATATCGTTGCCCAGCCCCGCGCTTCGTACGACACCTTCCAAGGCTATATTGAACAGTAGATAGGAGAGTCCGTCCCCTTGTCTCAGACTCCTGTGAGATTCGAACGATTCCGACCGCATGTTTGATACTCTCACTCTGCACTGCACCCCATTCATGGTGGCCTTACCAAGTTGAAACTTTAGGCTTACCAATCAAATTTTTGCCGGTTTACGTTTCAAAAAAATACACTTGATAATGTTACAGAAGCAACGCTATTCGATTTAGATATTACTGACGGTATCTTGTAACTGCAGGAAATTAAATGTGTAGGAAATGGCTAATACATGATTTAGTTTGCATTTACATAACATTACATTTGGAGGGCATTTCAATAAAATTATAAATCCGTACATGATTTGCATGAGATGTTTAGAAAATTGGTTCGCTTACCTGAGACCAAAGACACCAATCCCCATTGGCCAAGTGTTTCCGTTGTGGGTTTCCATACTTTTCCGAACTATCTTCTTTATCACTGGGTTTCTTTCACAAACAATACACGGCACTCGGTGTTTTGCTCCGCGAACGACACAACATGCCAAGCGGCCGCGAAACGCGCACGGTTGCACAATACTTTGATGCTGGCTGTTGCGCACCAATGTTGGCAATCATGTATCGCTCATTTATTGATGGTACTGTGTACGATAGTATGTAACAGTTGGGTTTTCTGCGGAGCTGTACTTTTCTGAACTTTTTCTGCATAATATGTAATCGCTGGAATACTGCCCTGCTAGAACCTAGAGTGTTGAAAAAAGGGAACAACGGCGTCATCCTAGTTTTCAACAATTCTATGCAAATTTAGGACAATGTACTGGAGTTAAGAGGAAAAAGATGTCGATATTATGTTTTGACGCGCCAAGATAGTACTGACTGCTTCGCTATTCTGCTACTGACAGAACTTCAAATTGGCCAACGATCTTGTCACGGAACGAGCAAAACGATTACTCAGCCTTGTTCTGATAATCGACGTTGCGCATTTGTTCGCGCTGTTCTCTAAATTCTCGTTGGTGCTCACGATGTTCACGCTGGTCTCGGTGGTGATCACGATCACGGTGGTGTTCACGCTGTTCTCGTCCCTCGCCACGATTCTGATTACCGCGGTTGCCCCGATTCCGGTTATCCTGCCGGCGATTGTTGTTCCAGTTTTGATTTTGGTTCTGGTTGCGGTAATTCTGACGATCGCGATTGTATCCCTGGTTTCCGCCACGCTGGAAGAAGTTGCCTTGCTTCATCTCAAAAATACGCTCGTTGGCGTCTACCAGATTGGTTACTTTGTCGGCCAGCTGCATCGACAGCGCCTGCAGACGCGATGGTTCCGAACGATGCATCACAATTGTTTCTGTTGGATCGTCCAATGATGCCATCAGCTCCTCGTTAATGATCATCTTGCTAATCAGCGAATGGACCTTGCTTTTCGGTAGCTTAAACATGTCAGCCAGGTGCGGTACGCTGATCGATGCGAAAACGTTCGAGTAGGTAAAGAGGTAGGTGCGCAATGATTCTTCCTTGATGAATTTGATCATCATTTCCCGCACACGGTTTGCTTCGTAAAACAGATCCCACACTTTGACGTTCATCTTTTTGTTCACGATAAAGGTGGCACAGGCGTTCCAGTCACCGTGCCGCATAGCTTTCGCAGCAGCAACCACATGCTCTCGCATCGATTCCGGTGGCCCGACCAAAGATTGCCGTTCGGACGATCTGAGCTGTTGGTAGAAGGTTTTGCTAATCATACGGCGACGCGCATCGAACTCGTGTGCAGCCATGTACGGAATCTCGAGCAACATTGCCGACACAAGGTAAACGCATTCAAGTAGCTCCAGATTGATGTGCATGTGGAACGGCATCTGGCGCTGTTTCTCGATCTTTTCTTGCTCCAGCGAACGTTCGTGCTGACGCTGTGGCACTAGACCTTGGGCGAGCAATTCCTTCGGCTTACCCGTCATCATCAAATCGACCAGACAAAGATGGGCATCCTTAATGTTACCATGGCGGAAGGCACACAAGCCCAGATTGGCCATCATGCGGTTATAGAGGATCTGCGTTGAAGGATCGGAATGATGAATCGTTTCTTGCAGGTGTGACATCAGCACCAGATCACGTGCCTGGAACCAGTTGTCGTGCAATGCGTGATGGAAAATGTGAGACAGGATAGCCCGCGTACGCAGCCGATCAGTCTGATCCTTGGCGTAAACGTAACGGCAAAGTTTATCCATTTCTTCTACGGAAGTAACGGTATTCGCAGGCAACTGTCCCTTTCGCTTCTTCAATACGTTCGGATCAAACTTGTAGTACAGATGGTCGATCTTGCGCAGATAGATGCGACAGATTTCCATCTCATTTCCCAGCCGCTCTACATAAGTTACCACCTGGTCGATAATGGCCGTAACCGGAACCTCGTCCTTCAAACGGTCAACATACTCGTTACTGTGCGGATCGCACTCCTTCAACAGCTTTACGAACTCATCGTCCAAACGTTCAACTGCCGTCAGCATGCAGCCGCGAATCTTAAACGGAGCCGTATCGTATTCCTCATACTCATCCAATATCGACTCGGACAGATGCACATCTTCGTTCTCTAAGAGCAGTTTCAGCAGTTCCTGAATTTCCTCCAACAGCTTGCTCCAGTGCTCAAGCTTCATCGCACCTGATACCTTTGGATTGTAGTCGAATATTGCCGAAACGATGTTGAACCGAATCTTGGCCACTACTGCCGGCCCAAGGTTATTCGTTTCAGAGATGGTGCGCAACTCTCGAAGGAATTCAATTTGCAACTTTCGATCAGTTCGCTTTTTACCACGAGCGGCCATCACCTCGTTCAACTTGTTCACGACCAGCTTAGTATCGATTTCGGCATCCTTTGCGAACATTTTCGGTTGTTCCGAGGCGCCGGATCGTGTTCCGTTCACCACCTTCCATCCTTCCTCCTCCTCCTCATTCTCGTCGAACATTTCATCTTGTTTAGGCTTCTTCTTCTTACTAAACGCTTCGGAAGTCTTTTTCTTCTTTTCCTTCTTGAACGCATCATCGCCCAAGGCGCCGGAAGGAGCGGCCGAAAGCTCGTCCGTGCCCTTTTCGGGTTTCTTCAAGAACCGATCACGAATGCTCGTGTACTTAGCGTCCTCGTCCGAAGAAGTGCTGTCCGAGTCGGAATCACTGCCCCAGTCGGACGAATCCGAATCATCGGCCGGTTTGACGGGTTTCACCTTTTCCGGTTCCTTCTTGAAGGATACCACTTTCGGCACATCCATCTGCGCAACCGCTTTCTCTTGCTCATCGTCCGAACCCTTCTCGTCTTCGCGCTCATCTTCCTCCTCCTCTTCGGCAAATTCTTCCGGCGCGGCACGGAAACGCTTCATATCGGACTCGAAATCTTTGATGTACTTGCGGAACTTCTGTCGCAAGGTGCCCAACGCTTTGTTATTGTTTTTGGACAGGTTCTTGCGGCTATCCTTATCGTCCCAGCTCTCATTGACAAAGTCCTCCAATTCGGCAAGCGCCCTCACAACAATGCGCGGTGTCACACCATTCTCCTCCTTCATAACAACCGGCAATGCCTTGGTGTAAGCGCGCATGAACTCCTCAAAGCTGGTCAGCACACTCGACATATCCTTGATCTTCTTGTGATTGCGGATACTTTTGATGATGTTAGTTAGATCCTCATAGCGCTTTTCCTTCTTCGATCGAACAACGCGCTTGACGTCTTCCTCCTCATCGCTGAACTGTATACATGCAAAAACACACAAGCGAAACAAAATTAACATTCAGTTTTTTCTTGCAACCAGATTGTCCGGTGTGGTACTGAAGTACCAAACTCACCGTGAACTGTGCCACTTGCTGACGAATCACTGGCTCACTATCGGAGGAGCTATCGGAATCGGAGTCCGAGCCACCGGCGAAGAAACGAGACATCGTAACACCACTTGGAGTTAGGCTGCAAACAGGCAAGATGGGAACGAAACTTCAAATAATTACAGATTGAACTCGTCCTTTTCACTTTTTAAAAACGGTATGGAACTGAAATTTTTTGCCAAAATACGTGTGAAATCAAGCCGATAATGGATATTTTTAGGTTAGGAAATATCATTCACAGGGAGCTTACGGCAGCTGCCACGCACGACACAAATAGAAACAAATGAATGATCTTTCACACTGCGAACACTTGATACAGTTGAATTAAAAACTAAAGCAAAGCTTAAAAGGTGGATAACGTAAACTAGCTGAGCAATATTGTCGGATAAAAATTACTTTTTCCAGAGTTTTTGGGGTTTTCGAGGTGCACGCACACGTCTAACTTGACGGACTGGATCGCTAGTTGTCAAAGTTCGGGAAAAAAAACATCGCGCATCAGCCAATCGGTAATAAACATCGCAAACCGGTCTTTCTACCAAACGTCAATCAGATGCTCTCGGTGAAAAACGCTCTGAATTGGAAGTGAAACAAAACGACTTCTTAATTTTTTGTTTTACTTTAATTTACCCGTTGATGTTGAACGACAAAATATAATCGATGCCTATAAACATGTTAGCAAACAGGATGACATCGGTAATTTGTTCCACGTCGCGCCGCCAATTATTGATTATCATCATCCAATCAAGCATAATCTATGTTGGGATATAGACCAAGCATCCAGGCAGTTGCGGAAAATTAGCACAATCGAATAAGAAGTCTCGACACGGACTCGACATTTGAATTCTAAGAAATATGTCCTTTCCCGAAACTGATAAAACAATTGGGTGAGCTATGTACAGTACAGAAGTTCTGTGATAACGAAGAAATAAAAGAATACAAATCAATATCATTTTTTTATATTTTTAAGTTAAATACAGGATGTTATTTTCATTTTGCAAATCATAAGAAACGTATCCAAAGTTTTGTGACAAAGGATCGTTTAATTAGTTTATTTGTGTCAAAAGCACTACTTTTTGCCATGGTTTTGCTCATAAATCTCAAAAGTAAACGTGAACTTGTGCATGCATGAATGACAGTATGTTTTTGAAGAATTCCGACAGTCATGAAAATGTACGTTTGAATGCAATGACTTTGTGGGGAACAAAATCGACCTAGTTGCGTTTTACTCCCGGATCTTCCAGTTTACAGTTGCGTTGACCAGCCACGGATAATATTTATTTGGGATGGGGATGGAGCAGTTCACCGTTGTAAGGATTGAGTATCCAACTATCATAGTGAGCAGATCCCCACATACTATCTGCGCACATCCATAACTGACATGAGGCAGGAGGTTACTTAAGATTTTCTTCAACTTTTCTGATGCGTTCTACGCTATCTTCTAGCTAAGATAGTTTCATTCGTCCGTTTACCTACCATAAACAAAATCCCATTGATTTAAATCAAACGATTTGTAGAAATACTCTCCATTTCACTGCTTAAAAGTATGTTATGTTGGTCCACAAGCTCCTGCACTGTCGAACGTGTTGTTGTGTAATTATTTTCCTAAAATGTGAAAGGAGAATTTGTATTGTAATCGGTCACACTGCACCTTTGTGAGCACACCCTTACCTGTTGCATATGATTGATCGCTTCCTGCAGTGATTTACTTTCCTTCATTAAATCGACAAGCTTATCTTCGAGATGAGATATTTGGCGGTATGTGTCGTTACTTCTGAGACTGAATTTCACCTCATGATTTCGATTACGCGCTTCTTCAACCACGTTCTCGGTGACCCGCTTTTTATCTTCCATTTCTTGCAGTACTGATGTAAGATCGTTCATTTTCACTATTGCATCCGCACGAGGCACTTCCAGGTTAGCGTATTTTTGAATGTTTTGCAGTGCGTCTGTTTCCTCTTGCCGTAAAGCATTGACTTGCTGCATTGTACGTTTTTCAAGTATTTGCAGCTGCTTGAGTTGAATGCCAAGCTTTTTATATTCCTTGATCAATCCGGAATGAGAATTGAGATCATTTTTCGATGTAAAGGCCCCTTCGAGTTTATCATCTGCAATTCCTTTCATGTTGATGCCTTGCAGTGTGATTTGCTCAATAGCATATGTGATTTGATTTTTCAACGTATCTATATCTGAAAATGTCAACAGATGTCAATTATTAGTGGTTTTAACAAAATGAAAAACATGAAAATCGATGCAATCGGTTGGAACATACTTTGCTGTTCCAGATTCATATTACTCTTAAAGCTGTCCATGAATGAAGACATTACTTCATCGCGTTTTTTAAGCTCCTTGTACTTCACGTGCCGTTCCGAGTTGCCTTCCTCAAGATCTTGGTCTATCTGCTGTAAAGTTTCTTTTTTCTCCATCAACTGATCTTCAACAATTTTCAGCTGCTTCCCAATGCTGGCCAGTGCCTGGTTGTTCGAGCGGACATCATTAATGAGCTTTTCGCGCTCCTGTGCGGGTGAAAGGCGGTTGTTTTCCTCCTCTCGCAAAGTGTTCCTTTTGTTGAGCAATTCTTTCAACTTTGATTTAAGGCGATGCGCCTCGGAACGGGTCTGCGAATTCATGATCATCGTATTCAATCGTTCCTTTTGCTTTTCCATCTCACTAATCTGGGTGTGGTAAATGGCGTTCTGTTTGCGAAGGTTTTCCGACATCGTCTGATATTCCCGATACTTATGCTGATCTTCCTCCGGAAGTGAGTTAATCATTTCAATCACCTTATTTTTTTCTTTTTCAGTTTCCCTGTCCAGCTCCTTGTTTTCGTTATCTTTCTGTTGTCGCTGTTTGAAGATCAGCTCCAACTGTTCCTGGATATGTTCGTTCCGTTCTCGCAATGCTACGGTTTCGTTCAGGAGATGCTGTCGTGTCATTCCCGAAGTACAGTTGTCCAAAGCTAAATTCATCGACGTTAGGGTGGACTGCAGGTTTGTTAATTCTTTTGCAGCCTCTTTTACTCGTTTTTCATACAGCTTCCTCGCAGATCGTTCGCGATCGAGAAACTTTTTCTCTTTCAAAAGTTTGGTCGTTTCTTGGTTGATTTCTTGAATTTTGCTTTGCAATACCGCGTGCCAGTAGCGTTTATCTTTGATTTGACGATTGCTACTGGCCGCAGTTCCCAACCGACCATAGGATGTGGAGAGACCGCTTATCCCATGCTGTGTTATCGGTCGTTCAGCCATTCTCTGCAAATAATGTATGTAAGAAATGGTTATAACAATTCAAAAAATAGATGTTTATGCAGAAACAAGCCCACATTTCCAGCGTTTCCTAAAGCGGTCCCAATGCGCTGCGATGTGGTTGAACCACTGGCAATGCCATTATTTGCCAATAGTCTACTCGCAGTTCCACTCCGCAATGCAGAAGGAGGCCTATAAAATGTAAAACATACACAATATGAGAGCTAGCAAACGGGGATTAAAATTATAAACTCAAAACAAGTACTTACTTCATAGCTGTTCCGGGACGTATGATAGCAACGGGACTTGGTGTTGCCGAAGTGGCCGAGTTGTTTGATGCTAATAAATTGGCGCTAGCGCCCAGCCCTCTTCTTGATGCAGGACGATCTGGATAGGATCGTGCCGAAGAATTATTGTTGATGTCTTCCATTAATATTGGGAAGCGATAGCTTTACTACAACTTTGTCGAAGAACCCAACTGGATGGCGTATGGCGTAACTGGAATTATCAATATGTTTGGTTGTTTGGCCCTCTTCGGTTTCCTTGGTTACGCATGTTCCTTTTTTTGTTTTTGTTTTTGTAATAGAATCTTGAGCATTTTTGTGGACTGTTGCTATTGTGCATGAAAAACACCCAGTACGCACATCTCATGGCGTTCTCTGTAATGAGTCATATAATGACCAAGTGTGCGTCCGTCATGTCATGAAAATGGCACCGAGCGACCCAGCCAGACTATAAAGTCTTTCTAGTGCACAGTTTACATTGAGTAGAAGGCGAAAGGATGCTACCAGATATTTATGGCAGCAGTCTATCGTGAGTGATCCAAAGGACGCTTGCAGCAAACCAAGATGATGCACCTGCATGATCTTTCCATCGTGTAGCGAATTAATTATACTAAGCAATGTCCAAAATCTTGCTTTGTTTCTATTTATATATAAATTGTACATACAAAATTATTACGTTGCATGTGTGATAAAAGTCATCCGCTGCGGAAACACATGAACTCCTCATCCCCTGACTGCAGTGGTGGATTTAACGCCTCGGAGTCCCTACGCGCGAATGGAATCTGCTGACCGAAGGGAGGTTCTTTGTGGTTTCGGGTCCTCTTAACCCCTGCGACCGCGTACCGTTAAACCCGCTACAGCCAGACTCTCATCCATTGGTTAGAAGCCCTAAAAGGAATTGAACATAGGCGATCCCCAATCAGCAACCTCTTTTCACAGCTGATTGCAAATGACCTGTTCAATACAGGTTAAAGATATCAGGTAAAACGATTCCCTAGCCTCATTTTCATATCTAGCTTTCTAGCTGGCAAGGAGTATGCACACGTGGTGCCACTAATATCAACGTTTCTTTTCCTTTTTATTTTGAAGCAGTAACCAACCTTTCTTGAATATATGGTTGATGTGTATCATTTGAGGGCGCTTGTATTATTCATGTGATACTCGTTCGGATAGAAAGTTATTTTTACGAAACCGAAATTTTTGACATAAAACGTTGAACCAAACCAACTATATTTTATGCAAACTAAAGTAAAGCCGTTCATCGACGACACAAATTTTATTTTACAATAATTACATCCATTTCGTACTTCGTTTACTTGTTATTATCGGTATCATCATTCCCTGTAAGGAATTACCATGAAATAATTGTTGTGATGTTAGGGACGTCAAATAATGTGCAGATATTTTCGAGTCATAGCCTCGGGTTATAACTTTACAGATCGAACTACACGAAGAGCAAACATCTCGGCGCAGTTGTGGTCAAAATCGATCTTGAGTACCGAAAGATAATTTGTTCTATTTGTTTGATTTGGAATATATTAACTGAAGATTTGACAAAAAATATTAGTTATGCTTGAAATTCTAATATTTTTTACCGGGACGCGGAATTCGTTTTACCAGTAGCGGTAGCGTTTGGCTAGCATAACATATCTACACGTAGCGCAGTCAAGTTCAAGTATGCGCTTGATGTTTGCTCTTCGTGTGAAAGCAGCTTGGAACAATAACAGGCTTTATGTTGTAATTGATTAGTTGTTCTTGTTCATTTTGGTGTTCCTTGAAAAATTATAACCGAGTAAAGTGTACAGTAAACAAAGCAGAAAATAGAATGTCGTACACATATATAATAAAAGCAAACTTTACACTCCCTAATCTCCTCGCGTGTCAGTTCTTGAGTCTGCCGTTTGCCATGTTAGTCTCGATTCATAAAATTTGATCACAATTTGTGGACATTTAATGTTGGCTTGTTCGGCGGGTACCAAGTCAGCGTTTGCAGCATTTTTCCATTTCATTAAAAACATCAGCTTTCCGTGGTCATCCGTTGCGCCTAAGAATAAAGCAAAACATAAGCTAAACCACAAGCATTGCATATTTTTGATCAATAAGTACTGTTCTACTAAATATTAATTATTTATTTATAATTCATAATGACGGTCCATGCCGTATTGTCTACTAAATATTAATTGTTGCTACAATTTTTACAAATACTACATTTGTAAAAGAATAAATAAATAAACATCTTCAATTATTCAAATAAAATAAATAGCTTCAAATCCGTTTTCTTGTCTTATTATTAATCCGCTAAGGGGAAAAGTTCTATTTGAAGAGGGTATTATGAATACAACGAGTGGTTTTTGTAGTTATTTACAATTAATTAGGACGATACAATGCCGCATTGTCATGTTGTTTTTGTTGCTACTGAATGCATTATATGCCTATGTCGTCCCATTTAACATCAGGCAAGCATGTCAGATATGGGTGTTGAGACAGTGGCACAATGATGCTGATGCCGATTTGTCCAACGGCACAATCAGCATAGTATTCCATCCTGATGGTTTTATAGAACAGAGGACTGACTTCCTCGATAGCAAATGAGTATAGAATTCCACCTGGAATATTTTATAGAACGGGAGGCTAACGATAGATCAAACTTACGGAAGCTACAAGACCAACCATCTGGGGTTAAGAAAGAAAACGAAATATCCACCTCTATGTAAGTTTAGCTAGTATGCTGACCATTGCTACGGAGAAGATCTTTGCTTCATAGATTGATTGTTTGATGCAATAGAATGAAATATATCATGTATTAGTTCAATTAGGCATTGTCATGTTCATGTTGCGAGACGAAGGTAGTTTTTTAAACTCAAAGCCTCTATAAATGAACGGAAAAACAAAAATGTCATGTTGATTTTCATCATCAAATGTGAATGTTTCGTTTCATTTCAGCAAATTGGTCATATTGACTTGCAGAAGACGTGGTTTATTCATAATCTCTTTGAATAAATTGGCAATAAAGCTTATAAATTCCTGTGACTTTTTCGTAGTCTAGCAGGATATGTACGATAACGCCTTTATAGGATGGTGGTTGCATCTTTCTTATACACAGAAACTAAACTAGTACTCCAGGGGGTGAATCTTAGAAGACAATTTTTGTGCACATTAGGCCGTGCCATTTTTTACTTATACTACGTTTGCTGATGGTCCGTTTCTATTACGGGAGAACAATCGGAATGTGATACGATACTTTTTTCTACAGTTCACTTCACTTTGATACACTTTGACAATCACAATTCACTTTGATGTAAAATATTTGATCAAATCATACATTGGCAAAGTACACAGTCATTCTGGACGTTCGCTTATTCCAATCATTGAACAAATCCAGCCTACTTGGATATTGCATTTTTTAAACATTAATGAATGTTTAAATTTATGGTTGCTATATTTGAATAAGCTTTTAATGTTTTCTGTTTTATTAATTAACGATTTCAAAGTGGCCATCCAGATTACCCAATTGGCATGAAAAATAAAAATACAATTTGGTAGAACCTTTTCGGAGGAGTTCTGTAACAAACACCACATTATGCGATTAACAAGTTGGGAGCGTCATTTTCTCCAAAGTTAAACGATTGATATAGGCTAAGTAATGAAAATCATGAAAAATGATGTTAACAATCTAAGCATCAAAACTCTATTGGTCTATTGGTGAGTGAAGCAAAAGAAAAAGAAAAGGAAAATGGAAGATAAAAACAGAGAACATACCGATAATCTCTTCCGGGACCAAGCCCCGATCGAATCCCATTTTCTTTTCTCCCGTACTTTTCCGCTTAGCAGGAACAACCTTAGAATCATCAGTTGCGTCTTTTAGCTTGCTCTTCCTTCCAGAACTTTCTTCTTTGGCTGTGGACATTGAGAAAGCAACAGAAAGAACCCGCAATGAGATGGAGATGTATTTTTAGCTTGTATCAGCAACGTACCTTCTTTCTTTTTACGGGACTCTTTAAACGCTTGAATCAGATCATCGCAATCAAGATTTTCTTCCGGTTCCCAGGTGTTCTCTTCCGAAGAATAACCTTTCCACTTGAGAAAGTATTCAACCTGGAATGCATTGAATATGAAATCATTAATCGTACACTTGGTAACTAATGTACAAAACGTGTAACAGTACCTTGCCGTTGACTACCCTGCTGTCCAAAATTTTCTCCACGGAAAATTCATTTACTTCTTCGACCGGTTCCTCGGGTTTCAGCTTTTTGTTGCTCATTGTTTGTACCAAGATGGCGTCAGTCACTTACTGAACGGAATAAAATGCACAAACACTATTTCCCGCAGCAAGTTTGCAAACTGAAGCCAAAGATTTTGCCCTTCAACGATGCTCGCTAGACCAAATGTGGAAAGCACAAATTACGGAAGTTAGTGCGTGATGCGTCTCTGGGGTGGTCTGGTTGCTACGTTCGCTTTCTGGTAAGGCAATGGCAGCAGAGCAATCGATGAAAATTATCGCTTTACCGCACGGCGCGTAGTTCACGTACAGTATTGAACGAGAATGTAGAATGAACCGATGGACGAATATTGTTTATAACACAACTTTACTGCGTTTAATCGAACAAGTATTAATAAGCCGTAATTTGCGCCCAAACAAACTTGTGACACCCGTCATTACAAGACGCCCAAATTTAGGCGGTTGTATCAAAGCCTCGTAGATGCACCGGATCGAACGCAGACGGATTGTGTCATGAAGTTTGACACGTCTTGTCAAAATTAGAGTCAGGAGTGCTCAACTTGATGGCTCATGTAATTAAAATACGAATGTTAAATGGCAACGTATTGTTTGTGGAATGCAAAGAGTATGGAGACCATACTAGGACCAAAATCTCTCTATAGTGAACACGCATTTTCAATATAGTGAGAAGTGACACTTTGTTCCTGGGGCAGATAGTCTCATAGACTATTTTTTATAGCCAAATTTAAAATCTAAGTTCTTACTATAGTGAGAAGTACCTGTTCACTGTAGTGAGAAGTGAGATTTAGTTTGGGATTTTTTAAACTCTCCCTTCTTGACTTAAGGAGCTTTAGGTGACACCGTCTATAAATTGGCTTACTAGATTTGCTGATGCAAATTTTCCTGATGGATTGCCAGAGTCCTTACTACGGGGGAACGACTTGGATCGCATTTGAACCCCTGGTCCCATCCCTGCAGCGCTTATCCACCCGGAAACCCAAAAATACGGAAGATGTAGAGTAACATAAATTGAAATCTTTTATCCTACATTGTGTAAGCAGTTTATCAACTGTGCAGCCAAGCGGTAGCGAAAATAAAACAGCTCAGATCAGAGCAATTCGATCGGATTGAAAATGACCCAAGAAATTTGTGTCCAAAGTGTAAAGTATTTGCCCTTTGTGCATTACGATGAAGTCCGTCTTGTGACCTTTAGTTGTCAAATGGCTCTGCGTGTATGACCTGCTGTCGTGTCGAACCATCGATTGTTTACCTTTCTAGACTCGAAGCAGAACAATAAAATGTAAGTGGAAAATGTAATTCCAATAAGCTTCGTAAATAGAATAGAGATGGTTGGATGGATATTCACTTTACGTTTTTAATTTAAGCAAACATGTTGATGTTTACACATGCCAAGAGGGGCCTGGTAAAATGGATGCAACTGGCAACTATTCAGCACCGATGTTTTGCCGCTGCCGGTAGCCGGTGTTGGAAATGTAGTAGTTTAGAAGTTAAGAATATGTTTTTCTGTGCATCCTGTGGCACAATACGCGAAACTTCAAGGGACAAAGTGAGTACTGTATTTAGGAAGATTGGTTTTGCCTGCAAGCCAGGCCCGTTCACTTGCGAATTCAATGATTCCGTTGTAGGATTTCTTCGAGCTGTTAAAGATCAACAAAGAGTTCAAGATAGATCCCTCGACATTAGTGCTGAATTATCGCCATATTCAAAGTATGATACATCCGGACAAATTTGCCCAAAAATCCGAGCACGAAAAGGCAATCGCATTGGAATGGAGCTCCTTAATCAACAAAGCCTACAAGACACTCTCTAAATCAATTGACAGAGGCAGATATATGCTTGCGTTGAAAGGAGTTTCCATTTCGGAAGAAAATACTTCTGTCGATAAAGAATTTCTCCTCGACATGATGGATGTAAATGAATCGGTAGAAGAAGCTCAAACTACGGACGAACTAGAAAAACTAGGATCACAATTGTCAGGAGACATCGAGGCTCTCAATTCAAAGCTAATCGAGTTATTTGAGACCAATAATATGGATGGTGCCAAAGAGACGATAATTCGTCTAAAGTATTTGATAAACGTCGAGAACACCATAAAAGAAAAGCTATTGCAACTGAATCTTAAATCTTGAAATATAATCGTACGATCGGTCAGCGAGCTAGAGCAAGGGGTGTAAGTAGTAATGCAGAGTGAAATATAAAGTCGATATAAGCAAGCTTTTGAATGATTAAAATTTTTATGAAAAATGATGAAGTACAGAACAAATTGAACTTTAAATTGAACAACGTAAAAATATTCCCGAAAGTGTGTGTATGTGCTACGCAGCAAAACGTAGGGGCAGCGGCAGTTGTCCATGCAGCAAATTCGATGATTTTAACAGTTGACAGTTCAGCAGTGAATTTCATAGAAATTGATCGCAGCAAACATTAGCACGCGCTGGAAAGAATTGTGTGTAAATCGGCGATTCGGTAATTGGCGATTTATTCTAATTTGTGCGAAGCGAACGAGAAGCCAGTTACATCACAATGGTTCAAAAATCTTCAGGATTCGTTGGATTCTTCAAAAATATCTACTACGATGAGTATAAATGGTATGCATGGATTTGTTCGGTGGCGCTGATTGTCACTTGTCTTCACGGGGCTTGTTTATTCTATGCAGGGCTCTCGTGAAAAGTGCATCGCTGTTCATCGTGGGTGTGCGATTCGCTCAGGAATGTGTCGGTCTGGAATTGATGCCATCGGTGGCACATTGAAGCAGCAACACAATTGAAAGTTAATGTTACAATACTATCGTGTAATAAATCCTTATTGTACAATGGCGTATTCCGTGCTGCTTTGTTTGTTGATGGTGGCTTCGGTTTTGGTCAGGGCCAATCCACTCCAGAGTGGTTATAATTTCGTGGTAATACTTGCAGATGATCAGGATATCATGTTGCATGGTATGGTAGGTACCTTTAAACGGCAGCTTTAATGGGAGTAAAACAAAATCCATACTTTCTACGGTTTTCAGACACCGATGGTAAAGACCATCGGACAAATTGCAAATGAAGGAATTACTTTTATCAACGCAGTAAGAATTGTTGTTTTCAATATGTCCTTTTAAATGCTCTAAAGCACTTTATTTGACGCGTGTATATGTTTGACGGGGTTGTTTTTTTTTGTAGTTCACGACGTCTCCAATTTGTTGTCCTTCGCGAAGCTCGATTCTAACGGGACAGTATGCTCACAATCACAAAACATACAATAATTCCCTGTCCGGTGGGTGCTATGGATCGTTTTGGAAGAAAAAGATCGAACCACTGGCACTCCCTGCTTTGCTCGCTAATGCTGGGTATGAAACATTTTTTGCTGGGAAGTATCTAAATGAATATTTTTCAGAAGCCGTCCCATCGGGATGGTCCCATTGGTACGGTTTGCATGGAAATTCGCGTTACTACAACTTCACCGTCACCGAAAATGGCAAAGCGACAAACTATTCTAGCGAATATTTTACCGATTACTTGGTAAGTGGTGCGCTCTTTGATGTAAGCAGTTGCATTCATTAGTTTTTAACGCATACATTTATTTACTTTGCTTTAAGAATTCAAAATCGATCGATTTTCTGCAGCAAATGAATGGTGAAAAGCCGTTTTTTGCTATGATTGCGCCTCCAGCTCCACACGCGCCATTTACTCCAGCGGATCGACACCAAGACCTTTTCCCGGATGTGAAGGCAGTTAGAACACCAAATTTCAATATATCGTCCAGTTCACTCCGTAATACAAAATGCCTAAAATACGATGGCTAACGGCACATTTCCTAATCGGTTGTCCGGATTTTTATCCAAACAATAGAAAAACATTGGCTTTTAACAATGGAACCATCAACTTTACCGGCGGAGTTTGTGGATGAAATAGACACTATCCACCGCAAAAGGTGGCAGACGCTGATGGCAGTTGATGACATGGTAGGCAACATTATCAACGTGCTGGAGGAAAAACAATTGTTGCGGAAAACGTACATTTTCTACACTTCCGACAATGGGTTTCATCTAGGTAATATATTGTAGGTAAATATCTAATGAAACTATCACGACTAAAGCTTTGCTCCGATCACCTTCAGGACAATTCTCGCAAGCGTATGACAAACGACAACCGTATGAAACAGATATTAGGGTCCCTCTACTCGTAAGAGGCCCTTCTATTAGTGCAAAAAGTGTGCATGAGTCGGCAGTCGCGTTAATAGACATCGTTCCAACGATTCTTCAACTGGCCAATGTAGATGTTCCCTACTCTATAGATGGTCGACCATTGCCACTGAGTAGCGACCGAACGGATATAATTGAACGACAAATTTTAGTTGAATACTGGGGTGAAGGGACCGTGGAAACGTATAACCCACTGTGTCCGTGGTCAGCGGAGGATAGGCTTCAATTATGCACCGTAGATGCGGCGTGCCACTGCCAGGATGCCTGGAACAATACATTCACCTGTGTTCGCCATCTAGCACATGATGTGAATTTCATTTACTGCGAGTTTAAGGATGATCAGGTACGGCACGCTCGTCATAATACAAGAAACCGGGCATTGTAATAACTATTTGATATTTTGTAGAATTTCGTTGAAGCTTACGATATTTCAAATGACCTGTACCAGATGGATAACATTGGGTATGAAATTCTACCATCTGTTCGAGCAAAGTACAGCTTAGCACTACAAAATCTTTCCGCATGTGTTGGACCAACGTGTCATTTAGTTTACTGATCGGGAAAGGTCGTAACATCTGTTAGTGGAATGTCTCTATGAAAACAAGGATCTGATTTTTAAAATAAGAAACTAGCTTACCAAAAAAAAAAAAGATTAACGAATAAAATAATCAACAGTTCAAGAGTAATGTTTCATATTTCTTTGAAATGTGAGAAATATTTGCCGGTTTTTATATTTTCATCAGTTTTTCTATAATTAATTATTGCGGATCTAGTCGTATTGCCATATTTTGATGATTTTAAGCTAATATATTTTTTATTCCAGTACAAACAGTTCACACTAACGGTGAAAATGTGTAACGGTAACGGTAAACGATGAAAAATGAATTAACAAAGCGTAACTCCCAATTTATTCTAGACGGCACTCCTAATTTGTTCTTTATTTGTTTACTCCGAACTAATTCCGGAGTTGGATTCGATCGAAGCATACGTGTATAATCCGTAATTTGCTTGGATTCGAATCGAATATTTCCCTGGAACTCTAGCACTATTTCCTTTCATTATTGTTCGGATATCGGATTTGGATGGCATATTTCCCATTAGAAATACCAATGTAGCTGTTATGAAAAAAAGCTTACTGATTTGACAAAGCCCTTTACACAAGGTAGTCGATGGGCCACTAGGCTATTGTCGGTATTGTTAATGCCAACTTGAATACTGCTTACTTTCTTACAGCCTTATTGCTTTCACATACGAGGCCATGGAGAAGCCGCTTAGATGACACAATCAATTTTTGTCTGAATTTATGCACGAAACATAAAAGGCTATGGACAGTTAAGCGAGTCGCTATTAGTGGAAATTGGGGCAGTGTGACGCGTAAAGCAATTCACACTGTAACTTACTTAGACCTCTTAAAAAAGCTGAATTAGTTTTCATTGCCATTTTCAGGTTTTGGTGAGTGTTTGTGAAATTTTCTCGCTTTGAGATCGCTATTTGCAAACGTGACGCATGCTTAATCTACCTGAACGAGGCAACAGAGAAAAAGCTGTAATCGTAATTTTGGGATTTTTTTACATTTCCACATTGATTTCCAAAGAGAGAGGCGAATGCAGCCTCAGAGACTCAAAGCCTCTATAAACGAACAAAAAAAAAAGATATCCACAATAATCCTGTGAACAAAATCTCTCATCTCACTATAGTGAGACGCATCTGCTAACCAGATTTTTTTTGTTCTTGGGTACCCTAGGAACAACATGCTCACTATAGTGACAAGTAAGAATTTGCTCGCTGGGGGGAATAAACTCACATTCAGGAATAGACTCACTCGCTTTTCCAGGAGCAAAATTTTGCTTTTCACTATAGTGAACAAGCACTTCTCACTATATTGAGAAATGACATTTTGCTCTAGGGATATAGTGAGAAGTGCCTGATCACTAAAGTGAGCAGTTAGATTTTGTTCCTAGGGTCACTGCGTACATCTCTAGTCGCCACATCAAACTTTCAGCGCACCGATGCGTAGAAGTTTAGCCTGCGTCCAGTTCACCGAAATTGAATGAATTGTATTGCACTTTTAATCTTTTTCTTAATCTCATGCTGCCTGTGATCTGACTTTCGTAGACACTAAGTCTCTATAAGAAAAAAGAAGCAGATGTGATCTGTCTGCTTTACGCAGTGAAGTCGCTTATACAGCACAGAGCAAACAGTTCGGATGGGATTCGATGTTGGTGCTGTCTTATTATAGATCGAATTTGTAACACAATTATATCATATGCATGAAAATTCATATTACATGAAGTACGTTCTATGTTTTACTACTACTTCCTCTACACGACAGACACGTCGGGAGCAAAGAAGCAATAAACAAACAGATGTTAAGACTACGATCACGGTATTGGCCGTTGTTTTATGTATTTTTGTTTTTATTGGCTTCACAATGTGTTACAACATAATAATATGTACAGTGTTGATCGACGTTAGTAACAGTGGAACTCAATGCGACAATTACTGTACTCAATATGATGAATTCCGCACCTGATTGATGTCACTGTGTCGCGGAATGTTGCTTTAATCTCACTCACTTATTCGCTACCTAATTCGTACGCATAATAGTTGGCACGACTTTGATCAAACCGATAAACTTGCTTAATAGCTACTACATCCATTCATTTGTAATGTATTGCATGAGGTGATGAAAAGGGTGAATGCTGTTTTGGGAGGTGTTTTTTTGTTGTTGTTGTTTTTGTTTGTTTCGTCTGTTTTGTTCGTTAAGATCGAGAAGAGAGTGATGGAGCTCGTAAAGCTTCATTTTGTTGGATACCGGATATTAAAAGTTTCCTCTTTTCGCTATGCGATATCATACATATGTGATGTATATTCACTTGTCACCCGTTGAGCTTATATTACATACGCTATTTAACCGATAGCAATTTATTGCTGAAACAAACCGGAAGCTGGTTGAGCGACGGTGTTTCAGTCCTATCAAACCTTGATCACATCATTTGGATACTGGTTCGGTGGAGGCGACTCACCATTGCGGGACCCGTCACGTCACATGAACACATCGTTGGTCAGGGTCGGCTTTCGCGGGGTAGTAGGCACGCCGTGCAAAAACTTGGATTCGTCCTCGAACGTGACCATCTTTTCGCGTGGCTTTGGTGCGGCCAGCATGGTCGAGCTAGCCGCGTGCTGTGTCACCAGATTGCGCTTGGGCGGAGGGAGCGCGAGATCGCCTACGCCAGACAGGTTAAATTCGCTAACGCTTCGAGGTACGAAGTATTCCATGTGATTCTCCATGATGCCGGTCGAGCGTCGCGCTGGAGTGTTGCGATGGAATGCGCTGGAGCGGCGCGGTAGCGAGTTGTACTCGTTGGGGATGAGATCGTTTGGCCGTTGTCAGGATTTTATCGGCGTCATGGCAACGGAAACGAGTGCCACATCCTCGGTGGACGTGGGTAGTGATTCCGGGATGGTAAACTTCTTCAGCCAGATAATGAGCTCCGTTTGGATAAGACTGAAGCACATTGCCACTACGGCCATACCAATAATGATGTACGCTGATGCGGCGTATTGTGCAACCGTGCCCTTTGGCATCAGATCTCCGAACCCGATGGTACCGAGGGAAGTGAAACAAAAGTACAGGCTCTCCAAAACTCCCCAAGGCTGCAGTTTATGAAAGAGCACCGCCCCTAGTGTAATATAGCAGATCAGTATCATAATGCAGACCGATATTGGTACAACGGATTGGGATTGCAGTTTACTATTTGCACCCATCCCGCCACGCAAACCGTGCGCGTTGAGGGCGTATGTGCAGGGATCGTGTATGGTAGAGCCACCGTGGTTCCAGGTTTGATGGTAGCTCGATTGCTGCGACCGTTTGTGCATCTCTGCCACCGTTGCTTTGCTGCTCATCGGAACGCTGACGCTGCCAATGCTAGAACTGCTGCTGTTGCTGTTGTTGGTGCTTCCAGGCGAGGAGCGGTTCGGTCGTAATCGTCGAAAAAGACAACGCATACCACTCGACAAGCCTTCACCGATGGCCGAGAGGTACAGCAATATGATGGGTATTCCGAAAAGCGCATAAATCAGTGCTGCTACACGTCCCCATTGGGTCCGTGGAGAGATCCCGCTAAACCCTGCATAGTACACCGAGTAAAGAGTATCAAAAATTACGATGAAAGTAAAATCCAGCAGAGACCATATCTTTTCATCTGCAACCTTGACCCAAGAGCAGTTCAGGTTTTATCTTACTACAGGATAATTCAATGTGAACATTGAGTAGGCAAATACTTTAAAAATATATGATTAATGGCACACATACATATTTATACTAGTTGGAAGTTATAAAATGAAGAATAATCTGATGTAGAATTTATAAACAATTGAGCAATTTTAATGCATTCTGATGCCCTGTAACAAGTGATTCTGTAATTTCTCAACATAGCACTAGATCGATTCTTACCTATTGTTGTTATCAACGTTAACGAGTATAGGAAAGCGGAAGCAAATGTCCACTTGTAGGGGCGTGTGTTTTGCTGTACATTGGTCACCTGTTGGGTACGAGATGCTCGAACTGATCTTATTATCGTATCCTGAGAATGGTAGCAAAGTACATCAGCTATTGTTAGCTCGTATTGCAATAGAAAACTATACATATTCACAATTGTTTGGTTAATGTTAGCTGATGAAAGCCATAAATTTCATTCTGAAAATAATGTCATTACCTGAAAGTGTAATATCTCCTGCGCAGCCAAACGAGTCCAATTCTCTTTATACAAAATATTTAAATCCTCAGTAATGGACCATAATCGATCGACAGTCCTGCAGAAACAGAAGTATTGAGAGGGTGTAAAATAAGTCTATACAAAGTATATATACATTTTTCATCGGACATAACGTTACAACAGCTGTTTTGCGATAGCTGCAATGAACCTTTTCAACCTAAAAGCTTTGACGCGGTACTTACTTAAGCCGCATTTCTGCACTAACTAAATCATGCCTTGGATATGGTTTGGATGCCGCAACGGATGTCTCAATAATATCGCCATCCTCTCCATCGCCTTCCAGTGTGACGAAAAGCACTGATCCAAGAGCAGTGTACGCTAGTACCAGCACGAGCACCCCTGTAAGGAAATTACCGAAGGAACCACGTGAACTTTATGCATCGGGCTTTACGCCATGTTCAGTTGTGCCATACCCAAAGCCGAAGCGCATTGAGATTTCGGTGCTTGCTGGCAACCACAGAGTGTAACTGCTTCATTTTTATCTATCTTCGACGAGGTGGTGGAAAAACATAGCGATGGACTTTGTGGACGAGATGATGTACCACTGCCAATAAAGTTGGGAACCTGGAGCGGTGGTTTGGTGTTCATACTGAGAGGCTATTGATTGTATGGCTTTATTCAAAGCAGTGCTTCTTATATTAATGTGTTGGTCGGGTTTGTGAATCTTAGACAGGCATATGTACGATACGTTGAATCGATACTCTTCGCTATGCACAGAGCATTTCCATGAATCTTTAATAAAGAAGAAAATAGATCATATTATAGCTACAATCAATCCTTGGTTTTATCTATTTGAATGATTCGGTGTATTTTTAATGTACATTGTTATTTTTGTCTCGAAAAACTTGGATTTTATACATGGCGTTCATACTTCGGAGTGATACGTGATTCGGAACGGTGTGTTGGATAGAAACCCGAAGCATGAGATGAAGTGAGGATTCAATTTATTTCCATGAGGTTTAAGTAAAGGATAAATAATTTATGGGATCAAGGGGAAGAATTCTTGGGTTGTGGCTCAGTTTCGAGGAGCTTCCCCTTACATCGCCTTCCTATAAATGTCTAAGGCTCTCATGACCTACCAAGCCATTTATAGGAAAATCCACCTCTGTCCGGACCCCAAGCGTTAGCTTAATTTGCTTATAGTGTGCGCTTAGTTTGCGCTCTTGACTCTTCGGCTATGTAATGCCATTTTAGTCTAATACGCCTGCTGCTGTTGCTGTTGTTGGTGCTTCCAGGCGAGGAGCGGTTCGGTCGTAATCGTCGAAAAAGACAACGCATACCACTCGACAAGCCTTCACCGATGGCCGAGAGGTACAGCAATATGATGGGTATTCCGAAAAGCGCATAAATCAGTGCTGCTACACGTCCCCATTGGGTCCGTGGAGAGATCCCGCTAAACCCTGCATAGTACACCGAGTAAAGAGTATCAAAAATTACGATGAAAGTAAAATCCAGCAGAGACCATATCTTTTCATCTGCAACCTTGACCCAAGAGCAGTTCAGGTTTTATCTTACTACAGGATAATTCAATGTGAACATTGAGTAGGCAAATACTTTAAAAATATATGATTAATGGCACAGATACATATTTATACTAGTTGGAAGTTATAAAATGAAGAATAATCTACATATTACATCTACATAGTTAGCTTAATTTGCTTATAGTGTGCGCTTAGTTTGCGCTCTTGACTCTTCGGCTATGTAAACCATCTTAGTCTAATACGCTCATCAAAAATAAACTGGCTAGGTGGTTTAGTGATATCAGTACTGCACTTCACCTGAAAGGATTGGTGCCAAACTCTAAGGTAAAAGTGTACAGTTAGATAGAAAAGTAATATTTCTAAATCAGATAACACATTACATGGAATACGTGAAGAAGTTTGGAGTAATGCTTATAACAAATTTTCAATTCCAGGATACCACCAGACAACGGTCGCTTATTGTAAATGCCAACCGTGCAAGTGGTAAAGATGAACCGAAGCACGTTAGTTATTTAGCAGCTTTTAGCAATCTTCCATCACTGTCAAATTACACGAATGCCGTAGGGATATTAAGTTTGTGACGCACCGTAAAAAATCAACAGTTGACGCACAGCTAAGGAGTTTATATCCATCTGTTTTACGGTTTGGTTGGGTTGTTTTTTTTTTTATTGAAAAATGTTCCAACTAATTTGCGGACAAACTTTGAAGTTTCCAAATCTTATAAAGCCTATGAGAAAATTTTAAATGAACTGCTTAGCGATCAATATGAAGTTAGTTGGTTGAAAAATAAAACAGAAATAAACATGTTTAGGATAGTATTAATTACAGTCGGATTAGTATATTATAATATAACAAAATAAATTAATCGTGTAAGCCTTCGCTTTGGCTTTCTATTGCAATATTTTATACAACAAAATAGAATGTTATTTTGGATTTCCATTTTTAGCTTTCTTTATTTTATTATTCGTAGGTGTAAAGTCCTTCTACCGTACGGGAAAGCGGCCTAAATAAAAAAGCAATTAAATGCTTTGTATCCCGTATTCTAAGGAATTACAAGACATATTCTACACTGTTTAGAACAGGTCAGTTGGCAATCTCGGAAATTTATAAGCTTTCAACAGGGAGCTAAGTATATGAAGCCCAAATAAAGATAAAGATTGTACAAGTATTAGATGAAATGTTATAAATTATTTATGAAAACGTTTATAACTTGGATAGGTAAAAGCTATAGCGTGTTTATTGAATGAATTGATTTTTAAAAAGACGCGAGAGTCCAACTACTTGGTATTAGTAAGCCTGGTAAGCCATTAGATGGCCAACATAACAATTTGTTTCTTTAGTTGTGTTTAGTTTAGTTTAGTGCTACAAAGGCACGGTCTGGATCGGATTTTGCTGTCGTATGGAAGGCTAAGGCCACTACCAGAAATCGTGTCCCGGTTTCCACTTAAACTTGATATCCACATTTGTTGGTGTACTGGCCAAACTGTTTGAAATTTGAACTACTTGAATTGTTTGTCGTTGGTATGTAAACGTTGGTGAGTCTAATGAATTGGATTATTTGTTAGCTTTTCTACTGTTGATACGTTGAATACGTTCGTGATGGGATGCACAAAGCTAAGGTTAACATAAAAGAAACATTTGTTCGAGACCACTCAACATCCCACCGAGTTTACGTCGTTGCTGTGGCAGGATTTTAAGTGATAATGAAGTTTTGGTGAGATTAAAGGGCATACAAAAGTTTGTTTTTATTGTAAAATATAATACTAGTAACATATTGGTAAAAGGGGGATATGATGATACTTCACATAACTTTTCGTTTAAAAGTGAAGCAAAAAAAAAAAGTATACAATAATCTGCAAAACAGCAATCTTTACTTGAGACCACTTAACTTTTACAATAACAATAAATGTGCATGCCAAATTTGAGAAAATATAAGGAAAACAAACAGATGGTTAATGCATTTTGGTACGCAACATACCAACACACCAGATCCGTATCCGTATGGTTTAGGTAACTGCTTCCGATTGACGATGACGATACAACGTTCACTCGTTCCTCGCAATCTATTGTCTCGGAATTAATATCACACCAAACATAGTAGCAAGTTTCGGACCAAACTCTCAAACTTCCCACGTTGGGAAGCAACACCGACGTGTATCATAATCCGATTTTGGTTTTGTGGAAATTGGGTTTCTGATTTTAGCAGAATCGAAGCCGTTAAGAGAGAAAGAGAGTTGAAGAGGGAGAGAAAGCGAGAGAGAGAGAGAGAGAGATAGAGAGTGGTGTGAAGGCGCCTTTGCGTAGGAATATGTGGAACGTGTGGAGTAAAATGGGGAGCAAAATCAATGTGAGCGGGTTCTGCTTCTTTCTTTATAATGCTGCCCGGTTTTATCTCATTGGTGAGAAAATCTAGACGTTTAGCCACCCGCACTGGTAATACGAAATTTCATCGATTTCTGCTTTAACGTGCACTATCCGCTTGTAATCAATTTGAAATCATTGCGTTTTCATATCACTGTGCCGTTTCTGGCAGGCCACACCTTTCGAACGGCACGTCCTTAGAACTTAATATTTAATTTTACGCCACCCGTCGTTAGTTGAGGTGTTGAATCGGGTTCACTGTAAATGTGCTCTTTCTGCTCCAGCTCATATGCTTCGATGCAGTTACGGAACTGGCTGACATCCGTGGCTATAAATCCGAACAAGCACCAATGCCAACACCCACATCCAACAAATGTCGACTCATGGTACAGGATAACGCACGGGAAATGGACTCTATATCACTTTTTCACAGATCATTTGTCGCCTTATCACAACCACACGCACAGAACTTAGCACTTCATTGCATTTGAAGGGACGCCATTTTTTTCGGGGTTTCGAACTTGTTTTGCCGATACTATTATCGATTGGCATTCACATTCACGGTTAACTTTACGATTGGTAACTACAGTATTTGACCACATTGCCATATTTATCCCAGCGCATCTGTGCATCTGATATCCAGCCGGAAAGGCACGGCACAACCAAACGGCTTTATTCGCTATGCACACACCTTCACATCAGACGATGACCTAGATGATGTTGTTGTTCCATTCTGCTATCCGACCGATTATTCCGCACAATGTGTTGTTTCGTTCTCAACGCACGGATCCTTTCTTCAACAATGAGACCATTTTGCACCAATACAATCACCAACGAGTGACGGAAACTGGTGACGTTTGCAGGCAGACTAAGGATGCTGTATAAGGTTTACACCTGGTCCGAAGGAGGTATGTCAAATGTTAGTTCTGCAGGTAGAAGCAAAACCGTTGTTCCCACACACACTGGAGTCTCACGTATTACTAATCCTTACCACATAGAAAGCGCAAAGAGGCTGCAGACACTGGAGATTCATCCTAACCTCTCCATTGTGGAGAGCGTTCCAGTGAAGTGTCTTCACTCGGTGTGCCTAAAGTAGAATAAATGTTCCAACACACTCTCCGTGTCCCAGGGAAAAGTGATGCTAGGCTCCATTGAGAAAACTAGGGTACAAGTGGAAACGGGCACTTACTTCTTATGCGCATGCCTCTTCAAAGCAAACGATTGTTAGGAGAGAGAGTTTTTCAGGCACATTCTGCTGCTCATTTTTTGGAAGCTTCACATTAGTCCTTTTATTTTTCTTCAAAACACGAATTATCAATGAGAGGATAACATTGTGATGGATCACGGCAGTTTATTTGACAGGGAAAAAAAAAGTTAAAAAAGCGTGTAAAATGCTTTAAACAATAACGTATAAACATTTAAATTGTTTCACTATTTGATTTGAGTTGCACCTTTTTCCTATGTTGAATCCGAACAATGATGTTAATGGGATGAAAAAATGATAATGGGATTCAGAATGGATTAGGATCCGGAGTGCGATGGTATCGGTGGTGGATTATATTCTAGAGTGCCCGTTGGACTATAGTTTTGAATGTATTCGGGTGTGCAAATCGATAGAGTTCATAAGTTTGTTAACCGATAACTTTTGGATACTTCTCCACTCAAAATATCTGTGGTGATTAACGAAGCTGGAACTATTGTAGAACCTTTGTGTAGTGCGATACGCCATACACATACGGCTCTGAGACATGGACTCTGTCCCAAACTGACCAAACCTGCGTACGCGTTCGAGAGATGATTGATTTTAGGCTTCGTATGTGTGAAAGGATAATGGGGGACCATACTATGATCGGGGGTGGCCCGATGGTGATGGTGGCGACACCGGCGCCAGTCTCCAAACGGCAGGACCGGGGTTCAAATCCCATCCGGATCCGTCCCCCCGTAGTGAGGACTGACTAACCAACTATGTGGTATCGGCAGTCTAGTAAGCCATTTCGATGGCCGGCATGACCATAGAGGTCGTTAAGCCAAGAAGAAGAAGACTATGATCCGTCCCTGCGGCCCGTGAGCGGTATCGTCTACTTCTGCTGCAGTTCCAGACCAAGAATTGCTAACAATTCTTGATCGCTCTTAATTTCTCGCTTGCTTCGCTTGATTTTAATCACAGCTAGTGAGGCAGTACTGCGTACCGAGGAACGTTTAGAATGGGAAGTTATGTCTAATGAAATATGAAAAGTGTTTTCCCTCTCATAATCAGCATGTGTTGCGACCCAGAGGAAGATACTCTGCCAGACAAGTGAGAGCTTACCGACAGGTGCTACTACTGAATGAAGTCGTCATCATTGCTATCAAACTGTTGAAATGTAAATTTGTTATGTTATTGAAGGCCCTGATAAAGCTATCTTAATTTAGAGCACAAAAGATGGACCAAGATAAGGGAGCTTACCAGCACAAGGATTCATAGAAGGGAGCCTCCCTTGGAAAAGGCGTCTCGCTGCAAAATGAGGTCAAAGCTGTAGCACACATATTTAGTTTCACGACACATTAACAAGAATGGATCAGAAGTACCGATACGAGTACCACGTACCTCAACGTCAAGTTATCTCCTAGCACAGAGAGTTCTGCATGCAACCCCTATAATACGGACACTATTTACGCTATGGACCCGCTATAATCTAATCATCAGGAATGTAGAGCGAATTTTATGAATGTTCACTGGACGGACTTCAAGCGCACTAGAGGCCAAGCTGCCATAGGATGCGTACTTTACGACTGATCGGGCTAGCGAGCAGTAGAACGTTTTTATCGATGTCGTATCATCTAGATCTTGCACCAGACGATTCAATAGGCCAATAAGTTGGTTATCCTAGAGACCATGTGCTTCGTTTTCGTCTTCTTGTTTTTGGCCTGCTCGTGGTAGGTCGCCAATCCGTTTTCAGGAAACTCGTTCTAGGGCTGCAGTCCTTTATCCACAGCTACATCCGATCTCCGACAGGTTTGACTTCAATTGCCCCAGCAAACAGGTCGAGTCGCTGACGAATACTTTCCTGGTGCGGCATGAGTTCGGAATGCTCATCACGGGCCCCAACCATCATATCCTTCCGGTTTTGATTACCATCAGGATATCAGCACCATCAAACTTCACCACACCGTCAAAGATAGTCTTTAGCACCCGGCGTTCGAAAACTGCTAGTGCATTGGCGTCCTCCTTCAGCATAGTCCAGGTCTCGTTCTCATAGAGGACAATCGGACGTATCAAGGTGCTATATATCGTGCATAACGTGTGTTGTTGGAGTCTTCTGGATCACAGGGCTTTGTGGAATCCGACCATGTGCATTTTCTCGTCGAGTAGTAGGTATAAATCCAAGTACGAGGGCTGACAATAAAGTAAGGTCTCCATTTTTTTTTTCATAGAAAATGACATTTATTTACAAAAAGCGATACACCGTTGGAAAGGCCAAGGTCTTGGCTACTTTTCTACATGATCGCCATTTTTTTCCAACACCTTGCGCATCCGCACGATGAACTTGTCTATGCTGGCAGAATACCACTCTCCGTCCGCCTCGCGCAGCCAGGTGTTGACCTCTTTCTGAACCTCCGCGTCACTTTTAAACTTCTTCCCTCCGAGATGTTTTTTCAGGGCGGGGAACTTGTGGTAGTCACTTGGGGCCACGTCGGGACTATAGGGAGGGTGATCGATGATGTCCCAGCCAAATTTCTTGAGCAGGCCAAGGGTAACGTTGGCTGTGTGCGGGCGCGCGTTGTCATGGTGAAATTTCACTCCTTTGCTCAGCAATCCCGGGCGTTTGGTTGTTTCGGCACCCATCGGGCAGAAACTTTGTGATACTGCAAGTTGTTCACAAGGATATGACGGATTGTTTCGCTGCTACACACTCCTCCAAGCTTCTCTTCCAAGTCCCTAATTGTCGCACGGCGGTTTTTGAGCATTTTTGCCTCCACTGCTTGAACAATCGCATCCGAGACCGACGGTCGGCCACTTCTCTCCTCGTCGTGAACATTAGTGCGCCCGGAATTGAACTCGCGGCTCCACTTACGCATGTTTTTTATGTCCATACACTTTTCCCCGTAAAGTTCAACTAGTTGACGATGGATTTCAATAGGTGCCACCTTTTTCGCACTCAAAAAACGTATTACAGAACGCAATTCGCACTTGGACGCTGACGCGAGGGGTACCTCCATCGTTGACGGCTGCTCAGCCAAGACTGAGCGGTCGGGGAAGCCTCACCCAGCGGCAAAGTGGTAGTGGGAGAACCAAGGAACACGGCGGTGTTGCCAGATTTCGCCTAGCGCGTGATCCGGCGAAGTTGCAGCGTTGGAGACCTTACTTTATTGTCAGCCCTCGTAGTAGGTATAAAGCAATATGTCACTCTTTCTGGTAAAAGTGACAGCATTGCACTTCTCGACGCATAACTCGAGGTCATTCGGGGTTGGAATAATACGAGTGATGTCGTTTAAGCAAACCACGAAGAGTAGTGAACCGTGGCTTCTCCCTTGTGGCACTCCTGATGTTGCGTAAATGCTGCGCAAAGAGTGGGTCTCCATTTTCACGCAATAATTTCCAGGAATCCGAGATACCTTAAGTTTGACCAGCAGAATGGATTGTGGAACACGATCTATGTCGGTGTATGGGGCGGCCCTGTGTTAAGATGACGTCGGCACCGATCCTCACATGACAGAACCGGAGTAGAAATCCCATCTGGACCGTTAGTCAGTCCTCAATACGCGGGGGCGGTCCGGAGGGGATTTGAACCCCGGCCCTGCAGTTTGAAGACCTGTGCCGCTATCGCCTGCACCACCGGGCCCGGTCCCTCCGTCCAACTACGTGATACCAATAAGTCTAGTAAGTCATTCGATGACGCCGCGTGACTACTAATAGCAGGGTGGTTAATTCAAGAAGAAGTCATCCCTGTATGTTGCGTCAACCTGGAGACCAGCATGGCCTTATGGCTGACAAACTCAACGAGTTTTGTAACTCAACAAGAGATGGTATGGCGATAGCCATATTCCGAGCCATCGCAGTCCTGAATGATGGCAATAAGATATTTTTAATCTTTTGCAGAATAGCGCCACTCTTTCAAGCTGGTTTTGTTAGAGAAAAATCAACCAGTGCCAGGAAATGCATGGAACACCAGATTACTACGCGTCGATCATGTCGTGAATATGGCGGTGACATTCTCAATTTAGATTTCGGCGCGACGAAGGTTGATTCTTAACTGCTTCAACTGCTTATTAAGAGGTTATAATTGATCAATCATTTGCAGATCGTAGTTCGAAGCTATTGGGTAGCATGACTTTGTATGAGTTATGCTCAATATGCCAATTTGATTATTTTTACTCAAAGAAGTTTAGTTGATCACTACGTCGACCTCTACGATTGGTGCAAATAAATAATGCGCATTCGTGGGTTATACTGTAGGTAAGTCTTGTCAAAATTCTTTTTATTTTGAGGAAGCAGCAGGTAAAACCCATCAATGGGATTTACTTTCAAACATCGAGCACAATAACTGGTACTGATAACGCATCATCCGAGGGTTATCAATAGAATTAAAAAATACATGTGTGTGTGTGATCTGTGTGCATGTGTAACTAGGTTTGTTGGCATTAGTAGGGCGAAAGCATTAGAGCAATATGGTTAACGTGCGCGCACTCGTACTGTTGCAAATATCGATCATTTGTACCACATTTGGTGCAGTAAGAAGACCCACGAGAATAAATCTGCGAGAAGGAAGTAGTTGTGATACGCCCCAGGTGATCGGTGGAAAGTGTTTGAATGAAGCTTTGTGTGATCCAGCTTTTGTACACTCGATATCCTATACGGATCATACGCCCGTCTGTCAACAGAATGCGTTCTATAAAGTGATTTGCTGTCAACCATTTTTCGACTTTTGTCAAAATAGTAAAAACTTTCAAATCTGGCACGGCATTGAGGCGGAACCGGGGCAGTTTCCTCATCTTGCTCGGTTGGGATTGAACAGCGACGAAGATGGGATTGCGTGGAAGTGCAGTGCAAATATTATAACGGACAGATTTCTTCTTACCGCTGCTCATTGTAAACCCGCGGACATTGCGGGAGTCGATTGTTCTGAAGCAACGCGATGTGAGCAACAGAGAGGAGTGAAGGTAACGAAAGTTGGAGCTTAAATAGGAAGTACAAAAAAGCATAATCAGTTCTTTGTTGTTTGTTGCAGAACTTTATTTCACACTCGAAATATAAAAGATCTCTGAAGTATCATGATATTGCGTTGGTAGAGCTAGACCAAGTGGTCAACTTTAACAAGCGCGTGCTTCCTATCTGTCCGTATACCAGTACGGCCGATGTACCTGCTATGGAGGATATGACTATAGCTGGGTGGGGAGCAACACAAAGTATGTATAATTTGGTGGTCTACGATGACGCAGAATGCATTTTGATTGTGCATGATGTGTTTCAGGTCAAATTCAATCGCCACAGCTGATGTACGCTACCGTGCGAACCGTATCGCACACTGATTGCCGTGATCAGTACGCACTGCTTCTCAAGGCATCACCGAACGCAAAACTTCGCGACGGCATAATCGACGAACAGTACTGTGCACAGGGATCGTTGGTAGAAAACGTTTCAGAATATGTTGACGCATGTAACGGAGATTCTGGTGGACCGTTGCAAACGGAGCAGTACAGCAACATCTACTTAATAGGAGTTATATCGACCGGAGTTGGCTGTGGCTCACAATCGCCTGGATTATACACACGTGTTGCGGCCTACTTCGATTGGATCAAGGAAACAATCAACGAAAAGCAAACTGTACAACCGATTTAGCATGTCATATTACACTTGGATGATGAACACTAACATGTAGCTTTGTCTTCAATGCAGACGCTCGTCTGCAGGTTTATTGAATTTTTGCAGGGTGTTGGAATGTACGAATCTGGCGAAAAACTAGGCTTTACATAATAAAAGTAATGATTAAATTTAATATAGAACTATTACGCAAACTTGTCTTAACTGGGCACTGTTTTATCGTAGTATATTATGTCTTTGATAGCTTGAAGAACAGTTTATTGTCTCGAAAGTCGGTAATGCGTGCTGATTGCATGCTTATTTAGCTTTCAGCTTCGTCGACTGGTATTGGTACCGCTTTGGCACAGCGAAAACAACCTCTGACACACTTTTTAAGCGATCGAATTTTGTAGATAACTTGTTCCTGTTGAAATGTGTGATAACAAAAAAAAAAAAAAAAAAGTGTGTAGATTATTTCGTATAGTATCGGAATAGTTTATAGCTACCTGCATCAGATTGAAGCACATTGCAATCAGCGCCATACCGAGCAGCAAATAAACGGCACACAAAATGAAACTGATTTCCATTTTTGTGTCACCCTTGGTTTGCAACTGTTCGTAGGAAAAGTAAAACAACAGAAATAAATACAACAAATACACATGAGTCAGTAACGTTTACAGGAGTATATGTTTCACTTGGCGCAAAAAAACTTACCGATGCACCGGGAACGATATCACCGAAACCTATGCTACTTAGCGAGATAAAACAGAAATAGCTTCCGTCAAGTATGTCCCAGTTTTCCCAGTCGGCGAAAAGGCGAGCTCCAAAAAATATGTATCTGAAAAAATGGTGAGATAGCACGTAAAGTCTTCAATCTACGGTACGGTACGCCATGGCTAAACTTTGCATTGCATATTAAATGGGTGGCCATGGAATAAGGATTCGCTTGCACCATATACTACCATGCGGTGAAGTTCGATTACTTACCCTATCATTATCATAATACAAATAGTTATTGGAACAGTGACGGTATTCGTCTCGGCAGTGATTTCCTCCTCAATCTCTTCATCAACATTGGACGTCGTGATGGTGTTAGTGTCGAATCCATTATCACCCATTTCCGACTGCATTAGTGTCACCAAGTCAGTGGTTTACGTTATGCCATTATACATTATTCAGCAAGGAATGCAGTTGTGGCAGACCAAGAATGAGAGAAAAGTCAAGACAGAATAGTAACTGTTTGAGAAGTGTAAATACTACGATTAACGTGCACAAGCTGTACTTAATGCTTATTGCAAATACTGAAGAATCAATAGTATTTGCGTAGTGAATCGTTTGTTTTTACAGAAAAATAAGAATCCCTACTAGATATCGGAAATTATACAAATTAACTAGAATATTGTCACTCACCGAGTAATCACGCTCCTCGGTACGTGCTCGTCGTCTTGCTCGCATCGCTCTTCTTCTGGCCACTCCAGGACATACACGGCACAGGCAAAACTTTGCGTATATCCACTTAAACGATTTAGCCAAAATATCACCTGGTAGTGGAACAATATATTAGAACGATAATTTCTGCTGTTTTACTAGTGAATACAGAATACTGATAATGCATTTACCAATGTTGGAGAGGTAGAGCAGAAATAATGGCATGCCGATGATTGTATAAAATATTGTTGCTATTTTGCCCCATTCGGTACGAGGGACGATATTACCATAACCTGGAAAAGATGAAAAGCGAAAATTGTGAGATAATTATGTTTATAAAGCTATACAATTTAAAGGTTTGTGTATGTATATTTTATAAGCATGATGATAGTTTTTAATTTGGCGTTTCTAACTAAATACATATTTATCTGATGTGATCTGTATAAAACCCAGCGCTATCTATAGGCCTGATTATCACATACACAATTGTCAAGACAAGTTGTCAAAAACGGAAGATTCGAATTATGACAGCCGTTTGTGTTGTCTGTTGAAAAAAAAAAAACTTAACGAAAGGCAAACTTACAAATATACTGCCAACAATTTGTATTCTCTAACACAAACGGAGACTCATATTTGTCAAACTGTTTTCCGTAACCAATTAGAAACGGAAAGGCGCCAAACTCACTCGGTCCTGTGCGTTTTCAGTTCAGACAGGCGGAAACTTTGGCTCAATCTCATTAAGAATATCGAGGAAAAGTTCCTTCGATACAAATTTTTCTTAAATCTGAAAAGAACAGCCTCGAGAACCTATCAAAAAGCCTCGAGAACCTATAACACAAAAGATTCACAGGTTAAACTCACGTTTGATTAGTAAATTACAAAGGATCGAACATACTACGAAGCAGCCGACGTTGTTCAGTAGGATCTTCGGTTCTTTCATCATCACATCATTCGAAAAAAAAAATCATTTTGATATTCTAAATATCATCTACAACACAAAATATCTTCTCAACAAGAACAATTGTTTACACTTTTGGTTTTGTTTTAGTTGGTTACACCAGTTTGACAGATTGATTTTGAAGATTTAATGAAAAAAAATTGCTTAACGAAACTTGTCTGTCACAGAAACGGTTTTATAATGCAAATTTATCTTCCGTTTGTATTGACAAGCTTGTCTTGAGACTTTTCCGTTTGTAAGAGATAATCAGGTCTTATGTCTTCACCATGCGGCAAATCCATCTCTTCATAGATTTCAAGGCCGCATATGATAGCATAGCCAGGGTAAAACTCTACGAGGTCATGAGCTCTTTTGGAATCTCGGCCAAATTGATAAGGCTTGTTAGAGTGACCATGACCAACGTCACATGCCAGGTGAAGGTGGATGGAAAACTCTCAGGATCCTTTGCTACCACCAAAGGCCTGCGCCAGGGAGATGGGCTCGCATGTTTCCTATTCAACTTTGGCGCCAGAGAGGGCCATCCGTGACTCGGAGGTGGAGACTTCGGGAACCATCTTCTATAAGTCAACCCAAATACCCTGGCATACGCTGATGATATAGACATCATTGGTCTGCGGCTCTCCCAAGTAGCAGAGGTCTACGAAAGGATCGAGCAGACGGCAAGAATTGATGGTGGCATCATCAGCAGCCCTACTAAGAAATCCATAACTACGTGGAGGTGATGTACGGATAGGTGATCGCAAATTTGAAGTCGTTCAAAATTTCACCCATCTCGGGTCAAAAGTCAGCACCGAAAACATCATAGAGACGGAGTAGCGCTAGGATGCTGGCGGCCAGCCGGTCATTCTACAGCCTGAGGAAACATCTCACCTCAAAAAACCTGTCGCGACGGATGAAGCTGGGACTGTATCGTACCTTTATAGTCCCAGTACTCACATACGCCTCTGAGACATAGACCCTGTCCAAAACATACGAAGCCCTCTTAGCCGCGTTCGAGAGGAAGATGCTCAGAAGGATCGTTGGCCCCGTATGTGTGGAAGGAGCCGCTACAACGACGAGCTGTACGAACTGTATGACGACCTCAACGTCGTGCAGCGAATTAGGCAGGTCAGGCTCTGATGGGCTGCCCATGTCATAAGCATGGCACCGGACGACTCAGCTCAGAAAGTCCTTTTAGACCGTCCACACGGACAGAGGAGGCGTGGTAGGCGACCCAGATTGAGGTGGGAGGATGGCGTGGAATCCTCCGCCAGCAAGACCGGGATAACGGAATGGCGGACGACGTCGCAGGACCGTGAGCGATTCCGGATTCTGCTGCCGCAGGCCAAGACTGCAAAGCGGTTGTAGCGCCTGATAAGTAAGTAAGTATGTATCTATGTCTTGAATATTTCATCGTTATTCAACCCTCTGGGAGACTGCATATTCTGGCTTTAATTCTTGTTCATCAGTCAAAAGGAATTAGGTTACGTAGAAAGCACACTGCCTAACAGGCTGCGTGGCATCAAAAGTACTAGTAAGCTTTTATATGGAAGCCATGATCAAAAGGTCAATTGGAATCTAATCTATTAACTAAGTTTATTATATTTTTAACGCTGAAAAAACGACAACTTTAAGTATGATAAAATTCTTAATAACGTTATACTAAATGGTAGTTTTGTATAAAACATTACCTAAATATTCTAGCTGATGAAATACAGAAGAAAATTGTGTATGCAGAAGATCCTTTTTTTATGTATGCTGTTTTATAAAATTCGATGAGAATTCTCCTTCCTCTTCTTCTTGATCTGGAGATCTTCTATAGGTTAGGATGGTCATGTAATGGCTTACTAGACTTAATAATACCACGTATTTCGAATGTCAATGCTGACTACGGGGGAACGGTCCCGGATGGGATTGGTAGCCCGATCCTGCCGTGTGAATACCGGCATCGTTATTGCCTTACTACTGGGCCGCCCAACAGAGGAAAGTGTTTTCATGAATAACTCCTGTAGACCATTCACTGAGACCTGATACTTCTATAAAATGTCTGGCGTGGCATGTTCTAACACTGAGTGTAAAACCCCGAGAAGCCTTGGATTCCCATTTCTGCCTTCCTTCACATGATACTCTGTGTCCTGCTCTCTGCCCTCTCTGTGTATTAAAACTCTGGCTTGCTGTGCTTATCAGAAAAAGGTTCAAATAAGATTTTATACCGGACTCTTCTTCATAACAACTGGCGGCACTATTGTAAAGCCACAAGACCGTCTGAGGCATCAGTCGATCGTCGAGACCTATTCTTTTTTTAATGGTTAGGGTTAAGGACTCATATTAAGGGCAGCTGTGAAGCTCTCCAATTATTTGATGTTCACTTACGCTTAAAAATCTGGGGTTTCAAAATTGTAGTCGAGTAGTTTTAAAGGTAAAAAAAGAAACCAACACTACATCAATTATAAATAATGATTCTTAACAAATTTCTGCCAAATCTAACTCGAAAAAAAAAATCGAACAGAATTGGCACCTCGAAGAGTTGTGAGATTATACGAAGCGTACAAATCGAGTTGAATGTATGATAAAAATATCCAATAAAATATTTCAATATCTAAAAAATGAGCTCCAATCCATGAGTAAAAGCGAATTAGCATTGCGATGGACTGCAAGAAAAGGATACCTTTCACTTACCTATTGTAGTAATAACTGTTAGCGAGTAAAGAAAAGCTCCAGAAAAACTCCAGGGACTTTCGCTCTCCAAGGTGATGTCGCTGCCCTGCCAGCCACGCCGTGCCCAGAGAACTATTTTCTCTTGATAAGCGCGTATTTCATTTCCTACTCTAAAACGAAATAGAAGTAAAAACACATAGCTGTAAGAACGCTAGTTGGGCAAGGGTTGTATTCTGTGGGGATGCTGTCAGCCTTGCTGCGATCGTAATGCGTGATGTTATGTATTGTGGAACGTGGCCAATGTTTGCTAAGCGTTGGAGTATTATGGGATCGACCGGAAGACAGGGCGGATTAAACAACCCAGTAACCCCGTTGAGTGCAGTTGGCGGTCTTAAAACGGTCTTTGAGACAGTTTAGCTTCAACCTCATAAAGCCGTCCGAAACCAACAGACATCCCTTTAATCATCCATGGGGAGGAAACATCATGGGACAGTACGAGATGAGGTTCGGTCGGGCTGAAAGCAAGACCCTGCTGGAGAAAGGGAAAACAAATCGAAGGCAATGGAGGCAAAAACGTTACATTACTTACTTCTCCTCGAAGACACTTTTGTTGAACACATTCACTTCACAGCAAGAAATTTGCCACAGTCTCATCGCAGTTTCGTTCCTCTTAAACGGTATTTGAGCAAACCTTTCCAGTGCTTCATTGCCCTCTATCGCGATGAACATGAACGCACCTGTAATTGAAATGTACATAATAGATGAGCTTGGATTGTAGCTTCCGCGTTTGCACAATAATGTGCATTTTTGAAGGGTTTGGATTGCTTTAATTGCAGTCAGTGACACAAAAGTGATGTTTGTGTACATGATTGCAACGTTCTAAGTAGTAGTGAACGCTGTTTTTAATGTCAATTTTAAACATTAAAAATAAATAAATAAACAAACAAATGCTGGATAAAACATTGAAAAACATGAAATATTTGTTTGCTTAGTCGTACCAGCATCGGGTGTTCAATTGTGGAATAAGTGCATTTAAAAATATAATTTTAAAAAAAGTTGAAGGAATGAAAAATACTCGAAGAATTATTGTTATTATTTTAGTACTTCAACTCTTACAATACTAGAGACACTAGGCGTCTCCATACGGATGGTCTTTTGGTATAAATATTCTTTTCCACTGATTAAACGAGTAGGAAGAGGGAAGGGAGTGCATTGATTAAGTGGCTATTTCTAAATATTTCTTCTGCACTGTGAAGCAGCACCTAGTAGAATTTTCATATCAATTCCAGACTCTGTAGGTAAATGAAAGCTGAGTCAATCATCCATAAGTACAGAGCAACGCTTAGTATGGGATTTGATATCAGTTGTTTCAATAATCAATTAAAACACTGACTACTACAAAACCCAGGATCGTTTCGATAGTACACATTGACCAGGACCAGGGTCCATGTGATTATGAATCTCTTGTCTCCTACTACCCTATGATTTAGGGTAATAGAGGTGGCAGCGGCGCTGGTCTTCACATATCAGGACCGAATTCAAATCCGATTCCTCCGTAGGGAGGACTGATTGTACGACTGCGTGGTTTCGTTAAGTCTTGTAAGCTATAAGGCTGGCATGATTTAACAGGTCGTTAAGTCAAGGAGAAGCAGAAGATCCATTTAGACCTCGACTCATAGGGAGAATGTTAGAGCTAGAAATTAAGAATTGGTTGTAAGAAATCCATTCAAAAAATTATCAGAAAATTTTCAAAGGTTTCAATTTGCTCATGTAATACAAGCGAAAAATTTATTTTATTTATGTGAGGTTCCAAGCTGCACAACACAAAAGTTCGGGTACCAATCTTACCCTGACAATCTCCACGTATGCAGGACTAACTAACCAGCAACGATTAAATTTAGTTAAGGAAACCAGAAATGGTCATTCACAAAAAACTGGTCCAAAATCAGTTTTTGTGATTGTACAGCAAACGTGGATGAATGATATTGAACATCTGTCGTCGGTAGATACAGTATCTGCTGGCCATAAATTAATGAGTCGGGATATTAATACGTTGGTTAAAGTTTTAGGATTATTACACACGAAGCTGACCTTGGAGTAACTGAAGATAGATCCAAAGGACTGTAGTTTTAGGATTGATTTTATTTACACATACTTTAATATTTTTACCTGATTTACCTGCCGCTAGATATAGAGCTAAAATTCCTATTTTTACCTAATTGAATGTATGCAAATTTTTCTTACCGCCGTCGATCATTCGATAGAGCGGATTGCTGACGCGACTTACTTCGTTTATTATTTTTTATCGCTAGCGACAGCGACAATGAAAGGATCTAAAACAGCTTTTTCTTTATAACTTTGTAGCAGTTGCCCACAAGTGACCAAACGGCGTACGATCACTGTTGGCTTCAATTCAAGTGACAGCCTTTTTCCAACCTTTTGAGTTCTTTTCTCTTTTGTTTTTAAACAATGGGCATTTACTTGCCAAGCAATGGCAAGAGCCTGCGTGGCTTGATCTTGTGAGGCGTTCCTCATTCTTTCAAATATAATGCCCGCTTTAAACTATTCAAAACACTTCCAGCAAATTGCTCATGCAATTTGAATGGAGTGTAGCGACTGAAGATCAGCTTCAGAGATAGAAACTAACACTAAAACCTAATAAGAGCTTGCCAAGTACAATATAGTAAGGTAGTGAAGTAATGCATTAAATAATGAATATCTGTTTGAAGCTAAACGGTTTCGTTGAATGTTAAAAATATCGAAAACATTTGACGTCTTCGATTAGGATTGCTTACCTGCTATCATGTATAACACTACGAGAAATATAATTCCTACATTGCTGAACATAAATGCCGTAAAATTTCGGCAATGATCCTTCGCTCGCTCCGCAAACGGTGGCTTTTGGCGGCGTCTTATCGATCGTTTGCGTTCCATGGTGCGAAGGAGTCTTTGTTTTTATTTATAAGTTTTGTAATTTTTTTTTTTGTAATTCAGTACTGCCACGTGGTATATCAAATGGATTAGAACTCCCCTGATATCCGGTGTGGCCTCGGATAGTTGGAATAACGATATTGCTTACTTTTTGCGATAGTGGCAACACCACCGAAAACCATCACTTGTTTGAATCTGGCAAGCGATATCGATCACGTAGCTTATCGTAGATCCTTCACTCGTAGTACACAGAATGGTGGCAACTTCGAGAACTGCTGAAGACTGGAATTCAAACAATCAATACAAAACACTGTTAAACACTTCAATTAATAAAAAATTGGAAAACATTATCGGCAGTGCTATCGGTAGCGTTATAAATTGGTTTTTGCTTTACGCAATATTCGATATAATTTTGGTAATATAAACACATCCGTAAAATTGTCTCTGAATGCGGACAATGCTGTATGCTTTCGACAATTATTGTACTATTTCGAGAGATAACACATAGCACACATTCTTGGTCGTAATTATCGCTTCAGTTGATGACGATGATGATGGGATTTTGTGGTACAACGCACGTACCACTGATCGCATTTTCACTTTGATCATCTTCGGTCCACTGTAACTGTAACTGTTCCTGTGTATTTCACTGACAAACTAGGCTAGCAATAGAGGTGGTCTTGCTTATATTTATAGCCCACAGACAGTGCACATGAAAATATTCAAGTCAATTGTTGTAACTTGAACTCATTGAAAAACACATCAATATTTTAGGCACCGTTAGGACACAATCTCTCTGATACTACGAAAAACAAGTCACATTATTCACGTACTATGTCATTACTTTAGCTGCATAAGATTAAATGAATCTGACAGATTCATACAAGAAATTTTTCAATTATAAAAGCCTCAGTAACGGTCACACTTAATAGTGATGGAAAAATGGAAAGACCTAATTTCACTTGGCACTACCGTAAGAACGCCAGTGGTCTCGAAGCTGCACACGAGGTTACGAACCGAAAACTAGGGACACACACAGAGAATGTCCGCACATCGTGAGTGATGGATCTTTTCCCGATCGGAACGTGATCTTCACTACGCGAATTATTCGTCCAAACTGGCCTTTGAAACGAATGTTGCACTAGACCTGTGCGCTCTCTGTAACCGACTAGCTCCAAGGTGGAACCACTACATGCGTTGGATGAGTAGAATTTGTTGTTGCTTTCCCGGTGCAGTGGTGTTTTCCCTGATATTTCCCACAACATTGCGCATACGACGCGAGAATCTTTGCGAGAAACAGCCGACTGATTGCTGCGACCGTACATTGGTGGTAGTGGTAGTGATCTTTCGATCGTGGATGGTTTGAGGAAAGCTGGTGAAAATACAATTTTCGTACGTAGGAGCACTAGAGCGAACGGATCGTTATCTTCGCTCACTCTCAACGCACACGGTGCAACGTTTTGTGAGTGGAATTATCCGTCAATATGATTCATTCTTTCATATCGCGCCAGTGGCTGTTAATCGCAGACCGATTTATTGATTTTACACACGAATTATAGTTTCGACCCTAGCGTTCGATTTTTTCATTCGAATGACACGGTTTTGAACGCGAGATTCCCATCGACGTTGTGTGGTATCGTGCAATAGTGTCCAAAAATAAACATGACACGTTCGATCATGATCTCCCGCACGGAGTTTTGTCGTTCTTGATGCTGCTGTTGCTGTTGCTCCTGCTGCTGCTGCTTGATAAATGTCTCCGTGCCGTGGCGATGGTTCCGTCCTCCGAAGCGAGTTGCATAGAAACGAACTTGTCATGTTCAATTATCTTCAGAACGGCAGCCGCCAGATTTTGCAAACGTGAAAACTTTACGCGAGGGCTTTGAGCATGCGAATAAATTGAATGATTGTAGTGCTGCAACCGTGCCCGAATGTTCACGTTTCACGAATGTGTTCACACACGTCGTGTTTCCTTCTTCGCACCATGGGGTAGGAAGAACGTGCGCCTGTATACTGCTAAACCACGACGACCATGCGTCGCGTTATGTGTTTACGTTTGACGCTGTCTGGTATGAAAATAGAATATATTTTTCTCTCCTCTTGATCTTCTGCCTTTCCTTTGGAGACAAGAATAATTCCTCCCGTACATACACGAGCTACTGTTACGACGACCACGACGGCGACAGTAATAAATGAATGGTTGTATGTATGTCGAACAGCACCGCACCGTACGGCTGTAAGGTGCTTGATATTTACTGCAACAATAAACATTACTTGAATGAAACAGTGTACGTGAAGAATGACGTGAAACAATCAAATACAATCAAACTGTTGCTCAGGCGGGCCTTACATTTATGGCGTGGTTTGTTCGATCGACAAATTTTGGCTTACGAGACACATTTTGGTATTAGCAGCAATTAGGGCAAAGCAAAGATAAAAAAGAACCTCACGCAGGAGAGTTGAAGTGAAAAACTGAAATAAATTTCCACCTAAAATAGTTGTTATACATTTTTAAGTTTACTCTAAACAGACGCCCCATCATCATCAGCAACACACGGGAATACTGGACATCTAAACCTATTCGATCGAATCTTATCGAAGCAGAAGACTATAAATGACTATCCGGCTTCATGCTAAACTTAAGTCTAGTATGCGATTATGTCGTAGCCATGACCTAACATGTAATTAAGTCAAGCCAAGTTTGAAGCCAGAAGTAACGAACACCACATAGACCTAGCAATAATAGACCTTACCAAAGCTTTTGACCGGACATGGCGTCATGCCATCCTTCTACAACTGTTCCGCTAGGGTTTTGGTGGACATTCTAACCAAGTTCATTGAAAGCTTCCTCACGGACCGGGCAATTAGAGTATTAATAGGAACCGAATTATCCAACTCCTACACATTAGAGAATGGCGTCTCACAAGGTGCCATTCTCTCTCCCATCCTTTTCCTTATTAGCATGGAATCCCTGTTTTGCTCTATTCCTTCAGAAATCCAAGCATTCCTTTACGATATTATCCTGGCCTCGTCCTCTTGTTCCGCTTGCAAATCCCGTAAACTCCTGCAAAAGGGGTTGACAGTGGTCGAGAAAGACGGGTTATGAAATATCCCATACTAAATCCAAAATCCTCCACATTTGTAAACACACTCCCTGAACAAACCCACGGCCAATCAAATACAACAACACACAAATACCTAACGCACCGACTGCCGACATACTCGGCGTAACTTTCGACACTCACCTTTTCTTTATTCTTCACTATAACAGGGTTAAGAAGGAAGCAAACAACCAGCTGAACCTGTTACCGGATGCTTGGAACCGGCAAAGCTCGAGCCTCCCGTATAACCCAAAACCGCATCATCAATGTCTGGCTCCTACCCAAACTACTCTACGGCATCGAGATTGTTTCACGCGAACGAACAACCTTCGAGAAGAGAGTAGCACCTATTTACCACACAGCCATCCGCTATGCCACTGGTGCATTTGTCGCCAGTCCGATCAACTCCCTCCTCTGCGAAAGCGGCATCCTTCCTATGGAACATATCATCACCAACCGACTAGTGAAAGCTGCAGCTCGGATCCTTGAGAAAGGGCTCGACGTAACTGCAATCATCACCAGAGTAAACGCAGAACCACCCGCAGGGGGAATTCGTTCCTGGTATCTCCGTACTCCTGCCATAGACTGGGAACTTAAAAGCTCTCTCCGCTCGCCAATAGTACCTTTACTCACTTAATACAGACTAAATACAAACATTTCCATCATATCTTTACAGACTGCTCCGTTCATCTGGAATCAGCTGACTGTGGGATCCACTCCACCAATGATAACTGCGCCATCAAACTCCCTAACCACACTTCCATCTTCTCCGCCGAAGCAATAGCCGCCAATTAGTCAATTAGCCGCCGACGAAGGACTACAGACCGACCGATCGAACGTCATCTTCACCGACAGTGCCAGTGTTCTGGCTGCCCTGGAACACGGCACTCCATACTCCATAGCAGCATCCCCGACAATCGTTTTCTGTTGGATTCCGGGTTACTCCGGAATTCACGGTAACGAGAAAGCCGACCAACTTGCCAACGTTGGTCGACTCCGTCCTGACGAACCATACAACACCCTTTCACGCCGTGATGCCATCCGCTTCACCAAAACCCTTAACTGCTAACACTGGAACATCACCTGACACAACGTAGACCACAGCAACAAACTCCGTCCCATCAAGCACCGAATTTAGTTACATCCAACGAGTCCTTTCCCGCCTTCGTATAGGTCATACCCGCCTTACACACTCCTACCTCCTAGAAAAATCTAGTCCTCCACTCTGCATCTTTTGTGGTGTTGACATCACCGTCCGCCACATCCTCACCGATTGCCATGGATACACGACACACCGAGCCACCTGCCAACTAGACACCGATTACACGACAATTCTATCACCCGACAAACTTCAGCAGAATCGCCTTATTCGATTTTTACGAATTAGTCATTTATATAGAGAAATTTAAGCAATAGTTTTATCTTATCCCTTATCATATGCCACAATCGCAATAGTTTTCCATGATATTTAAGCCACATACATATACGATAGTTTTGCATTAGATTAAACCACCTTTACAGTAGAGAGACGAATATAGTCTCTAAGACGCAAACCCTCTATAGATAAACGAAAAAAAAGCCAAATTTGACCCAAGTCTGCATTCAGATAGTTTTGCCAAAATATATGGCAAAGCCTATGATGAGATTTGAGCATTTAATCTTCTTCTTTAAATCGTTGTTCTTGTCGTTGTTCTGGTTGTTCGGAGCTACTTTAATGACATGGCTATCCACGTGGATCGTGATATCTTTTTAGCTTATCGGCCTCTAAGGTCACGTCGGCCTTCGAATGGCTTTCTAGACTTACTGATACCACGTAGTTGGATAGTCAGTCCTCACTACGGTGGAACAGTCCGGATGGGATTAGAACTCCGGTTCTGCCATTTCAATACCGGCGCCCCTATCGCCTACACCACCAACAGTTTATTAGTAACATTAATTATGGTGAGTAATGGGCACTACAGGTAAAGATTATTTTATATCCTATAACACCTATAACCTTTAATCCTATATCCTATAACAAACTGATCTGCTATATCCTATAACATTAGTTTAAACGGTGCAGAAAAGATTTGAATTCTAAAACAATTTAAATCTAGTATACACAATATACTAAATACATCTAGCTACATTATTAGCTGATGGCATTGAATACTACGATTTGTTTTGAATTTTTTATGTACATCCAAACACGTAGAATAAAACGTGTTTAAATGCGAAACACCGGGAAGACATTTTTAACATCCATGAAGCAATAAAAGACGGTACTTCTTGTTTGTTTGTTCACGTGAAAAAGAATAACGAACGTATCCGATGGACGATGGCCAAAAGTGCTTCTGTTAAAGTGATGTCCTTTTGAAAAAAAAAAAAACGACAACAACGAAAAGAAGTTCATTTCTCCCATGCGATCAGTGTATTTCGGTACGGATTTCACAGCAGCGGCTATACTGGCTTTTGCCACCACGGTTTACCTGGTGGTTCTTTTCCGTAAATAACAATTCGTCATTGTGAGATATTTGGATGTTGTCGTCCGAGGCAGTCTACGGCGAGAATTTATGACACCTCAAAAGTACTCCGTCTGGCTTAGTGAAGTGAATGCGTTTGCCATCGGTGTCACTTGCGGTTGTGGAAGGATGAGGCCCGGCTTGATGCTAGTCGATGTCGATGAGCCCCGTGAAATTTGATATTTTGAATGACAGTCAATCCATAATGTAAAACAGATGTGCGTTATGAAAAGTGGACCGTTTTCGATATACTCGGTCGAACTAAATGGAGTGAAGCTTCTAATGATGAAATCTTTTTTCAAAACAGTGTACAGAATGGGGCTTTACTTAGTTGAATTATGTATACACGAAAATTTGAATATTAAAACTAAATTTTGAGGGAATGTAATTTTTTGATCTAATGTCTCGTTTATTTTGCCTTAATCTTATACGTGATTTTTGAATATTTATACTTTTAAAAGCAACAAATTATTGTCAAAAGAAAACAAAAATGTTCAAAATTCTAAAAGACTCGTTTTGCACAATAAAAAAAAAACAAATGGCTAATGGTATTGACACGTTCATGAACATGAAATAGGATCTAGACAGATAGGATAGAAATGGGTTTATCTTAAAACTACTTGAAACGATTTTCTTGATCATGTGGAATCCGTACCTATTTTTGGGGGTGTGGCCCAGGATATGCGGACTAGTCAACCCACGAACCCACTTGGTTCAGAGCGTGAGCCAATGTTAGAAACACTTGTAAATACTTAAACATTTCAATTGTTACCGCACTTCCATGTAGACATTGCGGCAGTGTTTTGTCATGTGCTGTTGGCGACATAGATTTTGTGACACGCGTTTTAAACGAGAATAAACACACGTACACACACACACATACCTATCTACATACACAGAAGCAGACCAAATTCACACGATGCTTGCCACATTTGCACGAAGACAATCTAAAAATATCAAACCTTGCACACACATTCGGAACATCGCGGGAATTAAGCATTACCAGCAGAATTCAAATGTGACAGACAAGCAATGAGTAGCAATAGTGCAGGACAATCTGTTCGTCACGCAGAGATTGCCGTTGGTAAACGAATGTTATTAGACGCACGTGAGTGTGAGCCGGCACATTGTTGGCATCTATTGCTCTGATAAACTGATGATGATGATGATGATGACGGCGAAAACTAAAGGTTTTTCCGATCACGATCGTTCTAGCACACGTGTGGCAGAAGATAGCAGCAGTAGAAGCAGCAGCAAAGATGAAAGGCACGCTTCTTGAGTTTTGGAACCCGGTGGAATGCAAATTATAGAATCAGAGCGTGGCTGATGAGATGGGGGTGGGTAGACCAGCCAAAACGGTAACGTACGGTTGATAGGATGTCAAAATTGAAAATGGGATACGTGTCATGAGCAAATGTGTAGCACACGAAGGACAGAACATGATGAGCGTGAAAAGAAAAACAAACACACGGTTGTTGATAGCCGCTTATTCGCAATAGGCTAGCATCGATCTAATCGATAATGAAATTTATATGTTAACCAACTGATTTGAAACCCGGAACAGATGCAAAATATGATAAATAAGATAAAATTTGAAAGTTTGCTGAAGTTTCGAATAATATGTAACATAAAAACATTTGCTATTTAAATTTAGAGCAAAAGAATGACCAGTATAAAGCAGAGCTACTAAACAAAAAATGTTAAAACAATAAATCAATTTAATAAAGCAAAAAACATAAATGAGAAAAATGTAACTGCAGCATACAAATTTCTATAATTTACATATGGAATATCCGTGATAAACCAAACTGACTAAACGATTAAATATGGAAAATATGGCCACAAATATTTATTACTTGATATTGTAAGACTTCTTAAACTTATAAGATGAGACAAAGGCTTGACAAATCATTAGGCTAGGAATAGTGCTTTTGTGGTAAGGGCTATCGAAATATGTATAGAAGTCAAAATGTTGAATCAACTACCAACATCCATTGTAAACTAATCGTCCACTTCCTCCTCCTTCAGTATGCCAAGACGTCGTGCAACGCTTTTAACATTTGAGATCACTTCTTCCTGCACCAGATTGAAGCTCATGGCCAAGAGTGCAATACCGAAAAGGAGATAGAGCGAGCAGAGCGCTATTGATATTTCGGAATCATTTTTAACGCCTTGTGCCGGAACAAAGTCTCCAAACCCTGCAAGTAGAGAGAAAGTCCAAGAATAGGGAGTTTTTTATATTAATTAATTGATCAATTTTATACTACTTTTTATTTGAATATTTGAATTCAACGAATCGGCAGAAAGCTTCTTTTTTACAAGTAGAAGGATGAGCACGGCCAAGTATGCTTGGGATAAGGCAAAGAATAAGGAGGAAATTACTTATCGTTTGGTTTACATAAATGAGTCATCACAAGCAGTGTTAACAATACTGCATTGTAGCTTTATAATTAATCATAAAAAAAAAATAAAAATAAGATGCACACCACGATTTTTTATTTTTAAAGAACGCGAAATGCGACATGTCCGGTTTGAAACGATCACAAACAGGCGTAGTCCTCCTACGTAACATCCCTATTGACAAAATTGCTTTAAAAACCACTACTAAAGTTCTTTTCAATAGAATTTTGCCTAAGTAGAGACTTAGTGTGCAGATTTACATCGATTTTGTCAATAAGGATTCCATCATAGAGTGATCTCGCCGTAGCATAAGGGTTGAATCCTGTGTGCAGTGCCGGCAAGTAGTCGGAATGTTAGGCCATCACTACTATCGTATTTGGCCCATTACCTGATCTACCCTTAGCAGCAATGTGTTCTAAGCTGGTCGTGAAATCTTAACTTACTGTCAAGGAGTATTCCAAGATCCCTGACACAGTTTTCGTGGTCGAGGATAGAGCCGTGATGTGCGTATTCGTAGTTCAGGGGGTTGAATATTTTTATGAAAGAGACGACCATACGCTTTTCAACGCATAACTAAAGACCGTTTGAGATCGATTCATTTCTGGTGCCCGACAAAGTGGCACGAAAACGCAACTGGTCTACATGGTTGCGAATCGGAAGGGACAGCTTCTCATCGTTGGCATACACCAAGCAGAGGAGGAGAAGCACATGATAAGATCATGGAGTCAGATTTTTTGTGTATAGGAAATAAAGAATATGGTTAGGGAGACCCTATCGCCTATTCCACTAAGGGAGTCTTGATCGGCCACTGCATGGAGTATCTCATAGTGGTTTGCGTACTTCCTAATGTACGATGTACTCGACAGTACAGTGGTCTATCGATAGGCAGGACTATTAATATTTAGACAAAGACCGTCAATTGTTGTATCGTTAAATAAGTTTCTATTCAAAGTACAGTAATATATCTTCTAAATGCATGGTGCACGTATACCGCATACCACTTTGTTGGATAATCTATTTCATTAAGTGATATTTGAAGCCGATGGCGTTATGGCGTGTGAAGACCGGCGATGCTGTCACCTCTACCACCGGGCCGCCCCAAACATAGTTTTATGTATTTTGAAGTTGTATGCATTTTGTTAAGTTATTGGCTGTTACAATTACCAATTGCAAAATCTTGATACTGATCATGATCTAAGGTACTGAAAATTTAATCTAAGCGGACTGTTATCCAACTAATCATTAGAGGTAATGTACTCAAAGAGAAGCAGCACAGCGAAGAGTACGCAAAAATGACATTTCTAAACACTGTTTCAATGGCAGCATAGGTGGAGCACAGCTATAAAAATAGAAGAAACAAAAATGTCCAAACTTACCGATGGTAGTGAGTGTGATGAAACAAAAGTATGCAGAATCCAAAAAACTCCACTCCTCCCATTCAGAAAACATAAATGCGCCGGCAATGATGTAACTAACGACTAGGAAAACGCACAACCAAATCGGTACTGGCCGCACGATGGAGGATGGCGGAAGCTCGCCACTGTGGATGTCCCATTCGTCATCGTAGAGCGAGTTATCATCGATCACATTTTGTAAATGACGAGCTTGGCGATGAACTGCGAATCCCATCGGTGACATTATGCGTGGTGATGGCGCTGGCACTGTGGCAGCCGCCGGTGGGTAAATCCGGAAGGGAGAGAAAGAAAAGCGAGATTTAATTAAAAAACATATAATTAACGGTAAATTATGACCCACGCGTAGGGTCTGTTTGATGGGGATTTTTGCTTTAGAGGATTCGTTCGTTTATGTTTCGTTTTGGGCAACGTTTCTTCAGACGGCTATCATAAAGTTGTGTTGGCTCGTGCTCAACAGCTGGCATTGAGTGTAAGAAGTGGGTGAGTGAGTAGACAGGTAGTGGCAATCGAGGATGGAATGGTGGCGCCACACTATGGTCGAGAAGATTTTGGTGTTTGAATTTGAGTGTATTAGGACAGCAAAACCTAATTATTAATAATAAAATTCCTTATAATAACAATATTCCGAAAAATTGTTGATCTTTCTCCTATCGTTGCTGAATCTTTTCAGAACACAAAACACCAAACCAAATCAGACACATCAGTTAACTAACAGAAAAATTGTGACCTTTGATTCGATCATTGTGTGCTAAAGTGACCGAGACGACTGTCTTTCTCGGTCTAGAATTGTATGAAAGTGTAATTTATCATCGTCTTGTGGCATGTTGGTGGTCTAGGGAAGGTTGCCAATCCGTGGCACGCTTGCTAAGAAGCAGCGCATTCACTTACCGGGACGCGGTTCACGACGTCTTTGAGGAGCTGATTTGCGCACGGTATGCATATTTTCTGCTATTTCGTTGTCCTCCGTGTAGTAGGGCATCCGGTCGGGCATCAAACGGTCGCCGTAGCGCCCAGTCTGACGTGGCATCGATTGACTGCGTGGATTAGGTCTGGCCGGTCTTCCGTCTTGGTCGTCAACGTCGTCGAGCGCATATTTATTGCACAGTATTGGCGTTTTACACGGTGAATCATCGTCCACGTCAAGCATCTGGGAATCCTGCCGAAACATACGACGATCAAGCGATTGTGCTCTCATTCCTATTGAAACGAGTACGACAAAAAGTAAACCAATGGTGCTCAACGAGAGGTTTTAACCTAGAATTTTTCCTTGGAATCGTATAGAAGAGAAACGACCTGGACCCTTAATGCTATACTATGATAGAGCCAATAGAACAAACCTTGTTGTTTTCGATATTGTCCATCCATCTGTCTGGGCTTTTGCAATGATCTCTGCGATTGATCAAGACCCATTGATTCGGCACGAGAATGTCCTGGTGGAGGCCGTTTCCCTTGCTGTGGGCCTGTCATATATTCGTCGTTCATGAATGCATCAGGATTGGGTGGACCTCTAATTTGTGGTCGCATTCCTCCAGAGTTGTTGGGGTTTGAGTTGTCATACTTTGCTTGTTGCCGCATGCTCCGATCATTCTCTTGATAGTATGGATCATCCATGGCAGCGTTATACCTGTCCCGACACACCAACAAACATACAGTGTAAAGAGTTACTCATTATAATCACCAACATATACGAAAGCATTTATTTATTGTTAAAATACAGATGAATACTTACCTACAATCTGTATCCGAATATGAATGCGATAGGCCCGGCTCATAGTATGGGTCGAATCCTGAATCGGTGGAACGTTGAGAATTTCGTACTGAACGTCTTAAATTCGTTCCTCCCGGCTGTCCAGATCTCACAGAACTTCGTCTGAAAATGTACGTCAGGAGTCAGGAGCTAAAGCTATGTTTGTTTAGATCACTAAAATTCCCTAAGCATTATTAGCCCTTTTATTGGAAAGAGTGTTGTTCTAACTTCCTTAAAGTGTACTGGGAAGTGCAAAATTTACAACTGTAAAGATTGCCAAAAATCAGTCATCCAACCATTATCAAAAAATGCAGTGTTGATAGAACAAAATATAAAATAAAATAAAATAAAATAAAATAAGCAGAAAAAATTAAAAAAAAATAATGAAATAGACTGTATTCCGTTGAATCTTGTACCTAAAGCTCAAGCAATATGGCATGGCCGTCCTTTATGAATAAAAAAAAAAAACCTAAAACCTTACACAAAAAATCCCTTTGAAATATTGGATTCTTTATGAAAGATAATAACCACTGCATGCTAGATGTTTTACCCAATCCAATGTCAATGGTATAGTAAAATACAAATCCACAACATCTTAAAACCTTATTCTAAAAAATAGCTTTAAACGTTTTACAATAAAATTACGCATAACAATTTAGTTTGAAATTCTTTGCAAATACTATAAAACATTCAATCAATAGAAAATTGCAGAAATGTATGAATGAAAGTACAACAAAACGTACTCACCCTTGTCTTACAGTACCACGACTGCTCCGACTGCGTCTGGAATTGGACCGCTTAGGCTCTCTCGTACAAACATAGCAACAAACGCGCCAATACAGGAATCTGAAGAAATATAAAATAATATGGCCCTGTGTATATGATTGTTTGATATTTGCATAAGAAGTCTTTACTTTTAGAGTGCGAACTATTCGGTAAAAGTGCCAATCTTATTGCAATGTTTACCATAAATTTGCAGTGCTTACCGGAAGGAACTAGCCATAATGTCGCCAATATTGGATAAACACAGCAGCATGAGTGGAATGCCCAAGATAGCGTAGAAGATGGTCGAAATTTTGCCCATGTATGTCTTTGGAGCTATATGACCGTAGCCTAGGTAAAGTAAAAACAAATGTATTTTTTAGTGTAGTTTGGTACGATAGATAACTAAACATAAAAAATTCAATTGTATTCAATATTACAGCTCAGTTGGTAAAAAATGAATTCTAAAGTTGAATTGTAAAAGAAAAGATAAAACATATAGTAATAAACTTCACAGCCTTTGTCGCAAGAGAACTTATAACGTAGTTGCAATCTCAAAACCTGGGAAAGATAACACTTTAGCGGTTAATTACAGTCCTATCAGCCTTCTCAGTTGTTTTGGAAAAAAATTCGGAAAGATTATTGCAACAATGTTAAGATCCCACACCGACGGATACAATATCATTCCAAAATGTCGATTTGGATTTCAACCAGGACTATCTACAACACAACAATTGTACCGACTGAAAAAGGACACTATTTCCAATAGAAACATTTAAAATCCACCGCTTTAGTACTATAAAAAGCGTTTGATACCATCTGGCATAAAGCTTTGCTCGTTAAACTAAAGAAATTAAAGTTTCCACGCTATTTAATTCATGTCATACAGTCCACATTTCAAATAGTAAATCAGAAACATACACGCCTGGAGCAGGTGTTCCACAAGGAAGTGTACTATCCCCACTTTTGTTTAATATTTACATCGCTGACATACCGAAAATGAAGGATTGAAACCAATACTTATATGCTGACAATGCAGCAATAAGTGAAAAGGGCAAAAAAGCTAAGACTATAATTAAAACTCTGAACAATGCACTTGACAGTGATTCAAAGTACTGTCTCAAATGGATGCTTCAAATAAATAGAGAGAAATCGGAAGCACTATTTTTTACCCGTTTTACGAGTGACAAAATCTTTCGTGCACTGTCCTCTTTTCTAAACAGATGATCACAGCTTAGTTTTAAAAACAAATTATTGCTATTTACTGCTTTAATCAGACCAATCATAACATGCGCCTACCCTGTTTGGGTAATGTGCGCTAAAACATACAAAAATAAGCTTCAAATCTGTCAGAACCAATACCTAGAATACCATTAATACCATCGAACAATACATAATGAAAATAACAATGCAATAACTGGCTAAATAGCCAAATTCCCTTATCCTCCTTTTACTCCCATATTTCCCACACTTTACCTTCCCCGAAACCCACACCGTTTATAAAAACCTGAATTTTCATAAGCCAATACAATACTTCCGACTTGAAAAAGATAAAAAAAAACTATTATAAAAGTAATGTAGGATAGGATGGATACATAAAAACATATATTTTTAGTTTATTTATCTAATGTGGGTTTTTCGCGAACAAATTTTTTGCCCCACGAATCATTTTCAAACGTCAGTTCGGTAAATGTAAACGCCAATAACGAGGACAGACGAGATCGAACCCGTTAAAATAATGTACTATTTGTATATTGTACACATGGATTTTCACTCGAATAAAGTACTACTACTACATAAACGATTAGATCATTTAGAAAGGTCCATTAACCATGATGTTACAACTTATAACAACCTGTTCATTAAAATAAAACGGTTCAACGCCGTGAGGTACGTTTCGAAAAAGAAAAAAAAAGACTAATGATGGATATATTGGTACGAATGTGAATCACGTTGTAGATCATCAAGATATAATTACTGTACGGATGGCGTTTCACTTTCGTCAAGGAAATTCCGCCTATTTTGTGCCATTAATCCTCTCCATGTCTTGCTTGCTTCGATACGAAATATGTGCCAACGAGATTTTAAATCGCACATCTGCTTGCGGGTGTCATTTTTTTTTTCTTTACTACAAGATACTAGTAGAACGTAGAAAGCACTAGTACAAGCAGGTAAGAATGACGAGGTTGTTAGCCTAGGCACCAGAAAAGCGATGAGAAATAAACGGAAAAGCATTCCAATTCGCTAATGGTTCTGCGATTACAGTTCGTAATGAATTGTGGCGCTACCAAGCATTGAAAAGGAAAGGCGTTGCAATTTAGTTTAACTAATCCTTATGCTTAAGTGCAGTTAATTCGTATCCGTTCGAATTAAACCATATTGCGTGTAAGATGTAGTTTTGACATGTTCAACACGCTGAAACAGAAAGCTAATTCTAATCGTGCGTTATCGAACGGATCACTACAAGGAAATGTAAATGTTACTTCACTTGTTTAAGTTACTTTGTTATGTGCGGGGTTTGCTGTTAATTAATGTTGCTGAAGTATGAGGAAGAAGTTTCTGTGGCGTGTTTAAATGCTGCAAGTATAACATTAAACAATACCAAATCATGTGCCGATTATAACAATGCCATTGAAAATTTCCCCACGGTTGCAAAATTGTGTTTAATATCTGGTTTTACTTCCTTGATCAACCTTTCAAAAGGTCATAGCCTGCCACTTCTGGTTTCCTTTACTTTATTAATTTAGCAGCTGGTAGACAAGAATTTTTGGCGTACGGGGCTCGACTAAAATACTCAATTTTAGTCGAGATACGATAGCAGAATGTAATGATTTATTATTCATCCATTCAGTCCCAACTAGGGGCATGTATCAATGCTAAGGCTGTCGCAATGAATAGTTCAACTATTCAGAGCCACTGAAAGAATATTTCGGTAGCTATTTGGCGCTACTACTAACGAGTAAATAGCCATATGAGTAAATCAACTCGCCGGTATGCAAAACACTTGATTATAATCATCTCGGTAAATACTGTCAAAATCAGTGAACCTGGAACCTAAACAAAAAATCGTACACCTATGTGCTGCCTATTCTGCGTATAAACAAAACGCCGGGTTGTGTTAAAAGCAGACGGCAATGAAACGCTTGCAAAAAAGCTAACGAACGAACTTGAAAACGTCTCCAACGGCAACGGTGGAATGGATGGCATCTATGAGAAGAGAGACACACAATCCACAGGAAGTGAAATGTCTTTACCCTACCAACAGGCCACTGTAAGCCACTATGCATTCATCCATGCTGCTGTGGGTGTGAAACCGTATTTGGCAAAGCTGACCTTAACCTACATCCGGATGTGTCTGCAGACGCGGGAACTGTAAGCACAATGACAGAACAGATTGTAGCGAAATCTTCGTTGAGGAGTTCCGACAGACATCATACAGCATGACAGCAGCAATTTATGTTAAGTGTTTCCCAAAGTTTTAACGATAAAAATTATAAATTTGAAAAGCAACACACGATTGCGCAAAATTTAACAATTAATCTAATAGCTTTGAAACAAATATTTTTAATAAGTCATAAAACATCGTACTGCTTTCACTGTGAATGCTACAAAACAAAAATATTTGTTAAGATAAATGTAACCTACAAATGTAACTTTTGAAATTGTTTTCTTGTACATTTCTTTTCAGTATCATCATCAGCATGGAGAGTCTTGCTATCGTAAGATGTAACCAATAAAAAAAAACCCTCCTATGGTGCAGTTGGTCACTTTTCAGATCGTTATGCAATATCCTGCTCCGGAAAATCCATGCTTTGTTTAGTGGGAATTTTCACAGGGCAGACAAAGCCGGCGAGAAGACAAGTGCCTTTAAACGCACCGGCTGCACAAGATGACGACCGTTGATTGGCTGCTGGAGTTTGTCTTTTTGTTTGCTTTGGTTTTATTTAGTGAGTGAGTATGTGTGCTTTGGCATTCATGCCCCACTGTGAGACAGGTTCCTTTCTCTAGCGAGTGACCATAGTGTGACAGTGATGCGTTTTATAGAGTCTTTTGTTTCGTTGCACGGTCCGCGGCACGGACGCTGGGGACGTTGGTGTTATACAAATTTACATGAACTTGGGCCGAAAGAGTGCGTGAAGCTGATGGCTGAAGTTTTGAGCCATCGTGCAAACTTAGACAATGAAGCGCTTACAAAAGGCGTGCTAGCCGAATGCTAGCGTCACGAATGGTAGAAGTAGTAGTATCGGTTTGTTGCGTACGTGTGCGGTGAATAGTTTTGGGTATAAGAATTGTAAACTTTCAATATCTGTAGTTTAGTAGAGCGACAGCAACGGTTGTCATCGGATCCGTCTGCTAGAAATTGTTTCCTTAGTACCAGCATGGGAAATAAGGTGAATTCAGGTGTATTCAGTGAAGTCGTTAGCATGCTTGCGACGAGATAACGTGTGTTGGTGTAGTGCATTCGTTACAAAATAAAAGGTTTATGGATAACTACTGTCAGAAGCATTCATGTGATCGGGCAAAGAGTGTGTTAATCGACAAACTAAATTTAAAAGCAATAAAGTTGAAACAACAAATTTTTCTTAAGTATCACATCCGTGATTAGAAAAGCTAGTGTTTGTCCCAGTGCCATCGTCAAAAGTTTTGTTAGTGCCATACAGTATATGACGAATATAGATAACAATAGTAAAGTGTTAACTGGGGTTAAAGAGTAGAAAAAGTTACTGAAACGATAATGATAACAAATTGGGGTTGCTATCACGATTCCCAAAGTCGTTTACTGTCTTAAGGTTACTTTAATATATTTTCTAACATCTTTGCATTACTGAGAAGTTAAAAAAGGTATCAATAATCCTACAGACATTCAACGGAAATGATAATTTAAAATTTTAATGCTACTGAACATTGCAATGGTTACAGCAAACTCGGATTACCTTTATAAGGATTAACTGGATTGCACCATGCAGAAAGACATGCAATAAGTGTTAGAACTAATCTGAAGGTGTTTAAACAAGATATAAATATGTTTTTTAAGTACCGCGCAATCGTCTGGATTGACAAATTTTGCCGACGAGCTGAGCTAAGCCAACACTTGTTTGAGACAGACATGCATTTTTTGCACAACAACTCATTCATATTCATTTAATTAAATTACAGTACAATTAGAAGTTATCCTTCAGAGATTATCTTCATTTTTTGAAGTAAATCATTTCCATTCATGAACTATTTTTCTTTCAAGTTTGCTGGGCAAAACATTATAGCATAGATTTGTTTGCAGTGAACTCCCCAGCAGTAAAACGTGGTAAAATAAGAAACACTAAAAATTTTGCTGGAATTTTGCAAACATGGCAACACGTGAGTATTGTTCAGATATTCAGATATTCATTCAATATTTTCTAGAAATCGTCTCTGACTTTCATCGAACGAAGGGATAAAAAATGGAGCATCTGTTTTAACACGATGTGTGTTGTATTTTTGTGCAGATTTCTTACGCCTGTTGGTGATATCCACCATACTTTGTATGGCAACCGCTGAAGAGCGTTGGGCTTGGTCGGGAGGCGGAAATAGCGACCGAAACAACGATGCGAAAGGCAATGCTGATCGATACAATGTACGAAGTGATGTGCTAGAGTTTCAGGGTGTCGGAACGAAACCAACTTCATCCAATGGGAAAAGAAACTCATTTTCCGAAAGGTATGTGAAACAAATTCAACATTCATGTGATTCTTTAGGTAAAACAAAAACATCGTATTGAGTGAATACAAGAATTGGTGAAAGAAATTCATACTTCGGTCAATACACGTTTATGCGGCTAAACAAATTCTTTCAAATTTCAGACAAGGCCGCTATGAGGTGAAAGAAACCACCACTAAACGGCCCTCCTTCTCGCGACCCCAGAACGACGAGTTTTCCGGAGAGTTCGGCGAAGGAAATCAATCTAACGATTTTGGGTAAGGAACGGTTAAAGGCTAATAAGTTTAGAACTTGGGCAATAACAAACAGTTCTGTCTGTTTTTGTGTTTCTTTCTGGCTTGTTGCGTGTTTTACGCATGCTTTTTTTTTTTTTTGTTCAAATTACCAGATTCAATCAAAAGTTTGGCGGAGGGGGACTTATTAACGGACAGTTTGGGCCGAACCCGTACGGAATTAACCATGGCCTGCAGGGTGGTGTAGGTGGTTTCCCGTTTCCTGGTGGTAACTCGCTGGGTGTTGGTGGATACTACCCCGGTCAACAGCACTTTGGTGGCGGATACGGCGGTCTGGGGCATGGAGCAGGTGGAAATGGAATTCTCGTGGGCCCCGGAGGCCCAACCGGTATCATCGGACGTCCCTATAACCGGTTTCCGTACGGTGGCGGTGGGCCCGGATTCTATCCCGGTGGGAACGCACATCATCCCTATGGTGGAGGTTTCGGAAATCCGACATTCAATGGACATCCGGGTGGATTCTTCCCGCCCGGCGGCTATCCCTCGGGAGGTTACTTTCCCCAACCATTCGGTCCAGGTGGGATAGGGCCGAAACCGTTCGGTTCGTTCCCGGGCGTATCGCAATTCGTTCCGCAATTTGACCAAACACGGCAAGCGACTAAGAAGGTGGAAAAGAAATCGATCTAGAGCAGACCAACCACCTGAAGCACCGACTTTAGCGCCGCTGGGACTGTGTTTGCCGGGATTGTTTGATGAAGTTCGTTGTTGTAGCAAAAGGCCAAAGCAAAGCGTTCGTCTTTTTATTTGTTAGCTAACCTCCTCAGGCATTGTTACTTACCGATTGTTGTTATGACGATGATGGAATAAAACAGAGCTCCAAAAAATGTCCATTGGATTTGATCCACGTCTTCGTTTCCATCCCAACCGTCCTTCTTCATGGCAGTGAGTATTTCTTTCTCGAAGGACTGCAGTAGGAAAGTGAATTAATCAGAAATGGGTCAGTAAAAGCATTAGGAGATTCTAGGTATTCGTATTTGTCGTAAGAATATGATCACTTAGTCTCATCTCCTTAGAAAGAACCGTTAACGGTCAAGGTCGTCTGTAGATTCTACGGTATAAGGGCAGGCTGGAGGGCATTTAGAATGAATTTTGTTTTTATGTAACCCAATTGAAACCTATTTGAGTGGGTTCATTGGGGATTGTTCAAGGTGTGTTCCAGGGTGAATAATTGAATCACATTTAACGCTTGTTACTTTACGTAAGCTTCTTCAGCTGGAAACAAACCTGAAGATGCATAATCGCAGCAGAAGTCCAATTTTGTTGATGCAAAACTGGTCTATCGTTGGTCATTTTCCAGATGGCATCCGTGAGGTTGACACGTATAGAACTGATTCCTTTTTTAACCTGAAACCGTAGAAATAGAAATGATGACTTTGAATTAATATAAATTAATGTAAAATATCACAAAATGTTGTCGAGTATATAAAACTTAATAATTTTACCACTTGGCGCATCTGCAGCAATGCTTTTAATTATGTACAATCTGTCACTTAGTATATATAATTAGTGTTAAGTGTCATAATTGGTAAGTGAAGTGAATGTGTTGTTGAGTAAGTAAATTATTTGAACTATCTCTAGCACGAATGAAGCTGGTGTTGTGTAAGCTCTTGGACTATTTACGAAGCCCACTGTGAAATCCAGTTCATTTTGGATGGAACGTGAGAAAACTATTGTGTTATGCGTCTTTTACAGATGGAACTAAATATAGTGACGTTTTTGTTGTTGCCACAATCGTGTCACATTACTGCATAGTGAAAAAAAGTATAAAAACAGATTTCAATTCCGTGTCTTAAATGTGCTTCTATATATTTTACGATGATTGAACGACGATGATGAACAACACACCATTTAAATCTAGCTCGGTGGGAAAGTTTTATTATGTATGTTCGATACATGAGACGCATTTTAGATGAAACATTATGCTGCAAGTAACACGTGTAATTGAAAATTTAGGTCATGTTCAAAAGTATTTTAAAACAGATTTTCATAGAAACAATAAACAGAATAGAACGTTTCAAAATATTTAGCAACGTTTTGAGCTTTGATGGAATGTCTAAACAGTTGTGGTGGGTGGAACCATCTTTGGAAGGATTTCTGATATCAAAAGGTTATTTTGGTCCCTCGGCATGTTGTTGAAAAGTATCATGAAGTCCAATAGACTTCATAGATAGACTTAGATAAATAACTGAATAAACATAAACTGTAAGCTGCACGGAACAGGTAACTCAGTTTAAAGTGGAAAAGGAAGGCCAAAGAGAAGTATGGAAACGACAAGACAAGATGAGATTGGGTCAAATTTATTAAGGAGACTGCGGGAATGTTACATGGTAATATTAAAGTCAAAGTACGATAAGTTTAAGACCACCGGGAGGTACACAGAAAGTTGCACAAGTTAGAAGTAATGGATTGCCAATTACTTTGGATAGTTGGATGTTGGGAAATGGTTCATGAACGGTGGTACCGTGTTCTGAGTTCGGCAAGATCCGACAACTTACAACGTACAAAATAGACCGGTAATGGCTCATATGAAAATTAATTGGGAAGCCTAGTCTACTGCCAAAAACGTTTGCATGATTTAGTAAAGCACTGCAGACAGGTTACGGCGGCCCTAATGATGGAAAACATGTGTAAATTTGCAGTATATTATCTTGCTTAAACATAATTACTACTACATAAATTTTTAGAAGGGAAGCACCGACGACAGAATTGCATTGCAATGGAGCCAAGTGGATCAATCGATGTTTTTATCTAATCAGCCTAACTAACGAAGACAGCCGGTAGTCGTTGCTATAGCTACACACAAGTAAATGTGAAGTTTATTATTTAAAAGGTTGTAGTTTTATTATGAAAACGGGCTACAATTGGAACAATTTTCAATTCCAATCCGCCACAAAGCTTAATATTAACCCTCAAGACTCCCAACCTCGAAGATGATGTATTGAAGATGTGTAGTTACAGCTTTGAAAACGTAAAAACCCTATGAATCTGACTGTCGAACATGTGCAAGAGAGTAGATTTCTCAAATGTCCTGAGAACCTGTACCTGTACCTGACAGTGTACATTTAAACGGTGCAAATTGTCTTATTCAAAGTTTGTACGATGGAGATTTTTAGTTTCACGGCTTCGTCTAAATTGTTCACCATTTTACCAAAGCTAATTCAGATCAAATTTAAAACACCTTTTAAAGAGTAATTGTGTCAAAGTATGTTAGTAAGTGAGTTAAAAAAAACATTCAGCTATGTCCTAAAAGAATGCAAGGTTGAAGAATTGAACAAATAAGAAAACATTTTACTCACATTACGTTCATTCTCAGCCTCCAAATGTTCAAAAGTAAACGCACCCAGAAAACAGTATGCAACAACCGTGGCCACTAGGGTCACATGTGAAAATATACATGTAAACACTTTCCACATGCAACACACGAAAGACATGCACTTGCTGCGCTGCTTTTTCTCTGGTTCGCCATAGGATATGGACATCTGTGGTTGCAGTTGCTGCATCGGTGGAGGTGCCGAGCGTCTAGATGACATGTTGCTTCTATTTTTTGTATAATCTTATACCGAGCGATTGGACTTTAACCTACGAGGAACACTATTCTGGACAAAATAAGGTAAGATGACAGGAGAAGGTCGTTATTGATATAGAAGCAACACAGTACGGTTCGTTCAAGTTGCATAAATTGCTGTGGTTTTGTTATTGTATCATCTATACATAATGTTTAGAATAAAATGGTTACAATTTGGTGCCTCTCTTGTCACTAAACGTCACAGGAAACATTTTTTTGAAAATCCATTCTAAACCAAATCCACAGTACAATTTATGGACTGTTTGACACATCATAAAAAAGAAAAAATCACACAAACTTATTTTTGGACGTGGACACTATTGACGCTGTTTCGCAGAGCAAGTTGCTAACGAAACTCGTCTACCAAACTGATGCACACTCAAACTATATGGCTAAGTATGTGTAATACTTTGAATATAATGTACTCGAAATATTTGTAACTCTAGTTGTGTAAACCACTTAGCGTAAGCCATATCGTCTGACGCATCTTTCCAATACACTCACATAACGACAATACCGGTAACACTTATTCTCTTCCGGCTCACATTCTCTCACGGTTTGAGGGATTTTCTCACTTTACATAGGTTGAACAGAGTTTTTCGTTTAAAAGCAAAATTCCTTTATACTGCAACGCACCGTACCGGATTAACTAGGTGGCTTAGCTAGACTAAATTAATATACGTTAAACGTTTGTGTAAAACATTTCACTATTCAATTTAAATAATACGCTTTGTTGCTTAATTGGTATACGGCAGAGTAAAGAGACGATCACACCAATCTCTCGAATAGCAAACAGTACACTGAACGCACGAATTATTCTGCCCCGTGTTATGAAAATATTCCTAGCTGACGCGTACAATCGGAATAACACATTCAGTCACATATTCTCATAAGCACCAATAGACATGTGTGGTGTCCCGTCCCGTCTTGACGGGTAGAAACGCGGCAGCGATGAGTTTCCTCAGCATCGAACATATTCGATTTGCGTTTTCAAGCTGTCGGGCCGAATATAGGATGATCCGCTCTGTACAGCAGGTTTAGTGAGATCGTAACAAACACGGAAGAGTTTTTTTTTAGTATTAGTGTGGAAAATGAGTTTTAAATTCACCGTGCGAGCCAACTCCTCGCGCAGCTGTTTTCATTTGCTCTCTTGAGAGTTTTTTCCCCGTCGCGTGTTTTAAATGAACGAAAATATCAACACGTTTTGATTATGGTTTACCGTTCACCAGAATTCTTACGATCGTGACGAGGTTCGAATAAAATTTACCATTCAAAATAACTGAATAGAGAGAGAGAAAGAGAGATTCTCAGATTCGGGTTGGATTATTTAGCGATCATAGAGTTTAGATCACTTATTGATTATGGCCAATATTTTCGTTGAAGTTGTTGTGCTATGATCCCTCTTCGGGTAGACTGTTTCATCGTTAGAACTGCTACATGCTATCAAACGCCCAGATCTGATCTGGACAAGATTTCTTCTACCGAATATGGTGGAGTCATTAAGGTCTTATCTCGGACGAGATTCTCTTGATCATGCCCATAGTCTCCAACTGGATGATTAGAGCCACCATTGTTCCAGGGTGCCTTTTTTAGGAAGTAACGATATGGAGACTGCGTTGGGAGTCCGTATAACATAGAATCTACCGAAATTACCACAATACCACAAAAGAGCAACCATTTTACTGTCACAATCTTCTTCTTCTTCTTCTTGGCCTGCTCAGGTTTGAGCACGTCGTGTCAACATGGCCAGCCAACGAGCTCGCTGTGCTCCTCTACGCCTCGTGCCGAACGGGTCGCTGACGAGCACCTTCTAGGTGGGGCATTAGTCCGGTATCCTCATGACGTGCCCCAGCCAACGTATCCTTCCGCCTTTGACTACCGTCAGGATATCAACACCGCCAAACAGCTCAGTTGGCTGGCTCGCCGTTCGAAAATGGCGAGTGCATTGGTAGTCCTCTATGGGACAAGGTCCTCTACCGGACAAGGTGCGGTAAATCGTACATTTCGTATGTTGTTGGAGTCTTCTAGATCGCAAGAGTTTATGGAGTCCGTAGTAGGCACGATTCCCCTGAACAATCCGTCTTCGGATTTCGCTGCTTGCGTTGTTGTCCTAAGTTACGATCGTACCTAGGTAGCAGAACTCCTCTACCACCTCGAGATCGTCGCCACCAACTGATACTCTGCTTCCGAGTCGGTCTCTATCACAGTCAGAGCCTCCGGCAAGTAGGTTTTTTGTCTTCGTCGCATTGATGCTTAATCAAATTCTATTGGCCTCGCGTTTCAGTCGGGTGTACGCCTCGCACACCGCCGCAGTTGTCCGTCCGATGATGTCGATGTCATCCGCGAAGCCAAGGAATTGGAGAGATCGGGTGAAAATCGTGCCCCGGATGTCGAAGCCCACGCTTCGCATGACACCCTCCAGAGCAATGTTGAACAACAAACAGGAGAGTCCGTCTCCTTGCCTCAGACCCCGGTGTCAAGGTGTTTGTCGAAGTAGCACTTCTACCTGTTGATCACCTCTCGCTCGTCTGACAGGATATCTCCTTCAACGCTGCGGCACATAGCGATCATGGGAGTAAAACCGCCTCGTGCCGCATTCAACATCCTGTAGAACTTGCGAGTTTCCCCCGACTGAGATAACTGCTGCATCAGTTGCTCGTCCGACTCTTCGATGCTACGCTTCTTGTCCTGGAAGAGCCAGATCTGCTGCCTCTTCAGTCGACTGTAGTGTTTCACGTTCTGCCGGGTCTGGCGCTGGTTCTTGCGGGTACGCGCAGCGTTCTTCTCGGATAGTGCTCGCCTGCATTCATCATCAAACCATTCCTTCCTCTGGTTACGTGTCACACGGGCAATTGTTCACTCGGTTGTGTTGCTGATGGTGTTGCTGATGGCTTGCTCCACCATACGCCAGTGGTCATTGAGGGACATCGTCCTCCGGCGGCGCTACCCTAAGCGCGTTTTCGAAGTCCCTTGCCACATCAGCTTGCCTCAGCCGATCTATGTTGAGTCTTGGGGTAGGCTGAAAGTGCAGCTTATTGGCGACGCAATGTTTTTGGCGCAACTTAACCATAACCAAGAAATGATCTGAGTCGACGTTTGCTCCTCTATAGGTCCTTACGTCGATAATATCCTATAAGTGCCTTCCATCGATAAGAAAGTGATCTATCTGACTCACACTGACCTTCACTGGAGCTGGGCTGGTTGCACCAGCATACCAAGTACCACAATCGTCATCGTTGCCGAAGGAACTTGTGGGTACTGATCCTTTTTCACCACTGCTTAGTGCCGTGGTTCCTGAGCCGCATGTGGATAGGATTTGGATCAGACTGTCCTTTCTTTCCAATGCTGTTACCGTGGACCAAGCGGTGGCCTCTTTAAAGTGTCGTTTGGCCACCAATGACGTAATTGCATACTGCTTGTTGAGAAGGGGCGCAAATCTACACTCGATCGTTCTTTTCACGGTAAATCGTTCGTCATCAATTGTTAACCCACCACGAAATAGGACCCGTTTCAATCCTTCGCCTACTACGTACCACGCACCGACTACTGTAACGTTCTACTAGCAAAACGTGCGGGGAATGCGTTCGAAAACTAATGAGTGTTGCCTTTCGGTATCGGGTTCCGACTTCGATGTAGTGGTGTTCACAGAAACCTGGCTCCTAACCTAGCTTCATCAATGCTGTTTGCTGTTGCTGTTAACCCTGGCGATGTCATCCTGCTGCTGGGGGACTTTAACCTCCCAGACATATCCTGGTCGGCTGTTCAGCCTGATCTGGATTTGCCGTTTTCGTCTTATGAGAAGGTTAAAATCAGCCAAGGCAGCATCCTCTCGCGAGTATTGCACACGCAGGTGTGGCATATTACGACGCAACTACTAACACAGCACACTCTGTGTACCGACGCTACAAAAAAATCCGCTATATGGTGTATGTCCGAAATCTAGGCACACGTTCTCGGCGGAACCCTCGAGCGCTTTGGAGCTTCATCAACTCCAAAAGGAAATCTTCCGCTTATCCTAATTGCGTTAGTTTCAAAGGACGTCATGGGAGCTCACAATCTGATGTTTGTGATATCCTTGCTGCGCGCTTTGCTGACACGTTTCAGAAAGAGGTTACAGACGAAAGGAAGAAAAGTTATGCATTACTAAACGTTCCCCTTGATGCCATGGTTCCTAGTTTGCCGATTATTGAAACGTCATCGATCTTCAGGGCCATTAATTGACTAAAACCCTCGATCGCTCCGGGTCCAGATGGCATTCCACCATCCATACTGAAACGCTGCGCCACCGCTGTTGCAGCCATATTAGTCTCAATTTTTCGGGAATCTTTGAGATTGGGAGTTTACCCAGCGACAAATCAAACACGTCTAACTATCGCGGCATCACATCACTTTGCGCCAACGCAAAAATGTTCGAGCTGCTCATGTACGAGCCTCTTCTTGCTGCTGCCTCAAACTACCTCAGCACCGCTCAGCACGGGTTTGTCTCCAAGCGTTCGACTTCGACCATTCTGGTTGAATTTATCAGCACCTGCCACAAGAACATCTATGCAGGCCTTCAAATCGATGCGATGCGACATCAAGGCAGCTTTTGACAGTGTTCCGCATTCGTTGCTGCTCGCCAAGCTTCAGGTTCTTTGCTTTCCGGGACAAATGCTGAACTGGATGCGGTACTTCCTCCCGACAGCCACCTGATTTACACGGATGACGCTTAATTATACCTACCGAAACGTAACCAGGAAGATCACGCTCTGCGTTCCTTAATTGTATACGTACAAAGCGGTCAATTACTTGGTGAATGCAAAACAGTAAATGTTAACTATAAATGTGAACGTAAAAAAAGTCGCTTCAAGGGGACCACATATGGTCCGTTGAATTCAACAAATAAAATAACAAAATAACGTAGTTGGATAGTCAGTCCTCACTACGCGGGTTCATTTTACTAAATAAATAGTTTTCTAAAATGAATGTTTAATATTTTATTAGTGTGAAAAGATATAAAAAGTTTATGTAACATTCATTTATATCTTTTTTACGTCAAATAGATTAGTGTATTGATAAAACTAAAAAAAACTGTTAAATAGTTACTGAAAGTTTATTAAAAATTTGGGATTTATTACGACTTTCAGGGCTTGAAGATGCGGATTATCTCTGCATAAAAAATGTTAGTATTTTACGAATAAACAAATATTCTTTTAGACAGCTTCATGTTTGTACAAAAAGCTGCATTCATTTGTTCAGAGTGTATGTATACTGGACCGGCTGAGACACGATGGTAAGGCGACTACCGCACCGGTCTTCACACGGCAGGAGCGATGTTCAAATCCCACCCTTACCGTTCCCTCGTAGTGAGGACTGACTATTCAACTACGTGGTATCAACGTTGTCTAGTATGCCATTTCGATAGTTAACTGTCTAGTAAGCCATTTCGATGGCCGGTATGACCCTAGAGGTCGTTAAGCCAAGAAGAAGAAGAAGAAGTAGTAAACCATTAAACTAGCCAGACATGATCTAGAAGATCATTAAGTCAAAAATAAGAAGAAAAAGAAGCATACTAAACCGATAATTAGCAATTGCTCCATGGTTAGGGTAAGAGCATAAATGCTACTGATGATTTGAAGCACTCAATTCCGTTCAAGGTGTATTGGAATACTGTCGGCAATACATATGAGTGAAGTAAAACATTGATTGTTTATTAGAACTAAGTCATAGTAATTTTAATCATAATAAATTTAATTTGACAAGCTTGAATGGCGCTGTCTTAGACTTGCACTAAGGAGCTTGAAATCTACACACAACCTGTCCCTAGAAATGCACACAGAAACACAATGCAGAGATGAATACACACAACATGTTTTGAAATGCTGTTGTTTCGCCTTCTAGTCCGTTGATCAGTATCAAAACCCTTTGATAATAAAAAAATTTGAAGCGCTTCTAGAGATAGGTTCTAAGAGCAAAATTTTCTTGATTTATGAAGATTTTGTTGCCCTAAAAGTGCATCCTAGCGCTCCACAGGCATTAAATCGTGCTGCCCCTCCTGAGCACTCCAGTTCCCTTTTAACATCAGATTCCTCGATGCGCGTGGAAATTAAGACCATACCGAATGATCTTCGCCCGAGGATAGTTCCGGGCATTTTCATGAACAAGTATCGTCATTTAGACCAAATAAGCCAGTACTACACTGACGGATCATCCTCTGAGGAGGGAACTGGCTTCGGAGTTTTTAACGAGTCCACCGAAGCTTTTTTCAAATTGAGGCAGCCATGTAGTGTTTGAACCGCAGAGCTAGCCGCAATATTTTACGCACTATTGATGATAGCAGCGAGACCTTCGGACTAGTACTTCATCTACACACTTCACATCGTCACAGCCTTAGTGCTATTGAAGCTCTTAGATCTCCGAAGGCTGTTAAGAGTCAGGATTTCCTCACCATAAAAATTCTTGAACTGCTTGGCCCAATGTTCGATAAGGAATTTAGGATCTCGCTATTGTGGAATTCCCGGTAATGAGAAGGCAGACTCACTGGCCAAAACAGGCGTCCAAGAAGGCGCTTTTTACGACCGACCAATCTCGGCCCAGGAGTTCCTGCGTTTTCCATAGAAACTTTTCCCGTCTCGCTGGCAGAGCATGTGGGAGGCGGATGAACTCGGGCGTTTCCATTTCATCATTTTTTTTCCTCTCTGTAGACCGGACGTTCATACGAATTATGTCTCGACTGATATCGAATCATTTTGCGTTGAATGCTCATCTACAGCGTATAACTCTGTCTCAGAGAAAAGTGTGTGGCTGCGGTGATGGATTCTACGATGTGGATCGCCCTCTGTGGTCCTGCGTAGAATTTGAAACCGCAAGACCCTCCTTGTTAAGCGCAATCGAGGATGTCGGCAGACGACCGGGTACTGAAATTAGAGAAGTGTTGGCTACCAGTGACCTACCCTACATGAGGATCATTTACCGAATCGCCAGAGACAACGGTCTTGTCCTATGATTCCACATCTCAAGTATCCTTTCAATCCTTATTCGTATTCCACCATTCCTTCTTTGTTAAATGTTATGTTGTCTACGTCTTAAGTGTTTTTTTTTTTTTTGTAATGCCACGGGTGATCCGATGACTGGGCAACAGCACTCGAGGGCGATTCCAACACTGCCGCGTTGACAATACGGCGCTGGACCGTCATAATCAATTGTAAATAAAATAAATAAATAAATATATAAATTCCTTCCTATTCCTAAAAATTTATATATTTATTTATTTATTTTATTTACAATTGATTATGACGGACCAGCGCCGTATTGTCAACGCGGCAGTGTTGGAATCGCCCTCGAGCGCTGTTGCCCAGTCATCGGATCACCCGTGGCATTACAAAAAAAAAAACCAAAACAATTAAGACGTAGACAACATAACATTTAACAAAGAAGGAATGGATTCATATTTTTATTTGATCCTTTTTAAGCAGCCATCACGTTAGCCAACTAATATTACTTCATATCATTCATCTCTTTTGCTCACATTTTCATTAATACAAATTAGCATGACACATCATTAACAGTAGAGTATGTCTATACAGACTATGTTCCCCATTTCCCAATAAAACAAACCCTTCAATTTAGTACACGTTTGTATGCGGAAAGCACAGCATGGTTTCACGAGCTCTGAAACTAGTGCAGTATGGCGCATTACCGTACCTCAATGCCGAGCTGTCGTATTCCGGGGAAAGCTATCGATTCGTGCAAACGACCACCCGACTAGCAGCGACATCCGTTTGTGCTGTGCTGGTGCTGGTATCAGGAATACCGCCGTTGTTGGCATTAATCTACGATCTAAATACATTAGACCTCACGAAATGGATATCACTGCTGGAGCTGTTGCTTGAATGGTGCAGTGCGCTTTTAGCATTTTTCATATTCTTTCACCACCGCATGCAGACAGCGAATTTGTTGAACGAAACAATCAGCGTTAGTGAAAGCATATTGTCCGAAAATGGAGCTCGTGCCAGCAAACTTCCGCGCATCATCAGTCGCTGGCTGATTAGACTGACAATAATCGTAACTTTGCATCTTCTGTTTGCCTCGAGTATAACCGATGCAATTCCTGAACAATGGTTAGCGGATCCGCTGCACTCGTGGAGCTACCGATGCTCCCTGTTTTGTGCATCGTTCATTCTTTCCACTTATGTTCGATCGCTCGAACTTTACATGCTGGTTATTGATCATGCCAAACATTGCTTGTACAAAAGCTTAAACTACGCCATGCTGAATCTGAATGAAAGTCACAGCTATCGCCGGGTGGTTCGAATGATCCAAGATGATGCAGAATTAAATTGTCTGGTTGTTGCAACCATCCAGCTTCAGAATGCCGTCATAACGTCCGTTTTATTTTACCACTTTTTCGGAACGGTTTCAGATGTTAGTGGTTGGAGGGGGCAAAAGGTTTGCACTGTGAAATATGTACAATTATAAAATAAAATTATTTTTTTGACAGAGTTATGAGCTGTTCGTCGGCTTGAAGGCAGTGTTCGATGCAATGCGCCACAACCATGCACTGGATGGGGCAATACTGCTTCGTAGCAGCTTGAAGCTGTTGCTTCGCGGTATAGATTTTTATTCCATGATTTACGGGTTTAATAAGTTTCATCAAAGGGTAAGTTAGATGTTGAAATATTGCGAAGATAAATAAGCGAATAGGTATCAGCTGATTGTAGATACATTGAATATTTATAGCAAATTGACTCAACCCTTAGTGTCTGTCAGAACATTCCATCGGAGGTTCGGCCAGGGATCAACTATGGTCGAATGGTAAGCATGCGTTAGGTAGGAAGAAAACCCTCATAAGCGAACTATTAATATATTCTATTTAATTTTTATTTTCTAAATGATCGCAGCACGAATCAGTGACATTGCATATGATGTACAAAAGTGCATCGATTGACATTTCGGACGTAATATCGTTGAACAATTCGCTTTTATTTAATGTAAGTGATGTTAGTTAGTGATGTTAGACGATTTGTATACTGACAAATGTGTTTGTATGTGTATTACAGATAATGGGCTCGACACTCGGCTTTATCGTACTGCTGATGCAATACAACTTATCTGAACAGGTGAAGTAGATGTTATTTATACATGTGCAGTGTTAGTCTATTTGTATCAGTTTTCCGAACTAATAAGTAATTAATACGCATATGGATCGCCACACTAGAGGAACTATCGAGCCACTATATTTGGAACTGAAATATAAATGTTTGATCACCAACTGTTCGGTCATAATTTCTTTTATACATGAAGAAGAAAATGCACCTCTCCGCAGCTCAAAAGCGCTGACAGCATTGTCTAGCTTCGTTTAATTTACATCACTTGCATTAAAACGATCAGATATGAGCAAGTAGAAGCTATTATCTGGAACGACATTTTAAAAGAACCCCTTTAGTAACTGAGTAGTAACACTCCCATATCGGTTGTTGGTTGCTTACCGTCATAACTAGACTGCGATCTAAGTCAAAGTATCCATATAGACTTGTCTCATCACGAACTCTATTCACAATCAAAGACAATGTTGTCAACTGCAAAAACAAGCATGAAAAATATAAACAATTAAACTACATTTCAGCTAGCAAGTTATACTAGCTACTGGTCAGCGATATTTACACATTTGTCAAATTCCTTGTTATCATACATTTGCCCTTTGCAAAGTTCTTTATGATGAGCGAAAGCTGACAAACGTCCCAAGATGGGTAGCGTGTAATCGTCCAGCTAAGGGCGTAGAAGCATGATCATTTTACTGCTCTCATTCTAACATGCTCATGTCGGTGCAACTTACTTTCCCATTAAAGTCTGCCGCTATATCAACAAGGAATATGATCTGTCCTGCGCTGCCAATGGCAGACAGCATCGGTAAAAGCGTTTGACCGAGTTGATTGATGTTCATCGAATCGCTTGTTGTACGCGACATTTGTCGATAGCACAGGAATAGCTTATAGGAATAAAACAACACAACATGGATTAAACATATTTTGAGTCATCCAAAGACATAATGGTCCAGCTAGTGTGCCTAGGTTATGAAAGAACTTTTATTCATAATTGCATGTTGTATCTGATAAAAAAAATTATGTCTGCTAAAATGTACCTAACATTTGCTTGAAAATAGTCAGTAATGGGGGCTGGCTTACCTGCATCGTGAACAGTACAAAATGCATTCCAACAATAGCTAGCAGGATTGGAGCATAAAACTGCACCATTTCGACCGTAAACTGGCCTTGCTCATCGAACTGCATCACTAGATTGCGCAAATAAGTACGTTTAGCAGTTTTGCACGCTGCACTTCGATCAAATCTTCGTATCGCATCACCAACACCAACGGCAGGAATGGAGCGTACGAAAGAATCGAACGAAACGTTTAAGGTGTTTAATCCGCGAGCTAATAATGAAAAATTTATGCCCATTTCAATGGATACCAGCAGGCAGACGGTGGCCGGAAACATTGACGCCATTGATGAAATTAATTTGCCAACATGATAATCCTCAACGTCGCTGTCGTGTTGCATGTGGCTGAAGGGTCTGAGATTTATCCATAGAATACCCAAGGCCATCACTTCAAACATCTGCTTGGTGGCTAGGCGACCGTACTGCTCCCAGAAACTGCCTTGCCGCCGGTGTTCCCGCCATTTTTGCTGACTGTGGCAGATAGTTTTGAAATTGCGATTAAGCCCCCGAATCGTCGCACTATTATTCCAGCGGTAAAGATAAATGCAAACGGTCACTAACACCGGCAATGCGAATCCACCGATCACATCCATGCGGAAGGCTCGCTTTGATTTCGTACAGCCCTGGCTGCGGCAACTGGACGATGCAATTATGCCATTTGTCAACGCCATTTCATCAGACCAATGCCAATAAGTGCCGAAACCGACGCATGACGATAGCAGCACGACCATCATCGTAAAAAGCCCACGGGCGGCAGCGCCTTCGCTTGCAGATGCGAAATTGGAAATTCTTCTCCATCGTGCTACGACGCTCCGGGAGTGTTGGTCCCCGAGAGAATGGTTCGATGAAGTTCGTTCGGCAAAAATAACTGCCTGCGTACCGAATAGAACTCGCAGCATTAATGCTACCAGGAAAGCGTTTGCTTTCCACCACTTGCGGGCACACTCCATGTGGACTGGCAGAGGAACTACACTAGAATGGTTATGTGCATGATTGGTGCTTTAACCCTACGGGACAGGCTGTCCTGCGTTGACACCTTACCGGAGCTTTTACGAGGTGGGGGGATCAGGCACCATGACAAGGGGATCAGGTTGATTGTGCGAATTGAACGTTTAATTCATAATAGAGCCGTCAATCAAAACCGCTCGCAGCATTACCTTTCATGTGAGTTTGGTGGTGGTAATTATTGCAGAAGTCCTCACTTGTTAATGGAGTGCACCCAGGATACACGGGCACCAAGGATATCTGGGTACGGATTTCAACTGTTGGGAGTGATTAGGGTAAAGCACTTCAAATCATTATAAATGCATATATGATTGTATGTAGTGCGTTCTGGTATAAGGAGTAGCGGTTATTACTAGAGGCATATGTTATGGAACACATAACTAATTGATTTTGGTTGGGATATATTAACTGCTTTTCAGTGTTAGCAATTCAATCGCAGAATGTGCTTCAATAAGAATGAATCGCATGTGTAGATTTTGGTGAATGTGGCATATTGGATTTTTCCAATCAATTTATAAAATATATAAGAACTTTACGTTATTGAAACTGATGATGCTGAGAGATTGAAGTGTCTAAATCTTGAATTTAAAAAAAAGCTTGCAGTGTAACGTTTGTTTACATTTTGAAAGCATTTAAATAAAGAGTGACTTAATCTGCGATGGCTACATTATGTTCTCATAGATCTCTTCCTATCTTTCTTTCTGTTTCGTTTTGTGTATCCAACAAATATTGCATAAAATAGGTCATTTAAATTGAATCAAATAATTTCATGTAATTCAAAGCAACCGCACATGCAAAAATGTACAATAAAATAATAACATCTACTCATCACTAGAGCAAACGCAGAACTACAGACACTCACCAACCAACAACTACCACCAATCCAATTCACCCGCCGGGGAATTCGTCCCTGGTACCTCCGTACATAGACCTGCCATAGACTGGGAACTTCAAAGCTCTCTCCGCTCGCCAATAGTATCTTAACTCATCTAATACTGAATAAATACAAGCATTTTCATCCGTTCATCTGGAATCAGCCGACTGTGGGATCCACTCCACCACGGACAACTACGCCATCAAATTTCCTAATCACTCCTCCATCTTTTACGCCGAAGCAATTCAACTAGGCGCCGACGAAGGACTACAGACTGACCGACCGAACATCATCTTCAGCGACAGTGCCAGTGTTCTGGCTGCCCTGGAACACGGCACCTCCAAAGACCCCCACATCCTGCTCGTAGAGTCCATACCTGCATCCCCGACAATCGTTTTCTGTTGGATTCCGAGTCATTCCGGAATCAACGGAAACGAGAAAACCGACCAACTTGCCAACGATGGTCGGCTCCGTCCTGACGAACCATACAACAACCTTTCACGCCGTGATGCCATCCGCTTTATCAACACCATCATCTCCCAACACTGGAACACCACAACGTAGACCTCCGTCAAAGCATCAAACTCCGTCCCATCAAGCACAACACCTCTTCGTGGGAAGTTATCGAATCCAGACACATCCAACGAGTCCTTTCCCGCCTTCGTATAGGTCATACCCGCCATACACACTCCTACCTCCTAGAAAAATCCACCGTCGCCACATCACTCACCGATTGCCTTGGATACACGACACACCGAGCCATCTGCCAACTGGAAACTGATTTAACGACAATCCTATCACCCGAAAAACTCCAGCAGAACCGCGTCATTAGATTTTTACGCATCAGTAATGCATACAAAGAAATTTAAGCAATAGTTTAAACTTATCCGATACCGTATGCCATAATTGTAATAGTTTTCCATAATATTTGAAACCACATATACGATAGTTTTGTATTAGATTAAACCATTTTCTTTTTTTATACAGTAGAGCGGCGAATGTAGTCTCTAAGACTTAAAGCCTCTATAAATAAACGAAAAAAAAAATACCATCTACTGTGGCAAAAAAGTGGAAAAGAGATTATGATGTCGATTTTCAATGAACCGATTCATTTTTTTTATAAATTTTAGTTAAAGATTTTAGGAATACCATTCTACTTTTTAATTCATCGAGAAATCGATTCTCAGTCTCCTTTTGTCATTCTGATGAAAATATGGCTAAGACACATTTCATTAAGAACATGCATTTAAAATTCAACCATATTACATATTCAATATATTATAATCCCGTCTTGGCATCCATACCTGCTTGCTTGCCTTGTTCCGTTCTTTCCTGTGTGATCGTAATTATCGAGTCTCCTTGAAAGGTGCCTTAAGTCCATTGTTATTTGTTTTTTATATCAATGATGTACTACTGTCCTTGCACCCGATTATTTCCTCTGTTTTGCCGACGATTTAAAAATCTTCTATCCTATATCCTCCTATATGTGTTGTTTTTCAATCTATCCTTGACCGTTTTCGTGCTTAGTGTAATCACAACCGTCTTTCCCTCTGTCGGATAAAATGTAGTGTTATTACGTCCCGGTCCCGCACCCCTTTTGTTCATCCCTATTCCCTTGACCAGGTTCTGGTTGAGCGTGTTTCGGTCATTAAGAATTTGGGCATTTTGCTCGACACGGGGCTCACTTTCTCACACCAGATTGACTCCATAGTCAGCAAGTCGAGGAGGACTCTTGGTGTACTTAAACGTGTGGCCCGTGACTACTCCGATGCTTGTTGTTTGAAGACTTTATTCTGTTCACTGGTCAGATCGATGCTGGAGTATGGCTCGGAGATCTGGTCCCCGTCGGCAAGAATCCACATTGATCGAAAAGAGCGGGTGCAGAGGTCCTTCACCAGGATTGTTCTTCGGAAAATTCTTGGCGATCGATCCACTGCTCTGCCATGTTACGAGGACAGATACCGGTTGCTTGGTCTTGCGTCGATTGAAGATCGCCGTTCTATCTCCCAATCCTGATTTATTGCCGCACTTCTCCTTGATTGGATCAATCCAATCATTGACCCAGGTTTGCTCATGCAAATCCCTCTATATGTTCCCTCCCACATCCTTCGAAATCGTCCCCCAATTTATGTTGCCTTACGTCGCACTGATGTGGGGCGTAAAAATCCCCTCTTTATTGCCATCAAAATGTTTAATTCCTCGTCCCATCACTTTGATTTCAACACATCCCTACTTTCTTTCCATTCCCGGTTACTATCCACTTCCTAAACTTTCCTACACTTCCCTATTTTCTGTTTTGTTTTCTTTTTTTTCGTCTAATGCTGCAACTTATTCTGCGTGCCGTTTAGGATTAGACTAGTTTAAGATTAGATATAAGACTACCGTGTTTGTTTGCATGCTCTAAAAAATCGAAATGTGCCGAGAAATTAGTTAAGAAGTTTCTTTGCAACATGGTTAACACTTCAAGTCTTTATGCTAAAGCGCTAACCATGCGTTGCTTAATCGGGAGTATGCTTTTGTTATTCTTGAAGTAATGCACGGCAATATACTTAAACTGGCGATAAATAAATTCCTTTATTTCAAACTAGTCAGTAACAAGCAAGTCAAATCATTCTAAAAAGTTTAATCAAAATCCGAACAAAAAATGCTCAACAACAAAAATAGCCCCCGTCGCTTGCGGCTATTTATTAGGCCGATACGCCAAAAGGTTCGACTCGTCCGTTTTGTCGCGCGTTGCTTTATACGCTTCACGCTCCTGATCGGGGTACTTGGTGGGCAGATTGGGCGAGTGAAGGTTCGCTTTCGCAGGGTAACGTATTCCGGCTATTTCCACCTCATAATCTCCGCTCAACACATAGTCGTTCGTTACTGGAAGCGCTCGACCACTTGGGTGTAAGTTTTTCACGAAACCAAGGCAGATCTGCGGTGTACAAAAGTAATTGACTAAGTACGCAACATGTTGCGTAAAAATATCGCTTAACACAAACCTGTTTTTTGAAAGTAAATCCATAGGCTGTGGTAGTAGTTTGCCCACAGTACAGCCCATCACGGTATATCGGTTCGCCGCCCCAGCTCCACAGATCGAGATCCGGATCGTGATCATTGATCAGCAACTGTATGTACATCCGTTCCACACCCTTGTCTCTTTGCTGCAGCAACGCTTCTTTTCCGATAAAATCTACCTTTTTCTGCAAGGAGTTGTGGATGAAGCGACGTTGTTAGTACAACACTACTTGAAAGGATTGTTTTTTTTTTCATATTATATTGATTTACTCACGTCAAACTTCACACGCCACATACGTCCACATTCCAAGGGCGTTGTGAACGTGTCCAAATCTTGACCCCAAAATGCAAAAAACTTTTCTACACGAAGCGTTCGCATAGCATAATAGCCACAGTGCCGAATGCCATACTTTTGTCCTGCCTCCATAAGCTTCGTGTACACGTGTAACGCAAATTCGTTCGGTATGTACAGGACGTAGCCAAGTTCGCCGGTGTGAGTCAGATTCAGTGCGCGAATTCCGTTAGCAAGACCAACATCCAATTCCTGTACAATCGAGATTGGGTTGATTATTATCGTTCGAATTGTTATTTACGAGCGTAATCAAATTGTCGTCAACTAACCTTACAGGTGAAAAATGGAAAACTTTTAGGCGACAGATCTGTATCGGTTAGCTCGGAAAGCATGATTCGCGTAAACGGTCCCATAATGCAAATGGCGGTATACATCGACGTAACGTCTGACACACTTACTCGTCCACCTGGTGGTAGATGTCGTTCAATCCATGCTTTACACCTTGCTTGTTGTACCGTCGGTGCAATCATCATGTAACTAATAATGAAAGCAAATATTATATTCAAATTCACCACACCACACCAGTAAACTGTGCAAACGTATCATACTTACTGATTCTCAGATAGTCGTGCTAATGAACAATCGTTCTCATACCCACCATGACGGTTATGCATGCCAGTGTGAATTATAGATCCAACCGGTTGATCTACATCGTTCGAACAGAGATACTGCAGCAAATCGACCACCTCATTCCCTTTGGACCATAGGTCGATCTTGGTAAACGTGCTGTAATCACTCATTCCGATTCTCTCGCGACAATTTTCATACTCGCTTTGCACATGGTCAAACCAATGCGGTTTGCCAAAGCCGTTAGTTGTGGCAATACGAAACTTCGGGCTGCCCTTTTCATCAGTAGAATTTTTCTTATCGAACCACGCAGGTCGTTCGTAGCCCATCACCTGACTGAAGACAGCTCCAGCTTCTTTTAACGCAGGGAAAATGGGTGACATTCGCAGGTTACGTCCGGTTCGGAACTCATGGAACGGATAGTTAAGATCGTAATGCAATCCAGGCACCTCGCGCACACGGTCCCGCAGAAACTTGCGGTTGTTGTGTAGTCCCAAAAATCGGGAAATATCTAGTTCATGTAAGTCCACTGTCGAGTAACCTAGAAACAGGAAGCAATGGTGGTTAGTGACATAGTGGCTATTCGCTGTGCATCCTCTCAAACTGACGTAATATTCATAGTCTATCAAGCTTATATTTCTTATACCCATTGAGTACCTTGTGTTATAATGTCTGCTATTGCTCGTCCCACTCCACCAGCAGCGGACATTCCAACGGTTTTCATACCAGCAGCTACCAGATAATTTTGTATCTGTAAAAAAAGCAATCAACATATCAATGCTGATGTTGAATTTTGAGGTTCGTCGGAACACAGACCTCCGGAGCTTCCCCAATGATCCATTTACAGTCCGGCGAAAATGCTTCCGGGCAGTTGGCCAGCCTTTCCAGTGCCACATCCTTAAGCGATGGACAGCGACGGATGAGCTCTTCTAGTAACGGATGAAAATGATCCCAATCTGGCAGAAGTTTTCGTTCAGCCGTCGAAACAGGTATTTCACCATCTTCGTAAGCGGGTTTGGCCTTTGCTTCGAATCCACCCGCTAGCAGACATCCGTCATTTTCACGAAAGTAAATGTGTCCATCCAAATCACGAACAACCGGGAACTTTTCGCCGAGCTCGGGTATTGGTTTGGTATGCAGATAGTAGTGTTCAGCCGCATGCAGTGGTACCTTTACGTACGGTTCCGACATTTGTCCCACCTGTCGGGCCCAAAATCCCGCACAGTTCACGAAGTACACACATTCCACGGTACCTTTGCTGGTTTCGACCGCTTTAATTCGTCCATCTTTTTGTATCACTCTAGTAACTGAGCAGTTTTCCGCAACCGTTAAGCCTTTTTCTAGAGATTCTTGTACCAAGCTGTGGCAGAATGCGTTAGGATTGCCGACACCGTCGTTCGGAATCCATAATCCACCTACTACATCGCCAATGTCTATTAACGGACAGAGCTCTTTACATTTCTCCGGTGTTACGATTTCACATTCGACATTCCAAGCACTAAAATTGAGAAAAAAAAACGCATTATGTGACTCGCCATTATATTGGCCCATCCTACTTACACGCTTTGCGATTTCATGCGACGGAACATGGTCATCCGGTCCCGCGTTCGTGCCAAGTTTAGCGATCCCGTCTGTTTCCATCCTGTAGGAAGACCTTTGGCGTGTAAATCCCGAATCAATTCCAGCGAAGTCTGCGCAAGTAGCACCTGTGAATGGGTGGGTTTTAGCTCGCCCAGCAACCCGCTAAAATGCCACGGGTTGCCTTCGCCAATTCGCCCCCGTTCAATTAGAACGGTATGCTGGCCCCAGCCTCTTTGTGCTAGTTGATGCGCTACCGCTGCTCCCATAATACCACCACCGCAAATGACAACCCGTGCATCTTTCGGTGGTGTGTTGCTGAATTGCGAAGGAAGACCATCCTCCCAGCGGTCCGCTCCGGCAATCGTGGAATACCCGGCAGGACGAAGATTGGTTAACTTTTCCACATGATTGGTATCGGAGATTAGTTTTAGGCGATTCAAACCCCGGGATAGATTGCCGACTGTTAGTATAGATGGTAACATTGATCATTTGTTTGCACTTTTCATGAAACCACCGAGAACAGTCACAGCACAATAAATAAATACATTCTTTTTTTTCTGAGCAGTGAACTGTCAACAGAACATATGTTTGTTGACAGTTTTCAATGGCAACGTAGCTGCATTTATAACACTTGGTTGAATACTGCTCCGAGTTCATATTTGAAATTTTAATTTTCATCACGTTCTATCAATTTAGAATAGTGCCCTCAACTGCTCAGTAAAAACGGGTTTTCTAAATGTAAATGTAAGTTATTGAAAATGTTGTTCTTTTTCCATTTCAAATACAATTTAATAATGGTTCGTAAGACAGCCGATCTAAACAAAACAAGTTTTTTTATCATGCATCCCTTAATCTATACTTGTTTGAAACGGTGAGAGACGTGCACGTTTGAGAATAAAGAATTACAACAAGTTGAAGAGATAGCTACAATTGATGTTTTAGTAAGTTGTTAAGAATGTTAAAACTGATTTTTTTAAACATTTTTCCCAGTTCTAACTGTTCTAGATGAAAATGTTCATTGTATTTATTATATTGTATACGAGCATTTGAGTTCATGGAACATTTTTCACAAGCGAATAAAAATGAGATTCTGAAGATGTAGAATGCTTTTGGTAACTGGTTCTTCAAATGCATACAATCACAATCTGACTTAAGAAGCACTGCGAATTAATCACTTCGACAAGGCTAATGCTACTATGCTTTATCAGCATTTTTAACATTCACAACACCATGCACAATACTATTTATGCTGATAATATGATTTGAAGCGTTTGATATCCCTGACAATTTTGGCACGCACTTCCGCGTGTTTTAATCTATTGGATGGGAGTAGCGTATAGTTCTATACCGTTCTCTGGTCGAATGGTCGAATCGTCCATACTAGAGATGGGAAAAATCGTTCCTAAGTGGGACTCGATTCGACCCATCCGGATCCACCTTGCGACCGATCCTCCTAATTCGATCCGAATCCCAATTAAAATCCAAATCCTGAAGGATTCAGATCCGGACTCTTATTTTGGATCCCAATCCGGACTCGGAATCCGGATTAGTCCGAGAAAGGATAGATCCCATTGCCCAGCACTAGTCCATACTCCAAATCCCATCCGAACCGTCCCCCCGTAATGAGGTCTGACTAACCAACTACGTGGTATCGGCAGTCTAGAAAGCCATTCCGATGGCCCGCATGACCTTAGAGGTCGTTACGCCAAGAAGAATAAGAAGTCCATACTACACAGCGCACGTCGATATCCATAGCCACAAGAGGAGAGCGTATGCCAGATCCCTGTTGGTGGGTTATTCAACGTGCGATCTCACGTTGAACATAGGTCAGACCTGTTTCCCGGAATGATGCCCTTAATATCTCCTCATGCGCCCAAAACTGGCCTGAAAGTCACTTTTTAAAGGCGCAAGGCGAATTAGTGCAGGTATTAATTACCAATTGGAAGTAAAGAAATCTGTAGCAATGTTTGTATGGGACAGCACGACTGGGGTTCAAATCCTCATCGTAATTGTCTCGAGTTGGACATGTCCCGTTGTCTTTACATATCTCATTTGAAAATCGTTGCCGACGCTGAGTTCTGGCTTCTGACTACCAACTTAGAATAGAATCTACAGTCTGACGCAACGGTGTTATACGAGAAGGTGGACGAATTTGCTCCAACGCCGAAGAAGAAAAACCCAAAAGCTAAACAAGATGAAGCCTGAAGTTGAAGGATATACAAGGATATGTACAGCTTCTAGAAGAATGGTTTAGAAACCGAAATAATCAAAGTAGGCATGTTTAATGAATTCCTCACAAGACATCCAAAGTTCAGTCGTTTCGCAGTGGAAATATTCCACTGTTCCATTATTTATTATTTATATATAATTCATTCCATTTTTCTATCCTGTAGCGACAGGTTTTATGTTGTGCTTTGCTTACAAGTCTCAAGTCCTACAGGATGATGCGACAAGAAGCGGTTTTACTCCCACATTTGCTATTTGTCGGAACGAGGAGGCTGATATTTTGTCGGACGAGGAAGCGTGATCGTTGTTGACAGATAAGAAGGGCTACTCCGACAGACACCTGAACGGAAGAGATGTAGGAGATACTGGCCCAATCTCAGATAACTGAGGAGAGCAGCACTACGACACCTACCATGACGATGATCGAAGGGAGGCAAGCCGCCAGGAAGCATTTCCGGATGAATGGAAACTGATGTTCATTAACCCAGTACACAAAAAGAGCGACAAGGTGGCCTTCCGAGCCGTTACTAGATGTATCTCAGCATTTGCCATATTTGTGCTGTACTTTTGGCATCACAGAAGTTGTCGCTGACAGAGAAGATTTTCCGCAACGTAAGAAGGCACTAAGTGAATAAATAGAAATCCATGCGAAAGAATTTTTCCGGCATACGGTCTTGTTTTTATTACGTTTTCATTTGAGCCGTTCTAAATTAGTACATTAAAATTTGACCGATGGTGGGACAGGTTGTAAATTTCTTTCCAAATATACCAAGATCGAAAAGCCGATCAACGAGGTTTCCTGCTACACTACATGGGGGGTCCTACGTACGATGCTGAAGAATGCTAAACCAACCATTAAGACATACAGTGAAATTGTTGCTCATCTGAAAGAACATTTCTGCTCTGCTCCTCTAGAAAATCTCGACAAATTCAAGTTTACTTATCGCAAACAGAAACTCTGAGCGATTAATTGGTGAATTTGAAAAAACTTGCTCAGTCGTATAATTTCGGCGATTATCCGAACAAGGCCCTTCGAAACCAGTTTGTTTTTTTGGCATCCACAAAAAAATCCCGGAGATACAATCCTGCGGAGATTGCTGGAAGTGTGCGATTTAATATGCATGCGTAAGTTAAGAGATGCATAGTCCCCGTTCGAAAAATGAGGCTAAGCAAATCGAGCACGGAGCTAATAAAACAAAAAAAAAAGTACTCATTCGTCGAACCAAGCAAGTATGAACAGAGGCGCCGTTCGTTAGCCGAGCAACTTTGAGGAACAGAGAAAATGGTGTTATCGTTACGGGGATCCTGGTCACTACCATACACAACCATGTTCTGCAAATTCAGTAAGAAGAGAGGACATCTGGAGAAGATTTGCCTGGTCAAAACGAAGAAGAGGTCGGATGGCACACATCATCTGGAGAAACAACGGCTCCGCTGAAGATCGAAGTGGTTCTAATAACCAGTCTGCGCAGGGAACGTCAGAGATACCAGTGCGAACAGGTGACGTGTAGTGTCGCTCAAAGTGGTAGATACGCTACCTGGGAGTTTAAATCCCTGGCCACCTTTCATGGAAGCCACACGATGGGGTGGCTGCAGCAAAGGCCCTCCGTGTGGTGGTAGTGGTCACTCAATTGATGAGGAACACAGCAGCCCCAAGAAGGCGAAATGTCATGGCCGGGGTAGCTGGGCTGTAGCCACTGAGTTTCAGTGGTATAAGCGGAAGCTTGCACTGGTGAGGAAACCACTGGATAAAGGGGTTACCTGTTGATTCCGCTGTGTGACTTACGACACGATCATAGTCCTCGCCAGCATTCTGCCGCTGTACCGGAGGCTGTAGACTGTTACCTGCACCTGGAGGAAGCAGATCCGGAGCGAAAAGCGAGCTGTAACTATGGAGCAATGGTGACTATCATGGGACATCACAGCCGGTAGCCCCGGTGCTAGCCGATACGTTCGGTGGGCGCATCGCTCTATTCCTTATGTTCATCTGTTGGTGCGAAAGAAGCAAGGGGAGGTAGACTTTTACCTTTCCCTGGTACTGAATGGCCACGGCTTCTACCAGGAGTTCCTGTATGTTTGCGGATTCTGCGTGTCCCCGGAATGCCCGAGATTTCCGGGAGACGTCGTGTCGGGAGAACAAGCTTTCTTCCATTGCCCCACATTCCGTGTTCAGCTCTTTGGGAGAGGCACCCGGGATCCAGTCCAGGCGGACAACATGGAGATGAAGCTGCTGTAGAACCCACAGAGCTGGCGGCGCATCCAGGAGGCGACCGAACCGCCCCGTCGAACGAGAGGGGACGCTTGCTATATGGGCGAAAGCTATTACAACAATCTTAACATGGAGAGTTTTGTTTTTATTCATATAGAAGGACCAGGCCCTTAGCATCTACACGACAAACGACAAATCTTTTACTGCTTGGACATTCTCCCTACCAAAATACGGCTAGTTAGTTACTGTGACAGTGACATTGGTGTGCTCGGTAAAATAATGGTAAAATTTGTGACTGATGATATAAGCTCTTTATCATTGCCTTCAGACGCTGCGGACTCCATTAGACACCAATTGTTAGGACGAAACTGGCTGCTTGCTTTAGAACTTGGTACACTTTTCATATTGCAGCAGTGGGGATCATTCTGACGCTAATGAATGAAATAACCTAATAGAAAGAATTCACTTGTTTTCGATGAATATGCAGGTAAAATTGAAGGAATACAAAATTCGCTACAAAACCAGTGTACATAAACATAAGCCCAATTGCATTTGCAGTACGCAGTGCAGTTGACAAGGAGATCGACCATCTTGTGTGTGAAGGCATCTGGGAAAAGGTGGAACACTACTTGGGTCACTCCTTTCGTTCCCATGCTGGAGGCAGGGTTCGGTTGTGTGAAGATTATAAAATCACCATCAATCCGAACTTACTTGGTGACGAAAATCCTCTTCTATTTGCTGCCGTTTCGGGGTGAGGAAAGTTTGCAAAATTAGAATTACATCAGGACTATTTGCAACTCGAAGTCCGATCAGAAAGTAGAGATTTGCTTACATGAAGTACCAATGGAAGACTTTATCGTTCCACTCGACTCATCGTGCTCGACGGAGTCGCTTCCGCATCTGCAATATGTTATCGCCTAATATAGCAAATTTTACAAGAGATACCTGGTGTAACGGTCTTCATCGGCCTGATACTAAAATACAATTGCCCAGACTCGAGGAAGCACTAAAGAGATTGACTAAGTATGAATTGCACAATAGAGCAAAGTGCGACTTTTTTTTTGAGTGTGGCGGTTACATGATTCATAGACGTGGAATCCATAAGCTTCTTCCAAAAAAAAAACAAAGAAAACGAACGCTCTTTTGTGGGATTAATAAAATACTATGAGGGATTCTTTCCAAATCTATTGAGCGAGTTAATTTTTTGGGGTTCGGAATGAAGAGCAACTAGTCGTGGCTATGGTTGGAAATGAAGTGTTTGATTCAAATTTCATTTATGGTGTAGGAAGCAAATTGAAAGGGGAGTTTCGCGATCGGCGTTTTCTTTAATTGGGTCAACCGATCGACGCGGTCTGTTATTGCTGATGCCGGTGCATTTTTAGTGGCAGTTGACAACACTTAGTCGGAAGTGCTCTGTTAACAATTGCGTTTGTTAACTAGCGCAGTCGAACATATCAGCAGACGACCGGGTACTGAAATTAGAGAAGTGTTGTCTTGGAGACCTCACCTACACGAGGATCATTTGCCGAGTCGCCGGAGACAACGGTCTTGTCCTATGTTTCCGAAACCCCATCATTCTTCTCACCCGACAATCGCTTTCTGTTACATGTTGTGTTGTCTTTGTTTAATATGTTTTTTGTAGTGCCACGGGTGATTCGTTGATGGCTCAACAGTACTCGAGGTCGGTTACAACTCTACCGTAACATGGAGGAAGGCGTATTCCTTAGTACAGTGTTCTCTAATCCAGTCCAGCCTTGGCACAACAAGTTTGGCTGCTTTGGCGTTGGGTTTGGGGTGTTTGGCGGGTTCATTCTCGAGTGCAGCGAAGTCGCTCTTGCTGCTGCGGGATGGAACTTGTCGATCATTCTTAGATTGGACGCTGACCAAGGCGATCTTGAAATATCATTGCTGGATTGCACTGGAAAACACTGTACGCAGGCGAATCCATGTTTGTGCTGTTCAAATCATTTTGCTTGTTTGTTACAGTCTAGACCCACAAATCATGAGGTCAGCAAAACAATAGTCATAACACACCACAATAGCCAAACTGAAAACACTCAACCCTCATCAATAGAACAGGCGCACCAAAACTATCTGAGCAACAAATACGTCTACCAACAACAACCAATAAAGATCACACTAATAATTCGTTAGCACAGCAAAAAAACCTAGATAGTTCTCAGGTAGACCTCGTCGCAGACTCCCAGCAGATTCCGAATCGGAATGTTTGGCAACTTTCCAATGCCCTGGACTGCGTCTAACAAGGCGGCTCGAGCAACCTTGTATTTCCACACAAAACCATAGAAGATTATCTATGTCGTGGTACCCGAGGCCACAGCCACATACTTTGGATTCGACCTGTCCTATACGCAGGAGACGGCGCGACACACAGGAAGCGAAATTATTAGAGCTAACTCTGCCAACGAGCCATGCAAAGAGACTGTGGGGCACTTATGTTCTCGTTAGGTAGGATGAGCCAGCGACGCTGAGAGGGCACCATGGAACGCTGGCAACAACAGTGGACAGCCGGAGCAGAGCAGCAGGGATCGCCGGGGATGAAGACGAGGAGACTTATCCCGGACATTATGTCCTGGGTAAATCGTAAGCACGGAGAAATTGATTTTTTTCTATCTCAACTCTTTACAGGGCATGGGTTTCTCCGGAGCTACTTCGTCGAGAAAGGCATCTTCGACGGTTCGCCAAACTGCCCGGTGTGTGAACATGACGTGGAAGATGTCGACCACGTAATGTTCCACTGTCCACGGTTTGCTCGGATCCAACATGAGATGCAGCAGCAGAGCCACACCCGCCTGACGATGGACAATCTGGCGGCGGAAATGTGTGCCAACCGCGACACCTGGGAAGCAGTTCGGACTGCCGCTCGGACCATCTTCAGAAACCTCCAAGCGAGGTGGAATGAGGAAAGTCCACCAACGGCAAGACGGAGGCGACATCAACGACGGCGGAACACGGAACAACCAAGGTAGCAATAGCTGCCGCCGTAACCGCACACAAAGGACTATACTACAACGGAAGCAGCAGCAGCAGCGACGAGTAACCAGAGCAGCAGCAGGAGCTTAGACCCAGCCGGGAGTAACGGCTACGGACGGAAGGGTCTGAGCAACAGCAGCGGAAAGGAATGCACGAAGCAGCAGCAGCAGCAGCTGAGACAACAAGGACGAATGACGCAGCAACCGCGCGTCAACGGGATGAGTGCATTGCACAAACGAACCTGCATGGAGTACTACGCACATCAGCGCATCGGCAGGTTTCGGATCAGTAAAAAAAAAACTGGTAGGATGAGCCTGTCGAAAGAGGACCCTTCCGAAGCAGCTTTTTTGATCAATTGATTTGTCTTTTTATTGCCGGTAATAGCCAAACAAGAAATATACGGAATTATTGCTCAAACAATAAGCTTCTTCTTCTTCTTCTTATTTGCCCTGTTCAAGATTGAGCATGTCGTGTCAACATGGCCAGGTCATGGCCAGGACATGGCCTCTAATCAGTTTCCAGGAAACCCAGTGTAGGGATGTGGTCTTCCATCCACGGCTGCATCCGATCTCCGAAAGGTTAGACTCCACTTGATCCAGCCAACGAGCTCGCTGTGCTCCTCTATGGCTCGTGCCGTATGGGTCGCTGATGAGGACCTTCTTAGTGGGGCATGAGTCCGGCATCCTCATCACATGCCCGCCAAACAGCTCAGCTAGCTCGTGGTTCATTCTCCTTCGCCACACGCCCTGCTCGCACACACCGCCAAAGATAGTCCTTAGCACCCGCCGTTTGAAAGTGGCTAGTGCATTAGCGTCCTAGGTCAGCATAGTCCAAGACTCGTACCAGTAGAGGACTACCGGACGTAAATCGTACATTTCGTGCGTTGTTGGAGTCTTCTGGATCGCATGAGTTTATGGAGTCCGTAGTAGGCACGATTCCCCTGAGGCCTTCATATTTCGCTGCTTACGTTGTTGTCCGAAGTTACGATCGTACCAAGGTAGCAGAGCTCCTCTACCACCTCGAGCTCGTCGCTGTCAACTGATGCTCTGCGTCCGAGTCGGGCTCTATCATGGTCAGAGCCTCCGGCAAGCAGATATTTTGTCTTCGTCGCATTGATGCTGATCTGATGAGGAGCCAAGGAATTGGAAAGATCGGGTGAACATCATGCCCCGGATGTCGAAGCCCGCGCTTCGCATGACACCCTCCAGAGCGATGTTGAACAACAAACAGGAGGGTCCGTCTCCTTGCCTCAGACCCCGGTGAGATTCGAACGATTCCGACAGCATGCTCGAAACTCTCACCTTGCACTGCACCCCGTCCATAGTGGCCTTTAGCAGCCGTACCAGCTTCCCAGGGAATCCGTACATGGTGCATGGTGTTCCATAGTTCGGTTCGATCGATGGTATCGTAGGCCAATGGCCTGACAATGAACTTAAGACCTTTAATATTTCTTTTACGAAGTAGTCCGGGCTCTTAATAGCCTTCACAGATTGTAATGCTTCGATAGCGCTTAAACTATTGGAGAATATAAAATATTCGTCTGGAGGACAAGCACTCATAATGAACAAGGCGTAAGAGATTGCAGCGAGCTCCGCTCCGCTATATATCGAGCATGGCTGGCGTAGTTGCGGAAAAATGCTTCGGATACATTGTTATATACGCCAAAACCGATGGCGAGGATCCGTTAGTATAAAAATGGTCGAATGGCTATACTTTTCTACAGAATAAAATAATTTACTTAAAGATGAAGTCCCATTTAGCAGGAGTAGTAAATGTGAGAAGTCCTTCACTTTCGTAAAGAAGCAAGTACAAATTGGATAGGTTTCTGGTGCACTAAGACCCATCGCTACCGGTACTTTTAGCTACTGACACATCACCCTATGGGATCGGAGCTGTATTAACTTATCAGTACACGGATGGAACTGAACGACCGTTGTAGAGATACTTCGCAAACTCTAACACGCACACAACTCAATTACTTTCCGTACTTCGGTATACCATAATTTTAGACAGACAATTCATCAAACTCAAGTAACCTACATTTCATCAAGAGTGCAAGAAATGCATAAATAGCTATTTTAACAAAGGGCACGTTAAAACACGAACATTAGAAAACCTACCAGTGCGCTCGGCTAGCGAGTGAGAGTCCCCCTGTCAAAGGCAAAGTCTCGATGACTCCGACGTTCCAGTAAGGAAGATTTTCATCTAGAATCTTCTAACTGCCTGGACAGTGCAAAATATGAAAGCCACTGACTCGCTCAGTCTTCTTCTCCACCACAATGTGGTAGTGATAATAAACGAATATGTGTGACAATGTTAGTAATTAAAACATGACACATTCGACACGCCAACATGTTCGAGTTGCATCAATTTGTAAGGACTTCAAACTATGTTCTGTTTAACACAATGAATTCATAATTTGTTCAAGCTCTTTCACCGCAACTGTCTGGTTTGGTACACACGTCCATATCGTGGAGTTCCCAAAGGCGTCAAATTTCCTTAAGCGTGAACGTTGATTAAATTAAAATCATTTTTATTTTCACCCACCCATAGCATGAACCGGCCACAATGTAAGGCTAATGTGAGGACCTCTTTCTTCAAATTCTAACAACGTGTTTTTCGAGTGTGGGGTGGGATTAGCCAATGTGAAGCATATTTTTTGCGTGCACTAGGGGGTGTTAATCGAATCAACGAATCATACAATGGGGGAGTTTTTTTTCCCTTAAAAAAGCCTACCGGCCTTTATCGGGACGTTGAAGCTAAGCTAGCCGTACTCAGTGGACGGATGAAAGTAAATGTGCTGTGGGAAAATTACATTTCACCATTACGTTGAACGTGTTGCTCAACGAACAAGTGCAGTTTTGGTCAGTAGGATGTCAGGAGGACCTTTTGTTGAAGATTTGGTTTTGAAATGCACTTACTTTACACGTTTCCAGAGTATCCGGAGTATCGAAATGGGACAAGCAAAACAAACACATTTTGTAAATTTAAAACAAAATGCAAAAAAAAAAAAACGAACGGAACGGAACAGAAGGTGAAATTTGCTTCATGATAAGAATGCAACCCGTCCTTGACCATAAAATTGTTCTTAAATGTGTATTTATGTTTGATCCGGGGTAAAATTGGAAATTTTCCACATGGATTAAGTTAGCTTAATGCAGGTAAGTCGTGTTGTTTCAAAACACAGTCACGAAAGGCGTTCCTTTCGATTCCATTTATATATATCATACATAAACATTTATGGTTTGTTTTATTTACCTCAGGGAATTTTCCTTTAGCCTTTATTAATCCCACAGTTATTTCCGTTCGGTGACCACTGGTCATCGGGAAAGGTTCGATTTTCCTATCTACTATCGAGAAGGGTGACGACTAATCGACCGCCCGATTGGAACGAATCCATTGAACGGATCCCATCTCCGTGCTGCATTCGGTGATCCCTTCAATGGTTACGCTACAGCTTAACGCCTTCCGATTTGAAAGGCCCGGTAGCACCAACAGGGAAGCCAAAAGGCTCGATTTAAGATCTATTTCTTGTTGCTTTTCTATTCCGGCATCATTTATTGTTATGGCTATTGCTTCCTCCAGTCGAGCACTTGTGCCGGAATGAATTCAGTCTTTATGGAGTGAAGTAGTAGAGCCAAGGAGCCACCAACAAACAGTTGGATGGCCACACACCGTTTTGGGTGGATTTTCATTTCGCACGTTAATGCATTGCTTCTCAGTTTTACGATCTTTGGCTGAGTAGTCAGCATTACAGCATAATTCGTCTCAGCACTTTTCCGTTGCCTCGGTGCGTGACCTACAGGTCATAAATGGAGTTCTTGAAACCGGTGTTTATCTTCTGTTTTTGTTTTGTTTTTTTTTTTGTTGCTGTCACTGTTGAGAGCTAGTGGAGTACTTCGGGGACCATATAAAAGTCGTTTGGTCGAAAGTTATTTCATTAAAAACTTTAAATGATACGAAAGACAACTAATTATGGTTTTCATCTACAGCATTCGGTGTCTAGAAGTTTAGAATAACATTTGTCAGCGCTGAGTTGATAATGAAGTAGATTTTATGGAAGAATTACCTGACTTACAAACAATTTATTCTAACTAATGTAACTAAATGTACTTATTGTTTCATTTGCTACACATTTCCTTGTGGTAATCATACAAGAAAGTCACCCAAACAGGTTAACTTTATTCCGACAATAAATTGTGCTACTCCATAACCTTTGCATTTGGGTAAAGATTTGTGGTAAAAGTTGTGGTTATCTTTGCAACCCAATCTGATTCGGTAATAAAATTCATAACCATGCAGAATCCTTCTCAAATGATTATTACAATCAGCAGGCACGAACATTGAACTTTAAACTAGCTTCTAATTACGATAAAAGTGAACATGTAGGTTTGGTCGCTTACTGATGGTAAAGTTAAACGCTTAAACGCTTTACAAAACACTTCATTACTGTCCTCTTACTTAAGAAAACGAATAATTGCCCACATCGCTTTGCAAACGAAAAATCGTACACCACATTATTATTTTAAAACGTTTATCTTCAATTTATGATAACCGATGAGAAGAACATGTTTAAGCGAATTGGGGAAAATCACTCCCCGGAAAAAACTGTACTGCAAGCAACACGTTTCTCGTACATCATAATCGTCCTCCCTCGTAACGCACCGTGTCAGTCCGAAATAAATTCCAACAGCTAGGGACGATGTCCGGCCCCTCGGTAATTAACCTGCTATGCGGAAATACGACAGCTACGGCGCAACGGTAGTTCTTTCGGCCAAGGGTCACCATTCGAGGAATGGCTTATAACGATACATTTATTGTGAGGGGTTATGCTTAGCGCCGTAGATGATTTACGATTGCCGAGAGTGTCATTTTGTGTGAACGAATGATACATAATTTACTATGATGTCGATATGGCCCAGAGAGAAGGGACAGCGTGTGTCACCCTTCTTCCGTTGCGACCTTTGCCAGAAAGCCAGCTGGTAACAAACGCTGGACGTGAAATTATGGAGGAATTTTTCTTTTTACGCGTCTTCCGTACTTTCGGTCATTGTCTCGGGGGGTTTTTTTTCCTTCTTTTTGCACTGTTTTGTCCCTTGTAGAAGCGTCATAAAGTAGACGATCCCTTCGAAAGACATGGTGTTAGATTTTTCTTTCACTTTTAAGCACGTGCTCGAAAACCGAGGGTTCAAATCCAATAATTTATGATGATTTGTCCTTTCACCAAGGGAAACATTTTCTAGCAAAGGCTTCAAACTGTCGCACTTGACTGCATGACCGAGGAGTGTAAATTGTTCAAGTGCGGGTTTAGGCACAAGAAAAAAAAAAATGGAAAAAAAATGATAGATTCGTTTTATCGCTGCCGAATCGGTGTTCGTCGGGGTTCTTTTAAAATAAGCTTTAAATTAATACGAGGCGTTACGTACCAACATCTAACCGGTATTGATTAAGCGACACTATACACTATGGAGGACAAGAAGACAAGAAAAAAAAAAACATCAAAGAAATTCATTTACAATGTTGTACCGAACGTAGACTGTAGCATTAAAAATTAATGCTTTACATCTTGACATCAATATGGAAGTACAAATGTGAGTTAAGCTCGATCGATGGTAGCATTTTTATTTTACTAAACCAATGCTAATGAAAGATTTATTTCTTTGCTTCCAAGCGTTACGGTTCACATTGCATCCACAATGTTTTCTGTATGAATGGATTTATATATCAACAATGCTTACCCAATAATTCTGCTATCGCGCGCGAACCCTCGAGACACATATGAACATGTATGATTGTCATTTTGGCTAATAAAAAGGGAACGTTTCCCAAACCCTCTACCTAAGCTGCTTGCCTTCGACCGGATTAAACTTTAATTGGTACAATCTGGGGGTCTGGCTTTATTTATGGTCAAAATCGAATTTTAAAAGCAAAAGTCTTAAAACCCACCCTTGCTGCCGAAGTCCGCAGGGCGCAGGGCTAGAAGCCGCCTCAAACCGCACCGATAATAGCGACTCTAATGGTGTAATGTGCCATATGTTGGTCGTGTCAAGTGCTGTAAAAGACAGACGGTGCACACCTTGGTGGGAAGATGCCTCCAATCGGCCGCCGTATAACCCGACCCCATAACCGGCGAAGCAAGGCAAGCGCACCGGGGGTTATCATTGCAAAATCTAAACAAGTTCAATAAATGTTTTCCCATATTTTGTCCTAGATTCTCGGCAAACGGTTTGGGTTGAATTTGAGCGCTGCATCCGAGGGGTAGTGATGGTGGTGGTGGTGGTGGTGGGTAACACATGAGAACAGAGACACAAAGAAAGATAGAAAGAAAGTATCATAGCAGCCCGGTTCGTAAATTCCTTTCCTTGGGGTGAAAAACAGCAAATAATTGATGAGTTTTCTCGGAAAGCAAAAGTCAAAATACATATCGGACGATATATTTGTTGCGTGTTGTGAATAAATTTTTGCACGCTGCGTTAAGATAAACCTGTGTGATAAATGAAGCATCGAGAGGCCGAGCCCTGCCTCTTGCTTGCAGATAGTACGCAACCGAACAGTATGTTACATGCCACTGCATTGGCATTTCCTGTGCTGGTGGAAAAATTTGAGTCCGGTAGGCATATCGAACGATACGTAAAACTGACCATTTATTATCCGGACAAGTCGATTTGCATCCAATTTCACGCTGTGACCTTGCAATATATGCTGCCGCCTTTCACATAGTGAGCTAGTAAATATTCATGTTCTAAGGAATCGAGCGCGTTTCAAAGCTGCAATACGAATGACTACTTACTTCGACTTTACAATCGAATGACAAAAGATGAATGGCCGTGGATCGGTTTACTTCTCCGCGGAGTATAGGCAATAGCTCACTTGCTGTGCCAATCCTAATATGGAAACGTCTTGAAGCTCACATAGGCAGTGGTACCTCATAAAACGTTCAACTCTGTACAGCATCAAGCCCACACGTTAATCTTAAGTAGAATCCTGCGCTTTCACTCTACTCCATCACGTCATTTTGGTGCTTGTTCGACGCTAGTTATAGACTTTAAAATGAAAAATTCCACACCATTGTGCAGTGGGAACAATCAAATGGTATATTATATGCCCAACTCAGCGTCCACTATGCCAACCGTGCAAATGATCAATAATCAACCATTAAACATGACGATGTAAATTCCTCAACGTATTGTCAATAAATACTTTTCCATGTTAGCAGGCAAAAGCGGAATATATTTGCTGATTCCTCTATGGGATTTTCTTTTTATCCCAGACAAGGGATCTATGGTGTCGCTTTGGGCGTGTTTTCCGGGGCATATGCCAACATCAATGCTGCACGCCAATAGGGAGGGGGAGGGTGTGGAATATTTCAAAATTTCCTTTCACGGTGCAACAAGTCGTAATCGTCGTAACGGAGGGAGAAGTTGTGCTTCCGTTTGATGTGGAAATTTTACATTCCCACCGCAAAAGAAATCAGATTTTGAATATTCAACAACGAAAGTTTTACACTTTTGCGAGCCGGGTAAGGTTTTTTGTCTGTGTGTGTTGTTGTTTGGACGGTGTCAGAACGTACAAGATGTAACGGTGGTGCCATCTGATCGATTGCAATAAAACAATAAATTTCAAATGTGTCCTCATAACTCATGTTATTCCGCGGTTTGTATGAAATATTGTACAAATCAAAGGAAACTCTCTAAGGACAACGGTTTTGTTGCACAGCGAGCAATATGGGTTGAGTGGGTGAAAAATGTAGACAAAGCTTTTATAGGTTTCTAAACAGTGTTGACTGCACAATGTACCAATGGTATTACATTTTTATAGCAGTTTAAATTTGGAAGCAAATGCCATTTACGCAACTCAGTTTATGTGTCTATAAATTTAATAGCAAAGTGTTGAAAAAAATCGTCCACTCGACTCTTAAGTACGTACAGAGAAGATCTACATGAAATGCACAAATATGTCAAATGAACGCTACAGTAAAGCTATAATACAACTATTGAATTATTGAATTATTTGCCATGCTAAATGTTGACACACCCTTCCACAGTGTTGATCGCATTCCCAGCCAATTAAATAAAATTACATGTTTCTGGTGGTGGAATAATGGCGCAGGCTAAAAACTCCATTGGGCGTGAAATTTATGAAAAGAATATAATCATATGAAAGACCTGCTGAAAACACAAATTTGTGCGCTATTCGGGGACATCAACTACCGAAGATATGAGGGTTCTATATTGCTCAATAATAGTTACCGCTCAGCCGGGTTGAGCAGCGGTATTAAGGACAATGGGAAGCGCTAATGACTTACTAAAGAAGCCGATTACTGATGGAAATATTATTACTTCCAGACCTTTTTGGGTTGCTCAGCTTATATTTGTGTAGTTATTATAGTCATCATCATCATCATAATCATGTTGGCCTGCTCTTTTAAAGCGCACGTCGTCGTGACATGGCCCGGGCAAGAATAGATCTCCAGGAAACTCGATCCTTGCCTGCAGCTTCCCATCCATGTAGGCAACCAATCTCCGGCAGGTTACTCTTGGATTCACCTGATTCGGCCAACGAACTCGCTGTGCTCCCCGATGCCTCGTGCCGAATTAGGGGTCGCTGACGAATACCTTCTTGACGGGGCATGAGTTAGGCATCCTCATAACATGCCCCAGCCATCGTATCCTGCCGGTCTTTGCTACTGTCAGCATGTCCGGTTCTCCGTATAGCTCAGCAAGCTCGTGGTTCATCTTTCTCCTCCACACTCCATGCTCGAAATCACCGTCAAAGATGATCCGGAGGATGCGACGCTCAAACACGCCAAGAGCGTTTGCATCCTCCGTTCGTATAGTCCAAAACTCGTGGCCATAAAGGACCACCGGGTAAATCAGTGTGCGATATATCTCACATTTAGTGCAGTCTCGAATCTCTTCTGGATCTCAGCAGACGGTGAAGGCCGTAGTAGGCACGATTTCCCTGAACAATACGTGTCCGGATTTCGTTGCTGACATCGTTATCTGAAGTTACGACATTCCCAAAATAGCAGAACTCCTTTACCACCTCGAGGTTGTCGCAGTCGACTAACACGCTGCTTCCCACTCGGGCTCTATCACGATCAGAACCTCCGGCAAGCAGGATTTTGTCTTCATCGCTTTGATCATCAATCCAATTCTTGCTGCTTCACGTTTCAGTCGGGTGTACGCCTCACACACCTTCGCTGTCGTCTTGCCAACGATGTCAATGTCATCCGCGAAGCCAAGAAATTGAAGAGACCGGTAGAGAGTCGTGCCACCGATATCGTTGTCTATCACCGCGCTTCGTATGACACCTTCCAAGGCTATATTGAACAGTAGACAGGAGAGTCCGTCCCCTTGCTTCAGAACCCTGGGAGATTCGAACGATTCCGACAACATGTTCGATACTCTCACTCTGCTCTGCACCCCATTCATGGTGGCCATTAAAAGCCGGATCAGCTATCCAGGAAAGTGGTGCCGCTGCATTCCATAGCTCATTTCGATCGATGATATCGTAGGCCGCCTTGAAATCGATAAACAGGTGGTGCGTAGGGATCTGGCGCTCTCGGCACTTCTGAAGGATCTGCCGAAGAGTGAAGAATTGGTCGGTGGTAATCCACCAAAAAACCCCATTTAGTAGCTGCCGATGAAATCTGTAGCAAGGGGGGCAAGTCTGCAGAACAAGATCTGGGACAGGGTCTTATAGGCGGCATTAAGAACTGAAATGGCACGATAGTTCGAACATTCCAGTATGTTTCCCTTTTTGTAGACTGGGTGAATGACGCCCAGTTTTCCTCCAGTAATTCTTCCTATTCCCAGATGTGCATTTCGAAGGTAAGCCTCTCCGGCCCCATATAGAAGAGATCGGCCGCCAGTCCCTCACTACCAGCAGCCTTGTTGCTTTTAAGATGCTTAATGGCGCTAGCCACCTCATCCAGAGATGGTGGAGGCACTTGCTGTCACTGGTGTTGTTGCTGCAGTGTTGCTGCTGCTGTTGGCTCTGCTCCGTTCTGCTACTTGCACCAACGTCTCCTGTCTCTGCTCCGTTCAGGTGTCCTTCGAAGTAGCACTTCCACCTTTCAATCACCTTCCGCTCGTCTGTCAGGAGATTTCCGTCTGCGTCCCGACACATCGCGGTTTTAGGAGCAAATCCACTCCGAGCCTCTTTCAACCTCCTGTAAAACGAACGGGCGTGTCCCGACTGAGAGAGCTGCTACAGCAGCTTTTCATCTGACTATTCAAAGCGGCGCTTTTTGTCCTGGAAGAGCAGGGTCTGCTGTCTCCTCAGCCGTTTGTAGTGTTTCACATGTTGAACGTGTTGTTGAAACATGTTGAAAAAGTGTCTTAATAAATTTTTAACTTGTTTTTACACTACATCACTGCCATCTATAAAAAATAAATCAAGGATTGATTTAATTTGATTCATTACAATTGCGTACTGAAAACAATAATTTGCATTGATTTTAAGCCAATCAGATCAGAGCTTCACCTCACAATCTGTTGCTCACTGTAACCAAATTGTACATTTGTTCGTACTTTGTACTTTTGCATTTGTATAGACGCCATGGTGGGTTTGTTTGGTTAGCACTTGTTATGTTAAAGCTGGCAAGCAATGCAAATGTGAGGCAGCAATCAATTTAACGAGATGCTACACATAGATCTTGGTAATTAAGCTAGTGTTATTCAAATGTTTCATCGAACAATTGGAAGAAAGGGTTTATGCGACATATATTTGCATAAATTTGCAAGGACAAATCCAAGGGGTTATACACAAGATACAATTTTGAAGTGCTGCATGGGAGATTATGTGGTGAATTAAACAAATCCTTTAGAAATTAGGTTTTTCTCCCCCTGTACGAACAAACTTGGTGTGAACCTAACGTACGTACACATGAATATAACTTCGATTACGTTCCTACATTTACTTCGGACATATCATGACAGTGCTCTCATTTTAAAACAGGTTGTCACATTACAGAAAAATAGGTTTGTATTTTCAATCCATCTAGCACCACATAACATAAGTAGAAGGTTAATCTATATAAGTTTCTAGAGACCGTTCCCTAACAGTTCTTCCTTTTCAGTTAGTTTAGTTTGTTCAAAACTTTAATTATTTACACATACGACATTTCATACATGACAGTTATACGCGTTTTTGTTCGTTGGTTGCTTTCTCAACAGTTCGTTGCTAAGCGATAACTTGTTCACTCTAATGACTCCAATAGAAAAGTAACGGTTTGTCTCTTAAGGTTAAAATAATACTGTGGTTAGTGCTACATCCACAAACATCTACTGATATACATAGATAAATAGATAGAGGATGATTGCTCTCCTCGGACTACAAGACAGCCCGATCTGATCCTTAAACAGCTCAACAAGCATCTGAAATGGTGTTGAGTATCTTGATAGGATAAATTTTATTACTTCTTCGCACAAAACTTCGACAGCTGGCAGGTCTGCCTTCTTTCCTAACGATTGCAAAGAATGGAATTTGATCAGCAATCAACGGCATCAACGTGCGGAAGTTCTTATCTGTGTGCTGAAGGTTTTGGGCTCTCGAAATTGCAGAGAGGATAGTTTTTGGAGGAAAAAACGACGACGATGACCCAACGGTCCTTTTTGCACCAATCGGTTGCGAACCGTACGGAAAATAGCTGCATGGGTCAGGATAGGTCAGCAGGATTATCAGTCTAATGAATTATTTATTTCACTTATATTGACACGGCCTGAGTCGCACTCGTCCAATTCAGAACAATTTTCGTCAAATCAATACAATTGAAATAACATTTGTATTCTGAGCAATTGTGTTGCTCGTATATATTTTATCTTACCATCCACCCTGTAGCAGTGGAAGTAAAATCGCATTTCCGCACAGTGTCAAAATTAAGATATGCACCGTCGATTTGCCCGAAGTCCGCACAATTCTATTGAAGGGGATTTCTTGAACAATCCGCCGTATAGCGTTCCCTGAGGGAATCGAGTATACCTTTCGGACTGCTCGCTTTGTACAGAACGCTAGGTTATTTTGTCCGGCTTCGATCTTCACTGTTATCGCCACTATTTTATTGCATGCATTGTAAATAGAAAGCCTAGAGCCCGGTTTGTGAGTCTAGTTCAAACATGAATTAGTAAATTCTTTAAACTTTTGTTTCAGCAATAAATCAAGCTTAATGTACACTAGCTGTAAAGAATTTTTGCGATAATGGGTAAAACCTTTTCCTGGAATTGCGTTTTTTTGCTTGATGCTTTTGTTGTTGAAAGCAACCTTAGCAATAAGGTCACTTCAATTTGCACTGTTCTAATCCGCTTAGTCGCATATATGTATGAATTTATGAGTTTAATCCAAGCTGTAATACGCAGCGAACAGTATTGCACCCTTGTTGGTATCGTTCTTTTATCTTTGTGGAGAAAGTGATACGCATCAAAACAGTAAACGGGCTAAAACAGCGGCTCATACTATAGTAGGAGACATCATAAAATATGAGCCGCTTCATGCTTCTCGGTTCAGCTGTTCACGAATGGTATTTTGCAAATGAAAACGTAAAAAGCTGTTGGTGAAAAAGATGGTGCAGTACTGCCTTGTGTAGTCTCTAGGTCTTTAGGAGAGTTTCTTAACCCGAAATGGCAAGTGGCTGACGGCAAAAGCAGGTACGACAATAAGTTGTCGAAAAGAGCTAAATAAACCAAAGAAAGCTTTTGCAAACGATTTGGATGTTGAGTAATGTTGATTTATAAGGATTTCCGGAAAATTCTCCCAATAATCAAATGGCAAAGATGATAAAATATTAAATTACAATGTCTGTAGTACAGTTAGCTATGGCGACAATGTCAATTTCCACGCTCACGTGACGTGATCGAACAAGGAATGCAAAATTCCGAATGAGTTACATTTCATAGCTATCGTTGCGCATTGGTGAGGACGATATAATATCCATCCATGGCTAGAGAGTGAATATGTTAAAAATACCAAGCGATATTATACAACCGTAGACGACTAACCCTGAAGAAGATGTTATATTACTGGTTGAGTAGCTTTATTCTGGAATTCGGCGTTTCATGCTAAAATACAGATTATTTTTATTGATCGTACCGTAGGCAGTGGTGGCCCTCTAATGGTTTACTAGAATGTGAAAAGGTGTGAAATATTAGGTGCGCAAATAAATAACGGCCGTGTTTTCATAGGTTTATTTTTACTCGTGGCATTTTTATTTGTAGAAATTGGGTCAATCAAAGTATTGGCCAACATTATTTATTACTTTCTTCCACTTTTCGGGTAAATCGCAGATTCCTTTTCGCAAAAATGACACGTTTTTCGACGCAATCCCGGTATCCAACCAATTCTGGATCTGTTCATATGAGGAGAACTGCTGGTCAGCCGATCCATGTGCCATGGATCGGAACAGATGGAAATCTGATGGTGGCAGATCCGGTGAATACGGCGGGTGCGGTAAAACATCCCATTTGAGGGTATTAAGGTAGTTTTTCACCGGTTGTGCAACATGTGGGCCGAGCATTGTCATGTAGCAGAATAACTTTGTCGTGGCGTGATGAGTATTCTGGCCGTTTTTCACGCAGTGCTCGGCTTAAACTCATCCATTGTTTCCGGTAGTGGTCACCAGTGATCTGATCAGTGACCAGTTTCTCCCGGTTTCAGAAGTTCGTAGCCGAAGGTGGTCCCACCATATACTTAGCATAACTTTCGAGCTATGCATGTTCGGCCGAGCTGATGATGTTGGGGTATGACCGGGGGATCCCCATGATTTTTTGCGCATTGATGAACAAAATCCACTTCTCGTCTCTTGTCACGATTCTGTGCAGGAACCCCTTTCTGTTGTGCAGCTGGACCAGCAATTCACACATGAAGAGTGTGCGTTCAATGTCCCGCGGCTTCAATTCGTGTGGTATCCATTTGCCCTTAACGCGTTCAGCCATGATAATATGACCTGACGAGTCATACCAAGTACGGCTGCAAGCTCTTCTTGCGTTTGGCAGTGATTTTCCTGCAGTAAAGCCGTCAATTCTTCGTCAGCGAACGTTTTGGTCCTTCCTTCACGTTGAGCATCCCCCACGGCGAAATCACCGCTTCGAAAGCATCGAATCGTTTTCTTCTCTCGAAACAAAAACAGCAACACCTCCCGCATATGGTGCTTATCCGGCTCAAAATCAGATATAATCAAGAACTAGGAACTTTTACTCGCGCGAAATACTCACTAATCTGTTTACACAGTTTGATTATGTCATTCTCGAACTTGATTTATGACGTTTGTAAACGTCAAAATCGCGCCACAGTCCACAGTGGCCCCATCGATTTCAAAACGACCGTTATTTATTTGCGGACCCAATACAATTTTAGTACTAACAGATGCTATTGAAATCAATTCCGAAGAGAAATCAAGCCTGGTTTCAATTTTACTACATGAATAAAGTGTATCACTACTATGATGCCACCCTGTGGAGATGAATTTGTTCGAGTTGAGTTCAACTTTGACTTAGAATAGACAGCAAAACGATTCCTTAAGAACTATCTAAGAATTTAGTTGAGCTCTGCGATACCACGAAATTCGACGGAGAGGGAAATGTTTAATGTATAATGTTCATACACACCTTTTCTTTCGCTATCGAGATTGGATAAAGCTTAATAATTAGACATTACATTAGGTATGAAAAAACTTTTAAATAAAATGCTTTAAAATTGAAGATCGAAGATTAATTAATCCTTTCCAGTTATACGGCCTGACTTTTCTTCAACGAATAAAAAAATTAATAAATAAATCTTTTCATTCGTTAATTTTAACTGCAGGTCCTGAGACGTAGTTGCACAAACGATCGTCAAAAGTGTAAGCGAAGCACATCAACATTAACCGTTATTTAATTACTCGAAATTGTTACACGTAAGTGACATGTTTGTTAAAGCTGTCAAATATTATATTATTAACGTTAAACATTGCTAAATCGCTTACCATGAACACACTTCTTAGCTTAGGTAGTAAACATTTTCTGAAATAACTCCGTTGTGTAAGAAGAACTACTGTTTATTTGACTCAAAGACAAAACCTTGATTGACCTTTATCCGTATACATCCGCTACGTAAGATAATCCTAAGATTTGGGGGCCATGTTCTGTTCCGGTTTTTTTACACACACACACAAGAAAAACCGTGCAATAGCTTGAAGGTTAAACCAATTAATACTCAGCTTCAAACGAGAGTAGAGCGTGCAACCATTAGGGGCTCTTCACCTAGGAACAATGTAAGGAAGAAAAGTTAAGTGTCTTCTTTACCTTAGGATCCAAGAAGCCTTGATCTTTGAAGACAGGATCAAACGGCTACAAATTTTAAAATTCCTACGAAAAAATTATAGTATAAAATCCAATTATTAAAAAGTACAACTAAAGACAGTAATGGTTGCTAAATTTGATCCCGCAAATGCTTCTTTGAATGCTTTAAATATTCCCATGGTCTCATGACTTTGGAGAAAAATATTGCAATAAGTTGCTTGTACGTAATCAGAAAGAGCGTGGTTTTAATAAGATTATATAAATTCATAGAAAATCTCATCCTCACAGCAGCAACATCCAATTTTATGTACAGCTACTTTTCCAATGTTTGTCATTATCGGCACCAATTGACACCGTTCAGTTGTGCGGGGCCAATGTGATTGGATAAAAGACTTCTTCTAGGTGGCGTAGGTATGTCTTGTAACCTTTCAATGAATATGCAAATTAAGTTTAGCTCAAGGGCAACTATGCTCTTAACGTAAGATGCCGTAAGATGTTCCGCCCGAAATTTTGAAAGATTTATGAATACATTTACATTGATTTCCGCCCTGGAAGAGGAAGTGACTTCATTTCTCAATTCGCACTTATCATGCAACATTCAATGTGTGTATGGCGACGCGTGGCTTCTTGAGGTGCTGGGAAACAATCTTAATGCTGTTATCATGTCTTGCGCTTGCTGTAGCGGTGTTAAATAGAGTAGACAAGGTCGCATTTATTTTAAATTTTGTCACCAACGACTCATTTGCATATTCGCCCGAAACATGTACGTTTATCTTATGCTCGCGAATTCGCTTTGCAAGGATTGTTCCTATCATCGAGTGGATGAGTACTATCGGTTTTGAGCGAACAGTAAGGAGAAAATCATACATTGGCATTCCGTCAAATATTGATGTGCAATCCTATCGTTCTAGGATATTGTGGTTGATTGGTAACACTGCAACAGTCTTCGAAACCATATCTTGGCTGCCGTTGAGCACATTTTCTTAGTTTATGAAGTATGTAGCTTTTTTTTATTCATAAGGGACGGCCAGGCCGTATTGCTGAAGTATGTAGCTTAATTAATCTAAATTCTCATTCCTTCAAATTCTCAAATGATCATTGATATAGAAAATGTTCATGTTTCAAGAATTTTTCATTTAAAGTGCGAAGCTAATTTGTTCCACGTTCTGAACGTATTCTACGTATTAAAAATTGCACTTAACATAACTGAAATTAAAGTATGCAGCAAATTGGCCACTGTCTCGAACACTTGGAACTTGTAAATAATTGCTTTGGACGCAATTGTTTAACAATGTCTGATTGTCATCCTTAAAAACTCTTGTATTCTTCAACTTGATATTTCATGCACAAAATCCCAACCACAAGGCATCCCTTTACTTAGCTTATGAAACGTATTGCAGCTCTAAGAAAGTCTATAACTGGTTCATAAAATATGACACCAGGAAAAGGAATAAAAATTAGCATATTTTTATCGTACACATTCCCCGAGTAAGACATTGATAAACGGATTACTTACCCTCTAAATCTAAATTACGTTTTTCCAACCAAGCGCGCGTACGCGAAAGAGAAAGAAAGAAAGAGGTGGAGAGTAAAGAAAAAGCGAGAAAGAGGCCTGTCATGAATGCACGAGGGCATTTGAGGATAATGGTAATAATAAATGTTCGTACTTTTCAAGCATATAAAATATTTGTACAAAAATTGCTAGCTAAAGTTAGAAGTTGCAGCTAAGGCAGTTTAAAATTTCTTTAACTAGAGCGGGCAATGTGCTGCCAACCACAAAGCAATAACGATCCCAGAACTCATACGGCTGCTTAAGAAGGTAAGCAAATAGCTTAAATTGACCATACTCTAATTCATACACCCCGGTCAGAATCTCACCACTGTCAACCACACGGCACAGGGTTGTGCGGTATTGACCTAAACCATTTTTCCGGTCGACGGTCTCTGATCTCTTGCGGACCCGTTTGCTTTACGACAAATCCACTAGGGAGTTGGTCACCGGTCAACCAATGGGTCGGCCCTTCGTAAGGGATTAATAAATGCTGAGGCAAACCCCCGAAGGTAAATAAAACAAACCATAAATGTTTATGTATGATCTATAGAATGGAATCAATGATTGGCGTTCATGCGAACAATTGTACCAGATGGAATGGTGAAGCAGGATGCGACAAGGAACTTCACCAACCAGATGAAGATGCCTCTAACAACAATGAGCAATAAATTGATAACGAAGTATATTGTTCGATGATTTAGTATATACATCTATATAGCAAAATTATTTTTCACTCTTCTTCTGTCGGTTTCCACTGCTACAAGTTGTCTTACTATGAACAAAAAAGTAAGAAGATCATTGAAATGTTGGGAAACGAATCGTTCGAAGAATTCAACACCGCTCAAATCCTCAACCTCGTCTATGGTAATCTGTAACTGTATTTGTCATTTTCCTGGCGTACTTCTCAGAGGATAATGAAACTTAAATGAAAAGCCTCCCTGCCTTCCTCACTGATAAAATTAATGTTATTCGATTAGCCGAAATTAGCACACCAGTTTAGGGATGACGATTGAACCTATTCTCCAAACAACAGTATAATTGTCTTAGCTTACATATTTAATCATCTTCCTCTGTCTACTTTCTACCCAAGCGCATATCCGTTCCCTCTAATCAGATAGTGATACGTTTATTTATGCAAAAACTCGGTTAATTAATCATCTGTAAATGTTGGGCAATTACGATACACTCGCTGTTGGGTGGGTGATCCTTGCTTACGCATTGCAACTCCTGCTACACTCAGCACAGCATTCCTCTTCCTCATTTATCGTCACAATGAGGTAACACTTCGTTGAGCACCCTTCATATTTACACACACAGACAGAGAGAGAGAGAGAGAGAGAGAGAGAGAGAGAGAGAGAGAGGGTCTTTTTTCTGTCGCCCGTTGTCGTCCTTTCCGCACGACTTTTGTCTTTCAAATTCCTACCAGAGGATGAGTATTGTGATGATAAAATATGTCAACCACCAGAATGTAGACAGCGGGCGAAGATTGGTTGTGTCAACCATTTCATGAGGAAGAGATCATCAATATCATGAAATGTTATTTGTTTGGTGGTAAATATTTGTACAATTTTAAATAGTGCTTAATTTTGGTTTTGAATGAAGTGTCCGATATGTTGTCAGGGGACTTATCGAACACAGCTTATGTGACAGCTTCCTAGCAAGACTGTTGCAGTAGCAAACAGTAAAATCGAAAGAAAATTTTATTTGCATCCAAAAGTTAACTTGATATCCCTTATACCCTTATAGTTGGCCGTTCAACACACCTGGTGAGTCACTCTTGGGACAGAAGCACTTCAAATAAAATTACCGAAAACGAGAAGTAAAGAAACTCACAAAAGACATGACCGGACGGTGAATTATGAGCGGTTTATGCTTACCTGACGGTTTACCTCTTCTTCATATTTGTGACATTTTTATGAATTCGTCGGAATACGGATGTGAGGCAGATCTTAGCAGAACGGCTAGCCTAAGCCGGTTGGTTGGACGGTAGAAATTTACGACCGAAAGATAAACTGTAAACGAACGTGAAGACGTGAAGGGATGAGTAAAGTCAACGCACAACTTGCTTGATCGGAGACTTTCTGATAAGGATGTTGCATGTTTTTTTTTTTTTTTCAGTGGCGCTGCACTTTTATGATTAAATTATACGATGTATTCATTTACTGTAGGATAGAAAGCTACCTGACCTGAAACTCTGTTTTCATCCATACAAGAAATCAGCGTTCTAATGGTGTGACAAGCTTATTTGGTTGCCGTGTAAAATCTAGATAACTGTGATTCATTCCCCAGCGAGGAACACAGTACCGTTTATGTGGTAGAGTGTGTTTCATTATCTTTGAGCTATCTTCCATTCTTAAATTGTGGACCTTGTTTATGAATAACCACGACACTACAAAGATTGTTCTACTGTATTTGCCAGTGGGTCGTTTGTGTAAGAATGAGAACTGGTTTTGCTGAGAAAATCCTCACCAAATCCACGAGAAGTCGTGGACAACAACACAAACATTTATTCTTGATTGTAAGGAATGTAGAGTAACATGAACAAAGTCAGTCATTAGTAGCTTGTTGACGGTTTACATAAAACGAGACAAGTGTTTGCCGTTTTAAACGTTCTAGAACGTTTTCAGAGCGTTCCGATTGTAGAGATTCCGGAATTCAAATCTCATCCGGACCGTTCCTCCGCAGTGAAGACTGACTATCCTACTGCGTGGAATGAGCAAGTCTAGTAAGCCATGCGATGACCGGTATGACCTTAGAAGGTCGTTAAGCCAAGCAGAAAAAGAAGAACGTTTCCTCATTTTGCGCCGGCAAGGCGAAGACACTAACGACCTACTAGTTCACGCCGCGACCACGCCGAAGGGCTTACTAGCCTTATTGATATCACGCAATTGGGTAGTCAATCCTCACAACGAGGGAACGGTTCGAATAGGATTTTAAACCCGGTCTTGCTGTGTGAAGACCGGCCACTATATCGCCACCTCTACCACCAAGAGAGTGTCCCAAGTTATAGGACAACAATTGAATGTTTGGTTGCTATGGTGGCCCTCTATGGAGTACATATAAGTTTTACGTATCAAGCGACTTACATCTATAACCATACGAAACTAGTCATTTAGCATGATTTGAAGTTTTGTAAAGTGATTTTTATTATTTGCATATATGTTGCCAGGTTGTTGGTTTAGAAGATCCGGAATATACGGACATTCCATTGTCCTAGAACTATTTGGAAGAACTATTGCAAGTACATTTAAAACTAGATGGAAAGTCCTAGGTTTATTTATTGACGGTGACCACGAGACAGATGTCCAACCTATCATGAACTCTCATCTCCTTAATCTTACAAAAGTTGAGTTTTTATCTTCCAATCTGTTCAATCTTCCAAAGTTTTACGTCCAGGAAAACGTCCTGCATTCTGCTTTTGAGTTTAACTAGTCGTCGTCCTTTCATTGCCGTGGCAGTATCATGACAGCGAACAAAAATAGCTGGTCATTGCAAGGGAGAAATTGGATTTCGTTTGTGTAAAAGGTGTAAAGTACAGAGGCAAAAGATTGTCATGAGGACCGCATGCTGGAACATGGATGAAGTCTGACCCAGAGTAGCGTTCAATACCACCCAAAATGTCCTTTGCTGTAGCAATGAGCTTAGCAATGTAAATTGAAAGATCAAAACCAATCAATTTGTGCAATAAACTATCGTCAAATATCTTTTGGACATCTAAGAAAGTGATTGCTTTTGAGCTTATTAAAACTAGCAGCTTGCAAATCCAAATGGTAAGATGGATATGATGGGTTCTCGACCTTCATTAATTAGTTTATCATTGAGTCTGTCACTCTAGACCCCGCCAAAAATGTTTAACTCGTAGGATGTGTGGGGGAAGTGGGGTTTTACCGGAAATTTTACGCCAAAAAGATTTCAGTTTCTGAAGCCGAAAACTCGGAAAGATTTCACCTCTCTGTCATATCCTATGCTTTTCTATGGGAGTTTGCGGTTGAAGAGCATAGACAGCATGAAATGGTGCAAATAACGCTGGTACATCAACCGAAATCTTTTTGACGTTAAGTTATCAGCTTTTTAAGTTTTTGCTTGGAGATCTCGGTTCATGTATCGTGTATTTTTTATTGCATTTACGGTGGATGAGCCAGTAGCGGATCTAACGGTGGGTGTAGTAAGCGGTCGTCAAGGGCCCCGACAGGGATACGTGGCTTGGTACAAGTGGTCTAGTAAAAAGGGCCTCGCGTTCTTGCAGCGTCTAGACTTTGCAGTATAGGCTTCGTAGTAAGGGCCTCGTATCGGGGTCTCGAATATAGGGATAAGGGCCTCGAAGAATTGGGGGCCTTCTGTAAAGGTTAAAAAGCTACCTTCCACACCTACCCTCCCCCCCCCCCCCTCTCCATTTACCCGGCGTTGAATGAATGAAGAAGAAAAAGAAGTAATTCGATGCAAACCATGCGTAATTAAGTATTTTAAAATAAAAAAGGACACAAAAAACACTTGAGAAAGGGACAAGGTTCTTGAAATTTCAATCGACGTATTTCTTTGTGCTGATGCTGTCTTTACACGTACATACAAGCAAGAACGACGAAATCCATCAGTTTTGACATCTCAGCAAAACGTCAGTGCGCGCTATTGTAAACGTGTAGAAGCGCTATTGAGTTGTCATTCGCTTCAGTAGTAATTAGAGTCTCCTACTAAACATTATCATGTGAGAATCCTGCAAAACTCTGTACATGAATGCTCATAAATAAAAAAAAAATATAAATTAAATAAGAGCTCCGATCCGGTGATAGAAACTACAGCGCAGTCGGTCTTTACAAGGAAAAACGGGATTCAAATAAAGAAAATTAAATAAAAATAAAAAAAATTGTAAATTAACTGCCAACATTATAAATATTTTTTTAACTGTAAGTACGTGAAAATTATAGGTTTAAAAGCCACTACGTATTCTCAATCGCAAATAAAATAGGTAATAAAAAGGAAAAATCAACAGCTCTTTTTGGCAGAACTGCAGGTATAACTAAGAAGATATTTGTTTGGAAAGTTTTTACAAATACAGTTTTGAGTATTCCTCGTACAAAAAAAAAAGTGATAAAAAATTAGTGAAAGTAAGTTTAACTCAGACGAAACTAACTGTAGTGGAGATCATAAACTCCATTGTAATGTTATTCAAATTATTTCCTGAAAATTTGATAAAACTGACAACATCTAAACATGTTTCTTGTCCAAAATTTATCGTTGTGTACTCTATCTTAGACTACACTTGATTATGACGGTCCAGTGCCGTATTATCAACACCGTTTGTGTTGAAAAAAATTTTAGGATCTTATTGGTAAGGCATTTCCTCCTCATTCTTTGCCTTATCACGGGCGTACTCGGTTGATTATTTTTATGAATTAAGAGAAATATTTTGAATTTCTGAATTTTGAAACTATTTAACATTGAATCAATGCACGTCTTTTTGGACAAATTAAACTTCAATATGAACTACCATTGAAACTTGCTTAAAATTCTTGACATGCTCTAGCTGACTGTTTTTTCTGCGTCATCCGAATCAACGTTCCTGATTGGCTACACCGAAGTCACACTTCCCTTCGCTTGCTACGCTCTGATTGGCTGATGCCCTTACACGACAAGATGCATACAGTTGGTACAAATTCAGTGCGTACACTTGTGACCTACGCGTATTATGCCGCTGTCTCTTAATGAACAATTCTTTTCAGGCAATCTTCGTACGTAACTATTGTGAAAAATCTAATTTCTCTTTGGAAAATAATAAGTTCAAGCTTAGTAAGAAATTAATTAATAATTAATAAGAAATAATAATTATAATAAGATTTTTTATTCGTAATTTTGCAACAGAACTTTCATAACTTACACGCACTCTTGCAGCGAAGCTTGCACATGATTCGAAATGTTCTCCAGTGCAGTGAAGGAATTTCTGTTCGCACAAAAAATATGTATTTAACATTCTACCTGTTCCGCTGTCGGTGCCGTATTTGTAGTGGATGCAGCAAAAAGCAGAAAATACCGCACATGCGCCCTGTTGTCTCCCGCGAGACGTTCCTCCCAATATCGCTTCTCTCGCTTATCCATCTGCCAGGGAGCAAGCAGTGCTGACAGTTTGATGCACGTTGTCTCATTTCCGTAACGTGGCTCCACGTTCTTACGCTTCTTCCTTTACGCATCTCTTGCATCGGGATGCAATGGGAAAGAAAAATCGAGTATTGTACGGAAAACGGTGGCGGCATGTGCTGCATAAACAATGAAGACCAGTCTGGCACTGGTCGCTGTTGCCAGCAGACGTGTAAGCCGTTGAGTGGCAGGTACAGTTTGGCAGATTCAAGAGTTAATCGGTTTTACAACATTACAAGTGTACAAGTTGGTTTTGAAAGTGTTGCTTGCTTGTACGATCCAGGAGAAAATCGTTCTATAACTTATTACACAAAATATTAAATCGTAAAGAATTGTTATCGTGACGTGAAGTGAAGTGCTACAATGGTTTGAATGGTGTGTAATGGTCGCAAAACGAATAAAGCTATAAGCATCCTGACATCCATCAATATTATGATCATTGGAAGAAGTAGTTAATGTGCAGTGCATACAATAAAACAGTAACACTAAGTGCCAGAACTAAGCTTTTTGGAATACTCGCCGGAAGTAAAACAAACAGTCAAAATGAATTCGTAAGTGAAAAAAACATATCAACAATTAAGCTAATTTTTATCTGTAATATCTTGTGTAACGTGTGTTCATTCCTTGTGGAAATGTTGGACGAAAAAATTTAAGTGCCTTATGAAACTTCAAAACGCTTTCCAAAACGCTCTTACGCATTCCGCTTTTAATACTATACGCAACACGCACTGTTATCGCACACATCGTGTTGATCATTGGCTTGCAAGTTGTCGGGCGCAGTTGCCTTTTTCTGGTCAAATCGGCACATAATTGATTTTACAGAAATCAATCACGAAATATCAAATGAGGAATCAAGACAAGAATCGAACAGATTTTCGCAGTACAAGCAATCAACGGTTCCAGCAAGCAGAACAGAACAATTTTCGAGCCTGCTACGACCGTTTTGCAGTCTGGCCTGTCAGCGGACAACAGGTTTTGCGCAGAGGGCTAAGAAAAAAGAACACGATATCAGAGTCAGTCGCCAGACGACATGCCACAGCGTGCACGGAAGCTGTGCCACTGCCAAATGACAAACAAAAAACTACAAAACGTAGGAATTTAAAATCGAGTACTACAATACACATAAGGTACGGAATGGAAGCTTTTAAGGTGCAGTAAAACCGCAGAAATCAGCTTTTTGTTTTCGCATTGATGATCGTAATGCTATATACTCAGCATTACGCGTTTCTCACTGTGAACATTTGTAAACATCGGAACGTCTTTCATCTGTCGAGAACAAGACAGGCACCTAGCGATGTAATGCGAAGGGCAATTACATTAAAATAATGTTACACCTATTCCACCCGGGCGTTAGGAATCAAATATTGTATCTTGTTTTGGCGGCACATCTCAAACTGTAAACGATTCTCCGACCCAACTTACCATGAACCATTTCGTACTGAATGTTGTTCTCCTAATTATGATCGATTCTTCCTGAACGTGAATGTCAATAATGCCTGTGGGTGACAGAATTAATAAGAATTATCTTACAATTCTCATCGCATCCCCTTCTTCCCCGACGCTTGACGCAGTCGGGTGAGTGTTTTTTTTTTTTTCCTAGTCCTATTTTATGCTCAATAATCCATCACTGATTGCTAGTTTGTGACGTTTTCTTTAGTCGCTTCAATGCTACAATTTACAATACAGCTATGATTGGAACATTCGTTTCTCATGTCCTGTCACAGGGCGACCACAAAACGTTGTTTCCCCCTTGTTGCTTCTGCATCCCAACAAGCAAACACGTGCACAGTCAGAATGAAAGAAAACGCTAAACTTTTTCCCCATCAACGGTTTACCACGGCACGACATTAACGAAATCTTTGACATTCCGTCGTAAACACAATCGATTCATGGTCCAGCTCCCGCTCAGCCTTAACGGACATACACACACACATACGCATACGCAGACTTTATTCCCCTCAGAAAAAAAAAACACGAATCATAGAGATCACCGAAAGTGAAGCTCATTTTCATAAATGCTCAATTTGTGTAATACCACTCCCGTAATTACGTTATGAACGTTATGAGTGAGCCATTTTTCGCCAGAACCCGCTGGAACACGCTGCGAACAGGTTAGTGGCGTATGCACAGGGAGAGTACAAGGGAAGGGAATCTGGAATACGACGCCGACAAACGGTACGGCACGCTGATTTGCCACAGATGTGGGGCGTTTTCGTCTAAAAGGTGGCACCCTTCAATGGTAAACACATAACACCATTTACTGCACCAGTCACTTAGAGCCTGCTAAGCACGCTCTTTCATTTGTTGCATTAATCCCTGCAAGACATTTCCCATGCACAGAAATTAATGAGACAAGTTTATGGGACAGCTATTTATGCAGGTAAGCAATATTGTAATGCAATGGAATTATTTCTTCATTACGATTGACATTGGTATCGCTGATTGGATCGGCAGTGGACATGATGGTAAGGGAATATTTAATTACCGTATAGACACATAATAGAGGAGAGGGCCGGTGGTGTAGGCGACAGCGGCGATGGTCTTCTTCAAATGGCAGGATCGGGGTTCAAATCCCATCCGGACCGTCGTACCCCCGTAGGGAGGAGGACTGACTAACCAACTACGTGGTATCAATCGGCAAGTCGTCTAGTAAGCCATTCAATTGCCGGCGTGACGTAGAGGGTCGTTAAACCAAAATGAAGACACATAATAGGTTTTCCTGTAGAAGCAATCATATTAAGATCATCCCATATCGAATAACTAACGGCGAGTAGGTAAGACCAATCATGATAACGATAGAAGATGATAAAAGAGTCTTATTTACACTGCTTTTAACACAATAATTATTAATAGGCTTTTTCATAGATGTTTTTGAAACATTACCTATGAAATAACGAGATTGGCCGCTGATAAAAATTGACATAGAATACCGGGATTGTTTTGTTATCAGTAATTAACTTCAGCACTACTTAGTCTTCATAACTCAATTACTTTTGTATCACAAATTCTTCTTCTTCTTGGCTTAATTACCTGCTAAGGTCACACCGGCCATCGAACGGCTTATTAGCAAATTGAAGTCGTCCAAAATTTCACCTATCTCGGGTCAAAAGTCAGCACCGAAAACAGCATAGAGACGGAGTTGCGCGCTAGGATGCTGGCGGCCAGCCAGTCATTCTACAGCCTGAGGAAACATCTCACCTCAAAAAACCTGTCGCGATGGACGAAGCTGTGGGACTGTATCGTACCTTTATAGTCCCAATACTCACATACGGCTCTGAGGCATGGACCCTGTCCAAAAAAGACGAAGCCCTCTTAGTCGCTTTCCAGAGGAAAATGCTCAGAAGGATCGTTGGCCCCGTATGTGTGGAAGGACAATGGAGGAGCCGCTACAATGACGAGCTGTACGAACTGTATGACGACCTCCCCGTCTTGCAGCGAATTAGGCTTGCCAGGCTCCGATGAGCTGGCCATCTTATACGGACGACGGCGCAGGAACGTGAGCGGTTCCGGATTCTGCTGCGGCAGGCCAAGACCGCAAAGCGGTTGTAGCGCCTGATAAGTAAGAAAGATGTGACAGTTTGAAGATTGGCGCCGCTGTCACCTACACCACCGGCACGGAACCCACACCCCGGGATCGTAAATGCCAGTGTTCAGTTTGTTTTCAATGTGTCTCTTGACAGTTAGGCGTTTGTCTAACGTGCCATTTAGGCATTTAACATCATTTCTCTCAGCAGTGTTCATGTTGTTAATTTTCACTAAACGATTTGAAATATTATTAGCGCGAGTACATTTTTTATAACATATATTGGCTCATTGCTATTGTTTTTATACAAAATATCTTTTTTCTACAATATGTATGTGGTATATCTTTATATAAATAATTTAAAACAGCAGTAGAGCATCTGCCATAAAAACTAATGGCAAAATAGAAATTGTAAATTCAAGTAATGAAAATATAAGGGAACGATAGATAATACTGCTAGTATTTCTTCTTCTTCTTCTTGATTTAACGGCCAAGTTGATCATTCCAGTCATCAGGTGGCTTCTTCTTTTTGGCTTAACGACCTGCTTAATCAATCAATCGAATCAATCGAAGCAATCGCATGGATTACTATACTTTTTGATAACAATGAATTTGATAGTCAATCCTCGGTACGGATCCTGACTAAAAAATTACCATCTCGATACTATAATTATAGCTATTTTTTCTTTGATTTTTTTCTGGTTCGTTAGAGGCATAAATAGCGCCCAACGATAAGACCAGGCTATCTGTAAACCGATGATAAGGCAAAAACCAACCAAGAAGGATTTGTTTTGTGCTGTATGTACAGGTAATAGGTAACATGTGGGTAATACAGCGTAAATCCGTCATAAGACCTGATTGTCAAAGCCAAACGGAAAACTTTCCGACGGAAATATTCTAATCAAACGGACAGCAAACGAATGTTTCGTCGACTTTTTGGCATACGTTCATACAGGCACAGGTTGCTCAGTTAATACATTCACAGATGATTTCATTCGAATTAAACCTATCCTTAAATGTTAATTTTGACTAGAATCATTAACTAATGAATCAGTTTGGTTTAATAATATACTTTTTTTTGGAGGAAAACTTTTTCGTGACGGACTTTCGTGGTTCTTGCTTCAGAATAATTCCTGCAAACCACCAAATACAATCACTAAAACGACTTCAAAATGATTGTCATAACATATCCACGTAAAATATATACACTTTTCTATCGATTATCGCTTAAACATGGTTTCTATGAATGCAAACTATACTTTCCGTTGCACTTGACTAACGGAAAACTTTCAGTCTAACGCGCGTTTCCGTTTGGCTCAGGCAATGCAAAATTTTGACTTTCCGTTTGACAAAGATCTGTCATCGACTTTTAAACGTCTGATTTAGCCAAACGGATAGCCAAACTAAAGGTCATAACACCAAAGTGACAATTAGTGTGACGTTTGAGAAGACGTTTGGGTTTCACAATCAGGCCTGTAATCTTCATCTTGACTTAACGACCTTCTATGGTCATGCTGGTCATGGCCATGGCAATATGGCTTACTTCTTCTTCTTCTTGGCTTAACGACCTCTAAGGTCATGCCGGCCATCAAAATGGCTTACTAGACTTTCCGATGCTACGTAGTTGGATAGATAATACTCACCACGGGTGGAAGGTCCAGATGGGATTTGAATCCCGGTCCTGCCGTTTGAAGACTGATGCCGCTGTTTGCCTACATCACCGGTTCGCCCCTCTGTCATAGTACAAAATTATGTTTAGCAAATTGGAAATATTGCACAGAAAATGAGAGAAAACCCTGGTTTTTATGTGACAACGTTCCGGCTGAACAAAAAATGAAATTTGTTTACTTTTAAAATAGCAGTCAATAGAACAAGAATGTGTTGGAATGAAAACAGTCTTTAATGGATATATGATTGTCTTCAGTAATAAGATGAGGTCGGCTCGGAGGATAGGAATTCCTCGAGAAGGTAACCTCTTGAACTAGAAGTAACAAAGAAGGAAAATATTTTTATTGTAAGAGGTTAGTAAAGCAAATTTTTGGCATGAGCTTAAATTTAATACACCACAAGTAAACCTCCTAATCCTAAGCGTAATTTTGAAGCTTCTGTTTCTTTCTGTTACGTTACAGCAAATTAAAAATGCTAATTTTGTTTCCATTTCCAACCCGTTAAGCACATGGGCCAATTTAAAAAAAAAAGAAAAGAGGAGCGCACGATAAAAATGTTTTGCAAAAATATGCTAATTTCAAATCCAATCAAACCAGCTAAACGAACTTGAACATAGGGAGTACCGCACTTCCAAATGCGATTGAATGCAAAATTTTATTGTCTTACATGTGTCTTCTAAACAACCATAAATTTGAACTTTGTTAAGTCAACCCAAACGGACACATCTTGCTCAGCCGAACAGGAATTGATGCACAATTGATACAGACGCATTAGTCACATTCAAATCAGTCACTCTAAATCGATTACACATATGAAGGAGGAACATCTTCGACCCTCAATTTACATCGTTTATATAGAGAGTGAAACAAAGTGTCGCCTTTCCGGTAGGATGAGGCACCCTTACGAGATGAGGCAGTTTACTTAGGCAATCAAGAGAAAAAGAAACTCAACCTGCCCTGCAGACGGCAAGCATCTGTGAACTATTTTGAACATAAATTGTTTCACTCTTTTCGAGCGTACTTGCAGGGTTTTTTTTTCAACTCTGCACAGCGCGTTAAACAGCGCGAATAACATTACCGAACCGGTGCGAAGTTATTGCCCATTCTTTGCGAGTGGCATCTTTGCAGAAATGTGAAGAACAAAAAAAAACACAAGAGATACTGAACGGTGACAAAAAATACTTTCGAGAGAAAAATGATCTAACAGCCGATGTTGCACCCTATTTTAGTAGGAAAGTTGCCGATTTCACTGCGTGTGATAAGCTGAATTTGTTAACGGTCTGGTCGTTTAGAGGAACATTGTTAACAAGTGTTTCACGCTGTAAAAGGAAGCAAACGCAACACTGGAAGGCGAAGGTATTTTTCACAATTGAAGAAAATTATTGTAATCCCAAGTTAATATTCGTTTATTTTGCATATGTTACCCTTGGCAGGCTCGCAGAGTTTGCCAACAGTTTCAGGGCGTTTCAAACGTGCGACCAGAAGATGCGTATTAAGAATGACGTTGGAAAGCAGCCTACTACGAGATGGCAAGTTTTGCAGTGAAACAATAAATGTAAAACAGGCAGTTGAAGTGCGTTGTCGTTACAACAGCACAGTCGAAGCGTATCGCTATTTCAGTCGGTATACCGATTGATTTCCTTCATTGAATCTACTTGTAATCAAGTTGATTTCGGTCACGTGACTCAAAAAAAGGCAAAAGTATTGGGAGCAGAGAAAAATGTACCTAAAAGAAAATCGTACCAAGAAGTAAGGGGTATCGAAAAAATAGTAATGTCAATTTGAATGCATTACCTACATTCCGGTGTGCAGTAGACTGCAAAGCAACAGCGAGCGAACAGTAAACCGTTTTTTTTTTGCTGCTACATTCCGATCGGATTTAGACCAGTTATGTGTATTGATACACTTTGAATAGCACAAAAGGTAAGTTCTTCTTCTCCGAGTGTCATCTCGCTACAATGCTTTGGCTCAAGGAAGTGGTGAGCAATGAAATGGTTTTTGCTTTCGTGTGGAATTTGGCTCTTGGACCTGGGATGTAATCTAATTTGCATTTTTACAGCCTCACGCCTCACAAGCCGCGTTTTAATGAAAATGCGTAAATTTTTAACGTTTGCCGCGGTCGATTCGTTTTGTTTTATTTCGTGCTGTGAGAGGGTATTTTTTCTACCATTTTTTTTTCTTTCACCATCTACCCCTAGCGTACATTATTCTCATTCATGTTACTCATTCTAAGGTCGATTAATTAATCGCGAAATGGTAGCGGCAAGTAGCAACCGGCGATTCAACACTTCTTAGATGCTCGGCATTCCACGAGCAAAAGGCAAGAAGGCGAGCTGCTGAACGCGTTAAAAAGACAATTTGTTATGAGCAGCTTTTTTTAGCTCTCTCTCTCTCTCTCTTTCTCTACGAAGTTTTTTTTTCTTCCTTACGCCCTTTACACCAGTTGCAGTAACAGCATGTTGGTATTTGTTAAGCGAATGTTTGAGCAAAACAAATTATACCGTAGTGCGACAACCCTCCTCCGGCAGGCGCTGCAATAGCACCGATTGAGCTATGCCCCTGAGCAACAGCGAGCGGTACACTGTCCCTAGTGTCCAGGATGAAAAAAAAAGCATACCGGTCGTTCGAGGTGGCTTCCAAAGGATACGGACACGGAGCGTCTTAGCTTCACCGTCCAGTAAGAAGTCCAATGTCACGCGTCTAATGCCATATTGACAGCAGTAAATTATGTCTCATTCGCAAAAAGAGCGTGTATAAACGGCACTCTTGGCGACCATAAATCATTTTCTGCAGAAAGATGAAAAATGCTTTGCCGAAAGCATGCCGGTACGGAAGAGGAAAGTAAATGTGGAACTATTATTGTCACCCATTCCTCCGAAAATGGAACAAATAGTTCATCGATAACGGGAGATTCGGGCCCTGGGATGGTTAATTATCCGCCGATGGGATAAACGGCCACGAATGCAATATGTGACACCGACATGATGTACGAGTAACAACAGGTTGGTTTTCAGTACAATCAGGAGAATGAAGGTTTTTCAGTTTGGAGAGTGTCCGAAAATAGAATCGAGAAGATACAAGAAAACATGAGCAATCCTCAGTATTTCGTATCTAAAAACTCAATTCCAACATATTTTTTAAATTAACCTCTTATCTGTTATCTTGACAAGCCATACTCCTATTTTTATTTCCAGCAAAATCCTTCATTACTTTATACGAATTCCGTACCGGTTGTAGCGTTATTAATATCGTATAATTTGTTCATTTGTTTTCCCACAGACTCGTCATCGTGTACGTCCCCCATACGGTTGAGTACACACCTGCTGTACAATTTTCCTCGTTGGAGTATTTGACTGTTTCAGTCAACGAAATGGAGAGCGAAGACGATAACACGGACAGTGTCAAATCGATTGCAGGAATGCCATCCGGAACAGTGTTGAAAAACAAAGCAATGCAGGGCAAACTGATGCAGCACATCATGAAAGACGATTTGCTGCTGCTGAATTCTGCGGGAAAGTTGGTAAGACAGTAGAATTTAGTATGTGTTTGTTGAAACCGGAATGTCTTGTTTTCTTAAATTAAGAGTATTTATGGTAACAATGCGACATATCTGTTTATCGCACCCATTCTTAACAGAACCCACAAATTGAGGACAGTGATGAGCTTCCGATCTTTGACTGCGACATAAATGCGACCGAATATGATAGAATAATTAGCAGTGAAATAGTGTTAGAGGAATCATCGTCTAGCTTTGACGAGGGCATAGGTTTGAGCAACACGGACGACTCAAGTGACGATCAAGCAAGTGCCAAAACCAAAGCACCGGATACTACCAAATCTATTGACGGTCCTGAAGCAAACGATTACACTCGCAAGCAGAAAAAAGACAAATCCAAATGCTACCAATGTGAAATCTGTGACGAACGGTTTACGATGAAGAAACACCTCCGGGAGCACCACGGTACGAAGCATCCGGGGCAAAACTGCAACAAATGTGCCGTGTGTGAGAAAACGTTCAAGCTACGCTCAAACCTGCGGCAGCATCTTCGCATTCACACGGGTGAACGTCCATTTCGCTGTGACATTTGCTGCAAAACGTTCGTCCAGGGCAGCGCCCTAACGGTCCACCGGGAATTGCACAAGGAGCAAAGGGACTATGAGTGTCCAGTGTGCAAGAAAGCGTTCAAATCGAAATTCGCTTTCAAAAAACACGAAAAAGTACACATTGGATTAAGGCCGTTCAAGTGCGACGAGTGCGGCAAATCCTTTACCCAGTCTTGTAACCTGAAAGCGCACCAGAAACTCCACACGGGCAATCACGCCTACCAGTGTGCGACCTGCTCCAAGACCTTCCGATTCAAGTCTCACTATCAGGATCACCTGATGACGCACACCAAGGAAAAGAAGTACTGCTGTGGCCAGTGTGGCCGTACCTTCGCGTACAAAAACTCCTTCCAGCGCCATACACAAATCCACCGGGACGAAGCTCAACACCACTGTGCAGAGTGCGGGAAGCAGTTCAGCAAACTGAGTCATCTCACCTTCCACCACAAATCTCACGGCTGCGTACGGGAGGGAAAGGACGGTGACGGTGGTTCGAAAAATCTGACTTGCGATATCTGTAGCAGCGTCTTTGAACGGCCCGATGCCTTGCTCGCCCATCGACGGGAGCTACACATTGCCGAGAGCAGCGTGCGTGAAAAGGGACGATCTCGCTACAAATGCGTTATCTGCAGCAAATCTTTCCGGGAGGAGAAGGAGCTACGTACCCATTTCAAATTACACGAGGCCGACGATTGTCCCTTTCAGTGTGGGATGTGTGGAATCCTCAACCTAAACCATACCTAACTGACAGCGTTCGGTTCTTTTCCTAGAGGAGCGAAAAAGGCTCAGGTTGAATTTACTGTATGATAAGAACAAATTCTGTGATATCTCTCTGAGTGTATGAAATATAAACATAAACGTTTGTAACGCTGAGTTGCGTATGAAATAGCGAATGACTACAGGATAAGATCAGTGTTTTAATTACCACCATGAACCACATTTTGTGACAATCCTCTCCCGCCATTTCTAGCCCAAATTAATGGAAACAAAAGGTAATAATGGAAAGGATTCATCCCATCTACGGTCGTCTTTGGTGAGTTGTTTATCTCGTATGCATATGTGCTGCCCATGAAGACATGGAAGGTGGACTCGCATGGTCCTGGTAAGGTGTGGAGAATAATTCTTGTGGGAGTAGTTAGTTCCTTTACGGGCGTACCGTATCGTGCAAGGTTAGTGTCTTAGACTGTAGAACCCTTAGCAAGGCGGCCTTTTCAATAAACTAAGTAATTGAAAGATATTCCTCTGCATCTTAAACAGAAACTCCCCAGCTGTAATTCTAATAATCCCTTCGGAACAAGTCTAAATGGATGCATAATAAAACTATTACTACTTTTTAAAGGGTTGTAAGAACGGTACGGGGCTTACAGAATCAAACATTTGTTCGATAAGGAACACTATACGGATAATACTCGGTGACATTTTAGCTTGCTACCACAGGTCGGTAGATGAGTCGTAGTCCTAAGACTACGCTAAAAGGATTTTGTTTTGGCCAAATTCAATTTGTTTATGCAACATAATTGCCCTCGAGAGCGAAGCGGTGCTTATCTAGCGATCTACTAGCTTTTTGAAGCCATTTTTAAACTATAATTTATGATTAGCCTTGAGTTTTCTCCTTTTTTTGTGACTACTTCATTATTGGACCTCAATTTCTTTCCAGCTAGCATTCTTTTCAGGTCTGTGAATAGGAAATAGTTTGTTTCCTGTGGTTTTGTCACATATCGACACCAAAATTCGGCTTTACTGTAGTTTAAAAGCTTCAAGTCATCCGTTGATCTGATCGTTCGTGAGCTCACGTGGCACTCCAAATATTCCTTAATATCGTTAGAACTTCTGCATTTCTCATCAATGTGGTTTCATGGTTATTCAAAGCCTATATATTTTATGGAATTTTTGAACATTTTTTTTTTTGGGGGAAAAAATTCTCTTTCGGGTGATCGCTGCGTTTTGCACCGGTTGTGTCACTTATTAAGCTATTGTTTGGTTTGAACAGTGTTTTAGCCCACCTAATCCATGCTTATCCATGCTTTGCAGCTATATCAGAAGTTGCTCCTCTCAAATCACTATAACTCATCATCTAATCTATTGACATTGACATATTGAAATTCATACATGTGTGTTTTGAACGTTGACCCAACTGGCAAAAACTGTAATTCATTTGTTGTGTCACAATCTTCAACATAAGGATTACAACTTATGTACCCACTTATTATGTTGATTATCCTTCCGTTTGGCTATCCTTTTGGCTAAAGTTGATGACAGATGTTTGTCAAACGGAAAGTCAAAATTTTGCATTGCCTGAGCCAAACGGAAACGTGTGTTAGAACGAAAGTTTTCCGCCAGTCAAGTGCAACGGAAAGTATAGTTTGCATTCATAGAAACCATGTTTAAGCGAAAATCGATAGAAAAGTGTATATATTTTACGTATGATATATGGATATGTTATGACAATCATTTTGAAGTCGTTTTAGTGATTTTATTTGGTGGTTTGCAGGAATTATTCTGAAGCAAGAACCACCAAAGTCCGTCACGAAAAAGTTTTCCTCCACAAAAAGTATATCATAAAACTAAACTCATTAATTAGTTAATGATTCTAGTCAAAATTAACATTTAAGGATAGGTTTAATTCGAATGAAATCATCTGTGAATGTATGAACTGAGCAACCTGTGCCTGTATAAATGTATTGAAAAAGTCGACGAAACATTGGTCGACTCTTACGGGTGACCATAATACAAATTTGCTTTCCGTTTGATTAGAATCTTTCCGTCGGAAAGTTTTCCGTTTGGCTTTGACAATCAGGCCTTATGTTAGGGCGACTCGGTGGTGTAGGCGACAGCGGTACTGGTCTTCAAATCCCATCCGGACCGGATTCCTGGTAGTGAAGTCAGTCCTCACGATCCAACAAAGTCGTATCGGCAAGTCTAGTAAGCCATGGCCGGCGTGACCTTTAGAAGGTCGTTATCGGCCAAGAAGAAGATGTTGGTGCCAGATATTTTGTTTTGTTGCCCCTGAGCTGCTGCTACTAATGCTGCAGTTGATTGGGACATTTCAAGTGCATAAAAAATTTACAAAATCACATTGATGATATGTGTTCCTTACTGAGACTTTAATACACCAAGTTTTGTTCTGTATTACGAATGACACGCTACAAACTATATCTTCATACAGCACCTCAGTGAACCATGTGCTATCGAGTAAACCCATTTTTGTTTCCGTTTTGCTTACGCCAATCACGTACTCGCGCGAAATTATGGTGCCACGTTTTTGACCATCCATTCCAAACGGTAAACGCTGCGGCACAGAGAACAGTAAGGACAAAGGAGAAAACAAAATTGAATTGCTCAAATTACACGTTTCTTTGATGCACAAAAGCACCGTACTGCGCGTACTAAATGCTGAGGAATTGCGAACTGTTGAGGTTCGGGTCCAAATTTCTTTTATTGCATTCCTGCGAATAGCGGCATAGAGTCTCGAACTGGCTGGGTACCTTTACTGCTTTCCTTAACAGCTGCTCGACTTCTTATCGAAAGAGGAATTTTTGACTAGCGAAAAAAATATGCGACTTGGTTAATACCCGTTAAGAGCAAGATGGTTTCTTTGATTTAACTATATAAAATTTAAACACTTAACATACAGACAGGACAATACGGCGTACATAAATTGGAAGTGGAACATTACGGCCTTGTTATTCTCGCGGATGTTGTAAATTGTAGATTAGGCAAAAAGTTTTGAACACAATCAAATAAACTGAAACATTCGAAGCTATAATAATGTTCAACGATTATCGATTCGGTACCGATGATTTGATTGATAGTTCATCCATGATTGTGAGCCTTGATGATAGTTATTATTGTGGATTTCAAATCAAGGGAAAGATAATTCCATGCAGGTGTATTTAGATTCAGCCTTGTACTCTTTTGAAACCGAATCTTCTTCACTGCGAATGAGCAATAAAGCAAGTCGTACCGAGGTTTGCCGAGGTACTCATTTTAGAATCTGATGCTTTCAATCGTTTGTTTTTTTTGCACCAGGGACAAAAAGAATCAAATCAATACATCACCACTGAACCGAAGACATGTGTATTGTACGTGTGGGAAACGTCTTACGAATATAGCATATCAAGTGGAGTTTTTTGCAGAGTTTTTGGCCTTACTTAGAGCCTTTGTCATCCGTCTGAATAGGAAATCCAATTTTTCAATTATTAATAACCTATCCATTTAGTTATGAACATTCTTGGAACATTCAATGAACATTCCATATTTTGTGAGCTCGGAACTCTGCAAAAATCGACCTAAAAATAGATTAAGGTTTTCTAGGCATTGTTACTAAAAACATTGACAGTCGTAAATATATCTACTGTATACTAAATATTACTCAAGTCTTTCTAGCACCGGCAATAACCATGCGTGATTTCGTCGATTCTCTGCCGATCGCACAGGCCTGCCACTTTTCACCTCCAACGAAGCACTGGCCAGTGCCGCTAGCCAAACTTGATTATGTCTTATTGTTCTGTCGAGATCGTGTGACTTGAATTCATTATCCGTGCGCTAGACATCGTTTGTAGCATCCGCAACACTTCCACTGCTGCTGTTACAACCGTTGCCGCTGCCACGAAATATTAACGTCGCTGCTACCACGCTACTAATACCATCACGTTTCCACTTCTCAACCCATCCACCCGATGCGCAACTCATATCCGCTCCCTGGTACCACTTTCAGGGATGTTCCAATGGCTCTCTGTATCTGGCGCAGCAACCTTTATGGCAGGCTCGGCATTACTATGGCCAGTATGTAAGCTGCCATCGCGTACGTGTCGTCTCAAATTTTGGCCGTTTGTGTACGTGCTCTGTGTGAACAAGTCCTTTTCAGAAGCTAAAAATCATTATTCTGCTGCCTTGTACCTAGCTTCCTGGGGCGGGGCTCCCAGTGATAACACTGATTTTGAATCGATTTTGTTATACTTTCACCCACTTGGTTGTGCCTTCCGAGCAAAAAGTTGTTCCGAGTCTAGGTGAGGAATATTTGTTTTTGTTACGAAAGAAACTTTAAAAAAATGCATAACAAAATTCAATCAGCCCAGTACGCAACACAACATAAGATATTCCAAAATACCACACTACGAAAACTTTCATAGAAAGCGCCAAAAATGCGTCAAAAAAGTGTTTTTTTTTTTTTAAGTTCAACCTACGTGGCGTGTGGTTACACTTTTTTTCCGAAAAGACAAATATATTATTAATTACAACTAGCTACAGGACCAACGAAAAAACAAACCCCACCCGATCTGTTGCTAGGCTTTCTGCTGATTGAGTACATCATGCATAGACAGCATAGCCGGTGCGTCTTTGCCATCACGCTGGAAATACTCGTAAAAGCGTCATGAATGAAACATGGTATGTAAGTCATAAAAGCATTATTCTTCCATCAGAGACAATCGTTTTATCATTGCTCAGGTCTGTAAGCTTTGTCACCGTGCTGGACGAATCACACGCGGTAAGTACAAACACAGGGAAGATTAGAAAGAAAGGTGAATCCTCTCGGTCACAGGTCACGAACCCTATGGAACGTTACGAAATGAATCGTTAAACGCCACGATCTTGCACGAGACTGTATGAAAAATTCAACACATCCTTCACACAACCCACTTCGGCAAAAGGGCACATGCAAGGCGAGCTATTTCGAAGAAGGAAATTTAATCGGCATAGTAAACTTGCCACACAAGACTGCTTCGTGAAAGAGACCAATGCAAACATCTTATTTCGTGAGACATTTGTGAGCAAAAGCGAAATACCAGCTAAAGTGCAAGATGAAAATAAAAACCCCTTACTCTGCGTTTACATTAGTAGCGATTTTCCTGTTGCGGCTTTGTTTAGCACAATTTTCCCGCTGTCAAATCTGAAGCTCCATATAAAAAAAAATGTTACCATAAATAGTGATATTTTATAGAAAAATCGTTTGTTTTAGTCAACTGTTTAATATTAAGATCACATAAAGCTCATCAATCCATATTATTGCACAAAGTAACCAGCAAAGATGTCAACCGAGTATGCCCGAGATAAGGCAAAGAATAAGGAGGAAATGCCTTATCAATATAATTGTTTTTTTTTTCACAAGCGGTGTGAACAATACGGCACTGGACCGTCATAATTAATTATAAATAAATAAATAAATAAATAAATAAATAACCAGCAAAGCAAAGCAAGCAAGCTTAATAATGTGTTACTGCTGATATGGTAAACTGCTGCTTACGTACTATTCTCTATTCTCATAATGAAATGGATCCAAGACATGGTGCGTTGTAGATTCCCCTTCACAAAACACGCTCTAATTTCTAGAGTAAAAGTGTTCCTCGATAAGAATTTTATTGTAAAGAACGGTTCAAGTGGCTGTCGTCGCTGGGTACCATAAGGACAACTCTGTACGATTCAACGACCAAAACTGAAGTCAGCGATCTGGCAAAATGCGTAATAGCATCAGAAAAAGAGGGATATCTGGATAATTCGATCGCAAAATAGGAGAGAGGATAGAAGTTTTGTTTTTAACGCGTAGGACCATCACATTGAACAAAGATACAAACGGAAAAACAGTACTAACTTATTTATATAAATGTAAAAGAGTATATGTTGAGGTTCGTTAAAAGAAAAAGTTTTGGACAACGATCGTAAGAAAGACGGCTGCAGGACGAAGCCCTTGTTGTAGGTTGCAACAGTTAGAATTCCTCTTCTTCTTGGCTTAACGACCTCTAAGATCATGCCGGCCATAGAAAAATGGCTTTCCAGACTGCCGATACCTCGTAACTAGGTCTTATTCAGACCTCACTACAGGGGGACGGCGCCGCTGTCACCTACACCACCGGGCCGCCCCCGGTGGTGTAGGCCATTATAGATAATAACAATTAAAATTATTATTATCTTTTTTTGCAAAGCTGAAAATGTGGCCGTAATACTTAAATTTATTTGATTTAATATTAGGTATGACGGCACGTCACCATATTGTCAACACCATGTGTTCCCATGAGGCGCCCTCTAACATTCTGTCTTGATATTGGATAGTCCAGTGTTGAGAAGTGCATTGTCCATAGTATTGATAATCGTTTCCGTTATTTTCATCAAGTCGGATGTCAGGAAAGCAAATTTCTCTCGTCGAGAGAAATCCAGTGGTTGACGATCGCAAAAAAAAGAATCACTTTCCGAAAAATTACTAACTCCTACTCGACTTTATTATTTAATTTCGATTAGATCTGTGCTGCACAGATACGGCAAAAATATGAAATAATATGGAACACAGCGCATTTTGTATGAACAGGGACGTCATTGAACCCATTAGGATGACTTAGTAAAATCCAAAGTTTTCATGAACGAAGAATTGAGAAATTGATGAATTTACATGTCGATCGCTGAACTATACACCGGCGATTCAATCAGCTAGCGAAACAAACTAAAGACATTGTAATTCGCCAAAAAGTGTCCCCCCGTAGTGAAGACTGACTAAGAACACTAAAATCGCGCTCCGCCGTCTCTTGATTTAACGGAATTCAGCTGATTTAGCGTCACTAACAGGATGGCTGATAAGTCCCCGGTCTAACAAAGAAAAACACATTTTTTTGTCAAAATTCGTTTTTATTATTCAACATAGTTCCCTTCAAGAGCGATACAACGATTATAACGACCTTCCAATTTTTTGATGCCATTTTGGTAGTACTCCTTCGGTTTTGCCTCGAAATAGGCCTCAGTATCGGCGACCACCTCTTCATTGCAGCCAATTTTTTTCCCTGCGAGCATCCTTTTGAGGTCTGAGAACAAGAAAAAGTCGCTGGGGGCCAGATCTGGAGAATACGGTGGGTGGGGAAGCAATTCGAAGCCCAATTCATGAATTTTTGCCATCGTTCTCAATGACTTGTGGCACGGTGCGTTGTCTTGGTGGAACAACACTTTTTTCTTCTTCGTTCTTTATTCGTTCGTCAAGCAACCAAAAGTTGCTTGACAAAAGACGCTCTGTGTCACAAACTAATTGACATACAGACGTCAAATTTTGACACGAATCATTTGAAGGTTGGTGCTATATAAAAATAATATGCATTTAATACTAGCGGCGCATTCTATGTGTCAGACCGGGGACTTATCAGCCAACCTGTTACCTCGTACAGTTCAGGGTGTGTATATTTCAAATTTGAATTTTTTATACGCCTCCAATACATCACAATGATAGACTCTACAAACTCCCGAAGCGTTACTGCCATTCTTGTCTTAATGTTTCGGTCGTTAGACAATATAAGTATTTGCATTATTGTCGAATCACAAGTATCATAAACAATAAACAACAAACATTTCTTCATATCGGTGATTTTCTATTGAACAGTTAAATAGCCCTCAAACGTCAAGACCATCTATGCCATTAAAGTATTGAGGATAAGGCAAGCAGCTGTTATTCTAGTACTTATTCGGGTATCTAACCTTTTTAATCCCTTCAACAGAACGGTTTAGTATTTTTAATCCTCTTGTGTTTGAATTATAGTTCCTTCAAAGAGGTAATATTTATATAATAGCAATTCACTCAATGGACAATACGGCACTGGACCGTAATAATAAAATGTAAATAAATAAAACACTCAATGCTTCTAATACTGAATTGACAAAACAATATAGAGAGCTCTTGAGCTTCCAATTCTATTGCGCTGGATGATTCCATTAACAAAAAAATTAATAATAATAACAAGTGATAATACAATTGGTGTTATTTTGAAGTTCTTCTGGTAGTTTTGTAGTTTCGGTATTATAAATGTTTCATACACCGGTGTAATAAAAACTATACGCTCGAAACCGACCAAAAGTATGGGCTTCACAGAATTGCTTACTCGAAAGTTCCTAATTATTTTGTGCTTCATTTATATTCGTTTACACACATTGATTTGACGATGAGGTTTATCAGTGGTGATTACACAAACTCCGAAAACCTCCGGGGAGAATGAATATTTGACCAATATTCTAGCAAATGTCAACAAACATGCGAACCATGCCATGATTGTTTATTAGGTTGGTAGATTCTTCGCAGAAGTAAGCTACCGCTGCCGGAAACAAATCAGCCCAATATATACTTCGACTGCCAATCAAGCAGATTTCTTGCAGATGAAAAATAAACGCTGAGAGGCATAGCGCATCGCACACGCCTAACCAAGGTATAGTTGTGTCTGGTATCTATCTTTGCAGAAACAAATCGCATCACTTTCATTCGAAAGACTTAGGACAAAATTGGCATTTGAGTAAAAACGAAAGCACAAAACAATTTACGTTTAATGTTCCTATTTGTACATTTGTTTGTTAAATGTACATTGGATATGATTCAAGTAATTGTCATAAAGACAAGAAAGAAAAAAAGATCTAACCACAAGAAGAAAGCAATGAAAAGAAAAAAAAAACGTTGATTGTATTAATGGTGAAGGAAACCGAAGTTATTGTTTGTCTATTGGACGATTTAGACGATTTTCGATGCCTTGCTCCACCTGGTGAAACTACTTTTCTATTTAAAAATGTATCACAAGCCATTCATGAACTTGACACTTACACAAACACTTCAGCTATCAATTCTCTTGGAATGCTCAGTGAAGTGCAACAAATTCGGTTAATTCGATCTCAATAAATCTGTGTTTGTGCCATTAATAACAATTTGTTCGCTTCTTTTGATTTCCTTTTGTCGAACTGTACACAACGAGGGGACGCAATTCGGGCGTATCGATTGTCCGAAGAACATATTTTTTGTTCAAGCAGTGACGATAAATTTAAATTAGAATTTGCATAAACAGTTCCGTTGCTTTGAGTGGAAGAAGCCCTGTTATGGAAGAGCCGAAAACATGTTTTGCACAATTTAGAAAAGCAAGGGCGCACAACCGTAGTAAGGGGACACCGGTGCCGGTCTACACACGACAGGATCTGTGTTCAAATCTCAACCGGCCCATTCTCATCTAGTGAGGACTAACTATGCAAATACGTGGTAATAAGCGTCTAGTGAGTGGGTGAATCGATGGACGACATGACCTAGTAGGTTGTAGGTAGCCAAGAAGAAGAAGAAGAAAAGCCATGAACACAAATTAAGAGAATGACAAAACTATGAAGTTGACTGTTTTTAAATTCTAATTTTCTATTCTAATAATAGTATACTGCGTATACCGGATTCATTGTTATTGCCATGGTTTTGAAAATATTTTCGGAAATTACTTTAAGATTGTTCTAATCACTTGTGGTAATGCCTGGTACTATTACTTGGTTTAGTACCCTTAGTTTTACTCTATTTCAGCCACAACGGATCGAACAGAGCATCTTAAATTCGAAGGCCTCTTCTCCAGAGAATCATTCGATCCGATTCCGATCTTGGAAAATTTTCCGATCATATATGTAGTCATACGGTTCTTTTAAAAAGGTGATAGTTATGGTCGTCAAAACAAACGTTCAAGGCAAAGTAAACTGACGGTGAAAGATAAACGAAGAATTCGTAGAGAAGCACTGAATATAAAGCGAACGGTATCGCAACTTCGTGCAAAATCTTTTTCTCTAGACGACGTGACAAGACGTGAAAATCTAGGCTACTACAAGACGTGAGCAATACTTTCTAACCAATAATTAAAATTTACTTGGCACAAATCACTCTGCAAGCCCAACAACTTCCTGCAGGAACGAATGGAGACATGTAGTTTTTTCCGGACAAGAATATATTAAACCTTGACTCGATGGAAATTAGTTGAATCATGCCGAGGCGTTGAGAACTTCTAGGACTCCGAAAGTTCCGAAAACTTGTTTTACAATCCTAAACGCAGTTTTCGCTGTCATCGATCTGGTAGCGTGTACTTCTGGCCATTTTGAATACGGATCGGCGATGATGAGGAAGTAGACTCCATCTACTGGACCTGCGTAGATATGTATTCTAGACCATGGTTTCGATGGTATAGGCCAAGATTCTAAAGTTGTTTTTGTCGTTGTCTTCCCCGCAATCGGACATGGACTGCAACATTTCACAAAATCCTCAATTTCTTTATCGATGCCAGGCCAGTACACGGAACTTCGAGCTATCGCCTTCACTCGAACTATACCCGGATGTCCTCGATGAAATTGTTGCAGGATTTTCTTTGACACATGTTCGGTACAACAACTCTGTCACCGTACATCACACAGCCATTGACAACTGTCAGCGATTCGCGTTTAAGATAGTAGGGTTGAACTGCAACTGGAAGATTCTTGGAACTTGACCATCCTTCACGTATAAACTTGCAGCTGGCTTGTAGAGTTGTATTTGATGTGGTCGCTTTCCGAAGTGCTTCGAAAGATATCGGAACTTTCTGTGATGTATCGGAAAGAATGCTCGATAGATCCTTTTCTGAGCTGAGTGCTGCAATCACGTACTCTTCTTCTGGTTGATTATTTCGATCGATCAACCGTGATAATAAATCTGGAAATCCGAAATCTTTTGTGGATATATATTGAATTTTGAAGTCGTAGTGCAACATGGCAAGTGCCCATCGTTGTAAACGGTTCGCGGTGTGAAGTGGAATAGCTTTCTTAGATCCAAATATGGAGAGTAATAGCTTTTGGTCTGTGAGTAGTGTGAAATGACGTCTCAATAAATATTTGTGAAATTTGGTCACTGCATATACCAACGCTAAAGCTTCTTTTTCCGGTTGTCCATAGTTCCGTTCTGCGGGTGTGAGTGTTCGAGAAGCATGTTGCACAGCTTTAAGTTTTCCATTAGGAAATTGATGAAATATGACTGCACCAATCCCAGAGTTTGATGCATCAGCTGCCACAATGATCGGTAACTTTGGATCGTAGTGCATTAGGAGTAACTTTGACTGAAGTGCTTCCTTGAACCGGATGAAAGCTTCTTGGCACTCTGATGTCCATCGCCATTTCGATTCTTTCTTCAAGAGCTGATCCATGGGGTAACGTAATTCGTGCAGAATCTTCCATAGAAATTGACTGCTCCAAGATAAGAACGTAGTTCGGACATATTGCTCGGAGATGGAATCATAGCAATGGTTTTTATCTTCTACGGGTCTGGACGTATGCCTTCTTTATCCACAGCGTACAGTACGTCCCAAGTACACGAGATATTGTGAGCAAAAGTGGCATTCGTCAGCTTTGACGTGAAATCCATACTCTTTCTATCGTGAGAATAACGTGTTGAGTGATTCCTTACGAGACTTTAGGTCCTTGCCGAAAACAATTACATCGTCAATGAATGATCGGATTCCTGGAATATCTGCTATCATTCCATCCACCAGACTTTGGGATGCTGGTCCATGTGCGACCATGTCTTGAAAATTTCAATCCACTCGATGCCTAGCAAATTAAAATTGCTTGCTGTTGTGACAAAACATCTGCATTGTTCGGTTTTGCCGTTGACATTCACAGTACACTGTAGTTCACCTGATTCCAAGTGATGCTGACCAAGTTCCAGGCCACATCTGTTGTCAGTGTACGTAGCAATACCGTACTGATACGGGTATGGTCCGACACCTCTTGAAGGTTAATATAGGATCTCCATACCCTACTCCGACTCAATACGTCCACGGCGTACAGAGTGGTAACATATCTCTCCAAATATCTGAGCTTGGGTACACGAGGAAACCCAACCCCCAACCCAACTAGCGTCTGTTCTCCATGTTAGGCTGGTTGTCCTTATGTCCTGGCATACTACGGGACTTTAATCAGTTAGGATGCGTAGGCCCTCCGACGAGACAGGGGGTTGGGGAAGAAGCCTTGCACCCCAACAGATACAGACCCACGTTGATCAACAGATACAGACCCACGCCACGGAATAAGGACTACGATTGGAAACTCGGGACATGGAACTGCAGATCCCTCACATCACCCGGAAGTTCCCGCATTCGTTCGGACGAAGTGAGGGTCCGTGGCTTCGGAGTAGTAGCACTTCAGGAGGTGCGCTGGAAAGGAGTAATGGAGCGTCCCTACCGAAGTGATTGATTGATCTACCAAAGCGGTGGACAAAAGCATGAACTCGGTACGGCGTTCCTGGTCATAGGTGAGATGTGAAAGCGAGTGATCGGGTGGTGGCCAATCAATGAACGGATATGCAGGTTGAGGATCCGCAGAAAGTTCTTCAATCTGAGCATTATCAATGTGCATAGTCCGCACCTTGGAAGCACCGATGACAATAAAGACCGTTTTTATACGCAGTTGGAGAGGGAGTACGACCGCTGCCTACAACACGACGTCAAAATTGTCATCGGAGAGTTCAACGCTCAGGTCGGACCGGAGGAGGTATTTAAACCCACGATAACAAGTTTGAGTGCCCACCAGCTGACAAATGACAACGGGCTTCGGCTTGTGAACTTCGCCTCCTCCAAGCACATGACCATTCGCAGCACCTTCTTCCAGCACGCACTTCGCTTCAGTTACACCTGGAGATCACCACTGCAGACATATTCCCAGATTGACCACGTTCTTATCGATTGAAGACACTTCTCGGATGTTAGGTCTTATTGTGAAACGCCAACGTCTTCTCAAACGTCACATAATTGTAACTTTGGTATTATGACTTTCCGTTTGGCTAAATCGCTTGCACTGCACCCCGTCCATAATGGTCTTGAGAGTTTCGAGCATGTTGTCGAAATCGTTCGAATCTCACCGGGGTCTCCTCCTGTTGTTGACTCTCCTGTTAGTTGTTCAACTTCTTTCTGGAGGGTGTCTTGCGAAGCGCGGGCTTCGACATCCGGGGCACGATTTTCTCTCGATCTCTCCAATTCCCGACTGAAACTTCGGACGATCGTAACTTCGGACAACAACGTAAGCAGCGAAATCCGAAGACGCATTGTTCAAGGGAATCGTACTTGCTACGAACTCCACAAACTCCTGCGATCCATAAGACTCCAACAACATACGAAATGCACGGCTTACCGCACCTTGTTACGTCCGGTAGTCCTCTACGGGTACAAGTCTTGGACTATGCTGACGTGTTCGTGACTTTCACTATGCCGGAAGGATTCGTTGGCTGGGGCACGTGATGAGGATGCCGGACTCATGCCCCACTAAGAAGTTCCTCATCAGCCATTCGGCACTAACAAACACTAGACACTTAAATTGATCTGCCTTCATGTTGTGAAATTCGGAATCTTCGCACGCTCGGTTCACTTTCGCCGCGTGAGTGATTATGTCATCCGCTTGGGATTTAACGAGCTGAAGACAGCGGTAACGTCTACTGAACGTTGAACTTTGCGAACCGAATATTTTCGTCAGTGTTTCCACAGTTTCTCTAAAGGTTGAATTCTTCGGAAGCTTCGTTATGATAAAATTGGTATTCTTGTTATGTGCTTGAGCATCCAACTTCCATAGTAACAGACGGACATTTTGACATCTTCTAGTGACCAGAGTTATGAATTTCTGCTGGACGCTGCAAATAATTACCTTTTCGTTTGGTGGATTAATACGGAAGAGAGTGAATTTCTTATTCGTGCCGGTATTTATACAAATAGGTTGAGTGCCTCTGGCACTCACTGTCTGAAGCGTGGGGTAACTTAACGAAACCGATCGTCCTTTTGGTTTCCTGGTCGCTGTTACTGGCGTTGTGTAAACATCTAGATCACAGGCATCTGATTCGAATGAATTTTCATACCGTCGAAAGCATTTTCTGAATGTTGAATCGTTTTGTGGATCGAAGGTAAATTCGCTCATGTTCATGGTCACGAATTGTTCTGCATCACTGGTTCCAGTTGTGGTCTCCGATAGCTTCTGCAGAGCTCCCAACATTTCTAGGTGAATATTCACTTCTTCTTGAGGCATCCTGCTTGCTTCTAGTTTAATAGTTCGAATTATCGTCGTCGCTAATTGTTAGATATCAAGCACCAGACTAACTTCACCAGGTTAACTGTTATTGTTGAAGCTTGTATTTGACTGACTCTGCAATCCCATCAATACCAGCTTTTATACCCAGTTTTCAAATGTCTACTGAGATTGATCTATATATTTTACTCAATGGTTACTGAGATTGTTTGAGTTTGACATAAACCGTCGTCTGCCATTTTTGACCATTCGGCCATTCCTTTAACCAAAAAAGGAGAGGCTTGTCTTCACATCTCCTCACTCGTTGCGTCTGTCGTTGCTGCATTAGCGGGGTTGTCCTTGCAACGACATCAGTGGGGTTGTCACTCGTCCATCTTCGTTGCCTCCAGATATCGCATATCTATTGGGTTACGAACTGCTGGTACTTCCGCTTACTGTTCTTGATCCAAGCAAGCACTGCCTGAGAGTCACTCAAACATACCTTACGCTGTTTCGATTCGCAGCTCTGTGTAAGTCGGGCTTCCAGCTTTTAATTCGAGTTGGGGAATAGATAGTTACTTGATAGGCGCTCTCGAGACTGCAAAGGATGTGTGCAAGTAGATGTGTGTAAAACGCGTTGCCACCAAAGTTCCTCAAGTACATACATGTAAGATAGAAATTGGAAACGATCTATTGCATAAGTTTATTCTAGACAAAACTCTGCTTCTTTCCTGACATCACTTGCTACTCGGAAGCTTCCACAGTTCCATACAACTCCCCGCTTTTAATGTTTACTTAGGCCCTTCTGTTTTGTCGTCAATCTTCCTAACTTCATTGCAATCATTTTCCAAAATACCCGTGATCTCATATGGTCCATTATAACCTAGGCTTAAACTTTTGCCCAATCCCGTACTGTGTTTTTGGAATTGCCACAATATCTCCAATGCGATATTCCCTTGATGGTCTTCTCCGGAGATTGCAGCATTTACGATTCTCTTGCATCCTTTCAATACTTAGCTTCGCCGTCATGCGTAATTCGTTTCGTCCTTCTATGAAGTCGTCTTGAAGCTCTCGTGATAACAGCATCCTCTTTCGTACGCATTTTCACACCTGTCATCAATTCGAAACGAGTAGTGTTGATAGTCCTCTGCGATGTAATAGTCTGCGTTTATGCGTTCTTTAGTTTTAAGCACTCCAAAATGTCCTTATTCGTGAGCAGATCGGATTATCTCCACTTCAATCGTTTTGGGCACGTTTATCACTCGCCTTCGTAGATAATACCGTTGATAACAGTGAATCCGTCAACATCCGAATCCGTGAATCCGTTCGTTCGAAGGTTGCTAAGATAACCTTGCCTCGGTCATCCTCCTTCTGCGTCGCTCGGATCTTTGCTGTGACGGATGTTGACACGATCATTACGTTAGCTCTTGAAAGCGCGTCAAAGTGCAGCATCTTCCCTCCTGCACGATGTTCCATAACCATGTCAAATTCTGCTGGAGCCAAAATATACTTGGTAATACGTGCATTCAACTTCTTCTTCTTTACAGAATCTTTAAACGCAATGCAATCGGTAACGATCGAAAACTTGCGTCCTAACAAGTAGCATCTGAACTTCCGTACCGATTCTACTACTGCTAGTGCTTCCAATTCGAACAAGTGATAGTTCTTTTCGGCACTGTTTGTAAGACGACTGCCATCATCGTCTGCTCTTTGCATTAGAATACCAGCTATCACCGTTTTATACGCATCCGTATGTACCTCAAAGTCTCCGTCATCTCGAATAATTCGTAGTACCGGGTAAGCGGATAGAATATCCTTTAACAGTTGGAATGAACTTACAGCTTCGTCGCTCAGTTGAACGAATCGATCCTTCTTAAGCAACTTCTATAAGGGACGTGCGATACTCGCAAACGAGGGCACGAACTTCCTAAAATAGCTTGCTAACCCTTGGAACCTTTGCAGTTGCTTCACGATTGTGAGTTGAGGAAACAGCTTCAACTTTTCAATTTTTTCCGGTGCTGGTTCGATTTTTTTTTTACCACTTCTTTTTCTAGCTGAGCTAAACGTCGAGGGTTTTCACACACTACATTAAAATCATTCAAGGTTATCGTCAGCTGATTATTGTTCGACATATTCTTTTGGGGCTGGGCTTATAATTTTTAATCGGACATTGCACTTGTTCACGATAATTGTACGGCACCACTATTTTTCGTACCACTGGCACCGGCTCCACTGTATTTCGTTCTCACTCGACACAATCCCCATTATTTTACACTCTTCATCAACTTCATCACCGTTTCATCACTTGCAAGCGGGAACTTTTTGCACTTTTACGTCAAAATGCTCGAGAGAAGCAGTTTCGAGCACAGCCTCAAAACACATGTTTTCGTTTTGCACCAGGCACTAGAAAAGTACGTCATGGTATAGATCACAATCGATGCATGTATCTACTGTGAATGTACCTTGTGCTTGGATTTCATTTCCACCAAATCCTTTGTACATCATCGTGGTATTGTTTAGATATGGTTTTCCGATTTATTCCTACGTGCAAATCGTCATAAGATTTACTGGAGAACAGGTATCAAACAAATATCTAAAACGATCGGTCTTATCTTCATCGATAGCATCGTTCCCAACGATCCTGTTTGCTTGTTAGTTATTTCTTTCTTCGTAGACCCGTCTTCATCATTGGCGAAACTTGAAAGTGGTTGGACACTACGCATTTGTTCTTCGTTGTTCGCACACATAACCAAATTTTTACGTCCTTGATCATCCTTGCCACATTCGCATGTTCGATGAACAAATGTGTTGCACTTGAAGCACTTAGGTCCACTATACTTTCGCGGACATTGTGCAGAGATGTGCGATTTTTCGCTACAGTTGAAACAATTTCGTCTAGTCTAAGGATCATTCTGTCATTCCCTTTGTCGCTTGTTTTTGTTCTTTCTGTTTTGCTTCCCAGATCGTCTTGTTTTGTTTTGTTTCTGGTGTTCTTACTGACTCTCTCGTAGTTAAATAGTTTTTTCTTCAGCTGTTGGATAGTCTTCTTCTTCTTCTTGGCTTAACGACCTCTAAGGTCATGCCCCGACCATCGAAATGGCTTGGCTTGGTAGTTGGTTAGTCTGTCCTCACTACGGGAGGACGGTCCTCTGGATGGGATTTGAACCCCGGTCCTGCCATTTGAAGACCGGCGCAGCTGTCGCCTACACCACCGGGCCGTCCCCGCTGTTGCCCGGATAGTATGAGCTTCATATAGCAGCGTTAGATGATGCTCATCATCGGTGACACCATTTACGATGTACTCGCACAAACTTGGTTCATCCAAATCAATTGGCAGTGCAATCCGTTGCATCTCGTAAATATAGTCGCGCATGGATTCAGTGGTCTTCCTCTTGCGATTCGTCAACGCTCGATGAATATCGCTTGCGCGAATGCGTGGAGCAAACTCCTTTAGTAGTGCCTTTTACAACTTTGCGAAATTACCAATACTGCGTACAGAAAACGCAAAACGTCTTGCAGTACCCGTAAGCTTCTTTCGGCACATTTTCAGTTGCTGTTCATCGTCCCATCGTGATGGTTTGCAAATGCTCTTAAGCTGCGTCAGCCAAATTCTTACGTCTTCTCCGTTCTCGGCACCAAAGGTTTCAATACTCTCTTCCATATCTTTGAAAGAGTATACTTTCGTACGTGTACGTGTATCATCTTCACGTGCATCGTTGTTGGAGTGTGAGCCGTCTTCCTCAGTAACACCATCATAATCGATTCTTCTTGATCGTCATTACCGTGTGTGTGGGCCGTCGTTCCCGTGCACAATGCCTTCATTAAACTGCACCGCGTTTTTATCACCAGCGTTAACACGGTTTTGATGATCACTCCCGTCGTTTTGATCGATTTCAGCCATCTTCTTATGCTTCACGATCCTTTTCGCCAATTCGTGTTTGCCACCCGTGGTCGCTAGGCCAACTCTTCGCAATTGGGTGTAAGACCGACCTTGGTAAAGTTCTCGCACAATTATTCGATCATCGTCGTCATCTTTTCACTTTCCTATTCTTTCACTACGATATGTATGGAACGTAGCAGTATTTTCCCCTGGATGGTCACGTGGCTTATTAAGCCTGGAGGATCGTTAAACACGCTCATCACAAAACTGAAAACTTCTCTTTTTGTTGGATTATCGCTTCGTAAACATTTAGGTGAGAATCTTCATGACGCAAGGCATTCTATTTTTTCACTGCACGCTAGGGAGTGAAAACTCACTCACTCACTCATTCATGTTGGCCTGCTCTTTCAAAGAGCACGTCCTCGTGACCTTAGCCGCCTATAAGACCCTGTCCCAGATCTTATTCTGAAGACTTGCCCCCCTTGCTACAGATTTCATCGGCAGCTACCAAGTGGGGTTTGTTGGAGGCAAATACACCACCGACCAAATCTTCACTCTTCGGCAGATCCTCCAGAAGTGCCGAGAGCGCCGGATCCCTACGCACCAGCTGTTTATCGACTTCAAGGCGACCTACGATACCATCGATCGGAATGAGCTATGGAACATAATGCAGCGGCACCACTTTCCTGGATAGCTGATCCGGCTGTTAATGGCCACCATGAATGGGGTGCAGTGCAGAGTGAGAGTATCGACCATGTTGTCGGAATCGTTCGAATCTCCCAGGGTTCTGAAGCAAGGGGACACACTCTTCTGTCTACTGTTCAATATAGCCTTGGAAGGTGTCATACGAAGCGCGGTGCTAGACAACGATATCGGTGGCACGATTCTCTACCGGTCTCTTCAATTTCTTGGCTTCCCTGATGACATTAACATCGTTGGCAACACGACAGCGAAGGTGTGTGAGGCGTTCACCCGACTGAAACGTGAAGCAGCAAGAATTGGATTGATGATCAGAACGATGAAGACAAAATCCTGCTTGCCGGAGGTTCTGATCGTGATAGATCCCGAGTGGGCAGCAGCGTGTTAGTCGACGGTGACAACCTCGAGGTGGCAAAGGAGTTCTGCTATTTTGGGAATGTCGTAACTTCAGATAACGATGTCAGCAACGAAATCTGGAGACGCATTGTGCAGGGGAATCGTACTTTCTACTCCGTATGCTATGGGCTTTCACCGTATGCTGAGATCCAGAAAACTTCGAGACCGCACTAAATGTGAGATATATCTCACACTGATTCGACCGGTGGTCCTATATGGCCACGAGTCTTAGACCATCCGTGCAGAGGATGCAAACGCTCTTGGCGTGTTTGAGAGTCGCATCCTCCGGATCATCTTTGACGGTGATTTCGAGCATGGAGTGTGGAGGAGAAAGATGAACCACGCGCTTGCTGAGCTATATGGAGAACCGGACATGCTGACGGTAGCAAAGACCGACAGGATACGATGGCTGGGGCATGCTATGAGCATGCCCGCCAAGAAGGTATTCGTCAGCGACCCCCAGTTCGGCACGAGGCGTCGGGGAGCACAGCGCTCCCCGACCCAGTTCGTTGGCTGGATCAGGTTATGGGAAGCTGCAGCTAGGGATCGAGTTTACTGGAGATCTATTGTTGACCGGGCCATGTCACGACGACATGCTCTTGAAAAGAGCAGGCCAACATGATGTGATGATGATGATGAAATTGAGTTAAGTTAGGTTCCTTCGTTGATCGTACACATATTCAATGTGTACTTTGGTTTTGCACAAAGCGGTACCAACATCAAGGACCTGCGTTTGCTTCGACTAGTTTTCTCACGCTGATACTACGGATCGCGATGGCGGCTACGATAAAACACATTCGAAAATATCACTCCAATGTGCATGAAGAATGGTGGAAATAAAATGTTGATACTACTGTGCAAACTCACCTTACTTTAGTTAGCTGCTTGTTACTTTTCGGTTTTGTATGTAGCTACCCAACTGCATTGAAAAACAACCATGGAATACTTAAGGTGTCATTCAATAGTTCACGGGTCATCTTCAAACCAGTGTATGTATGCTGGTGTCCGGTCAAACATCTGCGACATCTCAATAAAACCTATGCAATTTGGTTGCGTACGACTGTTTTATCCATTTTCACACGGGGTTGATTTCAATACGCACTCAGATATCCAGGTAAATACATTTCTCATTTATGATTTTTGAAAGTTTGATTTGAATAAAATTTAGAAACTGATTCTACACGTGCGTGAGGGTCCTTTATATTGACATTTCCTTCTTCTGCTGATTATTAAAGTATTTTCACTGGGAATACAATTGCAAGCGGTGGGGCAGAATTTGACAGCTGTGCGGTGTCGTATGCGGTCTGCACGTTTTGCTGACGAAATAAAAACACCGATTGAGCAGCAAAGTGAGCTAGTGCGAAATATTTACGCTTTCAGAATGGCTGACTTTGATAACGCCACCAAGTGTATCAGGAATATCGAAAAGGAGATTCATCTTCTACAAGCTGAAATATCCAACACACGTAGGGGTATTGGCCTTGAGGACGACAGCGTGGAACTAAAGAAGCTGATGGAAGAAAACACGAGATTAAAGCACCGCTTGGCGATTCTTCAGTCGGTAAGCGTTAAAGCGAGGTAGAAGTGTACCGTTGGATCTTACCGGCGTTTTGATGTGTATTTTTAGGCAATTTCCAAGGAAACCGGTTCTAGCGAATGCTCCAACGATGTGTTCAGTGAATCGATTATCGGAGAACTGCAACGAATATTTACGGAAGCGATACGAAAAGCTTTCTCGGGAATATCGGTGGAGGCAGTGGTGACTCTTTCCACTTCACCCAAATTTGGTGATTATCAGTGTAATAGCGCGATGCAAATAGTGCAGCTTCTGAAGCAGCAAGCTATTAAAATGTCGCCACGCGATGTTGCTCAAAAGCTTATCGATGAATTGCGGACTCCGATTGCCAGCGTTGAAAAATTTGAAATAGCCGGAGCAGGTTATGTGAACATTTTCCTTTCCAGGTAGGGTATCAACGAGTCGATCGTTGATAGATAAGAAAGGGTAATAATTTTGTTGATTCTTGCTAGGTCTTATGGAGAGCAACGTATTATGAGTATCCTGAAGGAAGGAATACGTCCACCATCGATGAAAAAGAAACGTGTGGTGGTGGACTTCTCGTCACCGAACGTGGCGAAGGAGATGCATGTCGGGCATTTGCGTTCCACCATTATCGGCGATTCGATTTGTCGTTTTCTTGAGTATCTTGGACATGATGTACTTCGCATAAACCATATCGGCGACTGGGGAACGCAGTTCGGGATGCTGATCGCTCATTTGCAAGATCGTTTCCCTAACTTTCAAACGGTTTCACCTCCGATCAGTGATTTGCAAGCGTTTTACAAGGAATCAAAGGTTCGTTTCGATAGTGATGAGGCGTTTAAAAAACGTGCCTATGAGTGCGTTGTCAAACTGCAAAGTGGAGAACCGAGCTACTTAAAGGCGTGGAATTTGATATGCGACGTGTCACGTAAAGAGTTCCAAACCATCTACAACCGGCTGGACATAAAGCTAATTGAGCGCGGCGAATCTTTTTATCAAAGTCGAATGAAGAAAGTCGTGGAAGAGCTTAGACAGACCGGATTCCTCGAAGAAGACGAAGGGAGGCTTATCATGTGGAACGAAGACCGGTCCGGAATTCCGTTGACTGTCGTGAAGTCTGATGGCGGGTTTACATACGACACTTCCGATATGGCCGCTATCAAACAACGTTTGCAGGAGGAAAAGGCAGATTGGCTCGTATACGTAACCGACGCCGGACAAGCCACTCACTTCCAGACTATCTTTTCCTGTGCAAAACGTGCTAAAATTCTAGATGAGAGTAAACACCGCATAGACCATGTTGGTTTCGGTGTTGTGCTTGGCGAAGATGGTAAAAAATTCAAGACCCGGTCCGGTGACACGGTCAAATTGGCCGAACTGCTGGATGAGGGTTTAAAACGCGCGATGGATAAACTTCTACAAAAGGAACGTAATTTGGTCCTCACGCCTGACGAATTGGTTGCTGCTCAAGAGTCAGTAGCGTACGGGTGTATCAAATACGCAGATCTGTCCCACAACCGTAACAATGAATACGTGTTTTCCTTCGATAAGGTAAAGCGTTTGCTGATCCAAAGTTAGCTCTCCAAGTTTGACGATCGTTTCTTTGTTTCAGATGTTGGAGGACAAAGGTAATACGGCCGTTTACTTACTGTATGCCTACACTCGCATACGGTCTATCGCCCGTAACTGCGGTGGCGATTTTGCGAACAATATGCAAAAGGTGATCGATACCACGGAGCTGAAGCTAGAACACGAAAAGGAATGGAAGCTAGCCAAGGTTCTGCTCCGGTTTACCGATGTCGTTTTGCTTATCATGAAAAATCTGTCCCTGCACTGCCTGTGCGAGTTTGTGTATGAAGTTTGTACCACGTTTAGCGAATTTTACGACAGTTGCTACTGTATCGAAAAGAATAAGCAAGGTAATGATTGATTAGCCGTGGATTTCGCGTCGCGTTGAACATTAATAACTGTTGTTTTTACTTTTACAGGAGAAATCGTCAAGGTTTATGCATCCAGGATTTTGCTGTGCGAAGCGACATCCAGAGTGTTGGGCAAATGTTTCGACATTCTGGGTCTGAAGCCAGTGCATAAAATATGAACTATTTGCACAGCTATTGTGGCTTTTCAGTCCGAATATAAACGATCCAACTTTGTAATCAACAAAAAAAAATAAAAGAAAGGTTAACCAAGATCCAAACTAAAAAAAAAATATTGTTTCAATCTTATTTTTAAAAATTGCTACCTGCCGTTGTTCCTGCAAAGTTTCCATGAAAATTATCCATATCCGCTAAAAGTATGTATGAAGCATCATACTGAAAATAAATAAAATAAATGTATGATGTTAAGAGAATAATGTGATAAAAACGTAACTAAACAAAAGAAAAGTAACTTGAGAACATCGACATAGAAAATAACTATCGTTGCCACCAGCCGTAAGAAGTCAAGTAATCGATCGCGCTTATAAACTAGCGCGCTGTGGATTGCACTGATGACATTTGTTGTTAAGATAACCTGAAAGAAGGGCTAGCGGAACACGAACCATGGCGGCAAGCGCAAAGAAAATTCTTTCCAAAATTCGCCAAACTAACCAAATAGCTGGAGGAACGCTATATGTGGTTAACAGAAATCCCCGAAATCTCGAACGCTTACGATTAGCGTACAAAACAGACGGATATCATCTGGAAAGACCCGTTCGAAACTTTTGGCACAGGTATGTTTTGGATGCAATTTCCTATTGGTTGGTTGTGTTCGGTTATATTCACCAGTGCCGTCGACTATTGTTTTTCTAGGTTGGAGTTGAACGCAAGCAACAAATATGTAACGGCCAAATTGGTTCACTTTGAGAACGGTACCGTGATCGAATGCAGTACCACCGAGTGGGCGTTAAAGCGGCACCTCTACAAAGGGAACGACTACACGGCATATAGCACGTTGGGTAAAGCTTTTGCCTCAAGATGTTTGGACGCCGGGCTTACCGAGATGCGGTGTGATTTGAAGCCGACGGCCGGTATTAAGGTGGACGCATTTCTGCGCGCCGTCGAAGAAGGTGGAATTGTACTTCAGGAACCGGAACGTATTCGTCCAGCCTACTCGTGGGACATGCATCGGCCCGAAAAGCCGTGGGAAGTGACAGAATAACACAACACAAATACAAATTTACATGGTGGTTTAGTGAGCTACGGTTTATTACATCAATAAACGATAAGCTGTTTCCTTTCAATGGTTCCTTCACTCGTTACTGCTCGTACTTGTGCTTGATGTCTTTCCACAATTTCTGCAACGAAACGACAAGTTTTCGAAATACATTACATAATGCAACTCGTACGCGAACGCAGCTCTGCCGATGGGTTACCTACCCCTTTGTTATGAGACTCGAACACGGCATCGGTGATCATATCGAAGCCACGCTCGAAGAAAAATACGCATCCCGCAATTCCGACCAGGTAGGTGGACGTACGCTTGAGCAGCAAATTGTTCAGCAGCTTCATTTTGATGCAATTTCACCGCAGGAATCTCCTTCGTCGTACTTGCAATCACAACACGAGCAGAGAAAATTACTAATGTCAACTTCGATCAAAAAGATTGCTGAAGCTGTGGACGTAGCGTGTCAAGCGAAAGAAATTTGACACTTTTCCACTGACAGTGCGAATTTCCAACGAGTTATGAGAAAATCAAAACTGCTGTCTGTACCTTTTTTTTTTGCAGGAAATAAATGTTGACCTAAAAAATAAATAATAAACTTCTAGTGGATTTACTTCACGATAGAGGCAACCATACATAGAAATCGTTGTACATTTACTACATTTTCATGTTCATGTTTTTGAGCCAATTCTTCACCATCACAGAAAATGTTGCTTCGTGTTTCTTTCAATTCTAGCTTAATATAACAGCAACAATCTTCGCCATATGTTTCAGTACCATGTTCTTTCAGTTTTATTTAACATTTAATTTACTTTAAATACTTATGCATTCATTCTTACAGCTTTACAAATGGGTAAATCAAAGCGCAATCGTCTTCGTAACTAACCGGTTGCACTCTAGTAATCAGCTGCCGTGTTCGACAAATAATCTCTACGGCCAATATTAGAAGCTTGCTTGCTTTGTACAGCTTCAAGTTTGGGACACTCGGTGATACGATGACCTAAACCACCACAGTAACTGCAACCATCACCCAGATCGGCATACTTCTCTGTCTCCGAGCAAAGTTCGCCCAAGAATGGAGGAACCTTTTGTTTCGCTTCGATCAACAGGTGCTTCAAGTCCAGCAGCACAAACTGTTCGGTCGCCTTGTTGATAAACGTCGTTGCCAATCCTTTCGATCCCGATCTTCCCGTACGGCCGATTCGATGCACATAATTCTCGATATCGTCCGGCATATCGTAATTAATTACATGCTGCACGTCGGGAAAGTCTAACCCTTTCGAAGCGACATCCGTTGCGACCAGGACATCTTTTTCTTGATTTCGAAATGATTCAACCGACCGGTATCGTTCCTCTTGATCCTTCCCGCCATGGATTGCCACAGCTTCAACACCCTTCAGCAGTAGGTACTCATGTATCGCATCGACATCCTGCTTTTTCTCTGCAAATATTAATACAGGCGGTGGAGTTTTTTGGAGGCACTCCAGCAGATACACAACTTTTGCCTCTTGTTTCACGTATTCCACATCTTGTGTAACATTCATCGAGGCAGCACCTGCCCGACCGACGTTAATTGTAACTGGTTTCACAAGAGCAGATTTGGCAAAGTTTTGGATCTTTTTCGGCATGGTGGCAGAAAACAGCAAGGTCTGCCGCTGTCCTTTGAAGTAGGAAAATATCGTACGAACGTCCTCCTCAAATCCCATATCAATCATGCGATCAGCTTCATCCATACACAAATAGCGGCAAACATCGAGATTGACCAATTTCTTATCAAGCATATCCATGAGACGGCCCGGTGTAGCTACCATGATATGTGCTCCTTGCTGAATGATTGCGATCGCATCATTAACTGGCACCCCTCCAATTGCCAGCACGGTACGAATTTCGGGCATACCAGCTTCCTGCAGGTGCCGGCAGTAGTACTGGATGATATCGTGTGTTTGCTTCGCCAGCTCCCGCGACGGACAAATGATTAAACCGTATGGACCTTCACGCTTGATGAATGGCAGGCGTAATTCCTGCTCCAAACAGAACATGATTATCGGCAAAACGAACACCAGCGTTTTGCCGGAACCGGTGAAAGCGATTCCAATCAAATCGCGCCCGGCTAGCACCGCTGGTATTCCTTGCACTTGAATTGGTGATGGTTTTTTTATGTTTCGCTTCGCTAATGCGCCCAGCACTGCTTTCGGTAGCTTCATTTCACGAAACGTAAGAAGTGGCGGTGGTACGTTTTCTCCTTCTGTTAAAATGCGCAGCTTCTCGCGGATCTTCTCGTGGCGCGAGTCTGGCTTTGCCAAAATGTATCTTGGCGGCGTCCAGCTGGTTTTGATTGGATCTTCATATTGTATACCTTTCGCCAACTCAGCAACACCCATCAGAGCTTTCTTTTCGGCCACACTTTCAAGGATTTTTTCCTCTTCCTTCAGCTGTTTCTCAACGGCGCTGATTTTCTTTGCCTCTGCTATCTTCTTCAACTCGGTGTGTTGATCCAACAGGCTAATGTTGAACTTTCTTCCCCACGACTCCTCCGTGCTTTCCTCTTCATGTTCATTTTCGCTGGACGATTTTCCTACTGCAGATGCTTCCGCAGTTAGCTGCACGATGCGACCAAGCTTGAGAAGTTGTTGTTTCTTTCGTTCCCTCACTGGTACATAAGGAACGTATTTGTCATTTTCTTCCTCAGCGTCACTCTTTTCTGAATCTCTCCTGTACCTCTTAACAGAAGAAGCAAACATTTTTCATCAATCGCTGCAAAAATAAAAGTTATGGAATGTTGAATGAGAGACGCTGCTGAAGTATCCTTGTTTGTTTCACTGTTTACAAAATTGTGGACTGACAGTTTTTCTCCTTCGATTGACACATGGTTCCCAAGAAACAAAAGTATTTCATTTTCAAAATTTTCTAAAGTATTTCAGCTTACCCGTCAGAGGGCGCAGTCAGGTATGTGTTCAAAAAGTTTCAAATCGAGCAAGCAGTTATTGAATTGAAGAGACTTGCTTTTAACGAAAATTACACAATATGTGTCAATAACTAAAGTTTTATGTCAAACCAGAAAATAACATGATATATTTTAACATTAGAAAACTAAACGAACTTAGGATCATAGATTGCAATTTAACAAAACACAATGATAAAAATTAGAACAGAATGTTGTTACTTTGTAGTTTTTAAGGGGGAAAATGCCATGGAAATCTTTGTTTTCAATATCAGACCGAAAAATCATAACATTGCTTATTGTTAATGCGCATGACGCATGGAAGCTGCTTAGGAGCTGGTTAAACGCACGACAAACTTTAACGCGTATTATCTACTGCAAAAAGCGTATTAGAGCAGCGTTCATTATCGTGCGACTTTTGGCTGCTTTAGATAATTTGACTATTTGCGTATTGCTTGATACTTTTATCAAACCTTTGTGCTTGGGGCCTCTAAACTTCCTCGATGCATCGGAAATAACAAGTTTTTAGTTCAACAAACTTTCAACTCCGGCATTACAAGTCCAACTAGTTTTGTACACGGTGTACATTGCGCGAACTCGATGCGTACTTTGGTGCACACTGAATGAAGTTCGCAAGATCGCGGGTTAATCGCGCAAGAACGCGGATTTCTAGAGGATACCTGGACGTCAGTAAGTGGGGGGAGGGCTGGAGGTGCGGTGTTTAAAATGCCAGTCACAATCATTAAAATAAACTGAATTATCCAAAATTCGTGCAAAGAGTATACGAACTTTAAGTGATCAGACACTGCTTTCATCAGAGACTTTTCTTCTTATTTCTTTATTTTACATTTTTTATTTTTATACAAATTGGGAATATGGGAAAGCCCGACGCCGTAGACTAGAGTAGACTTTACCCCTACTTGGATGTGCTGTTTCTCCGTAGAAAATGTTTCCACGAAATCACACATCAATACAACAATCCTTTTAGAATAATTATTTAAGGATCATTTCGTTAGTTTTTATGATTGAAAAAGTTAAATAATTTACTGTTGCAAATACTAATGTGTTCTGTGTCACTCTCAAACGAATGAACAGCGTCGACAGCCACTAACGGTTACATGTGATCAAGACGCAGCGGTTCCATCTGAGAAAACGCCCGTCGAAAGAGTGGTACGGCTGTGCCGCATCAGCAGCCAACGTCGTGTTGCCGGTATTACCGCTCAGGAACCGACACCAACGGTACCGGGTGGTCATAATGCAGCGATAGCGACACTATCAACTCGGAAAGAGGCCTATACGTCCACGTGAACGGTCCCGTCGAATGACCGTGTACTTCATCTGTACGCACTGTAGCAGATGGACGAGGGGCGTACACATACCGTATCCAAGGTGCCCTGTGTCATAGGATCGGAATGCTTGATCGGCTTCCTGGGATTGTACCAATCGATACATGCGCAGTTATACTTCCACGATTCGAGTGTCGAGCAACAACAAAATGAAATGGTCGACTTGCGGTTGGCGCTTAGCAGCAACCTGGATCGGGTGATTGTGGTTACCCTGTGGCTGCTAAAGCATGTAAGACGCAAGCAATCCACTGGCTGCCATATCGTCCAACTGCCGATGAGGTCGGTGGCATATTTGTCAGCAACGTACAAGGACAGTCGCGTGATATTGTCCTGCAGAACCGTAGCACCGGAATTATCAGCCGTGTTTACGAGTCGCATCAGATTAACGATGCACTCCAATATCTACAACTGCATCCGTACGCAGAAGTAGGATGGCCGAATGGCATCTCAAAGGCACCGCACCGTGAACGCGGAATGACTACATCAGCACCAGGCGATGATGGAGCCGAAGCCGAAGGTTCGTGAGAATTACTGTTGGATATTTAACGCACCAGGAGATAAAGTGACACAAAATTTATACATCATTATTTATACATCATTATATGAGATTCATTTCATCATGACCTCTCTTTTTCATTTTTATGCTCTGTCTCCCTCTACTCGGAATTAGTGTTTGAAGCGAACTGTTTTTGTGCCTCCTCTTTGCCTCTTCATCGTCTTGTTTACGCGAAAGGACAACCGCGCTCTGAAAGTGATTGGATATGGATGTGTGATGTCCCTGTGTGATGGTTCAAGTTGATTTTGTCGCCAATGTGTTGCTTTTTTCATGTGATCTCTGGGATATTGTTAACAAGATCAACGTTTTTCATCGAGAAAACATGTGCTCGTGCCGAAATTGGATGATTTCGAGTGCCAACCAGAGGAAGAAAGAAAACAGCGATGCGCGATCCGCTTCTCTTACACGCATACATACATACACCAGTACAGCTCGTTTCGGCTTGTATTTCAGCGGTTCATTTCGTCTTGTACTTTAGACCAGCAGTTCATTTCGGCTGGTTTTGAGTGAACCAGTGGTTCATGTAGTCTTTTACTCGAGTGAACGGATTTGTACCAACAAGACCAGAGCAAGACGAGAACAAGACGAGAGAATTACATACATTTTATCTCTCGGATTGTTACCAGGGTCGATTAGGAAATCGATGGAATAAATGAGAGAGTCTAGAGAAGAATCTTCAGCAAAGGCTTTTGGAGTAGAATTCATTTTGTATCCCGAGTCTGCCTAGTTCTGAAATATTACCAAGGTCCTTGGCGGGTAGCCGAAGTAAGACACTTCAGAGCGTTCTCCGGCAGTGTATTCGAAGCCTGATTTGGGAATTCAAAATCTCTTCACGGAGTAGGTCGTAGCCCTACAATTACTATGCCACATCGAAGCAAATTATTCCTGGAGAATATGCCACCTTCTCAACAACTCATTGATCCATTGCTCCGGACGACTTATGCAGCAGTACTGCATGTATCAAAGTTGTAAAATCGAGGAGCAGCGCCTAAAGGCCACGGGCCAAGAGAGATTGCAAAATCCAAATTTCAGGCTCTCATGAGCGTTTGTGAAATTTGCTTTGAAATCACTTTTTGGGAACCTAACGCATACACAAGCTACCTTCACGTGGCAATGGAGAAAAAGCTGAAATCATAATTTTGAGATTTTTTGACAGATTTGCATCGATTTGAACAGTTTGAAATTGCGTGGTCCGCAGCCTTAAAATTTCAAGGAGACCATCAAGTACAACTGTGTGCTGATGCATGTTTTTGCATGCAGCTTTTTTATCCTTACTGTTGGAGCCGGACGCAGCCAAAATTACGCAGCCGATTATAAGTAAAAATGAATCTGCGTGATCGCGTTGGCTTCGACTCCCGATCAGCTCTCTCTCGACTTAGGATGTTTGAGAGACGGGGATTCAGGACTGGACCGCCTAGGTGGATGGACGCGCTTGCTGTAATTGTTATCCGTCAGAGTATCGTGTCAATAAAAATTGTGTGAGTGTGTAAAGTAATTACGTCCGTATTTTTATTCCGGCCACCGAGTTGACGTAAAACTTACACTATTGTTTCCTGGCTGAGATCGTTTCATGCGAGTTCAGTACCAAGACTCAATGACTATTGTACATATGATTGGTAAGCCTCATCTCTTCGTTACAGTAACGTGCAACTCAAAGTGACCAGAGGTGATAGAGTTTTTATTACCACGACGGCAAGCTTCCGATCGACCAGATCTCACTTCATGTGTTTTTCGGTTGAAGCTTGAGGCAATCTTGCAGGATTTCATTCGGCCAGAGTGCTTGGGCTTCCGATTGCACGCATTCATGTGATTGAGTATTAAAAACGTGGTCTTCCTCATGCTCACTGTTTGCTCATCTTCGGTGATGCGGACAAACCACGGTCGGCGGCGGATTACGACCGATTGGTGTCGGCTGAAATTCCCGATTCTGTAAATGAGGAGCTTCACGAATCATTAGTGATCAGCTATAAATTATTTATATTTTATCACTTTATTTTGCCACCGTTTTGTCAACAATCTCAAATTATTAGCCGTTCAATTTTGAATATGTTTTTATGCATCCCAAAAAAGCGAACACTCTGGTATTAAGTGCGATCCCGGAGTTTTGTTGCGTAGCCGGAGTTATGTTGCGTAGCCCTGTAACCGGGCCAATTGACTAGTTTAAAGGAAAAGAGAGAGACGAATGTAGTCTCAGAGACTCAAAGCCTATAAAAGGGGGACTCAAAGCCGAAAAAAGGGATGTACAGGAATCGGAGCAGGAAGCCACCAGACGTTCACTGGCAGGAATTCGTTTGCCCCTGGTACCCCTTGGAGCCTCGTATGACGATCTACTCGATCTACGACACTCATAGGGACTCCAACGAAATTGCACCAAGCGCAATTTCTAAACTATAACCTAACCTTAAGGGCTAGTTAAAAGTACGACGAACTTTGACGCTGCTAACATACTGCAAAAGGCGTATTAGGGAAGCGATCGTTAGTGTGCGACGTTTGGCTGCTTAATATAATTTGACTATTTGGTAGGCATTTACTATTAGGCGTAACTCCGAAAGCCACAAATTTATCGCGTAAACTTTTTATGGATACAAGCAGCCGAAAAACAAAACTAATTATGAACGAAGGACATATTCGACGTATGAATAGAAATGCCATACACGCCTTTTAAATAGAGACTGGGAACGTTTGCGCAGGATCTACCAATGAGATGGCTGCGTACTTAAGAGCTCAGTTCGAAAAGAACACTAATTTGCTCCGAAAATGACTGATATATACTGCGCATTCAATCATATAGAAATGCATGTATGGAAATAGCGAACCTGTATGCTTCCAGGCATACATTATCATTTTTAATATGAACCTATGGTAAGTGCTATTGAAATACAGTAATAAGTTTATCATCAATGTATTTGGGCTACTCGAACCCGTTAATGAAGCCAATCCAAACACAATTTCTAAAGCAGTCAAGTTCTATATTTTATCATTTATTTTATTTGTACAAACTTCAACAATTTTTTTCTTTTACAATAATCATAATGAATAATAAATCTATAATCTTTTTGTTTGTTGTTTCATCGCTCATGCTTTTGCATCATCGTTTTCATTAGCTGTCATTTGCCTTGCTGTTTCCCAAAATGTTTGCACATTTATGATTTGTGTAATAGGTTCATATCGTTCAGTGTGTAAATGTTGTGTGTGTGTGTATGAGAGTGTTTCTTTTGTTATGTTGTTGGGTTTAGCAAATATTGCCATTAGCTCTGATTTTAATTCTAGCTTTGACCATTGAAAATCAGGCAAACATAAGCAGGATGTTTTTCTAGTTGGTTATGAACACGAACGTAATTCTTGTCGACTTAATGTGAAATACATTTGCCAGTGTAGACCAGTGTTTATGAAGCTTAATATGTTAGCGTATATGTAAGATGATGAATTGGTTGGGTGAATTTGATTCTGAATATGTCATAGTATCTTAAATATTTGTAGTTGTTGGTCGATTTTTGGTATCATTATTTAGGAACTTAAATGCAAAGTACGATAAATTTCAACTCCATTTTAAAATAGGCGATTGCGACGAATTGGGTTCAGAACATAAGTTTTCTTTACGTTTATAATAAATGCTCAAATTAAAAGAATATACATAAGTTGCCTTATCCAAACAGGTTTGCCAAACAGGTCATGAAAATTTTCATTCCTCCATTTTATCAAAATTTAGATTATGATGACGAAGTGAAGTAAGTTCACCAAAATTATTTTACCTCTTAATCATTTGAATGCCGCGTGAGAAAACATTAAATTAGATCAACAATGAAAATCGCAACTAATGCGCAGCTCTGACCAGCTACATGGAAATGGTATTCAGTAAATTATGGATCAAATTGTACTTATGCGTTCTAACAAATCAAATAACGACCGCTCGAGGAGCGATATGTTCCCCTATAAAGCTTTTAAGCTATGCGCAGCTAGTGGAAGTTGGAGAATAGCTCCAATTGAACTGAAATTCATAGTATTCAAAACAATAGACGACATGACACCAAATCACAGGGAATCGCCAAGTATGCATGTTAAATTGCCGGCTGTGTGCGGCCAAATCCTATCGGGAAGACACAGAATTTGACCTCAGAACATTTTCGTGAACATTTTTCCTTCCTGATGCCCGCGCCTTATGTGCCACTTCTGTTTTAAACGATAATTCTAAGAACTCTTGTCATGTAAGAATAAGAACATTGCTTTTCACTGTGATATGTTTAGAAGTGGGGAATGCAGTATACTTTTAAACATCTCCAGCAAAAGTACAACGAACGTATATGAATCATTTGCCCAACACATGCCGTCGTACCCCAACGTTAGTAGATTGTTTGTCACCGGTGCACACTCCAGTTCGGTTGCCACACGTCGGTGTTTCAGAGTCAAACACAGCACTAGATAGAAGAAAAATGATTCACGAAATATTCTGGACCGTTACATCAGCAGCACAACCATAACGTTTGTAGCATTTGGAAAACAATTTCAAAAGAAAAGTAGTACGAACTGTAGCCATTGCAACCGTGTTCATACTATCAAGGCACAAACCAAAAAATGCGACTTAAAATGGTCGACTAAAAGAAACCTGATCGACCTGGCGCGAGAACAAAGCATTGAATAAATCCTTCTAAATCTTGACCTGATGCAATGGTTGATGTTTTAGCTCTGATGATAGCAATGGGAAAAGAATTGTGACATGTAAGTAGAACCAAGATTCGAGAGCAACAGCTGGGGAAGTAGCTGTGTGCACAAGTTATCAATTCTTACAAGTCCTAATATATTACACACTAGGATTTTTCATTTGACGGTTCAATTCGTTCGTGATTTTTTTTTTTTTTTGTATTGAAATTAGGTCGTTACATGAATAAATCATACAATTTACAGGTGCTATGTGTTTGGTTCTTTTCAAGCGAATGCTAAAATTGGATGTATGTGTACGCGAGTATTAGTGTTTGTGTGTGTGTGTGTGTGTTTAATTTGTGTTGTTGTTTCACTCTCGTATGTAAGAAAATGTACACGCTGATAACAGTTGAGCCATTGCCCATCCTTACCACAAAATAAACAAGTTTAGATGCTCTTACAGAAATATGTGTATATAATATACGATCATTTATAACTGGGCTTTTTTTTTTGCTAACTGTGGTTGCATTCGGTTGGTTCCCGGAACTACTTGTAAAAGTACTCTGATGATCGTTGCTAAATTGTTCATGATGTTATCGCTACGGGAACAGAAAACAAAACTGTCGGCTGTAAGTTGAAATGTTTCATCTTGCTGTATTACTTTCCATGCGTCTGGCTCATTCGGCTATCGCTCCTCGTGGTTGTGTGTTGTGGTTTAGTTAAAGTGTGTTTGCTTGCTTGTTTATGCTATTTTGTTGCGCCACGAATCAGTTATTGGTTTAGCGGTTACGATCGTTTCGATTTTCCCTATATCCCATTTTTACGACTTGCACGTATGCTGGTGTCCCCTATACACTCTGTACCTACACTGTTACAGCGACAAGGTTCTTCTATCTGCTTCCATCTGCAATAAATGTTCGCTTGAAGTGGCGTTCACTTTTCTCTTGATTGTACATTATATGGTTAGATCGAGTGAACTTGGTCGAGTTCGATTGAGTAGATTATCTTGTTAATTACTTCGTCAAATCTGGTTACCTCTATCAGCAAGCTTTGAAGTTCAGTAACGCTTTTAAGCTGGTAAGCTGCTGCAGCTGCTATATAGCATCCCGTCCCGGGCATAAGCAGATACAATTCCTTCCTGGTTTACTGCTAGAAGGAGAATTACTGGTTGCGCATCAACGGACCGTACATGGACGAAGTCATTTTATACCTAGGTAGCTCTTAGCCGTGGCGATTGCTTAGCAAATTATGTGGATCGGCTCGTGTAATACTTTACTGACGAATATACCTACAAATCTTGGCGTAACATAAATAACAACTGGCTGACCGTTGACCATAACATAGGATTCGATGTTATGCTAAGCGGGTGCGATACTCACTACACTATCATACCGTTAAACCATTTTCGAAACGAACCTAGCTCATGTTTGTGTGCGTAAAAAATAAAAATAAAATAACAGGAAAAGGAAATTACTTGAACAATAAATTAAATAAATGGGTATACTTCTTTGGTTTCCTGTTTCGTATCGCATTACATTCGTTTACTCACGAGCAATGCAGATTAATTATACTTTTACACACACACACATACACGCACCACTCAAACAACAAAATAAAACCATCAATCACGACTTGCACCAGATAAGAGGCTTTTTATAGTTTACTATATAAATACTTTTGTTGCTTTGCTCTTGCACGCTACGCATAATATTTTTACAGATCTCTCTAATGGTTTTGCTCAAATGTGCTATCTCCATTACCATGGAACTAGTGAAATCATGCACGATTTAAAATCTCTCCCACCTGCCGAATTTACACCGGCAGATCCACCGGAGTTGTTCCTTGTGGTGGGAGAATTTACTTTGCTTGGCTGGCTCGCTCGCTCGCGCTTGTTGGCTTGCTTGGCGGCTCGATGCTTGGCTCTATTCGATCTAAGCGATAAACCTGTCCGTTCTGTTTCGATTCAAATCGATAGGGTGTTTGCGTCGTTTCAAATTTAGTCCTTCACCCAACCGGTCGAGGTTCGAGTTTTGGGGAATTTTGTTTTCTTGCACACTTATTTTTGAAAAAGGCACTGAAATTGTTGTTTATTTTTTGGACAATGGGGGGAATCCTTCCTCCCTTCAATACATATTATTTCTGTGTTGTGTTGTAGGGCGTCTTTTTATTGTGGTTGCGACTTTATTTTATTTTTTGCTTTGTTCACGTAGCGTTTGCGATTTGTTTTGTTTGTTCTCTCCTTGTTTGTCCCATTGTTTACGCTCGCTGCAATGTTTTTTTTTGTTTTTTAATGTTTATTGCCCATTCAGATGCAGAACGTTCTATAAGCATGCGCATGCAGCTGCTATTTCGGCTCGCGCTACACTTATTAAACCTGAATATTAAAGGTGAATAATTAGTACAGAGCAGCAAAAGCGCGCCTTTACTGGTGTCTTTTTCGTTTACACTGTCGCTTCTCCTTTTCTCTTTTGTTTTGCTTTGTTTTTGTTTTTTGTTTTGGTTTGCTATTCCTATCTTAGAGAGTATAATTTTCCACTGCTTCAAGGGCAGGGGGGAAAATGACTAGCTGTTTTGGCGTGGTTCACTCTGTTAGCTTTGCCGCTTTCTCCAGCGCCTGCTTTGCCTTACTCTCAATTGTGCATTGCTTAAGTGCGTGAAGTTTTCTTAATAAATTTGAATATCCGTTCGCTTTGCTGCTGTTTCCAATGCCATGCCAATTGATATTAATATTAAACTTTAGGATACGCACACACGCGCGCACACACACTCTCAATCACACCTTATCTCATCATTTGGTTGCTGTTTTGTTCTATCTATGCCTGATTCTGTATTTCGCACCGCACAAGGAACGAAGTTATGGTCTACACGTCGAATTGGGTTTCGAATAATAATGCGCTTGCAAGACGGACAAGTGGATGAATTGCATGTATGACAAAAAGCACAAACATGTACGACGGTGTGCTGCACAAGCTGCTAGCAAATAGACAATTAGCAAATGGACAGCAAGCGCAACTTTATACGAAAAATCATTGCATGTCGTACCGGTTCTAGCTAACTGGCTCTATTCTTCTTATCTATGTTACTCCTCCTTTCAATATGTTCAACAAGCATATGCGTCTGCGTCCTTAACATTGTTTCTCTCTGTGTGTGTGTGTGTGTGTGTGTGTATGTGTGGGTGTGTGTTTTGCACTAGTTTATCTCTACTGATGTTGTTCCTCGTCTCATCGTACTAGTTTGTTTTGTGGTTTGAGATTATCTCCACCGCTTCAAGCGAACATTTTCATTCGACACAAGATGGGTTTTTTTGAATGGGTATTTTAGCTGTTGTTCTTGTTGTTATTATTTCGTTCGATTTGATGCAAAAAAAAAGCACGCATCGCACGCAAAATACTATCAATTTATCAGCGGAGCAAATGGCAACCAAAAACCTTTTCTATCTCTCCCATTTACTGTATCTTGTTGCAGTAATTGGTAATGAATTGGTTAACACAAAACGAAACAAACACATGTGATTTGTTGTCTTCTTTGCCTCTCTAGTCCTTTCTTTAATGGAAAGCATCAACCGTTTTGCAGTAGTGATTTGTTACTAAAGATTTCGTAAGATGAATAAAACAATTGACATCATGTAATAACGAGTTGTACCGGTATGCATGTGTGTGTGTGTATGTGTCTGTCTGTGCCAGATAATGCAATTTTGTGCGTGTAATTGCATAAGTATAGGTTTGATGATAGCTGATGTTCGTTCTATTTCTTTAGTGACTTTTATAGCAGAAACAGTTAAAAATAATTGGTTTTACTTTTCTTTTTTTTTTGCTGCTGTTGTTGTTGCTGCCGCTGCCTTTGCCATTCACTAAATTTGCACGAACTGTAAGAGGTTGATTTTAAATCTTTGGTATCTTTTGTTTGTTTGTTGGTTTGTTTGTGGCCCATCCTTTGCAGTACCTGTGTTGGTGGGCGCTCTCTCTCTCTCTCTCTCTCTCTCTCCTAAATTTGTTCGATATTTGAAGCAAACATAACGTACTGGATGAATTGATCGTGACGCCACTCGCCAACCAATTCAATTTGTAATGAGCGTTGTGCTACCTATCTACAAGATTTACCCATTTTGTTTACGATTTTGCCTGTTGTATGTGTTCTTTTTCTTCAAACATGGCATGAAGTGAAAGCATAATACCGATATCAAAGTGTGTCCGTGTTTGTGTATATGTGTGTTGTGGTGTGTGAAAGAACACATTACGTTTAGTTAGAACAGCGTAAACATCGTAACATCGTGTGTTTCCATACACGGGTACCAGTATAATAATCATAAGTCACAATGGAGTGAGCGTGTTTAGTCGGTTTTAAGAAAACGTAGAGTAAATTAAAACACAAAACAAAACAAATACATCGTACATTTAAAAACTAAAGCGCGTACTGCTCTCTAACTTCGCGAGTGATCCTGTGTGTTAGTGAGGGGGGAAGCTTTCATAGGTACGATAAAGTGAGCGAATGCATGTATGTGGCAGTGATCCATACGCATTATTATTATTATTTTTTTTTACAAACGTATAAAGATACATGTGAATTTGTGGACTGTTGTTGAGACTGAGGAGCGATTTCCAATGCTTTAAAACTGGCTTAGGCTATAGTCAATACATGGATCAGAGATAAACCTCCACCGGATACTTCTGAACGTTTTGCTTGCTGCCAAACCTAACCTAAATATTCTTCTTTTCCTCATACTTTACACCTTTTGCGCCGTTTTGGTGTGGAGAAAATGCATCCGTGAAGATCCTTTCTCCCTGTGTACGATCTATAGTATGTTGCTGTGCCTAGTCGGAAACGACACCATCAAAAGCATTTTTTTATTTTTGTTTCGTGTGTGTGTGTTTGTGTAGTTTTTTGTTGTTGCTTTTTTTGCATGTTTTAGTTTTTATTTAATATCACAAAAGCATTCTTATGAAGCAATCGGTAAAAAGGGAACCTATAAAGAAACGTTCGTTTTTTTTTTCGTTTTAAGATACAGCAATTTTGCCACGCTTTTATCCATTTTTTTGTGTGTGTGTTACGATGCATACGCGTGTGTAGAGCACAGTTTTTTTTCTTCTCTTTGTTTTGTTTTTACCAAGCTTATCAAATTGTTTTGTTGCGCTCAATTTGCAGTTTTATTCTCTTCTTTTCTTATTTTTTGTTTTACTCATTTTCTTTCTCATTCTTCAGAGGTTCGGAGCGTACACTGTTCTGAAAATGATTGATATTTTAAGCTTTTTTTGATTAGCTTTTGCTGTCTATGATGCCTTCTATTCTAGCTCTCATCTCTTGCCGACCGATCACTAGTTTGCAGTGTTTTTTGTTGTTGTTCTTTAACGTTTGTTGTCTTATTCTTTGATACTCGTTAGCGTTTCAGTTATATGAAGCACCTCTTAATACTTCGAACCCTTTTACATACTAAGTTAATAGTCTCTGGCGCAAAACTGACTGAAAGGATCTTAACAAAACGGATTTTAGACACCCCACCATTTAAATACGCTAAATGTGCAAGAAATTCGCCATTCTTTTGAAACTATAGCTAGTTTGTCTTATGTTATGTTAATGTTCTCTTGTTTTTCTTCCACTTTCTTTAAATTACCTACTTTCGCATTACTGCCAGCGTTCTAAGATTCTTATATTCAAATGCTGGCAATATTCGTTTATGTTAAAAAGCATTTCTAGTATGTTTGGGTGTGTACGGTGTTTGTAGAGTGGAAATGTTTTTTTTTTTTTTGATTATGAATCTGTGATCCTGTGTCATTGTGTCCTCTTTTGTTTGTGTATAAGCGTGTGTGTGTGTCTGGTGTCTGTGAGTGTATATTTTAATTTCTTATTAAATTCAATAAGTTTAATCGTTACATTTAAAGGCTCGCCCCGACCCCTCGCATTTGATTTTTTTTCTTGTTTGTGTTGGTTTGCACTTCGATACAAATGATTATGCTTTTTTATTACAACAGTTTTTGTATTTTTCAAAATCATTTATATCTCTCATTCCTCTTTGTTGATGGCTTTTTGATTGCACGCAGAAACATATTATTAATGATATTGGCCAAGCTGGATTTTGCTTTGCTAGTGGCTGACAGATTTGGTTTGACGTTTTTAGGTAGTAGCAATAGTAGTAGCCTTTCCATGATTAGTTGTGGATGCTGGTTTCAATTTCAAGTAGGCTGTGCTGTTTTGTTTTGTTTCGCTTTTAGAGAATCAAGTAGCAGAGGGTTTGCTGATAAATACTGTCAGGTTCCATGCATTCTTTAAGAAATGGTGCTCGGGTGCTAAAGGACTTCTTCCTCAGTTCCTTCATATCTTCTCCGAAGCTGGCCTCTGTTTACCTTGGATGACTTGCAAGTGTTTAAGCAATTTAAACTTATGGATACGATGCACGCACACACAGGCCTTTCAAGCATTCACGCTCAAACATCGTGTTGAATTTGTTGTTTGTTTTTGCTTTGTTTGGTTAACTCGGTTATGTGAACGATCAAATTTCGATCGTCTAATAGTCTGTACAAAAAACTTTATCATCATCATCGCCGACCTTGATCGGGAGTAGCGATAGGGGACGCGTCATATATCATTGCAAAACGCGAAAAAGGAACGAACATGTTCAAGAACTGTAGTAAACGATGACAGTTTACTTACAATCGCTACCAGATTTTGCCACTTCCGAGATGTGTTTTTTTTAATGCGCTCATGTCCTAGATCCATCAAACAGTTTTTTTTTAATTTCGATTCCACCGCAAATGGATGATTGTGGGTGTTCTTCATTCCACTGTTTTTTTTTTTTTTTTTTTTTATAGAATTAATGTCTGACTTGCGCATCTCGCACTAAAAATAAATGCAGCATGTATGCATTTTGCATTAACGAAGAAAAGTTCTAAAAAAGTACAAGCTTTTGAACAACACTTCAACAACAAGACTTCGATGGTTTCCATCAACATGTTAGTACATCGCGTGTTTTAGCACATAGTGTGAACGTATTAAAAAAAGTTGCACTTTAAGCAGTGCTTAATTTAACATTTTAAGTGATAGCATCCTACAGCATCGCAATAATGATGTCCAACGGACATATAAATAAAGAAAAAATGTTTTTCTGCCCAAACAAATGGCATCCGCCAATGTATGGGTTTGGATTGGTTGCTCAAATAAAAATAATTACAAAATGTTTAAGTTTGGTAGAACGATGACGACTGGTTTTAATTCATCCGGTTCTGTTCATTTGGTTCAGCGAATCATAGTCCATTGCGATGAATCTCACCATGCGCAGCTTAAGAACACTTTTACCTTTTCAATGCCAAGGCTCGCACCAAGATCGGCCATTGGCGTAGCGATAGATTCTGCTGTTTACATTTGTTTGGATACGGCCACTGCCTGACTGAATGTGCTAGAGAGTCTTATCAGCACCAGCAAAACAATCTCTTTTGATTTCCTTACGTTTATCCGTATTGTTCTGTTCTGTTGATTTGAAGAGTTTGATGTCAGATCGATTCGATTGACCTGACCATATGTACATGTACATAAGATAGCTTGCGTGTATGTGTGTCTTGAGAGAGATTTTGTCGATGTTAGTTGTGTTTAGTTAAATCGTACATTCCATGTCATTTTAAATATTATTTCTGCCGTGCTTCGGAATCTGAATCCGAGAGAGGGGGGCGAGACCTGGCTCAGACATCCGCCGTTCGCGATGTTATGCTGGGAGATCGTGAGTGTATGACGACACGGTGACCGTTCTTGGTCACAAATCCATCACTCTCCACCAGAACGGCCGTCTGACGGCCTTGCGGATCGCCGTTACTATCCGGTGATTCCTTTGATGATAGACTATGATCCATTACACCTATGTTAGCCTGAGATCCGCCGAGAATTCCTTTACTTTTACCACTACCAGGGGTGCCGCCACCGCCACCACCTATACTGCCACCGGCGATCTGGCTTCCATTATCTCCACTACCTACTGCCGCTCCGCCACTACCATCGTTATCATTACCATTGCCACCGTCGTTTCCGTTATCACAGGCATCTATTTCGAGATCATCTCCAGAACCGTCGGTTCCACCGCCGTGACGCTGCTTGTACCGTTTCCACGCATGCTGTATGAGCCGAGCGCAGTACTCCTCGCGCTGTCGCCAGAGCGTGGACGAGACCGGTTCGTAACCCACTTCGTCCGGGCGCTGCTGCACTTCGCCCAGCTCCGCTGTCTCTTCAATGGGATTTCCTTTCCGAGCGAAAAAGTCTTTCGTCAACGCGTCCAGAATGTCGACGCAGAACATCATATCGCCACGGCATATGGGAATATCCATCGAAATGATCTTGTAACGATTTGGTTTATGTATCTGCAGGGGCGGTTCCAGCACGTCCAGAAAGTCGGACAGTTGATCGTATCGGACGTACTGCGTACCGTCGGGATCGAACTGCTGCCATATCTCGTAGTACATATCGTAGTCATCGTCTGTTAAGCCCTCCTGCACGTCTTCCGTCGCTTGGGAGTAGTTTTCGAGAATAACAGCAATGTACATGTTGATGACGATAAGAAAACTTATTACTAGATACGCCAGTAGGTACGTTATGCCAATCGTTGATGAACCACAGTTGCCCGGATAGCCCTTATCATTGTCCGGCGGTAGACAGTCTTCCTCGTTGATGATACCGTCCAGCACACCATCCCACCCGGCTGAGGTGGACATCTGGCCATACAATGGATAGAATGTACAGAGTGGTGAAATAAAGCGAAACTATAGCCAACCACAAACAACCCACCTGAAATAGCAATATCATGCTCTGGCCGAAAGTTTTAAAGTTGTACACATCGTCCAAACCACTCTTATCCTTGACGTGCATGAAGAATGACATTCCAAAAATGGCAAAGATGAACATCACCAAGAAGAGTAGCAGGCAAATGTTAAAAAGTGCAGGCAGCGACATAGCTAACGCAAACAGCAGTGTCCGTATACCCTTGGCGCCCTTCACCAAACGCAATACACGGCCCACCTTTGCAACACGCACGACTCGGAGAAGTGTCGGAGATACAAAGTATTTTTCAATGATGTCACTCAAGACAAGACCTGGAAGAATGTGCCTATGTGTTACACCGTTCAAATACGTTGGAGAAATAAAATCCGTCACTCACCTAGAATTGATAGAATGACCACAACGAAATCGAACAGATTCCACGGCTCGATAAAGTAATGGTAACGTAAGGCGAAAATCTTCATCAAACATTCACTGCTGAAAATGCAAATGAATATCATGTTCAAGTAGTCCAGCACCGCACTAAACGTTTCTGATTGTTTGTAGTGATCCAGGGTCATGGTTAACATGTTGAAGCCGATGAACAACATAATGATCATGTCAAACTTCTTGTTGGTCACAATTTCGAACACTATTGCTTGCGGACGCCACTGTAAAGATCGTGAGAGATAAGCATGCGTTATGTTGCAGAAAAACGGCATCTCTAGGCGAAAGCACTCACCCTTGGTCGTGGGATTGCCTTGAGAGGTTTTTTCGAACCCATCTTCTTCATCGCATTGTAGTACTTTTTCTGATCCTCCGTCATGAACATTTCCAGCGATCCTCCAGCTTTCTTCTTCTGCTCGTTGAAGTTATCAATAATCACACCAATGAATAGATTCAATGTGAAGAACGATCCGAAGATAATGAAGAACACAAAGTACAGATACATGTAGATGTTCGTTTCCCGTATAGGCTGTTTGCCGACCTGCAACAGAAATTACCGAAACCGAAACATGATAACTGCGCTCACGCACAAACACATACAGCTGCATTGCAGATCACTTACATCACGCGAATCGATTGCATCGTTCATGATTTGTATCCATCCTTTGAATGTCGCTACTTGAAACAGACATAGGTACGCTTTACCGACGTGATCGAAGTTCATCGGCGAGTTTTCCCATGTATAGTTTTCGGCCCTGCACGCATTTACATCCGGAATAATTTCGTGAGGTAATGTTGTTTTGTTCTTATCCACACACTACAAAGAGACGAAATCGGTTGGCCTGTTACTATTACAAAACCAAATGGGGTTGGGAAGATGGCAATAGAATTACCTTGAAGTATTTTCCAGCAAATAATTGCACTCCCATGATGGCAAATATCAGCCAGAATATTAAACAAACCAACAGCACGTTGAAGATGGACGGTATAGCCTGAACCAATGCATTCACGACGACCTAAGGTACACGGTTGATTCAAAAGTACCCATGATTTGAACGATACAAAGAAACCATTAATATTAACCGGGAAGGAACTACTTTTTTTTTTTGGTCTATGTAAGATGTTATATAATTTTAGTTGTTTAGTTGTTTTCAAACGTAAAAGCTCTGTTTTTTATCTTTAGACAAATGCAGTGAACAGAAAACTCAACAGTACAATGATGCAAAAATCGATATGTAAAGCGTCCATTGTTTTCAAATTTTCAGTATGCGTACAGTTCCTACACATCAAACTTAGGTACTGAATTACTGAAAAAGTGAAATGATTTTTGCAAAGCATGCCACAATAGGTTATTTGCTGATGAGCTGATGTGCGCATAGATAAGGTAACTGATACAGGACAAACAAAGATTGTATGTAAAGGCCTTTAATTTAGCACATGAAATGCTGTTGAAGTTTAGAGAGTTTTTGTGCAACAGTGGTGGGCGACATTCAGTAGTGCTTGTACTTTATCATACAGCGTGCAAGTCGTTATGTACATGATTTAGATAGGAAGGACATGCCAATTTATGCACACATTTTACAAACTTACCATACAAATAAAACATATTTCATTAAAAAAAAAAATTAGGCACTTATAGAAACAGGAGAGGCATACAATGAAAATAAAAATGAAGCGTTAAATATGGGTAAGAAGGAACGACTATTCCTACTCATGAATTATTCAGATGCAGCATGATAAAGTAATGGCCAACACGAACTTCAAAACAATTGAATCTCTGCGATCGTAACACAGTCTACTTCGTTTGAATGATCAAAAAAATAACTAACACCATATAAGAACAATCTAGAAAAGAGCATTGTTAGAATAGCGCAATTGGTTTGGATGATGCTTCATACTGGATTGATGCGTTAAAATCAAATGTTAGTGCAGATCGATATGTAGAATGGCTAGTTGCTCTATTGAATGCTTGTTTGGAAACTAATGAGAGAGTAAGGTAAATACTTTGGAATTACGTACCCTCATTCCCTGCATACGGGACATGGCACGTAGCGGTCTCAGGGCTCTAAGAGTTCGCATGGTTTTGAATGCTTGAATACCACCAGCTCCACAAAGTGAAGCAACGAAGTTTATTAAAGATACCTACGAAAATGGCATAGGTCAAATCACTCGAGTATTTAATGGATGATGGTCGTAACGTTGATCTGTAACCACCCGTAACATTTGTTGTCTCCATATGGTTAAGCTACTCTGTCTTCAACAATGATTGTGTGTAAAATATTGTATGTTGACTGCAGAAGAACTGAAGGAATTTGTTGAGTTACAAACGAATGCGCGATTTGATGACGCATTCGAGCTGTGTATGCAGTGTATGTAATCTTTGAAAGTGAAACTTATTAAATGAATTGATAACACTAGTATGGACAAAATTGCTCTTCTATCCTTTCAACTCATAATTAACTCGTTTGCTCTCCTGAAGAATTAAACATGACAGAATGTTGGAATGTATTAATAAAAAAATAATTTTTAAAGCAACAAAAGAGCTATCGTTTTTTTTTTCAACTCCTTTTTACTTTTTTGCAGTATTGTATCATTTGAAATCAAACGTTACTTGTATTGAGTAACTGCTAATTGGCATCTGTTAAGCAAAGACACATTTGAACGTAAATTTAGGATAAAAACGCTTATTTTTCATTACAAGTATTTGCAAACAAATAAATTCATCAAGTACGAATGAATACAATCAAATTAAGATAACAGAAAGAACGCAACACATAAAAGTGACATCGATACATACTAAAGCGCCTGTTTTGCATCAGCATCAGCTACATGTATCACGTACAGTACACGTACAGCAGCGTTTGAAATGCACCAAAGATCGCTTGGGTTTTGCTTTTAACGTATTCTTATCTGGCAGCATAGCGTTTAAAGAAAGGTAGGGTAGTTGTCAGTTTAGACCATAACCATCACGTACAACATTCAACATATCATTCCTTTAGATCCATCGGTTGATCTATGTTCAATAAGCATCCTTTTTCTGACCTGACCTGATTTTTTAATCTATGGAACTTCAGAAGCTATCAGAAAGCAAATAAACTCTGTTTTATCGTAACAAATCCGAGCTCCTAAATGTGGCACTCTGAAACTGAAATTTTTTCCTAAAATTTTGCATCAGCGACATACACCAGTGTGCAAAATACATAACATACAAATAACACACGGATGCATGTGATTTGGCTCGGTCGAGTTCATCAAGCTCAAGAGCGATGCATACTTTTGCGAAGGCTATTCAAGTTATCCTTTTAAGTATTCCTAGCGACGATTACCTTGCAACACAAATACTGGAAGCTAAAACACAAAAAAGTACAGCAAAAATCAAATAAAACCAGATAATCGTAAATCAAATACTGAATTTCTTAGGTTGTTTGTCATTTACAACGTTTCCCAATTTGATTCCTTTTGGATACATTAGGACGTTTTCGTAGCAAACGAACACGAGTACACCATAATGATTTTGGATGATTTACAAATGTAAGAAAATTGTACAATTGCACATCTAGGAAGACGAATCTGATATATAAAGTGTTCTGTTATACTAAACATCGAATATTACACACTGTAGACCAGAAGCTGCATTGAAATGTTTGCTTAATTGCATGTAAACCAGCAACGTGAACAAAAGATAGATAGATGACAGATTGATTCTTTGGACAAGAGATTTTTTTTTTGTTTTTGTTTTGAAGAAATACAGCACACGTCTATACAAACATAGAGAGGACTACAAGGAAGAAATAGAAAACAATCGTGTTTCGCCAGAATGTAGAATGTAGGAAATTGAAGGAAGAGCAAGATAGCTTCCACGAACAATGTCACTGCACAAAGTGGTACACCATCAAAGGCCATTAGAGGTAGCGCCTCTTTAGCGATCGAAATGTACGCAAGTAAACCAAGAGGCTTGGTACTTACTCTCATACCCTCCCAACGTGATACGGCACGAAGCGGGCGTAAGGCGCGCAGTGTACGCATTGAACGGAACGCTGGAATATCGGCCGCTCCTACCCAGATAGCGGCAAGGTTTATCAGCGATAGCTAAGGAAAAAAAAATCATTGAACGGAGGAAAAAATACTAATCAAACACAAATCAACTCAAGATAATCGACAAGACAAGATTGTCTTAAAACTTCACCTCGATCGAACCTGACAATATATCGCATGTGTGTGCTTACTCAACGTAGCAAAGGACTTTTTTTTTAGCATGTTACAAAAATGTGTATGTTAAATAATAATTCCGTACAAGTGAGAATTGTGTAAGAATTTATGGTTGAAGTGAATCGAAGAAAAATCCCTTATATGGAGATAACATATGAGAATCATATGAGGGTCCAGTCAATGGGTTGAACGACGCACAGAATGATCATACTTACCATTACGATAATAAAATCAAGCCAACACCAAGCATTCGTAAAGTATACTTTAAAACCTAAAGCTAACCATTTGATTAACATCTCTAAAAAAAATATCACTGTGAATATTCGGTCCATATAATAAAGGATATCTTGAAGGATAGGGCGCTGTGGAAGATGTACATCTTCGAGTGCCTGTAGCAAAGCGTAATATATAAATGAGAGAAAGAGAGAGAGGGAAAGAGAATATATTCATTAGTTATTGGACAAGCTAAACTGTATTCCGTCGAATCACACTTACCAAAGCTAAGCTACTAAGCAAAATCATAGTAATTACAGCAGTCTCGAAATATTTGTTCTCAATCAACTGGAATGTTTTGAGACGTAAGTTTCCCCATCCCTGCCAGAATGGTGCATCGTCGTCTCCAGCGAGAACCGGAAACTTTTTGTAGCAATTATCCGGACAACAGTCAGCCGGCGAATCTTCGATCACTTCATCTTCTTCGGCGTGAATGATAAGCTCACCATCCAGCGGTCCTTCTTCACCTTCGCCTTCGTCGTCGAGTTCTGGAGAGAGCAAAAGAACGAACATTGTGCAGAAAGGTTTTAGCGGCGTCGCTTTCGTTAACGTGACTGGGTTTGGCTTACCTTCGTCAATTCCTAGATCCTCCTTGCTGGCATCACGTTTTTCTTCGCCCTCCATCGTTTCGGCGCTGCCTTTGTGGCTTTCGTCCTTGAATGGGCGATTTTTGTGACTGCCATAAGATTTGATACTGGCAGTATCATCGTCCTGCAAGGACACGCCTCTATGATTCAGTTCATGTTCTAATTTATTATCTTGATGATTACTAATAGAATTGCCTATCACCTAATTATCAAGACATAATACACACATAATGAGATTAATGTTTTGCTTAGCAGCTAACTGTTCATGTAGAAGGGTGAATGCGAGTGGATGAGACGAAAATAGTGAGGTTACATGTAGAATGAAAAATTAGAGTGTTACAGTTGTATCCAAATTGAATTATTGTGTTTAATTATAAAGGAAACAATTTTGATACAATCAAACAAACAAACAGAAGAAAATGAGTCTACAATTCTCAAAAATGGATAAATGCAAAGGTGCGGCATCGACGGGTCCAAACTAGTACGTACCTTTGAGTTATTCATGATCTGCTTATTCTTCTTTGCTTTGTTCTTTAAATCACCATGGATGGTGAATTCCATGCCATCTCCTATCGCTACTTCCAGCTGGTTGTGCTCCTTGATTCCTTTCTTCAGCAGTCCATCGGCCAGTATGTCATCTGGAGTGAGTTCCAGCTCATTTTCACCATGCTCTGCAGATATACATGGACATACTCCTTTGCCTAACGTATGTGTGTGTGTTTTTGTTTGTTTGTTTGTTTGTTTGTGTGTCATGATTCAGTTTCCATAATAATATGTATGATTTCACCATACCAAAACGGAGGTACCAACACATTGTAGGTTTTGATTAAATCGCATAATTTACCATCGATATAATATCATTTCAAATCCGTGGAACCCAGCAAATTTGTCGAACATGACAAGTGTATCGGTTGTTACACAAATTGGCATCATTACATTCGTACGTTCGTGTCAATGCGCAGATATAGTCGGAAAATTTAAAATTGAAACAGACAAATCGAAAAAAAATCGATACAATTGCATTAAGAATCGTTTGAAGGCACACAGATATGTTCAATATCAGAGCACACATACACATACACACACACACACGACCGTCAACATACAACAAACAAATGCAAACAACCGTTTTCAATGCAAACAACGTCAAACGTCTACTATCACTGTACGAAATCCACAATCAGGAACAATCAACAAGCGTTGGCAGGACATATAGTTGGGGTAAAACAGTAGGTAAATACAACACGAATAATACATAAACAGTCTTCTGTACAAAACAATCGAAAAAGTGAGAATTACATCGGTATTTTTCACAAATGTACCAACATGAGCAAGACGTGCCAGTTGGACTGGCACCAAAAGATGTCGTGGTAAAGGAAATGAACATAAGTTAAAATGAACCATGGCATCCTGGACAACGTTTTGCATTAATTTTGCTAATTCACTGTAATAAGTTGTGCTAGTGGCATATAAATCAGGAACCGAATGGAATAGTCGGAAATTATGTTGAAGCCTTTAGTTATCAAATTTTCAAGCTATACAACAGAATGTTATGGGCTCGCTAAAAGGTTTTTATTGTCGCAGTTGTGTAAGTACTTAGTTAAATATTTTAAAAGCAATAATTTAACAAATCATTACTCTGCACACCATCATCAAACAGAGGTTTCCGACAGTATTCACCCTCTAGCTGTCATTCTAATTGAATGATTTAGCTTTTCTATTACTCTTTCTGCTACGTTAAATGCAACAATTTTGAAAACATTATTTCAATAATTTACCACACATCAGGAATATCTTAGCCGTTCCTGAAGGATTAACCTTTTTGAAATGATTTTATACTACAACAAAGGCACGATAAATCATACGAAGAACTGAAGTCAGACACTTATCGAACTTATCATGTTTCTCAAATAGTTCTGCTTCATAACACACAAACATATTTGCATAACATGGCACATTACTACGAAACTAGCAACATATGATAGAAAGCTCAATTACTACTTTCGGCAGAAGGGTAAAATCCACTCTTAACGATAACAATGAATCTACAATCAATTAAAAACCATTATTACTAAAAAAAATATATAACTTTGGACATATTTGACACACACACACACACACTCACAGTGATGCAATATGACTGTGAGCACTATTTGATACACATACGAACAAATGTATGAGGCAGATGCATAATGTAGTAATTGACATAAGGTCCCGTAGTAACTAGTTAACTGCTCCATATCTTAAGAGGCGGATTTCATCCGGTTTTTTTTTCAAGTTTTTTTTTCGGTTTTTAAAATCGGTTTATGCATTACTCATCTATGATCAAGTCGATATCAAATATCTCCCAAAATTATCGAAATCAATAACAACGGGTTGTGTTTATGGGTTTTCTACGCTACGGTGGGTAACTCAAAAAAAGTAAACGATAGTTAAACACTAGCGCTAATGTTAGTAGCGGTAATGTAAGTGGATAGTAACCTTCTCCCTACAACCAAGAACGATCCATTGCTTACCTGTCGGCTGTACGGATGCAATCTGACTTGTTAATTTATTTTTCACAAACTTGAGAGCGTTCGCTACGTTCATCTTGATCCAGTTAGAAAAGCGAGATATTCTGTTAAACGCTTCAGCAATCTTGTTGGTCTCGTTGTCAGCCGTCGGTGCGGAGAGCGATGAGGAACCGAAATTCGACAAAAGCAAAGCTAAGAAAAGGTTAAGAACCTGCAAAATAGAGTCATTGGTCATCACCACCGGTTTTGCACTTATGGTATCAAAAAGAGATAACTTACGACTAAATTTCCTATCACTACTGTAGCTAGGAAAAAGGGTATGCAAGACACATCGCCGACAAGCATACAGTCCCACATGGATTCGATCCATTCACCGCACAGCACACGGAACACAATCATGAAGGAGTGCATGAAATCTGTAAAATTCCATCTTGGCAGATCATGGTCCGGGAATCGATCCACATTATCTGCAAGAAGCGTTCACGAAAGAAGCAGGTAGAGAAAAACCAAAAACAATACATTATTAGGGAGTCGTACAGAAAGCAACCGCACTTGCACTTGAAATACAAAGAATCCGCGTGGAGAAGCTAGCAGAATGCTGGTTATCGAGGCATAATGTAAGCTGTTTCTAGAGCTTTTGTTCTAAAAGCTTGTTTTGTTAAAAATATTTTGGTTGCATAAAGTTTTATACAAGTTAGCAATCTTGTGAACAGTCTATAACATGTTCATCGCAAGTCAGAACAGCATACCAAATGCAAGAAAATAGTGGCTGATATAAAGCAAAATTTGAATGTGTATCGTAACGAGCTTCAACCGCTTTGTTTAATATAGGAAGATAGAGAGAGACCAGATGTGCTATGTGAAGACACAACTTTTTGTTTTAATTTAGGTGACATATCAGCACTAGTAGATTTTCTTACAGATGATAAAAAGAGTCAATATTCACAATTGGTTTGAAAGCCACGTATTAAAATTTGAAGCATTATTTATAAGAAACAATTGATATGGTACGCTAAATACTCTACCTTAAAGTTTTTCATTGATTCGTTTGACGTTGTACACTTTTTTTTCGATATGTACAACCGTATTCAGACCTTATACAACTACATTAATAGTGTTATTTGGAAAAGCGTAGCACAAGCACCTCTTTCAGCTATCATACTATTGTGTATCTTGCTCGGTAAGCATTTACCACAGCTGACGATACCATTCACACTCAATCAACACTATTGCTCATGCTCTTTCGAATTGAAATGATTATTTTGGTATAACATTATACAATTTGATATGGTGTAGAGAGATTTTCGCACGTAAGGATTGCCTTGTTTTTCGCCGTGATTGTGTTGGTGGTCTCGAACAACGCTCTCAATCACTCAAAGTACTTTTGCGCCATTGCAGAGCTCGCTTACTTACCGACATAGTTCTTTCCGAACAGCTGCATTCCCATCACGGCAAAGATGAAGATGATAATGCAGAGCACGAACGTCAGATTACCTAACGCTCCCATCGTTCTACCCATGATGGAAATGAGTAAATTCAGCGTTGGCCACGATTTGGCGAGCTTAAAGACTCGAAGCTGTTGTTGATTTTCAGATATTTTGCGTGTGTTGTGGGTTTTGCGGTGATGCGTTCAGTTCGAAATGAGATGCATTTAAAATGATACAGTTTTTCGTTTTTTGGTGTTACGCCATTCCAATTGTTTGGCAAATGCGTTTGGGTAGTGATGCAGTTTAATTATGTCGTTATGTACGTGTTGCATTTTTTTTTGTTTAGCAAGAAGTGTATAAATATCATACGGTTTATGTGAGAGGAAAAAGAACCATGGAATAGAAAAAAGAGAGAAAAAGAGAGATAGTAGAGAAAATTGGCAAGTAATAGTAAGCATACAGTTTTCTTTAACGGGGTTTTGTCTATCAATCCGATAAAGTAGTAATAAGATCGTTGGATTGGTGAACCTCTATGCGCCGAACCATAGGAGGATTTCTTTTTTTTTTGCGTGAATTTCATTCGAAACATTTGTTAGCCCTATCATGCTGTTTCATCAAACACATCCACTAATTGCTATTGAAGATTTCTATGACTCTTTCAAGTATTCGCACCGATGAACACCTGCTGCACGCCTTCGTCCTACATCATACATTCCTTATCTACGCAGCATTTAAGTACGCTAGATCAGCAATTCTAGTACGCTATTGCAAAATTTCTAACGCTGCTAATGCCGATGTGTTCATACTAAACAGAGATTATCAGTGCCTTGCAGCTAAGTAGAGTTATGCAAAGTTGAAAGGAATACATCGTAGCGTTTAGTTACAAACCAAGGGATAGAGATAGTTAGGAAATGCCTTACACACCATTTACTATCAAGAGCAACAAACATCCAGCAATACAACCATGTTGCAATCAGTTAAGACAATAGTTGACAATTTGGATACGATTTGCAGATATTTGATAAGCTTAGAAAAACTTTAATAAACATTTCCCTCCCTCATGAGTGTTAATTACTGAATGTAGGCTCTTGATCCGGTAAGTGTGTAAAGTATGTGGATAGAGCAGTAGTAGTAGGCAAGAAATTCATTATAAAATGTACTTCATAGGATAAATTAAAACCAAAATTAAAAAATTGCACTTAAGGCATTGTTTAAAGGATGTTCAGCATATAGCAGAAAGGAAGAGAGAGAGAGAGAGAGAGAGAGAGAGAGAAGGAGAGATATATGTTTACATAGAGAGAAAATTTAATAGTTAAGAAAGGTAGAGCGGATCTTGAATCGTATATCCAATCTCCCAAGCACATGTTGGCATTTCGCACACTACCTGTGTAGTTCTTGCCAAAAAGTTGCATCCCCATCACGGCGAAGATGAAAATGATGATGCATAAGACGAAGGTCAAATTGCCTAATGCACCAACTGTGCGGCCCATGATGGAAATAAGAAGATTTAGTGTAGGCCAGGATTTTGCCAGTTTGAACACTCTTAGCTGTAATTGCAAGCGTATCAATATTTCAGAATTTGCATTATAATTGATGACGGCGTTAACGAACGAATCTTTGACCCTTTTCAACACTCAAAATTACGTAATTACCGCTTTTGCGGACGAAGAATGGAACCTTTTTTCTGGGTATTATGCGTGGAGCACCGCTGCGAGTAGCATGTGTCATACGACTTTGAAACAGCTTCTTTTTTCTTTACGGTTATCGGTTATCAGTTTGACATTTTCGTATCGGCCATTCAACGACCAGACACAGCGCATCTTTACGGACAATACTTACCAAACGGAATGAGCGTAATACTGACAATCCTTGAACACCCTCAAGCCCCAACTCTAGCAGGGACAGTGCTACAATAATAAAATCGAAGATATTCCAACCCTCTTGAAAGTAGTACTTGGGACTCATGGCAATTAGCTTCATTGTTGCTTCGATGGCAAATGTCGCTGTAAAGAACTGCAATCAGAAAGCCACATTTAGCTAGTTAAATATGGTGCGTTCCCCTTGTCCCATCCGTCGGTTACCGGGTGTGTAACTATTATATACATCACAGAGATCCGATACGATTAAATGGTAAAGATTGAAAACTTACGTAGTTGCCACTTTTCAGAGCCTTTTCCATGTCTGGATCCATATCATGATGATCTAACGCCATGAATAATGTATTTACTACAATGCAGAGCGTAATGAACAGCTCCACAAATGGGTCGAACACAATAAAAGCAACACCTTCCTGAAATTTAAGCCAAACCCAGCAACAGTCCCAAACGCAGAAAATGTCGATCATCTTCATCAGGAACTCGATGGCTTTGTCCTTGAACGTTGGGCCGTCTTCGTCGTCGTCCTCTGTGGGGAAGTAATAAACAGAGACTGAACATCGTAGGCGAGCATTAGTGCGAAGGGCTTTGACTCACTTCCGTTTGTGTTGTATTTGTCTTTTTTGTTTTATATACTTTCATTTCACTCGTAAGTGCAGCAATTTGGACTGGTTTTTATGATTGTTGCGAAATTGAAAATTCCTTTTAGCCGATAGAATGTGCCTTTAATGTGTGGCGTATTTTATGTGGTAAGCTTGCTGTACACAAATATTTCCCACGTAAAATATGCTCTATTTTACGATGAGCTTTCTAGCTAGCAAGCATGAAATATGACCTTTGTAAACAGCTTCAAACTAGTTAACTTATGTTTTAATTTTGTTTGTTTTTTTTTTTTCTTTTGGCGATCAATTTTAGCGACTGAAGACTGAATCAATTTTGCAAATTTTGTATACCAATAGTGATACAGCCTTAAGCTTTTGAGCAATAACGTGTTCAAAAACAATATTTAACTCATTAGATCAAGGATGCGTTTACGCTGATGCTTTTTTTCATGAGGATGCAATTTATGATTGAATACGATTGTTACTTTAGTTTGATGATCACATGGCATGTGGTGTGATTGATAAAATTGTTTCAGTCTTAAACCAAATCGGTAAAATTCAGCAATGACACTATTTTTTCTAGACAGTGCATTTAACTAAGATCATGACCCATGTCTAGGATAAGCTGGTTAACTGATAAATTACTACAGTCACATCCCAACATACGCGGACAATGGAGTCCGGAACCGGAAATCCGCGTAACTAGAGTTTCGCATATCGCGTATTCGCGCGTCTCGCACATTGCTTGGCACATCGTTTTTACCAAATTTTAGGCGACTGAATCCTAATTTATATCTTCAAACAAACGGTCAAATATGTATGTTATCGTTAATTTTAATAAATTGCATTATTTTTTCGTATTTTAAATTATATTCTCTTTTCGTGTACTATGAATTCTTGTTTCACACAATTAGTATTTTATTCACACATATAAAGCTTATTTCAACGTTTCTTTTTTGAGCTCTGGTATTAAATCTACACTGTAAACCGTGTGCATCGGAATCTGCGTAACTCGAGTCCCGCTTGAGTCGGAAACTGACTGTATTTGCTAGCAAGAAAACTACAATGCTTATTATATTTTGGAAGCTGTATATCCATCCTGCATTGATATGGTGCTTATCGAAATGGCTTAAGGATATTGTGCGGCAGGTCATACTTGCAGTTTTGCACATAGAAACATCATCGTTTTCTATTTTCAATAATCATTTCGCTTACTGAATTAGAAAGATACTCTACTCATTTTGTTTTACATATGGCAACATATTTCAATCAAATATGAATATCAATTCATGACTTGATGATGCAGTTTTCGAACGTACCCAATTGCGTACTCTGTTAATGCATTTTCCATCTTTGGTAATAAAATAATCACTTTCAGTAGATTTGTAAGCCTTTAATTGAAAAGTAAACGTAAGCACATGCGCTTATACATATATGTTATATGCAAGACCTGTACATTGAAAGGCCTGTTATTAACCATAATGTATCGCTATTATGTTTTCAATTGTTCCATCAACTCATCAGCACATTTTTGTTGTTGTTGAAACGTTCATGAATAACGAAACGATTAAATTAAATAAAAGTTCTATTAAAAATGGTTCAAATAATTATAAAAAAGTGAAAAATTCATGAGGTAAATGAAAACATAATTTGTTAGCTGTGTATCCTTTTTAGTAGTCGTGATATGGGTCAATTCAATATTTAAAATTTCATTACACTATTTTAAGATCTACCAAGACTATTGTACTACTTTCTATAAAGGGAAAAATTGAAAAAAAAAACTAATAAAATACGCATCAAACCAATCACACAATATTTATCTACAAAATCACACAATATACTACTTTCTAAGCTAAAATCAAACTGTGCACAGACTACACGTGAGATACTTCTATGAAACGTTCTATGGAATGATTTTATTATGGTTATAAGCTCTGCTCGACTTATGTTAACGATTAGGTTCTTACTTCATACTTGGTTCGATTTTCATTACCATGGAAGGCATTATTCATACGGAAAGAAATCTCATTATCGCTCCAAAAAAGATAAATAAAACACAAGAAAGTGGAGTCAACTAGGAGTTTTAAGGCTAGCAACAGATTAAATACACAATGATTAGTACGTATCAGAATGATTTTGGGATGTTTTTACACATAATACAGAACTAAAATCACAATAGAAAGGAAAGTTAATGCGTGAAATGGAACATTTATATATCTACAAAATTGACACAAATCGTTAGAAAATAACGACACAAACGAAGACACAGTACATGTACAAAATCATTCATTCCTTAACAGTACACCAGGATAAAATGTTTCTTCTTATCAAACTTTCAACGGTGGTTTGTGTGCTGAGAAGATCAAATTCAAACTTTAAAATTGGGCTCGCTCTTACACAATAAGACCCATACGTACAGTACAACTATCAAAAAAGATTGCAAATAATTTCTCTGGGCTAATAGCTAACAGCTGTAAGACAAAAACATTTAAGCTAAACATTAGGAGGATTTTCGTTTATTAATTCCACATCCAAATTTCAGTAAAAATAAACATCAATTTAGTTGTACTGTATCGGACAAAAGTTCGATAAAAAATCGATAAAACCTATCCAGATAATCTTTCCTTTCACAATCCATTGAAAGCTCCCGACAGGTAGACAAACCTAAATATTTTACATATAATTGGCAAATATTTTACCAATTGTCTGATATTGAAAAAAAGTGAAAATTATACTGTTAACAAAAAAAAACACACATACATCCATTAAACTGTGTATTCCTTCAAGCAAAACATAGAAATACACACATTTATATTGTGGCGTAATGAAAAATTTCTAATATTATTGTGTGAATTACATTGAATACAGTAATAACAAAAATGGATCGCTATGTTGTTTTAAACAGTTCAAAATGTCAATTCAAAATTATGTACTGTAAAACAATGTGTTTCGATTCCTTTTGGACAAACACGCGTGGTTAACAGAAACCACCGTGTCGATGACCAAAGTGAACACGGAAAAAATAAGCTTGAATATGCATAAGGAAAAAACCGAGAACTGTACCGGTACATAAACAAAATTTTACACAAATTCAACGTGAAATCATCGTGAATACAATTTACATTGCACATGTTTGAATGAATTATCTATAAAAGAAAATGCGTTCGACATTACCTCCGTGATCACTAGTTCTACTGTGCCGACCAGCAGCTTGCTCAATAATGTCGTTCAACACCATCACGTCTGGAATGAAGAGAAAGTTTGTTGCTAATTCCTAACCATTTATGATTTTTGTGCATTTTTTTTATAAATGGACGTGTTTCGTTTCATACCTTTCATATCTACCACGGTTTGGGTTTGAGCAGGTTCTATGAAAGGATTGTCGTTGTGTTTTATTTTGCCAGCATCGTCCGTGCAGTCCTGTGTCATGTCCTGCGTCAAAACCAGATGTTGAATTAAAAACCAGTTACCAGAAGTAGCGATTACTTCTACAGCAAAACTACTCACGAAATCTCGCTGTCCTTTGTGGTTGGTATCGGCGTAAGATAAATTAGTAGCATTCGGAGGGGGCACAATTGAATGATTAGTGTTGCGCGCTGATCGATTCCGGAGACGGCTTTCTTTTGTCATGCCACCGAGCAGATCACCATGGGATGTGTACGAAATACGCGATTGGTGTGAAGTATACGACGAATGCCTTGAACCTGTCAACGAACCCCCAAAACACCCAAGAGCGATGATTGACAGATACCAACGGAAAGGAAGACATTCATTAGTTTGATGTTTTGTAAGTTGCGATGCGTGAAAGCAAATGTGCGTACATGGATGATTGTATTTTTTTTTGTAACAAAAATGCATGATTCATGATGCAGGGTGAAGTCAATGTGATAAAAGATGAACTGAGGCTTGGTCGAATGAATGTAACAAATAAAACTTGAAATGTTCATCTCAGCGTGAGAAGCTTTGATCGGAATTTGCAAATTGTATGATTCTATACTTTTTTGGGTGAAAATACATTTTCTGTTAGTCGTGCTTGCATAAATCATGTACTACGTATATCAAACTATGAATGTTTTGCTTTTGCACTGCCAAAGCATATCATCTTGCTCGGTTGTGTATTGAAACGGGCTATGCTTGGTTTGGTAAAATGAATTCCTTAATTCCATTCCTTCCATCGCCACATATAATCGAATGTCCCATGTAGTTCGATGGCACTGCCCGCTACACAATCGAGCAGGAGAGTATTTAATCAGAATTCTGGACACTATAAAAATATTTTCCAATACCAATTCTAATCCCAATTGCTATTCTTTTACATTTATCTCTCTTGTAAATATGAATCTGCCGCTCTCATTACATTGGTCAAATGCTAAGTACATGACTTGCGTGGAAACGTGCAAACATACTGTGTGGCATTTTTTGTTGCAAATGCTTTCTGTCAACGGAAGATGTAAGAAATGTTATCGCAATCCTTTTCAAATACATTCAATAGTTTGCAGATGAAAAACCATTCTAATGCTACAATAAAGAGATATAAACAATTAGTATGAATAGTTTAACTCAGTATGAAGTAAAGCTAGACAGTAAAGGTTTGGATGGACTGTAATAAAAGTCGACGAAAAACAAAATTAACATTGGGCGATGGTCAAGTAAAAGGTGATAAACATGAGAGAGCGGAAGAGAGAAAGAAGAGAGATAACAGGGAGGGAGCAATGTCGTATGAATTTGAAGGAGATATTTTTTTTATAGTGTACCTAAATTAGCATAGTATACTGGAACGATGATTGCACCATTTTCCTCCGACATCGGCGTAACCGCGTTGGAATCATCGGCGTACGGCAAATGTTCTTGTGCATCGAGATATGTTGAGAGTACCAATGGTTTTCTATCGCTACCAGGTACACCAACGAAACGTCCTCTACCGTTACGTATCGTGAACTGTAGATTGCACAGAACGATGAACGACCGGGGCAGCGTCATTCGGCGATTGCGTTGTTGGTAGGTCCGATGAAGTCCGATGATAAAGTCCGCCACGTAAGCAATGGATTTTGAAAGATAATTATGGAATAAACGTATGGAACAAGGAACGACCAGGGAACAGGAAACAATTGTATGCCAATGTTTGTAGAATGTGTATTATATTGTGTTGCAATGAAGTTTGTTTCAGCAAAATATGTGTGTTTATGGCGGGAAGTTAATATAATGGGAATAACCGATGTGTTAAATCAGTGCATGATGAAAAGTAAAGAGAGAGAGAAAGAAAAAGAGAAAGAAACTATTGAAAACACGATAAAGACCGATGGGCATTGAGGAACAAAGAGTGAGGAGAAGAAAACCGAAAATAAGGTAAATACTGAATGAACTAAACATCAACACAATACATACGTGTGAAAATTAAAGCCAAAGATGAAAAGTAAACAAAAGTTGGTGGTGTAAAAACAAATGTCTAACCAATCTAATAATCGTAGTGCATCATAAATGCAGAAAACGAACATAAACGTAAATGTGGAAGTGCAATTTTCGACTTGATTGTACCTGATGTGATCCTCTAGATCCTCTACGAAGATTAAATGGTGAACCGGGTAATGAAAGTGAAGCCTAAAAAGTAACAGGTTTTATTTGGTTAGTGTGTTACTGTTTAAAGTTATTTCACGGTTCTTTTTGTCTGACAATAGCATTATTCTCTGCGCTGCACTAATGAGGGACTAGTGGCATTTGGTAAGGCGTTTGTTAGTTTCGTAACATTTTCTAACATCGTTGTAACATCTAAGTTCAAATATATATGTATATATCACAAGTTCCACCTAGATGTAACAATGTTGTGAGGTTTTTGGATTTTTCAAACGGATTTATAGATAGACATTGTTAACCTATGCCATACTTTTTAACTGGTGGTTCAATTACGTGCCATAGACTGTTGCTTAACTCGTTTGTGGTTCAACCTTCAGATTAAGTTTCGTTAACCTGTTTGATTGAAGTCATTTGGTGATTTTGTGATCATTGATTGCACAGAAATCATAATACAAATTAAAGTGTTTCGTCAAATTTTGTATCAATTGTGTTATAAGATATAAAATCCGTAGGACATTTTTACTACCGAAGCTACATGAACAGACTAAATATATATAAATATGCGTATCTATATTCTGAAATCGAAAGCGAACCGAATCGAAATAATAATTAAAATTGTAGTTATAAGGTTTAGGAAAAAAATGCAAAATAATGAACAGCATCGTTACATTATAAAAATTGAAGCATGTTATTTACAGCCATATATCGCCGTAGACCTACGCAAAAAAGCACAAAAAAAGTAACGGAATATGGATCTGGTTGTTGAAAAGTTCTCAGAAGAAGAAGAATAGAATTGGACAGAATTGAACCTATACTGAACATAGTAAAGCCGTTTGCATTGCTTCAACATTTGATTTGGCTAGTTTATCGAACGTTAAATTAATTTTAAGCATGAAATTACTAATTTATTCAAAATTTATTCTGAACGGGCGTGCGCATAAATTGTTTTGCGTCTCTCGTATTGCAATGAAACCGGTGACAGAGATGATCTGCATCAAAAGTTGCAAAAATTACTGAATAGAAAAACTGCAAACTGCATATGTTGTTCAAAACAAGTCTTTAATCAAATGAAAACCTTCTAAACAGAACTTTGCAAATTAAACAAACCGATAACAAACTTAAGCCATTAACCTACCTTTTGAAAAGTAGCGACCCCCTGAACCAGTGGTCGATTGTAGTTGAGGCATTTCAACGTTATAATGTTGGTTGGATGTTGTGTGTATGTAACGTGTAAACAGGGGTTGTGTGTAAACGAGTTACCGATGAGTTTGTGTGGTTGACAGATGAGCGTAATAGTTTGAAAATGAGAAAACCAATTATGAATACTGGAGCATGTGGATCTGTGTGCATAATATTACAACCATGAAATAAAGTACCTCACAGTGCATTCAAAATGAAGAATAGTCGTTACAACCGTTTGAGAAAAAAGACATTAAGTACCTTACAGTAAAGCTTCACTAACACTTTTAAGGGATGCCGTTCAAACACTGTTTCGCACAGAGTAAGTTAAGGTTCCTATCAAGCATAACTTCAATCATAACAAAGCACAGAAGACAACTAGCTATATTTTGGTAAAGTCTTGTTCAGCTTATATAACTCGATCTTTTGCATCGATCTCGTATCATAAAAGCCAGATTCAACAACCAATTTATTATTTGAAATGGAGTAGACTGTAAAAAGGTAATTTTGAAATGATGCATTAAGGGAAGCTGCTTTTGGCTAGAATCATCTTTCCTATTTATTATTATGAAAACCAAGCTGTTTTGGTGAGATGCAGCTAACAGCTGTTACGCACAAGTTGAAAGACAACTTGTTACATAAACCAAGTACATCGTTTGAACGCAAATGGTTCACTAATGACGAAAGACCCTTGTCATTGTACACAATGCAGTACAAATTGGTCCCGCCGAGTCCCGAGTTGGTGGAAATGTGTTACAACGAAACGAGATGTTCACACTATTTGAAATCTGCCCGTAGAGGATACAATAGAGAGGATCATTGAAAACAATGTTCTGTGTTGTTTGTTCGATGAGTGTGTGGATTGGCGTTTCATGAGTGCATTTGTATAAGAATAATGTGTTCAAACTAGTAAAATGCAACGTGTTACTACAGCAGACTGATAAAACGTAAATGAAAGAAAACTTTTTGCAAAACGTAATAATACAGTATGAAATGTGAAACGTACACTTCATACGTCATATACATTACTATTAAATGGACGCATGAACACATCGAATCATGAACTCACAATAATAAAAACTAACTGTTTTTGAGCACCCAAGATTGACTGATAGAAGACAGTAGATAAAACAGATCAAAACAAACGACGTAAGCAGAGTGAAAAAGAAACTTAAATTAAAGTAAACTTGTCTTTTGATATAGGCCAATGCAGGACTCAAGAATAATCTTTTAGTTAACTGTGTTGCCAAGAATGCGTTGCGGATGCTTTGAGTAATGATGGTAGAGATGTAGTGATCTGGTATCATGAGTGTATCTAGATCATAACGAAACTCGATGGTTCCAATCATATAGTAGTAGTAGTAGTAGTAGTAGTAATAGTAGTAGTAATAGTAGTAGTAGTTGTTGTTGTTGTAATAATAGTAGAAGTAGTTTGAAGAACGGGTATAAGTGATTGTGCAACATAGCGGCAACATACTTACCGCGCTCACTTTACGGGCTTTTGCAGTGCCAGCTGCAGTAGCTGTTGGTGCGGTTGTTCTTGTGATTTCGCTCACCGACTCCAATCCTTCGCTTCTGATGGACATCTTTTCCTTATTGTTATCATCGTTGCCCTTCTCCTGTCCGACGAACAACTCATAGCTGTGACAGGAGAAATCCGATGGGCTTTTTGCGATCTCTGGATTGGCCGCCGCCGCCGCAGCTGCTTGTTGTGCTTCAAGTTTAGCTGCCTTTGCTGCTGCAGCTTCTTCTGCTTCCTGCATTAGTGATGCCGGGTTCGGGTATCACGCCAATCCCATGTTTTACAGACGCATATAAAAATAAAATATACCGGTTAGTAACTGTTTCGCAACTTGATGGCTGCCGATACTCTTTTCAAAACGGATACTGCACACACACAACAATATTAACACATACATCAACTTAACGTATACCAGTCGGTTTGATATACTATGCTAACGCAACATTCATTGAATTAGCAATCTTTTAAATCAATTAGAGTCTCTTGAAAACTTGGATTTGACAATCATCGCTTTAACGCCTAACATCGAACATTTCGAAACAAACATGAAGTCGTATGTGTAATATTTTATAACTGCCCTAAACCTTAACGTCTGACCAATGTTTAACTTCTATTTATCTGCCTATGTGGCATTGATCATGTTTCCCTCAGCAAACCAATTGCAGTAAAGTATTACAACAAATAACACTACATCAAAATTGAACAAAATTAACATCAATATCACAAACAGGTTCAGAAGGAAAAGGAACGTATTTCTTTTTAGAGTACTTTGTAAAATCGTTCTTCAAATGGAACGGTCGTGTCATTTGGTCAAAAAGCTACGTATTGTTACATTCACATAACATACGCATGGTTACGTTCATTTTCTTCTTTAAGATAATGTTCTCACCCGAAGTGCTTCTTCCTCGGCGGCCTCTTCCTCTTCGGCCTTCTTCTGGAGTTCGTCGTACGACATGGCAACAATGGCCAAGATTAAATTTACAAGGTAAAACGAACCCAAGAAGATAATCACAATGAAGAAGAGCATGTGCCACGGTCCAGCTGATCGTAACACCTGTTTTGCACACCATCGAAGAAAAGGAGTGGATTTTTAATAACGTGAAAATTTAATAAATGTAAAGGGAGCATAAACAACACATGATGTGTGGGAACTAATAACAATGTTTAGCAATAAAAAAATAATACTTTTACGTATAAAACTACGTGTACACCACTGTACATTAAAAAATCAGAAGAAAAAATATTCTTGGGATAAGATAATAATGTAATACAATAGAATTCTATGAAATATTTGCAACGAATGATACTTGTATGGTTTTTATGAAATAAAATAAACCACCAAAACTAACTTTCAAAATAAATATTTTCCTTTTCAGTACAAAAAAAAGGTAATCATTTTTTTTTTATTATTCATAAAGGACTGCCAAGCCGTATTGCTAAAAAAAAGCTAATCATAAGATGAATTGAAAAATAAAAAAAGAACCGTTCGTAGAACGAAACAAAAGAAAACTGATTTAAAATACGTTGCTCTGATTTGAACCAGATATACGAACCAGTTGATATAAATTCTCCCAATAATCTTGAGTCATTAGACGAAAGGCAGACAAGAATGCCCATCCGAATGTATCAAAACTTGTATACCCGTAATTTGGATTTTTGCCGTAACCTTGTAAACAAATGTAACCTTCATCACATTGCCTAAAATGAGACATAGCGCAGATTAGTTTCGATGCCCATAAATTTGTATTTTTTTGTTTCCTAATTTGTATTGCAATTTGCTTTAAGATACGTTTACATACCCAGCTCCAGATGAATTACCACAAAGTGGAATGTCACCGCTTTCGGAATAGAACCAATTCGCTGGAAGTTGTAAATAAAATCGAATTAGTATATCCTGCTGGACAGAATGAAAGTCATACGGAGACTCTTGATAATCGGCAATGGCGATACTAACTGTCATTGCTGTTGAACAGCTCCCAGCTTTCATGTGTAAGATTGCCCCATGAACCGTCCATTGGGAACTCTTTTATGCATTTTTGTGTTAGTACTCCCATGTAGATTTGTAGACCCATTAAAGCAAACACGGATAACGAAAACATTGTTAAAATTATCACATCTCTGAGATTCTTTACGGATTCTATGACAGCTCCGACGATGGTTTTTAAACCTGAAAAGCAATAGGAAAAAGTATGTAAGCGGCTGTCCTATATAAACTTTGCTTATTTTATTTACTAAGCAAATAAAGTAGTAAGTAATGCTAGTTTCATTTCGTACTTTTCTTCTTTTTAATTCAATAGCAACAATCTAAGAACATTTGTCATACTCACCCGGAACGATGGCTACTGTTTTGAGAGCTCGTAATACCCTGAATGTTCTCAACGCAGCGAGATTACCCAGATCTATACCCATAGTTACATATCTATAGTGGTGATGAACCGTTCAGAAGAACAATCAAAGAAAAACGTCGGAATAAGCAGTAATTAGTAGAGAAACGAATTTTGAACCCATAGCTACTGATTATTATATCTGAATTTCTCTAATACTGATGCAAATTTTAATACTTCTTTTAGAAGACTAGATGTAGCAGAGGTCTTAATATACTAATAATCATTGATTTTTTTTGTTGGTTTGCTTAATTGTAAGAACGTTTCAACGATTTTCAAATTCCGAAATATTTTGCACATTTTTTAAAAACCATCCACTTCATTTGTACACCAATTTTATCGCTGCTTGAAAGATCAAACGAATGTAATGAAATACACCTAGTAATGAAATGAATAGTCTACATACTATGCGCTATATCGAGTTTCTAAACTTGGGACAGCACAGTTTTGTTTAATTCCACCCTGGAAGCGTAGTTCATTTGATAATACCATTAGAAGAAAATGTTTAATCTTACAAGAAATTAATCAAAATAGGATATCGCAATTGCAAAGAATTTTGAAAAAAAAAATCCAATCTATACCCACTAGGGACACAACTTATTAATCACTTTCCACACTTCCACGATGGTGTTTTAGAAAAGTTATATCTATTGCCTGCTAGTTTCTAATCGAACCCGTTTACTAAAATATGTTGTAACTCACGCTAATGCTATTACTACGAAGTCCAACCAATTCCATGCATCTCTAAGATAAGTAAACGGTTGTAATATGAAACCTCGCGCCATCACTTTTACAGCTGATTCGAACGTGTAGATGCCGGTGAATATCACCCTGTAGTGGTGGATAGTAACGTAAGACAAGAAATAGGAGTTGTTTTTCAGTTTATAGTAAACATGGTCAACAGTATTGATAAAATAGATTTATACGAATGAAGAGACACACATGGACACGATTGGTGAAATGTTGGCTACTTAACAAACAATTCGTTCGCACAATTCCTCAGACACAGTGTTAGCGGATGTGTATGGATGGATTGTTTGAGCTCCATTCCATCGACAGAGTTGTTATTTACCACAAACCAGACATTTGTTTAAGTATTCAATGTTAATTGTCTATCAAGATCCTTCGTTTCCTTACTCTTTCATGTGGTACACTTAAAGGTTTTTCGATACATTATCTAGATTTAATTACGATAAAGTGGAAAAAAATCAATCAACTGTAGGGAATGACAATCAAATCAAAACAATTTTTACATCACCATTACCACAAGTACTTACTGTACAAGGTAGCTAACGTGTGTGTAGGATCTAAACAGCACTAAATGTTACTTTAACTGTTATATCATCTTTTGCTTTGCTAGTTCTATATGCTAACGGCATAAATATATTTGCCAGGAAAGTACAAAAACAATTATTTCAGCTTTCTGTTGTATGATCTAAAATTCAAAAACTTGGGACACACAGAGAGATATAAAAAAGTACATCAAATGAAACATTAGATATCGTCAAGTTCAGCTTTAGATCTACTCAATTCGAAAACATGGCTTTCAAATTACTTCAGCTACCTGTAACCAAACAAATGCTATTGATGCAGCACATCATTACAGGCTAATTAGTATCCATAATAAGGCTATGAACTTAGAGATTTATTGCAAGTTTTTTTTTTAAAAGACAAATGAAAATTCACAAATAAAGAACAAGAGAGATAATAAATTCAGGCAAATGGCAAGGAAGAGAGTGTCTGAAAACACTATCGTCACGTTCAACCGCAATCAGTGAGTCAACGGTTGGTAAAAGTATTACTTCAAAACTTGAATAACAATTGAGAACCAGATGTCTCCGTAATTTTGTATGATCTAACATTTGATAATGGGATATGACAATGTCTAAGTACAATGAAATAAAGGTACACTAATTACTTAAACTTATTGACATTCTAACGCAACACATCAATACTCACTCGGTAGATTCGACTGTCGGCGTGGTAGGCATAATCATCAATATACAATTAACAAGAATGGTCGTTATTATAAAAAGTGAAAACAGTGGATGTACTAAAATATAAATAGCTACGCGACGTATAGGGTTAAACGGATCAAGTACGTATAATGCATTGGTGGCGGAGAAACGAAAAATATCTTTTCCTTTACTAATCACTACGAATGTCTGAAAAGAAGAAGAAGAGAAAAAAACATCATTTAAACAGTAATCAGCGGAACAATCAATATGCATTTAAGGTTATGTATTGAATAATAACGCATGCCTGTACAACTTTCATGTACATGAACATTTATTATTAACGAAAACATGCTTATGGGGTTTCTGTTTTGCAATTGTTTTGGCAGAAATTCTCTTGCGCAATCCATAGGAATGCCTTGGCAGACAGCCTAGCGCAAACGGGTTGAATGCGTCGATCTATTCGATTTACGGTTGAAATAGTTTAAATATTAAAACATCAAACCAAAGCTCGTTATGCTGATGTTATTTCAAAGGGTATTTAACAAGCAAATTTCATTCCCGGATTTTTTCCATATCTTTTAATTGCCAAAACTTAAGCATAATTTTCATTATTATAACTTTCATCCACACTACCCCTGATTCAAACATCATCTTTTTACTAAATTACTCATCTATTACACTGTTGCCGTCGTTAATGAAAGTGATACGATAGTCACAACTTACCCTTTGATTCGAATAAAAACCGTCGATATCCTCGAGAGGCGTGGAGGCCAACTCCGGAGGGAAGCTGCCCTGCATTCGAACTGGGACAGGTACACCCTGTTCAAGTGTAGGGTCCGGCTGGGGACCTTCATCCTCATCCTCGTCATCGTAGCGTATCTGCAAATTTATAATTGTACGGTGGTCGGGCGTCCAGCCATTTGCATAATAGTTGTCGTTGTTTTTTTTTTGTTTTTTCATGTAACATATATCATCGTGAGTCACGCCATTCAAAAGATAGCAATTTTTCAACGATGATTAGTATAAAAATGAAAAGAGAAGTAGGAAGAAGAACACAAAAACTAGTTAGTATTATGCATTCGTTGATTTTTGTAAATGCGAAAAGTGCCTGTAACTTGTAACACTCAATGTTCTGTAATTTAATAACGCATTACAATTTTAATTATAATTTTTGACAATACTGAAACATCAAGCATGCCCCATAGCTTACGTTAAAAGTCTTATTTACAATTCGTAACAAAAAAAAACTTTATCAGATATGTGCAAAGCTGATAAAAGTGTAGCAACAAAAAAATTAAGAATAAGCGCTTATTCAAAGTTAAACTCAATGTACACTGTAATTTAACTTTCATAAAAACCCATGGTAATAGAGAAAAATAAAATATTATAATAAAAAAAAGTCTAACAGAAGACATCATGGTTTCAGTTAATTCGTTTTGCAATCGCTACTTTCAAATTGCTATATTTTACCGTTAATTGGTTGCTAATTTTCGTTTCGTTAGCTAATACAACATTTTTATGTGTATTTATAATGAAAGCATTGTTGAGGGTATCTAACACAACCCTAATTGGCCAAAATTATATCATTATGCAATCAATTTACTAAGTGACCGGCCAAGCCTTTCGCTGGACTTGGCTACCTGTTTTTCAACGCACATTTGGAAGCAGATCAATATCACCACCAACTAGCGCTAACTAGCTCTTATCGTACCACGTTTAATTCCCAAAGCAAATAAACAAATTTACCAATTTATTACATCATCATTCAGACGGTTTTTCACCATTCGACTGATTAACGTAAATGTCGCCATTTGCGTTTATCTGTCGTACAACTGTTAACAAACTGGCGGTTCTTGTCTAATCTAGGACCATTCGATAGCCGTTAAGACGTATGGAAGGTAGTTCTTTTTAATAATTGTAGCATAATATGCAATATATACTTATGCGACATATGCAACATATAATTATGTGGTTGGTCACAAGTTCACAATAAAAAAATAATTTTTATTGATTACAAATGGCACCACGCGGTCCCACTTCCTAACTATGACAAAACTAGAAATGAAAATGAGGCCCTGAGCTCTATGTTCCCTGTTCTTTTATAACTATCGCGAAGGGACAAATTATAATCAGGCATTCTTATCGTGGGGAACGGGCTGCTGGACGATCGCCAATCTGCAGAGGGGAGTTGGCTTCCGTTGAACTGTTGAAGGAGAATCGGACTCTCAGGAATGCATCTGTTTCCGTGGGGGAGAAGATTGTCCGTTGGCCGATGACTAACGCGATCGCGAGGAGAATCGAACTCTCAGGAATGCATCTGTTTCCGTAGGGGAGAAGATTGTCCGTTGGCCGATGACTAACGCGATCGTTCCATTGGGGCTGGATTCTGACGTACGGATGATACTTGTTGAGACATCCAACTTCCGTAGTGAAGAATTTGTTTCCGTTGATCGAAGCGAATGAACGTATGAGAGTCAACGTTGACTACGCGTGTAACATAATTCCTCCGGGGGCAGACTGAAGTTCGTCCTCGAAATTCTCTAATTTTTTTGCTTTACGTTTTCGTTTTGCGTTTGTAGATTTTTCTATAACGATTCTCATAGAAGCTTTTTTTCTTCCAAAATACGATCACTACAATTGTGAGAATTATGATTGCAATCAATGTACTTCCAAATATTGAAAATGTCACTACTGTATGAGAATACTGTTTCAATGCTATGTGGTTTAATTGTTTTCTATTATTCATCGTTTCGTCATGGATCTTTGTTATGTCTGGCTGATGAATAACGTTCCACTTCATCTTAAGATTGGTAAGGGCTCCTTGTAACTCTTTAATGTCGTGAGTTAATTGTTCCGATGTGAATGTATGACTATCCACGATCACTGTGCAATTATCAAATGTGAGAATGAAATTGCCTCGAAGTGTTCTATCATGCGGTCCGCAATCTGATTTCATAATTACATCGTTTCCGTTGTTAATTAAAACCTTGCTGTTACCAATGAGTCTGACACTCGTATTTTTATCTTCAATTGCTTCACAATTGCTTTCTTGTCCTATGATCATCGGTCTAAGACAGCCATCTTCGAAAGGTTTTATGTATTCCCCTAATTGTATGATGTCGAAAGGTTTGATTGTTTCGTAAAGTTGCTGTCCGCTTCTTATAATGTAAGGCGGGATGTTTATCATCTTTGTATTGTTGATTGATAACGGCTCTACTTGAAATATTTTGCAATTACCTTCAACTTTGGGGACTTCTAGTATGTAGAATAGCGTTTTACCTTTCATTGCAATTTTTGGTATTGCATAGTTAAGTGCTTGTTCAGGGAAATCTGTACTGATGCCTTGGTTGTTGATTACTTTTTCTACAGCAAGTATCTCATTTAGTGACAATAACTTACTGCTCGTTAGCTGAATACGGGTACGAAGTATCGTATCTTCTATATCTTCTAAGACACGATTTGTTGCATCCATGTAAACTATTAGAGTGATTGCATCTATCTCTTGTAGCAAAATTTTCTCTTTCAATGAATGTTTGTCTATGAGCTCGTTAATGGTATGAGTTATTTCCGCAATCTTAGAGTTCATTACGTTGTTTATGCGTACTTGTTCATTGTTTTCGCTTATGAGTTCGTTCAGGGTTGTATTGATGATTCTTAGATCTTCAGCATCTGGTGAACCTGCTAGCCATTTCCATGCTTTGCCTATAGTGTCCCATCGTTTGAAACGTTTTACTGGGTTAAGTTGGGTTAGTTTGTTCCTCATCTCCTTGCTTTTGCTTGCTATAAGATTTGCTATTGGAAGGTTTTTGTTAATCTTGTTAGCTATCTTTTCGAATTTATCAACATTATTTTCAATATTAGACATGTTGATAGGATGAACAATTTTAAGATTTCCTGTCTGAATTTTACAATCTTGTTTTTCTAACAGTAAGACAGGGTCTGCGTTCAGGTTTCGTATGTGCAAGGTTCCTCCTAAGACACTTGTAACGTACAAGAGGCAAAGTAATATGGTCTGCATCTGAAATTATTCAAATGATATTTTACGTGATTAACTTTTTTGACGCTTGATTTTAGATTTATGCCGTTTTATGTTTTTAATATTTTTGAACGTATGTTTATTAGAGCTGTGTATTATCATTGGTCTAGCTCTTGGATCTAGTTTCTTCCTAATATTCGGTTTTATAAATATTTCATCATTTTGTTTTAGTTCTGGTGGATCTTCTCTAGATTCATTTCTTTTAATTTGGATAAGTCTAGCTTTTTCGAGATTTTCTTTTACTTTTTGAAAAAGTTCTTCAGTGTTGGGATAACTATTAGATTGATTAAATATTATCTCGTTAGGAGTATATTTAGTAGATGAATGAACTGAATTATTGTAAAGTGATACGGATATTCCTATCTTTGCTTCCGTACTTGTATCAGGAAATTTGTGTTTGTTTGTATTCAATATTTCCATAATTGTTGAATGTGTTTTTTCTACTTGTCCATTTGACTCAGAACTTGATGCGTAGCATAATTCAACATTAAGGTTTGCTAAATAATTTATTAATTGAACCGATCTAAACGTGGTTTCATGATCTGTTATGATTTGAGTGGGTATACTGAATGAAGCAAAGTATTGTGCTAATGCGTTTTTTACATCAGTGAGATTCTTTGTATCCATCTTTATAAGTTGAATGTGCTTTGAGAATGCATCAACTAATGACAAGAAATTGTTGTTATCAATTTGAAAAATATCCATATGGACGCGTTCAAACGGTTTTTCCGTTATCGGTCTTGGTGAGAGTTTAATATTGTATGGCTTTCTTTCATATTTATGCATGTTACAAATTTTGCATGAATTGCATACTACTTTGATTTTGTAGGCCATTCTTGGGAAAAAGTATGATCTTTTTAATTGGTTTTCAACTTCGGTTATTCCTCTATGTGCTCTATCGTGTTCTTTAGAGACGATTACATCTTGTCTATTTTCATCAGTGACGTCTTCTACAATTTTTTGGGTTAGCACAAAGTGTCCTTTTTGATTGAAATAATCATGATATACTTTTTGTATAATTGGAATTACTTGTTCTGGGGCCATAATAGCGGTTTGTTTTCCATTATGAAATTTCAATAAGCCATCTTTTATGATTGATTCATTGAATGATTCTCTTAAAAGTGTTACTCGTCTGAAGTGTTGGAAAGGGTTTTCAATTAAATCATTTGATTCATCAGCATTTTTAAAAATTATTTGGTTTCTATAATAATTAATTGGCCTTTCAGTGAAATGAATAAAATAATTATCTGAAGTTTCTGCTGAATGAATTGTGTCAGTGTCAGAGTCAATTTCGGATGTTGGTGGATTGTTCATGCGGGACTCTGAAATAGAATCATTTTCGTTAATATTGATATCCATAGGAGATTGATTTTCTCCAGGTTCTGTATTTTTTGTACCTGTAGAAAGATAAGAATCGTTAGAATCATCTTTTCTACTTAATGCATCTGCGACAACGTTAGTTTTTCCTTGTTTGTATTGGATGTCGTAGTCAAAATTTTCTAGTTCAAGTCTCCATCTGAGAATTTTTGCATTTTTAGTTGAATTCTTAATGAACGTTAACGGTTTATGATCCGTTACAAGGGTAAATTTATTTCCATAAAGATAGGGATAATATTTATGGACTGCCCATATTATTGCTAATGCTTCTTTTTCTGTCGTTGAATAATTTGTTTCCGTTTTATTCAACGTTCGGCTTGCAAATGCAATAGGTTTCTCAATGTTACCATGTTTTTGTGAAAGAACTGCTCCTAATGCATAGTTACTTGCATCGGTAGTTAAAATGAATGGTAATTTAAAATCGGGATACGAAAGTATTTGATCAGAGGTAAGTATGTTTTTTAATTTTTCAAATGCCTTCACATATTGTTCATCTTTAAGATTTACGATCTCTTCCTTTTTCAAATATTTAGTCAATGGTTTTGCTAGTTTGGAATAATCTTTAATAAATCGTCTGTAATATCCAGTCAATCCTAGAAACTGTTTTATTTCTTTTTGATTCTTGGGTAATTTCCAGTTTAAAATTTTATCAATTTTTGAAGGGTCTGGTTTAATACCTTCAGGTGTGATAACGTGCCCAAGAAATTCTGTTTCTTTTTTAAGAAAAGTACATTTATCTAGTTGAATTTTCAAGTTAAATTCAGAAAGTCTTTTCAAAATTGTAGACACATTTTTCAAGTGGTTTTTTAAATTATGTCCGATGATGATAATATCATCTAGATATACAAAGCAAATTTTTCCAATAAATTCTTGAAGTATGTTATTCATAGCTCTTTGAAATGTTGCTGGAGCGTTTTTTAGACCAAATGGCATTCGAGTAAATTCGTAATGGCCTTTGTCCGTTGAAAAAGCTGTTTTTGCACGATCTTTTGGATCCATTTCAATTTGATGAAAGCCTGATTTCAGGTCCAAAGTCGTAAAATAAGTTGATTTACCTAGATTATCAAGAATTTCTTCAATCTGTGGTATCGGATATTTATCTTCAATTGTTTTTTCGTTTAATTTTCGATAATCGATGACTATACGAATTTTCTTTTTTCCCGAAGAGTCTGCTTTTTTCGGTACTACCCAAATCGGAGAGGAGTATGGACTTGTGGAATGTCTTATTATTCCTGTGTTAAGCATTTCTTCGATTTGTTCTTCAACATCGTTTTTGAAATGATGAGGGTATCTATAAGATTTAGTGAACGTGGGCAATTCATCTTTTGTAACTATTTGATGTTTTATTGCCGTTGTAGACGATAATTTTTCATTTGGTTTCAGTAAAACTTGCTGATTTTCAACCAAAATTTTTATTAAATGTTGTTTTTCTATAGTTGTGAGATGATTCATTGATATCAACTCAGAAATGTTGTTTTCATTTATTACATTTGTTCCAATTGGTATAGGGGTTAGTGTTTCAAAATTATTCACTTGTAGTGATAATTTCCCATCCAAGTTTATTGGTTTTTGACGATTTGTAATTATTTTTACCGTTGTCTTTTTATCGAATGATCGATACAAACCAGGTTCGATATAAAATCCATCTTCAAGTTTTTGATACGTTGGAACAAACCAATCACCATCTGTGTTAGTATTGAGTTCAACGTTATAAGTATAAAACTTTGTTTTAGGGTAATATTTCTGGAATTTGATTTTTTCATCTCCAATTGTGAGACATTCTTTCTCATAATTGATTTTTGCCTTATGTTTTGCTAGGTATTCCGATCCTATTAAACCATCAAAAAAGTTGTGAAAATGGTATTCATAAAAGGTTTGTGGTGGAACTTTTGCACCAATTAAGTTTGCTGTTCCTTGTTTAGATATTTCCTGAATTCCCGAAATATTTTTAACTTTTACTTTAGCAATAGTTTGCATGTTAGTTACAACGTTAGGTCGAATAATATTTTTATTCGCTCCTGTATCTATCAATAACCTAATTGTTTCTTTAGTCACTTTGTTAGTGCTAGAAATATAAGGGAGATAATTTATGTTTTCTCTTCCCCGTTCTTCGCCCAACAAAAATTTAGGTCGAGGTCTTCCGGTTGTTCGTCGTCTGAAACCTCGTTGTTGTTGATTTGCTTTTTATTGAGGGTCAACTTACTACGCACGGATCCTATTTCCATTGGCTGTGGAGGATTGTTGTTTTTAATTTGGGGTTGATTTTTGTACCCTTCTGTTTTCCTGTATTCTTCGCGAGATTTGTTATCTTCACGCTTGGGGAGATATTTTTTATCATGATATTTTTTTGGTTCCATATTCAACGCTGTTATCTCTCTCGATTGGAATTTGCAAACAAAGGCGTATGCAGCTTCCATATCTTCCGGACAAGCGGCTTGAGCGTACCCAAAGTATGGTTCTCGTAGCCCTGATAAAAATGCAGCCAAAGCATCTTCCTCGATAAATGCGTTAATTGCATCCCAATGTTTGGAATATCGTTCTTTCTGCTTTGCTAAGGTTTTTATATTCTGAACTATTTCTTTGCATTTGTTAAAGTAGCGATGGATTGACATACCTTCTGTCATCCTATTTTGCCACAATTGACTCTTGTAGTAAGTCAATTCTTGTCGGTCACCTAAAGCATTTATTAAGATAGTTTTTACTTCTTCAAAAGAGGTAGGATTTCCTGCCAAGCATAGTATGTCCTTAGCCTTTCCTTCTATCTTATTAAAAACTGCTGTAGTAAAAATTCGCATTTGTTGTTCAGATACGATTCCATGGAATATTCTCAGCGTACTTTCAGCTGTATCCAACCATGATAATAATTGTTTTTTGTTTCCATCGAATTTTGGTATCGATTTTATTGGATCTGGTATTTTACAAAGGACGTCAAATGTATTGCTAACATTTTGTCCTAAATTTGAAGAGTGTTGCTGAAACTGTAAAGTTTCCACCATTTGTTGCAAATTTGCAACTTGTGCTTTTAGTCCGTCGATTTCCATTTCACTTTCTTCTAAGTGCAGTGAATCAACAAGTGGTAGTCCGGTTCTGAGCGGTACGTGTGAGTACTCTTCTGAATGCTCTGAACTTGAACTGTCTTCTGAATCTGAATCTTTCCCTGTGCCTTTAAGCAGTTCTCTAACTTTATTTAAGGCGTTATTCTTTTTGGAACTCTTCATCAAAGTTCAGTATTCTTTTCAGTTTATGTTTTAACCGTGGGCCCTATCTTGTAGTACTCCCTACGATTGAACGATTTCGTCTATCTCGTAGTGCGAAATTGTTCGAAAGAAACACCTATCTTGTAGTATGTTGCCTTTCCTACTTGCGCGGTCTATCTCGTAGTGCCTCACAAGGACGTTAGCGAAAAATGATTAAGTTTCAATGCGTATACACTTTCACTTAAACAACACTTTCACTCGCGATTTGTTTTCGAGGGCCCTATCTTGTAGTACTCCCTTCGAATAGAAACAACACCTTTCTAGAAGTGTGTTCTTTCTCTACCTCAGAAATCGTTAAAAGCGGATTTCCAAAGGGACGTAAGTAATCACAATTTCACTTTTTAAATAAAAGAGAATTGAAAATACTTACGATTTTGTAGTCGTGTGCCGGGTTCGTGAATCAACGATGCTGGTACTCCAGGCGGATAGTTATGTGGGGGATCCTCAAATCCTCAGCGACGAAATCGTCTTTTATGCTTGCGGATGCACTTGATACCGTGTATCACTTTTGCGGGATCACTATGTTTTGAGATTATTGGTCTCAAACTAAACCACTTTTTACACAACTAATTCACTTGATTCACTCCGGACGGCTGCGCCAATTATGTGGTTGGTCACAAGTTCACAATAAAAAAATAATTTTTATTGATTACAAATGGCACCACGCGGTCCCACTTCCTAACTATGACAAAACTAGAAATGAAAATGAGGCCCTGAGCTCTATGTTCCCTGTTCTTTTATAACTATCGCGAAGGGACAAATTATAATCAGGCATTCTTATCGTGGGGAACGGGCTGCTGGACGATCGCCAATCTGCAGAGGGGAGTTGGCTTCCGTTGAACTGTTGAAGGAGAATCGGACTCTCAGGAATGCATCTGTTTCCGTGGGGGAGAAGATTGTCCGTTGGCCGATGACTAACGCGATCGCGAGGAGAATCGAACTCTCAGGAATGCATCTGTTTCCGTAGGGGAGAAGATTGTCCGTTGGCCGATGACTAACGCGATCGTTCCATTGGGGCTGGATTCTGACGTACGGATGATACTTGTTGAGACATCCAACTTCCGTAGTGAAGAATTTGTTTCCGTTGATCGAAGCGAATGAACGTATGAGAGTCAACGTTGACTACGCGTGTAACATAATTATATGCAACATATTGATTTTTATAAACTATAGTGATAGTGTTATTTTATCAATATATATTATTTATTATTTAAATGTTAATATATTATTTTATATATTAATTTCATATTTTATTAAAATTTCAAGGTAAAGCTTTTTAAATTGTGCCAAATATATGCTTTGGTTAACATCTAAATAATCTGACGTTTGAATCTAACAGTAACAATAGTAACTTATATTAAAGGCATTCTTATAAAAAGCGTATTTTTACTAAACAAAGCTAGTCATACTATTGTTTACATGTTTAGTCATGTCAAGTCAAGTCTTGCCACATAATTACAATTACCGTACAAAAAAAGCTTTCACATGAAACGTGCAGTAAGAAATGTCTGCTAAGGTAACTGGTAACAAAGAAAACTTATCAAAAGCCTAAAACCTTCGGAACGAAATTTATAGTAAACCAAGGACAACTTAATTTTTAAACACACAAAACATATTAGTCCATTGGACCACAGGAAAGTTTATCACATTTGAATATGAAGTATATCAGATAAGGTATTCGATTCCTGTTTACTGTACATCGTTAGCATTCAAGTGGGTACCAATGTTGTAAAATGGTCGAAATTATTTCATCGGTTTAGTTTAATAGCACGTAAGTACTTAGTTAGAGCATTTTTGGGGGGAACCGTGACGTTTTGTTGTGCCATTTTTAAACCATGTTAATTTATAGGTAATTTTTAGTTTACTCTATAAACTGTACAACATAAGCCGTGTTTGTTCTAGCAGCAGTAAACAATCCAACATATACATAATATACAACGCATCGAAGCTAAAACAAAGCACACATTTCGATAGAAGCAATGATTTTCACACGTCGTGTAATGAATAGTGTGATGCAATTTTCCAAATAAATCGCAGCCAATTTTGCAACTGATATGCTTTTCAGTACTAAATGTGAATTGCTAAATATATATAAATAGAATTAGATACTATTATAAAACGTAAAAAAAAACTTTGTATAAGTTGTTCGATATCTATATATATATATATATATGTTCAAATAATGTATATATATATAGATAAAATTAAATGCTTTTGCTTGCTGAATAGTTGAAATTAGAATCTTACTTCTTTTTTCTTTTTCTTCCGACCAAAATCACTCTGTAAAGGAGGGTGGTATGTATTAAAATGTTAATAACATCATTTACTAGCGTTGACCTCTACGTTTGTTTTAAGGTAGCGCATTTGCAGTGATAATGGGGTTTAATGTTGTTTGCGAATTGCTGACGTGTTCGTGTATCTCAACGATAGAAACATGAGGTAACTATATAATCGTATTGAAACGCTGTGCAAATCTTTTATCGAATCCGAGTTATTGAAATAGCGTTGTGAGGCTTCTTTTTGTGAGGTTTTCTTAAATAATGCCAATTTTAGCAAACTTTGCCTTTTTGTTCTCGTTGATTGATAACCATGTGCATTCTAAGCCCATAAGCAACTTTTCATTTGACCGTATGAAGGATTATTCCATTATGCATGAGAAGATGAATTTCCATGTATCAATATGATTTAACCGAACATGTTGTGCTCCACCATTACTAAACACAAATGCTATCAATTATATGATGAATGGATTACATAAACTCACACTTGAGCTCTATTTTGAACATAATCTGTACTAACATTCGTCGTGACTATCAAATGAATACGATAGCACGCCACATGTACATGTGAAATCTATCGAATAAAAAAGGTTTTCAAACATTAAACTTCTTTAAGTTGAACATACATGTGATTCAAAAACTCTTTCATGCACTTTTTTAATTCTAACAGCAACATTTTGGCCTAAAACAAAACTGGAATATCTTGATGAACTGGAACGATTGTTTTTAGTAATCATTGGAAACAACACAAAAATATGATAATATATGTCTATACTTATGTCTTTGAACATTTATTTATTTTGACCCTAACAGCTGGTATGAGCTGTCCCTTTCAACTGAATGTAACACAAAACTTAACACAACAGATGTATTCTAATGTTTACGTAAAGAAAGGAGACATATCGATAGTAACATGTTTAGCATATAAACATATATTTTACAAGTTACAGACAAGTTGGAAGAGTGGTATGTATGTACACAATTATATTTATGGAAAGAAACATTCTTGCAAAAGTAAACAAATACATTTCAGTTAATATTGTACATAAAAAAAATACTCCAGAAGGAATCAGAAAGTACTATAGATGATAGGCGCGAAAACAAAAACAAAAAAACATGATACAACATTAACGCATATTGTAGAAAGTTAACCATTGTCCAGTATGAATACGACTTAAAGGAAATGTATAGTTCCTAAAAGCAATAGGACCAACTTTAGAATTACAAGTAGTGGAGCAACAAGTGATGGCTAATATGACAGTTGTTCTCAGGTAAAGGGAAATGAATGAAGGATATAGCTTGAAGCGGTTTCAAAGCATAGCAGGTTCTATTGTGTAGCGTAGCGATAAACAGTATTTACCTCCCCCTCGGCTCGTTTTCTTTCCAATTCTCGCTGTTTGGCTTCTTCATCGGCAATGCGTGCTTCAATAGCTTGTAATGATTCACGAGTGAAAGGACGGAACAAACTACGTTCTTCCTCAGATATCGAATCGGAGTCTTCGGTCATTGTCTATATGGCCAACAATGAGAGCCTCTGATGTCCAAGGCCTAAAAATAGCGATACAGTTTAGCTGATTATACTTTCACTTTTTCTCCGTTTTAATAACGTAATATAATTGATTTTTTCTTTTGTGTAGATAGTTAAAACATGAATTGGGTTAAAATACTTACATGGGGCTCATGAATTTCTTTCCACAGATCACAGTTTTATATGCGGCGCCATTGCAATGATAATGACGCATTTATTTCATTGGAAAATGTCTGTAAAACGAAAAAAACAAGAAAGTAGGATGAACTAACTATTCAGTAACTGTTACTGTTAAGTCAATTTATGTAAAAAGAAATGTCTTAAATTTTAATAAGACCCAAATAACCGTCTAAAGTCGATTAATAGCTAATCGTTAATTAATAAATCGTTTGTTTTCAACATCACATTTCATGATTCAAGCTGATAATTTCTTATTATGTGGCTTAACAATCTTTGTCGAAATATAGTAGTTTTTCCTGATTGTTGAATGTTTAGAATAAGATTTAATAAAATTAATTTTGGGCTACGGGTGAAAATAACGATTTCAGGATGTTATCAGATTACTGCTGGAAGGCCCTGCCTGCCTTCCAGCATCCTTCATTTTACTTAGCAAGTAACTGGATTATCCGTACGGGGTCGATAAAGAAGGGATTAAACAACCGGCACAACCCGTACAGAATATTGTCGTCTTGTATGTTTTAAATCACTGTACATTATTTGTTAATCATTAGAATGAACGTGATTAACTTTTGCGATTCAAATGCCATTTCTAATGGTCGGTGAATTATAAAACAAAACAAAAATGATAGGCCCTTTATACGATTATGATTTCAACGAAGAACGAATATTTTCATATCAACGCCAGAAACAATGAAATGCATTATAAACTCACTTTGAGAGACTTTCCAGTCATTATACACGATAAACAAAAACTATACATTTTTGACGTTATTTTCTTCTGTCTCTTCTAGGCTTAACGACCTTCTTTGATCATACCAGCCATCGAATGGCTTACTAGACTTGACGATAACAACCTACTTGGATGGTAACTCCTCACTACAGCTCACTCGACCCGGTCCCGGATGGAATTTGAAATTGATAATCCTGAATGGCCCATGAACGAACAGGTTGACAGTCACTGACCGTATTCTGTTTACTATTGCAATTATTATTTGCCTTTTGCCAATTGCCTATTGGTTTAGTATCAAATAATCTTCTCCTACTTGTAATAACTCCTTGTCTCCCGACACCGTAATCAGGATAGTGTTATCTTTATGTTTCACATCATGCAATACACATTTTATTCCTTAATGAGCAGTAACTTTATATATTTCACACTCACAATGTATATATCATGTCATACAAGGAGAATTCGTTTTGTGGGTTCCAACAGTAACAAAACGTAACAAAAAGGCATACACCGTGCTACTTGTCGTACTACTTCTGTAAATGTTACCTGCAAAAAGTAGTTTATACAGTCCCAAAAGTTGTACATCTCAAAAAAGAAACAACTTATAGTTGCGCTTCATTTTGCACCTTGAAACGTGAAAACATTTAAGAACGATTCCAACGTGGACATTAATGTGTTTGTAGATCAACTTGTGTATTTCTAGTAAAGTAAAGCTGCGACCATACATTGCTTTTGGCTCTTCATGTTTTTAAAGATTAAAGCAAATCAGACCAATGAGTCAACCTTACGTATGATACGGTCATTTGTTTCCAAGGCGACACATTCCGCAATATTTTCAATCTCTGTAGCATGACGTCAGGCCAAACATGCGCATTGAATTACTTATGTTAAGGACAAACGATCGTAAATAGTATGAGGTTTAATTGAAAGATAAACGCTACCAAAGGCAGATATTAAAAGGCATGCATACACTTAATCATGTAAATACAATCGAATACTAACAATTATATACGCTTTTAATATTACTTGCACCAAGCTCGAAGCTTTACCTAGGAGAATGCCAAAATGTTTAACTCGTTGATTTTGTTCACCAAGTTAATTTTTTTTTTTTTTTTTTGTAAAAATATGCATCTCGATAATATGTTACAAATGATATGAATGTGTATCGATGGGGAATCATTATTATGTTGCATTACTTTTCTATTATTTTTTTTTAAACAAATTTAATAATGAGCAATATCACTATTCCTAGATAACTTTAATAGCAAAGATTTCATAATAATGCAAATAGCAATGCTATTCTACATTATTCATTACTAACCAGATACACACAGAAATACAAACTTCAATAACATACGCACTGCGCATGCGCAGAGCATAAACATAAATACGTAACTAGACTACGAACCTTCTGCTAGTTACAGTTATCTTTTCTTGCGTTAAATGTTGTAAGAAGCTTTTAATGTTTGCTGATAATTCAAGATAAATTGTCGATTGTTAACGTGGTCGATACATTGAATGATTTTTATATTTTTTCTTCGATTTATTAACCATATACCAATAAGTCTAGTCATAAGATGGCCAGTGTGACCTAGTATGTCGTTAATCCAAGAAGAAGGAGAAGAAGAAGCCCTATAATCCTCAACGAATGTTTAGTCAAATTATATGCATGAAGTACTGATAACAATGTGTTTTAATTGTTATCCACAACGGTTCTTTGCTACAACAAAATCTGATTCATGCTAAAGATCAAAATATCATGGTGAGCTTAGGGTCCTGAAAAGTAGTTTTCCTTTTTCAACTAGCGGTATCCGGAAATTTATAAAAATAATGCAATGCAATAATGTAATGCTTATTGTTTAAAGATCTTATCAACGCACAAAAACCTGCTATTTTACGCCATTACCATCTTCTTCTTCTAGGCTTAACGACCACCGAGGTCACACCGGTCATCGTGTGGCTTACTAGACTTGCCGATACCACGTAGTTGGATAGTCAGTCCTCACTACAGAGGAACGGTCCCGGGTGGGATTTGAACCCCGGCCTTGTCGTGTGAAGACCGGCGCCGTTATCGCCTCAACACCGGGCGTCCCTTCGCATATATTAGCCTTTAATTTTCAGAATCTTTTCCCTGCAAGTATCCTTGGCGAATGATATTAGTTCCATCAAATAAGCTGAATTGATTTTAAAAATGAATCACCAATGATCCTCTATTTTATGTTCATTCATCTCTTCTCTCAGTCGTAAAATAGAGTAGCAAGTCCAAACATGGCTAGGTTCAAGAATGAATGGGGCTGTGGTGCCGTTAATGAATACAAAAAAAAACAGATCTTCGTCTTTCCCCCCCATAAGCTTCGAACATTATTTTAGAACCCTTAGCGCCTACAATTTTCAATAATTTTAGTTTTTGGTGCGAAAAACGATGTTCGGTAAACTTTGTGCTAAGGTCCAATGTTAAAACATAAAAAAGAATGGCGAACTGTTGACCGAGTGGTTAACATATGTGAGAAATATATGAATTGATGCATTTGACTTCGAACATTTGATGCTCGCAAAAAACGCAAAGGAAGATGGTGCGCCATGAAATACGGTTTGTCTTACGACACAACACACAAACAAGTGTTTAACTATTTTTTTACAAAGATAGGGAACAAAACAACAATTTTCAAACGCTCTTAATACAAAAAATAATCTCTTATTCTTTAGCCACCCATCTGAAACAACATAAAAAATTTAGTGCTTCAAAAACTAACAATTGTACAACATACACACCAGTGGTTTGTAATAACCGTCGTAAGGTTGAGTTCGAAAATTAACCAACAAATCGTATCGTGAACAAAGATATTGGTTAATGGTAGTGAACATACTTGAGTTGAATGACTCATAGTAGAATAGTCAGATACTATGGACCAGGCAGCACTTTTCTTCGCACAACTGGACCAAATTTTAGTCGTACCAGAGAACAAAACTGAGAGCAAAACATTCTTGATTTCTTATTATTTTCTAATGTATTCCTTTGGAGATCCGGAATGTACACCATCAGGCAGTCGCACAGGATGTTTATCTAACTACATATAAATAGAGTCAATCAAAACCAGAAATGCCAGACTGGGCCGGGCTAGGCTGTGCTGGTGTGTTAAAAAAAAGTGTTACATTTACATCTAAGTTTGAAGACACGGTGCTTTCAAGATGTTTAATTAATACATTACACAATGCTTCCACTCATTTCTACGATACTGTTTTCATACTACTAATCATATTAAAGACCTATCACCGCACATAAAATATGTTATATGTTTGTTTGATAAAACTTGTACAACAAACTACATGGAACTCAACAGATAATTAGATATATTTTTTGCATGCACGTTCCTTCAAAGGCGTTTTGCTTAGCTTCAATTAGCGACTATAAATAAAATTAACAAAACTAATAGTTTGATACACAGGTCACAGGTCTGAGATTTATACAGCCCTGCTATGCGTGAGTATTGGTAAGACACACCGTATGTATGAAAGAACAATGTAATTTTTACATTTATTGCTATGACTGTAACGGTCTCATTGATCCAAACCGCTTCAATATAACCAATCATGAACACTGCTAAATCGTATTGGAGTGGAATATTCGGTTCATATACTCAACAGAACCACGTTTAATACTTATATACTTTTACTAATCAATGTTTGTGAATATACGCGAAGTACTATCGTTCATGAGTGATACAAGCAGCATTTCACACAATTTTTTTGTCACAATTATCTGAACACAGCCACCGAAAAGAAATATTCAAATATGTGGAATAAATTTCAGGTTGATAATGATGATTAGCTTAAACAGTAACCGAAATTATTAAATCCTTGCTAGTCGAAAACCGGAGTATGGATATCCTGCCAAACCCTTGTCTAGAATTTTTCATTCCAGAGAAAAACCCGAAGATGATTCTTGCAAATATTACCTGTTTTGCTCAAAATCACGTATTAAAACATATTTACTAAAACCACCTTATACTTCACACAGTCAGATGGATCACAGACCAGATGAAATCAGGCTAGCTTAAGTAGTAAAAGCTCCCCCAAAAATCATCTGTCTCTTGTCAGGCGTTGGTTATGCCGGTTGCAACGCACCTTTTCAAACTACTTTGTACGATGATGCGTTTTTCTTTTTCTCCGTTCACTTGCTAGCAGTTCTGTGAGCAAGAAGTTGAGCCTCTCGACATCTTTCTTGTACTACTACTTATTTGAATTGCGGCACTTTACATGCAATATCTGCGCGAGTCAAAAAATATTTACCCGTAATGATCTTCGGTGGTTTCTCCTGGTTCAATGTAATCGCTCCGGGTTTTCCCTCGTATTACTCTCTCTCTCTCTCTCTCTCTCTCACTCTCTCGCTCTCTCGTTCTATTTCTTTCTGTCTCTCTCACTTTCTCTCCCCCTCTCTCTCTCTCTTTGTCTCTCTATAAGTAAGACAGTTTCTCCGTTAGTTTCATTCATTCCATAGTTAGGTATTTTATGACCTATGGTCCGAGATAGTGGCACCAGCTCTGTTGCAGTTTGGTGTCTGCCCTCAGAGGCGCCAACTAAAATCGATATCACATGCTCGTGTCCTTAATCGCGTCTATTTCAGTTCCTTTTCTATTCTTCTTTTTTTTTTAATTTATTCTTTTCAGCCATTTTCAGGTAGCGTGTTGTTGAATAGTTGTAGTACACAGTAACGTACAATGCTTGCTTACAAAACGACACCGAATGAGAGCAGCTGAGTGCAGAAGCTAACATGCGGCATCATGGATGCGTGTATCATGACATGCATTTATTTTTTAAGTATCGTTAGCATGCCAGCTGCTTGTACGAAATTACTAATAAATGGTTACACAGACCCAGCCCGATATGTGGCATAGCACATCATCTAAAGCGTTTGTGCGATTAATGCAATCGTTCGGCAAAGCTTTTCCAAAATGTCGTAGTAAACACCCAATAAGTTGTACATTGGCGAGTGCAACTTACAATTCATCACATGTATTATTTTTAATTTTCCTTTTTGTATTCCTATATGTCAAACATGGACCAAAATAGCGAAAAGCTCTGCATAGCAGAAGACACTAACAGACAAATGAGCATACCGCATAGGGTTGAAGTGTATGGATAGCACAAAAAAAAACCCCGCTGACCCTTCTATGACTCAATGTGCGACAAGAGGTGCACGCGCCGAGAGACGAACGAGAGAGAGAGAGAGAGATAGAGAGAGAGACGTATGTAATATTCAATGAAAAAACGTGCGCTCGTGTGACTCACAACCGCATGCTAGTATACCCCAGCAGCAATCACACTCGAGAGGAATCGAAAACGAAAGAGGGATCCGAAAAAGCTCCACCTTGCCAACACAATAAGGACACATGTCCTGGCGAGCTTTTCGGTATAAATGGAGTTTCTGGTATCCGACCAACACATACTCCCGGAAAAAACAGCATGGTACAACTACTATCAAGCATAGGACTGTCGCACTTCAAACCGAACCCAAATCGGAAGCAAGTACACAATACATAGAACGGAAAGAAGCTTAGAAGTGTAGTCGAAATGAATAAAATGACTCTCCGGGTCGAAGAAAATCGATAACTTTCGAGAAGAAAAGTAAAAAAATTTGTCCATCAACGCGTATCCAATTCAATATTTTGCACTGTACGCGAGCGTTGCACATATTCCCGATACTAGTATACAATTCAAGGGTAGCATTTCTGTTTTAACGGTGACTGGTAGATTTTACCATTTTGCATGTATGGTTGTTAGTAAAACGTTTAACAGCAAACAAAGGAAAATAATCAATACACCCCGTATAGGTAGCCCCGGCCACTAGCAAAGCATAATGTTAAGCTTAACCAAATTTCATATGTCATGAATTCCGCAATGTTTAGCACAATTACCCTTGAAATTGGTCTGCTTTCTCCAAAACACTGTAATATACTTCTTTCGTAGCGCAAAGCGGAATCAATCAAAAGCTTTTCGTTTCGTAAAAGCTTGCTGCAGCTGCTGCGATTGTAGTTTGCTTTCAGCTATTCGATTCCTCTAGCGCCTTTGTGCTGCTGATCGTAATGCTAATGTTGCTACTGCTGTGTCTGCATTGCTGCTGCTGCTGCTGCTGCTGCTGCTGCTATCACTGTCGTTTATTATAGTTGCTGCTTCGGATAATAGCGATGGGTAAAGATGGTCGGAATATTAAGCGGAATTTTTTTTTTCTTATTACATTCGTTCAGCGATGGGAAATGTTACTCCACATATCAATAAAAAAGATTCACGAATCGATGGTATTGAACATGCCGTTTCCAACTATTGATTCACGCATTTATTCGGGCATCTTTTTACTTTATATGTACACCAGCACGCACTCTCACTCACTCACACGTGTACACTACCGCCTCTGAACACTTGTATTAACTTTTTGCATTTATTTAATGGATCAGAGATCTGGGAGAAAACAAGTAAATTTTTTTTTTTTTGGAAAAATCAAAAAGCACTGTGCGCTGTTACACTTTCTTTTCAATCACACTTTGCAGCAGTATTCGCTGCCACTCACATTCAAAACACATTTCGCATCTTAAAAAGCATGACAAGCTCCTGGCAATTGATGGATTAATTAAAGCAACGAAAAGAAGAAAAAACTCACACACACACACACACACGCACACATACAAATTGATTGCAATGCCTTAAATGGGTGCAGCTGATGGAGAGGTGGAAAAATTGCCATACATCACATCCTTCATACTACTTTTTTCGCAAGCGCAAAACCATACACATAAATTATACACATGCATTGTAATCCGATTCGTAAAACTGCTTCTGTGTGTATAAATGAAACATTGTGCTGTAATCGCTCATCGCGAAAGAAACTCCGCATCTGATGTGATGTCATACACCGGATACAGTTTGCGTTGTACGTTTTTTTTTTTTCGCCGTCCTTTGTTCGTTGAAGTTGGACTAATCTATTAGTTTAGCAAAACCATTCAAAGCTGTATTAAACGATAAGCGAACGACTCTTTTCTTTTCGTGGCCAAACTGTTATTTCTCGTCGATACCGAACGTAACGCAATGATAAATGCTTAAATAATGAAAAACTAAACTGGTATGAATAAAACACTGCAACAAAAATCATTTTCACTGGCTGGTACGGCGGTTAACGCACTGTTCAATCAACGATTTGCTGTACATGGTAGCACTAACAGCGAGCATGGCCTAACTTGAATCTATTCGAGAAACTAATGTAGCTTTTCCTATTTTTCAGCTCTTGAAATACCAATTCTAAGTGGGATTATCCATGGTCAACTGGAATGGAATCTTGCCTAGCCCGTTCTTCACTAGCGTTTTACACTGCAATACGCAACGTTATTTCATTTCAGGATTTTCAGCCGGAGAGAACCGACGTCGGAAAACTTCTCTTGCTAGTTGCTCTCAGCATAGCATTTTCCCGAAAATGTCGTCATGCTGCTCAGTAATCGCCGCCGAACGAACGTGTACGTACGTATCGCAATCCGCGGCTATGTGGTATGGTGGCTCCTTTGCTCGTCTACTCACACAACCGCAATGGCTAACAACTCTCTGTTAAGAAGTTACTGGTTTGGCAGAAACTTGCGCTCCCACATTTGGCACGGTTCTCGTACTTTTCGAATATCCCTATTTTTAGTTCGTCTCCTAACAATTTCTCTCATTTTCAACCACCATCCCGCGCACGAACGAATTCTCTTTCCCTGGCGGTGCTTTCATAGGGTGTGTAGTACATAGTAAACACGGCGAGGCAAATGTCGAGCTTGATGTTCTCTCTTAGTTGCGTGCATACGCACCACACCAAACCACTAACATTATCAAATGGCACGAGCAGAAAAGCACGAGCCCGAAAGCTCCGACTATCTCCGCAGCACCGAGCGCGTAAGGATGAAGAAAGGACAAACTCTCCCATTTCTGGTGCCTTTTACAGCCGTTGAAAGAATGTAGGAAAAAGGTTTGTGGACGGTATGGATTTTTCACAGAGAGGGGGGTAACCTTTTTTTTTCACCAGCATGCAGCAAATGGGAATGAAACGAAAAAAAGCTCCAAAAATAAGTGTATCCTCAAACTTGCTTTGGCGTTTCGTTCAACAGACACTCGCTTTACATCCTCTGGTATCACGGGAGCGTTTATTCACTGGATAAAGAATGGTTTTGCACGAAATCAATAAAGTAATAGCAGCTAGCTTGCTGTGCTAGTGTTGCAGGTGATACTAACGCGACACTATGCTACTCTCGAGACACTTCCGTCACTCGTTACAGCTCTCACTAAACTGAACAACTGCTCCGTTCATTCTCATGCGTAGGGCTATCGTCCTTCGATTTCACGTCATTTGAAATGAACTGTAATGAATTCAAGTGTAAGATACACGATTACCACTGTTCATGAACTGAGCTTAACAAAAAGGACTGGACTGCAGTGGTAAAATGTGTAAATAGCTTCCTTACGTTTAGATTTGGGAATTTTAGATTCTATCCTTCCAGAATAAAAACGGCCATAAGTAGGTATGCTAGGAAAATAGAAAATATACTCTCATACTGACATTGCTCTCTTGCATGACAGGATCGGTACCAAGTCCCATCACCATTACCCTGCAGCAAGTGCTGTCTGTTCTTCTACATGATATGGAAACCCTTCGTACCTCGAAAGGATTTAGCTTGACTATAGCTCCGAGTATTTAGATTGATAAAAAAACTCGTTGCTTTTCAGGATAGAGCTATTTTATATTATTCAAATCCTTTAATACTCCTTTTCCCGATGGAATAAGAGACAGCGGCGCCGGTCTTTACACGACAGGGCCGGGGTTCAACTCCCAACCAAACCGTCCATCCATAGTGATGATTGACTATCCAACTACGTGGTATCACCAAATGTAGTGAGCCTTACGATGGCCATACGTTGAGTCACGCCGACTTCGGTGGTCGTTAAGCCAAGAAGAAGAATAAGATCAAACTATATCCCTAGACTGCTTGAGGGAAACCCTAAATCGTGGCTTAACTTTGGAGCGTTTTTGTATGTGTTTGAATTACCTTTGTTATATCTATCTAGGTCATAATGATGGTCACAACCCTCATGAACCGTTAAAGTATGTTCGCTATTGGTGAGCTAATTGTGTGCAACGTGCAATTTGCTGTTTAACTTTCTTGCAACTCTTTTGCTATCGATAGGGGATTGGCTTTGAGAATCTGTATCTACCATTACATGGTGGTGGGACATCACCGAGGACCAACACACCGCCTTAAACTGCAACGAGCAATTCTTCTGGCATTGTAAGGCCTGTTGTAAATTCCGTAAAAACCCACGCACTATCAAGATGCGATCAATAACCCCCAACTACATTAACGCCATAGCCACTCTCAATGACGAACTTCAGCAAACCATCACTACTTCCAACAAAACCCTGCTTCAAGAATTAAAGGATGAAATCCTTTCATTATCGCCACTAGATGATACTAGAAGCTCTACAAATAGAACTGAACCACCCAAGGTATATACATTATAGAAGGTGAAGTCTTAGTGGTTTTGTTGATTCGCCATCGCGCAGTAGACATGTGTCATAACCATATGTTTGTTTGTTTACACAACCATGCGGCGTCCTTGCAACAAAAATACCATACGTATAGTGGTAAACTGAGACATTAATAAGCATTCCGAGATTACAAGAAGAAACGTTTTCACGGTACCAGTACGAGAAGCAACACACAATCCACTGAAAAAAATAGTTGCTTTTCTTCCTACACCCCCGTCAATACCGCAACCATACTACCACCACCGTCATCCTCAATACCTCCAGCATTCGTATGTCAAATCGACAAATGTCAATTCCTTCGGGACGACTTTACCTTCTATGATGTATATACCTTGTGAACCACCCAATTATTATGGACAGTTTAACCGGAATGTAAACAAACCTGGACCAAAAATCTCGATGGCAAACACGTTCAATACACACACACACCACTATCACCAACTACTACAATACTACAGTTTATACAAGGCACTGGCAACATCATTGGTAACGCTGTTTCGACACCATACCACACAACCAGAACCTAGAGTTTTGGTGTATTTCTCACGTATTGCACACAACACCACAGCCATTTATAGAATGAGCGAAGATATATCTGGAATGGGACAATATCGTAGCACACACACTCGTACGCAAAGATCATGATTTGAACGAACTTACATACGTATCCTTCAAACACGGCGTCACTACTACGTTTAAACAGAAAGCATTGAACCCCTCCACTTAGCCACCAAATGTCCAGTTACGGGAATTCAACAATTCTCCCGCCCGCCAGGTTTTACGGATCAACCCACGGATACAAACTCCGCCAATTCTCACCACCACATACTCAGGGTCAACACCAACACCTATGCACATAGAAGATCAATTCATCCATCCTGGTGCCCGAAAACGGTTTCGAGCCGATCAACCGACATCCTTACGCATTACCACACTACAAACTCAACAACAGCTACAACAATCACAACATCAGCAACAGCAAAAACAGGAACAACAACAATAGCAGTAATCCCCGTATCTACTAGTTCGCATCAGACAGTCTCAACACTCACTGGCAATACCCACATATCGTCAACCAAGGAAACTACCTCAAATACTACTGCGTACTCACAAGCATCCTCAATCGAAGCAGTCACCACTCACACTACCGCAAATTCACATCTAAACGCACTAACTCTTAATTACCAAAACGTTCGAGGATTTCGAACTAAAATCGACGAATTTCGCTTGGCGCTGGTGGAATCTGACTACAATGTATTACTGCTCACTGAAACATGGCATGATGAAGCTATCCTGAGCACACTCTTCGCCAAAGATGCTTACAACGTGTTTCGACGTGACAGAAACCTCAACAATAGTCACTCACACTCGTGGTGGTGGTGTGATGATCGCATGCACCTCGGCACTTACAGCTCAAACAGTGCCGCACAAATTTTTCATCGATTGAATTGCTTTGGGTTAAAATTCAACTTTCCTGCACCACGGCTTACATCGGGATAATTTACATTCCTCCGGATAAAACATATGTGATTGTACGAGCTTCATCGTTGACATGGCATCCCCTGAAGAGTATGTACTTTTATTTAGTGACTTCAATTTTCCTTCACTACTTTGGACCGGTTTTGTGGCCTCCGATCGATTGGTACCCTCCGCAGTCGAATCCAGTAAGTACGCGAATAATTTCACCGCCGGTATGGCACTCAATTAACTTCAGCAGCTGTCAGACGTTAGAAACTCGCACAATCAGCAATTGGATCTAATATTTGGAAATAGTAATGCATCGTCAGCCTGCACTACCGTCACATCACCTGCGATTGCACTTCTGAATCTAGATCGCTAGATCGCGATCCGGGTTTAGAGTTATCATGAAAGCTTCCGTCTGCCTCATCTACGACATCTTTATCACGCCGCTTTAACGGATTGCGGATTGCGGAGCGGATTGGTCTTTCCTTGACAACGGAGATTCCTCGATCGATGAGGCAGTGTCTGCAATCAACAATATTGTAACTTCCGCCTTTCCTTTGTGTTGTTAATATCTAAAACCCTCTCCCAAACCCATTGCATTCTTATTTTTATTTATTTATTTATTTATTTACAATTGAATATGACGGTCCAGTGCCGTATTGTCAACACCACTTGTGTTGAAAAAAAAAAAGTACAATTATATTGATAAGGCATTTCCTCCTTATTCTTTGCCTTATCCCGGGCATACTCGGTTAACCCATTGCATTCTATTAGAGCAGACTTTAAGCGCGTGCATCGCACCTATCGCCGTACTCGTTCACAATACCACTTGCGTATTTTCAAATATGCCTCAACAGCTAACCGTACTTACAATCGTGCACGATATCACTCATACCTAAAAAATATCCAGTTTCGTTTTCGTCGAACTCTCTCATCCTTCTGGCAGTTTGTAAAAAACGCCATTCAAGACACATTCATTACCCTTCTCTATGTCGCTGGGATCGGTTTCTGCCACTACAACTGTTGGGATATGCAATCCCTTCGCTGATCATTTTGCTAGTTTCTTTGCATATCCTACACCGTCTTACTCCGGGAATACCGATGCTTCCTACCTCTATACTTGTAAAAAATTGTCACTTCTTCACAACCTGCCTCTGTAAACTCTTTCGCCTATCTTTCTGTTCATCCTCATTTCCCTCCATTTGGAAATCGTGTTGGCTAACACCAATCCATAAAAAGGGCTCCAAAACAATTGCTTCTAACTACCGTGGCATTGCCAAGTTTTGTGGTACTGCCATGGTCTTCGAAGCAGTTGTTAAGGAAACTCTGTTAGCTTTAACGTCTAACATACTCATGCCACAACAACATGGTTTTTTGCTCAACCGATCCACAATAACAAGCCTTATTTGTTTCCTGTCCTTTATATTCAAATCACTTGACTCAGGTTGCCAAAGTGATACAATGTACACTGACTTCAAAGCGGCATTTGACCGTTTACCTCACGACATTCTCTTAAGAAAATTTGAAAAAAACATGAACTCTCGGACGACATTCTCTTGTGGCTTTATTCTTATTTATAACCTGATGTTAGTTATACCGTGTATAACAAGTCAAACTTGACAATACTTCTTCGTCATGCTTTATGTCTCACTCTCGCGTACCCCAAGGAAGTGTGTTAAGTCCATGTCTATTTATTTTATTTATTAACGATTTACGCGAGGTCCTACCTCAGAATTTGTTTCCTTGTAATGCTGACGATGTTAAATTGTTCTCCTTTACTTCCTCTTACTCTGATTGTTTGTCCCTACAATTCCATCTTGACAACTTTTACACGTGGTGTCTGTCAAACAACTTACTCGATTGTAGTACTAACCACTTGAATATAATCATACCAAAAGCGAACAAGTGTCTAGGTTTGATTCGGCGCCTAGCCTCGAATTCTCTGATCCGGGTTGCTTAAAAGCACTTTACTGTTCAATAGTTAGGTCGATCCTAGAATATGCGTCTATCATTTAGACCCCAACGATTGCTTCGAATATCGCTCGAATCGAACGCATCCAAAGGCATTTACCCTTTTTGCAATCTACAAATGCCTACGATTACCATATGATGCTCTTCCACCTTAGTTGAAGTGTTGTTAACTACTAATCCTGGAAATTTTGAGACACGCCGATCTCATGCCCAAGCCTCTTTCATTGCTTCCCTATTCCTCAATAATTGTGATGTTTCTCTACTCCTGTCCTCCTGAATTGGGTTTTATGTACCCGGCTACCAATTGCGCCCACGCCCTCTCATCTTTGTAGAAACTCGCCGCACGGCAATAGGTGCCCGTGATCCGTTCTTGGGTGGCATTCGTTACTTCAGCAATAATTATGCTCTGTTCTATTTTAGCCTTTCCTTAAGATCTTTCCGTTCACACCTCCGTTTCCCAGCTTCCTCATAAGTGTTTCCTTTCCCCATCTACCACCAACTCCTACGTTTAGTTTTAAGATCTTACAATATTGTTAAACCAATGGTGGACAATTCTTAATAAACAATACAAAATTACCTGTGAGATGTTTTGGAAGTTAACTTTTCAACTTTCTCAATTCTCTTCAATCTCAAGCCTCGGAGCCAAATGCAGACATCACTTGAGGAGAATCAACAACTGCTAGAGTAACGCATTGATTAATGAACGGCTAAGTTAACTGTAACACATCTGCTACAGTAGCCAGAAGGATCTAAACTTTGCAAATTATGTGCATAGAAAAGCACAATTTCGGATTTTCATCAAGTTTATGCGTTTGTTTAACGTTCAGTTACAATGGTCCATTCAACGAACTTCATACAAGGACTGTGATAACTATGAGTAACAAATATTCCATCGTTGTTTTACACAAACCGATTTTTTTTCTCCAATTTAAATTTCACTATGGTAATTCATGATGATTTTGGTCAACATTCTCATGCCACTGACAGCTGTCAGCCATAACTGTCAATAAACACAAAACAGCCTTGCAAACAAAAATAGGAGTGTCAAAAATTTTCTCCAATGCAGTGCGGTGGTGTCGTCGCTTTGTTTTCTTCTACTTGAGGGCATATATTTTTACATCCGAATTAGGTGGGCTTTTTGGATTCCGAGCATTCAGTGGTTCATATTACGTCCAATGCCCATTGGTTAACATTGGCAGGATGCTACGAAATGTGACGATGGTTACGCGATGCTGCATCATGCGCGGAGTTTCCGTCCGATAGCTTGAGTACGTGTGCGCCGTTCGTGCAATGGGATAGAGAGTTAGAAAACATTGCTGTTGAAAAAGGAAAAAAAAATTGTGAACCGCTTTGCATCGAAAACTTTGCCTTCGAAATCCGTACCAAGCACGCATAACATCTGATTGTCGCGTATGCGGAGTGGGACATCGTGTCATGTTTATTGTAATGTAACAACAGGCTTGCGCCAACGAAAAAAGGCCATGTAATAACGCAAACCAGTTTGTATTGCGTCAATTATGTGCCCTTCAATCAGTATTGTGGATTGACTTAAAATTCGCTCTCCTTTCGTGTATGGACCGTAGACTCAAAGACGAAAGTTTGCTAGCGCGACGCGTGCGGGAAGAAAGCAATGCCAAAGTGGAAAGAAGAAGTGTAATCGATAATGAAAACCAATGATTAGACATGCGAAGAAAATATAGCTTCGAGGTGTGTAAATTACACGAGATATAGGTGACGAGCCTTGATAAACCGTTCAGCTGTTCGGATCCCGGCTGCAACTTTAATCGGTCGTGTGATAAACTATGTCAGCAAAGGACGAATGGTTTCGTGCTAGCACTTCTTGTACATATTTTCTCTAATGATGCATCCTTTCCAAAGCATACCTATAGGAATATGCATTATATGTAACAGATGCAGGACGACTGGCCGTAGTGGGCAAGAGGGTTTTAACGTGATTTTATTGCTGTTTAGTTTGCTGAAAATGTTATAAATATTGGTTGGCGTGTGTCGGTGTGTTAACGTAAAAAGCGATTGAAATTTGTTATTTCGAAACGAATAGTGTAATTAATTGGAGCAACAATTGCAGTAAAATGCATGTCGCAAGTAAGTGATGCTGCTGATGCGCATTCCAACGTGAATGAACAAATTTACGTGCATTGTCATGAATGAGCTGGAATGCAAGGTCAATGAAGAAAAAGCTACTAACTGTATTAAATGGTTTTCTTCAGGTTTAGAAATGATACAGCCTCATTTTGAACCGGCATCCATTGATTACCAGCAACAACAAACGCACCACCAGCAGCAACAGCAGCAAAAGCAACAGGAACAACAGCACCAACATACAGCACAGCAACAGCAACAACAGCAGCAACAGCGCCAACAGCAGCAGCAACAGCAACAGCAGCAGCAGATTTCCAAAATTATCAGCAACCCTCCACCAGCAATCGTTAGTGCCCCAAATGGAACAACAATGTGTGTTGCCAAACTTATGATTGGGCTCGATCATGCACCGCCAGCATTTAATGTGCGATCGCGGGTGTTGGGTGATGGAGGCACAAATTTAAACTACATTCGTACTGAAACTGGTGCTATAGTCACACTAAGAGGTCGGGGATCCATGAATCTTGAGCCGCAAACAATGCAAGAAGCACCCGAACCCTTGCATTTGTACATTGAACATCCGGCGTAAGTTTTTGAAGTTGTGTTACCCACGCCGGCAACTAATAACTAAAACCGTTCTATGTTTTATTCCAGATTGGACGGGTTGCAGAGTGCGAAACAGTTGGCGAAAAATTTAATCGAAACTTTGCAAGAGGAGCTTACCTTTTTCCAGGAGAACAATATTCCTAAGGCAAACTTTCAGCTTATACCCCAGTCGAATATAGTGCAAACGACCCAAGTTCAGCAAATGCCTCCGATCTTAAGACCCCAACATGTTACCCAGCCCAACGGTATTATTCATCAACCGCCACCGACAGTGTTGGGGCCTCCGCCACCCAGCTTTGTGCAGCATCCGCCTGCGTTGCCCCAGAGTCAGCCCCCGCCACCCCAAATAATTCAGCAGGCGCCTACAATAATACAATCACACGTGCCAGTACAAATCCACCAGCAGCCGAATAATGTCGTAATCTCACAAATCCAGACCACAGCGCCTCCATCGCAAATTGCAAACGTAAGCAATCCTCCGCCGGGGACGCAAATACGTCCGCCTATAGTACAGATCAAAAACTCGCCCGCTGGAACCCACCTGTCCCAGCCGCCTCCAAGCATACAGATTCAACAGGCACCTGCCGAAGCGGCGCAGCAAATCATCGTGAATCCGGCACCGCCATACCAGGTACAATACATACAGCAAAATCCATCCATTCAGACAAGCAGTGGACCCCATCCAAGTGGACAGGTTACGATTCAGCATCTTATTCAGCCGCAACCGCAACCTGTTCAGGGAATTGTACAGACAACAATACCTCCGCCACAGTTCGATCACTTTCAGCGGCCACCACAAACCCAACAGATCATCACTGTGCAGGGTAGCACAGCGTTCATGGTTCCGCCGCCGAACATTATTCATCAGACGGCGCCTCAACCACAGAATCAAATCATTTTTCAAACGCAGCAACCGATTCTGACTCATCATCCACCGCCGGAACTGGCCCCTATGGGACCACAAGCGCCAATTAACCAGCCGACTGGAATGCTCATAAACGGCACAGATGCGAAGAAGGTTGGTGGGCCTACAGAGCTGCAAATAAAGCAGGAATCGCTCAAGCTTGATGAGGGTCCACCTCCCGGGACCATAATGCAGCAGATTCCGACCAGCGGCCAACTAGCTAAAACAACTGTGATTCCTGTATCGTCAATACCGGGCATACCGATCAGCCAGCCGCCACCGCCGATCATGTCTGTGCCTCCCCCGACAGTGCAACATATAGTCGGCAATACGATCATTACGTCGCAACCGAATGCGCCCATCAGTCATGGTGGGATTCCGCAGCAAATTTTTAGCCAAATACCGGTATCGATTCAATCCTTTGCTCCCGCTCCACCGCCCCAACAAATGCAAGTCAGTGGGTCGCACTTTGTTGTCAGTGCTCCACAACCATGGCCTGTGGTTACTGCCTCAGCCCCCGGACAACAAATACAGCAAGTGCCGGTCAGCACGGTTCCGAGTATACAAATAACTACGCAACCCATGCGAAATCCGAATGAAATTCACATCATTAGCCAGCCCACGATCATCAGTGCTGCAGAGTACCGTCCGCCGGCATCACAGCAGCAGCAAATCATAGCGACTAGTGCATTTAACCCGCAAATCCAACCTCCCCAAGGTACGTTAAATGTTTCAACTACGGGTTTCAAAGATTACAAACAACTGACAAAATAATAGGATCTGTTCAACACAATCTAAGAAAAAATGGCTCATTTGTGGCCTCTTTGTCGATATGGCAACATGGGCTATATTCGCATTCTTACAGTTGCCTTAACTAACTTATGCCTTCAAAAAACTACCATGCAGGTTGAAGATTTGTTCGAAGTATGATTTGTCCATGAACAAAAAAGTTGTAATTAGTGAGACACTATGAGATACTTTATAGTGGCCGATTGCAACTGTTTTACAACATTTTTACACTTTTAGTGAAAGATGGGACATCTAATTGTGGCTTTATTTCGGTGTAGTATCCTTTTAATGATGGGAGCGGCCCGGTGGTGTGGAGTAGGTATACGCGCAGGACCGGGGCTCAAATCTCAACCGGACCGTCCCCTCTCAGTGAGGACTGATGTTCCAACTACGTGGTATCAGCAAGTCTAGCTAGCCATTCGATGATCGGCTTGACCTAAAAGGTCGTTAAAGCCAAGAAGACGACAGATTGTTTTAAAGTAGCAGAAATTTAGATGGAAATGTACGCTTTATTGGATGGTGGTTTTATCGCACTGAAACTTGCAAAACGGATAAATTGGTCTCTCTGTCCATGTCTGATATATGAAACTGTTTAAGTGACAATCAAACGAAATTAGCAGTGACCGGAGTTCATGATAAATATCATTCTGACGATGGTCGGATCACAGTGTTCAATAGATTTTTTTTATAAACGGGAGTTGTATATTGACAACGGAAGATGTAAAAGGGGTAGCAACGGACTGCTAAAACTCAGTTAAACCGGACAGTTGCTAACCTTTTTTAAAGATAGCCATGGTCAAAGAGTCAGGTAGTTTGTGAAACGCCGCTCAGGATCTCGTGCAATTATTTTTTTTTGTACAATTCTGCTTGAACGTGGGCTTTGGTCCGTTTCGGCCCCTTGGTAACCGATTTTCATTTAGCTTTTAGTTTTTTTTTATTAGTTCAAACTAAGATGTACTTTAAAATGATTGAAAAATGAATTATAATTAATCAGCCCTGGGTTAAGAAAATTGATTCAAATTCGGGCAAGCGTTCGATTTTAAGATGGATCGGAGTTTCGAAGATATATATGTTTTGTAAAAACATTTTCTAAAGTGTTCAGTTTCCGATTGGTCAAACACGTCAACACCAAGCTTGCCATCGGAATTCATTGCGATCGCTTTGAAAAAGCGGCTTGTTCTACTGTAAGGATTATATTATTTTCTTTTCTGTTTTTTCTCAGGTGTCCAGGTGCAATTTCACACAGTACCACCACCCACTCAACAAATCATCACCAGCTTAGCCAATGCACAAACGCAACCTCCACCGCAAGCACCACAGTCGCAGCTCATTGAAAACCAGCCAGTACCACCACAGCATCAAATTATAATCAATGCTCCGATTCCTCCGCAGCCACCTCCACCTCCCCCGTCTTTTACCACTGTACAATATTCTACCCAAGAAGCCCCAAAGGTATCCTATTAGAAGGCAAACAAAAAGTGTAGAAAGTAAAGAGGACGAAGCATTCTAACACATTCTGTACGTACATTTTTCCAGCCTAATGTGGAACAGTTACAGCAACGGCCACCGCCACAACCACAACCTCCACAGCAGCAAACGTCGCTTAGCATAACCACACAATCCCAATCACACGCTATAATGCTGCGCCCTGGCCAAAAACGTAAAATACCAGATGACGACATTAATAAAAATATGCCACCCAAGATAGGCATGGGGTAAGTTTAGGATGTATTTTCTCATTGCATCTAAATACTTGTTTATAATTTATCATAGTAACGCAAATAGTTTATACAATTCATTTTCCTTTGGAGCATACAATTTTGCAGAAATCGTTCCTAATGACATGTGTTTTTAGTTTAAGTTAAAAAGAATAGAACACCCGATAGGAAAATTCATTAAACTATGCTCATGTTACTGATTTATCAAACGCCTGAATGTAATTGGCGGGTTACAGATGAATTGCACCATACTCTTGCTTCAATTTAAAATTTAAAAAAGCTCTTTTTGCTGGTGCCTTTGGAGGGAGTGCTGTATTAAAGTATTGTATTTGATCTACTATAGGCTCAAAAACAGTTCTGAAGCTTAGCAAATATTCTAGAAATATTAGTAAATATTCTGTTCTAGAGAATATTCTAGAACAATTTTCGCCATTTTATGTTACAATAATAACGAAACATACTTTAGCTAATGAACGAATCGACAGATATTCCTTATAAATTGAGGCTCTTTTTTTAAAAATGTTTAAAAATGTACCCAACGCTTGTAAATCGGAGCAGATTTTGATCGATAACGTTCATTTGATTCGAACAACAGTAAACAATATGTGCAGGCGTGTGTTTAAAATGCCAGTAATACACCATTCAGCGATTTCATCGACAAAAACTCACATTGTTTTCGTGGAGTTTTATTATTTTTTAACACTCCGTCTTTGGTTCCAAGACCATTTGTTCTACAACTGCAAGCTGCAATAGAATTAAGATTTGGCACAGATGCTGTATATTAAAAAAAAAACAATTCGCAGCAATTCCTATCGATCGAAAACATTCCTCTAGCTCGTGGTAAACGTCGCAACAACTCTATCAAGATGGTGATAGAAAATTCAAATAATTTTTCAGCATAATTCCTCTTGAAAATGCATAGATCAAGCAGGTGGTTAAATAGTCTTTATCGGAAAATATTATGAAAGTTAAAATTATATTTCGAACGATTTCTTGTTGTTGTTGTTATAAACGTGGTATTATTTTCGCATGCTCATGCCTAAGCAAAGGAAGAAGCAAATGGCGTTTTTTGAATTTGATATTTAAGTATGAACCAACTATGTACATCAACTATGTTAGTTGGTGATGATTGAGCTCAAAGTGCAAACAGAAATAGGATTTAAGCTGGTTTTCTAATTTACATATTATTGCTTCGAAAAAATCTCTTGTTCCAGCAGCAGGGTACATTATAGGGTACATGTTATAATCAAAACTATTACATAATTATTAATGCATAACATAGTAACATATCATTCTATACCAGTTGTAACGTCTAAATATTTGTCACGTTAAAGTTCAATTTATGGCGGCAATATGTGTAGGATGAGTGGTGCCGGTAGAAACTTACCAGTGGGAAGCAATGGAGGAATCTTGACGGCAGCACAAGCCAAATGCATAATGTCATCGGTATCGACTGGAACAGCAACCACGACGTCTACATCGGGCGTCGGTTTAATATCGTCACAAATATCTGCTGAACATTTAGTAGGTAAAGTATCTGGCATTGTGTTAGATTTAGTGAATTTCGTACATGTAATGTTATGTTCTTCGTGCAATATCCTTTCTTGCTATATTTAAGCTGGCTCCATGAACTATATTCGCCTGTAGTTCCATCCACACTGCATGCGATCGCAACTAATAACTTTTCAGCATCGTTGTTTAATTCACTGTTGCAATTCGCAGACAGAGAATTGCGCACAACTGTCTGTTGGAGTAGATCCCGTCCTATAAAAGGTTCAGCAAACAAATCAATAATTAAAAAATAGAATCTGCATTTAAATACATTGTCAGTCACATCTTGCGCACCACTACCAACACTGCTCCATGATAAGCTTTAGTATTTGAATTACAAATAATATTTTTTTAATGTGTTCTTGGCAGTAATCCTTCCATCAACAGAAATTGGAGTGGCCACGTACTGGTGTTGGGACTTTATCTTTATCGCCTGTTGATTTAAGTAAAATATCTACACATAATTTATGTCATATTATGTTTTCTTTATAAATTTTTACCACATCTCAAAAAGATCCTGCTATTCCAACATGTTTCTTTAGACAAACTTCCTGGATGTGGTTTGGTTGCGGTTCCTAAAACTGCTGATTTCAAACTTTGAAAGGCATTGCCGCTTACTATTTACTACTATCCTGTACCAATTTGCATTTAATTTCCATCCAGACTATTATTGTGCAAGCAGAATCCAGAATCCGGTATTCAACATAAATTCGGTGAAAACTTCTTTATGAAGCCATCATATTATTCCCCACATGTTTTCTCTCATATTTTGTCCATTCAAACATATTTGTTATAATTACTTCATTCAATGTTCAACGCTGTCACTTTCGTATAGTTCCTATTACTCAGTGTGCTTTTTTTTCTTTTCTTTTTTTACTCATTGCATTGATTACTGGCTGCTGTTTGCGAATGCTGATTACAGACTACAGAAGACAAAAATAAACGCAGGATCTCTAGCCAGCCCGGCTGATTCGATCCAGGACGGCAATCAGACCAGTTCGACTGTTTTGGTGAATTAAACTGAACCGCGTTGCGTCGGACCCGCTAACCAGGCGAGGGAGCACTACAAAAGCTATGGCAGGAAGGGACCGTATTTTGGAACGGGAATAGTAGAGTAGAACACTTTTTCAAATTGTATGATATCCGGCGCTAATTTACGGCAAAGTAATAGCATCATCAAAACGAGCACAACGTTGTAGGGACACAATCTACAACAACTAACAGATTGTATATCTGATTGATATTGTTAATGTTGTTAAACAATTTGCGCTTTCCTTTATCGTCGTAGCAGTGATAGCAGCGGGAAAATGTAGCTCCGATGTTTTTAGACACAAGCTTACAGTGTGCAGCAAATTATGCAGTATGCACAACTTTTTACAACCTCCCGGTAACCTGCTGGTACGTGATTCGTTTAGGGAAATGACATTGTATCATAGTGTAATTAAATCTATTTCGATTTGTGTAGTATGTACATCCATTTTAAATTAAGTTTGGTCTACAATAATAACAGCATGCAGTACTAGGCTCGCTCTTGAAACAACAGTTGTGTAGATTAATTTATAGCGACTGTTTTGTATCCAAGCTTTGAATGACCGATAAGGAGGGAAAGTCAATAGTGTAAAAGAAATGTATCACAAAATGATGTTGTGAACTCTTCTAGGAAGTGGCGGAATTATTTATATAATTGTGAATACTTTTTTCCAAATTTTGAAGAAAACAAAAAGATATCCATTATCATAAACTATTATGAATATTAAATCTGTTTTCATTAATAACATCATTCTCAACATATCCGAAACAATTTGGTTTATTATAGATAGTTGATTTGAGTGATTTACGAGTTTGGTAGATTGAGCGTGAACAGTAGCGACTGTAGTAAATATTTAAGCCTATGAACAATTTCAGGCTCTGAGGTACGTACGATCTGCGGAGATGCGGAGTAAAAAATTTCAAATGTTTCACCTAAAAGAGTTTTGTTAAATTGAAAGATGCAAGAACTTCCGCCCCCTTTCATATTGTAAGTAGGGATTTCAATTTAAGAAATCTGCAAATTAAGAAAGAAAGGATTCTCAACTAATCTTGCTGTTGACATGAATTCAGTGGACTAAACTTTACCGTCCGGTAGAGCAGACTTTTACAAACGGTCGAGACCGGCTGCAAAGAAGAGGTAAAATCAGAGGACTGTTTCCATCAGTACGAACTAATTGCCTAGCAAATAAAGCAAGCAGAGCATGAAACAGAAAAATCATACCACAAAAGCGTATAATTAATTAGGGTTTCCTTCATTCAAAAGTGCAGTATCGGGCACCAGGGCAGTAACATTGCTGCGAAAAATTTGTTGTTCGTCGAGCTGTCAAATTGTCAGCCTTGGGCGAACTGTCATTGCTTTGTTTTCATTTGAGCGTACGCCACACGCGTTTTGGGTTTGGACCGGCTTGTTTGTACATGATAAACGTTATAGTTGCAGCAAAAAAATGCCGAAAGAACAGTTTCGAGAAGCGGATGTGATTAAGAAAATGTAAGTTTGCTAAACAAGCATCTAAAACTGCTAAATACTCACGCAAGTTCCTGTTGCTCCGCAACAGTTCGCACGTTTCGTTCAATATTGACAGCGCCCAGCAGATCCAACAGGAGGCTCATCTGCATGTCGTGGCCAAAAATTTATACAACCAAAATGCAGAACGCACACCGGTCGCCTACGGAGTATTGGACCGACGGATGGGAGTAAGTCAAAAGGACGCCACATGCGAAACGTGTAAAAAAGGTTTAAATGACTGTGTGGGGCACTTCGGTTACATCGATCTGGCGCTGCCAGTGTTTCATATCGGCCACTTCCGAGCAACGATTACCATCCTCCAGTCAATATGTAAAGTATGCTCGCGGGTAATGTTGAAGGAGGAGGAAAAGAAACACTTTAGCGCTCGCTTGGTCAATCCCAACCTGTCATATCTGGCAAAGAAATCGATCCACAGCCAGGTGCTGAAGAAGGCGAAGAAAAGCACCAAATGTCCCTGCTGCGGCAGTCTGAACGGTCCGGTCAAAAAAGGTCCAGGACTGATGAAGATCGTGCATGAACCGTTTCGAGGGAAGAAACCATCCGATCCGCTGGTCACCAACGCCCTTCACCAGATGCAAGCGGCTATAGAATCGAACCGCGAACTTTCGCAAACGGTCGTTGGCCCTGCTTCTCTGTCGAAGGAACTGAATCCGGTGGAGGTGCTGGATTTGTTTAGAAATATTCCAAAAAGCGACGTACCACTGCTTGGCATGACGTCTTCACAATCGAATCCAGCCGATCTGATTGTGACCCGCGTTTTTGTGCCGCCGGTGTGCATTAGACCTTCAGTCGTATCGGAAGTGAAGGCAGGTACGACCGAGGATGATTTAACGATGAAGCAGAGCGAAATATTGCTCATCAGCGACGTGATTGCAAAACATATGATGACCGGCGGCAAGATAGAGTTAATCCAAGAGGACTGGGATTATTTGCAGCTCCATTGCGCACTGTATTTTAACAGTGAGCTGTCCGGTATCCCGCATTCGCTTATGGTAAGCAAACGGAAAACTGTACTAGTTTGTGTGTTTCTAATGCAGTTTGGTGCAACTTTTCAGCCGAAAAAGCCCACACGCGGTATTGTGCAACGGTTGAAAGGAAAGCAGGGCCGTTTCCGAGGAAATCTCTCGGGGAAACGAGTTGATTTTTCAGCCCGTACTGTAATTTCTCCCGATCCAAATTTGATGATTCACCAAGTGGGTGTACCGGATAGGGTAGCAAAAATTCTTACCTTTCCGGAAAAAGTAAATACGGCTAATATTAATGTAAGTATGCAATATTGAATCACTGTAAGGTAAACACAAATACACTGTGCCAAAAAAAATGTCCTCACAGTGTAGGCAAATGAAAAGAAAACTTGTAGACAACCTGACACTGTACACAAATATCAAAGTAAATTCGCGTACAGTACAGAATGTTATCCACGCAAAAGAAAATTGAAATTACTTTAAGAGCGGTTTGAGAATGTCCAAATTACTTGCTCAAACAGGACGAGTTTTGGCAAAGGGTTTTAATCCAAAAGCAAATTTAATATCTGCGGGTAAGACAGACTGGTAAGAGTGTTGCGAAATCCAAATTCTCAAATTGAATCCAAAAATTCTGCGATCGACTGCTAAGTACGATGGCCATGGTCATCATGTTATGGTTTGGGGTGCCTTTAGTGCTTTAGGGTATCAAAAACTTAGCGTTCTACAATTGATTGATACAAATATATAGACATTCTGAAAGATAAATTGAAATCAAGTGCTGTAAAATAGAGCAACGCTACTTTTTATTTTCAGTTTCTAAGTTGGTCAATGAATGGTTGCTGCACAACGTCAAAACAATGCTTACGCATCCGCTCCAGTCCAGATGGAGTCCAGGCTTATTGATAATTTGTGGAATCATTTTGAGCAAATATTCTAAAACCCCTGATCCAGAATATAAACTAGCTGAAAGCTGCTTCTACTTTTTTTTAAAATTTTTTTTAATTGAATAGGTTTTATTAATTATTTTGTATCGCTATCTTTGCTGTAAGGACACATTTTTGACACAGTGTATACATAACATTAATCCAAACGATGTATCGTTCGAATAGCGTATGCGGCAGTTAATTCGCAACGGCACGGAAAAACACCCAGGAGCGAACTATGTGCAGCAGAAAGGAAGCGCGTTCAAAAAGTATCTCGCGTACGGAAATCGGGATAAGGTAGCGCAAGATCTCAAGTGCGGCGATATCGTCGAGCGGCACCTAATTGACGGTGATGTCGTGCTGTTCAATCGTCAGCCAAGCTTGCACAAACTCAGCATTATGTGTCATGTCGCCAAAGTGCAACCGCAGCGTACATTTCGCTTTAACGAATGTGCCTGCACACCGTACAATGCTGATTTTGACGGGGACGAAATGAACCTTCACCTGCCCCAAACCGAAGAGGCACGTGCCGAAGCGCTCGTTCTGATGGGCAACAAGTCGAACCTGGTAACGCCACGCAACGGAGAGCTACTGATTGCGGCAACACAAGACTTCATCACCGGTGGATATCTGCTGACGCAAAAGGATCAATTTTTAACCCGCGAGCAGGTGATGCAGCTGGCCGCTTGCATGTTGTCCGGACCGGATGCGAACATGATGATCGATCTGCCCAGACCGGCCATTCTGAAGCCCCGCAAGCTGTGGACCGGTAAGCAAATATTTAGCCTCATCCTCAAACCAAACAGTCAGTCCACCGTCAACGCGAACCTGTCCACCAAGGGCCGTAACTACACAAAAGATACTGACCTGTGTGTGAAGGATTCGTGGGTCGTCATTCGAAATTCGCAGCTTTTGTGCGGTGCCATGGACAAGGGAACGCTTGGTTCGGGCACGAAAAACTGTATCTTTTATGTGATTTTGCGCGACTTTGGCGAGGATCATGCGATTAGATCGATGTGGCGGCTGGCAAGAATGGCATCGTATTTTATGATGAACCATGGCTTTTCGTTTGGCATCGGTGACGTTACCCCTAGCCGGAAGCTGCTTGAAGAAAAGCAAAAACTGTTGGAAAACGGCTACCGCAAGTGCGACGAGTATATTGCGGAGATGAAGAAGGGAACGTTGCAGTGTCAGCCGGGCTGTACTGCGGAACAAACTTTGGAAGCGGTCATGCTGAAAGAGCTGTCCAGCATTCGTGAGCTAGCGGCAAAAGCATGCTTTCGAGAGTTACACCCAACGAACAGCGCACTTATTATGGCCCAGTCGGGTTCGAAAGGATCGAATATCAATATCTCACAAATGATTGCCTGTGTCGGTCAGCAGGCCATTAACGGTAAACGAGTACCGAATGGGTTCGAGGACCGGGCGTTGCCTCATTTTGAAAAGTTTTGTAAGTATGCTGCTGTTGCGATGTAATGCGATGCTACTAGCGAACTAACTCGTAATTGTAATTTATTTAGCTAAGATTCCTGCCGCACGAGGTTTTGTGCAGAACAGCTTCTACTCAGGTCTGACACCAACCGAATTCTTCTTCCACACCATGGCTGGTCGAGAGGGATTGGTAGATACGGCGGTCAAGACAGCAGAAACGGGATATTTACAGCGGCGGTTGGTGAAATGCCTTGAAGATTTGGTCGTCCAGTATGACGACACCGTCCGGAATGCCATCGGCGAGGTAGTTGAATTTACGTACGGTGCCGATGGGCTGGATCCAGTCTACATGGAGGTGAAGAATAAACCGGTGGATATCGAAAGACAATTTATGCACGTACGCAACTCGCTTCCCTGTCGAGATGAATTGCCTCTACGTGGAGAGGAAGTGATCAGCGTAGGAAAGCAAATTTTGGCCAAACCGGAGTTTTCTAAATGTAGTGCCAATTTTCATCGGGAATGTCAGTACGTATTTCAAAGACCGCAGAGCAGGAGAATGAAATGCATGCAGGATAAAATTATTTAACAATCTTACTTACTTACTTACACACACACACACACACACACACACACACGCGCGCGCGGTTTGTATAATTTTAGGATATTTTTGGAAAAGTTTGGCGTCCGCTTAGCTACGATTCAACGGCTATATCGCAACGGATCAAAAGTGGCGATGGAAGTGGAGCGCACAACTGCCGGTCAAGTAGAACAGTTTCTTTTGCAAGTTCGCAATAAGTACAGCAAGGCCATAACCGAACCGGGAACGGCCGTCGGTGCACTGGCAGCACAAAGTATCGGTGAACCCGGTACCCAGATGACGCTGAAAACGTTTCACTTTGCCGGTGTTGCGTCCATGAACATCACACAAGGAGTACCCCGTATTGTGGAAATCATTAACGCTTCTAAGGCTATTTCCACCCCAATCATAACGGCGGAGATTGAGAACGAAACCAACATGGAGTTCGCGCGTAAAGTAAAGGCTCGGATCGAAAAAACGACGCTGGGAGAAATTTCGTCCTTCATAGAAGAGGTCTACAAGACGGATGATTGTTTTCTGCTCATTAAGCTCGATCTGGATCGCATCCGGGTGCTTGGTTTGGAGGTGAATGCCGAAACTATACGATATTCGTAAGTATGGTCGTTTGTCTGTTGTGGAAAAAGTAACCTATTTTATAATTCTTCCTTCTGCACCAGCATTTGTACGTCTAAATTGAAATTGAAACAGGACAATGTGGATGTTTGTGGCTCTTCCATTATCACCATCCGCCCGGACAGCAGTAAGCACAGCCACAGCTTAAATGCGGAACTGCAGCGTCTCACCACTGCGATACCGAACGTGGTGGTGGCCGGTCTGCCTCAGGTATCGCGCGCCGTTATCGCTGTCGATGATTCCCGTGGTACGCCGAAATATCGACTGTGCGTCGAAGGCTGTGGGTTGCGCGATGTCATGGCCACGTTCGGTGTGATTGGAAGCAAGACCAAGAGCAATAACATCATCGAGGTGTACCAGACGCTGGGAATAGAGGCTGCCCGAACCACCATCATGACAGAAATTACCGAGGTGATGGAAGGGCATGGTATGAGTGTGGACCATCGGCACATTATGCTGCTGGCCAGTCAAATGACGTCGCGTGGTGAAGTGCTTGGAATAACGCGCCACGGTTTAGCGAAGATGCGCGAGTCTGTATTTAATCTTGCATCGGTAAGCTTAAAATCAGAATGCAGTAAAATAGAATGAAGAGACTAATGTAAAATATTTGTTTCACAGTTCGAAAAGACGGCGGACCATCTGTTCGATGCGGCCTACTACGGTCAAACGGATTCGGTAGATGGCGTTTCGGAGCGTATTATATTGGGAATGCCGGCATCGATCGGTACCGGATTGTTTAAGCTTATCCACAACCACAACGATACGCAACTGGAACCAATTAAGGAGCTTATTTTCAATATGGTTCTGGGAGAGTGATGGAAATAGAAGACTAACTTTGAAGTGATTTTCACATTTCCATAGACCATGTGTTGGTAGTAATTATCTTGCTGATGAATTTGTATCTCTATGTAAATGTGGTAAGTATTCAAACAAGAGGTATTCATAGATTGTGATTTCTCCTGAAACTATAAATTTCTCTTTCATGTCGTTCTTGTATTCCGTAATGTAGTTACCCTTGTACAGTGAAAATGATGCTCTGTTTTTGCTTTGAATTTTATGTTCCTCGTTGAGTGTCGATAAACTCTCTTATACCATCCAAAATTAGTAAAACTTTCTCTACAACATTATCGTTCTCGAATTTATTCTATTTTTCACAACAAAATGATGAAAAATACGTCATCTGTTTTAAATCAAGCTACTGTCACCGATTAAGTTCAGTTTAAGGTCGATTGTTATGTATTGTTGTTTAAGAACAATTGTTCAATCGATTTCAAATCATCTGCCTTACATGGGAAATACATTTTATCCCTACGTTATGTAATGATCTCTTTCGTGTGATCGTAATCGTACAGCAAATGAAACTATGAACGCAATGTACACTAATGTTTGCATTACCTCTACCTTCAACTGGCCATTTGTAGAAGCTTAAAATTTACCAGTGCACAACTTTTCCATGATGTCGTGATTGTACGTCGAGTGCAGCATGAGTCCTAGCACTCCGGCTCGAGATGCCATTGCCTGGCGAATTTGTCGCTCCTGTTCGACCAGTTCGTCCATCTTCAACCACTGTCGGACACGTTCGAGATCTATTTCGGCACGTCGTATTTTTTCCCATACATAATGTTTGAAGCAAGATTTTTTGGGCGCCCTGTAACGATTAAGTTGCAACAGAAATTAAGTATTAAAAAGTATCTGCATAAACCAACATGGAAACGAAGATGGTGGCTTACCTGCAGAATTCTCCCGTCAATTGAAACACATTTCGCACCAAGGGACAACCGCAAACGTCAGTATCGCTAATTTTAGGATCCTTGCAGTGTTCGGGACACAGCACACGGAGCCTCTTGCAGTAGGTCTTGCTGGCTGGATTGTAGAAATCGCAAAACATAGAATTGCCATCTATTCGCGTCTTGAAGATGCTACCGAAGCTTGCCTGACTTTCGTACTTGTTGAAACACTTCTCCATGTGTCGAATGGCAGTTTTAGAATGAATTTCATGACCGCAAGTGATGCAGTACATGGACATTTCATCCTCCATGTCGGTGTTTTCCAAGGCATTCGGATCCAGCGTACATCGCTTGGCTCGCTCAACCAACAGATCCAGCTCCGCATGGCGCTTGTCCAGTTCGGCCAGCGTAGCACGCACAATTGCTTGCTTCATGCGTATCGATTCAAGGGCTTTTTTGTTTTGCTCCTCACCAACGGCCGGGCTTAGCGACCATTCTTGGATGCGTTGAGGTAGCACTTGATAGATCCGACTCGTGGCCAGCTTCATGCCGCACTCATCTGAACAGTACTTTGACTGTGGTCTTGCCGTCATAATGCACCCGGGACCGAAACATTGTCGATCGCCTTCCAGTGCCGGATTTCGGATCACTTCTGGCGTAAGCGATCGTTTTCTTCTTTTGTTTCGACCTGCCGCTTTCACGGCGGCTCGATCCTTTTTTCGAGTGCTGCTCGAATTACTACAGATACGCATCTCGCACCGCTGCTTGCGACCATGCACTGTGAGGTCCAAGCATCCATCACAGTTACCGCAGTTCTCGGCTAGGCAGCCGTCACAGTTACCGCAGCGCTTCTCCGACGAACTGCCGATCGGTTTTTCTTTCCTCTTCTTTGGGGGTTTCTTTTCCTCCGGAATCGGGGTTGGCCCGGCTACCGGGACTAGCCGGAATACTGTTTGCAAAGAAGGATCTTCTTCCTTGCAGCGCTGACAGTAGTAATGTTTGATGTGTTTGGCTTCCTTTTCCGAAACATTGATGCAATCTCCATGATACCATTCTTCGCACGCATCGCAGCATCTAGGATTCGGCAGGCAAGAATAGAAGCATTCATATATGGGGTAACATTTCCAATCATCAATGAAGCTTTACCCTATTCGACTCTACAGCTACTTACATCATGAACCGCGAAGAATCGGACGATCTACACAAGCAATAAGCCTGTCCATCCTGCTTGTAAATAGTGGCAATTTTACTTTTCCTTTCGGGCAAATCAAATTCCTTGGCGATTTCCTCTTTCTGTTGATGGAAAAATGATCCACAATTGAGAAATGCTTAGTTCGTATACATTCACGCAATCGGCCACACGTATCTAGTTGATACTTACGGATTTTTTCTTTCTTTTCTTGAGCTCACTCATGGTTAACTTGAGTGCCTTTGGTTTCTTTTTAGAGAAGCACACTTTTTCTGCCAATGAAACGAGATAATCAATGTAATTTTCCAGCAAAATACAAACGTGGTTTATGTTGTTGCCTTCCAATTTTTGTTACCTGTTCAGTTTTACGAAGAATAATGTTTTGTATTCTTTTTGTGTTTTCTCCACTTTGACAGCACATAAATGTCGCTATATATGCTGCTAGGTTGAAATGTGCAATGGAATAAGATAAACGAGCAACATGGAAATTGCCCTTGCAGCAAAACCAATTTCCACAGCGAGATGAAACAGGTTGTTTGTTGTACGATGTAGAATTCTGCCATGAATTTATGGATAAAAACTGAAACTGAAGCAATTTTTTGTTTATCATACGAAGAATAAAAACATAGCTAGATCCGTTCCCGAAAATTATATAAAAAAATCCCAAGAACTTTAGCGGCATCTTTTGGCGTTTATTAAGTTACCAAAGACACACACCTATATTTTTTGAACTAACGCGTATAGTAACACAAAATAACTGTAAGCCGTTACTTTCATTGCAGTAATGTCTGCTAACGTATGCTAACGTATAGTAACGGGCGATATCGGACGTTACATTCCGCTTTTGACCGTTTTTAAGTAATGCCGTATTTGGCCGATATTGCAGACCGAATGTTTTCGCGTAGGCAAGTTTTGCTTGCACGAAAGAAAATAAATGATGAAACTAAACACGGGGTTGTTTTCAATTTTTTAATACAAAAATATTTCATTTATTTGACGCCAGAGCGACGTAAACTTTTCAACTGTCGGAACAAAAGTTAGAAAACTAACATTTTTGATAATAAATAACTTTCCTTACTGCGGGCCATTTCAGAAACAAAATTTCAGATTCTTATGGATTATGGATTAATCACTTTTTGAGAACTTTGTACCTAGAAATGGCAACGTCTTGTCTTGATTTCTAACCTGGAAAAACACCCGGCGAATCGGCATCGACAAGACAGGCGAAGGACTTCATAAACTGATATTAAATCGTCTTACTGATCACATAGCAACGAGTACGGTACGAAGGACGTGGGGCGGCCCGGTGGTATTGGCGACAGCGGCGCCGATCTTCAAACGGCAGGAAGGGGGGGTTCAAATCCCATCCGGATCGTCCCCCCGTAGTGAGGACTGACTAGCCAACTACGTGGTACCCGGCAGTCTAGTAAGCCATTTCGAAGGCCGGCATGACCTTAGAGGTTAAGCCAACAAGAAGAAGATAAGAAGGACGTGGTTGTTGTAACGTTACGTAGCGGTGTAAAACGCAGGACAAAATGCGTTTTTTATGGATTCTAATCTATTCGACCAGAGACTGGAAGAATGACACCAGACTACCAGACTATTCTCCGGGACGGAACGAGTAAGCAATACCGTAGTTGTCGATACTAACACGTAGTTGGATAGTCAGTCAATCCTCACTACGGGGGGATGGTCTGGATGGGATTTGAACCCCGGTCCTGCCTTTTGAAGATTGGCGCAGCTGTCGTCTATACGACCGGGCTGCCCCTGAGCAAGCAATTTATATAAGGCTAATCGACAGTTCAGATCTGACAGATCATGAGATTGTCTGCGAATGATAAATATCATTTGGTTAGCTTCATCGATCATGTCACAGTAATGCATCGATGCAGTTTCTTGTCTGAAATTTTGCAATTGAACACTAAAGGACGTACGAACGATGGAAAGATATACAAACGCACTTATCGAGAGAAGTTAGTAGATCATTTTTATAGCACCAGTCGGAAAAATGGTCAGACGAAGAGAGATCTTTGTAGGTCTAGACAATCTGACGTGCTATGGACTGGTTGGAACCGTCTAAGGTCATCGGCGTAGAGCAAATAGCTAGTGTTGCCCAAGGTTTGAATGACGTCATTAATAGAAAGAGAGAAGAGGAGAGGTCTTAGGATGCCTACCTGTGGAACGCAAGAGGTGGTCTGGAATTAGTCTGATGTGAAGTTGTCAATTTCCACTCAGTTTCAACGCTTTGTGAGGTAACAAAATTTTCCTGAGTTGGACCAATAGGATCAACAGGCTGAGAACAGTAAAGCGCATATTAACATGTATGTGAAAGTTAAATAAGACGTTTTTGTCCATAGAACTGATGTAAATAAACAATAAATAATTCGGTGTCGCGAATCTCGGCAGCGAGCTTTCGTTTCAAATGTGGCAACTGCGATGGGATACACCTCACTATGGTACTTGGACCCGTCACCTCATCCCCCGGGTGTCCTGTTGAGTATCAAGTTAGCAGCTACCTTTGTCAGCATGATGTGTAGGGTAAGGATTTCGAATCCGGAAAGGTGACGGACTGACTTGTATCTTTGTTCAAAGCTGCGCTTGAAAGAGTACTTCGAGATATCATCATCAAGCGAAGCACGGTTTTCTTAGGTTTCATCCAGTTCGTTTATTCTACTAACGATCCTGACAACCTAAGGAGGAATCAGGTTGTAGTGGTGGACATGTACCGGTGACTTTGGTTTTTGATTGTACATTACTAGACAGTACTGTTGCGATCGACGGAGACACAAAGTCGCCGGATTGGTCCATATACACGAATTGCACCATATACACTACGTTACCTCGGTTGTACCTTGCCAATAAATATGGACACTGCATGCGAACTCCATTCAGGCGTTAGGCGCATTTGAACGCAAGGACCTGTGGCAAATCTTCGATGATAATAGCAAACTGCAGTATCGTCAAAGAATTGCCAGATCTGTACAGGTTCGCTGGCTAGTGCTGATGCCATGGAGCGTCAGAGCACTGGGTTTCGGATGCCCCTGTAAAGTGTCATATTTAACCGAAGACAGACAAGCAATAGCAAAGGACTTTGCTAGTGTTTCATCCTGGGTCCACCTCACATATGATGTTGGTTATCGTCATTCTCACAAGCCTGAGGATGGCTAAGCAGACCAACTTAGCCGTTGCGGAATTTTTGCGAAGTTTTGCCGCAAGGAGAAAATCGGGTCAGCGGTTGACTAGCTGCCTAAGGGCAAATTAGGGCCAGAAAGACCGATATTAATTTGCAAGCTAAGGTCTACTTAAGAAGACCATAGAGTTGACAAGTCTCTTCGCGGATGCTTCTGGACTCCTTAGAATGCAAGGTCCACCAAACCTTATAGTGGACCGCTGGACGACACATGTTAATGATGTTTCTCAACGCACAATTCTTTTCAATACCCTTCCATCATAAGAAACTTCCCTTTAATTTGCTTAAAATTCGTTAAACAATTGATTTATTACATTACTTTGTTTTGTGAAGATGTTTGACATTTTGTTTTTCATTTCTAATACTTCATGTCGAATTGCAGTTTAAGGCAAAATACTGTTTTTTTGTTTTGTTTTATTTTTTATTTGTTTGTCTATTAAGAATGTGAGAATTGTTTTGTTACTAGCTCACATAATTCGATTTCCTTCATACAACCCGTTGCTCAGTGTTACTTTTATTCCCATCGTGTGGTACAGTGGATATCTAACAAAACTATAAACTACAAAATCGTCATTTTATGTTTATGTTATTTTTATATTGCCCGCTGTTGTTGTTTCTCTCTTTCTTTTTGTTCTGTTTCTTTTAATTTATCTTTTCACCACTTTGTTTGTTTGCTTGCTTTAGGTTATTGTGACTGTTATCACAAATTTTCATTGATCAATTTTTATCTCGTCACCAGCGCGCGGGCTGGCTGTCCCAGCTTCCATAGGCCTCAATCCTCAAATATTCCGAATGGATTAAAAATTACGTTACGTGAAGAATGACAAATCGTTATTTATTGCAGATTCCATCGACTAGTCGTCGATAACAGTGGGGTGCATGAATACCGAATTTGAAGCGCTTTTAATTGTATTGTATGAACTGTTGCTTTAAAAAGACGCCTTCCCGACCGTTCTACGTTACGTTACAAATTTTATGAGAAGTATCTAGTAGTAAGAAGTATGTTCTTAACGTGTAAAGTGTTGTTTTTTTTCTCCCTTATCTACGGTGGTTGTCTAGAGTTATCTACCACGATCGTGTGTATTTTGGTTTTGTGGTTTCATTTGTATTCGTACTTGAACTATTACTTGCAGTTTGGTTTCGGTTACTAATTTTGAAATGTACATAGTAAAGCTTCTTTTTTGGCGTTCTTGTTTACGTTGTCATTTTTTTTTTAAATCTGTACAGTGCGGTGTAAACTGAATTGTGCAAATTTCAACAAAAAGAATTACCCTTTCGCTGTTTGTTTCTTACAAGTCTCTTTTACTTGTAGGCTAAGCATTGGTTCTAGTGATAAATAAATAAATTGAAAAGCAAAACCTGAAATGCATGTCACTTTCATAAATATTATAAATTGTATGAAAATATGTTATTGTATCACACAAACTCACAAATCTACTCGTTATGTTGTGTGAATGTTTAAAATAGTAATATTAATATCGACGATTTGCGTATGAAACGATTGGTGCATACGATTTAAAGTAGTTGAATGTTGCAAACCAAAGAAAACCCATGAACACTATGCCCCTGGTATTAAAGAAACGAGGTGAAAGTTTGCTGAAACAATTGTAAACTTGTTCCTTGCTAACATGTGTATGAATCAGTAAATCTATCATACGATTCATTAACGGTATCACATCACATTCATAACGAAACAACAAACTTATGTACTGTAAGTAGGGATCCGGACGGGCTATCGTTTCAAAGAGTATACTCGTTTGAGCGGATGGTGCATATTTAGCTGGACGTAACATTGATATTGAGATAGAGAAATAATACGCTCGTAAAACACTTTTTCACCAGTGTTCCTGAATGATTTTCCATATAGTAATGAGCAAACATTTTGTCATATAGGTGTAAACTGATAACACTTTGCAATCAATGATTGTCAAGCCCTATCTATGTATGAAATCATTTAAAACCAAATCCTTTCCTGTATCATTAACCGTACAACCCGGAGGTATAGTGATGATCTAGTGCTCACTGGACTGCTGCTCTTTCACACAGCAGAACCAGCGTCACATCCCATCTAGACCGTTGGACGTAGCTTATGGTAAATTAAGTCAAGGAAGCCATAACTGGCAGGCCCAAGACCTCCTGAGGTTGCGGTGCCAAAAGAAGAAAAGTATCAATCGTTCACCTTTTGCATTGACGGATCGGTTGTTTTGAATGGCTTATTTTAAAATTTAATTGCATCATAGCATAGCTGCAAAGGTTCCAAAAAACCTTTGCAGCTATGCAAAGGTAGGGTTAGAATGTTTTAAAATGTGTGCATATTTACAGGTATGTATTTTTTTTTTTTTAATGTCTAATATGGGAGCAATTTTGACGAGGGTCCAAAGTATGTAAGATTACCATTTATTGGATTTCTTGTCATAGAAATTGTTTGTTAGGTGTATGGAAATATCCGTTGAAATCAAATTGCATCTGTAGGTGTATGTATGCTCAATCTACTGTAATTTTGCTTCTTTGCAATAGTGAAACACACTTGTTGTGCACTATGCAGCTGCAGAGACAGATTAATCGATTTGTGGGAATCGAGCTAAACATCCTCGTTATTTCAACAGTGATCAGTACAGACTGTGCTAGTAGCTAGTAGCTAGTGATAGCGCAAAAAAAAAAATCTATTATCAAAACGAGCACCCATGTGCACGACTGCAAATATGCTGGCGATCGAAGGGAAACTGCTCATCAGCTTATGATGCACCCGTTGTGAGCTCTTCATGGTAACTGGCACGTCGCCTTTTGCTCAGCTGCTTCCAAAACCTTCGATCAAGCGACTTAACCTAAAGGATACAAAGAGAAAATGGACAGCATAGTGCATCGTATCAATATGTATGCAAAAAAGCAGCTACAAAGAGACATGCGCACCGTTTCCTTCCGGGGCGAATTCAAACGGCTCGAGTCGGAATGGCAGGTGGAACTTTCTTCCGCACTATCCTTCGAAGTGAAAAGTCCGGCCAGTTGGTTTTCCGAGTTGCGTCGATACAAAAAGTTGAACCTGAAATTAATTCCATGAAGAGATCCTTTAAACCCTATCGCTGTTGTGTAGGGATGTGTTAAGGATGCTTACAGCTTACTGGTGTGTTTCGTAGTTGTATTGAAGCTAGCTACTCGTTTCAGCTGAGATGCGTTGTGGTTGAGCTGGGTCATACAGTAAACTTTCTCCCGCCTCGCCAAACGTTCCAGGTCCGACAGAGTCCTTTCTTCTGTGGGGTAGCAGTTTTCATGCACTTAGTGCTTCACACAAGAGTCATGGACATGGCTGGCCTGCGCGCCACTTACCTCGATCCGCAAACCCAAAACTGCTCCAGGTAGCTGCTGGGGCGGTAGCTTTTCGACGATGAAGTATAGGAGTATCCATCTTTGAATTGTTTTGCTGATATGATGAGCTCATTCCGTTTTTCATAGCTGGGCTGCCCGTGGAGCCGTGGGGTTCCACCGCACTCGCTTTGCTGGGTGCCGGCGGCGGGGTCGACGTCACCGCCGTCTGAATGTTCATGTAGCTGCTCACGCGCGTCACGATACGATTCATGATAATGTCCTTCCCACTCATCCGATGGTATGTGGAGAGGTCGCGCCCGAGAATTGCCGTCAGGTCCGGCCCAGGACTGTAGGTGAGGAGATCTTCGTCGCCGAGAATGTCGTGATTCAGCGCCAACCGCATCTCGAGCCTTGGACTGAGCCCGATCGGTACATTTGCCTTGTCGGCGAAACGACCGGTATCGCTTGCACAACGTGTCCCGGTGTTCGGGAGCTGCACAGATGCATAACATCTGTCAGCAGCACTCCCATAGTTTTCGTCGGGAGTGGTAGTCTTGATCGTCTCGCTCTTCTCTGCCAGCGGGGTCGATGACGGCGTCGTACTTACCGAATCGGTACCGGTGGAATCGTTTAAATCCGCATAAACCGGAGGATTTTTTGCCGAAGCTTGCCCCTGCCAATTTATCGAAAGTAAATTACCCGCTAATTATAAGATATCTACGCAATCGAACAAACGAACGAGCGAACAAACGTAGTAATTAGAGCTAAGGACGTAAACACATACACACCCCCCGAAACACGCACACAGACCGGTTTTCATATCTGGAACTGCAATAGCTAATCAAAAGGACTCAGTGTATGTTGACCAAACTGATGGTATTTTCATACGTCTCATGTTAATATTTCTATGACCAAATGCTTATGCTTCACTCTCTACTTTGTTTATGTGTAAAAGGGGGAAAACGGTCAGAATTTAAAGCTTTAGCTTTCTACTGTTGAAATATTAAAAAAAAAAAAATAGTTCAATATTTCTACATTCAAGATTGGAGCTATGAGTTCCTGTGGCCGGACTATGGGTGGGTAAACTATTTATGCAAACGCTGACTAACCGCTTTCTAAAAAAACCTTCACAATTATTTATTGCTAATTTCTATTAACATTATACAAATTAAACTAGGCAAAAAGATCATGCGAGTTCATTCAAACGTTTCTAAATAGTAATCAGCAAAAGTACCGACACAACTGCGTATTCTTATAATTCTGTAGCGAAACCACAAGCTATCGTGCATTAGTAAGAAGAAAAAAAAAAGTGTGTAAACGCCAAAACCATACGCCATGCTCGTAGTTGGTAAATGGAAAGAGTCTAGCAGAGGCATATAATGCTCATTCAAAGAATAAAAACGACTACAATTTACATAACGTACTACCCATATCCTACCTGGTGATCTCGACCGCTGAGTGGTTTACTGTCATCGTCTGACTCGGCGCTCTCACTGTCCTCTTCGAACAGTGGCTCAAGCTTTCTTCTACTTCGGACGATCGGTCAAACAAACGCAAGTGTTCCGCAAGTATTCACAGTTAGCAAACATATTTTTCAGCATGGATTAGGGAAAGAATTAAGAAAACCATCTATACTAATCAAACGAAAACACACTCTTAGAAGGGCGGTTCTTCACATCACATCTTTCCAACCCTTTTGCTATCCGTCTTACTCTATTGACTATGTTTAACGGATTTTAACGGAATTAAACGGATTCTAAACTATTTATAGGTCAAACAGTTTAAATCCAACGATAAAAAAAGATGTGCTACGCATGGTTCTATCAATCATGGACACGATCACATCTGAACTGGAGGAGATTGTCTAAAAACCGCTTCCTAGTTGTGCTACATGGCTAGCGCTAGAACGTACCTTGGGAGAAGTCCACGGACAGCACTAGCTGTCATCGGAGGCGCCATCAGTAGCTCATCCATCATTAGCTCAGTGTCATCGTCGCCTGTATACGATGAAGACGACTTGGTCGGAGACTGGTTGTCAATAGGAAATGTTGAAATGTTTTAATCCATTTTATGTAACCCGATTTGCATTGTATTAACATGATCGATGGCACACTTACCGAGTGCGTTTGCTCAATACTTCCAAATATTTGCATATCGTCATTTTCACCCCCACTGGTAGGTGTGCCCCAAACTTCCTCCCCAGAGGTGGCCGATGTTTCGCCTTCGATCGCTTCCTCCTCGTCACCACCACTGCCGGCAGCATGCTGTTCGCCGGTGCGTTTTTCCCGACCTTTTTCCCAATCGTCATCGTTTGCTTCTGCCTCCTCCGTGCTGTTGTCACGCCGTCCAAGATATCGATCAATAAAGGCGCGAGACTCCTCGATAAAGTTACCTGCTCTCGTCGTCCAGTTCAGAAACGTTTGCGTATTATTGTCGTATACTTCTTTGGTCACTATTTTTATGTCTGCAAATGTTAGAAAATATATATATATGCATTACGTGTAAGACAGGTACACAATTACCGTATGCACATACCACTTTCAGAATCCTCCTCTGAGGAGTATGTCTTGTTGTCGTCCGTATCTTCCGAGGGCACTCGTTCCAGGCTCGATATAGTTCCGTACCGCTTCAAACCTGGATTTAACGCACGGTAAGGTGGTTCGGCTATCTCGTCTTCTGGTGAATTATCCGGTGAATATTCATCACTGAGGGTTCCCTCATGCGTCGAGCACAGATTGCTTGGGGCCAGCTGCAGTTGGCTTCTTTCGATGGTGGCCCATGGTGAAGGTGGCACTGATTGCCGTGTATACGCAGCCGCATTACCCAAAGCGTCCGGTGTCGGTGGTACTACAGCGATGGTAGGTAATGCTTCGAAGGGATCCATATGTACTAAGGATGCTGCCGGGTTGATTTGAGCCAAACCAATCAACCCCATCAGTGACCACTCGGTGTCATCGTCCACGTTGTTATTAAATTCTATTTTGCTTTCCTCCCGATTGCCGGTGTTGTGCTCTACTCGTCCCCGCAACGCAGGGTTAGCGCTTGCCGGGTAACCATTCATCTTGCTACTATCCTTACCCTGCTGGATCGTTACATTGGTGGCGCCTGTTTCACAAACATTATCCAATATTTTAACCCGTTCGTGTAGTAGCTCGTCAGGACTGAGGGTACTTTTTTCGAAATCCTTTGGCGTGCACTTGCAATGGCATGGTGTTTGGCACATGGTTTTATAGTTGCCGTTCACCGACAGTTGAAGATGTCGAACGTTGTCCGCTGTTTGTTTCCCCTGAACCATATTGGACGCCTGTTTGAAGCAGGCTGTACTTTCAGGCATCGTTTCTTGGGTCGAACAATCAACTTCCTGAGCCGCCGCTCTTCCACGCATGGTCAACGTGCTGGACGAGGACACGCTTGACATTGAATTTGGACTTTTATTAAGGCTGCTGCCTGTGGTGGAGTTTGACACACAGCAACGATTCGAAGGAGTAGTACTGTGGCTGTGCTGCACGGTTAAAGAGTTGCTGCTCGGTGAGTTTAAGCGGCTTTTGCAATTTTTCAAACACTGCCGGCACATGGATATCGTGTCCAACTTGTTGCTTAAAGGGCTTGATCTCACTGTTATCTGCGTTCAGAATAGAACATATGTGCGATGTTATCAGCATATTGAGATTGAGCTTAAGGGTTGTTGAACCAATAATGAACTGTTTTGATCGCTTTCATTTAATTTCTATTGCCTCGCTTATTCTAACCATTATTTACCATTCCGAACCCCCGATATTCGTATTATGAATGTAAAGTTATTGTTAATATACGACTACAGGGATGATAAGACATGAAATCATAACATTGATATAAAATCGTATCATGCGAATGGTCTGAGAGCAACTACAAACCCCGATTCTCGGGATACAAGAAATTGCATCAGCCATTGTTATTAGTTGCTCACACCTAGCCTCAGTTAAGAGTCCTCATCCCCGCCCCAACCCTGCCTGTTCTATGTTTGATACTGTTTGCTTGCTTCGCTGCAAAACCCGGATCTAGTTCCTTTACGAACATGAATGGGACAAACGACGTTCGCTGTAGCTAAATAATTTACTCATTTTGTGTACCAACACGCGACACCATAACTATCACTTTACTCCCATTTTAGCCTTGTATGTGTAATTAAATACATAAAACAAAATACTCGCTTACTCAACAAGAACAGAACAGAAACCATTCATATCGGTGTTTTGCATACGGAAATCATGTTAGTGCTACGAGTTGCTTTGCATACTTACTTGACTGTCGGATGTTGTGCTCTTAGAAACGCTCTTATTATCATCATCATCTTCGAACGCGGAATTGTCGTCAGCTGGCGGTTGACTGGCGGTGCCGGTGCTGTTATTTTTCGTCACCATCCCGTTACTAGCGCCATTGCATTGGGAAGCGGATCTGTACGGGCTTCCGTCAGAATCGACCAGGTTTAGTTCTTTCGATCGGTTAGTCACTTGCTCCACCGACCAATCTTCTACCAACTGCTCGGGTTCGGAATCTATAGGATCGGATTCGATGATCTGTTTATTCAGCTGACCTTTCATCCACTGCGCCAAGTGTAGAGCGCTGCCCTGCGGTACACCAGTTTTATTGAGCTTTCTACACTTTTCATCGATAAGCTCTTCGACTTGCTTCGGAACTCTGCTCAGTCTTGACTGAACGATGCATCGCAGCACAAACAAACAACCGTGGGCAATGTAAGAAAATACGTGAACAAAATATGAAAAAGAGAGAAAAAGAGACGAAAATTAAGACAGGACATTACATGCGCATTTTGTCAAATATATCTGAATCGAAAAACTGTACACTCTAAAACATGTATCCGCTATGCTAAGTGCTATGCTTGTGCAAATTACTATCAACACACAACACAGATTGTGAGTTGACTGATCGGAACGTTTTAATGTTCGGTCGATCAGTACAAGCTTTACGGCCGTAAGGTTGTTGGTGGTTTTTCTTTACGAACATAATAACGAAAGGTAAAATAATAATCAATTTTGTAGGAAAAATTTAACGCTTGTTAAAGTTACCGGTTATGCTTAGCACGAAGGCTTTCAATGGAGAAATGCTGTGCCCGGTTTGAAATGGATATGTTGCCATTGGATTTACAGCTTTGATTACGCTCACTGTTACCTCGTGGTTAGAAGTCATATTGAATGATTGTTTGATTTTTGCGTATCAGAATCAACGAATGGTGTTCCTTAAGATTCCGCTTCCCGAGCATTGCCGGACATTTCTTAAAAGTTGCGCACTGATTGTACTTCGATTCCCACAAGCAGTATTTATTTTTCTTCTTAAATTTTGGACTGACCACAACTTTTGAACGTCAGCAGTAGAGGCTTTTGTAGGAAAACAGCCTGTTGTACATGGAATGAAACTAACAAGCGTTTAATTTTTCGAACACAAATTGTATTTATTTTTCTCCTCTTTTGTTTGTAAACCTTTGCCTTTTAAACGATATCGACTAGCTGACTAGCTCGACTGCATCCACCGTTTTTCATATACGATTCAAACATAAGCGTTCAATCAAAGAAAAACTTTACCCTCGTTGGGAGCTTCTGTTATTTCACTCACATTATGGATGGCTGCTTATTGATAACGGTTTCGATCATCGATTTCCTTGTATGTCTAGATTAATGCTTACGACCTCAAGTTCACAGTAACGTTGCGCGTATAACTTTCGCATAATTCTTGGCCTTGTCGATCAATATGATTTACTTGAATTGAGATAGCTGTACAAATGTTTCTTATAGATTCCCTTGATGAATAAAGATTATTCGTATAAATAAGTGCTTGGATGTTTTTTTGTTGTTTGTTTTGTTTTTTCAACATTTACTCGAGATCCTTCACATTCCTGCGTTTGCGGACATACATTTTCCTTTGAAAAGCACACACGGCCATGTAATTGCATTAGTATACAGTGTTTGGAACGCTTTTACGAATGTAATAAAGTTGAGATTGTTTTGTTTTATCTACCGAGTTTCCAACTCCATTAGTGCGTTCTACGATTGCACGAGCTGTACTACAAATGCGTTACATATCCTACAGCGGTTTTTTTATAGTTTAAAATTGCTATCAAATTACGTAGTTTACCGAAAATAAATAAGTGTATGCTCAATAAAATAGTTAAATAGTCTACTTAAATAAGAAAAAAAAATTGCTAGATTTACCTAGACATCGTTTTAACAACATCGTTGTATTTTAAAATATTTTTCCCATGGGATACAGCTCTATCCTATCGATTCGAACAAGATACGAATGAAGCAAACTGACACACTTTATAAACTAACTACTCAACCAACCTTATGAAGTCGTGCAAATCTGCATTGCAGAACCTTTTAAGAAAAACGCAAGCTCTCAAACGTACATCTGTTTTGTATAAATTCAATAAAATATGCCCTTTTCTCCAAATATTTGCTTAACATTTTGAAACATTTTCTTTTCATATCTGAGCATCTTCAACACATAGTATTTTCCTTTTTTATCATTGACAGATCATTGCCTTGCGCCTTTGCCTCATAACGGTAACTCAGAAAATTTGTAAACTTTACCCTAAATCATCAACAATTGCTCCAACATTCACATTGACTTTCTGATACCTGAGTTCTTATACTGCTATGGCCAAAATGATGTCAAATGCAACATTTAGTACTAACACGGACACCTACGCACACACTCACACACTCTAGCTCAAAGGTGTAACAGTAAATAGATACTTGCTATCGTTATTCGTTGCATGTTGGTAAAGTATGTTTGGCAAAGCTGTACATGCGACTCTCATCGAAACAATCTTTGATAGTTGTATATGAAAGTCTTTTAAATTTCGTGACGTATTTCTGGTTCGATTAACTATTTTCTGTGAAATGATGGACTGTGAAACAACACCCATGGATGGACGGCGGTGCACACACTGTCAAACAGCAGCACTTATTGCCTTTTATTCGTTACGAATTCTTCTTGCAACATCGAACCAGCGCTATACCACCGATTTTCACATAGTCTATCACCATTCGAGTCATCTTTCGAGCGCTGGTAGTAGTCACAATATTCGCGGAAAACTAAATCATCCGCTTTTGACTACAAATCCAAAAGGTTCGGTGGGGTGGGCTGTGTGGGAAGCATACCAAACGGATCATCATCGTCGCCAAGAAATTCGGTTTCTGTAACATCATTTCCGAACGATGGATCGCAATTCACCTGATGAAAGTCCAGATCAAGCTCAAGCAGATCCCAGGATCCTCCGTACCCACTGGCAAGCAGATATTTGCTGCAATCATTGGCTTTGTTTCGATGGTTTATCTCTATAGGTGATACGGTGGCGCTGGGCGGTATTATCATTTCCTTAAAATCGTTCGAAAAAGTATCGGACATCTTATTGGAGGACGAGGGCGATACATTCGGCGGTGGTGTCTCGGGTGTGGGAAGGTACTCTTCTTCCAGCACCATCGAATGTGCGTCCTGGTCCGATTCGTCTCCATTGTCGATAAAAGATCGGCCAACAGAGCTGAGACTAAACTCGACAATCGATCTCATGTTCTCGCGCGAACCACGTGAAAAACTGTGCAATATGCGATCTCTCGTAGAGAGAGGCATGGCAGCACCCGGTGTCTGGTTGTTGCGCAAATCCTCGTTCGAAATGTTTTTTGAAACGCCACCAGCAACCGCATTGTTTAGGTAGTTTTGATTGATCTCGTCCGTTGCAGTTGTACCCATAGAACCATCGGATTTGTTTATGCCAACGGAATTGGAGGCCGTCTCGTTCGCTGAGTTATGCTTTGTACCATGTTGAAGTAAAATTAATTCCGGTAGCTCGGATATGGAATCCTGAACGGTTGCTAACGATCGATAACTACGACTATCTACTGTATTACTCCGCCCGCTCAAAGACGAATGCTTCCTGCCACTACTAATTCCTATTCCACTCAGCACCGTCGTGGCAGCGTTGTGAAAGCTTGCATTGCTAATGTTACTATTACTATGACAATATGTTGCTAATGGTAATGAACCTAGGGAACACACCTGTTGGTTTTTTAGGTGAAGGCCATCCAACGATGGCACCTTGACCGATGACGCCGATGTAGCCGTTGCTCCGATATCGCTTATTGGTACGAACGATTGCAATATATCCGGGGAATCAAGAGGACTGCTCATGGGTGTTGAGCCTAGAGTGGCATTTACTAAAAAGCTGTAATATAACGTTCCATTACGATAGTAAAACAAAACCGTATAAATTAAATGCATCAGAACAACGGAGCTGCTATTCAATGAACGAATTAACAGATACCAGGTTTAAAAACAAATTAATATTTATCATATGGATGATCGTATACTCACATTTGCCTAGTTAACAAATTCTGCCAGACTGCTTTCAATTCTGTCGATGGTGCCCGAAGCACAATGTAGCGTTTTTTGGAATTTTTTTTCGGTGTCCGGGTTAGATCCGGCGCACAATGTACTGTTGGGCTCTCAATCTGTCTGCCATTCGGATCAACTGTTATTCGAAACTCGGTCCCTGAAGGAGCGAAACAACAACGTTTTTAGCTGTCGATATCTAGTGTATAGCTTACTGCCTCGTTATATGAATGAAAATCATGGAAACAGTTATGAAACTATTGTATTCAATATGTAAAACAGTCCTCTATAAACGGTTACCACAACCAGGAATGGAAAATACATTAATCACTGCTCTGCTAAAAAGGAAATTATTTAAAGCATTTGGTCCTTACCTTTTTTGCGAATATTGAAACAAGAGTCAGTTATCGTAGACAACGCTATCGGTTCCTCGGTGATAAAAAGCACTCGGTCTCGACTCACTTTAGCAAACAGCAGGATGTCACTAAACAGCAGTGTCCAGTACGGCTTTATAGAGCGTCCCTCAACGCGTGACAGATCTCCACCTGTACCAAAAGAGTACGTCAACACCTTCCAATATCGATTTGATATCTTTGATACGCACCAAAAATCCACTGCCGTCCATGGGACGCCAACTGGAATGGTTTGCATTTCGTGAACACCATTCGGGCCTCTAGATCCTGCAGTGTTAGTAACGGACGTCCCTCGCCGATCGGTTCCATAAGTCCTCCGCCAACGGTTATTTCACGGTACGCGGCCTGTAATGATCAACGCCATCTTACAATGCGATCTTGTGCGTACGATTGTGCCACTGCTTTAAGCTTACCTGTAATTCGCTAATGATACTGTTGAAATTATTATGTTCTTCACTATCTACACGACAATGGGACGCTATCATTTGCACTAATTTTAAAATTTCCCTAAAATGCTGCAGCGGTCGATGTATGAATGTAGTTAGATCTGGACGTTTCCTTGGTACCGGTGGCTCCGTAATGAATTTCATAAAATCACAGTTCGAATTTCTTGACTTGTTGACCTGCAGAAGATCGAGAAAACGAGGAGTAAGACTGCGTAATCATGCTTCGAACGCGCAGCGGTACAGCAAACTTACCAATACACAATCAGCTTTCTTCAGTCCATTGCAATACTTCCGGTAAGCGGCACAAAGTGCTGTGCTTTTGGATAAATAAACGCGGGAAGCGAAATGGATTTGTGGTTCGGTCTCATCCTGTATTATTTGCTCCAGTATATCTTCCGAAATGCGAGATAGCTGGATGCGGACAAAACAAAACGTACGTACACAGATTATTAAACCATCAAACCATCAGTTCATTGAACGGTACGAAACGAACCTCGTCAATATTTTGAAACAGGATTTTGTGATCGTTCGGTGAGATTAAGTCTTTTCGTTCGCGTAGTGGATTGACAAATCGCTCAATGCCAAAGTTGATGGCATTTATAAAATGCTGCTCACGACTAATCAACTGATAGAGGAACTTCCGACGATGGTCGTCAGGATATTGCTGGACAATTGACTGCAAAGAGGAGAATCAGACCAGATGAAATGATGCATAAATTATTCAAGTTTTCAGGTTCCTACGATGGCGTATGAGGAATCGTGTGAAAATACTAAACTAAACGTTATTATAAACATAGCTTTAAATGTATATTGCTGCTGCTCTCGACAGTAACATTGATGTTGAGAAACAATGTTGCACTCTAGTTTTTCAGCTTTCAAGATATTCTTCTTCATGACGCAACGACCGTTAGGTCACGCAGGTGATCGAATGGCTTACTAGACTTACCACGATACCACGTGGTTGGATAGTCAGTCCTCACCACGTGAGGACGGTCCGGATGGGATTTGAACAGCCTTCAGGATATGCGAACTTTTCAATCATTACGCTTTCCTCTCCCAACACTGGAACACCACCTGGCACAACGTAGACCTCAGCAACAAACTTCGTCCCATCAAGCACAACACCTCTTCATAGGAAGATACCGAATCCAGCCACATCCAACGAGTCCTTTCCCGCCTTCGTATAGGTCATACCCGTCTTACACACTCCTATCTCCTAGAAAAATCAAGTCCTCCACTCTGCATCTTCTGTGGTGTTGACATCACCGTCCACCACATCCTCACCGATTGCCATGGATACACGACACACCGAGCCACCTGCCAACTAGACACCGATTACACGACAATTCTATCACTCGACAAACTTCAGCAGAACCGACTTATTCGATTTTTACGAAACAGTCATTTATATAGAGAAATTTAGGCAATAGTTTAAACTTATTCGATACCATATGCCATAATCGCAATAGTTTTCCATAATATTTAAGATACACCTACAATAGTTTTGTATTAGATCAAACCTTTTTTTTATACAGTAGAGAGGCGAATGTAGTCTCTAAGACTCAAAGCCTATATAAATAAACGAAAAAAAAATTGTTGTTGAGAAACAATGTTGCGCTCTAGCTTTTCAGCTTTCAAGATATTCTTTTTCTTGACTCAACGACCAACGTTAGGTCACGCAGGCGATCGAATGGCTTACTAGACTTCCCGATACCACGTAGTTGGATAGTCAGTCCTCACAACAAAGTGGGGACGGTATGGATGGAATTTACATTTTTCAGAATATGTGAACATTTAAATCATTCGGCTTTCCGATAGTGGGATCATAGTAAAAAAAAGTTACAGTCCAAACTAAAAATTCCAAATAAGCAGGTTTGTGGCGACCTGCTCCAAAAAGAACACGTGCGCGTAGTGGCAAAAAAAAACTCTGCTGAAAATCTGCTGTTACAGAATTTGATTACTAACAAGTTTGGTTTGCTATCCCATTTCTACTAACACTCTTTTCTGCTATTCTTCCTACCCCCATATTTACGCATCCACAAACAGTCCTTTGTAAGCGCTTACTTAAACGTCACAACTATACAATCGTTAGCATTGGAACATTTCTAAGCATAATGGCGTATTTGTTTGGTCCATATCGCTTCAAGTCGCGGCGCGTTGGAGGTTTCGTATAAAAAGCGATGAAATTGTTTTAACCGACACTCAGTACGAACTAACTTTGTTTCCTTATACCCGAAGACCGTTACTTCCGACGGTTTCTTACGCAACCAACAATCGGACCGAACGAACGGACTTAGGAAACATGCGACTAACTTTGACATTCATCTTGCTGGGAGTTTTAGTTCCACTACAAGCCAAGCCACAACTGCTTGGTGGTGGAGGAGGATTGCTTGGTACTGGTGTCGGAGCGACCAGCGGTTTGCTAGGAACTGGTATTCTAGGCAGTGGAACTACGAGTGGATTACTAGGAACCGGACTTGGAGCTACCGATGGCTTGCTGGGCACTGGATTGCTAGGAACCGCAACTACCAGCGGACTGTTAGGAACGGGCATAGGAGCCACCGATGGCCTTCTTGGCACCGGAGTGCTTGGTACTGCAACCACAAGTGGACTGCTAGGAACGGGAATTGGCGCTACCGATGGCCTACTGGGCACTGGATTGCTAGGAACCGCAACTACCAATGGACTGTTAGGAACGGGTCTAGGAGCCACCGATGGCCTTCTTGGCACCGGAGTGCTTGGTACCGGAACTACCAGTGGGCTTCTTGGAACGGGTCTTGGTGCTACGGACGGTCTTCTTGGCACAGGATTACTCGGAACCGCTACTACAAGCGGATTGTTGGGCACTGGCTTAGGAACTACCGGTGGTCTTCTTGGTACCGGATTGCTAGGTTCTGGAACAGCTACAACCAGTGGATTACTTGGTACAGGAATCGGTGCAACCGATGGTCTTCTTGGTACCGGTCTACTCGCTGGAGGTGGAGGTGCTACCACCACCACCGTTGCTGCTACGACCGCGGCCACAACAGTACCAACTACTACGACGGCAGCCCCAACCACTACCACGGCTGCACCAACCACTACCACAGCTGCACCAACCACTACCACGGCTGCACCAACCACTACCACAGCTGCACCAACCACTACCACAGCTGCACCAACCACTACCACGGCGGCTCCAACCACTACCACAGCTGCACCAACCACTACCACGGCGGCTCCAACCACTACCGTGGCGGCAACCACCACCACGGTTCTACCAATCACAACTATTATTCCAACTACGACTACAGCTGCTCCAACTACCATTGCTGCAACAACCACTGTTACATCCGCTCCTACAGGAACTGTGACATTCAACATTAATGGAAGTACGTCTTAAAACCCACTGCGAACCTTTTTCATGACTGGAAGCTAATAACCATCCTTTTCCAACAGGCATCATCACCATATCTGCCAATGATCAAGCCACTATCAATGCTATCAACGCTATCCTGGCTGCATCATCGACCACCGTTGCAATGACCACCACTACCACCGCTGCTCCATCTTCTGGAAGCACAGTAACGTTCAACATTGGCGGATGTAAGTATCAGTCCTACCGAATAAAAACCGAGCACCGCTTTCAGGCGATTACTGCTTTTAAAATATCCTTTTATCAGAATTCTAACATTGAGATTGCTTTTCTATTTCTCCAGCGATCCTTACTGTTAATGCTGCTGATACTGCCACAATTGCAGCGATCATTCAAAGTCTTAACAGTGCAGCCACAACTACTACTGCTGCTGCAACGACGACGACCTCCACCGTGGTGCCCGTGACAACTACGACGACAACGACCACTACTGCGTCTCCTTTAACTACGACAACTGCAGCGGCCGCAGCGACAACCACAACAACAGTTTCCTCCAATGCTGGAACAACCACTGCCGCGACTAATGGTGGCTCAATATCCATCTCAATTATAATTAACATTAATGGACAGTTCGTCTTGATCACGTCCAACAACCAAAGCCTCCTGACATTGACACAGCAAATTCTGCAGCAAATATCAACCACCACTGCTACGACAACTACCTCAACCCAGCCGCCAGCTATTCCCGTGCAACAGACGCCCGCACCTCCTTCGAACAATGGTGGCGGTCGTGGCTGCATCAGACGCCGTCACTCGTCGGAGGAATTCGGTGGTCATCATGGATTGCGCGGTGGATTTGGATTTGGTATTGGCATTCGTGGACCACTTGGTGGAGGAATTCAGGCTGGCTTGGGTGCAGGCTTTGGTCGTGCCATCCCAGTCGCTGGTGTTGGTGCCGGTATTCGAGTGCAGGGTCCCCTCGGAGGAAGTATACAGGCCGGAATCGGAGCCGGGCTTGGAGGTGCTCGTGCTGGAGGATGCGGAAGGTCTCAGGGTGGTTTTGGAGCAGGACTGCGTATACAAGGACCTCTGGGAGGCGCAGTGCAAGCTGGTTTCGGTGCTGGTATTCGTACTGGTGGCCACAGACACGGGTAAACACGCACAAGCAACATAAACAAAACCCCCTAACTATTTACTTTACTCAAACTATTAAACTGCAATAAAAGAATCCATGCCAAAAAGCAGTGGTGAATAGGTACTAAAAAAAACATATGACGATACATGTTTGCTTCCCTGAATTCCAACCAGATCTTCTTTTTTAGTCTACTATTTCTGTGTCTTTCGTTAGTCGTTTTTTCTGTACCTGCAAAGCCATGTGCGCGGGGGAATGGGAATCGATGCCTGGTTCTGCCGAGAGAAATACCAACATCATTACCTTTCGGCTGAGGGACCGTATTTTCCATAAAGGATCCAAGTCCACCTGAATCAAACACGTAGATGGTTCTCGTAGAGTTCGAGTATAACAAAAAGTATGACAGGCAAAGAAACGCATTATGTGTTTCAAAGTAACATAATTTTCCAGATGTGTAAAACATGTGTCAAACATAAAACATAACGGAACGCAAAGAATGAACTAAAAGTTTAAAGCTTAAATCTACAAAAAGTCACAAGTAAATTAAAACCACTATCATTATGTGCGTAACAGATTTTTGTTTTATTTTCAGTAATGATTAAAAATGAATAATTTAATACTCAGAAACTAATAAATACTAAACTAAATTGACCTAAAACAGAACAAACAAAAAACATTCTAAACCGCGAAAGAATAAACTTAAAAAACACATATTTAACATAAACTTATAGAGTTAAATTAGTGAACCGATATCAAAGTGTGTGTGTCTAGTAAATTGTGAGCCAGTACAGCAGGCCAGCACAACCTCGGTTGGACAAGACAATTTCGATATCGAGCATCGATTTACGCTGGAACCTTTAAACTGAAATCGTTGTTAAACGCCACCGAACATAATAGTTTAGAAATATGTAGCAATTCATTAGTTTCTATTTCAACCTTTGACATCAATCATTTTTGCTGAAACTGGTCCAATTCGAACAAATTGGAACATATGTTTTGCTGTGAAAACAAAAGCTCGTACTCTTCAGACACATTTAAGCGAACTAGCTTAAAATATTGATTTTGGACGATACCAAATTATGGAAATTGGTAAAAACAAAATTTCTTTTAACGAGTTCCTAACTACGAACAACACGCTTGCAACTATTCTACTACATCTGGCCTTGTTTCCACCATCGGTTTCGTGATTTTAATCTAAAGGAATTTTTCACAAAAAAAAAACGATACCCGTAATAAACGAAAAGCTAAATTAAATGATAATTTTGATTCTTTTTTCACCTTCTAAAGCTTGTCGGTGTTTACACCAACGTACAACCAAATAGATGCACTTGGGCGCTATTCGCTTAGCGGATCACGAGCACAATGTCGATGTTTGGTTTGACATTGTGTCTCGTCGCACGTGTTTGATGACAACAACGTGACTAAAACAAACTAGCGCATGTTACCTAAATATTGCAATTTTCCACACATAAATCAGTCAACTCGAAACCGATGGCAGTAATTTTTGAATTTCCGTAATGGTCGACATCAAATATCGCAAGTGAACTAAATAAGCTAAAAAAAGTCTGATTACAACTATCCGCCAACGACGGGACACAACATTATAATTGTACACCTAGAATCCATAACAATCGCCATTGGTTGTATTGCATGCTCTCAAAGTGGCATCTGCGAACGTGCATGCGGCAATTCACAAGGTTCGCCCATACCTTGTTCACTGAATCTGTGCCCTAAAAATTATAAAGCGTATATTTCCAACATTGTCTCATGACGTCAAATGTGAACTGCGTGATTCACATTGCTCCTATTCTAATCTTACAAAAGTAAAGCCTTAAGGATCATTGCCTGATGTGTAAATGCGCGTCGGACAAGCCGGTAAGTTTAGCAGCTCAATGTTTACAAACAACTTTCTTATCCAATTGTGGCAATGATTGTATTAACGTGTTCAACAAAATATTTGCATATGTTTGTCACGCATCATTCGTTGATGGCGTTCGCTGTTTTACAGCAGGAACATCTTCAATACGATCTACACGAAAGACGTACAGTGTGCGTTTTGTATGTGGTTTTGCTCCATGAACAGCTTTGCTCTACACGAGAACACCTTTACCTACCTCTTTACTAAAGGTGACCTGTGGTAGATGAAGCTTTCGCTTAGCAGTTTCAATCGAAATATTCGAACACGCTGTGGATGATCGTGCCACACCGAAAGGGGACGGCGATGTCCTTGCAAATGGCTCTCCGTCTTCTGGGTGTGCCAGGGCACCGCCGGTCGACACGTTGAGGGAAGTAATGTTCCCCGTGCTGTTTGTGATTCCTCCAAGGTTCAATACCGGAGCCTGTCCAGATGACATGTTGCGCAAACCGTTTGTACGATTCTGTATCTGCAGGCCTCCCGTCGACTGTGGACGTCGAAAAATCTCCAACAGCAGCGTGTTGCCTTGCGTGCGTATAAGATTTAGCACATCCTGTTCGGGCATTGTAACCACATTGTGCTTATCGACGAACACCACATAATCACCGGGCAAAATTCCTGCCCGATCCGCCGACAGGCCTGTTTCCACCTTTTCCACTCTGGGTGGATGAGTCCAAACGATGGAAAACCCGAACCCTCGATCACCCGTTCTCGCCAACCGCTTTGTGATGGTGAATGGTGTGCGTCCGGACGACGTTGATCCTGTTATTGGTTTCAGAGAACCGGCACCGGCACCGATCGAGCTACGGCGCGGCGTAGCTGGTGTAGTTTGGCCCACGCCGGTGCTGGTCGCTAGCGATGCGTCGGGTGATGGGTCAAGTTCCAAAAAGCGTAAAAACAGATTCTCATCTGCATCGCGCTGGTGAATTGCTTTTTTACTGAGGCTGATTGGTTCGCCCCCCGCTTGGCCAGTGGTTCCAGCAGTAGCTCCAGCAACCAAAGACGCCGTTGTGGAGGTAACCGTGCTAGTGGCCTTTGCGCTACTGCTATCTTCAGCATTCATTAGTTCTTCCATGCTCGATTGTGAATTTTCACACATTGTTTCTTGTATCGGTGTAGTCGGATTCGTCAGACAGGATTGCGGCTGCAGACGGTACGTTCCATTAATGCCCTAGCATAATATAAAACAATAAACATTCCAAACGGATTAGCTTCATGTGCATCAAATCATTTAACTGCTGTGTAACTATTTTACAAGATTTCTTACCTGTATATTAACATTTTTTATTGGGAATGACATGCATCCTAGAAATTCACTTCGCCTGAAAACGCAAACAAAAAATGGAATAATTAGTATTAATGTCTCAGAACATGATTTGTGAAATCTTTCTAGAATATCTAATTTACCATCGCTACATGGTTTGCATTTCGCACGTAAATTATAGTAAATGCTGATAATGATACAACCTTGGTAGTATTATGCTAGCATTGTTAAATTTAAACTATTAAATATAGTTCAAATGTAGATACTAGAAAATATGTATGCATGTTACTATTTACTGGGATAGTGATAAAGATTATGGCTAACAATCACAAAAAAAAAATCTTTATAGAAAACAAACAACAAAGTTACACCAATCATTGTTTAAAATTTGTATTTTCTTCAGTGTATTCTCGAACGGATAAATGGGTCATTGCAAAATTTAAAAAATCCATTTTTGTGTGCTTGTTTTCTGTTCGCATCAAGTTCAGCCTAAACTTGATTATAACGACTTTAAACTTGCTGTTGACAAGCTAACAATCGAAATAATGACATGAGAGTGTGAAGAAATGAAATTAAAGCAGCTATCGAAAGCAATACGTATGCACGCTGGTTTCGATGCTTTCATTTAATTGGCACCGGTTCAGATTGTCTCGCAGTACACGCCAGAAAGAGACCCACACAAAACGTGTGGGTCTATGCTCTAAAAGAATTGAAAATTTATTCGACTCGCCGGCAACGTTGCCGGCAGGCAGCTGACGTGTTGAAAGGTCATCGCATTTTCCCATCGCACAGCTATATAGTTCTAGATCACGATTGTTACAAATTTGAATATTGCTCTAATGAATCATGTTACCAAAAACAAAACAAAAAATCTAATCTGACCACAATGTTTGCAAGGTCCAATTAATCTAATTCAACAGCGTGACATATATTATGTAAGAAACGAATATTTGCTTAGATTATCATTCTACAAACTGCCCAAATACAGTCTTCTTAATACCTAATTATACACATTTTTAGTTTAATATTTGATTTATGAAATTGCCGGCTATCAATTTTTGGACACTCTTTTCAATATTTAAAGGTGTTTTCTTAACGCATTTATATGCCATATCTGCTATACAATATTTTTAAAGCAATTGCCAAAGTTTTGACGAATTTCCTTTCCTTCTGATTAAGCCTGCTTTGATATGCGATTGAATTATGGATGACGTATTGTACGGTTGTACGGCAACGTTTCATTATCTCGCAACATACCATCCTCACAATATTCACAGTCTTGATCTACTTTTTCTCTGACGATTACATAAAACTGGGTTTTTATACTCGCTCAAGTAGCCACATACTTCCACTTACACAGTCACACTTTTCCACAGTCAAGCACGCGGGACCAAAAGCGCAAGCGCCTTTGAAATTTAGTATAATTGATGCTTTTATCGTGGTAGCGTTAAATGTAACACACACTTTTATTTGTTATAATCTAATACATTAAAAATCAAAAATTCCGTACAATACTGTGATGTTTTCTGTCACGGAAGTTCCTCTTCAAGTGGATGGCTACATTCGCTACACTCGCAAACCATAATAACCATAATCACACGCTTGTTCAACCGACACTTGAGCACATTCGTGTCGCAGTTTTTCATTCATTTGTAAAACACTGTTGCTTTGTTGACCTGCAGCGTCAAAAAATATATATTGTCAACGTTGAAAAACACTAAAGATTTTTTACTAGCACATCCCCAAGACACAGTTCTGCACAGTTTAAGTACATTTAAGCATATAAAATATCAAGGTTTTGCCCATGGACATTGCAGCACACCAGCTTTTGCGTTAGAGCAGCAATCTTGCTAGGCTTACTTTGTGCTTCACGCGCACACACACTATCAAAACAATCACCAAAGGAACAACAACTACATCCGCAACTGTGTCCTTACTGTTGTTCCAGCGATGTGCAGAAGTACTACATTTTCTTCGCGACACTAAGTGGCTCACCTAGTCGTTTACAATATTGCACCTTTGTTCAACTGGCATCACTGGGAATGGCTAACGGGGCCATTTACAAAAGAAACGTTTTGGAAAGCACTAGCTCGGTAGGTTCCCAGTATTTGCTGGGCGGAGAGCACACAGAACGGACTGGAATGTACCCGGGAGCTGAATTTGAACTGTATCCAAATGTACGGCCTGCCGCATAAGCAACAGCGACACCGATTGCAAAGGCCCGAAAACTAGGACCACGCATACGAATCCCGAATACTGCAAGCGGACACATGCGCAAAAGTGCAGCCACAGGAGAGCCGAGAGAACGGTAGCGTATGAGAGATACATTTCTCCGTTGTTTGTGAAACGAGCTGAATGCCGACGAACGTTTTGCCTTTGCCCATTCGTTCGCTGGCTACTAGTCCAACAGGATCACACACTGTGAAAGCTTTACGCGCTACAATTCTACTGCAATTCGTTATACTTACTTGTACTCTCGGTCGCGATGCCACACGGCTAGCTGTATACGGCGCTCGTCATTTGGATGAGTTTCGAACTGGAAGCGCTGATCGTAGCATGGATTGCTCGAGTTCCTGTGTACAGTGGTTCGTTGAAAGCCTATATCCATTTGAGAAGTTTGAGAGCCTGTCTGGCTTATCAGTGCCACCTTGACGTACGCATTAATAGCATTACTTCCGGCAGTGCTACTAGTGGAAGTATTACGCTGAAGGTCCTTACAACGGATAACTGCGGAGAAAACCAAGGCATAGCGAAATGTTATAGTAAAAAGCACGTGGTAGTTGCACGGAAATGTTTAAAAAACTAAAACGGCGTCAACGATGCCATACCATACACCACTCACCGTGTACGTGCAGTCGCCGGTCCTGCTCAAGATAAATGTTAAGCTCTAGTGTGCCTCGCCAGACACCAGTACCGATCGCAGATCCTGTTAACGTGCTCGTTCTGAAACATCTTGAATTCGTAGACGATGCTACTGAACGCCGTTTTTCTATCGAATCCTCACTGAGCGTAGGGGAAAAGGTCAAACATTTGCGACTCTTCTCGATCGATCCTCCGGTTGGAGTTGAAGTGCCCTGCAAATCTATGGAGCGAATGTCGGGTGTTGCGTTTGCCGATAAGATATGGTGTGATGGATTTTCTGGTTCCAGCCTTAGTGGATCATCGCGAACCGGAGTTTGCATCATATTCAGCAGGCTGAGCTTCGACTGATTGCAAAGCATGTACGGTGTTTCGGGACTTGCCGTCTGACATTCCTCGAGTGTAGTAGCTTCATTCTGTTGCGTGCCCACTTTTGCACTATTGCCAACAGTTTCGAGCTTGTGCTTTCTTCGTACCGCCTTCTGGCGTCGCAAGTGACACGCCGCATCAAGAGGGCTAGCCGCCACGACTTTGTTCAGAGATTGGCGAAAGTAGTCTACCTTCGCGGCGCTTGCAGACACCGTGCGTTGCGGTTCTTGCTTAGTGTCAGGAGTTTTCACCTCTCTTTCGTTGATCTGGCTAGCCGTTTCTTCGAGGATGATTGTCGTTTCTCCGTCCTGCCGACACATCCGAGGATGACACCGTTGTTCAAGATACAAATCAGCAGCCGGATCGTCCGCGGGCGTGTAGGTGGGTGAAGATCCTTTCGATTGTTTTGATTTCACACTCAACGATCGTTTCGGGCGTGGCGTTGCCCATCTGCTGTCCTTCTTGGCGCTTTCCAGTATGGCGTCAATCATCTTGTCGAGCGTTAGATCACCCATTTCCGAAGAATTAAGAGACAGTTCGGACTCCTCCATGTTTTCAGTGGACGACGGTGGTGGAGGTGGCGGCGCTGGCTGAGGCAAACTATTGATCGTTTTGCCCACCGAGAGAGGTCGTTTGAAATTTATTTTATTAAACCGCAATTCAGACAACCGCGATGATAGCGGAGTTAAACATGGGTTCAATTTATCCTCCGTAGGTTGCAAAGGAAGGTCATCGACAAGTGACAACGGTTTAATGAAAGTTTTTACACGCTTAGCAGAGGGCCCCTCCTCATCGGTAGGAAAGTATCGTCCAGGTTTGTCGAATTCTGTCAGTCCCAGTCCGCGAAGTGCCAGGAACGGAACATCCTTCACTCCACACGGCGAATACTCGATGTCGAAGGTGGGTAGCGTCGTAGCGTATGTTTCACGTGCACTGTCCACGTGTTCTTTTCGCTTAAGTACACCCGACACTGGTGAAACTGCTAATGCCCGTTTGCGACTCTGCGGCGTTGTGTTTGATGGACGACATGGTGTAGTGTTCGGTGTAATGTTGCTAACATCACGCAATGCCATGGAGTAAGGCGAGCCAACAGTGCGTCCTACTCCCGGATGTGGCGTCGAAGTGATACACTGATTTTCTTTGTCGTAGTTTGCACAAACCTCATGGATCGAGCCTCCCAGTGATCGACGCACCTTCTTATTCCTCGATCCACCATTCACTACAGTGCCGTCAGTAGTGACAGTCGCCAAACGCTCACTTAACGCGCCCAACGAACGTCTTGCATGGTGTCTCTGCTGCAACAACATTTTGCCTTGTGGAAGCACATTTTTTGCGTTAGCTTCCGAACGCTTTGTAACCGTCCACTTCAACATTCTGATCTGAAATGAAACCTATGAATAGAAACACATTTAAAAAAAAAATTAATAACCGGTAATACTTTCGCGGAGGACTGTACAAGCGAGCAATCGTGCGTACGGAAGTCAACCTGTCACTTCCATGGGAAAGTAGCTGTGAAGTCGGTACACCCATGCTCGATTCCCATACCTTTACACACATAGTTACGCACCCTAAGTTTGGACATTGCGCATCTGACCAATTATAACAAGCAACACAGTGCATCATAGCATTAGGACGTCACGAAGGAAGTCAAGCATCTTGATAAGAAAAAAGCAACGGAAGTGTAAAAAATCGTCGCATGATTTTCTCTATCCTTTTGATACGGGTATGAGCATTGGAGCTTAATAGTCGTTCTTCCAAGGTGGACCATCAACCGGATATGTACAACTTCGAAGCCCTTGCGAAAGGGTCATGGTCTGCGTTTCAAGCGTACATTTTAAAAACAGCTTTTAATTGTTCTCTTATGGCCTTGAACTTGACAAGAACGCCTGAATTCGAAAAGAAATTTCAACTCTAGTATGTTAGCTTTAGACAACCGTGTATTACAACAGTTTTCATACTTTTACGTTAATTTTAGACATGCTTTCGAGAAGTTATTCCAGCTACACTTTTTACCACGAGCATACTACCAGCATGAAGCCATCGCTTGCTGCGCGGTAACAATAAACGCAATGCGGGTTAACCTATTTGCCCCCAGCGCGAAGAAGAAAAGCATGTACGCTTCCCTTTGCAGAAGGATATCCTGGTTCAGCATTCGAATTACGTCCTTGATGTTGATGTTGCAAATTGTGTTGACGTTTGACGACAGTCAATATTTGGCAAGCAAGCTACACAACTGTGTAATAACCCTTCTAGGATTCTGCATATGCACAAAAGGAACATGTGGATTCAAGAATATAAACTATGCGTTAAGGACCACTTGGAAAGTAATTCACTTCTAGAAGCTCCATCACGTTGTTCGGAACTGACAGCAGGTGCTCTGTGGAAATATTCTTCGAGGTTTTTGTTGTTATTTTGTATTCGTCGTGTGTTCCTTTCCTTTGCCTTCTGTTTACATTCGCTACAATGCTGTCGTCCATGCGAACATTCTGACAAAGCGAAAACCAACGAACGATCGTTTCCCTGTCCAGAACGATCTTGAGAAAGAAGCAGAAACGAAGAACAGTGCAGTGCCAGTTTGTCGGTTGTTGTTGGTATGGTGTGTAGCGTCTCCACGTGAATTGTGACTATCGACACCTGCAGTATGGATTTCAAACTTGATCGTCCAGAGTGCGCTAACAATATTTTGTTTAAAAGCAAAAAAAAAAATTATACCCCGATAAGCCTAGGCAAGAGTCGCAACTAGTGCTGGAAGCAAGAACTAGGAATTGAGATAGGAAATGGGACACGTAACAAGCGCATAATTGATTATTTATTGACAGATCGTAAAAGTCATCCACTTCAATGAAATGGCTGACGGCAAGTGCACCATATTGCAAAGGGGGCACAAGTGTTTATTGGTGTTCTGCAGTATTTCATCCTTGGACGTTTAACAACATTTGGCCGACTTTTTTTTTGTTGCTATCCAGAGAATTTCTTTTACATTTCGTTTTGTTCCCTTTTATAGCAACAATAAAGTTTCTTTCTTAGCCATTTAAACTAAAAGATGCAGTACAATCCTGCATAAATTTAAGTGCCATAACCGTTTTTATTTAAGAAGAATAGTTTTGAAATAGTTATACCAAGTAATAAAGTAACAAAGCACACAGAAAACTCAATCTGATTTAAAACAATCGAAATAAAATTAAATCAATTACAAACAAGGATTTAATTTGTCAATTTGGTGTCTGTTGAAAACAACAAAACATGTGTAAACTGCCCGTATGTTGCGGAATAGTTTATTTAAATTAAAAGCAGTTTTCCTATTCTCCAGTGAAATGTTTTACATACAAACATCATTAGCTGCAGAACGGTTGGTACCACAAGGGTTATCTACCGCAAAACAACTTATCATGATGATAAAAGTCCCATATATGGTGCATTAATGAGATTTTAATTCTGTCACAATAAAGGAACGGTACAAAAACAGTACGACCGGATATTGCTGATTCTTCTACAATTCTGGGGCATCTAATTGTAGCTACCATAATCAATCGAACCACCATTAAACAAATAGTAGGGGACATCTCTACCCTTTTCTGTTGCACCTAGCTTCTGTTTTCTAGCCATCGTTGATATATAAAAACAAGAAAATAAAACGAAAACAAATAACGTACATTGATACGTTTAGGTCGCTTCATAGCAGATGTGCATCACCAGCCATAAGGGTTTTTTTTTCATTTAAAATCATTAAAATCGTTGTTCAATAATGCATGTGAATAGAACTCCTTTTATCTTTGATATTGTTTACGTTTATTGTAGAAAAAAACCTATTTTTATAATATTATTTTTAGTATACATAAACCTTTACCAGAAGTGACATTAATTCCGACTAGTGATCCTTTCGTTCTTTAAAAACTACATCATTCCTCTACATTTCGTCATGTTCTGGTAAACATCATCTGTTCTCTCGGCATAATAATAATTCAACAACTACGAAACTACATTTACAGAGGAAAAAAAAACCACCCCTGGATGCTCCTCCATGCATAGGGAAACAGAGAACTGATCTTATCGCGAATCATACGCGACCACACCGTGATCCAACGAATGCCATCGTAAAGAGCTACCGCATCGTAAGGACATGCCCATATGGTGCATTCACCAGGGCATTACACTGTGACCTATCGGTTACCGAGGACTTACCGCAAACCCTTACCATTAAAGCCAAGATCAGCCGTATAAAACCGAAACAATTATTTCCCTTTCAAACGCTACTAGACGCCCAGCGACGGGTGTAAAAGCATTTTGAGTACTGTGCGTCCCTTTCCCGTTTCTTTTCCTTCACGTTTTTGCTTCCCTTACCTGCGAACAGCCGGCCAGGACTATCCTCAGATGCCCTCCTACCGCTGGGTCGGGGCGTATAAATTTAAATAATAAAGTATATTACGTTAATTTTTGACATTATCAGGCGGCAGCGATCGGTAAACAGCGACGGTAGTTCCATTTAAAAAAAAAAAAAAAGATCAACTTCAGGAAATGGAACATAAACAAACAAAAATTGCAGCGCGATAAGTTGACAAAAGATTTCCCTTCTTTACTGGATGATACGTGCATTTTACAAAGCGGTGCTTGTTTCAGCTACAAAAAATCACACCTTTTTTATCGTTTCTAAAACTTTAAAGGTATCAGCCTGCCACTCGATAACTCCAAATACTCATCGTTTAACAGTGCCTTTTCTATGAGCTGTACATCGCCGTTAAATGTTGATAGCTTCTGCAACAATTCCGCTATACCGTCCCGCACGTACGGAATTATCTTCGGCAAGTGGAATCCATTGAAGCGACAAGAATGGACAGTGCTATAAGCGCCCTCCGTTTCGAACACTAACGTGTCGCCAATATTTAGCTCGGGCAAACGTATTCCTGCGATAAAATAATCATTACCATCACACGTTGGCCCAAATAGTTTCGACTCCCGCTCGGGACCACATTCTTCTGGTGATTTCCATACAATTGCCTTCGATTCGAGGCCTCGATATTTCGTACTATAGAACGTGCCATAGATTCCATCGTTCAAGTAATACCCAACGCTGTTGATGGTGTTCCCAGAGCGGAAATACCGTTTACCCTGCACTACGGCAATGTTCGTTACTGCTGCAGCACACAAGTAGCGGCCCGGTTCCGCAAACACCTCCAACGAACCGTCGGGATAGAACTCTTGTAACGCTCTGTTGATGTGCTCAGCGTACCGGGCAATGTTATCATCCTTATCACCAACAAACCCTCCTCCAAGGTCAAGTACGCGAAACTGAAATCCTATCGATGCGGCATAATCGCTTATACTGCGCCCCGTCCGAATTGCGCCATAAAATACCTCAGCATCGTAACTCATTGAACCGACGTTAAAGCACCAGCCAATCACCTTCATCCCAAGATCGCGTGCTCGATCCAGCAGCAGGCGGGCTTCTTCGTTAGCATCACAGCCAAACTTGGTTCCCAAATTTATCTTGGTATTGGTGGAATCGTAACGGAATCTTAAAAGAAGCCTACGAGATAAAACAAAAGAACAATGCATATATTACTACCATCAGACCATCGTTCCTCTTCTCTGGTACTTACTCTGCTTCCGGATAGTGTTTGGCTATTTTGTCCAATTCAAATTCATTATCAAACACAGTCCGAATGTTCCTTTGGCGTGCGAGTTTGAGTGATGCAACACTCTTTGACGGCTGCGCATAAATAATGCGCTCCGGTGGTACCCCTAGACCAAGGACCCGTTCTAACTCGCTCTGGGATGCACAATCAAAACCACCGCCCAGTAGTGCAACCGTCTCTGCGATCGCGTCCGCATCGTTACTCTTGATCGCGTAATATTGCTTAACGCGTGGCATGTGCCGCAACCATTCAGCGTATCTCAGTACTACACTGTCCACCTCAAGCACATGAATCGGCTGGTCGTGGGGACCACTAGCTACAACACTGTCGATTATATCATGCAGACTTGTCCCGTCGTCGATCCGTCGTACCGTAGACATCAAGTGCTCCAAAACAGTTTCAATATTTGCGTTGCTCATCTTCGGGCTGTTACGAAAGGCACTGAAGCAATTGGCCAATTTTGGCAAACTGACCACGGATACGCCTTTGCAAAGAATTATAGGACCTAGCATGGCATGACAATTCAATTCGTTGCTGATAAGCCTCACAACTGTTACATATCAATGACCGTACAATGTCATGCAAACTTCACAAACACCAACGAATTGAAGATTATTGTTCACCAAAGGTTTAAGCTCAAACAATCAGTCATTCCGATTGTGAATGTCGCGGCAGATGCTAACATCGTGATTTACGCTCCAGCAAGGCGTCATCCGCAGCCGCAAGGCATTTAATCGCTTTGCATGCGGACTGCTCCGAAACCAAAACCCCGACTGATTGAGCAATTATTGGCGCAACCGGATTCCAGCACCGGAACTGAAACCTCGGTACGCGATTGCATGTCAGCTAGCAACGGGAGTTCCTTTTCTCGCCTTCGTTCTACGCGAGGCACAGCTTGTTCAAAGCTGATCGTCTCGGAAGGAGCTACATAAACCCTTGCCCAATAGCCTCGTAGCTCGATAAGGCCCAGCGGAGCCAAAGGCAAGGAACGTCATGATTTGAATAAATACAATACACCGGCAAGCAGATTCGTAGACTTGGGTAGGTATTCTCAACTTCGTCGCGAATCAGACGCTGCAATATGCAGCGTTTTTTTTATATATATTTTGCCCGCAATCCATCCAAATGCAAAATAGCCGCAGGAACAAGATTTAACCAACACCAACGAAACACAAACGCACACATCCATTCGCAATTTACACAAACGCCACGGGCGATGAAAAAAAAGAAGGTTTTCCAAAGCTCTGGTCCTATTTCTTCCTGCAATTGTGAATGCGTAAACACATGCCAAAGAAACGGCAACTGCCATTGGAGCGGGAATTTACTCACACGTCGTCTTGGAGCACCTAATATCATGGCAAAGGAACTTGTGCGTGTCGCTAGCAGGACTTTTAAATACGTTTTCTCCACTTCATATATTCTAACGCTTCTTGGTGGAATTCAACCAGCAAACCCAAGAAAAAGGAGATAGAAGTTCTGGTTTTTGTGAGCCTGTGCAGTCGGTTGCGCGCGAAAACCCTCGACTATTGAAGTCAAGAGGGACGCTTTTGTCAGGCCTTCTTCTTGGGCATCGGTGTATGATTTCTTTACGTTTTGTTCTATTTTTGCAACGTGTTTGGAGGTCTTTAGTCGTCGCTTAACCTTGAATTTTATTTGCTCGATTATTACAAACCATAGTTGCATACAGATTCAATGAGTGGCAGACTGACAGGCAATTGTTCTCCTTCATTCATTGAACTTGTTGCTTTCGGAAGAAAACACAAGTTAGATAAGCAAGAGGTAACTAATTTACGATGTCATCGAATTAAAACGACTTGAATGTATATGTACATCAACCGTCTTATACATACACCTTATATACGAACGTACATAAACCGACAAATTTCACAGCTGTGCTGAGAAGAAAGAAAACAAACGCAACGCATCTTGCCTGAAGGAGCATACACACGACGCAAACTGAGGTCAGAGAACAAAACCGAACGACGAACGATGAATGAGTAAAAGTGAAAGAAAATACAATGAAAGGTAAATTGCGTTTGTTTGTCTGACGATTTTGATCCAATTTCATCCCTTTTCGGGATGGAAGACATCCGCAACTCCACACAAACAGACGTTCGCAAATCCCCTATAACGAACCTTATTCAGCAAAGATGGGTAAGACAGAGGCAAACAATGTGAGGACCGTGTTTGCACCTTTAGAAAGGCAAGTAGTCGAACACCTTTTGCGTTCCTTTCATAGGTTGCATTTCAAGTTTTTGCTACAATCGCAGCGGACGTATGACCATGCCGAACACTATCAACACTGCACACGGGGAGAAATGTACAAAATGGTATCAAATATTTTTCTAAAACACAACATCTGGTGGCAGATAGAAGCAAATTACACCTTACCACCACGTTATGGATAACCGGAAGGAAAGTTTTTGTCGCCTATTACTAACGATTTATGTGTGACAAGGTGTACAAAACACATCATTATGCTACACTGCAGTGCAGTACGCATCCTTGTTACAAATTTCTCCAGCATGGTTTCTTTCGTTTTCTTAAAGTAATTATTAAATCTCACTGATATGGACCTTCTCTAGCTGCTTTCCCATACAAACGAAATACCCTTGGATTCCTTGTTATATACCACCAAAACATGCCTTTATATGGCTGAGAAGACAGAGTTGTACCAGCTGCACATTCTGCACATCAAGTAAAATTGCACACGCTGATGAATGAAGAGCGACCTTTCAAATATCCGGTTCTTTGCGTGATGCTCATACAATAACCGATGTGCAATGTTGGCCAAGTCCAAGGAAGGGCACAGCCTTACCGGGGCCTGCAAAAAAAAAAAAAAGTGCAAGTCTGCCGAAATGATCACACAAAGCCCAACCATGCGTGGAAAACGGAACAGCAGAAAGGCAGGTAAGTGCAGCGAAAAAACCCCCATACCACGGAAGTGATCTCCTTTTCCCACAGATTATACACGAATCTTGTTTCACGCCCGTGCTTTCACCAAGCAGGGAGGGCCCGGTTAATCTAATAGTCTGCAGAATACATATGCCGACCGCTGCCGGCTTCTTGGCCCTCGGTGAATGAGCTCTAATTTGGCGTAGAAAGAGATGTAGTGAAAAAAAAAATAAAGAAATTTAAAAGTGTAACACCATGCATGCATCTATTCCGTGGTAGAAATTGCAACCTCCGAGGGTGAGACGGTACACGTACCGACCTTGTGTCTGTGTAACGAGTACGGTAAACGGTTCAAATTGGCAAAGAAATTATTGTACAGTTGAACAATGAGGAAGTTAATTCAAACGTGCTTCTAACGTACCAAAAGGCCAGCCAGCCTTGGCCGTAATTTTGTAAAATCCGTTGCATTCTTCAACTACTTCTTCACACTGTTTCTTATTCGAAAAAAAAACCGCAATCCAAATTCATTCCTTTGCAAGCTCGTAGTGTATCACAGTGGTTGCATCCCGCAATATCTTGTATTTTCCCATCATATCTTTCCTCTTAATGTATGCTTGGATTCTTCTTTCTATGAAAAGATACGCCAAATCTAACCGGATTCACATAGATGACAATGCGGTCCGGTTCCACGGCACGGACACACATGGGCAAAAACGAGTCTCGTTGCTTTTCACCATTTCCTGCATTTGCATATCTTACAGTAATGGCACAACAAAAAGGATCCAGTAATCGCGTGAGATGAGCTAGATCGACACATCACAGCATTCGCGCATTGCAAATTGGCGAATATTATATCCTTTTGTCCGTGCTTCAGTTTTTCGCAACCTTCCGTAGCCGGTTGTGACCGGTTTACTGTCTCAAGACAACACTCATACCGGTTTAACCGGCTAGATTCTTCGGCTAAATTAGCAATTACCGTGGGTTAGACGAATGCAAAACTACCGACCCCGTCGTTTACTTGAATTACGAATCTCATTAAAATATTATTATTCGACCATTCCAATTTCGCCATTCAAACGTTGTCTGGCACTGCCGTGTACAGCTTGCTCTATTCCTTTGGGGTTTTACTCATATATTGTATCTTGTAGACAGTAGACCAAAATAAGTTGAACAACACTATGCCAAATATTCATTTAGCGAAAGTATTTGTGTTTATTACTTTAATTAAATCAGTGAAACAGCAAACAGTGATGCTGCAAAATTTAACAAAAATTTATACTATTGTTTGGTGTATCTCTATGCTTAACGGTACTGGTGAATTTTACCCGATTATGTCGGATCAGGAAGGAAAGGAATATTTATGTTATTGTAATTGTTTCCGAATGCTAATGCACTTAATAACCTCCCGCTGCGTTTGTTTCTACGTCAGTATTCCGCCGCCGGGAGTCCCCTTAGGTTCATCAAAACGATTATAGAAAACATCGCAGGAAGAAAAAAATATTATACCCAGTGAGACTTTTTTTGTATCAACAGTACACCGGGACCGTCCGTAGATGTTGTGACTTACTTAACCTTTTTTTTTTTAATTATTATCTCCCAAAACTATGCTTCTTCAACCGTGTCAGACACATTCCGAAATCACTTTTCATCTTGCACTCGCTGTTTCAAGGACCGTTGACATACCACGACCACGACATTCACCCTGAAGGATTTTGTAAATTCATTTTTTTTCCCAAGTGTGCCCATGGTGATTTCTTTTTTACATCATAGAAGGCTTGTACAGCTTAATGTCGAATAATTCTGACGGTAACAAAATATGCTACAAAAAAAACTTTCTCAGCCAGAAAGATTACACACCATGAGAGTGTCCAATTTTAGTACACCAACTCAAAAAAAAAAGTTTTAATCATGTAAATCATACGTTAAGATGCAGCAAGATTATAAATTACCATTATTCCATTTTTTTTAACATCACCTTGTTTTTTTTTTGGAAATGCAACTTGCAACATATACAAAAAAAGGATAAGAGATCCTTAGAAACATGAATTCCCGTGTATAAAAAAAAATCTTGCCTTAATACTGTATCTAATGATATGTTATGTCTTTCTAGTCCATATATTACCATTCGTTTTCATGCAACAAATAAAATTTTCCTTAGCAGATAAAACTGTCTTTATTTGCTGATTTGCCTCTTTGCATTAAAACTGTTATGTAGCTGACAGTTTATGTTGATTTAGGAAAATGCTGTGCAGAAAGTAGACAACTTTATCGTAATTGAACCAGGACATTGCATTGAATATTCAGAAAAAAGTTCACAGCAGTCAAGTATCCACCGAACATTTGAATTATTTCGTTTCTTCAAACTTCCCAAACCTTCCTATCCTATCCTATCTGTTAGAAATAACACTATTCCTGTGCACAATCTCTCAACTAACAGATGTGGAGCGTCAAAACAGACGACATCGCTCATCGAATCACCCGTTAAACGCACACCGGAAGACGAAAACAGCCTAAGATTGCATGGCGCCAACTCATTCTTTCACTGACGTTTGTTTGACATGTAACCCTACACTGGAATGGGCGCATAATGTATAACCGTATCATGAGTGTGCCATGGTATCGTGGAACGTTTGATGAAAGTGACATTTCTTACGTTCAAGCAACACACTGCTATACTCTATCCGTACGCTTACCCTTCTAGTGGCTGCACAAACTTTCCCTATGGCTCATCCCTTTTCCATCCCAAGTATATTTTCACGTAGCATGTACGCAGGATGACTGGTTGCTCAAAATCTTTCACCTGGAATGGAAAAGGGATACATGTCCCGGGCCGGTCGTTCCTGATAAAGGACCCCTAGCCCTTGTGCGAAGATTGCTGGACCTTTTTACACTGCCCCGCTATGTGCTCGTCGTCTGCTAGAGATATCTACATGCAAGGCTTGATTTCTATTTATCCCTTAAGCGAGAAACCCATATTACACATCCTTTGCCTTGATCAGCGTATTGCAGTCGCTCGAATTTCCCACGAGCGAGAGGCACTTTTTTCCTGCCAATCAAAATAACTGTTCCATTACTGCCATGTAATGCACCATCATGCAATTACTTGCTCAAAATACAATGACTTGGTCTAGAAAAGTATATTCCTGCACCAGCATATAGGTGTTACATATTACTTTCTCGTTCGTTCACGATTTTCGATCATTCTCACACATAGTTCTGATCATTAAAATAAGTTGTTCTCCAAAGAACAACATGAAGGCATACTTTGGATAAATAAAGTAGGCTGGCCATCTATCAAGACAGTCTAAATGGTAGTAAACAGACTCAAATAACATTTATCAATATAGACCGATCTTGAATGTACGCGAAGCTTTCAAAAACTCCTACAAGCCATTTTTCTATATTGGATTTGTCTACCCGAAGCTTTTAGCTACCTGTTACTGTGGTTCAAATACTTCCTTCAAATGTTTACTCCACAATACCCCGGTCATTCACTCTCACCTTCTTTATCTCTTTACACATCCTTTGCACAATGACCTTTCCTTATAAATTGCACCTTACCTATGGCTACTTTACAACCCTTTTTCATCCTATGGGCGTGCACTGAGCTAATTGTCTACGACTGCAAGTAGATCGGTGCACTCTGCGGACACCATGGAATCTAACCGCGACCGCTAATCCTCTTAATGGGTAATCGCGGACTTCACACTGTCTTTGCCCCGCGACAATCATTGTTTAGCGGTTTGTCTAGGGTACTTTCCTTTCTCATTCCATTCAATCAGTCCCGTCAGTGTCGTGTCCCTACTTCACTTAACCTTCAACCTCGCGAGAAAGACCTCTTCCCGGTTAAGCTATTGTAACTTCTTCAAATAATAGTGCACGCTTTAACAATGCGTCGCGGCATGTGCGAACAAGTCCTCGGCGATGACCCGCGGAAAACTACGCGCGCAGGATTCGTTCAAGGGATCGAACGATGCATGCTGCTGCTGCTGCTGCTGCTACTTTCACCAGTCTATTGTGATACGTGTTTTTTCCTCATACAGCCGAACATGGTTTCCGTAAACTTTCTTAGCCCTTACTTATTCAATTTCTGATAAGTGTTTGTTTAGTTGGCCCATGGCTTCCTGCACAAGCAAATGTTACCGGCACTCGGAGAAATGGAATCATCTGAAAGGCGGTGTGTGCGTGTAGATTTTTCCCTGCTCAGAACCACATCGTCCAGTGGTCGTAACATTCCATCCGACTGTATGTGTTTCGTATGCAAGTTTTTATACTTACACTCTACCTTTACCCTTTCTTAAATAGGGGATTTCATAAAGGGCCAAGACTCGTTACATTACCCATAGCATCCATTGCTCGGATGTCTTGCCCGTAAGCGTCCAGAAAGGGGCCGGTCACACACTAAGGATGTATGGCAGAGAGTATTGCCGTTAATCACCTAAAAGGTATTCCCGCGCATCTAGAGCAAAACTGATCACAACGGATCAACATCTAAGAGGATTGCTTCGTTCCTTACCTTGCAAGCATCAAGCACCCAAAAACCGACAGTTTTGCATTATTGCATTTGGGAAGTGTCGTCCAGAATGATATGGAGCGGAGCTTTTTTAATTTAATCTTTGCTGAGGTTGCCGGTCTGCTGGTTTTGATCAACTGAGGTTCACCTTAATTCCAGCAAAGTATTACAAACTGAAACAAAAGCTTCAAGCCTCCAAAGCACAGTTTGCCACGCGCATCGTCATTTACGCAGGCTGGATAATCCAAATGGGTCCGAAATACGTTTCCATCAGCAGCTTGTGCAGAAGAAACAGAGCTCATAAATTTTCTTCACTTTTTCCACTTCCCAAACATATTGTGACAAACTGAGCTGTTATCCCAGGATCGTTCCGTAAAGAAGTACTTCACCCCTCTCCCGAATCGGGCCACCTGAATCGTTGCCGCTGCACGCTACGTCCATACAGCTTGGGATGTAAAACATACCGTCACCGAATGCCAGCAGCATCCAGCTGGTAGGAAATCTAGAGCCAGGTTAAAATCTTTAAACCCATATATCCTCCGGCAAGAAAAGAGATCATGCCGGGTAAGCTTGAGGTCTCCTAAGATGACACCGAGTGATATCGCTCGTAGAGGGTTGTGTTTATTTAAATATTTTAATTTTAATTTAATTTAATCTCTCATCAGCATACGAGGAACAACCCCTAGGGCAACTAAACGCGAGCAGGGTATAAACAACGCTTGAATGGTGGAAGTGAGCGTTTGAAGGAGTTTTGAGTGCGTACTTTTCATTACCTTGGGTGTATGCGTTGGTTGCAACTTGAGCTAGAATGATGGCCAATGAACTCAATATTTAAAATTCATCTTATAACCATTTTGATGTTTCTTATACAATTGCTGGATACATTGATCAGTACTTGGTAGATCTATACGACCACTATTAGTAGCGTTAAGAAGATCGGTATTCTTGGCTTAACGACTTACTACGTCACGCCGGCCGTCGCTTCATTTGCTAGACTTGCTCATAACAACGTAGTTGGATAGTGAGCCCTCACAACGCGGTAAACGGTCCGGATAGCATGTTCTGATTTGAACCCTGGCCTAGTCATACCCTACACCGCTGTCGCCTCTACCACCGAGCCGTCCTACAATGCCATTGATAATTATTGGAAGTCTGCTGCCAACAGCACCGTTGTTATGTTAAACCGTTTCGTTTGGCTAGTTTCATCAGTAACCGCATAAAATTGGACTTTCTTATTGTCTGAATTATAAGCTGATAGAAAAAGAAAACCTAATAGTACTAATATCTAATGCTCAAACGCTCCCAGTTAATCTTCTGCGGTAGTCGTGCAATCTTTTTTCAAATCCCCCATTGCTACCACACACCCATATTTATTCTATAAGCCAAAACTGATTGCAAATCATAATGATTAACTCTTTAATGCTACTCTTACCCATTTCACCCAACAATCAGGGTGTTGCAGATTGTATATCATTGAAAGTGGGGTCCCATGCATTGCGTGTTTCATCCACGCCCCTGCTGGTCACCCTAACGCACGAAAACCTGGTTCATTTCTAACCCGTACAAAAGTGTGCCAATATTTATGAGCTCTGAACTACTGCTGACTTATTATTTGTACTTCGGTAGTCTTATTAATCCATCGTCTGGGGAAGTGTATTTGTGTTTTCATTTTTGTGTTCCAACCTTTTAGCTTTCCTCTGCAACCATGATCGAGTCGTGTGGGTAACTGAGTGATCGTTGCAACGACACCTAGCACATGCAAAGGGTTACACCCTCTGGATGAAGCCAAACCCTTTAACATTCAGTACAGAGTTTGATTCTTATTCGTATGTTCATCAAATCAAAAAATGTATTAAAAGGGATGCATGATCAGTTTTTGACATGAATGGTGCCTTTGACCTGTCATCAACGCTGTGTGTTCTCTGTGTCTACTGCGCTCAACGTAGCATAATGTACCCTCATTGCAAACATCAACAACTGCAAAAAAAAGCGTTTCAACTAGCAACACTTTTAGGAACACCCAATACATGACAGTCTATTCAGTCTATTTATTTGATACCATTGTGCCAATCATAGGTTAAAATAGCCTATGACTATGTACTGTGCAATTGTGCTGCTATTGTTTTTCTACGAGCCGATGATTTGCATGTTGTCTGCAACACAAGCTCACCCTCCCCGAAACACAACTTTGCGTCTCAAACCCTTCGAAAGAAAGATAGCATTTCAATGCACAGTACCAAGATTAATCCTTCTTGTTTTGAACTGGACACACAAATTCTTATTGTATGTGTCTGCGTTCTTCCGACGTCAAAGTTCCCGTCCCATAAGAGAATAAATGTTGGTGAGATTATTCCGAAAGGTAAGACAACAATCCTGTTGTCCTGGAAAGACTAGAATTGAAAATAGATCACAACAAATGTAACCCTACGGCGTAAGTGTTCAAGCGTATCCTATCCTTGCCCTAACCTGAACATGTTTTTGCTTCAAACGTAGTCAACGGTTTTTTGTAGCTTCAACATGTTTTGAAACAAAAGAATAAATGTTCACCCAAAACTGACCAATGCCACTGGAGACAAGTTGATTAATTATCTTTTGATTTCCAATTCAACGCAAGCCTGAAGATGAAAATCACTAGTAAAATAGGTTTTAATAAGCATACACAATATCAATACTCCTCTACAGCATTGGTTTGAATTGGAGATGGTCGAAATTATTTTAGCGAACCCTTTGTAAAGCGAATAATATCCTATGCCAAGCTATGACAACAGAATTGCAAAAATTGCGTTCGTTTTTTTGCGAATGTTACCACAAAATTCAATTGCTGAAACACTCAGAACAATTCGATCCAGAAACACAATAGAAACAGACGCCCAATTGCATACACAATGCATGGTGTTCCATAGCGTCCGATCCCTTCCTCTACTTATTTTACATTATTCGTTGGCACGTTCACAAATCCTACATTAATGAGTTTAATCTCAAAATTTATAGCACATCATTACGCTTAGAATGCGAGTGTCAGCGTTAGCAAGACACATTAAAATAATATCAAATATTTCATACATACATACCGAACGGGACGGTCATTTTTTATATTCAATTCAATGACATCTTAGAGGCTTGAAGTTCAACATTCGCTGCAGGAGAAACTATTTTCAAGGGAACTACCTCAACTTTCGCTAAGCCAACCGATTGGTCTGAGTGAAACACCCCACCGGTTGTAGGCTTTAACCTCATCTTTTTCATAATCTGCTCGTGAAGTATTTAGCACACAAAGCGGCTACCGAAAAATTACTGCACAATTAATTTTACTTCTGTTCACGATATGATATGCTTATTTATCTTAGCAAAGCAATAATTGTTATTGAATTGTTACGTTAATGCTAAACAACGACCTCCACACATTTTGTTCAAAACTAAATAACTTTGTTTATGAACTTCTAAAACGTTTAAAACATAAAGCCTCTTATAATTTTTCACCACGAACTCAAACATTGGAAGAAATTAAATTGTCTAAAGTAATTCATACAACTGCCAGTATCAACTTCACAGCCCCCTGTAAAATCAACGATAAACCTTATTATAAAAAAATACAAATGCCAACTACAAACTCAACACATCAGCATGTGAGATAGCTTCAAATGCCTTATCAACGATGTACAGCAAGTCGTCACGCAAAGGGATCTGGTTGAATGCATTTCTTCGGCGTTTCACGGTGACGGTGGCTTCCCTGTAGGTGCGTTTATATCGGTAAAGCGCAAACTACGCACCCGATTCTAACCTAACCCCATAATTGTACAATTTCATAAGCCTAGCTAGAAAAGGAATTTTTTACATTTTGAACGCTTTCAGCATAGCACAGGCACAACATGAATGGAATGGTCCTTCCTGACCGCATGATCCAGCTGTTCCGCACGTTTCTGCCTCGTTTGTGCCACTGCGAGACAGCTCACATGACTGACTTTACTCCACCTTGGACAAGGCACGCACTGTAGAAGATCGGTGCATAAATTTACCGTCACGGTTTGAGATCGCGCATGTATGAACAACGACTAGCTTTCGCCGGAAGGATGTTTGTCTGGCGAGGCGTTCAAGGAGACATTTTGGGATTCACTTACCGCCCTACACTCGTTCGCCGTTGCGAAATTGTGGGAAAACTTTAAACCAACCGGATAATTTAAAGAGCGCATGAAAAAGTGCGCACGTTAACATAACAAACAATGTCGGTGGCTCTGGATATTTGCTCATATGCACTATCACTTGCTTGCTTATAGCTTTATGAAGGAAATGAAATATGTACTTACCGTTGATACTGTCGAACTTTTCTGATCCTTCTTTCTGTGAGGATCCAACTGCCAATATTGTTATTGTACGTGTTCTTAGATGTATTCGTTTAAATATCACTCTCTGCTCGAATCACTACTGATCGGTGAAAGATTACGTTCCAGACATTTTTGATTGTATCCAATGCAGATAGTCTCCATTTCAGTGTTCCAATTATTCTACAATTCTACACTTCATACGCTTATTAACAGTTGTTTATTTGTTCACACACATTAACCGGGTGATCAAAGGTGACTCCTTATGAGTTTGCTCGTTTTGCTTTTGTCGAAATTCAACAGTGTTCATTTGGTTATTGCTTTCTTCCTTGTAAAGTATGGCCACAGCACTAAAGAATCAAGCAGTTTTCCATTAACACTAGCGCTGCACTTTCACAACACCTTTCTTGTAATGCAATAGAGCAATCGTCACGAATTCCACGTGAAGTTTCACTGAGCACGTTTCATAGCTCCCGGGACACTGAAATACGTCCTTCTCGTCGGACAGTTACGAATCGATTTGAGAGGTCCTGCACACATCAAGTTTCTGCCGGTCGACCCTAAGCGTTGGGACCCTCGTTTCGGATCGTACTTCAGCGCTCTTACCTATCTCGCTTCGTTCAACGGTTTTCCCTCTATCCTTTGCTGCTTCATCGCGCACACCGACAGCACTACCGCTGCTCAAAACCGTGCTGCTGTTTCAGGAAGCGATTGCCCTGAAGGGTGCATCAAGCACACGAAACGCACTAGAGCGAGATAGACGCTGCTGGAAGGGCCAAGCAACGTTAAACGAGCGGGGGTTTTTGACAAACCAGGAACCACGAGCAACGCAACGTCCTCTGTTCCCGTGTTGAAGGCAATAGGGATACCGGAATGGTAGGAAACTTGCACCCGTATGTCGTTCATTCGCTTTAGTACGGAATTCGCAAGCATACACATTTTTCTGCAAGCATCAGACGCGAATTTAAATAACTTTACCGATACATCGTGTTTCAGCCGTTGTGCTGGATCATAACAAATATAAAATGCTAATCCAGCCGTCTTAGAGCACTTACTACAACGAGTCACACAAACCACGTGTTGTGCACTGAAGGCAATGTCAGTTCGAAATGTTTTCACTGTCCACTGATGTAACGGAAGCTTGTGGATCGAATCATCATTGGTAGTGTATATCATTACTTGTGGAACCGTTTGACGAACATTTGTATCACTGGTTTGCCACGTGGCAATTATCAAGATGCTAACGATCTTCTGTAAAGAGTCCTCTGTTTTTCTCTGTCTACCAGAGGATTTAACGCATTTGTCAATAATATTTTGGAGACATTGGAAAAGATTAATCAAGGCACTCAACATTCCAGGACTGTACAACGAAGGCATTGCCTCACTAGATAGCTTAGGATCGAGCCAAAATCAAATCCAACAGAATCTCCTATGTCAAGTTACAGCTTACATAGTGATGCACCGAGAAATGATCGTGCTTGTACATAAAATAATTACGTCTAGTTTTAAACACACACATTCCTTGCTTTCACTAATTAAGTTGGGCTACTTGCTGCATGTGCATTGGTATGGTTGAATGAATATGAATATCTAAAACCAAAACACCCAAAACCTCACACTAATGCCAGCCAAAAGGCTCATTAGGAGTAGGCCAATTAGAACAATTAAGGGCATCAATCCGTAACGAGCATCGGCGGTTTAGTGAAGCTTCACTTCGACTACACCTTCAGGCGCGGGCTATTCAAGGATGCGTTAGTTAATTGTTCCGGCCGGGAAAATTTATCGTAACTTTATTATGTTCTGAATTTTTTGTAATAATTGAAAGCCCATTAAAGGAAATGCAGAGAGTATAACTGTGATATTATACATTTACGTCATTAGTGCCGAAAATATAGTTGTAAAGAGTTACAAAACCAGTGTAGTTGCAGTCACTATTTTGAATAGGTTATGGGTGTTTTATAAATAAATCTCACGTGTTACGTTTAGGTACGGTAGTATTCGTTACAATCGCATCTTGTTCTAGAATGATCTCACTCACACCGCATGTTTCTTTCCGATGCGCAAAGTCTTCGACAATGACCTTGAGCAACACGAAACAGGCCCTCATGTATCTTTCCAATTCTTTCCGATTGTGACACCGCAGTATTTTGTCTCGCTAGAACCGGTTCCCCTGGTCGGCTGGTCCATGTAGCTTCGATTTGGTTGTAACAAAACGCGTGTCTATAAAGAAACAAATTCTTAGAAGAAAACCAGAACGGTTTTTTTTTTGCCAAAAACCAGCTTGGCTGGCAATCACATGCCAAACCAATAAACTTCACATGCGATGCTTTTGCACTTCCTTTTCATATACAATGAATGAATCTTTACTGGTAAACTGTGGTCTTAGTTGAAATAGTTAGCTGATAAATGTTTTCTTTTATTTCAATGTAGGATTATGCTTCATTGTAAACGAGCCATACTTTCGACATAAAGTAACTGTATGAAATTTAAATCCCGAAATTCTCTTAGAAAATTATGTCCGAGGAGGCTGACACGACCAATGTTCAGTTCAAAGCTGTACGTAAACTGTGCATACCTGCAACCAAGCTGATGAGAACTAATTTGCACTAAATCAACGAACACGAGCCGGAACTTCGGTCTCGCTTCGATCTCCTCATATTAAGCCACTGACAGGATTAAAGCGCACACCGGCTCAGGTAGGTTAGGATATGGGTTTTCCTGATTTAAACCAACCTTCAAAACATTTATTGATTAGTTTTCTTTCTTTTTTCTTTTTTTCTATGAAATTTACATAAATAGATTTCCAATTACATTCCATCTTGTTTCACACCTTACCCGATCCGATTGTACAAATAATGAGCTAGGAGATTAAGATTTGTTGCTGTCATCTTAAGATAAAATATTAAAGGACGAATATTGCTAGATCAACACTTCTTCCTTCTTCTTCTTTTTGGCTTAACGACCCCTAAGGTCACGCCGGTCATCGAATAGCTTACTAGACTTGCCGATACCACGTAGTTGGATAGTCATTCCTCACTGCGGAGGAACGGTCCGGATGGGATCTGAACCCCGGTTCAACCGTTTGAAGACCGCCGACTAGATCACTAGTCCGAGTGCTAAATCACTACTTGGCGTACTCGTTTTAGTGCCTCTAATCCGTTCTTCGTCAACGTGCCGCGAATTCAACGCCGTGTGTGTTCTTTTTGAACCAGACCTGTCGCACTCTGCGTTCCTTAATTGTATACGTTCAGAGCGGCCAGTTACTTGTTGAATGCAAAACAGTAAATGTTATTTTTAAAAGTAAACGTAAAAAATCGCTTCAAGGGTCCGTTAAATTCAACAAATAAAATAACAAAATTAAAAAAATATAAGAAAATGATATGTTATTTAAAAGTCCTTTAAAAACAAATCTGAAGCTCAATGCAAAAGCAAATAATCTCCCTAGACTAGCCACGCGTTAGATTACATGATAACCTAAATTTATTACTTTAGATACTATACTAACCTTTACCTGATACACACTATTATAGGACCCCAGTACGTAAGGCTTGTTGTATTTTGGCTTGGTTTATTAAACACATTTTGCCCGCATTGCCACCGATCGATCAGGTCACGAACATCATCCAGCACTAGTTTCCACATAAATTTATGTCCGTCCACCTTTTCACACAATGGCCCAACTCACCGTAGCAAAATGCCCTCTTGTCTGTCCATCACCTAGCGCGGACGCATGCTCGTGTTCAAATGATGCGGGAACTTCGGGTGACATTGTCATAGGCGATAGGATTTTGTGAGGATTTAGATCATCCTTTAGCCATTACAGATGACAAACTGATTTCTATGCACATAGCGGCTGCAGCGTGCATGGGGGCATATTGACAAAAGCTAGTCTTGACCGTTGCATGCAATTAAGCGCAACCTTGCCGCCGAGAGAAAGTTACTGGATGCAAAAAAAAAAAAAATGTTACACACCGATAGTTTTGGAACTGGTTCAAAATAATCCGCGTAGAATGACCCTTCAATTTTCGGCATACTCTAACTTAAAGCATTGTACGAACATAAAGCTGTTTCTCGGGTGACAATGTTTCGGTTGACTTATAGGCTGTCCCATGGAAAAGTATTGTACATTTTATTGGAACCAAAAAATAAATCAGCTGGATATCAAATTATTTAAATTATATTGCATGCCAACTTTTACACCAAAATACAACAATGTATCAGTGATGTTACGTTGGAATCACATGCAAGCCTGTAGCAAGGATTTGCCCGAATCTCCCCGGCAATACAATACTACAGAGACATATAGATCCGAAAAAGTACAGTGATTTCTACATCTGAAACGTTTGGAACAGATACTAAACATAGAACGGCGAGCCTAATCAACCCTAACCCGTGTGCGTGACCAGCGTGACGTGGTGAATCATTTATTTTAATGATTACTGCACAACATAAAGTGTTTTTTTATTCCCTCCCGAAAACCCAACGATGTGGTTAAACTTAACTGCCACCTTGATCATAGCTATGTAGAATTGATGACATTGACGTAAAGAAAGGTCAGCTAAAATCACAAATCGTTCTATGTGCGGTCAGTTTATGTGGCTTACCGTTCCATCTGTGATTCGTTCCAAACCAACTGCGGCTCAACCATTCCAACCATTCTATCTGAACGTTCCACAAAACTACGACAAAACTGCCATGAATAAAATCCTATTTTGATACTCTATCATGAAGCATACCATGCGATACTTTCTGTCCTGGCTGTTAATGATTATCTATAAAGGCATAATAAGGATACCAGTAGAAGTATCAGCAGAAACATCCATCCCATCATCTTAAGGATTTTTTTTTTCTTAAATCATCCTTAACGTGTGAAACAGCTAATGGCATAGCATTTCAAGTTCAGGATACTGCAAAAAAAAAAACCCTGGTGGTGATATCTGATAATCACGAAGGAGGAATAAATTATGCCCAAATTCTTTCCTTCCCTTGAACACGGGCATGGGAATTTGGCAGATCGCTCGGATATTACGTAACATGATATTATCACCGTTTTACTACCAATTTCGGAGTTAATTACGCAGAAGCGCGGCAGCATTTATGTTTCTCGGAGGGGATGCTAACGACAACCCAGATTGCCGTTACGCATTTTAAACGTTTTCGATTTGCAATCGATACTTACCCCTTTCGAAATGTTTGCCTGTGCAACATCTTCAAGATGGATCTCTGAATCTGAATATGCGATTTTTAGGTTGGAACGTTGGCTGTCTTCATCAACTACAATTTATCTGTGCAATATCACATCGCAGGTAGAACTTGCAATTGGGAAGTCGAATAAAAACATATGAAAGGATGTAGTTCACACGAGCGCATAACGTTTATAGTTTTTCATGTTTTCTATGCCATGCAACATAGATGATAGGGATCGCGATGTCTGCTGCAGATCGAGCGATTTTTACATGTGTCATAAACAATTGCTGAGTTGCCTATTTTTTACAGCGTAACACTTTTTTTACGTATTTTTTTTTTAAGTCACGTCCATCTTGTGTGCATTTATGCTCGTACTTTGCTGTTTTACTTTTAAATGAAGCATTAACAGTTACAATCATAAGCATTACTTATATTTTTTTTCATTTCAGAGTTATCTACCACATACTCAACGTATTGTTTCTGTTGCTTCGCTTTGTACATCCTTAAAGAACGCTTTCCTTTCTATACTTCTATATAACGTATATTTATCACACGTTAGGAATCAAAATTCACCACAAAAAATCAGTGAAACAGTTTGCACCCATTATTATGAATTAGGGAATAATAATTCAATTTCAATTCCTTCAAACATTCAGTGGTCGTCCTTTCTTGAAGGAAAAAAAAAGCTAACATCTCACATTTCGTTTACACAAAACCGCAAAAGTTGGTTGCAACACACCAGGAGAACTTGTTCTCACTTTCCAATGCTCGTAAACGTCTTGACCAAAGTCTATAATTAGTCGAGGGAACGATACACGCATACTTCTACACCCTATGTCTTATATTCTCCCTACACACTAATTTACTTTATTCACTGCTGGTATTCTTTTATTCGAGTATCGTCTTGAATTGTTTTTTATGTGTACGATAAACTTAAGCCTAGGAGTGTAATATCAAACCTACAATTAACTAAGAAAGTTTTTGTTTGCTGTCAAATTTAATCTAAAAAACAATTTTCACAGCATGCATGTTCCAACATAAGTATAACCGGCAAAAAATTAGAAAAAAAAAAATGGTTGAGAACCCTTTGTACAACACGGTATTGTAAAACAAAAATCCTTGTTGATATGTAGGTAATCTAACACAGTTCATGCAATTAGTATCTTTAGGGTAATATAAACCGATTCTTAGTTATAAGGAACGGAGCAACAGTTTGGATCATCTGCAACATCATCTTCTTGGCTTAAACGACCTCTAAGGTCATGCCGGCCATCTTAATGGCTTACTAGACTGTCGATACCACGTAGTTCGATAGTCAGTCCTCACCACGTGGGGACGGTCCAGATGGGATTTGAACCCCGGTCGTGCCGTTTGAAGACCGGCGCTGCTGTCGCCTATACTGGCCCGGTGAGCCCCTGCAACTTATGTAACGTAAAAACAAGTATCATGTTTCTAACAAATCTCATTTTAAGTCTCATTTTATACTTTGTGAAACATTATCACGCAGACATAACAAATAGATTATACCGAAAAATAAACTCTTGGTTAGAGATGTTAGAAGATGAGTTATTTCATCTTATTGTGTCATAACATACATACTACTGAGTCCGAAAAGTAAGGTGACATTGGATGTCAAGTTTCGTCGCGCCAAAAGAAGTCCCGTGTTTTTATTTTTCGTTTGTCAATATGCATGTTTTTGACAGTTCTGCCACGTTTCTAGTCCCAACACTAACCCGGCCAGGAGTGACAATTTGTTTTCGGAGCTGCGCCAAGTGTTTTTGTCCATATTGACCATGTCCAAGTTTGTGAAGCAGAGAGCATTTATCAAATTCTGTTTGCGCAATGAAATAAACGCTGCGGAAACATGGCGGATGTAACCAAAAGCTTTCGGAGAAGAATCCATGTCGAAGGTAAATGTGTGCAAATGGTGCAGTGATTTAAAGAATGGCCGTGAGAAGGTCGAAGCCGAAGATCGTCCAGGGAAACAATCCATCGCGACCGACAACGCCCACGTCGTCCAAATCAAGGATTTGGTGGTCAACAATGTGTCAACAATATCGAGAAGATAGAAACCGCAGCGACAGTGGAACTAAAGCACATCCCCGCATCCGCGTTTACATTTATTTCAATGTTTATTCACCAACAGACACTTAGCTCATAGTCGTTTCAAACAACTAGCTAAGGAGCTTCCAAATATGGCCACACGATAGCTTCAATCCAATCCAAAAACGATGATACCCGATTAAATACCTCGATGTGCACATTGCAATCATCAATATGCACTGTGGGCATCCCGACCACATAAACTGTACTACCGAGGGTCATAAACAACGGTCCTGAGGTGCGCGCTTCACAAAACTCAATCATCGTTCGATTTTTCTTATCCTTCACACACAGTTGTGATTCAACTATTCCGCGATCAAATTCCGGAATGACCGCTTTGCTTTTGGATAGTTCCTCGCGGCACTCCTTTCTCGTCATTACTGGTAGATCGAGCCAACGAAAAGCTGCATTTTGTTCTGCAATGGTTATCGAATAAAGTGGATATGGTTATATATTTAAAAAAAAAATCAATCCCAACCACCTTTACCTACCTGGTTGATACTTGAACCACTCGCCCAGATACACCTTGTCGCTGCGAAGACTCACTTCCGACCATAAACAAGCCACAATGCTTTGCCCGTTTGGTGTTACCGTTTCGCGACTGCAACATGCGAAGGAGAAAAATTATTACTGATACCAACACTGTGACCGAATCGCATTGAATCATTTACATTGGATTGCGCAGCTTTACAACGGCTACATTGTGGTATGCTGGTTCTTCGTCCAGCTTGGGATGGTAGAATATTTTGTTTATGTATCGGCGGCCACCTTCGTAATAGAAAACATGCTCTGCTTCAACCATCACAAACATATGACTCGAAGGATGATCATCAACCAGTTGCAGCATCTTGAGACACAGCGCCGAAGCTAACAGCGAGTCAGCGCTGATAAACACTGCCGGGCAAAAGTATGGTTCTTGGGTTGAAAATATCTTCACCTGAAACCGTTATGGGCATTAAAGCGTTAAAATAATCCTTCAATCTCGTGCATTTTTTTAATATCTCACCGGAAATAACATGTTGGATATGGGACACTCTGAAAAACAAAATAATCATTTACAGTAATACTTCATGTAGCTGATTGTAGTTTTTACAAGAAACTATTTACTTTTCAACGCAGGCCTCAACCGATTTGGATGGTCATTGTTGAACAATCTTAATGCATGGTATCGTGAAGGATCCGAGGTGCTTACTTGACTCATATTGAACGACTTACGCACGTCAGCCTCACATCCAATGATTTGGATGCTGGCAATAGTTACTAGAAAGCATACTAAAGTTTTCGTCATTTTTTAAAACACTTTACCCGCTTTACTCGACTGAAACGATCCACTCAAAATCTGCTATTCGACTGCAGTTCCAATTAAAAATTCACTGCTGTATAGCTCTAAGGAATGAGTTTCACAAACAGGGGAATGAACTCCTTATCAATCTATTACCGTTCATTACGACACACGTTGTAAGAACAGTGATCGTTATCACTGTTTCGTAGTCCGCATCCTCGTCAGTATGTGATGCATGCATTTAAAGCAAAATATATTGTGCACTTTCACAAAATAACTGAACCAAATGGCATTTTTGTACAATGTGAAGTGTGTGAAGCACAATGTCGAAGAAGAAATTAAATGTTACATAATGTTCTTCCGCGTTTCAAATGAACAATATGGGTGATCTATTTCTACCGGTGTAGGGGGAGAAGCTCATTTCTTTAGGTTCGGTTATGAAGAACATTCTCACGATATGTGCGGTCTGAGATTTGAAGTGGGTGAGGTTACCCTTGAGTAGTTTCCTGCATTAAATCATTTGCTACCAAACAAAGCTAATTCTGACTGTATCAAATTATGGTACAATTCCCAATCACCCATACATGTATATTTTTACATTGTAAGCATTGTATCACACAATAGTAAATTGATCACCTAGATTTAGGATAGTTTTCCCACCATCCCCATCCCACATAATGTTTATGTAGCATAAATGTTTTCACAATAGCCCAATTTTATTTTATTTATTTTAGCTATTTTAAGTATGACGGCTTGCAAAGTATTCTCCAAGTTGATTTTATACGCATTTGCTAATACTTATTTGAAAACCATAGTGTAATAAATAATTATTCAACATTTGTTCATTGTTTAACATAAAACACACTTGATAATTTTTGTGTTTTAATTTATTATATTTCTCATTTGAAAATAATATTTTCTACTAATAAAAACACGGTACCCGTCTCAAATAATTTACTACAACCCAATGCACTTCAAATGCTCATGCTTGTGGTTGATTTTTTATTAACTTTTTTCATTCCTTTTATTTCTTTATTTGGATCGGTTAATCAAGGCAGAACATCATGCATCCTGGCCGTATCTGACAAACACATTGCAGTAATAAAGCACGGTAGAGCAACTGGTAAGCAAATTGTAAGGAAAGGATTTTTTGTCAACACTGTATAACGCAGTTTTACGGAAGTCATTTCCATGCTTTCTATCGAACGAGCACCCGCCGAGAAGGACTCCTTTCCTTGTGACAATAAAGAGCACATTTTGAGATCATTTTGATCCTACACGTCCGCTAGGTAGCTACGAATTATCCAGGACTGCACAATAAAACGTACAAAAACTACGCATACGGAATCATGAGCACATGGACAAAGAGAAGAAAGGATGTCAAATGACAAACAGTGTTAATGGCCTGAAAATTGAAATGCAGAACGCACGTGCGGCGTACACTTTTTATTACTATTGTTAGGAATGCGGGTGTCAAGCTAGCACCCGGTGTTTGAACAACGCACGTTAAATGCACCTTGAGGAAGGAAATGTTAACTCAATATTGTGTTTATGCTTCCAATTGCATAACGTGTCTAGAGGCACACACACACACCCACACAAGTATAAAAAGGGTTATCGATCGTGATTTGTTTATTTGCTCGCCGTACCCTGGTGATCAAATATTAGATTCTCAAATGTTATAATTAACCATGAAATTGATAAATGTTGTGATTGAATTCAACGCATAAACGTTGAAACATCCTAAACATCATAAGAAAAAACATGATTGAACTTCATTTAATGGTTAAACGACACAACGTTTGCGTACTTCTTTGAGAACTTTCAAATCTTTTTAGAAAATAATTTCTGTGTTGCTAAATTCCGAAATCAATCTTTTTATTAGACCGAATCCCCTGTATCGACAACTTCTTACTTCTAGCTCTAAACTTCCACAGCTTGCCAGCTGCATTATTTATCACCCACGTGCCGGAGTGTGCATTTGAGGGAGCCAGTTCATTGTTTAATTTGTCGTCTTTTTCTCTTTTTAAAAACCATTCCTTCGAACCTTCGATTTCATCCTTCGCTTTGACAAAGAAACTGAAATATGAGGACCGGTTAACGGAATCCACTGTTCTTTGTATACGAAGGATACACCATGCCTCCTGCTTAGGGCCCTTGAGCTACAATCTTATATCGTTTTTTTTTTTGGTCCTTCATTGATCTTCGATCCATCAACACGCACAGGCACAGGCAACATTTTTCTGGTGCCACAAGAAAGGTCAAGAGTCGAGATTAGTGGTACTGGCTACATCACACATACCTGCCCTACAGACACGTTATGCAAACCTCGCACGTGCTTAAAAAGCTTTTGTTTTGAGTGGTTTCTATTTCTTCGTATGGACCTTTTTTATCGATCAATCGGAATCAAACAACAATTAGAACATAAGACAAATCATGATGTCTTTTGTTGAGATCTTCATTTCTGTCTCTCAAGCAAAACCTTATCAACGGTGCGCATGTGCTCAAAAAACCCACAAGGCTTTTGAACAAAAAAAAAACGTGACAGTTAAAAAACGAAATAATAATTTATCTCGTTCTTGCGCTTCACACCCAATCTAACGGTTCATTACAACGTTTCACACTTTGACCGTTGCTCAATCTTTGATGATAAATAGGTAAGCTGGCGGTATAAAAATTGAAAAAAAGGTATTGAAGCTCATGTCCACACGCCGACCAACCGGCAAGGTGTTCCAATTTCAAGTAGTAAGAAGGAAACAACGCAAATTGTTGTTTCGTCGATCCTCGTGGAACGATCTTTTCTGTAGGTGTTATTAAGAATGTTCGACTTTGGGTTTTAACGCATATGTACGAATTCTCTAGAGTCTATAACAATCGTATGCGTAACAAATTCCAGGATGCTGAATTCAGCTACTTTCAAAAGATTTTAAATTTACGACATCATTGCAATTCACGATCGGACACATCTTTGCAGATGTGAAACGCATTAACGCAATGCTTCAATGCATTGTCCAATGCGTTCGATTCTTCATGGCTACCGTACCAGTTTTTGAGCGAAATAAGTCATTATTATTTTACGCTTTTCGTGCAATACTTTACGGTGCATTCTTGCTCACCAATGTTAACATTATCTTCATTAATGCGTTGGTTGAAGCATATGATACATGCGTGTTGAATTGTTAGATTGTTCTTAAGCTATCCCGGCAAGCTTCAAATATTACCAGGTGTAGAAAGTGTTCTTGTTATCTACACGCAAACTCCACGCTTCAAACCGAAATGCACAAATGTGTATTAATATCGCCAGATTCCACATCTATCTGTACCAAATCTGCTCAGTTCAATCAGGCGAAACATTGTGATCTTTGTTACGCTGCTACTTTCACATGTATACTTCATTCCTAAAGTGAATCCTCCTTGTTAAGCCGGAATTGTTACACATTTAATCACATGCATAAATAGTCCGAATGGAAGCTACAACAGGGATTATTTCTTATACTTTTCCATTAGTGCACAGTCCGATCACTTTCCCCACATGCATCGTGCTATTCTCATCCCATAGGTCCTGTTGACCTTATCGTTGACCTTTAGAAATCTCATTATCCCTGTTACATTTCAAAATGCATGGAATTCGGGGTGCAGCATTAGTTTTCCATACGAAGTACAAACCCCAACAGATGGATCAATTTTTGGGAAATTATGACTGACAGACATTTCGCTAGAAGTGGGTAGAAAACATTTTTTGTAACTCCTCTAAAAGTTTCTGAATGTCAGTTCGATTTCGGACGTTTCCAAGACATTTTAATTCATCCATTCCAGAATTGTATGTGTCTCTTTAAAAAAGCACTCATAATTGGAATTGTCTAAATCAAATTGGCTGCATTACGGAAGAACGCAAAATTCAGCAACAACTTACACAGATAGCATAATTATGCTGTGCCGTTGCATTGGCAAATGTAGAGCTTATTATTGTTCGATTAAAATAAATAATCCCCTGGGAGGAAATGGGCACCCTTCTTCAAAAGAACTGTTTTGCGCTTTACGATCGATGGTTCGTGCGCGGTGAAACTTACGTTTCAATATATTCTGTCCCATTTTTTCGCTCGTTCTTTTATTCAGATTTTTGATGACTTTGCGTAATAGCCTTTTAAGCAGGGACCATTCCTTTTGAGTACATTTCACTGTCATTCAATCAACAATTGATGACCATACGAGAGTTCGCTGCTTTGCGGCACACAAACATCAATCATCTTCGGGATGAGACCCAATGTCCTCAGCACATCCTATTCAGATTCAACAGTGGTTTCTATTCGGCTATAATTGTGGATTTTTATTTTTGATGTTTTTTTGAATCTCCTTGTGTCTTCACTATTATGTACATTTACAATGACCACCGGATCCTTTTTTTAATCTTCTATTTTCATGTATCCGTATCCAGAACCGTTGAGCACTCCGTTGTAAGTATTGGCCTGTCATCACCTGTTTAGTCAAAGGTGAGATTAAATTTGGTTGTTTAATTTAATAAAACTTCTATCTGGTATCAATAAGATTATTAAACCAGGTAGGTCATTAAGCCAAAAGCAAGATAAAAAAAAAGTTGACATAATATTTGCATAGTACCAGATCTCCTATAGACTAGACGAAAGGCCCATCCACATCAAAAAGAGAGTATCCTTTGTTTCTAGCATACGATACATCCAACGAACTTTCTTATCCTGTTCATCGTGTAATATCAATTACAGCTGTCGTTGCAGCAAAATGTATACTTCAAGACCAAACTGTGTCTCAAATCCACTGTACAAACGGCAACGTCTGCTGGATGGTCACTCTGTACTGACCATGAAATTGTTCGATTTCGTCGCTAAAGTAAAGCCCCGTCAGATTCGAAACGCTCGTCAAATTACACGACGTCTTTCATGCTGCTGCTGCTCGTCAGTTAAATCTATGCATTTTATGGCAACCTATCGATCGGTATCGTTCAATTATTCAAAGCAAATAAAAATTAGTCATAGCACGTTACAAAAGTTCCCGATGCAGATGCTCACTTTACGTCAATCCGTAGCATTCGATGAGCGCTTGTTACTGTTACTGATTTGGATGTGTTACAGCTCATGCTTCTGGCTTTATGCAAATTTCTGGTTCGTATTGGTCGTGAAATGAAATGATTTGCAGATTGAATTTTCTTTTCCCCTATCAATACGTACCATAATTGGATGTAATGCTATGGGAGGAATATTTTACATATGAGCCTTGTTGAAGGTAATTAGTGAAGTTGAAAAGTGATTCATTAGAAAAATTTTACGTCACCATCTTTCAACCCTTATTTGCCTGTCGGTTTTTGTTGTTTATTTATTTATATTGTTATTTTATTGCTTTGTTTTATTCCGGCAGAACAGCTTAGCACTATCGTTGTTATTTTATTGATTCATATTCATCAATAATCTTACTATTTTTACCGATCTTTGGTTATGCCTATTGTTGACTGGACTTTTATAATTAATTGCACGGAAAGGATCGTTGCGAATCGGTTTTTCTTTTTTTTGTATAACAAATATAGGGTGTATTCGCATGGCAGGAACCGGTATCGAATTCTGTCCGGACTCCCCGAAAGCAAGACCAACTATCCAGCAATGGAAGGTCATAATAACCTGTTCAGGTTGTAGAGGCTCTCTTTGATCTTCTTTGTCTTAGACTCGCTATGAAAGGGTTGACAATGTACCGCAATCAATATCAAGACAAGAAGCAACACGAACTTATAAGTTATGTAACTTTGAAGATAGGAGCGACATTTTTATTTATACAATGTCCGGTCATCCAATGACTTACTACACTTGCTGATACCACGTACTTCGATAGTCAGTCGTCACCTCGGAGGAACGTTTGAAGATCATTTGAAGATCGGCGCCGCTGTCACCTACACCACCGCCCAGTCAGTAATTCTGGAAAGTAGAAGTATATATTTCATTTTTTTATTAATAATTCAGCTAGAACTGTCCATAAAAAAAAATGTTCATACCAATTTTTTAAAATTTGTAATAATCTATGCACATTTGTCATGTTTCAATATTTTATTAAAAGTTTGCTAGTTTATACACTAACGATTTTGCTACACAAACGAAAACGTTGAAGCGACTATGTACACAAATGATAAAAATGTCACGCTCAAAACACATCACCTAACAACGGTACAGTGCACAAGCCACCATGTACATCATCATTAACAGTTTAATCCTTTCGGGCTACTGCAAGTCATGCCTTCTTGAATGCGTGCTGCCCATGGAGAGAAAAAAAAAGTCCGACTTTTCTATTGTCAGTGTTCATTATGCATTTTTAGTAGCAAACCATATACGGACGGACGGTTGTGCCGTTAGATCCAGCATCGCGGTAAATGAATAGTCAATCCTTTCGTCATTGTTTTGGGGTGCATCGTGCATATCATCACCCTCTGCCTTTTCCGCCCCGATACTGGTCAATCTGTGTTAGTTCTGCAATGAGCGAAAGGGTTCAGACGAATAGGTATGAAACGTCCCAAATGAACTTATTCTTTTATAAACAGGGCCCCGATGTCTCTCCGCTAACAACAAATAAAGTATAAACAAGGATCAGCATGTGGCAATTTGTGTGATGAATATATACCGTTGAATTTTTACAAAGTCAACACATTGGACGTAAGACTAAGAATTGGGATCCAAAGACTTACTTTAAACAAGCATTACCAGGGTACGCTTAAACCATCGCAATAACAATGTAAAAACGGACAGTAACGAACGCTTTAAAAGAATGGATGCTTATGATCGGTATTCGCCCAACGCACACCATGTCTAGGTTAATGAACACCCATAAATAATGCATCAAAATAAGAGCATTTACATTTTTTACATATTTTCTACAGCTCGCTGCAACAAGCGATGTCCTTCACAAACCATATGCCTGTGCAATGGAAGCCGCATTACACCCTTTCCGAGCTTCGTTACCATTAACGTGTGTTTCACCGTGTCCACTAGCCTTACACGCTGTGGTCCTTTCTCAGCCGGCGAATTGTTCCAGCGAAAGTCAGCGGGTGTTATTGTTGTCGTTAAATTAATTGTAGCCAATACTGCTCGATATCGCTACCGGGCGAAAGGGGTGCTTTATGGAGCACGTGCTATGCAATTATGTTTGGCTGCATATCGTCGTTGTACGTGCCTACGTGTGGTGAGATGGTACGAATAGAGCGTTTTGTTGTCCTCTTTGAATAACCGATAATGTTCAAATTGTCCCTGGTGCATGTGCAAGCGAAGTCAAATTCAAAACTAATGGAATATCACTTAACATTGGGATGGTAGCATTTCGGTGTAGTTTTGTTGTCCCTTTTCGAAGGCATCATTTGAACATTCCGATGCGTTGCTTTTACTACGCATGACTATCAACTAACAGGCATTCCATTTGTGCTAATACCTTTTAAATGATACTGTTTGAACGTTCAAATTAAATACTTGAATTGTGATAGTTTTAGATGGCCCAAATTCGGGTGACATATGACGTTTGCTACCCACTGAGATGTGACAAATGTGTAAAAAATGAACTTTTTTTGTTTTATTTTCCTACCGTCCGGGTCCATCAACACCGCATGTTTATTGGAGGAACATCCTGCTGCGTAGGACATTTTCACAACCACACAACATAAATATTCCTAAACATAAACAAATACCATTCGCTTGTCGAGTTTTTTTTTTGTATTATCTTTCTAGTACAATAGTGGAAGATTCATCCATCTGTCACCAGAACACATGACAGCGCTGGCGCCTCGGCTGTTCCGCGCTCTTAACCACGAACCACCGTAGGGCATACATAACTGATAGGACACTTCTCTCAAGGTCTTGTGCACGATGCGCTCGAAGCTAAAAACCAAAAAATTAAACTGACACCTTGAGGTAATTTCTTAATGGCACGTTTAACCATTTCAACTGAACGAAGACACAAAAACAGTTGCCGTGAAAAGACCACTTCCTTGATAGCTGATGATCATTGAAGTAAGTCGTTTAAAATATACCAATTAACCCGATCCACTTGGCAGTGACAGGGTGGCGGTTATGCCGTATGAATTACTTACCATGCATCTTGCGTGTGTCTCATTAATTTCATGAAGCAACAAGCCTGACCAATATTTGCTAATTGCGGTTTTTATTGCGAGCGTTTCAAATCGATTGGAAAATACTTAATGTATGAGAGAGTGAGAGAGAGAGCGCTGAGATGATCTTTTTTAGGAACATTTGCAATACTATTTTAAAACTGTTTTTTTTTTTCTTTGACAAAGGATATCTCTTTTTTATTTCCTTAAATTTATCGATTTTTTTGCTGATTTGTTTGATAAGTTTGATAAGTTTTTGTTCACACAATTACTTGAGTTTATTTCCCCTTATTACAAACTTGTATTTCTGTAAAAAGTCATGCACTTACTCTTGCTGGTTCGTTTTCATATTATTCCTTTTCTCTTATTTTCAATTTATTAAAGTCCTAGTTAACCGTGTAATATTCGGTACGCATTGACCCGCATCATTGAGCCGCACGCGCAAGGACAATCCTCCACCTGTCCTTAAATTGCTGGTCTAAAGAAGAAAAAAAAAATAGAATAATGCCTGCACGTGCGCTAGCTTGCTTATCTACGTACTTCGCTTAACAACAATCATCCTTCATATGCTAGCTAGCCCGTACAGCACACACCCGTTGTAGCCCAGCGATCACACGAACCGCAAAAAAACGGTGAAAGTTTCAATGGTACTTCGGTCAGTGAATGCTGGCTAACAGCTTCCTCGAAAGTAGCCCCGGGTGGTCTTGAACAATGGGCTGAAGCGCATCCGAGCATTTCACCCATTCATCATTTTTCGGCAGTCCTGTCGTGAGTCGGTAATCGGAAGGGTAATGGTAATGTCCACTACTTTTCACCAAATCTATCTGTTGGATTTCCAACTTGCCGTTTTTGCCAACAGCAGACACCAACGTAGAGCATCCCTCTAACGATCATAAGTTTGATTTTGCTCGAATTATTCCCCGGTCGTTCGTACCCTTTCTTTGATGTTGGTTCCGAATTCTAACAGGAATGGGATTTTCTTTGGGCTTTTTAAACGTATTCCAATAAGAATGAATTCATTATGTGGGAATCGAGTAGTTTCTCCTCATTACAGTGCACGTTTCGAATAGAATTCATCGAATGAACTTTTTTCATGGTACGAAATGATATTAAATTACTTTTCATTTATTCAATACGATAACCTAGTTTTAAATCGCTGAGTTTCTTTTTTATTTTGATTTGCCCATATCATACTCTATCTTATTTTATCTCTTTTTATATTTTTTTTTTCAATATTACAGTTCATGCCTTCATTGTTAAAACATGTTTATTTGAAAAAAATAATACAACAGTGCTTCAGTGCACTTCAAACAATAAAATATTTTTTATGGTTAATTTAAAGTTTTAGCTAAACGTGCTTAAACATCAATTTTTAATGAAGGCCAACTCACGATTCTTTGAGTTTTTTTTTCTTTTGTTTTCAAAGTGGACTAAATTAGTGTTCAGTTTTTAACTAATTCACTTTTCTGTGTTATTCTAATATGTATGTACATTTTTCATTTTTTATTAAAATTTCAATATAGTAGCAACTTAATTATGCTATTCATATTTTTCATTATTGTGGCTTGCCCTTTTTTCAAGAGAACTCTTAATTAAATCCTTACGCTGAGTTACACTTCAATTTCCCAAATTTCCAATCACATAACATCCGATACATAATACAACAAAACAACTGTTCTTCTGCTTCGAATGGCTTACTACACTTACTGATAAGCACGTAGTTGGACAGTCAGTCCTCACTACGGGGGAACGGTCCGGATGGGATTTGAACCTCGGTGCACACTATCCAGAGGATGATCTTGTTGCTACGCAGTGAAGGTTTTCAGCTTAGAACAAAAGCCGACCCGGTGGAATGGTTAGTAACGGCACCGGTATTCACATGGCAGGATCGAGAACCGAACCTCATCCGAATCTAGTAAATCAAGTAAACCAACTACGACAGGCCAAGACGGGGCTCTCGAGGCTCAGCCTGCATAGACTGAGAAAACTTATATTCTGTTACGTTAATAATATTTTAGTTTATTTCCCTTTTTTTTGTCCTTGTGTAAGTGTTTTTTTTAAGTTAATCGTGACTTATCCCTTTTCTCAGACCTCAGACCCAGAATCTTTTTTTCCTCCTTGGTGTATCCGTTTATCTTCTGGGAAAGTAAAAACTACAACCAAAGTCACCCCATGTCTCACACCCCAAATGTACACTGTTGCTCTACATTAGACGCGCATTGTACCGAAGTACAGTGTCCGAGAAACATCAATTCACCCTGTCTTTGGAAGCGTCTTTGATGGGTTCCCAGCCCATCAATAAAAAAAAATGTCAGACTCGTCATTTTTTTCGGTCTTTTAGCTGCATAGTTTATGGTTAGTTGACGGTTTTTTGCTCTTGTAAGTAGAACAGGAAAATCAGTATTTCCTATGCATAACCATTTACTTGTCTATGTATTAGCGCACAACAAACGTAGGTGTGTGAGATTATTGTTTAGTTTATCCACTTGTATTAGAACTCATAGACAGGCTCTACCAACGAATAAAGCAGGCTGCAAGAAGGAAGGGGACATCAAATAGTTTTCTCCTTCTAAGCGCAGGGAAGCTTCGACCGTAGGACTTTCGTGTGGTCATGATCCTCAAAGCTAGCTCATTAAGGATGTTTTGTTTAAATCAAATAGATCCTAGGGTTTCCTTTAATCTCTCCGCCTTGTCATCATTCTTTACAATACTTACCTAGGGATAGCATTATTCAAATCAAGAAGCTTAGGGAACATTCTATCGGGCACTCTTGTCCCATATGAAACAGGCACTATTTGCATGAATTGCTCCAAATTGCACGATAAGTTTTAGGAATTTTATAAACTTCATCAATATATTTTTTCTATCTCCATTCACACTGCTACTATTTTAATTTCAGACAGCTCTGGATACACATGATAGAATTTTCCCTATTTTTCAAAAGTATGTATGTATGTATGTGTTTCCATTGCCTTCACAAAAATGCAATGAACACAGTCCGTTCGTTACCGGTAAATTTGGCCAGGTATCTCGCACGGTGACAACTGATTTCGGGGTTTTCTTCTTGCGACACCACAGCGGACCGGCTGTTGGCGAAGAAAATCCTTCTAGAGCCGCTAGAGCGAGACGCACGGGACGTCGAGTGTGCTCCCTAGATATCATAGATGGGCCACAACTTTCAGGAAGTAATCTGATTGCTCACAGTGGCACACGCACGTACGGCCGTAAACGAGTCGGGCCGGTAGATGCCATGCGGCAGAAGTGGCAATTCAGGTAACAATCTTCCGCACAGGGCTGATCCTTTGCACCTTTCCAAGGAAAAGGTGTGCTATGGCATGTAAAAGGAAAACATCAAACAACACAGAAGCCAATCCCCTAGGCCCGACAAGGACACTGAGTGGTAGATAAGGACGAACGATTGCCGCGCAGAACTTAATTCCCGCCATGGTTCGGTTCCACATACGGCATGGATTTTATGATTTACTCTTTAGCCTGATGTCAGTGTGCAAACATACCTTGTGCCGTCGATGTCGCGTTTGCCCTGTAGAAAAGTTGGACCTTACGTTCAGTGATCAATGTGTAACCGGCAACATTGTTGTTTGGTGTGTACGAGATGCTTATGCTGTGAATTTGGTGCAAAAACAGTGGCCTTTGGTTATGAAGCTTCAAGCCGTTCAACAAACACAAATCGATGATTATTGACAGCTGCTCTGTGCGTTGAACTTAAAGCCAACTAGTTTCAAGTTTAATCATCCAAAAACAGGTAAATTTGAATTGAGTGGGCTCCAACAAACGAAAGTGACTATCTCCATGTTCTCATTAAATAGATTCGTGATAGATCTAAGCAATATGCAATTATAACTCTTTAGACCATGCGTATATCTCTAACTTTCCTAAATATCGACCATGCTTAACTTCAGCCGCCTAACCTTCATCCCAAGTGCACACTAACGTTCAAACATTTGTTTGTCTTGAATTTGATTCCACCGATAACACACCTTTATCCGCATGGGTTGCGATAAGGATTCATTTAACAGGGAACAAGAATATTTATGCCCTGACCGTGACCGAAGGCTTTATCATAATTAGCTCTGCCGAAACACACATACCTGTATGCTTTCTATAGAGATCCTTTTTTACTTAATCGCACGCACTGGACAAACCGCGTACTTGTCAAACAAGTTTCACTTACCCGTTTAGATTCAGATCCGTTGATAGCACGTGGATGTAGCGTAATTGAAAATGCAATGGTCAAGTTGCGGCTGCTGCAATCTTACACCCTTTGATGTGCCCCTTTATTCCCGAGTTTGTTTTCCCGGCACGCGCTGACCGTTGAAAAACGACACCCTTGCTTTGCGTTCTAAAGCGAACACAACGTGAAGCCCTCCGTTGTTCGTGTCCATTTCTATTGCTCATATTCTGATCAGTCGGAAATCGGGGGCTCAAATCAATAAGCAGCCTTACGATTCGTATTTCCAAATAATACGATTTTGCCTAAATTCTTCAAATTGAGATCATCTATGCGGACTTGCAATCCATCGTTTGAGGACCTCTTAGATCTTGCCGAAATTTACCTTTCAACCAGGCATATGGAGGCTTATATTTGCTAAGAGGTATAATTCTTTCTTTAAATCAGTATCGCTTCGACCTGTAAGTTGCTTTCACGATTTTCAATGTTCATCTCACCTTAAGCCGATTCCGTTAAGCTGTTGGACGGAGAATGAGTTTGCTTTAGTGATGAATTTCGGCGATTACCTTGCTGTCATAGTTACTTAAAACCATAACTAAATTATCAAATCGTTTTTTTTAATATTTTGAAAGCATGGTCTGACGGTATGGCTTACTAAAACGCATTAAAATGTATCATTTAGTGGAACAAAAAAGAAATAAAAATGTCAATGCCAAAGAAACATGCAAAATCATTTAAATTCTGACAAACAAAACTTAGGTTAGTTTTATTTGAAAACGCTTCTACCACATCTACAGAAGCGGTTTAATAGAATATAAGGAAAAGGGGGAAATTATTGGGATGCTTATCGACATTGTTTTACAAAGTCTTGTTACACGATATGGCAATTTTTATCATCCTTTGACCAAAATCCGGCGATTCTGTCCACCTAATACGAGCTGCAGCTGTTATCATGCGATCTATGATTCCTAATTGAATTGACACGAAAGCGCCCTAGTCTACTCGTAACCAACATCTGAATGCCATTAAAGTGAGCCTTATTATCACAGGTACACATGCCGTAAACGTAATTAGGTTGCCGGTCCACTTCCCGCCAGCAATAACGAACTGTTCCCACACTCTGTCCGATGGTCTATTCCACCCTCTCTACTATCAATCTAGGCTGCGCACATTGCGTGTTATGATTTACATCTCCTGTTTTTAATAGACCGATCCTATTTGTCCCATTCTTGAGTGCGATATGATCAATTAGATTGGACATTGAACGCAGTACAGAAACAAATAAAAAGTATGCTTTACTATGCGGCCAGTATCGTTATAAACCGGTGGTAACCCACAAAAAATATCCAAAAGCATTGATTGTAGTTGGTATCATTAGCTAAGATTGGGGTTTTTAGCATAAATAACGTTTCATTGCTAGCTGGGTGCGGTTGATCCCTATCTGTTCAGACACTTTGACCGGGGAAGTAATTACCTCCTTGTTAGTTAGATGGCCATCGGTTGATGAATAGATATGTTTGTAAAAAGTGTTTCAATTTCCTGCGAAACCTGCGTTATTGGTTGAATTCGTATAAGTACACTAGGATTAGTTTTCAACTTTTAAGTATGATTTTACATTTTGCTCTTTCGTTGCCTTTCGTTTAATAGTCTTTCTTTGAAAGAACGAAAAACTGCTCTACAAATAGGTGCAAAAGACAGCTTTGCTTTCATAGTTTCACTGGCCCGGTGTTGCCGGAAGATGCCGTAACGATCGGCAAGACCGTAAGCTTGATTAAATCTCACACGATTTCCGCATCGTTTTTTTTTTACAACGGAATAAAAAGAAGGGGGAAAGCTGCTCGCTTTGCGTAGGATAGGGGGAAAAACTACCAAAAAGTGCAAAAATTCTACACATAAGTAGTTTATGGTCCCGATGGTTTGGCCCAATGCCCCTAAGGTGGCGCCCCAGGTACCAGTCAACAAATCGTTATATCGCAGCATGATCAAAACCGATGTGTTAGAAATGGGCAAAAATTTATGGCATTTTCTCCTCGTGGGTAAATTTCTTTTCCTCTATCTTTTAATTTGTCTTGGTCAGGACGAGTGCCATTCGTTCGCTGCGTAAGCAAGTAAGGGAGGGCAAGAAGCAACGCACGAGAAAGGTGAAAACAAAACCAAAAAAAGAAAGATTAAGCATTAGAACAAGGAAGCTGTGCACGTTGGTGAAAGGTGGCGTTATTTGGAAATTACGTTTTGAATCATAAATTCTAAGACAAGCCCGGGGTGTACATCCGGAGATTTCCAAAACGGTACAAAAGGGAATGAAAATTTACTCCCAATGCCCATGCGAACTGTACGCATGCGTGTATGGGTAGGTTCGAAAACCGATACGACCCGGACGTGCCAGTTGACCGGACTTGCTTGCACCTTTTCTTTTGGGGGAATTTGGCTGCTGCTGCAGCTTGCGCAAGAATTTTCTGATTTTTTTTTTTTTTTGAGAATGCACCTAACAGTGAACGCTGCGAATGTTTGGAAACATCTACATACTAACTGGCAGATCGTTAGTTTTCCTGTTAAAAACACATTTTGATAGCATTGGAGTGTTTAAATGTGAGCAAAATATTTGCTACATAAATTCAAATGTATGCGTTTTTTATTATTTTTTATTGCCTCTTCCCTCTCCCATAAATTGGGTGATAAACAGAAGAAATAACCGTTTTTATGTAAGTTAGCACTGTTTTGGTTCAGTTCATTTTCAAGACAAATCTGCAATATTGTCCCTGCAGTGTCCCGCGAAACCATATGGTACAGGCAATATGGACCCTCACATATTTTTTTTTCATGCATGCATGCAGACTTTTCCTGGTGTATCCCCCCACCGTCGAAAGATTGCACGCCCGTAATTTATTATTTGGCACCTGTATGCAAATTATCTGGTTCAAATTTAACATTTGGCTTCTGCAACCCAACATCATGCACCACCAATTTGCTTCAGCCAAAGTCAGCCAAAAATGTAACGGGTCACGGTTCTTTGAAAGGGGAAAAATTTGACCACCAGGTGTGAGGGAGGAGGGAAAAATGTTGGGGGAATTGGGTGTTGCATGATGCATTTGTTATGCACACGTGTGACATGAGTCATGTTTGTTCTTGGAACGCTTGATGTCATGTGTCAACGATTACAGTACTTTAACAGCGCCTACTAACGATCGTATTTCACCGTCAATCGAAAACTAGCGAAATGGTTGCAAGATGCTTTGCAAGAAAGCTTTCAGTTTGCACATTAGCAATGGATTTAATGTAATGTAATGTAATGGAAGTCGGAAAATCTCAAAGAAAAAGTACTCATTTTTTCCGTGCCCTGTGCCATTTGACGGTAAAAACTTGAACCCTTTTCCTATATTGATCCGTAACGATCCTTCCTTAACCCAATTTGTTCATGCATATGGAACAGATACGCAGATATGCCTATGCGGATGAAGGGATGGAATGGACACAAAACCGGGTGTAACGGATCGAGTAAGATCTTGGCAGTACTGCAGCACTGCAAAAGTAATCTTCTCTTGCCATTGCATTTGTAATTAAGGAAGAAAACGATTTAAGGAAAAGGGTTCAAAAGGGGCTCAATCTTGGTGCGCAGGTGAGCAGACGGTTTCGGTAGCCTTTTCCCTATTTTTGCTCAAAAGAAAATGTAAAGTGAAGCGTATCAAAATGGGCGAAAAATCGTTCCATTCTGTACTGATGCTCTAACCCTCCATTTTTCTTGTTGTCTGATCGGATGCAGGAATCTTCGATCCCAACAAATTGCATGGATAGGATTTTAATTAATAGTTTATGCCGCAATAGTGATACAGTCACAAGGCAATCCCAAGAACACAATTAGACAAGCAGGATAATCGTTTACGCAAGGCTTCCTATGAACATTAAGCTTTCTTTGGATTGGATATTTTAACCATCTACAAGATCAATTTAAATTTAAATATACCGCTGGATAGGTGACATATCAAATATCATTATTAAAAAATACATATTATCATAGCCTTCTTATTCTTCTTCTTGGCTTAACGACCTTTTACTAGGTCACAATGGCCATCGAATGGCTTACTAGATTTGCTGATACCACGGAGTAGGATAGTCAGTCCTCACTATGGGCGAACTTTGTTGTCGCAATCCCACCGGGCCATCAATCATAATATCATAGTGTAATTATTATTACACATCTGGGGCGAACTGGGGCTTTGGTAGTTTTATTTTTATAATCACGATTTATACTTTCAGCAAGCCATTAGTATCCTCCGCTAATGAAAACTTCAAATGTCTTTACTTTTAGCACACCATGTTGAAGTGGGTCGTCACACGCGCACCCCAGACTATGTGCAATGAATGGAAAATGCATCCAGACCATCAGTGGCGATGGCACATGGGCACCCGGAGTCCGGACCAAAAATTACAATTTGAAAACAATAACAACATATCATCGGTGGACGCAAAGCATTACTGCAACGAGCCCAGTTCGCCATACAATCGTATTGGATCAAAACGGCAAGATTCGGCAACCATGATGATGCTAACGGCAAACACTCCAACAAATGTGCTTTCGAATGCAAGTCTCAACAGTACCGCGTCTTCCTTTCGCTACTTCGTAGTCAATAATCATTCGTCGCCCTTGAAAATTCTGAAACACCCAATCGATGAATGTGTCTCGCGCAGATCCGCATCCCCTCGGCGCGGATCGGGTTACCGAAGAACAACGACACATCGACGACAACAGCGGCGCCGACTCTCCAGTCTTCATATACGCGAACCTTCTGAACTGGCATCGCCCAGTTACCGGCAGGCTGATGATCCTGCGAATGATTTATCAAACGACGTGCTTTTGACACCGCTGGCTGATCGTGTGACTAACTGCAGCTTACCGCCAACCCAGTGGCAAGAGGTTTGGGAAATTTTTGCCACAGAAAACGAACACTACAACGAGCGCGAAATCAAAACGCCAGAGGCGGAAAGGATATCGTCGTTAAACCACGACGATGGACAACTAATAAGACGGAGAGCCGTCCGCCGAAGGAAGGCCGCTCAAACTAGCACGAAGAACGTTTAACGTTACTATCAACTGTACACTTGCTGTACATTGCTCGATAGCTGCAGTAGCAAAACAGAGTAACAAATGTCACATAGTACACTTAACTTAGTAGATAATCCTCAATGAATGCTATCCCGTTAGAGGCATAAATACGAAGAATGTTTATTTATATAGCTAACAAACGAACGAATAATTAAAATAACTTCCGACCAAATCAAACGCGTTGCATTTTGCTGTATTTTTTGTTTAGTTTATTTCTCTTTCATATACTCGTTTGTGTATATCATTTGAGAGGAAAGAAAAATGTAACACATGCTAGTTTTAGTTTCACCCTAACTTTTGTTTTTACCCCCGACTCTTTCTTCGCCGTTGCATATTTTCACTTTTCCTCCCGCTTTACTTCATTCTTCTCTGCACAATATACAGTTGCACCTCGTTCTCTTAAAGTTTCATACTAAAAACAGCAACAAACAGAGGAGATAGCCTCTATTCTCTACCGATCGATAAAACGTTCAGCTCAGCAACGAACATGCTTCAAATTCCATAACATCTCGCACACACCGTTAAACGATCGTTCAAACAATCAATCTAATGCATTCGTTCGCTTCATAATCTGGGCAAAAGAGTTTATCGTTCTCCTGCAGCATTAGTTAGTCCTATGCATTAAGTATATGTGAGTACTTGCGTGAATAGTAACCTTCCCTATGACCAATGTAGTTCTGTGATTGGTGTATCTCATTTTGCAACCTTTACAATGGTGTCCCCCCTTCGCATATGCTTTCCATTACGTGCTTATTTTTCGGGCATCTCTAGTACATAGGATTAATTCAAACGCTTCCTTTTCATTGAATGTTTAACCTAGTTTTATAGTACTAGTTATGTGTTTAGATTTCATGTGTCTCCTCCCTTTTTGTTACTACTTTGGATATCAAGGTATAGTTCATTCTGCAATACCGCGCTTCCCGAATAATATATCTAATTCACTCTATTTCCCCTGTTCTGATCTCCCACTGGCCATCCTCTGATCTGCTGACTTGCAACGCTGAGAGTAATATCATTACATTGGTTTTGCATGCGCCAGTAACACCGAACTGCAGTTTCTGTTTCATAATTCACTTCCAGATTAACTATGTTGACGCTATAGTAATGATTTATCAGTTCCATTAGCCGTTATTAATTAGCATTACCAGCAGATGCTGGATACTTATTTAACTTTATTTACACATACAGCGGGTTGTCTCAGTTGAAATGCTTGTTGCCGGTTCGTTCGCTCTCTTCCGTACAATCTTCAGTTTCATTTGTTGTGAAAGTTCCGACTAGCATCATTAGTGCGTTTTTAAACCGTTTTCAACAACTCTTATGGTTTGGCTTCGTTTATCGAATTCCGCTATTGCCATTCCTAGAATTTGCTTACATTTGTTACTGCCAATGGATCCCAAGCATTATAGTTAAATACTGAATGGTCGAGTGAAGCAGACGTTCGTCTGAACAAAATAATGATAAGTCGATCGCGACGTTACTTTGCACAACGTTGTACAGGACTAAGATTAAAAAAAGATTTGGACAACAAGCTTTGAATAAAAATAACTAAAATAATTCACAGCATATAGAGCAGCAGATTTTTTTTCTTTAAACACTAAGCCTCAATTACAAAATAATCCTAAGCATTGTCCTTGGAAAGAAAATTGACTTCAACTCCACACCTTAAGCTTCATGCTTATTTTTCTCTTTTGCGTCCATCACCCATTTGAAGAGATTTTGTTCGAAATTGTAAAAACAATGCCTAAGCGTGAAAAATGCCCAAACACATAATTAGTGGATGTAGTGCAATATTGCTTAGGGCGCTATGTTATAAACTATATTAAACAGGACACACCTCTAAACCAATCTTCCAACACAAGAATTGTATAATAGGACATCGATCACAGGAATTGTAACGCGTAAATTGAAGTACGATATAAACAAAAACGTCATACATTCTTTACTGTGAACCCTAGTAACTATTGCAGGTTCATGTTTTATTCATTGTTTCACAAGATTCACGGAAAAGGAATTATTCCCTACAAGAGAAACTTGTAAACTGGCCAATCATGCATAAATGGTTAACTTAATTTATCCAATAACGTAAGATAAAATTTTTATTTAAGGGTGGGCAGTAGATTCGTCGAACATTTGACAGCACGACATCGAGAATCGCTTTTTATGAAATTATTATTAGCAAACTAATTCCAACCCTTCGTCTAGTGGGTCAACCGCATCAACAGTCAACCAAGCTGCAAAGAACTTAATTACAAACGTATTTGCAGAGTTTTTAAGCGTCTGGATGGGGGGGGGGGGGGGGTTTCAAGCATCTCCATGAAAAAATGCCCTCCCTTTGCCGTGGAAACTACTCACGCCAGTCTCACAACTAACCGTCGACTATTGAGTGAGTGTAAAGCGAACCTTTTTAATAATTTCCAGCTCCGTTGTAAAACTGAAAGTTGTGAAAATTCACCGGTGTCTTGGGACTTGAACACATGTACAGAAAATCATCGTTTTGTAGTTGCGTCTGGGTGAAGTTGGGTTCGCTTGCACTGCGATGGAACTTGGGCATGGTTCGCAGCATATTTTCCAGCATGTTCAGCAACAGCCGGAAGAGTGGTCGCTCATCGCGATTGAATTTTATACAATCTTCGACGCATCGCTTCAACGCTTGCGGACAATCCGTGCGCACCTTCGTCAAGTCTGGCCGCAGCTTACCACAACCAACCATGAACAGTATCTGGTCTTTGTTATTGATGTGATTGTACGGAAGCTGTTCGGTCAACATTTCATACAACACGATACCGAACGCGTAAACGTCGCTTTGGAACGAGTATGGGTTCTGTTCCTTCATTCGAATCACCTCCGGGGCCATCCAAAGAATGCTTCCGGTCGGTTGGTTGGATTGCTGCGAACCGGACCACCTTACCTTTGCCGTAGCCAGCCCGAAATCGCCAATTTTCACCGAAAAATCATCGTGCAGGAAAATGTTGTTCGACTTCAAGTCCCGATGAATAATGTTCTTCGCGTGCAGATAATCCATCCCTTGAGCAGCTTGACGTGCAATGTCAATCAGCGTGTTCAGCTTGAACTTGGTCTCGTTAACGTGAATATGTTTGTATAAGCTGCTACCCTCGCACCATTGCGTCACAATCGCTAAAGACGGCTTACTTACACAACCCATAAACAGAAGAATATTGCAGTGGCGTGTTTTTTTGAGCATTGCAACTTCGTTCTTGAATGCTTGCAGCTGTGCCGGGCTGGGAGTTTTCACGTTCAATGTTTTCACTGCCACCGGTCCGTGCCAGTGCGCTTTGTAGACTGTACCAAACGATCCGGAACCGATTCGTTGTCCTATTAAAATCTCTTCCGCCTGGATGTTCTATAGAATGTACCATATTTAAAGAAATCCACACTGTCATTAACCATAGCCAGTCCACAGCCGAACTCAAAAACGCTCATACATACCCAATTCTCGTCCGATTGTTTGGTATCTCTCGGTGACAGCAGATTCTTATTGCTTTCATCTGCCGATCGGGCCCGCGGTCTTTTGCTGTGGTTTAGCGTGTTAGTGGGCGATGCCTGTGTGGAATGCGAATGCTCTTGATTTGTTTGGGCCTACAACAAGAAATCAACGTAGAAAATAAACTTCTTCTAACACCAACAAACATGATGCATTGAACTCATATAGTTTAGAATCCAAACCATCTACAAATTGTGACGACTCTGGTCAAATTATGGTTTATGCCTACCTGTAGCGGTCGATTGCTGATCACGTGTCGATTTTCCCCTCCAAAGAATGGCTTTATCACATTATTAATGCAAACATTCGGGGCCGAATTGGAACGGTCATGCTGATTGAGTGAACGCGGATGTCGCAAGCTGGTGCTATACCCACCAGCCCCCGGATTGATAATGCCAGCCGTGCTTTCGGGGTTCGCCAACAGCACATGATAAAACGTGCTATCCATGTGCCGCTTGCTACATATCGGTGGCACTTTGTCAACGCATCGCTGATGGAATCTATAGTTGCACTGGTTGCAGTAGAACCCGGTAAAGAGCAGCCGGCGGCAGCACTCGCAAAACGCAAGCGAAAAGAACGTTTTGCGAATGAACTGATGCGATATATACGTTGGAAACCCGATGTCTAGAATCCGAACAAACACCTCATCGCAGTTCAGTGCGCTCACGTCAGTTTCCCACGGAATCGGATAGTCATTGTTGCCAGCCGTTACCTCACAGAATTCACACGTAAGGTTTCGTCGCTTTAGTGCCTTAGCTAGTGCATCCTTTAAACGCATCCCGGGGATAACTTGTACGGATGTGCGCTGCTGATTCGGTAAGAAGGCCCGAAGCAACATCTTTGACTGCCTGCTCAGTGTGCCGCACATGCTTTCGGTCTGCAAATATTCCGACAAAATGAACATATTTCGGGAACCTGTCAATAAAACAAAACAAAAAGCACAACCAACTAACTCTTGTCGTACCTCAACGCGTTCTTCCGGATCGGGAGGTTCGCTAGGCTCGCTTAACTGCTCATGTTGTAGCTGAAGCTTCTTTTCAATCAGATCCTGTTCCTTGATTTCAAGATCGTGCAGTTTCGAAGTGAGCTCCTGATACTCCTCTAGATACAGGGCCGGCGGTTGCTGGAAGTCGGCAAATTTCGCATTTAACGCGTCGATGTTTTCGCGAGTTACATGAATCACGGATTTTATGTTCCGCAAGTCTTCTTCCAATTGCAGATACGGATCGAGCTCATCGTCCGTATCTTCTGCTTCGGCTGAGGACATCGAGGCAGCTTCCGAACGCTGGCAACAAAGAGAAGTTTGCGAAATTGTTCCTTTGCGATGCTACCTCTTTTGCTGCGTTTAGTGTGACACTGGCCGTAAAAAGCAATTCCTCCACCAATGGCTTGTGTTCAGGACGTTTGTTCAGCTAAGGATCAAAATTCGCTTTCCTTTTTTTCAGTGTTTCGATTTCTTGCCTACATCCGCTTCTTCTTGCCTTTTTCTCCTGTACAGATTCACCCCGGCAGAATTCTTGCTGCAAATCTCGTCTGCTACCCGGAATGGCACAGCAATCTCGATGCCGATTGCAAAGCAAGTAAGGGCTAACGCAATACACTGCACTTTTGCTTAAGTTTTACAACTTTCGTACACTAATTCATTTGCTTTTGAATATTATTTTTGTTCTTGTTTCAAGCTTTTTCACTACAGTTTGTTGCTTTACCCAGGTAACAATTAAACTAGAATTTGTATGCAAACCTGTCAAATTCTTTGCATCGCTCAAGATTAATAAAAGAAACGTGCGCTTCACAAATTGACATCCCATTTGACAAAATCTCCTATTAAGGTATTATTAAGGCAAATTTGTATTGACCAAACCCTTAATAGGCACAGGGCCACGGATGCTGAGAAAACCTTGATATCCTTCACAAACAAAACATTTGAGCTTTTGAGAAAAATATCCTCGTAGAAAATCCAAGTGAAGCATCTGAGAACGATCCCTATTGACAAAATTGCCTTAATAACCACTAATAACGGATTTTTCAATATGAATTTTCCATACCTTAGGTGACGGATTTACAGATATTTTGTCAATAGGGTTGTAGTTCCACCAACTTAGGCACTACCAGGGGCGGCCCGTTGGTGCAGGCGACAGCTACGCCGATCTTCAGAGCAGGACCGGGGTTCAAATTCCATCCGGGCCGTCCCCCCGTAGTGCGGACTGACTAACCAACTACGTGGTATCGGCAGTCTAGAAAGCCATTTCGATGGTCGGCATGACCTTAGAGGTCGTTAAGCCAAGAAGAAGAAGAATAAGGCACTATTAAGGCAAATTTGGATTGAAAAAATCCTTAGTAGTGGTTATTAAGGAAATTTTGTCAATGGTGATGAAATTTTGAAGTTTCCTCAATACCGGCTCGATATCGGACGATTATGTGTAGCTTTTTCTCACGTTCGTTTATTTTTTCTTTTTTGAAAAAGTGTACCTGACCATGAGAAAAGCAGTTGAGAAGCTGTTATGAACATTTGATAGATATATCAACTTTTTCTCGGCTCTCGTGGCCTTGGACCTAATTGTGGTTATTAAAGTAATTTTGTCAATAGGGGGACGAGTGTATATAGATATATTCGTCAAATAGAGAAAAAATCCTCACGCTGATGACCGAGATTGAAACTTGCCAAACATAATTATACCCGTGCAATATAGTTTTCATAGCTTTTAGTTTGAATTTAATGATGTTTCCTGATGATAATTTAAAGATATAATTTATACACAAAACCTAGGCACCATCAACCGATGTGCAATGGCGAAAATGAAAATTGTCAGATTTCTCTACGCATCTTGAGTTGCATATTTACCGCCTGACGGCTGCTGTCAAATTCATGAAATAAAAAAGCGAGCTTGTCTCGAGTTTGTTTAGCTGGAGCCGCACAAATTGGCTGTAGTAATTAATATTTACACGATTTGCATGTACAAATTTCTGTTATAAACGTTTTAAGTTACTTATTCAAGGTAAGACCTGTTACTGCACCTGAAGCCTGCGCTGAAGAGCCCTTAAATCACATTACATTCTGTCGCACTCGCTTGTTTGTACCGCACTGGACAAGCAAAACGCATCTTTTTGTTTACCTGGAGCAACATAAGCTTACAAATATTTTACATCCAACCATTAGAATCTATTGTACCAAAACCGTGTTCACGTCTACCATATGTGAACTGTATTTACCCAGGAACGTGTTACTCCCAGCATGGAATTAGATAACAGTGAGTATTTCTTGGATAAAGCTTTAAACCGGGTATAGCTTACAATTCGTTCTGCACGCATATTCTTGTAGATGCTCACGAACAGCAGCAGTATTATCAACCGGAGGTACAGCAGGCTCAACACCATCCACAGAGCACGCAAACATCGAACCAAACAAATGCTCCAAAAAAGTCGGCTAAGCAAAACAATGCCCTTCCACTTTGGGGCAATGAAACTTCGATGAATTTGAATCCATTGATTCTAGCAAACATTCAGGGATCGAGTTATTTCAAAGGTACGTAAAATAAATTATGCTGGATTTCATAATGATCAATTTCTATGTTCATTCCAACCGTAGTGTCCTTGTTCAAACTGAAGACTTACCACGAAGTTGTAGACGAAATATACTATCAAGTGAAACACTTGGAACCATGGGAACGGGGTTCTCGGAAAACAGCCGGCCAGACAGGAATGTGTGGAGGAGTAAGTTTTGACGTGGATTACCGATTGAAGAGAATCAGCAACGAAACATTTTGTTTTCCTCACAGGTTAGAGGTGTAGGAGCTGGTGGAATAGTTTCAACGGCATTTTGTTTACTTTATAAACTTTACACTCTACGATTAACTAGAAAACAAGTCAATGGACTGCTTACACACGGCGATTCTCCCTACATACGAGCACTAGGTGAGCAATGGTTGTCAAATACTAATTCCACTCGCAAAAAACGTGATTGAATATTTCCTTTTCATTCGCCAATCGCGCTAATGTTTTTTTTTACCAAACTTTTCCTTACCAACAACGCAGGCTTCATGTATTTAAGATATACCCAACCACCGGGCGATCTGTTTGATTGGTATGAACCGTACCTGGTAGATGAGGAGGAAATCGATGTAAAAGCTGGTGGCGGACAGGTATGTATTATGCTGGCTATGATGTAAAATGTAAACGACGTGTATTTACCTTCTGTTGAACATATTTTTAAAGACAATGACCATCGGTCAGATGATACGGCAGTGGTTGACAAAGCTTGACTGGTTCTCAACTCTATTCCCACGGATCCCGGTGCCGATCCAAAAGCAAATTGATGCAAAACTTGATCAATATGCAAAAGAAAATGGTGTATCATTCGCTGATACCCAGCCGGACCGTGGTGGCACAGTCGTGGGTGGAAAACAGCCGCGTGGCGGAACGTCAGGTCCGTCGAGCAATGCAAGAGGATCCGGACTAACGACATTTACCGAAGAACGAGAACCGGTACGCTACGATCGAGGTGTGACTGTACAGTCGTTTAAAGAGAAACCCGTTAAACGGGATACGTTTGACCATTGCGATCGGGACGCAAGGTCTTCGCGTTACGAAAGGTATGATGACGATAGACATGATCGTAATCGGAAGGATTATCGTGGAAAGGATTACGATCGTGAATGGGATAGAGATAGACATAGGGATCGCGAAAGGGACAAAGACAGGCACAGAGAAAGGGGTCACGATCGCGAACGTGACCGTGATAGATCGAGGGATCGTGACCGCGATCGAAAAGATAGACCACGTGAGCGTAGGTCAAGAAGCCGTGAACGCGATTACCAACGTGATCGACGACATCGTTAGTAGGTTTTAAAGGAAATTGGTTTTTGGTTTTTTTATTTTTATTTTCACCTGTCTGAAATAGTATCATTTTTAGGATAAATTCATATCGTTCAAGTAATTAATTCGCTAAACAAAACAATGTACAATACTGTACAACTTTTTAAAACAAAGGATACCTTTGCTTTGATCGGGCCTGAAGGTCTTGTGCCACTGAATTTTAAAGATTCTTTATTTTTTTATTCGAGTTTTGACCAACATCTGAAGCGTATAAGCAACTATTGCAATGCTCTAGCGAATAGATTCCCTTTTGTTTCGCATTTCATCTCGAACTGAAGTGTGTTGTGAAATTGAAACTGGTAACCAGCGAAAAAAAAAACGGGTTTGCGTTTCATAGAAAAATGTAACCTTCTATCAGTAGCACTTTTCCTAGAATACCACATATTGCCTCTATCCTTTAAATAATGTTCCCACGATATTGTTCTGTATGCTAAGGCTACAGAAGCAGCAGCAGTTACTTTTTCAAACCGTTTTTATTCTAAGCCTTTGTCAGCTAATCAATTACCTCATGAAACTTCTGTTTCTCATCTTCATAACGTTAATACCTCATTCACAACGCATAACATTACTAATATTATTTCTTCTTACTTCGTTTCAATACACTGGTACAACCTTCCTAAACGCCGTCAATATTGCGCCATCGTTGCACTTGCAAGAGTATAAAACAGAATAAATAGAACAAACTACGTTTAATAGGCGAGTATCTTTGACTACCTCAAAGGAATGGAATGGTCAGTTTTTGTTACCTTTTTTCTTGTTTTTAAAAGAAATAATCCTAAAACAGGATACTTGTATTGGTACAAAACACATGATTTCTTCTTCTGTTCTTTTTCTGTTTTAATTATGTACTTTTTTCATCAATAGGAACAACACATTTCGCATAGGAATAGGAATATATTTCTTTTATTTATGCTTTATTTTGGAAACCAATGGTCAAAAATCTATTTTCTATCGCCTCAGTAATGCATGTGCTCCGTTAATTTGCTAAAAAATCCCATTTCAGTAAAAAAAGTACACAATTGTAAAAGAAAACTACACATAAAATGATAAATTTAGTGTGGCAAATGAAATAAACACAATTTTTGAGTTATCAGAAACAAAAACGGCTTTTTGGCTGCAAATGAAGTCAGGGGCCTAGACCATACGTTATTTCAATTTTGCTACAAAACATGTGTCTGATTTCTGCAGGGACATTTTACTTTATATTAAACTAGTTTTAAAAAGCAAACCTGTTCAATAAAAGAATCATTTGATTAAAAAACTAATTAAGAGGTTTATTTATCTTAACCATCAAATTATTTCCTCGAACTAAGCTCGTGAACGACAAGCATGACTAAAAAACGACCCAGTTTTCGGCCACATTCCGCCAATGCTTTCAAGCTTTTGCAATTATAGGTAAAAAATTGCTTTCCACGGTATGTTAAATTAAATTCTTATATCTAACTGTTGTACTTAGAAGATATTTTTTAAATCTCTTTTTCATTAAGTTATCAAACCAAATTTGTCAATAGGGTTATCAAGATGATTTAAATTGCTGAATAAAGTAATGCCACGGGCGATGTATTCAGCAGTACTGTCAAAAGGCTTTCTAAAAAAAAGCTCCGGACGCCCGGTCGTCATACAGCTAGGTTTACACTGATTTTGCTAATCAGTTTGCGTCAGTTTGTTGAAATTTGACTGATGAAGAGTGATGAAGGGTATAATTAATAACTTTTGATTTGATTCATGCGGCATTTAAACCTCCTCCAGCTGATATCTATACCGCTACGCGTTTTGCTTCGTAAATTTATTTCCAACAAAGTTGTACATTCCTTAAAGCTCTAGGCAGGTAGGTTTCTTTGCCAACGGTTTAGCTGTGTTGGTGTGTAAAATCGAAGAGTCCATGACACAACGCGTGTTCTGGAAACGCGCATTCACGCACTCACTCACACCATGCCAAGTATGACATCTACGAACATCGTATGCATTCATTGGAGCATTTGTTGACAGAGTAGTTGTGTGAGGTATTTCGTTGGAAAGGTTCGGTGTGTTCAGTCATGTTGTTCGATAGCTGAAATGATATTGATGTCTATTTGCGTGTGAAATTCAGTTTAAGAAATGCTGTGTAGTGAATCCGATAAACTAGCATGTTTTCATCGTATTAAACAGACGGTACAATCTTAGTAACGTAATGCAATAACGTTTGCAATAGGCGTTGGTTGTACAAGGTAAAGTTAAAGGAAAACGACGCCATCTTTAACAGGTTCAACACAGCAGCAAAAAACCTGCAAGTAAGAGTATGCGTTAAATTATGAACGGAAAGAGCAAACGATTGGTACTTTGACACGTCTTTCAAGCGGATAAGCGAGAAGGCATGAGAAGCACAAGAAAAAAATGATGTTCTGAAGGCTTTCGAAGAATTGTGACGATATTAGTAAATACGGGCTGAAGATACAAGGTGCGTTGTGAAAAAGGTCTCCGCGGACCGGGTCCGTGAGCTGGTAACGTGATTTATTTTATAAATACGATTGCAAAAATGTGCGAATGATATGTGGAATCATTCAATTGGTTAATCACGCGCTTAAGCCAATTCAATGAACATCAATCGCAGAAAAATCCGTTTTGTGCATGCTAGTGAAATTGGTTTCCAGAAGACAAGCGAGAATAACGCGTTCAAAGGAAGCAAGTGACGAGTGTGCGCGCGTGAAAACCCCGATACTGTGCCACGGCCGAGTGTGTTTGCTGCTGTCCCTTGTTTTTTTATATATGATAATTTTAAGAAAGTGTTGCTTTCATTACTGCTAAATGTTCATTAATATAAATGCAAAAGTGTACAGCGTTTTGCGGACAGGGTGGAACGTGTGAAATAGAAGAAAAATCTGCTAGTAGTAGTGCGTGATAGCCTGATTTAGTTGTGATGCTGTAAAATTCGACACGTTAGCTCATTCTAAGAAAAGGAAGAAGTGTCGTGTAGAATAAACCGAATATGCTAAGTTTAAAAAAACGTGCGTATAAGGCACACAACACCTAATTGATATAATTTGGTCTCTGCGATTATTAAGAAACTGTTTCGTTACAAAAAACCGGTACCATAAAATTGCTTTACGACCTGTAAACAAAAGGTTGTTGAACGGTAACCATTTGATTCCTGCTGACTGTTTTTTTTTTTGGTTGTTATAGCTAAAACTTTTATTGATTGTTAAACCCTGATTGGACAAAACTCTACATCAATCTTACGGATCGTTGCTATGGAAACATTCGGTTGCTACTGGAACCGCTTCTCGTTTTCACGTTTATTTGTGTTCTTTCTCTTTTGTTTTATTCATAAGCACCTGTACACGAATAAGGAATCAGGATAAGGAAAATATGATTTAAAAATGAGTTTTATCATTTTCGCTTCTTGTAAAAAGTATTCTAGCATTGTGCGTGGTTAGAACTTGAAGTTTTTCGCCTACATTTACCGACGGTTATTGGTTGTATTGACGTCAAATACAGTGATTTGTGATTCGTAACGATAATAATCAAACACGGTGTTTTTTGTGTTATTTCAGCTCGGAAGGGAAAAATCTATGCAATAAGAATTGATAAAACAAAATCCCTTTAATTTTAAAATCATCAACGACGGAAAGTGTCTGTATGTGATTTAAGGTGCTAATATTCTGTCCTGTACTTATACAAAACTGTGCATCTGCTGGAGCTTGCGAATGCTGAATCGTGACGGATAAAACGAAATTCTCTTGCACATAAAAAGCGGACGTCTTTTGGCTGGGCTGTAGCAGCGTTGTTGTAGAGTTGTCAGAAACTGGTGCTTTTAAGTGGTAAGTATTAAAATATTGGTCGCATAATGAAATCTACGAAGTAGAAAGAACATTTTCATGCCGCCTTCCAGTTTGTCGCTAGCACCATTGTTCCCAAACACAGTCAATGGCCGTCCAGTACATGTGGTGTATACACGGTTCCTTTCATTATATAGCCCGCGGTGCGTTTTACGCTTGTCGCACCAGTTTATGATACGGTTGGATGGCTGAATATGTAGATAGAGTTGATTTGGGAAGGATGGTGCGTTGATGATGGCGCATGGAAATAGGAGAAGTGGTTTATAAATATTTTCCATTTCGGTTCGTTTCCTCGTTGTCATTCTCGAGCAACAACACCGCACAAAAGCAAATGGGAAATGATGATGAAGAGCGCGCCCGCGCACTAACGGCCAAAGAGGAGATTCACTTTCTTCGAGTTGATTCCTTGCTGGGCGACATTAAATCTTCTCGACCAGAGGGAGAACGAGAGCACCATTCGTAGGTGGTGGTGTCTCTTACGACACCCAGAACACTGAGGTTTGTTCAACGATATAAACCTTCAACATTCAAGAGCCGCTCGATGTTGTTGAACCAGTTTTTTGGAGCGAAGCCGAGCATACATAAACATACTCTTCTTCAAAGGCAGTCTTCAACAAAAGTTGAAGAAGATGCCAGAATACAAATAGAAGAAATGTAAAAAAAAGAATCGTCTCAGCAGTTGGTCCGATGTAAAGAATACCGATCGGTTGAGAGTTCAACCCGATTTCTGAACTTAGAATATTGTCAGAAACATTTTTCCCTTTTTGAGTGGAAAAATGCCTGTGCATCAGACATACGCAAAGTTTATCGTACAAGCGTCTGTAATAGAATAATACAAGCAATTTTGGTGAAACTGGTGTGTGACGTCAATTTTGCAAAATTTTGCTCATATGTTCGATATCTGAATAATTCAAAGTATATCAACAAGAACACCATTCTGGTTGTGTATTTTCTTGTTTCATTGGATTGTTTTACAACATTTCTTAAATTATAATCCCTGCATATTGATCTTCGAAGAACTGATTATAAATTAACAAAGAGTTGAATGTAGTTTCAGAGACTCAAATCTTTAATAAATAAAGGAAAAAATACTGATTATGTGAGTTTATTTATTGGTGAAGCTCTAGGATGTAGATTTTTGAACGATAATCTATCTATCTAATAAAATCTGAGGCTTTGTGTGACTTCTTTCTGTTTTAAAATAATTAGGAATGAAGCAATGGAATGAAGCTTATTTCAAAGATTTCTTCATCTGAATCGAAAAGACGAACCGTTCAAAACGAAATTTACGCGTTCGTATCCCATCTCGGCCGCCCGCAGAGCGATAGGTGGCATTATTACAAGAAGAGCGTGCCGGATGCAATCGGTTCCAATTCGAACCTGATCCTCTGAACCCTGGGATGCTGGATCCTGGGATACTGCGAACGACGAAGGCGAAGGCAACTACCAAAGATCGCAGCATCAATGCAAGTTAGAAGGCACTCTATAGCCAAAGCTCAACGAGTTGGTTGGCATATCTTGAGCATGGTGTTCTCTATTCCCTCTTTGTCGGTTTGACAGCCAGCCAGCCAGCAAGCCATCCCGAGCCCCGAGCCCGTACACAGCAAATGCTGTGGAATATGTTTAAAATGAAAAAAAAAGCAGTCTGAAATCGGGCTTGCGGGGAAAAGGCACAGGGAAACATGAGGATGCAGGCAGGCAGAAATTTTACGTTTCGAAGGAATGATCACATTGTGTTTAACGTGTGTGTGTTCCAGAATACAGCATCTCTCTGCTGGAGGAAGAAGCGCAAACTGACAGCAAAATTGTCTTGCGCCCTTTTCATGGTGAAGCAGCGGCGATGATGGGTATGGGTGTACCGTACGTTGTACGTATGGTTTAAATGGAATTACGATTTTGGAATGAAAAGACAAAACGAGAAAAAAGTCTCAGCTGTCGTCGTTTACACACTGGTATCACAAGTACAAGTACTTTTTTCACCATGGCGCAACCAACGAGACTCTCTCTCTCTCTCCCTCTCTCTCTCTGGCATATAGCAGAACAACAAAGCCTGCTCAAAGCAGGCTGTGCAAGCTAGAGATGGACAAACTTCATTTGAAGACGACGATAATCCCTGACTCTTCCGACTTTGCGTCCTTTTTTTTGGTTCGTTCATAAAAGGACAGTTGGCAATGTGGGGGAATTTTGCCTTTGAATAATATATGGGCTGGATGGATTTCTTATAACATTATGCGCACCGAGTCTACGGTATTGCACTGCGAAAGACTTGAGTTCGAATCTATCTTGAGCCTGCTAGATGTGCTTGATATTCTTCGATTATTTTAACTCATTTCTCTTTGCCTTTATCAGCAGAACCATCAAAACACATGTTTGTCGGAGTTTTGTTCTGGAAAAGCACAAAATCTTTTCAGCAAATCGTTGCTCCAATGCTTCTAAAATCAATTTTTAACCAATTGAAAATCATATTATGCTCTTTAATTGTGTTATGCTTCTTACACCATTGAAGAGCGTGTGTTATTGTGTTATGCTTCTTGAGAAACTGAATTCAAATGGTACTCTGAAAAAAACCTTTTTGGGTTAATTTTGCTATTCCTACTTGTTACACGATCACGATCGACTATTCGGATAAAGCACCTTGGACTTGGTGTGTAATGCGAAGGTAATATTTTTTATTTGTAAACTTTTGATGCTCTCTCTCTCTCTGTCTCTCCCTTTTTTCCGACCCATGCAGTGTGTTAAATATGAAAATTCAAATGTGGTTGTACGCAAGAAGTCGTACCATCCTGTCACACTCGTTGTGCACATATTTTCGCTACGCATCTTGCCTTCCGGTGTGGTGGAGGTTGAAGATGCGTGCTGTTACTATAGTGTGTCCCACCGTTTGTCCCATGGCGGTGCTATGAATTGACCCCGAACAGGAGGTGTATGTATGTATCGCATTGCTGAACCATGCCCCACAAGGAGCTACCCAGTGTGCTGCTGCGAGTACTAAGGGAGCCGGTGTTGGCGGTGGCAAGAAATCGCAAGGTACTCATAAAATGCTCAATTTTATCGACAATAGCGGTACGATGTCATAAAGTAGCATATTTTATTTGTTTATGTTATTCCGGTCGCCGCTCTTGCTCACTTTCAGTAAGTAGTAGGAAGAAAGGACGTTTTGGCGAAAGTATGGAAATGTTCCTTCCAGCAAGCAGAAGAAGACAAAGAAGAAGAAAAATACGGGTGAGCCTGTGTGTTCGAAGGGATCGCTTGCTTTCTTACCATCAGGAGAGGCTTTTTCTGTGCATTAGTTAGTTTTCTACCATGTTTCTTGTTGCTCGTGATAAAGTTGCTGCTGCCGTTGTGTAGCAGGCAGTTAGGCAAATGAGTTCGAGACTACATCTTACCCGTAGACGAAACACGGCTTTAATAACGGTGACACACACACACAAACAAAAAAAGCTAACACTATTATATTCAAATTAGGGATGTATTATACCAACTGGTAAGAAAGTTCTTTCAATAAACCTTATTCCTTACACCTTATGAATGAAAACATTTCCATTTGCTTATTTATTTTTAGTTATTTATTTATTATTCAGTATGACGGCACGTCGCCGTACTGTCATTTCTTTTCAGTTATTGTATTCGAAAGGAAGTTTGTAATAATGGCTAAATGTAAAGCTTGAAATCTGGAACAATTCTTACGCTGTGTGAAACAAAGCCTAGCCCTAAATTAAAGATGGGTCGAGTTAATAGAAACTTATTTTGCCGGGGGAAATTACACTGATCGACCGACCTACCCATACACCATCAGCCAACTCAACCAGCGAAGTCAGATAGCAAGGATTGGAAGCATAGGACACACACACACACTCACACCGGTTGTTAAGGAGATTCTTTAGGAAAAGTCCATCTATAAGGTTGTGTGGATATATGATGGCGAAGAGCAGAGAAGGTGTGCATGTGTTCCCTTTCTGCTTTACCCCTCGAAAGGCACACAACGGTAGAAGGTAGAGAGACAGGGTAATCCAATTTGTTCTGCAAACACAACCATGTTACAGTGCTCTGTGTATGATGCCGCGTAGCAGAAGCTCGAAACCATGTACCTGTCGTCTATTCGTACCGTCAGTTTTGTTTGTATGTTTTGCAGTGTCCGTATTTTGATAACGTTAGGAAATTGTTCGTTCTCGGCCAATGTTAGTTGTTGCAATACGCTGTTGGTTTTGGTTCACCCGATTAGAGAAACAACACTCCATCATACGCGCACACAAATAGGGTAAAGGATTCCTTACGGGAAGAGGATCAGTTCGCTTCGATAGCAACATACCGAAGGTCATCAATGGCATGTAGGCTCCGTATCCCTGCATACCATCGATATATGTATGTATAGTCATTGGTATTGAGCCCTTATGTTCCTAATCGAGAAACAGGTCAGAAATTGTAATGTAAGAGCCCATGTGGTCCTAGGAGTTTGGGTAAAACATTAAAGAAAAGTCATCGCTATCCTGGTTGTGTTGATAACCTGTATTTTGTACTGCAACGGTACGGTTTGGCAAGCATAAGCCATAGGAATATCGGTGAAGGATTTTGATTTAAATGTCAAAAGTCGGTTTAGCATTTCACCGGTTGGTTCTTAATTGTTTTGTTTTTTTTTTGTCACTTACTGCTTTGTAGGATTATCATTCACACTGTGTCTACCTGTACCTACGAACCAATGGATTATTTATGAAGCAAAGGAAATAATGTAAAATCTTTGCTATGGAAATATGATGAATCAGACATTACTTGGTTCTTACGATGCAATTTCTTATTATCTTTCAAACAAAGTATTATTGAGCTATTTCGTTTCACGTGCCACGTGTGTCAAATGTAAGGTAAATGCAAGGTTTCCGTCTCTCAAATAAGCATAGAAGGAATTGCAAATAATAGCGGGCCAACTTTAGCAAATATCGCAAGCGCTTATGAAATCCTCGACCACTGATATAAAAACCCCCAATACTTTAGAGAATCAGCAAAACTAGCCGGTTAGAGAGTTGAAAATGTAAAAAACTTTTTTTCAATAATATTTTACAAAATAACCTACGTTCTGCGCGCGAAAATCAAATGAAAATTAATTTCATATAGTGACAAATAATAAAGTTTTTGTTTTTTACCAACAAACAACAAAAATTTAAAAAAAACATATCCCACAACTTGCTAATATCCGAATTCGAGATTTGAACCAGTGCGTTTATATAAATGCGTTCAAATCGTTCAATCGTGCAACGGTTCGACAGAACCGTTTAGGTTCAAAAATTGTTTTAATGATCGTCTAGAAAGCGCAGTATGTACTGTTTTACCAAAAGTATATATGTTTTTGTGAGTATTGCAAGTATTATCAAAATAGCTACGTGTGTTAATTTTTGGTGCTTGTAATTATAAAATATTAGCGTAAAAAGGCTTGTTTACAATTGTTCAACTCTCCATCCGGCTAGAATACATTTTCCATATCAATCGCAACGGCCTCCGTAACTATTTTGGTGGATTTTGTGTGTATTTTTGCTGATTCGCTAAAGAATTGGGGGTTTTTATATCAGTGGCCGAGAATTTCATAAGCGCTTGCGATATTTGCTAAAGTTGGTCCGTCGCACGCTATCATTTGCAGTTCCCTGTAAGTACGAAGAGAGTATCATTGATTATTGTACTACAATTATTTATTCACTTCATTTGTAATAGAGTGATTGCAGCATAGTTGTTTTTCGATAACAAATTTCAAACAGCATTTTAGCAAAAGGTTGATATTTTAAGGGAACAAATTGTTTAGTTGGTAGTTCGGTTGGTACATTTATAATAACTTTAGGTTGATAATAATTAATCCGTTTTTTATCATTGCAATTTTGGTACTATTATGTTCTGCTGTCTATTTAAGAGACAGTTTTACGATTAAAATTCTTCTTTTTTAGCATGAATGAAGCTTGCTCAAATAAATGTTAGATTTTTTTCAATAATATTAAATAAATTTCGTCAACAGCAGAGCATAGCTGGAATGAAGCAAAAAAAAAAGGAAAGAATTGCCTTGAGAGATTTATACAAAATCAGCTGAAGACGAGCTGAGAATACGGCAGTGAACCGGCATATTCAAGCTTAAATAAATAAATTTTATGATTTGCTTTTTAGTACATCAAATACTGCAACAGACACTCTTCAGCAAAATATATGCGGTTGTGATTACAGACAATATCCTTTTGTTATTAATTTTCACAGTGCAAAATAAATGATAAATGGTTGGCGAACCTTTTTTCGAATATATTTGCAAGCAGTAGTGCACTTTGGTGGATGCGCTAGATGTCGATTGTTTTAGTTATTTCTGTAATTAATAGATAGAACTGGGCTGTGGCGGGCGTTGAAGGTTGTGCAACTCACCCACACGATAATTAGGGCCGGGGTGCTGTCGTTAAAACAATGTTAGGAGACCCAATGCGATTATTGGGTGAACCGTTTTAATTCGGTTGTGTCCGGATGGTTAACATTTCCACTTGTAATTCATTGCGCCCAGTTTTTTTTTATAGTTCCTTCCGTCACATAGCAGTGGGAACAGCAGAGAGTGTGCACGCGTGCGATCGCGCCTTTTTTGATATATGGTTCGGACCATCAATTACGTGTGTGTGTGTGTGTATGGTGCCGGCACAACAACCTGGGAAAACGAGCACAGGAGGAGGCTTGGATATTATCCATCGCGGGGAAAGGAAAATGCAGTATTACCGAGAGCGCGCGTGCCTTTGCAAATGATTCGGAATGTGAGAACATTTCTCTAATTTTCGGCATTTTTGCCATTTTCTAATGCCTGTAATTATGTGATATTATCGGGCGAAACGTATACAATAACAAACGAAGCTCATGGTACAGCATGCCTTCGGACAGCAAGAGGCTGAAAGCGTTTAGCGTTTAATGCGAATGAAAGTTTAGTTCCTGCATAGTGCAAACATTGGATTCTTTTTACATAAAATATACACCGAATATTTGTGCTTTTACAAAGATGTATTCAAAATGATGATAATGATTTTTTATGAAAGTTTTAATAAAAAAATGTAATTTTTTTTCTCCAAAGTTATGTTCGTGATGCAGTGGTTTTGTTGTTAAAAAAAGTGATTATAAATTTCTGCGTACGTTCGATCACGCAATGAAAAACAATGCTAAAAAATCTGCTTCGGTGTTAAACTACAAGCATGTTGAATATTACTGTTGTTGGAATTAGCTAGTAAAGTAAGTAGGGAAGAAATGATTATAATAATTGTTGTGAGTGCTTCAAATGAAAATTTTATTTAAATTTAGAAAAAAATCCTTAGTAAATCTTGTTTACAAGTGTGGCACAAAGTGAAGGTGAAACAGTCGACACCGCCGATGAAAATCAAATTGCCGACGGGATTTTAGTTGCTAATGTGCGTCATAGTGTTAGTGATTTGAATGTTTTTAGAATGTTATTCCAAGCGTTATGAAATGAAAAATGTGTTAGTGTACTGTTTTTACTTAATGCATATCTTCTCCTCCCCTTTCGTGGGGGGTATGTTACAACAATGAAGTTTTGCCGTCGGCATTTTGCTGCTTGAATAATTATTTTTTACATACATACTTTAAAGTGTGTTTAAAAAATGGTGTTTTTGTATCTTAAATATGTCCACATGATTCAAATTAAAAGTGCAGCTCGTTGTTGTGTGCTTTGTGAAATCCCTGGTTTATTGCCCGGTCAGGTATTGGAGTTCTTAACAAACTCTAAGATTTCAACCATATTCAGTTGTAATGATGATTGTGTCAGTAGATATGGCGATACAAGAAAGATAACTGTTTGGAATTTTGTCAGTCCCGTTGTGATACGATTGACAGACACTCATAGAAAAGGGAAAGCTAGACAGAGAGAAAGAGAGAGAGAAAGAGGGATTGTTTATAGGTCGGAATCGGTTTTTTGAGTCTATAATAGTTTTGTGAGATGAATTTATGAATCACAATCGATGGGAACAACCCTGCAAGTGTGTTTGTATGTGTGTGTTTGTGTGCGAGCATGATTATGTGGAATAGCTCAAGAAAACAACAATTTATAGCACACAGATTTTGGATGTTTTGTAGCAATATTCTTATTGCAATTTGTCTCCATGTACTATTTTTTTTACAAATTATTAATGTTAAATAATATCGGATGGAATTTTTACCGTCCCATTAGTACTGTAATATAATAATTTCTTTATTTTTGCGTTTGACAATAACTTCAACTTAATCAGTTTCTAAAAGTAATGAAAGCATATCTTTTTAAATACATATTGTGCCTAGCAATTGTGTGAAATGTTGAGCAAATGTAATTCAGCACAATAGCAAATATTTAAACATCAACACATGATATTCCTGTAACGCGGATGCACAATTATACTAAAATCATGTTTTCTATCAAATGTTAATTGGCCCGATCAATTAGGTTTCGTACGATCATTCACCAATTCGCAGTCCATCATTTCCCAATATGATAGGGAGTATACGACATGTATCTGTGCCCTACAGGTTGGTGAAGACTGGCTAAAGGAGGGTAATAAATAAAATGACAAAATTTCAAGTTGATAAGAAGATCGATGACAATGCTAGTCTTGACAGGATGTATGTGGTGTGTATTAACAGTGCTGCTGCTTACGCAGCAATGATTCTCTTTTCAATTCCCACTGATTACATTCCTTTGATTGACAGCACGTGAGAAAAGTGTGCGTGTTTGCGAGTCATAAATTACCGACTAACGTTGACAAAATAAAAGCGGCATTATGGAATCGCTGAGTCAAATATAGTAGGATAAGGCTAATTATTTAATTTCTTTACCGCTGACCATCACTGTTAACACACTTAAAGGATGTTTGAAGATGCTTGCTTGGCCTGTTCATATTTTTAAGTCGCCATCGACAGATTCTCGACAATTCGGCAGCAAGAAATTATACTAAAACACACACAAATAAAAAATCCCCAAAATACTAATTGAATTATCCTTTCTTGATCATCCTAGATAGGGTAAGTGTACCAATTGTTGTGCTATCATCGGAAAAATGGAAAATATAGCAAAACCTTAGCGATTTGCTGTCCCAAATCAATTTATTAACACAATCTATCATGTTAGCTAATATTTCCATTAGTTTCATGAATTTTGAAAGCCTAAATTACGAAAAATCACGATTTTTATTCTTACTGTCAATAAGTCATATATTCCTTACCGGTTTGTTATGAAATGACTTTTTTTGTTTCAATTTATATTAAAACTAGAGCGCACAATCACTGAAAAATGATTTTAAAATTTTTTTTATCATTCATTCAAACTAAAACAACACCGTTTTCGATAATTATACGATGATAACTATTTTTTTGATCGATTTTAAAAATAGCACAACAATTGGTGCAAGGAAAACCGAGAGCACCAATTGTTTATCTATGCTCATGCTGGCAGCTTGAGCTATTGCTATATTGAATGTCAAAGCTTGATTTGTGAAGCCAAGACAAAAAAATAATTTAGTACATCAATGTTGTGTTATGCACTAAAATTAATAAATAATTCTCTTTTTATAATGTACATTAAAATTGCATATTTTATTTTAAATAAATACCATACCATAGATAACTTACACCTTCCATGGCTATTTTATTACTGAATTAAACACCAACTGACGATTTGAAAAAAAACAGCATATTGCCAGCATTCTTAACTGACTGCACAAATTGCTGTCATTTTGTATCAAATCGAACCAAAATTTGTCGCTCAAAACCATGATTTTAAAATCGGTGAAAAATGTGTTTTTTTTATTATTTTTGGTTGATATTAGCATATGATAATTCCTAAAAAGAATTATTCTTTTGGTTTAAGTTCAATGTTTTGAGAGAAATTGATTCTACATGTGATATTTGACTAGCAGAACAATTGGTACATCGGAGGGGTTTAGGAAAATGGCTATAACATTCGTGATACTGGCTCAAATTACAAAATGTAAACGGGAAAATACGTAGAAAATATGTGTATAAATATAAACCTTTTTTTGTCAATTTTGGTTTAACAGTTTTGTCACAATCGTTGTTTTAGTGAAAACGCTGCACAAACTCGTCCATAATTGGTACACTTACCCTATTAAAGTTTTTCTTAGGCTTCTGGCTGTTTAATAATCAAATTGCAAGTTTTTATTTTAAATATCATTTCTAGTTTTTTAACTTACGCGATGACATGACATCCTACGACCACCAAAGACTGCAGCAATAAAGAATAGAAATAATAAAATATGACAGAAAATTCGGAATTAATGATAGTTATACAATTTTTTGTTCTTTTCTTTTACTAATCATCACTGCAACTGCATTGCCAATTCATTTAATATAACGATGGATGCAACTTTAGAATGTCTAATTTTGGTCTCAATCGCCAAATGTCTCCAGTTTGTTCTGAAATAAAAATGTTGTAATAATTAAAACAACGCAACGAACTTTTATTGCTTCTGTACTACCGCATCCAAAGTGTGCGCTTTTAGTTGCTCAAGAGTTTCAAACTTCCTCATCAAAGGTTGATCGAAAAGGTGAAAACTATCATTCATTGATAGTGTAATTACATTTAGCGTTACTTCCAATGCTCTTATCTGATTTTTGTAATCTGCAGTGCAAAGAACGATGTTGGAACAATTGTTTGCAAGCTTCTGTACACGCTCTAGGTTGAAGATTATTGCTGCTACTTTTTGCAGCTTTGCGGCATTTCCATTTCGCATTCCACCGATCGTTTTTCAGGCATATACGTATGACAATTAACAACACCACAGTCCTTGAAGATCTTGATGAACTCTTGAAACATAAAGCGTAGAAGCTGAGAAGTTGGCATAGGATCGGATAAAGTATGTATGTTGATTATGATGAAACACTGCATCGAGAAACGATGACTTTTTTCGTTGTATTACCGATCATCATACTAATGAGAAGGAATGCAAAAAAAACTGAAAATGCTCGAAATATCATAAGCAATTTTTAATCCACGTTAATAATACCTTTTTTATTTATTTTTTTTAGCCGTATATTGAATTTTTCCTATTTTTTACATCAGCCACCAGTTTTCTTTATTAGTGTCTTGGTTGTTAGTCTTTTATTTTTATTTTCAAAAAGATGCATTCAAGCAGTAAATTTAATCAAACTTTAAACTTGAAAGCACATACTAAACACTTGTGAAGTCATCATTGATCCCAACAACTGGAAAGCTGTAGATCGAACAGCTGCTAAATAATATTTTTGCCTTTGGGAAATGCCGGCTTAGGAAGGCGTCTAAAAAATATACATTTAAACACCTATTTATGGTTTTTACGTTATAATTTAACTACAACGTATTATCATTTCTTGAGAATAATTTTGTCCGCTCGTGGCTTGCTATTTCCGGCTTCCATTCCTCAATTTTACACGTAGCTAGAAAGGTCAGTTCTGCGTACCGATTGCATGATCCAGATGAGAGGCAATACCCTTTTCTACTGTCTGAAACTGTGTGGCACTGTTTTCATTGGATAACTGGACCGAACCGTTCATGTTTGATCTGTTTAATGATTTAGATAGTTGATCGGTAGTGTTGATTAGTCTGTTTCAATTTCATCAAAGAACGAACAAAAATTTCGTTTTCCTATTAGTTTTGTGTATATAAACCACCATGATTTCGGATTCCACCCCATAATACCTTTGTCGTGATCATCGATTCATTTTATATCGACAAGTGGTAGAAATTGTTAGGCTGACTAACAACATGCCATACAATACCATACAATAAAGATACTTTGCTCTATTCTTCAAGGCTTGTTTGTTTGCAAACTTCACATTGTACGAAAATAATATAAATGAATTTACAATCAAGAATGTATGTTGAATATTCTAACAAATGTAACTACAAGCGTTGTTGTTTTTCTTTTGATGCTTGTACTAAACTTAAACCTTCTATTTACAAAATATTAATGCTTGCTTTAATGTTTCAATTTCAGATACGGACACTGCTGAGCTAAGATTCTGTCACGATTATCATCCCAATGGAAGATCCAAACCGAATGATGGGAGGGCACGGTGGCTTAATGCCACCGAATTATGGTATGCCGACGAACGACGGCCAAACGGGAGTGGACAATGATCCTCGCAAGCAAGATATCGGCGAAATTTTACAGCAAATCATGAACATCACCGACCAATCGCTGGACGAAGCGCAAGCTCGCAAACACACATTGAACTGCCACAGGATGAAACCGGTTTTATTTGCTGTGTTATGTGAAATCAAAGAAAAAACAGGTTGGTGGTTTTGAAACTTATCGCTGGGAGTATCCTAGCATGGTATGTGCGAGCATTCAGCTTAGAATTAAGTGAATCTGGGAAGCTATATTCAATATCTGCATATTTTAGCAGCAAGTGTGATGTGTACACACATTAAATCCTCTAATTAATATTCTGCGTTGAACGAAAAGTGTTTTGAAATTTTCTACATCTATCTCTATCCATTTGTCATTGCATTTTTGAAAGCTTGGGGGTCATATCCATAGTTTATATATTTTGTTTAGATATTTCTTAACTCTATGTACACATCTACCGATTTATCTTCGTATATGATAAAATCGTTAGTCTCAGAAAGAGCAGAACAGTTTTTATTCACTCGCATCTATGTATTTGAATGAGTATTGTATGAATAACACATTTGCTTTCTTATACTAGTTTTTGCCATAGGCTTTATAAACGAGCTTGTTTAATTGTTTGTTTGTTTTTTCCACACACAAATTGCAGCTCAGTGCTACTCGTGCAATACGACTCTCAGACGCCCTGAACGTATCTCATGTACTTGCGTATGGTCCAAGTGTGTATGTTTATCTTCACACGTGGTATGCATTTTAGATCAATAATTAAAATAGTATCCTCTTTCACCTGCTAACACCCCATTCCCTATTTACGGATGCAGTTTGTTGATTAAATGCATGAATGTGAAGCAGCAAGAAGGTTGTGTGATATTTGTTTTATTTACACTTGCGCCTCTTTCGGACGTATATGAGGTGTTGGCAGATGGGAAATACATGTCGAACACTATGGTTTCCGCTGTTTGTACAGTTTTGTACTAGACAACTCAATGCCATCTCTTTCTTCGACCCAGTCAAATTATGGATGTTGTGGCGCAATGTGGAGTGCAATCTGAGTTTATGCATTTTGTATACTTTAGTTTGAAAGTGATGGACACTTTCAAGAAAATTAAAAGGTATAAGTGAGGGAAATATAAAGGTATAAGTGAGGGAAACTTTTGAAGAATCATAGATTGTTTGTATGTATGTATGTAAAATGGATTGTTTTTTGAAATTGACAAAATTAAACATTCTTCATCTTTATATGCATGTGTTTGTTCCAAAATGCTACCTAATGTGCTCATACATCGTAGAAATTACAGGGAAATACAAATGATAGCGTTCGGCGGGTCAACTTTAGCAAATATCGCAAGCTCTTATGAAATCCTCGACCACTGATAAAAAAAACCCCAAATACATCAGCTTATCGGCAAAAATAGACACAAAATCTTCCAAAATAGTTACGGAAGCCAGTGCGCTTGATATGGAAAATGTATACTAGCCGATTGGATAGTTGAACAATTGTAAACAAGCCTTTTTACGCTAATATTTTATAACTACAAGCACCAAAAATTAACACACGTTGCTATTTTGATAATACTTGCAATACTCACAAAAACATATATACTTTTGGTAAAACATTACATACTGCGCTTTCTAGACGATCATTAAAACAATTTTTGAACATAAACGGTTCTGTCGAACCGTTGCACGATTGAACGATTTGAACGCATTTGTATAAACGCACTGGTTCAAATCTCGAATTCGAATATTAGCAAGTTTTTGGGACACGGGTTTATATTTTATTTTTGTGGTTTGATGGTAAAAACCAAATACTTTATAATTTATCACTATTTGAAATTAATTTTCATTTGATTTTCGCGCAGACTGTAGGTTATTTTATAAAATATTATTGAAAAAAAGTTTTTTTTACATTTTCGACTCTCCAACCGGCTAGTGTACATTTTCCATATCAATCGCACCGGCTTCCGTAACTATTTTGGGGGATTTTGTGTTCATTTTTGCTGATTCGTTAAAGTATTGGGGGTTTTTATATCAGTGGTCGAGAATTTCAAAAGCGCCGGCGAATATTCGTTAAAGTTGGCCCGCCGCACGCTATCATTTGCAGTTCCCTGTAAGTTTTACTAAATTTGTATTTCCAACTATTATTCTACATTATTGTTCATCTCCCAGCTCCCCCTGTCAATGGATCGAGACATCGATTAATCTAAAAATTGAGAGGATAAAAAAATTAGGATAAAATTATCTGTTTTCGTTTGTTTTGTTGTGCGGCAGCTGTATACGAATTCAGAATTAAATTAACTTCCCCAACGAAGACAATCATCATTGAAATGACGAATTAAGAAAAAGTGTTTAAAAAAAGGGGGGGGGGGGGGGGGGGAACAATTTTTAACTCAATTTGGACAAGAAATACCAAGGGTCGTGAACAATCTGGAAAGGAATTACTACTCCTGCGCTGATTTTACAAATTGTTATAAAATAGCAAACGCAATAGCAAAATAGCAAAAATGAGCCTGCATGAGCAAGGTTTAGAATATAAGCTAAATGGCAAAGTATGAACCCCGGGTATGTAGAAGCAAGTAAACTAAGTTCTTCTGTTTCTTTTGCGAAGAAAGCACTGGATAAAAGACTTAATTCTCTTTTCGTATGAATGTTTTCCGATTTTTCCAGACGCTTCATAGTCGCCTGTGAATGCAAAAGCATTGCAAGCGTGTGACAGTAGAAAAAAGACGAACAAAACCAGTGGGGATGAAAATTGTATAAAAGTTTTCTCATGTTGTAGTATGCCGTTGAATTATTCCCGGCAGTCAGCCGATACACACGGTCACCCACAACCGCACACCGCAAGTGTATCGTTCTCCATTTACTCGTTTTTGTTTGTATCATACCTAAAACGCCAGTTGCGTTTGGTTGCGTCCGCTAGAGCAGGCTAGAACAATGCGAGATGGACGAAAAAAGGGATAAACGGAGGGGGGTGGGAAATAACGTGATGAACGGGGAGCGGGGAAAAGGAAATCAGGAAGGAAAAATGCTAAGAGCGCTTTTCTTAAGCTGTAGGATGTACGCTTCCGTCTATCCTGAGGGACTTTCGATATCGATTTTCTTTCTTACTTTCCACAGTGTCGCGTTAATGTGAGTATTTTATGTTACGTACTTTTCGGTTTGTCGAAAGTTGATAGTTTCAGTTGGAAATTGATATAGGAAAACGATACATGATAATTCATGGAGATTATCGTGAGCTATGATCCAAACTTTCATTAATCCCATTTTTGCACAACACATTTTTCACGACATTTTTTGGTATACGATTTTTCGTGCAGAAGACAAATTCCTTGATAATCATACAGCCATGTATATAATAGAAATGGCAAAATCGCTTGATACTGGCGGAGAATTTTTATGAATGAATCGCAACACTATTCGGAACATGCGCGGTGAATAATGAATCGCTTTTTCTTAATTTTAGTTCTGTTGTAAAATGTTATGTTTTAACTGTTGGTGCCGAAATTTCTTGTATTTTATATGCTCTAATTCCCTCGGAATTAAGTTTAGTGTTGCAGACGTGTTATGATCTGCAACACTATACTTAATAGGATTATTGATATTTTATTCAGTTAGAATGGCCCAGAAAAAGGTAACAAATACCAGCCAATAACATTAAAAAAAGTATTACATTGAAGAATTGTCTTATTAAAATAAGATTCATCCAACTATAAAAGCGTGTAATTTGTCAATGTCTGGCAGTTGTACGTGTTTGGTGTTGGTTTTGTGTTCAGTATTTCTAATCACAAAATGCATGTCCGTTATATGGAACTTTGCTTTCTATTGAAAACTGTTGTAACATTTAAACTTGGGACAAAATAATAGGTTGTACCGCTTAGTGGTTTCTTTAAAGTTTATATGCTTTGGTATATTCATTCTTCTTCATTCTATATTTTTTGTGAGTTGACAGTTAACATGCACTTTTAATTATTTGTAAAAGTCTTTGCATTATGAAACGACGACGGGTTAGCAAACAAGGGAAAGAAATGTTAATGCTAGAAAAGATAATAAATAAAAGAGAGAAGTAAAAGTAAACCTCTTTGTCCAAACACTTTATGGTTCATTTACAGAGTCGTTTATTCATTAGCATCCATTTGAATACTTCTGTTCGCAACAGCGCAATGGTACGAAAAATGCCTCGGATTCCCTATTTTACGCCGTATCGTCCCGTATTATCGTGTGCTCTGCATCGCACCTTTCTGCATTTATTTATTCTGCTTCTTGTCTACGCTTGGTTGATTTTCAAAGTCTTATGCCTAGTTCTAATCCTTCACTATAATTTTTTATATATTAAAATTTTAAAACAGCCACAAATTAAAAGTTACGAATAATATATAGTAATAATTAAATTATATTTCTTACTCGTTGCCGTACGAATACTTAATAAAGAAAACAAAAAAGTAACACGCAAACATAGCTGATAAATATTTTGTTTAGAAATGTTTACAAATATAAAAAATGTTTGCAAAAATGTTTATGAAAAGTCTCTCAAATAACGGTGGTGATGCAATACGAGCCTTTTGCAATGGACGAATTTTAAATCCAGATCCTTGCTCTGAATTGCTTTAGTAAGGTTGAAACGACGGCTATCTATCGCTTGCCTATCGCAATACCTGTCAAGCCTAAAGCAGTCAAAACGATATTTCGATTATTTGCTACAAAATATGATCCATGATCTGCGAAGAAATAGTTCAGTTGCTCTTTGATACCATGCCTTGAGCGTTTGCTCGCGTTTGTTTACCAATTGCTTCGAGGGGTTACGCTTTGATGTTAAACATCCGAGTTCGTCCAAGATAGTTTGGAAATTACTGTACGAGCGATCATCTTTTCTGGATCGTAAAAGTAAGATCTAGAATCACAAATGTTGCCGCCTCTTTCTTCTCTTTCTCTTTGCTTATCGTCCATTTTGTGCGGTGGGCGTGGTTTAACTAAATTTAGGAAAACAAAATTTTTTTTGTTGTTTTAAAATGATACTTTTGAATAATAAAAATTCTAATTTAATAGTAAATAATTTTTATTTTCATGATATTGGCTATGTATTCATAAGATGTACTATTTCGTTAGCTACTCTTTGAGGATAAAAGTAGCTATTTGTTAAATAAAAGCAATTCTACTTCTGGACTTTATGGTCTGCTAGATCATATCGAGTATCTAATGGCTTATTAAACTAATTGATAACCACTTAGCTGTATGGGCTGGCCTCACTACTGGTTTGAATCGATTCCCGATTCTGTCGTGCAAATACCGTCATTACTATCGGCCACTGGTTCGCCTAAAGTAATTATTTGATTGTATTCCAAATGGTCATCGTCGTATGATACGAGCAGCTTATTCGATCATAAAGTTCAACATTCACGAGATTTTTTTTTCTTTTTTTCATTTATATGTAATTAATTATGACATACTGTCGCTAAATATAATAATAGCTTCTATTACTTTCAGTTTCTTAAATGTTTTTTTTTAAATTTTTTTAGATGACATAAAATCTTAACTATCTCAGTTATCATATTTTCCCAGATGACTAATTATTGTTACCTAAATGTTATGTTCTCGTTTCAGTTCTATCGCTGCGAAACACTCAGGAAGAAGAGCCTCCAGATCCGCAGTTGATGCGTTTGGACAACATGTTGATTGCTGAAGGTGTTGCTGGTCCGGAAAAGGGCGGTGGTGCAGGTGCGGATAGTGCCGCGGCAGCAATGGCCGCTGCCAACGGTAAGCCAAATATGCACAACAGGCGGTTGTTATTAATTGATGTTTTTTTTCTTCTTCTTTCCCAATTTCTTCTCGTTTCCGCACAAAATTTCCGTAAATGTGTCGTGAAAACATCGTGCAGATTTTTTGTCGCAATCCGATCTAACCGGCGGTCAAGATAATGCGATCGAGCACTCCGACTACCGGGCAAAGTTGGCACAAATTCGTCAGATTTATCACCAGGAGCTGGAGAAGTACGAGCAAGCCTGCAGCGAATTTACCACGCACGTCATGAACTTACTAAGAGAGCAAAGTCGTACAAGGTAGTGTGCTGTAGCACATAGCGGCCGCGCAAAGAGCTCGCTCTACGTAATCACGTTGATTTCATTTCCATTGCAGGCCTATAACACCGAAAGAAATCGAACGAATGGTGCAAATCATTCATCGCAAATTCAGCTCCATCCAGATGCAGCTCAAGCAGTCAACTTGTGAAGCCGTAATGATCCTGCGGTAAGCTTTGTTAATTACTTGTAAAGTGCTCTTTAAAGCTGGTATTAAGAACACGTTTCGTTAATAGTTTTTGCGATGCATCTATTGATGAATCGAGAAAATGATAATTGAATACATGCATTACTCTATGCATCGCATATTGTGTTACTCCATTGTCAATAAATCAGTCGTCCAGTCTGTTATCAAATTAGTCAACCGGCTACAAACAATCAATAGATCTTGCCCGTCGTGATTCCTTTTGTAGGTACAGCGCATTTTCGTGGTAGATGGTTGAATGGAAAAAAAATCTACATAACCCGCAGATAACAACGGGTCATTCTGATGCCACTCAACACACCAACCTAGTGCGGTGCCTTATCTGACACGAAAATGGCTAATGATTGATTTAGATTTACATTCGCCAGAAAAAAAAAAAAACATTTGTATGTTGAGTATAGTAGTGTTACATCGGATCGGATCGGAAATTGGAATAGCCTCATTTTGTGAACTTATCTTTTATGCCCTTGCTTTTACTTACTTTTATACTAAATACTGATTTTCCATTGTTTTTAGCTCCCGGTTCCTGGATGCTCGACGAAAGAGACGTAATTTCAGCAAGCAGGCTTCTGAAATTCTTAACGAGTACTTCTACAGCCACCTAAGTAATCCTTATCCGTCAGAAGAAGCCAAGGAAGAGCTAGCGAGAAAATGTGGGATCACGGTATGTAGACTTGCCGTCAGCGATGCATGTTGCGGTGGTAGATAGCTATTAACGAACGCATTCGGTGTGTTTATAAATGCAAATAATCAATGTTTTAAAGGTTTCCCAAGTGTCGAACTGGTTTGGGAATAAACGTATTCGCTACAAGAAAAACATCGGCAAAGCGCAGGAGGAAGCAAATCTTTACGCTGCGAAGAAGGCAGCCGGTGCATCACCGTACTCAATGGGCGGACCGCCTAGTGGTGCCGCCACACCAATGATGTCTCCCGCTCCGGCACAAGATTCCATGGGATACTCGCTCGGATCCGGTGGTTACGATCAGCAGCAACCATACGACGGCAGTATGGGCTACGATCAGTTACATCAAGATCTCAGTCCATGAATGGCAGATAGCGGCAGACATTAGAGCGAAAAGGTTCAACAATCCCGAACGCCAACGCCCGTTTGTGGCATCTATTAACGAAAGTAGTAATTTCAGTTCCCAAATTTCGTACATGTTGTTTTGCAAAAATTTTTTTGTTTCACTATAAATATGATGCAACCTACACACACACACACACACACACACATAGCCACCGAGTCACGAAATGGTGTACACCCCTGGGACAGCTGCTCCAAAACGTGCAAATAATGTTAATGTGCTACTAGGGAAAATTCAACTCTTATTTTACTTCCAACAATCAAATACATCACAACTTCAAACTAGGAAGAAGTATACGGATAGAATTGCATTCAATAGACTTTAATAGTAAAATAAAACAGTGAGTAGTGCAGAATATTTTGGATTCTGCAAAGCTATAACTATTCACAAAAACTCGTTTAGGCATGCATGCGTAAGCATGAAGAGGAGAGACTACATATTCTGCAAATCTCTTTTCAATAGTGTTAGTTAATATGAACTAGGTAAAGGGCATCACGCGCGAAATGAAGGTGTTTAATTCACACATACACACACACACACACACGAAAGTGTAAAGTTCACACCATCTGAATGCGAAGAAAAAATTTGCATCCGGTAAAAAAGTATTGGATTTTCGTTGTACATGTAGAAGTGATCATTCGTTAAACCCATTAAGAAGTGAATGCGTTGCGAATGACGGATAATTTTCCATTGCTAAAAAGCCTCTATTTGTCTGCCTTTATAAAAAGGAACCCCAGTTTTTTTTAAACCACATCTATTGGATTTGATTGGATTGGTTAATTGATGCTATTTTCGAATTTTTTAAAGGTTTTCCCTTTTCCTGTCATTCGTTCAGCACGTTAGCTGCCATCGAATGAAACGGTTTTCATTTGAATAGAATCTCATAAAATTAAGTAAACTTTTATCCCCAATGCTTTTTAAAGGATCACCTTCAGTGACAAAAAAAATCGTTAACTTCTTTGGTTACTGTAAGCAATGTATAATCAGCAAAATGCGTTCAACAGTGATAGCTTATAATTTAAAGAAGCATTGTGCGCCAAAGTAGTAGAAGCACACGAACGAAAGCAGAAGGAATATTGAAAATGAGTGAGTTTACGTAAAAAAAAGGCGATATATATTTTCCCGACATAATTTCAGAACACTTTGAGACAAGCGAACCCGAAGAGTGGTGTAATAGCATAGTAAAAGCTGAAAAACAAATCTACTGTGTATACCATTAGTTCATAGGATTTCATAAGATCAATGATAGTAGTAACAACAGTAAACAAAGGAAGGCGAACAAAACAAATACAAAACAAAGGAGGAAAACATAGAATGCTTCAAACAGTACACCAGTATGCACGAGAGAGAGAGAGAAAGAGAGGTGAATATCTTATGAACCTGACACTAAAATACATCAACACAATAATGTAACCACATCGAAGTTGGCAATGAAAAGATGAGAAAAATTATCTCATATAATAAAACAAAAGGAACGCTAACATAGCAATGATGCAAAGGTAGCACGCACGGAATTCGGCCAAACTGTGGAAGAGTTATACATTTAAAAGTATATATATATATTTATTAGTATTTCATTTTAGGAAATATTTGAACGATTAAGAAAAGGTCATCATGCATGTGCATTATTTTAGCAGAAATTTGCTTATTTCTTATTAAAAAAAAAGTTCAAACCATGCACCAGGTGTTCGTCATGGAGAGAAGCAACAAACGAGTGGCCGAAAAAGAGAAAGCGTTACTACCACTACTGCTACTACTACATCGGGCAAACGGTACGCTAACTCCTCTCTAGCACGGGTAGTAGTCGGCACCGGTTGCAATGTTTGCGGTGCAAAAACATTCAAATTATATACGTAATTAAATCATAATATTTGATAGTAAGGGACTCCGCAGCACCTAGAGCAATGAGGGGAGGGTAGGGTCAACATCCAGCTGCAGCTAGGGCAGAAATCGTTGGAAATCATTTTTGCTAGAAGACGACGACGGATTCGACCGGAAAAAAGAAAGCCTCAGCTTTCAATAGGTATCATTTAATTTTCGTTTCTTTATTCCTTTCTTTTTGCAACGAAGGGCAAGGATTCGGCAAGGGTAATCTTTTTACTTCCGTAGCAAAATTTGTGTGCCTTTTAGTTTGTTTCTTTGCTTTCGTTTGCTTCTAGTAGGCTTTGGTTGTTTTATGATGTGTTGCTAAAATGAATACTTGCTCTCACTGTTGACACGAAGGGTAATCTTTCATAACAAAAGATATAATTCGCCCTTTTTGAGGTAACATTTTTTTTTTTTACAGTGCACTTCGACCAGAGGATGAGAATGGTAGATATGTACGACAAACATTAGATTTAAAATTTGACAGATTGCGCAATGTGAGCGCAAAGTATGCAATTCAAAACAACAATTGGAAAGAATGTTTGAGTTTTCACACCTTTTTACTTTTACGGAATGGTTTAATTATTTCGTTTCTCTTGCTTTTATCAGTGGTTAGTTAGAGCAAAGAGAGCTTCCAATTGTTAAACGCCGGATATAACCGGTCGTTTGATGTACGATGCCTCTAGCGAAAAAAACACACACACACACACACACACTCAGTATAATGTAACAACAAACAAGAAAACGTCTGAAAACGTCAACGACAATATACGTACGGAATGTGTATCTAAATACAAACCTTCTAGAAATACTCAGTGAAAAAGAAATATTGCTGCACGAGCGTGTATGGTTACAACACACTTACACACACACACACATACACACACACACATTCAGACACACAATACTTTAAACTAGCAAGAAAAGGGGGTAGTGTCGCTTATGCAGCAATGCAAACAAAGAGAGAAGCAAACAAATCATTTGTATACGAATTATTAAGAAAGTAATTTAAAAGAACTATTACTTACACATTACACATCTTAAAACGACACCTTTGTGAATAGAAAGTGTGTGTCTGTCTGTGTGTTTGTGCAGTAAAGCAGACACAAAAAGAACGGAAGAAATAGCAGCAAAAAGGTGTAGCTTTGAACACACAGAATGCACTATATAGAACATATTCAAATTTATTTTCTATGAGAATAATGATAGACGGTCGTTGAACAAATGCCGTACGGAGAAGAAGGATGTGTATGTTCACCGCACAGGACATACTGTTGAATGACACAATAATTGTAATGTCTGTTGATATTTCTCAACACCATAGCAAATTACTAAAAAAAAAAAAAAAACATGTACAAAAACAAAGACAAGGCACAAACAAGTCGTATGTTTTACGGAGTTTTATTTTGAAGTGCTGTGTTGGCCAGCTACATACAACATTATTTCACCGGAATCTGTTATCTTTTCTCCCTTAAATGAAGTGCAAGAATTTGCAATGCTAAAACTTCTTAGTCTCACAACAGTGCTTAGAGGAAGAGGAAGGAGAAACAAAAACAAACAAAAAAAAAACAACATTAGATACAAGACAGAAAGTGAAACAAACCTATTAAGCGTGGAAGAAAATGGATTTATCTATGGAAAATTAAGACTCCCTCAGGTATACGAAAAAGCCCGGCATCATCGGTTCTCGAACGATGGCGGCAGAAAGTTATGAAAACATGTGTGTAAATTCACGTTGTGTCAGCTTTAAATGCATCTTGTAATTGATTATTAGATTCGCTGTCGTGGTACACGACAGCACGGTAACACCGGTACCCTGTGTTTGCAATCGTTTTCCTCACCATTTATGTTTTTCTGTTTATGTTTCCAGTTTGCACTTGGGTATTACACGTACCGGTACAGTGAACAGTTTCATTTGTTCTCCTTTTTTTCACAAACGGTGTTGCAGATTTAACATCCAACCACTGTGTACCGATCACTGCTAAAAAAAAAACTGCAACTAAAACAGTTGCGTTCCTTCACAGTAAAGAAGGAAGTTAATTTAAAATAGTGACAAACCTAATACAGGAACCGCACAAAGATTATGCAAGCAAGTAGAATCGGTAAAATGTTTCTGCTTGCCAATTTTTCTATTCTTTTCTTAACATTTTTTCCATTACATCACACACATAAATCATCAATTGCAATTATTATAGTGCGCTCATATATGAAAGAATGTCTCCAAGAAAATGTACATGATGTGTGCTGCACATGGCACATGAAGATGAAGTTCAGGCGAGTAAAATGAGTGTGTGTGTGTTTGTGCGTGCGTGAAAGAGAGAAAATTTATTCTCAAACCGTAGAATCTAAAGAACAAATCATCAAGCAACACAAACAAAACCGAACGAACGAAGCACGTAAAAAAAGAGCACACAACTAAAAAAACGAATGGCGGGAGTAAGAAACGAAAGCATGTATACGAAAACGATTTAAAAATCTATCTATTAAATTAAAAATTTTATGTGTACTTAATTATAATGCTACAGAATAATAAAAAAAAGAAAGATACACTGGAAATACAATTAATATGAGAAAAGTATAGCGAGTTATGTGTGCCGCGTTGTCATCGAATAGACACTCTTGGATGTGGAACCTAAATGGGTCAGGCTGGTGTGTAAGTTTCTCAGCGAGTTTTACCAGTTTGCTTTAAGCTGATGCCGAGCATGGTTAAATGTTCAACCAAGGACAGGAAAGCGTTTACATGGTTAAATTTTCGCTTTTATTTGTTTATATGTCGTATTCCATTCAAACTGTATGTACTATATTAAAATGTGAAGTGAAGTAGGGCGGCGGCCTGGTGGTGTAGGCGACAGCGGCGCCGGTCTTCACACGACAGGACCGGGGTTCAGCTACCATCCGGACGCGCTCCCGTAGTGAGGACGGACAATCCAACTACGTGGTATCGGCAAGTCCAGTATACCGGCAGTCGTTAAGCCAAGAGGAATAGAAAATTGCTTTATTTACACGGACCTTCTCTAAAATTAGATAGAAAAATGTGAAAAAACGGATCACATCTTGAAATATCTGTTATCCCTCCAACGGGATGTAATTTCCATAAAAATTCTTTCGTGAACGGTACACGATTCTTTGTTCATTTAAAGAACACCACAGCGATACATCCATATTTTATCGATCGATAGCATATTTTTTATTAGCTGACTGACGTAGATGGTGTGTGAAAAAACATCAAACCACTACGACTCCAAAGTACTGATGATTTGCTGTTCTCGACTTTGAAGTTGGTGAGGACGTTGGGAGTACGAACAAAGTTTCAAATCCAGTTGCTCCCAATCGTCTGCTGTTAGAATTGGCATGATGCAAAAGACGCTGTATAGATAAATGGTTGAATCGATAGGGTAAAACGCATGGAATATCCTTAACATCAATTTAGTTATAAGTTCATACACATGTACCTACATATCGTTTTCACGCATCTTATCAAAATGAGAACCTTTCCAACTTGGTTTTGTTGAGGGTTATTCCAATAATTTAAAAATAGGAACGATTTGCTCCTGGTTTCAATTCCCTATGGTTCTAGTGAAGGGTCCTGTCGGTATGGTTGAAATATTTTCTTTGCCATACAGTCCGTCCATCGAAACCAAATCAACATCGGCAGCTGCTCTAAGAATCCGTATTGTTCTTCTAATTTATTCCATTTGCCATAGATAACAACCAACATATACACTGCTCACTGCTAGCTAAGAATCACAATCAAACTGCAGACCTGATTCTTGATATAGCGTGTAAGATTCTTGCTTGCTGGAGGAGATAAAGTCATCCTGAAATTCTTGTAGGATTCTTTGATCTTACATGTTAGAATAGAAAAAAACGCAAAAGAAAATTTTTCGAGCTTTAAGTTTATTTTCTCTTGGGAGAAATTATCATCTACATAACATTCTAAACAGCCAACTGAGAGTAGATACCACTTGATAACCAATACAACATAAAAAAACACCTGAACGTCCTTAAATCGAACGTGCTATAGTTGCTGTTGTTTTTTGATATTTTACTTTATTTTCAACGGACCGCACGAGGCCGCCTGAAGCGGGATGTTACAAAAAGTGAACAATATATGAATAAACGAATACATGGATGAAATAGATTACCACAGGGTAGGTCGCGCACAACGAAAACAAGTTAAAAACGCGGTGTGCAATTTGTTCGTTTTGTGACAGTCAAAAACAGCGTAAAATTCACGGAACATACATAAACACGGATCAGAGGCGTCAAATCGGGTACGGCGATCCTCTACGTCGAGCTGATCGATCGCAGCATGACGTTAAGGCTACGGCCATATAATAGGCCCGGCGAGTCAATCCGGCTGTCCAGGAGTCTTGCAACAAACAGCCTCCTGGCGGTGCAGTTTCGCTGGTTTAGCGACTAAAGGCATAGCAGTCGTCCAGTCGTTTTAATGCATCGAACCAAATGAGACATTTTCAGTGTAATGTGAGCATTTGGAATCATACCCGTTTTTGTATTGTAATTTCTCAGCGCAACAGATTACCAAAACACATTAAATTTAAAAAAATAAATCCCTGGTTTTATTTGTTTCTCGCCTTTTTCTTGTTAATGAGTACTTAGCAAATAAATAGAATTATAAAACGTAAAGTTTTCAACTTCCTTTTAGTCACATAGCTGACGATGCTACGACTTTAATTCGTGATAAAAAAAATGTTATTTTCGTTTTATATAAATTCGCATCAATGATGGGCTCTCCTTAACTATACGCATTTCTCGCACATGATGCACCGGAGCTGAAGATTTACGCAGGCTGTTGTATTTTTTTGACGTATTGTCTGCGAGGGAAAGGTTAAGGGTAACATTACTTACCACACATGTGGAAGTTACCTCTTCTTTGTCCCGAGCTTGAGCATTAGCAGTAGGGGCGGCATTCACTGACACTGGTAGTTGTTCCGCATTAGTTTGGGAACTTGTCGTCTCCGGTCTCGCACTATTGACTGGTTCTAGTATCGACCGGTCGATCAAATGCTGTGGGTGTGGGTCAGCTTGTATCGGGGCTTTAATGTCTTTCGAAGTGCACGCTTCCGGCTCGGGGCAGTTGCGCTTCACTGGTTGTGTCGTTTGAGTTTGCGGATTGAGCCTTTCCATATTATTCCCTTTAGTGAACGATACTCCGGTCGGAGTTGCTACCAAACGGCGTGGACCAAGTTGTTGTGGTTCTTTAATGCTTTTCGACGAACACGGCATTGGTTCTACACTGTTGCAATTCACTGATTGCATATTTTCAGCGTCACACAATTTTACTTTACCGCCCTCTTTCGATGGTTTTAAAAAAGCGTCTTTCGATTGCTTTTTAGTTAAATCGATCCGTTTCTCATCAGCATTTGTACGTAAGGCTGTTGGTATTTGCGTAGGGAATGGGGCTAAAGTTTTACTAGTCACAATTGTGATGGAATTGCTTGCTGATGATGTGGATGCGTTTGCAAAATCCTCCGTTTTACATTTACTAGAATTTGGAGCATTTCTCCATGTTTTCGATTTTTCATGTGCTTTCACATGTACCATCGACTTCGGAAACTCCTGTTTACTGGGTGCTTTCAACGGTTTTACTCGGTCATTGGTCGGCTGATCCTGCAGTACAACGCTGGGTACTGGCCGTTGTGCCATTTGCAATATTTTGCTAGAAGAGCTGGAAGAATGGATTGGCTGCTGTTGTTTGGGAACGGTGCTATTTTCACATTTTTTATCACTAACACTATCTGGTACAACTTTCACTTTCTTAGCCGTTTGCTTTGTGCATGATGGTGGCTGGTAGTTGTTATTTTCATTTTTCTGGCTACTTTTGTCCTTCGTTCGTAAAATAGGTAATCTTTTTTTAAGATTTTGCCACAAATTCTGCGAATCTGTTGGTATTTTAGTTCTGGCAATATTTTGCGAATGTTTGTCTGACCTGGTTGTACATTTCGTTGGTAAACGCATTGTTTGCACATGCTCGGAAGCTTTCTGATGTACCTTTATTCGTGCATCATCCTTATTCGATACACCAGCTTGTCGTCCAGCGTCTGGTCGTAAAGGCACATTTGATTCATTGCGTTCCGATTGTTTTAGCGCGCCACCTCCGTCTATTTCACCTGTTGACTTATGCGATAACTGCTTTGCTGTATGATCATCATCTGGGCAAAATCGTGCCATTGGTTTAGAGCTAAGTGGAGTTGAACATGTTCCTTCATTTTCGTAACTCGTTAATATTGTGGTCGTTGATTTTTGGCGAGCATCGTCATTCGAATTGTCCGTGGCGCTCGGTGGTGATACTCTGTCGGGTGCTTCATTCTTAATAGGCGTCTGAAAAAGAGATTCCATTATGTTGTATAACGTTGCGTCCGAAGGACTTGACGCGTAATAATTTGGCACATGTTGGTTTGTGTTCTGTGACGGCTTAGCCGGCGAGTGTACTACCACCATCGGTGTCATTAGCATGCTATCCCAAGCACTGTGCTTCATGGTCGGTGACTTTAATTTATTAGAAATACTGTCAAGGACAGAAGTGATCGGTAAAGCAATTGGTGAAAAGTACGTCGACGAAAGTTTGGTAGAAGGGGTACAGGATTGCTTTGCATCATCGACCATTGTCGTATTTTCTACCTTTTTTCTCTTACCCGTAATGCTAACTACACTATCGATAGACAACCTTCTTTTAGGAAAAATGCTAGACATCGACATCTTGCTGGCAGGTGTTGCTTTCTGTACATTGGCACTAGTCCTCTTCCGTAACCTTTCACGTATGGCCTCGGCGGTGGATACTTTAGCTTTACATCTGATCTCACTCATAGTATCAATGGGTGTACTGTTGGTTTCAACTTCAACTTCGGAAGCTACGCTCAATACAATCGTATCATTTTCACTGATCGTTTCCACATTCATTGGCAAACTTTCTGCATCCTCTCGGGTACTCTTTTCATGCTCATCGTCTTGCTCATTGAAAGTCATAAAGTAAGTTTGAATTGACATTGTCGTAGGTTCCGATGGTTGATTTACGCCACTCTCTAACACAGCAGAATAGCTGTTCGAACGTGTATCGTTCAAGTTCAAGCAAAGTGACTTGCTTTCACTCAATGAATTGCGTTCAGAAATTGATAATGAATGCTGCTGTTTGTCGTTCGTTGACCAATTATTTGTATTAGATGATTCAGCCGAAACTGAATTCTCCACAACACTGGTGAATAATGGTAACACACTGTTAGTCTCCCGATTATGCACCGGATCATCTTTTTTGGTTGTTACTGAACATGTCGAATTTTGTGTGTTATTCGCGGGGTCAGCATAGCTTTCATCCGGAGTGTTATTGGTTTCGTGCTGATCAGCCTGAGAAAATTCCGACACATCCACTTTTCTTCTTTCACGCTTCCGTGGCGGCGAGTTAGGCTCAGTATTCGCTGGCTCATTTTGAAAAACTTCATTGTTAGGCACTTTTTTAGTACTATATTCATAGTGCACATTAGTAGCTTTACTAATAAGTTTAGTTCTTGATTTTCTTTTACAAGATTTGTAGTGTTTGTCTTTCTTTTCTTCCGGCTGATTGGTACTGCTTTTGCCAGCAAAATTTGTTGAAGTGTTCGATTGAATGTCCTTACTATTTCCCTTTACATCGTCACAGCGTGTCATGTCGACTGCTATGCTACATGGATCGCCAGTACTATTCCCTGTACTGGTCTGGGATTCATCCAAGCTCATTGAATTTATGATGGGGTCATCACCCACAATAACTAAATGTGGGGCATCAATTTTGCTCGTAGCTAATGCATCTGCAATTGAAACTAAGGATTTCATTACGTCAATATATTCATTCATTCATCATTCAATAGATTCAATAGACAATAGGACAATAAAGCTTGCGAAAAAAAAACTATTTGCAACACATTCTGCTAATTATTCATTATACTTACCAAGGGTCGTTGGATCTGCTTGTTTGGTTATTTCTTTTTGACTCGATTCTTGTAGCTGCCGATTTGTAGCTTTTGATTGAATTGTATTACACTGGGAAGACTCCAAACTTTCGTCGTTTCGTTCACATTTCAATAATGATTCATGTGAGTCGTCTTTTGCTGCTTTCAGAGTGCCAAACTTGTTTTGTTGCTCCTCCTTCCTAGCATCGTTTTTTTCATCATTACCAGAGACACTTCTTAATTTCCTTTTGGATAACTTTTTACGCTTGTCCTTCTTCTCATCTAGCACGTTGTTAATGTTGATTTGAGCGTGTTTTGCATCATCACTTGAACGAATGTCCTTAATGTTCCTCACTTCGACTTCATTGCGTACGATATCGACTAGTATGCTACATGAACCGTCAGCATTAATACCTGTTCCTGAGTTGTCAGCTTCATGGACTGAACGTGGGTCATCAGTTTTGCTTCCTTCTAATGTATCTGCAGCTGAAACTGTGCAATTCGTTATGTTAATTCCTATATTCATCTGATACATCATCTGCGAACGTTCCATTATACTTACTAGGGGCAGTTGGATCCGCAATATTCATCACTGTCGAAGATGTCCGGTCTTGTGGTTGATTCGGGAGAATTTTGTGGCAATTTTTTGTAGTGCTTGTTTGAATTGTATCATACTGAGAAGATTCCAAACTAATTTCCGTTCGTCCACATTGCAACGGTGATGGATTTAGCTCGTTACTAGTAGGTTTTAGATGACATAGCTTATTTTGTTGTATCTCTCTTCTGGCTTCGTTTTTTTCATCACCACCAGGTTCACTTCTTGATTTAGTTTTGGGTGATTTGTTCCGCGTGTCTTCCTTCTTATCTAGCTCATTGTCAATGTTAATTTGAGCGTGTTTTGTTGCATCAAATGTGCCAATATTTCCAAAATGTCCCTTTCCATCTTCATTACGCTCCATGTTGACGGATATGCTACACGCATCTTCAACGCTTATCTCTGTCTTATAGCTATCTGCATCCAAGCTCTTAGATTTCATGATAATATCGTCACTCACATTGTCTAGTAAAACATCAGTATTGCCCCTTACAATTTTTTCTGCAATTGAAACTTTTAATTTCGTTGATGTTAATGTTTTCATTATTTAATAGAATGTTTGCAACAGTTTATGCAAACGTTTCATTATACTTACCAGGGGCAATTAAATCTGCGTGTTTGGTTGCTTCTTGTTGACTCGATTTCTGTAGCTGTCGATTTGCAGCTTTTGACTGAATTGTATTATGCTGGTAAGAATCCAAACATTCGACTTTTCGTTCAAATTCCAATAATGATTCATTTGGCTCATCTGTTGTTGCCTCCTGTGGGCAAAGCTTATTTTGTTGCTCCTTTTTCCCAGCATCGTTATTTTCATCATCAGCAGCTGCACTTCTTGATTTGCTTTTGGATGCTTTGTTCCGCTTGTCCTGTTTCTTATCAGAGGCGTTGGTAATGTTGGTTTGAATATGATGTTCTGCATCAATTGAACCAATGTCTTTACTATTCCTCTTTTCTACTTCATTGCGTGTCATTTCGATTGTTATGCTACATGCATCGTCAACAATTATCTCTCTCCTAGCGCTATCAGCTTCATCCAATTGCGAAGATTTTATGTTGAGGCCTCCACTCACATTGACTGAAAGTGGGACATCAGTTTTGCCCCCAGATAATGTATCTGCAATTGAAACTGAGGATTTCGTTACGTTAATGTTCTCATTATGCAATCGACACTTTGTGACACTTGCTGTAAATCTTTCATTATACTAACCAAGGACATTTGGGTCTTTGTGTTTGGTTGTGGTCGACGATGTTGATACTTGTAGCTGGTTCAAACAGATTTCATGGCCTTCGTTTGTTTGAATTTGATCATGCTTGGAAAATTCCATACTTTCGTCCTTTCGTTGACGCTTAAATGGTGTTGCATGTGGCTCAGCTTTTGCCATCATATGTTGGCAAATGTTTTCTTGCATTTCTTGATTACCATCGCTTTGTACATCATCAGCATGTACAATTTTTAATTTTCTTTTGAATGATTTGTTGTGCATGTGCTTGTGTTCATCCATCTCATTGATCCTGTTGATTTGAACGTGATTTGCTGAATCGTTTGAACCGACATTGTCACAACTCCCCTTTCCGACTTCGGCTATCGGCATATCGGCTAGCGTGTTACATGCATCACCTGCACTGGAGCTGCCAGATTCACTATTCAAATTCGCCGATTTTAACATGTGGTCGTCACTGACATTCCTCGAATTTGGTTCGTCACTTATCCTCCCAGCTGATGTATATGTAGTCAATAATACTGTAGATTCCGATAGGTGAACGTTTTCATCGTGGTTTTGCAATCGAGTGTTTGAATTGCCTTCTGCAAATGATTCAGCATAGTTACTGGCGGGAGGTGCTTCTGTTATTAACGATAACGGTGTTTCACTGTATGCTTTCTTAGGCTGATAGCTATTGCCATTAACTGCTGTTTGATTGTCTTGCATTTGTTGAATGAATCCCTCAGTCCGTTTCTTTTGCATCCTTGAATCATCACATATTTGTACTGTAGTATTAGTGTCCACTGTTTCTAAAGATTTACTACAATTTGGAGAACTCCGGTGAAATGATTTGTTCGATGTACTAGGCTGCTCCCATGTGTTCGAAGCAATCTCTTGCCGCTTGGTTTCTATGTTTTTTTGTTTCATCTGCTTAATTTTATGATCTGAATCTGTATTTGTCACCGTTTCATGGTTTGCTCTGTCAGAAAATTCTGGCGTTCGACGGTCAATATCCTTATGTGCTTGTTTATGCTCAGAAAGCCTGGTATTACTCTTATGGCGATCGTCAGCTTTGCTCGGTTTGTGGCGGTCAGTTGCATGTTTTTGACTAGAACTTCGTTCCTGTTCCCGTGTATGACATTTGACGAGCTTTTGGTGTTTTTTGCTACTAACATTGTGTGTTTCTTTAACACGGCTTCGCTCTCTGCTACGATGGTTCTTGTGACTTTCGTGACGATCATGGTGGCTGTTACGATGCCGATCACGGTGTCTATCACGATCACGGTCTCTGTCACTATCGTGCTCGCGATTACGATTACGATTTCGATCTTGATCGCGGTCACGATATCGATCCAGCTCGTGATCGCGATTCCGCTCCTGATCCCGGTGTCGTTCTTTTTCACTATTGGTTGTTCTATCTCGACAGTGACTTCGATCTCGCTCTGAAATTACTTTGCTTTTGTGCACCCAATCCTGCTCACGATCCCGGTTGTGGTTCGATTCTCTAACGTCATCAATCCTACTTTTGCTTCGTTTACGATCGCTACATTCAACGGAGCGATTTTGTGCTTCGACATAAGCCGGATGCGGTAACGTTGTTTGAGTAAACTTAGTTTCATACTTTACACTTTTAGCAACATGGTCGTTTCGCCTGAACACGACATTATCACACTGTTTACTTAAGTCACTAATTGTTGCATCCTTTCTTTTGATCTCAGCTTTGGCGGTCAGCAGCAGCGATGACACATTTTCGAGCAATATTTCATTCTTTCGAACGATGTCTGTTTTCTCTTGTTCTACCGCATTCACCTTTTCCTGAAGTTCTTTTATCTTTTGCTGTAGCGCCACAAGCTGTTGGCTTTCCTAAAATGTATGAAGTTTTTCAGTGAAGGTGATGTGGATACGGATAAGGTTAGCGAACGCACCTGTTTAGCTTCCTGCTCGATGTGCTCGAGATCCCCATATATATCAAAGTCTTCCGACATTTTATTAGCGGCTTTTATGCGCAAAACCACTGAATTGGTCGCAACCTTTTCTAAAGAACAGTATTATTTACTTCAGCAACATCGAACGTAGCTGTCACAGTGTTGCTTCGATTGTTTGGCGCTCTTTCGACCAACTGTCATGCACAACCAGCACGCGGCTACACGTACGTATCGGAATGTGCGCTCACGTTTTATTCTATCCTGTTTCAGTTGCGCTTTTTACCTTTTGCATGTAAATAAATTATGAACCGTTCAAAATACGCCAATTCGTGCCCAACAGGACAAAAATCACACATTTTCCTGAGAGAAGAAGTGATTTGCAAATTCGTGTGGTTATTTGCCCCCGTTTTGTCGAAATGAGCTTTCATAACAGACTGCCTGTAATTGCTGGACGATACGACCTTTCCGTCAGTTATTGTTCAATACTTCATTCTTGGTGATTTTGTTGTTTTTCTTTCTTCTTTTTTGTAACGCGCACTGTCAAGACTCTACTGTGATTTATTTATGTTTACGGGAAACAGTATTTTAGAAATTCCAATGATTCAGACAAAAGGTTGGTCAAGAACTAGTTTAACTTCTGCAATTGTACTGCATTGTACGTATTAATTAGTATCATTTTGCAGTTTTGCAGTTGCATTCTTATAATAAAGTGTTAATTATAATGAAGTGTTCTGAAAGCTCGCCTGTTGAACTGAATCATCACCGGATCTTTCATGTGTTCCCATTCTATCACTTTTTACGGCAATTGTTGAGTGATATTGACACAAAGATTGGGTTATTTATTCCAATCAATTTTATCACTTTCGCCCGGACACTAAACTAAAACCATCGCCAGACATACTTTAGAACACAAAGAATCCTTGAGCATACATTAAGCATTGTCGAGTTCTGTATAGGTATGTGTATGTGTGCTGAAATCATAAGCATACATTTGTATGTCTGGTGAGATGGTGTTGAAGTACTTCATATGTGCTTCAAGTAGAAAGCATTAATGTGTTTTGTCTATGTGATAAAATAATGTAAATATGGTATTTCCAACGACGGCACGTTTCAAACCAATGAATCAAAGGACAACATGTTTCTTGCTCGAAAGAGTCATGATGTTAATCAACATTCGAAATTATGCATCCAAACATCATCATGAACAACATTATCATCAAAATCTTCCTTTCTTTCCTTTCAGATTTTTAATATATGGTGTTATATATGGTATTTTAATACATTACCCGCCTTCTACATAAGCCAAACGGACCAAAATCCAAGATGTCAAAACCCAGCACGCAACAGCAAAAGAACATTTTGAACACCGTTATTGGTGCTTTGCCGGACAACCGGCCGATAACATCGCTACAGCTTGTAGAAGAGTTTGAGAAATGCCCAAAACATTTTCAGCCCATCAATAAGACCTACGATCAAGACCAAGATGCCGATTTATGGCGCGAGAAAATGCTGATCGGAAAACGGACGACAAGGTATTTGTGTCAATCCAAATCGGAAGGACTGCCAGGCTACATTGTGGAGACGCTGAAAATAATAAACGAAAAGGAAATCACTCCCGAGGGCTTCTCGCAGCTGACGAGAACTGCTGACACGGAGCAGAAGGCATGGCGCAAAAAGCAACTCGTCTATCGGCTCGCTAAAAAGGGTTCCGCCAAACAGGCCATTACGGATATCATTCTGTGTTCGAGGCTCCGCCAAGCTCCGGAAGGTTTTACATTGGCCGGGTATGAAAAAAATGACAGGGGGCTTCATTTCCACGTTCCATTTTAAGGCCAGTTGAAGCAAGAATATTTCTTTTGTTTTTTTAGAGATATAAACGGAATTCTGGTGTGCTTTAAATTATCACCGGTGCCCCATCGTCCATCTCCAAGCGTTCCGTCCCGGCAGAGTATAACTGACCTTGAGAAAACTATTGAAAATTTAAAGATACAGTCAAGTGTGAGTAATGTATGTAACTATAATTTCGATCGCACATAAGCTTTACCGCAATGTGTTTATTTGAGTTATTGTTTGTATTCTACAGCCACAAGAAAATGAGTACGTGCAACTGTTATCGTCATATCAGCTTTCACCAAAGCGTGTAGCCCCTAAGCCTCCCATGTATTCAACCGGTACGTTGAATATTCACACCGACGTGGAAGGCGTTCCATTTGTGCTCAATCCCGCCTTAAAACAATACTCCACCAATGTAAGCTCGAACGCTCCCCTAGGTAGGGTAATCAGCGTTCAATTGATAATTGTTTTTGGTTATCGTTTCAGATCCCTGCCGTATATGAACTGGCCGACGCACAGCTAGAATATGATTTCCATTTAGAAAGGCAAGTACTGTGCACCACCAAATCGCAAAATGTTCAATTGACAAATCCGTTCTTCCAATGAGCCAAACCATTGCGTTTTTTAAAGCTGAAATTACGAAAATTATGCATGAGCTACAGTCAGTTTAAACCACCCATAAAAAATTATATGGAATCATTTAGCTACGAGAAGATTTGATACCATTCTTATATATTAAAGAAATAGCAAAGCTCGAATGTACTACAGGATACATAATGCATTGATCTGTAGAGATATTATCATCGTGTACTTGCCCAAATGCACAAATTTGTGTAGAATAACATATTTTACAGTAATCTTCCATTAGAGGAGCACGCGCGCCATACGATTTGCGGGTCGCATGTCAAGGAATAGCGAAAAGATCTTTTATCGAGAGTATCGTTTTGACTGAGAATTAAATAAAACATCATTACATGCATGTTTTATATCTAATTCTAATTCATTTTACATTTAGTAACATGCCACCCACTTGCATGCGGGGTGTATGCTATATGCACACTTATAGTTAATTTTCTGTTCTCATGAAATCACCAGAACCAGAAAACTGGTGTAATATTTTTCCATGTGACCCGCGAGTTGAAATGAGTTTGACATCTCTGTGGTAGAGTATAGTAAGAGATTGAAAAGGAATGTTTTTGTGTCACAATCAAATGTATTCAGTTATTTAGTAGTCGTTTAGTAGTGGTAGCAGTAGCAGTAGTTATTTAAGCCGTATAACGATTATAATCCATCATGAACGACTCCAAATTATAGTAAATCTGGGTTCAAAACCACAACAATTCCTCCCATGCTGAATGACCGACTAGTTCAGGTTAGATTCAGGCAACAAATTCGAAGCATTAATGAAGTGTTACCGAACACACTTAGTTATATACCTTCTCGATGAAAGATTGCAAACTATTTTATTTTGAATGCTCAATTCAATTACTGCAGAATACAGACTTGTTCGTTCGTATTTCCTCTAATTAATAATGAAAAAATAATACACATTGGTTTAGAACGCGCGAGTACTCTTTTTGTCATTTAAAAACATACAACCAGTGTTTCCGATGCAAACCTGTACTATCGGACAGTATCTCAGTTTTGTAAGCGATTCGCACGAGATGGGAATAGATATTCGTTGTTTCTTTGACGAATAACACGTTAATCAAAATCTAATTATCCAGCTCCTCAACCATCAAAAAAAAGATGCAAAACTAAAACAATAAAGAGCAAGATTGAATAAAACAAATACAAATTGAAATCAAGAAAATGCAAAACTTTTTCTTACCGCCGTGAATTTTTATCACTATTCTCAGTTCAACGTATCGCTACAAAGTACTCCATTACTGAATTATGGTTTTTATTTTATCGGAAATCATCAGATAAGACTGAAATGAGCAAACACAGAGAGTAATGAATTGCTGTTAAAAAGATAATAAAGTTTGAATTGAACTTGATCGTTGTGTTATGTTATTATTATCTAAATAAATTATGCATTGAATTATCGAATCGAGTTATCAACGCGTTCGCCTCGCGTTCTGAAAGGTCTTTATCGAGGTACTGAAGTCAAAGTTTGAGTAAACCTCTTTAAATACTCTACATATGACGGTGTGAGGCGCACACCCGACTGATACGTGAAGCAGCAAGAGTTGGATTGATGATCAATGCGACGAAGACGAAATGTTGCCGGAAGCTCTGATTGTGATAGAGCCCGAGTGGGAAGCAGCGTGTTAGTCGATGGCGTCAACCTCGAGGTAGTAGAGGAGTTCTGCTATCTTGGGACTGTCTTAACTTCGGATAACGATGTCAGCAGCGAAATCCGGAGACGCATTGTTCAGGGGAATCGTGCCTACTACGGCCTTCACCGTGTGCTGAGATCTAGAAGACATCGAGACCGTACGACATGTGAGATATATCGCACACTGATTCGCCCGGTGCGGAGGATGCAAACGCTCTTGGCGTGTTTGAGCGCCACTACACTACAAACACTAATTTCGTTTAATTAATAATTTTTCAGTGCACAAAAATCACTCAGACATTGCTGGCGCTCCCATGATTTAGTTTTTTCTACGAGGTGGCCCCTTCTCAGTTACCGTGCGGTACGGTACATACAATAACTCGTTACTCGGCAATTGCGAGCATTTCGCTGTTGGGTATCTTTATATCACAAATTCAAAAGTCTTCACACGACAGGACAGGAACTTAAATCCCATCCGAACCGTTCCCCTGTAGTGAGGACTGACTGTCCAACTACCGTGGTATCCATATTTCTTGTAAATCATTAAATGGTTGGAAGGCATGACCTAGCCGCTATGCCAAGCTTAGTAAAGCTAAGAAAAAGAAGAAGGTGGCACACTGGCACACCTTCCAGCAATAAACGGTCTAACTTTATGAGGTGAGGTGTTAGAGTTGTCCGTTTATTGCTAACGTGCGTTGAGATCCAAATGGACCCTAAAGTGCGTGAAACACAGGTTTCCCATGTTTTCCAGTTGACTAACTGCCAAAAGAAACCATTCAAGCACTCCATATTTACCGGATGCGGATGTTTGACTTCTCAGCGTTGAGTAGAAAAAGTGCCAAAAAAAGCCGAAAATGACTGGAAAACACCCCTAAACAAAGCAGTGTAGAAAGGGCGTTCGGGATAATTTTGACAGTTACATTTTTGTTTATATCTCGTGATGGAGTTGGCATAGGAAAACAACCAATACGTAATTCGTCAACTAAAAGTGTACGGAACAAGCAGCGAAAACATTCCGTGATAAAAAAAATGCCAAAAAAGAGTACATTGTGGAAGCGGATCACATGCATCATGATGATCCGCGCCGGACGCGACAACCGCCGACACGTTTAACACCCAGAACAACCGGTGGCTGGCTTACTGCCCGGCCACCGGTTGTTCTCCCAGACGGTGATGGTGTTTTCCTGCGTGTCATCGGAAGGGGACGTGATGCCGCCCCACTTTTTCGAGCAGGGGCTGAGGCTGAACGCGGACGGGTACATTTCCATGCTGGACACCGTCGTAAAACCTTGGATCACTAGAGTGGCCAATTGTAGACCGTACGTGTTCCAGCAGGATTCCGCTCCGTGCCATACAGCCTCCAAAACGATAAAGTGGTTGGCGACCAATTTCACCGACTTCACCGCGCCGAATGTGTGGCCTCCCAGCTCCCTGGATCTTAATCCAATGGATTATTTCTTGTGGGACGCGGTGGAACGGGACACCAACAGAACCTCCAGCAACACCAAGGCGGAGCTCAGGTCCGTTTTCGCGCCCCTACCCCGCGAAACTGTCGCCAGGGCTTGTTCCCGGTTCCGGAGACGGGTGGAGGCCGTAATAGAAGCCGAGGGCGGATATTTTGAATAAAATGAATAAAATACATGGTAAGCTACTATTTCTAAAACAAAAAAAAATTTCCCCGATGATTAATTTTGCCATAAATTTTATTTTCTTTCTCCGTAGGTTACTGTCAAAATTATTCCGAACGCCCTGCATATATGTATATAATGCAGTTCGACACTTTTTTTAGAGTTTATTTGCGGTTTAAAAGTACAATTTTCTCACGTTGGTCAAGCTGTTGACTTGTTGCTGACATCGGTTGGTCAACTGGTGGATGGCTTAAGACGTTGGTTGACGATTGCTGGTTCGCTGGCGTCGACAGGATGCACGTGTCTACGCGTTGGGGTGATTTACTGTTACGCATCGACGAATACGCTTGGCCACGTGGTAGCATCTCAAGGTATGTAACTCCTCCAGGGTGGAGAGAAACAGTTTTTATTGTTCTCCTGTTGAAAATGATAGCAAATGCTGTCAAGGGAATAGGTCAATATGGTTGAGGTTGCTAACTTTATAAGCAGTTAGAATGCTTCAATGAACGATCTCCATCTTTTTGTTATTTTCAAAGTCATCCTGTCGTATCTGAGCTTTCAGTTGAGTTCATTATTCTTTCACAATATGATTATGCTCAATTGATAACAGTTTTGCATATGAAGGTTTGGTTACCTATTGTTAATTTTGTTGAAGTGAATGAGCAAGTTCTCGTTAGTGATAATGTCCTCTGCACCACGATTCGAATTAAGCGCCATTCCTTGAGCGCTGTCAACAAATAAGAATCCATCGTCCATAAGCCGTTATTCTGTTTATTCTTAACAAAATTTTACAACCATTTAACATACCTTTTAATGCACAACTGATAGGTTTTGTCTCCTGTTACTCGCATAATTATTTCTGCCACTGACATTCTCGGATCAAACGCCTCACCTCCTGTGTGATGCACCAAGACCATCTGATCCTATAGTCTAAGCTACGATGTCGCTACGACATAGCGACATTATTACTAGGATTTGGAACAGTTTTTTTCATTGAATTGCGCCCCTTTCTTTAAACAAGAAATGTCGAACTGTTGAAATCGATGTTAAACTTTCAAAAAATCTAAAAATTCTTATTTCAGCTTTTTCTCCGTTGCCCCGTGTAAGTAGCTGGTGTACGGGTCAGTTTCTCAAAAAACAATCACATGTTGAGAAAATTTCCTGAGAATTTCTCATTATCTTGAAATCTTTCGTGGCTCGTGCCCTTTACAAATTATTTTTTGTCTGTTTCCATGTTCTGTGCAGTTTATTTTTTGTTCCACTTCCATGTACAATTATTTTAAATAATTATACTATTACTTGTGTTGGAAACTTTATAAGGTTCTCAACGCCCTGTCAGTTAGGAAGTACGAAGAAGAATAGAAGAAAATAGAAGAATAAGAAGGATCAGAAAAGGGCAGGACGAGCCTGCCCCGGGATCAGTTAGGGAACGATCGATTCATTCGAAAACGTATCACGAGCGGATAAAGATCGGAAAATTAATATTAGCGCGCGCGAACAGCGGACTAATTTTTTGGCTCTTTCTTTCTTTCTCTCTATTGTATCTCAAGAGCTTGGTAATAAAGAAAAGCTCAGTACACTGAAAAGGCAAAAGAAGTCGCTCGTTTTTTAACATTCCAAAAAATTATCCGACTTCGATAATAGAAACGTGAACGAAAGTAGTGACGCTAATTTTACTTGCACTGGTAACACTTGTTTCGCGGAGCGGAAAGTATAGTAAGCTAGGCGTGCGAGTGAGAAAAAGTGTAAAGTGAAATGGAGCAGAGTAAAGCGAGTCGTATACCGCGAGCAGAGGATACTCTAGTGGCGAGTCCGGAGATGGAACGCGAGGACAGCGGAAACGTTTCCGGCGGGGCAACCCGATTATCATCAACTCCGGGAGCACGGCGAGTTCTATCGTCGGGAGGAAACACCCTGAGGAGCGTAACCATCCCTGCACTAAGCACGGCAGCATCGTCCGAACAAACACAGGTGAGCCACGAAGAGGCCCGCGAAACGCGGAGAACGCGTTTGCAGGAGCTTGAGCGCGAGATGCAGACGCTGATGGACGCCGAAAACAACGATGGCGCATCGTCCATCGCTCAGCGTCCTAGTTGCAGCACTGGGGGGACGCGTTATCCCGAATTCGCGGAGTGGGTGCGCGGTTTCGACGAGTCCGTGCGCGCGGCTGACCTGCATGGAGATGGCTTCTCGCGAGGTCACGTTGTCGGGGCCAAAGGTCATGACCTCGGGCATTACGGCGCGACACCATCAGCACACGCGACACTACCGAGAAACACAACAAACCAGGGTAGCGTCGCGACACACACACCAACACACTGTGCGACACATGTGGGCTACGCAACACACACGGGATACGCGACGCACCAGGGATACGCGACACAACCAGGATGCGCGACACTACCGTGCTGTGTAGGCCACACAGCACATACACACACACTACCGCCGTACACCACATATTCCCAAACACTGCCGCCACACACTGCATCAACACAACCCGCATTTACACAGTCACATCTTGGTGCCACAATGCTCAGCCAGAGCCAGATAGCGGCTCGCCAACCGGTGCCCCGCGACTTGCCGATGTTTTCAGGAGACGTGGAAGCCTGGCCGCTTTTTATAGCGACGTATAACCGCACCAACGTCTCCTGCGGTTACACGGATGATGAAGACATCGGCCGCCTGCAGCATGCGCTGAGAGGAGCGGCACTCGAAGCTGTGGGACACCTTTTGTCCTTTCCGGGTGGTTTGAAGGAGGCTATGGCAACCCTGCACGCGCGTTTCGGAAGACCCGATTTGATCGTCGAATCGATGATCGAGAAGATCAGGAGGATGGCACCCCCGAAGGTTGACAGGTTGACAACGGTAGTGGATTTCGGATTCGCAGTGAAGCGTTTGGTGGGAGCGATGACGGCGTCCGGGCTACGAGGCTACATGTACGACGTAGCCCTCCTAAAAGAGTTGGTTAGAAAGCTGCCACCCGTCATATGCATTGACTGGGCGCGTGCTAGGAGACACTTACCGGAGGTTACGCTGGTAGAGTTTGGCCGATGGATCGGAGATCTCGTGGAAGATCTCTGCGGCGTTATTGATGTAACCCCCGTGACGAGCAGCAGCGACCAGAATCGCCGACAGCCAGAACCTCAAGCTCAGCCATCGCGTAGACAGCCTCAGCGATTTCCATCAGTGCAGCCCGATCGACGGCAACCTGTTGGTACTGGGCATGTTCACCCAGCTTACTGCAACACCACGGTTCTGCTGAGAGAGGACCCAGGCGAGAAGGACCCAACTTCGTCAATCGACGCGCCAGCCCTGCTGCCCCGTTGTCTTCTGTGCGGCGCCGACTGTTCATCTCTCGCGCAATGTAAGCGGTTTCGAGGAACAACGGTTACCGCCAGGAGGGCCTTCATAAACGAGCGCAGGATATGCCGTAAATGTCTCGGGTACCACGGAGGTCGATGCAGTGCGAAGACGCCGTGTGGCGTAAACGGATGCACCATGCAGCACCACGAGCTGCTCCACCTGGATGAACGGAAAACTGCTAGCCCCGACCAGCGCGATCCTCGAGCCGACTCAGGTAAGGGAGTAGATCTTAGCATTGCTAAAGTTCTCACCCATTCAGGACTGAAGGATAGCACGCTCCTGAAATACGTGCCCGTGACACTGTATGGACCCAACGGACATGTAGACACATTCGCCTTCTTGGATGACGGGTCTACATCCACCTTCATGGAACACGGACTCCTGCAGGAACTAGGCATCGGCGGAACACCGCACCCGCTGTGTCTACAATGGACGGGAGAGGTAACAAGAGAAGAAAAGGATTCCGTTAGATTGACAGTTCGCATATCGGGCCGAAACGAGTCGCAAACGCTGTACGAACTGACTGAGGTCCATACCGTCAAGGAGCTTGCCCTTCCAACGCAGTCCGTTAACATGGCTCAACTGGCTGGCTGCTATGCGCATTTGAGAGGTCTTCCCGTTATGTCGTACGCCTGTGCCTTGCCACGTGTCCTCATAGGCATCGACAACTGCAACATCACCCGAGCGTTGAAGAGTGTGGATGGGAAGTGTGACGAGCCAGTCGCTTCGAAAACCTGCCTGGGATGGGTTGTTTACGGTCCTTGCTCGGTTGCGAGTGCCGCACCAGGATCCACGTGGAACTCATTCCATGTGTGTTCGTGTAACGCTGCGCCGGACGATATTCTTACCGCCGCAGTGAAACGATATTTCGATCTGGAATCGATCGGCATTGATAAGTCCGTAAAGCCGTTGCGATCTAAGGACGACGAAAGGGCACTCGCTATACTGGAGCGCGAGACTACCTTCGACGGACAGCGCTACGAGACCGGACTCCTATGGCGGTACGACAGCGTTGAACTACCTTGCAACAAAACCTCAGCGCTGAAGCGGTATGTATGCCTAAAACGAAAAATGTCAAAGGATCTAATTTTAGCTGGTGCTGTGAATTCCAAAATGGAAGAGTATAAAGCGAAAGGATACATACGGCGGTTAAGCAGCGCGGAAACGGCGGAGAGGCACAAAAATGACTGGTATCTACACATCTTCCCGGTGACGAACCCGAATAAACCCGGCAAGATTCGCATGGTGTTCGATGCGGCAGCCAAAGTAAGCGGCGTTTCCCTGAACTCTTTTCTCCTTACTGGACCGGATATGCTGGCTGGATTACTTGCAATCCTACTGAACTTCAGAGAGTTTCGCTTTGCGGTGGTTGGAGACATCCGCGAGATGTTCCATCGTGTGGGCATAAAGAAAAAAGATCAACGCAGCCAAATGATCTTCTGGTACGGCGACGATCCACACGGGGATCCTGCTGTCTATGCAGTCACCGTAATGACGTTTGGGGCAGCTTGTTCGCGCACAGTATGTGAAGAACCGGAATGCGGAACGTTTCCGGAAGGAGTTTCCACGAGCGGTGGAATGTATAGAAGAAGAACACTACGTGGACGATATGCTCGCCAGCATGGAAACCGAGGCGGTAATCAACTCTGTACAAGAAGAACCGACGAAAGGAAAGGACATTCAGATGGGAAACGAACCCACAGCGAAAAAGGTTCTAGGGATGTGGTGGAATACCTCAACCGACGTATTTACGTTCCGCCTCTCCCCAAAGTACGATGAGGATCTGCTAGCTGGTGAAAGACCCGCTACGAAATGGGAGATTCTAAGAACGCAGATGAGTCTCTACGACCCGATGGGATTCCTGGGGCACTTTATAATGTACCTTAAGGTCTTACTCCAAGAAGTCTGGCGTGGTGGATACAGCTGGGACCATGTATTGGGTGGCGAAATAGCGCAAAAATGGGCTGCATGGTTGCGAGTACTCCCTGCGGTTAAGGAAGTGACAGTACCGAGATGTTACCGGCATCTTTGCTCGACGAGTGCGAAAAGGGAATTGCACATATTCTGCGACGCTAGCGAAAACGGGATGGCTGCGGTAGCATACCTTCGCTTTGAAGAGGGCGAGAGTGTAGAATGCGCCCTGGTAGGTTCGAGAACGCGTGTAGCTCCACTGAAATTCTTATCTGTTCCCAGGCTGGAACTGCAAGCAGCAGTCTTAGGAGCGCGTTTAGCGGACACCATTCGTCGTAGCCACCGGCTGGGAGTACGTCGCACTGTATTTTGGGCCGATTCACGCAACGTGCTGAGCTGGTTACTCGGACCACAGGCGGTATAATCAGTTCGTAGCGTTTCGGGTTGGTGAGCTGCTTGAAATCACGGATGCGGAACAATGGCGCTGGATACCCACGAAGATGAACGTAGCTGACGATGGAACCAAATGGACAAAAACGCCGGACCTTTCGGCGCAAGGGCGCTGGTTTCGCGGACCATCGTTCCTGTGGGAATCGGAGGATGCGTGGCCTGCTCGCATCGCAATGGAACGAGACACTACGGAAGAACTTCGAAGGACTGTTCACCATCATCAGGCCGTAGAACCGCTTATTCTCCTCGAGCGGTTCTCGAAATGGAATAGGGCGCTACGGACCTTAGCGTACGTGATTCGCTTCGTGGCGAACAGCCGTCGCCGCATCAAGAAGGAAGGTACGGTGATTGGGCCGCTGTCAAAAGAGGAACTGGCGGAAGCGGAACACGTGTTGATCCGGACTATACAGCGCAGAGCTTATGGCAGGGAAATCGCTAGTCTGCAAAAACGATCGACGCAGAGACACCCGTGGCGAAAAGGGATCGAGAAAAACAGCAGCATCTACAACCTCTCACCTGTCCTGGACAACCAAGGGATACTGAGAGTGGGGGGACGGTTGACGGCGTGCTCGGGCATCAACGAATCCTCCCGGAACCCGATCATTCTTCCCAGACAAGATTATGGGACCGATCTAATAATTCGGGAGTATCACGAGCGATACAAGCACGCAAATCACTATACGGTCTTGAGCGAACTGAGGACGCGGTACCACATCTCTAAGCTACTGGGAGAGTATCAACGTGTGAGGAAAAGCTGTCAGAGATGCAGGGTGCACAACGCGATGCCAGAACCACCGCTAATGGGTAACCTACCGCAACAGCGTGTCGCATTTGCTCAGCGTGCCTTCTCGTGCACAGGTATCGATTATTTCGGCCCGTTCTTAGTGTCCGTCAGCCGCAGAGTCGAGAAACGGTGGGGAGTTTTACTTACCTGCCTCACGTCGAGAGCCATCCATCTCGAGATAGCGGCATCCCTCACCACAGCGTCATGCATACTGGCGATTCGACGATTCATCGCTCGACGCGGTATGCCACTGGAGATATTCAGCGATCGCGGTACAAACTTCGTCGGGGCCTCGCGAGAACTGAAGGAAGCGTTGGAGGAGGTTGACCACGACGCGTTGATGACGGAATTTTGTGGCCCGCGAATGAAATGGACGTTCAATCCACCTGGCGCGCCTCACTTCGGCGGCTGCTGGGAGCGCATGTTGCGCTCCGTGAAGAAGGTGTTGAACCAATGTGTATTCCCCAAACGCCCTACGGATGAAGTACTCCTTTCAACCTTCACGGAAATCGAGCTGATCGTTAATTCGAGACCACTCACCTACGTGCCATTGGAAGATGAAACGGCCGAGCCTTTAACGCCGAACCACCTGCTCCTCGGGAGCTCTGATGGGAGCAAACCGCCAGCCGTTTACTGCGACAGTCCCGCAGCCTTGAGATCATCGTGGAGAGCAGCACAACAGGCAGCGGACTTATTCTGGAAGAAATGGGTTTCCGAATACTTACCTACTCTTACTCGTCGGACCAAGTGGTTCAAACCGGTACGGCCAATCGGGATAGGGAAGTTAGATAGGACTGCACACAAAATAGCAGTCTTGGACGTCATAGTCCAATAGAAAACCGCGTGGTTCCAACGGAGCAAGGAAAAGAAACAACTACGCGACACACAAACACACATACGTACACGACACGTAAATGACAGGACTACACACGCGATCACTGACAGGGCAAAGGAAGTGAAGCCACGGTTGATAGCTTAGATAAGAGAAAGGAGAAAGAAAGGTTGCGTCATCACATAAGGCGGGTTAAGCGTTTCAAGCGTTTACGGGCTCTAGTTGATTAGATGATACGCAGATAAGATAAAGGAGAGGTTGGGTCACTACGGCGGGTTAAACGTTTCAAGTGTTTACGGGCTGTAGACGATTAGATTCTTCAACCGTGGCACACTTGGGGAGACAATGTTGGAAACTTTATAAGGTTCTCAACGCCCTGTCAGTTAGGAAGTACGAAGAAGAATAGAAGAGAATAGAAGAATAAGAAGGATCAGAAAAGGGCAGGACGAGCCTGCCCCGGGATCAGTTAGGGAACGATCGATTCATTCGAAAACGTATCACGAGCGGATAAAGATCGGAAAATTAATATTAGCGCGCGCGAACAGCGGACTAATTTTTTGGCTCTTTCTTTCTTTCTCTCTATTGTATCTCAAGAGCTTGGTAATAAAGAAAAGCTCAGTACACTGAAAAGGCAAAAGAAGCCGCTCGTTTTTTAACAACTTGTTTCTACTCGTGCGAACCCTGTTGACGATTGTACTATTTTGTTGTATAGTTCTGCCACTAGATTAATGAGTTCAGTAGAGCTTAAACCCCTTAACTTGGGTTTGTTAGTATTATTGGTATATGTTTGTTCTATTTTATTTATTATTAAGTATGACGGCACATCGCCGTCATGCTCGTTCTATTTATTCTTTCATTTATATTATATTATTACGGCTCACCGTCGTATTGTCTGTGGTGACTATAGGCAATATACTAAATATTAGCAAGGCATTTCCTCCCTGTTATTTGCCTCATCCGGGGCATACTCGGTTGTAGCTAAGTTGTAAGAGCGTAGGTGCTGCTGATGATGATGATTCTTGGTCCGGTGCTGTTGCTGTAACTATTGCTTCTAACTAACCATATGGTCGGTTGCATCCGAATTCCGGCTATTGTGGTGTTGTGGCCGTTCTATTGTTGACCATTGTGCTTCGGTCTGGACTGCAACAAACAAGCAAAATGAGATGAACAGCACAAACATGGATTCGCCTGCGTACAGTGTTCTCCAGTGCAGTCCAGAAGTGACATTCCAAGTTCGCTCTGGTCAACGTCCAATCTAAGAGTGATCGACAAGTTCTATCGCGCAGCAGCAAGAGCGATTCGAGCATGAACCCGCCAAACACCCCGAACCCGACGCCAACGCTGTCAAACACGTTGTGTCAAAACTGGACTGGACTAGAGAACACTGTACTGTAAATAACTCCTGCCTCCCTGTTACTTCAGTGTTGGAATCACTCCCGAGTGCTGTTGTCCCATCATCGGATCACCCGTGGTACTACAAAAAATCCATTTAAAACATAGACAACACAACATTTAACAAAAAAGGAATGGTGAGAACGAATAAGGATTGAAAGGATCATAGGGATGCGGAATCATAGGACAAGGCCGTTGTCACTGGCGAATAGGAAGATGAGCCTTATGTAGGTGAGGTTACCGGTAGCCAACACTTCTCTAATTTCAGCATCCGGTCGTCTGCCAATATGCTCGACTGCGATCAAAAAGAAGGGTCTTGCGGTTTCAAATTCCACGCAGGACCACAGATGGTAATCTTAATCGTGGAATCCTTCACCGCAGCCACATACTTTTGTCTCAGCCAGAGTTATATACCGTAGATGAGCATTCAATGCAAAATTATTCGACATCAGTCGAGACATCATTCGTATGAACGCCCGGTCTACAGAGAGCCCATCGAACCAAGGCCGCAGGGACACTTGCGGAGAGATCGAGAAAAGGAAACACCCGAGTTCATGTGCCTCCCACATGCGAGACTTCTGCCTTCTGCCAGCGAGACGGGAAAAGTTTCTGTGGAAAACGCAGGAACTCTTTGGCCGAGATTGGTCGGTCGTAAAAAGCGCCTTCTTGGACGCCTGTTTTGGTTAGTGAGTCAGTCTTCTCATTGCCGGGAATTCCACAATGAGAAGGGACCCAGATTAGCGAGATCCTAAACGCTTTATCTATTGAGCCTTATCATTGAGCCTTGCAGTTAAATGATTTTGATGATAAGGAAATCCTGACTCTTAACAGCCTTCGGAGATCTCAGTGCTTCAATAGCACTAAGGCTATTAGTGAAGATGAAGTACTGGTCCGAAGGTCTCGCTACATGGCTGCTTTAATTTGAAAAATGCTTCGGTTGACTCGCTAAAAACACCGAAGCCCAGAGGATAATCCATCAATGTAGTACTGGCTTATTTGGTCTGAATGACTATACTTGTTCATGAAAATGCCCGGAACTACCCTCGGACGAAGATCATTCGGTATGGTCCTAATTTCCACGCGCAACGAGAAATCTGTTGTTAAAATGGAACTGTAGTTCTCAGGAAGGGCAGCACGATGTAATGCCTGTGGAGCGCTAGGATGCACTTTTACTTGATTTTGCTCTTAGAACCTGTCTCTAGAAGCGCTTCAAAATTTTCTGTTATGAAGGGATTTTTTTTAATTCATAAAAGACGGCCAGGCCGTATTGCTTACAATAAACTTAAAAGTAAAATACTCCTTTCATCTTAGCTGGGAGAGATTTCCTTCTCCGAGCCGTGAAAGGGCACGATATCCCGGGTGTGCTCGGTTATATCAAGAGATTTGATACTGAACAACGGACTAGAAGGCGAAGCGACAGCATTTCAAAACGCAGTTTGAGCGACATCACTCCTTTCAACACTTCTAGGGACATGTAGTGTGTAGATTTCATGCTCTCTAGTGCAAGTCTAAGACAGCGGTACTGTAGCCTTTTAAGCTTGAGTATCAACGTAAAGACTAAAACTAAAAGGAGTAAAGACTACTATCTCAGTTTTCGTTGCAGAGAACTTGATACCAAGGAATTCAGACCACTCGGCAAGACTTCCAGAGTGGTTCGTAAACCCAGTTGTATTTCGTCGGCACCTGTGCTTGCAAAGGATATAACGCCGTCATCTTCCAATTGTCTAAGACTGCAGTTTGGCGCTAGACAAGAGTCTATCTCACTAACAGTCCATGGAAACTGGTTCGTTTCTACTGCACGTGACCATTGTTGAAATTCTTAACTTTTACCGACAAAAGGTTGCATAAGAGGTTATTCAACTTTGGTCCCAGGCCCGCATTTTCTATCTTTTGACTCAGCTTGTATGGTGAAACTGAGTCAAATGCCCCCTAGATGTCATTATTAGTTAATTAAAAAATCTTTTATCTTCTAAGTCATCTGAGGAACTTTTCGATTAGAGTCGTTGGCGAAAAGCGAACCTGCCCCTTTCACGCTTTAGTATGAGTTCCAGATCGTTGGTTTCGATATCGGGCATCGAACCAACAATTAAATCTTAAGTTCCCCAGCGACGACTACAGTTTGAACCGTTTCATATAAACTGCTGAAAAAGGGAGTGAATGAGGCGAAATAGTTGGTAATCGGTGCCATAATCTTGGTTTGTTTGTAGTTTTGGAATTGATTAGGAGAATTTAGTATCGTTTATATGTTGAAATTCTTTCCACGATATCAATATCATTTTGTAAAAAATGTAGTGTATTTTTTTCTCCTGCATTTAATAGGACGTTTTGATTTTTAATATTTGCTCTAAAAAGTCATCTTTTTATCGTAATTTTTATTTCAAGGTTTAATTGATAACGAAGTAAACGCCCAATTTTCAAAATAACAGCTACTAATATATTATTCAATACGATTTCCATTACTGTATGTCGCAGATAAGAGGTGTTTGTCTCTGTCTTTGATGAAGCATTTTTTTACAGCGAGACCCAGTTTTACACAGCCTGACCCAGGTTGCGTCAGGGAGATGTTGCCTGTCTGCTCTTCAATTCTTCTATAAGTTAATCCAGATCCAGAGCATAGACATCCTTGGTGTGCAGCTTTCCTATGTAGCAGAAGGAGATCCTTACCAAAGGATAAAGCTGATGGTTTTGGTTGGAGAATGGTGGGAGGAAATAGAGATTGAAGTGCTGGTTGGAGAATAATGAGATAAAAACCATGACGATGATGATGGCACCGGAAACACTAATTAACGCTGGGGTGATGTACATATAGGTAATCGTCCCTTTGAAGACTTCTCCTATCGACTTGGGCTGCGTGCAATGGTGCTGGCTGGCAAGTGGCCGTACTACAGCTTGATCCTGAACATCTCCACTAAAAATAGCTGTCGCGATGGACGAAACAAACTGTGTAGTCTCAGTCCAAATCTGATGAAATCCTCTTAGCTGCTGTTGAGAAGAAGAAGAATTTCTGTCCTCGTATGTGAACGGACACCATACGACACGGTACGATGGAGGAGCTGCTGCAACGACGAGCTCTACGAGCTGTAGTGTGATATTCTGATCGTTCAGTACAATTACACTTGCTAGGCTCCGGTGAGCTAGTTATGTCAGTCGAGTCGTAACCAAGGATGGCACTACATCTCATCGTATCTTCGACCACGACGTCTGCTTGATCCTTCCCTCCCTGTTTGATGTTCTCTCCAATTCTCCGTTAGCATACTACTATGCGTTATCAGCTTTTTTAAAGTACATTTACTATATTATCATTTTTTTAGTCGTTTATAGTCGGACCGGGCTCTGAAAACTGTTAAGTTAGACGATTTGCAATATTCAATCGAACAGTTTTCCATTGATTGTGGAAAACAAATTTGATCGGACAATATTTGATGTGTCTAAATGTGCGCTTATTAGCTCTACTTATTGCGCACGAGAAGGAAGGAATGGTTTTGAGAGAATACATTTGGATTGAATTTATTTTATTTTATTTCACTCACTCAGTAAATTTGATGAGTAGTATTCAGTCATTATCATTTTACCCAATACCGTGTCCGGATACTAGCGACCTTAAACACAGCTTTCTTTGCTTTACTGCTATAACAAACTTTGCTTTGACATATTTGTGCAATTGCTACCTTCGGTTAATCAATGTTGTGACTCAACATCTAAAGCCATCTATGATACGATCGAATTGTTACAACTTATTTTGTTTCTGGTGTGAATTATGTTGCTTACTTCTATAATTATGGTGGCGTACACGTAGCTGATGATCAACAGTACATCCACATTTATTTAAAAACTAGTTTTATGCACGTGTGACTCATTTATCACTTCACATGAAGTTATAAAAAAAAGCCACTGATGATCGATTAAGGATATGGAGGAAATGGATATGGCTGGACCCGAAGACAGCCGAGTGCTACGTCAATCATTATCACTTAGTGACCGGATCGAGTAATGGCGTTACTGTACTGGGTTCTGCTAGGGCTGACAACGCTTATATAATTAGGATTTTTAAGTATCAGGCTTAATATTCGTTTGTTTTACACAGAATGCTTGTGAAAAATCGTTCTACTGATAATGCTCATATACCACCGATGTGATCAAGTGTTGTCCGATCACACATTTATAGAAGTTTTCGATGTTTAGCTTCGATTTCTGCAATGAACGCAATGCATCACATCAATGAATTAGGTAAACATAATAAATATATGTATTATACTAACAAAATTAAATGAAATCTTACCAAACGGTGCAGTCCTGTAGTCCCTCAATACTATTGCTATCCATTTGTTACCTATCAGTGCGACAGGAGCTTCTAGAGCAAGATAAAGGAGCAGCGCACAAGTGACTGTTATCAACAAGGATGCTGACGTTATTAGAATCTGCAAGAGAAAAAGTATGCGCTGAATCGAATGCAAACACTACATGTATAATTGCTGACCATCTTACCAGATTGAATCCTCCGTAAACTATAGGAATCGGAAAGTTTGTATACAATCCATATATTACAGAGTATTGCACTACGTACACGCAATAGCTTATTTTGGCGAAAAACTGCAACACACCATGCGACAACACGTCCAAAACACGTGATTTACCTTTCAGTGCGAAAACTAAAAACAAAAGGCTATAGCTACAGCCCCATGAAGATTTCAGCAGACTACCGTAGATCGCGTGGAAGATGGAATTTTGTTTATCTACGTTCAAGAATGGAAGTAGCGTGGTGAAAGCATTCAACCCAAACAGTGCCACGAAGGATATGCTCAACCACTTTTGCAGTACCGGTAGAGATTGAGCTTGCGAACCACTTGCTAGCACACTCCTATAGTACATAGCGGCAATTATGCCGAAGAAATAACCACTTAAATTCGTGTGTGATGGAAGGTAATACTTTAAAAAATGATCATAGGTACGTAGTTCCGCTAATGCATGCCTGATAGGAAGAAAGAAACGTTAAAAAGTTAACAAAGAATAGAGAAAATGTGTATCGCGATGGTTGTCTGCATTGGCTACCTCATGTCGAAAGTCATCGTAGCTGCGGTTGAAGCAGTGTAGATGATGTATGCCGGCAAGAAAAGTGCCACCGCAATCATAAAACGCACCAACCACCTTTTTATTGAGGGAAACTTCCAAACCAGCAAGAGCAATGCCGAACCGATTAGGAACAGTTGAAAATCGGCACCCAAATACCAACTAAACTGAAGGCACTGGAAACGGAAACATACATGAGAATTGAGTAGTATTTGCTCTTTTGTAAATAACAAAATTGAAATTGATTTACTTACAGGTTGAGTGGTATGAATGTAGTTGTTCACAAAAAGCATGTTAGTCCACCAATTTTCTAGGCAGAAATCGTTAAACTTGTATTCCAGCGGTCCTTGTTTGACGCGTTTGTACCATGTCGCTTGGTATATGATAATGAAGGCATATGCTGGCAGTAATCTGGTGAAAAATTTTTCAAACATGATGAATACATTTTTGTGTATTTTTTCTACTAAAACCATTAAGTCGTACTAAATAATTATAAAAAATAAAACAAAAAAAAAACTTAAGCCATTTGTTGGACTTACCTGACTAAACGGCGTAATAGCTTGTCCAAAAAGTACATGAAACTGAACGATGGTGACCGTTCAAAGTGTCTCAGACAGCTTATTCCAAACACCATTCCACCCAACGTAAAGAAAAACTGTATCATATGAGTATTTCCGGAATTGACTAGCGGGAAAATAAAATGATTGGCTTGCTATAAAAAACACACACACGCAATAAAAAAAACAATTAATAATACTCGTCCATAAACTATACACACAAACACACACTATGAAAAAAAAAACAAATAATAAAACCCGTCAACGAATCGCCTAACATGTGATCACATGAAATTAACACTAGGTTTGTGAGAGTTTTTGATGAAACTTTTGATACGGACACCCGTTAAATTGACGGGTGGATGAAAGTATGTATTTAATTTTTTGTTAAATCGATTTACTACAACTAATTGTGAGTTGAACAACACTGTACAACACTAAACGAACATATTAATTTGTGGTGTTTAACCACAAACTGGTTGTTAAGCGTAAGGCGCTACGTTTTTGTGGCCCTCACTGTTCCTCACGGCTATCGCTATCGACGTTAACGGATTAGACTAGCAGCCGCTAGGCGGCGCCACATCAGGCGATAAAAGAAGAGATCGTTAGGACAACGACAGGAGATGAGATCGCTTCGAGAGCATTTAGATTAGGGACTAGCGACTAACGATTAGGAGGATCGCTCTCTTACGCTCCGAACCGTCCAAGCGAACGGACACAATAGAAGATGGTAAACGAAACCCAACAAATTTCACAAAAATAGTTTTCTCTTTAAATGTGTTTTTGATATGACTTTGATTTTCGAAGAAAACGAGGATAATTAATAAGGTTAGATGGTTATTTATGTAACCACCTAATCCGCCAAAATGACGGGTTGAGTAGAGTCATATGAATTTTGAAACTTTACTTATTACTTATTTAATTTATTATTGACTCAAAAACAAAGTTATGAAAGTTATGAATAATACTATGGTTTTTTACTGTGTTTCGGTTCAAAATTAAAAATCCGTCAAAATAGTGTTAACAATATTTCTTACCGCTTCCAAATCTTCTGTGTTCCACACAGGCATACGAATCATCGGTAGCTGTGAGTGCACTATCAGTATAGTAAGCGTCCCAAGCGCACGAAGTCCTTCGAGGAACGGTAGTGCATTGGGCTTTGGCGCTTTTAACAATCGTTGGATATTTCTTCGTATGGAAAACGCCTCCACGAATAAGTCATCGGAACGATCGTTGAAATCACTCCAGGTAGCGCAAAGCGCTGTGAGCAATAAGATGAGTGTGAGACAACCGAAAATGTAGTCACCAAACGCTAAAAAGGGGGAACAAAAGTTAAATATGCATACGACCTATCACACTTGGTAGATACAATCTTACTTCTCCGCTGTTCGAAATTTGCTCTTGTCCAACATGATTCCGTAGTTGTATGACTTTGAAGACCATATTGATCGTAGATTTTATGGTTTAGATAAGTATCAACCAGCTTTGCCGTATGTTGAAGATCATGTGCGGCACCGGCGTAATAATTGCTCAAACACAACCCCCTTTCAAGCTGATCGTGTCGAAAATTTCTTCGATTGGACAGCAACCGCTGAAATAAATCCAAAAATTATAAAACTCTGCAGAAGCGCTACACATTACATGATGGTCAGATTTCTTCGGCAAGAGACGAAAACCGTGTTATCCAGTACCAGTACCTTTTGCGATTATTTTTTACATCTTTGTTAATATTTAACGCATTAAACCACTAGAGAAGACGTCCATAAGGGCGTGATGCTGACATGTTGGGGAAATTTTAATATTTATATACTCATTTACGATATTCCAATCAATCAATTCAGCAGCACTCATATTACCCACTAGCTGTTACAACACTTGGGCACAAACTTGTATAGTCTATGCAAAACGATTCGGTAATGATCACTCATTATTTCGACCACATTGTTAAGCATCAGTCATAGATCATTTCAACCGTTACACCTGACATTCTTCACGGAGAGGATCGCAGGTGTCGTAAACAGACAGATATCCCTAAAGTGAAAATGAATAGATTCCTTTCAATTCGTTTAAGCCACACGGCTGGTGCGAAGCAAGTGGGTTTGAGCGTTCCCTTGGCATTGCGACATGCAGCATTTCAAACACACCGATGGTATTCAAACACTCCATGGTTGGTCCATGGACGTACCACTAGACCAACGATGATTGAATACACTTTTACGCTATTATTTGCCAGCTGCAGCCATGGCAATGGCCAAACCCATCAACCCATATTAGGCCGACGATCATATGTAGAAATCTTTTTGGAGGATGGCAAACAACCAGCGTACTTTGCGTACAACCATACATTCGTACCTTCGTACCGTGCAGCGATTGTGCTGCATATTCACGATAGGGAAATGTTTACTAAAATTGCGTTGTCATCGTGGTCAAATGTTCACTAGTTCCATTAAAAGCATGTGGTTTAGTTTCAAACAGTCTAGGTCAAAAAGATTTTGAAATAAATACTCGTAAGGGTCAGAAATGGGGCGGCCCATTTCTGACCCTTACGTCGGACTTCATACGGCAGGACCGAGGTTCAAATCCCATCCGGTCCGTCCCCCCGTAGTGAGGATTGACTAACCAACTACGTGGTTATCGGCAGTCTAGTAAGCCGTTCGATGTTCGAAGAAGAAGAAGAAGAAGAAGGGTCAGAAAACCATGGAGAGGGTTTGCAGCGGCACTAACAAATCGTTTAGTTTTTAAGCTATAAAGTAATAGCTTTTCCGTGCATTTCACTACCGTTGGGGAGATCTTGATATGCTTTCACGATTACATGATTCAAAGGGAATTATGCATTCAAGCAACGTTTCCGTAATTTTAGAATTTTTGTTGATTGGTTTTGGTTTTTCGTACTAAACCCAGTGTTAAAAGCGTTGACGGAGCAAAGAGACTGTGAGAAGACCGGTTCATGCTGCAGATGAACACTTCTTCTTCTACTTCTTGGCTGAACGACCTCTAAGGCCAGGTCGGCCATCAAAACGGCTTACTAGACTGCCGATACCACGTAGTTGGATAGTCAATTCTCACTACGGGGGGACGGTCCGGATGGGATTTGAACCCCGTTCCTGCCGTTTGAAGACCGGCGTCGCTGTCGCCTATAGCACCGAACCGCCCCGACCGGCAACAACCATTTAAATTATAAATTTATTAAAATTTGTTTCAAAAAATCCATAAAATAAACTTGGTAAGTTTATTTATGGACATTTTTTTTATTTTAACCCTTAGCCTAGTCTATTTGCAACAACTACGATTATTTTATTAACTAAACTTTATCGGTATGCCCAGGATTAGGCAAAAAAAAAACGATGAGGAAGTGTCTTGAGAAATTTGTACAAATCAGCTCAAGAAGCTGTACTGAGGATACAGCATCGAGCCATAAAACTTAAACAAGAACCCCTTTTTTATTTATTTTTAAGTATGACGGCACGTTGCCGTATTGTCAAGAAGAAAACACTTGATCAGGCATGAAATCAATAATCTCTCTTCTGTCTCTTATAGGCTTAACTTTCAGCTCTACCACCGGACCGGGCCTATCAATCAATCGGACCAGATCATTAATATAACTTTTAAAAATACAAGTTAAGCGAATTGTGTTTAATGATCAAAACAGGACTTTACATATATTACTTTACATCAATAGGCCACAGGTACTTTACAGATGGCAGGATAAGGACCAATATATATAAGAAAAACAAAATAAACATGAAGTTAATCTAATTTGAAACATCATTAGAACACTTATCCTATCGCACACAATTAGTTACTGTACTACTCGAACAACAATATGAATTGATCTTCTCCATTCTCATTTCATTGTCACACAAGAAGCGGTTCGCAAGGCATTAATTTGCAGCACAAGCACTTGGTCGATGATATCACTACGGTGAAACATTTTCAATCAATCGAAATGAAAAATGTCGATGACGATACCGCAGAAAATGCTAACGCTGTAATTCGGTAGGTTGGTGTGAAGAATTTTACCGAAACACCTCGTAACATCACCACTTTTTAACTCCACTGTACACAAAATATTAGTAAACTTCCACCTCGTTTAAGTTATTTTATTACAATATTTTTTTTTTTACTTAAGACTTTTGTTTGTTGGTCCAAAACATGTTAATGGAATCCATTTTCTTAGTGCACAAAAGCTACCGTAAAATTAATCGTTAACTAAATAAGCTTAAGACAATTACAGAAATGTTTTGCCACAGCTCATTGGACGTATCTGCCTGTAGGGTACTGACACTGACACAGTAAACGAAATTGGTATGTCTTTGGCGACACGTGTAGAAATCATCATACTCGTAAATTCGCGGCAACTTGACATAGCTCTCAACTGCTAAAGAACAAATGAGAAAAAATATTCCTAATCAGAATAAGAAATCCATGTCATTGCATAATCAACAAGGGAATACGACACGCACGGTACTGTTGGTCACATAAAGCACCACACAAGGCCACAGAAAGCACTAGTCCACTTCTCACTGCCAGATACATCATCTGTGCTGGATCGATCGTACCTGAACCATCGCACACTTTCAACTAAAAAGAAAATATTGTTCGAGCTGTGTTGGAGTGGAGGGCTAAGCGTGCAAGCATCAAGGGTGAACCATCGTATAAGTAAACTAAACAGATGCTTGGTACCCCTTGGCTTTGTGGTCATTGTTAGGGCAGCTTCCTCGAAAGGGCCATCGTAAGTCTCCTCCCTCATACACCACCCGCTCCCGGCCCTCTCCCCTCCCGTCGCGGTTGAGACTGTTTTCATGGATGTATTGGAAAGCGTCCTCGGTCACGGAGTACTATCGATGTGTTGTGATCAGCACATTCCCTCCCACTCACGAATGCGTCAAATGTTTTGCGCTCCACTGGATCTGCGAGATGCCCGCCGGTCTGGTGGCTCAATGGGGTAAGGGGCCAAACCATTCCATTTTGCTTGGGGCCTCCACAAGGGTCTCGGTACAAATAACAAAATCATAGGGCTTGGTTTCTCTAGCTCCATTCCACCCCTCCCCTGACCCATCCCCATTTCACCTCAATCCAGCGAAGCTACTCTTTCTTTTGACCTTCAACGGATGAAAGAGGAAGCGCATGTCGTTTTGGCTGCTGCACTTTTTTATAGATATTTTGGCGTGTTGAACAGATAAGCGCCCTTGAATCGGAATCGTTTTATTGCAAAATCAAATTGTATGTCACCCAATATGGTCACGTGTACCTAATTTCATGCCTTGTTTTTTATTCGTGCAGGAGGGCTGCTGGCTGCTTTTCATAGCTTAACATGTGTACAAAACATCATATCGTTTTGTTTGTTTTATTTGTCAAAGTCCTGTGAATTTTTGACACATGATTATGCAGCTAACAGCATTGCAGTTTTGTGATATCATAAAAAAATCGTTTAAAATTCGGTTTTCAGTCTGAATCAAAAGTAGAGATGGTGTAAAATTCCGTCATCGTGTAGAACGCTCGGATCTGAACCTTGTTACACAAAAACCATCAGACACGTGTGAAAATTCACACTTGCTTGCTTATAAAAGAGCAAATAGTACGATGGTAAATCTCACGATTGCAACGGCCAGTTAATCTAACGCCTCAGAGTCATAGCATTGAATCACATACTAAAAAGTAAATTAGACAGCAACACGTTAAATGCATTGAATGAATTTACAAAAGTCACAAAATTATGCTTCAAACGCTGTTGGGTGGTTCTCATTAATAATTTGGTTGTACAAGTCACATTCAGAACTCTCTGTTTATGTTTCACAACGGATATTCACTGCGACGAAATCCTTTTAAAATGCTTTTCTGTTTTTTTACTGCTTTCCGCTGGTCATTCGATTTGGTTTTTATATTTGGCCGCCCAAAAAAAAAAACAAACTCGACTAATGAGTCTATGATCAGGCTCTTTTAAATGGACACGTGTGGCGGTTGAATAAGGCTATCGACAGCATCGGCACGCGCATGGCGCGCATGTTTTGAACACTTTTTCTCAATGTCAACAGCATAGCTGAGGACTTAGGTTCGGTTGTGCTTGGGGTGCAGACTTCAGTACAATCGCGGCTATACTGGAAACCACACACGCCTTTCGTTGCTGAAATGGGCGCACTCAGATATGACGTCGCCGATCGGCTGCGCGTGGCGGTGTTCGTTTTATTTACAGTGATCGTGACTATCGCGTGTGCAACGTGTGAGTGATTAAAACATTATATGCTGTGCTGTGTTAAATGCATCCAAATAAGAATAAAAATTAATGTTTCTGGTGTTTCTCCCCAATTTTGTTTTACTCCGCAACACAGCCGCTGGTCATATCGAGCAGATGCAAATTTATCAGTACGACGATTACGAGGAATGTCGTCGAACGTACAGCAATTCTGTGTTTTGCAGTGCAAAATCATACCTTTTGCCTAGTGTGGATTCAACGCTTTGGGCAGAAATAATGGTATTTAGTTATCCCCAACTATCGTAGTGCTTGTGTGTGTGTGTATGTGTGTGTGTTTTGATAAGATGAATTAATAGAAATTATGTTTGAATAGAAGGCCAAATTCTAGCGTGGTGTCAGTTTTGCATTGTAATGTTAAAATTTGGCTGATATTACTTAAAGTGAAACATATATGTAATTAGAAGTTCAGAACTAATTCCATACGACAAACTGCGTGATTTGGAATTTAAGACGGCACGACCATTTCCTTGTTGGATTAATCATCATCACCAACTTATTACTCTATTTTACGATTCAATGTAAAACATTTGAGCTTAATGATTAGAATGCTTTTTTATAACTCTATAAACCGTACATTAACTTTAGACGACAGCATTTTGGGAAACCATTTGAGTATCGTGCTTAGCTAAAAAATTGTAACACAGTCCTTCAGTGATGAAATTCTACTAAACTGTGGTGTCATAACGACAAATAATAGCAAAACTAGCAAGCGTTTAAAAAAAAACATGAATTTCATTAGAATGACCAAATAAACAGGGTCCAGTATGCTTACAAAAAATAGTACTTAAATGTTGAAAAGGTTGCTAAGTAAAACCTTGCATAAAGAGTTAAGTACAAGCGAAACGGGAGAATAATTTACCATTGTGCACTCTTCACTGCTTATGTGTTTTGTGATCTTGTATTACCTTTTGGAGAATGAAGCAAAACATAACTAAATATGTATGTGGCGAATAGGAAACATTTACTTACCTTTTTGTTTGTGAGAAAGATATCGTAGCTGGCACACTGACAGCAAGCAGCAACATTGCTAGACGTATAGTTGACATTGTATAAGCTAATGACAATTTTCCTTCTGACCTTTCCTAATTGTGAGCTAGAACTATTCTACACACCCTCGACATTTCGATAGACGAACGATCGAAGTTGGCGTGTGCGTTCAAAAATGCAAACCTGAATTTGACAGTGCAGTGCACAATGTATCAGCCGAGTTACAGCGATGCATAGAGCGAAACATGTGGAGGCAATATGAGCTGAATTCATCCATCGAAATCATGCGCTGTATATATGCCGACGAAGCAGCGGTAGAAAACAGTGCTGGATTAGGTAAAGGTTCTGAACAGCGAGGAAAGTAACGACCCACAAGACTTGACTCAATTTGTTTTCTAGGTGTGGCGCAGATTGGGTTCCTGTGCTTCGCGATAGGGGCGATAGTGCTGGCGATACTTGCATCTGTATCAGACAATCCATCCGACAAAGGATGTAAAGCGTATAAGTACGGATGTTTTACTTGTGTTATCTACGAAGCATGCATGCCATCTTCATTTAATCAACTCCTTTTCCATCGATAGGGAAACATCAATTAACACGAGCTTGATGCAATCCTTTTCACTGGCTCGCAATTTACCGAAGCTGATTGAAAGAGAGAATAATCTGCGGCATCTGGACGGCCTCCGTGCGCTAACTATGATAATTATCCTATTAACCCATTCCACGATACCCTTGATAAGGATGCCGCTGAAAAATGTCAACGATCTTGAGGCTCAGTTCAGTCAGCCGTGGTTCCCGATTGCAATGGCCGGTAACACGTACACGGTGCAGATATTCTTCGTCATCGGAGGTTTGCTGTTGGCATTTAACATGCTGGAGCAATTTAAGAAGCGTGATAGTGTAGGTGTGGCTTATTTTTTGGATCGTGTGAAAATTCGACTCATCAGGTAACTATTAATTGCTTCTAACGCAAGAAATATTGCTTCTAAGAATAAATTAAATAGGTTAAAGAGCCACAGCAACGATTTCATACATTTCACAACATAGTCTCAGCCGGATTGTATGATTTATGATCATTACATACACCATGTTGGTATTACTGCAAAACGAGCACTCGATGAGGGCAGTCTATTTGTTTTCGCTGTTTATTTTCCGACCTGAACGTGACGTAAGTCTCTGGCAAACGTTTGAAGGTGGATGTAAATGGTCTTTCCTCAAATATGCTTCATAGGTTTGTTGACGCAGTTTACAACATGCAAATCAACAAGGGCCCAAGATCGACGCACATATATCAAAGATAAATATGATGATGTTGGTTTGCAACAGTTTTTCAAACTATCAAAACAATAATTTTAGCACCTTTTAATCTTTGAATTGAGGCTACAATTTTTTTTTATTCATAAAGGACGGTATTGCTAAGGCTAAAAGTTTATATTAGTTAAAATTTAAAAAATCTTAGGTGATAAAATAATTTTCCATAACTGTTAATCAAAAGAAAACTCCATTAAGATAAATTACCACATATGCTGTTATTGGTTAATCTTTTTTTTAGGATCTTTTGTCTGTTTTGATAAAGTTTTACTACGAATATGCTTCTTAAGCATGGTTTCTTACACAACTTTTACTAGAATGCATACTTTAGTTAACAACTCGAAGATCTGTGAAGAGTAGACATATTTCCAAAATTTGTCCTAACTTTTTATTTGATTTTTTTCCTTTTTTCAACTAATGTTTCATCATTTAAGTTTGGAACATAATTCTATAACCTTCGAATATTTATTGTTGTGTTCTTCGACTAACGATACGAGTCACTAGAGTGCCTAAAAAGAACTTTCTTTTCATTTCAGATTACTTCCGCTGTATCTGTTTATGATCCTATTTCATGCTTCATGGTATCCACGGTTGTATAAAGGGCCGATCGGTGATCGTTTTCAAGATCATTGCACAACAAACTGGTGGACCAATGTCTTGTTTTTGAATAATTATATCAATGCAAGCGAACCGGTAAATACTATATCTCTCTCGCGGTAATACATTTAAAGTCATACTTTATTTCCCATATTTTTAGTGTATACAATTTTCCTGGTATCTAGGGGCAGACTTCCAGCTTTATCTACTCGGTACAGTGTTGATGATTTTAATGCGGTAAGAATTACTCACATATGCTGAACTTCTCCGATACAAGATTATGATTGCAATTGGCCATGCATATTAATTTGACATTTGTTTCTCATCAGGATTCCAAAACTGTTCAAACCGATTATAGTATGCATGTTGGTTGGTGCTTTTCTTGGACCAGTAGTCGTCATTTATAGGTATCATCTGGATGCTACAGTGATGATGATATTAAGGTACAGTACAAAATTTTGTAAAACAAATAGCACATAGTCTTCGATTAAAAGAATAACATCGATCAAACGTTTTGTTATCTAAACTTTGTAAGTTAAGGTAAGGCCGTACTAACGAATTAAAATAGAACGTTTAAAACTTCGTTGTTTGACTTTCCAAGCTCTTACAAGTGGGTTCATCAGTTGTAGCCTTGAGGTATAGATTGCAGTACAAAAAATTATCTAAAAATATTATTCAATTTTAGCCAACTTTTAAAACAAACATTTATGAATTTGATAGCTTTCAAACCATGTTGAGTTATAGTGCTGCAAGTTCTAATGCAGTGCAAAGCATGGATAGAAACGTATTTGAAGGGCTGATCCATCATGGATAAAAACACTGTTCAAAACAAACAGTAGCTTGATAAGACTTACCTGTACTCTTCAGAATCACCTACAAACATTAAGCATTTGTTTTGTGAGTTTTATAGAGGCCGTAGTGACACAACCGATGCATAATGCAATGGTCGCCCGAACGCAGTTGTTTCGCCAGAAAAGGTTTAAAAATTCCATTAAAATGATTTTAGATAACCGTAAAACAACATTGTTTTTTTATAGTAGATGCGCTGTCGATATCTAAGGAAGCTGTGTATCATGTGATTCGCGATCCTTTGGACATGCAAAAGCTTTGCGTAAAATGAGTGCCGTGTGACAGCTGACAATTTATCAGAAACAACAATGGGTGCTTTGAAGCTTTTAAAATTGTATTTGTAAAGCAGAATTTTTTATATGTGACTATGGATGAAACAACAGCAAACAAACTATTTCCAATTCACAGATCAGAAAAGAATGCTAGCTGAAAATAAGTTGAGATTCAATTATGAAATGATCACTGAAACAGAGCCCTGTTTTGAGCCTAATAATAAATAATATTTTAAAAATGGTTTGGAAAACATTGGAAACATTGAATTGGGAAAATCCTTTTATCGTGATTAAGACAAAGTATTTTACTTAACCTCCTCTTACAAACGAAAAGCGACAAAGTATTTTACTAAAACGTAACATCAGATATGGTTTAAATTTATCTCTATTTATCACTCTCTTCTTGCAGATATGTACTTCAAGAAATTCGCACATTACCATACTACTTGCGCGTGTATATTCCATTCGAGACAAATGCAGGAAATTATTTCTTCGGAATGATAGCTGGAATTGCATATTCCCGTTTAAAGGATAATCCAGCAGCCGCTTCTATTTTAAAGGTGCGAATTCAAGCCATATGGCACCGATGTTAACTTCGCAGCACCATTTTCTAACTAATTCTGCTTTCTCATTATATTTCAGCTAAATTATCTTTTACCAATAAGCGCTGCGTTTTTTCTAACAATGAACGGACTTACTATGATGCTACCTTCGGACCATTTGACCAAACCTTCATTCGGTCTAGCATTTTTCGGATCAATGCTAAAAAGCGCATGGGGTATTTTTCCCTCAGTATTACTGCTTCATATCGCATTTCAGAAAAGACCGGCATGGTTAGTAGCAGTACTTCAACATCCAATACTGTTAGTTGCATCTAAATTAAGCTACAGCATTTACCTTGTACAGTATACAATAGTTTACACAGTGTACAGACACATTACCTATCCGCTTGTATATAACAGTTTTACCATAGTAAGTATTTTATGCACTTGAACGTTTGACGTTGTGATTAACAAAGCATTTTTTTTTTAATTTCAGCTTATCTTTACAGCGGCAATTGTAAACATGACATTCTGTGTAGCATTTTTTCTACACATTTTTATTGAACTTCCTTTCAACTTATTCCTCAAACAAATCTTGGGAAAATCTAAATCTAAAGTTTAATGTTTTTTTTTTTTAATTTATTCGGAATAGCCGTGTAGCGTAATGTTTTTGCTTACTAAATAAAAATAGAAATAAAGAAGATTTTATACAAGCTTTGTTTTTTTTATGAAGTATGACCATCCGAATTACAACTGCTATTGTTTTTATTCTGATAACCAAAAAATAAGTTACTTTCAAATTTGGATCAAATATGTCAAATTAAGTTGATCATAGCAAGAAGGGGATAAGAAGGATTCTTCACGAAAACGTTTATTTTATAATCTTTCTAATTTGTAGCATAGGGCGGACCGGTGGTACAGGCGACAACGGCGCTGGTCTTCTTCATACGGTTACCTGGGTTCAAATCCCATCTGGAAATTAGAGGTCGTTAAACCAAGAAGAAGAAGAAGAAGAAGAAGAAGAAATTGTAGCATATAGCAATACGGCCAGGCTAACAGTCATGCAAAAAAAATGCAGTTTATTTGGTACTTTTCTTCTTCTTCTAGGCTAAATGACCTACAAAAGTCAGGGCGGTATTCGAGTAATCGACGCTGGTCATCAATTGTCTTACTAGACTTGCACGTCCACGTGGTTAGATAGTCAGTCCTAACTACCGGGGAACGGTTCGGAAAGGATTTGAGCCCAGTCGTTGCAAGCAATACGGTCTAGCCGTTCTATATGAATTTAAACGATACTAGCGACGTTGATAACAACTTCACTTTACTGCTGTACGATCTTTACTTGACAATTGATGACGAATCCTTCTACATGGAGACATATATTTTATAAAATAAATAATTATGCTCAGCATAAGGCAAAAAACAAGGAAGAAATGCCTTGAGACTTTTGAAAAATATCAGCTCCAGAAGAGCTGAGAATACGGCACCGAGCCGTAATACCTAATCTAAAATAAAATATAATTATGATCCTATCAAGATTAGATACCTCGTCCTCTTATGTAAACACTGGCACTGGAAAGAATCATCAATTATATTACAAAGAGAAGATTTCTTCTTCTTCTTGGCCTGCTCAGGATTGAGCAAGTCGTGTCGACATGGCCAGGCCTCCAATCAGTTTCCAGGAAACTCGGTCTGGGGCTGCAGTCCTCCAACCACGGCTGTATCCGATCTCCGACAGGTTAGACTCCACTTGATCCAGCCAACGAGCTCGCTATGCTCCTCTACGTCTCATGCCGAACATGTCGGCATCCTCATCACGTGCCCCAGCCAACGTATCCTTCTGACTTTGACTACCGTCAGGATGTCCGGTTCTCCGTATAGCTCAGCTAACTCGTGGTTCCTTCTCCTTCGCCACACGCCCTGCTCGCACACACCCCCAAAGATAGTCCTTAGCACCCGCCGTTCGAAAATGGCAAGTGTATTGGCGACCTCCGTCAGCATATTCCAAGACTCGTACCCGTAGAGGGCTACCGGACGTATCAATGTGCGGTAAATCGTGCTATTTCGTGTTTTGTTGGAGTCTTCTGGATCGCAGATGTTTGTGGACTTCGTAATAGGCACGATTCCCCTGAACAATGCGCCTTCGGATTTCGTTGCTTACGTTGTTGTCTGAAGTTACGATCGTACCAAGGTAGCAGAACTCCTCTACCACCTCGAGATCATCGCCGTCAACTGATACTCTGCTTCCGAGTCGGGCTCTATCACGGCCAGAGCCTCCGGCAAGCAGGTATTTGGTCTTCGTCGCATTGATGCTCCATCCTATTCTATTGGCCTCGCGTTTCAGTCGGGTGTACGCCTCGCACACCTCCACAGTTGTCCGTCCGATGATGTCGATGTCATCCGCGAAGTCAAGGAATTGAGTGAAAATCGTGCCACGGATGTCGAAGCCCGTGGTTCGCATGACACCCTCCAGAGCGATGTTGAACAGCAAACAGGAGAGTCCGTTCCCTTGCCTCAAACCCCAGTTAGATTCGAACGATTCCGACAGCATGCTCGAAACTCTCACCTTGCACTGCACTCCGTCCATAATGGCCTTTAGCAGCCGTACCAGCTTCCCAGGGAATCTGTACTGCTGCATGGTGTTCCATAGTTCGGTCCGATCTGTGGTACCGTAGGCCGCCTTGAAGTCAATGAACAGGTGGTGCGTAGGAATTTGGTGCTCCCGGCATTTTTCTGGATCTGCCCTAGAGTGAAGATTTGGTCGGTTGTCGATTTGCCTCCAACAAATCCAGCTTGGTAGCTTCCGACAAAATCTGTAGCAAGGGGCTCCAGTCTGAAGAAGAGTATTCAGGACAGGGTCAGGACAGTATAGCCAGCATTCAGAACTGTGACCCGGCCCGGGTGTTAGCACAGTCCATCCTGTCGCCCTTTTTGTACACCGGGTGTATGACACCCAGTTTCCATTCGTCCTTTAGTTCTTCCTGATTCCAAATCTTAACAATCAGTGATCAGAATGCGGTAACCCTCTCCGGGTCCATCTTGAAGAGTTCGGCCATCAGCCCATCGCTGCCAGCTGATTTGTTACATTTCAGCTGTTTGATGGCACTGATGACTTCGTCCAGGGATGGCGGGGGTACCTCGTCATCGTCATGCTGGCTGTCGTAGTTCTGCACTCCTCTGCTTCCTGCGCTTAGTTCGGTGCCTCCTGCATCTACTCCGTTAAGGTGTCTGTCGAAGTAGCACTTCCACCTGTTGATCACCTCGTGCGAAAGGATATCTCCTTCCTCGCTGCGGCACATAGCGATCATGGGAGTAAAACCGCCTCGTGCCGCATTCGACATCCTGTAGAACCTGCGAGTTTCCCCCAATTGGGATAACTGCTGCATCAGTTGCTCGTCCGACTCTTCCAAACTCCGTTTCTTGTCCTTGAAGAGCCGGATCTGCTGCCTCCTCAGTCGTCTGTAGTGTTTCACGTTCTGTAGGGTCTCGCGCTGGAGCATGCAGGTACCAGCTGCGTTCTTCTCGGATAGTGCTCGCCTGCACTCATCATCAAACCATTCCTTCCTCTGGTTACGTGTCACGCGGCCAATTGTTCGCTCGGCAGTATTGCTGATGGCTTGCTCCACCATACGCCAGTGGTCATTGAGGGACATCGTCCTCCGACAGGGCATCAGCTTGCCCCAGCCGATCTATGTTGAGCCTTGGGGTAGGCTGAAAGCGCAGCTCATTGGCGACTCAAAGTTTTTGGCGCAACTTAACCATAACCAAGAAATGATCTGAGTTGATGTTTGATCCTCTATAGGTCCTTACGTCGATAATATCCGAGAAGTGCATTCCATGGATAAGAACGTGAACAATCTGGGAATAAATATATCTGCTGTGGTGATCTCCAGGTGTATCTGAAGGGAGGTGCGTGCTAGAAGAAGGTGCTGCGAATGGTCATGTACTTGGAGGATGCGAAGTTCTCTAGCCGAAGCCCGTTGTCATTTGTCAGCTGGAGGGCACAGCAGCTGCAGTTCCATGCCCCAAGTTTCCAAACGTAGTCCTTATTCCGTGGCGTGGGTCTGTATCTGTTGATCCGATTCGAAAATTGTTAGTTCCCTTTTCATTGTTATGGTATTGGGGGTGGCTTGCAAGGCCTCTCCCTCGTCCCCCTGTCTCGTCGGATGGTCCACGCATCCTATCTGATTAAAGTCCCGTAGGATGCCAGGACAGAAGGACAACCAGCCGACCCTAACATGGAGAACAGACTAGTAAGAATAAGTGGGAACTGTCCGAACTGCTGTTGAGTAAAAAAGTTTTTGTTAACATTCCACACTAAGCAAAGTCGCGTTTTAAGTTACGATGCAGCTGATCTTAATATTTTTGAATTTTTTGCAGCAACAATGTACCACAGTTCGATTCGACCGGCTTACAATATGTTTAAAAAGTGTCGGAAAACTCAACAAGTTGCGATAGTAATCCCATGATCACCAACCACTGTGCACAACAGAAACGTTATGTTCCATTGTTCGGGGAACTCTTCGCACCATTCGCTTTATCCGTGCCACTCAACCAACCCAGCACTCATGTGTGCAGGGATTTGTAAAAACTTCACCAACCCCACCACACTCGCGCGTGTGTGAGTGATGTTTTTTTTGTTCACATGATGTTTGAAAACACGCGCTCTTTCGGTCATTAACCCCGAGCAGCGGGGAAAAAAACATAAAAACGTCATAACAGTTTCTGCTCTGTTTTTCTCTCTCTCTCGCTCGCTCTCTGTCGTTCTCTTTTGCCAACGAGATTCACTCTCACTCGATGTAATTGTTGCACTAAATGGAAGCCGGAAAGTTGGGATACAGTCTGATTAAACGCTAGCGAATGCCGTTTGGACTAAACGTTGGAGTCTAGAAAATGTGCAAAAGTGCGTTGTTTGAAACATGGTGTCTATTGCTATTGAAATCGTTTACGCGACATGTAGGGTGAAAGGACCGATAGATGCCGTTCTTCCGTTTGTGCAGATTCCTGCTCATTGTTGTAAGCGTTTCTCTTGTGTTCTCTTGTGTTCGAAACGAGCATTAGCCCGACTCGAGTGTGTGAGTGAGCGAGGTAGCAGCGTAACGGAGAGAGCCGTGCCATTTCAGTCGCACCAAGGAGCGTTGGCCCTCAGAACAAGTAGCACCTCCGTCGCCGTTCTCATCTGTCCTGCTCGCGTTCCCGTTTTTGTATCGTTCCATTCATCGTTCCATTTCAAGTTCCTCAGTTGAAGCGGTACAGTTTGGTCGATTGGATCGGTCGATTACGCGGCTTTCCATTTCGCGCCGGCTTTATTTTGAATCGAAAACGATTGCTGGCCGTGTAGCAGCAGCAGACCTCACGTACTAACAGTGCAAAGTGCAAGCAAAATGATTATAAACGTCGTTACCGCAGCGTGGCTAGAAGACCGCCGTATTGCGCTACTTCCTTCGCAAAGTTCACAGTGAAAATTGTAATTGTGTCCACCACAGGTCTCTTTGCTGTTCAATCACACCCACTTGAGTGGCTTACACTGCTCCTGGTCGGTTGATATGTTAGTGCAAAGAAGAAGCATACTTGAGTACGCTTTGGCAAAGCCGGCATATGTAGTGACGGTTGTGAAACCCGGAAATTCAGTTCAGTTTTTACGGTTCATCAGTGTACAATAATATCAGGTATGAGATATGCAGTAGCAACAAAATCATAACGCTCTCTACCCAAGCCCTGATGGGAAAAATAAGTGCAAAAGTGTCGTTGTCAGAAGCGTATGGTTTCGAAATGCCAGAAAAGCTCGAAAGTTGGAAGCATTCAGCAGCAAATTCCTTATGAAAAAGTTTCATATATGGTTGTAGTGGTGGTGAAATTGTGCCCTGTGTTGTTATTCGTAAAGATGTGTGCCGTGTGACGAAGACGAAGAAATATTTTAAAATGAATCGTTACAATTCTGCCCCCAGTCGCAAGAGTGTGAAGTTTATGAGGAAGAAACAAGTGAGCTGCTTGTGCGTAGTATCTATCCGATAGAGCGATGAAGGGCCTGTGTTTCGAGCCGGATTGCATTGATGGAAATGTGTAAGCAAATCGCCAACGACCTGCGGCTGTTTTTGTTGGTTACATTAAGTTAGATTGATAAGCGATGACTCTTAGTATCGAGCCGTTTGAAATCGATTTATTTGAAGTCACATGGGAGACGGCTGCTGTTTGAAATTGGAGATAAGCGAAAATTAAATATTCTCACCAAACGGCACACTAGATCTAGGGGATCCATTAGCCCATCTCCTACGTACGCGTGATAAGATCCTAGAATGTGCCATTATTGAACGCCCGAGCACAAATGCTGGGATGCACGGAATGGATTGAAGCAAGAAATATATGTACATAATGGAATGTGCTGAAAAGGTTAGTGACCAGGCTTCAGCATCACTTCCGGGCAATGCGGTTTAATGTTATTATGGCACTCTCTCTCGTTCGCTTTCTTCCTCCGCTCTCGCTCACTCGCTCCATCTCGGTCGCTCGCTCGCAGACAAGGGCCGATTCGCTGTTGAATACATCTTTCTCGGTTGCTCTAGATCACACACACGCACACACCCTTTTGTGTAACAGTCCTCCCGTCTCTTTTGTACACTCGCCGCGGGTCTGCTGTGCTCCTAATTTGTGGCTCATTTCTGCTGCTGTTAGAAAATGCCTTTTGCTTTCTCTAACGTTCTGCAGGCCCGCCGTGGTGCAGTATTCTTAGTGAATAACGACGGGGAACAGTACCTGCATGTGCATACACGCATTCACTTAGAACACCCCCTGTGTTTTGCGTGCGTGCGCGTGTGTGTGTGTGTGTGAATATATTTTTTTCACCCTTGGCGGCTGCTACTCATCCTAATCGTATTTAAAATGTTTCGTAAAAGTACAAATGGTACCGTTAGCATTGCATTTTATGCTACTAGAAGCGAAGCCAGCAGGACATTTGACGTCGAGAGGCGCGCAGTGTGCTTAGCATTGATTGATAAGAAAATGGCCAATTAGTGGCATTCTTTGAGCATGTTCTGTACATCGCCTGGAAGACTGTTTGGAAATACAGAAGAATAATCATGAAAAAAGCTTACTAAATCTAAATTTAAAAGTCACTTCTGTTCTTTTGATTAAAAAAAAACAAAGGATAAATATTTTAAAATCGGAAACAAATACATACATAGGCACACACACACACACATGTTTTCTTAATCGTCTGTCCTAACGTCGCCATCGTGCGGCTGTGGTAGCCCTTTTCTGTAGAACGAGGAGGTGGTCCCAGTAACCATTTGCCTGCTGCTGTCGAGAATTCACCGGCGATGGGGCCCGTGTTTCTAGAAAACCAACCGGTATAACGGCAACACGCACACAACGATGAGCGCGCGCTGTATAGCAACCGCGTCTTACCGCCAGACTCGCGCCTCCATCGGCGCCAGACGTAGTACGCTGCGATAGCTGGATCCATGTTTTATAATTAAATATGTGTCAAAAGAGCAATAGCCTTTTCTCCACGCCGTTTTTAAGGTTGCTCGAGGATGTTGCCCTCGATTCTCGCCGGTCTCTTGTGTAAAGAAGCGGAAAGAACAGAGCGCAAGAGCTAGAGAGAGCGAGTGAGTGAGAGAGAGAGAGAGAGAGCGCACGCTTGAACGTTCGACCGCGAGCGCGAATTGCTCCACCGAGCGAAAGAGCGTACGAACGAGCAGTGTTGGGGCTTGCTGCACTGCTCGAACTTCTTCAGCCTGGGTGTGCTTGTGGTGTAGCGATGATACTCACGTGTTTCCACACCGTTCTCGACGTCGATGACACGATCCCCAAGCTTTCGGTCAACCTTCCGCCGGCCCGTTCTCATGGCGTACGGTGCATTGTATTAGGGCCTTTTTTTTTGTTTGGCTCTGTTTTCTTTCATTTTTTGTTGTGTTGTGTTGTGAACTCAGCACTCGGAGTGCATGCACCGTTTTTACGCCGAGGCATTGCAATTGCTGCTGCACCGGTAGCACGGGAGTGTGGTCGACGATGGGTTGTACCAGGTGCATTGCTGTACATGATTCGGTTTACTATTGCTGCCCAAACATCCATCGGCCATCAGTTTTGCCAATAACAGCACCGAGGCACAGCATATGAGCAGCATGCAGTTGTTTTATTAACACCATCCCTATCCCCATTCCGTCCACCTTCATGTTTTTGGTGGGTAAAAATAGGAATATACAGACAAGAGCTGGACCCGTGTGTGGGCTCGATTTTCGTCTGAGCTGTCTGAGTTATTTTTGGGCAGCGAAGTCGCGAAACGCAAGCGCACGCATTTCCGGGTTTCGTTCTAAATGCAACAACGTGTTCGTGATGCATTTTCTCGTGTTTCGATGCACCAAACGACTGCCTTCAGTGAAGTGTTTTGTGTGCAGTGGTAAGACTTGCACGAGGCAAAACTGTGCATGGCTTATTTAATTTAAAGCATCATCGTCCAAGTCATCTTTTCATAAACATGATTAATGCTGGAGTTTGGCTTTATTGTTAGTACCTTGTATGTTGTTATGAAATTTTTGTGATTCGTTGTATCTTTCGCATATTATCTCAAATATCCTCAGCATTTTAGGCACTTTATGGAGATAATCCACATGTCCAGCTTTGAACCTAAACTAACTGAAGCTAGAAAAACAAAAACTTTATGTTTGGGTTGCATAACATATTAGGTTTTTCTTCAACGTATGATTTATGGCACTAAAATAAACACTTATAGACCAAAACTGAAGTAAAGTTGGGGGGGATGGGTGTTTCACATTCGAAGATAAAATGATTTCTTGTTCTTCCTGCTTAGCTTCTCTTGCCTTCCTGTGGCCGTGCTAGAACAGTGCTAGAACAGTGTGATGCTTGTTTGATCGGTGATATTAGTAGTTACATGAAAAAAAGGCGTATTTTGTGATGCTATGACGTGATAACACGTGAAAAGTGCGTTATAGTTCAGTGAGTATAAGTCGCAAGTATAAAAGCAATTACAAAAATTAGCAAAACGCTACTTTGCATTTGCCAAGTTCAACAGAAAATGGTACAAGTGAATGTTGAATCTTGTAACGGGCAGTGTAGAAAATGTGAAGTGAAAAGTGTCATGCCTGTAAAAGTTTACAATTTGTGCGAAAACTAAATACGCTACGAATGTGACAAGAGAGAAGCATCGACTGGAGAAGCATCAGCTCGCACTGCAAAAGTTCATTTGTTTCTCGATAACGCACCACGCCATGGCCGACGATAATGGTTAGCTACAAGAATTTAAGGTAAGGCTTATAACATGAATAACATACTTTAGCATAGAACCTAATATCCTCCATTTAAATAATCCACCCAACCGCTAAACAATTGTTGTGAATAATTTGAGAAACGTTAATAGCACGATGGGGCGTCTCTTTTGGCTTTCAAGAGTTATGTTAGCCTTACTACTTTTTCTACTTTTATTTTCGCAAAAGCTGCTATAAAAGCTGCTCAGGAGTGAATAATATCTTTGACTAGTGATGAGTAAATCCTCATTTTTCCCGAAGTCATAACCCTCTCGGACCGCACTCTGGAGTAAACTCCGCATTCTCCCAAACAAAAAAAAGTGTTTGTTCTGTCACACAAATTTATTTATTTGTTGATGATAAACCAAACGTTTTGGGCGGTTCGGTGGCGATATAATAAACGGCAGGACCGGGGCTCAAATCTCATCCGGACCGTCTCCCCGTAGTGAGGACTGACTAACCTCGCTACGTGGTATTCATTAGTCAAGCAATACGGCCAGGCCGTTCTTACGAAAAACAAAAAAACACAAACGTTTCGTTTATTTGAAGACACCCTTTCGCATGTGAGAGAGAGGTGCCTGCCACACTTAAATTTTGTTTAGGCTAACAATCCAACTGTTGGGTACATTTTAATTCTACTTTTCCACCAAATAAATGGGTCTTCTTCTGGTAATCAGAAGGCAGAGAGGGAAATACCGAAAGCCATGACATTTCGAGCATTTTTTGAGTAAGAAATGCAGCACTCCGGATTTGAATCCTCAGTGAATATCGGAGATTACTCCGGATTGATCGGAATATAACTCCGGATAACTGCGGATTTTTTTTCCAGAGCATAACTCCGGGTTTTAAACGTTGCAGTCGAAGTAGATTCATTAATCCGCTCTGGTGTTCCCACCACTACCATTGATAATGAATTCCGACTGTAGTTTCCAGGATGTACGTTGTTTTGCCTTCGAATTCTTCGTGAAACATTGGAAATGTAAGAAAAGTAAAAATAAACTACTGTTTATTGTCGTATTACTTGTGTTGCAATATGTTATTTTTGACAAAAAAAAAGTTTCAAGTAAAGACTGTGTAACCGAGTATGCCCGGGATAAGGCAAAGAATAAGGAGGAAATGCCTTATCAATATGATTATAAAATTTATTCAACACAAGCGGTGTTGACAATACGGCACTGGACCGTCATTATTAATTATAAATAAATAAATAAATAAGTAAAGACTGTGGTTCATGGTAGATTTCAAAGTAAAAAATTCAAGTTCTCATGAGTGTTTGAGAAATTTTCTCGCCTTGAAATCGCTTTTTGAAAACCCGGTTGAATACAAAATCTAACTACACGGGGCAAAGGAGAAAAGGCTGGTATCGCAATTTGGAGATTTTTTGACAGTTTCGCATCGATTTCAACAGTCTGAACTTTACCTTGGTAATGGTGCAGGCCTTTCAAATGGCAAGGCTGATATGTAATCTCCTAACGTTCTTCCAAATTGATCGTAGAGTTAAGGGTAGATATAAAGTCCAGGATCTCCTTCAGGAGGTATGTCAAGGAAGCATACACATGTACAACTGACGGAAAACACTGCATTCTTGAAAGTGAATGAGTGTGTGTCGAACTTTTTTGGTAATATATGTAATAGATTTTTTTTGTTTTATTTTACTTTGAAATAAATGGTGAACTCTACTAAAAATTTGCTTAAAACAACCATTTTGGGTTCCGCGTCCGAGTCATAAAACGGACGAACAAGTTATCTCAAGTTCTTGGCATTAAAATTAAAAGAATCGTTTAGTGTTTAGTCAAGCTTAATAGCAAATGTATAACAGGCAAAATCTTACAGCTATTACTCATGTTACGAGTAGCTTATTTCCGAATGAAATCAATCTCATAGTTATGCAAAGAGAATTACTCGTTTTGTTCGATCTTTCCCAATCTTTCGATGTTTCAGTCAAGAATAAAGAAGGTTATTTATATTTCGAACTCAACTGTCTTTCACAACCTGTTACAGCAACGAAGAACAAAAATAATAAAAATGCACCGCAAATTGCAGTCTTTGGAATGTCTGGATGGACGACATTTTCCTGTCCGTAGCATCGGTCGGTACAAACAATCCGCAGAAGGCTCGGTCCAATTCCGATCGCAGATAGTATGCGGACAGGAAGAGCGAAATGGGTGTACGTACAGCAACTAAATCGGGGTTTTGCACTGTACGCCTAATGTGAGGGTGACCTTCGTTTATCAACCTTGATAAGATTCTACTCTTCGTCGTTGCCTTGCGCATTCGTTGCGATATTTTATTGCCAAACTAGCGCATAGTCAAGGAAGACGCAGCAGGGCGACTAAAAGGGCACGAAGTAATAAGGGACCAGGCCGGACAGGAGGAAACAGGAACAAAGGTGGTGGCGTCCCGGTATAGATGGAGTCGGGCTACCGAGGGGGAGGACAGAATCAACATTCGCCTATCAACACAAAACCTACATCATCATCATCATCAACAACATCAACATCAGCAGTGGTAAATTTTGGCTTTGACGTACGCCTGCTTGCTCTATCGAACATTATATGGCGTGTTGGTGGTGTCGCGAGTGCCGCTTCCCCCAGTCGCTTTTGCCGCAGGAGATATCGGCGGCAAGATAGAGCGCGAGAGCTGGGCGAACGAGTCAGATAGCGAACGAGAGGTCAACGAACTCCGTGTTATAGATACGAAGCCGATTCATTCGTTGGTGGGTGCGTACGCGAGCGCGAATATGACAGAATGTATGCTGTCGTGCGTATCGTGGCGGTGGTACGCGTTTGCTTACAGTTCCGCATGTATGTTGATGCTATTTTTTTTTTAGTTTTGTTGTCGAGCTTGCTTTGTTTTTTGTTCGTTCGACAAATGTTTCGTTCTTAGTTTCATTAGAACCGTTACCAACGGGTGCCGTACAACTATTTGCGTGTGTGTGTGTGTTGGGAGGGGGGGTTGGGTTATGATAAAAATAATGCTACAAAAGTGTACCGTTGCAGAAATGAGCATTGACAAAAATGTCAGTAACCTTGACATGGCCTTGATAATGGTGATGAAACCTTTGATCATTATTGTTTGAAGGGTTGTCTTAAGCACACGGCGAATAAAAATGGTTATCGTGACGGGAATTTCGTTTCAAATCACCTGAAGAGGGGAAAAAATTTAATTCAATTCATATTCAGCCGTGGATGTTTTGGATTGTTTCGGTGAAGAAATAAGGGCCAAAGGCCAATAACCCTTCCATTCTATTGATAAGCTGCTTCCTGGCCGTATTTGTCCCAGTATTACCCATGTACCCATTACAATTAATATGTGAAGCTGCACACCACTGTAAAACAACTTCACACCGATACAGCTATCGAAATTCAACAAAAGCTTCTTATCGAAAATATCTCGAGCGTAAAGCTATATTGGATGTACGTGTGCTTTTCTTTCTGCGCACAACTTGCCAGTATCTCGGGTATGTCTTAGCAACTGATACTTCTTTGTGGCGTTTGTTTACGTCGCATGTACGAAAGATTTGCAAATACAGGGTTTCTGAGCAGAACTAGACAAGTGCGAGGCAGTTCTAGACAACGGCTAAGATGGACTGGACAGCGGGTAGGTTGAACTGGACAACCGACGCAAATATTTTAAAAATAACCATTAAAATAAACATTTTTTGTAATTTACAGAAACTTTTTCTGTCATTTTCTGTGAAAAGATAAAATTTTGAACAGGTATTGCAAATATTTTATTTCTACCTCACATTTGGAAATAAAACCATGCATTCTGATTGTAATTATTTTCGGTCTGAAAGCATACGTACGTTTGGGAATTATTTAGAACTGGAAATTGGAAAAAAAAATGTATTTCAGCAGTTTTTTGTTTTTAATTTGAAAATTTGCCAAGCGTTTCCGAAACGCTTCCAACTGTTTCACCAACCATTTAAAATATGATTGTCCAGTTCTACTTGACGTTTGTCCGGTTAAACTTGACCACTGTCGAGAAAGGGCGACGGTTGTCCAGTCCAACCTACCCGCTGTGCAGTTCATTTTGAGCGTTGTCTAGAAATGTCTCGAACTTGTCTAGTTCTACTCAGAAACCCTGTAATAGGGGAAGTTTTGGTTTTGGCGAAGTTGGGGTGTGTTTTCGAAATAATGCCTGCCTGCCGAAATAAAAATGCCTAGAAATAATAAATATATTGCTATGGAATAACAAATATATTGCTATTCAAAAATCATTGCTGTTTGCATCTTAAGTGACCTAAAATAAATCACGAAACTATTTTGGGAACCAAAGGATTGTCAATTACAGCATTTTTGCTATTATTTCAATGTTAATATGTTAAATAAATATTCTTCTATTGAGTGGATACCTTCAAATAGTTGGATCTATAGAAGGGGATGACTTGCTGGACTTATTTATGCTACGTATCCTGATAGTCAGTCCGTGGCAAGAAACGATTTCGATGGGATTCGAATCCCGATCCTGCTGCTATGAAATCTGGAACCCCCGGGATTACTGGATTTTTGGACACTCTTTGTTGTACCCATTTTTCTGTATCTTGCAACTTGTTACGCAAATTTGATTTGCTAAATAAAAAAAACATGCAGTCTTTGGCAAGCATGTTTTAGTTAACGTGAAAGTCTTTCGCGCTATGCTTCGGGGATAGTTTTTATTTCTTTATTTTACTTTGGACACCTGGGAGAATAGTTTTTTAATCCAATAAATCCGTACCTCATTCAAGTGAAATGTACTCTCTCCTTGAGGCTAAAGCTCAGCGACAGAAAAAGTGAGAAATTGTTCCGTTTTGTATGCCGGTTAGAATTATGGAGCAGCCGCCAGAGCGCGGGCGTTATCGTTTATATGGGGCAGCCGCGGCAGAAGGACGTACGGCTACGGTAGTGGAAACGCGCAGCATACAGCAGCAATGCGAAGGCCATTGACCTTTGGTCGCCTGCATTAAGGACCGATGTGAAGGTGCGAGTCGTAGGGACGGGAAAGAGCATGAGCAAAAATGTGCTTGTGTGTGTAGATAGCGAAAGAGATGAACTATCACTACTATCGCTTTCTTTTGCTTTCTTCACATTCATACACATCGATGCAGTTTGCTGAGTTCCTATTTTGACTTCGCGAAGGAAATTGCTTCCTGGTTGTGTGACATCAGCACACACACACACACACATGATGCGTTTATTGTAAAACGTGAACAGATCGTGTATGTGGAATAACTCGTCAGTTTGATTTAAATTTTATCACCACGAGCCCGTTTGGCCCGTTTGGGGATGAAACAATACAAAACTTAAGAATCAAACATTCATGCCGGGGGATGAGCCTTGCGCACAACTTTCCGTTTACTATATTGGTGGTGGATGTACTTACAATATCAGAACGGCACACGTGTGCGCTGCTCTGTAACGATGTAGAACAATGCACGTGTGTCAGTTGGTGGAAAAGAGACCGAAACGAGCTTAGAACGGTGCTAGTAGTATTTACTAGTGTGATTGCCGGAACAGGACAGGAGGAGGACGACATTTGTTGACATGCCCGTGAATGAAGGTCAATGACCGTCCTGCTTGCTGGTGGATTGCCTTCCTTTCTGCTCTGCTTTCTTCCTGCTTGTCTTCTGCGTCATCGCTTGCCGTAGTTTTCAAGAACCCTCTTTCATCGATGCCTCTCGCCGAATGTAATGCTTTTTATGTGCGTTCAACTCTTTTTGGCACCATCTGCTCTTGCAGCACGCATTTTCGTAAGCATTCGCTCGCTCTCTCTCTCTCCCTCTCTCTCTCTCTTTATCTGTTTTACCCGTTATCCTGAGGAGGCCAGTATCCTGACTGCAACATGAACGAAGAAGGATCGTCGAGTTTTGTAGGGCTTCTCGGCCATGGATGATGACAGCAGTAAGCGAGAGATCCGGCGTTATTTTGCTCGGTGTGTTCTGTTTCTCTCGCTACTATCTTCTTACTGCAAACCGGCAGAGCTGCTCTCTGTATCGTTACGGTTGCAGATTTTACATTGTTGTTAATCTGGCCATTCTTAAAACGGGTTACCAATTTTGGCCCATATGTTACTCATGGTCAATGTCATAAACTCTGTCACGTAGGATTATATTTGAAGCTTGAAATATAATTCGCAAACAATGTCATGGTGATTATGTGCGCTTGATACATTAAACAAAATGTAACGTTATTGCATAACGTTTGTTTTTCCTTCTATACACACATATCGCATCATGATGACCAATTTATAGCGAGCAGGAATTGTACGTTTTTAGTTTGTCTGCCTGAGTTAGGTTCAGCGACTTAGCGAGTCGGATTTAAAATAAACGCTACACGATTGGAGCAATGCTCCAGCTAATATTTACATGAAATATGTGCCATTGACTGCATAAACTAGTTGCGGTGGTCACCATCGGTCACCGGCTTAGTCTCCGTTCGACAGATGCCGAACGTGTGTGGGACGTCCTGTGTATCCTTTGCATAATGCATTTCTTTTTGTTTCACATTTTGGAATTATTCATGTATTGTGGCATCGGTTGTGGAACGAAATAACCGCATGAAGACCGTTCCGTCGTATTTCGACATTTGAACTTGAAGAAAGGTACACACGGTGTGTGGTTCGGTTTGAAAGATTTCATCAAGCGCCGTAATCTTTGCTGGATTTTAAATTTCCTGTTTGCGGCAAGAAAACATCTGAGTGATTTTTTTGCAGGTTATCGCAGCAAATCAATGATGTTGTAAAGGGAAAACCACTGCTATGCGCGTGAGACGTGTGTTTGTAGGAAAATGAAAATGTGTGTACGTGTCGGTGTATGTGTAGGAGCATTAGCGAGTGTGCGAGAGTAAATACGTGGGGAAAGAGAATGCGAGCGTGTGAGAGAGAGAGAAAGCAATAGACGTATTGAGAGTCATATAGCAGCAAGAATGAAAGCAACGATAGACAATTTGATACTAACACATCTAAGCGGGCCTGGTGGATACGCACATAATTTTGGCGCGTACACTCTCGTGTGCGGCTTAAGCTTTCGTTTTCTCTGGCATCTTTTAGTTTCCTCTTAGTACAGGCGGGTTTTCCCGCTGCTGTTGAATCCACAGCGATCTATCAGGGAGTTTAAGAAAATAAGTTACGTTTTGCTGCACAAACACCGTGGCGAAGAAAATTCAACTGCTGAACGAAACGGCAATAACATACACACGCACACACAGAGAGAGAAAGCACGCTAAACGGTAGAGAGAAAGAGAATGTGCAAGGTAATCGAAAGAGAACGCCCGTGCACGAAGGGCAATGACCTCCAAAAATAATCCCGGCATGACAAAACCCCGCTCGTCACTCAATGAGATGTCGTCAGTTTTATAACGGCAGATGGAACTCACCGATGATGTTGGTGTGTTCCGCTGACTTGATTGAACGGAACTGCTAGCAGCGCTCGCGGTAAGTGAGCGATTGAACGCTAATAGCAATAGCAGGGAAGTATTGTGTGAAGCGAAAGGGCTTGCAATAGGCCCCGATTGCATTGCAATATTCTATACCTGCGAATTATGGCCATGCCCATTTCACTCGTATACGCACACAATTTAACTTACAGACACTTTGCTGTAGAGCATAATTTAATTTATAAGATTCATTGTTCAACTACTCCGTATGATCCAGCACTTTAGCCGTGTTGTTTGATGGTGAAGCAAAGGAACTCACCAAGCCGTTGCTTTTACATTTTCCCCTTCTATGGCGTCGGAGAAGGAGCAGAACAAAGTGTGAAAGAGACGTCGGTATGAGTGTCATTTTTTCGAGATGTCAAATTTTTCTTTATTTCTGTTTCTCCACATTATTCGCCGAGGTCAACGAACTACGAACGACCTAGCTAAGAGCAGCTGTGCGCCGTCAATACACATTGAAGTTGGTTGGGTGTGCATTTGAGGGTTTGGAGATAATCGTCTTCGTCACATTTCGCCGACGTAGAATTTCTCCAAACTCGGAACTATTTATTTCTCATTTTCTTCTGCAAAGAAGCAGAAGGATACACGGAAAGATGTGACGTTTTTGTTTTTGGTCGAAAGAAGACATGAAAAGACCGAATTTTGAAAAGCTAAAGCGCATGTACGTAAGTTTGGTAGTTTGGTAAAACGAGTCACGGTCAGTTGTCAAATGAGTATGAGACGTTTCAGTAAAGAATTGATAAAGCTTGCAATGATGGGTTGATTTTCGATTCCGGGTTCAAGTTAATTACTGAGTATTATTTTGATCATTTTATTTACTTTTGTATGACGGCTCTACGTCGTATTATCAACACCGGTTGTGATGACTACGTCAAAAAAATAAAATAAAAATCTACAAAAATGTCAAAATGTCATGTCAAATAGTAATATTTTTAATTATTTAATTTTTTGTGGAACTTTGATGAGAAATTTAATTAGTTTTTTTACTGCAAAAACCTCGGTTTAGTCACAAAACTTTAAAATAATTGTGTGTTGAGGTCTTAAAGGTCTTAAGGTCTTAAAATAATTTCTTCTTCACATTGGCTTAACGATCTTCTAGGTCACGCCATCGAATCTACAGTACTGGACAAAATAAATCATACGCGCAAAGTAAAAATGCACTTTGAGGAGTATTTTCTTTATTTTTCAGATAAAAACCATGATTTATTCGGAAGAATTATTGTATTTTCATTAAAGTTTTAAGTATTGCAGAGAAAAATATTAAAAATATGTAGCTTTATATGCACACAAGAAGTTGTTATAGCCAACAGTTGGTTTTTAAGCATGGATAGAATGAATCACACACTTAAAAAAAATATTTTTTCTTGCCGTGATAATTAACTAACGTACTGGCAGCAGTGTAAAACCAGCAGCCCTGTGGCTTACTTGACAGTTCTTTTACTGTAAAGCTAGTGGATCAAAATATTGCGTTACATATGAAATGTGTAAAATGTCAGGAAAACAAATTTCGCTCGATGTGAGAAATCTGGTTATAAGCAATCGCAAAAAAAAGGAATTGCTTTCCGGAAAATTGCTGAAAAGTATTCGATTTCTATTGGAGCTGTGCAACATATCTGGAAAAAAACACGAAACCTTTTGAATTGTGCGCAACTTATCTGGACAAGAACGTCATTGCGTAACGACCCGTCGTGATGAGGCGAGAATAATTCAGATGGCGAAGCAAAACCCTAAGTTGTCTTCCAGGGAAATTAAGGAAACGAATCTGGATGTCGATCGCCGCACCCTACGCCGACGCCTCAACGAGAGTGGTTTGAAAACTTGTTTGGCATCGAAGCGCCCTTTCATAAGTGTGCAAAACAAACGAAAGAGATTGTAATTTGCCAATAAGTACGTCGGGATGTCCATAAACTTTTGGAAAAGCGTTTTGTGGAGCGATGAGTGCAAGTATGAGATGTTTGGACAAAAACGTCGATGCAAGGAAATATTCAGATTCAGAAGACGGTAAAGCATGGAGGGGGGAAAACTATGGTTTCGGGGATCATTTGCGTGGTCTGAAGTCGAAAGCTTGAGGAATATCAAGGGGACTTTGACCGCATATGTATATATTAACTTGTTGAATGAAAATTTGGAGGTTTCACTATTGAAAACTGGCCTAGAAACAAATTACATTTCTAAAAAAGACAACGACCCTAAACATACGGCCCAAAAAACAACTGCGTTTTTCACATCTAACCGAATTAAGGTACTCTAATGGCCACCCCAATCTTCCGACTTGAATCCGATAGAGAATTTGTGTTGTTATTTGAACGATACAGTGAACAAAACATTGATCCCCAACCAAGAATGCTATGTTGATGTTTAGAAAACAGCGTGGGAGAAAATTGATCCAGAATATCTACGGAATCTCGTTGAAAGTATGGCTCGTCGATAAAGGGTTCAAAAATAAAAAGAGATATTTGATATAAGCATAACTTGAGAATTAGAAATCTGGTGTTTGATTTATTTTGTCCATGCCGATCCTCATCCTTTCCTGAAAGATAGAATATATTTAGAAAGTCATGCGTAATTCTAATAACTTCAATTCTACAACATTATTGCCTGATAATAGGGCAACAACTTTCCTAAAGATAGCATTGTTGTAGCTATTACATTGAAGGAAATATTGAGCTTGTAGAAAGAATAGTTAAAGCGTATGAACTATTTTGTCCAGTACTGTAGGTGACCATCGAAAGCCTTGCTAGAACTTTATTGATAACACGTAGTTGAATGGTTTGTCCTCACTACGGGGGGAATTTACCGGATAGGAACTGAATTCCGATCGTACTGTCCGAAGGACTGCCCCATTATAAATAAAATAAAATAAATATTTTTTTTTCAGTACTAATATGACAGCTCTTCACCGTATAGCTTAACAATACGTGTGTTGACAAACAAAAAACTTAACTAGTAATTTTCTGTTCGGGTTCTACCTTATTCTGGGCATGCTTGGATCTGGGATGATCTGGCCGTACTCGTAGATAAAATAAATAATATTCGTTAAAATTTTGTCAATTGTTTAATTCATGCATTTATTTGGCGTATACTGAAATAACGAATGAAAGCTGAAGAGCTTTTTTTAACTCAAAGCCTCTATAAGCTAACCAACTGGTCAGTCTGGACTTGATGTCATTGTATTAAAATAAAAGTAAGGTTACGATTATCTTTATTATAATTTCGTTGTGTGACACTGTGATACTTTAATAGGTAAATTTAAATTAGTTTATTTTATGTAATGAAATTCCGCCTTTATGTTGGAACATTATTTTGCTTATAATGTGGTAGAATGTTTTAAAGCTTTTCTTCTTATAACAAATACCCCTGTTTGGCAAAAACTGCTATGAATATTTTCCTTTCAACGAGCAAAATTTGAAACGGAAAATTTCAGTATTTTTTACCGTTAATGTAATATTGTTTTGCTTATATGCTTTTAGATTAGTAAAACAAAGTTGGATGTGCATGTGCATAGTCCAGAATTCTTTGGCATTCCATCTCAACTGCATGCAAAATAAGCTTCTGCAAATATGTCTTTGTAACACGACTCTTTCATAATTATGAATTTGCTTTAGACTAAGGTTTTTATGTTTTATTTTCAGTTTCTTAAACAGTTTTTTTTTGCAAAACTTTTCTTATGATTGGCAAAAATCGTATGCGTCACATTACTCGTACAACGATGTATTTGAAAGTTGCAGCAGTATTACGAACAGCGATTGAAACGGAAATGCAGTTACGCAATGTTGGTTGAAGCTAGCCAGCCAGCCTGCTCAATTTATAATGTCTATTTCAAAACGTCGTCAGCCTGTCCCGACAATGGGCACATCCTGCTCCTGCCGTGTTTCCGTGTCGGGCAGCAAAGTACGGCAGGACGGTGCAACGGTTTCTCCCCATCGGTTTGTGCCATGTGGATGCGTCGGACGTGTTCCTTGCTAGGTCACAAACACGGAAGTGTAAGGGTGGATAGCCCCGAGACCCGGAGACGGAGTGTTTGCCGTTTGCTGTCGCGAGGTCGTACATAATGTGTACAGTGAAGTGGTGTGTGGTGTAGCAGCCGCGCTGGTGCAATCAAGTGCATTGCTCCGTCGGCCGCGCCGATTCTAGTGAGTGAAATGAATGCGAATACCGCGAAGGGCGGACGCAATGAGGGAGTGGCAGAAATGGCCTGTGTGCAATCTTGCTGTGTGTGAGTCTTGCTGCTATATATGTGCAGTGCGTCACAAGAGTGCGAGAGACGGTGCGATATGAAACTTGTTATGGTAGGTCGTTGTCACATATTAGAAAACCGTTCAGGAAAAACACAACTGCAACGGAACAGACCATTCAACGACGGGAGTGCGGTTCGCAAGTGGAAGGCTGAAGGTTGCTTTTGAACCCGTCGCGTCCAGCTTTGCTTGTGACTTGAGTGTACATTTGTCGAGTAAAAATAACGCACATATGCACAGACGCACACGTACACACACACACACTTTGATTCACAAACAGACGATTTGCGGGTGAAAATTGCAATGATGCTTTGCCCTCTTTAGTGTGTGTCATGTGTTCCGCAAATGCAGCCAGTTTAATCACTGTCTAACATCAGTTTATTCTTTGCTGTCCGTAGCCCGTTTTGAACTCATACATCAATTCATACATTCGTTCATTAGCGACTGAGAGGGAAGCTATATCAATGTCGATTAAGTTGCCATTGCACTAGTGCTGTACTCTCATGGTCACTAGATTGCAATACGTTGAAGCTCCTGGGCTCGAAAAAGTTTATTCTTGATATAATGCACATTACTCAGGTTAATTCCTGCAATGACATGACCCGGCAGAACCGGGGTTTCAATCTCACCCGGACCAAGCAATAGTAAGCCATGACCAAACAGGTCGTTTAGTCAACATGAAGAAAGATGCATTCAAATCGCAGTAAAGATATTAACTAATTTTACTGCTTAACGATTCAAAACAGGGCACAAAATATTGCAATGACTGCTTTAACAATTCGATGCTGTCTTCGTAGTCATCTGTTGACAGTCAGAACGGGGCAGCACAACATTGAAGACTTTTTCTTAAATAACAAATTGAATTGAATAGAATTGTTTTCAAGCGAAAGTTTACAAATTATGACAAGCAATTGGAATAACATGTACATAAAACCATTTTTTATTTTTTAATAATTGTTCATGCTGGCACGAGATGAAGTTCTAGCTCAAGCATCTGGATCGAATGAATCTAAAAAAAAACCTTTTTCTATTGAATTTTTTTTATACCAACTGCAATCAGCAAACGACGCCGAAGCCAGATAAGGAAGTATTCGAAAAATTGATTTTAAAATCGATAATTATGCTGCAAGGTCGATGACCTCCATTCAGGGTCGCTCGGTCGTTGAACTTTAGGATTTTCATTTCAAATAATACATAGAGATAGGCTTAAAATGTGAAACATCGCTGTACCTATACTCTTTTACCATATGCCTGTAGTAATTTTCTCATAAAACGACTACAACACAACTCTGCAATTGGCGTGCAAATATACATAAAAGTGCATGTTTGCACTTACATGCTGGGCTCATAAATATACGTTGCATTAGCAGAAAACTGCGCGTGCGTGAATTTTTGCACGACAGTGTGCTAAATAAAAAAAAACAATACAACAAAATTGTATAAATGCAGCGTGAATTAAATTGAAATATTTGTGTAACGGCAAGCATCCTGCAACGTCTGTGAATGATGTTGATTTTTTTGTTTGTTTAAAATGTGCATATTTTCCTGGTAGTTCATAAAATACTTTTTAAAAAATTGCATTTGAAAAATTTGATCGATGATTTGCTCAAAAGTATGCTGCTTTCAATTTGTTTTTATTTTAGTTGATTAATTGGACGTTTATTTGCCGCTTAAGAATAGTTCATGGTTGTGGTAAATTGATCAATCGCATTGCAAACTACAATATGATACTTTGAAAAATGATAAACCAAAAAACGATATTTCCTGATTGCTTAATAATCCACGGAAAAAAAAGCTTCTGAGCGAAATTCTCTTATGGAAAAGCACAAATAAAACGTCGTGAGCCTAAGTGTAAATTAAATCTACAGTAGTAAGAAAAAACAAATAGATTTTACAACAAAAACGCATACATAAGAGCCCTCGAATGTGGTAGCGGCACATCGGTTCAATGTACGTTTCACTATCGTTGGAATGATCGTTTTTTTTACCTCCCCATCGTCCGTGAGTTCCCAATACAAAACGAGCGACGTACGGTGGTCTCTTTCTTACAATTTCCCCACCTATGCTACGCTCGATGTGGCGCTTTCAAGAGAGAGAGAGAGACCGCCGGCGGAGAAATTGAGCTTTTTATCGTTTTGATCGTTTTTAACGGCACATGGAGAGAAAGTGCGAAAGCTCGCTGACTTGATCGCAGACAGAATTATCACGTCATAGTCTGTGGGGCGTGGGGTGGGGGATTCTGTTGAATTTGCACATGGGTTGGGAAGGCAGCGTGGTGCAGCCGAGGTGGGAGCAAAAGAGTACTAGATTGCAACGAAACGTTTGGCAAACGTTGTGTGCAGGCTAGCCATTTATTTAGACATATAAGGCGGCAGAGAGGGAAATGATAATGAATGTTCGGCTTGGAGGAGGGGGTAAATTTGTGCTATGTGGCAAATTTTCCGACCTGGGGTAATGTCGAGTGCATTCACCCTTGAGTCGGTAGCGAGATGCCACCCCCCCCCCCCTCCCCCCCCCATCACAACCCCCTTTTTCGCGCAGGGTTTATGTTTTTTGCTGCTCCCTCACACATGTTCGTTTTTGCAGATTTTTGCTATCGGCGGCGGCTCGTTTTACTGTTTGTGTATGTTACGTGTTATCGAATGCGTTTTAACAGTCTGCTAAAAATTTGCTATTTGGCCAAGTCAAGATCGCAAGCACCTTGATTATGCAATATTTTTACAGCCTAGCAAACGTGTCGCCCATTCACGAGAGCAAACACACAGACACACTGGCCTTAGCATTCTGGTTTGATGTTGTAACAATCCTTTTTATTTACTTTTTTTTTTCTGCTAGCCAGTGAAAAAACATGGTCCAAATCAGTTTAATCTTTACTGCATTGAAGGAAGGCTGATGAGAAGAGTTTCTGCGGAGTTTAAAATACTTCCTTATGGTTGTCATTGGTAAGCTGATGAAAGTGACAAACTTTTTCGCTTTCCTATAATTGAATAGTGAATTTACTGAGCGTTGAATAACGCGACGAGATTTTGTTTTTAAGGTGGAAGATATTTGATTGCCATTTCAGGCTGCCTTTACTTTATTGTACACGTAGCTTGATCGATAGTATGGGGAACGAAGATCAGGGCCGCCACAGGATCGACTACCGTATCTTCTCTTACCATACATAGTTGATTTATATGAAGGAAAGTTATTATTTTTATAGTAGAATGCACAGTTTTTCAACAATTCATTGATTATTGTATACTTAGGAACGATTAGTTCAATACTTTCTTGTCAATTCTGTGCCTTTCTATTGTTGTTTCTATACTCTGAGTTTACTGATCGAGAAGCAATTGGAGCTTTGTTTGTTCCATCATTACTACTTGACTGTTATGTTGCTTTTGTTTAGTTTTATCAACGCCACCAGCTACTTGTTTATAGTATACATATGTAAATTTGAAATTTGATTCCTTCGATATTTTTAGCTATTTCCGTAAACCGTTCAGATATCTGACTTTACGCATGCGTAAAGCATACACACTAACACGCCAGTGAAGTGCGTTGATGTGCGAGTATGCATGAACCAAAAAAAAAAAAAATAAAAAAACCCATACACATTCACCTTTCGGTTTCTCGAAGCACACACTACATTCTTTGCGAGTGTGCCCCCCCCCCCCCCCCCCCCATACCTTAGCACCAACAGCCGCCGTGGTGCATCGTAAACACTGAGAAAAGCCAAATGCACGGATAGTAGTATATCATTTGCCTAGGAGGAAGAGAATAGTCGGAGGTAGCTTTTGTAGGTCAATGGTCGTGAACAGCAATCGGTTGCGTAAAGCGAAATAAAATGACGTGTAGTGAACGCAACAGCATCTACCGGCGGCGCTCCTCACTGCGTCATGGGCAGACAGAGTCACACACCGATCAAACACCAAAAGATGTTCGGCACTCTGTCAGGATCATTTCTTTAAAGCACAAACACACACAATGAATTATTGGAAGAAAAAAAAACATATACTAAGCATGGTTGCTTAGCTTTTTCCCTCACGGAAGGTGAGAGAGATTTGGCCATAAAGTTCACTAGCCGGAATTTATTTTCACATATTTGGAGGAAATACATTCTAGTTCTAGTGGCTAAGTTGGGCTTGAAAATGTGCGATATTAATGAAACGGTAAGCCAACTTACTTCGTGTAAAATGTTTGGTGAAATTGTTGGATCGGTTTTCAAAAAAGAGATTCCCAAATATAGCGTTTCGCCTGTGTTTGTGTGATGCAGTCGAAGTGTAAGACAATGGATCCGTGCATACACGCAGTTTGACCTAGATTTAGGTCAATATTCCATAGCGACGCGTTTAAACTTTGCAAAGTTCACCATCTCGTCTCTCTGCTGTAAAAGCAAACCGCCATGTTTGTAGCAGAACTGTTTATTTTCCTGCTTTTCCTGCTACTGCTGTAGTGGTGAGCTGCAATTGTAGTTAGGCTCTCCACGGTGGCATACATGTGTGCAAGGACTATACTAAGGGTGGGGTTTAATTCGCACGTTAATGTGCAAAAAGGGGGTAGTGTATTTCACTGACATTTGGGACGTGTTTTTTGAGCATTTACCACGTGCATATCGATCCTAATACATTTTATTTTTCCCAAAAACTATAAAATAGTTGTTTTGGAACAAAGAAACACGCTTGAAAATGCAACACGATGGATGATGGCGCACGAGCTTTAAATTTGCCCAGCAATGCTTAGCGCCCGAGCTTCAATTGTGTTTTTGGAAACGAGCGCTTTTTAAAGTGTTACCAAAAAACAGTGGTTTTGTTTGCTTAACTACTTTGACAGTTACGTACACATATAACCCTTTTCGACTCGGCTCGGTCGGCTTTACAACACACACACACACACACACACACACACACAGATACGAACAGAAAATAGCAAAGGAACTGTGAGGCGATTACGCAGATGGGTATGTGTGTTTTATGTGTTTTTCGATGCGTCACACGAGCAACGTGGCTTCGCAATCGACGGGGGCAGCACGGACAGAAAAAAACGCGACGGCAATGACAGTGTATTCTTAGTAGGTCAGCTTCGCAGCGGGCATTGCCCTTTTGCATCCACCGTATAACGAAACGTATATACAAACATACACACATACACACACACACTCAGAGCCACTCGCTGGCTCTTTCTCTTTCGTCGTTTGCGCTCTCCCTCTCTCTCTCTCATTTTCGCTTTTGCTCTCGCTCGTGCTCTTGCTCTTTTTACACAGCACTCTCGCGCACACGTTTCGCTGCACGAAGTGCTTTCTTTTCTAGCGTACACACATACCAGTGCGCATTTAACGCACGAAACGTAACACCGTACACGCGACATGTCTATTGGTGGTGTTGTGGGGTTTTTCATTGATGCATGTGTAGTGTCGAACGAGATTGTGTACTTGTGTGTGGGAATTTAACATTTGCCATTGCTTCATTATGCTTCAAACGGAGATGAGTAGAATGAAGCATTCAAACATGCTGCAAAAAAGAATATGCTGAGCTAATGTGCTAGCTTTACTAAACTATTTCAAAGGCGACCAGCCATTTTCTCACCCGTTCGTTTCATAATGCTTCCGTGATTCAATCTGAAATCACATAATTCATCTAAACCAGTTTTAGACGTATGAAGGAACACTTATTTGTGTATTTTATGTTGATGTTTTATTGAAACTAAAAAAAACTATCTTCTGATCGAACGATCGTCTGAAAAAAACGGTCTAATGGTATCCTTGGTAGAACCGCGGTGTTTTCACACAGTAGGACCATGTATCCAATCCCATTTGAGCTAACCCAGGTGCGGTAAACGTCAAGTCAAGGAAGCCAGAAAAGGGCAAGCATAAATATCGCAACTTATCATTAGTGCTAAAAAAGTAGCGTTTAAGATTGATGATGCTGAGGATTTTAATTTCATTTTAACTGTATACTTTGTAGTAACGTAGGTTTTCCGTCCAACTAAGTTTACATACAATGGAACTAAAATTTTCAAAAATAGTTACAATTTTTCTTTTTTATACTTTCATTACAGGTAATAGCAAACAACCGAATCGATTCATATGTGAAACTGTTAAGACACGTACGGTAATGTATTATAAGACCTGAACATATTCAGTACACATTAACTATAAATCGAAGTACGATATTAAACTCGAGGAGTACAAAAATGATGTTTAGCTTTCGCCTTTATTGGGCTAAGCTGCTTATCAAACAACCGTGAAAAGATAGTAAAAATATAAATAGAGTAGCCCAACAATTTCTGCATTAAAATCATATTGGTAAAGGCAAGGGGGGCAGAAAATACAAAAAAAGGTTTCTGTTTCATGTTCTGTTTGCCATGTCTATTGATGATTTATTTAGTTTTTTACAATTAATTACGACAGAGCAATGTCGTTTATGTAGCTGCTGAGAGAAGCTTAAAAAAGCAACTAAAAATGTCATGATTCTTTGTGTAATGCAGGTCTACCTAATGACCGACGAAGATTTTGCTTCCTCATTGCATTGCAATTGTTGCTGCCTGTCGAACTTGGATTTTTTTAGCACTCTACGAATGAAGCTATTTAAAAAAAGCGAAAATTCTTCTACAACCACACAATATATTTCATGCAAAACAAAATGTGCATGGTCAGTAAGTGACATGATATAATTACATCCAGTGAAACACTTGCATCAATGTGCATTAAAATTACATCCGGACAGTAATAAACTAGACAAAACTAGCCGCGCAGCATAGTCTTAATGTGACCCCATCAGTCTTGATAGGAAACCACCATATTGTTTCAAATAATGTCTCCATCGGTGGTGTTATTCACTAAAACCTGCCAGGCACTCACGGTGAGAAAGAAAAACTGTTCGATGATGTTGTTCTACGTGGATCAAGAATGAACATAGGCGAACGCATAAAAGTATAAATAAAAAAGCGGCCACGCTCATCGTGTGCAATGCAGGCGACGATGGAGTCCGGGTTCAATGGCTGACCTATTTTCTGACGAACGGGAATCGTTGTACAAACGGACGAAGCATACTACTCGCTGTTCTCTCCCCTATGCTTCCAACAACTATTCGCCCTTTCTCGTTTTCATGCTCACCGAGCTCGAAGGCTCGTCGGTTTCGATTTTCTTTTCATTTCTATTCACTCTCCTTCTCATTCTTGCACGGCGCGTTCTCGTTCGGACTTACCGTTGCATGTTCTCGGTGGCCAGTATACACTATTGCAAAAGAAACCTGTTTCCCCCTTGCTTTGTCGTTATTTCGCCGATCCCGGCGAGAACGCCGGGGGTGTTTTTTTTTTTTTTTATGTTGCCATGGTGAACCGCGGCAACCGTTCGGAAAAGCACTATTAGTGTGTCGAAAATATGTTTCTGGAATACAGCTTTAGACAGCAGCGCCACTCGAACAACTGTGTAGCTGCATTTATCATTTATTGCAGTTACTAAGTATACATATGCAAAGATAGCAAATGGTTTAAAAAAAACTGAAATATTTATTTTTTATATAAAAAATTATACTTATTTTTCTGCTTTCCTTACGTGCGATGAAATGAAATAAATAAATAAAATAAGTAAACGTTTAAAGTAAATTGCACCGAATCCGAGTGTTTGCATACGATCGAATTGTACAACATTACCAACTAACGTTCACAACGGTCACAAAACGAACTACAAAAATGTGTGTGTGTTTGCGAAAGCGAAACCCCTCACTAGCACTAGCTCCACTCTCGCTCTTTTCACATCTCATCGATGGGGTCATTTTTCGGTAACCTTTTACAAGTCGCGTATGCTTCCTTCACAGTAAAAAGAGAAAGTATCTTCAAGCCCTCCTTCGGGTATATAATAAAAGCGTGCAGATAATATAAAAAAAGCACAACAGAAATAGGGATGGAAAGAGACCGCGAATGAAACTAGCTTAACTAAAGATACGAAAACGATGCTCTCCGTTCGCATTGGCCATGATCCTGGTCTGGTAAAAAAAAAACAAAAAACAAAATGACCGACAGCACCATACTACCTACTGAGCCTTGGTTCACAGGGGGGCATATTTAGCTAGGGAAAAACGTCTCGGTAAATTTGTATTGGTAAAGGTTTTGCCTGTGGTTACGCAAAATGTTAGTTGCCCTGACGCAAAATTTGGGCGCCCGAGGCTTTTTCTGGGTGTATAGGGGGGGGGGGGGGGGGTCTCGAAAAGGCACGATCACCAACCAACAGGCCATTGACCCTATAGGTTGGCCGGGTGCTGTGGGCCGTATTAATTCGAAAGTAACGGTCGTGACAGAGAGCAAGCGCGTGTTGGCGGCGGCGATCTGCTAAACGACGGAAGTTTTAAGCCATCCGGATACTTTCACCATTGTATGTGTGTATGTGTGTGTGTGTGTGCTGTTGAATGTTTTAACCGAGAGAATCAAAAGTGAACACCTTTTTTGCCATTTTTGCCAAACACTTCATTCCGAAATGGTGGAGTCCGTGATCGTTTTTTGACTTGACAGTGAACTTTCTCATTCACGAAAAGTCGAATAAAGTGTTGCCGGAATCTTTGACGAACTGTACTTTTGTCGATTTATTATGTGTAGGACCAACATATTGCTTTGCAACAATAAAATAGATGTAAAAATTAAAAAAAAAGATAGTCAAAATATACCCTTTACCATTGTCCGTATCAGTTAATTGAAATGATACACGAAAAAAAGAAATGTTGCGTGTGCAGAATATGATCTTTCTATGGAAATAATAAAAGATTGGACGAAAATTATGTACAAAAACCTAGGATGGGGACCGTTCCACAAATGTTTGTTGCCTGTAAGGTTCATACTTCTATTAAGAAAGGAAAAAAAAAAACATTTTGCATTTCTTTGAGACTTGGCGATCGCCATCGGTCGTGCGTGTTATGTGTGCGAATGAGCAAAGTTGGATGGCTATGTTAAAACACGAGCCAAAAGCGCACTAGTAGTAACGGTTAGATGAGTGCGACGCGTGACTTCATTGGCGGTGGCGCAGGTGGGGGGGGAGGTTTGTCGATGCATTGCGCGAGTAGTGCGGTACCACTCTCAGTTAGTGGTGGGATTGCTGCGAATGATAGTAAAAGTGGAATAACCAGTTTTACCCGTTCAGACGAGACGATGAACAAGTTCGACACCAAACAGGAAGGGGACCGGGAGTTTTCGATTTTCGATTCAACGATCGTAACAGTGTTGGTTGGTTGGTTAGTTGGTTGGTAGGATGGTACATTATGAAGCATAATATTGAAGGGAGAAGGCGATCACAACACCCGTTGTGGTGCAGCAGCAGCAGCAGCTGGGTTTCATGGTCGACAATAGAAAGTCAATGGCGAACTGCAACGGATTAGCCAGTATAAAATATGGCCGATAGAAATGCTATAACACACGGATGGCTGTGTATGTATATATTGATGCTTATGGGCAATTGTATGGACCAGCGACTAGCATCGTTGTGCAATCGGCGTAATTCAATGCGAAATGCTTAAGTGTGGGACATTTAACGTTAACAATATTCGTTTGATTTGAAATTCTGAGAAAAGTAACATTTCCTTCACCAAGTATTTAAAATATTTTTTGTATTTTTGGGTTTCAGATTGTGCAAAAATTTTGTTACAATTTTTTCACATTATTTTTCTTACTTTTCAGCATAGATGTATGCTGATGGGGAACACATTATTTAAAAAAAAAGGCTAAAATATTCTGCCCACAATAGTTTGTGATGGCCTCTACGGTAATGTTGTTCGGGACGGCACAAGCATACCACCGATCCCAGACTCATACCAAACTTAAGGAAATTATCTGAACATGGATAAAACCGCAGATACAGCGACATGCATGCGACGAGGGGAGAAAGAGCGTGATGTAACAGACCGTGGCTCTTAGGCCGACGGTGTGCGGCCGCGCTCATGGCGTTTGAACGCTTCGTTTCAATTCATTAAGGTGTTATTGAACCGACCTCAATTCTCAAACTCTCTAAACTGCTACACATAAGCCAATAGGCTAGTGCAATTTGAACGTCGCTGTTACTACTACTGCTGCCGCTACTACTACTTCTACACTACTACCAGTGCTGCTTGTGCTACTAACATTACCACCACCACTACTACCACTGCGATGGCTCGAGTGGCTCTAGTCCGTACCCTTAGCCGAGAGCAGCAGAGTGAGCGCCGCCGCCCCAACAGTTGCAGTGGCGAAGAGGTTGATAACTATGGTGTTGTTTTCCACGATGTGTGCTGCCCAGCTCTAGGTGGGCCCACCGTTGCACGGAGTGGGAGGCAATCGTAAGCTACATAGATGCTTAGGCGTGTGCGTGTGGCGATGACGACGACGGCGCAGCGATGCGTTTTTACGACTCCCGCATACCAATAGCGTTCAGTGTACACTATTGTGTAGTATGGCCTAATAGTAGAACTGCAACGGAGCACAGCGAGAGAAACAGCTAGAGCTAGTCAACAAGGGGGCGGCTGGCTCGGGTTTGGTCTCGTGAATCGTAGAATCGTCTCGCATGGTGCTAGAAAAATGATCTAAAATTGAGGAAGCGTGGGACACATTGTTGCACTCTGGGCTGTTACGCGTATTGCACCAATAGAAGGAGGATTTTATCGATAGTAAAAGATGTGATGCGTATAATAGTTGTCTCAGATCTCAGATTTTTTGAGGGGTTTTTTTTTTAAGAATTCGGATAGCTCAAAATCATTTCTAAAGCTGCGCTGTGTACGGCATGGAAACAATTGGCAGTTTGGCACAATATTGGTAGTGTAAAAAAATAAATAAAAAGGGAATACGGTCCTTGAGACGGTACTGACAAGGCATGTCTTGTTTGTTGTTCTTTGACCTATTTCAAAGGTTTATGAAAGATTTGAAGCAAGTTTATAAAATTAAACCTAACTGCTGCTTTCCATGCTTTCTGTCGACTAGAAATGGTAACCTTTCCTTGACCTCAGATGTCATGTTGCAGTGAAAAGCAGGTTTAACTTTGGCCTGCGGCAGATAGACAGATAGATATTATTAAGACCTTTAGAAGCATAACTGAACAGTATAAGTGTTTGCCATTTTGTTTTGTTTGTGAAATACAACAAAACTCCATTAAAGTAAACTAAATGAACGTGAAAAACTACTGTCGTAAAACGTAACGTGTAGATTGTTTCTTAAGCAGTTGAACGAAATTCGTTCAGCTTACGGTCGGTCCGTCGTACCCATATCAATGGTTAATAGTGCTCTTACAGCCCGTAGTTCCGCTGTGACGATGATCGAACGAGGAAGTGAAAGTTGAACATCGTTACAATCTCTCACCTGGGCTGTGCGGTGGTGGTGAATGCGATGTGTACACGAGATACAAAGCTTCAATACACTGACGCATGTACTTCTTTCTGCTCTCACCTGAACCTGATTCAACACTTCCCCTTTATCCATTACCATCGCTTGCGACTTCCTGGTTGGTTTCGTTCAGCCTCTTCCACACGCTTACACGTGAAACATCGTACTTTAACATCATCATTATAGTGTGTCATTGCATGGCTGTATGACTAACTTCCTTGTACTTTTTACGTTAAAAGTGTAATTTTTGTAGTTTTACAATCCTGAGCACAACCGCGGCCAAACGAAGCCAAACGAGTACAATCGTGTTGAAATGTTTTTACTCTCCCCTAAATGTTTGTAACAGTACTACGCCGTTAAATTCGGTATTAGGAAAAACTAATTCCGTGCGCAAAATCACAAACCCATCGGACAGTGCTGTATGTTTGAGATTTCGGCGGACACGGACAGTGCGATGCATTATGGCACTGGTACAGCTTTTGATTACGCTTAGCAATGTGGGTTCAATGACCCTCACGACGCAGTTGTTTCACCCTCCTTTCCCTGGTGCCTCTTACTGGTTGAAGTGTATGCGCGTTACATAAAACGGTAAAGCTGACAGCAACTAGGAAGTAGTATCGTAAGAGTTGTGAGCGCGATTTGTGGTGATGGTGGGGCACAGTCGGCCCCAAGTACCCAGGTTCCCATCTCACTTTCTCCTTTAATGCTGCGTTGTTCACTGCCACGGTCCGTCAATAAGACAACCTGTGCACAAGAGAGGGAATTCCCTTCCCCCATTCTTTTCGATGTTTCGATTGGCATGACCGAATGCTGTTATGGATCATCATTGTATGTCAACTAGTAGTGGTAGCGAGTGCCAGATTGCATACATTGCTCGGTTGTTTGTATACGCCTTTGGTAGCGAAGTTCACGACTGTATAAAGTGAAAGTTTAACGAAATTATGCATACGACTTCCTATACCTTTGCACCAACGGGAAATGTCGATCATCTTTGCGAACGAAAAACAAAAAAAATCGACCCTATAACTGTGGTAGCAAAATAAGTAAGGCTGGTGCCCCGTTGCTCGGTATCATGCCACTAGTTGCCAGGGAAATGTATGGGATTTGACAGATGAGATTGAACGTCAAACGTCAAATCCCATACATTTCCCTTGCAACTAGTGGCACAAAGGGGTAAACTTGTTGAATATAAAGTATGCAATCGATCGATATTTGAAATAGACTAGACACATTTTCAATAAAGTTTTCGCAAACGCTACTGTTACAACGTAAAAAGCGAACAACGGTAGATACTACTCATCCTGAGTGATCGTTTTGCACTAGAAAGCAGATTTAACCAACAGTTAGGATAAGAATGATTTCAAGTCAGTATAATACTTGTCTACTATTTCCGGGTACGTACAACACACACGCACGCACACACACATCCATCCATGTGCATGCTATGTCATTTGTTATTTTGCATAGAGGCGAGAGGTTTTAGAGAGTAGCAAAGGTTTCTGTTGTTGTTGTTGTTGTTGGTGTTGAAACCGTCAGGCACAGCGCATGATCTTGATCACGGGAATGCCCTGAGAAATACGCGACATTTCACATTAGCCGTGATCACGGGTAAAAGGTCGACCGAGTACTAGGGTCGCCAAAACCGGTCATTGAACTTGGTTGATTTCACTTTTCGTGCTCACACTTTCGGGAATGCTCGTTTTCGTTCGTTTTGCTTGTGATACACGCAAAAGGGGGGTTAGTTTGATTTATTCCCGGTAAAAGGATGTTTAAAGATTTTGAAGCTGAACAATAATAGGAACGGTTAAAGGGGAATTAAATAACTTAAAATTTATAATAATATTTGTTTTGTTTTATATATTGATGTTTGGTAAATGTCCACAAACGGCACAAAGCCATTTTTGTCGAGAACACTCTGTTTAGGGACAGTTTTTTTTATCTCCAGAAATGTAGCGTAGATTGTTGTTGAGGCTTGCTTGATACAAACAAAACTTCAACGCCAGATGTAGTTCTAAGCATTACATTAGGTTTGGAAGTAAGGAAGTGTTTGCCCTATACTAAGGTTCAGCTGTTAATTTAACTAATGTATAACTTTTGAACTGAAAAAAAAATCATATCTGCTAACATATAGCCACTAGCACGAACGTCTTCTCGTTTGTTTGCCAATGTTTCACAGTTGGCTGAAATATAGCAATACATAAGAATTCAGATTACTAGTGTGAGCAACAGAACGGCGTGCTTACGGGGCAATGTCGGTTGTTTGTAGAATCCCACCACACGCACGTTGCCACGGTGTCGACCTAATGCTAGGTCTTTGAACCGCGGCATAAAACTAGGTTAGTCAAAGCTTTGTGCCTATTCTACAGATGTCAGGATAGTCCACCAGCAGTTGTTGAGTAGGTCGCTGGCAAATGGAAATGTTTGTTCCTACACGTATATACCTCTCTCGTTTTGTGTAACAAATTTGCCCTGAAATTGTACATCGTTGGTCTGGTATTTTCTACCGAAGTGTAGCTTTATTTTAGGAGAAGGTTTTATGTTTTTTTTCTTAACATTTTATTTGGCTTTTTACAGTAATTTACTCGTCTGAATATTCCTGATATTTCACAAATATATTTATCTAGCTTTGAAAAGAATTCAGATTCTATTGTAAGTTTGTGTATAAAAATATTAGACAAGTAGGTATTTTAAGTAGGAAATGCGTAAGAAATCTTAATGTGTCCTACGCTTTAAAACAAAAACAGCTAATAACTTTGGTGTAATATTATCTTAAGCTTTATACCATGTTATAACTCATTGTTAACATAAAAAGGTAAAAAAGTAACCAAAGTGTACTAGTAGCATCTTGCCTTTTTCGATAACATAAAAGTAGATAAATACACGGCATTCACAGCATTGATAAAATTCAATTTAACATTTTGCTAATAATGCGCTTATGGTTGAAACAACATAAAATACATACAAAAATGTAGACACACACACACACACACACATACAGACCACCATCATAAAGCAGAGTAACGGGAAATAATAGTGGAAGATGTGAAAGTGAATTCACCGAATGAACAACACAACACAACAACTCGTACGTGTTACGTAAAGCATGGTTTCAACTTTGCAGCGTTTTTAGCGGTCGGGTCAGGGTCCATATTGCTTTTAAACAGTGTTGGAAAGCGTTTTGTCTGTATGGAGCTACTTTCTTCTACACATGATGATGTTACAATTTATAAACGAATGTTCAAAAGTTTATAAAAGCTCTACCATTGCGGAAGACTCTAAAATATTATGTTTCTCGTACTAGGCTTTTTGCAACTGCAATTACAATCGCTAGAATTTTCAAGATGTGTACTTCCTATTTCCTGCTCCGCTTAGTTCCCAGCTGTAAATCTTTCAAACTGCATGCAAATTTGTGCTAAGCTCTGTACCACAAGAGCAAGCACTAACACACACTTATTTCACCAGGCACTTTCTCCTGGTTATGGTTAACGTAGTCTCGCCTACATTCAACCATTCACTCGTTTGATGATGACGCGTTTCTGTTTTTTCTTCTTTTTTTTTTAATGATCAAGCTTTGTTACTTCCTCATTTCAGCTTTTCCGCATCCTCGGGGTGGCTGGTGGTGGTGGGTAACCGCTACTCGTGACTACGTTCGTATCGTGCGGATCATTTTAAAGATCGTCTTCCGTGTGCATTGATTCTCTGCATCGTGTTTTTCCTGTTTCACCTCTGCTGGCGGCGCTCTGCTGTCAGTTTGTTTTCCATTTATGCTCTGTATCTTGTTTTTTTTCTTCTTCTCCTTTTTGTTTGCGAAGCTTGCGCGAGACTGTGTGGAGATCGTTGCGACATCTCCAGCAGAAGGTTTCCAGTGTGCTTTTTATGAAGTTGAATAAGAAAAAGAAGCTGAAGAAGGGTGCCCAGCACAGTTTCACTACTCTTCGTTTTTCCTTTTATCCTGCTGCTCGTGGTTTCTGTTTCGCTCTGCTGCGGCGGCTCTTTCTCTTCGCGGCAAATGGCATGTAGCAGCGATAGACGCAATTGCAGATCGTTATGTAAACCTTCCATCATTTCCTTGTTCGTGGCATAAAAAAAAGACGGTCTGAGAAAGTGAGCATTAGTAGAGACGGGCTCGCAAGATAAATCGTCAATTATAACATGTCGTAACACGGCTTGAAGGTGTATAGATTCTTACCTTTTTAACACTTTGATCGCACCACGAATTTAACTAAGTAGGCTTGTTACACGTTGGGCATCATTTGTTTGTTGAAGCCTTGTCGATCGAAATGTATCGCCATTGTTCAAATAACTGTTTGCTGAAAAGATTTATTTCGTACGGCGAATAATAAAGCTGATAGGCAGTGTGACATGACTTGTGCAGTTAATATAAGGTGAGGAAAAAATGATTGATTCATTTTTTTCCACCAGTCCGCCAAATAACCTAGTTTTGAATGTTTGTTTGTTTCTATCTGATGCATAAATATAATATATAAAATAGGTTTCACTTGCTCTTACTGTAACAGGCAGTAAGTGTTTGCACAAATGCATTTTTGTTATTTGTTTCCCGCTTCCAGTAACGCGTACCATGGTGTGAAATCAAACCTAGAGGTACGCTCACGAATGAGCTGTTTACATGTCTCTTTTTACACAAAATGTATGAACCTAGGCGTCCAAGCTGTACGATTAATGTTTTGTCTTTTATTCACATTTCTGGGTCAGGTGTGGGCCTAGCAAACGTATCCACTGCTAGTGATCACCATACATCTATACATGTACTATTTAACTTATTTTGTTTCTCTTCATTTAGTGCACTTTTGCTTGTTTTGTTCTGGCTAAAAGAAAACAGTGAAATTGTTCCGACAAGGAAAAGGGGGAACAAAATTGTTTAGAGACGAATTGAATGCAAAAATGACTCAAAAAGTCGCTCGATAAACGAACCAACCGAACTGGGAAAAAAAATTGGAACGCTTTTACCTACTGAGGGAAACACAATCAGAAGTTACTCTAGTTTTCTAGCATTACTTATCATTTAGAATCAATTATCTACGACAATCGATGATGTTTTGTTGTTAGTAAATCAATAATCGCAGCATAGCAAAAGTTGCAGCAGTAATTATAAATGTTGAAACATACTTCCTTGGTTTTTCTGCTTTCCGGCTTCCGCAATTGTGAGATGCTGCCGGTTGAGGGCAATAATGGGCTTCAGCTTCAGTTGAAAATCCGGTTAAGACTTGAGTTAACCACAAAAATAAAAAAAAAAACGTGTACAAAAATGAAATAATGCATCCGCCGCACACCACCATCATCGACGAACCATCCCATCCCATCGAAAGTCACACGGGGTGTGTATGCTCTCACTACTCTCACTTTTACACTCACTTTCAGGAAGGTTTCACCAGTATTTTGCCCAGCTTTAGCTTTGGATGTAGCAACAACAACACCGAGCGGTTGGCTCGGATGAGGAGAGCATTGGACTTTTGGTGCTGCTTGTTGATGGAATTCGCTCCACACCGCGCGGGTTGTGCGCGGAATGGCTCACATTTAGCTTTTCCTGGTTGCAGTTTGTTCACTCATTGATGTGGGGCTGATCTCCTCTGCGTAGTGAAAGAGCTTACAATGCCAGAGAGAGAGAGAGAGAGAGAGAGAGATAGAGAGGGAGAGACAGAGAGAGGGTATGAAAATGAAGAGTGGTGGAGTGGTTGATTGTGTGTGGGAGGGAAGGGGTAGGAGGGGGGGGGGGGGGTGTTGGAGAGGGGAAGAAATACACATAGCAGCGGGTCGGCCGTGCCGAAGGGCGGAAGCATGTTTTTCGTTTTCATTTGCCACTCGCGCGGCTCGCGCCGAGAACCCGAGTCGGGTCTGTTCGGACGATTCATTCCGTAACCTACTTTGCTTCGATACGTACACGTTTTCCGTTTAGCTCGCTCTGGCTGCACACAATTATTTCGTGCCCCAAAAGATGAATAGTTTTCATTGAGTCAACAAGCAAGTAATACCGTGAGCGCTTTTCTATTGTTTTGTCCACGGTTCTGCCACGGTTTTTTTTTTTTTTTTTGGAAAAAGAGCATTTCTTCTAGTGAAAAAATTCAGCCACAGCCGCGTATTGCTACTTAAAACAGTGTTTGAACGGCCCCTACTCACCCCGTCTGCAGCTAGATTATGGATTTACCCTGACTGGTTTGAATCGAAGAAAGATGTAAAGTGCAACAAACATTTTCTGGAGCATGTGAATATTAATAGTCAAACCAAAAAAGAAGGAATACAGCAGCAGCAGTAGTGAATGGAAAGCGTAACAAACAAAAAAGGAGGAAAACCAAGCAAAAATCTGTGATGGGGAATTATTTACTCAGGAGGAAATTTGCGCTAACCAACAGTTTAAGTAGTTACCCAACCAGCAACAGATAGCAAATAGTGTTCAAAAGTCTAACTGCCGGCGAAATGTATCGTCCCTTTTGGTGGTGCACTGTTGATTTTTTTTTGTTCTGTGCAATTCCGAAATAACAAGTGAAACGCAGGAGCGACACTGAATCCTCCAAATATAAACACGGAAATCCTTGGCAAAGTGCAACAATGATGAGTGGTGAGTGCAGCAGTGATTCAACTTCATCGGCTGCAACTGCAATCACTGTGTCTGGAATATGCGAAAAGTAAACATAGCCCGCCAACACAAAGAAATTAAAATAGAGCTGGTGGTGATCTTCCTCGTCACTTGGGTTTACAGAGCGTGTGTGTGTTTGTGTGGATGTGTGTGTGGCCTCTTAGTACATTGTCCTATTAAATGTTCGTTTAAGCATTTTAGTGTGCATATGTGGCAGTGTACGTGTGTATGTATTCGTATGTGTGCGTGTGTGTGTCTTTCTCACTGCACCCGTTCTTCTGTGCAATTGGTCGATCTGCGCGGCATCGGCACGTGGATAAGAAACTAAAGAAATGTCGACCTTACTACTCCTTCATTTAGCGCTGAGCGGATCGTGGCAGTGAAAGTCACGCACGTTGTTGGTTACTGAGATCATTTAGTCAACAGACGACCGATAAACTACAACAAAGTGCACTTAGTGGTGGTCGGGTACGGTACGAATCCTGCGAATAAACTATCCTGTTTCTGGATGATGATCGTCAAAGCAAGCGGCGTGAAGTTGTCAAATGAAAGTGAGAGTGAGAGTGAGAGTGCGAGAGCGTAGCACGGAAGGATAGATTGGACACTTGCAGCTGCTTTCTGTATCACACCAAAAGACTGACACAATCCACTGCTGGTGATTGTTTTCGAAGGTTGTTAATTCTTGTTTTTTGCGGTTTGGAAATTTTATGATCAAAATCAACGATCAAAATGTTGATAACGTGCTCTTATTGTCCGTGTTGTGGTTGGCCGAAAGCGTTCACTGTTGCTGCAAAGTGTCGTAAAAACATTGCCATTTTAAGTGTTGGAAGTAAAGAAGTGAAGCTGGAGAAAGGTAGTACGGAAATGGTGAACCACGGCAAATGTAGTTGCTTCATCCTCTGACGCGTTTGCTGAAACATAAAATGAAGCACATTTGCTGTTCGATGCAAAGGTTGCTTTCCTGGTTAGATTGGAAGCTACTGAGAGACAAAGTGCGGTGTTTATAGTGGAGTTTGAGAAAATTGTGATATGATTGATAGCAAATTGAAACGTTCTTGATACACTAGTGAAAACGTCCACACCTGGACCAGCGAAGCTGTTCGCGATAGTTGTGATGTTGGTATCGGTAGTAAATTTTTAGCAAATACGCATCACAAAAAGTCAAACCAATTCAACTGACTTCAGTTGTGAATGTCCGAGAGTAAAAAAGTTCTCCGGGTGAGGAAGCGATTTTAAATTTTTTCGACTCATTGTAAAGTCCCCGGGAGCTGGAAGAAGCATCAAAAATGACATCATTAGGTAATTAAACACATAATATGGTACCATCCCTATTGACAAAATTGCCTTTATAACCGCTGTTAAGAGGCTTTCACAATAAAAATTTCCCTTAATAGTGCCGTTAAAGGTTTGTTTTTGCCAAATTGCGATACACTAATTCTAAGTACCGCGAAGGAAACGAATGTATCGGATTGCTGAGACGGGTTCGTCGCTTTGTATTTTTGTTCGGATTGTTTCATCGGCCTAAATCGATACTTGCCACATCAAGTAGTGTCATTCCCTCCTGCCAATCTAAAGGGAGTAAAATACACAATTAACTAGTTTCAACAAACTTTGCTGATAGTTTGTAAGAAATCTTCCATATTTGAGTATTCAACAGGGCTCACAGTTAGTCAATGGTCATGACCAGTAATGATGACGTAGAATAGTGTGTTAAGGGTGGGACAAAGTCAATGCGGTCCCTCAGATAATTTTCCCACACCTGATTACATGTGGTTGGTTTTTGCAGCGCCCATGTACACAGTTCATCGAACCTTCTTTTTTTTTTCCAATGTTAGACATGCCAAGGTCTTTTAACTGTCAATGCTGTGTGATTGCAGATATGAGCTTGCTGTGATACTATACTATTGATGCAAGTTGGTGCAAATTTTAACATTGTTTTGTGTAAATACTACGTTTAAAGTATTTTAAATAATTTCGATATGTGGTCCAATATTCGGAAATAAAATTTCATATCATATGGAATGCACTATTGGATTCTTTTTTTTTTCTCTTATTTGACAGCACGGGAGATCTCGGCCCGCCATTTCGGGCTGCTGTTATTCAGTTTAAACAAGTTGCTGGATAGTCAGTAATACGCGTACGAGGAATACGAATTCGGACAGAATTTGATACGAATCGAAGTACGATTACGGATCGTGTGTGTATGTAATTTACGAAAATTGTGACGATACTACAAATGTGAATTTATTACCTTCGCTATGTTTTCAAATAATTTAATTAGTTGAAACAAATATACCAGCACCGGAAATAGAATAAGAATTATTTTTTTGTATTAGTATCTTAGTATTTTAGTATTGGATCAATAGAGAATTTTACTCGGATTCACTTTTACCCAATGCCAAAATATGTAAAACAATAAAATTAATACATACGTTTATCTTAAAATTTAAAAAATACACTTTTAAATTTAAGCGCTGGCTTGCTCGATCAGTATAAAGTGATTTTTTAAATACTTTATTGTTTTTTTAACTTTACTAATATGATGATTTTTTAAATTATTAAAGGCCCACAGGCCGTTTTGCTTGCGAAATGGATGCTGCTAATACTGGTTTAACTATAGCAATACATTTTACTTGTTTCCCAAAAGTTTTCTCATAGAGTGTCGTAAACAATAAACAGATACATAAAAAGACGGTGCAATGTCGTGAGTGACACAATTTGTACTTCATTTACTATTATGCAGCTACCAGCTAGACTGAAGAATGCAAAAAGTTTTAAAAATAAACTCTACTTCAAAAAAGAGAGTACAGACCGATCAGAAACATGCCGATCGACCACGAGCGAGCGAGCGAGTGAGCAACCGAGTGCATGCGTGTACACGACACGGTAAAGATGAAGTGGTGCTACAATTACGTCACAGCCAGAAGTCCACAACGAATCACACACTTGTGGGGGGATGTGATGCAGGTTTATACATACACACACACGCACGCACACACAAGCGCAGAAAGAGCACATTTCTAACATATTCTCAACGTTCTGGATGTCGGTTCGGGAAACGGTACCACACTACAACGTATCGATGTGTGTTTTGCCAGTCGGAATGTGGGTTAAATGTTGCGGTAGGTTAGTTCTATCGCGAATTGTCGACTAGACTCACCCGTTGCAGAGCGCAATGGTGGTAATACGAGCTCTGGCGGTGCATTCTGAATACACATACTCATGACCATTGACGACTCTAGAATAAGCTGTGGCGGCGTGGTGTTGCATCTTGGCTCATTGTGATGTGTGAATTAACGGGGTGGCAGCTCGAGTGGTGTCAAAGTAATGTAATTTTTTTTTCTTGCTGTATTAGTTTATGTAGTTTTTCTTCATTTCTTTATGAATCTACAATTAAGAATAATATGACATGACACACAGTTCGACTGCTACATCGTATCAGTGATCGTGTCCCAGAGGGGTTGCACTATCAACGCCGGTGCTTTAACCTTTAAGCGCTGCTTTGTCCTATCGAACGCGGAAATACAAATAAAGACGCTCGCACAGGGTGTTGATGTTCAGGTTGAAGTAATCATCGGCATTGGACATTTGTTCTGCTAAATCATACATAATCGTATCATAATGTTATAAACCGTTTCTTACTGAATCGCAGCAGACGCTGGTACACTTGATGGCATGCATCTCTAATGGTATGTTTCTTCCCGTCTATCTCTTTTTTTTTACTTTCACAAACTAGGAATTATGACCCTGAGCCGTGGACCATACAGCGAGCTCGATAAAATGAGCCTATTTCAAGATTTGAAACTAAAGAGAAGAAAAGTCGACTCAAGATGTAGCAGCGACGGCGAATCTATAGCTGACACGAGCACATCGTCGCCGGATCTTCTGCAGCCACTGTCTCCGAAGATGTGTGATCAGCAACAGTCTGCGCATCAAACTCCAAAGTGCACTGCTCCGTTGGCAGCCAGCGATGATGGATTGCAGAAGGAAGCTCCAGAAGCGCTAACTTCGCCACCTACCACACCGTCAACGGCGGACGAAGAGCACGACCAACAGGTGTGCACATCTGCCAGTAGTAGTTTTGACACTGTTACAAACGATATCGCAAGTAGTGAAAGACACGCTATAAACACCAGCAGCAACAGTTACCATAGCAATCGTTTGAATGGAAATGAAATGAAAGATGGAAATGCACGTTCCCATCACCAGCAGGATGGGTGCATTTCCGTCAGTTATCATGATGACGATAGTGACCCTGCCGATGGCGGTTCGGCACCGAAGCCTTCAATGAGCGGGTTCGACAACGGTACTTTAGCAAATGCCGCCAACTTCAAGGACGATGCCTACGACGGTAGTCATAGAGCGTCGCCTGAATTCGCACTCGAAGCTGTACAAGAAGAGCGAACAACCGCTAGAAACGGTAGCCGCGGTAATACCTCAAACGTAACCGCTGCTAGTGTGATACGTTCTGTGGCTGATGAACGGCGACCTCGTTCGGTCAATCCTCCTACCATCTCCATAACAACATCTACCACTACCAAGGAGCAGCAAACAACTAGTAGTAGTGGTAGTGGTGGTAGCAACGCTCTTAGCACTAATAAGTGCGAACGACTAGACAGCACTGTCAGTATCAACCTACAAACCAGCCATACTACTAATAACAACAATAGCAGTGGTGCCACTACTACTATTACTACTGGTTCTACTACTACAACTGCCAGTACTAGCGAGACTGGTGCTAGTGGTAAAGCACTAGCACCACCACATCAATATCATCACTACGGTGAGAACTGTGCTAGTGTTGACGATGACGGTGATCGTGATCGGGCAGCACAAAATGGAATGGTTGAAAGCAGCGGTGGTGCAAATCCAACCGTTAGCAATGTCAGAGTTATTGCTGGTAGTGCTCAGACGCAGCAGCAGCAGCAGCAACAACAACAACATGTCACGGTCCTTGTTACTCCGGCTCTATCGCGGATGAAAACCATTCATCTTACCACCGCAGAGGGAAAGAGCACTGGAAATGCAGCAACGGCTGCAGCGGCTGCGGCAGCAGCAGCAACGACACTGGTGACATTAGGAATGCGGAAGCAGCAATCGTTGCCACCACTTTCCACAGAGCCAACGTCTCCACCGACATCATCGTCTTCATCGGCAACGGCATCTTCGTCATCAATATTAACTACGTCCTCATCGATATCAAACTCTATCAGTACGCCATCGAATGGGCGCAATTTCAACAACAACGGAATGCTAGACCGGTTGCTGAGCGAGGGCAATGAAGTGGATGGTGGTGAGCAGCACAGCAGACAAAGCACACAATCACCACCAACGATCGGGTCCTCCACACCCACTGACACCACCACTACTACAGCTACTACCGTGTCGGCCACTATTGGCTCCGTGTCTCCCTCGGTATCATTATCCTTTCAGCATCAAACGTCATCTGCTGGGGCAGGTGGCTTATCTTCAAAGATTGTTTCTAGTCAAGCGAACGCCGACGGTGGAGCGAGTGTTGTTGTTGGTGCTGTTCCTAAGAATCCTAGCCATCCGCAACATGTTATAATAACGCAGCAGCAAATGCTTCAAGCGATGCAGCAGCAAATACGCATCAAGAAGGAGCGTCAACAACAGCAGCAGATGATAGTTGCAAGTTCTGTAGCGCAAAACAGTCATCGACCGATCGGCGCAAGTTTTTCGCCAGTGCATCAGGCACCGCAGTTGGTTATCAAACGAGAACGTAGCGTCAGTGGTGGTGGGTTAAAATTACCGCACGCACCCGGCTCCATAGCACCACCGCATGCGACAATTGTGCGCCAACCTGCCAACAGTCCGGGGCCGATGGTTTCACCAATGCAACCACCGTTATCTCCGCATCAGCCACTGCCCTACCGTCAGCCGAATAGTCCTGCGCAGGTAGGTTCGTCTTGTGGCAATCAGCAGCCTCAAGTGATTGTGAAGCGTGAGCGTGGATCATCGATGCACCAGCAACAATTTCATCAACCTCCTTCTGTTGCAAACGCTGTGTGTGTTAGTGGATCAAACTCAATAGGCGGGTTCACCACCAGCAGCATAAATGCTACTACAACGTCTTCAATAGTATCCACGGTCGGTAGTTTATCGATTCGTAATCCGATCCGGGATGCTGCTATATTGTTTCGAGTAAAAAATGAAACAAACGCTGCCAGCGTTCTGGCAAGTCAGCAGCAGCAGCAGCAGCAACAACAACAGCAACAACAACAGCAGCAGCAGCAGCAGCAGCAGCAGCAGCAGCAGCAGCAACAACAACAGCAACAACAACAACAACAGTTGCTGCAGCTTCAACAGCAACAACAACCACACCACCGAATGGTATGGCCAGGATCAGCAGCGTTAGCGGGTCCTGCAGTAGTGTCTTCCGGTGCGGGAGCGTCTCACCGAATTAATGGTGTTAAACCAGAAGTAATTGGTGGCCCGTTACCGCCCATACGAAGCCAGATATCCTCACCGCATCAGCACACTCATCAACAGCAACAACAACAATCTCCCCACCATCAGCAACAGCAGTCACCACAACATCATCATGGCAGTCCAGGCCCGATTGCATCACAAACACCTCCCCGTGCTACCCCTACCGTAATAATGGGAGAATCATGCGGTGTTCGTACGATGGTTTGGAGCTACGACAACACACTGCAGCAGATTCATAACACGGCTTCATCCAACACGATGGGTGGTGGTGGAAACTCGACTGCAGAGACTGTGCCTGGTATAGCTACGGTGAGTGGCAGCATGGCGGGCACGCATCTTCAACATCATCATCAACAGCAATTGACGCATCATCAGCATTTGCAAAATCAACACACGGCTGCCGGGTCAATGAACAACAACCATCATCAACAACAAGGCTCACCTCACCAAGCGAATGGTGGAACGGGAAATACCGGCAACAGTGGCATGATTACGAGCAATAGCAACAATGTCTCACCGAACAGCAACAATGAGGAAGCCGCCCATCTTCTCTTAAGCTTGGGGCAGTCGGTCGTACCGGCAAGCTCACCAACAGCCGCTGTTGCAGTAGCTGCTGCCGCGGCGGCTGCTGTTGCCGGTCATACCCAAGCATGGCAAGCGGCGAATCATCCGCGCACCAACTTACCGCTCAATATGGAGCGACTGTGGGCCGGTGATTATGGCCAATTTGCAACCGTAGGATCTCAGCAGCAACATCAACAGCAGCAAGCGCTAAACCTGACTTCTCAACAGCAGCAGCAGCAGCAGCAGCAACAACAACAACACTTGTCTTGGAGCCTAAGTGGGGCTGGAGCAGTTGGTGGACCGAAAAAGGTTAGTACACTTGTAACAGTGTCCCTCCGTATAGGTCCGTTTATATGGTTGTCTGTTGCTTTGTAGGAAATATTGGACGACATGCCACCGGACGAAGACGACCAACCGTTAGTGTGTATGATATGCGAAGATAAAGCAACGGGGCTGCATTATGGCATCATAACGTGCGAAGGCTGCAAAGGATTTTTCAAGCGAACAGTGCAGAATCGACGAGTGTACACGTGTGTTGCTGATGGAACATGCGAAATTACAAAGGCGCAGCGTAACCGTTGCCAGTATTGTAGATTTAAAAAGTGTATTGAACAAGGAATGGTGCTTCAAGGTAAGTTTGGTCGAATATTACACGATCGTTTGTCCATGGGGACGATCCATTAGAAGAAACTGTAACGTTTGCTTACTTTTTTAAATCAATTAAACCTTAGTCAAACTCAGTTGATAGTAGACAGCATAGTGCGGTTGTCAAATGAACTGTATATTTTCTATTCATGTTCCAGCGGTCCGAGAAGATCGTATGCCCGGTGGCCGAAACAGTGGAGCTGTCTATAATTTGTACAAAGTAAAATATAAGAAACATAAAAAGAACAACCAGAAATCATCCAATACTAAGCTGCAGCAAGGTACTGGTGCCATTGGAACCGCCATCACTAGCCTTGGTGACATCGGTGTCGGTGCTGCCGGCCCACTAGGAGGTGGTATTGCGTCCGTTGGTAGCGCGGAAAGTCCAAAGTCGACCAATATGTATCACCATTCGCATGTAGCAACGCATCTACAACAACACCACCATTTGCCATCGACAACATCGCCGACGATGGTAAAATCAGAGAGCATGAATCTGAACATAATGAACGGTACCATCCTGAAGACAGCACTCACCAATCCGAGCGAGATCGTGCATTTACGACACAGGCTGGACAATGCCGTAAGCTCATCGAAGGATCGGTCGATCTCGTACGAACAAGCCTTGAATATGATACACACCCTTATTGACTGTGATGCTATGGAAGATATAGCGACCCTACCGCATTTTAGTGAATTCCTCGCAGATAAGTCAGAGATTGGCGACAAGCTGTGCAACATTGGCGACTCGATCGTGCACAAGCTGGTCTCGTGGACGCGGAAGCTTCCGTTCTACACGGACATTCCTGTCGAAATACATACCAAACTGCTGACGGACAAGTGGCATGAGATATTGGTATTAACTACGGCAGCCTACCAAGCGATGCATGGTAAGAAAAACACCAGCACCACGCAAACGCAAAGCAGTAGTGGAGGGATCGTGCTAGCGCCGGACAAAAACGATCCCGAATTCACTGAAGAGGTGAGGAAATTGTGTTATAATCATTTATGATTTTCTTAGAGCATATATGCGTTTAGTAGTATTTGGGGTATGAACGATCGAAATTCGATCAAATGCATGCAATGGACACCAAGTCCTGGCTAGCTGTGGTTTGCGTGAAAAAAAGATTGATGTTAATAGATTGCATAGTCGACATATAACAGGGTATCATGTCTTTTGTAATCTGTAGTATTATGTGTTCGTTGCAATGTAAAAGAAATGCTAATTGGAGCAGCTAGAGAGTCAACACAACCTAGTGACTGCAATGTAAGATTTCTTTATATTTTGAATGTTATCCTGTAACAGTGAGGCTCGTCCGGATAATCAATTGCTTTATTACAATAAAGCTGCCCAGGACTGGGTGGCAATATTGTTATAGAGTGGTTTGTAAACGGAAGACTTGTGCAAATCAAATGCATGGGGCTATCGCTGGAAGTTTTGTCGTCAAATTTTCATCACCATCCAAATTTGAAAAGTTTTTTTTAATGCAAATTTTATTATCATTTTACAATGCATAATTAAAGCTTTATAGTTTTCGGTTGTACTGTGTAGTGCGTTTGACATGCTTACTAAAGACTGCAATTTTTCTACCATTTTAGATAACCTCTCACTTGCATACGCTACAATCCTGCCTTACCACCCTTATGGGACATCCCATCTCTATCGAACAACTCAAGATCGACGTCGGCCAGATGGTAGAAAAAATGACGCAGATTACGATAATGTTTCGTAGGATTAAACTCAAAATGGAAGAGTATGTTTGCCTGAAGGTGTACATTCTGCTTAATAAAGGTAAAACTGTTCATTCCAATCGGTACCGATCAAGCGCTAACGTTAATACTTATGAATAATGATTTCTCTTTCCGTTCATGCCGTCCGGTAATCATAATAATCCTCTCAACAACGCTACGTACTCGGCGAGGTAGAAGTTGAGTTGGAAAGTATTCAGGAAAGATACATACAAGTACTTAGAAGCTATCTACAACACACCGTTCCGCACAATCCCAACCGACTGAGTGATCTTTTGGCACATATTCCTGAGGTAAGTTTTTGGCGCGCAGAGTTACCCCCTCCCCCCCCCCCCCCAATGTTGTCCCTACTGAAATGGTTGATCGTTTTTATTACAGATTCAAACGGCAGCTAGTTTGCTCCTGGAGAGCAAAATGTTTTACGTACCCTTCGTTCTAAATTCGGCCAACATCAGGTAGCGAATGATCGATTGTGACGTGACGTTAACATCGAACACTCATCGAAGAGTTTCTTGCGACGAGCGTATTACAACCAATCCAAAGAAATCGGAGCAAATTTTTACACACTGTGACAAGGCGATCGGCCGGACGGAAAGCACCACCAGCACGCGTGTTGTGCAACAGGAACGTGTCGAGTGCCGGAACCACCGTTCTGTCTCCCTTTTGGCAGCAGATACATCCTTTTCGAATGTGGGCTCCTTACAACAGGAAAGGGACCCCTGGCGCCAGGACGTTACGGCGGCTACGTGCGTTCCGAATACCATTTTGAAAAGCAGATTAAACGCATCGGCGGAAACTGTACCGAAAAGGCTTGTTGCTGCAAAGGTGAGGCCTCGCGATAGCGACCTTGAGATAGACAGTAGTGAGATTAGCACCGACCGCAGCATCATCAACAGCGTCAATAGTCCTTTCACTGCCGATACACAAATAATTAACATAAATAATCGTACTGCTAATAATAATTACATTGTACATAATGATACGGACTACACCAATAGCACCAATGCCGTAACAATATTTGTTATTAAAACAGTGTTACCTGATGATTAGTAACTTCGATACATTCGAGGCCATAATAAAGCACAGTCTATATATATATATATATATATAGATATAAATATATATGTACATGTGGGATGCGTATCCGTTTATAAACATTGACTACGACCGACCACGACCCTAAACAAACCTTGTTAGATAGGTAGAAAACCGCATCCGCGTGACGCATGGTAAAGGGTGTCTGTGTCCTCTCCGTCTCTTTAACACTTTAACATTTTCCCGCTTCTGAACATGGAGTTCCGTCCTTCGGAGAGACGCTTGAAAAACATGAATCACACATACACACAGACGGATAGTGAAACAGTTTGTGAAAGTGCGGTGATGAAGCCATTTTACCTAGCATTAACATCGTCGCGCGGTGCTTTTGCAGTAGAATGCAGCACATGCACATGTAATGCATTTATTCGAACAAAAAGTTTGTATTGTCCGTGGGGGAGACAGTTTAAGGCTAATTGGTAAGTTTTTTTTTGTTTGTTTGTTTTCGTATTGATCGATTGAGTTGAGTTTTATGTGATAGATACGCGCAAAAATGTCTTATTCGTTTTGATTCGTATTGATGCGCAAGACAAGACGGTGCTGCTAATAAGAATGGTTAATACAACCAAAATATTACGATTAAGACTCCTGTAACTGTTGCATACACATATGAACCGTAAGCAAGCCGGCGCGTAGAGAAACCTGTAGCTTTTGTAGGGTATGTGAGGTGTACCGGGTACAAAGGAAGCTAAAATTGTGCGTACGAAAAGGAGGAAAGGAAACACGCGGAGGTAGTACTGAGGACACAAGGCACGGACTTATTGTGTGTTTTACGAATTTGCTTTCTATTGTCATCCACTAATTGCCTGACGATGGACGGAGCGAGCAATGCTGTAAAGATGTGTTTTTTTTTTTTGTGTACAATTTATATTGGCTAGCGATAATAACAATAGCATGAAACACACATGAAAAATCATATTCATTCATCATCATACAGTAGAGTAAATGAACAGAAACACACAAAAGCAACACATGATTTCAGGCATCTTGTGGTCATGGCGGTCAGCGTTATCATCTTAACGTCAACATAATACAATATTATATTACAACAGCAACAAACGAAAAAAAAAAAACATTGGGAAATTTCAAACTCTGCATGATAATGGAGCTCATGAAAACATTCGAGGAAATTAATTTTCCAACACTAGGAAGTCTGAAATGAATGCCTTCTTATATTGATATAGTAAATTAATGCGCATAAAAAAAGCTGGTAGCGAGCCAGGAGAGAAATAAACAGTAGATGCGAAAGACATCGAAAAAAATAAAGTAAAAATAACAAACAAACAGACATTTACAAACAAGGTAAATAGGCAAAAAGGGCGTGAAAGTGCTGCGTATCATACATAAAAGCAAAAAGAGATCAATTCGCATGCGATAATCGGTGCGTGCTAGCAGTTTGTAGTAGACAAAATCTTGAATGCGAAACAAATAGTGTGTAGGAGAACATGGAACGTATCGGAATGTCCATATTATTATGTATGCGTACGCAGAGTGCCGGTTTGTGGTGAATTTTTCGCGAAAGCTAGACTGGAGGACCTTTCTATTCTGTTTTCTTTTTTTTTTTGTTTTGTTTGTTGATTACGAAAATGGAAGCCCGAAAAACCATAGAGTTTCTTTTTCCCGTGCCTATATACATATATATATATATATATATATATATAGAGAGAGAGAGAGAGATATACAGACATTAGTACAAGGAAGCAGAGCAACCGGAAATTGTGTTACAATGTAACCGTTTTAGTTCAGTTTTAGATTCTCTTTCATTACAAATCCAAACCCATTTACTACACACTGCCAATGTAAAAATAGTTCTAAATCCTCCCTCACATTTACGCTAAGCGCTTCTACTCAGCACAAACACTGCCATGCCAAACAATATTGATGTCATACCATTTGTGCTAATAGCATTCAAATCTAAAACACGAACAGATCCCTGTATCCCTCATTAAATGATTTTTCATCCACACTTTCCATGCCCTTTCGATGAGCGCAGAGACCTGCTCACAGCAAACAAAAAGAAAAGAAACAACAGAAACTTACCAAAGCATTTGTCTTCAGATGATGATCGTGGCTTTTTATAACTGCACTTATAACACACTTTGTTTTCAGCAGCACCTGGCCCTGCTGCCTAGACACATGGCTCGCTCGTTTATTGTTATACTTGTTGTTACTGACACACTGTAGAATAAGCATATTGTACGGCAACAACTTGGTGTACTCTTGTGTGTATTGTTTGTTTGAGTTTTGACTGCCACATAACGGATCCCAACAAACACCCTTTTTAGCGGCTATGAAAATAATATTTTACCTTCTTCCGTTGAATTAGCATCAGCTTTAGCTAGATTAATGGAATGTATGATAACGTAAGAAAACGGCATACATTTTTCCAGTACATTACAAACACATATTCCGATTGCACATAATCCATATACATGCATTCTGGCAACTAGACTGGCCACTAAGCTTTCGATAATGGTGGCTTTTCAAGTGAGCCAGCGTGAAATGGACGCAAAATTATGCGCCGTTTCGTCAATAGTTAGGTGACATTGATTTCCTGGTTTAAATGGTTTCGAGTTGTTTTTCTGTTTATTTCATTGGTATTTTGTCAAAACGGATAAGACTGCAGCTATTTGGAGAGAGGGGAGAGCTGTATAAGCAAGCAGGGTCTCGCGGTCACTGAAAAAAAAAGGTTCTAAGCAAGTATAGGAAAGGAAACGGCCGTTTCTGTTTTAAGTGTTATTTAGTTAGAATCACTATAATAGAACGTTATTGAATGCATCTGTTTAGCAATAATAAGAAAACGCTCCGTTACTCTATCAATTTACAACTTACAACAACCCTTGCGAACGTTCCTCATCTAAATCTAACCAACTATCTTAACCATTTTTTGATGCATTACACCCACCATGGAAGGCTATCGTATTTTTGACGATAACAGGTAGTATAGTCGCTCCTAGGAAAGTTACGATTTGTTACGGTATCCTACTTACAATAAGCTATTACTAGCTACTCGACTGTTTCTTTCACACTTTCAACTTACTTATTATGGCTGCACAGTGTGTGCAGTGCGAGTGTGTTTTCGCTGGTATGATTTATGCTACTAGTAATAGAAATTCGACGATAAACACCGCTCACTGGCGGTCACACGGATCACAAACACACAGACACACACACACACTAACTGCAACATAAGCATTATTCAACCACGGTCTGGAAAGCAAAGCGTGTCCTTGTGTTGCCTTTCCCTCCTCGGAATATATTGTGCATAGGCTGCTGCTGTATAAGTTTTGTTTAATTTATTAGGAATGATGAAAAAAAATAAAACAACACATGTAAGGCATTAATGTAAGCAACAATAGCAACAAAAATGATAGCATAATTATGTATCCAAGGCATCTCGTTCTAACAAAATTTAGTTACACGTCTAGTGATTGCGTATGCATGTGTCAGGGGAGGAGTATCTCAAGCGAAAAAGTTTCCAATTCCACACAAGAGGAAGATACAAAACACAACACAAAAATACCCACACATAAGCAACCATACCCATAAGCAGTCAAATATCGCACATAAGAGCAAACACAAAAAGCAAAAACCAAATAATTAGATGATAGAGGAAAATTGTTTGACGGTTTAGGTAGGTAGGTAGGTTACTTTACTTACTTTTTACGGTTCAAAATGTGGTGCGTGCGCGTTGCGTGTGTTTATGTTGTTTTTTGTTTTTTTTTTTTTGTGTGTGTTTAAATCATGCCAGTCGAGGGTATGCGTAACAGCAGAACAGAGATCGTTTAGGCACTTGTTAGATTTACGAAACAGAGAAGGAGGAATGCAAACAGTAATTCAGAACATACTCGGCTACACTAAACACAGCTGGACACGATGTGTGCAAAGATTAATGATAGGAATGGGACACTTGCTGGACATTTTTCGAAAGTAATTTGCGTTTTTATCAGCTTACAAAATCCTTAAAACCCCCTTTACTACATCCAGCCCAATTCGCATTCATTGCACACTTAGGAAGAGAAACCATGAATTATTGTTACCAGTGACACCATTATGCTGCATTGTTGACTGTATTAGCTGTACGCTATATTTGCGTCAACCAAATCCCATTTGTTCGGATTGCCTAAACTACACTTTGCTAAAACAAAACAATTTATGAAAGACAACAATTTTATGTGTTGTGAAGGAGAAACAACAGCACAACAACAGTAGTACACACGTGTCTGAGGGGAGGAATGAGTTAGATTTGATGATTTTTGAACTTAGTTTTCCATTCCAAGCAATTGTCTTTTAATGGGGCACGCAGGTTCGACAGGGAATTGGCTTCTTTTTCTTTTTTTTTTTTTGGTACAAATCACGATCCCTGATTCTCGATTCTTAGACTAATTTTTTCTATTCCCGTTCGCATCATTACCACGATTGGTCGTTGAACATACTAACATTGATCGTGCGAGAAAAGAGGGTGATTACCAAGGGGCGGATCCAAACAAACAGTTTAGCAACAACAACAGCAATCATTTACATCAATAAGAGTGCATTTTATTAGATTTAGTTTAGTTTACAGTGGAAGAAGACTGCGTACATGGTTGAAATGTTCCCACCATGTTTCATTCCGTTCGGTTTCGTTGTCCATTTTTGCACTGGTTTTGTTTGCTGGTGTATGCGTGTTTGGCTGTTGTACGAAATGTGTATGTGCCACACATTTCCCTCCCAAAAGAAAAGAAGAAGAAAGCACACACACACACACACACTCACACACACAATTTGGTCTGATAGCGCGCTGGAAATGCTATGTTTGCTGTGTTAATATTGTATTCATATGTAGAGGGATCGGAAGAAAAAAAGGCTGAATCAAGCATTGGCACCGTACATTGTATAATCCCTACTACTGCCGGTGTCTTGTGGTGGCAAGAAGTCATCATCGCATCATCACCACCACTCTGCCCTCTTTGGGAAATGCATGGCAACATATGGTGTTGTGTGTTGTATTGTTAAAACTCTTAGAATAGATCTATAATAGATATCATTAAGACGAGCAACCGTGAAAGAAGCTGTAAGCATAAAACATAAACATAAACATAAAAAAGGTGGTTCAAAGTTACCAAACGAAGGGAGAACAGCTAGCTAGTGCGCTCGCTAACACACCGCAATTCAAAAACAAACCAACAAACAATCAAAAACTAAGTAGCCATCTCACACACACACACACACACACACACACACACACACACACACACACACACACACACACACACAGTAATACCATTTCATTTGCGGTAGTGATTGTTATATTTTTTTAAAACTTTTTCCTCTGTTTTACGTACGTTAATTTGATCCTTTTTAAGTAAACCTCTTTTTCTTAAATTTTTATCACAATAAACTCCATCATGTGACACAAGTACTTGATATTGAAACACGAATGATGACTGTTGATGTTGCGAATGCGAATACGAGTTTCCCGAGCGTCCTAGCGGATTGCTTGTGTCCACCAAAGAGGCACTAGTAGTAGGCGGGTGTAAAAGATATGATTCGGTTTCATCCCCACCCTAGATGCACGTTGTTATTAGCTATTTTCTTAAAGTTGCTTTTCGTTAATCTGCTGTGCTGTGTAAAGCACAAAAAAATCGCGCAGAGATCCTTTACATTGTAACCACAAGACACATACAATACACACAGCACATAAGCACACAACCAAAGCTGCCATTTACTAATAATAATCGTACGTAGAATGCACCAGCGCAACACAGCTACCTACCAATTGTTGGGTGCATTGTGTGTGCATGTTAAGAAACGTAAGCAATCGTATACAGCATTAACGCAAATAGGGCAATACAAACTGCGACGAATCGTGCATAAATCAAATCGCTACAACCGACTACAGTTAGCTAATTTGTTGAGCTTTTTTTTGTTAGTTCATCGTTTGAATTGGACACTGGAAAAAGGGATCATTTTGTTGTTCGTTCTTTTTAAATTTTCTTCTCTGTTTTGTAAGTAACGCCAGATAACTGTAACCAGATATGGCTTATATAATTATAATGTGCACATTACTGTCGCTCATTGTGAACGATTTAACGAAGCGCAAATAAATGCACCTTGAAACATGTAACTGCCAGCAAGCAACGGCCTGCCATTTTTGTCCCAATCTTAACCGTTGCAAACCCACAAAGGGAACATCGGGCACCCAAGGATACAGAACACTGCCATTTCATAAGCTTGTTGTGTGTGTGTGTGTGTGTGTGTGTGTGTGTGTGTGTATGTGTGTATTTTTTACATCTAAAAAATATAGTGAAATAAAACCATAAACTGATACTACAAACTAAGTTGAGGAAATGTTGAAACCAACCTTATACATGTACTCATACATGTAAAAGGATAGTAACTTAATAGGACAGAAACATGCCCACACGCACACGCATTTGTGCATCATTATTGAGGAGATGGGTCGTGCTCGGAAGATAAAGGTGCAAAAAAAGTGTAGGGAAAATATGTTTGTTTGTTTTGTTTTGTTTTAAACAGAAACAGAAGCTAATCATTCTAAACGAGAAAAGATTGACTTATTCCACTTCGTATGACTATGGCGGCACACCTTCTCAGATAAAGAGTTGGACAAAAGGAAGAAAAGAAAATGAGAAGAAAGCATACTCACACACGCATACACACAAACACATACTCGTAGGCAAAATTGGTTTGCAAAAGCAAGATACGAAAATTATCATTTAAGAGAGAGGAAAACAGAAAAGAAAACAAAAAATAAACTGTAAGCGTCATTGCACCGTACATAGAGTTAAAAACTAATTAAAAATGGAAACAAAACAACACGCGACTGATGATAAAAACGAATAGAGAGAAGAGGAAGGAAAAAAACGTAGTGGGTATAATACAAAATGCCTGCGCTAATTTTGTGTAAAGAAGAATGCGAGTAATAAAATAAGAACTATACAATTTGTGCAATTGCTATGTGAGAGATTTTGTGAAAGAACACCCAATATTATTATTATTATTATTATTATTATTATTATTATTATTATTATTATTTATTAACGTGTTGTCTGCCTATAGGCTACACTACACTCTTACACTCTACTTAAAATTATTTGACTCTAAACTTAGAGAAATGGGGAGGGAGTTGAGTGCTAAAGGGTAGACCGCATACTGGAGCGTAAGGATGGAAGGGAGAGATGGAAATCGAACACAAGAGACGAGGAGTTAAACGAACGCAGTGCCCTCAAAAAAGGATCGTTGCGACCGGCAGACGTACGGCGCCTAGGGATAATCAAAGGGGGACGAATGCGAAGGGAACGGTTAGGGACATAGAACGGGATGGAACCAAGCAGAGAAGGAGCATCTATACAGTTCAACAAGAGGGAAGCGACAAAAAGTGTTTGGGAACGTGATCGACGGTCTTCGAGAGAGTCAAGACTCAGCAACTGACACCTTGACTCGTAACCGGGCAGGGTGGAGGTGGATCTTCCAAGGAATTTGCGAACCGCAAACCTGGTAAAAGACCTCTGCACCCGCTCGATTCGATCCATATGGATCCGAGCCGTTGGTGACCAGATTACTGAGCAATACTCCAGCAATGACCTGACCAGCGAACAGTACAGCGTTTTCAAACACAGAAGATTAGAGAAGTCACGAGCAATACGCTTCAGGATACCCAGTGTTTTCCAGGCTCTAGCAACCATAGAGTCGATGTGGGACGTTAGGGTAAGGCCACTATCGAGCCATACGCCTAAGTCCTTGACCAGCGAAACCCGGTTGACTAGGACCTGATCAAGCACATAAGGATAGAGGAAAGGAGTGCGGGAACGAGTAAACGAAATGATTTGACACTTCTCAGGACAAAGGGTGAGAGAGTTATGAGCACACCAAGAGGAAAAACGGTTAAGAACAGTTTGAAGGAAAACGCAATCCGCACCCGATGAGATTGGGAAAAAGATTTTCACATCATCGGCATAGCAAAGAAAGCTATCTTGTGGCAAGACAGAAGTAATGTCATTAAGGAATAGGACGAACAATAGAGGACTTAAGACACTACCCTGGGGAACACCGGCCCCAGAACCGAAGGAAGTAGAGAAATTAACATTTAGTTTAACACGATATGTACGCTCACTTAGAAATGACTGCAACAAGGAAACAATTATGCTGTTGATCCCTAATTGTGACAATTTCTCAAGAAGTAACTCATGAGGAACGCGATCAAACGCGGATATAATATCTACGAACGCTTTGCGCTGGGACGAGTGATGAAGTTTTCGAACTAATGCTCCACCAGGAAGGTCCTTGTTATCGACCCGTTCGGTACTAGGCTTAGAGGAACACTTCCTTCTCGTTGCTGTGGAGACCAAACTAGTCCGCTAGCAAATTCTATTATCTCAACCCAAATCTGGAGTTAACGTATGGATAAAAATAATTCAACAAAAGGCTATGCGATTTGCAAATCAACTCCTCCCATTGGAACTCAATGACGCACACCCAGATTATGCCATCCGATGTCTGAAGCATTTTTCGGTTCCGTATGTGTAGAAGGACAATAATGGAGCGACTATAATGACAAGCTCAAAGATCTGTGCGGTGACCACACTATTTGTGAAGTGAATAAGACTCGTCAGGTTGGTGGTTTGGACCTGTCACCATCATGGATTAGAGACAGTGTATACTCCGAGAAACTCTTTCACCGGTTCGTGGTGAGGATAACGAAAATTGTAGATAATCACGAGCGGCGGATCGAACACAAGCGTTTCTCTAACCGCGACCACACAAAGCCAAAGAATGTCGATGAACGCTAAATGCGATAAAATAATGGAAACGTTTTACCAGCTTACGATGCGTTGGAAGGATCCAATCAGGCGATTACAGTTGACATTTGCAACGAAAAGATTAACCTAAGAAGGGCCAAGGTAAAGATGGATATAGCAGTCTCTTTATGGTGCGAGGTGTGGCCCGTTATAGCGGTGTAGCGGGCCTTCGGGAATGGCGGGATGCATTTAGTTGGAGTTTTGGAGGAAAGCCTTTACCAGACACGGGTAGCGTTCCTCAGGCATTTCTAGCATATCCTGCACGTTCATCGACTGTCTTCAGCTCCACTGGCTAGCCTGATGCGAACCCTTCCGTCAGGCACACTTATGCCGAGATAAGTCTCGCATCATGTCCTTTCTTCAATGATTTCTCAAGCACTACGAGGCTCCTTATGCCATGCTGCTAACAGTAGGTCGCTCACATGCGAGCCGTTCTACGAGGCAGCCTTCGTTACCCTAGGCGGCTGCCGACTGCACTGCTTGTCCAAATCATCAGTAATACTGTCCTGGATTTGTTCCGTAATAGACTTCTTTGTAAAAAATCAGTTAGTGAACATCCCAGCTGCCACTAACACTTCTACTAACATTTTGGTGTGTTGCAAATCTACCTGGATCTGGGGCAGTGTGTTAGATGATAGACAACACAACTTCCACAGAGTAACATGATGGATAATGACACAATTTCGGACAAATTCCTGGATGGGAAAACTTCAACGTACACAGATATCTTATTCATGTAAAATTGTGTCGCATTTGTACGGCTCTAATCGAAACCTACTTAAATAGGACGACGATATTATGTACCAAAACACGGTAATATTCCTTCAACTTTGTGCAGAGTTTCGGATGCAAAACGATGACAATTACAGATTCTCGAAGCCTTTACGAAACTTGCCAAAGTAAATACCATCGAATGAAGCTATTTTCTAAATTTATACCTTCTCCAATACAAAACTTACACAATAAGGATAGAAACAGAACCCTGATGCAATATCTATTTTTATACTTTGGTTCAAAAACTCCTTAAAGTTTATTACAATCGGTGACGTCCGCAAACGTTTGCAAATTCTGAGCAGCTTGACAGCTGCCACCAGGAAATAAAGACAAGAAAAATAACCTATAGATGAACCTATAAAGTGGGTTTCTTACGTAATAGAAATTAAATGTTAATTAAATTAAATTAAAGACAACACGCCTTAAAAATTTAGAGAGCATCTCATTTATAAAATTGAAGATAATACAAAACATCAATACTCTGCTGCAGCCCATGAGCGCTATATGATGTGTCCAAGGACATTTAACAAGAGGAAGCACCCGCGTTAGGATGCGACGATGATGTATCATCACTTTGATTTGATTGACTTTCATATCGGTTCTGCAGGGTCGATAGTGCAGATAGCAAGCGATTGTTGGCAGCATCTAAGGCTGCGATTTGTTGTCCTTGTGCTTCGATTACCCGCTGCTTGTGAGACAATACCAGGGACATTTTGTACTGTTCCTGTCGCAGTTCCTCTTCCATAGTAAGCAACCTGCAATGGGAATTCAATGCATGATAAATAAGTAACACGACACGCTTTTTTTAGCTTGGATACGTTGTCATTGTCATTTTTCTTGAGCTGATACGTTTCTACAAGTTGTCTAGTAGCATCAAATAGTTTAAGTATGTTAAATAAGTTGTGAAAGAATCAAGGTGGATCATTTATTGTCTTATTAAAACGTTACAGCTTTACCGTGAGTACTCACTGAAGCTATGAAAGCAAGTCATAAATGATTGTCGATTTATTATTCGTATCGTTTGGAGTAGTATTATCTATTGCGTAGTGGGTGTGGGGAAATTTTATGCTATTTCGAAATTCTTTTTATTTAGTAGAAATTAGCCAACATCAATCGAAATTACGGTCAAGATCATTCGAATCTTTAGTTATAATACATACCTCCCGATGATACTACGAATCTTACTGTCGCTGTGCTGTGCAACGGTCTCCAGCTTGGTTTCGTCCGTGGTTTCATCCGTCGGTTCAGACATTTCTAACTTTTGACGCATAGAGTCCAACGACGCTTGAAGTCGTTGAATTTCTCGCTCGCACTGTTCTACCGATTTGCTGGTATTTCGTCGCCTTTTGGTGTCGTTTTCTCTTAAGTTGTGATGTTGTGCGGTGTTGCAGCCGGAAACGTGATGTTGTGGCTGCATGTGATGGTTCGAGCTGTATGGTGGCCGTGTATTACCACTTTCGGTTTCGTCCGTAGAGCTGTCGGACAGTGTCCGGGCACATTCAACCGAAAGTCGCCGATGGTGACGCATTTGGAAGTTGTGATCTCGCTGTCCATTCTGAAAACTAACAGCGTTACTGCCACCTATCGCATGACCAAGGACCTCCGATGGACTGTCATCCTTTTTGTACTGAAAGGAAAATAGTACAGAAACAAAAGGTTATTTTTAACTTGCAACTTTAAGATACCAAATTTAATTACACTGCAGGTACGAATGGAAAATCATATTTCTTCTAATACACATATCTTTCTCCAACTTGTAATGAATCGCTTTCGAAAAACAAACTGACTAAACTGATATGCTCTAGAGTGAGGTAGAGTAAAAAATCAGTAGAAAATATAATGTTTCTCGTGTTTCATGCTATGTAACAGTCATTTTTCTAGAATGCCATTAGCACTTTATAGGGCATTAAAGCTGTAAGATACAATGCCATTTGTCACATCATCAGTAGGAAGACAGCCACTGAATGCAGTCTTGGCGACTTGATGCGGACGTCTGCTTTCATCACGCGATTGTACTGCCAACTTCTTTTGTTGGCGAATATAATAAAAGCATTGTACCACATGTAATAAAAAATGGATATCTTGAATTAAGACACACGTACGCATCGATGTTTCCTGTATGAGTAAGAAAGAAGAAATTTTTTGGAAAGAAGAAATCTTTCCTCTATAAGGGAATATGATATGTAAAATCGTTGGTCAAATACGCATTCGATAAAGCAAGATACCTTCAAATATTGAAAGATAATTCCCAATCTAATTGTGAAGTTGTTACGCAAAGATGAAAAAGCAACCATTAGAACTATTAGAAGGGATAGAATAAACATTGCATGACCAGAAAACAAAATACCGCAATGCAACTGTAATTTAAAAAAAAAACTTAATTTCTATAAACCTGGTACACTTATAAGACCTACGATGATATATCAACTTTTCACACGAGTTTGAGACAAATTGTATTAAAAGAATGTTTGCTGACTCAGCTTACCTGCATCATAGGATTTGTTCTCGGCATACGATTGCTTCCTAAACGGCGCCCATATAAACCAGTGGCTATTGGCTCATAATCGTTCCCTTGAGTTATAGAAATGGGATTGCGCTCTATCGAAGACACATTCGCCGTCGTCAGTGAGTCAAGATCGTTGTAGTTTTCTGATGTAGTGTTACTGAGTCGTTCGTCGCTGCTGGACTCGCTCTGTATACTATCACCACAACTACGTATACCGTGCATAATGCCTCTTTTATGATGCGTTTGCTGCTGCTGGTTGTATCGCCCAGTTCCAAAATATTCGACAGTGTCTGGCTGAACAATGCGTTGAACATGGTTCACCTTTGCTGGACTGTTATGGCTGGTGCTTACCATTGCATGGCCAGAAAGGGGACTTTTGTACGATGGTATGACATCATACGAGCTATCAACGTAATTGTTGTTTAAAATTCTACTAACGTTGGTCTGTTGATATGGCATTTCATGCTCGGTATCGCGACGATCGGTGAGGTGTGCGGTGGTAGTGGAGGTGGCTTGGTCACTATCATTAAAAAGCTGCAAGTTAATACTGGATGTCGGCAATTCTGCTTTGGTGGTTACAAGTTCGTTCAAGCATAAATCAATACCATTTCCTGTGTTGTAGCCAATAATGGTGGTCGTTAATTTCCGTGGCGGTGGTGCTTTGTTGGTAATATATTCTATTCGCTGCTGACCAGCCAACTCTCCGGGGCTCGAGCATGCCGATTGATTCGGGATACTCTGGTACCCCGAACTGCATATGTTCGAAATTTGGCCAATCGAAACGCTGCTGCCATTAGACACGAGAAGTGTTTTCGCATTTGCGTTGCTAACAGACTCACATCCACCTCCAACAATGCTGGCACTGTGACCTGATACACATTCAGGTCCGCCGGTGGAAGGTGCTTTTTGCTCATCCGCATAGTTCAACAGATCTTCCAAATCCTCTAGACTCATTGGCATTTTTGAAGGGTTCGATGTTAACGTAGTTCGACGAGGCGCATATGACGATATCGTTGCAATGCTTGACACTTTCTGCGGAGCTGTTGTGTAGGTACATTGAGCATATTGTGGATCACGATCTGTTTCAGTGTGCGGAATGCCTAAATGAAGGGCATTTTTTTCCAAATCGCTATGATCACTGTGAGAGGCAGGACTAAGCAGACTTTGCTGAGAGCCTTTCTGATTCCAGTTACTGTTAGCGATATAATGACAATAGGAAAGATTCTTTAGTAAAGGTGTGGGACTTTTTCGATTGAAAGGATTACTCGGATCAATATCGATCTGTATGAGATTGTTATTTGCAGCATTGGCCGACAAACTGTCGCTGATACCGCGTTCTACTGCTACCGGCTTACCACCGGCAAGTCCGTTATCGCCCACGGACACACTTGTCGTATAGTTGTTATATCGTGGCAATGTACTTGCACGTACATCACCATGTATTATGCTTGCTTTGTCCTTTTCGCTTCTCAAACTGTGTGTCGTTATATTGTTCATAACGCCACTCGATGTTGCTCCCGAGCTAGAATACGTCCGCAAGCTAGTGCAACCACCTAAGTTCATTCTTGTGCTACTACTACCGAGCGGTTGTGCGTGGCTAAAATTACTTTTGCTCGTTGTTAGTGAACTGAGGCCACTTTTATCTGGCACACCATTCAGCTGCTTTGAATTGGTAACTAATGAAGTATTAGAAGCTCCCGTTGAATAGTGCAATGAACCATTCGATGAGTGACTTTGTTTTGAGGTGAGCATATTCTGTGCATCCGTCGTGCGCTCATTGTACTTGTAAATGGTCAAATCTCGCCCTGAAAACGTTGACGACACGGCACCTAGCTGCTGATCGTGGAAACTGTTAATGGTTTTGGTCATAAAGTTTTCGCGATTATGGGTGTACGGTGATTTTCCATCACTGTCAAGATTTTCGACCGATGCGCTTGTGCCATTAGTTTCCTTAGCTTTTGTTATAGACTCCAGTATAGCTGGTAGTGGGTGAATTTCACGTTGTTTTTCTGCCGACAGCTTCAGTACTATTTCAGAAAGTAAGCTATGCAAAATGGACAGCTGTTTGCCTTGATCAATGCAACCCGACCAATCGAGAAAATTGTCCTCTTGGCTATAGTCCGTGCAGGATATGTCGTAAAGGAATTGCTTCATCCTTGGTGCCTCTTGTTCAAGAAAATCGTTTAAAAATTCCATAAAATTTTCCTTCCCTTGAAAGCGTGTAAAGTTAGCTAACGTTTGCAGTGTCTTTGCAACCAGAGTCAAATTCCGTGTGGCACGTGCCGATGGTAACTCATTGGTAATATTAAACAAACTTGGCGACAGTATGGCTGGACACAAGAAGCGTAGAAAAATTGAGGCACTTATCAAATTGTCGGCCATGTCCTCACGGTTCAAATCTTGCAGTCGCTCCCGAAACACGGCGAAACAGTCGCGCAATTGCACAGGGAAAATTCTGCTGCTTTCAGCAATTGCGATCCATACCGCTTTTACCGCCTTTCGTAGAGCTTGTTGTTGGCGCGATAATGAACCATTCACCTTCGTCGGATCCACTTCACAATCTCGATCGGATGCTATGATGTCCGCTATCGGTACGGACAACGTGTCCTGTAAATATTGTTCGCCAATGAGCTTTAGGAACGCTTCCATGCTCTTCGTGGCCAACGAATTACCGCGAAACGTCAACCGCTGATCGTCCACTCGCAACAAATCCAGTGCAACAACGTCCGACAGAAAAGCGGCAGCCATTCCCTGGGAATGCATTAGAAGGACCAACGCCTGTCCTATATCCTCCTTCGCTTTAACGCCAATAATTGGTTCGATCACTTCGCACACTTTTTTATAATTTCCCTTCAAAAAGCTTTGGAACTCGTGATACGCCTCCAAGGGCAAAATGTCAATAGATTGATAACGACATTTGATTCTGAGCGTTGGCGGGGGTTCTTTGGATGTGCTTTTTATAATGTTGTCATGTTTCTCCATTACGATTTGGTACCAATCTTCGGTAAACGTTCGGGCAGTGACTTTCTCTATCGGTATCGCAACCGAACCAACCAGCACGTGCTTATCACGCTTCTTTTTCTTATCCGCCTCTCGATACACGTTGACGGTGATAGTGCTTGCTCCTGGCACGTCGGGAAAGTCGAAAAATTCACCCCAAAACAGAAGATCCGCACGCAGCTTCACCGACGTTCGGCCGTACAATGTCTTGTCGAGGTATATTTCACAAAAGTAGCGCTTTTTCGGTGGCAGTGCTTTTGCCTCGTAGATCCACATTTTCAGCGAATTATCCAGCCGTCGTGTGGTGTGTTTGTTGGGCGAGATGGCTTTGCGCAAGCTGTATATCCATAGATCACGTTCTTGTCGTGTACTACAGCTATAGTAGCGCTCACCGCGTGCGATTCCCCGCACCTGAAAGCAATGACGTCTACCGAGTACAGATGCATGCACCGGCACTACCTCGATCGTTCCGGTGCCACCAGATAAATCAATTGTAGACATCACTGTATGATTCGACAGCAGACTTTCATGCGATCTCGATCCTCGTATTCCGCCCTGGCCGCGTTTTGAACGGTCTAGCTTGATAACTGATTTTGTCCGTTTTAATGGAATCGATCGAAAGGACCTAAAACAATAAACCAAACAACAGAAACTGAAGGTTAAACGACACTATTTATAATACGTGGAAAACTGTGTATAAACACCTTTTGGAGAAAAAATTCGTAAACCTCGATGTTGATTCCACCTTTTGGCCCATTACAGGCGTATTCGGTGCAGATCCTCGACGGCACGCCTTTTCGTACGATGTATCTAAAACAATAAGTACAAATGATTTTATCGTTAGTCATTATTGTTGTAGAATGCTAAAAGAAGATTTGAAAAATAGCATAACTGAATATTGCCCCTCATGATGGGTTCAATCGGCAATGCAAAACGAGTAAAAAATGGGAGACTTTAGAAATTATAGCAATTTTTATTCCAAAAATAGAATGTGTCACACCACATTTAATCACATTTGATCAATGAATATGCACACTTTCTTCTAGTCCAGAGGCTCGGGAGGTCTTGGTCTGCTGTTACTGGCTTGCGCTTAGGAGAGCATTCGATATCCGGTTCAGCCGCATGAAGATCGGCACCGCTGGCACCCCTGCAGAACTATGTGCTAATAAATATTTAAAACATATATCAGTTTTACCTGAATGCACAGCATTTTCTTCCTCCTTCTCGTCCTTGTACAAAATAAATATGTCTCTAATCTTTTGCTCTAACGTTGCCGGCTGTTCCAATATTCGACACAAACGATCGGTATCCAGTTCTTTCACCGGTACTCCTAGCAGGCTTCCATTGGCCGTACTTTGATCAACACATCTCGAGGTAAGGCTTTTCAACAATGAATTGCTCCGGGAAAGTTTTGTGGAATGCGTGCGCCGTATGAAGCTAAGCGACTTTTTTGGACTAAACATGTAAGTCATCGCTGGTACTGTTGCTGGCGGTTCGGGGGACAATCCTATCAGACTGCCAGAGTTTTTGGCATCAAATGAGCTGTTTGCCGAAATGCGTGGTGTGGAGTGAAGTAAAAATGAACTCTTTGCTGGCAAAGAGCTGGCCAGGGACATGTTTTGTGGCAGTGTTTTCGATTTATCCTTTGCTGTCAGAACCGGATTGTTTGCCACTTGCTCTCTCTTTATCACACCATAGATGACACCACTACGGTTTGTGGCGGGTTCTATTGTGACCCCACTATCACTCGGTTGGAGGTTGGAGGATAATATATTACTGCGGCTTCGCGATTGCCCCAACCGAATCGGGGTGGATGTGTTGGATTGCAGATTACGCGACGTCGTCTGCTGTTGATGGCACTTTGTTTCATCGTCATCTATGTTAACACTTGCGTTTAGAACCACACCGTACCGTTTTAGTTTGTTCTCGTGATCGCTGCTACCAGCAGCCACCGGTTCCAAATTGTCGTGACTCGAATCATCTAAACTCCAAGCGAAGCTGCACACACTGAGATCCGGATGGTAAATGCTCTCCATAGAAACATGCTTGACGTCATCTGTAACAGAGGTTCCGGTTGCTGACCGCTTTGCCCGCTTTTCTGCAGTAAAATCTTGTCCTATGTTGCCGTCTTTGCTCTCAGCGCCTCCAGATGACGACGATTGGCTTGTTGTCAATGGCACATAAAACGTCGATCTTCTACGCGTCGAATCTGCCGCCGACGAGCAAAACGATGTGTCCGAAGCCATAATTCTTCGCGCGTTTCTCGTATAATTATTAACACTTATGCTAAGCAAAACACTTGGCTTTATTACAGTCTAATTTCACTATCTTCCGATAAGTCACAACACATAGGTACTGTATCTGCTGTAATGCAAGCAACAGATGAATCATCACACTCGCCAAGTGCACCACTGATCAATGGACATCCAAGTGGTCTTTAATTATGAATCATGGTGTATGCTCTGCTCGGCGTCGAAAGTTCTTCAATCCAAATTCATATTTGTCCTTCCTCTTTCCCAATGTTTCGTGTCATTGAAGACTGCGACAAAACATAGTGTTAAACGGGGTGCTCCGGGGCTCGAAGCGCACCAAACCGTTCACGCACACACACTCGAATCAACAGACTTCAGCCATGGAATTTTGTTGATATGCTCTTGGGCTATAATGCGCACTCGACGAACTAACGCACAAAAACCGTGCGAGAGAAATGCAAGATTCTATATGAACTTGTGGCAACATCTGTGATCTGGATCGCGATTCATGGAATGTTAACCACCAGCACTAGTTGTTGTAATATTAGCTTGCCCGTCAAAACTTTTACTCATCTTTCTGCGCACACGGTCACTGGGATGTCGCACACCAATCAGCATCACATTACACAAATCTATTCAATACGCACAGCAAGCAACGTAATCTGCACCAGCAGCTTGAAGTTTCACTGCCTTCGAACAAACTGCTGAGCAATAGGAAAGCTGCTGCTATGCTTTCGACTGCTATGCGCACATAGTTTTCTTTCTTACTCCCTGCGGTTCGCTCTCGGTCTCTCTCATTTCCTCACTCGACCATTTGCTTCCTCATCATCTTTCTTTTTTCCTCTCTATACGAATGCTTGTACGCAGTAACAAAGAGCGTTGCAGGGGTATTCCTGTGCAGAAATTGTATATTCTAACAAAATGACACTATTTATAATGTTTTTATAAGTTGGTTGTTTATAAGTTTTTACAACAATTTTAGCACATTTTATTGACCCACGCTACAATACAGCGTAGAGCCGTCTTACTAAAATTAAAAACCAAAAACGAGACTCGCATGACGCTCAGACAATCGTATCAAATAAATGCACAGTTTTGTAAAATTAATCGGTCCCCTTACTGGGTAGCGTTCATCGAAAGTACCATTTTTCACCAGTACCATCGCAATTATAGTTTGATTTCTTGCGAATGAACTCGTGCTCGAAAATATATTAATATGTTTTCTATGCATCGTAGAGGGGCAACTTAAAAACCCTGCATTCAATATTACGCACACTACCATATTCGAAACTGCGAAAGATTAAGCTGGCTGTGCAGGCGCACTTCGAGGTATGACATTCTATGCGCCATTTCGGAACCCAGTTTGACATTTTAGTGCGTGGTTTGTTTACAAACAGTGAAACATTTAATCGAAAATCTTATTTTATGTATTGTTATTTGCGACACACATAATTATTTTGGATGGCATAGCTTTCTTGCACACTATATGTTCTGTTATTGGTGACGTTAGCATTGCTGTTTTTAGAAAAGCTGATTATAAATGCGCATGGTGTAGCCTCGTAGCACCGTACAGGTACTATTTTGGCTTATAATGAATAACGGGCACCTTCTCCAAAAACGATATGGTAACTACCGATGCTTTCATAGTACGGCAACATCACCGCTTCCATATTCTCATTTCACTTCCACCCACTTTTTTACAAAACTTTTCATATTATTTATATGTCAAGCGTTCATTTACTTTGCTTTCCCACTTCATTGCCCGATGGTTCACTAGGTTCACGTGGAACTTGCAAATCGTTGAAGTGTTTCTCTGTTGCGATTAAAAGAGTGGATTTTCACAGATAAACTCATAGAAGCTGCATTGGGATTAATACTTTTATCCTATGGACAAGCAGTCAAATGATTAAAGTAGTTGGAATAATAGATGTAATTTTGTATAACATTGTTTAAACAATAGAAAAAACATAGCAATTTAACGCCAATCAGCTATATTGCTGTTGATTTAATTGTGCGGATTTTAGTAAAAAGTCGGCCTTGCATGGGGGCATGCATGGACAAATCAGAGAAACAAGAGTTGACAAACCAAGAGTTTTTAAAGGCTGGCATAGAAGAAGTAGTAGCTGATCTTATCTGTCGTGTTCTGGTGTTAGGTAAATACCAACTTGGTTTGCCGTTTATTGGTGTACTGCGGGCATTCCCTACATACATTATCTATATATCGCAGAAAATCACTATCACTGTCTGATATTATGTTACTAGCACCAAAGAATACAAAGAGTAGTTAAAATAATATACAAGGTGAAAGATAATGGAAAATCTACATCTATGGCGCTGTAAGACATACAGAAAGCATTTGACAATATGTGGCACCATGGACTACTACATAAACTGAGGTAACAAGATTTTCTTCCTTTGTATATAATACGAACTTATCGTACAAAGTACTCAGATCCCTATTGCAACTGTGGTGGAGTATAATATTTTTTGAACCTCTTCTCTACAATTGCTACACATCTTATCTTCCATCACTTACACCCATGTATAGCTAATACAGCTTATGCCCATTGATAAAAAGTAGTTCAACTTTCTCATCATCCTACAAGTTGATACTCTTCAAATGGGTAATACTTCCCACAATTACTTACGTTTCAAATGTTTGGTCTCCGAACATCTTAAAAGTGGTACAAAGGGTACAAAACAAGTTTTCAAAAATAATACTTAGTCTTCCAAATAAATTTCCTACTATTAAACCTCACACCATCACGAAAGTTCTTCTAATCACAGATAGAATTAAGACTTAGAGCGTCTACACACATCGTGCCTATTACCCTGTTTTTCGAAAATACAAAAAAAAAAATTAAAGAAAATATTCTCTCTTATTCTGTTCAACATCTTATTCCTCCCTATCTTTTTTCTCCTCAAAAACTAAAACCTTGCAAATAGTCTTCCTCATATTGCAGCGCATTGCTAACGTTATATTTTCCATAAGATTATGATTGTTGAATATACAACAAGTCATAACAGGATATTTATGAACGACAATCTCCAACCATGTGGTTGATAAACCGCAGATGAAAAACATTACACTACATACGTAAAAAATTATTATAAATTTTAAATGACGATAAACAAAAATCATTGAGTAAAGTCTTCGAGAAAGTAGGAAACCTATACCTATAAATACACGTGTAGTTCTCCAGTTAATTGTCAATTCGAATGGAATAAATAAAAATTATGTTTAATTCTTAAAAAAAGTGTTATTAGCACAGCTCAAATTAATAATAAAAACCAAGATGACAACCTGTTTGCCAAAACAGTTCTACTTCACATAGTAAGATCAGCATAGATCCTTAGTAATGTTAATGGTTAATGGCTAAGCCTGTGTTTTACGGAATCATTTAAGGCTCCGCTCGGAATCCTACAACAAATCTTAGCGAGCTATATGAATATGGATTATTATAGATTATTGTTTGCCAATATGGATACAAAATGGATTTTAAAACACAAATAAAAAACCACTATCAGTATCAGCTGTATAAAACGCTCGCCCTGAAACTGCCCGCACCATATCACGTCTTAATGATTGATTTTGAAGATCGTCCACCACACAGTATGACTGACCGCAAAGCATAGTAACCTTCTTGGGGTCAGTCGTCGAAACAACATTGAACCGTGGTAAAACTTCAGCAAACAAGGATTGTTTTTATATTCTATTCTATGTTTGGAATTCTAATCAGTATTCAGTCCTGGCGAAACAAACCACCTGTAGCGTTTTGTAGACGGATGTAGATCCTCCTGCTCTTCTTCCTGGCTTATCTACCTGTTGGGTCATGCCGGCCATATAGCAGCCTAAACTAGGATCAGCAGTTGTTGCTACCGAACCGCCCTAACTACAACCGCTGCTAGTCTGAACTACTCCAAATAAAACTTAACCAGTCCTGCGTTTTGGTGCACCGATTTCCAACACCAGAATATGTGAGTGTTGTTGAGTCTCGTTTATCCGACAACATTATTTGACTGAATTTAGCAAACAAATGTTATACATCTTTCGTGAAACGTTCAAAAACAGAAATATTTGTTAAATATTTTCAGGTATTTTCTTACTTCTTACAGTACACCTACACGTTTTATGAACTCAACTCCATTTCAAGAAAAGCGCTGATAGTTTAAGAATTTTTTTTCGTTCCATAGACGGTGAGGAAAAAGCAAACGCTGTACTCAATATTCAACAGATATATCGAAGAAACCAAAACGAACCCGTTTTATCTTATCGCAAAATAATGCCATGTTGCAGCACTCTCACCTTGAACTTATCATAAACCGCGATTTTTGTACTATTAAAATAGTTCAAAGACGCAAGCATTCATGACGAAAACCCCCTCCACAAGGACTAAACTTCACGTTGTTTAGTTAAAACCGCAATTTTCACTAACCATACGCAAATATTTGTAAAGCACTGACTAGCGCTTTAGACCTTCATATCAATCTGTAAAGTTTAGAGTCCCTGATTTAAACTAGCATACAGACTCTCAAAAGATCAAGCATGCGCAAACATTTTCTTTCCTTACTGACGCAATTCGACGCACAGAGTGTAGAACTTTTTGAAACATACCTTTCACATACACAATTTCTGGCAACTGTTGGTGCTTGCATTATAATTCAGTATCTTTTAATTTGGCTCCCAACAGTCAATGCACATGGTAATAGATTTTTGCTGTACTATCTTCACGGCTTAATAGTGTCACACACATCACGTCTTCACCCGCACAACTGATTTACACATTACAATTATTTCACGCAGGGGGTTTGCTCTTTACTGTGTCAGACAATGGCAGTAATGTATGTGAGATAATTCTTTCCCAGAGAACAAACCTACCAACACACAGATGAAGGTTGAATGAATGAACAAATCCGACTTTACCGTTTCGTGAGAAGAATTGCTTGTTTCTTGTGAGGTGTAAATAAATACAAGTATATAAAGAAAATGAGAGAGTACAAAAAAGAAGGAAAAAAAAACGTTACAGCGCAGCGTTTCCATCGCTAACAATCCCTGTTGCCCAAGCAATATAAGAATGAACAACCCTATTGACAAAATGACCTTAATAACCACTACTAAGATTTTTTTTAATACAAATTTGCCTTAGTAGTGCCTTTGTTGGCGGATTTACATCGATTTTGTCAATAGGGAATATTACTACAGATTTATTGTGGATTGATAATGCCAAGGTTACTTAAAGTATTAAAGAGTATTTACCATTTCTGTCAACTGCTTCAGAATTTGTTTCTTCACTTGGACAATAATTTTAAGCCAATTGATAAAGAAGGTTACTGATTTACGGATTTACTGCCGTTGTTGGTTTTGATCTGCCATGCTTGAATGCCGAATAAGTGAGACATGAATTTGCCCTAATCAAGCCATTACTGTTTAGGAATGCTGTACGACATTCCGATTTGCAAAGAATGCATTTCAAAGGGTCTAAAAATAAAAATGGAAAGAAGTTTTTGATTTTGCGACAATCAACATGAAAGGCTCGGTCGTAGTGTTAATCGCTGCCAAATAATTTATATTATCTTTTTTATGTGTAGGGAAAAACTTAATCGATTAGGATCTGAAACCATTCAAGAACTGTTCTTAACATCAGAAATTTCGTCGGCCTAACGACATGGACAGTGTTGGTTTGATATTGATATTGTGTTATGGGTTGCTATAATTCTACAACAACTTATCAACTAATTTGCTTACCTATATTGCAATGGAAAATTCTTTGAGCGAAGAGATCAGGTTCTTCATCTTGTTCTTCGATAACTGTTGGTTGGGCTGATTTCCATGAGCTAGTCATGCATCGCGCCATGAAGCGATTCCGGGAGAAATCATTGTGTGAAGGTGCAGTAAGCTGAATGAAGAGAATTCATGTTACATCAAATGTAGGTAGGCGCATTATATCATAACAAAGCATCGGACAAAGCAATTGCAACTATCCCAACAGCATGGAACAAGTGTAAATAGTGATAGATAACAGTGATGAACGCAATAGAATATGGTGAAAATATTAGACTGAGAAGTAGAGTCAACATAACAACATAAGAACAGACAATAAATTTCTTAATAATATGTATTAGGCACAAAATAAAGATCAAAAGTTGAGTTGGAATGTTACATTTTAAGAGTATAATCCATGTGTGGGGAATTTAAAATGTCACATTTTTGTACATAAATCGGTCTGCTTTACTTTGCTTTGTTAAAAAGTAGCGATATTATCCGATCTATCTGACAACATCACAAACCGAGTTTTAAAAAATTTTACACAAAAAGGCTTAAGTGGCATATACTTACGTTAAAGTCATCTTTGCAATAAGCGGTTAGTGTTTGTTCGTCTTGCAATAATATACAGTACTGTGTATGCCAATGCTCGTCTGAAATGTTGATTAGTGGATGTTGTGATTCTGGAAATAATTGAAATACACCAATTAGTGATGTTGAAAAAGAAATGATGGATATTTCTAATGCTGCAGACTACCCTGAGGATGCTGGATTATTTTAATATGTTAATTGATGAGTGTAAAGAGTGTAAATGTGGGGGCCCGGTGGTGTAGGCAACAGTGGCGCCGGTCTTCAAATGGCAGGACCGTAGTTCAAATCACATCCGGACCGTCCCCCCGTAGTGAGAACTGACTATCCAACTACGTGGTATCGGCAGTCTAGTAAGCCATTTCAAAATAAAACTTCAGTTCAAAATAAAACTTTTTTTATTGTGCCACATGGTTCAGTCCTTTCGTTGGGAAGTTAGAAAGCTAGACAATCAAATGAACGTACAACCAATTCTACTAGGATGGTACAACACCACACTCTGTGTCCTGAAATGGTATCTCAAGCATAACAACGTTTTGCTACAACGACTGAAAAACGGGAAGACAAGTTTGGGCACAACCTCTAACTCTTTCAAATGTAATAATCAGCAATTTAATTCATCTGAATCTGCTCTATCAATGTAATCCTGTTGGTACTGTTTTGGGACCAAAACCGAGGCGGATTCTATTTCTAGGTCCCAGGCCTTAAATTATCAGTGGCAGATGCGACGGAATGGCATCACGATATGCGTCAGCCTTGCATGCGGAGCAACGGTCTGGATGGGATTCGATCATAATCAATCTTAATATGATTAGTTGTTAAAAACTACAAGACAGCATATTATTTTAGTATTCATATAACTGGCCCGTGAATTCGTAACAGAGGCCAAATAATAATTTAACCTGAAGACGTTTGGAGCTCCCATGTGAAAATAACAAAATGAAAAATGCCATCCAATAATTTGTTCCCTGCAGCACGCTGCCTTATCCAAATGGGAATGGATTAAGCGCAAAAATTAGTAGAAAAAGTTGTTTTAATCACAGCTTCTTTTAACCAGCGCTCATTTCAAAATTTCACAGTCGTATTGAAAATTTCCCGTCAATGAATGTCAAATTCCATTGCAAATATGATCGCAAAATTCCACAACGGGCTTGCAATATTCCACAATCCATTTCGAGTACTCCTTTAAGCAATTCTACAATTCCATTATGTGGATCGAACCCTTGTTGAAGTGGTACAGTTCGGTGTTGAAGATAAAAATGTACAGGCATACACATTAAACATGTTTTTGAAATAAATTACAATCTTACTTATACTATACGAACAATTGCATGTGATAAATGCAATGGTTTCTGAAGAAGAGAAACTGATTTTATTACCACATTTTGAACAGTGTGTATTTATGTATTTAAAAAAAACTAAAACAAAATGTAACACACACATCCGAGAGGTGGAAGTGCCGCTTAGAGCGAGCGCCGGGTCATCTTTTCCGCCCCAATAAGCTTACCGTATAACTGGGTCGTTTATTGAAAAAAAAAGATCATTTTTATAGCTAGGAAGTGTTGAGACGGCATAAATTACACGTTTTCACTGTTAAATATCATAAACAAGTGATTGCGATAGTATAAAGTTTCTGCCATTGTGTTCATGAGTAATGTCAACGATTTCACAAACTCAACCGCTGGATGGTGCTGGATTCGTACAAATTCCAAACAACAAAGTTTAAAATTAGCCTGGCATTCGCTCACACTCCAACACAAAAGGTTAGTGGCACAATTGTGAAAAGATCCAATGGTCCGTTATTTATTCTCGAACTGGGAGAGAGAAGAAAAAAGACTATCCAAATCTTATGAAGCATGACACGCTTTGTTGTGTGATGGTGTATTCTTGGCTGGTCTTTTTAGTTCAGTTGTGTAAAAACACAGAAACAGTTATAACTTATTTTTTAATACAAATACATCCGATGCCCGTACTAAGCACGATGGAAATGAAAGCGTGGATGCAAAAATACCTTTAAATTTGACTCACAGGAAGACATCGAAAAAGCTCACAGCACAAAAAATTAAGATAAAAAAAAACTTATTATACACGATTTTAATGTACAGTATGTACAGTAGTGTACAAAGTTACTTAACTTGCGCTTATTAAGCACTACGCACCGATCAAATATTTAATTCAAATACTTTTTTTATTTTGAGTAAATACTAAGGGTATGAAACACTACCCACAGTATTTTAACCATGTTCACTAAGCATAAGTTTAAAGGTAAACATAAGGTACCGTTAACTTAAGACAAATTCGGCTTACCAAAGATGTCTAGCCAGCCTTCAAGCCTGGATGGGAATTTGATGGAAACGAGGCGGTTATTTGCAGGCAAGGTACGGGGCATTGTCGTCATCTTGCTGAGCTAGTCCGTACAGCTTCACACATACTAATTTCCAGCCGCATCCGCTACCTTTCACAATTAGCTGGGCGTGAAGCAAAGTCTATATTGTGGAACTGCAACCCAACAGCACGGAGCGCCATATATGATGATACAACAGCACAGGAAAATCACAACGTAAACAATTTTTCTACGCGATGCGTTTGTGTACTACAGCAGCTTAGTACTGGTATCACTTTCGTATACACAATAATGCCACATAAACAACCTGTCTGGCACTGTTTTGTCGTTAATAACCATCACCATCACTGCACCGTACACTGAGCCAACTTTGCGGTAAGGTAATGTAGGTTGTAGTACAAAACACGAAAATACATCACAAACACAACACGTAACGAATGCGCAAGGTTTGGTCCGACGCAGACCCGAAGCGCACACATCACTTTCCTCCTGCTGACTGGCTCGGTGCTGTTGCTCCAGGGTTATCTAAAGCATTGAAAGATCACCGCTCGTCAGTGTGTATAGCTGCTTTTCTACGTACCGCGAACTAATCGTGGCCCGGCTGTCACAGATGCTCTGCTTTGACATCTTTCGCACCAACCGTCGTGTCTTGTTTACGCTGTAGGCTTGACGGATCATTAATTTTATTTATTTTTAGTGTTGGCGCTTGAAATAATCGCGTAGCGAAACACTGACACTTTTCGTAGGAACTTTCAATTTTTGGACACTTTATTTTTCCGTCGAATTAGAACGCACCTTTAAAAAATTTGTCGCTTCTCGCTCGCTTTTCATACGCAACTAAACCTTCTATCGTTTTCTTCGCGATGGCGCCTAAATCGTTGCAATCCCGAAGGGGGTCATTCGCCTCGTATACCCGACTGCAACAGCGCCCTCTGTTTGTGGGAATCGCAGCTAACTCTTAACCGCTTTTAGGAGCTGTCAATCTGTCACATTTTATTTATTTACGTTGTGGTTTGCGGCCGTAGCAACATTTAGTATGACGGCTGGCGCCGTATTGTCAAATCTGGATAAATATTTAAAAAACTACCGATGGGCAACGTTAGAAAAAACTGCAATCAAAGTGCTGCCAATCTCCCTGTTAGGAAGGAAAATGACAGATGGGGAACTGACGTACGAGGGACAGCTGTCAGAACAATGGTTGGGACAGGTAGCTGTCAAAGATGGGTCAACCCGGCAGTAGCGAGATAAACGGGGAATAGGTGGCACCGTTTTAAAGTTTTGGACAAAATAAATAACTAAAACCATCACCAAGTATTCTCCGTGCTATTCATTTGGAAGTTGTGACAACATAAAAGCCTTTAAAACGGTAAAAAGGTGAAATGGAAGTGGATCGGAAGGATTGCTGCCAGGCTTGCAGTGATCAAGTGGACGATGCAACTTTTGTGGCGTGTGATAGTTGCAACTCATGGTGGCATTTTTCGTGCGTCGGTATAACGGAATCGCCGGAAGCCGTGGAAAAGCGGAAGTGGTTGTGCGTCGCGTGCACGGGCAGAGAGCGTTCTGGAGCGGTAAAAAGGACGCCGATCAAGCACGTGGCGGCACCAACAGGTCCAGCAACACATAACCTCAAACGGGTTGAGGTTATGATGCCCACGGTAGAAAGCGTCAATCTTTCTCCGCGTGAAACAAGCGACGGCGTGTTGGAAAATCCTAACCTCAAGTTGGTTGAGGTTACGAAACGCTTGGCGGAAGGCTTCAACCTGCACTCACGGAATACAACCGACAGCGTGGCGGCAAATTCTAACCTCACTCTTGCTAAGGGATCCGACAGTATGGCAAACAGGCTAGCCATAATGAAGCGACGGCAAGAAGCGGAGAGGAAACGGGTGGAACTGGAGTTGCAGCTGCGGTTCGTGAAGGAAGAGGAGCAGATTTTGGCTGAGGAACTGGGCGTGCAAGTGACCGCTGAGACATCGACAGTGATACCATCCTGTGCGGAGGGTGGTTCGATGGAACGTGTGAGACGTGAGGAGAGCGGTTATGCCCAGCAGGAGGTGAATGTGCATCGCAACATACCAACCGAATTACCCGTGTTTGCCGGGGACCCGGCGGACTGGCCAATATTCATCGCGCATTATGAGTATACTACGGACAAATTCGGCTTTTCCAACTGGGAAAATATGTTGCGTTTGCAAAAGGCGCTGAAGGGTCCCGCTCTAGAGGCAGTGCGTAGCCGTTTACTTTTGCCGGAAGTGGTACCGCAAGTGATAGCAACGCTGCGCTCACGTTATGGTCGGCCAACGCATCTCATCTCGGCGTTAATCGATAAAGTGCGTAGGATGGCTGCACCCTGCATGGAGAAGCCCGACACCATCGTGGCGTTCGGTGAAGCGGTGCAAAGCATGGTGGACCATATGAAGGCCGCTGGACGAGAGGCGCATCTGACTAACCCGTTGCTGCTACAGGAGATCGTGGACAAGCTACCGATGACCGAGAAATATAATTGGGTGCGATTTGTACGGCACATCGACGAACCAGACCTCCGGATGTTTGCAGAGTACATGGCCGAGTTGCAGAGCGCTGCGGAGACGTTAACCAACCGGGAGTTACCATCGTGGAAGGCGGCGGAAAGGAAGAAGCCCAGCACCAAGGCTTATGTGCACGCACATGTCGATCATCAGGAATCAACAACATCTGGGAATAACTCAACGCAGGTAGGGAAATCATTGCGTTGTTTTATTTGCGATAAAAGGGGACACGATGTGGGAAAATGTTTTGAGTTTGTAGCAATGTCGGTTAAGGAACGGTGGAATAAGGCTCGTGCACATTCTTTGTGCTTCGGCTGCCTGGGCAAGCACAACTGGCGGACGTGCCGCAACAGGCCAGTGTGTGGCAAAGAAGGGTGTACGTACCGACATCATGCGTTGCTGCACGGAGTGGAGGAGTCTCGGCGTGTCAGCAATGAGATCGGCGCTTCGGAACCCGGGGTTGGAAGGAACAATGGTGGTGCTATTGCGGAAAGCAACCATCATCAGTACGCATCGTCTTCGTCGAAGGCACTCTTCCGGATTGTGCCTGTCACCGTGTATGGTCCGGCTGGAGCGGTGGCAACGTTTGCCTTTTTGGATGAAGGTTCATCCATGACGTTGGTTGACGAGGATTTGGCAGAGAAATTAGGTGTCAAGGGTGTGGTGGAGCCTCTTTGCATTCGTTGGACCGGCAATACAACAAGGGTCGAGGCTGGGTCCAGACGCGTAAATCTCGAGGTGGGTCCGATTGGTTCTACAAGGCGTTTTGCGGTCAATTCGGTACGTACGGTTCCAGCCATGAACCTACCGCGGCAATCCTTCGTACAGGACGAAGGGAGGTGGGAACATCTGAAGCAGCTGCCGATACAGGAATATAAGGATGCGGAACCCAAGATGCTTATTGGGTTAGACAACCTGAGGCTGACGGTTCCCCTCAGGACGGTAGAGGGCGGAGATGGTGATCCAATCGCAGTCAAAACGCGTTTAGGATGGTGTATCTACGGGAAGCCGACGAACCAGGGGGGTGATAGACTACTGCACATCTGCGAGTGCAATAGCCCAAACAATCTTCACGACGCGATTGGCAAATTCTACGAACTGGAGCAAATGGGGGTGGCGTACACACACGTTCAGGATGACCCGGATACCCAACGTGCTCAACATCTATTGGAGGTTACCACGGTTCGTGTTGGAAGACGTTTCGAGTCGGGTTTATTGTGGAAGGTGGATCATTCAGAGCTTCCTTCAAGCCTCGCTATGGCGAAACGTAGGTTCGATTGTTTGGAGAAAAGGATGGAACGAGATGGTCAGCTCAAGCTGCAGGTACACCGTCAGATTCGCGAGCTGCTGGACAAACAGTATGTGCACAAGGCAACGAAACAGGAACTGTCGGAGGCTAACCCGAAACGAATTTGGTATTTACCAATAGGAGTGGTTACTAACCCAAACAAACCTGGAAAGGTGCGTTTGATTTGGGACGCTGCAGCTAAGGCACATGGCACATCACTTAACGACATGCTGCTTAAGGGTCCTGACGAGGTTATGTCTTTACTTGGAGTACTATTCCGTTTTCGTCTGTATGCAGTGGCGGTGTGTGCAGACGTAAAGGAGATGTTTCTACAGATAAGAGTGCGGAGAGAGGACAAGCATGCACAGCGCTTCTTATGGCGGTACAATCCTTCGGACGAGCTGGATACCTACATCGTGGACGTTGTGACATTTGGCTCTACATGTTCACCCGCGACAGCGCAGTATGTCAAGAACCGGAACGCGAAAGAGCATGCCGAGAAATTCCCACGTGCGGTTGAGGGAATCCTTGAGAGCACATATGTGGACGATTTCTTAGACAGCTTTGGGACGACGGAGGAGGCGTGTCGAGTGTCTAACGAGGTCCGGAAAGTATTCAGCAATGGCGGATTCGAGCTAAGGAATTGGAGCTCGAATAGTGCAGAGGTAATTAAACACCTCGGTGAGCAGAACAGCGGAAACATCAAATATTTATCAACCATGGGGGATGATATCGAACGCGTATTAGGAATGCGTTGGCATCCTGCATCCGATACATTGGGATTCTGCACACGGGCGTGTACGGTGATAGCTGACTTCCTAAAGGCAGAGCGGATTCCAACGAAGAGAGAGGTATTACGATGTGTGATGTCATTGTATGATCCTCTTGGGTTGTTGGCGATATTCGTGATTCACGGCAAAATCCTGATACAAGATCTATGGCGAACCGGCACGCAGTGGGATGAAGAAATAAATGGCATCCAATACAGCGAATGGCGCAGATGGATAGAACTTCTCCCAACGATTGGCGACATACGCATTCCGCGTTGTTACTTTACCGAAGCATCGAAGAAAACGTACGAGAATGCCGAATGGCATGTGTTCGTCGATGCCAGCCAGCACGCATATGCATGCGCTCTTTATCTTCGCACGATCGATGAGTCCGGTGAACCGCAGTGCACCCTGGTTGGAGGAAAGGCTAAGGTGGCGCCATTAAAGCCCCTTACGATACCGAAGCTAGAACTCCAAGGTTGCGTGTTAGGCGCACGGTTCTTGCGCTACACGCAGGAACACCATCCAATTCGTGTGACACGACGAGTGCTCTGGACTGATAGCACGGTCGCTCTGTCATGGATAAGAGCGGATCCCCGAAACTACAAACCCTTCGTTGCCCATAGAGTAGTCGAGATTCTGGAGAGCACGGCAGTGGATGAGTGGCGATGGGTGCCGACAGACCACAACCCAGCGGATGAGGCAACGAAGTGGAAGGGTAGGCCGAACTTCGACTACGACGGAATCTGGTTTAAAGGGCCGGAATTCTTGCTGAACGGAGAGGACGACTGGCCGCAACAAAGATCGACCGACACAGGCACGGGAGAAGAAATACGGCGGGTAAATCTTCACACCGAGGGCCCTGATACCAGACTGTTACTCATACCTTATGAACGGTTTAGCAGGCTGGAGAGACTGCAACGGACAATTGGGTGGCTTGTGCGTTATGTAGGCAACCTGGACAAGAAGAGGAGAAGCGAGTCAGTTCTGGGAGGAGTTCTCAGCCACGAGGAACTCTATAAGGCTAATATCATCTTGTGGAAACAGACCCAGTGGACATTCTACTCGGAGGAAATTCGTGTCCTGAGCACCCAAAATGGCGATGAAGTACCCCGCGGGACGGTAGCTAAACAAAGCCGTATATACAAGCTATTGCCATTTCTGGATGAAGAAGGCGTTTTACGGATGCGAGGAAGAATAGGAGAAGCGGCGGAAGTACCCTATTCCGCAAAGTATCCAGTAATTCTACCGGGGAACTCTAAATTGGCTGAGCTAATAGTGGAGCGTTATCATCGAGTCTATCGCCACGCCAATAACGAAACAGTAGTGAACGAGGTACGACAACAGTTCCAGATCCCGAGGCTGCGAGCGTTGGTTGCGAAAACGGTGAGGAATTGTGTGTTCTGTGCAATCCGGCGGGCACTACCACAAGTACCACCAATGGCACCGCTACCAAAGGAGAGACTGGCACCGTTCGTCCGGGCGTTTACCTTCGTTGGACTCGACTACTTTGGCCCGGTATTGGTAAAGAGAGGAAGGTCGAATGAAAAGAGATGGGTTGCCGTATTCACCTGTTTGACCATACGAGCGATCCATTTGGAGGTAGTGCATAGCCTAGCGACAGAATCATGCATAATGGCGGTCAGGCGATTCGTGGCGAGGCGAGGTGCACCGATAGAAATCTTCAGTGACAACGGGACCAACTTCGTGGGCGCTAGCAGACAACTTCGGAAAGAAATCGAGCAGCGTAATGAAATCCTGGCAACGACTTTCACCAATGAACACACCCGTTGGAACTTCAACCCGCCTGGTGCTCCCCATATGGGAGGCGCATGGGAGCGTATGGTGCGCTCAGTGAAGGCTGCGATCAGCACGGTAATGGAGGTGAGGAATTTACCGAATGACGAGACATTCGAGACCATATTGTACGATGCTGAGGCCATGATCAACTCTAGACCGTTGACGTACGTACCGTTAGATCCGGAGAACCGAGAGGCGATTACACCAAATCACTTCCTGTTGGGAAGTTCTTCGGGAGTTAAACAACGGCCGGTACTACCCACTAACTATAGAGACAGCCTAAGGGGGAATTGGAAGTTAGCGCAACATATCCTAGATAGGATGTGGAGAAGGTGGATTAAGGAGTACCTTCCAGTAATCACGCGTCGATGTAAGTGGTTTGAAAATGTCCGAGAGGTAAGGACAGGGGATTTGGTACTGATAGTAGAAGGGACAATTAGGAACAACTGGAAGAGGGGTATGGTAGAAGAAGTTATTACAGGAGTTGATGGGCATGTGCGACAAGCGTGGGTTCGCACCACCACAGGAACGCTAAGAAGACCGGTAGCGAAACTAGCATTACTCGACATAAATACAGGGTGACCATACATAGTTGGTCACGGGCTGGGGGAATGTTAGGAAGGAAAATGACAGATGGGGAACTGACGTACGAGGGACAGCTGTCAGAACAATGGTTGGGACAGGTAGCTGTCAAAGATGGGTCAACCCGGCAGTAGCGAGATAAACGGGGAATAGGTGGCACCGTTTTAAAGTTTTGGACAAAATAAATAACTAAAACCATCACCAAGTATTCTCCGTGCTATTCATTTGGAAGTTGTGACAACACTCCCATTCAACAAAGCAACTACAGAAATTGCCAATTGCGGTCTAGCCAGCATGAACGTGAACGTCAACGTTTTGGGGAAATTTGGGAAACATACGTAAAATTATTTGTATTTTTTTCGTTTTTTCAAGAGTTTACTTTGAATTACTCCGAATGCAGTATTATTACTTTAAGCAAAGTAGGTATAATGTACAGATGGGTTCCAGCTCCTTCGATGTTTCGGTTTCTAAATTCTAGAAAAATGAATCGATCGTTTGTCAGTGTATGCATGTGTAGTCGTATGTGGTGTGCCGATGTGTGGAGTGAAAATGTGACTAGCACAATCGAATCCGCTCCTGTCAAACTCTCATTCAATATGGTCAAGGTACAAAGCTATGAGCCAGCTAGTCTTTTTACCCACTTTGGTACCTCGAATCGCCAGATCTTTTCAAACTTTTTTTAGAGCGCGGTTGTCAAATCGTTAGGGATAAGCCCAACTGTATATTATACCCACTTTAGAAAATAGGAATTCAGCATGCACAATTCCGATTTCGTGTTGGGTGGCAAATATCTGTCAATTAAATACGAGGCGTTTTTTTTTCCCGGATTGATGGCAAACAGCGAAAGAAAGCGAGTAGTTCGTCATTGGTGATTTTATGAACGCGCATATCCATGAAAAATAATTTTTCTGTTCTTATTTTGAAATCGGAATGCAAAGTCTGACAAATGTTATCACACGAGTGGAAGGCATTTTACTGTCAAAGCCCCTTAATGACAGATAAAATCCAAAATCAGCCGATAGAAGTATCTCCCGTCTTATAACCCCTTGAGTTGCGCGAAATGAAACAGCGTTCGCGTATCCGATTGCGTTCACTTTTGTGCACTTCTAAACATCGCTTTAGATTTACTGCCCAGAGTACTTCGGTGTGAGCTGCCCTAAAACCTAGGTGTTCATAATGTCACAGCCCTATTGTCTTAATAATTAACGCCTACAAATACAAATTTGGGCTAAAGAGCAATATAGGCCCACAAGTTGTACGCAGCAAACTCACATGTAAGCTCCACAGTCGTTTGTGAACATGGCTGAGTAAGACATATTGAAAATATGGTAAAAACCCGATAAAGTCCCCCCCTATAGGGTCGGCAGCAACCCTGTGCTAAAAACTGGATTGTGCACGGTGTTCGGGTCATACGGATTTGACAATTAAATCGTATTATATGCCCTCAACTTGCACGCAGCAAACTCACATGCAAGCTCCACAGTCGTTTGTGAACATGGCTGAGTAGGACATATGGAAAATATTAAAACTATTGGATTATTAAGTCCAAAAAAATCTTTTTCTAACTAGTTTTAATAAAGTTGTAGTAATTCAATCATCTTTCTACTCAAATCATGTTTCAATATTGATTTTTTTTCCGAATATTGAGCCATTTAAATTAAAAAATATGACTCACTATAGAATTACTTCAATTACAGTATGAACTGTCTCGTTTAAATGATGAAATAAGTCAGTAAAAAGTTTTTATAAATTAGTCTTATACATAAGCTAGCTTTTGTGACACTTTACAATAATTTCAAATAACTTTCCTCATTTTAATAATGATTTATTCAAATAATTTTTTTATGTCCTACTCATAATGGTCACAATCTACCGTGATTTTTAACACAAGCTTGCTTGAGATGAATCCCGTACAACTTGAGGGCCTTTATTACTCTTTAGCCGGCGTTTGTGTTCAAACGGCGGGACCGCATTCGTCCCTTTGGGGTCCGGGTTTGGGGTCCCCTTTTGAAAAAAAATGACCAATAAGATACTATTAAGGTAAATTTGACTATTTCCATCTGAAAATAACGACAAGAATGCACCAAAAGTAGTGAAGCATGTGGTTCATAATCGAGTGGCTGTAGTGAATAATATTGTCCATCTTAAGGCCCCGGATCTCGACCACCTAATTCAGGGTTTGTGAAAAAAAAAGAAAACTAACAGCGTCACACAGCAAAAACACTTAGTTTATCAACTAATCTGGCACAATTTTATAACTATGCTCATTTCTATGAATCTACCTCTTTCACAACGCTAGGCTAAGGCCAAAGTTACATCTAAGACCATACATTATAATAACATGATTCTTTTAAAAGTCACTCTTAAAACATGACGACAGCTGGTTACTGTCTCACTCTTAAAACATGACGACTGCTGGAGTCAAATAAGCTATAAAATCGTTTTTTCTCGACAAAACTGTATTTCATGTATAGTTTTGCATACATACCTGTTTCTTCGGTAGCCCGGTTCGAATTGGGCTCAGGCGGTGACAAAGGTTTGGAGCATAAAGCTTTTCTTCTAGTTTCTTTCCTTGTTTGACGAATTTAGTGTAGTAATGCACTATTTCCTCGAGTAATTGTTTATTAATCACTAAAATACATTTAGTAAACAGAGAAAATGAATCTGCTAGCAATTAACAAAGAGTTTTTACAAATGAAAATGAACTGCCCGTAAGATAGGTGATTCATCTGAAATGTGAAGCATAGATAGCATTCATTTTCGTGTAGCAATAGTATTCATCTAATTGGTTGTTTACCACCTTCCTTCCAACAATTCATACCACGCACATTTCATAAAATATATGTTTAATATGCATTTGATTCAATCACCAGAAATCATTGATTCACAGAGAACATAAAAATTTCAAAGTTTCAGGCCTGGCCCCTAAAACGGTTTCTCATCAACTTAAGCATGTTGTGCATTTTCGAGTCGCGGTTCGGACAAGACGATCACCAAAATTATACTCATCTTTAAATGTGTCTGTTTTACAAAAGAAAAACACGGTTTTGTGAGCACAAATATATATGTGTGTGTGTAACAAGCGTTTATCAATAAAGACTGTCCAACTAGCCAACACAATACGAACATTTATGATATTTTACTTTTGGGCTAACGGCATGGGAATTAAGTTTATATGGCAGTCAATACAATACAGTTCTGTGTGATGCTCTTTCCTTTAATTTCACTCCATTAATTAGCAATCTGTTTTCCCTTCCCGAAAATGATAAAACTCCATTGAGACGCAGATCTACATTATCTTTCCTCCATAGATAAGCTTCCCATCCTCTTATACGGCTTGATGTTTCTGTTGCGCAAAACGTTGCACAATATTGTTCTAGTGTGGTGGACCATACCTACAATTGTCTGATTTGCATAGCAGAAGGATGGCATGAGTGATCAGTTGTTTTTTTTTACTTCCTTGTTATATGTTCAGAAATTATTGTTTTACAGCCTTTACAGCACCACTCTCGCCCCTATGCGTGTACCATCCTTCCAGTTACTATTTCCATTGCATGTTTATATTATATGGTATAAAATCGTGTTTCGTGCAATCAATCTTCTGCTCTGTTGGCGCCCTAGCCTGTCTGCTATTTTTTACGCCATCATATGCACGCGGATCCAGATTTTATGTTTTATTGTATCCGAATAATTCGCGCTTTTGCTGAGATCGCTCCTCATTAAATATTGCTGTTTATCTGATGCTTTCTGCAAGCTCGCTGCTTGTTTGTGCACAAATATTCAAATACCTGATGTTCGTTTACACTTAATGCCACATATTTGTTTTGTTATAAGATTTCAATAAGTTTGTTTCTTATACAGTATGTATAGCTGGTTTTTATACATGTTGATCGCCTCAGAGCTATGCTATATAACCCACTAGTGTAGTTCTATATTTTGCGTTAAAACAGTTAAAAAACAAATTGAATCTAGCAATTACACCTATTGTCTGTTGGTGTAGATGGCATACTGAAGGAAAGGAGTGATTTTTATGAAATTTTCAACAACAAAAAAAAAAACACCGAAGAGAACTTTTTTTTTGTTGCTTCTCTTTATAACATTATGTACCATCATCCACTATGCACTAGCAAATAAAACCTCTTTGCGCTACTCTTGACCTCCGATATTATTAGCTGCGAAACCACAAAACAACAAATACGAAATAAAAACAAAGACCATTAGATATCCGAAATCAACTAAACCTGGTCCTGTTGATTCCTCCTAACACGTTTCAGCATGAGTTTTCTCTATGTTATCATACAATACATACACATGTACACACATGTGTGCTCGCATTGGAAATTCATCAATAGTTGTCTTTGTGAAATTTACTAATGCTAGTTTTGTTCATTTTCCTAACGAATGCACATTCCCTCTATTTGTATACAACGGTTCTGATCGAGACCGCAGGAGATTCGATTGCCATCCATACTCGTTTGCCAGAAGTATGTATAGGTCGCTGCTCGTTTGGTTCACTAATGTTCTACGTTCATTTATGATTTACAACTGTTCACTGTCATTCTAATGCTGTCAGGTTGTTCCTAATGTTTTGCCGAAACAATCATCACGTTACTGTTTACGCCTCATTATTTTAGCATATAATTCGTGTAGTATCATAGAACTGATGCGATAGCATGATATTCATCAATTGCACTACATTTAAAATCTTTCATACTATTATTTGTGTTAGTAGCAGGAAGAAATAATTAGGTGAAGAAATCGATCATCGATTACCTGTTGCTTCTTCCAGAAATGCAAAACATAACTTGTTTTTCTTCATAGTATCATGCTCTTATGTACTAACCATTCATCATTCTCGCAATCACTATTTGCATATGGCCTTAAATTGCTACACAACGATCTATCCATTCCGTTCGTCCATTCGTACTTGTACTACTGGTTCCACCAAGAAGAAACGACCACCTTTGACAAAATAATGTGTAGTTGTTTTACCTGCAAACTCTAACTAATAGACGAGAGATATAGTCAATAACTTTAATATCAACACACATGCAGTACGCGCCAGTAGAGCAAGGGAGTTTATCTTAAAAAAAAAAACTTGTGGTATTGTTTCACTGCTAAAAACATCAAGGAACCAATTTTCATGTACCATCCAGGTTATGCTGCCGTAAGAAGAGCTGTCTATGCCTGTTTCAGGTAGTTTAAATCATAGCAGTCATAAACGGCAGACAAATATCTCCCGCGGTTGTGCAGAGATTGAAAAAGCACTAATGCAACATGAACTGATTGTGTGTTTCCGATGCTCGGAACCTAGCTGGACGTTTGGTAGTGTTTTTTTTTACAAGTTTGTTATCTACTTCTTTCGGTTGGTTGTCTGTTTTCGACTGTCATTTTTTCCTTTAGCATGAGCTAGCATCGTTACGAGCTTCTTGTGTGAATCACCCATTATCCAGCCATGCTGCTGTAGGTGTTCACTACTGGTGCCGCATGTTGCTTCCTCTGTTTGAACAGGTAATGTTTGCATCTGTAACGATTTTTCAGCATCAAGTTGCTTCTTTCTGGGCGTTAGTGCTGACTTTTTATCAATTGTAATAGTGCTTGTTCTTAGCTTTTTCATAGGACTTGTCGTTTCCATCGTACCGGCAATTGGTTGAAGTACTGACACATCCTTTACCTGTGGTTCATCCTTCAAGTCAGTATCTTCTGGAATATTGGCACCGTCGACTGTGGGCTCCACTGTTTTCTGGCTTCCAGATTGTTTCCGCTTGCGGCCGCGTTTCTTTCCTAGAGGGGCATTATTATTGTTTGCAGGCTTACCATGACGATGACGACCGTTATTTTTGGGGTTCGATTTTTCTTCCTTATCTATTTCTTCTTCGTCACTGCTCGATGACCAATAGTACAACATATCTCCTGCATTACGCTTACGTCGTGAGGTCGTTAACAGTATGCTACTGTCCTCTGCATTCAGCAGTGTCGACTGAAGCTGTTCGATCTTCAAATTGGCTTCGATGTCATTTTCCAACAATTTGCGCTTAACTTTCTTACATTTGATGCTCTGCTCATAGTCACTATCCGGGTCGTAAGCAATGTTTTTCATTTTCCTTGGTGCCACTTTTCGCTGTTTGCTGCTCGTTACGGCTGTTGTTTTACCGGTCCAGTCCTCTTCCGTACATTTTGGTTTTCCTCTATTCCTGGTTCCTGTTACTGCTTTCGATGATTTTGCCAATGATTTGCTATGGACAGTATTGTTGTTATTATTATTATTGTTGGTTTTGTTGTTATTGTTGTTGTTTTTACTATGAGCTGCAATGGATGTTACATTCGAGCCAGTATGGTTTGTTTCTGGCAGGGCCGTAGTGATGTGTGCAACTGTGCTCAACTTTGGTCGCGAAAAGGTGCTCTCTTTTTCTTTGCTTTCTTGCTTCGTACCTTCAGTGACCGTCAGATTATCGCGCATAGATGAATTAAGCTTTTGCTTGAACTTGCTTGTTATTGTTTTTGAAGATATGACTACACTCGATTCTAGTGTGTGCTCTTCTAATGATGTCAACTCTAGTGCTAGTGAAACGTCTTCGGTAGAAACATTTGTTACCAAGGAACTGTTTATACCACCGTCACTGTTAGACGAATGCCGAAGCGTCTTACTGTTGGAGGCTGTTGCTGCCTCCCTATTATCCAAGCCCAAAGAATAAGCAGTTGGCTTACGCTTGCTGGTATTGCAGTTTTTACCCATTGTTTCTAATATGACGCTTTCCATCACCTTTCGAATAGTGTCATCCGTAACTGTTACGTCGGATTTTGACGACGGCTTCTTATCGACCAGTGAATATGTGCCGCTTCTTTTTAGTCCAACATGTTCTGGCTTTGGATGTTCTTTCTCATTCGTGGAGCTTTCATCGAGCGATAATGACTGTTTCGTGTGATCGGGAATTTTGTTCTCCAAACTAGCTAATTTTACTTTTTCCTCAGGTGTGCTATGCAATAGATTCCTTTTCTTAGTCTGTGTGTGATCATTTGCCTCTTCATCCTCAGTTCTGTCTATCAGCTTCATAATATCATCAGTTTGAAAGTCTTCAAATTCGTCCGAATCCCACGTCTCCGTTAGAATCTTCTGCTGTCCAGTTCTTCGTCGACGCAATCGCTCTGTTCCCGTAACGTTTGCTACGTGTTCACTTTGTTCAAGATGACCAGGATGATCGGAATTATTTGCTTGACGTTGGACAACTTTGCTCTCAACACCCAGTGGCCCATGCATTTCTTCGTCACAAGAACCCGTCGGACGAGTGTCGTATTCTGGTTCAATGGTGCTTTGCATTTCGTTTGTCAGCACAGTAGCGTCATTTTTGAGCGTATCGAACAGCTTATCGAAGTCTTTCACAGCTGATTTAGCAGTAGCCAACGGTTTTGCAACTGTTCCAGAAGCTCCGGCCATCTTGTGTGGAAGCTCGGGTGCAATATTTGCTTCAGGAGAAATCGTTGGGCACTTGCGCAATCCCGCATCACCTATAAGTTTGTCTTTGGCTCCACCTTTTTTGAAGATACGACCCATGATCAAACTTTTCTTCTGTACATCCGCATTTGTTAGCTTTTTCGGTGTAGTCTGTTCACTGCTAATGCTACTATTCTTATCCTCTTCTTCTTCCTCCTCTTCACTCATTGTATTGGTACCGTACACAAAATCATCCCGATCAGAAAAGCTCAAGCTTGACATTTGACTATCCTCGTGCTCCTCCGGAGTGGCCGTCTGCAGTGTAGTCAAATTGTGTTTAGTGTGTTGCTGAGCCTTTTCATCATGCTTTGTCAGACTTTGATGCTGCATTATATTACTATTCTTTTTTGAAGAATACGTCGAAGGTAGATCACCGTCACACGGTGAATCTTGGAAAGCATAAACATCATCTCCCTCGTACAAAAACGTATGGTCACATTGTACCGTTGCCGTTGTTTCTGCATTAAGAGTAGGATTGTTTTTATCCATTTTTCTTCGATACGGGCCTGTTGTCCATCGATTGGATTGTTTGGTTTGTGATTTTGACGAACTGTCGCGATTCTTCCCACTTCCTGTTCTATTCGATATCATGGATTTTGAACTGTTTTCTTCGCAATTGCGTGATATTGTAGAGTTACTTTTCACCCCCACAAATTCATTTTTTTCGGTCGATGTTAACGAAGGTACATGCACCTTAGCATCAAGGAACATATCAGTGTCAACCACAGGAAAACTAGCAAATGATTCCGAAGGAGCATGAACACCCTCATCCCCTCCCTCTAGAGTAGTAGTAGCACTTATGTCATCGCATTGAACCGCTATGCCGAACTCTTTGGGAATATCACCACACAAAGCAACATCAGCAAGTGTGTCCAGACGCGACTCTTTGCCTGCGCCAATACCCGTACTTGCTGTATTAGTTGACATCACAGTCAGACCGGTCATTGGAATGGAAACTTTGAAGTTATCGTATCCTTTTAGAGCTCCTTTCGTTTTAATTTTTGCGTTATTGGCATTGCTCTTGTTGATACTATTGGAATCAGTACTACTCCTGCTGCTGGCACTACTACTGCTGCTGGTACTGCTACTACTACTGCTGCTGGTACTACTCTTGCCAGTAGCAGCCGACATAGCCGATGATGACTTTATCGAGTTGTGAGGTGATACGCTTCCTGCATCCTTTGCCAAGACATACCGGTGTACCATGAAATTTGCGTCCTCTCCCAGCGCACCATGATTTTGCTGAAAAGTTGCGTCTTCCTGTTGGATAACTGTGACCGGTGCCGTTTCAAACGATTCTTTTGCACAGCATGTTGTGCTCACTGGAAGTATCTGGTTCTGTTCAATTAACGGCAAATGAACGGCAGTTACAGGAGCGGGCACATTGTTTCCCTCGTTTGTAAGTATTGCACATGGATTGGCAAGGTCTATTGCACTTATCAATTCGCTTGATTTTAAGGATACGGTGACACGCTTCAACTTATCATTTTCGCTAGAATTAGATTCCTTCAGCATCGAACAGCATTCGAAGAAAAGTTTCTCTTCTTGGCTGAGTTCCTTTACCGCTTGATCATCGTGATTTTTGCTCTTGTCCGTCATTGCCAGTGACCTGGACAAAACACTATCAGGAGTAGTCGCAATAACCGCGGGTACGTCTAATTCCATGGGGTTTTCCGCAATTTGATTATCCTGTCGTTGTTGGACCGTTTTAGGGAGAAGCTCCGTTTTCTCGTCAGTCAATCGCAATGCATCATCCTGTCGCCTTGCTTGATTTTTTTGCGCATCCAGGTATTCCTGTTCCGATAGCTTGGCTATATGCGAGAGCGTCATCCGATGCTTGTTGTATGCATCCTGCTTTTTGAACATCTTACGGCAAAGATTACAGTTGAACGATTGCACCGGTTTGTTATTTTCTTCCTGCGTTTTTGCTTGTTGACGTTTAATTTTGCTATTCTGACGCCTCGTCTTACGACGTTTTCGCCTCACCCTTCGGGTCGCGTTTGTTGATGTTGGTATTTCGGTAGTAACACTCATCATATCATCATCTAAGGCATCGGTGTTGGTAGTACTTTCATCGTCACCAATTACTGACATAGCACGTGCCGGGATGTTTGATGGAGGTTTTGCAAACATGCCTACCGATTGTTGCGAATGTGTTATAGGCATGTTACGACGAGCCGCAAAACAAGCCAGTGACATGTTATCATCATCAGAATAATCCGTAGAAGCGTTCGATGAGTTTGTCGTGTTGTTGATTATGTTTTCCACCAATTTCTTTATCGCTTTCGGTGATTCATCTTCATCGTTGGAAAATGAAAAGGATTTTCGTGGCAACTGTGGTAGTGATTTTTTCTCAATAGGTTCATCACTAATCTTTGGCAAATCGCACCCCGATAACGTTTTGCACTTGTCGTTTGCTTTCTCTAATGAAGCGCTGTTTGTCTTGTCTAATGTTTGTTGAGGTGTTTCCCGAATTGAAGCTTTCTCTGTCGATACGGCTGTGGTATTAGTTTTTCTTGGTTTACGTCTCGAACTGTCTATTAGCATAATTTCCTCCTGAATGTTGAATAACTTTGAAACTGTTTCCGCTATCTGGCTATTTTTGGTCGTTCTTCGCTTTGGAGCATTGGATTCGGAGTCAGTTGCATGAAGCAGTAAGGACTCAATCAGTGGTTCTGAGGTCCCATTTAATGGTAGCTGATTGCGACGCTTCCAATCACTAGGACCAGGTGTTTTGGAACGGCGAATGGGTGATTTTTGAGACATTGTTTCTTTTTTCCTTCCGAGGACCGCATTCTCTTCTCCAATTATCGAATTTAACGTTTGACGTTCTTTACGGTTGCTCTGGTTTCTATCGGTACACGCATCAGATGTGTGCAATTCAGGAGATGGTTGATAAATTGAAGCTCTGCGCTTATAAATTCGCTTCACTTCATTTCCGATGTCACGCAGACGTTCATCTTCGGGCAATGGCAATGCATCGGACGCTGAAGCTATGGTGTTTAATTTTTCTTTAACCGTTTTGGAATTTGGCAAGGGACGTACGCATACAGAAGCTCTTCTAGCACTGATTCTTCGCAACGGTGCATGTTCCAGAATTTCTGCAGTACATAAAACTTTTTCTTTTTCATCATTTTTGGACTTTGTATCTACTATTACATCATCATTAGGCTGTTTTGATAATGCCTTCTTTTCTTGATTATCTACGTAGTGTGATTCGACCAATTCTACTTGTTTTTCTGCTCCGCCGCCAATCGTTTGTTTTTCGACAAAAAGTGGAGTGCCACTGCTCTTGGCTTGTTGTATTTTGTTTTCTCTAGCATTAAGCTCTTCTTCACGACGCTTCAATAGAATTCGTCTACGAGGATCGCGAGGCTTCATAGCCGCTTCCGGGAAGTTTTCTGCCAAGTCTAAACCCAACTGTGCCTGGCTTCGTGTACCTCGCCTAGATGTCAACATAAAATCATCTTTGAACGATACGCTGGCTGCCTCTTTTTTCAGCTTGTTCTCTTCCTTTTCAACATATTGAGCTAAATCACAATCCACAAAAACTGATTTCCGACGAGCCATGATCCGTTTAGGAAGATTTGCCATGGACTTGACGTTGGCTCCAGCTGCTGATTCTGCACTTTTGGCAGCAACTGATTCGGTAGGTCGAGTGTTACTATCAGCTGCAACGATTTTTTCCTTAGAATTGTTTTTCTCACCAGCTTGTTGCTCTTCTGTAGCCGGTGTTGCAACCCGTTTTCGTAATACAGTTTTACGATCTTGGATGGTTATATCATCAGTTTCGTCATGGGCAGCAGCTACATCCGATTCGGAATTTATTAGTCTCGTCGATGTTTTCTTTGGAGTATTGTGAGATTTTTGTTCTCCAGTTATAGAGGTAAGTGTTTTTGTTCGAGTTGCTTTTTGCGAAACCACCAAGCTTGGTTGCATCGAATTATCCATCTTTTCGATATTTTCTTGCCCATCAGCGTGGGGTTTATCAGTACATTTTTCTTTTGAGTCAAAAGAAGAATTTGCAACCGATTGTTTCTTTTCGTCCGGTAGCGGGAAACTTTTAATCTTACTATGGAGCTTGGATGTTGTTGGCTGTTCGCTACAGTCGAGCGTGTCGCTTGCTGATTTAGTTTTTGGTTCTTTCACTGTTGTAGGTTGTGATACCGAATCTTTGTCTTTAGTCAGTTTTTTAGTATTGTTAACTTTTTTGCTTGATGTAGTTACCGACACTATTAGCTTGGGTGAATCTTGCATCAATAACTCTGGCATTCGTGGGTTAGACTTGCGCTTGGCCAACTGTGGGATTTGTTCCAGAGTGAATTTTACATCGGGCGTCTCGCATGTTAAATCATGCAGCAGCTTTAAATCATCCAATCTCGACTTGTCTACTTCCTTAAAGCTTTCCAGCAATTGGTCTGACAAGATGGAAGCTAGTTCGTTTTTTCTCCTTTTACGAACAATCTTTTTCGATACCTGCTTTTGCTGGTCGTTGCTTATCCGGCAATCAGCTGTATCAGCCGAACCATCCTCCGAGGCTGCATCCACTTTATCAATGGTTGGAACAGCGTCAACACCATTTATCGTTGATAAAGGTGCAGGTGGAACCGCTTCCTTGATAGTTTCTGACGTATGTTGTTCATGTTCGAATGTTGTGTTAGAGTCTTTAAACTTTTCCAAAGTAAGCACCTGTGGGACGATCTCCTCCGGTCTGGTCTGAGGTTGTACATTACATTCTTGCTGTGCAACTTGCATCCTTTCTTTTACTTCCTGTACGTTGTTAAGTGGAACAATAACAGTATTATGTTGCCGCATATCATCAGCATGCTGGCGTAGTGTTACAGATTGGGGTGCAATGCTGTCCGGTATTTTAATTAAATTTGTCGTTATCGAGTCTATTTCAATTGGACACTTGTTTTTATTTTGTCGTTCAGTTTTGTTCGTAGTTGGTGCACAGCTAGGTGTGGATGGATGTATTATGTGCGATTTTTCTGCAATAGTTGTTATTTGTTCTCCTAGATGTGCGATTCGTTGATCCAAGTTTTCTACATTACTTTTTTTTTCTAACACACTCTCCGCTGTCGGAGCACTGGTGTCGACTGTTTTCTTTGCTTCATCTAAACCACTGACAATTCTCGTGTCTTTTTCGTTCATCATTTTGTCTATAATTGACTGATTCCAAATTTGTTCCATCAACGCTTTTCGTTGCAAGTCCGCCACGGATGCTCTACGTTTCATTATACGGCCACTTCCTTTACAAGCCGCGCCAGACGAATTATTGTTTTGTTTTGAAATTTTTGTGTCAGATGTTCTTGTGCCTTCCGTTCTTGTAGTTGCTGGCATGCTTGTTTTGATTTGATGTTCTGGTTGTGTGATGAACCCATTCACGCTTGCCAATGATTTAGATGAAATGAAGTGTGAATTTTCTTCAGCAGGTTTGGAGTTCATATTTGATCGTATTGCAGTCAATTGTGGTACCGATGGTTGTTTGGGTTGCTTACTCTGAGCGTCTGGTTTCAACTCGAGCCCGGTTGATAATACATCGCTAGGCGTGGGATGAAACATTTTCTCTAGCAAACTAGCGGAAGTTGCTGGATCTGGTATTTTTAAAGGTGGAATTACAGGAGGTTGCAGATGCGCCGGAAGCCTAACAGCGGCAAGGCGCTGCATATCAATTGGACTTAACATTGATGTTCCCGGTACCGGTAGTAAACTCGGTGCAATAAACGAGAGCGACATAGAGGCCAGTAGATTAGCGCCGGTTATGCTCGCAGCAGTGCCGGCTAGTGACGATGGTACTGAACCAATCGTGGGAATGATTGGGTGTTGTTGTATCAATGGTTTAGCCATTACATCACGGTTCGATTCGTCGGTTGGTACCGGTAACGGTACAAATACACTTTTGCGTCTTGCACGTTTCAGGGCATGCACGGTCTGGTTTACCAACGGTGGCATAGGGACTTGAGGAATAATTAGTGTTGTCATTGGGGGTGGTGTTTTTACGGAAGACCCGGGCACATGTCCAGCAGGACCGATGGACGCTTTAAGCAAAGAGGAAGGGACGGTCGTAGATGCCATTCGCTGTGAAGCTCTTATTGGTGTTGAATCCAATGGCGATGGTGTACAGTATGATGTAACGACTTTATCCTTGTGAGATGTTGCTGACAGATCAACGCAAGTCGACGGATTTTGCAAATCCTGCGCGCGATCATGGCCAATAGAACTAGATTCGGTAATGGTTACGGATATCCGATTTTCCGGACAAGGGCCAGATCTTAAAGTTGGAGGAAAACACATTGGTGACAAATTATCGGTAGTTGGTTCACAACGGCGAGAAAGAACGTTTGTCTCGGGATATCCACCGTATCCAATTATCTTGGTATGATTTGTCATGTCTTGTCGACCATGATGCACCATAACACCGGAAGTGCTGTTCGGTATGGGTTTTATGAAAGTAGACGCGCTGTTAGGAAAGGGCGTCAAATTTGAGCTGTGCGTTATCGATGCCGGTTTTTCCATTGTCAAATCTGTTGCACTACTTTCAGCTACGGAAGGTATTACCTCTGGGGCCGGTAGTTGGCGCTGACGTGCAACGATTGTAACTGACGGCACTTCTTTTGTGATGGATGGACGAGATTGTTTATATTCCACACGTTCGATTATTAACCCTGGAGGAAGCTTTAACGATGAGAAATTGCCTCCTCCTACTTTCGGCGTAACAGTGCAGCCGGATTCTGGCACCATAGGTGACGAGCATTTTATGTGACGTACTTTCTGTTGATTAAGGTGCGGTGACGTTCCCAGGGGCTGGTTAAAATGTGCGATAGGAATTTCAGCTTTTAAATTATGAGTGTGCAGTGGTTGCGCGGAAGGATTCGACGAAACCAAGGATTCTTGTGGTTGTGAGCGAGTTGTTTTAAACATTGAGCTGGAAGCATCATCCGTTTTTCGTTGCACTTTGGCATTTCTTATCACGCCAGATCCAGTGAGACAGTTTTTGGACAAATTTAAAGGTTCGTCCATAATTTGTTTGCTTGCCGATGCCACAGCATGTGTCGCTAACCGTTCGTATGTTAGTGGGGTGGTTACCAGGTTAGGCGACGCTGGTCGAATGTTACAGACAGTTTTAAGGCGTACAGGAGCTGGTTGTGGTGGCAAAGCAGGCAACGCATGGCAATAATTATTCGACCAGGCGGCAGCTGCTGATACTGGCAGTACGTCGGTTGGTTCAGATACTGTGGCTGATGATAGTTTCGGATTAGTGGTAGAAGCAACTGGGCACGAAGCATGATTCGGGAGTTGTTGAGAATTGAATTCGACCAGTTCTGCATGCTTCATGAAAAGTGAGCTTTCGTCAGAAGATACGGTATAGCTGCTCGAAGTAGTTGTGTTGTTTGCTGCAAACTTTACGGCTTCCGGCATGGAGCTAGCAGCAGAAGATTCGTTTTGAGAAATCTCTTCATTATTCTTTTCATTGTTGAAAAAATCAACTCCCAACCGTTCTGACAATTTACCCGTTAGCATTGCTATACAATCGTTCAACTTCTTTTTTCTCCGTTTACTGCCACCTGCCCACTGACTACAGCTGGTAGAATTATTTTGCTCCACGATGGTAGAATATGAAGAGAATGATTCTGACGCCACAACATTTTCTTCCGGGGTAAGATCACATTTTGTCGGTGTTGCTGGTGGATCTTTCGTATATTGCTTTCTAATAGGTTGGTTTGGTGTTAGCTGGGTTGCACTGCATTCGGAAGCTAAAGATTCAGGTGGTTCTATATCAGCAGCAGGCAGTAATGGATCTGTGTTATCAACAGTTAGCTCTAACACTATAGTCGAATTTCTCTCCTCGGTTTCGTTCTTTCTGACAGATGGTTCGAGTGGTGTAACATTCGTAAATGTTGCGGCTTTCGACAATGAATCAATTTTGCCAGAAGTATCCGGTTCACAATCTACACAACTATCAACGTTATCTGCGGTGCTGTCACTGGCGTCATCTTTTCTGTCGCAGCTGGTAGATTCTTTTTTATCAACTGCTTCGGCCTGTACCGTCGTTACTGCAGAAGGTATTTGTTTTTCGGTTCTTAATATTTTTCGATTTTTCAAAACATTTTTAACACGCGTTGGATTACGAACTGATCGCAACGGTAAGGATGTTCGGCGAGAGGAAACCGATGCGTGTAACAAACGCTTACCATTGCTACGCAACATCCGGTGATGACCGTTGGTCGTGGTTACTCTCAATAGCTGGTGTTTACTCTTCTTCCACAATACCATTTGTTTCTGTTTGACCGTCCCTACTCCTAGCTTTCCTCGGTTAATTTTACCCTGTTTCCTTGTTTCTGAACTTTTTTCTAAAATGTGTAAAGATTCTTTGGAACTTGGTTGAGAATTAGCATCATTGACACTTTCCTCTAAGGTGGTGGTGGTTTTTTTGCAAACTGTTTTTAGTGTTTTGTTAGACGTTACATTCATAGCGTTGGTGACAGAGGGAAGAGAACACGCCATGTTTTGTCTTGATCGCAATTTTTTACCACCAGTACCATGAGAGGTTTTTTCCTGTTTTGTTGAAGATATTAAAGAGGTGGACAAAATCTTATTACTATCAATATTGTTACCATTATGAACAGGAGCAGTAGCGGTCTGTGTAGTAGGTTGTGCGACGACGGATTCACCAACCAGTTTTGTCCCGTGCCCTATCTGTTTGGTTGTGACAGTCACTGTTGCAGAGCAAAAGGATTTTCTTCCCACCACTTTAGATCGTTTGGTGATTTGTTTCGATGTTTGAAAATTCGTTTGGCGAGAGTTGCGCTTTGCAGGAAGATTTGCCAGCAGCTTTTTTACGATATCACCTGCAAAGAAGATTGGGAGTAAAGATTACAACAAGTTGCTTAACTTGTACCTTCATTCAAATAGTGAGGTACCCATGAGATATTTTAATGCATGTACTTATAAAACATAAACCCTCAACTTTATACACTTACTATCGCTCTCCTTTGGTTTAGGTGATTTGCGAGCCTTTTGGTTTCCATTCACCTTCGAACTATCGTTGCTGGTATTGCTGTTGCTGCTGCTACTGCCGCTACTGCCAGTACTATCATTGCTACTACTGCTTGTATTGCTGCAGGTGCTGATATTGTTTGTACTGGAATTTGATACGGTAACACCATTCAAGACATGTTTTTCGTCCGGGGAAGAGTATAATGAAAGATATCCTCCCGTTTCCACTTTTTCCAAAACGTTTTGGGGCGGCTGAACCAGTCTCGGTATCGTTAGCATCGAGGGCGCACAACTAACACCGTTCCGATTGCCTCCTCTTCTTCGTTTAGCACGGCGATACTTCATGCGCTTTTTGGCCTGTAACCAAACATAGTCATTGGAGCAGTGAAGAATGTGCGCATACAGCAGCATCTGATTCTGGCACTCCTTCTGGCACTTGCTACATATCACGGAACGGGAACTGCTTCCATCATCGTCATCGTCAATTGCGAGCATAGAACATTGCGTAAGCACATTCATGGTGTCCGAGCAAGTGTCCATCAGGGTAGTCACGGTGGTGTTTGTAGAATGTCGAGACGAAGAAGAAGAGGCCCTGGTTGATGTCGATAACGAGGTAGCTTCATTTGACGAAGAATCTTCATTTTTAATTTCGGCAACAGCATTGATTCTGCAAGCTCCGGTTGTGTGCTGAGGATTAATGCGCTGTATGGCACTGTTCATTATTCGTTCCGGATTGCTCAACCGCATACAATGCCAACGGTGCATCATCAGCGCGACGAAAGGGATGAAAAAGTGCTTGTACAATCGCTTCTCTATTAGCTCGCGTCCAACAATCTCGTAGAAGGTAGAGTGTACATGAGGATGGCGGAAGATTCGATGCTCTTCAACCTGCTTGAGGGAATTAAACTTTGCGCCACATCCATAGCAAATGTAACATCTCGGCCGAGCCCACTCGCCACTTAACACGACTGGTGTTTTTTGATAGTGGTCGTTAAGCTGTACGAGCTGGAGACTTTGCAAAAAGTCCACATTTCTGGACCTCGACTGATGATTTGACCACGGTACAAGGGACGAACTTTGTACCTGAGGTAGGGTAATCACGGCTTTATCGTCCACAGGCTCTGCACTTAAACCAATTGGCTTCTCTCTGGCAGCTTCTTGATCGACCGGTTCTATCTTTATGATACGCTGATCATTCTGCTCTAAATCTATATGCGGTAACAATCGTGCATCTAGGATATGATCCAACTGCTCAACCATGGCTCGTTTTTCATTACGCAAAGCAGCTCCAACCTCCGCCATTAGTATCGGCTCACCCTTGGCAGAAGCACTTGCACATGACGTGCGTGGTACGAGCATCCGCTGTTGATCATTACCCCCACCACGTCGATGTTGAAATAGCTCATGCTTAGTACGCATGGTCAATTGTGTCCACATGTCTAGTTTGGAGAGATCGCGTAAACCGATCGTTGGTTGCTTGATTTTCTTCACGATTCGCCCGTTTTCATTTACGTATTTGTATTTTTTCACAAAGTCCCACTTCCATTTCCAGGAATTCTTCGTTACAGGTTTCTTCGTTTTCACCAACGACGTGGACGATAGGGAGCTTAACGTTCCGCTGCTCGTGGTCGGCTTCGGATCCGTGCCATACTGCTCAACAGTCAATAGCGTAGGGAACATTACGGAGATAGCCGGAAGATTAGTTGCCTCGTGAATTTTACTTTCCGTTGACACCGGACTCTTGACGACAGTGGACCGCACCGCTGGTACAACAGCGACCGGGCTCATTGGGCTCGGTGCACCGGGAGCATGTGCTTCCAACTTTCCGTCCAAGTGACAGCTTAGATTGTTTTTCACATTTTGTGTCACGGTTTCGTAGAAATCTTCGTCAAAAACGCCATTATTGGCTGCTACTAGTACAGCGGCATTGGTGCTAATCGCGTTGCCACTTACGCCGCTTGTACTGTTGCTCCAAGTAATATTACCTGCAATTGAACTGTTGCTCATCGCTCCACGACTGTTTAATCCAGGCGGACTGTCCGCACCGATTGGTCCGGTGCTAGTGACTACAGGATTGCCGATTGCTGAACTACCATCGGATGGTTTTGCTGATGATTTATTCGAATCTACCGTTTCGAGACCAGTTCCATCGGTAGGTGTCGTCGCATTGGTGTTCAGCGTAGAACGTATTGTTTTCAGTTTAGTGATTTTGTTGTAGCAGTTTTGTACCGAGTGTCCTTCGTCATTCGCCAATATGAGCCCCTTTTTCTTTGCTGAAAATTTCCCCAGACACGGCCCTATTACTGAAGAAGTAGATGATGCAGACGATGCTGACAAAGATGTATCGGAAGATAACAATGAAGCGCTTACATTAGCTGAGGCAGCGGCCAAAAGTCGACGGCTCTGACGAGGTAATCTGTGCTGGGTAATACCTAACCGTGACAATAGCATGGGCTCTGAATTTCTTCTCAGTAATCGTTCCGACTTTTTAAAGGCTTTAGTGTTTGATTTGCCACTTTCCACCTCCTTATCGGCTACCGATCCAGCGTTTGCATTGCGTAGCGAAGAACGCAAACATACGTTTTGTGTTGCCGATTCGCCCCCCTTGGTATTGCTGCTGTGGGCACGATTACTATGACCAAGCCGATCCATCGTTTTGGAGCTGGGCTCCTGTGCCGACGAAGAAGACTCATTTGCTTCCGTAGCAATACCGGTTTTAAGCGCTTTGCAGTTCACAATGCTGACGACTGGCTGTTGTTGCTGGTGATGGAGGTGGTGGTGAAGAGTACAATTGCTTTGACTATGACTAAAGGCTTTAAGGGCAGCTTTCGACTTTGGGCGCCCATTGTTGGTAGACGGATGTAGCGCTTCCATGTGCGTTTCTCGTGCTTCATCAGTCGGAAACCGTAAGGTACAGTGCTCGCAAGCATAGTAGCGATCAGAGTGTACGGAGATCAAATGTTTGAATAATTCCAGCAAATTTTCTGACATTAAGTTGAGTGTCTTGCTTTTGTGGCAAAATTGACAACATGAGGAAATGTCTGTCCCGTTCAGTGCTGTAGACAGTACGCGTGCACTGCTTCGTCGTTCCTTCGCTATCCGATGAATGCGATCCGTGTGTTTCATCATCAATTTTTGGCTGCTAAAACTTCGATCACAATACAAGCATAACACCTTATACGCCAAACTGCTATTATCATGCACTACATCGTTGGCACGGTCATCCGAACCTGCGGACACCGCCACATTGCTACGATCTTGCACGCGCCGCAAAGCTTCGTCCGTAGAGACAGGGTCAGGCGCGTGCATGGGGCTCTTTTGTATAATATTTAACATCCCCAGTATGGACTCCAAACGGTTCAGCGGCAAACTGCAAATGATGCTGGTGCTGGATGGTTCAACAGTCGTCGATACGCTTTGTTCACTTCCTCGATTATTATCCGAACCCTGGCCATTTATCGACCGAGGTGAAGATGATGTGGTAGAAGTGCTGCTACCGGGATCATTACGATTCACGGTCAAGAGTCGGTGCGAAGTCCTGCGCTGATTTTGACTGTCCTGCTCTACATCTTCCACCGGGCTCGCTTTGGTCGATGATTCTTGCGGCTTGATGGTGGGTTTCGGTGCGCTTTCCCGTAGACTGGGAATTTCTGTGTTCTCACCCTGGATGCCGTTCTCGGTGGTTAAATCCGGCGGTTGCTGTTCCTGATCACCACCTACTTGGTGTAGGCGTATCATTTTAGTCTGCAAGAACAAAACAAAACCATCTTTATGAAGCTGTTGTGACCCTATTGCAGCATATCATACTGCCTAGCATTTATAGTTTTAATCCAGCATTTCATACCATTTTGATTTGGACATCAGCTGCCCGTTAATCTATTGAATCCCGAAACGGCGCAGCATTAGACATTTGCCTCATCCAGCGCGGAAAATAGTCGTTTCTGAAAAATGTATGTTCATAACACTTAAAACCTATTGCAGCATGTTCAAAAAGTTCGAGTATTCACGAGTTAATAAACTTTAACCAACGGAAGTACACAAAACATCTTATGGAATCCATAATGTGATGTGGCTGAATAGATCGTGCCAGCCGAACTACTTCGGAGTAGATTTACTAAAATTTGCGCTTTATGGATTGCAACACACGTCACTGGTTCACAGGATCCTACTTTCGTTCAACAAACAATCGTATTACACCCATTGAACACTACACTTTGTTCACATTTTTCATACTATGTCGTTCGCTACACATCGTCAAACAAGGTACGGAAAGAGCATATTGCATATTGTAGAAAAAAGTATAAGGGAAGATTTTTCATGTTTTAAAGAAAAGGCCCTGTACACATTCTTTATATTACGCATACGCATCAAAATTATACATACGGGCAGAGAGAAACTGCTCCAGATGTAAATGCTGTTTTGTTTTATTTTTTTTTATTACACATGCTGCTGCTGCTGCTGCTGCTGCTTTGGTGCAAACATTTCTTCGCGCACGCACTGACAAACACAAGCATTGTTTCTGTTATTGGTGGTATGTGTGTATGTGTGCGTGTTTTTTTTTTTTGTTGCTTCAACATAGCTTTCTGTAAACACCCTTTTTCTTAACATGATAGGTAATTTGACACCAGACGAAGATTCTGCACATTTATCTTTAGCAACAGTGCAATCAAGCATTGATGGATGTTTTGTTACGTTCAACTCCACATGGAAGCAACTTTCTTTTCCCTTTTGCTTACTTTTGCACTTCAATCATGCACAATAGTGGTCGGCTGCTTACAACAAATGTGGGCCAAAGTTTTCCTTGCGTCCGATTAAAGGGCAAACGCTTTTACACGTGCATATTTCACATAACGTATGTTTACACATCGCTTACAGCAACAGAAATACGATTTTATCTGGAGCTTTTGGCTCTCTTCTTGTTTAATTATTCCACGACGAGCAAAACGGTAGCCATCTTGCTTTTCTTTTACGATTTTACTTGATGGTGTGCGTTTCAGCTCGGCACGAGTGCACAAAGGACTGCGGCACAGGACACGAGCAAGTAATATTATTTTTGTATACACCGGAAAATATATTTCTAAATTTGCAATGATTTCTATAACGCCGTGAATTTTTAATTGTTCCCATCCACAACCATCTACAATAACAATAAATTACTCGTCTCCTTTCTTACTCGTTAGGGGCGTGTTCAAAGCATTGCAAATAGTGAAAACAAGTAAGCAGTCAAACATTTAAACGGAATGATCGTTTTGAAGCAATTACTTAATAATTATCTATAATTTTACCAGATTTTTGTGCACGGCAGTGCCACAGTAAATATGTTGCATCCGGTCCAATATGGTTCGACTCATTCATTCGTTTGGAAAGCGAAACGCATACGACTGCTGGTTTATCGAAAATTCCTGCACGGAAGTTATTTCGTGATGTGTAGACGAGGTCTATTTAAAAATCTAATCGTCAGAAAAAGCCTATAAGGCCAGCGGTGGTGAATATGGTGAATAGAGGTGGTGAAATATGGCACGCAGTGACAGTACGAACTATGAATCCAGTTTCAAAGTAAAAACTAAATAATAAGGGGCATTGTTGGGGAAAAGAACATAAAAAACAAAAGGAGCGTTTTGTATCAAATAAAATTCATGTTCCATTAGGAGAATGTAACAAACTTTTGAGATTATTGGTGAATATACAATAAAACTGTCAACGTGATGACCGAAGGTGTCACGTAGTGCGCAAAAATGACGTTTATATCCGAGCCCCTATTTCAAAATGGCCACCAGTGTTGAAAAAAATTGATGGCGTCTATGTTGGCGAGTCCGCTCTGAGTGAAATTGTTACCATGACTAAACGTGAAAATACCATCTAAAATACTGAAAAAAGATCGAATTCTTGCGGGTAAATGTTGACGGTGGTTAATTCGGTGTGCATGCGGAGAATATGTGGCAAGAACGAGTTTTCCCGGACGGTGTGATAAAAAAAATTGGGAAATTGATTTAGTTAGTGCGAGGCGTTTGCATGTTGGTTTATGAGGGGTGGGGAATTTTAGATAAAATGTGTTCCTAAACTTAATATGCTTACTACACGCTGTACGCAAATCTACTATCTGGAATGCACGTTAACACGTTTGACGAATCAGGCTTCTTATTGGGCGAAATATTGATATCAGTGCGAGTGTGGTGCGTAACGTAATGAAAAATAATAAGAGGATGCTGAAAATGTAACCAAGCTGCGGCTAACAAGGAAACGGAAGATCTTACTGGTGCCCGCTAATGTTTATTTCGTAATATAACTCGTGCTCGGTATATACGATTTCACTTTACGTGTACCGTAGGTTGCTCTGTCTTACAATGATGTACAAACATTTGTTGGTGGAAATCAAAATAATAGAAAATGATGTATGTATGTGTCGATTGCATTTTATTGCTGCCAGATTGCTGCCTTCAAGTGTATTACCGAATACGGGACGGGTTAAAGGAGCGACGGGGTGAATTGTTTAATTTGTTGTCATTTTCATTTGAATAATTTTCACTAATCCAGTGAATAAATGAAAGTTGTGTTTTTTATTACATTTCTTTTGGTTTGGTGTCAAAGTGAATTTTGGTGCTTGCTTATCATTCGCTGTCAGACAAAAAGAATGCGCTTTGCAATAATCCTGCGTTAACGCAAAGTCGCAACGAGAGTAGCACTGCTATCTGTGAACATTGGTGGTAGTGGTGGCCGGTGTATGTATCAACATTAGGCCGCGACGCGTTCGATATTGAATTTCTGTTCTTCGTTCATCTCCGATACACGGCTTACCACCGATTCTCAAGCACCATCACTTTGAAGATATAAAATTGCGTGTGTGCGTTTCTTTTCTTTTCAATTGACATCAGACTGAACAGAGAGAATCATCAACACGCACCTATACAATCATAATCGCGCACGCATGCTGTTGATGGGAAAACAATACCCGCGCCGCATAATGTGTGTTATTTTTTCAATCAGCAGCTTTCGCGAATGAGCCGCTGCGTGTCTCAGTGTTTGTGCATTTTCTGATACTTTTATGTGATTGCACGTCTTTGCAAAAGTGTGCGTGTCAAATTGGTCAAGATTGTACCGGTGCTATGGTCTCGAGCAGCCAGTAAAAGTAATGCATTATTTTGCTAAAGTGAATTTATTTACAAAATAAAGTTTAAATCGTTGATAAATTCCAGAAGAAGGCAGTTCACTAATTTAAACAACCCTTTGGGTTAAACATATGCTTAAACTAAATGAAATACATGCAGTCTAATTAAGCATTGGATGTATCATGTTGACGATTCCATAAATTGTGTATTGATGGGTTGGTTGGTGGTTTGTCTCGATATGTATGTGTTATTATTGTTCATCGAAAGCATGTAGATTAACATTTTATTAAAATGAGTTTTAATTGATTCAATTATGAGTGCAACGAAACATGCAATCCTACTTTTCTGTTAGTTTCATGCAAAATATGCGTGCTATCTTTGTTATTAAGCATTTTACTCTTACTACAAACATGATTTCGGTTATGCGATAAAACTGTTTTGATTTTTTAAATAATGTCATTGTTTAATTCCAAAATTCGTAAATCAACATTTTGTAGCATATTCTTTTCATTTTTTATTTCTTCTTATTTTTGTGATCAGCACGCAGATAAAGTTTGTCTCCTTTATTCGCGCACTGATTCGATTTAAATGCTTGTGTGGCTCACCTTTTCTCGTCGTCGTTTCTCGCTCCCGTTCATGCTCACTCTCCCATTTCTATGTTGCGCTCTCGTTTGTCTAACTACATCCACTCTTACGCTGCTGAGTTTCGTGTAATTTTGCTTGTTTTGCTGTGTTGACTGTATCATTTTTACACACAGTTCCTGCCGGTGCGCATGAGAAAATCTAAAAACCGGTGCATAGCGGCATGATTGACAATGCGTATTAGTTATAACAAACTTTTTTGTTCAACTTTCTTTCTCACTACTGGCACTATTCACATTGGCATTAAGTTTCACGTGAAAAGACTGTAGCAAGTTTGTTTACCTATATAAATTACCTATTGGCTAAAAAGTATTTAATGCAAATTATCGTATTTTTGACCAAATTTGTCATTAAATAAGTTGTACACTTTTATCCGTGGAGTGACGCTGGTTAGAACTGATGGTTCCCGATCATCAAATAACATCTGTTAAGTAATGTAACACTTTGATGACAAAAACTTATTTTTGTTCTTTTAACAATTTACAAACCAGCTTATCGATATTAGAATAACTGTTTTTGTTAAGTTGGATCAGTAGGCTACCACAACCGACATCCAGATATAGGACCTAGGCACAAAAATTATTGAAACAAAATTTAACATAGAGGGTGGCAAAATAACTTTACGATCGTTGTTTGATTTGAGGGTGATATTCGTTACTCGTGTTTCTTCGAAATAAAATGTTTTCTATTGATTATCTTTGCTTTTTATTTTCAGTGTAATAGTAACGTTTTGTGGGGCAGTAGCGTGAAAGACAAAACACTGAAATAAAAAAGTGTTGCGTGAAGAGAATCTATGAAAAACATATAGAGAACGAAGATCGATGCGATATACGGATACTAAGCCAACAATACTGTGCTAGCCGTGTGCATGTGCGCTAGCATCAACAATTACGTTTGGTTGTGTTGTGTTGTAACGGTACGGGACAGGCTGGCGTACCGTGTCTGGTACGAGTGCACACTCCTAGGAACTGACATACTTCCTCAGTAGTTCCGATTATAGAATATGATAGGTAAGAACACATTATTTACAACATATTATCTTGTTATTATTACATATTTCGTTATATTTAAGTGATTGTGAAATTGCAACAAACATGTTACAAAACTAATGTCTTGAATTTAATTGGAACGAAATCGTTTATCAATGCTAAAAAATCGGCTTATGGAGGAGTATTGGGAATGCTAACCATACTAAACCATGATTTTTTTGAATATGTGTTTTCTGCTTTTAAACTGTAGCAATCCTTTGCTAAATGGCCATATTACGAATATTTCCATAACTTTCGTCCATTTACGAGGGTTCGTTTTCATTGCCTTCTTCGATCTGCATCCGAATTTCTTTTAAAACAGCACACGCTGGTCCGTTGGTAACTGTAGAAACTTTTTGAAGAAGCATCGTTTTAATGATGTCCCCGGTAATGGCAATACCCGAATTTACTACAGCTATTATTTTCCGACAGAACTGATCGGACAGATCAGTTAGCAGTATGACGGCTTGCGCCGTATTGTCCATTGTGTTGATAAGCAGTTGAAATTACGGTTATATGATTGGCATAGTCAGCCATGGATTCCCAAGATGACAAGTCCGTTTTAATAAGGTTTTATAGCAATTCAGCTCCCCTACTTAGAACTGAGCCTTTTCTCGTCTTGACTGAAATTCTCTCTCCGTCGTTGCTTCCTTGACGTGTACATAATTCAAAGGCTCAAGAAGTAAAATAATCTTTGCCCTTGTCTTGCGATCCACGACTTTTTGTAGGTTCCATCGTCCGTTTTCTCCGGTTTGATTACACACCATAGATCTTCTAGTTCCAGAAATGTATGTACCGCAAATTTCCCGGTGCTCCAAATCTCTCTTCTCTCCAATACTACCACCAGCAGTGCTCGAAAATTCAGTAGAGTTTGAATTTATCTTTTAAGTTCTTCGGTATTGAAGCTTGAAGATTCTGTTTAAAAAAGAATGACCTAGACTCATAGCCTACCGAGAGTAACGCACATTAGCTCCATAGGTAATTCGCTTATAACACATGTCCAACAAAATCAAAGCTTACTATGATTATCGTTATGAATAAAATTGCATTCAATTGAATTAAATGAATGGTGCAAAAGTAAGTATAAAATTTTCTCGTGTACGTCAAAAACCATCGTTGTGTTATTAAGTTTCCATCTCTGATAGATACAGGTTTATGTTTATTGAAATAATATCTGCCCAAGATAATTAGATTTGTTGGCTAAGATTTTGGGATCCATAGTTTTGTGCATACATTTCACGTTCCACGTTATATATTTTGAAAAAGTATATATACTCAATAATTTTCATTTAGAATTACTTGTAGTTAATAATTTCAATTCTCAACTTATTAGAAAACATTAGCAAATGATTTAATGTGTTTGGTTGTATCTTTTATTCGTTGAAGGGTTAAGCCGGCGTGGAGTTAATGCAGGACCGTCATTGAGTTTACCGTCTACACTGGAGGATTCTACGAATAATTGGAAAGGAACACCTTCGGGTCCAACTGATCCCTCGCAACAAGGTGCAGGTCCAGGAGGAGCTGGTGGCCCAGGTGGTCCTGGAGTCGCTGGAAATGGTGGCCCGGGAGGTCCTGGGGGGCCTGGGGGGCAGGGACCCGGTGTAAACAGTTTTGGTGGTCCTGGTGGGGCAAACTTTGTTGGAGGTCCAGTATTTCCGGCCGCAGGTCAAGGTTCGCCAGCCGGAGGATCTGCTTCCAATAGCTATCAAAATCTACCACCCGGAACTGGTTCGAACACACCGCAGTATACAGCATCACCTGCACCCTCTGGATCATCTACACCAGGGCCAGGTCCACCACAGAATGTAGGATCTGGGTTTCCTCCCCCTAACGCTGGTGGTCCTACAGGGCCGGGAGGTCCATATAATGGTCCTGTTGGAGGTGGTCCCGTAGCCGTGGGTCCTTTTAGTTCTCCCTCTGCCAATGGTCCCCAGTTTGGTCGACCAGGTAGTTCGGGTTCTGCCTTCGGAAGTGGGCCCCATTTTACATCACCTAGTGGGCCAGGTAATTTCGGTGGACCCCAGTTCGGCATACCTCCAGGTTCTCCTTTCGGTCATGGGCCAAACGGATCGAATATGGGTGGACCGATGGGACAAGGCCACTTGATGGGCGGCCCACAACCTGTGGATCGTATGGATCAAAGGTAATGGTGAACAGTTTAAAAAGACTTTACCTTTAAAGATTTTTTGCATGTAGATTAACATGATGTTTTTTTACGATTTGTAGTCAATTGAACGTTCCCAGAAGGCATGCATATTTCGGACAACCGGATTATAGAATCTATGAACTCAACAAGCGATTACAGCAGCGAACTGAAGTATGTATCTTGTTGCGCAGAAAGCAAGATGGAACGTGGTATAATTATGAAAGGTATAATTGCGTTTTCCCATTTTTTTACTCAGGAAAGTGATAACTGTTGGTGGGACTCGTTTGCAAATGAATTTTTCGAAGATGACGCTACTTTAACATTAACCTTTTGTTTGGAGGATGGACCAAAAAGATATAGTGAGCAAACAATAATCTTTTAATGAGTCACAAAACAGAATGAAATGAGATAATATATTTCCTTTTATTGTTGCAGCTATAGGACGCACACTGATTCCACGGTATTTTCGAAGTATTTTTGAAGGCGGTGTGACAGAGCTGTACTTTAACTTGCGGCATTCAAAAGAATCGTTTCACAACACATCAATTACGCTCGATTGTGATCAATGTACTATGGAAACGATCCACGGGAAGCCGATGTACACTAAGGTAAGCTATTTTGTTAATCAGAAAACTTACATAGGATCAGTATTTATTGCAGTACTATTGCACAATCGAGCACTGTTCTACAATATGTTTTGCCTTTGTTTCGTTAATAACTATTATAGTAGCCGATGTGTTTGAGTACGAGTAAATAAATATACAGACAAAAGTTTACTTGTATATCTAAATGTATTTAAAAAAAAACAGTACAATAATGTCACATTATTGGTGATACGGCGATGAACCATAATGGAAAGTGGAAATATCTGACTAGCCATCTACTGACCATCTAATACTACCATGCAGTATGAAGTTAGGTTAGGTGGTAGGTCCTCATTATGAGGGAACCTTCCAGAAAGGATTATATATCCGTTCCTGCTGTTGTTTGCTTTGATGACGAACCTCTACAAATGGTTGAATTAATGCAGAATGAAACGATGCATAGAAAAAAGAATTGTTGCAGAATCATGACTCGGAGGTTCTCCACCACAGTATATAACCAAACAACGGACATATCGGTAAAACATAAAAAAATTGTTCTTATAAGAAAATATCTGTAAAAATGAAATAGCCGTAGCAATTAAAATTATATCATGAAGAGCATCTGCTGTCGATGATCTTCAATGTAATATATTATTTGCCTGACTCAAATGCAGTACAGCAGCTCCCCGCTAAACGTCATACTCGATATACGCGAATTAGCTGTACGCTAATGTTTCAAAACCTGACTGTTCATACTTGTTTCACGATCAATTTTAATGCGAAATAGCTCCACATAGCGTAACTCCCGATAGCGTATATCGGGGAGCTGCTGTATGTCTAATTGTTCTAACAAAATGTTTATGCAACAATCACCATAAAAACGCATCTATAACATTAAAAAAATTGATGAAATCATATTTTCCGATGGTTTTTTTTTTGCAGGTTCTCACTGAAGGAAGACTTATTTTGGAATTTACGTTTGATGATCTAATGCGGATAAAATCATGGCACATGGCAGTTCGAACCCATCGAGAACTGATACCACGATCAGTGATTGCACTCCATAGTCCCCAACCTGATCCGGCAATGATTGAACAACTGTCGAAGAACATCACTAGACAAGGAATCACCAATTCAACATTAAATTATCTGCGCGTGAGTGGTGATGTTTTTAATGAACACCCCTATCGACATTATTTCCCGTTTTTGATCGCGATCCTCACCGAGATCTAAACATTCCCAAATTGAAGGCACATTCCAAATTAGTTGAGTGCCTTTCTTACATCCTTCTCCCTTATGCTTGCACAATTTATTCGGTGTCGTGTGGTGCTATACGTTTATTTTATTGGGTACATTTTACGTCTTTTTTTCAATGTGTTTTTTCTCACTCCATGGTCGATTGAACCTTGACAAACTCTCGCTGGTCTATTCGAATCGTCAGTTATGTGTGATACTGGAGCCGATGCAGGAGCTGATGTCCAGACACAAAGCATACGCACTGAGCCCGCGGGATTGCTTGAAAACGACATTGTTCCAAAAGTGGCAACGGATGGTCGCACCGCCGGGTAAGAAAGGAGGTACTTCTTTGTCCATAGTCTGTGTCCATTATAATGTCCATATTGATGTGTCAAGTCCATTATAATGTGGCAAGTGACGGCTAGTGAAACATTTCATTTATGATCGTATAGTGTAGCTATTCGCTTTTATCGTTTGTTCAAACGCAGTTGCATTTTATTTTTGAATAGATGTACTTACTATACGAGCGAAAACTCGTAGCCTAACAGCAAACAGGCTTGATAGTTAGGTTTCTATTCAAAATGCTGCTTTAATCTTTGCTCAATTACCTATTTCTAATATATGTTCATATCGCTTTCTCTTTTTTTCATTCTTGGCTTCGTGACTTCGTGGTTACACATCTGAATATCTAGATGCACAAAGGCCAGCAAACAAAAGACGGAAACGTAAGGGCTCCAGTTCAGGTGCGGGAGCAGGTAACACAGGTCCACAAGTTCCCAGCAAAAAACGTTCACCAGGTCCAAATTTCTCGCTGGCGTCTCAGGTAGTGAGTTGATCTTCTCGATTTTCAAAACATTTATTAGCAGGCTGCTTGGCATAAAAAGCAAGTGTTGTTAAAACGAAGGAAACACAATTCTAATACCTATATATTTTTTTTTGTCTCTTTGAATGTCGCCTTTATAATCGTATGTGCGATCCCATCGCGCTGGATTGTGCAAAGGATGTCATGGTGGTTGGAGAACCATCTCTAATGGGCGGTGAATTCGGCGATGAGGATGAAAGGTTGATCACCAGGCTCGAAAATACGCAATACGACGCTGCCAACAATCTCGAGCACGACGGTCACAATGCCTTTGGCGGTGGTGGTGGCGGTGGCGGCGGACACAACGATGGTGGCCCAATGAGTGGCGGCCCAACGTCGTGGCAGGTTGATAGAGGAGGTGGTGGTGCCGTAAATAATTCCGGTACTGGCGGCCAGGATGGAGGAAAAAAGAGTCCGTCGGTGTCTCAGTGACAAATGTAAAATCCAATGCATCCTTCTCTATTTATATCCGCACCGTACGGATAAGAGATATTCAAAAGGTGCATTGGCTTATTATTACAGAAAATCATCGCTATTGTAACAGTAAGTAATGTCGCGAGTTTGCGTATAGCAGCTGGGGCTAAAAACTTGGTTCACAAAGAATGAACAAGAATATTTGCATATTTCCTCAGCAGAGAAGAAGGAATAAGAGCATGGGCGAATGGGTTTACTGGTTGTACACAAGAAGAAAACAAAACAAAAACTGAGGTCAGATGTATGATTTGTGTTCGATTTCCTTTTCACCGCAAAATTTTGTATACCGCGCTCTTCATCTCTGTCATTTCTCGTTAAGAAGGTACATACTATCTGTGGGCAACATATTTCGAGCAACATTACACTCATTACGATGACTTCTGAGCATTTAGCTAAGCCTATGGTGCAATAGAATTGTGTTCGCTCGCGAGCGAAAAACAAAAATTAGGCTTCACAGCGTCCAGGAAAGCTTCTCTTTATTGGTTGAGGTTCATTCTGTCGTGTTACCAAACTTATTCACTTTTAGTTATGCTATATATGCCCCTCCCCCATAAAATCGTCAACCTCTACCAAAACATTTAATATGTGCGACTACGTCCGTATATTATCGTGTTTTATCGATGCATGAGTGTTGCGGTGGTGGTGGTTAGCAGTGGAATGAAAATCAGGAATTGCCGTCTTAATTGTTTTAAAATAGTATATTATAAATTTCACAACAAAAAACGACACATATTAAGAATAAGGATAATAAACGTTACTATAACAGATGATTGAGTGTGCTGAACAGAAGAAATGATTACCAGCGTGTATATGTGCAGCTATTTACACTCCGACGGACACCTGTAGCACACAGATTATTCTTTCTGTTAAGGGAAAGCGAACGCAGTTCAGAGCGCTGGAGGTATGTAGAGAGCTAAATTTCTTATAGTATATACATTAACTATAAATATATATAAATCGATAGATAATGGCATGAAGAAGGGTTTGTACACGAAATGAAAGCAAATCGCAATCGCGCTCTATCTATATAGACTACCAATACGCCACTGTGTTGAAATGTGAAACATGTGGATAATTATTGTCTATATTTTTTACATTTTCTTTCCTTTTGTAAGAAATTATGTTGTGCATTATTCGAGCAATTTAATTCACACGTACTGGAAGTAAGGAGTATAGGAAGATTATAATTAACGATAATATAATATATATTCATCCTAAGCAGAGGTTCTTCAGTTGCTGATATTATTGCCACTTTTACTGTACTCCATTGGTCGTGTCAAAAGTTGTGGTCAGAGTTTCACAGCCATTGTTTGTTCATTGGTGGTGGTGTTCGCCAGAAAATATGTGCACAAAACCGATTTGAATATCGTGTTACACGTTCAATCTTACAACATGGAGCTAACGAAACCGGGTTCGATGGACACTATCCTAGTTTGGAAAACATTGATGAACTTTCGTGAACCATAAATGCTGCATCTCATTACAGAAAAAAAGAAAAACACGTCTGTCACGCGAATATGTAGATTGTAAATAGTTTTTTAACACATTAAAGAGTAAAAGCGAAAGCAAAATTAGAGTTGCAAAGTATGTGAAAGCAGAAAGAATGTGTGGAAATGAAATGATCAGTAATTTATTTAGATAAACTCTAGACTACCCCGAAATCATCGCTCACAGCAGCAGTATGTACGTTGAGAATAAAACCAATTGTATATATACAAATATAGATTGAGCACTCCAGGAGATAAAGCCAAAGATATGCAATAGCAAGCAACAATCTTTTGCTTTATCCACAGGAGGTTAAAGGTTGAGATGTAATTTCAAGCGGAACGTGCATATACCAATCATAAAATGGAATTTTAATGGAAGAATTGCGTATGATTCACGCTGGCTTGGTGTGTATCGCTTTCTTCTGATCTGTGTTGGTTTTTTTTCGGGTTTTATGAAAGTACACGACAAGCAATCGTTAGGAATGACACATGCGAAAAGATAGAGGAATGCTCTGATTTCAAATAATCGACATTCTTTAAGAAATCACGTTCTAATGAATTTTATGATCGAGAACTAAGGCATGAAGAACGCGCAAAACGAACGGTATCCTAACAAACGGGCATAATATATCTTCTTTCCCACTAATTTTCAACATGTGGGAACATGGTCCTCAAAATAATACGATCGCAAGAATGCAACACACGATTGATTGTAGTATAAATTAGGTACAATGCAATGCAATGTACTTGAAGCATCGCTTAGTGTTGATGATAGAAAAGGAGGCGGCAACAACAAAAAATCACATTTTATTTCACTTTTCACATTACGTTTCATGGAAACGTTTCATTCGCTCTTCAAGATAAGCATGTTGTGAAGAGGGCATTGAACATACGAATGCATTTGAAATTCGGTCGGTTAAAATGAAGTTGATGGTGTGTTTGCGTAACGTTTTCTGGCATGTAAAAGGTATCGATAGAACAAGAGTTTTAAAAATGTAAAAAAGCATACAAAACATGAGATGGCTTATAGCTGCTTGAATTTGCACGGAAGAATACGCGAAAATAAAACAGTTCAAGAGATTGTTCATTAGGCGAAATGATGCACGGAAAGATCGCGATCAACTCGAATGGAACGATGGTCTACGTACATACATACATAACAAAATAACAGTCGCAAATCCCTTATCTAAATAGCATTCGATTCACCATCAGCGTCTAATGTATTAGGTTAAAAGAAAGTCTGTCACAAAGCTGTGTGTGTGTGTGGATAAGGATAAGGGATGGCACAACCACCCATGGAAGGAAGGGATGAACGAATGAAATCCGGATCAATATTCCCGTGCAGCAAGGAGCGAGCAAGTCTAGTAAGCTGACACGTAAGGCAGATGTGACTGTAAAGATCAGGGGGTAAGAAAAGGGAAAAAAGAAAGTTTCGAGTAATATTCACTAAGTGAATCACTCGGAAGCACTCCAATAGGTTTGAATGTATTGGTTGAGGGTCACAATGTGCATGTACAAACAACTGGTGGTGTCCCAACAAGCGAATGCATTGAAACTTTGCAAGAAAGCAATGCCAATGTTAGCTGAAACAATCTTTTGATAAAACATCTGTAAAAAATAACTATTTCATTTACACTATTATACAAGCAGCCAGGACCACAGCTTGTGGTGTTTCAGTGTGAAATGTGCGGCATACATGGAAACAGGCTTGCACGAAAGTAAAACATAGAATAATAGTATCATATACTTTAAGGTAACTTGAGGCGTATCTCGACATAACTGTAGCATATAAAACGAAGCGATTCAAAATTCAGTAAGCAGATGAAGGGATGGCGGTTAATCTAATCGTGAAGGATTAAAATTAGCATTACAAGGGTGTGTTTGAATGAGCATGCACGGACGATAGTTGATGAATGTGTGATGATGGTGTTGGTGCTCTGGGTATGATTGTGTTCTGGTTGAATGTGCGTTCCTGTGTATATTAAAAAGGACATTAACAATCCTTGCGCGAAAAAGGACACTTACAGAAAGAGGTCTCGCGACTTTCGCACGTGCGTGTGTGTGTGTGTGTGTGTGTTGGGTGAGAAAGAGAGAAAAGGAGGGAGAGAAGCATGGAAAAGGAAATGAATGAATGGAACAAGATAGGAAAATTTAAAAAAATCCGAAAAATAACATTGTCAGTATTTGTTATGTAAACAATCATAAGAAGACACGAGTGATCATTATGGGCAAATTATTATTTTTACGTGTATATCTTAATATTATTACGATGATTATTATGACAATTGTAATATAAAGAAAAAAAAGGAATAACAAAAATGTTAGTAAATCATGATTTTACGTGAAAAGATTTCATATTGTGTATACAGTTGATGTGTTGGCGGTCGGTGTTTCCCGGTTCGTTTCATTATAGTAACAAACGTTAGCAAAAGCTCGCGTTTTGCAGTTGAAAGTGGAAAAATTTGTTCATCGCGCCCCGTAAGCTTATGCATAGCTTGTTACGAAGTGAGCCGTACTATATGAAGAACAAGTGTTGGTACGGCTAAGACTATCAGAAGTCATAAAAAATGATCAAAGATATCAAAATAGTCATTGTTTCTATTATGATTTCAATGGAGCGAAAAAGGGATTCTCATGTTTGGATGTAAAGCGCTTAAGGTGACCAGTAATGGTTGGCTAAGAAATTGAAACTACAATTAAAGACATATAATGCGTTGAATTTCTCAAAGCAGTGGTTCTCTATTATTTCCAATGAAATCGGAAAAAATGAAATTAAAACTTTGATAAGAGGTTCCTATGAACTGTTCGATAACTGCTGACATTGTTTCTCTATCTTTCACCAAAGATTAAATTTTTGTTCTTGTACAGATGAATTAACACTTAGTACAGTTTAGAACATGCATCTTTACACCTTTGGACACAGGGATGCAAATATGGCCACGATGTACTCTGTTGGTTCAGGGGTTCAGAGCTCCGGGACACGTGTCGGCTAGCACAATTAAGGAAACCAGCAACGACAGACCAAGCAGTATCCTCCTCCTGAGGTATGGTAGTGGTGGTGCCAAACCAAAAGTAGCCGTTGGACACATTTGTCGATATTTGTCAATAAATGGCAAAGAGAAATTATGTGTCCTCAGTGTCACCGAAATATTGTTTTCGAGCCCAAATGTGTATGTATTTCATTGTGGTAACTTAGTCTAACGCCCACCTAGTCACGCAAAGTAAAGCCGTTATTTGGTTTGCCGACGTCCGAAGAGACATTTTTATTTACATTGTTGACTGTGATGACTTAGATATGTTCCGCTCCAATTGTCCGCGGTGCATAAGGAGGAAATACGATGGTCATTTCTTTCCTGGCAATGGTACATTATTTTTAAAAGTTCCAAATTTACCAAGCGTAGTTGATACCGAGTCCGTTGCTGTAGGTCATGTGGGCAACAGCCGGGGCAGCGGAGTAGGCAACGCCCAGCAGTGCCGGGGCAGCCTTGATAGCCGGTGCAGCGTACGCAGGGTGAGCATAAGCCGGAGCAATGGCGTGTGGGTAAGCGGCGGCAACATGGCCAACGGCCAATCCTGGGTTGCTTACGCGCACATCGGACTTGCTGACGGACGAGTACGGGGTATCGATGGTCTTGGAGTATGTCGAGATTTGACCAAGGTTGCCGTAGCTACGCAGGATGTTCGACTGCTGGCTAGTGATGGCAGGTGTGTGGATTCCAGCGTAGGTGGGACCAGCCGGGTTGAGCGTGTAGGCGGCCTGAGCTACGGCAACGAAAGCGAGAAGGGCAACAAACTGTACAAACAAAGAGACAAATTCCATCAAATCACGTGTTTAGTGATGCTTAATAATGGTACGTCTGTTATCACTCACTCGGAACATTTTGGAAGTGTTCGAAAATAGGTACAAGGAATAAATAAATAATTAAATAAATAACAACGAAAACGATGTGAAAACTTTGAATGCAGTTCTAAAACTGATAACTGAAGAGGAGAATGCATATCGCTTTTATAGTGCCCAACGGGGTCTGAAAAAAAAGTGAATAGTGTGTGGTGTGTGCATGTGTGTACTTTTTGTTTGCATTCATGCCTGTCCTTTAAGCATATTCTAGTAAGTACGACCCACAGGTCATACACGCACTTGTTGTGTAGTGCGTAGTGAAAGGGTCCACGAGGTGCAGTTTGGCTGTTTGGTCTTGAGCTAGGTATGTGAGTCACTTGTACCAGTGATTGGGGTGTGAATAGTGTGCAGCGAGCAATTTTTGCTCTATTTTAACAATGAAATATGTAGCTATAAGTTAACACCCGGCTATAAATTTAGCTATTCGAACAGGACGCACCTATCGAAGGATTATGCAAACATTTAAATTCGTTTTGCATTATTAATTGCCAAAATAAAACATTTTTATCGTTAGGGATCTCCCATTTGTAGTACATTTGACGAAGCAAATGTTTTTGTTTATTTTTATTTTTCTAATTAATTTCCTAATTTTACATTAGCATTTAATTCAATCGATTTCAATTGATTGTTTTTGATTTTTAGTAATGGTTGTTTTTATATCATGTTAACGATATATTAATCATTTTTATGTGCTTCAACTTGCACCCAAAACAGCTCCACTGCTCTCGCTAAACGATTTGTTGGATATTGTTATTATGATTCAAACGCAGCAAACTACCCTGATCATGCATTATCAACCCTAACCGGTTTCAGTGCAAGAACTGTACCGTGGCTGCAGCAAAATTAAATGCAGCATTCGACCAGCTGCAGCATAGCATGTTTTGACCTTGTTGAGTTCGTCATAGACCAGACATCAACTGTTCGCAAACATGCGTTGCTTCTAAGTAAGAGTGTGCAATGTCGTTAAACTGTTGCAAGGCGTGGCACTTTATGTACAAAATCGTCTCAATTACTCCCTATACCTTCAACGTCACTTGGCTTACTTGTTACGCGAGAAAACGAATGAATCGTACCCTGCTTAACATGATGAAGGGCTTTTTACTTGAGCATTTGTAAAGCTAAGCCTTCAACCTATCACCGAAGTGCATTTGTTATGCTTTCTCTCGTGTTGGCAGTGCTATGTCCAAATTATGTTCATATGTTACGTACATTCAGATATCACTATCAAAATCTCCTGGTTAGAATATGTGCTTATCAAATTTCATCTCAACATGGCAATGTGTTCGATTTGGGTTTGAGATCCTAGCATTTTGTTTTGCTCGTCGTAAGTAAAAAAGTTTTGAACAGGTAACACGTTAATAATTGCCACGAAGTTTAAAAATAACCGATAGAAAGTAAAGTAGGAAACATTCTGAAACTGTTTTTTTGCTAATCTTTTTATTCCATTTTCGCACTTCAAAGTCTAGACCTGTTCAATTAAAGCTTTTAAAAGAATTAGTTAATTGACGTTGTGACATGAATTTGTCTGACGAAATAGCCTGCAAGGTTTTTTTAAACATGTCATCTTCATTCATTTGTACAAATTGTAGTGTAAAAACAGATTAATACTAGTTTATGGAGTTCATAAATCGTTTTATTTTTTTTTTTATTTTGCAAACCCTTTTTCTCTTTTTTGAGAAAAAAGAAATTTGAACTAGGAATTCAAAAACATGGTTTCGAACTCGCTGCTCGATTTTGTAACATCCGAGCACGAATAATCGAAGCGACCAATCAACACGGATAAACGTGATTTCATTACAGAAAAGGTGATGTAAATAGGATGTAAAAAAGAATCCAGAAGAAATTTTGAAGAGTGTACATAATTAAATGAAGGATAGATTGAACACGCGTCAACTTAAGGAAACACCGAATGATTTGTTTGGTAGTACGAAAGTGTGTAGTGAAGTAAAAGCCGATATAAGCGTGTTATATCGGCACATCGTTTGTAAAAAAGCAGTCAAAGCCAGCTGCTAGCTAAATCGGATTGCGAATCGATTTTTTTTTCTCCTGTTTTAATCGCTCGTAATAAGCAACATAGCCGTTCCTGCTCATCCGAAACGTAGCGAACGGTGGTGATAAAGGTGGCGAACAGAAATGGCGACTGCTTCGAGAAGAATAATATGTTTTGTTAGTAATTCTCTATTCTGGTTAATACTGTTGTCGCATTACCAGCAATATGTATGTGTTAAAGGTAATAACTGATGTTAACCCTCAAAATAAGCTAAAATGCAACGAAATGTTGGCAACTTCGGACATACAATGCGTAGTACATTCTACGTTACTACATTTCTACATTTCATTCTCCATTCCGGTTCATTCTAGTGCCTCGAAAATATCTGCAGACCGATTTAACAGAGCTAGGTAGCAGCTTTTCAGTACCCGTATCGGTTCCAGCTCCGGGTAAAAAAAGTGACACTGTCACCGAACCAGAGATGGGAGGTGCAACATCGAACAGATCAGTTGTGCCGTTGGATGAGAACAAGAAAAGTTTTTCCAAGGTAAAACTTTACCAGGAACAATTAAACACAAAAAAGTCCCAACTATTGCCTGGTGCTGTGAACATAAACGAGGAAACTACACATTTGCTTGGAGTTAATGGTACGGGACAGCGCAAAGAGTACGCGATCGATGGTGACAGTGTTAACAAAACTGCTCTCAATACTTCGACAAAATTGCTGGGCACGTCCGGACTAAATACATCTGTAGTACAAGTGAGTGCTTCATTACTGCCAGTTTGATAACATTGGTTTCATTGAATCCAACTGTAATAATCTTCTATAATCGTTGCAGGAATCTCCCGGAAGTGATCCAATCAGCGATGCAATCAATATCGATACGATCGAACGTACTGAAGCTGAATTAAACAGTACGCTGCAAGAACATAATATAACAAAGACAATTGAAGAGAATCATCTGTACTATAAGAGCAACTGGTCCACCGATAAAGCGATGAGTGAAGAATTTTGGAAAAAGATAACCGCGAACCTAACCGTCAATATGCTGCTCTCCAATTCCCATCGCCGAGCGACAGTAATGTATCTTTTTCTTTAACCTATCATATTTCATTTTACATTCACTTTTTTACTATGGTAAATGGTGTCTTCATATGGTATGTTCTTCATTGTGCATTGGAAGGATACGGATAACGTTTTTTTTCGCGTTATGCAAAACTCACTTAATTTTAGCTACCACCCAAGATTACACAACATATTGCACTGGTAGCATAAACACTTTCCATTCTATGTATGAACAATGACATGACATGTACAATGTAAAACTTTTGTTTAGCTTTTTATTTTTGTGATTTATTTTGTTGGTGTGTGGGTTATAGAGCAATTATGTCGTTGTGTCCGCATGACCATAACTGTTAAAATCCTTTTGTATTCCTGGTTATATCAAATGCCGGAAAGGTGTTTTCCCGATGCTACCTACTTAAATATGTATAACTGTTAATGTTTGTAGTCAAATTATATTCTATTCTTGTTAATGCAAGCTTACCGGTTTAGGCCGGTTTAAGATCTGACTTTGCGCAATATCATATAATAAAACGTCCCAAAGACTCCACGACTTTGTTGTGAATTCTTACAACAATGAATACAGTTGGTAATCGAAATTTAACGAGTATACTTTTTCAATCACCTTATGTCAAACGTAACAACGGCTCTTTATTACATCTTTATTTTATGGCTTTTATCTTTCTAGACCATGCTTCTTTCTTTCGACTTTCCATTCTACGGTTTTCCCATTCGAAATATTACAATTGCAAGCGGAGGGTTCCTCTATACAGGAGACTATGTGCATTCCTGGCTGGCATCAACGCAGTACATAGCTCCTTTAATGGCAAATTTTGATACGGCACTGTCCAGTAGCTCCCTCGTGAAATATCGTGATGATGGTAACGAAATAGTCATAATTAGATAGCACACCAAAGTGTTATTTAAATACTCTTACTTTAAATACTCTTGAACTTATGAATCTAATAAGCATATAACAATCGTATAAACTTGTTTCTTTTTATTTTAGGTGAAACTTTCATCGTTGTTTGGGAAAATGTTATTCTTCAGGATCGACCAAACAACGGAACATTTACATTCAGTGTCACGCTGAACAAATCGGGAGATGTTGTGTTTGCATACAAAAAAATTCCCATCAGTATCCAACAGATATTTGAAAACCCGCTTACCAAAAATCACCCAGTTAAGATAGGACTTTCGGATGCGTACATCATTGATAAAACTATAATGCGTAAGTAAACTTTTCAACATTCATTGAAGCATTTTAAGTACGACCTGTTACTTCGGTGTAATATTTCTACGTGGCATGCAGAGCATCTTGGTTATGAAAAACTTCCCAGGAGCAAATTCTTTTTCTTTTTCTTGGTCTGTGTTTTACTTCGGTCCGATTTTAGAGTTAGCGCCAGCCTCCTTGGCGTTCCAAGGGTAATCCACAACTTGATTGCATTTATACCCTTAAATGCATATTAGGAAATAAAACAGAAAAGTTCACAGTTATTTAAATAGTACGTTTGTTTTCGGTACAAAACAATGTTCACTATAGTACATGCATAAATTTTGAAAGATGACGCTCATGTCTAATCGTTGTTACGAGCTACATTTACCCAAACTACCATTTTGGTGTACCATTTCGTAATTAATTTAATGCTACAAATTGAATCCCATTCGGAATAAACCCCCGAATCATGTCCAGGGGCCATTCGGCATTTGAATTGTTGCTTAACACAAATTTTGGATTTTAGGCATTTGAATTTTAAGCTTTACACCACTCAATTCACTGGAACATGACAAGCAATGTAGCGTTCGACTGTGATGATGCGGAACTGATTAAGTTCAGGTTTTTTTTCCTATTTGAGATGTATACCGTCAGGTCTTATGAATAATTACATTCTGTCAATTCTTGACTGCATTCATGCTTGATTGATTAGAGACTTTAGTTTCACATTGTACTAAAATATATCGATCATACTGACAGATTTCTATAATTTGTATTCTGGAGTGAATAGAGGGTTTCTAGAGTTTATTGGGAAGTGCAATTCGTAATTAAATCCAAATTGCACGGCGCGATATTTAATCTATTCGATATGTAATCGATCTCATTATATATGTTGTCAATTAAAATATAAGTGTTTAATTCAGCCCTTTTACTGTGAGCTACAGTGAGCTACAGCGCAACATGAAACAAGCTGAGGTTTTACTGGTATTTATAAAAATCCACACTTTTTTTTTATTACAGGTACAAAGCAGAAAACGATATACGAATACCATCGAGTAAATTTCGGTCAAACTGAAGTACAAAATGATACCATCATCACGTTAACAGCTCTGCCTACCTGTTTTTCGTTCAAAGATTGTGCATCCTGCATCACTCACGAAGGAGCTGACTTCGAGGTAAATTAGTGTGCATTAATGGACGTGGCACTATCATAATGTTTCAAATATTGTGTCACTACAATTTCAGTGTTTATGGTGTCCGACGATTAATCGGTGTTCTACTGGTACCGATCGAAAAAGACAAGATTGGGTACATAAAGGTACACACATTAAAAACGTAGTAAATTGAAGCCATTTGTTCTAATAGAGAATATTATCTTCTGCTCTTGTAGGATGTGAAAACACAATGATTTTCGAAGCATTCAAATGTCCGCCTCTTGGTCAAAAAGGCAATAACTATGGAGAATCGGTTGAAGTAACAACCAAACCAAACGTCAACAGATACAATTCCACCAACAACGTTCGGGATAATCAGCAGCCCACACAAGATCGGAAACTGGACCAAAACACCGCTCCAAACGGTGTTATGCTGAATGGAAGTGATATTTACCGAGGATCCAAAAACGATGAATTCGTCAACAAGGCACATGTGTATCACACATCAGACATGCACAGTGGGTCAAGCAATAAGTTGCTAGTTTCTATGCTGATTATCCTTGGGATGCTGCTAATGTCCGGCTGCTGGGTGTTATATGCATATCGAAACCCACACACAAAGAGTGGTCAGCTGCTAATTAGGGTAAGTACATAGAATGCAGGATGATTTTACATTTATTCCAAATTTACTAAATTTACTAACGTATAGAACAGATGAGTGGCTAACATGTTTTACATTGAATTTCTTTTAAATGCTTTCAATGCTGTTACATTGCCTTCGTTTCCAATTTCAAGATTGCGAAATCGAAAAAGGTTTGTAGTCTTATTTTATGTCCCTTATGATATACTCCTTTAAACGCTTCGATATACTCCTTTAAAGAGCAGCAAAAAAACTTTATTCATAATCTATTTTAGATCAATTTTGAAGACTAAAGTGGCTCTCATCTAGAATGTCAAATCGATGACATTATTAATTATAAATAAAAAAAATAATCAAGGGCATTCGCTATTATAAATACAGTTTCGGGAAATAGTTTAAGATCATGGGTTATTGCACATAACGTACAAATGAGTTCTCGAAGCCAAATTTAAACGAATTGGCTTAATTTTTTGTGTGAATTATAAGTTGATCGTTTTGGAAATACGCTCCTATAATTGGATCAATTATGAAATTTTTGTCTGGTTTTATTTATTACACTGGATTAGTCACTTATGAACGAATACAACATTGCTAACATTGTAACCTTCTAGGTTACAATACTGAAGGACATTGTATCAAAGTAGAACTATCAAAGCAGCGGTTAAAAAATCGTATATAAAAGTGGTCTTAATTTATTCCTTTCACTGTAACTAACAAACAATTACAATTGGGCATATCCCAAGACGCAAACTAAGCTTTATCATAGTTGTTGCAATGCTGTTTTCCTCATTTCATTAAAACCAACATCAAGATCTCGTTGTTCATACCGTTTCTCAAAATCATGTATAGATTGAAACATGTTCGAGAGGAAAACTTGATTCTATTTAAAATAATATGGTTTTCATCTTTTTTAAGCTGCAAACGCGATGAAAAACTGTACTAACACCATGTTAAGTGTAAATAATTCAATATTACACGCCACTCAAAAGCTTTTAGAAACACGAATAATGGAATTTGTTAACTAAATATGTTGTGCTTTGGTGCCGTGCCGGGAATTTGGCAAGATTGCTAGATGATTGAATGGCGGAGATGCACTTGAACTGATCGATCGTAACTGAAGGTTTTTATTTAAAAAATGATCGCTCAATTCGCTGACAGTTGACGGGTTGTAACGTGATTCCTTTTGGCCTACATAGCGTTGACATCTCCTAGGTCCAACATCCTACCTCCTAGAAGTTATTACATATTACTTTCGGTTGGTTTTATTCTGTCCATCTCTGAAATGAGTCATATTTTTTACGGTAATTCGTTTCCCTTGCTAGTCTTCGTAGATATTACCTGAATGAAAATGTCCTTCCCTGGATGAATCTTCGTAATTCACGCTAATGGTCATCTAGAGGGCTGAACGTTATTTACATGAAGTATGTTCAGTTGCCCTGATATGCTCTTTTCTCTGGTTTAACCATTTATTACACGCTTCCAATTTCTGCAAATATTATATGTGCCACCGTTTCCAGAACTGCACTAGTTGCTGGTGAATGATTTGCCAGTGCTTAAGACGGTTAGTCGGAATCTGCGTCATATTGATTGAAGAAAGTAATAGCAGGTTTGAGCCCGCCTGGTGTCGCTGTGTTAACGACGTCAGCTAACAAGAATCTTCAGGCATAGGAGAGATGGGACGAGAGTTGAGACATTTTTCAATATCCGCAAGTCTCGTCATCATTTTCTCAAAGGAGAAGAATGAAGTGCTCATAGTGCGCAACAGATTGGCCGACTTAACAGCGAACTCCAGAGTCTACCGAAATATGGCGCCTGTGGTGGAATGATGGTTCATTTGGTGGTCATCAGAGTGCAGAAATTGGAAAGTATGTTGAGGTCATTAGCAGCTCCCTTGAAGTTGGTCCTGTTGTCCGAATGTAGCTCGGAAACAAATACAGTAAGGGCGATAAATCACATGAGCAGAAATGCTTTGGTCGTTCTATATGAATAGTCTTTGTAGTGAAACAAGTGAAGATAGCAAGAAAGGCATTGGTGGGAGTAGCGCGATAGTGTGTGTCCTTAACATACACAGGACCGCAATAATCAATCCCACTGATGGAAAACAGCCTAGCAGTAATCTCCCTCGGTGGTGGTAGATCTGCCATCATTGACAAAAGCAATATGGGTTTGGCTCGTAAACATGTGAAACATTTGTGGTAACTCTGTTTTACAAGATTTCTGTCATAACAGTTTCGACTGTATCCAACAGTTTCGATGGATCGTTCAAAGCATGAGTTGAGGGACAGCATGTAATAATTGACGATGGTAACAATTAGTTAAGAGAACGGCGTAGGGGTGCTTTCCAGGAAGAATTATCACCGGACGACTTAACGCTCTCCACAGCACTAATTAGCACAGACGATGGTAATAATTAGCTAAGAGATCGGAGTACGGGTGCTTTCCGGGAAGAATTATCACCGGATGATAGCACGCTCTCCATAATTAACGCTCTCCACAGCACTCTGGCTGGAGACATTTTCTTTTGCAGGATTTTAAAGTACTGTATCCAGTATCCAACCATTGGTCGGAGCTTTGTTATTGAAGAGTATCGATGAAACTGGTTGCAAAATGGTGATTCAACAGCTACGTGAGATACTATGCTGTGCCATTTGAGGTCAGACATAGAAATGATAGCCAGTTTGGGCCATGCCTCCATTACATTTCATGTATAAGCTCGGAGCCAAAGCATCCACTTGCAGCCAAAATTGCAGGGTTGTCACATCCTGGTACGTGTTGAAAATTGAATATTTCCGTAGCTTGTTGAATGTAAGACACGTGGTTCGTAACAAAGGTTTTCCAGTTCTATAGACTCTGTCCAAAACACGATGATTGATGTAGATGGAAAACCTACCTTCACTTTTGTGTAAAGATTGCTACCTAGCTTTGCTGCACACAAAGCTAAATGTGCGATGGTTCGTTTAAGGGTTATCGGAGCAATTTTTGATTTCGAAACCAGCCGGCGAGTAATCACGTAGTAAAGTGTGACTATCCAACTACAAGGTTTCAATAAGTCTAGTTAGAGATTAGATGGTACTAGGTCACGCCGGCGGTCGTTAAGCCAAGAAGAAGTAGAAGAATGATTGATTAGACCTTCTACACCATTATCTGACTTGTTTGACGTAAGGAAGAATAGGACTAAACTTGCGTCCAAACATTATTTTGAATTTTTTTTTTGAAAATTGATCACTCAACCAACGGGCATTCATTTTAATTTTGTTCTTTAATATTCTCTCTCTTATTTTAAAATGATTCACCCATAATGTAGGTAACCTATATTTGTTACATTACACTTGTGGAAATGTATATGAACGTTCAATTAAATGTTTTTGACAATTGAACGGATGCAAATGAAAAAAAATTAAATATATTTTTCATTTATTACTAAGCACGACGGTACGTCCCCGTATTGTAAACACCACGTGTGACTGGATAATGAACATTAATAATTACGCATTTACTCCTTATTCTTTGCCTTATCCGGGTCATGCTCGGTTATAAATAATAAATATATAAAAATGCAATGAATAGGTGTCTTGTAGTTGTCTCGCTTCATGAAGCAATTATAACGTAGCGCACTTTCACCTGTTATCAGTGACGTACATAGGTTCGCGCTCACGCACTATAGTAGCTCGTCAACGCTAAGCGGAAATCATCTGGTATTCCTACCGCCGTTAGCTACATTATGACAACACTCTGCCCGTAGTTTGTGACATTTTTCTAACGCGCTTCGCTGTCACCCGTATGAAAAATGTGTTTCGGTGCAATAGGCATATGATGGCATATGCTTCAGTTGTTTGGCAGCCCGCTAAGGCCAACATTATACGTCCCACCGAGATCGCTTCGTGCAAGATCGATGTTCGGACGTAAAAGATCGCCGAACCCATTTTGACGTCTCTGATCCTTTTTTATATATGCTCCGTGTGTATTTACGCTATTTTTGATCGCCATCAACCGGAAATGTCTCGCACCGCAGTTTTAAACTACATGCGTCTTGTGAGACCTACTATTGTATGTTAATTTTCCCTCCGCGTTAAAATTCATGTAATTGCTTGTTTGTTGTACCACTTTAAAGGTACACCATGCGGTTCATTAAATAAAAAAAAGGGTCAAATATAAATATTGTAATATAACTTCGTATGTTTCTTTGCAGTATCGTCCTAACAAGTGGCTATGGCGGCGTGGCGAGGCACGGTATACGGCAGCTTCCATCCACATGTGAGAATGCGACTTACGTTGAACCCGATGTCTACGAAATATTCCGTCCAATTCATCTCGTCGCGCATTATTTTTATATTCGTTTTCCCAATTTGCAGTTCTTCACTTCTCAAAAGTACGTATCCGAGGGAATCAGCAGCATAGCATGGTAATATGTTGTTAGCTTGTTATTTTATAGTTTTATAGTTGGATTTTTTAAAAATCCAAGTGTGCAAAACTGAACCAGGACTTTACCAACCAACAGTACCGTTGAAACTTGATCAGAATCAACTAATGAACAAGCTATTCTTCTTATACTTGACTTGGTTTGACACTACAAGCTCAGGGGGTCTTTGCCTACCGGTAGCTAAATATTCAGCATTACAAGCAGGTAATTCGATAGCGGGTTAGTTATGGCAATTACTCTCCTTTGATCCAAGAAGCGATTAAATGCAGTTACGCACGTTAAAAACCGGACGCCTAATTCAAAAATTGCGTGGATAATACACCCGTACTCTAGTAAGTCTACCGGGCAAACAATTTTTAAATCCATTGCATAGCTAATTCTAACAGTTTTATACTTCAAGTTTGTGTAAACCCATTTCATAAAAATTGTATAAATTTTTCAAAGAACTACGTTTGAATCATAATGCAACTTGTTTTAAATTTATAAAATAGCGAGCGCAATTTATTACATGCTTATAGTAATTTATATTAACAGAACTACTACAATAACAGAAATTGGTATGGAAAACAGAAATGTAACGATTCGTTGGTTTCTACTGACCATTGCAAAATGCTCAACTCGAAATGTAGTTTCGATACGTATTTGTTGCATTTGATACAGTTTTTTGTTATGCTTTAAAAACACATGATCTTAATTACTTTCTTTCTAAAATGCGACAATAAAAAATTAAAGTCTAGGAGCCTTCATTAAAAAAAAAAACAAAACAAAACAAAAACAGCAAAGCTAATTGAAAATGAGAAAAAACTAAAATGGTTACTGTGAATCTTTAGTTCATGCAACATTTATTAAGCTATTGTGCATAAACTATCGTTAAATTGTTATAAAATAGTGATAAAAATGAGTCGATGAAGCTTGCTGAATCTTTGTGTTGCAAAAATTTCCTTTTTTTCCTAACACGCAATGTGCGTTTTCGTGAAGCCGTCCTATTCCAAGTGGTAGAAAGGTGCAATAATATATACTATTAACACTACTGAATTATTGAAGGTGAATGTTCAGGGCACTAAATAATTTCACCAACACTTTTTTTGTTTTACATTAAAAAAAAGCTACCTTGCCGTTTTACAATTCTCTTTCGCAAGATCATAATAAGGATTGTTATGAGAATTTAACCGAAAATAATCATAGTTTTTGCAAAACGGAACAGAATTGAGACAGAAATTATTAGAAACAGCATGTAAGTGAACCATGTCAATTATAAAAATGAGCTGTTGCTCTTCAATGATTGCCTGGTATGCTTGCGAATTTAATGCATGGGAAGCAAATTATAAGACATAGATGAAATACTTGTGAAGACATAAGAAAAAGACATACGTTAATAGATATTTTGTTAGTATGACAAATGGTCTCATGCCGCTTTTATTTGGTGAGAAAATATCGATAAAGACCAATAGACACAAACAAAAAAGTAGATCGAATAGAAATTGTGCCTTACGGAGATAGTAATGGAAATACTCATACGCATAAAATACGAGTTCATACAAACAAACAAAAAACCCACACATTCGGATGAAAAAGACCTTGAACAAGAGCTTCAACAAAATCACCATAAATATATTAATTCATTGTAACGGATATGTATGTTGAATGCGTTCCGCATGAAGCGCAACTCGAAGCGCAACTGTGATTTTGCGAACAAAATGCTGTCGATTTTTAACACATTTCCACACAAAACTCACAGCATTTTTTAGAAAAATCATAGCTGCGCTGCGTGTTGCGCTTCGTGTGGAACGCCTTTTAGGTTTTAGTTACATACGAATGGCAATCATTTAAATGTCATCATAATATAAATATATACATAGTAGACGAAAAAGTCCAATGAGTTTTTTTGGTTATCATGCTTTCCCATTTATTGTTCATCAATTGTACGTACTTCTTTGTTTTACTTTTTGTCTTCGGATTAGTAGGACTTCAGGAGGTGCGCTGGAAAGGAGTAACGAAGCGCCCCTATTTCAGTGATTGCATAATCTAGCAAAGCGGTGGAGAAAAGCATGAACTCGGTACGGCGTTCCTGGTCAAAGGCGCCTACCTGGTAAGCAGGCGGAAGAAGCGCGTGCCTGGGTTAGAAGTCAGTCAGCAAGAGGGAATAAAAGTGCGCGCACGCAACCTTATCTACAAACTATTTCGGCATCGAAATAAAATGACGGCTTGAGCGGAAATTCGGGTTTTCAACGCTGTAAAGTCCTTCCCGGGTAAGCAATACGGCCTGGCCGTCCTTTATGAATAAAAAAAAGTCCTTCAAAAGTCGGGTGAAGGTAATGTTGTCGGCTGGTTAAACCAATTTGAGAGAGTTGCTGCACTTAGTTAAGTCAAAAATATGGCAGTGCTGTTGCCGCTGTTCTTAGAAGGTGGTGTTGCCCTTGTTTTCGATCAGCTCAGTGGTGATAAGAAGAAAGGTGCTAAGGCGATCAAAGCGGCGCTTCAGAAAGCCTTCGGTTCAGATCCAGGTGAAGCTTATGCTCCGTTCATCGGATCCAAATGGTGTGGTGAACCGCCAGAGGAATATTACCAAAAGCTATGCCGGCTTATTAACGACGCAGGAATAAAGGGGGAAAAAGTTTCGCAAGCGCAATATTGTCATGGGTTGCCTGTTGCAGTGAAAAGAGTGTTGCACACTATGGCAGACATTGTTATCAACACGAACTCTCCTCCATGTGTATGGAAAGTGGTATGGAAGCAACGGTATAGGTGATGGTATAGACAGTATGGCAGCGGTGGCATTCAATCAAGATGCAGCAAAACAACCATGCCCTCGTTGCGGTGGCGATTCAGAAACGGCAAAGTGTGTCACATAATCAAGATGCAGCAAAACAACCATGCCCTCGTTGCGGTGGTCAATATGATGCTAAGAAGTGCAAACATGTTAAGCAATGGCTAGTGTGTTGGTTGTGTGGACAGGCAGGGCACCTACGACGTGAATGTCCTGCGGGAAACAGAAAAGGGAGTTCTACGGCGTTATTGTAAATAGAGCGCAAGCAAAGGATCTGCTTGATACTGGTTGCGGGAAATCTATCATCGCGCCTCAGCTTTGTAAACTTACGGATTTTGCTCCGCTAGTGACTATAGTGACGATAAATAATAAATGAGTTTCGTGTAAATGCATTGCGAATATACTGGTCGAGTGTTGCGGATTTTCAACTCCTATCGAATGTCTTGTTTTAGACAAGCTGGTGGATGGTGCTGATATTGTGCTCAGAATTGATGCTAAAGGCGTTATTGGTGGCATAAGGATTACGAACACAGGAATTTTCTCTGGGAAATGTGTTGTAGGTCGCAAACAAAAGCGTATACCTGTGTATATTTTGATGGCCAGGAGTGGACCGAAAAAGACCCAGCGGTTCTGAAATCCATTAAAGCCAGTTACGACAGTGTTAAAGATGCTGAGAAAAAATCTAAATTTGACAAAGAGGTGCAAACATGAAGAGAGTACGTTCACTCATTTATGAAGGGCCGGCTCCGGCTGAAAACGTTCCTATCACCGTGAATTTGGTATCGAGACTGATATTTTTTGTTTTGATTTCGCGCACGAGATAAGATTGATTGTAAGTTTGTGAAAGTATAAGTGGTGCACCGTGCGTAGTGCCGGGGATTTTTTTTCGTGAACAAAGAGCGCTTGGCCAGCAGGTCGGCGCATACTTAGTGAACGGGCGTGTGTTCTAGTGAGCGTGAAGACAGGATCAGCTGATCATCGTTCAGCAATCCCGTCTACAAGTGGTGGTTGGGAAGCTTCTGCCCGCAGTCATCCTGTTATGTCGCATACAGGATGAGTGCGAACGAGGGCAGCAATAATCCTCTGGGCACGGCGATGAAGGACATTGGTGTTTTCTTTGGTAGAAGCTCCAAAATCCTGCGAACGCCACCTGAGGTCGCGGAAAGCAAAAAGCGGGGCCAGGAGAGCAAGGCCATAACTGCAGGTGTTCCACGGGGCTCCATTCTGGGGCCTACCCTTTGGAACATTATGTACGACGAGCTGCTGGAACTCGACCTCCCCAAAGGTGCAGAACTCATTGGCTTTGCCGATGACATCCCCTTAACTGTACTTGGGGAAGACGCAGGCGATGTGGAGGTCCTTGCGGCCGATGCCTGTTGTAGAATAGAGTCGTGGATGAGGCAGCATAAGCTCGGGATTGCTCACCACAAAACCGAGTATCTACTGGTGAGCAGCCACAAGCAGAGCCAATCTTCGTCTATCTTGATAGGTGAGTTCCAGATCATCGCGAAGCGGCAGTCGAAATACCAGGGAGTGATGCTGGACGACCGGCTTTCCTTCAAAGCACATGTCGAATATGCGTGTGAGAGTTACGGTTACGTTAGGGTACGCTGCACCAACGTGGGCAGATGTCCTGAGCGCCACAACGTACCAGGAGAGGATCGGAAGGGACCATAGGCTACTTGCTATACGGGTAACCTGTACATACCGGACGATATCCTTGGAAGCAGTCGCGGTGATTGCGGGGATGGTGCCCACGTGCTTGTAGGAGTAAGAGGCTGAATTCTATCGACGGAAGGTGGCAGGAGGTGGCATCTCCGGTGCTGTGAGACCAGCGATCCAGCAGGGGACGATGCGGAAGTGACAAAGCAGATGGGACAGTTGTGTCAGGGGACGATGGACCCATACCCTTATCCCAGCCCTCACGTTGTGGGTAGGGAGGAAACACGGAGAGATTAACTTTTACATCACGCAGGTTCTCTCCGGTCATGGGTGTTTCAAGTCCTACCTGCACCGGTTCAAGCATGCCAATGCCCCGTGGTGTGCTGGTGCAGCAAGATGGTGGAGGACGCAGAACATGTCCAGTTTGTTTGCCTGCGGTTCCGCGAGGAGCGCGTCGATATGGTGCAGAGCTGCGGAGTGGTGCTGACGACGTAAAATCTCACGCAAGTGATGCAGCTGAAAAGGAATAAGGAAAAAATGGGAAGCAGTTGGTGCTGGAATGCGGGCGATTTCCTCTCCGCGTAAGAATAAAAAAAAAACACACACACACACACACTGTTTTAGAAGTGGGTTAAGACTAGGATCGTTGTTAATGAAATAAGTAAAGCAAGTTAGTCGTAACCCATTCGTAACTCAAAGCGTTCAGACCTTAACTGAATCCGAAAAACTTTAACTCGCGCTATCAGCCCACCCCACGGCTCAACATAGATCGGCCGATGCAAGCTGATGTGGCGAGTGATTTTGCAAATACGCTTGGGAAAGCGCTACCGGAAGACTAGACCACTGAGGCGATGTCCCACTATGACCACTGCCATATGGTGGAGCAAGGCATCAGCAGCACAGCCGAGAACAATTGGTCGCGTGGCTCGTAACAGAGTAAGGAATGGTTTGATGATGAGTGCAGGCGAGCACTATCCGAGAAGAACGCAGCGCGTACCCGCATGCTCCCGCGCGAGTCCCGGCAAAACGTGGAACACTACAGTCGACTGAGGAGGCAGTAGACCCGGTTCTTCCAGGACAAGAAGCGGAGTTTCGAAGAGTCGAACGAGCAAATGATGCAGCAGCTATCCCAGTCGGGGGTCTCGCAGGGTCTACAGGATGTCGAATGCGGCATGAGGCGGTTTTACTCCCATGATCGCTATGTGCCGCAGCGAGGAAGGAGATATCCTGTCGGACGAGGTGATCAACAGGTGGAAGTGCTACTTCGACAGACACCTTAACGGAGTAGATGCAGGGGGCACCGAACTAGGCGCAGGAAGCAGAGGAGTGCAGAACTACGACAGCCAGCATGGCGATGACGAGGTACCCCCGCCATCCCTGGACGAAGTCATCAGTGCCATCAAACAGCTGAAATGTAACAAATCAGCTGGCAGCGATGGGCTGATGGCCGAACTCTTCAAGATGGACTCGGAGAGGCTTACTGCATTCTGATGGCTGATTGTTAAGATTTGGAATCAGGAAGAACTAAAGGACGAGTGGTGACGGAGTGCTTACTTCCGGGCCATCACAGTCCTGAATGCTGCCTATAAGATCCTGTCCTGAATACTCTTCTGCAGACTTGAGCCCCTTGCTACAGATTTCGTCGGAAGCTACCAAGCTGGATTTGTTGGAGGCAAATCGACAACCGACCAAACCTTCACTCTACGGCAGATGCTCCAAAAAATGCCGGGAACACCAGAACTCTACGCACCACCTGTTCATTGACTTCAAGTTGGCCTGCGAAACCATAGATCGGACCGAACTATGGATCACCATGCAGCAGTACGCATTCCCTGGGAAACTGGTACGGCTACTAAGGGCCACTATGAATGGCGTGCAGTGAGGTGAGTTTCGAACGATTCCGACAGCAAAATCGTTCGAATCTAACCGGAGTTTTAGGCAAGGGAACGGACTCTCCTGTTTGTTGTTCAACATCTCATTGGAGGGTGTCATTGGAAACGCGGGCTTCGATATCCGTGGCACGATTTTCACCCAATTCCTTGACTTCGCGGATGACATCTACATCGTCGGACGGACATCTGTCGCGGTGTGCGAGACGTATCAATGTAAACAACGAAATCCAAAAGTGCATTGTTGAGGGAAATCGTACCTACTACGGACTCCTCAAATTCCTGCGATTCAGAAGACTCCAAAAACATTGATACGTCCGGTAGTTCTCTTCGGGTACAAGCCTTGGAATATGCTGACGCAGGACGCCAATGCACTCGTCATTTTCGAACAGCGGATACTAAGAATTATCTAGCTGAGCTGTTAAGCGGTGCCATATTCCATATCCATATCCATATTGGTTTGTGGTCAGATACCGAATCTGTTGGAGAATTCTCATATTCATGCCGTCTTTTTCTTCATGATGAAGTTTCCAAACTCAACTTTCTTACAGATAGCGGTGCGGATGTATCAATGATTCTCAATTCCATTTTGAAGTTTTGACAAAGTCTAGTCTATATCCTGGTTGTAACAAACGTAAATCCTATTCCAAATTTTCGAGTAAAGTTTCCAAATGTTTCACTTGGAGTGCGAATCTTTTCCTAATATTTTTGTGCTCGCTGCCGTACACCATTTCCTTGAACAAACCTTGTACAGGTTTGTTCAACTCTCCGGATTACAACAAACCGATTAAGCATCAAGTTGTTCGTCACACTCATACCAATGGACCTTTTCCTATAAAAAAAACCAAGGAGATTCGACCCAGTTAGGCATAAGGCAGCCTACGCTAAATTCCAGCATATGCTGGAACTAGTTATCTTCCGACCTTCTTCGTCGCTAAGTGTCATCGCCCCTACACATGGTGGCTAAAACTGATGAGTGATTGGAGATCCTGACCGATACGCAATCACTCATATCTAAAATTTTGCGACGAATCTGCATAACTGTTCACACGTTCACCAGATCATTACTCGGCGTAAATAAACGCCGTAGTCGTTTTGGCTCCTGTGATCCATTTATTGTAATATGCCGTGAGTTTAATGTAGTCTGTAATTATTTTGAACCTGACATGTACTCGACCGCCATTTATAATTGTATACGTCGTACACTTTAATTTACGAGCTAATGTGCAACTAGATTATTGCTTCAAGGGGCCATTCATGGACCGTTGATTTTCAAATAACTTATACAAGTTATAGAATGTTATGGTGCAACCTGATGACCAGACACTCAGCTTTGGGCAAGCAATTGCCAGGTGCATGATGTGTGAGTGAGTGTCCTAGGGCGCTGACCGCAGGATCGGGTCAGCGCGCAATCTATAAGCAACAAGGTAGAGAGGGATTCGAGAGACTCAGTTGGAAGATAGCTAAGCGTTCGGTGTGTTGCGTGTGGTGCGTGCGTTATTTTAATTAGGTCTAATAAAGTGTATTATTCGTTTGTGTCTTAAATGAAATGTTAAATATAATCAACTCGGACACCCTAAACCCAAGACACAACATAGAATAAAATCATTTAATTGCTTCATGTTGGGTGCGTACGTAACCGGACACTCACGCGCTCTCTCCGTGAGAAGCCTCTCGCGGATTGATGGGCACGAGTGTCCTGGGATATGAGTATCTCGATAAGGGATCGGGATGCGTGAAGGAGAGTCGAAGATCAGCCAGCGAAGCGCGCACTCGGGTGGTGTGGTGGCACTGCACATTTTTTACGTTATAGAATAAAATAAGTGTTTTATTGTATGTAGTTTACGTTGTGTTGTGATCGTCAATATATCAGGCCACCGATATCACAACAAACTGTAAAACTTCAGCAGCTATAGCTGTTGAATAACAGACGTCGTTCACTAAAATGACATCGAAGTAAGTCGCGATTAGTAAGAGCCGGTTACTTTGTAACTTGAAATGCGCCTATGTCAACTGTCAGCCTAAACAGTATGGGATGGGATACAGAGTGTCAAAAAAGACGGTTGAAGCGATCAGTCGCAAGCGCACACTACTTAATGTTACATGAACGCCTTTTAATAAAATTTTACAATTGTGATGTAAAATGTGTTACGCATAGACATCATCGTCATATCATAATCCGTGCAACGATCATAGCCTTTCGTTGCAATAATACAGGGCATAACCTGCAAGGTCTCTTAGCCAGCCTTTTGTCGAGCTGGTTGATTAATGATGCATAGGATGTCAAGACAGTAATAGGCAATCTGGATTTCTTAAAACGAGGCGCTTAGTGTTAGGCACCTATTACTAAGGCAGCCATCGGAGGTCTAGACGTCCTTCATCTTCACCCACCGTTAGATCCACCACAGATGTTAACAAAAAATAGATTAAAATAGCGACTAAACATTACGCATCAAAATAAAACGCTATAAATATTACAAAACTTTTCACAATGTTTCATTCACAATGATTTGTGTTGCAGACACTGCGACCAGAGCTTATCCGCACACTCGATGTTATCAGGGAACATACAGCATACGATGTGTAGCGCAAACAGTCGTCTCTTTCTCATGCGTAGTCCTTCGACGCAACGAGAACATTAGGCGATGATACAGTTATGATTCGGCACCCGGCTCAGACGTGTCTGCCGCGCACGGCATGTACTCGTTGGCATGTTTTCTATTTTAATGTACTTTGTTTATGTTACGTTTTATTTGTAATAATAAACTAAGTTTTAAGCACAAAACACAAAAATTTGCTTCAGTTCTAGTTTTCGATTCAACTCATCATAAACCTACGATCAATCATTTACAGTTCGACTCTGGGGCGTGCAATTTAAAATTCAAATTGATCACCTTGATTAGAGGAGAGGTTATAGTAAAACCATAGTGAGGGAATTAAAGCAGAACAAACCATGTAATAATTTGAAAGACAACTTTATTTGTTTGCTACAGAACTTGGAAACAAATATTCATATGTAATTTATTATTCTATCCATTCATTAAGATTATGGTCCACCAATGTACTATAGAGTTAGGTTAGCTTCACGATAACACAATTGGTGCTCAGATTACGAAAAATTTGAGTGATTATTTATCGTATTTTTATTCCATCAAATATCACATACGCTCATTCGACTAGATTAACAAAATTATATAGAATAGAATAGCAGTTCAAGAATCTTCAAAAATGGAATAAATAATGAAATTAGAGAATGAAACATAAGTGAAATAATTCATATTTGCTATTGAGTTATGCGACTGGTTGTGGTTCTGTGGTAAGACTCGTAATTTGGCAAAATATTAAATTACAATACCATACTATGAAATGTTGAGCCACAGGTAGAAATAAACCAGGCGGTAAATAATTGAACTCAACAACTTAAACCGATTACATATTACAATATGCCTATATAAAGATAAAGAAAAACATAATATATATTTCAGCAAATATGCATTCTCCTGTGCAACAATCTGAACCGCGTTTTTATTTCGATTTATGAAATTTTTGAATTTGTTGAAGACATGATAAATTACTATGTTTTTCTTCTATTGCACGTTACTGGTAGAATGATGTACTTCCCCAGTTGAAACAAAAATTTATTTTTAAAGTAAATCTTTACAATAGATATTCTATTGTTGGTTAGTGTCATTGTTTTTTTTGTGATTTATTTTTTCGTCAAGACTTGCAACTACCTTGCACATGTTTATGCATGTTTATGCACTTTTTAATCTGTCTAGTGAAGTAATCATTTTCGAGTGTACTGCTTTATAGAACATTTGAAACTTTTGTCATTGAACTACTCTTTGTTTTGTTGCGTTTGAATAAACTTTGTTTCTATGATGGTAATTCGTATCTATTGAAATTGTGTGCGTATATTGTCTGTGAAGGAAAATGATATAAAAATTACAAACTTTACTATACTGTTGTAAATGTTTGCAAAAATTAAGAACAAATACATAGCTAAAAATGTTTCTGCACTTTCCCAATTGTTGTTTCACACAGATTTTTTTTAAGTAATACATATGATTTTACTTATATAATACAACTAGCATATTTTACTTCCTACTTTCAAAATGAAGTGTTCCTAGTACGATGAGTTCCACAATGCTAGACATACACACAATTTACATTTTAGTCTAGCGAGTATAGATTTCCCATGGTATTGACGGATAAAATCTTGATTATTAAGGGAGTTATAAAACTTGACGGTGAAATACTTGTTCTGTAAACAGTTATTTTCAGCAGGGACGGCTAAATTTCACTGCATTTTACCCTAGACATATCTACGAACGATATCCTTCATATTGGGGACATCTTTCGTAGATATTGTCTGTTCTGCTGTCAGTGTGTGTCGCAATATCGCACTAATATAGGTATGGATCCGACTCATCATAGGCTCTCTATACTTTACTCCGGCTTTACTCCGGCAGAATGGTAACATATCTCTTCAAATATCTGAACTTGTTTATACAGGGAAACCCAACCCCTTGGGAAGATGGGTTGTATGGTCAAATGGAGCGGAGATGGGTGGGTTGGTGGTTGTGGGGGGGGGGGGGGGGTGGAGAGTGGATAACTGGCGTCTGTTCTCCATGTTAGGGGCGGCTGGTTGTTCTTCTGTCCTGGCATCCTACGGGACTTTAATCAGCTAAGATGCGTAGGCCCTCCGACGAAACAGGGGGACTCCGACCAGTTGGGGGAGAGGCCTTGCAAGACACCCCCAATACCATTGCAACGAAGGGGGACCAAAACATTTCGAATCGGATCAACAGATACAGACCCACGTAACGGAATAAGGAATACGATTGGAAACTCGGGACATGGAACTGCAGATACCTCACATCACCCGGAAGTACCCGCATTCGTTCGGACGAAGTGAGTACCCGTGTCTTCGGAGTAGTAGCACTTCAGGAGGTGCGCTGGAAAGGAGTAACGGAGCGCTCCTACCGAAGTGATTGCATGATCTACCAAAGCGGTGGACAAAAGCATGAACTCGGTACGGCGTTTCTGGTCATAGGTGAGATGTGAAAGCGAGTGATCGGGTGGTGGTTTGATCATTGAACGGATGTGCAGGTTGAGGATATGCGGAAGGTTATCAATCTGAGCATTATCAATGTGCATAGTCCGCACCTTAGAAGCACCGATGACGATAAAGACAGTTTTTATGCGCAGCTGGAGAGGGAGTACGACCGCCCACAACACGACGTCAAGATTGTCATCGGAGATTTTAACGCATAGGTCGAACGAGAGGATGCATTTAAACCCACGATAGCAAGTTTCAATGCCCTCCAGCTGACGAACGACAACATGGACGGCGACAGGATGGACTGTGCTAACTTCCAGACCGTCACTGTCCTGAATGCTGCGTATAAGATCCTGTCCCGAATACTCTTCTGCAGGCTTGAGCCTCTTGCTACAGATTTCGTCGGATGCTACCAAACTGGATTTGTTGGAGGTAATTCGATAACCGACCAAATCTTCACCCTAGGGCAGATCCTCCACAAAGGCCGAGTGCACCATATCCATACGCGCCACCTGTTCACTGACTTCAAGGCGACCTAAATATCATAGATCAAATACCATAAACAGTGCAAAGAGAGAGTTTAGAGCATGTTGTCGGAATCGTTCGAATCTCACCAGGGTGTGAGGTAAGGGGTCGGACTCTCCTGTTTGTTGTCCAATATCATTCTGGAGGGTGTCATTCGAGCGCCGGGTGCTAAAGACTATCTTTGGCGGTGTGTGCGAGCAGGGCGTGTGCCGAAGGAGAAGGAACCACGAGCTAACCGAGCTGTTTGGCGGTGCTGATATCCTGACGGTAGTCAAAACCGGAAGGATACGATGGCTGGGGCACGTGATGAGGATGCCGGACTGATGCCCCAACAAGAAGGTGCTCGCCAAGGACCTGTTCTGCACGAGGCGTAGAGGAGCACAGTGAGCTCGTTGGCTGGATCAAGTGGAGTCAAACCCCTAGGAGATCGGATGCAGTCGTGGTTGGAGGACTGCAGCCCTAGCCATGTCGACGCGACGTGCTCAATCCTGAGCAGGCCATGAAGAAGAAGAAGAAGAAGAAGTTTGGGGGTTAAATTCGAAAAAGTTGAACATACTTCTGCTTTTAATCATCGGCTAGTTATTCGTCGCATAGTTCTTAGTGCATGCATGAAATTATTTATCATAGTTACTATCATATCATACTCGAAGAATATGTTGTTTCGTTAATCGTTTTATACAATTAACAACGAGCAATGATGTCACAAAAATAAAGATAAGTATTAGGATTTGTTAAAGTAGTTATACGTTCATCTATGACTGCGCTTCAATTTGCTGACGTGATCTTTTTAGTTGAACGTATGTTCACCAATGAATACGTGTGATCATAAAAGAAAATAAATTATATAAATAAGTGATGGTTTGATTGTACGGTCAGAAATTTACGACACAATAAGGTTTAATCCCTTTAATAGTGCTCTCAGTTTGCAAAAATGGTAAAAAAATTGTTTCACAAAAAAACCAAATTTTTCTATAGTTGGTAATAATAACCAAGTAATACGAAAAATATTTCTCAAAAACAACGAAAACAGAAATAAAATTGACGAAGACTCGAATAAAATCTCGAATCGGCCATACGCAATATTTGACTGACTTAAAAACACTCGGACTATCCGAAGATTAATTCACAGCTTGAGACAAACAAGAATTGCAAACACAAAACAATAATCACAAAAAAACTAAAATGATGTTTCAAACCAAACTTTTTTTCTCACCTGGCTGATTATGCATGAAACTGTTTTCATTGCATACTGTACCAAGACAGGTAACAGTTCTGTTTCTTCACACTAGTCTGATCAACGCGGTACACTAAAAAATAAACATTTGCACTTAATAGTAAATATCACCGTTTAGTCAAAAAACATAAAAGTGGTACGCATTCTTTTAAAATGAAATGACATGCGCTTCTCTTTATAATTGGGTACGTATTTTTTCCATTGTTTTTGCGAATAATTCTTTTTGGTTTTGCTTCTTTTTTTCAAGCTGTTAAAGATTTTGTCGCAAGCAACCACAGCTTTTAGTCATAAGCCGACGATTAGCGCCGGAAGTATAGCCTCTTAAATGTGGATATTTGAAACGCCCGTTTCCGAGTTGCCATGTGTTTGTTTTTTCAACACTTCGTGCTCATTTTTAGCTTGACGAAGCCAATTTTTAAGATCTCGTGTCTTCTCGAGCAAAGAAATCGTGTAATGATGTTGGTTTTGGCTATAATTAGAAGATGGTTGCGGTCCCGCTGCATAGATGGCCACTGGGGTCTGGTTAAAGGTTGATGTTGTTGTAGTTTGCGGAAGTACTACGTCGCAACACTGTTTACCAGACACTGGATTGTACTGCACTGTGGCGGTGTTGTTGAGAAAGTCCATCTCTGCAAAACGCATCACAGGTAGACCGCCGCTGGTTGGATCTGGAATGGTCATTACAACAATAAAAAAAACCCCCGTTACAGGCACAATTACAGTATTCAAGTGTTGAATTCTTAGGCAAAATAATAATTAATAAGCATAGCCATTTAGCATTGTCATCTCAACGAGTAGTTGGGCCAGTAAGTTTTCAATCTGCACTGGACAGAAATATTAAAATTCAACCCTGAAATGAAACTCTTGGTACTTACTGAGCAAACTCCAAATTTCCTGTATCTCGCCATGCAAATGTTTTAAGCACATTATTGTATCGGTGCACTCTGCATTTCTTGCGGGTCCTCTTGTCTGCAAGCGACCATAATGTTCGGTAGTAGGTACATCGGTGCTACTGAAACCCGAACTCGAATATGATGACAAATCGCTCAGAGTCTCTTTCTGCTTCTGAAGCGGCATATCTCTGGGACCTGATCGGATGGGATGCTCTTTTTCGGAAAGTGTTTGCAGCGAATTTTCCAGATGCCGCAGCCGTATTACTTTCTCTCCAAGTAATGCTCGTGTCCGATGCAGCGATACTTCCATTTCGGTTAACTCTTTTTCTTCCTGAAACATGAAACAGGGAAGTTGTTTTAGTTTCGGCAAACAAACAAATAAATCGGCAACTGCAAGCGACGCCAGTCGTTAGCCCAAGTTAGGCTAAAAAGAATCATTAAAGCTTCTTTGGTAGCCACGAAAGCATTTGGGCTGCTATTTCTGGCTTAATTGACTTGATTGTACCCGTAGCTGGAGTGACCCTGCCGCGTGTATACCAGAACTGCTAGCTCTTGGATCACTGGACCGTCCCATATATCATGAAACTTGACATAAGTATTTGTATATGTATATTCTTTCTTAAGTTATAAAATCATCGAAATATACAGGGCGTAATATACATTGAAATATATGTATGTACTAAAATGTATGAATGGTTGCAATGAATGAAGCTTTATAATTTAAAGTTTCCTTTAAAAAAAAAAAGAATGTCTCGATGGTATTCGATGGAACTCGATGCAGATGACCGTCCTTAGTACAATACTAAAAAAGTAGACACCAGCCATTGCCACCGTAGCAACGTGTGTACTTAATGACACATAGAAGCTATTGCTAGGAAGTTCGATTGATTTTCATGTCCAGAACATGAAGCAGGACGAGATGAGAGCTGAGAGATGAAAAAACAACACCTGGCACGGTGAGCGGAAATCCAGCATTCTATGACAAGTAAACACTTTACTGCCATGTCTGAACAAAAACCTTCATTTCGTATAATTTGTTTCGTTGAAACTGGATCTCCTGTGGCGCTACGTGGAGTAAGGACCGGAACTGACCAATTAGCTATGTGTAAAGCCTAATATGGCGATAATTCATTTAATTGTACGCATTTGTACAATATCATTTAAATAATAGCATAAGCTTCAATTCCCATCCGGAACGTTCCTTGGTAGTGGGGTCTGACTATCCAACTACGTGGTATCAGTAGGTCTAGTAATCCATTCGATGGCCGGCATGACCTAGAAGGTCGTTAAACCAAGAAGTTGTATTTCGATAATTCTTTTTGTTAGGGACCCGTTTCTTGTGACTGATATTTTGAAAGTTTTTAGACATTAGACACAACACAACCAAGTAATAGAAAGAGAACGTTCCTTATCGAACGTACGCAGGGATTATCAACCCATCAAACAGATGTTAGAATAGTAAAAACAAAGCGGCATTCGAGATGCACAACCTCATCCGACTTGAACACACATTACATCACTTTAGCTGCGCTGTTTCAATCAATAAGACAATCCGCAATTGATTTAGAAAGCCGTCAGATTCTTCACCATTGTAAAGGTGAATTCTTGGCTTGGATTTTTTATGGTGAGTGATTAACAATCCAAGCCTCTTGAGAAATTATTCGTAAATGCTAATCGGAACACCCGAATCGTTTCGAATACTACTCCGGTAACCATGATCAAGGTATGGAAGAAGTGCCGAATCTGACGGCTTCCAATTGCAAGTTGTTTTATTGATTGATGAGGTTGTGCATCTTGAGTCCTGCATTGTTTAAACTATTCTTACGCTTGTTTTATTGGGTTCCAGCCAATAAAACCCTATATATGTATTAAGATATATAGGGATAGACACAGCTATCCATCATGTAAAAGCACGACAGGAAATATTTGTTGTGCATAGAATGGCGATTGTTTCAATAGTACTTACATGAAATATTTGATCCACCGTTTGCTTGTTCTTGATCGCATGCTTGACCGCAATATCACGTTGTTTCGATTTGAATACATTTTTCTGTGCACGCAATGATTCCTTTGCTCTCATGACAGAATCGCGCTCGAGCAAGATACGGTGCTTGAAGAACTCCAGCTCACTTCGATCGGTAGTAGTGCTCACAACGTCACCTGTTTCACCATGCATACAAGCGTTGGCTGATGTTGGCTTACTGGTATTATCGACGTTAGTTATATTATTAACAAACGGATATCGCAGATGGTACGGTGCGTCGAGATTGCAATCCGGTATCTGGTCCTCCAACTCTTCTAGCTTCTTAAGCTGTATGCGAAGATTTTCCACCGGTGTGTTAGCTTTCGTGCCTACTTCCCGCTCGTGCTTAGCGGTCGAGTTTAATTTTGAGGTGGAAGATGATTTGGTTTTGGTGAAAATTTTTCGCTTGGGACGTGCGGCCGCTGTTGCAGCTCCAGTAAAGGAACTACTGCAGGAATTCTCTACCCCTTGTCCATTGTCGCAACTGATTTTCTGGAACTCAGAGTCGGAGCTAAAGTTGTCCTCGTGCTGAATGTTGCCAAATATGTTCTTCACCTGGAAGTAGTGTTTTGGGTATCTGGCCTCACTTTGACTCGAATCGTCCACCTGATGTTTTAAAGTAGTATTATTATTATGATTATTGTTGGTATGGTTCAGCAAAAATGCCGATTTACGAGACTCGACAGAACCAGCCGGACCGTTTGAATGTAGCACATTGTGCTTTGATTCCACTTCATACCCGTCGCCCGTGGTGAGCATCCGTTTAGAAGCTCCTGCCCCGGATGGGTGACTAAGAAGAGTTTTCTCTGACATCATCATAGGTTTGGCTGTTGTTGATGAAACAGACGTGCCTTTCCCAATCTCATAGGAGTACGATGGCAATGGTTTGGAATTGGTGCGATCGTCCGTTTCGTAACTGTTGCTGCGCAAACTGTGTTGCTGCTGTTGTTGCTGTTGTTCACGCCTTTTCTTACGGCGTTCTAGGGAAATGCGAACATCCGTCTTTAAGCGAGTATACTTCTCCTTCAAACATTTGTACTTGTCTTCCAGCAAACGTTTTTCACAGCGCACCTTCTCGTACAGCCGGTCCTCGCCCGTCTCCCGCATACGCTGTCGTTCCATCTCTAGTTCGTGAGTTAATTTGATTTTGATCTCCGATAGATTGGTACTGTGCTCTTTTTTAAGCAGCTCCTCTTCCATCTTCAGGTCGCGTTCCAGCTCTTCGACGATTTCGTCATGGTTTTTTTGTAAATTTGCCATTGTAACCTTGTGGGTGTTTGTCACTTCCTTCACGCGCCGATCGAACTCTTCCTGCAAAGTCTCCTGGTACACGGTATATTCTTTGTTATTTTCTTCTTCGTAATCCGTTTTTAGTTCATTTAGCTTTGCTTGGTAAAACTCTTTAATTTCATCAATATTTTGCTGATGTTGTTCCTTCAGACGCTGCCTTTCTTTCGTGAGCAGCTCTTCGTAGCGACTGCGCTCCTTTGTTAGTTCGATTCGAATTTTGCTTTCTTCCTGTTGGGCGAGAGATCGCAACTCCTCTTCCAATTTTGCTTTGTAGCGTTCCCGCTCCTGGTCGATAGAATGTCTAAGAAATCGTAAAGAATCCAAATCCGGATCGTCCGATAAATCATTGCTTATTGCTCTTGGAGTTGATGCTGCAGCTGAGATGGGTTTGCCTTCTTTAGCGATCGTAACGCCAACTCCTGTTAATACCTCCGATCCTGGTTCCGAGGATTCCGAAGAAGTTTGTTTTAGACCTTCTTCACAAACGTCTTCCTCTTTTTTATGGTCTGCTAACCGTTCGTCCACACCAACTTTATAATCAACGTTGGCGTCTGCTTCTTCATCATCATCATCACCATCATCATCATCATCATCGTCATCATCATCCTCCTCAACACCATCATCACCTTTCTGACCAAGTGTCGCATCAGTATCTGTTCCTGCTTTCATTTCATTTGTTGACCTGACAGTGTCAATATCAATATCAAAGCGCACACTTTTCCGCTCATCATTTCCAGAATCATCATTGGGAGTGCTTTTAGACCGCACATAGCTCAAGCTTGTGTCTCGCAGAATGCCCTTCATCTCTGATTCAGGCTTGCGCCCCAAATCTAAACTTCCAAACTCGAGTTTTTTGTTCGACTTCAAAAATTGCGATCCCGTTCCGGTAATGGTAAACCCCCCATACAAAGATGAGCTCATTTTACCATCGTTTGTCATTTTAATGGGTTCTTTAACGTCGTTATTCACCTCATGACCACCGGTATCCATGTTAAAAGAAAGCTTTTTAGTAAAAGCGATCGCTGAATCAACGTTACTTTTGTGTTTAACTACACCGACAGCGGCATCTTGACTGTTGTTCTCTTTGTTCGAATCACTTTCGTCATTTGCACTCGACGCGGCCAAATTTGTGACCCCACCAGCCAATTGTTCCGACTTCTTTGCGTCCTGGTTCGTTTTGTTGCCCTTTTGTTGTTGGTTTGCTAATGTAAGGCTGCCGCCACCACAATCTGGATCCTTCGCTTGAGTTTGATCATTGGTGGAGAAAGCGGTAACAGATTTATTGTAACTCGACTTTAAACTTCGAAATCCAGAATCACCAAACGATGTGGAATCGGATCGGTCTACAGCTAGAGCTTTTCTAGCATCAATCACTTTTGCACGATACAACACATCGATTGGATGTTCCCATTGTGATTTTTTTGTAATCCGATCATAGTAGTAGTATGCTTTGACTTGCTTGCTGTAGCTATAACAACAAAGAAAGATGGAAAGAAAGAGCAATGCAATAATATTTTAATTTAGTTTTTCTCCATTCACGGGGGCAGGACACACGGTGTCCACAGATAAAAGTCGTTGGTACGAACTCGATACGATAGGCTATTGATTGCGAATTTGCCATTCGAGCAAGCACAATATATCTTTAGTCCATACCGTTTTGGAAAACATCCAAAAAATTTGGAATAAAAAACCCTTATGAACCAGCAAATGTTTTGTTGATAGGTTCTACCATTACCCATTTTAGCCAATCTTTCCTGTATGAATAACTTTCTATGACTTTAATTTACCCATCACTATATAATTAGTACGCTGCAGCGTATGGGTGCGGCTACGTCATTTCGATGTGTTAATCCCAACAGAGTAGTAGCACACCGGTTCACGACACCCGGGCCGGGGATAAAACTCGCAAAGGGACCGTTCTGACTGTAAGTGTAATTGGGTGCATTTTCTGGCTGCAAGAAAATACGACAGGGCATGCCAAAACCTACAAAGGTTGAATAACCAAGAAAAAGACTGAGAAGTAATACAATAATGGGGCTCTGTATACAAGTACAGAAAAAATCCCTGTTTTGTTATACAAAATCACACAAAAAAACCTCTGTTTTATTGACAAGCGTTTTCACCCAAAAAAACCCAGTTTCAAAGCTGAAATCTTCCAATAAAATTAGCTCATAGTATGAAAAAAATCCAATCCGTACGCATGTTCTCTCATCAGCTGGAAAACCAGCTGTCTGCTTCTTTAGCATTTCATTCCCTATGTACTCTCTTTTGCGACAATGAAGTTACTACAACATACTACTACATATGCATCTGCAATACATAATTTGCGTTGCAAAACGGTTTATGTTGGGCAGGCAAATGTTGAAACAATAAGTTCAATAATATTTAGCAAACGCAATGTAGTTCTATTCATTCTACGTACCATGGTTTCCAGTTTTCTGGCAAGGGGTGTAGTAATCCTTGTCGTGCTAGATAAATTATGTGCGCCTCCTTTTCTGGATCAATGCCGATTTTCACTGCGTATTCGATAATTTCTGTAGTACGATTATGTATCGGAGTTTGGCGTCAAAAATTGGAGACGAACATGTAAATAAAATAAATACAATGTGTAAAAACAGCTGAATGTAGCTATTACTTGTGAAGTACGATGTGTGAGTATGTTAATAAATTAGAAAAAAAAACAACAAATTATTGCAAACCTCGACGCAGTGAAAATTTTTGCTTCACATCCGGTGACAAGACATATCTCACTTTTTCCTACCTTCCTTTGTCGGCTCATACGTGGAATAGAATATTTCTTCTTCTGGTTGGGTAAACCCAGCATATGATGGGGTAGCCATGATTATCCAACAAAGTTTTATAGGTCACTGATTTCTATACATTAGGTGGTGTTTCCAACCTCAGTACAAACTATTATTCAGTACAAACAGCACGGAAAAATTTTAATCAAGCGTTTCGTAAATTACGCACATATATTATACCCGTTACGAAACTTCTCTAGCTGTTGCAAAACACGTTTGTTCTTCACTGCAGAATGTTGGTTTTTGTTTCATCACTGAAGAGTGCTTGGAAAATTGTCTCATCTACAGAGGTAATTCAGATCCTGCCTAAGAAGAATAATAACAACTCAGCTTTCGTCTTTCGTCCTGGTAAGGAATTAGAACATGTACTAAAACGCATGCGCCTGAATTTGTACATCGTTTCAAAATACTCCAGTTTTGCGAAGTAAATTAATGCTTTTTTTATATTATGCGTTTTACAAGTAACAGAAATTGTTTTCTTTCCTAGCCGTTTATCAACAGTTAACAAGCTTACATCAATTTGGCCACCCAAAATAATCTTGACAGAGGTTTTCAATGTCAGTTCTTATGAACCAATATAAAAAAAAAACAGTAGTAGTATCTATAGTTACCGTTTGTGAAATATTCCACAAGTTTATTTTTATGTTGTTGTGTTGCTCATGCCAAGGTGAACGAGTGTTGCTACTGTACTACCAGGACATTTGACCGTGTTTTCATTCACGTTATATGTTGCTACAAAATGTTTGCAAATTTCCTTTGCCATGGCAACCGACGCAGGCATGTTAATTCACCATTCCATGACCATACATTTTGAAATTTCAAGGCACTTTTTGACGCTGACTCAAGATTCAAACAATTGACAGATTTGCTTTGTTTGTCATTTGCCAGAGATTTTTATTTATTTTAGTATGACAGCTCTACCCCGTGTTGTCGTTTGCTACTAATATTTAAAGCAAAAACTATTGCATATAAAGTTCGTATAATACATTTTCCATATCAATCGCACCGGCTTCTGTAACTATTTTGGAGAATTTTGTGTCTTTTTTTTGCTGATTCGCTAAAGTATTGGGGGTTTTTATAACAGCGGTCGAGGATTTCATAAGCGCTTGCGATATTCGCTAAAGTTAGCCCACCGCACGCTATCATTTGCATTTCCCTGTAAATCCTTATCACACGATGGAAATCACTAAAGTGGGTAAAGAGACTAGGCAGGCTCGTCCCGAACGATTTGACAACTGCGCTGTAGAAAAATGAAACTCAATTGTGCAATGACAGGAGTGGGGTCGATCGTTTGTCAGTGTATGTGTGTGCAATCGTATGGGGTGTGCCGTTGCCGTCAAGATCTCATTCAATATGGCCAAAGTGTCTAGGCTATGAGTCCACCTAGTCTCTTTACCCACTTTGCACTTGTCTTGTCAAAAAACTTATATTGACAGATAAAATCCAAAATCAGCTGACATAATTATCTCCCGTGTTATAACCCATAAAGGGTAACTGTCATTTTCGTGTTTTGTTAAATGGGTCAACATACTGCCAACACCATGTGTGTATTGTTTGTAGAGGGCGCTCAGGAGTGTGATTGTTGCCATGAAGATTTTTGTAAACAAGTTTCGGCATTAGGTGCAAATCAGTAGTTAAAACTAAAAGCGTAGTTCTCTGCCATCAGAAGGCTATGAAGTAAGTTGTATATAATTTTAACATAGCTAGTATGCCTTATTTAACACCTTTCTTTGCTACAGGTAATTATCAATCATCCCTGGGGGTAGTCTAGCTCTTATTTCTCTTTCGCCAGTAATTATCATCATGTCATACGAAAGCTGGCTGGCATTAATAAAAAGTGCGGATAAATCATCTATTATCCAAGGAAATGTGCGGAAAGTTCACTACCGGTTTCCCGATGGAAGGGAAATGGCTGAGGAATACAGTACCGATACCGGTGTGGTTCTGAGGCGTGCCTGGAAAAACAAGACCGTTCTAATGCAGAAAGAGGAATGGACAATTGAGCTTGGTGAATCAATACCTGTAGGATTGAAGGAAAATGAGCTAATGCTGAAAGAATCCTGTTCTGAGCCTATCCTATCGAAAAGAGTTACACGAAACGCTATCGAATGGCGAATCAGAAATCTACCCTATCCTCTTTCCACTTACATGATAACGTGTGACGAAAATGATGGGACCGTGGTCGTGAGAACTTGCAACAAGAAATATTTCAAGAAAATAGAAGTGCCGGAATTAAAGCGATGCAATATCGTCCCAAAACAGGATGGTTTGAATGTGGTTCATAAGAATTGTACCCTGATAATAACGGTAAATATGACAATTGCCTAAGTGCAGTTACTAATATATCTTTATTTGATGCATGCGATTATTAATATGTATTTTACTTTGTTTCCAGTACAAAAAACCACCAATCTTGTTGGAAATGGAACGAGCCGTATTAACAACACTACAGGACGTGGAGACTATTGAGTACAATAGTTACCAGGGTGAAGATATGCTAAGTCATCTTATGATACAATAAAAGTTTAACGTTAGAATTATTACGCTCCCTCCGATGAACAATCTACCATATTATCAATAAGTAAAATATTTGGAAACCATTTAACACCATTAACAAACAAATCATTCGCAAATTCTTGTTTTGTGCTATTTATTTATATTTTTTGTGTTTGTTTTTAACAGAGCCGTCCAAGTTTGAAAACGGAGAGTAGTTTTGTCACACATGAAAATGTCCTTTGGTTCGGATAAGGACCATCTTGAACAGTTTATAGAGTACACCAATCAGCAAATTAATACGGGGTGATGCTCAGTTATGCAGAGGAATAACAGTTACACAGGTAACCCAAACTTCAATACCTGGCAGTGGTGAACTACTAGGCCATTGGATGCTACACATTTTCATAACAAAAAATAAAAATAAGATGCGAACTGTAACTCGGACGTGCACTAGGTTTTTAAACGTTATATTGAAAAGATGTACATACAAAATATTTTTCTTCTTCTTGACTTAACGTCTAAGGTCTAAGGTCATGTCGGCCATCGAAATGGCTTACTAGACTGCCGATACCACGTAGTTGGTTAATCAGTCCTCACTACGGGGGGACAGTCCGGGATTGAACCCCGGTCCGGCCGTTTGAAGACCGGCGCTTCTGTCGCCTAGACCACTGGGCCGCCCCCTAAATGCAAAATATGCCTTTAAAAATTTATTTTTGTACCAAGGAAACAACATAAAAAAGACCACAATTTGTTCTTCAATTGATTTTGCACAGCTAGTGCTAGCAGTAAACCCGTACATATTTTTAAAAGCCGCCGTGATACCATGATTTGATACTTAAACCATGTGTACTTGGTATAACATACAATAAGCTTGCAGTACACACGCAGCACACATAAACAATAGTGCGTATGCAAGAACACCATTTTAAATAGAGCGAAATTGGAACCAGTGTATCCTACTACTAGTAGCCATTCTGTAGCCATCCGATCCAATACTTCTACTACTAATTATAATAAACAAAAAAATATATTGTTCACTCCAAAGTAAGAGCGGCCAGGTGGCCGATGCAGTAATGACCCCGGTCAAGTCAAGGAAAGTCAGAAATAACAGGCCAAGGCCTTTACATATTGAGTAACAGAAGAACAATTTCCAAAACAAAAAACTGCGACTGAAAATTTATCATTTATAATCGTGAACAGGTTTGGCATACCGCGGGTTGTCTTTCATAAAGCTGCATCGGAAAGCTAAACTCATTATAGCTAACAATTTCCTTTTTTGGGTAGAAATTGTAATCGCATGTAAAATCAATCCATTCCATCTGACAAAGACAGTATAGTAAGTTATGTACTCAACATCTAAAGAAATTCCATTTCTCGCTCGATCCCAACAAACTTTAGCTGTTCCGTTGGCCCGTAACGGTAATCGAAGAATAATTCCTCTCCCGGTTGTATCGCACGTTTTGCAAAGATGCCGATACGGTGGTCACCATTTACCATCATTACCTTAGCGTAGCAGTTCGGATTGATTGAATGGTTGGCAAATCGTATCTTGTTTCCCTTTCTAGTGGCGTCTACAACGAAATCTGCAAATGTATTGACAAGCTTTAGTAACTGTTACTTCCAAATTCCCTTACTACTACCATCGTCCATTACTTACCGTTGTTAAGATTGAAAAGAAAGCTGCACATATACTTATCGTACACTTTGCCACGGCGATCGGCTTCATCTTGCGATATTATTTCTCCACAGTATTCCGAAATAAATTCATTTTTCTGAGCGCTTTCTTTGAGGAATATTCCCCATCCAGCCACATCGGATGGTGCCATTAGCAGGTGCTTATCTGCAAATTTTATACCGATTATTAGTATCACATTGATTGGCTCCGTGGCCGTGTACGGCCGATGCTGTATAATTACGTAAAGCTCTCTGAACGCTGACGTTTTTGCAAGTAATTTTGCCAATTTCGTAGTGTTCGGCCCCACACGTCTGGCACAGGTCAGGGTCGCATTCACGCACGGCCAAGTAGCATGGACATTGCTTCGTATTACACTGCGCCTTGCAGCGGCATCCGGGAAACCGGTTTTGGCAGTCACTGCTGCAGTTGCAGAACTTTTCACAAAAGTTCTGCGCACTGTAGCACGGACAGTTTGCATCACATTGCCCCGGATGATCACAAGGCGAATAGTTGTATACATGATTTGAGCTGGATTCTTTTCGCAACTGAATCTTACGACAGTGTACCGACCAAAGGCGATGCTTCTTCTTCTTCTTTCGCGGTGGCGTACTATCCTTGTTAAGCTCGATAGGTGGAAAGGCGGCAGCTTCTTGCTGCGCGAATTGATACACCTGTTGACAAGTTTTCACCAGCATTGCCTCGGCAATAGCACAGTAGTTATTGAGATAGGTTTTTTGCAGCGTTCGGAAGAATGATTTATCCGAACCATTCCATTCGGTGTCTTTAGCGTCGAAAATTTCGAACAAATTGCTTCCATTTTTAGCAGATTTTGCAAACGTTGCATCCTTGCTGTATTGGCTGCTATCGTAGCTATCTTCCGAACACGCCTCATTATCAGAGTCTACTATTACAGGAGATTTGCTTGTGTTAACTAAACATATCTCCTCCTTAATGCCATCCTGTATTGCAAAAAAAAAAGTATGTAAGATGTGAGATTTTTTTTTAAACGCTGGTTTCTACTTGTTTTAATGATCATCTTACCAACAGCAAATAGCACGTATCACTGCATGCTTTTCCCGGGGGTTTCAATTCTGGCCATCTACGTCGCTGAAGATTTGGGCCAGGATGACAAGCTTGCAGACCTTTAGATTTGGTATGTTGATTGTAAAGAAAAAAAAAAAACACAAGTAACAGAGCTGTGAAAATGGGTAATTCTAATAAGAGAACAGCAGTGGCCTTGATCATTCAGCAATCCTTCTAACTATCCATCGTCTTTTGTATTAAAAAATGTTGTACATTTAATACAGTTGTGTCTGAAATTTGAACAACAGCTGCTTTCAAAGATTACTTCATGCTGTGAAATACTACTGCCGAGTTTTTTTAGTTTTCTTCTTCTTGACTTAACGACCTTTTATAGGTCACGCCGGTCATCGAATGGCTAGGCTAGTAGTCCCCACTATGGGGAGACGTTCCGAATGAGATTTGAACCTACACCTACACTACAGGGCCGTTCGGGTTTGTGGATGTTATGATTCTAATAAATGACTGTTGTAAGCTGTTGTAGAAAACCGATGGTCTCGTGATTTAATCATTTCATCAGTTTATCCATACAAAACGTGAAGAAGATCTAGAACAAAAAATTTTTTTTCAAGATCCTTCCTGGACGATGGACGGTTAGCTATAGTCAATTTTCAAGTTAGGCCAGCATTGGTTTGTACATTATTTGTATTACTGAGTTAGTTTTACAGTAAAAGATCAATACATAAGTTAGGTTTAAAGGATGCTTGGCACAGTTCTCAACAGTTACACCCGTCTTTAGAATTGCTCTCTTCTCCACTCTTCTAAAACACACTTCCGACATCGAAATCGGATTTATGTATCGCTAAACTTAGTTGAATATTCGGCATACCTTCATTGAAACTACTTAAAGTCATTTTGCAATAGCAGTAAATGGCTAGCCGCGATGAGTTTAAGAAAGCGTTATGTGATTCTCAAATGTTTGAATGTTATTGGTTGTGTACGGAAGCAATATTTCGAAAGAATAGGTAAATATACTCACGGTGTAAGAAACAGTCGTACTTAAAGCATCGTCTACAGAAAAGTGTGTGGTAAGAATGGAGTGTTTGCTCTCGCGATACCGATTCTGCCCTTGGTCCATCGATGTTCGGGGTGCATTCGGGCGGTCGTTCCGGATCAACGCGTTCGGTTAATTCGATGTACTTTTCTCTCAGCTCTTCCCCTGTGCCGTTTTCTGGGAATTGAGAACTTATAGCCTGAAAGATTATTGCCGGCGGAAAAGCTTTCAGGCATGCTGCACCCTGCTTTCGCGTTTCGATCAGATCCGACGACAACGTTTCCTCGCTTGATTTCACATCCGCATCGTCCAACTTTTCCTCGTACTCTTTCTCTTTTCCCCCTTTTCTAGTAGCTTGGACTCTTCCGGCAGCTTGCTCAACGATACCAATTGGCGATTTTTCACCCGTGGTGGCTTTAGAATGCGTGGGTTGCTCATCTGCATTGATTGCCTTATTTGTGTACTGCATTAGCGTATGTACTAACTCAACAAACATAGCGTCGTCAATGCTGTCCTCTTTATCGCAATGCACCTTCCCATCGTAGTTTTTAATCAACTCTTCAATGAACGATCCATCTTTATCAAGAACTTCGTCACCCATGTACGGTATGTTGTGCAGCACTGTCTCGTCTTCTACCATAAAATTCTGTTGTGTCGGAGCCCACGTGTACATGGTTGGAATCGTTGTTACGGCATTAACTATGCGAATTGGTACATTCTGATGATTGCCTTCTTGGTCAATCACCTCCGCTTTCTTCATGCAATGGACGTGGGGCAGCTGCTCTACTTCGCATTGAACCCAGGTAGCATTCGTTGACAGCCAAGTGTCGTTTTCCGCAACTAGCATGTTTAGCAATGCTTGCCTGTAAATCAGATATTCCGTTCCATTAGACTTTTGAGTTCTCGTGTGGTATATCAGTCGGTCGACGTTACCTGTTCCGATTCCAAGCGGAACGTACATCGTCCACCTTTTTATGACGCTTGCTCTGCCTGATTCTCATGTACTCCGTTTTCACACGTTTCTTCCATTCGGGTGATACTTTATGCTTCGACATAATGGCAAAGGCTAAAACTCACTTGTCCCGTTCAGAATGATTCTAAATGGACGAGAATGTGGTCGGCAAAAGGAAGCAAAAATTTTCACATATGTAGATACTTTCATTCAAAAGCGCGCACACGAAATAGTGAAAGCTTGGGCGTCCCATCACAAACAAATTGACAAAGTATGTCATGAGAGAACAAGATATATTGAAGCAAGATGTGAATCGTGGTGTGGATTGAAATGACATCCCTATTGACAAACGAATTGATTTGTTCGATGTATTGTTTTGCCGAGCACCTCAATATTAGTCTGTGGGTTTGTTCGCGTTCGATGCTTCACAGAGCCCATAACCTAAAAAGCCAAAAATAAATAAATAAATAAACAAAATCAAAGAATCTTGCTTGATGTCGTATTTCTCTTGTATCATTCTGGTCATTTCTCGATCTGGTCATTTCTCTTCTGAATTTTAAATCCGAAGTTTTGTTTGATGTTTCGTTAAGCGGTAAATATTTATGTTACGAGTTTTTTTTTTAATAATTATGCTTGTTCTGCTAACCTCCTAACGATTAAACATTTGACGGTTCGAGGTACGGTCACTTAATGGTTTTGTGTATGTGTGTCTTCGCAAAGGGTACAATATCCACTTTGGTATTGGTATAAAGCTATGCATGGAAACCGTGCCTCGAAACGTCGAATGGGTATTTAAACATGGCCTGCAGTAAAGAGCTATTGGCTCACCTGTACATTATTTCCACCTTGGTACTCTACGTCTAATCAAATCAACCAAAATGGCCGTCTGAAACACCTTATCTCTATTTACTCCGTGCATGAAACGTCAATTTGTCAACCTCTCCGATACCTTCGCTTTGACAGCTTTAGTTGGTCTTGTGAATTCTTCTACCCTTGCGCCACGATAAGTCTTCAGGCCGTGAACAAGTGAGTGAAATATTTACCAGAAATGGAGTTTTGTGAAGACATTGTTTGCATGCGAATGGATTACAAATCTTTTAATTGATCAACAACTATTCTCTTTTGCAAAACTATCTTGCTATCTTGAAAAGCTAGCTTCAGCAGAGGAGTTGTGGAAAGAAGAAACAACATGGCTATCGGCGATTATCCTGCGGAATATAATCCGAAGGTCCATGGACCGTACGACCCGGCGCGCTTTTATGGAAAGCCCGATACCCCGTTCGGCCAGGTAAAGCTGAGCGAGCTCGGTTCATGGTTTGGACGGCGCGATAAAAATCCGCGTGCCGTGGCTGGAGTTTTTAGCCGTGCTTTTTGGAGATGGCAGCACAAGTACATGCAGCCGAAGCGAACTGGCATTGCTCCGTTTTTCCAAGTTATCGTCGGTGGTATGGTGTTTTTCTACACTATTAACTACGGAAAACTGAAGCATCATCGAAACTACAAATACCACTAAATGATTGAAAATGGGTGCCGTACGATCTTCGTTACATCATTTTGACGCAATTGGTAGGTGGCTACGACGGAGAAATGTCATGCAAAAGAGTGGTATTATATAACCTATGTCTGTTCATGTTTCGTAGGTAAAACATCATTGATTGCGGTGGCTACGCATCCCGTTCCGAATGCAGTATGGAAAATGGTAGCGGAGATTAAATGAAGATACATTAATAGAATGCAAATTATGTAATGTGTTAAAAAGAATAAACGCCTGTTCGACAGATCGGAACAACACGTATGATAGTTAAGTATTACTATCCACAGCAGTAACGTTGGGGTGCTAGCAATGGGGTTTCTGGATCGCACCCACGTTTCCGATCCGGTTCCGGCATGTGTGATTCCAGTTCCGATTCCAAGGAAATGGAATCGAAGGTTCCATCGTGGTGATTCTTGTCTTCGTTTTCTCTGCGTGAAACTTTGATATCCGGAACGATAATTTAATATCGATGGGTCGATTTTTACAAATAACACTCGAAATTGTTGGGTTTATTTTTATTAAACAAATTGCGTTCATATAACCATTGTCATCCGAAATGCTTTAACAGACTTTTATCGAACATCAAAGGTGCACGCGGGCAAAACAAAAATAAAAATCATCACATAAAAAAGAGCCTAACTGATTGCGGTCGAAAGACGGTTTCGGGAGGATTGGTTGCATCTACCTGCTACTACCTACTGTTTCCGATGTTTTGTGGAACAAGTTTCTGTCTTTTTGGTATTTTTCCATCTCAGGAAAATTAGCCAGATTGTGTACGAAACAACAGTCCGGAAGGGATACATTATTCGAGAATCCAAGTGAAAAGAACTTAATGTTATTGCTTAATGCTTATCAACATAGTAACGAAATGTTTTCAGTTTCTACAATGAGTAATATTTTTTACACAAAGCATAGCTGCAAACGGCTAGAGTGGAGTGTATCAAAAAAAAAACTTGAAGGGTTTTTTTTTGACTAACTTTTTTCATCTTAAAAACCGAACATTACGAGGTCAAGAAAAGGCACAAAATAAAACTAAAATGTGAACAATACCGTAGGCCGTACCGAAAGGAGAAAAAAACTAAAAAGTGATATATGTCATGGGACAATTTACTTGATAAAATTTTCACGCATCAGTAAAATTATTGTATAGGAAACAACCTGCGTCTAGAATAGCATGTATATTTATAAGCACATCAGTTGAATGTTTTCATCGTTATGGTTTCTGACTGCTTATTATTTCTTACATTAAAATCTTTCTTAATTGAATTACAATTTTTTAACCGCATATTCGGCTTCTCATGCTCTTTGCACTCCTATATCCGGCTGAACATACGTTCAATGCTTTTACCTCTATGCTATAGATCATCTGATGACATGAATGAGTTTTCCGATTTGGATTCTTCTAGTCTACGGATTTGCTGGCGTAGATACATTATTCTGAAAGAGGAAAAGGAGTCAATTAAAATACGTCCCGAGGAAAATGTTTCACTAAATCATCGAAATGTAACTGTATTTTGTATACCATAAACAGTTTTAATTATGAACTCGGTCTTAATTATTGTTTGTGATGTGTGAAAAAAGGGGTTAAAACATGGCGATGTTCGCAAAGAAAACAGTATGAAGAATATATGTACGTAGTGGCACATTGATATAATTGAAACGCATACATCTTCCATATATAGATCTAAATAGCCTGCAATAGCATATAGCCATATAGCATATAGCCTGCAATTGTTATGGAGGATTAAATTTGACAGGTGGTTTAATCTTTTCCATATCAATTACACGCGCTTCGGTAACTATTTTTGGTGATTTTGTATCTATTTTGGCTGATTCTCTAATATGTTGCGTGCCTCTATATCAATGGCCGAGGTTATAATCGCTTGCGCAATTCTCTATAGTTGGCTCACCACACCTTATCATTTGCATTTCCTTGTAAGACGATTGTTTTGACTTCAGAAAACAAAATGCACATTTTGAAGATTTTGAGTTTTGAAAGTGGTATTTTTAAATGATTTTTCAAAACGATAATCGTTAGGAAAAGTATGATTGTATTGCTTTGTGATAAAACGAATAAGAAATAAGTATATATGAATGTTAGATATAAGCATTGAAAAAAGGGATTGAACTACACACACAGTATTTTTTTAGAGTGGATACTAAATATTTCGAACATCGTGTTGAAAACTCTAGAATGGTAACTACATTTCTACGTGCATGTGTACAGTAGGTATGAGTAAGAAATACATACTTTTGTTCCTGCAGTGTTGCAGTTATTTCGGTTATCCTAACTAAACTTCTGGCACATTTCAATTCTGCGGATACTTTGCTGCACTGTAAATCCCCTAAAATATGTGCCTCTTCGGAAAGTTTTTGAATCTGTAAAATATAAAAAAATTATAATCCATTCGAGACGTTCCTTTTTCAAATGTTCATAAATACCGTTTTTTCTAATATTTCTGACGGCCATCCAGTAACATGAGATATAAGATCGGCTCGGAAATATTTTGCTAGACTAGGCGTTAGATTAGGGCCCTGGGATCGACCACATTGAGACGACGCCATGACACTTTGCAAACTGCTTACGGAACTCGTCGTAGTAGTCGTTACTACTGTACTGCCCAATCCGTCTACTAAAATGTGAACACAAATATACATTATTTTCGATTAGGTTCAGGTGGCCAAATGCACACACATTTTGGGGATGAGATAGTAAATGTGTTTAAAAAAGGAAGAGATAAAGTTTACTTACATTTTCTATGATCTACTAACGGCAATTCTAATTCCTGCGTAGGTGTTGGCGGTCCATCGCCTGTAAGAATTGTGTTAACGCCGCTGCTGCAGCCTACTAAACCAATGTTGTGCATCATATTCGATTGACTACTACAATGACTATTAGCTGAGTGATTGTGGTGTGTACTATGATTCAAACTTGTTCCAGTTCCAACGGAAAGCGACGTCGAATGGACCGGGTGTGATAAATTAGATACATTGTAGAGTGGTGATTGTAATGCGTGGTCTCTGAAAGTAGATAAATTTGAAACGAATGCCATTTGAGTTTTTTAGATCAGGTCAATTATAGTTTCGTGTAGCAATACATCAATTACACAAGCGGGCTCATCATGCGTCATTCATAATTGCTTTCATATTTACCAAACTTAGTTATTATTTGAATGTATTATATACACTGACTGAACCTTTTCAAAGGGTTCTTCTGGAAAACATTATTTCCATCGATTCTTCAACAATACCCAACAGTTCAACAATATGGGGACAATTCGTAGTATTGGCGTTATGAAACGGTTCAAGTAGTTGCCGCCGTTGGACATTGTTTAATGACCACGGCTTCACACGGTTTAATGATTTCATAATTTATTTTAAATTCAACGGACCGTGAGTGATGCTCTTCAAACAGTCGTTTTGTATTAACGAGGAACTGAGGGGGAAATAGGACCAACATAATCTTCTTCTTCTTGGTTTAACGACCTCTAAGGTCACGCCGGCCATCTAAATTAATGGCTTACTAGGCTGCCGATATCCACGTATGTATATCCACGTGGATAGTCAGTCCTTATTACGGGGGGACGTTCCGGATGGGATTTGAACCCCGGTCATGCCGTTTGAAGAAGGGCGCCGCTGTCGCATACACCACCGGGCCGCCCTTGATAACCAACAGAACAAACAGAATGTATACAATTAAAAAAGGCGGTCCGCGACAGGTCAGGTTCAACATAATTACAGACTACATGTACGCTAATCCAGCGACTCAACGCCGATTGGCGCAAACCGTCCGGCGTAATTAATCGAAGCACTCCAAATCAGCAACGCAACTCCAAACGCGCTATGGAGCGAATAGCCGATGGCCACCATATTACGGATGCGTTCTCCACTACGGAACACACAAGCGAACAGTACAGCATCTTGACTAAGATATGGTCATTCTGTTCGCGCATACTGGCCTTGAAGCCAGCTGACCAATGAAGCCTTAGTAACGATATGCTCCAGCTGGTCATGGAAACCTAATTTCGAATCAAGGAGCACTCCTAGGTCTCTGACGCAGCTTTAGCGCTCCAGAATAGCACCGTTTATGGAACAATTGTATGCTAAGGGACAGCGCTTTCTCGCGAATGTTATGAAGACAAACTTTTCGACGCTAAACTCGAGGCTATTTTTGTAGTACCTCCCTCCTAGTAGGGAGCAATTGAAAGTTACGTTAATAAATAACAATAACATCCCATAGTCTTTCGAAAAAGCGGTTCGGTAACATTCAGACTATCCTACTACGGGTAAAATCAAGTCAAGGATGCCAGATATGGCAAGCCACCAGTTTTTGGAGGATTCAGAGCCAAATTAGAAAAATTAGAAAGAAGTTTATCCGCAGCTGTAGTCCAATAACGAATGTGACCAATGCATAAATGAGTCGTTTTTTCGGCTGCTCTAATAGTATGGCCGGCAACTGTAAATTTTATGGGTTAAACTTAATAGCAAATAAGCGTTGTTGAACTTGCAATGGTGGGTGTCACAGACAAAGTAAATGATAGAATTACCTGGAAATTGTATCTTACATTTCTAATATAACAAAAACGGAGTTACGAACATCAAACTGTCCGAACTAATAACAGATACAACAGCTGACGCGACAATCTGAGAACGATATCGCCTAGGCAAACGCTCTAATGCTCACGTTCGCGTAGAACGCAATTGATACTTCATCAATTGCTTAAATCTCCTCTGTTCGATGCTTAGTGTAAAGCTTACCTTATATTAATCAATGTTGAGCTGTTCCCGCTGATGTCATGCAAAGTGCCGTGATTATGTTGCCGAGACTGCATCATTAACGCATTATTAATCGTTTGTAAAGCTTTCTGTGGATTGAGGTCGTTGTGTTCAATAGATTTGTTTCCCGTAATTTGAGAAAGTATTTTAGGCAGCCCTGCTAACGACGTTGTTACACTGATCGATGTCCCACTGCCAGCAGACGACACCTGGATAGAGGATTGAACTAACTGTTGAGAATGTATCGATTGTTGTTGTTGCACTTGAGACAGCTGCTGAACAATTGTAGCACCCTGCTGCTGCGCCAGCGAAAGAGAAACGTTGTGTGGTTGTGAGGTCTGCAAAGGGCGTACCGAAAAATGAGATATGTTAATCTGTAGCCAGAGTGGCACAATTCACTCTAAAGTGCTGACACACTTACCGTTATCGATGATGGAGGTCCTGGAGCATTAGAACTTAACATCCCACCATCGGCTGGACTTGCCTGGGCACACGCTAATACCGAAGCAGCAGTACCGCCGGCACTGTGTACGGTATGATGCAAAGATGGGGACGATATACTGGTGCCAGATGATGAGGATGACGAAGAATTCGATGAGGGGGTAGAATTGTGCTGTGATTGCTGATTTAACGCTGCGTGAGTGTTGTTTGATAAACCAATTTGGTTTACTCCAGAGTTTGTTAGCATTCTTGGCAAATGGACCGTCAGATTGTGGTTTGCTCCCTCCGTCAGGACGCCGCTATTGTTACTTATATTGTTGTTCAGTGCAACTACGGATGATGATAACGGCGTGCCACTACTGGATACTGCAATCGTTGTTGTATGAGTGCTGTTATTACCTCCCCCAATGCCATGGTTTGTCTGTGAATGCTGGGATCCTATCTGTGTAAGACCAGCATTCGGTGTACTCGAATGAGAGTAGCTTGCTTCGGACGTAGGCGTAGAATCGCCGGGACTGATGTCCATGTCCTGATTTTCGTCTTCGAAAGTTCGACGTCTATGAGAGGATAATGAAGATTCGTGATGCTGCCATCGTCCTCGAGAATTATTTTTACTACTACTGCTACTACTGCTACCGGAATGCTTTCCATATGCTGAAGCGGATGAACGATTAACAGTGGTTGATGAATAGCGATCATCTCGCTCTCGTTCGCATCCCCGTTCCTTCTCACGCTCTCGTTCTTTTTCGCGATAGTCCCGCTGTTGATCTTTACCTAAAACACGGCTGCTAAAAACATAAATCAAATTTTAATCCCGATGTCACAACTTGTTTACAGACTGTCCTATTACATTACCTCTCTTTCTCAATCCATTCACGTGGCTTCTCCCATTGTGACACTTCTGTTTTGCAGTTATAATAGTACTTCTTGCCAGACGAGCTTACATGTTCGCTCCAATCTCCAACACGACTTACACGGTCTCGATCATTACTTTGATTAACAATATTTCCGGAAATGTTATTGCCGCCTACGCTGCTGCTTGCATTTCCTGCACTAATACTTGCACAAGCATTGAGCATGCTACTGCTGCTGCTACTGCTGCCACCAACATTTCCACTGTTCAGCGCTCCCGCAATTATGGTCGCAGAAATGCTGCCCAGCACTCCAATACTGTTACCGCCAGCAGCATTGCTGCTAGTGATATTGCCGCTACCTCTGTCACGTTCACGATCACGTAAACGATCCCGATCGCGTTCCCGTTCTCTATCTCTTTCAATTCGTTCACGTTCCCTTTCACGTTCACGGTCATCACTGGATGTTCCACGTTTATCCAAAATCGAAGACGTTATTTTAAATCTTCTATCGTGTATCGTGCGATGATCAACATCTCGTTCACTGCGACCTCTTTTGGGTGATCGGGAACAATCTGAAATCAGGTGTAACACGGAAACCTTATCAAACTGGAACTACTGCTCAAATACCATAACGCCTGGTATCTACCTGCATATTTATCTTTTTTGTATTCTCGATCGCGTTCCTTTTCGCGTAGCTTACTCATTGTGTATCCTGAAGATTGATATCGATCGCGATCCCGTTCTCGCTCTCTTTCACGGTCACGATCACGTTCTCTTTCGCGATCTCTAGGCGAATCTTCGAAATAAAGGAGATAACATAAGATGAGTTTAGAGATAAGCCGAACTGTTCTTAATATAAACATGTATTGAACAATACCATTTAACGATCCTCCGGTAGGCGAATTGTCTCGGTCCCGTGCATAGCTTGTGGAACGAGAAGTAGTCTCACGTTCGTAGTCCCGCTTAGAGGAACCATATTTAGAATTCTGGAAAGAATAACACCAATTAGTTGATATTTTCCACAAAAAAGTTATTGAATTAATTAAGGGTAATTAATTTTATAAATTATACGACCGTAAACTGTTGAAGTCAAACAAAAAGTGAGAATTTAAAAACCAAAACAATTTACAACGAAACAAGTAGATACATTTTGCTGTTAGACCATTATTAGAGTTCATATACATTTTATATTATCCTTTAAAATTCCCCTTGCTCCATTTAGCTTCTTATAAGATTATGAATAAATTCTGTAGTAAATAGAGGCGTCAATGAAGGAGGAAAAAATACTCTATTTTGTCTGATTTATTTTTGCAAAATTATGAATTCTATTTTCGTATCGAGTGAAACACTCTATGTAAAATTTGCCACGTATTATTTATAATGTTATAAACATGAGTTGTTACTTCTAGCTTCGTCGATGAAATATACAAACCAAACAAATCTTTCGCTAGCTCAGTACAAGTTTGAGCAACACTGATTTCCCCATTTTATATTCTCTAATTTTGCATCTAGCGAACTCATATCAAAACAATCAATCAATGATATTTAGCAGCCTTAAGCACCAAATCTAACTGCAAACGACATAAAATTAAGTATACAGCAAAATGTGTCCATCATAAGGCATCAAGTTAATGCACACTGGACATGCCAGTTTTCAATTGTGGAGGATCAAGCCGAATTCGAATCAAAAGAATTCAAATTATAAGTACGTATTGAATAGATGCAATTTTTGTGTTCATTTCTACCTTATAGAATGTGCGAACTACATGAGACTGTACCTATCTGAAGAATCGTTTACACTCGATCCTTGATGACAATCATTTTTCCTGAGCTAATCCCAAATAAGAAAAGGATAAACATGAAAAAACACTATCAAAAAATTGATGTTATGGGAAATTTTACTCTGCATCCAGCTGCAATATTCCCTTTTTACCCTATGTAAAAAAATCTTTTCAAAACTAAGAAATAAAAACTGAATCAAAGGATAATTGATGCATCACAAACATTCGAATCTAAAATTGCACTATCATCACAAAAAGATGCTTTGGATGTTTTTACGGCCATACAATTTTCTACCTTCTTTGCAGCTAATAAGTGCAACATGTAAGAGCGTTTATTTCGCTGCATTTACATTTATTCTAGCATTGTTTATAAAGCAATGGCTATTGACTAGTTATATATGTGTATATGTATATAAACGCAACCATAATACCTGATACTGATGAGACTGGTGATACCTGAAATTGAAGAAAAATAAAAAGGAAATCTATTTTATTTATCGTGCATCAGTTCCTATTCTACTTCTTTCAATGGACAGATGGAACATATGATCGTGATTAAGGACAACAAACTAAATGAGCAAAGCATTTTATGAACCAGTTCGTATGCATTTGTCTTCGGTATGATTGTGCACAGAGAGGGTTTGCAGTACTATGACACCAAGGAAATGAGCCAATGGATGGAAAAACAGAAAAAGATTGTTATTTCTTGATACCTAAAGCAGAAGGAACAAAATGTTTTCTTATTTTTTGACAACTGAAAAAGGGGAAAAAAGGAGAGGAATATTTGTAATTTAGAGGAAGTAAAGAAAATTGAAATTTACCCATCACTTAGCAAACGTTGCGGTTTTCTGGCATGCATTACCATTTAACACCGTGGTAGAATGTTGTCAGCCTCGTTCTTTTCACTTCTGTTTGCACTTTAGCTCGCAAAGAATTTGTGTCTGATCCACTGGAACTTTGTAGGATCAACGAAGCGCTACCTAATATGCAGTACAGCACAATTGCCATACACTCATATAGAAAGCGACTATGATGTATGCAGAACGTCTCTAGAGAACGGCTTTGGAAAAATCATAACCAACAAAGTAGCTCGCGGTTATGTATAGCGTGATTTAGCGTTTACAACAGTCAATACAATGAATCTGTTGGCAAAATCTATTTAACCTGAATATTCAATCTCCCAACAGGTTAATACGATATTGCTTGTATGCCTCGCCTCAATCGCTGCCGTTCTGATGAATGGCGCATTCACGGGTGGCTAGGAAACCATGAAAGCACCTTACAAAAAGGCAAATAAAAGGCAAACAAATAAAAAACAGAAAATGATTCGACAATTGCTTCGTTTTCAGCGATCCAGCGACCAGTTTACAAGGACGATAGAATTTACAAGTTTTCACTCTACGCCGCCATCACTGAAAATAACACAGCGAACAATAAAAGGTGAAGGAAGAAAACTATACTGTAGAGATGTACTGTTTCGAAGAAGAATGCACCATCCGCTCTGATTTCGAACCAACGGGATGGATCGGAATCAGTCTGTTTCGAAGTAAGCCAAGGTAAATAAATATTACAGATCCCTATTGACAAAATTGCCTTTATAACCTCTTCTAAGGTTCTTTTCCATACAAATTTGTCTTAGATGTGCCTTAGTTGGTGGATATACATCGATTTTGTCAATAGAGAAGAGCCTTATTAGTGGTTAATATTGACCCTTATTGCCAAAATCTTTGTAAATCGTCGGCGGATTCGAGGCTGGTGTCATTGCTCGGTGGCATGCCACTAGTTGCAAGAGAAAGGTATGGGATTTGACAGATGAGGTTGAACGTCAATTTAGATCGTGCCACCAAATAAAAAAAAAATTATTTGGTTGCGCGATGGCTAGCAATAAATTGAACTCGCTTTTATAAACGCGTTTTTCCGAATGTGATAAATTCAAATTGCAACAGATTATTTGTAAACAATGATATTTTTTCATAAAAATCAGCTGCAGCAACAAAGGTACAACTGGCTAATTATCAGTGCTACAACCAAAAACTTGGAACTGTTCTGGTAGCAGAATACTTGTATAAAGAGATCCTTCTTTCTTCGTTTGTCTACATTCAAACGTCAAACCGAAAATGGTCGTGCGACTAATCTGCCAAGCAATGACACCCCTACCAATTTGGTCGTAAGATAAAATCGTATGGCACCCAGCAATGAAATCAGCCTAAGGCAAATTTTTATTCGTAACATCCTTAGTATTGGTTATTAAGGCAGTTTTGTAAATAGGGGAAGCAGAATTTATTTACTATTGAAATCTATTTTGCTGATAAAATTTACTGCTTACAAGAAAAAATAAAACTAGTGTAAAAAAACAATTGAAAAACAAATTGATGTACAAAAAATATTTTTAAATCACACCAAATAAAAAAAAACATTTCAAGACTCCGGCCCACGAAAAATTTCTGTTGAAATCAATGAGAGACTGTAAAAAAAATCTCAAAATGGCGATTTCAGCTTTTTTACATTGTCCCATGTAAGTAGCTTGGTCATCAGGTTCTCAAAAAGCTATTTCAAAGCGTGGAAATTTTACAATCATTCATGAGAAACTGAAATTTTGGTTTTGAAATCTCTTGTGGCCCTTGGCCTCAGGAAGGTTACTGTAACAGTTTTCGGGAGGCTTATGCAGCAGTTTGGCAAAAACTTCAAAAACTCTTATTAGTTTAAATTATGTAATGCTGTTGTTAAACTATCGACAAATGTTTCTTTATGCATGGTTTAGATTTTCAAATTAAGTTTTGAGTAACATTTGTAAAAATGGAAGCATTTTTGTCCTTGTTTCGGCAGAATACTAATAATTTCGACTGAGTGTTTTCATACTCTTGGTATTGCTATTACATGTTTCGAAACACTATAAATGGTGATTTTTTTTAATTTTAAAACTCCTTCCAATGCTTGCTTTCACTGGAGCAAGGAGCATTATATCTGGTGTTCAATTCGTGTAGAATGATAGTTTTAATGTAAGTGAAACACATTTTCTCACTCTTTTTAAATTGATTGTTCATCCGTAATGTTGTTTTTATAGCTTCCAGCTGAATGCTAAAATTGCATTATTAAACTTTTGAGGTTCAATGCGGTTTCTCCAAACTAGGTAAGATTTTTTTGCAACGGATTTTTTTTAAATCTTATAAAATGGATTCAAATTTTTTTCGAAATATTCGCAATAAAAGTTGGCTTGCAGGATTGTATTTCGAAATATTACAAGTAAATGATTGAAATATTTACGATTGAGCATTTTTTATACTGCAATTTAATTCACGAAACATGTCGTGTTGTCGGAAAATGTTTGCTCCTATTTTTCGCATATAGTGGCGAAAATATGAAAAGGTAGTTTTCGCATACCGCCAATATCTGTATCAACTGTGGCTGACAATCGGAAATATTTCATGATATTTCAGATGGTAGGAAACACAAAAAGTTACACCCTAGAGAGCGCAACCATCGAACGCTTTATAGCAAATTATAGCTATAACTAATTTTCCATATCTCGGATACCATAAAAGCATTTGAAATGCGTTATAGTCGTAAATAAATCATCACAATTCCAAATGAAAATCGATTAGCTTGTGGTCGATTGGTATCAATTTCTGACTGTTGCACATTTTGCTTTCATAATGTATAATTTTATTGACCCTGAATAACTTTACCTCGCAGTTCAATTATTGCATGGAATATAAAAAGTAAAAAAAAAGCATTCAAAGTAAAACGTTTGTAGTGTGAACAGTGCGTCTCTGTGTGCGTCTCTTAAGCGAGTCTAGTTGGGTTTAAAGGTAGATATATATTTACATGCTCATGGGAAATGTTACCGAAATCGCCGAAAGACGGTATTACACTGTACATATGGTAAGTTGGTTTGAGAAACATTAGCAATTGAAATGAATAAGCCCAACATTTTGCCATACGAGGCTAAGCGTAACAAAACGGTCTATTCTTTGCAGGCAGCGATCCTTGACTTGAATTGGTGTAAGCTTGTAAGTTGAATGTCGCATGCCTTCATAGTGCGATTATAAATATATCTAATCGGTTCTCATTATCGCTGTAGTCAAATTATACTTCCGTCACCTGTAAGGTAAGTTCGTTTTTCTCGTTATAAACCTATGCAAGGTTTATTCATTTATTCTGTTCTTTCAGGGTCGAATCGATTGAGAATCAAGACGAAACCTATTGTTTTTCTCGCCTTTAGCAAGATGCTCTTTTATGTGAGGTTTGCTAGTTGTTTGGATATAAAGGACGTGACAGTACTGTAGTATCCAGTACAGTGTTGGAACAGTCAACGGATCGGACGTGGAAACGTAGGAAAGCAATATTTTGTCTGCATGTGAAACAAAAGTGAATTTCAACTAATCCTAGCCGTTTAGGAGGCAAACAGAACCAAATGGCAATCCCAAGCATTAGGAGGCTTACAATACTGAACTTGGCAATACTATATCTTTGTATTGTGTCTGTAAAATGTATCGATAATTTTAAAACTAGGTCCTCTGTTCACGACAATGGCGACCGCTGGAAGACAAATGAGGTTCCGACTTCTGGATCTAGCTTGTGGACACCTGAATACTATGATGGGCCGGATACATACAAAAAAGATTTCATTACATCGAACTACGATGACAAATACTCGAACAATAGTCCATTTTACCCCAGCAAAACGCGGCCTGGCTTTTGTACGTTACTGCCAGATATTGCAAACAAAGGTTTTAAAATTATTATCTGTTTCTTTTTAAACTTACAGCACCATTTAGCAGCGGGAGCATCTACACATCGGGTGGATACCATGATCGGAAGCCTGTCTATGGTCTTGCACGTCCAATCGATTACGGAGTACATGACTACGAAAGTTCGTATGATTATGGGCACGGCGGATATGGTTTGAACCATCCATATGGATCTAAGGTAAGAGTATTTCATTACATGGTTTTGATTGCTTTCCAATACAATTTGATTATTGTCCGAATTCTCTTGGTATAAAGGATCTTACAAAAACAGTATGGATTCCTTTGGCTGGTGCGGCTCTGTTAGGGATTGCAGCTGCGCTGGTTGCTAATCCAGTATTACTGCATCTTGGAGTTAGTGCGGGGAAGCGAAAACGCAGAGAAGCTACAATGAATGCACATCGCTTAGCATATCGTGCTCAATCCTGGAAGGGTAGCAATAAAGGAAAACAACTGAATAATTAATATTTTTCGCATGTAGATCCCCTTGTAGTGTCAAGTAACGTATGTAACGTGGAATTATGGTTTAGTAAAGGAGTACAGAATGCCAACACTTTGCTTATTTGCTATAGAGAACGATTATCATTAAATTTTTGTTTTGCCTCTGCCACCTCGAGAGATCATTTTCCGTTTTTACCCTTCGTTGGTAGAAGTCAGTCTTGCGTACGTGGAGACGGTCCGGACGGGAATCGATATCTGGGCCTGTCATGTGAAATCCCATTCGGACCGATCCCCCGTAGTGAAGACTGCCTATTCAACTACTATGTATCAGCAAGTCTAGTAAGTCATTCGAAGCCAAAATGAAGATATAAGATCAGGCTGGCCATACGCGCTCTACGTCCGAAAAAAAATCTTTGTTTTGGAATTTAGAAGTCTTCTTTCTACATACACGTAACTTGAAGTGGTTTTAGACTACCATTACTGACATTCTTCACATAGTTTACATGTAGTTGGAAAGTAAGTACTGGGTATGTGGAAAGAAGGGTCGAACGGAACTCGAAAGCCTGTCTTGCCGAATCATCGAATCATAACTGCTGCCTGTACCGCCTCTGCCACTTAACTGTCCTAACTTAGAATATGTATAACGCTAAAAAGACTTGTACAAGTTGTAGAGCCAGAGAGAGAGAGAGAGAGAGAGAGAGAGAGAGAGAGAGAGAGAGAAGATATAGCATGGTGGGATTAGGTTCAGTTCTATGCCATGAACATATTACAATTGTGTCAGCTTTCTCAATCAGACTCTATCACTCACACCTACTCAAAGATAAAGACTAACAGGTGGGTTAATAAGTTGTAGTAAAAAATGTTTTTTTTTTTTTTTGGCGTTTGTTCTCCATGTTAGGGGCGGCTGGTTGTCCTTTTGTCCTGGCATGCTATGGGGCTTTCATCAACTAGGATGCGTAAGACCTCCGAAGAAACACGGGGTTGGGGTAGAGGCCTCGCAAGCCACCCCCAATATAATTGCAACGAATAGTCACCAACATCACCAACAAGGGCGGCACGGTGGTATAGGCGACAACGGCGCTGGTCTTTAAACGGCAGGACAGGGGTTCAAATCCCATCCGGACCATCCCCATCCGTAGTGAGGACTGACTAACCAACTACGTGGTATCGGCTGTCTAGTAAGCATTCTTTCGGAAGAAGTGAGGACCCGCGGCTTCGGAGTAGTAGCACTTCAGGAGGTGCGCTGGAAAAGAGTAATGGAGTGCCCCTACCGCAGTGATTGCATGATCTACCAAAACGGTGGAGAAAAGCATGAACTCGGTACGGCGATCCTGGTCATAGGTGAGAAGCCAAAGCGAGTGATCGGATGGTGGTTTGATCAATGAACGGATGTGCAGGTTGAGGATCCGCGGAAGGTTCTTCAATCATTATAAATGAGCATTATCAATGTGCATCACTATCCAATGGCATATTCTGCATCTTGAAAGCACCGATGACGATAAAGACAGTTTTTATGCGCAGCTGGAGAGGGAGTACGACTACTGCCCACAACACGACGTCAAGATTGTTATCGGAGATTTTAACGCTCAGATCGGAGGCATTTAAACCAGTTATCCCAGTCGGGGAAACTCGCAAGTTCTATAGGATGTTGAATGCGACACGAGGCGGTTTTACTCCCATGATCGCTATGTGCCGCATCGAGGAAGGAGATATCCTGTCAGACGAGCGAGAGGTAATCAACAGGTGTAAGTGCTACTTCGACAGACACCTTAACGGAGCAGATGCAGGAGGCACCGAACTAGGCGCAGGAAGCAGAGGAGTGCAGTATAACGACAGCCAGCATGGCGATGACGTGTGCCCTTGCCATCCCTGCACGAAATCTTCAGTGCCATCAAACAGCTGAAATGTAACATATCAGCTGGCAACGATGGGCTGATGGCTGAACTGTTCGAGATAGGCCCGGAGAGGCTTACCGCAATCATGCATTGACTGATTGTTAAGATTTGGAATCAGGAAGAACTAAAGGACGAGTGGTGGCGGAGTGCTTACTTCCGGGCCATCACAGTCCTGAATGCTGCCTATAAGATCCTGTTCTGAATACTCTTCTGCAGACTTGAGCCCCTTGCTACAGATTTCGTCGGAAGCTACCAAGCTGGATTTGTTGGAGGCAAATCGACAACCGACCAAACCTTCACTTTACGGCAGATCCCCCAAAAATGACGGGAGCTTCAGATCCCCACGCACCACCTGTTCATTGACTTCAAGGTGGCCTACGAAACCATAGATCGGACCGAACTATGGACCACCATGCAGCAGTACGCATTCCCTGGGAAGCTGGTACGGCTGCTAAGGGCCACTATGGACGGGATGCAGTGCAAGGTGAGAGTTTCGAGCATGATGTCGGAATCGTTCGAATCTCAACGGGGTCTGAGGCAAGGAGACGGACTCTCCTGTTTGTTGTTCAACTGGGGCTATGCCTATGGTATCCTATGACACCCTTTGAACGGTGTCATAGGAAGCGCGGGCTTCGATATCCGTGGCACGATTTTCACCCAATTTCTTGAACTTCGCGGATGACATCGATATCATCGGACGGACATCTGCAGCGGTGTGCGAGGCGTACGCCCGACCAAAACGCGTGGCCAATAGAATTAGATTTAGGATCAATGCGACAAAGACAAAATACCTCCTTGTCGGAGGATCTGGCCGAGATAGAGCCCAACTCGGATGTAGAGTATCAGTTGATGGCGACGAGAGGAGTTCTGCTACCTTGGTACTATCGTAACTTTGGACAACAACATAAGCAGCGAAATCCGAAGGCGCATTGTTCAGGGTAATCGTAATGGCATCCTGCAACAGTGACGCGTTGCACGGTTGTAGCATCTTGCGCGAATGACAACTGCGTACATGACACTTATCCACCCACCTGTTAAGTAATCTCTGCTAAAACGTTTCCGTACTTTATATGTCTTAGCATGTTCCAATGTTCCGCTAGTTTAGTGTCCGGTTTGTTGAGGTTCTTGTTCTTATTGTAATTGTAATTGTTATTGTTTATTAATAAAACTGTTTGCGAGACGGGGCAGCTCGGTGGTGTAGGCGACATCGGCGCCGGGCAGGACCGGGGTTCAAATCCCATCCGGACCGTCTGATGTTAAATCAAATAACTATAGTAAACTGAAGGGGCCAGAGCAAAAACTGAGCCAGGATGGAAGAAAAGTGCAAATAATTAGAATACGAGGAACATTAAAAAGTAAAAGATGAAAAGATACAGAAAGATGACAAAGTCTAAATGGTCAGTGCAATGAAATGCATTGAAATGACGAAAACTAACTAGCTGTGTATCATTTGAGCCAAATACTGTGCAACGTGCAGAAATCGTTAACGGTGGACGAGGACGAAGGGAAGCGTCATGAGACATAGAAAGGAATAACAGAAAGCTTGAGCTTGGGAATTTCTCGATTCCAATGAGGGAAGCTTCAAAATGTGACACCATTGAGTAGAGTGAATCAACGAGGGAGCGACCAAGAATGCGCCTAATCGCAATGTGAGTAAAAAGTTTTAGCACCCTCTCAACTCGGGCGGTCGAGGCAGTGCCTGAAGGACTCCATACAACACTTGCATATTCGTCATTTGTCAAAACGAACAGGGGGTGGGAGTGAAAACGAATCAGCCGGCAACCCCGTAAGGTAGAGACGATGCCTGGCTCTGTTGTAAATTCGGTAAGCGTTGGCCGCCAGCTTGGAAACACGGTGAAGGTACGTGGAAGGATAGCGGTGAAAATTCCGTAAAGCGCGAGATTTATTCCGCTTCAATACAATCAACGATCTGACTGAGCATGGAGGCTTAGGTGGAGGTTTAGAGGGGGGCTACAAACGGGCTCACTCCGTTCATCTGGAGTAAACCCGTTGAATTCAACACCATTGATAAGGCATTCACCACACATCGAGGAAGTACTAGCACTAGCATAAAATACGCGAGCTGGAGAGCCAGGAATAGCCGAGTTGAACGAGAGTGACCATTCGATGGTATTCTGGTTGAAGTCGCCAAGGATATTAATCTTGTCAGCTGAGCGCAGGCGATCCATGATCTCACTAACGCTCTCGCGAAACTGATCGATAGATGATTATTCGTGCTATGCGAGGGCGGGATATAAAATGCACCAATGTATAGACGTTTTAACCCAATCGATTAGTCTCGAAGTAAACCTATTAGAACACGCAATCATAACTCTACTTCTTTCGGATCGCGTGCTATTTAAAGTTGATCTGTCTCAGCCGTAGATTGCAAAATTTTCGTTCGTAAAACGGAACGCTGTCATTCAGCCAGGTCTCGGTAGGTACAATGACATTAAATACAGATTCGCTTAGTTATAATCGGAGTTCGTCCTGTTCGTCGGATGTTCTGCTGGAATAATGTTGTTGACAGCTTCTGCCGATTTGTAGACAACGTGTAGTTGACGGTGCGGGACGGTGCGGGTAATTGTCATGTGCCATGAATAGTGTATTAACAGCTTGTGCGATGTCTTCTGTTTGGGTGAATAACCTTTTTGTTGCGGCCGTATTTACTGCGATATTCCTGATCAACCAATCTCCTACTCGTTGGCACGGCATGACTAGAGTGGAAGTGTGCAGTAGAAGAAAACCTAACCTTCCTCATCTACACATGTTCGGTACCAAAGCTGTGGTGCGAAGAAGAGGAGTCATAAGTGGTACTCCACATCCTATGGATGCGTGCTAACAGGTTACGATGAGCAAACCGGAGGTTATTGGCTGCACGATTCCAAAAAGAAACAAACCGTCCTAAGTTGATTCCTAAGTGGTTTTCTTGGATGAAGGTGCTTCATTCGATGCAGTAATACGAAGCGAAGCAGATTAGATGAGATCAGATTAGGTATAGAAGAAAGGAGCCCAACTCGGGCACGGGACATTTAGCTGTTGAAGTATCAGACAGTCTTCCGTTAAACGACGTTGACCAAACGACCAACCCCCTTATCTCCCAACAATGGAACTCCACATGGCACAACCTAGACCTAAGCAACAAACTCCGTCCCATCAAGCACAACACCGCTTCATGGGGAGATACCGAAACCAGTCACATCCAACGAGTCCTTTCCCGCCTTCGTATAGGTCAGGCCCGCCTTACACACTCCTACCTCCTAGAAAATTTTAGTCCTCCACTCTGCAGCTTCTGTGGTGTTGACATCACCGTCCGCCACATCCTCACCGATTGCCATGGATACACGACGCACTGAGCCACCTGTCAACTAGACACCGATTACACGACAATTCTATCACCCGACAAAGATCATCCGAACCGCCTAATTCGATTTTTACGGATCAGTCAGTTATGTAGAGAAATTTAGGCAATAGTTTTAACTTATCCATTATCATATGCCATATTCGCAATAGTGTTCCATAATATTTAAGCCACACTTGCAGTAGTTTTGTATTAGATTATAGCACTTATTTATGGCGAATGTAGTCTCTAAGGCTCAAAGCCTCTATAAATAAACGAACACAAATTGTATTATATATATGGACTCGCGGTTCGGTGGCAGAGGCGACAGCGACGCCGGTCTTCACACAGCAGGGCTTCAAACCCCTTCCGGGCCCCTGCCCCGTGGTGGGGAATGACTATCCATTCCTCACTACGGGGGAAGGTCCCACTTGTATAATATACCCATTTTAGCCAAATCCTTCACTTAGCTGGATCAGACGTTGTGCCGAGCAACACGTATTGTATACATAGTGGCACCCGTGACATACCATAATACATGCTCCGTAGTAGGGTGCAGTTAATCGCTACGGGGAAGTTGAAGAATAAGCTTTGTTATCATTTTGCTATCACTCATTTACTAAAAAATTAGGATCCAAGACGCTTGTGAAAATACGACAAACATATTTTCACATGACAATAAGGCGATGTGCTGGCATACATTAATAAAAAAGTAAAGCAAACAATTTCATATTGAATTATTACATAAACTAAAACTATCTTACAAAACCAATAATTGGGTTGCTCAACTCTGAAATGCACCTCCGCATCAACAAACGTTTCGTCCGGGTTGTTCGAATCACCGGGCTATGACCGCATGGATAAAACTGTTATTGTTTTATGACATTCAGCCTGTTGCGGATCAGCGGTGCCGAGGAAGCTATACTGATTTGTAAGTGGAGTTTTAACATTCCGTTAATTTGTTCTAACATTTGTACCCGTAGACCAATACCCACTATCGCCCATAGAAACACAATTGTTTGCGTACTGTCTCGTTTTAAGCACGTGTTTGTGGAATAAATAGAGCACAATCACCATCGGCCTACTTTTTGCTTTCGTTTCGTGAGACCATACAGTGCATAGACATTGATTCGAATGGTGCGATTATTCAAGGTCAAAGATTAGTTCGCGTGTTTGTTAATTGTCTTATCATTGTTATTGGAATTACACTGCGTGTCATGAGAAGAAGATGGTACTAGTTGGTGCTTGGAGGACGAGGAAATGATGACGAAATTGATTGATATAGGGCACAGCAAATCTTTCTTGACTGAACAGTTCCAGGTTGCTTTGTTTTTGCTTTTTCCAGCACAGTTTAGTATCATTTCTTTTATTAATACAATACTATTACATGTATGTTATTTTACTTGCATGGCGAGTAGCACTATGACGAATGAGTAACTACAGGATTCAACACGAAAGCACTGGGAATTAGTTTTTAATGCAAAAACTATTTACCACCCTAGCTGAAATAAACAACATGTACGTCATCGCGCTAATCTCTTCGATGTTTACATCTACAAAAAGATGTTTAGTTTACTTCAAAGCGGTTAAAATCCAACAAACAGCCGCTGACTTGGTCAGTATACGTTTGGCTCGTGCTCTCAGAATAAGTGCTTGTTCAATCGAAGATGCCATCCTTGCAAATGGTATAGCTGTGGGGGATAATCAATTATCAAATCCAATCAAAAAATCTAAAAAAATGAACTGTGCGGCTGATCTGTGCGAAAGGCTAAAATCTGAAATTGCACCTTCCAACAGCACGACAAATCGATTATACCATAGTACTGCAAAATCAAATCACAGGTAAGCGAAGTGTGAAACGATACGCATTCCTTGTAATGATAAGAAGATTTGTAGATAGTAGTTGGCGATGAGATTTCCTCCCAATTCCCACAGTCATGTGCGGTAACAAAAGTAAATTACGTTCGTTGATCTTGATGCAGGAGAGGCCATCATGTTTCTCAGTACCGGTTGAACCATGTCGTTTTACATTAATTTCTGTAGACATAGTGTGATGTGTGCGTAATAAGTAAAATATTGAACTACAGCCTGCTTTTGTTCTGCCAGCCTATGTGTTGGTGAAAACTTTCATCATCTGATGTGGAGTGGTTAGTTAGTTTTATAACGTGCCTTTTTTCTTCTTTTGTGCAGTGTGTGTAGAATGGCCCAGTTGATCGATGGTAAGCAGATAGCTAGCGATATACGAGAAGAGTTGCGAAATAAAATTGAAGCATGGAAGGCACAAGGGAACCGCGCTCCGCAGCTCACTGCGATACTAATTGGCGAAGATGCTGCGAGCGCTACATATGTTAACAATAAAATGAAGGTTTGTTAAGTCGTGAGTGAAGGAATGGACTGCTTTATGCTTGAGCCACCCAATGATTTTAATCCCAAATCTTTAATATCAAAATTACGATTACTTTTAGGCTGCAGCAGATGTTGGTATTGAAAGTAAAACCGAACGGTACAATACAGATATTACGGAGCAAGAACTACTTGACCGAATCGACCAATTAAACCGCGATGACGCTGTGGATGGAATATTAATACAATTGCCTATTCCACGTCACATTGACGAGAGGAAGATATGCAATTCGGTATCGTGTGACAAAGATGTGGACGGCTTCAATGAACGTAACATCGGGCGACTGTGCTTGGATATGAATACATTAATTCCGTGCACACCACTCGGTGTACAGGAGCTCATTAAACGAGCTGGAATTGAAACTTTCGGTAAAAATGCCGTAGTCGTAGGCAGATCGAAAAATGTGGGAATGCCTATAGCTATGCTGTTGCACGCAGACGGACGAAACGACACATGTGCCATGGATGCTACAGTAACCATATGCCACCGGTTTACTCCACCAGAAGAGTTGAAAAGATTTTGCCGCATCGCGGACATAATAGTCACCGCTACCGGTGTACCGAAACTCATAACAGCCGATATGGTAAAGGAAGGAGCCACCGTAATAGATGTCGGTATAACTAGAGTGGTGGATCCTTCGACAGGAAAATCTAAATTAGTGGGAGATGTTGATTTTGATGGTAAGTTTTGTGTTGCTGTTGAGATGGAGCATATTGATTATTGTTTATTCGATTGTGTGTTTACTATCTTTAGAAGTGCGAAAAGTTGCAGGTCACATCACTCCGGTTCCTGGAGGCGTTGGTCCGATGACTGTGGCAATGCTGATGAAAAATACAATGATTGCCGCTAAAAACTTGGCCAAAAAGAGAAGCACACGCTAAAAAGAAACACTTGTATTACGAAGTATTACACTTTTGTTGTTGGCATCGAATTTGTTAAACCGTTTCTAATTTTACGCTGATCGTAAGTTTGATAAAATAGCACCGGTATCTAATGCATGACTCTATACTACGGCGGTCAGGGTAAGAGTACAATCTTGACTGGACAATGGGTATTGTGTTGCAAAAAGTAGAAAAGCTTTCACCATCCGGAAGACTATAACTATGCGCTATCTAGCATATAGAGAAAAGTACAAACATAATATTCTTCAGGAAAGCAAATAATTGTAGATCAATTGTTCTTTGTAAAAAAAAAAAGATTTTAACGATTTGTATCGATCATTCTACAATTCGTTATTTTTTTTTTTTGGAAAATGTGCTTTAGGAATGAAAAATGTGCTGGAATGAAAGAAATGAAGAATGAATGAAAAATAAATATGAATGTATTTGAATGAATTTGTGTCTACTCTAAGCTTTCACAGTAAGCCTTCATTAGATAAACAGATACATTAATGGTACACATCATTCAATCGCTATTTACTATACGAAACGCAAACTTTTCCTGAACGTATGTGTATTTTCAATAAAGTCAGCGTTCGCGTACTTGGGGAACAGACTGTTCTTACGTTTAATAACTCGAAATACTGTGAAATGATTTTAATCCTGATGAGACATCGAATCCCTTCCGAATCGCTCTTCCGCAAACATAATTGTATTATGTTTTGGAGTGCGTGTCACATAGAGCGTATTTGATACTACCTCCTTATCATTCGTAAGGATTAATTGCGAGCACAATAAAACTTATGCACTTGAATAATTTGACTAGTTCACTTTGCGTAAACCTGTTTGTGGATACAATGAGCGTTAAGTGCAGATTTTTGGTTGGCTTGCTGCTAGCTGCCGGTACAATACCGTTAATTTGGATGTTTGTTTCTAGTTTCTATTCGCCTACGAAAGGGATAATTTGGAAATCTCAGAATGAACGAAAATTAGTTGCCCCTAATTCTTCCCCTGGAGCGAAGAAGTACTGCTGGAGTGCGGGATCGACATCCGTAGGGTGAAATGCAAAGGTGAAATTTATCCAGAATCTGAAAGAGATCCTCCCAAAGACTGCAAGTAGACAAAATGTGGAATATATTATTAATTGCAGGATTCATACTAAATGTAGCGCGACGTCAACAAGAAAATCCGTAAAAGTTTATATATTTAAAAGTTCGAATCGAAATCTATGAAATACGGTATGTGAAGCCACATTTTGTTAGTTGGGAATTTAGTGACTGTGGCATTTGTCATTTGGGTTTGTCAAATCTTCAATGTTGATCTTTATTTGTTTTCGCAGGTGACGTGGATGTTTTTACACTATTTTTATTATATTTGTGTGCAAACCGAAGACTACGGGCCGTTCACAATATTTCCTGTGATAGAAAGTGTGCAGCAATTATCGGTAAAATGGCCCTCATGACGATGATAGCTAGGTTTGTTGATGGGCTTCCGCTGGTGGGAACTATGCAAGAAGATGAGCAGGTAAAATGCAAAATGTTATCATTGTATGAACATATATCTAAAGATTTTTCATTTGGCAGTCCGGTCGAAGCATATTAGAATACCAGAATCAGGCAAAATTGCTCTTTCGGAAGCTTGGGCCCAACTCGCCTACAAGATGCAGCATAGAAACCGGTCCTTACCTATTTCAGTGAGTACTATCCAATCGGTACAAGCGACGTACTGCTGGCAATCTAACATTAATTTTTTTTTTCCAGTTATTTAATTGAGCATGATGTTTGCTATTTGGTTATGTGTGACAAGATGTTTTCAAAGAGGATTGCCTTCAACTATCTGGAGGATATTGCACAGGAATTTCACAACAATTATGGTCGGCGTGTAAACACCGTAACCCGGCCGTACGCTTTTATAGAGTTTGATATATATATTCAAAAAGCTCGAAAGTCTTTGACCGATCGCCGAAGGAACATAAATACAATCAATAATCAGCTGCAAGACGTACAAAGGATTATGGTATGTACTTTGATGATCCAATGGCTGAGCGGGTCCTCTATATAAACGACGTACTTTGGTTTCTATGCGATTGTTTCAGGTTCAAAATATTGATGATGTTTTGCAACGCGGCACGGTGCTGTCTGAGTTGGACACCAAAACGCAGAACCTGTCAATGCTTTCCCAAAAGTATAAGAAAGATGCATCGTATCTGAATCGTAAATCGCTTTACGTTAAAGGAGCAGTCGCAGGCATAGTTTTAATTGTTTTTGTGTTATATTTTTGGGTTATTTAATAGTAAAATTGTAACATAACAAATAATACGTTTCATAATGGGTAATACAGTGATATATGAGGGATGCTAAACCGAGCGAATCGATTCTATTCTTTTCGAATGACTTATGCTTTCTGGTAGCGAGACCATAAATTTATATTTTTATCTTCAAGCATCGTTTGTCGGCTGATTCTGTCATCTGAGTTTTCTGGCATTTTTGCCAGAAACCATATGATAGATGTTCAAAACATGGATACAAAAAGAATAACAAACAAAATGCTGCTGCTTACATTTCTAATGTATTTTCACTCAATTCATTTAAGTTCATGTAATATACTGTATACCATTTATTTGTAGCTATTGAAGCTACGAACCAAAGCAAGAGGATACAGAATTTAAAACTAATTTATCATACCACGTAATTAGCTTACCGGGGCCTCAATATTTTCAATAACATCAAAGCTTGAAGGATCTGACTTAAGTCTTTTTGGCACGGTTGATTCATTATCGTATGATGGTTCTCCATCTGATTCCGATGATTCGTTCAGAAACGTATCATCACTAAATAGGTAATTACAAGTTCTATCGCGCGGTTGAACTCCATGTGTTGCATTCACTCGATTTAGTTTTGAAATTTTCATGTTGTCCAACCGACCTTCTATGTTTTTAAGATTTGAACTGCCGTCTGTTTGTTTGATGCTCTCGTTGTATTTTTGTATTTGCACATCCATGTCGTCATCACTATTGACGACATCGAAATGATCTAAGTGGTCTGTAAACACCACATAAATAGTTGGAAATTCCACTATAGTTTTGCCACGTAACGCTTCGTGGATGGTATCGTTTACGTTAAGCGGAATAGTGCGATCACGACATTTTTTTATTCCTTCTGCTTTGAGCAGTAACGTTACCGCCGAAATTCCTCGTGATTGGTAGTAAACAAGTTTGGCAGCTCCCGTGATATTCGATTTCCCTGCAGGTTGTAAATATTTGTCTACAATGTCATGAAGTTTGCAATCTTCGCTCACATTTTCATCTACAAAAACCAATGTTTCATTGCCATCGGGAAAACACCATTCGATGCGCCACATAATTTTTCCACTTTTGAAATCAAGATAAGTGGTGTTCTTCTGGCGTTTGCTAAAATGTTGTAACATAAACTTCAACAATGTTCCACGAGCCATCGCCGCTCGCTGAAGTCGTACCAAATGGTTCGGCAGATGTTTGTTGATGCACGTAAATCGCTTTCTGTGGTCCCGTTTGCGATCCTGTACGAATTTTGTGCACTCCTCTAGGAAGTAATAATCGTTCATGAGATCCACTCTGGTCATTTTCACCAACGGAATGTACTTTGTACGGTCTCTGATACCATCACATTTAAGCTCTTGTTTGTGCAGATTCAGACATGCCAGACTGCATGTTTTAACCTCACAGCGTGGGCAAGTGTATTGAGCGGCGCGTGCGTTACATGCTTCGCATAATCCTAACCTAGCAAATGAGAGAACAAATTACAATGGGGCGTTCATTTCGTTTCGCCAAACAATTTACCTATGCTCTAGCAAGTTTGGCACTTTTGGCTGGGTTTCAACGTCCTCGGTACTTATCATATTGTAGAAAAGAAAGTGGATCGAAGCTTCGCGGATTGGTGATAATGCACACCAGCTGGGGCACTGTTTTTGTAAAACTGCTTTTGCACGTGTTATTGTTTTGTGTATGATTAGCGATGGCGTTCGTGTTGACAGCAAAGTCTATTTAAGAATTGGGTAGATCTGGCAGATGGGATCAAACCGGAAAAAAATCCAATGAGAAAACCAAAGTGGGTAAAGAGACTAGATGGGCTCGTCCCGAACAACTGCGAGACTAGATGGGCTCGTTTGACAACTGCGCTGTAGAAAAATGAAACGCTTTTTGACAGGAATGGGGTCGATCGTTTGTGTGCAATCGTATATGCCATTGTGTTGTGTGCCAACAACAACAAATCGTTAGAATTTTTTTTTATTTGATAAGTAAAACTGCGCGATTGAGCTTGCTAATTACTGCTAAATTGCTCTTAATTTACCTTTAAGGGATATTTAAGCACATTTATCTCACTGGGTAGTCTCTTTTTTCTCACTTTGGGTTGGATCAACTTTTGACAAATTTTGTTTATTCAAACAAACTCGGGTCAAATGATGAAAAGAATATGGGAATGGAAAAGAGTGATGAGTTAAAATTTGTTCAGTGGTGGCCTGAAGAGTGTTGGGGCTGCACCGTAGTTTGTGGTACACCGATCGTTTCAAATCCGGTCGTTTTCCGTTAACTACGTAACTTGGGTACCTACAGTGCACATGATGTCATCACTGCGGTGTGATACAAAATGTCATATTTGTAATAAAACAAAAGGCGGCAAAGAGTAACACAAGCGTTTGTTGCACACATTTTTTTTGTAAACAACAAATTGTAAACAACGCTGATAAGTAAGCATTTATCAGTTTTCCTTCGCCTTGATTAGGAAATCGTGAAGCGTAAGTGAGACGTTCAATATTTCCAATTGTTTCTAACATAAAATTTCTCTCAGTTGTAAGCTATTACTGAATGCTATTACTGAATGTTATCACAAGTTATTACTTGTGATAACATTCAACATTCTCATCGACGAAATAATTAAATTGATCCCATCCGGCTCATGATTGCAGCTACTGATGCTTCGTTGGGTAAACAAGCTTCACCGAAGAATAATAGTGGAAAAATCGGCATGTGAGGTGGCTTCGATGTTATTTGTAAATGTTTCTTGCGTTAAAAAGTTCCCATTTTCTACTATGCACGCACCTGGTACATCTGTTGTTGCGGAACAAAATTATGAGGTAATGGTGTTTACTGAGATGTATACACATTTTATGTATTAAAACATACAATGATCATTATTTTATAGAACGCTGTGACCTCGTTGAACTCATTACAATCGAACTTCAGCGTGCTCCAAACATCTGTTCTCCGGAAGCATAAGGATGACGGCAGGCATATCAACGATACGATAAAATATTTAGACCGCGTTGGGATATCATTGGAGCGTTTAGATACATTGCCAGCGATACATGTGTCCGGGACCAAGGGCAAGGTAAAACAGCCGTTAGCTTCAACGAATCATTAATCTTTTCAACAGTTTCGTTCAACCACTTAAAGGGCTCAACTTGTGCAATGATTGAATCTATTTTGAGGTCAAACGGTTATCGTACCGGATTTTTTAGTTCACCGCACTTAGTGTCCGTTACGGAACGAGTTCGTCTTAATGGAATGCCTATCTCAACTGATAAATTTACTGCACACTTTTGGAGAATCTACAATCAACTGAAGGCGGCACAAGAGTGTAACAAAGATATGCCATCATATTTTTGTTTTCTAACAATTCTTGCATTTGACATCTTTCTACGGGAAGCCTTGGACGTTTGTGTTATAGAGGTTGGCATTGGTGGAAGATACGACTGTACGAATGTGTTACGGAAGACTAGTACGGTAGGAATAACTTCACTTGGTTTGGAGCATACAAATCTGCTGGGCAACACTTTGGAAGAAATCGCCTGGCAAAAGGCTGGCATTATAAAACCGGGCTCGGACGTGTTTACAGTTCTTCAACCTGCGCAATGCATCGGAGTTATTGAGCAAGAATGTCGTCGATCACAGGTACATTCTTACCAAACTGCATTTTGTCTTTTGATACCATAGTTTTCATCTATTCGCTTTTTGCTGTCGTTGTGCAGGCCAATCTTCGCATAGTACCAGCAACATTGCAAGAATACTGCTGGGCAAATAAGCCTTCACTGCTGGAGGAAACTTGCAACATCATCGGAATGAATACTTCGTTAGCAATTCAGGTAGCAACAAATTGGATGCACAAAAAGCATGCCGATTTGGCGCAGAATACCGCACCATTGTTCTTAACAGAGAAAACCATTCATGGCATTAACAGTTGCTTTTGGCCCGGCCGGCTTCAGCGAATACCATATGATTCCAGAAAAACGCTTTATCTCGATAGTGCACATACCCTGGAAAGTATGGAAGTATGCGGCCGTTGGTTTAATGAGAAATCGAATTGGTAACACGTATTAATTTGCGTTTTATGTTGGGCGTGCGTTCTGATTCTTTTCTTTATTTCTAGTGAACACAATCGGCTGTTGATTTTTAACACAACCGGAGACCGAGATTCGTCCAAGTTACTATCTGCTCTCTTATCTGTAACAAAATTCGACGCAGCGTTTTTCGTTCCCAACGTAGCTCGCCGTGGAACAACTCGAGCTGATGCCATAAACCACAATTTTCCACTCGAGAATCAAATGCATCGTTGTAGAGAAAACTATGTGTATTGGACAGAAGAGAGGAAACACATGGGCGGCTTTGTACATGAATCAATCGAATCTGTCTTTACACAAATTGATCAAGAATTTACCCGGGAGTTAGCAATGTGTGATATTTTAATTACTGGTTCAGTACATTTAATAGGAGCTGTAATGACAGCACTAAAACTAGAACGCTATGCTTATGCATCTCCTACTAAATGATATTTAATAGCATACTTTTATTTTTAACATGTTTTATTGTAATAGTTTAACACATTGTTCGGGTAAAAGAGTGCCTTTTTGGGTAAAAGTGCTTGCAGTAATTTATAAAAATGACATGATATTTTTGGCACATTACACGATTTAATACCACATATTTTTCGTCCACTCCATCCATCGAGAATTATGTAACGGAATGTTGTGATCAGACCTGTCCGAGAACTCACCGTAGTCACATTGCAAACGATCAAATCGGCTATCTTGAAGAATTGCCTTCCACTTGGAACTACCTCCTCTAATGGTGAATAAAATTGTTGGCTTTCTTTACGTTTTGGTTTTTAAGTAGCTGGTTAGTCAGTCCTGTGCCGAGAATTGTGTGGATGTCATTTTTTACCGACCCCGCTCACATCAAACCTTTGGGCCTTTGGGGTACTTTATTTTAACCGGTCTTAATTCCCAACAACAACACATCTCATTAATTGAAATTGAGTTACATTCTTCTTGGGGTGGGATTTGAATTTCAGTCCGACCGTATAGAAATCAGCGCGGATGTCGCCTTTACCAAGGGCCCTTGAATAACGTTACAATTATGGAAAGCAATTTAAATTTAAGATTCGCCTAATTACTATTTACTTTACTTGCCTGACTTGCCTTGCACGTGTTCTCGTCCGAAACGAAAATTATGTGATGTACAAAATCGTGTTTGATTTTCAATAATATGAAAACATATTTTTTTCAATAAGAGTAGAAATGGTCTATTCAGGAAAATATTGTTTTTCCTAGTTTTTTTTACATCTACTTCGTTATAATGCGTGAACCATTTCATAGTACTATGTAAAATGATATTTTAGTATTTTTTAAGATAATTTTAATAGAATTAAACACACAGTTGTACGATTCTATAAGGAAACTATAACATCACCATGTCGGGCCTTTGTTTTTATTTCGTAATGACGGCCAGGCCGTGTTCCTGCATCACCATGTTTTGCTATGTTATATTAATTTACTTACCGATTCTATTGAGATAATCTCATTGAAATTTTTGTGATCTGTTTGCATTTGAGTTGAAACATTGATAAAAACGGGTGCAAAGTATTTTTTATTCTGTAAGCGGAGGAAAACGGCAACAGGAACAGCCTCGTACTCCTTGCTGGTCTTGCGGTGGAATGCACTTCCACAAATATTGTTCGAATCGAAACCACAAATGCCGAGATTGTGGTAAAATTGAACATTCCAAGGGATACTGCCCTTGTTTTACATCAAAAGCATCAACCAGTGCTCCACCTCAGATGACAACCGGGAAAAGAAACAGAAGCAGAAGAAACAAGGGCAGACCTCGAACATAGTGACAATCAACAATGTCACTCAAGGGCGCAAGTTCGTCGCCGTTCAACTGAACAACGTCCTTCATCGACTTCAAATTGACACCGGATCGGACATTGTGATAATCTCACATCAGGCATGGCCAATTGCAACGAATCGGTTCGCCGGCTGTTAAACCAACCATCTGTAATGCTAGGACAACGTCGGGCGATCCGTTGCAATTGGCATCCGAACTGGAGTGCAGCGTCACCATTAACGGTGTTACAAAACAGGGTAAGTGTTTTGTAACTGATCCAAAAGTCAATCTTTACGTTTTAAGGATTGATCTGTTTGGTTTGTGGAACGAGCCGATCGCGGCTTTCTGCAACCAAATTTGCACCATGAGGACGACAGCCGTAGCAGAACTACATACTCGTTATCTAGAGGTATTCATCGACAAAATGGGGTTATACAATAAATCAGCAGTACAACTTACTTTGAAGGGCACCCCTACACGAGTGTTTCGTGTAAAGAGACCAGTTGCTTACACAATGGAAGCTGACGTCGTTTGGAAAGTCTAGGCATCCTCAAGAAAGTAGATGTTTCGGACTGGGCGGCACCCATAGTTGTGGTGCAAAACCCCAATGACGCCGTTCGCATTTGCGCGGATTTCACAACGGGGTTGAATAGCGTGCTGGAGTCGAACAACTATCCTCTACCACTGCCCGAGGACATTTTCGTGAAAATGGCTAATTACGTAATATCGACTTATCGGACGCATGCTTTTAGGTGGACGAAGCAAGTTATCCACTGCTAACCATCAACACCCATAAGGGACTGTTTCAATTCACCCGATTGACACCCGGCAACAAATTAGCGCAAAGGGCATTCCAAAAGTTGTTGGATACGGTTCTCGCTGGGCTCAATAGCACCACAGGATATCTGGACGACATTTTAATCGGTGGACGTAACGAAGACGAGCATCAGCTAAACTTACACGTCGTGCTCAACCGTTTATGAGATTATGGGTCTACTGTACCCATTGAAAAGTGCAGTTTCAACATGCGCCAAGTAAAATATCTTGGACAAATTCTTGACGCAGAAGAAATTCGGTCAGACCCACATAAAATTAAAACAATTGTGAGCATGCAACCACCACACGACATTTCAACGTTGCGATCATACGTCACAACGACACGTACGGCCAGATAAAGAGATGGTCATAGCTCATCTCACGTTCGAAAAAAGCATTCGGAGTATTCTCAACGAATCCCTGCAAGCACTACCAATTTTATTCAAGATAATTCAAGATGAAACCAAACTGCATGATATCTTACAAAAAATGATAAAGTTCGTTAAGCAAGGTTGACCGTACAAAACCCTCATAGACGATCCTAACATCCAACAATATTATCAACGACGAGATGGACTGTCTGTCGTAGCAGATTGCCTGATGTATGGAGAAAGATTGGTCGTGCCTAAGTCCAGAAAAAGTGTTCTCAACCAGTTACACAAAGGACATCCTGGAATTGAACGAATGCGCTCTATTGCACGGCACTATGAGTACTGGCCAAGCGTCGATCAAAACGTATCACATACCGTGCAATCTTGCATTGAATGTTCCAGTGTAGCCGGAACGGATACGAAAACTAACCTTGAATCCTGACCAGTTCCGAAAAAACCTCTATAGCGATTGCCATCTATACTGACCTGAAGGCGGCTTTTGATTTGGTGTCTCATCCTATGCTTGTGGCAAAATTACAGAAGCTAGGTTTTGACAATAGTATGGTCAAATGGATCAAATCCTATCTATCTGATCGATCATACACTATCAAGCTTGGGGACAGTCACGTGCATTCATCAGCAACTCTGGCGTTCCTCAAGGCAGCATCCTCGATCCGCTGTTGTTCCTACTCTACATCAATGATGCTGCAATACTACTAGCTGATTTTAACATGATGCACACAGCGGATGATGTCAAGCTGTGTGCTGTGGTGACTGTGCTCGGTTACAACATGCGATTGATGTTTTTAGTCTATGGTGCCGTAGAAATGCATTGTCTGTCGCTAAATGTCAAGTAATTTCCTTTTCGAGAGGCAGCTCTATTTATCCTATTTGATTACAACATTGACAATAGTTTACTTCAACGTCCTGAATGTGTTAGACTTAGGGATTCTTCTTGACAAGCAACTCAGCTTTAGACCTCACATGACAAATCTAATTAACCGTGGTAATCAGATGCTAGGCATTGTATTTCGTATGACAAAGGAGTTTCGCGACCCTACTACTATTAAAACACTCTTCTGTTCCCTAGTCCGATCAAGCTTAGAGTATGCCAGGTCCAAAGTAACCAGGTACTTGTAACTGGTAAAATAACACGCAAAGTAACCAGGTGCACTATAGATTTCAAGGCGACGACCAGGTCCGATACATGTGGATGCTCCAGCTCTCCTTAGCTCCGTTAACTTTTTTGCGCCCTCTAGGAGTCTAAGGCAACGAGGCATAATCCGGGCTGCTCGCTTCTGGACCACTTTTGGTTAATCGGACCCAGTGAACGCAATGTGTACCGTATATAATGTAAACTTCAACATGCATGAATTTGGTATGTCTCAATCTGCTTTTCGTGAGCGCCTACGTATGCGTCCAAAATTGTTCAATTCGTCTCTTTAAGTTATCACTCTGTTAGTTAATAAGACACTATTTATTAAGACACCTATTTGTGCGATGAAATAAATGAGTAATAGGTATAATAATAATAATAATAATAATAATAATAATAATAATACAACATCTACAACATAAATGTTGGAAGACTTTGCACAGCCACGTCAACGACGCTATAGAGGGTCAGTGCGAAGCAACATACAACCTACACGTCAATCATCCAGGCAGCGTATTCCACCAGCTAGATACGACGCGCATTACCTTTACTTTAAAAGGGAGGTGTTGGCAGGACAGATATACGTATATATATATACGTATCAGGTTGATGCCATCTATACTGACCTGAAGGTGGCTTTTGATTCGGTATATATATATATATATATATATATATATATATATATATATATATATATACATTGTATACAGTACCCATAAGTCTTATATCTTATATCATCGGAAATATGTTCAAACAGTTCTATTCGAATCAAATTCGGTTCCATGTGATAGCATATATCGGCGAATATATGGATGATTGAATGTAAATTGTAAAAATGAATGTAAATTGAATTCTATTAATGGATTCAATTACATAAAAATTAAAAAAAAACATATATTGAAATTGATGTCATTGAGATACAAAATGATGAACGCTGCCAAAAATTGGTGTCTGTAAGGTGGTTTAAAAAACGCCTTTCATTAAAAAGTACATATCGCATATCGGTCCATAATAACCGAATCGGACCTAAGCTGTCCGATGAAGCTGCTAGGCCGTTTCCTTTTTTCGAGTTCCATGCGTGGATTAAACAGCTTTATAACTTCTTAAAGTTGTTTTTTTTTTTTTTAAATAAGTTCGAAGTCAACCCGTGGTTCCATTTTTGTAAAATAGTCCTCCAGGGGCGGCCCAGTGGTAAGGCAACAACGACGTCGGTCTTCAAACGGACCGGATGGGATAGGACCAAATCCCATCTGGACCAGTCCACCCGTAGTGAGGATAGATTTAGCATGCTATTTAATGACTGGTGTGACCAGTAGATCGTTTAACCATTGATTCGAAAATTAGCAGGATATTCTAGACAATTGTAGCACATTACGTAGTTATGTCGTGTTATATGACAAATATAACTACCATTCATGTTCCAAGCAACTATTACGTTTTTGTTTCTGAAGTTACCAAGAATAAAAATTTTAAAGCAACTATTGACCATCGTAAAAAATTAACGGAATGACATAAAAAACAAATGATTTCAAATGCGTAACAGTTACAGCCGTGTAAAATATTAGATACGGTATCTGATTTGATTGATCAGAACACCGGTACGAGTGCAGAACATTTCTGTGCAAACGTAGTGTTTACTTTAAGAATGCATGATTTTACGTAAACCACAGTTAATCCGGTAACGAGGATATTTATGTGTTTGATATATGCCCCTTTTTCTTCCCAACCGGCACCCTTTTTTGAAAACATAAATCAGAGCTATTGTGCCGAGCGAATGATTTGCCCTTATAATTGATAAGTATCACAAAGATAAGATTCAATGCAAACGAACTGAGGATGGATCACATCATGTGAAGAGCTTCATCACAGGGGTTCGCGGCATGCATCTCGACCGTTCAATTATCTAAGGAAAAGTGGAATGTGAATGAAAATCAACACAAAATCGGTAACGATCTCCCGCAGCTATTATAATAATGCTATAGAAAAACACTTAGAACGCCAATCCTTCCGCCCGGGCAAACAAGTCGATGGGAAGGAAGCGTTGCCGTTGGCTTGTAATCAAGAGCAATTTGTCGCTACGCAATGAAGGGATGTGAGCATGTTTCACTTCGTCCATACTTTGATTGACACCAGGTTCGGTAATCCCCCGCAAATATCATTCTATAGGCGTTGTTTTTTGATTGATCATTAGTGTTTGAATTTGTGCTCTCGCACCACTTGCGTATGATAAAGGATAATTCAAACCTTAAATTGAAACACAAACAGACAATCGCGCAGGGGTAGGTTAAACGTACATGGTAATTTATTTGTTCAAAAGTTATTGACTGTCGGCTGCGGTCTGCAAATCACTTTGGGGCTTAAATTGTCTCAATGATGGCAAATAATTGGCGATTTCTTTTATCGAACATGCGGCGTGTTTAGTGCGGATATATATTACAAGTTCAATTTACAAATTGTTTCTATTCCCAGCTTTACGATCTACAGCAGAGAACTGGATGACCATGGTTGGGCAACATTACGAAAAATGGCAGCGGCAGCGGAAGTTAAAAAACTACATGGGTTGGACGAAACGAACGGCGATGATACAACAAGGGCAGGCGGTGTTTGGCAACATTGATTGCCAGGTCTAGTAACTGGCAAGGAACTAGTAGACGAATCGGTTTGCTGATGCAGATGCCTGGGTGTAACGCTACCACCTGCGGCGTTTGACACGTTTATTATATTTTTTTCCAGCGAAGCTTGATGTCTTAACTGCTCCATGCGAAGTTGATTTTGTCGCTTCCATTTGGTCCTAACAGAAATTAATCGTAAAGATAGAAATGCGAAGAAAACAGAGTAACGGTTAACGTACCTTGAAATGGAATTGTAAGCTCATCGTTAACTTCTAATCGATAACTTACCGTCGATTTTGGTACCATGTTTTTACTTGCGTCTCAGAAAGATTTAATGCATCGGCAACGTCGCTCCTGTCCGCCACCGATAAATATTTTTGGCACCTATGTTCAAATGTTGAAATGTTGTACATCATGAGAAACATTATGCTTGTAGATCATTGTTTTAAAAGCTAAAATAATGCGTTTTTGCGAGTATGCAACAAATCGGTTTAGTTATTATTGCTACAGAACCTTAGTTAAGGATTTTTGGAAATTGATTATTTTATGGAACGAGTCATTAAATTGATACTGAGTCTCTTTTTGTCATTCTGATGACAATATGATAACTCAATAAAATACGATCATTAATCAATGTTGACTTCCAATAACAAAATTTCTTATCTTTGGTCCTCTTTATTTTGTTTTCAGCTTTAGCGCTTAACAAATTCTTTTATGTCTAAAAATGTTGCAACTTTTATCAATTTCTTAATTTATAATCAATGATTTATTTATTGTTTGAGCAAAAACAAAAGTACGATACAAAGTTAAGATGATGGAGCTTCCTCTTACTAAATTTTGGTACGGTTTTACCTATATGATAATTCGTACCTTTTATCAAAATAGGGTTATTATGTCTACTACCCTAAATTCCCTCTATACATTACACATCATTCGACATGAGCTGCAGGTTTGCAATTTTTATTTCTATAGCTCCATGTTTTTTATCTCTAAACTCTCCAAACCCTAACCCCATCGATTATTTTGTATGGGACGAAACAAACCGCTCTGACATCAACAAAAAAAGCATACAAAACCTTGCTCGAGGTTTCGAAACAGGAGCGAAGCCGTGTTTAACGCTAATGGTAGTTATTTTGAGTGTATCTTGTGGATAGTATTGCAATTTACAAGTACGCAACATGTTTTTTTTTTGCTAATTTATAAAATTTGATAGACACAAAAAAAGTTTTCTTTTCCTTACAAAACTGCCCCCCTGGTCGAGCATATCGGCAGACGACCGGGTGCTGAAATTAGAGAAGTGTTGGCTACCGGTGACCTCCCCTACATGAGGCTCATCTTCCGATTAGCCAGCGACAACGGTCTTGTCCGATGATTCCGCATCCCTATGATCCTTTCAATGCTTATTCGTTCCCACCATTCCTTTTTTGTTAAATGTAAACGGGTCAACAGCAATCGGGGGTGATTCCAACACTGCCTTAAAAGGAAGGCAGGCGTTATTCACAGTACAGTGTTCTCTAGTCCAGTCCAGCTTTGACACAACGAGCTCGGAGTGTTTGGGAGTTAAGTATCGAGAGTAGTGAAGTCGCTTTTGCTGCTGCGCGATGGAACTTGCCGATCAACCTTAGATTGGACGCAAAATAGATTGAGTTTGGAATGTCATTACTGGACTGCACTGGAGAACACTGTACGCAGACGCAGAATGTTCGTGCTGTCTTAACAGTGTTTATTTGGTTGTTACAGTCGAGACCAAACCACAAAGATCAACAATAGAATGGCCACAACACCACAATAGCCTGAATTCGGATGCAACCAACCACCATAGAAGCAATAGTTACAGCACTAGCACTGGACCAAAAACAAACACCTCTACATCATCAACAACTGCACCTACGCTCTTACAACTCAGCTATAACCGAGTATGCCCGGGATAAGGCAAATAACAGGGAGTAAATGCCTTGTTAATATTTTGTACATTTAATATAGTCACCATAGTAATATAATACAAAACAATACAATATAACACAACAGTAATATTATATAAATAAAAAAAAAATTAAAAAAGTGTCCCATTCTACTACGAGATACTAAGACGTGATTAGGCAAAACATTCTACTAAAAAATTCATTAGATTGCCCTAAAAAAAAATATAGCCTATTTTTGTAAAAAAAAAAGGTGAAAGTAACCTTCAAATAAAAAAGTATTTCGTATTTATAACAGCGTTTGAAAAGCGTGAATATTTGAATTGTGAACATCAACCAGTGATCGCTAATAAAAAGCTGTTTGCAGTTGTTACGGGTCTAACTGCAAAATCGTAGTTAAACGTGGTATAATAAAACATGTTAAAAAAGGCGTCCGTTAAAATGTGAATTGGAAAAATAACAGAACTGACGTGATCCTATTTGTTGTTGTTTTTATTTCCTTTTTAGATAGGTGTAAGTATCTCTATAATCTCACTTTGCAGTAAACGAAGACTTGCATAAAGCTAATGCTTTAGGCAACGGTTCCTGATTTCATATTCTTTTTTATCCATAGTGAATTCATGGAACACCAGTATTACATGTAACACACTATACTAACAGGCAGAAGAACATAAAACAAGTGTACAAAACAATAACGATACAATCTTATCGCAACATGTAAAAATCATCTTGCCAATAAGGTTCATTCCAATCTAATTAGGAAGCTTTTCGTAACGCGAAACAATTTTTGGGAGGAGCTACAATTGCAACATGGCACAGCCCCTTGCGTTGCGATTTAGTTTGTTTACCACTGGTTATTAGTGTTAATGGTTGGCATTGTAGCAAAAAATGTGTTCATGCTTCAAAAGAGCTGTTAACTATTACTTTGAAAATATCGAAAACTTTTTGTAAAAATAAAATACACAATATGAATAAAGAGAACACTCAGTTTGTGTTTGATACGAGCACATCGTTGAAATGGGGTATAAGCATATTTACCTAAATTTACGCTCTAAGTAAGCTAATTGGGCATGTGTAAAAGCAGTTCTTCGCCTTCGAGGCTTTCGTCCACTTTTTATAATTATCGCCGGTGTGTGTACATCCTGTTTGGATTCTCGTTCAATGGAAGCTAGCAATGATCGATGAATGTTTTCGTTAGTAACATTCTCGGTAGCGATATAGGAATTGTAATGACTGATAGTTCCCGAGTCCGAGGATCTGTCTTCTATATCTACGTCGCTGTTTTCTTCATCGTCAGATATCAGCCGGGCTGTAAATGATTGTTCTGAAAAAACAAATTAAAAATCACCATCAAAATCTTCGTACATTCGTACATTTGCACATTCAATAGTTTGTTCATGTCAATGTATTTAAAAATATCCAATCCAATATTGGTAATAAAATACGTCGTGGGCAATTTTATCTTGATCAGTGATTTGCACAATAAAACAACAACTAACAACTAAACTAAATAAACCATACGAGACGAATTTAACCATGTTGAGCGCATATCGCAACACACGAGAATGTACGAAACGTATAGCTATATAGCACAGTGTAGCTTTGGTTAAACTAGAGGGTTGTTCTATTGACAATGTAAAAGCATCATCGATTTTAGAAAACACTTCAGATAAAGTGGTAGAGTAAGCTAGATGACATTGTAATAACTTGTGATACCTTGGTAAACAACTTCGTTTCATTGTAAGGTTATCAGATGATGTTTTAATCGCATCGTATGAGATTGGGTACAGCCTTGTTAAGCACGGCATCCTACAGGTATAATAAACGTGGACAGGAAGTAACCCATCCGGGCCAGTCCCCTCGTAGTGACTGATAATCCAACTACGTGGTATCAGCAAGTCTAGTAAGCCATTTAATGGTTTTCATCAATCATCAATATCAAAATGACAATGGCTACGGCCACCTGATCAATACTGTAAGCACCAGCTCATATACATCTCCTTCGTTTTAATTACTGGCAAATGCTCCTGCTGATGATGAACTTCATTTCTAGGGCAGGAATGAGGAATTAATTTAATGAGTCGATGTCGCCCGCGCTGGAAATGTGTCTAGCTTGAACAATCAGAAGTGAACTCTATAGACAAGCCCAAAGAGTCAAACTTGGCTTTTACGTAGCCTTGGTAGAATGGCTACAGACGTGTTTGTAAAAATTGGTTCTCATGTGTCGCGTGAACTTTGTTTTCTTTCTGGTGTCCCTCGAAGTATTGTACTATCTGCTGTGGTGTTCTCATTGTTTGCTAATGATGGGTGTTGTGTTTTTGACCCTCGGGACATCTACTTTATGCCGATGCCTTAAAAAATCTCCTGTCTGTCTGATTGTCTTCTTAACCCGTTTGTGCGTTTGGTGCTCTGCAAATTATTGTTTTGTTACGTAGAGACAAATGCTCTGCAATTTCTCATTTTTCTGTCTTTTACTCGTTTTGCCCACGTCCTTTTTTTATTATTCGGTGGATTCCAGTAGGTTAAATCGCATGTCTACTATCGGTGTTCTTGGGGTAGTTCTTGATGAGATGCTAACTTTCAAAGATCATATACACTATAAGGTCTATTTAATGCTTTTTATTCAATTTTTCCTTTTAGAATTTTTTGTTTTTACATCAAAGTCCTCTTGACTTTTTTATTTATTTATTTATTCTTATTTGACAATACGGCACTGTACCGTCATAATTAATTGTAAATAAAAATATTTTTTTATTTATTTTTTTGTATCTTATTTGTATTTCCTGGGTCTAATTTTGAAATATAAATATAAGTTATATTTAAACTTTTTTTCATTAGTACAGCTCTAATGGCAAACAAATATCATTAGGAATAAATAAATAAAGTAAATCTGAAAAATTGTCTTGTCTTTTCTTGAAAAAACTATATTCGAGGAACACGTTTTTATTCAAATATTGCCGTATAATGAACGAATGCAAAAAGAAACATTGACCTTTAATCGTTTTTATCTTCTTTTAAACATCCGTTAATGGTTGAAGAGTTAAGTTAGTTAATTGGTTTCTTGTGTTTTTATTTCGATCGAACGGCTTTGCCGTATTGTGAGTTAAGTGATTTTTTTTTAGTATGTACCAAACTCTTTTGATTCCAATCCGTTACGTTTTTAGACTTCTCGATATTTTTCAGGATATTGAACCGGATTTACCAATTTCCGATCACAACAGGAGTGCCACTTATCCAGCGCTTCCTAAACTGATTGTCTGATTTTGAACATGAGTGGGGTGACTTGTGTATGACAATAACTAGCATGTGTCTGAAGCAATGAAGGGAAAACATGCGTACGGTAATATAATTAAGGTCGACACGTGTACTCAAGCATCTTCACGTGAGGAATAACTAAAAACAACAAGTATTTCGTATCAAGCCGCATGGGTTTACCGCGTGCAACGCTTGTTTCTTTTATTATTACAAAAGAAATCAAATAATAAAAGATAATAAATAAATGTAGTCAAGTAAATAATTTGTCAAAGAAAAATAAAAATCAGTAACATAAAAAACGTTGGATTGGATTTGCTTTATCTGACCATGTACATTTCATTTTTTTGAGCGTTTTAGTTTTACTCATATTTTAATAAAGTTGCATCATTCATCAATCAAGCATTTTTATCGTGACTTTGCACTTTGCAAAATAATTTTTACTTATTATAATCTATAAAATGGCTTTAAGAAAAAGAAAGAAATCACTGTATAAAACCTATTTAAATATTTTCTTACAGCTAGCAGTTAAGGTTCACTTAATCTTTTGTTGATGAATATAAAGATCATTAGGAGTTTGTGTCTAAAGTTGAATTAAACTTCTCCTTCTTGGCTTAACAAACTTCCATGGTTACGCCGGCCATTACTGATGCCACGTAAATGGAAAGTCAGTCCTCACTACGGGGAAACAGTCCAGATGGGATTTGAACCTCGGTCCTACCGTGTCCGGAGACCGTGGACCGCGGTTGAAGGTCAGAAGCAGGAAATTGCTGCGTAGTTAAGATAGTAATATTCTTTTCATATATTTTTTTTATTTTGGTAGAGACAACCTGGCCGTATTCCTTTAAAAAAAAAACGTAATAATTATTTTTCTGAAAATATTGAAAAAAAAAACTGCTCAACAGAATTCAGGCTGGTGTCATTGCTCGGTGGCATCCCACTAGTTGCAAGCGAAATGTATGGGATTTGACAAATAAGGTTGAACGTCAAATTTGGTCGTGCCACCAAATAAAAAAAAATTGATTTCGTTGCACGGTGCCTTGGAACAAGTTGAACTCGCTTATATAAACGCGTTTTTCTGAAAGTGACAAATTAAAATGTAAACAGATGATTTGTAAACAATGATATTTTTTCATAAAAATCGCCTACAGCATCATTAAAACGGTACAACTGTAATGTAACAGGACTGCCGATACGAGGCATAATTATCAGTGCTGCAACCATGAACTTGGAACTGCTCTGGTAGCAGAATGCTTGTATAAAGAACACCTTCCTTCTTCGTTTGTTTACCTTTAAACGTCAAGCCGAAAATGGTCGTACGACTAATCTGCCGAGCAATGACATCGACCAATGTGGTCGCGCGATAAAATCGTATGCCACCGAGCAATGACACCAGCCTTAGGAAATATCACACACCAAATAAAAAATCCTACACATTTGCAAACACCATTCCTGTAAATAACGGCGACCAATCACGTTTAACAAATTACCAATACCTAACGCACGAATAACCGGTAGTAGCTAGTAGTAGTAGCAGTTGTAGAAGTAGTAGTAGTAGTAGCTGCAGCAGCAGGAATAGTTTTAGCAGCAGTATTAGTAGTAGTAGTATAAGTAGTATTAGTAATTGTATTCTATTGGAGGATTTCATTTTACATCACACGTATGCTATTGGTTCTGCTAACCTCGTATATTATAGATATGTACCATACTCTATACATTCATAAAAACCCTAAGAATAATCCGTTGGGGCGACGGGCGGTGACGGGTTTGATGATGTTGATTGTTGCCTTTTTTGCAAGTGCCAACGTGGTTGCTGGTAACGATGGGGCTGGGGTTGTTGGTGGTGTTTCTCGTGGCGAGTAGCAAGACTTCAGTAGATCGACCGAGATGTTGGTAGGTCTACCATTGATTATGACCTGGAGCGCTTTGTTGGAATGATGCAACACCGGGCGAACAATATCGTTCCGGACGAATACAAGGATGTATGAACGCTAGTCCGAAAGTACGAAAGTCGCTCTTCTGTCATACCAGGGTGTTTGTGTCGGCTGCATGCTTACCATCACCTTTTTTTTCTTTTCGCAGCGTAAACTCGGTGGTGTCGGGTGGATTCGTCTGCAGGCTGCTGTATAAAAATTCGGCAGAAATTCTATGCCAGCTACCATAGACAAGTTCCGCTGGAGAGGCTTCGATATCCTCCTAGTAGGTCGTTCGCAGTCCTAGCAGGATAATGTGTAGTTGAACGGCCCAATGAGTTGCGTCTCTGCAACAGATGGCTACCTTCAAGGTGCGGTGTCAACGCTCGATGAGCCCGTTAGCCTGAGGATGCTAGGCAATGATGATGCCCACCATCTTGGCGAGATCGGGGTGCAAGGTTGATTCAAACTGCCTTCCTTGATCGGTCGTGATGTACGCAGGAACACCGAAACTCACCAGAAAAGGCCCAACGATGTTTACGTTGATATGGACGTTGATGACTATTCAACTACGTGGTATCGGCAAGTCTAGTAAATCATTTCGATGGCCGGCGTTACCTTTAGAGATCGTTAAGCCAAGCCTGCCTGCCGACAGGGACGACCAACGGCTAAGGAACAGACACTACTGCAGGAACATCGCGTCTTGGTTCAGGTGAATGGCATCATCCCGAACCGATGCACTCACACTCCCACAAAACGCGGCACGATCAATGAAAAAAAAAAAAAACAAAAAACTAGGCAGGTCGATTGTTTCCCACCACGAGGTGGTAGTGTTCTAGTGTTCGGGAACAAAATGGCGTCGTGGATTTTCGAGGCGAAAAATGGCGTTTTTGACCGGTGGCGTCGTGGGCGATTGAGCCGTTTGACCGGTGGCGTCGTAGCGAGCGTAGCCACCTTTTTAGTGGCGATGAAGTAGCAGTGCGTTATTTGGGTTGTCGAAAACAACGCGCACCCACCTATGGAAAATGATGCTTGTTTTTAACACACTCGAAAACACGGTATCGATCACACGCGGGAGCACGTTGTTGTTTTTTCACTCGCGAAAACACAATGGCTGCTAACAGACAGGATCCTCGAATCACGCGTAATAACGATAATAAAAACGAAATTCTTTCGGAAATCTAACAAAACCTATGTTAAAACTTTTTGCACCGTTGATGTCACCATAACATTCGGTCAAACGCAGTGGATAAAGAGACTGATCGTACCCAATCGACAAAATCTTTGTCAATTCGCCAACAAAAGCACTATTAAGGCAAATTTGTATTAAAAAACCCCTTTATTAGTGGTTAATAAGGCAATCAAGTGTGGTATGATTCGCGGTGCGCTAGTGCAAAAAAAAAAAAAATACAACATAATATTTTAACCGAGTATGCCCGGGATTAGGCAAAAATAAGGGGGAAATGCCTTAACAATATGATTGTAATTTTTTTTTTTCAACACAAGCAGTGTTGACAATACGGCACTGGACCGTCATAATTAATTGTAAATAAATGAACAACATAATATTCGTGCGAAAGCATCACTCTATGAAAAACCCGCATTGCCCGTCATTTTGTTTCACACCAATCTACCAGAGAGTTCAGCATGTCGGTCGAGGAGACAGTAAACTATACGATCGTTCTCTTTACCATACCGGATGATGACAAAGAAGGAGCACCGAGTAAAAAAGAAGGTGATGACATTTCATAGATTGACTGGAATGTCTTCTTCTTCTTCATTCTATCTTTTTTCTCTCAGAAGAAATTTGGCATCTGCAAAGATCTTCATATCCTTGATGACATCCCTTCGTCTCCTGAAACGGTGTTCTGTTGGATCCGGAGGTCACTTCGGAATTCACGGAAACGAGAAGGCAGACCAACTTGCCAACGAAGGTCGGCTCCATCCAGCCGAACCACACAACACCCTTTCACGCCGCGATGCCATCCGTTTCACCAACTCAATAGTCACCCAAAACTGGAGCCCCACCTGACACAACCTAGTCCTCAGCAACAAACTGCGTTCCATCAAACACAACACCGCACCATGGGATGATTCCGATTCTAACCCCAACCCTTCGTATCGGTCATACCCGTCTTACATACTCTTATCTCCTAGACCGATCCAGTTCTCCAATCTGCAGCTTCTGTGGCGGGGCCCTATGCGTGGCGATTGCGATTTATACACTATACATAGTAACGGACACCGAAGACCCCCCCCCCCACCACCTCCTTTGTTTGTCCTGTGCTCTAGGGCATTTAGTGCGGTAACGTTAGGGTGCTTATGCAGGCTGTAAAAGCGATCAGTCCAACCACAATCTTAACTTCCTTCCTACTTCTAAGAGGATTGGGACGGCCCGGTGGTGTAGGCGACAAGCGGCGCCGGTCTTCAAACGGCAGGACCGTGGTTCAAATCCCATCCGAACCGCCATATCCCCCCCCCCCCCACCCCCGTAGTGAGGGCTGACAACTACAGCAACTACGTGTTATCGGCAATCTAGTAAGACATTTCGATGGCCGGCATGACCTTAGAGGTCGTTAAGCCAAAAAGAAAAAGACTTCTAATAGGCTACTGAATAGGTGATTTGATTTTATTTTCATCCCTTGGGTCTATGCGCTGAGCAGGAGAGTTGCTTTCGTTCCACGGGGTCTCAACACGAACAGACATCCCGAATACGACTCCCTGCTATGAAGCTAAAATACCGAAGCTCACAACACGGGATTGTTGTTACAAGGTCCGTTATGCGAGGCAGCTGTCGGGGCCCTAGACGGCCGTCTACTGCGCCCAACGTTAAATCCGCCACTGCCGGCAACTCAATTAGATTAGATAGGTATAACCATACCAAAGTTTGGTAAATTGCTCATCAAAATCTTAATTTTGTATTACACTTCTGTTTTTTTACAACAATTGTCAAAGAACGGCCTTAAAATGAACAAACTGAAAAAAAGAGTTCTAAACTTTGTAGTACAAAAAACTAACCTTATTTTCAGAATCAGAACACAGAATCAAAGCTTGTTTTAGAATCAGACCAAAGAGGAGGTAGCTAAAACAAACTAAATTTGAGTATAAACTAGTCTAATGTCAGACTGCCGTCATACAGATGCTGTTGTTTACTGCTAGGCCTCGAGACATTGAATCACCGCAGTAAATAAATGTACACGTTCTTTTTGTCGCAGGACTTTTAACCGGAACCATCAACTCTCCAGATGTACTGAACACATTGTAAATTTGCGTACACAGATGGGTTACCAGGACATGGCCATTTCTAAAGTTAGGTTTTAAAAACAAATGATTCGGTGCACATGACCCAATATAAACCATAACAAGCGAACTCATTTATGTGTACAATATGTTTGACTTTCATGAACCAAGGGAGCATCTTTACTAAAAGAAAAGAATAAAGTTCAATGCCTATAGAGTCTTTTAAAAACTTTTATAAATCTTCTTCTTCTTGGCTTAACGACCTATTAGATCATGTTGGCTATCTACGAGGTTTAATGATACCACCCGATAATTAATACCACCGATTAATGATACCATCGGAGAACGGTCCGTATGAAATTTGAACTAGCATATGAATTTGGTGAAAAGAAAGAAACGGAAAGCGTTTCTGGGGTGCGAAACATGTCATTTAAAAATTAAAAGAAATCTCGGCGAAATGACCGGCGGTAAAACGCAGCGGAATGAAAGTATCAGAACGAATCGAGCACAACGTAGACCTCAGCAACAAACTCCGTCCCATCAAGCACCGAATCCAGCCACATCCAACGAGTCCTATCCCGCCTTCGTACATGTCATACCCACCTTACACACTCCTACCTCCTAGAAAAATCTAGTCCTCCACTCTACAGCTTCTATGGTGTTGACATCACCGTCCGCCACATCCTCACCGATTGCCATGGATACACGACGCACTGAGCCACCTGCCAACTAGACACCGATTACACAACAATTCTATCACCCGACAAACATCATCCGAACCGCCTTTTTCGATTTTTACGGATCAGTCATTTATGTAGAGAAATTTAGGCAATAGTTTTAACTTATCCATTATCATATGCCATAATCCCAATAGTTTTCCATAATATTTAAGCCACATACACGATAGTTTTGTATTAGATTAAACCATCTTTTTTTTATACAGTAGAGAGGCGTATGTAGTCTCTAAGACTCAAAGCCTCTATAAATAAACGAAAAAAAAGAACGGATCGAAAGTATCACAGCGAAATAATAGTATTGGAACGGAACGAAAAACGGATCTGAACGAAAATACCGGAACTCTATAACCAACCTCCTCTCTCTCTCTCTCTCTCTCTCTCTCTCTCTCTCTCTCTCTCTCTCTCTCAGCCACCTTTTTATCTTGACCACTAGATCAGACTTAATTAGTCTGAACTAACTAATCCCTTTAAACTAACTAATCAACCAACTAACAACATTACTAGATGAGTTGTGCTATTGATGGGTTTCCTTGGCTTCATGACCAAAACAGATTTTTGTGCCGTAAAAGACCGACGCAACAACCAAATCATCGCCATTACAGGTGGTATAAACTATGGAAATTTATTCATATTATATAATATTGATCATAGTCATTTTGTTTCTTGTACTATAATCTTCTTCTTCTTGGCTTAACGACCCCTAAGGTCACGCCGGCCATCGAAAAGGATTACTAGACATGCCGATACCACGTAGTTGGATAGTCAGTCCTCACTACGGAGGTACGGTCCGGATGAGATTTGACCCTCGGTCCTGCCGTTTGAAGACCGGCGCCGCTGTCACCTATACTACCGGGCCGTCACATGTACTATAATGTAGTAACCAAATAGAACTAGAAGCTTGCAATAATTGATACCTTCGACACTGTTTGTGATGTTTGAGATCTTGTTTAAATGACATTTTTGATAATCACTTGAATAACTAGTCTTTAAAACTATTTTGAACATACCACATTGTCGACTGCTGATTAAATCGCCCAATAGATCCCGTATGAAAAACGATTTGCTGGACTCCATACCGTATTTCTCAAATTCACTATTCTTTAGGTTGCAGAAAGTTTTTCACCAAGATTCAGTGTCAATAATCAGCATGCTTCTCTAAACGAATAAATTGATTCGTTCACTATTACAACTCGCACTATGCGTATCCAAATGGCCATTTCGCACATACTTATAACCTGATCTTATTTCATGGATGATTTTTTCACACACCTAATGAAAGCACGATACGGCATTTCACGTGTTGTTGTCGAATGTTTATGAGGAACTAAGTGAAAGAGGCACACACAACATTATGCGGGAATTTTTACGCAGCAAATGAGCAGCATAGGTTTGCCGTGCATTTCGTTTACTCTTATTGTTTAATAGAGAGAGATATTTTAATAGCGCATGTGCACGCTGCACGAAACGAGACACCTGCTCATGATGGTGAGAAGAGCTAGATTCTGATGGTCGTTGAGATATTTAGTCAATTTACATACATATACATGTATGTAGATACGGCGTGCATTTAAAATTTTAAATAAAGGGCTATTATTGATGAATTAAGGATCCTGTGATGCATAACCGGAGGGCACAGTCATCTACAATATCTGCTGCGACTAAAGTATCAAGCAAAGTCTGTGAATAGCAAAACTAATATGAATGGGATTGTGGGATATGAATGGGAAGTGTTAAATAGTGGGTTATTAACATGCAATTATATGCTATATGTTACTACAGCCTTTCATTATGTTAACGACATATTGTTGAAGAGTATAAACGACTGAAGAGTATAAGCCTAAAAACATTTTTTTTCTTTTTTAAGCCAGTACGCGTTAACACTGTCTGCACATTTAAGTAAACAAAAATGTCTCCAAAAATCGATGCTTTTTTTGTTTTCTTTTTTGCAGGTAACAAATCAATTTATCCAAGCCGTTAGAGCTCGTGCAAAATTAACAAACGTGTAAATGTTCATTTTTCTTCCATAGCATAGATAGAGCGTTCTGAAAAGAGGGAGGAGCTACGAATTTGTAAATCTAGAATCAAGGAAACATGGAAAACGCTTAGCAAATGAGAAAAAGCTTCAAAAATGTCTGTAGTTAAATATTTTACAACAAAAAACATTGACAAGACAAACAAAAACCGGAACGACTTGACGCGTACGTAAAATAAAAATAAAATATTATAATCAATTTTGTAAATAAATAAATAAGTCATATTCAGTTTAATACGAAAAACATTACTTTAAAACTGGCATAGCATAATTTTCAACTGCTTGATAGTTTTGTTCCTTGTGAATTATATTCTACCATTATAGCTAAGTTTCTAATTTTTGACCTAGTACATTGTTCGACAAACTTCTGTAACACACAAAATGCGTGATAAATCATATCAGACACTGAGACATCTAAATATTATTCATATCAGTCAAAACGAAAAGAATAGGATGTTTGGGGTGCTTGATGAGTGCCCATGCCCGTCCAGGAAGGTGTTTGTAAACAGCAAGAAATGTGTTCGGCATGAAATATAGAGGAGCGCAACTAGTCCACTGGCTGGAACAGATTTAATCGAATCGGATATAGTCATGGTTGGATGAATGCAGCCCTGGAGCGAGATTTTCTGGAAACGGATTGTCGATCGATCCATGTCCATAGGCATGCTCAATAGGACAAGGTAAAAAAAGTGAATAATAAATACGTTATAAACATCCTGATACTATAAAATTGCCTTGTCTTATTCGTCAAAAATATAGTTTGAAATTATCAGACAGGATTTCGAAACGGAATGTAAACCATTAACCGGACCTATTTAATTATTTACTTTTATTCTAATCGGGAGTTATAACCACTACTCTGTCCACGTGGACGGCCTAAGATGTCAGGATCTTCCATCTCCCAGGAATCTAGACACGATTTTAAACGATTTCGGATAAAAGTAATTGTAAGAAAATTTTGGATAGAATTCGTTATGACAATAATTGACATATAGAAAAATTCCAAATTTTCGACCCGTTTATCATAAATGCACACAAAAGGCGAAAAAACGAATGAAAAATCATCAAAACAAAAAGAAAAAACTTATACTCATACCAACCAACTATGCTTTCTTGCTGGAACCTTCTTGCAGGTTCCAACAGTTTCAAAGGTCCCGATGGTTCCGGACGATTCCGGACAGTCCCGATGATTCCGTTGGTTCCAACGTTGCCAACTGTTGTGATGGCTCCAGCGGTTTCGACGGTTCCGGACGATAATGGACAATTCCGAATATTCCGGAATATTCCGAAAGTTCTGAAGGTCTTGACGATTCCGAATGGTTCCGGATGGAACCACTGATTCCATTTCTTCGGAATCCGAACTTTAATCACACGGGCTACCGGAACATAATCCTGAGTGCACAGAACCCATCACTCACAGTCAAAACGCAACTCGTATAGCGTATAGCACACGATCTTGTCAAACCTCCACACAAGCAATGTTGTACCTTCGAATACCACTATTTATTTCTCGTCGGAATGTTAAAGCTGTCTTATGTATTTCGCCTCAGATATTTGAAAGGAGAGAGGAATCTATAGTAGCGTCTAATTTCAATATTATGATGCGGTGTACTCTCTATATCGACGCTATAATAAAAACCGTAACCTAGCATACACGCGTCGCGTAGGTTCGCGTTCGCGCAGTGACTCTAGCGCATTTTGGAAGCTCGTCAACGCTAGGCGAAAATCCTCTAGTTTTCCTACCTTTCTCAGCTACAATGGACACTATGGCAACATACCGTCCGCAGTATGTAAAATTTTTGTCTCACGCTTCTTCGCCAGCTTCCTACCGGACGTCACTGATGAGAGGCAAATAGCGGACGTACTGGTGAACATACCAGTAGATGCCATTCCTATTTCGTCGACGATTGATGTGTAATAAGTTGTGAAAGTGATTGGCCGTTTCAAACCATCTATTGCTCCGGTTCTGAAGCGTTGTAATGTCGCCATTCCGCCTATCCTAAGCACATTCAACCACCTAAGCGCTCGTCAATCTCTGCCACAAAACCATCGATACCGGATCTCAGTTCGACACGGTGTACATGGATATCAAAGCTGCCTTTCATAGCGTTTCACACTCTTTCATGCTCGCCAAACTCCAGGTGCTTGGTCTACCTGTTCAGCTGCTGGGTTGGATGTGCTCTTACCTTGCCGGTTGATTAAACCGTATGAAAAAGGCACATGTCACGTCGCATCGTTGCTTCTTCGGGGGTGCCTCAAGGAAACAAATTTGCCTGCTTCTGATCGTTATCTTCGTCAATCGGTCCCTGCTGGCAGCCACCCACTATACGCGGACGATGCTAAGCTGTTCGATTTATCACCGGTCAGTCCAACTTCGCTTTCAACTCACTCTGAGCACATTCCAGTCCTGGTGCTCTAAGAATGGTTTTGAATTGTGCGTAGAGAAGTGTGTCGTCGTGACGTTTGCGAGAAAGCAATTTCCTTTAAGACCACAAAGTCGGATTGTGGAACAGTCTAAATGTTAACGACTCATATCATACTTTGTGGTCGTAGTGAGGCTATCTGGGCGAGACAGTAGCTAAAATGATAGTACAACTTTTTTCTTCTTCTTGGCTTAACGACCGCTAAGGTCACGCCGGCCATCAAATGGCTTACTAGACTGCCGATACCACGTAGTTGGATAGTCAGTCCTCACTACTGGGGGACGATCGGGATGGGATTTGAACCCCGGTCCTGCCGTATGAAGACCGGCGCCGTTGTCGGTCTACAACATTACACATCCCGATTTGGATGTCCCGTTAACATTACTACAGCTAGATGTAGCCAGCTTCAGTCCAAACTATTAGCAGAATTAGCTAAGATGCTAGGTACTCATCATATGTATATGCACTACGGCGTATCAGCACAGGAAAACGGGTTAGTAGAAAGTTAACAATTAAAAATCAGTGATTAAAATCACAGATGGCAAATGACACATCTGAACGCTGAACTGAGAAATTATCCTTATTACTATTAGGAATACGAATATTGTACAAAGAACATCTTAAATGAACTCCAGCAGAGTTAGTTTACGGACAAATTTACGGTTACCTGCAGTTTTATTCAAACCATCGTTCATGCATGTACCCGTAACAAATGATTATGTAACGCGACTGAAAAATGATTTTAGTAAAATGTTGGCAACCCTGCCATGACCAGATGACAGCTCAACTGTCATATAAACGAAAGCCCTTGAGGCTGTAGCTTGATAACCAATAACGGAGACTGACGCGCATTGGATCGGCTTGGAATTCAATAAAGAAATAGCGAATTCAACAGTGGCGACAAGGTTTCGGCAAATTGCGAGTGAATTATCAGCACCGAGCTAAGAGAAATGGCCATTGAAGAAGCGTAGCGCAATTCATGGCTGTGCTAAAGGTTCAATAAGAAACAAACGCAGCATTGATGAAGCAGCTGGCGGAAGGGAAAGGAAATGAGTTTCTGCTGGATTCGTTGTCCACATCCATTCTACAGTTTTCCTATAATGAGGAAAAGGGAATAACGTTCGATAAGTGGTTTACGCGGTACGAAAATGTTATCAAAAAAGGAGGTGAATATTTGTCCGACGCAGATAAAGCTAGGTAAGTCGCGCAAAAGCTGAGCGTCGTTGATTATGTTGGAAGGGAGAAATGCAAGACACAGTGCAGTCTTCGTTTTAAGCGTGTGTGTTTATTAAACGAAATACTTTGGCGGGATAAATCGTTTTCGTTTCATGACCAGGTTGGACAATGCTTCCCTCCCCAGGTGTCATCTGTGATATGCTATGAGGGGTAGTAAATTGCACCTATCCAACACTCCTCCTCAATTGCTAGCCCTTGAATTCCCTGTCGTTAATCCCAAACGAACATATTATGTTTTACCGTTCCCAGTGCCTTAGTTAATATGTCCGCATTCACACGATCAGTAGGGCAGTACATCAACCTGACGTCTCCTCGTTGGCATTAATCTCGTACGAAATAATGCTTCGTTTCGATGTGTATGGAGCGCTTGCTGGTCTTCTATGATTGAGCAAAGGAGAGACAAGCCTGGTTGTCTCCGTTCACTATTGTTGCGTTAATCTGAGCTTCTCCAAAATCGGCTAAGAGCCGACGCAACCACAATACCTTCTGACAGGTCTCGGCCAATGCAACGTATTCAGCCTCGATTGAAGAAAATGTGACGCCTCGCCCAGGATACTGCACCTCCTGCGAAGTAAACCACGTATCCGGTGGTCGATTTACGTGACGAAGAATTTCCTGCCCAATCCGCATCAGAATATACAACTAAATCACTGCAGATGATTTCACCGAGCTCTCCACTCAGCTTCTGCCTCCAATCTTTGGTACCCTACAGATACAAAAAAGATCGTTTGGTTTCCAGTCTAGTCTCTTTCCGTTGGAGCACTAACTTTTATTCCCACTATAGTAGCTGTTATCACAAATCGGGCCACGCACAAACAGCAATATAAAGTAATGCTCCCACAACGGATCGATATTTGGTGCCGTCTTCTAACAATGTGATGTCAGCTGTGTCTTTGACAAAACTTTGGTTCATCGGTGTCTTTGCTGTTTTGCCTCAGCAAGCCCTGTTGTGTTTACCAGCTTGTTAATGTAGTTGGTTAATCCAATGCTGTAAACACCACCTTCTTTTGGCAGAAATGCTTTCTTAACTGTTCATAAACACCTGTTATAATATTCTTGCTCCTGCAGCCCACGAGGATATCGTCCACGTAAACGATGAGGTACACCATCTCACCGCTTCTGTTCGCCGTATACAAGCATGGATCGGCCGAACATGCTGCGAATCCCAGTTTTCCAAGCACTTTCGAAAGTTTCTCGTTCGACTCATTCCGCTTTTGTTTGAAAACCCATTTACTACCAAATACGCGTTTTCCTTTTGGGAAGCTGAACCAATTTATCCGCCTTGTTTTGCTTGTGCGACTGGATCCCACTGTCCATCGCTTGCTTCCACGATGCTCGTTCTAATATAATAGGCGGATAACTACGTTTGACCGCGGCTTGGACCCAAACAGCACTGTATTGATTTCAATAAAGTTAGTCGCACGGTAGCTCTTCACGGTGTTGCATCATTGGTGTTCCAATCAGCAGGTTCATCAACTGGATGACTCGCAATCCCTACTACGTATTCATTCAGCATAACAGGTAGTTTACCACGATTCACGCGATTGGAACGTCTTACGGATTCTGTATTATTTTGTTCCAACCGATCGTAGCCTTCCTCTGGAAACATGAGGGAATCTTCTGTCTCACCAACATCATTACTATCGAAGAATATGCCATCTTCGCTTCCATCGTCTTCACACTCTTGACGAAACTCTTCCGTATCAGTACTATTTCCTGCATTAGAAGACAAGTCTTATTCAATAATGCACACTGCGGAATCATTATCTCGAGCCTCTACTAGTGACGGCTTACCAGCCATTTCATGTGCACCATTTTCTTTTACAGTTGGCTGCTTCTTTTCTAAAACCACGTCATCATCTTCTAAGAATCTGGCATCTCGGTTGATTGTGATCCTGTCCGTTTCAGTATCAACGAAACGGTGTCCTTTGTGCTGGTCGGAGTAACTGTGTGCTGACTATGAAAGTCAGTTTTCGAGCCTTATTGTCAAACTTTCCTCTGTTTACCCCTGGAATGTGCACGTACGCTGAACAACCATACACTTTCAGATGTCCTAACGCTAGCTTCCTTCCAAACCATTTCTCATACGGTGTCGTACTAACAGACCGCGAAGGAAGTCTGTTCTGCAGGTATGCAGCTGTAAGAACTGCTTCACCCCAATAATGCTTACCGAGCCCTGCGTCCAGAAGCATCGTTGTGGCCATTTCCTCGAGAGACCTATTTTTACTCTCAGCCACACCATTTTATTGCTGAGAGTGTGCTGCCGTGTATCGAGCCTTGATACCTTCCTAGGCGTAAAAGGCACGCAGATGTTCGTTTACATATTCGAAGCCACCATCTGATCTGATAACCCGTGGCTTTCGACCGAAGCAATTTTCCACCAAACGAACATACTTCTTGATTTTATCAGCAGCATCGGATTTTCGCTCTCTTTCTTCCGGTTGTTGGAGTCCTCTTTGGGCCGCAGAGATCGGTGTGAACCAAGTGCACAATTCCTAGTTCGTTATTCTACGAATGGCATCTATGTCTCTGTGTCGAAGTCGGCGGTGCCACATATGCTGACACTTTTTGGTGTGAACATTCTCCAGTTTTAGCTTGTACAAACATCCAGATCGCTCACCAACGATCATCACTTTGCCGTTTTCATTTCGAACCTCACATCCATTAGCTTTGAACACCGCTGTATATCCAAGTGCGGTTAGCTTGTCGAACGAAATTAGTCTTGTGGCTAACGACGGTACATACAGAACATTTTTCAGCGTAACTATTACAATACCACCATTTCCATCCAGACAGCGTACCAAACCATGTCCACAACCGGTTGCCTTTGCATTGTTAGCATCGGCCATAACACTTGGTCCGTTTTGCATTGTCAGCCTTTCGAAGAAATGTCTATCGCTATGTCATGTGACAGCTCGCACCATTATCAACAAACTATGCACGACACTGGTTTGCGCTGGTCATGAAACACATACTACTATACTTAGCCTGGCAGGCTTTGTGTTTCCTTTCGCGTTTTTTTTCTGTCCTCAGCGCCATTTTGTAAATCCAATCGGGAACGACAGTTTCGTTGAAAATGACCCGGCTTACCGCATTTGAAACTCCTCATACATGCTTTACTGCAGTCTTCATTGCCTTTGATTTACCACCACAGACACCATATCGCTCCTTTCTACGCTCTTACTCATCGAGCAACTTCGATTTCACCAATTGCATCGTCAAATTGGTATCCGGACGCGACTCTAACGCCGTCACAAGCCCACCGTACGATTCCGGCAAGCTTCGCAAAACCATAGCGATTTTCAGTGACTCCTCTATTGCCTGTCCCGCGATCGTGAGTTGGTCAAACAGTTCTTCTACCTGAATCAGATGGCTTTCAATTTCACCGTTTTCACTTAAGTTAAAATTACACAATGTTGTGTATAGACCCGCATACACCGTGGGCGCTAGGCGTTACGCCGTTACTCGGTCCTGTCACTGTGTTACAGGACCCGACGTATCCACTTAGGCGTTGTTCGGCTTACGCACCGTCACCGAGGGCTCTCTCCATCGTCAGCACCGGTAGCGTAAAGACGGCAGTTCTCTTTGTATTGTAATATAGTAGCTAGTAATTTGTACATTATTTGTACTTGTTCTTTTAAATACCGTGACCGTATACATCATTTTATTCAAGCTACAGAACACAAAATGGCGACGAGTGAAAAAAAGTTTTTTTTTAAATTATTTGTTAAGAACTGAAGGTTGTACCTTAAGGACACGTAGTGCAAGAAAAAAAAAGAAAAACTCCGTCTTTAGGCAAAAGACGTCGCAAGGACACGAGCTCAGAAATGGAAGACGAGCAGCGTCGTCTGTCGCAGCAGTTTGAAGCTCTGAGAGCTACTTTTCTACCGACTGTTTATGGTCAACAGCTCCTGCCGAACGCAGCGCCGTTGGATCAACATTTAGGAGCGTTCCCAAACCAGCATCCGCCATCGCTCTCGATAGCGTCCCCAAGCCAGCATCCGCCATCGCTCTCAATGCCGTCAACCAGCCAGCATCCGCCGTCACAGTCAAACGCGCTTCAGAACGGTGAGCCATCTATGTCACAATTAATTCAACTAATGCAGCAGTTTATCTCCAAGTTGGACCAGCCGCCGGTATCACTACCGCAGATTGCATCAGAGCAGCAGCCGGTATCACAACCACAAATGGCACCAGAGCCACAGCAGCTGCATCAAGGGGCCCCATTCAACTCGGAGCAAATCCTTGATATTTTGTCCAGAAACATTACCGAGTTCCGTTTCGAGGCCGACAACGATATAACGTTCGAGAAATGGTACTCTTGTTACGAGGATTTGTTCAGCAAGGACGCTGCAAGGGTTGATGATGCAGCGAAGGTTCGATTGCTTTTGCGGAAGCTGGGTATACTGGAGCACGAAAGGTATGTGAACTATATCGCACCCCGTAATCGGCGTGATTTTACGCTCGAGGCTACAGTAGAGCGGCTTAAAAAAGTATTCGGCAAGAAGGAATCTCTTTTAAGCAAGAGCCACAAATGCATACAGATAGTAAAGACAAGTGCAGAAGATTTCCTCGTGTACGCATGCCGCGTGAATCGGGCTTGCGTGGATTTCGAATTGAGCCGGATGAGCGAAGAGCAATTCAAATGTTTGATCTTTGTGTGTGGTCTAAAAGAAGAAGCCGAAAAAGATTTTTAAATTGCTTACTCGAATTGAGCAATATGCAACATAACGCTGGAACAAATATAGGCGGAATGTTACCGCATTGCGAATTTGAAAAAAGAAAACGCTATGATCGGTGGAGGGACAGGAGAGCGTGTGCTGGTAGTCAAAAATGGAGAGCGGAGCCATGACAGTTTTCAAGAAAAACCCCTACCTGCGAAGCATGCCAAGTTGCAGCCATATCCCCTCCTGCTGAAACACCATTATTCTGGCCAAAATCATCCGGTCCTTGGCACCGAGTTCATATCGACTACGATGGACCCCTGGATGGTTACTACTTCCTGGTTGTGGTAGATGCCTTTTCTAAGTGGCCTGAGATAGTAAAAACGGCAAGTATTACCTCATCGTCTACAATTACAATGTTGCGAGGAATATTTGCTAGGTTTGGACCACCAGTCACTTTAGTCAGCAACAATGGCACCCAGTTTACCAGTTAGCTTTTCAATGAATTCTGCGATTGTAACAGTATTGAGCACATCCGGATCCCGCCGTTTCATCCACAATCGAATGGAAAGCTTAGCAGTTCGTAGAAACTTTTAAGCGAGCGCTGAGGAAAATACGGGTCGGGAGCGCATTGCTTGAAGAAGCTTTGGATTTGTTTCTTCAAACGTACCGATCCACACAAAATCCTGTCTTGGCTCAACGCACCCCTGCCGAGGTTATGTTCGGCAGACCAGCCAGAGCAGTTCACCATCTATTACGGCCTACATTAGCATCGGAAGCTTCGACGAAGGACGACTTTCGCGAATGGCAACCGGGCGACCCAATTTATGCGAAAAAGTACCGGGCGAATTCTTGGAGCTGGATTGCTGGGAGGATCGTCCGCAGAGTAGGCAACGTCATCTACGAGATTATTACGCAAAACCAGCAAAGACATCGACGCCACGTGAATCAGCTCCGCCGTCGTATTGCTGGCCTATCGGATCACGCCGAGCAAAATCAAGATCAGCTGCCGTTTCATGAATGGGACTTGCCCGCATAATTCGTCCCGTCAGTCATCGTCTTCCGTACTGCCGTCCACATCACTACCAGCATCATCTCTAGAAGCATCGGCACGATTAGAAACGCAACAAACGCCAGCATCATTGCTAGCTGCATCGACACAACTAGAGGCATAGCCAATAGTAGCATCATCGCTAACAGCGCCAGCAGAGCTACAGGCGTAACAAGCACTCGCGCCTATCGACAGCAACATCCATCAGCAGGCACGGCTAAACCGAGAGCTCGGTCTATCGCCAGCACCGATAGCGTAAAGACGGCGGTTCTCGTTGTTGCAGACGCTGTGGCCAGAGAATATCCGCACACTCAATGCTATCTGGGAACTGACAGCATCCGATGTGTTGCTGGTATAGTCGTCTCGGTCGCACGCACGGACGGTCGGATCCTTCAGCGAAGCGGGGATTAAGGGATTCTTCTCTCGGCACCCGGCACCCAGCACGGGCGTTGCATGCGCGCGCGGCTTGGATACCCATTGTGAACGTTGTCCTTTTTTTAATGTGTTGTGTCAAGTGTTAAGTTTTAACGTGTCATAAATAAATTATGTTTTAACTCCAAAACACAAAACTCGTTGTATTGTAATACAGTAGCTAGTAATAAATTATTTGTGTTTGTTGTTTTAAATACCGTGACCGTATACATAATTTTATTCAAGCGACGTTCTGTCGCTTGAAAAAAAAAACAATTTCTTCAATTCAATTTCTTCAAAACAAAACAAAAAAACAATACACAATTTCTTCAATAGGGATACTTTCGATGTTACTGTGGTCTTTATTCATTTACATATTTAATAAATTCAAATTGTCTGCCTCTCCGGGCAACACAATGTATATGCTTAAACTAGGGAAGGATGAAGGGGGGGGGGGGGGGGAGTTGGAATATGGTAAGGAGTCATTAGAGGTAATTTTGAAGAAGACGAGTTCGGAAGTGGGTAATAGGAAAGTTGAAGTCGAACAGCTCGTGATGTCTGTTGAAAGAAATGCAAACTTTTAACCAAAAACCGCCAAAAACCGAACGGCTAAATATGGGCGATCTATCACGAAGTCGACGCGAAGGGACATACAGGGGTATAGAAGATAGCAGTGAAGGAACGTCGAGCTCGGAGGAAAAGATACATGCGATAAAACCCTGCGCGACTGCGCGTGCGAATGGCGGGATTTAATATCTATTAAACTCAACATACGGCAGCGGAGTGAATATGAGGGCACATGAACGGTGTAGCCGTGTAGAAATCTACGGACAGCGAGGTGCGTAAATTTCCTCTGAACCTTCTCTATTCTCTGCATAGCGGTTTCTCCAGCTGGGGTCCACACTACGCTTGCATAATCCAGAACAGAGCGAATCCAGCAACAGTACAGTGCCTTTAAATATAAAGGATCTCTGATCTCCGAAGCCATGCGGAAAATTAGGCCTAGTGCTCTTTTAGCTTTATTACCTACATGGTTAATTTGTTCATCGAACGAGATTCCCTCATCCAACCAGACCCCAAGATCTTTCACGGTGGTTTCTGTACTTATTTGGGTGCCGCAAAAGCAGTAGTCCCATAACAGCCGACCAGAAGGCCAGAAGGCCTCCCGAAAGAGACGACACAACATTTAGGGGGGTAGAGCACCAACCCATTGTTCAAACACCAAACAGAAAAGTCACTAAGAGAGCGTTGGAGAGATCGACAGTCGGAAGACGAAGACACGGAGAGAAAATTTTGATTTTATCAGCAAAAAGAAGGTGTCCATCAGTTGGAAGAACAATGATGCAGTCGCTGATAAATAGGGTAAATGGATAGGACTAAGTGCACTTCCCTGAGGAACACCAGACAAGCCCACAAATGACGATGAAAACGAGTTTTCAAATCTAACTGAATAAGATCGATTCGAAAGTGTTGTGTCTTGGGTTTAGGGTGTCCGAGTTGTTTATATTATCATTGCATTTTAAGACACAAACTATAATTTATTAAACCTATTAAAATAACGCATGCACCGCACGCAACACACCGAACGCTTCGCTAACTTCCCACCGAGTCTCTCGAATCCCTCTCTACCTGGTTGCTTATAGATTGCGCGCTGACCCGATCCTGCGGTCAGCGCCCTAGGACACTCACTCACACATCATGCACCTGACAATTGCTTGCCCAAAGCTGAGTGTCTGGTCATCAGGTTGCACCATAACAAAGGGATATTCCTTCTGAACATCCAAAGTCGCCTGGCCGACTTGTTCCGCCGATGAGCATCGAGAGTTCCCCTACCAAAGGTAAGGCCTCGATGTCTCCAACTTTCCTGTAAGGAAGATTCTCATCTAGAATCTTCAGACTGCAAGCCAGGAACAATTCAATTGTTTCGCAAGCCAGGAACAATTAAAGAAGTAAAAAGTTTCTTGGGTCTTATCAATTTTATAGAAAAATTCACTCTCAGTAGAGCTGAAAAGACGGAAAAGTTGAGAGCATTAGCGAACTCTGACACATTTTATCGGTCGAAGAGTGGAGATGTAGAGTTCGAGGAGATAAAAAGAAGAGCTCTACACTCAATTGTCAGGTTAGGCTACTTTAACCACAAAGACAGGACTGAGGTATTTGTGGATGCTTCACCATTCGGCCTAGGAGCAGTACTGGTCCAGTTCGATAAGAATGGAACGCCCCAAATAATAGCCTGCATTTCAAAATCGTTGTCTGCAGTGGAAAAACGTTATCCACATACCCAGAAGGAGGCATTAGCAATAGTTCGGGCAGTCGAACAATTAAGTTATTACCTTATAAACAAATACTTCAACATTTGGACGTATTCGGAAGCCAACAAATACATCTTTGGCAGGTACGACAAATATGAGTATGTCATGGTCGGATATTTAGCTAGCATCAGAAAAGGACAAAGAGCTAGCAGAGGTACGACTTGTGGTACAAACGGGCATATGGCCTCGACATCTGGTACGTTACTAGAGTTTGGAAAAACAGCTGGGATCTTTCAACACTCTTGTATTCAAGGACGATTTAGTAGTTTTACCTAAATCATTAAGAGAACGGGCGTTAGCAACAGCGCATGAAGGTGTCATGTTGGCTGTGGGGCCACCGAAAGAATTCTCCGTGAGTATTTATGGTGGCCTAATATGCCCAAAGAGGCCCAGCATTTTGTTAGTAGTTGTGCAACCTGCCTAGCAATATCCCAAAGAAACCCACCGATACCTTTGATCAGCCGAAACCTTCCGGAAGGCAAGGGTGCAGCTCAGGACACTTATTAGTCTGCATAGATATCTACTCCCGTTTCTTGCACGTTATCGATGTGAAACTAATCAATGCAAATTCAACGAATGCAGCTCTTTGTACGATATTAAAGGCATGGGGGTTACCACTTGCCATCCAAAATTTACAATTTTGGGATCAAAAGAGAGTTAAGGTGCGTAAATCTATTTCTCTAAGCGCGCCGTCCAACGGAGCTGTTGAACGTCAGAATCAAGGTATTATAAAAGCGATTTTGGCAGCCAAACTAAAAAAAAACGAAACTGGAGCGAAGCCCTTGAAGAGTATGTTCACTTACATAATACCCGTAAACATCATGCGAGGTTGGGCGTTACTCCGTTCGAACTGCTTGTAGGATAGCGGTACAGAGGAAATTTTCCTAGTTTTGAGATAAAAAAATCTGGATAGAATCGTTGTGGATAGAATCGTTGGTTCGGTAGGTCCGGGCAACGCTATCGCCAAGGGCAACGAACGGCAAAAGCGAGTCGGTGATGCACGGCCCTCGGAACAACATGCGGTCGCGTAATTTACACGTTTAGTTATAAAAAATGTTTTATATGTTACCTGAAATTTAGTGTCTATTATCAATTAATGTTTTTACGTGATATCACTGGCCATCCAAGCAAGAAAGGAAACCTACTTAAAGACATTAAAAATTCTACATACTTACTTGCTTACTTATCAGGCACTACAACCGCTTTGTGGTCTTGACCTGCCATAGCAGAATCCGGAACCGCTCACGGTCCCAATCCATTATCCCGGCCTTGATGACGGATGATTCCACGCCATCCTCCCACCTCAATCTGGGCCTACTATGCCGCCTCTGTCCATGTAGACGGCCTAAAAGGACTTCCTGAGCTGGGTCGTCCGGTGCCATGCGTATAACATGGCCAGCTTATCGGTGCCTGGCGAGCCTAATTCGCTGCACGACGGTGAGTTTCGTACAGTTCGTACAGCTCGTCGCTGTACCGGCTCATCTATAGTCCTTCCACACATACGGGGCCAACGATCCTTCTGAGCATCTTCCTCTCGAACGCGGCTAAGAGGGCTTTGTCTGTTTTGGACAGGGTCCTTGTCTCAGAGGCGTATATGAGTACTGGGACTATAAAGATGCGATACAGTCCCAGCTTCGACCGTCGCGACAGGTTTTTTGAGGGGAGATGTTTCCTCAGGCTGTAGAATGACCGGCTGACCGCTAGCATCCTAGCGTGCAACTCTGTCTCTATGCTGTTTTTGGTGCTGGCTTTTGATCCGAGATAGGTGAAGTTTTGGACGACATCAAATTTGCGGTCAAGTATTCGTACCTCACCCTCACGTAGTTCCGGATTTCTTAGTAGGGTCGCTGATGGTGCTACCATCAATTTGGTCTTTGCCTCGTTAATCTGCAATCCGAGGTTTTCTGTCGCCTGCTCGATCCTTTGGTAGGCCTCTGCTACCTGGGAGAGCCGCAGCCCAATGTTGTCTATATGATCAGCGTATTCCAGGATCTGGGTTGACTTACAGAAGATGGTTTCCGAAGACTCCACCTCCGAGTCACGGATGGCCCTCTCTGGCGCCAAAGTTGAATAGGAAACATGCGAGCCCATCTCCCTGGCGCAGGCCTTTGGTGGTAGCAAAGGATCCTGAGAGTTTTCCATCCACCTTTACCTGGCATGTGACGTTGGTCATGGTCGCTCTAACAAGCCTTATCAGTTTGGCCAGAATTCCAAAGGAGTTCATGGCTTCGTATAGTTTTACCGGTACTGTGCTATCATATGCGGCCCTGAAATCTATTCGGTAATCTAATCTATCTATCTATCTATCTATCTATTTTTCGATTTTCAAGATTTTCCGTTTCGGAATCCTCTTTGATAGTTTCCCACTATCTGTTCAATGAATGGGACAAGATTATTCCGAAGGATTAGGGAAGATATTTTGTAGGCGGTATTCAACACCGTAATAACCCTGTAGTTGTTGCAGTCCAACATATCTCCCTTATTGTATACGGGATTCTTGTATGGGATTCTACATACAGGTCGCTCAATAACTCTGTTGTATTAGTATTAGTATAGAAAAGCTCAAATTTATTCTGCGAGACTTTTTTAAAGCCTAAAGTGGTTTGTGGTGTGAAAGAGTGGTGGTTTGTGGTGTGTGATGTTCTGAGTTCATATTATTTGCTTACAAATAGTTATGTAGGCCACAATAGGCTAGATAATTAGATATGAATAAGTAAATAGTTACCCGGTATGGCCGTCCTTTATGAATAAAAAAAAAATAGATAGATACAGCATTGCAGAAAATAAATCATAAATGCTCAACAAGAATGCCCAATTAATATGATTACTCATCAAGAAACCTGATACATGATTTATTTTGTCCCTTCCGAATTATTCTCTTTACTGAAAGATAAGGTACATTGAAAAATGTATGCATAATCTTCAAATCTTTAAATTATCTAATTTTGGTCTGACAATAGGGCAATATTTTTTTAAAAAGTGTTGTTGTAAGTAGTTTATTTATTGAGATATTAAACATTATACACAAATGATGAAGGCGTATGATTTATTTTGTTTACTATAAAGTATAATTAATTACTACTTAGATTTTTTTAAATTACAAATTTTATCATCATATATGGACAAAATTAATTCCAATGATATCCAGGAAAATAATCTAATTCATTCAGGCAAAGGTCCGTTATCGTATTGATGCTCGCAAAACTATCGAATCATATTCTTAGTTTTTTTATCGCTGTATTTTGTGACACAAGCATTTTGCGAGATTTATTTTTCTAATGATTCACTACAACCTCAGTGTTACGTTTTCATACCTTATCACAAATTTTATTCGTTTCAATTAAACTGAAGAGTTTATACATTTGCTTTTACGAAAGTGCTTGTCATTTTATGTCATTAGTTTTGAATGTCTATATGGAGTTACTGATCACTTTTGACTTCTGCATGTGTTGACGGCCTCTGTTCATTGTGCATGATCTGCTGATTTGTATCCATCAATTACATCAACTCTGAGAGCTGCCAACCGTTTCTCGATTTCTCTATCAAAGTCAGGAACATTATTGATATTGTTGTCAATAGTAGAAGTAGGACGGATTGTCGGGAAATCCTTTTTATCGATTTTACTTTCAACTAGCTTTATATCTATCAGGTCTCCTAGCTCTTGTTCAAGCTCTAGTTCGTCGACATCACTTTCTGAAACTGTGCCGATCATTGATAATATTTCATTGTGCTGTCCTAATACGTGTCTCATTTCATCCATGGTTTCATCTAGTTGATCAATTGTAATACCTGCAGCTTCATATGCATTCTTCAAGGCGCTCGTGCCTAACTTATATGCCTCTATTACGTTTTTATCAGATTGACAATTATAAATTTTCAGAAGTAAACTTTGAAGGTTTTCCAATGCATTAATCTTACCCTGCATATGCTTTTCGAGAGTATGTTTCTTTTTCAAATATGTTTTCGCCATTTGCTTACGTCCGTTTTTTATAAATTCCCGAACTTCATCCATTGTTTGGCTTATGCTATTTTCGATTATGTTAATGTCTTTCATTAATCGTTTAGCGCTCTGCTCAAGATCATATATGGACTTTTCAATGCTTGTTATGGGTTGAGCAACTGCATTTACTCCAGCAAATTTGATGAGTATCGTGCTAGTTTCACCACTGATTATCGTCTGTTTTGTTAATCGCCCTGTATTTTCGAGTAATGTTACTGCTGTTTCTACGCCATGTGGTTTTATAGTTGATGTTTCTTGCACTAAAGTAATCAGATCCTCGTATTTTAGTAATTTGTTCTGCATTTCGCGTTCGATGATGGCATTTTCTATAGTTTTGGCATGTAGCTAAAAATAAAAATTCCGCGATAGAAATATTTTAAAATATTCGAACAACTTAATTTACTTACTTCTGCAACAGCCGTAACAATGAAATTTTCGTTTTCATCAATATTTGCTGAACCGATTACACTACCAAGCACCGCTTCATATCCCCACGAGAGTGGAGCTTGTATCAATGTTGTTGCTGTCCACAGGTTAAATCCAAATGTTCCAACGTGCCGTTGAACTTGGAATTTCCTCTCTTTACTTAGCTCTCCTTTCGTCTGCATGTCCGCGAATACGGTGTGCAAGCAGTAAGGAACGGTACCATTTCTACGAAACTTTTCCTTCAACATGAGAATGGATACTGTGCTGGTTCCTGACGCGATGCAATATGACACAATTAAGTCTTTCCAGAATTTAATTTTCATATCATAACTTTCAGCGTTTAGTCGCCTTGGTCGGAATTCAGCTAATAAAACACCCATTCGTCTATCATCTGACCAACATTCAGGAAAGAATGAAGAATTGGTGGCTGTTAGCCCCATTGCCTCCATGGTACCAGTTTGTTGTTCCATTGCTGGAATATTATTAATATTGTACGCTTGTTGCGAAGGCTCTCTAGACGTTGATAGATATATAGGTAGGTATTGTTTTTTTGTAAGGCAAAAAAATTGTTTACACAAAGCTTACTGAACAGAAAGACAAATATGTAGTTCTAACTTGATATTGTTTGTTTTGTTTGAGGTATCCCATTTGACATAAAGTGGTGGGAACCCAAATACGGACCAAATTAGACATTGAAAATTGAATCGTTTATTGAACAAAAAGGATGTGTCTGTTTTTAGGCATCGCAATTAATACTTTTATTTAGTTGTGTGTACTAATATGTAAAGCTAGGTATCTGTTGATTATACGCGAATAATATAATGATGAATGAGTAAAGATGTTGTATTGATAAAATCTCCCTTAATAGCATTATTATTATAGTATTCACATGGACAAAACCTCTTAATAAAACTTTTACGTTAGTTTTGTCAACTGGGTTGATCGCATCTATAGTTATCTTGACTTTTGACAGCCTGCATTTCCGACAAGACTTATTGGAGTTAGGTGTTTCTATTACGCTTTTATTCTGCGCCATGTCGGATATCAGATATATGAGTGATATGATTATTTTATCAGTTTGAAGCTGGTATTAAACGGGGTTGAAAAGTACGTAAATAAAAATGTAAAATATAGCGAAAAACAGAACAATAGCGTTTCTTCGAAATGGATTGCGCATTCTCATCCGTTTTATTTATAATAAAAATGACGCAATAGAAGCGCATCCCCATGTCTACACCTTTTTCCCTATAGACTTTGATTTTCATCTGTCAAAAATACGTCGTGTAGGAACTAGGCTTCATAAACGCCATTTTAGAAATTTTGCGATCCGTGCTGCTGCTGTAGGAAAAGGCGAATAAAAAGCGTGTTTCATAGAAAATTGTTATCGTAAAAAGTTAAGTTCAACTTGTAAAAGTTCCATTCGGTCGGATAAGTGTGGCTTTAACAACGTTGATAAAGTAAGTTACATTTCTGATCTGTGTCTTGTTCCCAAAGTGTTGCGAGTAGTTGATAAAATGGTAGTCGTAGTAAGGTTTAACTCAGACGCATTTCGTTGGCATAAAGTTCCTTTTCTAAGGTGTTTTAAGAAATTGTCATCGATGTAGGTAACATTCTTCGCCATATAGATCGTAAATTGTTGAGATTCATACCCTTCGTGTGCAGTGAAATTAGTCCTGCCAAAATAAAAATCATGAAGAAGAAGGTAAAAGTGGTAATTATGTTAAAATTATGAAGAAGAGTGTAAAAGTTGCTCGGAAGTAAAATGAACGTTCATGAGTGCTTTGCGACAGACTTTGGGATCGAGTGCGTTCATGTGTGTGCGTGTGTGCGCGCGTGCGCGGGCGTGTGTGTATGTGTGCGCTTGTACACCTATACATATATATATATATATATATATATATATATATATATATATATATATATATATATATATATATATATATATATATATATATATATATTATAGTTATTTATGTATGTTATTTATGTATGTTATTTATTTATTTGTATAATTATTTGTGTTTGTATCTGTGTGTGTGGGTGTGGAAAATTCTTTAATGTTCACGGTTCGAACGTCGGCGTTTTCGTTGCGGGTGTGTATGTGTGTGTGAAAGTTAGCGAACAGAAATTATTTGTTTTTCTTTATTAAACTTTATTTGTTTCAATCAAAACTATTCAATGCCTTACTTTGCATATAATACTGATGTATGTGAAAAATGAGGTATCCGAATTTACTTGCCAGTAAATTTACTTTTGCATTGAGTTAAATAAGTTGATTACGGCGCTAAAACACTGTATTACCAATTTTTTGTGTGTGAAAAACACTTTCTGCAAAAGCTAAACCAACACATCAACCATGAACACGATGAAGTACAACGTTTGCGCGTTACTGAGTTTGTAGTAGTGGAATGTATGATGGAGTTATATTCGTTCTGTAAAATCGAGCAAGTGAGCAAGGTAGGAAGATATCGAACGAAAGAGAAAGAGAGAAAAGTGCAATGATTTGAAGCCCATATAAAATCTCTCTTTGACCAAAGCTGAGTCACGAACATTATGGAACATTGATAAAAAAAATTAATGCAGCATTTATTTTGTAAATAATGTTTATCCTTTCTTTCTTTTTTCACAGTTTACGGTGTAATTAAGATACATTGGATACATGTGCCAGATTGTGCGTGCTCTGGCTCCCAAGTATTTCTTGCAATCGGCGAAACGTTTATTCATGTTTTAATAGTGTAATTCTCGCCGGCTGTATACCGAATACGCGTGTGAATAATTCCAATAGTAAATAAATCGGCTTATTTCAGTATTTTTAAACAACGTACGTGGGAGGAATATTATAGGTGAGATTAGATTTCATCATTACATTTGTTGTAAATTGTTGAAAAAGTTAATTTAATTTTCGATATTGAGATTATTGTAAATATGCATGCACTGCGCTGCTAGTGAAGGTAGTGGTTAAGTTTACTTCATCTGGTCGTTTATATGTACAATATAAGCATCACATCACCGCTACGCTTGGAGAGAGCTTGGTGTGAGCATGTGTGCAACAGAGAGAATATTTCAACATGAGTATAAGAAAAATGATTATTGTATTAACTGATGAATGAGCATCTTAACACAACGCTAAAAATCATGAAAAATGAATCAAATATCAATTATTATTTTTTTTATTCATAAAGTTAGATTTATTCATTGTTAGATATCAATTATAAACGTCAAAAAATAGAAATTTTATTTTTTACTACTCCCCTACTGTATAATGGTTCAGTAACGCTCAACTTTAACTGATTTGAATTGAAATAGTAAAAAAGCTATACGTGGCCATTCGTAAAAGCTCTTCAAAAGATAAATCAAATAATTTATATTTTGAGCGACTTCTTCATGGAAAATAAGCCGCCCGTTTTCGCAGATCATTAATACATTTCTTTTCCTTCTTCTGTTCTTGGCACTACACATCAAAAAGGTCTTGTCCTGCCATATTTGGCTACCTGCTTCCTTCCAGTCCTGTCGGGTTGAAGAGTGTCACTGCTGCCATACCAGCCACCGGAGCACTAGGTATGAATATATGCCGAAGTATTTCAAGATTTTCTATACTAAAATTTAGTGTTCTGTTGTCTCTACGAAATGAAAATAATTATACCTTTGCCATAATGACTAATAAAATGAATAAATGACTTATAGGAGATTTGCTAGGCAAAGTACAACGGCTGATTGTAAACGTTCGGTGAAGTAAGCAATACATTTGAGTTCTGATGTATAGGAACGCTTATGCAGCTAAAAAACAAAACAACACAAAAATGGATAGTACAGAGACTTGAATAATACAATCCGTTTGATAATTAGAAATGATAATGGAATGTTTTTTTAGTTTTACAGTATGGTAAGGCATATCGCCTTTTTTATCATTTGCTTCTTCTTCTTCTTGGCTTAACGATCTCTAAGGTCAAGCCGGCCATCGAATGGCTTACTAGACTTGCCGATACCACGTAGTTGGATAGTCAGAAATCGCTACGAGAGTACAGTCCGGATAGGATTTGAACTCCGGTCCTGCCTTTTGAAGATCGGTGGCGCTGTCGCCTACACCACCGCGGGTCACCCGTATCATTTTCTTATCAAGAAGATTTTCTATTTTTGAACATAAATTAATATACGAGAAAAAGGTAAATGGTAAAGATAAAACAAAGTAATTAACGTTTTTATTTTGATTATCCACCATCTTAGCACGGGGTAGGACCATCTGATTTTTGTACTCACATAATGCTCTAAGTAAGACAGCGCTTTTCTCAGTCTTTAACATAAAACTCATGTACACAATAAGATGAAATCTATTGAACATTCTGAGATTCGATTGTGTTAGTATGGGCTGCGGTACTGGTATATTACTATGGTTATGGATATGTATAGACTCTTGCAAGCAGGATTAAAAAAAAAAACTTAATGCTAGAATGTAAACATTCGCACGGACGATCAAATCCCATTTTAAACATTTGACCGTACAATACCGCTCCGATGCGACAGTCAGTTTGGTAGCCTAGGTGGCAGCTGTGCCGATCACCACACGGGCAGGATCGGGTATATAAATCTCGTTCGCCCCGCCAACCCGTATGCAGGACTGGCTATCCAGCTACGTAGAAAATTAAAATAAAAGAAATTCAGTATTGGTGCGCCAAGGGCTATTTTGTCATGATTGAACAGATTTTTAAGGATTTTCATTTCTATTTTTCATGTTCAATAAATTTTGTTTTTTTTTTCAATCAATTGGTTGCTTAAATCTCTGAGACAAACTGGAGTTAGTGCTAAAAAGATTTTGGTATCACGATTTGCTAATACTGGTGACAAAAGGTTTTATTATTTTTTTTCGAGTTTGTGCTTCAATATTACGGATCGTCCTATCAAATCATCCTATTTAAATTGTGCTCGATGGAATGCAATTCAATCAATGCAAAGGGAATGTGTATTTCTGTTATTTATATTCTCCTTGACTTGTATTTCATACGGTACGGTACGGGGGTTTACCGAAAACTTTACGTCAAAAAGATTTCGGCTCCTACGGCTGAATATCGGAAATATATTGTTTCGCTGTCATTTCCTATGTGTTTCTTTAAGAGTTTGGTTGAAGAGAGGGACAGCATGATGTGGTGTGGTCTAAATAATACGGACAGATGAACCGAAGTCATTTTGACGTTCGGTTTTCTTTCATGTATCATGGATTTCATGTTTTTACGGCCTGCTCGATCGATGATTTGATGAGCACATGTAATTTAGTGCTAAAAGTAACGAAACTTAATCGAAAATGGTAAAAAAACGCAAAAAATACTCGCATGATACTCTAAGACATATTACTATTGTAATCGAATGAAATTCTAAAATCTTATTTACTTAATTTCATGTTATTCTCCGTATTTATTACCCAGGTCGTGAGATATTCAAAAGCAACAACACATCAAAGGAATAATAAACGTCAAACAGTCTAACCATCCAACTATACAGAGCGACAAAACTATTTGTTTTGCTAATGAAGATTTTCTGGCAGTATGAGCACCTTGGGGGGAACTAGGGGGGAGCGTAATGCCAAGCCCAAATTTGCCGCACTAGACATCAATAAGCTCTACATAACCAGCAGAGTAAGATTTCACAGCAATATTCAATCACAAACAGGTGATGAAACATTTGTGTTTTTTTCAGGGCGAATCTTTAGAACCTTCATCCCAAAAAAGTGCTGTTCCGCGTAAGCATGGTATGCAAAGCTTGGGAAAGGTGCCTACGGCTCGTCGTCCACCGGCAAATCTTCCATCATTAAAGGCAGAAGTTGGCAATCCTGGTGAACAATCTGTTAGTTGGACTAGCGATCATTCCGAAGGACAAAATTTGACCAGGAGCGCAAGCGATTTACCGGACAAGAATAACTCTTCTGCAAACCCATTAATTTCTAACAGTGGGGCTCAACATCAATCAGCATCGCTTAATAATTCAAAAACTTGCGAATCATCATGGAATACGGTATGGTAAATGATATAAAAAAGAAATTAAAATAGTCCTAATTTTGTCTAAATCGTGTATTGTACAGAACGAGTTCCCCTCCTTGGACGGCACTGGTTCGTATGGCGGAAATGTCAACAGCAAATCTCAACAATTCCAAGATCATTACCCTGGAGGCTCTCAATCGATGATGAGGCCTCACAACGAGACACAGTTTCGTGTGCAGCAAAAAGGATCGAATGGTCGAGGAACAGTGCCCAATATTGCAACAGTAGATATAGATGGCGGCGGTGGTGGTGGGAACAGTCTAAGTGGAACAACAGCGGCGACCAGTTCCCAATCGCCACCTTTGCCCCCGCAGTTCAGGGCGCTATTACCACCGTTTATGCAGCGAGGAAGCGACAGTGGTTTGGGCGGAAACGAAAACGAAGGAGGATCTTCTTCATTGCCACTACTGTCAGCGGCTTCCCACCTTTCAACATCAGTGATGAGCAATGATTCCAAAAATAACAATATCGTACCCAACGCGAACAATAATGACAATTTGGACGACAGTAAGACAAGCAACAACAGCGGCAACAGTAGCAAAAGAAATAACATCTATGAGGGTATTGCTAATAACAGTAGTAGTTTCGGTACCGTGAACACAGCGACGAATGTAACAAAAATATCAAACCAATTTCCGCAAAAACAGGTACCAAGCTCGGCGCATTCTCAGCAACAACAAAACAATCGTATTGGTGGTGGAAACAATTTTTCTTCAATGCCTACATCTAGAGGGGGGCGTGTTGTCAGAGGAGCAAGTGGTGCAAGTAGTAATGCTGGAAGTGAAGGAAGCTCTGAAAGAGCAAGTGGAGCCGGTTATAATGATAATTATCAGCAAGGAAACCGCCGCGGACCCATGAATCATCAACCGCGATATGCTAACCGTGGCATGACGGGAATAGGAGCTGGAAATTACAATAGTTCAGTTGGTCATGTGCGAAGTGATGGAGGAGGAAATGGTAAAGCGTGTGGTAATGCTGGTAGTCCCAGCGGATTCCACGAGGACAGTCGCAATTCACATCCACCATATGGATCAGGTGTTCTAGCCGAGCAAGAGGTTGTTGTGCGACCCATCATACGCGATGAAGAATTACAGAGATTGGAAGCAATCGCCAAGGACGAAGGATGGGCTAAAGATTACGAATTTGATTACAATCAGAAATTAGAATTTTCTGACGACGAACCGGAGATCAATCCTGCGCCAACTGTTGTAAAAGAAAAACATACTACGGTGGGTAAAGAGGATACTTACGAAAAAACTACTACAGGAAGTATTGCTGAGAAAGAAATTGATTCCGGAAAAGTTGATAGAAATATTCGTGGCAAGGAGCATGGTGGCCCAGTAGGACACAAAGAACGTGAATCGAAACAAGATCAAGAAAGCAATTCGATACAAACAAACGTTGGTAGTAGTGTGCGTGGCGAAGGTGTGATCAACTTAAACATTTCTACTGGTGGTTTAGACGCAGCAGAAGCAAAAGAGCGCATTAAGCAGCGTCGCGAAGAGGATCAAAAACGTGAAATCGAACGCAAACAGGCTGCCGCCAGAAAATTACAGGAATTGGAGGAAAAGCTAAGCCGCAAAAAGAACGATGAATCGATGGATTCAAAATCAGGTAATAATGATAAAGGCAGTAGTGGTGATGCGAACGTTTCTGTATCTTCTGCTAGCAATGTATCTTCGTCCGGTAGTAGAATGGAAGAGGAGAAATCTGTGGAAGGTATAACAGCACACTCCAGCGAACGTACAATATCGATAAAAATTCGTGGTAAAAGTGGTGAACGAGCAAATGTAAAAGAAATAAGATATGATTTTGGAACTGGCGGTGGAGGAGCGCGGCATGATCGTGATGGAGGAAATGTTGGAAACGCTGGTAATAATTGGGACATGCCTGGATTTTCCAAAACCTTTCAATCGAATTTGCCGCCGAGATTCCAAAAGCGTAAGCTCGAAAGAAACACTACCAGTACAAATTTGTCAACGAATGCTAATAATGCGACTAGTAATCAAAGTGTATCGCGCATAACTAATAGTTACTCATCATCTGGAAGCACTGGTCCTCCGGCCACGAATGCGAGCACCGAGATTAAAAGTACTATACCGTTTGCACAACAGTATGATCCGCGGTTTATTCATAACCAACAAACTTATGGGCGAGGCGCAACTGCAAACGCAATGTCAAACTCTCGTCGAAGTGGAATGGCAATATCAGGTGCATTAGTTCGCGATGAACGCCAAAGGCAGCAATATGAACCGCGTGATACGCATAATCAACGAGAGGCTACAAAAGAAAAAATAGATACCGCCGAAGATAATAGCCGCTTTAGTGCTGCATTTGGTGGTGGAAGTCAAGATTCGTCGAGCAATCAGACTAAGCAAAATGCGGGTGGCCGTATTACACCTCAATTGGTGCGCAGCTTATCGGAATCATCTAATCGTAAAACGAGTATTTCAAGTGATGAAAATCATCATCATGCTCATCACTCGTCATCGTCTACGCACAGTTCTGGAAATGTTGTGACTAAGTCTGGCAATTATGGACGTGAAAAGTCATGGGATGTGGAAGCGGAAAAAGGATCTTCTGCTTCATCACCAGCTTCGTTCAGTGGTAGCGAGCGTCACCGCGAAATGCCATTACGTTTTGATGGTGAACAACCGAAACAGATACTGCATCGCGTAAAGGAAACGACATCGGAAATAACGGACGTGATCAAGGAAGACAAAAATGCTATCAAACGTATCGCAAAGAGTGAAGAATGTGAATCAGCTCAGAAGGATGCAGGGGTGGAAAATAGTGAACATTCATCATGCGATTATACTGCCACATTACCGGATTGTAAACCAAGTTTCGCGAATGACGTTACAGAACCTGAGAGCAATTCGATCGATATCAATGCTGCTGGTGCTGCTGAAAAGGTAAACAAAATGTTCCAATCGGAAGAAACTTCCTCTTCTGGAACCGTAGAAGCCAACATTAAAGAGAATATGGAAAATGAATGTTCAAAAGATATAGCACATTTGGATGTTTCACATCAATCCAGAACTCTGTCTGGCACTGAAGAAAAAAAACAGCTGGGAATGTCGTCAGTTACGCTAAGTGCGTCATCGCAGCAACACAGTGGCAAAAAGAAAGGTGCACAATTGGTCCAACAACAGCAGCATCCTCGAGATAATCGACGACATGATACTCGCGGTGGATCTCGTGGTGGTAGTTACACTGGGGGATACCATCGCGCAGATGTTACTGGAACCTCTTCTACTATGCGGGGCGGGACAAGTAATTGGAACAGATCTCGAGGTGGAAATAGAGTCGGTGTAGGGAGTCGCAGTTACAACCAAGATTACTGGAGCGAATCTGAATTTTCGGAGGAAGGTTTTGACGAGCAGCCGAAACTTCATTTGCACCAAAAGATTTACAAACATTTTACAATGGGAACTGCAGGAGCACAAAGCACAGATGCATGTAGCACAACGTCGAAGGAAGGTTTTGTACCGCGTGGTGAACCATCAAGACGTGGCAGAGGTGGAGGAAATGTTGGTTCAACTGTAGTCGTTGCCGGCTCGTCTAATACTGCCAACCGCCAAAAGCAACAACATGCGTCTTTCACTGGTTGTGGAGTATCTTCAATGGATGGTTCTGGAAGCATAAGTAAAAAAATGGAAGGATACGGCCCCCCAAGTTCAAAGAGTCCTTTTGGTGGGGGAACTGGGAATAATGACGATAGAAACACAAAACATCGTGTTGGCGATAACTTGAGCAGCAATGCAGCTGCTGGCTCCCCAACAAGAGACGATCGAGATGTTCAAAATCGGGCAAGATCGATCGCTTTCACCGATGCTGGTAAGGGGATGGAAGATAATCCAACGTCACTGAATCATGAAAAACTCTGTGCGATTATAGGCGAAAGAAAAGCCGGTGCGATAGAAGTTCGTAACGATGAATCTCATTCCACAGAAGATAATGTTTCATCTCAAAAATCTAGCGGCCGATCCAGCGTATTGGATAATCGTATGACGATGGAAAGTAGCGATGCATGCGGTACAAATAAAGCCGGAACTATTACTGAGGACACGAAGACAAAAACAATGGTCAACATAACGCCGATCACCAGTAAAATCGCCGCCAGTTCCTTGACAACCAGTTTGGCAGAAGGGACTTCTAATATTGCGAATAATCATTCATCAGACAGTAATTTAGCCAGTATTGGAATTGTTAGAGGAGGTGGCAACAGCCATTTGGTGGCGCGCAAGCAACAACAGACTGTGTCGCGAGGTCAGGGAGGCAAGCTATCGAACTCGGATACTATAGCCGATATTTCATCTGGAGGCTCAAACGTCACTCAAGCAGTTTCAAACTTGATGAACATCAACAGTGGTGGAAGTATAGCAGCCGCTAGCATAGTTACTCGTCCGACAACAATACCCATTGAAGGAGAGAGACATTTGCAACAACAGCAACAATCTGTTACAGATAACCTGGCTGCATCTTCCTCAGTTAATGATGCCAAGACTGATAATGATAAGCATAATCTAGATGGCAATACTCCTCCAGTTAATACGATAATATTCGAAAACACTAACTACAAATCCGGCGTATCTGTGGCTGTATTGAGCGGATGTTCTTCAAGCCCAGCAGTAGGCGATTGCGGAGGAGTTGGCGGAGATACCACTATAAATAGTTTGAGGCGTCAACAAAGTGGAAATAGTGTCTCAACTTTTGGATCGAAAGTAAGTGCAGGATTAATGAACGAGAAAATGGCTGGTGGATCTGCAGGCGTCGTAGGAGCGCTACAATCTATGGCATCAAGTGCATCATCGCATCGTCCGATAGCTTCTCCAACAGTTACAGCAGCAAATGAAAGTGGCTTGCAGCATAACATCGTGGGTGGTTCTCAAAGAACTGCACTTTCTGCAGGTAACATGATTGCAAGTTCGATACAAGGAATTCCGTTTCAAAAAAGTGAAAACGAATACAAGGATATTAAATCATATGCTTTTGAGACTGATATTAGCCATTTAATTGATGGTGAAAAAGGCATTAAGCAGCAATCATCAGTATCTGCCGGTTTATGCTTATCAAAAACTATAGAAGCAGAAGGAGGCGGTAGTAACCATGGGGGAGGAGTTCCAGTGTCTGTAAAAAACATGATTTCTCCGTCAACTGCCGATTTGAACATGAAAATAGCAAGTGTGAAAAAGGTTTGGGAAATGCCAACTGTACCAGAACAAGCGGGATCGGTAGTAAATACGGGGAGTACAAGTAGTGCTAATCGGGTCAACGTTGCAAACGAACACACAGTTAGTGGAACCGGAAGTGGTGTTGGCAGTGGAAGCAATGTTCATCTGAAATCCAATTTTGTTAGAGGTCCACATCACGCATCCCATCAGCCGCAATATCAACATCCGCATCCTGGGAGTTCAAATCATCACGCTCACCAAACGCACGGGACGCATCAGTCTTACGCAGCTGCTTTTGGTTCGGATTCGGATTCTTTGGTGGATCATTTTAATAATTCCAACAGTGTGTGCAATGTATCCAGCTCTGTGGGTGGAGCTAATAATGGATGCGACATTAATTCTGCAATTAATCTCAACAATGAGTGCAGCGACAGTTCCAGCGCAGCATACAGTCTGAGTCATCATCACTCACAACAGCAACCAGCAAAGAGTCATCAGCAGCAAACACAAGCTCATCAGCTGCAACAGCAGCACCAGCAAGAATTACAACATCAACGACAATCACATAATATGCCGGAACCAGTTTCCCAGCAGTCTTCTCAACAACAGCAACAACACGGCCAGCAGCCACAGAAACAACTACAGCAACATCAACCACAGCACTCACTACAACAACACACACAGCAATTGCAACGTCAGCAACAACAGCATAAGGAACAGCCGCAACATATGCAGCAACTGCAACAGCTGCATCAGCAATCGCAACATAAAACGCAGACACAGTCTCATTCCCAACCACAGTCACAGTTGCAAACGCAGGCTCCCTCGCAAACCCAGCCTCAATCGCAAACGCAGACCTCTCAATCGCAGTCGCAAGCCCAGTCGCAATTGAAGACACAGCAACAATCGCAACAAATGCCGCAACAGCTCACACAGTCGCAGCCACAGCAACATCCGCATCAGCATCAACAACAGCACCCGGCACATAAGCAATCACAACTTCAACAGCAGTTGCAACAGCATCCGGTGCAACAACATCCACAACAACTGCAGCAATCGCATCATCAACAATCGCTTCAATTACAACACCAACAACAGACACAACTGCAATCCCAACAACACGTTTCATCTGTTGGTGTACAGCTGCCGCAGCAGCAACAGCAGCAGCAGCAACAGCAGCAGCAACAGCAGCAGCAACAACAGCAGCAACAACAGCAGCACCAACAGCAGCAGCAGCAACAACAACATCAGGCAGCAGTTGCCGTATCATTGGGTCTAAACAAACCACATCCAGTAGCTGATGTGCTAGCAGCGGCAGTGGCAGCAAATGTGAACGTTTGTAAGGTAAAACCCACGCAACAAAACAACAGTAGTGGCATGCATCAATCCAGCAGCATGGGATTGTCGCCTCCGCCGCAGATGCAAAGTGGATCCATACCTTCCGCTCCGCAACCCTTCTATCCGGCTCAATATGGTGTATCGGCCATACCTTCGCCGCCAGCGGTACTGTATAATTCGCCCGCGGTCGCTGCCGCCGCTATGAACTCGCAAGGTGGTTTATACAATGCATTCCAAATCGAGCCAAGCGGCCGTTCGCAATTTTCACAGTTCCCAGGACACTACGGCACTTCCGGAACTGCAGGACCATACAACGCATATATGACAACGCCGACGAACATGCAAGCCGGCCCTACACCCGAGATGTTCCAAAGCCTGTCGTCTCAGTTTCGGATGGGATCGGTACAATCGCCGTACAACCAAACTACGCAAATGGGTAACCCGAACACAATGCTCATATCGTCTAATAATAGTTCCCTGATGTCGTCATCCGTAAAATCTTCCACGCAACAGATCGGCGCTATCGGACAATCGAAGCCCAACGGGGGTGGATCCGTTAGTCAGCCGCCATACGGGCAACAATATCTTAACATGTTTCCGCCCGCTCCACTGCAAAATACGGCAGCTAACTATTATTCGAGCTCGGGTGGCAATCAAACTGCATTTTTTGGCACAGCTGCAGCAACAGGCGCTAGCACACAGAATGCGTACGGTATACCGGCAGCGGCAGTAGCGGCATCCAACATGTTTGGCAGCCACGGTGGACAGAACCCTTCAAACAATCCACAACCTCCACCTCCTCAGCAACAGATGCCGAGCTATTCTTCTCAGTTTTTAAACTCGCCACTTTTAGCTGCTACGAATCCAGCAATGGGCCAGCAACAGTATAGAGGAGCGCCAAATAATAGTTCTCAACATTCTGGAGCCAATGCTGCTGCGTACATAAAATCGAACCAATCACCACAATCATCCCATATCCAGCAGCAACAACAGCAACAGCAACAAGATACTGTGAGTTATTATTCATTCTATCACAAGTAGGCTGGTGGCGCTCTATGCCTGCATTACAATGTTATGCATACGGTTACGGCCATGTATACAGAGTACGGTAGTCAGAAACACGAGCATTAGTTGATACGGATGATGAAGCTTACTATTATAATCGCTTCTATATCAAGTTATCTGTGTGCTTTTGTGCTACCATCCCAGTCCCTGTTTTACGTTCATTCGCGGGGGTATAGTTAAATTTGGTAACATTCTAACAATAGTGGGTTTGGCTTCCGCACAGTCAAACGCAGTAAAGTTACAGAATAATTAATATTTCTAAGGCTTGTATGTTTATTTTTACCTTTTGCTCTTATCTTTATTACAACAACACAAAAATGGTATAGGAGTACGTCAATAAACTGTGTGTAAAATGCACTTTATTTCTTTTAGCAAACAATTCTGTACGATTTTCCCGAAACAAAAAAGCAAAGGAGAGATGAAATGTTTCGTGAGTTACTAATACTAAGATGACAAGACCTTTTGTTTTAAACGCGATTAGCTCGTAGCCCGAATGTCGCTCGAAGCGACCGTAAAGAATTTGTACGTTTCTTCAAAATACTTGTTGCCTTTAATTTAATTTCATTCATAATCATCATCACAATAAACATTGTTTTTGTCATCCTCAAAAACTACTTTTTTCTTTATCTTGTATCAGTAGAGTGTATGGCTCCACATCCAGCAAATTTACCCTTGTAGCAGGCGATAATTGCGACTATTCGTGGTTTTATTCTAGTCTAGCAAGTCACACGTGTCAAGCATGACTGACTCCTTAGCAGCAGTAAGTTAGGACACTAGTCATCACGAATCAAAGACATCAAAATGATTTCATTATGCAAACATTGTAGAAAGTTGGTTCCTCTTGTAATGAGGATAATTTCCCGCAATTTGACGCCACTTTTTGTGAGACTGCAAACAGCAAACTGCATAAAATGGTGCCCTCGTTTAAAATGTATGAAAGCTAGCATAGTGATGTATCATTGTAAGTATTCCTATCATATTAAAGTTCACGCCTCTATCTTTAGCAGTAAGCAAACGAAATGGCCTAATATGTGCTTTGGATGCGTTGAAAACTGTTTTAACCCCTGGGTGTTACATATTTAAATCTTGTCAGTTGATTGATTATTGGTTTCATTAATCATGATTGTTTCCTTCAGAAATGGATGGATTTTATTTAAAATACATAAAATTTGATGTGCTTTTTATATATAAAGCACATAAAATTTTATGTATTTTAAATAAAATACAACGTAATTATTTAACGTAAACAATTTCAATTAAATAATTATGTTAGTAATATTTATCATTTGAACGTTCAAGACATCCTTCCGATAAGATTTGATAATGCACGATAATGGATACCAGTTTTTCAATGTTTTGGTAATGTAAACCGATTTTTTGCATTTCGTTGAATTTGTTGTACAATAATTAATGTTTCACTGTGTGTGATAGAGTAAACTGTTTTGCGAATCTTCAATCTTCTATTTTGGACTGCATGTCAACATGTTCCACGGTTGAGCGGTAAGAAACATTTGAGAAAAGTTTCTTTCATTGTTCATTCTTAATAGCGATATTTTACGCTTTTGTGTGGCTAAGTGCTTCGATGGAATACTGTCAGCCAATATTAAGCATAGAAACTATTGAACAGAAAATTGCGGAGCTTGTAAAGAAAGGAGTTTTATTTTGAACAACTCCCTTAATGATTGATTTTCCGGTTCAACGTTGTTGTAGGTCTTTATAGTTCTAATTATGTCAGAAGTATCTTCTTACGGCATGAACCTAAATGATGGGGTTTTGACACAGGACGTTGTTATTTACACTAAGAGAAATTGAACAACACCACCAGACAGACAAATCATGAAGTTCGTCTACCTGCAGAGTTTACATGCAAACAAGAAGATAACTTTACATTCCTTACGCGTAGATTACAAGCTCAGTAATTTATATGAGCAATAAATTTCATATCGAGCTGATCTGGTCTTAAAGCTTTTCAATATCCTGTTCGTTATTCTGTAATTAAAGAAATAAATATTTTTCTTGTGTCAGTTTGGAGTCCTTTTCAAATCTAGTCAGAATCCAGATTTTATTTAGCTTTTTCTTCTGCATTTGGTGAGTACAGCTTACTTCATAATTTCCACATAATTGTTAAGAATGAAAAACTATAATTGAAAAAAGGTAAAACGCCTCATACACACGTTAAAAATTTAGTATGATCTATTTTTGTAAAATAACGTGTTTTTATTTTGTGTTAAATTGAAAGGAGTAATACAGGTTAAACATCACATTATAATGACTATAAGCGTAGGTTTACCTTTTAACGTGACAATAGAATCAGATAACCAAATGACAAGTCGTTTTTTATGAAAAAAGTCATATAACCAAACACGAATCAATGTGCATAGCATTGAAACAGGAGTAAAATATATGTGTGAAATTAATGTGTCTTTCGTTCAACAATACCCCCCTTGATCTGATCTTTGACTGTTTTTTTTTGTATTTTTTATGCAAATTAGTGGGAACTACAGAATCAACTATTGCAACATCAACCACAAGTCTCAAATCTGCAACAACAAGCTGTTCCACATCAACAAATACCATTATTGTCAACTGGTCCGGCTGGTGTTCAACACAACACGCAAGGAACGCAACATTTATCCAATCACAGTCGAAATACGTTGCCTGTAAATCAAACAAACAATCAGTTTGCGGGATGTGGTGGAAACAACGGCGCTGCTGGAAACGGAAATCTCGTCGTTGTAAGCGGTGGAGGAAACATAAACACGGCTCCTACTTCCATTCGTGGCCATCCCCCAGCTCATGCATCCGGTGCTTCTGGAACGAGATATCCCTCTCCAATTCAAAGGCCTACGAATTTTGCCCACGCACAAAGCTTGAGTGTACAGCATCATCAGCAAAGAGGTAGTCGTCCTATAGGTTATGGCCAACAGAATGTAGGAACTAATGCAGGTGGTGGCCACCAACCACAAGTGAGTGGATCATCTAATGTTGCGCAGGGTGTAAATAATTCGGGCAAACATTATTACAGCGGAAATCGAGGATAAATAAGAAGGAGAAGAAAGAAAACGCTATTTTGAAGAGATTAGCTAATCGAATACTCAAGCAAAAAATCTTGGTTACTCTTTTACAAACCAGAACGGTTTGAGTGAAACCGACAGTTTATGCCATTTATCTCTTAAATCCCTAGTTAAAAACTTAAAAATCTAAAAACTGGTTTGATCAATAATAAATTACGAAGGTAAAATGAAACAACTTTATTCATTTCGACCTTTGATTTCGTTTCCAAAAGTTTGCTATCAAAACACCCACTGAATAGTCCCGGTTACCTAGAACTACCCGTTAGAAGCTGGTCTAAAGCAGTTACGACGATATGATGTAAGTTGAAACTGAACTGCAGTTTTCGGAGTGTAACCTATAATAAAATACAAAACGAAAGTTATTAACAATGAAAATAGGACGAAAAAAATTGTGTTCGCAAACGCATAAGTACGTGCTTCAGGGTAATGTAATGAATGATATTGTAATCAATCATTTTTGCAAAAAGTTTTATTATGCTTTCTTTGCAAGATAAACTGTTAACTCAAATATATATAACCGTAACTATCGTGAGGTATACGTTTAAACACACATTACACACATTTATAGATTGCTTTATAAGCATCCTTGATGTCGTTAAAGCTATCATGGTATTATAAGAAAAAGAATATTGCTTTGAGTATTCGGCACTGGAAACGATGTCGTTGAAGCAAACGAAACGACAACATGTTGAGAGGGAAGTTCTTCTTTTCCAACATCTCCGGGCGATGTCCACTACCAACAGAGCGTTTGCGTTTGCTTTGAAGTGCGGGAAATAATTCCCAAAATTAATAACGATGGAACGATAAGAGGGCAAATGATAGAAGATTTTAGCATTATCCATAGTACTTCGCTATTTAAAAAAATGTATGGGACAATATAGGACGGCACGTCACATCGTACAATTGTTAGTAGGTGTGACCAAAACAATTAAGATATATATTCTTGTCAAATACTTAACACTCGAACATAAATTAATGTGCACAAATTAAAGGTGAGCCAATGCCAATACAATGCCATTCGCAGTAGTGGTACGATGGCCATGGTGACATAATTTGTGTGCGTATGGATGAAATTAATTTAAACGAAAAGTAGGACGTCGCACCATTCATCAGCAAAATATGATTATAGTGTCTTCTGAATAAAAAATGGAAATATCTTCTAAATAAAACAAAGTTGCAGAAGAAAACAAAAGCACCAATCCAAGCGGTAGCGGTAGCTCACTGAGATACGTACAGACAATCAACTCAACGGTATGATGACCCATGTGTTATAGTGAAATGGTCTCACAATAATTAATCCATTTATTTTGGTCAGCGGGTAGCCCTGTTCCAGCCATGCTCCGTATCTGACCGATCCGTATTACTCTCTGAGCTCTTGGCCATACTTGCAGCCATATTGTTGATCATGTGTGCTACATGACAAAACAACAAGAAGTTTAAACTATGGTAGATAGTAGCCGAGCAAAACTGCGTGTATAAAATATACGATAATGATGGTTGGTTAGCTTGTTTATAGGGAGCAATTTGATTTAAATCGTCTCTAAGTGTGTCGCAATGAAGCCTCCACACAACTGATACACTGTGTACAACCGACCGTTTGCGATGTTAGAGCAATGTTTTAAACTTTAATTTATCTAAAACTTTCTTTGCTCGAACGGTCTCTCGTTAGGAAAATTACGCTAGTACGGATAGTTTCGCATTTCTTTATTTTTATCATGCTGTTTATGTATATTTCTTATTAACTTTTTTTTCAGCTAAATACTAAATCAGTTGATTAAATAATCAGTCCGTCTTTAAACAAAAAAAAAAAAAAAAGCCAAAAACCAAAACCTACAGCCAACCATTTCTGACACAAAAAAGAAGAACCACATAGCTGACCGTTGAGGATTCATGTCAATCCGTCATTACATACATTACGTTACATTAGCAGCATTAGCTAGGTGCTGTTTGTGCTAACTATCAGCTGTACTGCTGTACAACTTCCAGCAAGTATATAACTGAAAAAGGAAAGAATAAAAAATTTACTAGTAATAAGAATTTCTTTCCGCACTTATTAAATTCGTTTCGTACCTTCAACGGAACGAATAAAATCACTTATATTTTACCGGCCATGAAAATGTTAACACATTCTCTCTAACGCCTTTTTGCTGCGCGTAATGCTGTGCTGTAAGATTAATTATTATGCTACGAAACCAACGCAAAAACAAGTGTGTAAGTGTCATAGCTATTCTTTATTTTTCAACCTGTCCATAAAGTAATTTTTGTGGAACTTTTAGCCTTTGATCCACGACATTCTTGTATAGGCGGGAAGACTAGACTGTCACCTAAAGCACTTCAGACGCTGTGGCAATTTTCATTTTTCGTTGAAGTAGGTACAAGAAACCCTCCAATTCCATTCCGTTCATTTCGAAAAAAAAAACCTAGATACGTTCTGTTCCAAAAAAGATTATGTAATGTAATCCTAACAGTAATTTTAATGTGTCGTTATGACTTTGAATAGGTGCGTTCATGTTAGGTTCCTAGATAAACATCCAAATCGTAAGTTATCTGGAATCTATTTCGTTACATCTGATATTCTGCTCAAAAGTTTATCATGCACAAGAAAGCACTGGAGCTGTTGATGAGCTCGGAGTACTTTTTGTAACAAAACGATACGTTACGATCGCAGGTTTATTGGTAAGGCCGATCCTGCAAAACATAGCACAGTAATGAGCAAGAATAATATTGTTTAGTGTCTTACGAATCCTGCTCTTGTGGAATTACTAAACCATACCTTACCTATCAAGTACCGCAATACATCGTACCGAATCAGTGGGGACGAACGTAATGGTCGATGCAGATGGATAAACATGGCAAGTAGGTCTTTGCTGTACAGGGCAATCTGAAAACAAAAATCATGAATCTTTGTAAACGATTAAATTCAGGTCCCAATCTATGTGGTGCAGCGTTGGTACCGGAATGGATTTCAAAGCCAAACAGACTGGCCTTTGATTCACGGATTTGAACCGGCCGCAATGAAACACAAATGATTGAAAACTGCTTATATTTTTCAAACGCTTTTTCGAAGATATCACCACAAAATCCATCTTTTGGACCAACGCTAAAAAGGCAAGCAAATATAAAACAAATCGATTTTAAGGAATACGGCCTGGCCTGGTCATTACAAAATAAAAAAAAAACAAATAAAAAATTAAACAAATCGACAATATGAAGGAAGGCGTGTTTGTGTTGGATTGGAAAAACGAACGCGCTCGCGTTTGTGTGTGTGTGTTCTTCCAATCCGTCGTCAATGTCGTCGTCTCTACACATTTTCTGCAGCTTCGTTGCAACCTCCCACTTTTCCTTATTCCTTTTCAGTTGCATCGCTTGCGTGAGGTTTTACGTCGTCAGCACCACTCCGCAGCTCTGCACCATATCGACGCGCTCCTCGCGGAACCGTGGGCAAACAAACAGGACATGTTCTGCATCCTCAACCATCTTGCTGCACCAGCAACACCACGGGGCATTGGCATGCTTGAACCGGTGCCGGTAGGACTTTAAACACACATGACCGGAGAGAAACTGCGTGATGTAGAAGTTAATCTCTCCGTGTCTCCTCCCTACCCACGACGCGAGGTCTGCGATAAGGGTATGTGTCCATCGTCCGCTGACAGAACTATCCCATCTGCTCTGCCACCTCCGCATCGTCTCCTGCTGGATCGCTGGTCTCACAGCACCGGAGCTGCCACCTCCTGCCACCTTCCGTCGATAGCACTCAGCGTCTTCCTCCACCAACAAGCACGTGGGCACCATCCCCGCAATCACCGCGACTGCTTCGAAGGATATCGTCCGGTATGTACAGGTTACCCGTATAGCAAGTAGCCTATGGTCCCTTCCGATCCTCTCCTGGTACGTTGTGGCGCTCAGGGCATCTGCCCACGTTGGTGCCGCGTACCGTAACGCTGCCGTAGCCACCGTCCCTAAAAGGCGGCGTTTACTGCTGCTGAGTCCTGCGGTGTTCGGCATGATGCGCGAGATAGCTGCTGCAGTCCGCGTTGCCCTCTCACACGCATATTCGACATGCGCTTTGAAGGAAAGCCGGTCGTCCAGCATCACTCCCAGGTGAAATACCTGCCGCTGCGGTATGATCTGGTACTCACCCATCCAGATAGACAAATGCTGCCTCTGCTTGACGCTGCTCACCAGTAGATACTCGGTTTTGTGGTGAGCAATCCCGAGCCTATGCTGCCTTATCCACGACTCTATCCTACTACAGGCCTCGGCCGCAAGGATCTCCACATCGCATGCGTCCTCCCCAAGTACAGTTAAGGCAATGTCATCGGCGAACCCAATGAGGTCTGCACATTTAGGTAGGTCGAGTTCCAGCAGCCTGTCGTACATAATGTTCCAGAGGGTAGGCCCCAGAATGGAGCCCTGTGGAACACCTGCAGTTATGGCCATGGACTTCTGGCCCCACTCTGTATCGTAGACTAGGCGACGCTGGCTGAGGTAACTCTCGAGGATCCTGCAAAGGTACTCGGGTACGTTGTGCCTCCGCAGGACAAAGCCAATTGCTTCCCAGCTGGCACTGTAGTGATGATCGTAATGATGATGCGGAATCGTGATGATTCTTCAGCAACGATCTCCGGTTCTCTTCCTCTCGTACGCTGCTTTCGCCTTCCCCAGAACTGCGAGGATCGCGTCCACTGTAGATCTCCCCTTGCGGACGCCGAACTGTCGATCGGAGAGTCCACCTTGACCCTCCGTGAAGACGCTGAGGCGGTTCAAGATGATCCTCTCCAGCAGCTTACCGGTTGTGACCAGCAGCCCCAGAGGTCTGAACGAGGGAGGCCTCCCGTAACTTTCCATGGCTTCGGTAGAAGAACTAACTTCTGCCACTTCCATACCGCCGGGAACTCTCCCACTTCCAGAAGCCGCTGAAATGTCTCCCTGAACATTTCCGGGTACGCCCGAACTGCAGTCTTTAGCGCCACAATCGGGATTCCGTACGGTCCCGGAGCTTTGTCTAGCTTCAGCAGCCTGACCGCGTCCAGCATCTCCTCGTTGGTCACGGGCACTACCTCCGCTGGCTGCTCCACGGCTGGTGACGGCGATAGGACTCGGATAGTTGGATCGTGCTGTGGAAACAACTCCTCGATGATGCCCCGAAGCCTAGTTGGACACCTTTCCGGGGGTTACTGGCCCTCCAGCTTGTCCATAACGACCCTGTACGCGTTGCCCCTCACATTCCTCTAGGCTTCGAGACAGAGGTCGAGGAAGCACCGCTTTTTGCTGGCTTTGATCTCCCTTTTCAGAGATGATCTTGCAGCTTTGTAGACCGGCTTTAGCTCCTCCCGACGCGCTTCGGAGCGGCCTCTCAGCTGCTTCCTGCGAGCCGTGGTGCACGCCGTCCGTAGTTTCTTGATGACTTGGGTCCACTAGTACTTCGGCCGACGATTTGAGCTGCATGGCATCCTCCTTGGCATTGTAGCATCGCACGCACCCGAAAGGTCGTCCACCAGTTTAACGGTACTGGTTGGTGTGATACCAATGCTACCTAAGCTTAGCGTGGTGAACCTGGTGAACCACAGGTATGTCCCACAGAGAAACGTATGGCTTTGTGATCACTGAGTGTATCGTCCTCCAACACTCTCCAGTCCGCTCCTGCTGCAAACCGCTAGCTGCAGAAGGTCACGTCTACCACGAATGATCTGCCGTTCCGCCGGAATGTGCTTGCACCGCCATCATTGAGCAGCTGAAGATCCAGCATCGCAAAGCACTCTGCAACAATCAATCTTCGCTGGTTTGTAGACTGGTTCCCCCATTCCACCGACCAAGCGTTAAAATCGCCCCCGACTAGCACTGCTCCTCTTCCTGCTAGCTCCAGCGACAGTGCGTTGAGGAGCCCGGACGGACAGACTTGATGATTGCAAAATACGAGGAATGAAAATGACAAAAAATGAGGTTGGTGGTCGTCGCTGCGGCAAAATGATACGCTTTTTTTTTAATTTGACAATAGCAACTTCCCAAGCAAACAGAACGGGGCAAAACAGCGTATGTCCTACTCTAAATCGTTTACCTCACTTGATCACACTTACGAGCGAGCCTTCTGTGACGTCATGAGCTTTGGATTTCCTTAGCTCTACTTTGGTGTGTTTTGCCTACACTCGTATATCTTTTTTATTCGCACTTACAAGCGAGATTGGCCAAGTAAATCCAGTTTAGCAATGGTATCGATGTATCTGTTATACATTTCGCTCACACTCGTATGCCATTCGTCTTGTACTCACAAACGGGATAGAGCGTGTAAATTTTGTTTCGTATGGTATCGATGTATGTGTCCATATATGCAGGGATATTTCCCTTGTTTACACCATCGTTGTTTATTTCGTCGTTCAAATTTATGCGATGCTTTGCACCTTTAACACACGTGATTTCGTCTGGTGTAAGTGAAAGGGAAAAACTATGCTGGCGCCGAAAATTTGACTTATTTAAAGAGACATAAAAATCTATTCGTGCTGGATCCTGCCGTGGTATTAGAATCTCCATTACCTCATAAAGTGTTCAGTTGTTCAGTTCATTTTTAAAAAGAGATATGAACTCTCTAAGTGCTCAATAACTGAATTGAATAAATTGAAAAAAATAGAACCATATAAATAATAACTGATTTAAAACGTCAACGCAAATCCGGTAAATTTTATCGCAAAGCTGCAAAGCAAATGACTCTGAAACTCACGCAAAAGGATAAACAGGATGCAGGACCAAGCCAACCAAGTCAATTCAAATTATAAAACAATTATCACATGTGTTAGGTTTCGAGAAGAAACCTAACAAGATTTTAAATTTTTTTTTTCTCTTTTCAAGATTTTAAAAAATTATGCATGGGCAATTTAGAAGACGAAACACAGTGCATATCTTCTAACACAGAAAAAAAATTAGAGCCAAATATGAACCAGGCTGAAGACGAATTTGACCAATTGGCTGACTGTATTGATAGCTGTTCTTCCGAAAATGAGATTGCTGCTGTTTTTTTTTTATTGGAATAGAGAGACTTTGAGCGTAAGCTTCATCCGTCTCTAAATGCTGGAGTTCATTTTACCGATACTGGCAATCAAAGTATCGATAACATGTCTATACTTGATGGAATTGGTCACTGGGCACTTCCCACCAACGCTCCACATAGCTTCATAAACATAATTTTAAAACTTTTTAAAAAAGCCAATGTCAAAGTTCTTTTGAACGCTAAAACATTGCTCAGGACAAATCGAAATACTGCGATGGAGATAAAAGAGATTGGTGGTGTTCAGTTCTGGTATGGAGGATTTAGAAAGGGCCTGTTAAATTATTTCAGGTAAGTGTTTTAATTACAACAAAACCTTTCGATAGCCGTTGCAACCTGAGATTTTGTGTTGTTTTTTTCTTTTCTTTTTTCTGAGCTTCAATAAGCTAACTACTAAAAAATGTCATTAACTAACGGTGTCGATTGACGGGTTACCGCTACACAACAACAGTAACATGGAATTTTGGCCAATTCTGTTTACCGTGTATGAATTATGTGAATCACCAGTAATGACAGCAGGAATATTCTGTGGGCAAAAGAAGCCCGACAGTGTGGAGGAATACCTCCGACCAATGGTCGAAGAACTAAATTTTCTTACGAGAAACGGTATTATAATCAACGGAGAATTGGTAACCGTTAAAATGAGATGCTTCGTTGCAGACACTCCAGCCAGAGCGTTCATTAAAGGTAAATTTTTGCCATTGACTCATATACTTAACATGGATAAAAGGCATGGATTTTTGTTTCAAGAGTAAAATGTACCGTTACAGGTGCCTACCATAATGAATCACGTACAATGATGGCCTATAGGCCTTAACGCGCCAAAAGAACAGATCAAGGCTTTAGAGATGACGCGTACCCAGGCCATCGTAAAACTCCGACACCGATAACAGATCTATTAGGCATCGACATTCTTCTTCTTGGCTTAACATCCTCTAAGGTCATGCCGGCCATCGAAATGGCTTTCTTAACTGCCGATACCAAGGTAGTTGGTTAGTAAATCCTGACTACGGGGGGACGGTTCGCATGGGATTTGAACCTCGGTCCTGCCGTTTGAAGACCGGCTTCGCTGTCGCCTACACCACCGTGCCGCCCCTCATCGACATTATAGAGGTCATTATCATAGCGGACCGCTTACATCTTATAGATCTTGGCATCACGAAAAGATTACTTATTAGTTGACGCGAATGATCACTGGGTAGAAAACGATAATTGCCACGGCAATTGACTCAAATTTTTGAGCTGCTAGAAAAGATTTCATTGCCAATAGAAATCCACCCTAAGCTTCGCTCGGTAAAATATTTACATTGTTGAAAAGCATCGGAATGCGCATCTTTTGTACACTACGCTTCCATAGTTTTTCAGGCCACACATTCGGCGCGGTGAAGTCGTTGAAATTGGTCGCCAACCACTTTATCGTTTTGGAGGCTGTATGGCACGGAGCGGAATCCTGCTGGAACACGTACGGTTTGCCGTTGGCCACTCTCGTGATCCAAGGCTTTACGACGTTGTCCAGCATGGAAATGTACCCGTCCGCGTTCAACCTCAGCCCCTGCTCGAAAAAGTGGGGCGGCATCACGTCCCCTTCCGATGACACGCAGGAAAACACCATCACCGTCTGGGGGAACTTGGTTTGCGGCACCCGTGGCACGTCCGCCGGGCAGTAAGCCAGCCACCGGTTGTTCTGGGTGTTAACCGTGTCGGCGGTTGTCGCGTCCGGCGCGGATCATCATGATGCATGTGATCCGCTTCCACAATGTACTCTTTTTTGGCATTTTTTTATCACGGGATGTTTTCGCTACTTGTTTCGTACACTTTTAGCTGTCGAATGACGTATTGCTTGTTTTCCTATGCCAACTCCATCACGAGATATAAACAAAAATGTAACTGTCAAAATTATCCCGAATGCCCAGAAGAAGTATCCTCTGGAACCGGTAACGGGTAATCGTAGGACCGAAGTGCATCGTTCAACCCGGTCGAATAGTCACTACAAAGTCTTATTTGCCCGTTTGCCTTTTTTACTACAACGACCGGAGCTGCCCATTCTGAATATTGAACCGGTGAAATTATTTCTAATCTTTGAAGCCGGTCTAGCTCACGGTTTATTGCCTCTTTTATGGCATACGCAACGGGTCGTTTGGGTCGAAATACTGGGTTGACGTTATTTTTCGGCGTTAACGTGATGCTAGCCTTCGTACAGAACCCTATGCCTTCGAAGACCCTCGGAAAATTGCGCTTCCATAGTTCGGGTGTAGACCCGGTTCCTTCAATCTGGGAGCAAAAAGTGTCTATATAGGGACTGGCCATAAATCAAATAATTCGACAAGATCGACACCAAGTAGTCTGAGACTAGCAGCTGCATATACACTAATTGACGCTTGTTTGGTCTGACTGCCTACTGCTACGTTGCATTTAAATTCTCCACCTAGCATCAGAGAAGCACCTGAGGCTGTCTTGGCGGCGACGGACGGTGGGACTAACGGTGGGCTGCCAATATATCACCAAGTTCTGCGGTCGATCACGGTGATGTCAGACGCTGTGTCTAACTGAAGACGAACTGGGGTACTATTTATTAAAACCGAAACGTAACGACGTCGCTCCTGTATATTTCGAAGGTTGACCGTCACCACGCGCATCTGAGTATTTCGCCACTTGTAGCGGGTGAAACCTCTCCTTCGGGGTGTGGGCGGCCTGCAGTACCCTTCTTTGTGACCAAACCGATAGCAGGCGCTGCATTTATGTGAGCGATAGCTACATTCACGCATCCAATAGAATTGGCCACATAATTTGCAAGGCGTTTTAGTTTGGTCACTGCTGGATGGATGCTGGCGCTGGGAGCGAAAAGGTTTGCTCGTGTTAACGGCGAAAACGTGATCCTGCACTGGCGTCTCGATCATGCGGCTGTCTTTTCAGGTTCAGTATACGATGGCACTCTCCGGAAAGTTGCTCTAATGACACATCGGTCCGATCTTCAATACGGGTGAGCAATCTAGTCCGCACTTCCACGTCGCTTTTGTCTTTAAGGCCACATACAAACAGGATAAATTTCAATTCTTCTTCTTTCAGCTTTCCTAGCTGAAATTCTACACATGCTCTGTATACGCGGAAAGCATACGTGAGGTAGTCTTCGTTGCGATACTTGTTTATCTGCAAACATTTGAAGCGTTTGCACAGCAAGGATTCTCGGAACGGAATTCTGAAATGTAATTGGAAAGCGTTTCGATTATTTGTTCGAACGGAATTGTATGTGGAACGGCGTTTATCCTGGTTTGTAGGAATTCGTTGATAAGTTGCTGCTGTTGAACCATTTGCTGCTGAAGAAGGTTAACCATTTGTAGCATGGTTGCACTGTCCGCGTTCTGCATTGCGGCTGATGTTGCGTTGTGTTGCGATGGCGCTGAAATTGGATGCGATGTCGCTGGCGCTGTGTGCGATGACACCTGGGCAGAATGTAGCGATGTGGGGAATAAAACCGACGGATTATTTCGCTGCACTCCAATTTTCGCCGCGATCACAATTTTTTTTCCAACATTTTCTTAATTCGATTTGTTTCTTGAAATCTTACACTGAGCCCTCGCTCCTTCACATTGATACGATTGTTCTCACAACATTTCACTGCACATGAACTCGGCATTTTGGAATCTCAATATGTATTTCTTGTTTTATTAAGATATATGAAATATTTTATTAAAAGGGCGTTCGGGATAATTTTGACGATTACATTTTTGTTTTCATTTCGTGATCGAGTTGGCATAGGAAAACAAGCAATACGTCAGCTAAAAGTGTACGGAACAAGCAGCGAAAACATCGCGTGATCCGATCCAGGAAAATCCGGGGATCGGAATTCGGCCGTTGGCACGTGAGATGGGGGTGGCACCATCCACGATGAAAATGGCCCTGAATGACAACCTCCGGTACTTCTCTTACAAGCGCCGAAGAGGTCAGTTGTTGATAGAGAAGGGCCGCGAGCGTCGGTTGGGGAACGCCAAGAAGCTGCTCAACTTGCTAAAGCATCCCTTGGAGCCTGGCACGCTGTGATTTTTCTCTGATGAGACAAACTTCTGCCAGGACCAGAAGGTTACCACCCAGAACAACCGGTGGCTGGCTTACTGCCCGGCGGACGTGCCACGGGTGCCGCAAACCAAGTTCCCCCAGACGGTGATGGTGTTTTCCTGCGTGTCATTGGAAGGGGACGTGATGCCGCCCCACTTTTTCGAGCAGGGGCTGAGGCTGAACGCGGACGGGTACATTTCCATGCTGGACACCGTCGATAAGCCTAGATTTAAATATATTAAATGTAATATAAGCAATTGTTATTTTTTGTGTTCTGTCGCTTGAATAAAATGATGACGGTAATAAAATGGTCACGGTATTTAAAAGAACAAACACAAATAATTTATTACATAGCTACTGTATTACTAAAGAACGAGAACCGCCGTCTTTACGCTACCGGTGCTGGCGATGGAGAGAGCCCTCGGTGATGGTGCGTAAGCAACACCTAAGTGGATACGTCGGGTCCTGTAACACAGCGACAGGACCGAGTAACGGCGTTACGCTTAGTGCCCACGGTGTATAGACCCGCACACAACATTATTCATTATCAATAATATCTAGTATCGATAAATAATATATAGTATTTAATGTAATATTGTTGTAATATGTTGGCTTGGGCACGTGATGAGGATGCCGGACTCATGCACCACCAAGAAGGTGCTGGTCAGCGACCCGTTCGGCATGAGGCGTAGAGGAACACAGCGAGCTCGTTGGCTGGATCAAGTGGAGTCTAACCTGTCGGAGATCGGATGCAGCCGTGCATGGAGGACTGCAGCTCTAAACCGAGTTTCCTGGAAACTGATTGGAGACCTGGCCATATCGACGCGACTTGCTCAATCTTGAGCAGGCCAAGAAGAAGCAGAATGTAATATACTGTTACACAGCCTATTGCTTAAAACCGCTACATTCCAAATAGCCCAATAATCTTAAGCAGCCAAATGTAGCATGCTAAAAATCGCTGCTCTATGTAATACGCATTTTGCAGTAGATAAGCAGCGTCAAAGTTCGTCGTACTTTTAACCGGCTCCTAAGCAGCCTCCGTACGTCAAACTCTAAAAGAAAATTTTTATGCGCATTTAAATTTATAGCAAGACAGAAAAAAACATGTGGTCCTTTTGTCTGACTTGTGGTTTCATGCTTGTGGTTGTGTTGTTATGTAAGTGCAGCTGATGAGCTTGCTTAGGACAGTTTGTTATGAAGTAGGCATGATTTTTAGCTATGGTAGTCTTGTGTGTATGAATGTTTTATTATGTATGTCTGATTTATTGGGAATCGAACTGCAGTTTTCCTGTTTAACAGAGTGCTACTTTGTCAATGATACCTATTTGTCTGTTGTTGGACAGTGTGGAACAAGCACAGAAAAAACTACTCTAGCTCCAAGCAAGAAATACAAAGGATGTGTGGAGTTTTACTTTCTTTTTTATTGGTTTGAGTGTACAATCATTGAGGGGACAATCTTTCTATATATGAGCTGAACGGCCACAATCGGATGAAAGGTGGGGGCGATCAAAATAGGCCCCAGCTTGAAGTAGCAAATATCACACTTCATTAAAATCTGTTCAATTAGCCCTCCTCCCCCTCTCGCAGCCTACAAGGTGCCCATCTACTCAGCTTAACATTGTAATTCGCCACCGAGCAGAGATGGGGGGGACTGGGGTTGGTTAGGAAAATGTTGCAACCATTCAACGAGGCACCTTCGGCTTGGTCTTTTTTACGACGGAACACTTGAAGGTCGCTCATTTCGCTCATGGGTAAACCCGTCACTGATTGTGAATTTTTATGTGTGCTGTTGCATCTGAATATTTGTGGTTAGCACTAGTTGAAGACACGAAAAATTCAGAACATATTGGTCATAACTGATGAATAAAAATAAACATATTTTATTCGTAAGGAACGGCCTGATCGCATGGCTAAATATACATTCTATGTTATGTAATTATTTTCCAACATAATCTATAATTTAGTTTTTATCGGTAAAAATGTTTGACAAACATTTCCTAAGCCGTTTTTCTCCATTGAACAACTACAAAGTTCCGCAAAGTACCATGTGCTGCTTAAAAAGCCTCACAGTTTCATGAAGTACCATGCTTCGTTTGTAAACACGCATCATAGTTCCATCGAGTTCTAGGTGCAAGTAAAAAAGCTTCATAGCTCCATTGAGTTCCAGGTGCAAGTTGAAAAGCTTCATAGTTCCATCGTGTTCCACGCTCTTTTTAACAAGCTTCAAAGTTCAACTGTAGTTCGATTTCTCCCTAAGCAGCCTACAAACAGCCAGATTGTTCGATTAATTTGTTTTTGGCTATTTGGGATACTCCGACCATCGAATGCGACCTAACGTGGATAACTTTTACAGCAAGCAACAAGGCAACAAATGGTAACGAACGATAAGGAAACATGCAAGCAACAATTGAATAAGTTGTTGTACACACTGTATTACTATCTATTAACGCTCAACATTCATCTTAACCATTTTTTTTTTCACCTTTGTGTTTGCGCCCAAAATCGCCTTTGAATAAACGGATCAGTAAAAGCGATAACAAAATAACACACTTAACACTCGTATTTAACAAAAAAATATTGTAGTGTAATCATTTTGCGGTTCATAATGCAGTTATCTATTAACTCTGAACACTCATCTTACCACTTTTTTCCACTTTCCACTTTTACATTTTGGCGCCAAAATCGCCTTTGGATGAGCGTAGATTGTATAAGAGATATAACACACAATTCACTCGATTTTTATACCCCAAACTCAATTTGATTGCGCTACAGCCCACAAATAATTTTAAAAAATAAACTTTCTAGCTTATTTATTTGTTAAAGCATGTATATTATTATTTTTAATTTAGAACAAAACAATCCGTTACGGATTTCAAGTGCCTGGACCAGAAGACTGCTTGACCGAAGTTTGTTTACCTTTCAGTCAAGTAACTGTCAATTTTTTCCCAAGATGGCATACCCAAATACAGCTATTCCGACACCTCCTCTTAACTCACTTTGATATAGAGCGTCAAAATCCATAGGAGGATAAAACCTACACACCAAAAACAAAAAGAAGAAGAAGACATCCCGAAGAGTTTAGGTAAGCTAGGTGTTTTTGTTTGCTTGTAACATTCTTAATAATACTCTGCCTATATAATATTCCCCATTTTGAATATTAACACTGATTAAAGATCCCAAACTCCTAGTACAGGTAAACATGGATCTCTTGGATTCTATATTAGGTTCAATGGATAAACCACCCACAAAAGACAAAAATAAATCGCAGATTTACGAAAGTAAGTTACGCACTACCTCCATACTGTCGACGATATTTCCAAGAGGTCAAATGTTGTGGTGGCCGGTTCATAAACTAAATCATATTATTGTTCGTTTACGCAGAACAAAAGCAGCAGTATGAAACCCAAAAAAATAAACAGCGGGAAGAACTGAATCGCTTTCGATCGTACGTGGAAGAGCGGTTAGGACGTTTTATGAAAGATGATAATCGACATTACATGGAATTTCAGTCGCTGGACCAAGTACATCGATCCATCGTGTATATTGCCCATCATCAAGTGGAAGTTTTCATGCAAAGCTAATGTGTTTGTTTCGTGCAATTTTAGTCACGATATTGCAGAGACGGCCGGACTTTTTGGATTGAGTTTTGGGATGGAAGGAGAACGTTACATAGTGGTGTACAAGAAAGAACATCTACCGTGCGAGGATGAGGTGAACGCTCGAAAGAATGGCGAAGCATGGAACGAAGAAACCGCACAGCAATATGCAGAGCGTGCCAAACAGTTGCGTTTAAAATTACTCGCAGATAAGGATGCGGATGCGAAAGTGGTTGATATCAAACCAAGCTCAAATTATAACAAAAAGTATTTGCAAATTTTTGGAAACGATGCGGCAACGGAATCTGCGCGTAAAACGAAACTCAACAGGACATACGGATATGGTAAAAATAATATTTTTCATTAGTCATATAGGAAAAGCAGAAAGTATTTAACATTACTGTCGATTTTGCAGTCCCCAGCGAAAACAAAAAAGATGTACGCTCGATTGAGCAAACGATGGCAGACATTTCAGCAAAGAAACGGTTCAAAGCCCAACATCATCATCCGGAGCCACCTGTGCTATAATCTACAAAACAATTCAAAGTTCTACGTTGCTCATGTTGCTGTTGAGAGTATCAAGTAACAATAGCAGTAGAAAAATAACGGTAATCTATGTTGTAGCACATCCATCCCCGACGAACTTGCGCATAAACGTTGAAAGTATGTTAAAATAAATTATAATATATTTCTGAAAACGAACCATCTGGTCACGCATGGTGCACCTCTTCAGGAAGAGGAAAAAATATAAAAAAATTAGAATAAAATAATTGATGAATTGGGTTGTGTGCGTAGTTTTGGAATGCAAACGTGAATAGACATTAACATGATAATTTTAAAGTACAATTTTTTAATTATGATAGCAAACAAGAACGTACTCTGTTTTCACTTGCAATATAAATTTATCTTCAGGAATTTGTTTACGTGGATGCAATTCAATTACAATTATTAAACACTGAACAATTCCTTATCATGTAGTTCGTACATTAAGTGAATAAAATCGATACTTGGACATATCTTTCTTTGCTGGTGTATTGCTATCAGAGCCGGTTGGACGTCTTCCAATAATGACGGGGAATGTTTTCCCACTGTGCGACACAGTTGAGAGCAGTTTCTCGATCCTCAGACAATGTTCATGCGTTTCTCGGAAATGGTCGAGTTTTGTAATGTCTATCGTCGATATGGATTCCAAGCCACGAAACACCTTGCCATTGGCGTCGATCATTTTGATTTCATCGTTTGTTGAACTTTGTATAATTTTTACGTCTAATTAAAGAGGGGGAGAGGAGAAAAATGATTACATGATCTTATATTTTGGCCAATTCACATAACGGTATGTTTTACTCACCATCATAAAACATAACTTCATAGTCTCGCATGGTCTCCATCAGTTGACACTTGGCTTTGTCACTATAGAGAGTAATTTTTGGTGTTTTTGCTTTGACCATGTTCACGAATCGTGCAGCATACATATATTTTTTCCAATGCTTTTCGGGGATGTCTTCATAGTTGTAAATATGATCCACTCCTCTGGATGGTAAATCTGGCGGTTCGTTTTTAATGGCCGCTCCACGATTACCATCCGGCTGGTACAACATAAATCTTAGTCCGTCGCCTGATATGCGACACACATCTATCACGCGATCCTCTTGATTTCGTCCTCTAGGTTTAAGAAACTCTAGCACGACCTCTCCACCCTCAGCGACAATCGATAAAATGACGTACTTTGTCCGATTACGTGTAGGTAACAATCGCGAAGTATCGAAACGTGCTGGCAATCGAATGTTTGTTTGCGAATGATATTTTAGGACCACGGGAGTATCACTGTTTTTGTTCCTGCTCAAACTATCTTGTTGCATTTGCTTTATGTTACCAGCTGTTGTTGTTTGTAATATATAGCGCTGAAATGTGTAAAAATAGAATATTTAACGATACTAAAGAAACCACAATTGTACCAACAACAACAATACGTACGTTTGTTTCAGGAGCTTTCGATTTCGGAGTGGTGAATACGTGACTATCGAAAAAACTTTGCTTATTTGTTATTGGTGCACCTGTTGCGTTCTCCACTGCATCCTGTGAATATTTGGACGAGCTTAGCAAAAAAGCACTTCCTTCCCGCCCGGCTATGTGTTTAGGGTTAATGTTGTACTTTTCCACCAACTCCATACTGTTAAACTTTTGCAAAAAGGAAATGTGAGGTTCTGCAGGAAATTTATACGATTCAATGCTTCCCATTTCGTGCAGTTGTTGTTTTTCTCGATATCTATAGTCTGATGCTGCGTACTGTTGTTCGTAGTACAGATGTTCATTCGAACGATGATTGCACCTGCTATTGTTTATGGTGGCGCCGGAGGAGTGTACTTGAGATAAATCAGCTTTACTTTCAAAGTTGCTTGAAATTGTGCCCATACCACTGTCTACATTGGATGAAAATTTTTGATTCAAACTGTTGAAAGCATGTACTTTCGAACCCAAATCGTATCGGGACAGAAAGGGATGATTAAGCACTTCCTCTAGCTTGATTCGCTCAGTTGGATTTTTCTTGAGCAGTCGTTCAATAAGATCGCTCACGTCTGGTGAAAGGTGCGCTGGTAAACTATAGTTGGACAGTACTACCCTCGCCAACGTGGATTTCACTCCATCGGTGTCGAATGGAGGCTTTCCAACCAGGAGAGTGTACAGCATACATCCCAAACCCCATACGTCCGCCGGTAAGCCGTGTGATGCACGTGAGGCCACTTCTGGTGATATGTAGTTCGGTGTGCCGCAGAGGGTATGATGTTTTTCATCTGGCTGCATCAATTCCGTTGCAAGTCCAAAGTCAGCAATTTTTATGTTCATGTCTTTCGTGATCAATAAATTTGACAGCGAAATATCACGATGGAGTATTTTTTGCGTATGCAGGTACAGCAATCCATCCACTACTCGCCTCAAGATTAATGCTGCTTCATATTCACTAAAGGGCTTATTTCGTTCACGAAGAAACTGTTGCAATTCACCGTTCTCTGCTAATTCGAGTACCAAAAAGACGTGCTCAAAGTCTTCGAAGAATGTATACAACTCCAAAATAGAAGGATGCTTTAGTTTGGAATGTATCGCTACCTCCTGTCGAACGCGATTAGCCATTCCCGAAGAGTGCATTCGCTGTTTGTTGATCTAAAAAAAACACAACACTCCCAAGCAATGTCAAACTGAGAATGGCCATCACTGGTCAAAATTTCAGGATGATACTTACCATTTTGATCGCAACAAAAGATCCAGTCAAAAGACATCTCGCTCTATATACGCAACCAAAACCTCCCTTTCCCAGAACTTCATATACGGCATAATCCTAGAAATAAGTAGGAATACATATTTAGCATGAAAAAATAACAAACGCAAAACACGAACACATAGGTAGTGCTACTCTACGAATTAGTTTGGTTCGGTAGGTATTCATTCTGCACACCTCAATCTTTTCTCCCAGCTTTCCTAGCATTATGGCAGCGGGTGTGTAAGGTACTATAAGTAAAAACTTTAAGATAAATAAAATGAAATTCACAAACAAACGAAGCAAAACGAAATCAGGAACGCTTGATCGGCTCAGCGACGCGTTTTGTACGTTAATAAATGCACTGTCAATTTGACAGTCGCGCATTTATTTTATACACATTTGACAGTTATTTCAAATTAGGATCAATGTGTATAGAGACCAGGTGATCTCAGGCTGGTGGCAACCAAGTGACTCCCCTATTGCCCAAATTGCCTTAATAACCTGTATCAAGGTTCTTATCAATACAAATTAGCCTAAGTAGTACCTTAGTTGGCGGATATATATCGATTTAGTCAAAAGAGGCAATATCCTTTACAAATCGTGGAAAAAATGTCGGTAAAAGGAAGGTATATACATTATATAAGGTAAAGTCGTCCCCAAGGAATTGACATTTGTCGACTTGGCATATCAATACTGTTGGTATTGAGGATGGTGGTGGCGGTGTTATGGTTTCGGTATTGGCGGTTGGTGTAGGAAGAAAAGCAACTTTTTTTCAGTGGATTGTGTGTTGCTTTTCGTACTGGTACCGTGAAAACGTTTCGTCTTGTAATTTCGAAATGCTTATTACTGTCTCAGTTCACCGATATACGTACGGTATTTTTATTGCAAAGACGGCGCATGATTGTGTAATCAAACAAACATATGGTTATGTTTGTTTGTAGACACTAGACATACTGTCTAGTGCGCGATGGCGAATCAACAAAAGCGCTAAGACTTCACCTTCTATAATGTATATACCTTGTGTAAAAAGGTAAAATCGAGTCCCAAACAAAGATTTGACATTTTAAACATGCTAGGGGCCTGTACACACGGTAGGTATGTTTGTTCAATCGGAGGCATGTTGTTTGTTTACATTTGGCTCCTGAATTGTGATTGCTCAGGTAAGCAGTGTTTTTCCTTTCCTTAGGTGTAGTTCGTTATGAATATTGTATTGCTTTAATTAATTTAAATTCTAGATAATTGACCAGTACGTTGGTGAAATATTTTGTTTTAAAAAAGCCCGGTTGCGCAGTGATTCTTTGCCGGGCCGGTGCAACTCCCGGTCGGATGATTGTTACCGGTGGTACCGGAGGATGCGTAGGCACTGTTTTATACATCAGTAGGTGCACCGCTGCCAGCGTAAGGAGCTGAATGATGCTCTCTAACACCCGGAATATGTTTTGAACCGCTGCAACTACCTGCCGGATGTTTTCTATCAACATCCGGATGCAGCAGCAGCGGCTTCTTCGTCCAAAGTTTGGCGGATAGCTAACCGTAGCAGACTGAGGAACCTTCCCGTTGAATTGCCAACTCGGAGAACCCCTCGCACGATGTTAGCCATCGGAGGTTGCTGTTGAAAAAGCGGTAAGATTTTTATGTTACATTCAATGGTGAATGGTAAATGGTTTCCTCATGAACTACTCAATGGCGATTGGTTATTCATGCATTTAAATTTTAATGCTAATGCGGCTTTTTTTATTCTCAAGCGATTGATTTTGGATGCGATGCTTTTGGATTTTGCGGTAGTTGGCTGGGTTGCTGCGCATTAACGGATCGACGGCTAGGATGTTTACAGGATAATATCGCATACAGCCGCGTTCGGTCGCATGATAGTCGCGATCAGTGTATCGTCTGCTTGGCTTAACAATCTTATCACGACGAGGGAACGGTCCGGATGGGATTTGTATTCCTCGATTCTATCTAACTTTCATTGCCCAAGTCGCTACATTAAACCGTTGAATGAATACGAACTACAGCTGCTGCGATGATAGCGCATACCACCATCGTACACAGCGAACGTGCCCCATTTTTCGCTAAATTGTTGCATACTGTAAAACGGAAAATGTTATGTGAATGTTATGTTATATGCAACTGTACGTATTTTCGGTAGATTAGAGAACAATAATTATTTAAGGGATAAATCGTAACATAAATATTCTTGCAGCTGTCCGATGTTCGTGCATAGTTGATGAACTTACGTCCAATTTGCTTTGTGACCTGGGTTTTTTGGCTTCGATAAATGCTTATAAATAATTTAATTTTTAGGGTAAACATTGCCGAATTTAATTATGTGTTATTTCTTGTTGTTGTTGTCGAACTTAAGCGTGATTAACATGACACGTCAAAATCTGTCAGTTTATTCGACAAAATGTGCAAAATATAATTTATTATTTAACAATTTTTGATAAAAAAAGTTAGCAAAATTAAAATATAAGTGTTAACAATATTTTAATTAAATACACGTCATAAAAGTAAAGTAAAGTAGAATATTTTAGCGTCTGAAATATTTTACATCCTGTGTACCGCAGTGCATAACACAGAACCATTGTGCCTAAAATATGAGCCAAAACAATGTTTACATTTTGCATTATTTTTTGTTAAACAGATGCACTTAAAAACTGGTTCAGTTACCCTTAACATTTGTTCGCAACCAAACCTACATTTAGGTCTGTTTTTTTAGATTTCGAGTGTGTTCTAAAACAAGTAAATCATACCGCAAACAGACCAAGCAGACCGGCAGGTAATGTCGCTGTGGTTAGGTGAGGTCGTATTTTTCATCGTGACGCGTAAAGACAATTGTGCGACCTGATCTGTTATATTTGATAATATTCAGGAAGAAATTGCTGTGGGCTTTTCTTTACACTTTTTTGTAAGAATATTGAATGAAAAATGGAAGTAATTAAATTTGATTTGAATTTGAACCCCGGGTCTGCCGTTTAAAGACCGGCGCCGCTGTCGCCTAGACCACCGGGCCGCAAGCACTACGTTTGTCAAATGAGAAAAGACAGCACAACTTTGTTGTCAACATTCTGCTTGGGTAAAACGCAAACACACCAAGCAAACCAAGCGCAAAGCACGCTATGAACAGCTGTCGAAGCAATCAGCAGCATCAACAGCAAATTATACGTGAGTTTGACTGATTCTGTGTAAAATTCCTCTAAAAACAAACAGTACAGATTGTTTTTTCCCCCATTTGCAGCTTCGACGATGGAGAATAAAAACAAAAGCTATAAAAAACTGGTAAGTTTCGCTTCGTATTTCAGGGTTGGTAGTGAGAGGGAAGATTGCTCGTTTTAGCTGTTATATGTACGAAGTACGTACAGGCAGACAGGGTCACAATAATGCACATGTATCGAAGATTAGGTTATAGTGTGTGGTGGTGCTCGGTGTATCTATTATATAGTTGAAACTCACATATTAACAGCAGAGCTCACGCGGTTCCGTAGTCAAGTTTATGAATATATACAAAGCCGTTCCCAAATGACAATTGAATAAAAATCATTTTTTTGTTTGCGCTGCTACAGTGAGACAGTCGCGAAACAAAAATTGCCTCATATGAGTTAAGAAACGTATCTGCTTGTTTAGCGTCTGTTTATTCATGGGACCACACCTTTAACGGTTTCAAGGAATGGAATTTTTTGAACTTTTCAATAACTACGTCAGGTCTCGCCTGGATTAATGCATATCTATACATATATTTTTCAAACATAGTTAAATTTATATATTCTTATAACCCTAAGAAAAAAACTTGAATTGATGTATTTGCAGAATGTGAAAAAGTGTCTATCGTTGATAAAAGCTATCCGCGGCAAACCAGTATTGTGGAAAAAATCATCAACAGAATTCAAAAGTAAACGGAAACACGATATCGCCTGGAAGGAAATAGCAGCGCTGGAGGGTTACTCCGTTCAAGAAGCAAAACAGCAATGGCAAGTTCTCCTTAGTTGCTACCGTACATATAAAGCCAAAGTTAGGAAAAGTTTACGAACCGCAACAGGTAAGTAATGATATTGGGTGATATGTTGATTAATCCATACAGTATGAGTATCGGGCGGCCACTGATAGTGAGGCTAGCTTTATACACGACAGGGTCGCAGTTTGAATCCCTTCCGGAACGTTCCCCCCGTAGTTCTGCGGACTTTCCATCCAACTACGGAGTGTAAGCAAGTCTAGAAAGCAATAAAATGGACAACGTATGACCCTAATAAAAGGCCGTAAAAGCCAAGAAGAAGAAAAAACAAAGGTTTTTACTTATATCAAACTATTCTTCTGCTTTAGATGCGACTGAAGTGTACACACCATGCTGGTTTGCGTACAAACCAATGATGTTCCTATCGGAAGAGACGGACGACTGTACGCTAGATTTTGTAAGTAGTTATTGGGGGAAATCGGTGCATTGCTTTTCACCTACTGTTACATCAAAATGAATGTCTACGTTTGAATTTCAGATATCAGAAGCTCGCAGCTTAAGCCCGCTAGACAGAAAATCTCCAGTTCCAGAAACATCGCAAAAACACAAGTACGCAGAAGAAGATGCTACTAGCTGCTCTCACATTGCTATGCCTTTCATCAGCACGGGCTCTGTTTTGTCCGGTGCTGAATCACAGCAAGCCTCTCCGGTCCATAATGTCGAGCCTAGTTTCATCAAAACCGAAGCCACTTTAGTACAGGGACAGACGTCGCTGGATTTGTTCGAGCAAACGTCTGCCGTGGCGAGCCAACACCTGCCGAGGACGTCCGCCGTGATAGGGAATGAAATCGCACGGTGGATCGAAAAATTTGAACCAGAGCAGCAAAATTTAGCCATCGGGAATCTATACATCGCGATGCATCAAATTGAACGGGATTTGGCATCGAATTGAGATACGCTACGAAGGAGGAAAACCGATTGGCAAGCGGCGGCCTCCGGTGTGTACTCATTGGTGGACGGTACGGGTATCCCGGGTACTAGTACGGATCTCCCAGATTTTTGGTCAGTGCCGCCATGTCTGCCTTGTGGACGAGGGTGGTAGGGTCGGCTCGCGCATGTAGCGTGTACCCGAAAATGATAAGGACGTTTACGATTGGTTGGAAATATTAGACAAACACGCGCACAGCGAAGACAAAGGTGGGCAAGTGTACGAGGTACATGCAATGGGCCGATGTTGAAGTAGGAAACTAAAATAGGGAATGGCTGATGTTTCTTGCTGACTACTGTCATAACCCGTGAATTTGGAGAGTATGAAAATAAGCTATGAAATATTAGATACATGTACTGCATAGACGTTGGGTTTCAGTTTATGGATGCTTATAGTTTATGGATAAAATGAACAAAACAGATAGAAGTATGGAACTGTATACAGTACTCTTTTATTAAAAAATATATTTAAACTTTACAGAGTTTTTGTCGTACTCTTTAAGAAATCTTTGAATATAATTTATTAGAACTTGCCTGCATGACATTAGGACATGCTAATAATAAAGAATTATTTATCCTTTTCTATACAAGTTGGAGAGGTCTCTGCCTGCCACTTTTGGCTTTTCTTGACTTCCTTTTGCCCACAGCTAGACGGGAAGAGTGGACGGAATGTATTCGATACCTGGTCCTGACACTTGAGGTCTGGTGCTGTTACCGACCGTCCTTTGCGAAATATTGTGAGTTTATCACGCTTTAATCCTGATGCGACTTAACTAGTTTCGTAACCTTTCGAACGACTGACTGCCTTCATAAAGATTTTTATTTATTTACAATTGAATATGACGGTCCAGTGCCGTATTGTCAACACCACTTGTGTTGAAAAAAAAAAAAATACAACTATATTGATAAGGCATTTCCTCCTTATTCTTTGCCTTATCCCGGGCATACTCGGTTATGGTTGTGGTGATGGTGATGATGATGGTGATGATGATGATGATGATGATGATGATGATGATGTTGATGATGAACATGTATTCGTGGATGATGGTCCGGTTCTATTGCTGTGGCTATTGTAATGATGGTGGTTGGTTGCATCCGAATTCCGGCTATAGTGGTGATGTGGCCGTTCTATTGTTGTCCTTTGTGGATTGGTCTGGACTGCAACAAACAAACAAATATTGTTTAGACAGCACATTTATTTGTCTTCGTACAGTGTTATCCAGTGCAGTCCAGCAATGACATTCCAAGCTCGCTCTATTCAACGTCCAATCAAAGGATGATCGACAAGCTCTATCCCGCAGCAGCGAAAGCGACTTCACTACTCCCGAGACTGAGCCCGCCAAACACCCCGAACCCGACGCCAACGCTGTCAAACTCAATGTGCCAAAACTGGACTGGAGTGGAGAACACTGCACTTTCAACAACGCCTGCCTCCCTTTTACGGCAGTGTTGGAATCACCCTCGAGTGCCGTTGCCCAGTCATCGGATCACCCGTGGCACTACAAAAAATACACTTAAAACATAGACAACACAACATTTCACAAAAAAGGAGTACGAATAAGGATTGGAAGGATACTAGGGATGTGGAATCATAGGACAAGACCGTTGTCTCTGGCGAATCGGTAAATGATCCTCATGTAGGGGAGGTCACTGGTAGCCAACACTTCTCTAATTTCTGTACCCGGTCGTCTGCCGATATTCTCGACTGCGCTCATCAAGGAGGGTCTTGCGGTTTCAAATTCCACGCAGGACCACAGAAGGTGATCCACATCGTGGAATCCGTTACCGCAGCCACATACTTTTGTCTGAGCCAGAGTTATACGCTGTAGATGAGCATTCAACGCAAAATGATTCGACCTCAGTCGAGACATCATCCGTATGAATGCCCGGTCTACAGAGAGCCCATCGAACCAAGGCCGCAGGGACACTTGCGGAGAGATCGAGAAGAGAAAACGCCCGAGTTCATCCGCCTCCCACATGCTCTGCCACCGGGACAGGAAAAGTTGCTGTGGAAAACGAAGGAACTCCTGGGCCAAGATAGGTCGGTCGTAAAAAGCGCCTTCTTGGACGCCTGTTTTGGCCAGTGAGTCTGCCTTTTCATTGCCGGGAATTCCACAATGAGAAGGGACCCAAATTAGCGAGATCTTAAACGCATTTTCGAACATTGAGCCAAGCAGTTCAATGATTTTAATGGTGAGGAAGTCCTGACTCTTAACAGCCTTCGGAGATCTCAGAGCTTCCATAGCACTGAGGCTATCAGTGAAGATGAAGTACTGGTCCGAAGGTCTCGCTGCTATCATCGATAGTGCGTAAAATATTGCGGCTAGCTCTGCGGTGTAGACACTACATGGCTGCCTCAATTTGAAAAATGCTTCGGTGGACTCGCTAAAAACACCGAAGCCAGTGCCCTCCTCAGAGGATGATCCATCAGTGTAGTACTGGCTTATTTGGTCTAAATGACCATACTTGTTCATGAAAATGCCCGGAACTACCCTCGGGCGAAGATCATTCGGTATGGTCTTAATTTCCTCGCGCATCGAGGAATCTGTTATTAAAATGGAACTGTAGTTCTCAGGAAGGGCAGCACGATTTAATGCCTGTGGAGCGCTAGGATGCACTTCCCAACTGACAACTGGTCTAAAAAAATCGCTATAATTTTGGAAAAAATGCTCGAATCTAATCGAAACTGCTCGTTTCATGCTCAAATCTGTCGAAAATATGAATGTATGCGTGTGTGTAACGGTTTTTCAAGCAACCTATGATGACGTATCGTCTTTGTTTACATTTTCCAAGCCGCATGGTGTCTCGATATAGCGGTAAGCTTTAACTTTATTTCTACGTTTGGAATGGTTTATTTTTCTATTATTTCATATTAGTTAGCATTATGTGTGAGAACAAGTGATACCCTGTGATGTGAGTAAAGTGAAATTTGTTTCGTGAGGATTCGTGCATAAATTGGGACCGGCTTCATAATCCTAAGTGGTGACCGGCAGAGGGCATGATTCCCTTTCCCAAGAGGTTCCCTGTATGGCATCCCTATGGTGAAGATTCTCTCTCCAGCGAGGCCTTCCTGGACGATGAGACCCTACTTGTTCCCCGATGTACCCTGGTGCGTGAAGCATCCTTGGTCGGCGAGGCCCTTGGCGGTCGCCACCTCCGCCGGATGATGTTGCTTTAGATGGTGCAGGATGGTGAGCTATGGTGTTGGGTGATGCTGGACAGGAAGGTGCTATCCGAGGTGCTGCTGAGCAAAACAGTTTATCGGTAGGTGAAGGCCGGTATGCTTTTGGTCTGTTCACTAGCATTAAATGAACCCTTTTTTTTGCAGGAAATGCAGCCGTGCCGGGTGATGTTGCATAGGACGATGCTGATTTGATGGTGCAATTTTGATGGTTATGGTTTGATGGATGGTGCAGGATGGTGGGCTATGCTGTTGGGTGATGCTGAATGGGAAAGTGCTGTTGAGTTAGAAAGTTTAACGGTAGGTGCAGGCCGGTACATTTTCTCGATGTTAACGACCATTGTTTTAATCCTTTTTTTGCAGGAAATGCAACCATGCCTTGATGTTGTAGCTTCGGTTGATGCTGCTTTAAATGGTGCAGGATGGTGTGCTATGGTATTGGGTGACGCTGAACGTTGAGGAACGGTTAAATCAAGGAATGAAACGGTAACGAGGACCGTATGCGGGAAAAACTGCGTAGCGAGATGCTGAAAACGGGTAACCAGCTTCGGCTTGAAATGGGCCTACGGGGTGAGCGCAGGAAACAGGAAAAGGCAACGTTGAAAAGTCAGGCGGAAGAGTTGGACAATGCTGCCCTCAAGGTACACCGTGACCGGGAGGAGGAGATGAAAAAAGCGGAAGTGGTGAACAATCGTGACGAGGCGGAGGAAACGTTCCGAAAGTACGATTCAAACCAGAATCAAATGCTCGAGCTGTTTGAACTGCAAACTCGGATCGTGTTCGACAAGAACCGTGACGGTGCGGTAACGGAAGATGAGGCACGCGTATGTTATGTTGGCCGCGTATCAAACCATTTCTTATGATAGATTCCGGACTGTTCAAAGCACCGGGCGGAAACCATGAAGAGCAGGAGGTGGTTGAAGAAGCGGAACTACAATCGGAAGGGATGTACGATTTGGAGGGTAACGAAGCCAACGATCAAACCGGGCAAGACGGGCAGTACGGGGATGAGGAATATCAGCGCTTCAACGCCCACGAGGAGGATCACGAGGCTTTGGACGAGCACGACGGAAGAAGATGAAGGCGACGATGTTGGCGAGGGAGAGATTGAAGAAGCGGCACGGGAAGCAGCCGTAAAACCGGCAGTAAAGTATGATCCCGTCACGCAGGATCTGATTTACAAGGCGCTTCGATCGCCTTGTTAATCAGATCCGATCAGCGCAACCAGTACATGGAGGCCGATCGGTGCTGCTGAGCTAGAAAGTTTAACGTAGGTGCAGGCCAGCATGCTTTTTGGATGTTCACTAGCCTTGGATGAACCCTTTCTTTTTTTACAGGAAATGCAGTCATGCCGGATGATGTTGCATTGGACGATACTGCTTTGGATGGTACAGGGTGATGGTCTATGGTGTTGGGTGTTGCTGAACGGGAAGGTGCTGCTGAGCACGAAATTTTCACGGTAGGTGCTGGCCGGTATGCTTTTTGGTTGTTGACTAGCTTTGGACTAACTATTTCTTTCTTTGAAACAACGATGCCGGATGGTCCTAATGCTTGTGAAGTATTCGGTGCATTTATTTTTTGCGGCCCTACAATCGTTTTATGAACTATACCGACTCCTGCAGCAACGATGCCGGATTGTTTTGACCTGGCGACCGGTGACGCTATCCTCTTGATGCTGATCTGCGGCAGCCTGGCCTTCAGGGCAAGCAATGTATCATTGCTAGATGCCGATGCTTGCTCGGAAGCTTCTGTTTTGAGTGGCGTTGCCTGAAACATTTTTCCTTTACGGAAGTTCGGGTAAGATAAAATTTAACTTCTAGTACGTACAAAAAGCTTTTAAACAACTTACCGTTTTGTTTTCCGTTTGCAGGAATATTGCCTAAACGTGCTCTAGTGGTTATTTTTCTGAATAAAAAAATTTATGGACACCGTGTTTGTTTTTGTTTTTGTTTTGATTTGTGCCGTCATTAGCCGTTGGCTTTTGACGGCTTTGGTTTGACAGCAAGAAACGAGAAAAACTGCATGATAAAAGGCTTTTCGACTGGTATAATCTTACTTAAACCGAGGCGGTTTAAGGAAGGTTTAAGAATGCTGTTTAAGGAAGAATCCGCTCGAAATCGATAAAAAGTAGCTATAAAATGTCAATAGGGTAGGGTTGTAGGGCAACAAAATCTTCATAAATCTTGAGGATTTTGCTCTTAGAACCTGTCTCTAGAAGCGCTTCAAAATTTTCTATTATCAAGGGATTTGATACTGAACAACGGACTAGAAGGCGAAGCGACAGCATTTCAAAACGTAGTTTGAGCGGCATCACTCCGGTCATCACTTCTAGGGACATGTTGTGTGTAGATTTCATGCTCCCTAGTGCGAGTCTAAGACAGCGGTACTGTAGCCTTTCTAGCTTGAGTATCAACGTATTGGATGCCCAATGGAAGCATATGCTTCCATATTCCAATACGAATAGTACCGTTGTCTTATACAGTCTCAGGACGTCTGATGGATGTGCGCCCCACCAGAATCCTGTGACTGTCCTTAGAAAGTTGATTCTTTTACTGCATTTTTGCACCAGACGGGTGAAGTGAGTACTCCAGTTTAGCCTAGAATTGAACCATACACCAAGGTATCGAAAATTGTCGGTAATTGATATCTTTTCACCATACAGAAAGACATCAATTTTCGGGTCATATAGCCTTTTCTCCCTGTTTTTTCCCGTATCGCTAAAAGGAGAAAAGACTACCATCTCAGTTTTCGTTGCAGAGAACTTGATACCAAGGTTTTCAGACCACTCGGAAAGATTGTCCAGAGTGGTTTGTAAAGCCAGTTGTATTTCGTCGGCGTCTCTGCTTGCAACAGATATAACGCCGTCGTCTGCCAATTGTCTAAGACTGCAGTTTGGCGCTAGACAGGAGTCTATCTCACTAACATAAAAGTTATATAACAGTGGGCTCAAGCAGGACCCTTGTGCTAGTCCATGGAAACTGGTCCGTTTTAACTGCACGTGACCATTGTTGAAATTCATAGCTTTTTCCGACAAAAGGTTGAATAACAAGTTATTCAACTTTGGTCCCAGGCCCGCATTTTCTAACTTTTGACTCAGTTTGTATGGAGAAACTGAGTCAAATGCCCCCTGTATGTCAAGGAAGATAGACCCCATGTTCTGCTTGCGTGCACGGGCAAGCTCTATTTCAGTCACCAAAAGCGCTAAACAGTCATTAGTACCCCTGGCTTTACGAAAACCAAACTGAGTACTTGAGAGAAGGTTGTTGGTTTCCAACCATTCTTCTAACCGTAAAAGAATCATCCTTTCAAGGAGTTTCCACAGACACGAAAGTAATGATATCTGCCGATATGAATCGTGTCTTGATGGCGGTTTGCCAGGCTTCAAAATAGTGACAACTTTCACTTCCCTCCATTCTTGCGGGACGCTGTTGAACTCCAACATATCATTGAAGATTCTTAACAAACGTTTCTTGCCCATGTCGGGAAGATTTTGCAGCAGTTTGCTAATGATCTGATCCAGGCCTGGGGAAGAATTTTTGCTTGAAAGGAGGGCAAGCGATAGTTCAACCATAGTGAACGGTGAGTCCATGATAGGGTCACTGCCAGGCGCATTTTGATGAAAATTCTGCGCAGGAACGAAATCGGGGCAGAGCTTGTGGGCAAATTCATTTAGCCACTCGCCAGAAAAGCTTTCGCTCTCGTTGATGTTGTTACTGTTTCGCATCCTTCTAGCCATCCTCCAAAGCGAATTAAGTGAAGCGGAAGGGTCTAGGTTATTGACGTATCTACGCCAATAGCCCTTTTTCTTCGCCTTCAACAGGTTTTTGCACGATCTCTCCAGTCCTTTATATTTTTCATATAAAGACCTTGAGCCCGTGTCCCGGAATGCTTTAAACGCCTCCCGCTTCTTGTTAAAAGCCGCTTGGCAATCCTTGTCCCACCAAGGAGTGGGAGGTTTTTTGAATGTCCTTGCTTGGTGGGAGCGCCTTGTTTGGGCCTCAAGAGCGCACTTGTTTATAAGTGAAACAAGTTTTTCGTACTCCTGAACTGGAGACAAATCTTCCAAGTCAAGAGAAAGCGAAGCGGCTACTAATTCACCGTATCTCGTCCAGTCGATGTTCCTCGTTAAGTCACATTTAACGGGGATTCCACCTTCTGGACATCCTCCCTTGATGTAGGAAATTTACCTTCATAAAGATGTTAGCATAAGTTTTTCATCACAACCTGATTGTTAAAAAACGAGCGGCTTCTTTTGCCTTTTCAGTGTAGCTGAGCTTTTTCTTTATTACTAAGCTCTTGACATACAATAAAGAGAGCCAAAAAATTAGTCCGCTCTTCGCACGCGCTTATATTAGCTTTCCGATCTTTATCCGCTCGTGATAAGTTTTCGAATGAATCGATCGTTCCCTAACTGATCCCGGGGCAGGATCGTCCTGCCCTTTTCTGTTCCTTCTTATCTCTTCTGTTCTTCTTCGTGCCTCCTAACTGACAGGGCGTTGGGAACCTTATAAAGTTTCCAACATTGTCTCCCCAAGTGTGCCACGGTTGAATAATCTAATCGTCTACAGCCCGTAAACACTTGAAACGTTTAACCCGCCGTAGTGACCCGACCTCTCCTTTATCTTATCTGCGTTTAAAGTTTAATCTACTACAGCCCGTAAACGCTTGAAACGCTTAACCCGCCTTACGTGATGACGCAACCTCTCCTTTCTCTTATCTAAGCTATCAACCGTGGCTTCACTTCCTATACCCTGTCAGTTATCGCGTGTGTAGTCCTGTCAGTTACGTGTCGTGTACTTATGTGTGTTTGTGTGTCACGTTGATGTTTTTTTTTCTTGCTCCGTTGGAACCACGCGGTTTTCTATAAGACTGTAACATCCAAAACTGCTATTTTGTGTGCAGGTCTTACGTACGTTCCGCTTGTGGCTTCAACTGTCGCCTGTCTAACTTGTCCATCCTTGCCAGGGACAACCGATACAATTCGTCTTCTTGGCCAACAATTCCTAGGCAGATTCGTAAGCGTTTCTATTTGTGTGGCGTACCTTAAGTGTAAGTTGAGTGTAATAAAGTGAAGTGTCTTTAATTTATTTGCAATAGTGCGGTTTCATTTTGGCTTCATCAAACTATATGTAACGTTCGACCCAGATGTGATGCTGTGATGCTTCCGAAAATTTGTGAAAGAAAATAAGTTATCACAGCTAAACATGTATATATTGTTGAAAGAAATGATCAGGCGAGTTGAGACAATAATGCCAAACGGTGTGCAACAGTTAACACTGGTATCTGCGCTTTCCAGTTTATCTTAGATATGTTCGGCTTAGAAATCGAAAGCGATTTCGTAAAAAAAAGTGCAATGCTGCAAGCGCTACACTCATGTGTATCGGTGTAACCGTGTTGCCGGTGCTCTCGGTCCATATTCAGTTAACCAATAATCATTAAGTAGGGTCAATATTTCAGCAGTTAAAGCTTTCGTGAACCGGAGCCAAACCGCTTCCATTTCAACGAATCGACAACTGGATGATGTAGTGGAAATTTCTTCGCCAGATCGGTTTGTATCGTTATCTAGGAAAAGTCTTTGACCGCGATGAAGGTTCGTATACTATTTCTATCACTAAGGCCCTCAACAGATGCATCTATTCTTCAACAACACACATCCATCTTCAACAGACACACCAATCAGACATTCAATCAACCATGCTGGGACTGTTAGTGTGGTTTCAGCACGCCTGTTGAACTGTTCTGATCCTTGTTAGTGGTGTAAACATCCTGCTTCAAGCAAAACCGGCTAAATATCTTGGTCAAGCACAATTGTCAAACGTGGATATGTCAAATGTCAAAATGTGGAACAACCTGGTGAAATAAAGGAGAGACGTCACTTCTGTTGGGAAAGCGAATAGTGAAGAACGTGTTTCGGCCTTATGACTTCGGAAATTGAATTTAATTGAACTTTTTACAACTCAGAAGTGGGATTACCAGAGCCTATTAAGTGAACATTTTGAGCGTACAAAGGTGTAGTTTGTAGCCTTCTTCGTGAAGAGAGTGTTAGCCAAAATGTTGACAAAAGATGAAATGCTGTGCGCATTGGAACATGCAGCCATTTCTGTGCCGCTTACTGCTACCATCACACAAATACGTGAGCTTTATAAAACAACGATGGGAACCGCAGAAATTGAAGTGCCAGCTGTTATTGGAAGTGCTAAATTGGAGAATGCAGTCGCTGTACATAGTGATCCGAACAGCGATAATGCTGCAGCCATGTTGTCAGATGAAAACGACGCCGCCACCGCCATGTTGCCCGATGAAAGAGACGCCGCCGCCGCCATTTTGTACAGTGAAAAGAACAGTACGGTTCCACGTGGTTTGAGCTTAGTCCTGAACTCAACAAACGCCATCACCGATGCAAATCACGAAATAGAGTTGCTGAAAAAGAAAATCGAGATTCTTGAGCTGCAACAGAAAATCGCAGCTCTAAAAGCCCCAGCTACTGTTTCTTCGGGGCTACAACCAGCAGTCATCAAATTCGAAGAATTTGTAGATACATTTGGTGGTGACAATAGTGATCACATTGAGCGGTGGTTTAAGGAACTGGAGCGAGTCTTCCTTCCATATAATATGGATGACACGAATAAGTTCCACTGTACACGTCGATTGCTTACTGGAACGGCAGCTAAATTCGCGAAATCACTCGATGTTGCAACCTATCATGAGCTGAAAGATCGTTTGATACAAACTTTCAGCAAAATCAAATCGGTTGAAAGTACGTACAAGCAGCTTAGAGCACGACGACTTGCCCGGAATGAATCCATCATCAGCTATATCCTGGACATGCAGACCTTGGCTTGTGATACACCGATCCCAGAAGAAGAATTGATCAACATCATCATTGATGGAATCGGTGATCCCATCAACACCGCATCAATTCGTTTCGCCGCTAGATCTATGGATGAATTGCAGCAGTTACTCAAACGATATGAACAAATTCGCCCACGTAATATTGCAACGCCGTCATCAACCGGACCTATTAACCAACCAAATAAGGGCGGTAAAGAAGCAGGTGATATCCAGCAAACAAGATGCTACAATTGCTCAAAATATGGTCATTATCAAAGTTCCTGTCCTTCACCACGTCGACCGAACGGATCATGTTTCACGTGCCATGAGATGGGACATGTCAATCGGGACTGTCCACGTCGTGTCTCATCAACTTCAGCAGCTGTTCAGCAAGATGGGGAATTAGAGTACGCCCAACCGATTCAGTCAATTCAGGAGGTAGGTCTAACTTTTATGCTTTCGAATGAACCAATTGGGCAAATTCCACATGTGCTGTCTCTTTTTGATTCAGGAAGCCCTAGGAACTTTATAAACGAGGAATTAGTGCCCAAATGTTGCACAACAACACCGATACGTTCAGGGTATTGCGGACTTGGAAATAACAGCTTGATGTCGCTGGGATTAGTGGAATGTCAAATCAAGTACAGAAATTTGCAAATGACTGTTGAATTTATTATACTACCCAAACAAAGCATGTCGTGGTCTCTCATTATCGGTGAAGATGCTTTGCCTAAACTAAATGTCAGTCTCGCATATTTTAAGACTTATAAATATGATAAAACTGAACTTCTGAATTTAAAATCAAAAACTCATTCTTTCTTAATACCATGCGTTCGAAAACTGATCAAAGATTTGGGCATTTCTAAGGACTTAGGAAGCAAAGTAATTTCAAAACAAGAAAACCCATCCCTTTCTGAATCCGATACTATTGAAGACGCATTTCTTGAAATATGTGCCATAGATGTTTCTAATGTTGTACACGAATTTGAAGTAGGACAAGATTTAAGTAACAAAATTAAGTCCTAAGGGAATTTATCGAGAAAGGGGTCCTTGTTGTCTACATTGATGACATTATCATAGCTTCAACTGAGTTTCAAGAACACCTCGACATAGTTAAAGCAGTTTTGCAGACCTTAAAAAGGAACGGCTTACAACTTCGGTTGGACAAGTGTAAGTTCGGGTTTAGTGAACTAGATTATTTAGGCTATCGAGCAAACGTTTCAGGTATACGCCCGAGTGAACAACATCTCACGGCTATAACTAACTACCCACGACCACAAAATAGAAAACAAGTACAGCAATGTTTAGGTTTATTTTCATTTTTTAGAAGATTCGTACCCTCTTTTTCAGTCATAGCAAAACCATTGACGAATTTATTGAAAGATAATGTATTGTTCCGTTTTGATGAGAAATGCATTAATTCATTTGAAACTCTAAAGAAGAAATTGATTGAGGCCCCTGTGCTATCTGTGTATGACCCTACCAAGGAAACTGAGTTGCGATGCCTGTTCAACTGGTTTTGGATCAGTGTTGCTTCAAAGACAGAGTGATGGCAAACTCCACCCAGTCGCATACTTCTCAAAGACAGCTTCGGCTGACGAAAGCAAGCTGCATAGTTATGAATTAGAGACCTTATCAATTATCTATGCATTAAAACGGTTTCATTCTTATGTCCATGGGATACCCATCAAAATTGTAACTGATTGCAATTCACTGGTGGAAACACTAAAGAATCGAAATACCTCGGCGAAGATAGCACGTTGGTCGTTGTTTTTGCGAACTATGAGTACTCAATAATTCATCGGCCGGGAAACTCAATGTGTCATGTCGATGCATTGAGTCGTAAACAGGCAGCAACTGCAATCGAAACTTTGGACATTGACTATCAATTACAGATTGCACAATCTCGAGATAATGATATACAACTACTGAAGACAAAATTAGAATCAGGTCCTGTTCAAGGATATATATTAAAGGACAGCGTAGTATATAGACAACCATATGCTAATAAAATCCAACTACTAGTTCCAAAAGAAATGATAAACAATGTCATCCGTTGCATTCATGAGAAAATAGGGCATCTTGGAGTCGACAAATGTTGTGCTTCAATTAGTAAGATCTATTGGTTCCCCTTAATGAAAACGCGAGTCGAGAATTTCATTCGGAATTGTCTGAAATGTATCATTTACTCCGCACCTACACGACATAATCAACGAAACTTACACAGTATCCCAAAAGCTCAGATTCCATTCCATACAATACATATAGACCATTTAGGCCCTCTACCTACAACACTATCACAGAAAAAATACATTTTAGTTGTCATTGATTCATTCACGAAATTCACGAAGCTCTATCCAACATCATCAACGACTAGTCGTGGTGTTTGTAATGCACTGGAGCAGTATTTTTCATATTACAGCCGTCCTAAAAGAGTAATAAGCGATCGAGGCACATGTTTCACGTCAAATGAATTTAGTAGGTTTTTGTCGAGTCGTGGTATTAATCATGTCCTTACGGCTACAGCTTCTCCGCAGGCTAATGGTCAGGTGGAGCGTGTAAATAGAGTATTACGACCAATGCTAAGCAAAGAAACAGACCCGCGTGATCATTCCGATTGGACTAAGAAATTACGTTCAATAGAATATGCCCTGAACAATACAGTACACTCTTCGACAGATTTTACACCTTCAATGCTACTTTTCGGAACAGACCAGCGTGACCCTATAATAGACGAAATAACGGAATTCCTTGAAACAAAAAACCCCGTAGAAAGAGATTTGACATTTATTCGAAGCAAAGCTCATGAAAACATAATTCAATCGCAGATTATAAATGAGGAACAATTTGCAAAAAAGCACCGCCCAGCTGTAAAATTCCAATTAGGAGATCTCGTTATGATCCGCAATCTAGACACTAGCGTAAATGTAAATAAGAAACTAATAGCCAGGTTCAAGGGACCTTATGTAGTACACAAGTGTTTGCCAAATGACAGATATGTAATACGAGACATTGATGGAGCACAACAAACTCAAATTCCCTACGATGGTGTACTCGAATCAGATAAACTAAGGAAGTGGATGTCGCAAGATGCAGACTCTGCATCAGTTTGCACATAGTCAAGGGGGAATTGAGGGCAATTCCCAAGTCAGGATAGCCGAGCTGTAAACATCCTGCTTCAAGCAAAACCGGCTAAATATCTTGGTCAAGCACAATTGTCAAACGTGGATATGTCAAATGTCAAAATGTGGAACAACCTGGTGAAATAAAGGAGAGACGTCACTTCTGTTGGGAAAGCGAATAGTGAAGAACGTGTTTCGGCCTTATGACTTCGGAAATTGAATTTAATTGAACTTTTTACAGTGGTTAGAATTGTATAACATTTTGAAGATCGCGTTTTATTCTGCGCTGCAACGAGATGATTCACGACCGTTCGCGCACCTGTTATCTCTTGATGTTGGGTAGATAATTTACATATATTTGTTGCTTTTAGTTACCTTTTGTTATGTATCAACCTTAGGAAAGTGATGATTGGGTCACTGTCACTTTGACAGGATGATCGTTCCCGCGCGTCGTAATAATCTGCAGCATGCGACACCATTTTTCTCTTGTTCAATCAGTTTCCTTCGCATTGTTCTCGTTTGTATATTTCCCTTAATGATATAATAAAGTTATAGAACTCCTTGTAATAACTAAAACACAACACTTTTTGTGTCAGAAGTGGGATAGTACAGGATACGTGTCGGATACATCGGAATCAGTGGTAAAGTGAGACACCGGCTGATACAACAATCGATACATCACACACACATCCCAGAGCGAAAAGTGAGGTTAGCATCACCACGTGCGGATAACTTTTCTTCAAGAATATAACTTTCACTATATGCCGTAAAGTGAGGAGAACGATGGAAAACCAGAACAAGGAACTGATAGAAGCATTCTCTGTAATGCTCACCCAGGCTTTTAAGGCATCCATAGGGCCCGCCGTCGAACAAGTAAGTGCAACCCTACGTCGTCCAAGTGAAAATGTCGAAACGTCTCATCCAAAAGCACCAACTACTTTGATCGATTAGAGTGGGCGCTACAACTGAGTAACATTCCGGAAGCACAGTACGCGGATGCTCGTGTGTATATGGGTGCTGAACTCAACATGTCGTTAAAGTTTTTGATCGCACCAAGGCTGCCACAAGATATTGTTTAAAACATTGGTACCCCACTGGGACGATAAGAAGAACAAATATGTTGAAAGCGTTAAATATCGGACAGTCGTACAGCAAAAGGGCGAAACAATAGCACAATATGTGCTACGCTTAAAGCAAAGGGTCAGCCTTTTGCGAATATGGAGATTTTTTTGGATCGCATGCTCGTTGAGCAAATGCTGTATGGCTTGCTAGAACGAGACATCTGCGATGAAATCATCGCAAAAAATCCATCCTCCTTCCAGGAAGCCCTCGACATAGCTCTCGCGTTAGAGGCAACGCACAATATAGCTCGGGATATCAAAACGACATCCACTCCCGAATCGACTAACAGACTAGGTTTTGAAAAACCAAATGTGAAGAAACCGCAGAAGTGCAGGAACACGCAAAACAAACTACATGCGAACGCACCACGAAACACACCATCTAGCAAGGCACACGGTAGCAAACCAATTGCTTGTAATGGTTGTGGACGGACCAAATCGAGACGTGAACGGATGTTTCGTCCAAGGAAGAGCTTCGCTGTAGATTCGCCGGTTTCACTGTGTGGAACTTTGCGGTATTATAGCAGAAACCACCTTGCGGGCAAACCACACTTGATTTTACAGCCGAGCGATCGACGATTCTCCAGTTACACCGGGCATCAGGTTAACTGTATCGGTCGTATGTGGGTAAACGTAACGATTGGTACAATCACACGAAAGGAACAACTCTATGTAGTATACGGAGTATACGATACTCTCATGGGGCGAGAATGGATTGCACATTTTGCAGATCAGATTGATTTGAATAATATGTTCTCAGCGCATACATCCATTCATTCAGTGATTGATAACACATTGAATCCAGATCGTGAAACGCAGCTAACGAGATTGTTGGACAGCTTTGCCAATGTCTTCTACGAAACTGCAGGTAAGCTTATGGGCCCCCCAGCAAGAGTGCACTTGCGGGAAAACGCAACCCCAGTGTTTGCTAAAGCACGTGACGTTCCTCACGCATTAAGGGATCGATATGCTGAGGAGATTGAAAAAAAGATAAGGTCCGGGTTTTACGAAAAGGTCAATTATTCAGAATGGGCATCACCAACACATGTAGTGGTGAAGAAAAATGTAAAGCTCAGAATAACCGGTAACTACAAACCCACGGTAAACCCACTTATGATCATAGATGAGCACCCGATTCCAAGAATTGAGGACATTTTTAACCGAATGAAAGGAGCTGCTCTCTTTTGTCATCTAGACGTCACCGATGCGTATACCCACCTCCCGATAGACAAACATTTCCGTCATGTTTTAACCTTGAACACAATAACACATGGACTTATTCGACCAACCAGAGCTGTATACGGTGCGGCCAATATACCAGCTACGAGGGCTGACAATAAAGTAAGGTCTCCAACGCTGCAACTTCGCCGGATCACGCGCTAGGCGAAATCTGGCAACACCGCCGGGTTCCTTGGTTCCCTCACTACCATTTTACTGCTGGGTGAGGCTTCCCCGACCGCTCAGTTTTGGCTGAACAGCCGTCAACGATGGAGGTACCCCTCGCGTCAGCGTCCAAGTGCGAATTGCGTTCTGTAATACGTTTTTTGAGAGCGAAAAAGGTGACACCTATTGAAATCCATCGTCAACTAGTTGAAGTTTACGGGGAAAAGTGTATGGAAATAAAAAACGTGCGTAAGTGGAGCCGCGAGTTCAATTCCGGGCGCACTAATGTTCACGACGAGGAGAGAAGTGGCCGACCGTCGGTCTCGGATGCGATTGTTCAAGCAGTGGAGGCAGAAATGCTCAAAAACCGCCGTGCGACAATTAGGGACTTGGAAGAGAAGCTTGGAGGAGTGTGTAGCAGCGAAACCGCTGCTACACACTCCTCCTTGTGCTCCTTGTCCTTGTCCACTCCTCCTACACGAAATATCCTTGTGAACAACTTGCAGTATTACAAAGTTTCTGCCTGATGGGTGCCGAAACAGCTTTGAAAGTGACGCGGAGGTTCAGAAAGAGGTCAACACCTGGCTGCGCGAGGCGGACGGAGAGTGGTATTCTGCCGGCATAGACAAGTTCATCGTGGGGATGCGCAAGGTGTTGGAAAAAAATGGCGATTATGTAGAAAAGTAGCCAAGACCTTGGCCTTTCCAACGGTGTATCGCTTTTTGTAAATAAATGTCATTTTCTATAAAAAAAATTGGAGACCTTACTTTATTGTCAGCCCTCGTAGATTGATAGAAAAATCATTGCATTATCTAAGCTAAATAAATATGAAAAATAATATGGGCATTATAATAACAAAGTCCCTCGATCCTGTTCGTATATGATCGTTCATAGCTAACATCATATTCCAGCTGAGCACCACGTGGAGATATGATACGGAGTTCCAAACTAACATTGGAACCAAACTAACATTGGAAAGAATCATTTTCCATATTCGGACATTAAATGATACTGATTTGTCGTTAGCTAGCCAGCTGGAAGGAAATGGTGTTATTAAAATGCATGTGAAAGAAAATATACAAATGATATTAAAATTATAATTAACAACAAGAAACTTACCGAAATTCCTGAACAGCTTTGATAGCATGTAAAACACTAAGGAAACTGTTCTGGTTCTGCCGTTTCAGCTGGTACTCCCGAAGGTAAGATATTAATGATCCACGATTACTGCCCTTGGATCTTAGGAAGGGCTTCACCGGACGCCCCAGATTTTCAATGTTCTGCGTATGGATGAAAGCTTCGTTCGGATCGACGAAATTTTCAGAATGGTTGATGGTTTAATGGACGAAACCATATTGGTCAAGCCCGATATATCCTCTCCAACCATCCGTTAATATCGTACTCCCGGGAGCCACATGCTGGTTGATAATTCTATGCATCGTATTGATCGCGAAGGTCTTCACAAATCCACAAAACACATTGAAGCGATTCGAGATGCACCAAAACCGTCTACTCCCGAAGAACTCCAACTATTTCTTGGTAAAGCTATCTATTATTCTGCGTTCATACCCGACCTATCAACGAGAACAAAAGCTTTACGCGAAATGCTGTCAGCAGAGTCTTTCTAGTGAACAACTGAATCTGAAAAAACCTACCGCGATATCAAAAGCATCCTAGTTTCACCGCAAGTCCTTATGCAGTACGACCCAACACTACCCTTAGTGTTGGCAACTGACGCAAGTAAGACTGGGTTCGGAGCAGTACTTTCGCACCGGCTAAGTAACGGGACAGAACGACCCATAGCGTACGCAAGCTATACCATGTCAGCAACAGAGCAACGATACCCAGTTATTGATAAAGCAGCTCTCGCAATAGTGTGGGCCGTGAAAAAGTTTTTTTAAAACCTGTATATACGGAAGTTCACCCTCATAATGGACCACAAACCACTGACGCAGATTCTGCATCCCGAAAAGTCGCTGCCAACACTTTGCATAAGCCGCATGGCAAACTACGCAGACTACCTAGCGCACTTTAATTTCGATGTGGTGTACCGATCGACAAACGCAAACAAAAATGCCGACTATTGTTCCCGCATACCTAGTTTCGGAAAACATTGTGATGTCCACAGTCTTTCTCTTCGGAAGGGAGGAAATGACGATCAAGATGAATTCGAATATATATATTTCGGATATAAAGCACCTGAAGCAAAGTACAACATGGTCGCTAATTGTTTGCTGTATGAACACAGAGTAGTCATTCCAGATATCTTGCGTCCGGCAATACTTCAAGACCTTACCGCAGCACATATAGGAATGGTGAAAATGAAGTCACTCGCACGATCATATGTTTACTGGCCAGGGATTGACAAAGACATCGAACAGCTGGTCAAAGCCTGCCATGAATGCGCACAGACAGCAACAGCACCTCCTAAGTTTAATCAACACCACTGGGAGTACCCATCCAGTCCCTGGGAGCGTGTGCATATTGATTATGCTGGACCCGTTGCAGGCGCCATGTTGCTGAACATCGTCGATGCATATAGCAAGTGGGTTGAGATGAAAGTAACACACTCAACTACAGCTGAAGCAACGATAAAGATCCTTGATGAGCTTTTCGCATCATACGGAGTACCTCTCACCGTAGTGACAGATAATGGAACGCAATTCGGGAACGGGTTGCGGGTTGACGGGGAAATGGAACGGGCTCGACTGCCGTCGGACCCGACTGCGACCAATTTTGCACCCCGGGATGCGACACCATGTTTCTCTTGTTCAATCAGTTTCCTTCGCATTGTTCTCGTTTGTATTTTTCCCTTAATGTTATAATAAAGTTATAGAACTCCTCGTAATAACTAAAACACAACACCTTTCAAAAATCGTGAGGATTTTCTTTTTTTTCTTGAAAAGGATCTTGTGTAGCAGGGAAAGCAATAGACACCCGGGCATCCTGACGCGGGAAGTGCGAGTTAAGCTCACGCGTTTACCTGCTTACTCGTTATGATTTCTGACCTTGACCGTGACCCATCGATGCAGGCGCATAGGTTTTTATTGTACTTGGTTGGTTGTGTTGTGTGCTACCTGCTGGGTTATTGTGTTATTCTTCTGTACTGTGCTGGCTCTATGTGTGAACTGTTGTCCATCGTTGTTGATTGTAGTTGACCCGGGGAGCCCTTGTCCGGTTCAACGATTGAGACCAGAGGATGCCTACGACTTGATGGAGCAATTACGGATTAATTGAAAACCAGAGGATGCCTCCGACTTCAAATTACTAGACTAGTGGTGTTAGCTTGAATGTTACTTTATTAAGGTTCTTACTTACTAATTTATACTAATTTATATAAAAATGCTGACCGATCCGCGATCAGCTATAACTTTTAACCTAGTTTTCGATTAATTTGCTCGTGCTTCGATCATATTTTTTTTAGATTCAGCACTTGCAGCCACGCGCTCGATATTGGGGCGTCAAAAATATTGATCCTCGTGTTCTTCTTTACGTGCAGCATATTGCAATACTTCTGCACTGCATTTCTGGTCTGCAATTACCTACGGTCCAATGACAAAACTGGCCCTCCTGTTAATAATTAAAAGACGATAAGCAGCATGAACAGTGCATGAAAACGGCACGGTAGGTAAACTGTTCAAAAATGTTTTATTCTTTAGATTTCAAACTATCTGCCTAACAGCAATGGTATGCGTTGATTACAGGACCATGAGATTTTTTCCTAAAGAAGAGATTTTTCAACGGATCTCTTCTTTATGATCAACAGCAATCATCAGATTCCGGTCATTTAACATACTCACACCGAACTTGTGGAAAGTTTAATATTGAGAAAAAAGGTTACTCTTTCAACGAAACAGGAGATTCTTTTTCGTCTGTAGCATCGATCCACTTGGAAGAAACTAGCAACTAGATGGTTAAACAAAATTGGTATTGATAGCTTTGGTGTTTAAATTAAATGAATGAGTGCATTAGTGTCAAAAGGAAATTGACCATCCTTCTAACTATGCTTCGCTATATCGTGGCGGATCTATCGGTGCGCAGAATAGGCGGCCGCCTGGGTGTAAGGTGTACCATATAAGGTGTATCGTATAAGAGGGATTCGATAACGGGCTTCTTATGGGGTGAATCGTCGAAATAGTAGTTGGTATACAGATTCTATTTGGTTCTACGATTGCCACCACCACTGATGTCACAATTGGTAGTTTTAAGTTTGATAAGTTTTGGTTTTAAAATCAGTTATCTCATTCTATTCGTGACTACTTATAACGTTCTTAAACGTTCTTACCAGAGTCTATACAATTCGCAAAGTAACAATACAAGGGCTGACAATAAAGTAAGGTCTCCAACGCTGCAACTTCGCCGGATCACGCGCTAGGCGAAATCTGGCAACACCGCCGGGTTCCTTGGTTCCCTCACTACCATTTTACTGCTGGGTGAGGCTTCCCCGACAGCTCAGTTTTGGCTGAGCAGCCGTCAACGATGGAGGTACCCCTCGCGTCAGCGTCCAAGTGCGAATTACGTTCTGTAATACGTTTTTTGAGTGCGAAAAAGGTGACACCTATTGAAATCCATCGTCAACTAGTTGAAGTTTACGGGGAAAAGTGTATGGAAATAAAAAACTAATGTTCACGACGAGGAGAGAAGTGGCCGACCGTCGGTCTCGGATGCGATTGTTCAAGCAGTGGAGGCAGAAATGCTCAAAAACCGCCGTGCGACAATTAGGGACTTGGAAGAGAAGCTTGGAGGAGTGTGTAGCAGCGAAACCGCTGCTACACACTCCTCCTTGTGCTCCTTGTCCTTGTCCACTCCTCCTACACGAAATATCCTTGTGAACAACTTGCAGTATTACAAAGTTTCTGCCTGATGGGTGCCGAAACAGCTTTGAAAGTGACGCGGAGGTTCAGAAAGAGGTCAACACCTGGCTGCGCGAGGCGGACGGAGAGTGGTATTCTGCCGGCATAGACAAGTTCATCGTGGGGATGCGCAAGGTGTTGGAAAAAAATGGCGATTATGTAGAAAAGTAGCCAAGACCTTGGCCTTTCCAACGGTGTATCGCTTTTTGTAAATAAATGTCATTTTCTATAAAAAAAATTGGAGACCTTACTTTATTGTCAGCCCTCGTAGATTGATAGAAAAATCATTGCATTATCTAAGCTAAATAAATATGAAAAATAATATGGGCATTATAATAACAAAGTCCCTCGATCCTGTTCGTATATGATCGTTCATAGCTAACATCATATTCCAGCTGAGCACCACGTGGAGATATGATACGGAGTTCCAAACTAACATTGGAACCAAACTAACATTGGAAAGAATCATTTTCCATATTCGGACATTAAATGATACTGATTTGTCGTTAGCTAGCCAGCTGGAAGGAAATGGTGTTATTAAAATGCATGTGAAAGAAAATATACAAATGATATTAAAATTATAATTAACAACAAGAAACTTACCGAAATTCCTGAACAGCTTTGATAGCATGTAAAACACTAAGGAAGCTGTTCTGGTTCTGCCGTTTCAGCTGGTACTCCCGAAGGTAAGATATTAATGATCCACGATTACTGCCCTTGGATCTTAGGAAGGGCTTCACCGGACGCCCCAGATTTTCAATGTTCTGCGTATGGATAAAAGCTTCGTTCGGATCGACGAAATTTTCAGAATGGTTGATGGTTTAATGGACGAAACCATATTGGTCAAGCCCGATATATCCTCTCCAACCATCCGTTAATATCGTACTCCCGGGAGCCACATGCTGGTTGATAATTCTATGCAGCGTTGTCGCATCTCGCTGCAGGACCAGCTCCAAAAATATGTCCCTTGTTTCGCGACATATTCCGCAAGTTTTGGATCTAGCGATGCATAACTATCCAAAGAGTGTGAGTATTTTAAATGACCCTAATGCGATATATCTGTAGTTTTCCTTGCGCATTAAAATAATTACGTGAATTCGCCTTGCGTCTGGATCGCTGTGCGGCCACTCGTTTTTCGTGTTTTATTTCTTCTTTTTTTTCCTGTCCAACTTGTGTCACCTTGACTGACAGTCCGTACGTCTATACCTGTCACTACATGAGTTGAACCGCTACATCTACTCCCCCCTGGGGAATCGGAGATTGAATTTCACCCTCTTCGAAGGATTTGATGTTATCACCTCCATTTTGTAAGCAGGCTTTAGTCGATCAATGCTTACCGACGTATTCTTCCCTTTCATATCTAATATGAAATATTTCCTAAGCCTTTTGAGGACTGTATAAGGCCCTTCATAAGGAGGTTGTAGTCCTGTTTTGACCCTATCGACTCTAACATAAACTTGCTTGCATGAGCTTAAATCATTATGCACGTAACTGCTCGCAGTGGATTGTCTTGGTACAGAAGGGGATATGGATTTAAAAGCGTTTCTAAGACGACTTACAAAATCGTTGATGTCTGTTGGTTCGTTTCCTGGTGACGCGAAAAAATCTGCTGGCAACCTGAGACTTTGACCGTAGACTAACTCTGCTGGAGAAAATCCTGAGTCTTCTTTAGCGCATGATCGTATGCCTAGCATCACTAACGGTAATTTTTCAGTCCATTTCTCAGACATATCGTTTGCCATAAGCGCACCTTTTAAATGGCGGTGAAACCTCTCTACCATGCCATTCGCTTGAGGATGGTATGCTGTTGTTTTACAATGATTGCTGCCTAATAGTTTTGATAGTTCTGTAAATAGTATAGATTGAAACTGTGTTCCTCTATCTGTAGTAATGATAAGAGGGCATCCGAATCTAGCTATATATTGTGTTACAAATGTTTTTGAACTGTTTCGGCAGTTATATCTGTTAGAGGAATTGCTTCTGGCCATCTGGTATACCGGTCTATTATAGTTAACAGGTAAGTGAAGTTGTCTGATGGAGGAAGAGGACCTACGATGTCTAAGTGTACATGATCAAATCTTCCTTTCGGTATATCTATTTCTTGGAACGGAGAACGGGTGTGTCTGGTTACTTTCGAGATTTGGCACCTTTCACAGGCTTTACACCATGAGTTAATGTTTTTGTTCATTGCCGGCCAAAAATATTTTGAAGAAATTAATTTTCTCGAAGCTCTATTCCCAGGATGGGAAAACCCATGTAATTTGCAGAAAAGATTGAACCTCAATTCGTCTGGTATATATAGGCGATTGGTACCAGTTGAAACTTCAAAGTATAATTCTCGATTATTAATGCAAACTTTTTCTAATCTATACTTTGAGTTAGATGGTTGATTTTGAATTAAGTACTTAAGTTCCTTATCCATTCCTTGGGATGTGGCCAGAGTGTCATAATCGAACGCTTCCACACTGTTGGTGTCTCCAATTCTTGACATCGTGTCCGCGAAAATGTTGCTTTTTCCCTTCAGGTACCTAATGTCGGTCGTGAACTGAGCTATAAAATCCATGTGTCGGGATTGGCGAGGAGATTTTTCTGATTTTGTGGTAAATGCAGTTGTGAGGGGCTTATGGTCTGTTAGGACAGAGAATTCTCTCCCTTCGACGAAATATCGGAAATGTTTTATAGATAAGTAAATTGCTAAGAGCTCCCTATCGAATGTGGAATATTTACGTTCAGCTTCTGAAAGTTGTTTAGAGAAAAATGCTAATGGTTCCCAGGTTCTATTGTGCCATTGTTGCAAAACTGCTCCTACTGCAACGTTCGAAGCGTCAGTAGTAATATTGTACAAAGTATTGCTTCTTGGATGATGCAGCAACACAGTTTCAGCTATTTCCGACTTAAGCTTTTCAAAAGCAACGTCACATTCGGGTGACCAAAACCACTTTTCTGCTTGATTTTTGGAACAGCTGGACATTAACTGATATAATGGTTTTGTAATTTCAGCAATGCGTGGGATGAAACGGTGGTAGAAGTTTACCATTCCTACGAATCGCTGAAGTTGTTTTAGAGTAGTGGGCTGTGGAAAATTGCTGATTACTTTAACTCTTTCCGGAGCTGGAGCTATGCCATCTTTAGAAATGATGTGTCCCAAGAATTCTATCTCAGGCACTCCTAAAACACATTTCGATGGTTTTAGTTTGATGTCAAATTCATCTAAACGCCTTAACACTTGGGAGAGATGATCTCTATGTTGTTCTGGAGAACTGCTTCCTATGAGGATATCGTCTATGTAGACGTAGACAAATGTTAAGTTCTGAAAAATTGAATCCATAAATCTTTGGAAAGTGGCACCAGCATTCCTAAGCCCGAATGGCATTCTTAGAAACTCGTATAACCCAAAAGGAGTTGTTATTGCCGTTTTGTGCACGTCTCCTGGAGCTACTGGAATAATATGATAAGCACGGACAATATCCAACTTAGAAAAAATGCTGCAGTTTTCTAAGTGCATCGAAAAATTTTGAACGTGAGGAATAGGATACCGGTCAGGGATTGTTGCAGCGTTCAATCTGCGATAATCGCCGCAAGGGCGCCAATCGGTATCATTTTTAGCAACCATGTGTAACGGTGAGGACACAGGTGATGAAGATTGTTGACAAATCCCTAATTCCATCATATGCTGAAATTCAGAAAGAGCTGCATTATGTCGAACTGGATCTAATCTTCTAGGTTTGGAAACTGGTAGCTGACCTGTGGTATGAATATGGTGAACTATGTTGTGCCTTACAGGTTTGTTGTAATTAGGAGACTCTGTCAAAGATGGAAAATTATCCAAAAGGTTTGAAAAACTACTATTAATGACAAATAGTTTGGGACTGGGCGTTTCAATTGTGGCAATGCGTGCCGTAACTCCTATGTTTGTTAATGAGTCGATTAACTTTTTGTTTTTTAAATCCACTAGCAAACCGTATTTTTTCAAAAAATCGGCGCCTATGATTGGGTGGCTAACAGCTGCAAGAATGAAAGTGTGGGGGAATACGCGACGAAGACCTAATGAGACCTGAAGCAGCTTAACACCGTAAACGGCAATGGATGATCCGTTGGCGGCGATAAGGCTATCACTGGATTTCGTCATTTTCCCGAAAATGTTGTTGGGAATGACCGATACTTCTGCACCACTGTCAATCAGAAAGGTTAACTTGGACATGTTGTCGAAAACAAAAAGACGGCAAGTTTCTAGGGAACCACACTCAGACCCTGCCACATCTGGTAACCCTACTCGTTTTTTGGCACTCTTGGTTTGAAATTGCATGGGGGAACACACTTAGTAGCTGCGTTACCGAACCGTGTATGGTACCAACATTTGAGGTTAGGAGACTTTGATCGATTCCGACCACGTGTTACATTACGATCACGACACCCTGACCGACCATGAGGACGTCCGCAATCGCGCGATAGAGCTAATTTCTTTATCTGGTTTTTTAGCTCCATTATTTCACAACGTAGAGATGCTATTTCATGGTTCGAAGAATTTCCCGAAACAACAGCACACTCGTTCACCGTTGCTCCTTTTGAAGCTTCCCAAATCCTATCAGCTATTTCTACTATATCACGCATTGGACGCTCGCCTAAAGATATTACCGCAATTTCGATTGCCTTTGGCAATCGGCCTAACCACAAACGCTTTACCAACCTTTCCGATACATCGGTTGACGATCCTACTAGTTGCGTCATTCGACGATGGAACTCTGATGGGCTAGAGTCCCCCATCTCTGCGTTGTACAACAGCTTACCGATGCGTTGTTCTTCGCTGGCCGAGAGTCTGGTCATCAACGCATGTTTCAAGCTGGTGTACCGATTTTCCTCCGGTGGTGAGCGGATGACATCGATCACTTTATCCAACGCGTCGGGAGTTAAGCACGCGAGAAGATGCGCGTACTTAGTGTTCTCAGACCGAATGTGCGTCAAGTCGAACTGCGCCTCCGCCTGGATGAACCAACTGTCGGGTGCGCTCATCCAGAATCCGGGGAGTTTAAGAGAACATACTTCCGCATACAACTGCGGTGTTGCTGCTATCGGAGCATTCTGTGGTGGTGGGGCGATCGGAATATTCGGCGGTGGTGATGCGTCCGCCACTGGTAGAGGCCGGTTCTCGTCGTTGGGCATCACTGGCATCACTGGGCTGGTAAATCACAGCAGGATTATAATCACAATCGGCGAGACGTTCAGGCGATTGATGATCCTGAAGGAACGTGTCTACACTGGCTGTGAGATATTGCCTTTTTTTAGCTGATGCCACTTTATGAAACGATGACGCCGTTGCCGCGTGGGTTAGCTTTTGCTAACAAAATGGTGGACTCACAATAGTGTGTGAGTAGCGATGCAGATGTTTTTTGGAAAAAAATGGTCCGAATAAGTATAAACTTATCTTCCTCAGGCAGGCGATCACGTCGGGGTCACCAATAATGCGATATATCTGTAGTTTTCCTTGCGCATTAAAATAATTACGTGAATTCGCCTTGCGTCTGGATCGCTGTGCGGCCACTCGTTTTTCGTGTTTTATTTCTTCTTTTTTTTCCTGTCCAACTTGTGTCACCTTGACTGACAGTCCGTACGTCTATACCTGTCACTACATGAGTTGAACCGCTACAACCCGCATCTGATAATTGCTGTTGATCATAAAGAAGAGATCCGTTGAAAAATTTCTACTTTAGGAAAAAAATCTCATGGTCCTGTAATCAACGCAAATCATTGCTGTTAGGCTGATAGTTTGAAATCTAAAGAATAAAACATTTTTGAACAGTTTACCTACCGTGCCGTTTTCATGCACTGTTCATGCTGCTTATCGTCTTTTTATTATTAACAGGAGGGCTAGTTTTGTCATTGGACCGTAGGTAATTGCAGACGAAAAATGCAGTGCAGAAGTATTGCAATATGCTGCACGTAAAGAAGAACACGAGGATCAATATTTTTGACGCCCCAATATCGAGCGCGTGGCTGCAAGTGCTGAATCTAAAAAAAAAATGATCGAAGCACGAGCAAATAAATCGAAAACTAGGTTAAAAGTTATAGCTGATCGCGGATCGGTCAGCATTTTTATAGTATAAATTAGTAAGTAAGAACCTCAATAAAGTAACATTCAAGCTAACACCACTAGTCTGGTCTTTTAAGTCGGAGGCATCCTCTGGTTTTCAATTAATCCGTAATTGCTCCATCAAGTCGTAGGCATCCTCCGGTCTCAATCGTTGAACCGGACAAGGGCTCCCCGGGTCAACTACAATCAACAACGATGGACAACAGTTCACACATAGAGCCAGCACAGTACAGAAGAATAACACAATAACCCAGCAGGTAGCCTACAACACAACCAACCAAGTAGAATAAAAACCTATGCGCCTGCATCGATGGGTCACGGTCAAGGTCAGAAACCATAACGAGTAAGCAGGTAAACGCGTGAGCTTAACTCGCACTTCCCGCGTCAGGATGCCCGGGTGTCTATTGCTTTCCCTGCTACACAAGATCCTTTTCAAGAAAAAAAAAGAAAATCCTCACGATTATTGAAAGGTAACTAAAAGCAACAAATATATGTAAAATATCTACCCAACATCAAGAGATAACAGGTGCGCGAACGGTCGTGAACCACCTCGATGCAGCACAGAATAAAACGCGATCTGCAAAATGTTATATGTCAGAACAGATCAACAGGCGTGTTGAAACTAATGGCTGATTGGTGTGTCTGTTGAAGATGGATGTGTGTTGTTGAAGAATAGATGCATCTGTTGAGGGTCCTAGTGATAAAAATAGTATACGAACCTTCATCGCGGTTAAAGACTTTTCCTAGATAACGATACAAACCGATCTGGCGAAGAAATTGTTAATTATAAGCAACGTTTGGCACACCTATAGTATAGTTACATTGATGTGACGTTTCACATCTAGGTTTAGTACATCTTGGTGACGGTCAGATGTATATATATATCGAGTATACAAGCAATTTGATTGCAGTAGCAACTGGACAACAAATAAAGAACAGTGTGAAAACCAGCAAGTGTCTTTTGTGTCATATTTCGTTCAAAAGGTTATGGGCCCAGTCCAAGTGGCTTAAGGAAACGATGGCTTTCCAAATAGTGCTCCCACGTTTGGGAGAAGACAATTTTGAAATTTGGAAATTCCGGGTGGAGATGGAATTGATTCGGCAGGATTTGGCCAGCTACATCACAGAGGTCAAGCCGGAAATGCCGAATGCGAAATGGATAGCCGGTGATGCAAAAGCGCGTGCAGTGATTAGTTCCACGGTTGAGGACAGCCAGGTAGTTTACATATTAAATAAAACTACAGCCAAAGAAATTTGGGACACTCTTTGCTCGGTGCATGAGAGTAGCGGTCTGCCGTCGGTTCTATGTGTGTTGAGAAAATTGTGTACGTTAAGGCTGAGTGAAGGTGGCAATCTTCCTGCTCATCTAAGTGAGATGGTGAAATTGCACACGCGACTTGAGATGGTGGGCGAAGGGTTGAAAGATCGTGTATTCATGGCAATGATTTTGTCCAGCCTCCCACCGTCATATGGTAACTTAATAGTTGCTTTGGAAAATCGGCCGGAAGTCGAACTGACGTCGGAATTTGCGATGAGTAAGTTGCGGGAAGAATTCAGACGTCGAACGGAAAATGAAGTCGGCAGTGCGTCACCGGAAGTTATAGCCCTTCACGCGAATTCACCAAAACGACACGGTCCAGTCTGCTATCGTTGCCGGAAACCAGGGCATTTTCGGAAGGATTGCTAAAGAAGCGTAAAACAGGACAAAAAACCGTTGCAAATTTTTCGTCGGTGAAGTGCGAAAATGGTTGGGTCAGAGATAGCGGTGCGAGTAGGCATATGTGTGGTGACCCGAATCTAATAAAAGGTGTAGTGAAGCATCAGGCTAGTGATGTAGTTTCCATCACGTTGGCGGATGGGAAAATAATAAAATCCGCGGGAATCGGAAATGGTGTGATTCGTGGTATTAGTGACAAAGGAATTGCTTGCCAAATTGTGGTCAAAGACATTTTGTACGTTCCCAATTTGAACAGTAACCTATTGTCGGTGTCTCGTTTGTGTGCCGAGGGCTATAATATTATGTTCACGAAAGATATGTGCAACATTATTAAGAACGACAAAATAGTGATGCAAGGTTTTTTGAACGGAAACATTTACGTGCAAAACCAAGAGTCGGCGTATATAGTGCGAACGGGACAGCATAATGATCATTGTTGGCATTTGTGGCATGAGCGTTTCGGGCATAGAGAACATTCCGCGATAAAGTTGCTGTTTGAAAACAATCTAGTGACAGGTGCGAAAGTGCGTTCGTGTCCGGAAAAGTTTACATGCGAAACGTGTGCGGAAGGCAAGCTTTCACGTGCAAAGTTTCCGAAAGCTTCAGAGCGTGAATCCAAAGAAATTTTAGATCTAGTGCACAGTGATGTATGCGGTCCAATGCCGAAAGAAACACCAAGTGGAAATCGTTATTTCGTTACGCTGATTGACGATTTTAGCCGGTATACGACAGTTTACCTAGTTAAATCAAAGGCCGAGGTACCAGACAAGATAATCGATTTTGTGATTCTAATGCGTAACCAGTTTGGCAAGATACCGAAAATAATAGGGTCAGATGGAGGTGGTGAGTTTTGTAACGAGAAATTAAGATCCTTTTATCGGAAGCAAGGCATTTTAATGCAAACATCCACTCCATACACGCCGCAACAGAATGGTCCCAAGCACAACAAAATAGGTAAAGTCGTTGCAAGAATGGGGCTAAAATGGGGCCCTACTTTTGTCGCGATGATTGCCCCGTAGTCAGAAACGGATGGGGCAATTTTGTTTACCACAAATTATGACGTCACAAAATTTTTGACGTCATGAAGATGTGCAAAAAAATTGATTTGTGTATGCTGTTTTTTTCTCTTTCGCACTGCTTGTTCGTTCTTCCATGCTTTTTGCTCTGTTTCTCTTATGGATCAAGGTAGCTGCTTTTGAGCCTGTGTGTAGAGGAGAGATTGAAATATGCAGTACTGTTTTTTCTGGATATCTAGAGGTGAGCAGGAGAAGTGAGAATTGAACTGTAGAGAGAAGAGATTGAAATATGCAGTACTGTTTTTTCTGGATATCTAGAGGTGAGCAGGAGAAGTGAGAATTGAACTGTGATTATTAGTGTATAATGCATATTTACCATATGATTTGCTGCGGCGGTGATGCGATGGTCCTTTTTAGTCGTGATAATCTAGTGTGGATCGGAGTAGGTTTTGTTTTACATGCGCTATATAGGATCGCAAGTTAAAGAAAATGTGTTTTTTGTGTACATTCTTGTATTTGTATTTGGTAAATGCAAAACTAGCAAACTATAATGAATATCATTGTTGAGTTTCAATGATCCATGGTTTTGTTAAGAATCGTCGTGGTGGACCGTGATGTAATGCATCGCCTTTATTCATTATCATCTTTTACTATTTAAGCAAAATGCCGCTGGACAAAGAAACAGATGATATGACGTTTTCATCTGAGTACAACCAATTTGTCAAGGATCGATCGAAAGGTAGCATTCAAATTGCATTTTGTATGGTTTAAACAGCTTTTTATAAATATATTGAAATATTGTGCGTTAGCTACTGACACTGGAAAGGAAAGTACTGTTCCAATTGCAAAAGGTATGTTAACGTAGGAAAAATTGTATTAACTACTTTGTTAGTACTAAAGTCCGTCGAAGGATTCCGATTTGTCCACAGAAAAGTTTTAGCGGTTAAAGGAACTTTAACGTTGGCTTTTTTAAAAAGCTTTCAAATTATGTTTATGGAGCTATGCGACGCGTTGGTGGAAAGCGCGCAGTAACGAATTCCATCAACTATTGACATTTTATCGATAATTTGATTGAACGTATCGTCAGTGTTGATTTCATTCTCATCTCACAGGAAGAACAGCAATCGATGTAGTCAGCCAATTCGACATATTCTTCTTCGGTCTGGTTCATATTTGGTACTGGACTTTGTTCTGGGGTTGGCGATGTGCGCTGCATTTCATGGTTTAAATTGCTCGTGGCTATATGTTGGGTATGTTGTAAATAATAATATAACAATAACACTACGATGTAATCGAACTTTATATTCGTTAAACTTGTGTAATAAAGTCAACTAACATGGTTGGCTTGGTCCTGCATCCTGATTATCCTTTCCCGTAGGTTCCAGCGCCATATACTTTGCAGCTTGGCGATAAAACATGCCAGATTTGCGCAGACGTTTTAAGTCAGCCATTACAAAAACGGTAACAACACTTTCAAATAACACTATTTTACAAAGATCTCTCAGCTGGACCAACACCCAAGAAATAAACACCTATTAAAACTGAACTGAACAACTAAATACTTTGTGAGATAATGATTTTTCCTGTATTTAAAAAATATATGTTTCTTTTAATATCAAAGAGTTACAAACTTCATGGCACCAGAATATTTTTTTCGCTTTCACTTACTCCGCCGTCTGGCGTGATTTCAGACGGTTACGCGTTTAAAGGTACGAGGCGTGTATGTATGCGTTTGTGTGTGAGGTATAGCAGTGCAAGCAAGGGAAAACACCCGGCGTATACACACATGTATCGATACCTTTCAGAACAAAAATTTACTCCGTCTATACTGTCCGTGAGTGCGAGAGGAATGACATACGAGTTTGAGCGAAATATAAAACCAATGCATCGATACGATCTAGACACAACATCGATATCGTTGGCAAACAAACATTGCTCGGCCTATCTCGTCTGTAAGTGCGAATGAAACAGTTATACGAGTGTGAACGAAACACAGAATCGTACGGTTACGGCAAATCCAAAGTTCATGACGTCACAGAATACTCGTACATAAGTGTAAACAAGTGAGCTAGACGATTTAGAGCAAGACACACGCTGTTTTGCCCCGTTCGGTTTGGTTGGGCCGTGGTTTTGTACCGAACCAGCTGAGAGATCTTTGTAGAATAGTGTTATTTGAAAGTGTTGTTACCGTTTTTGTAATGGCTGACTTAAAACGTCTGCGCAAATCTGGCATGTTTTATCGCCAAGCTGCAAAGTATATGGCGCTGGAACCTACGGAAAATGATAATCAGGATGCAGGACCAAGCCAACCATGTTAGTTGACTTTATTACACAAGTTTAACGAATATAAAGTTCGATTACATCGTAGTGTTAATGTTATATTATTATTTACAACATACCCAAAATATAGCCACGAGCAATTTAAACCATGAAATGCAGCGCACATCGCCAACCCCAGAACAAAGTCCAGTACCAAATATGAACCAGACCGAAGAAGAATATGTCGAATTGGCTGACTACATCGATTGCTGTTCTTCCTGTGAGATGAGAATGAAATCAACACTGACGATACGTTCAATCAAATTATCGATAAAATGTCTATAGTTGATGGAATTCGTTACTGCGCACTTTCCACCAACGCGTCGCATAGCTCCATAAACATAATTTGAAAGCTTTTTAAAAAAGCCAACGTTAAAGTTCCTTTAACCGCTAAAACTTTGCTGCGGACAAATCGGAATCCTTCGACGGACTTCATTACTAACAAAGTAGTTAATACAATTTTTCCTACGTTAACATACCTTTTGCAATTGGAACAGTATTTTCCTTTCCAGTGTCAGTAGCTAACGCACAATATTTCAATATGTTTATAAAAAGCTGTTTAAACCATACAAAATGCAATTTGAATGCTACCTTTCGATCCTAATACTTTGACAAATTGGTTGTACTCAGATGAAAACGTCATATCATCTGTTTGTTTGTCCAGCGGTATTTTGCTTAAATAGTAAAAGATGATAATGAATAAAGGCGATGCATTACATCACGGTCCACCACGACGATTCTTAACAAAACCATGGATCATTGAAACTCAACAATGATATTCATTATAGTTTGCTAGTTTTGCATTTACCAAATACAAATACAAGAATGTACACAAAAAACACATTTTCTTTAACTTGCGATCCTATATAGCGCATGTAAAACAAAACCTACTCCGATCCACACTAGATTATCACGGCTAAAAAGGACCATCGCATCACCGCCGCAGCAAATCATATGGTAAATATGCATTATACACTAAGAATCACAGTTCAATTCTCACTTCTCCTGCTCACCTCTAGATATCCAGAAAAAACAGTACTGCATATTTCAATCTCTTCTCTCTACAGTTCAATTCTCACTTCTCCTGCTCACCTCTAGATATCCAGAAAAAAACAGTACTGCATATTTCAATCTCTCTTCTACACACAGGCTCAAAAGCAGCTACCTTGATCCATAAGAGAAACAGAGCAAAAAGCATGTAAGAACGAACAAGCAGTGGCGAAAGAGAAAAAAACAGCATACACAAATCAATTTTTTTGCACATTTTTCATGATGTCAAAAATTTTGTGACGTCATAGTTTGTGGTAAACAAAATTGCCCCATACGTTTCTGACTACGGGGCAATCATCGCGACAAAAGTAGGGCCCCATTTTAGCCCCATTCTTGCAACGACTTTACCTATTTTGTTGTGCTTGGGAGTTTGCTAGCAAAGCTCGAAAGTTAAAATTCGTAGGATATTGTGATCAACAAAAAGGTTACCGTTTTGTTGATCTGGCAAACGATCGAATCACAATAAGCCGTGATGTGAAGTTTTTGGAAAAAGAGAACAAACAGTCGGTCAGCACAAGTGAGTGTACAAAGCCAAGTGTTGTAGTTTACGAGGAAATTGGCGCAGAGCAAAAGGCCGACGAGTGTATTGAGTCGAACGATCGCGATCATTCCATACGATCCTTTGGTTCTGAAGACTCATTGTTCCTTGATACAACTACTGGCTTTGCGGAACAAGTGGAAGACGACAACAACGAAGAGGAAGCAGTGTCATCAGTTCGGCAAAATCGAGGAAAGCGGCCTGCTTATTTGGACGACTACGTGGTTGGTATGGCGAAGGAAGTCGAAGACGAACCAAAAACGTGGCGTGCAGCAATGAATTTGTAGCGGTTCAACTCATGTAGTGACAGGTATAGACGTACGGACTGTCAGTCAAGGTGACACAAGTTGGACAGGAAAAAAAAGAAGAAATAAAAACACGAAAACGACCCAAGCAAACCGAACGGGGCAAAACAGCGTGTGTCTTGCTCTAAATCGTCTAGCTCACTTGTTTACACTTATGCACGAGTATTCTGTGACGTCATGAACTTTGGATTTGCCGTAACCGTACGATTCTGTGTTTCGTTCACACTCGTATAACTGTTTCATTCGCACTTACAGACGAGATAGGCCGAGCAATGTTTGTTTGCCAACGATATCGATGTTGTCTAGATCGTATCGATGCATTGGTTTTACATTTCGCTCAAACTCGTATGTCATTCCTCTCGTACTCACGGACAGTATAGACGGAGTAAATTTTTGTTCTGAAAGGTATCGATACATGTGTGTATACGCCGGGTGTTTTCCCTTGCTTGCACTGCTATACCTCACACACAAACGCATACATACACGCCTCGTACTTTTAAACGCGTAACCGTCTGAAATCACGCCAGACGGCGGAGTAAGTGAAAGCGAAAAAAATATTCTGGTGCCATGAAGTTTGTAACTCTTTGATATTAAAAGAAACATATTTTTTAAATACAGGAAAAATCATTATCTCACAAAGTATTTAGTAGTTCAGTTCAGTTTTAATAGGTGTTTATTTCTTGGGTGTTGGTCCAGCTGAGAGATCTTTGTAAAATAGTGTTATTTGAAAGTGTTGTTACCGTTTTTGTAATGGCTGACTTAAAACGTCTGCGCAAATCTGGCATGTTTATCGCCAAGCTGCAAAGTATATGGCGCTGGAACCTACTGAAAAGGATAATCAGGATGCAGGACCAAGCCAACCATGTTAGTTGACTTTATTACACAAGTTTAACGAATATAAAGTTCGATTACATCGTAGTGTTAATGTCATATTATTATTTACAACATACCCAAAATATAGCCACGAGCAATTTAAACCATGAAATGCAGCGCACATCGCCAACCCCAGAACAAAGTCCAGTACCAAATATGAACCAGACCGAAGAAGAATATGTCGAATTGGCTGACTACATCGATTGCTGTTCTTCCGAAGATGAGAATGAAATCAACACTGACGATACGTTCAATCAAATTATCGATAAAATGTCTATAGTTGATGGAATTCGTTACTGGGCACTTTCCACCAACGCGTCGCATAGCTCCATAAACATAATTTTAAAGCTTTATAAAAAAGTCAACATCAAAGTCCCTTTAACCGCTAAAACTTTGCTGCGGACAAATCGGAATCCTTCGACGGACTTCATTACTAACAAAGTAGTTAATACAATTTTTCCCACGTTAACATACCTTTTGCAATTGGAACAGTATTTTCCTTTCCAGTGTCAGTAGCTAACGCACAATATTTCAATATATTTATAAAAAGCTGTTTAAACCATACAAAATGCAATTTGAATGCTACCTTTCGATCCTAATACTTTGACAAATTGGTTGTACTCAGATGAAAACGTCATATCATCTGTTTGTTTGTCCAGCGGTATTTTGCTTAAATAGTAAAAGATGATAATGAATAAAGGCGATGCATTACATCACGGTCCACCACGACGATTCTTAACAAAACCATGGATCATTGAAACTCAACAATGATATTCATTATAGTTTGCTAGTTTTGCATTTACCAAATACAAATACAAGAATGTACACAAAAAACACATTTTCTTTAACTTGCGATCCTATATAGCGCATGTAAAACAAAACCTACTCCGATCCACACTAGATTATCACGGCTAAAAAGGACCATCGCATCACCACCGCAGCAAATCATATGGTAAATATGCATTATACACTAAGAATCACAGTTCAATTCTCACTTCTCCTGCTCTCCTCTAGATATCCAGAAAAAAACAGTACTGCATATTTCAATCTCTTCTCTCTACACACAGGCTCAAAAGCAGCTACCTTGATCCATAAGAGAAACAGAGCAAAAAGCATGTAAGAACGAACAAGCAGTGCGAAAGAGAAAAAAAACCGCATACACAAATCATTTTTTTTGCACATTTTTCATGACGTCGAAAATTTTGTGACGTCATAACTTGTGGTAAACAAAATTGCCCCATACGTTTCTGACTACGGGGCAATCATCGCGACAAAAGTAGGGCTCCATTTTAGCCCCATTCTTGCAACGACTTTACCTATTTTGTTATGCTTGGGGAGTGGCCGCACAGCGATCCAGACGCAAGGCGAATTCACGTAATTATTTTAATGCGCAAGGAAAACTACAGATATATCGCATTATTGGTGACCCCGACGTGATCGCCTGCATTTTTTTCCGAATAACATATGCATCGCTACTCACACACTATTGTGAGTCCACCATTTTGTTAGCAAAAGCTAACCCACGCGGCAACGGCGTCATCGTTTCATAAAGTGGCATCGGCTAAAAAAAAGGCAATATCTCACAGCCAGTGTAGACACGTTCCTTCAGGATCATCAATCGCCTGAACGTCTCGCCGATTGTGATTATAATCCTGCTGTGATTTACCAGCCCAGTGATGCCAGTGATGCCCAACGACGAGAACCGGCCTCTACCAGTGGCGGGCGCATCACCACCGCCGAATATTCCGATCGCCCCACCACCACAGAATGCTCCGATAGCAGCAACACCGCAGTTGTAAGCGGAAGTATGTTCTCTCAAACTCCCCGGATTCTGGATGAGCGCACCCGACAGTTGGTTCATCCAGGCGGAGGCGCAGTTCGACTTGACGCACATTCGGTCTGAGAACACTAAGTACGCGCATCTTCTCGCGTGCTTAACTCCCGACGCGTTGGATAAAGTGATCGATGTCATCCGCTCACCACCGGAGGAAAATCGGTACACCAGCTTGAAACATGCGTTGATGACCAGACTCTCGGCCAGCGAAGAACAACGCATCGGTAAGCTGTTGTACAACGCAGATATGGGGGACTCTAACCCATCAGAGTTCCATCGCCGAATGACGCAACTAGTAGGATCGTCAACCGATGTATCAGAAAGGTTGGTAAAGCGTTTGTGGTTAGGCCGATTGCCAAAGGCAATCGAAATTGCGGTAATATCTTGAGGCGAGCGTCCAATGCGTGATATAGTAGAAATAGCTGATAGGATTTGGGAAGCTTCAAAAGGAGCAACGGTGAACGAGTGTGCTGTTGTTTCGGGAAATTCTTCGAACCATGAAATAGCATCTCTACGTTGTGAAATAATGGAGCTAAAAAACCAGATGAAAAAAATAGCTCTATCGCGCGATCGCGGACGTCCTCATGGTCGGTCAGGGTGTCGTGATCGTAATGTAACACGTGGTCGGAATCGATCAAAGTCTCCTAACCTCAAATGTTGGTACCATACACGGTTCGGTAACGCAGCTACTAAGTGTGTTCCCCCATGCAATTTCAAACCAAGAGTGCCAAAAAACGAGTAGGGTTACCAGATGTGGCAGGGTCTGAGTGAGGTTCCCTAGAAACTTGCCGTTTTTTTGTTTTCGACAACATGTCCAAGTTAACCTTTCTGATTGACAGTGGTGCCGAAGTATCGGTCATTCCCAACAACATTTTCGGGAAAATGACGAAATCCAGTGATAGCCTTATCGCCGCCAACGGATCATCCATTGCCGTTTACGGTGTTAAGCTGCTTCAGGTCTCATTAGGTCTTCGTCGCGTATTCCCCCACACTTTCATTCTTGCAGCTGTTAGCCACCCAATCATAGGCGCCGATTTTTTGAAAAAATACGGATTGCTAGTGGATTTAAAAAACAAAAAGTTAATCGACTCATTAACAAACATAGGAGTTACGGCACGCATTGCCACAATTGAAACGCCCAGTCCCAAACTATTTGTCATTAATAGTAGTTTTTCAAACCTTTTGGATAATTTTCCATCTTTGACAGAGTCTCCTAATTACAACAAACCTGTAAGGCACAACATAGTTCACCATATTCATACCACAGGTCAGCTACCAGTTTCCAAACCTAGAAGATTAGATCCAGTTCGACATAATGCAGCTCTTTCTGAATTTCAGCATATGATGGAATTAGGGATTTGTCAACAATCTTCATCACCTGTGTCCTCACCGTTACACATGGTTGCTAAAAATGATACCGATTGGCGCCCTTGCGGCGATTATCGCAGATTGAACGCTGCAACAATCCCTGACCGGTATCCTATTCCTCACGTTCAAAATTTTTCGATGCACTTAGAAAACTGCAGCATTTTTTCTAAGTTGGATATTGTCCGTGCTTATCATATTATTCCAGTAGCTCCAGGAGACGTGCACAAAACGGCAATAACAACTCCTTTTGGGTTATACGAGTTTCTAAGAATGCCATTCGGGCTTAGGAATGCTGGTGCCACTTTCCAAAGATTTATGGATTCAATTTTTCAGAACTTAACATTTGTCTACGTCTACATAGACGATATCCTCATAGGAAGCAGTTCTCCAGAACAACATAGAGATCATCTCTCCCAAGTGTTAAGGCGTTTAGATGAATTTGACATCAAACTAAAACCATCGAAATGTGTTTTAGGAGTGCCTGAGATAGAATTCTTGGGACACATCATTTCTAAAGATGGCATAGCTCCAGCTCCGGAAAGAGTTAAAGTAATCAGCAATTTTCCACAGCCCACTACTCTAAAACAACTTCAGCGATTCGTAGGAATGGTAAACTTCTACCACCGTTTCATCCCACGCATTGCTGAAATTACAAAACCATTATATCAGTTAATGTCCAGCTGTTCCAAAAATCAAGCAGAAAAGTGGTTTTGGTCACCCGAATGTGACGTTGCTTTTGAAAAGCTTAAGTCGGAAATAGCTGAAACTGTGTTGCTGCATCATCCAAGAAGCAATACTTTGTACAATATTACTACTGACGCTTCGAACGTTGCAGTAGGAGCAGTTTTCCAACGATGGCACAATAGTACCTGGGAACCATTGGCATTTTTCTCGAAACAACTTTCAGAAGCTGAACGTAAATATTCCACATTCGATAGGGAGCTCTTAGCAATTTACTTATCTATAAAACATTTCCGATATTTCGTCGAAGGGAGAGAATTCTCTGTCCTAACAGACCATAAGCCCCTCACAACTGCATTTACCACAAAATCAGAAAAATCTCCTCGCCAATCCCGACACATGGATTTTATAGCTCAGTTCACGACCGACATTAGGTACCTGAAGGGAAAAAGCAACATCGTCGCGGACACGATGTCAAGAATTGGAGACACCAACAGTGTGGAAGCGCTCGATTATGACACTCTGGCCACATCCCAAGGAATGGATAAGGAACTTAAGTATTTAATTCAAAATCAACCATCTAACTCAAAGTATAGATTAGAAAAAGTTTTCATTAATAATCGAGAATTATACTTTGAAGTTTCAACTGGTACCAATCGCCTATATATACCAGACGAATTGAGGTTCAATCTTTTCTGCAAATTACATGGGTTTTCCCATCCTGGAAATAGAGCTTCGAGAAAATTAATTTCTTCAAAATATTTTTGGCCGGCAATGAACAAAAACATTAACTCATGGTGTAAAGCCTGTGAAAGGTGCCAAATCTCGAAAGTAACCAGACACACCCGTTCTCCGTTCCAAGAAATAGATATACCGAAAGGAAGATTTGATCATGTACACTTAGACATCGTAGGGCCTCTTCCTCCATCAGACAACTTCACTTACCTGTTAACTATAATAGACCGGTATACCAGATGGCCAGAAGCAATTCCTCTAACAGATATAACTGCCGAAACAGTCGCAAAAACATTTGTAACACAATATATAGCTAGATTCGGATGCCCTCTTATCATTACAACAGATAGAGGAACACAGTTTCAATCTATACTATTTACAGAACTATCAAAACTATTAGGCAGCAATCATTGTAAAACAACAGCATACCATCCTCAAGCGAATGGCATGGTAGAGAGGCTTCACCGCCATTTAAAAGGTGCGCTTATGGCAAACGATATGTCTGAGAAATGGACTGAAAAATTACCGTTAGTGATGCTAGGCATACGATCATGCGCTAAAGAAGACTCAGGATTTTCTCCAGCAGAGTTAGTCTACGGTCAAAGTCTCAGGTTGCCAGCAGATTTTTTCGCGTCACCAGGAAACGAACCAACAGACATCAACGATTTTGTAAGTCGTCTTAGAAACGCTTTTAAATCCATATCCCCTTCTGTACCAAGACAATCCACTGCGAGCAGTTACGTGCATAATGATTTAAGCTCATGCAAGCAAGTTTATGTTAGAGTCGATAGGGTCAAAACAGGACTACAACCTACTTATGAAGGGCCTTATACAGTCCTCAAAAGGCTTAGGAAATATTTCATATTAGATATGAAAGGGAAGAATACGTCGGTAAGCATTGATCGACTAAAGCCTGCTTACAAAATGGAGGTGATAACATCAAATCCTTCGAAGAGAGTAAAATTCAATCTCCGATTTCCCAGGGGGGAGTAGATGTAGCGGTTCAACTCATGTAGTGACAGGTATAGACGTACGGACTGTCAGTCAAGGTGACACAATTTGGACAGGAAAAAAAAAGAAGAAATAAAAACACGAAAACGAGTGGCCGCACAGCGATCCAGACGCAAGGCGAATTCACGTAATTATTTTAATGCGCAAGGAAAACTACAGATATATCGCATTAAATTCATCAAATTCGCGTTCCTGGAAGACAGCGATGGATGACGAAATCAAGTCGCATTCAAAGAACGGTACGTGGGATTTGGTGGAGCCGCCATCAGGTAAGAAAGTTATCGGAAGCCGTTGGGTTTTTAAAAGAAAAGAAATGAAAGGGGAGAGGTTATTCGTTTCAAAGCGCGTGTAGTTGCGCAGGGATTCAGCCAGGTTTACGGTACCGATTACGGTGAAACGTTTGCTCCCGTTACGCGTTACAATACAGTACGTACGCTGTTAGCAATTGCGGGAAGAGATAGATTATTTGCAAAACCCCTTGATGTAGCTACAGCATATCTTCATGGAAGTATTGAGGAAGAAATATACATGCGTCAACCTCCTGGTTATGAAACGATCGGCCAAGAAGAAAAAGTTTGTCGGTGCTGGAATAAAGCTTTTTGCAATGTAGTTGTAAAACTAGGGTTTGTTGCAAGTAAGGCAGATGCATGTCTATTCACGCGTGTGAACAAGAATTTCATAACATATTTGGTTGTATACGTAAACGATCTGCTAGTTGTTTGTAAAGAATGCGATAACAATACACCAAGATAATCAATCATGTATGAGTTTCGCAGGATCGGGAAAAACTACTAGAAGATCAAAGCATATAGAAACAAAACAAAGCTATGTGAAGGATTTGATTGAACAAAAAGAAGCGACCCTGCGATATTGCCCTACTGAAAATATGTTGGCAGATATATTTACTAAACCCTTAGGATCGGTTAAGCAATCAAAGTTTTGTAAGCAACGTTTGGCACACCTATAGTATAGTTACATTGATGTGACGTTTCACATCTAGGTTTAGTACATCTTGGTTACGGTCAGATGTATATATATATATATATATATATATATATATATATATATATATATATATATATATATATATATATATATATATATATATATATATATATATATATATATATATATATATATATATATCGAGTATACAAGCAATTTGATTGCAGTAGCAACTGGACAACAAATAAAGAACAGTGTGAAAACCAGCAAGTGTCTTTTGTGTCATATTTCGTTCAACAGAAATTTCCACTACATCATCCAGTTGTCGATTCGTTCAAATGAAAGCAGTTTGGCTCCGGTTCACGAAAGCTTTAACTGCTGAAATATTGACCCTACTTAATGATTATTGGTTAACTGAATATGGGCCAGCAACTCCAGCAGCCGCTGCTAGTGTTCAAATCAAAACATAAACAAACCATAAATACGATTTAATTGTCAAATCCGCATGACCCGAACACCGTCCACAATCCAGTTTTTGATACAGGGTCGCTGCCGACCCTATAGGGGGTGCCTTCTCTAGTCTTTTACCAGGGTTTTTAAATACAAATTTGCCTTAGTAGTGCCTTAGTTGGTGGATTAACAAAGATTTGGTCAGTAGGGCAAATTGCTGCTAGGGTTTACATTGAATAAACCGCATTTGACATATTTTGAAACGTCATATTTCGTTGGACGTTTATGATTGTCGGCCGCTTGGTTGGTAGCTCTGTCAACGCAATGTGGAATCATCTGTCATGTGTATTTTTCTAAACGCTCGCTGAAGAATGAACAAAAGCTGACCATTTTGCTGGAGCAAAGATTTGTACGACAGTGTTGCATCACGGTTTTATCTCGAATAAGCAATTTTAGCACACTAGTGGGTAGGAGTGCAGTGAAATGATTTATCAAAAGATTTGCTAATGATGTGCGTTTGGAAGTCGGTCTTCGGTATTGTGGGAATGGATAATATTGGATGAGTCTGTGCTGTGCCATAAAAAATGAAGAGAATCTTCTTGTGTCGAAGCTTATATCACGCGGATTATAAGTCTTCATTTGTTCTTTTTACAAATCGTTTTGAGGAAGCATAATACAAATTGTAACTGATTTGGAAGCTTAGTAGTGTTCTGCATTAAGCCAGTTGCGGTATGTTCTAAGTAACAGCATTTGCTTGCATTATCTTACTTTCATTATATTTTGCAGGTTTTGGTAAGATGGAATAATGAGTATTTGCTAGAAAGCTATGGCGCAGTATCGCACAGTGAGTATGTAATTACGGCGTACACACAGCAAAACGAGTAAATTTATGCGCATGTCTTGAGTGGAAACCGCTGGGAAACCGACGAGCCTTTAAAGCCGCTCTACACGCAGCGCAGCTCTGATTCCGAAGAAAAAGGCTGTTTCGTTTGAACGCGTTTATGTTGCACACATTTTGCATACTTCGAGAATAATGATACGCTCTGCGGTCATGACTTTTTGACCTATCATGGACGTGGGATAGTATACTGTTCTTTGTTTTTCAAATTCAGACAGCTGTTTCTCCTTTAATGAATGTGAGCTGAAAATCGAAGAATGGAAGTGATTGCGCGTGGTAATCGCTTGTTACGAGTGTGAAGTGTTAATCTACAATCTACGTGTGTGACAGAAAGACATTTGTTACCGGTTAAAGTGGTCGGGCGGGAAGGGACAGGAATCAAAATTCAGCACCAAATTATTTCTCATCAGCATACATCAGGACTTCACATTTGTTTGTGCTTACAGGAGGAGAAAGCTGTAAGCACCCGTTCTCCCCGTTCTCCGTTCCAAGAAATAGATATACCGAAAGGAAGATTTGATCATGTACACTTAGACATCGTAGGGCCTCTTCTTCCATCAGACAACTTCACTTACCTGTTAACTATAATAGACCGGTATACCAGATGGCCAGAAGCAATTCCTCTAACAGATATAACTGCCGAAACAGTCGCAAAAACATTTGTAACACAATATAAAGCTAGATTTGGATGCCCTCTTATCATTACAACAGATAGAGGAACACAGTTTCAATCTATACTATTTACAGAACTATCAAAACTATTAGGCAGCAATCATTGTAAAACAACAGCATACCATCCTCAAGCGAATGGCATGGTAGAGAGGCTTCACCGCCATTTAAAAGGTGCGCTTATGGCAAACGATATGTCTGAGAAATGGACTGAAAAATTACCGTTAGTGATGCTAGGCATACGATCATGCGCTAAAGAAGACTCAGGATTTTCTCCAGCAGAGTTAGTCTACGGTCAAAGTCTCAGGTTGCCAGCAGATTTTTTCGCGTCACCAGGAAACGAACCAACAGACATCAACGATTTTGTAAGTCGTCTTAGAAACGCTTTTAAATCCATATCCCCTTCTGTACCAAGACAATCCACTGCGAGCAGTTACGTGCATAATGATTTAAGCTCATGCAAGCAAGTTTATGTTAGAGTCGATAGGGTCAAAACAGGACTACAACCTCCTTATGAAGGGCCTTATACAGTCCTCAAAAGGCTTAGGAAATATTTCATATTAGATATGAAAGGGAAGAATACGTCGGTAAGCATTGATCGACTAAAGCCTGCTTACAAAATGGAGGTGATAACATCAAATCCTTCGAAGAGAGTAAAATTCAATCTCCGATTTCCCAGGGGGGAGTAGATGTAGCGGTTCAACTCATGTAGTGACAGGTATAGACGTACGGACTGTCAGTCAAGGTGACACAATTTGGACAGGAAAAAAAAGAAGAAATAAAAACACGAAAACGAGTGGCCGCACAGCGATCCAGACGCAAGGCGAATTCACGTAATTATTTTAATGCGCAAGGAAAACTACAGATATATCGCATTAAATTCATCAAATTCGCGTTCCTGGAAGACAGCGATGGATGACGAAATCAAGTCGCATTCAAAGAACGGTACGTGGGATTTGGTGGAGCCGCCATCAGGTAAGAAAGTTATCGGAAGCCGTTGGGTTTTTAAAAGAAAAGAAATGAAAGGGGAGAGGTTATTCGTTTCAAAGCGCGTGTAGTTGCGCAGGGATTCAGCCAGGTTTACGGTACCGATTACGGTGAAACGTTTGCTCCCGTTACGCGTTACAATACAGTACGTACGCTGTTAGCAATTGCGGGAAGAGATAGATTATTTGCAAAACACCTTGATGTAGCTACAGCATATCTTCATGGAAGTATTGAGGAAGAAATATACATGCGTCAACCTCCTGGTTATGAAACGATCGGCCAAGAAGAAAAAGTTTGTCGGTGCTGGAATAAAGCTTTTTGCAATGTAGTTGTAAAACTAGGGTTTGTTGCAAGTAAGGCAGATGCATGTCTATTCACGCGTGTGAACAAGAATTTCATAACATATTTGGTTGTATACGTAAATGATCTGCTAGTTGTTTGTAAAGAATGCGATAACAATACACCAAGATAATCAATCATGTATGAGTTTCGCAGGATCGGGAAAAACTACTAGAAGATCAAAGCATATAGAAACAAAACAAAGCTATGTGAAGGATTTGATTGAACAAAAAGAAGCGACCCTGCGATATTGCCCTACTGAAAATATGTTGGCAGATATATTTACTAAACCCTTAGGATCGGTTAAGCAATCAAAGTTTTGTAAGCAACGTTTGGCACACCTATAGTATAGTTACATTGATGTGACGTTTCACATCTAGGTTTAGTACATCTTGGTGACGGTCAGATGTATATATATATATATATATATATATATATATATATATATATATATATATATATATATATATATATATATATATATATATATATATATATATATATATATATCGAGTATACAAGCAATTTGATTGCAGTAGCAACTGGACAACAAATAAAGAACAGTGTGAAAACCAGCAAGTGTCTTTTGTGTCATATTTCGTTCAACAGAAATTTCCACTACATCATCCAGTTGTCGATTCGTTCAAATGAAAGCAGTTTGGCTCCGGTTCACGAAAGCTTTAACTGCTGAAATATTGACCCTACTTAATGATTATTGGTTAACTGAATATGGGCCAGCAACTCCAGCAGCCGCTGCTAGTGTTCAAATCAAAACATAAACAAACCATAAATACGATTTAATTGTCAAATCCGCATGACCCGAACACCGTCCACAATCCAGTTTTTGATACAGGGTCGCTGCCGACCCTATAGGGGGTGCCTTCTCTAGTCTTTTACCAGGGTTTTTAAATACAAATTTGCCTTAGTAGTGCCTTAGTTGGCGGATTAACAAAGATTTGGTCAGTAGGGCAAATTGCTGCTAGGGTTTACATTGAATAAACCGCATTTGACATATTTTGAAACGTCATATTTCGTTGGACGTTTATGATTGTCGGCCGCTTGGTTGGTAGCTCTGTCAACGCAATGTGGAATCATCTGTCATGTGTATTTTTCTAAACGCTCGCTGAAGAATGAACAAAAGCTGACCATTTTGCTGGAGCAAAGATTTGTACGACAGTGTTGCATCACGGTTTTATCTCGAATAAGCAATTTTAGCACACTAGTGGGTAGGAGTGCAGTGAAATGATTTATCAAAAGATTTGCTAATGATGTGCGTTTGGAAGTCGGTCTTCGGTATTGTGGGAATGGATAATATTGGATGAGTCTGTGCTGTGCCATAAAAAATGAAGAGAATCTTGTCTTCTTGTGTCGAAGCTTATATCACGCGGATTATAAGTCTTCATTTGTTCTTTTTACAAATCGTTTTGAGGAAGCATAATACAAATTGTAACTGATTTGGAAGCTTAGTAGTGTTCTGCATTAAGCCAGTTGCGGTATGTTCTAAGTAACAGCATTTGCTTGCATTATCTTACTTTCATTATATTTTGCAGGTTTTGGTAAGATGGAATAATGAGTATTTGCTAGAAAGCTATGGCGCAGTATCGCACAGTGAGTATGTAATTACGGCGTACACACAGCAAAACGAGTAAATTTATGCGCATGTCTTGAGTGGAAACCGCTGGGAAACCGACGAGCCTTTAAAGCCGCTCTACACGCAGCGCAGCTCTGATTCCGAAGAAAAAGGCTGTTTCGTTTGAACGCGTTTATGTTGCACACATTTTGCATACTTCGAGAATAATGATACGCTCTGCGGTCATGACTTTTTGACCTATCATGGACGTGGGATAGTATACTGTTCTTTGTTTTTCAAATTCAGACAGCTGTTTCTCCTTTAATGAATGTGAGCTGAAAATCGAAGAATGGAAGTGATTGCGCGTGGTAATCGCTTGTTACGAGTGTGAAGTGTTAACCTACAATCTACGTGTGTGACAGAAAGACATTTGTTATCGGTTAAAGTGGTCGGGCGGGAAGGGACAGGAATCAAAATTCAGCACCAAATTATTTCTCATCAGCATACATCAGGACTTCACATTTGTTTGTGCTTACAGGAGGAGAAAGCTGTAAGCACCCGTTCTCCCCGTTCTCCGTTCCAAGAAATAGATGTACCGAAAGGAAGATTTGATCATGTACACTTAGACATCGTAGGGCCTCTTCCTCCATCAGACAACTTCACTTACCTGTTAACTATAATAGACCGGTATACCAGATGGCCAGAAGCAATTCCTCTAACAGATATAACTGCCGAAACAGTCGCAAAAACATTTGTAACACAATATATAGCTAGATTTGGATGCCCTCTTATCATTACAACAGATAGAGGAACACAGTTTCAATCTATACTATTTACAGAACTATCAAAACTATTAGGCAGCAATCATTGTAAAACAACAGCATACCATCCTCAAGCGAATGGCATGGTAGAGAGGCTTCACCGCCATTTAAAAGGTGCGCTTATGGCAAACGATATGTCTGAGAAATGGACTGAAAAATTACCGTTAGTGATGCTAGGCATACGATCATGCGCTAAAGAAGACTCAGGATTTTCTCCAGCAGAGTTAGTCTACGGTCAAAGTCTCAGGTTGCCAGCAGATTTTTTCGCGTCACCAGGAAACGAACCAACAGACATCAACGATTTTGTAAGTCGTCTTAGAAACGCTTTTAAATCCATATCCCTTTCTGTACCAAGACAATCCACTGCGAGCAGTTACGTGCATAATGATTTAAGCTCATGCAAGCAAGTTTATGTTAGAGTCGATAGGGTCAAAACAGGACTACCCTATTGACATTTTATAGCTACTTTTTATCGATTTCGAGCGGTTTCTTCCTTAAACAGGATTCCCTATTGACATTTTATAGCTACTTTTTATCGATTTCGAGCGATTTGTTCCTTAAACAGGATTCTTAAACCTTCCTTAAACCGCCTCGGTTTAAGTAAGATTATACCAGTCGAAAAGCCTTTATCATGCAGTTTTTCTCGTTTCTTGCTGTCAAACCAAAGCCGTCAAAAGCCAACGGCTAATGACGGCACAAATCAAAACAAAAACAAAAAAAACATACGGTGTACATAATTTTTTTTATTCAGAAAAATAACCACTAGAGCACATTGAGGCAATATTCCTACAAACGGAAAACAAAACGGTAAGTTGTTTAAAAGCTTTTTGTACGTACTAGAAGTTATATTTTATCTTACCCGAACTTCCGTAAAGGAAAAATGTTTCAGGCAACGCCACTCAAAACAGAAGCTTCCGAGCAAGCATCGGCATCAAGCAATGATACATTGCTTGCCCTGAAGGCCAGGCTGCCGCAGATCAGCATGAAGAGGATAGCGTCACCGGTCGCCAGGTCAAAACAATCCGGCATCGTTGCTGCAGGAGTCGGTATAGTTGGTAGGACGATTGTAGGGCCGCAAAAAATAAATGCACCGAATACTTCACAAGCATCAGGACCATCCGGCATCGTTGTTTCAAAGAAAGAAATGGTTAATTTAATGCAATGCAATGTCAACATCCAAAAAGCATACTGGCCTGCACCTACCGTTAAACTTTCTAGCTCAGCAGCACCGATCGGCCTCCATGTACTGGTTGCGCTGATCGGATCTTAATCAGATCCTGCGTGACGGGATCATACTCTACTGCCGGTTTTGCGGCTGCTCCCCGTGCCGCTTCCCAAATCTCTCCCTCGCCTTCATCTTCTTCCGTCGTGCTCGTCCAGAGCCTCGTGATCCTCCTCGTGGGCGTTGAACCGCTGATATTCCTCATCCCCGTACTGCCCGTCTTGCCCGGTTTGATCGTTGGCTTCGCTACCCTCCAAATCGTACATCCCTTCCGATTGTAGTTCCGCTTCTTCAACCACCTCCTCCTCTTCATGGTTTCCGCCCGGTGCTTTGAACAGTCCGGAATCCATCATAAGAATTGGTTTGATACGCGGCCAACATAACATACGCGTGCCTCATCTTCCGTTACCGCACCGTCACGGTTCCTGTCGAACACGATCCGAGTTTGCAGTTCAAACAGCTCGATTTGATTTTTTGATTCTGGTTTGAATCGTACTTTCGGAACGTTTCCTCCGCCTCGTCACGATTGTTCACCACTTCCGCTTTTTTCATCTCCTCCTCCCGGTCACGGTGTACCTTGAGGGCAGCATTGTCCAACTCTTCCGCCTGACTTTTCAACGTTGCCTTTTCCTGTTTCCTGCGCTCGCCCCGTAGGCCCATTTCAAGCCGAAGCTGGTTACCCGTTTTCAGCATCTCGCTACGCAGTTTTTCCCGCATACGGTCCTCGTTATCGTTACATTCCTTGATTTAACCGTTCCTTTCGATGATTTAACCGTTCCTTAACGTTCAGCGTCACCCAACACTACAGCACACCATCCTGCACCATTTAAAGCAGCATCAACCGAAGCTACAACATCAAGGCATGGTTACATTTCCTGCAAAACAAGGGTTAAAACAATGGTCGTTAACATCGAAAAAATGTACCGGCCTGCACCTATCGTTAAACTTTCTAACTTAGCAGCACTTTCCCATTCAGCATCACACAACAGCATAGCCCACCATCCTGCACCATCCATCAAACCATAACCATCAAAATTGCACCATCAAATCAGCATCGTCCTATGCAACATCACCCGGCACGGCTGCATTTCCTGCAAAAAAAAAGGGTTCATTTAATGCTAGTGAACAAACCAAAAGCATACCGGCCTTCACCTACCGATAAACTGCTTTGCTCAGCAGCACCTCGGATAGCACCTTCCTGTCCAGCATCACCCAACACCATAGCTCATCATCCTGCAACATCTAAAGCAACATCATCCGGCCGAGGTGGCGACCGCTGGGGGCCTCGCCGACCAAGGATGTTTCACGCACCAGGGTACATCGGGGAACAAGTGGGGTCTCATCGTCCAGGAAGGCCTTGCTGGAGAGAGAATCTTCACCATAGGGATGCCATACAGGGAACCTCTTGGGAAAGGGAATCATACCCTCTGCCGGTCACCACTTAGGATTATGAAGCCGGTCCCAATTTATGCACGAATCCTCACGAAACAAATTTCACTTTACTCACATCACAGGTTATCACTTGCTCCCACACACAATGCTCACTGATATGAAATAATAGAAAAAATAACCATTCCAAACGTAGAAATGAAGTTAAAGCTTACCGCTATATTGAGACACCATGCGGTTTGGAAAATGTAAACAAAGACGATACGTCATCATAGGTTGCTTGAAAAACCGTTACACACGCATACATTCATATTTTCGACAGATTTGAGCACGAAACGAGCAGTTTCGATTAGATTCGAGCATTTTTCCAAAATTATAGCGATTTTTTTAGACCAGTTGTCAGTTGGGTACCTAATAGCGAGTTTTGAAGTCTTCCCTTTAGTCTTATTTTCCCTTCAGCATCAATTACGGGATTATGTCCCCTCAGTGGTGATGATCGCGGCAATTCTTTTCCCTGCTCCAAACATTTGATCTACTTTCCAAAACGTTGTTGTTGAGCTAATCGACACAATACTCGTTCTGATCGCAGCCGTTCTTCCGCAGTGAGAGTTTGCATATCGTATTGAATTGTTGAAGATTCATGTTGGTCTGTACCTTTCTGTAAACGCATTCGCACACGTTGCAGAAATCTCAGGCAATAGCCCACAACGATTCGAAGCTTGGTGAAAGATGAATAGCGATCGAACAGCCAGTCAATAAAATTCTCTTCACTGCATGAAGAGATAATTAACTCCACCTTACGTTCTTCACCTATGGTTATTGCTCTTGCTTCAGGCAAATCTGGCCATTTCTCATCAGATTCCGATAGCCACGTTGGCTCCGACCACCATAGCGCATTATCGACTAATCGGTTCGGTTCGCAACCTCTCGATATTAAATCGGCTGGGTTCTCCACCCCCGGAACATGACGCCAAGTACAGCCAGTGGACAATGCGTGGATCTTTGCCGTGCGGTTGCCGACAAACGTTTTCCAAAGATGATGGGGAGACTGAATCCAATACCACGTTGTCATTGAATCAGTCCAAAGGAAACAAGGGCCTTCACGCAATCGTCCCTTTCTCGCGAAATCCCATAATCGACTTCCTAAGAACGCAGCACATAATTCCAATCTAGCAACTGTCAACCGCTCTGCTAATGGTGCTACCTTGGATCGCGAAATCAACAGCTGCACTACCGCCTTTCCCGGTTTTAATTCACTCCTTACGTACATACAGGCTCCGTATCCCTTTTCAGAAGCATCACAGAATATGTGATACTGTATAGCCTCGCTCGCACACACCAGCCGTGGAAGTTTCACATCTTGCAGCACATAAAGTTGAGTCACCAGATTTTTCCAATCACGACACATACTCTCTGACAATTCTTTGTCCCAAGGCCAAACATTTCCATTAACATCTTTCAATCTCCATAATTGTTGCATGAAGATTTTTGCCATCTTTTTAACGGGGTCCACAAATCCCGAAGGGTCGTAAATCCTTGCAATGGCGCCCATTACATTCCTTTTTGTAATTGGAGATTAAGTCACGATCTTAGGAGCTCGCTCGCTTACAACATCTGACCTTGGCTCCCATATTACTCCCAGCGTGCTCACCACATTTCCTTGCACGTTAAATCTAACTTTTCAATCTTGAAACGATTTTCTACCAGAATTCCATCCAATGCAGCACGACTATTTGATGCCCATTTCCGAAGCTAAAATCCCGCTCTTTTTAACAGTTCAACCACCTCTTCACGAATTTGTTTCGCCTTCTCTACTGTTTCTGCTCCAGAAATCAAATCATCAATGTACCAATTCATTGATGCTGGGAATTCCTTTTCTCCATCTTCAAAGACTCTTCGAAGAGTTCGTATGGCCAAATACGGGGCACATGCTGTGCCATACGTAACAGTGTTGAGTCGATATATGCTCACAGGTTCTGCTTCGTTAGATCGCCAAAAGATGCGTTGCAGGTCTCTATCCTTCTCGTCTACTAACACCTGTCGATACATTATTTCCACATCGGCTACCATGGCTACCTTATAAAATCGGAAACGCATTAGGATAGAGACTATATCATCCTGCAACTGCGGTCCGGTCAATAAGATATCATTCAACGATCTTCCACTCTCTGTCTTGCATGAAGCATCAAATACGACTCTGCATTTTGTTGTAGTGCTGTCTAGCTTCCATACAGCATGATGAGGTAAATAGTATTTTATACTCTGATTTTCATTCTTCTCATCTGCCACCTTTGTCATATGGTTCAGCTGAATGTATTCTTCCATAAACTTGTGGTATTCTTCGAGTAGACAATTATTTTTCCTCTTTCTTCTTTCAACTGCCCCAAATCGTTTGAGAGATATGTCATATGATTCGCCAATTTCACTTTCGTAGTTTGCCACCTTTGGTAACTGCACTATATACCTTCCATCCTCATTGCGACTTGTAGTTTCTTCATACCATTTGTCACAAAGTTGCTCTTCTTTAGACATCAGCTTCTCTTCTGGAATATCTTCTAGCTGGACCAGTGTCTCCATCGCAGCATTAAAATTATCCTCCATTACACAACCTACGATGCCATCGTTGAAACCGTCTTCACTCGCCTTTGACATTCTTCCGCTGACAATCCAACCCAACTTAGTTTCGAGCAATCGGGGAAGATATGACGCCAATTTAATCTTTCCATCTTGCAACAATTCGGCAAACAATCCAGCTCCTATCAGTAGATCTATTCGTTCTGGTTTGTTAAACGCTGGATCTGCAAGCGGTATTCCTGCTGGTAGGTTCCACGACTTCACCTCTACAACTCGACTCGGATAGTCGGACGTTACTCGCGGTAACACCAACAATTGCAGCGACGTCTGAAACTCGGATACACGTGATTTTATTCTGGCAGATACCATACGGGTTGCTGTCACTGATACCGCCCCTATTCCGGATAAAGGGTTCGAAACGCGGGTTCTCTTTAGTCTTAATTGCTGGGCCAGTCGTTCGGATAATAATCCAATAGAGCTCTCGCAGGCATCTCCTCTCCATTACTTCCGCAAATCAACACCACTGGCGTTGATAGCCACACCATCGTTTTTGACCTGCCGGATTTTCGGGTGGTGGCATTAATTGTCGCAGTTTCCGCCTCTTCTGCTGTTGACTGTGATATCACCTTATCTTCTTCTTGCCGTTTGCACAAAAGTTTATGATGTCTGCCATGACAATTATTGCACTTGGTGCTATTTCGACAAAACCTTATTTGCTGATTCGCCTTTAAGCAGCTAAAACATAGTCGGTGATTCTTCGCCAAAGCTTCACGCTGTAGAATTTACATTTCCATGAATCTTGAACAGCTGTCTAGGGGGTGATCTGCATTGCAAGCTGGTCAAGTCTTCAAGTTACGCGATGATTGGGCTGCACATGTGACTGAATATGATTGGGATGTTCTGTTCATCTTCTGATCTGGAACACGATTTCGCTTTGCAGCGGCTCTCGTGCCAATTACTCCGACGCTGTGGAGAGCGGTACTATTTAAGATGCAAATCCGTTTTTCGCAAAACTCTATCAATTGCTCGTAACTGTAGGTCAGGTTTTCCACTGCAAATTGTTCCCAATACATTAATGTGGTCTCATCGAGTACATACGTTACCAGCGTCGTGAGAGGCGTATTCCAGTGTTGTATGGGTTCATCAAGCCGTTTCATTCCTTGAACTAATCTTCTTGTCTCATTTACTACTCGGGTCAGTTCAGATGATGTTGTGGCATTCATAGGTTCCAGCTGAATCAGTGCCTAGAAGTATTCCCTCCGAAGGATCTTGTTATCGTCGTATCTCTGCAGTAGGGTCTCCCACGTCGGCGCGTAGCCCTTGTCTTCGAGAGGCACATGTTCAAATATTGCATGTGCAGAAGCTGCAGTACAGCTTCTCCCTTTAGCGACGCTAACAGATACTGAAGTTTTGCCACCTCAGGAAGTTCCGGCACATCATGCACTAATGACACAAAACAATCCTTGTATGTAACCCACTCTGTAATGTTCCCATCAAACGTTGGCAGTTCTAGTTTTAGTAAACGCATTTTAACACTCGCGGACGTTGTATTTGCCATTGTGCTATTCGCAATCGGATGCGCACTTTCATCAGCCTTTTCCAAATCCGTAATGAAATCTTTTACTTTATGGTATTTTTTTATAAAACTCCTTGCATGCAACCCACTCCAACAATCAATTTGAACCGTTTTGTCCTGCAACTTGTGTTATCCTCCTGTTTTCAATTTAAACTCGATCACACTGCGCTACGATTATTATCAGTTTGTTATCCGTTGGCCTTTATCGTTAAACCCTTACACACACAAAGTCACATACAGGCGTCACTACGATAAATGTCTTTTGTTGAACTACGCACAACGATTTTCTACCGAAAGTCTGTATCGAATATTCTCCGTTTTAACACTAGTACGCAGCCCTACTTTTCTAAACTGCACAACTTCCTTTTGCGGAATCCGGTTCAAAGGACCAAATGTTCGATAGCTCGCTTGTTTCTTTCGGATCGTTGTTTGCGACCTTTCCGTCGGGGGTCTACGTTTAGACTCAATTATTTGTATTCACCTACAATATTTACAATATTACTTACACTAAGACCTATTCTAAACCCAAACTACAATAACATATGTACACGATATTACGGGATAATAATTGCATACTCATAGGGGCAACAACAGGTATCGAAGAATTTTAAAAAATCTCGGAATCCTTAGAAATCTCAGAAATCTCAGAAACTAAGAAATGTCAGAATTCTTAGAAATCTCAGAAATCTCAGATATATCAGAAATCTAAGAAATTTCAAAAACCTCAGAAATCTCAAAAATCTCAGACTTATAAGATATCTGAGAAATCTCAGAAATCTCAAAAATTTCAGAAATCTCAGAAATTTCAAAAACCTCAAAATTTTCACAAATCTAGGAATTTTCAAAAATATCAAAAATTTAAAAAGTCTCAGAAATTTCTGAAATCTCAGAAGTTTAAAAACTCTCAGAATTTTAAGAAATCTCGGAAATCCGAAAAATAAAAAAAAAAATCAGAAATTTCAGAATTGTCAGAAAACTCAGGAATCTCGAAAATCTCAGATATCTCAGAAATCTCAGAAAGATCAGAACTCTCAGAAACCTCAAAATTTTCAAAAATTTTAGATTTCTCGGAAATCTCAGAATTTTCCAAAATTATCAGAATATTAAGATATCTCAGAAATCTCAGAATTATCAGAAATCTCAGAATTTTCGAAAATCTCAGAAATCTCTGAAATCTCAGGAATCCCAGAATCCCAAAAATCTCAGAATTCTCATAAATTTCAGCAATCTCAGAGATTCCAAAAATCTCAGAATACTCAGAAATCTAAGAATTTTCAAAAATCTCAGATATAACAGAATTTTCGGCTATCTCAGAAATTTAAGAAATCTCAGAATTTTCAGAAATCTCAGAAATTATAGAAATCTCAGAAATTTTAAAAAATTCAGTATATTCAGAAATCTCAGGATTTTTAAAATTCTCAGAATTTTGAGATATTTCAGGCTTCTCAGAAATCTCAGAATTTTAAAATAATCTCAGCAATCTCAGAAATCTCAGGAATCTCAGAAACCGCAGAAATCCCAGAAATCTCAGAAATATTAGAAATTTCAAAAGTTTTAGAATTTTCAAAAATCTCAGAAGTTTTAGATATCTCAGAAATCTAAGAATAAAAAAAAATCTCAGGATTCTTTGAAGTCTCAGAAATCTCACAAATTTTTAAAATCTGAGGAATCTAAAAAATCTCAAAATGTTACAAAATATCAGAAATCTCAGAAACCTAAGAATTTTTAAAATCTCAGAATTCTCAGAAATGTCAGAAGTCTAAGAAATGTCAGAATTCTAAGAGATCTCAGAATTCTCAAGAATCTCAGAAATCACAGAAATCTCAGAATTTTCAAAAATATAAACTCAGAATTTTTAAAAATCTCAGAATTCTTAGAAATCTCTGGATTTTCAAAAATCTCAGAAATCTTAGAAATCTCAGAATTCTCAGAAATCTCAGTTTTTTCAAGAATTTCAGAATTCTTGCAAATCTCAGATATCTCAGCAATCTCAGAAAACTCAGAATTTGCAGAAGTTTCAAAAATCTCAGAATTTTCAGAAATCTCAGAAATCTCAGGAATTTTGAAAAACTCGGAATGCTCAGAAATTTTAGATTCCTCAAAAATCTCAGATATCTCTAAAATCTTAGAAATAAAAATAAAGTCTCAGAATTCTCAGAAATCTAAGAATTTCAAAAACCTCAGAAATATAAGAAATCTCAGAAATATCAAAAATCTCAAAAATATCAGTAATCTTAAAAATCACAGAAATTTTAGAAACATCAGAATTCTTAGAAATATCTGTAATCTCAGCAATGGCAGTAATCTCAGAAATCTCAGAAATTTCAAAAATATCAGAACTCTCAGAAATCTCAGAACTTGTAAAATCTCAGAATTCTTAGAAATGTCAGAATTCTCGGAAATCTCATAAATCTCAGATATATTCGAATTCTCAGAAAGGTCAGAATTTTCAAAAATTTCTAAAATCCCAGAAATTGAAAAAGTCTCAGAATTTTTAGAATTTTCAAAAATCTTAGAAGTCTTAGAAATCTCAGAATTTTGAGAAATCTCAGAAATCTCAAAATTTCAAAAGATCTAACAATCTCAGAATTCTCAAATATATCAGAATTTTAAGATGTCTCAGGAATCTCAGATGTCTCAGAAATTTTTAAAATCTCAGATTTCTCGGAAATTCTCAAAAATCTCAGAAATTTCAGAAATCTCAAAATTTCCAAAAATCTCAGAAATCTCAGAATTTTTAAAAATTCAAGTAATCTCAGAGATATCTGAAATTTCAAAAATATGAAAGTTGTCAGAAATCTCTGAATGTTCAAAAATTTCAGAATTCCAAGAAATTTCAGAAATCTTACAATTTTGAAAAGCTTCAGGAAACTCAGAAATCTCAGAAATGTCAAAAATATCAGAATTCTCGAAATCTAAGAATTTTCAAAAATTTAAGAAGTTTTAGAAATCTCAGAATTCTCAGACATCTCAGAAATCTCACAAATATCAGAAATCTCAGACATCTTAAAATTATCAAAAATCTCAGAAATCTAAAAAATCTCAGATTTCTCATAAATCTCAGAAATCTCAGAAATTTCAAAAATTGCGGAATTCTTCGAAATTTCAAAAATTTCAAGAATCCCAGGATTATCAGGAATCGCAGGATTTTAAAAACCTCATTAATCTCAGAAATATCAAAATTTTCAAAAATCTAGGAATTTTAGATATTTCAATATTCTCCGAAATCTCAAAAATTTCAAAAATCTCAGAATTTTCAGAAATCTAGGAATTTTCATAAAATTCAGAAGTTTCAGAAATGTCAGATATTAAAAAAAGCTAAGGAATTAAAGAAATCTCAAAAATTTCAGATATCTAAGAAATTTAAAAGTTCTCAGAATTTTAAGATTCCCCAGAAATCTCAGAAATCTCAGAAATCTTAAGATTTTCAGAAATCTTAGAAATTTCAAAAATTTCAGAATTTTAAGAAATCTCAGAATTTTAAAAATATCAGAAATTTCAAAATTGTCAGAAATTTAAAAAAGCTAAGAAATTTAAGAAATCTTAGAAATTTCAGATATATCAGAATTTTAAAAGTTCTCAGAATTTTTAGATATCTAAGAAATCCCAAATTGCTAAAAATCTCAGAATTTAAGAAAATCTCAAAATTCTTAGAATTCCAGAATTTTCAAAAATCTAAGAAATCTCAGAATTGTAAGAAATCCAAGAAATCTTAAAATTTCCAAAAATCTCAGAATCTCAGAATTCTCAAAAATCTCGGAATCATAAAATATTTCAGAAATCTCAGAAATCTCAGGAATCTCAGAAATATCAGAAATCTTAGAAATCTCATAAATCACAGAAATCTCAAATATCTAAGAATTTTCAAAAATCTCACAATTTTTAAGTAGCTCAGAAATATCAGAAATCTCAAAAACTTCAGAATTCTAAAAAACCTCAGTTATAGCAGATATCTCAGAAATTTCAAACATCTCAGAATGCTTATTAATCTCATAAATCTCACAATATTTTTTGAAACATCTGGAATCTCAGAAATCTGAGAGACTTCAAAAATTTAAGAATTCTCAGCTTTTTCAGCATTATCAAAAATCTCAGAATTCTTAGAAATGTCAGAATTTTTAGACATCGTGAAAATCTCACATATATCAGAAATTTCAGCAAGCTCAGAATTTTCAAAATTTCTAAAATACCAGAATTTTCAAAAATCTCCAAGTTTTTAAAATTCTCATAATTTTCCAAAATCTAAGAAGTCTTAGAAATATCAGAATTTTGAGAAATCTCAAAACTTCCAAAATTCTCAGAATCTCAGAATTCTCAAAAATATCAGAATTTTTAATTATCTCAGAAAGCTCAGAAATCTCAAAAATCTCAGAAATATCAGAAATCTCAGAAATCTCAGAAATTTCAAAAATCTCAGAAATCTCAGAAATCTCAGAAATTTTAGAAATCTCATAAATATCAGAAAAATTCAGAAATCCAAGAAATTTCAAAAATTTCAGAATTCTTAAAAGTTGTAGAATTATAAGATTTCTCAGAAATCTCAGAAATCTCAAAAACTTCAGAAATTTACGAAATCACAAAAATCTCACAAATCTCAGAAATTTCAAAAATCTCAGAATTCTGAAAAGTTTCAGAAATCTCAGAATGTTTAAGAATCTCAGCAATCTCAGAAATCTCAGAAATCTCAAAAGTTTCAGCTAACTCAGAAATTTCAAAAACCTCAGAATTTTCAAGAATCTAGGAATTTCAAAAATATCCAAATTTTTAGAATATCCCAGAAATCTCAGAAATCTCAGAAATCTCAGAAATCTCAGAAATTTCAGAATGTCAGGAAACTCAGAAATTTCTTAAATCTCATAAATCTCAGAAATCTCAGATATATCAGAAATTTCATAAATTTCAGAATTCTCAAAATTTTGGAATTTCCGAAATTTCCGAATTAAAAAAAAAAAAAAAACTCAGAAATCTCAGATATTTTGGAGACCTCAGAAATTTAAGAAATCTCAGAAACTCCAAAAATCTCAGAATACTCAGAAATCTAAGAATTTTCAACAATCTCAGAAATATCAAATATTTCAGCAATCTCGGAAGTTTTAGAAATCTCAGATTTGCTGAAATCTCAAAAATTTCAAAAATTTTAGAATTTTCAGAAATATCAGGATGTTAACAATTCTCAGAATTTTGAGATCCTTAGGGCATCTCAGAACTCTCAGAATTTTCAAAAATCTCAGAAATCTAAGAAATCTCAGAATTTTCAAAAATCTCAGAATTTTTAGACTTCTCGAAAATCTCAAAAATCTCAAAAACTTCAGAAAACTAAGATATCTCGGAAATTTCAGATTTCTCAGAAATTTCTAAACCTCACAATTCTAAGAAATCTCAGAAATCTCACAATTTTTTAAAATCTTAGGAATCTCAGAAATTTCAGAAATTTTAAAAATATCAGAATTCTCAGAAATCTAAGAATTTTTCCAAAATCTCAGAATTCTTAGAAATGTCAGAAGTCCTAGAAATGTCAGAATTCTAAGAGATCTCAGAATTCCTAAGAATCTCAGAAATCACAGAAATCTCAGAATTTTCAAAAATCACTCATAATTTTATAAAATCTCAGAATTCTTAGAAATCTCTGGATTTTCAAAAATCTCAAAATTCTTAGAAATTTCAGAATTCCCAGAAATCGCAGAAATTTTAAAAATCCCAGAATTTTCAGAAATTTCAGAGATCTCAGGAATTTTGAAAAACTCGGAATGATCGGAAATTTTAGAATCCTTAGAAACGTCAGAAATATCTGAAATCTTAGAAATTAAAAAAGATCTCAGAGTTCTCAGAAATCTAAGAATTTTAAAAAATCTCAAATATATAAGCAATCTAAGAAATATCAATAATCTCAGAAATATCAGTTATCTTCAAAATCTCAGCAATTTTAGAAACATCAGAATCCTTAGAAATTTCAGTAATCTCATGAATGGCAGAAATCTCAGAAATCTCAGAAATTTCAAAAAAATCAGAACTCTCAGAATTTTCAAAAATCTCAGAATTCTTAGAAATGTTAGAATTCTTAGAAATCTCATAAATCTCAGATATATTTGAAAACTCAGAAATCTCAGAATTTTCAAATATTTCTAAAATCCCAGACTTTGAACAAATCCCAAAATTCTCAGAATTTTCAAAAATCTTAGAAGTCTTAAAATTCTAAGAATGTGGAGAAATCTCAGATATCTCAAAATTTCAAAAAATCTCAGAATCTCAGAATTTTTAGATATCTCAGAAATCTCCGAATTCTCAGAAATTTTAAAAATCTCAGATTTCTTAGAAATTTTCAAAAATCTCAGAAATTTTAGAAATCTCTGAAATTTTAAAATTCTCAGAATTTTTGAAAATCTCAGTTATCTCAGAAATATCAGAAATTTTAAAAATTTTGAAATTGTCAGAAATCTCAGAATTTTCAAAAATCTCAGAATTCTCAGAAATCTCAGAATTTTAAAAAAACCTCAAAAATCTCAGAAATCAGTCTTCCTCCAGCTTCCGTAGTGAGAGGACGTGTTCCGCTCGGAAGCGTCTTTGTCTTTTTCGCTTACGGCAGATAGTGGTTGTTGTTCTCGAGTGCGAATGCGTAGTCAACGCGATTACCCGTACGCACTTATCGGTGTCTCCGCCTTTCTCCTGTACTCGTGCGGAGAGTGTACCGTTACTTTCATCTATCGAGTAGCGATCGACGTGTGTTCTTGTATGACGTGTGTTCTTGGTGTGTGTGTGTGTGTGTGTGTGTGTGTGTGTGTGTGTGTGTGTGTGTGTGTGTGTGTGTGTGTGTGTGTGTGTGTGTGTGTGTGTGTGTGTGTGTGTGTGTGTGTGTGTGTGTGTGTGTGTGTGTGTGTGTGTGTGTGTGTGTGTGTGTGTGTGTGTGTGTGTGTGTGTGTGTGTGTGTGTGTGTGTGTGTGTGTGTGTGTGTGTGTGTGTGTGTGTGTGTGTGTGTGTGTGTGTGTGTGTGTGTGTGTGTGTGTGTGTGTGTGTGTGTGTGTGTGTGTGTGTGTGTGTGTGTGTGTGTGTGTGTGTGCGTGTGTGTGTGTGTGTGTGTGTGTGTGTTTCTGTGTGTGTGTTTCTGTGTGTGTGTTTCTGTGTGTGTGTTTCTGTGTGTGTGTTTCTGTGTGTGTGTGTGTGTGTGTGTGTGTGTGTGTGTGTGTGTGTGTGTGTGTGTGTGTGTGTGTGTGTGTGTGTGTGTGTGTGTGTGTGTGTGTGTGTGTGTGTGTGTGTGTGTGTGTGTGTGTGTGTGTGTGTGTGTGTGTGTGTGTGTGTGTGTGTGTGTGTGTGTGTGTGTGTGTGTGTGTGTGTGTGTGTGTGTGTGTGTGTGTGTGTGTGTGTGTGTGTGTGTGTGTGTGTGTGTGTGCGTGTGTGTGCGTGTGTGTGTACGCACCGTTGTCCCCGGCTCTACCAAAGCGGTAGAGCAGTGTGTCTCTGATTCGGATCGGGAGAATGATTCTTCCAGGGAGGTAAAACGAAAGCCTGGGCGTCCCAAGGCTGCGCCAGCGGCAAAAAAATAGCGACCGTCGAAAGGCCTTCGACATCGAAGGCCGCATGTAGTATTGGCACTTTGGCAAAGAATACCCAGCCCAACCAAAACGAACGGGGCAAAACAGCGTGTGTCTTGCTCTAAATCGTCTAGCTCACTTGTTTACACTTATGTACGAGTATTCTGTGACGTCATGAACTTTGGATTTGCCGTAACCGTACGATTCTGTGTTTCGTTCACACTCGTATAACTATTTCAATCGCACTTACAGACGAGATAGGCCGAGCAATGCTTGTTTGCCAACGATATCGATGTTGTGTCTAGATCGTATCGATGCATTGGTTTTACATTTCGCTCAAACTCGTATGTCATTCCTCTCGCACTCACGGACAGTATAGACGGAGTAAATTTGTATTCTGAAAGGTATCGATACATGTGTGTATACGCCGGGTGTTTTCCCTTGCTTGCACTGCTATACCTCACACACAAACGCATACATACACGCCTCGTACCTTTAAACGCGTAACCGTCTGAAATCACGCCAGACGGCGGAGTAAGTGAAAGCGAAAAAAATATTCTGGTGCCATGAAGTTTGTAACTCTTTGATATTAAAAGAAACATATATTTTTTAAATACAGGAAAAATCATTATCTCACAAAGTATTTCGTTGTTCAGTTCAGTTTTAATAGGTGTTTATTTCTTGGGTGTTGGTCCAGCTGAGAGATCTTTGTAAAATAGTGTTATTTGAAAGTGTTGTTACCGTTTTTGTAATGGCTGACTTAAAACGTCTGCGCAAATCTGGCATGTTTTATCTCCAAGCTGCAAAGTATATGGCGCTGGAACCTACGGAAAAGGATAATCAGGATGCAGGACCAAGCCAACCATGTTAGTTGACTTTATTACACAAGTTTAACGAATATAAAATTCGATTACATCGTAGTGTTAATGTTATATTATTATTTACAACATACCCAAAATATAGCCACGAGCAATTTAAACCATGAAATGCAGCGCACATCGCCAACCCCAGAACAAAGTCCAGTACCAAATATGAACCAGACCGAAGAAGAATATGTCGAATTGGCTGACTACATCGATTGCTGTTCTTCCGAAGATGAGAATGAAATCAACACTGACGATACGTTCAATTAAATTATCGATAAAATGTCTATAGTTGATGGAATTCGTTACTGGGCACTTTCCACCAACGCGCCGCATAGCTCCATAAACATAATTTTAAAGCTTTTTAAAAAAGCCAACATCAAAGTCCCTTTAACCGCTAAAACTTTGCTGCGGACAAATCGGAATCCTTCGACGGACTTCAGTACTAACAAAGTAGTTAATACAATTTTTCCCACGTTAACATACCTTTTGCAATTGGAACAGTATTTTGCTTTCCAGTGTCAGAAGCTAACGCACAATATTTCAATATATTTATAAAAAGCTGTTTAAACCATACAAAATTCAATTTGAATGCTACTTTGACAAATTGGTTGTACTCAGATGAAAACGTCATATCATCTGTTTCTTTGTCCAGCGGCATTTTGCTTAAATAGTAAAAGATGATAATGAATAAAGGCGATGCATTACATCACGGTCCACCACGACGATTCTTATTAAAACCATGGATCATTGAAACTCAACAATGATATTCATTATAGTTTGCTAGTTTTGCATTTACTAAATACAGATACAAGAATGTACACAAAAAACACATTTTCTTTAACTTGCGATCCTATACAGCGCATGTAAAACAAAACCTACTCCGATCCACACTAGATTATCACGACTAAAAAGGACCATCGCATCACCGCCGCAGCAAATCATATGGTAAATATGAATTATATACTAAGAATCACAGTTCAATTCTCACTTCTCCTGCTCACCTCTAGATATCCAGAAAAAAACAGTACTGCATATTTCAATCTCTCCTCTACACACAGGCTCAAAAGCAGCTACCTTGATCCATAAGAGAAACAGAGCAAAAAGCATGTAAGAACGAACAAGCAGTGCGAAAGAGAAAAAAACAGCATACACAAATCAATTTTTTTGCACATTTTTCATGACGTCAAAAATTTTGTGACGTCATAATTTGTGGTAAACAAAATTGCCCCATCCGTTTCTGACTACGGGGCAATCATCGCGACAAAAGTAGGGCCCCATTTTAGCCCCATTCTTGCAACGACTTTACCTATTTTGTTGTGCTTGGGAGGTGGCAAAAAGTGCCCCGTTGGCAAAGAGTGCCCCGCTGGTAGCCTCCAACGAACCGCTATCGGAACACCAAGCGCGTGCTTTCCCGCCGTCGTGGGAGGGTAAGACGGTTTTTTTATTTTATGCCACGAACAAAACAGCTCGATGTGAGGACGATCGCGGCATCGCTGTTTAAGAAGAACCCGGGCGTTGCCGATGTGTTTCGGATGCGTCCAACTAAGATCAGGGTTACCGCAAAGGACCGGGCTCAAGCCAACGTCATTGCGGCTGATCCAGAATTTACGGAGCACTACCGGGTTTATATCCCCGGTAGTCTGGTTGAAGTGTCCGGCGTGATCCAGGACTTCGAATATCCTGAAGAGGATATTGTTAAATATGGCGTGGGCTTTGTTCAAGCCCCAGGTACGCCTTAAGTAAAAGCGCTCGAGGCAAAAAAGCTTTTTAAGCTTGACGCCTCAGCGAAGGAGGGGAAAAAATATGTCCCGACCTCCTCAATCAGGATCACGTTTGAGGGTACGGTTCTTCCGCAGGCCCTCATTATTGAAGGTCTCCGGATACCGAACGACCGGCCATACGTGCCAAAGGTGGCCACCTGTTCGAAGTGCAGTCGGATCGGACATGCCGATCCGAGCGGTCAACGGGACGAGCAATTGTTGCGGTCCCCGCTGAGAAATCCAAGAGAAGATCACGACGTAATGCCCTTGGATTCGCCTTTCCTGGTTGAGGATACAACCACCAGGAGAAGCACGGCGGAACATAGCAACACCTCCCCGAGTGGTTCGGCCACTCGACGCGCGGAATTGTTAAGTATGAGAGAGTTGGTAGAAGCAAGGCAAGGGGAACTAAGGGAGCTGGAGTTGCAACTAATGGACCTTGAAGACGATATGGACGCGCAAGTTAACCGACATGGCGTCTTCGGTTCGAAGGAAGAACAATGGCTGGCTGCAACGGATCGCTGCGGTACTTATCCAAACACTAGGCCACCTACACTTCGCTTTACTAGCACTGCCAACCCACCCCCACCTTCTTATCAGGACCATCCTAACGTTCCTGATTATTACACTTGGAGGAAGATTCACGACGATGCCTACAGAAGGGCATCTTTACCTCCCACTTGTCCTCCGTATATTTCACCAGCACACGCGACAACGAACCGATCACGCACTACACTACACCATGGTAATCTTACACAGGAACAAGTTGCTGCACGGCATGGAGCGATCGGGAAGGAGTTACCGGAATTTAGTGGCGCGGTTAAGGAGTGGCCGTTGTTTATTCGTATGTACGAGCGGTCAACCGCCGTGTGTGGGTTTTCGGAGGACGAGAATATACTGCGGTTGCAGCGTGCGTTGAAAGGTGAAGCCAAGGAGGCAGTTGGGCAATTGTTGTTGTTGCCTGATGGTCTGGTTGATGTGTTGAAGACGCTCAATGATCAATTCGGTCGTCCAGAGATAATAGTCGAGTCTACTCTCGAGTCCATTAGAAAAATGCCTTCCCCTGTGCCGGGTTGCTTACGGTCGCTAGCTACATTTGGTCTCGCAGTGCGTAATCTCTGTGCGACAATAGTGGCGCTTAATCTTCCGGAACACTCATGTAACGTATCTCTGCTTCGGGAGTTCATGGGTAAGTTACCTTCGCATTATGCAATGGAATGGGTCCGCCATCGACGACAGCTACGTAGGGTAACTCTGACGGAGTTTGGCGTTTGGATTAGCCAACTGGCTCAAGACGCAAGTGAAGCCCTCGTCGAACCGCCACGTGCCGAGTCTAATGTACAGGTAGAACGACGCGAAAGACGTCCTACTGTTCGGGACGGTCGTGCACAAGGTCCGCAACAGCCCCAGTCACGGAATCAGTATGTGCCCAGGCAACATCCCAAACAGAATCAGCCGGTACATGATGTACCTAAAACTACCTACTGGAACACATACACTATGCAACTGCCCGTTCAACACGACGTTGCCACCGTCACTAGTGGCACACACTCGGGCACACAAGAGCGGGTGTTATTAAAATACGTACCTGTTACCATACACGGCCCACGTGGGCCGATTAATACGTATGCATTCATAGATGATGGTTCTTCTTCATCCTTCATGGATTCGTCTTTATTAGAAGAATTGGGTGTGAATGGTACTCCGGCTCCGCTGTGTCTCCAGTGGACAGGGGGAATTACACGACTAGAGCAGGATTCCGTCAAACTAAACGTGACCATCTCTGCAAGAAACGTTAATAATAAATCAACATTATACAATGTACGCACGGTTAAGGATCTTGCTCTACCAACTCAAACGGTCGAATTGCGTCAACTGATTGCACAGTACCCTTACCTACAGAGCCTACCTATAGAGTCGTATAGTTCCGTGCAACCTCGAATGCTGATAGGTGTGGACAATTGCAGTGTCACAAAGACGTTGAAGAGCGCAGAAAGAAGACGTGATGAACCCATCGCGTCGAAGACGAAGTTAGGTTGGGTTATCTACGGTCCATGTCCGGTAGCCAAGAACATTCCAGGAGCGACGTACAGCAACTTCCATGTGTGTCTGTGTGATGGAATTAGTGAAGAACTGCTGCATGCCGAACTGAAGAAGTTTTTTTCCTTGGAAACCTTTACAATCACTAAACCGGCTAAAACATGGCGCTCTAAAGAAGACGAGAAGGCGCTCATTTTACTGGAAAGAAATACGTCACTTCGAAACAATCGTTTTGAAACTGGACTGCTATGGAAGGACGAAAACATCCGTCTTCCTTGCAACAAAGCTATGGCTATGAAACGCTACCACTGTTTACAAAGACGCCTGCAGCAGCATCCCGATCTCGATTTCGCTGTTCGAGACTTGATGCGGAGTTACGCGGCGAAAGGCTATATCCGACGACTCACATCAACCGAAGTAGCTGAGAGACATCCAAGAGATTGGTATTTGCCCGTTTTCCCTGTGACAAATGAAAATAAACCGGGTAAGGTACGTTTAGTCTTCGATGCCGCAGCAACGGTTAACGGGATCAGCCTTAATAGCGTCTTACTCACCGGACCGGATCTGGCAACAAACCTCCTGGCTGTTTTATTCAAGTTTCGAGAGTGTAAAGTGGCGGTAGTTGGTGACATAAGAGAAATGTTTCACCAGATCATGATTAAGCAGTCTGATCAAAGAAGTCAGATGTTTCTATGGGAAGGAGATAAGCCTAGTGACGAACCTGTTACTTACGTGGTTACCGACCTTCGGAGCAGCCTGTTCGCCGAGCACAGCTCAATACATAAAGAATCACAACGCAGAACGCTTCGAGTCCGAGTATCCGCGAGCGGTAAAGTGTGTGAAGGATGAGCATTATGTCGACGACATGTTGTTTAGTGTCGAAACAGAGAAGGAAGCGATCTCTCTCACAGAACAAGTACGCAGCATACACCGGCAGGGAGGTTTCGAGATTCGAAACTTCATCTCTAACTCATCACGAGTCTTGAAATGCGTGCAAAGCGATTCTGAAACGGAGAGCAATATGACTCGTGATAGTATTTTCGGTACAGAGAAAGTACTTGGTATGTGGTGGGATACTTTGTCCGATAGCTTTTCATTCCGGCTATCCTTGAAGTACGACGACAGTCTACTAAGAAGAGATCGACTACCTACGAAACGTCTCGTATTGAGAACATTAAAGAGCGTCTACGACCCGATAGGACTGATAGGGCAGTTCCTAATGTATCTGAAAATGCTCTTACAAGAAATTTGGCGGAGCGGTTTAAGCTGGGATCAAGAAATAGACGGTCATCTCGTCGACAAATGGTTTACTTGGACTAAAGTACTTCGTAGCATCCCAATAGTCAAGGTTCCTAGATGTTACCGTCACTTGTCGTCAAATGGAGCAAAGGTGGAACTTCACGTGTTTTGTGATGCAAGCGAGTATGGTATGGCTGCCGTAGCATACCTCAGGTTTGAAGAAGATGGTTTAGTGGAATGTGCCCTTGTAGGGTCCAAGACTAGAGTTGCACCGCTAAAATTCTTGTCAATTCCCAGGCTGGAGCTGCAGGCAGCTGTACTCGGAGCGCGTTTGGGAGCAAAAATCTTCCATTCACACCGTCTGCATGTTCAACGCACATTACATTGGACCGATTCTAGGAATGTAATTAGCTGGCTGAACTCTGATCACCGTCGCTATCACCAATTCGTCGCCTTCCGGATCGGAGAACTGCTGGAAACAACTGACGCAAGCCAGTGGCGTTGGATTCCCACCAAACTCAACGTAGCCGACGACGGCACCAAGTGGACTAAGACGCCAGAATTATCGCCCGATAGCCGTTGGTTCAAGGGGCCATCCTTTCTATGGCAGCCAGAATATGAATGGCCTGCAATCGAGAGACCCACGAAAAACACCACGGAAGAACTTCGAGTGAACCTGTTACACCATTACGCAATGCCAAACATCGAGCCAGGCGCCTTCATTGAATTTGAACGATTTAGTAAATGGAGGAGACTGCTACGGACCGTAGCATACGTTATTCGTTTCACAACAAACAGTCGATGCCAGGCCCGCAATGAACCAAGACAGCAAGGTCCCCTAACGCAACTAGAACTTGCGGATGCCGAAAGAGTGTTATTTCGGAGGATGCAGTTAGAAGCCTATCCTGATGAAGTGCAGTATCTGGAACGCCAAACTAAAATCAACACGGGTGGCACGGGTGTCAAAAGGGATAGTTCTCTATATAAACTATCTCCGGTACTAGACGGATTTGGAGTTATGTTGATGAACGGACGATTAGCCGAGTGTAACGCAGTGAGCCCAAACATGAGACGACCTATAATACTCCCTCCCAACCACCATGGTACAGTATTACTAATTACTGATATGAACGAACGTTTCAGACACGGTAATCACATGACAGTCATCAGCGACATCAGAACCAAATACTGGGTCCCACGCCTACTGAAAACCTATCAGCGGATACGCAGGGCCTGCCAGAGATGCCGAATACGTGAGGCAGCACCCACTCCCCCGATGATGAGCAACCTTCCGGAACCAAGAGTCGCGATGGGACAGAGAGCATTCACTTACACGGGGATCGATTACTTCGGCCCCATCCTCGTTGCGGTCGGAAGGCGTGTAGAGAAACGATGGGGCGTTATTTTCACGTGTCTCACCGTTAGGGCCGTGCATTTAGAGATTGCGCACACACTCACGACAGGGTCCTGTATTACCGCCATATGACGGTTCATCGCTAGACGAGGTATGCCACGTGAGGTTATCAGTGATTGCGGTACCAACTTTGTAGGGGCAGCTCGGGAATTGATGGAAGCGGTTGCGGAAATTGACCACGACGCATTGATGATTGAGTTTTGCGGTCCGGAGATGAAGTGGACGTTCAATCCACCAGGAGCGCCACACTTCGGAGGCTGTTGGGAGCGCCTAGTTCGGTCCGTAAAGAGAGTACTTGGGCAACTCAACATTCCCCGACGTCCGACGGATGAGGTACTAGAGACCGCGATGACTGAGATAGAGCTCATCATCAACTCCAGACCGCTAACGTATGTTCCCATCGACGACGAGTTTTCAACACCCCTGACGCCAAATCATATTCTATTGGGAAGTTCGGACGGGAGCAAACCCCTGACGATATGCAGCGACGATGCTGATGCGGTTAAGTCAACATGGAAAACATCTCAAAGTATCTCGGACATATTCTGGAAGAGGTGGGTTGCGGAATACTTACCCACTCTGGCGCGACGAACAAAGTGGTTTAAGCCGGCGCAGCCCATTCAAGAAGGAGACATCGTGATCGTAGTAGATAACCGCATGCCGCGGAACTGTTGGCCAAAGGGACGCGTTATATCTGTATTGCGTGCTAAAGATGGACAGGTTAGACAGGCAGTTGTCGCGACACAAAACGGCATATATAAGAGACCTGCAACAAAATTAGCCGTATTAGATGTACGTTCGAAGAAAGTACTTACCAGCGAGGAAACGTAGGAACAACAAAAAGCGCATGGTCCTAGTTGTCAGTTGTGTCTTGAGTGAGACGCAGCTAGAGAGAGCGTCACACTGCGGAAGAGAATGTTAAAAACAGATACTGACAACTTGGCAACACTGTTCGCGCACGGATAAAAGAAACAGGCTGTTAGGAATAAACATAAACACAGCGGTGTTTATAGCAGCAGGATTGAAGCATCTAATTGCGTAAGGTCAACGAGCCAAGTTTGGAGATGACGTAATATCCTTCGAAGGATATTATAAATAGGAGTAGGGCGAATGAAAGCGGCATTATTCGATGGTTTCCGCGATAGAAGAGTAGACTTAATTTTGGTACAGTTTAATAAAAGTATTGTAACCTAAAATATCTTCTTTTCTTTACGTCGATACGTAACACCAACCATCATCATCAGAATAGTCACAGCGATAGTCCCGGACCATTAAAACTCACAACATCCACCACTACATCATCATCATCATCATCATCATCTTCATCATCATCATCATCATCATCATCATCATCATCATCATCATCATCATCATCATCATCATCATCTCAGAAATCTCAAAATTTCCAAAATTTTCTGAATCTCAGATTTCTAAATATCTCAGAATTTTTAAATATCTCAGAAATCTCAGAAATCTCAGAAAACTCAGAAATCTCGGAAATCTCAGAAATATCAGAAAAACTCAGAAATCTCAGATATCTCAGAAACCCAAGAAATTTCAAAAATCTCAGAAACCTTAGAATTCTCAGTAAAACTCAGAATTTTCAAAAATATAAGAATTCTAAGAAATCTCAGAAATGTCACAATTTTTAAAAGTCCCAGGAAATTCACAAATCTCAGAAATTGCAAAATATCAGAATTCTCAAAAATCTAAGAATTTTCAAAAATTTTAGAATTCTTAGAAAGCTCAGAATTCTCAGAAATCTCAGAATTTTGAGAAATCTCAGAATTCTCAAAATTTCCAAAAATCTCAGAATTCTCATAAATCGCAGAAATCTCATAAATCCAAGAATTTTCACAAATTTTGGAATTCTTTGAAGTCTCAGAAATCGCAGAAACTGAGAAATCTCAGAAGCTAAGAAATGTCAGAAATCTTAGATATTTCAGAATTCTTAGAAATCTCAGATATATCAGAAATCTCAGAAATCTTAGAAATCTAAGAAATTTAAAAAACTCAGAAATCTCAAAATTCTCAGAATTATCAGATATCTCAGAAATCTCAGAAATCTCAAAAATTTTAGATATCTCAGAATTTTCAAAAACCTCAGAATTTGCAAAAAGCTAGGAATTTTCAAACTTCTCAACATTTTAAGATATCTCAGAAATCTCAGAAATCTCAGAAATCTCAAAAATTTCAGAATTGTCAGGAAACTCAGAAATCTTAGAAATCTCAGAAATTTCAGAAATCTCATAAATCTCAGAAATTTCAAATATCTCATAATTTTCAAAATTTTGGAAATATCAGAAATTTCCGAAATTGAAAAAAAAAATTCAGACATCTCAGAAATGTTGGAGATCTCAGAAATTTCAGAAATCTCAGAAAGTCCAAAAATCTCAAAATACTCAGAAATTTAACAATTTTTAAAAATCTCAGAAATATCAAAAATTCAGCAATCTCAGAAGTTTTAGAAATCTCAAAATTTTCAGAAATCTCAGAAATTACAAGAACTTGAGAATTTTCAGATATCTCAGGATTTTTAAAATTCTTAGAATTATGAGATACTTCAGGCATCTCAGATATCTAAGAATTTTTAAAAATCTCAGAATTTAAAAAAAAACTTCAGAATTCCTAGAATTTACAGAATTTTCAAATATCCCATAAGTCTGAGAAATATCAGAATTCTCAAAACTCTCAGAATTTTTAGATTTCCCAGAAATCTCAGAAATCTCAAAATCTTGAGTTATCTAAAAAATCTCAGAAATCTCAGATATCTCAGAAATTTCAAAAATCTCAGAATTCTTAGAAATCTCAGAAATCTCACATTTTTTTAAAAATCTAAGGAATCTCAGCATTCTAAGAATTTTTTAAAATATATAAATTTTCAGAAATCTCAACATAATCAAAAATCTCGGAATTCTTAGAAATGTTAGAATTCTTAGAAATCTTAGTAATCTCAGCATTCTAAGAATTTTTTAAAATATATAAATTTTCAGAAATCTCAACATGATCAAAAATCTCGGAATTCTTAGAAATGTTAGAATTCTTAGAAATCTTAGTAATCTCAGATATATCAGAAATCTCAGAAATCTCAGAATTTTCAAAAAATTCTAAAATTTCAAAATAAAGAGATCACAATTCTTAGAATTCTCAGATTTTCAAAAATCAAAGAAGCCTTAGAAATCTCAGAATTTTGAGAATCTCAGATATCTCAAAATTTCCAAAAATCTCAGAATCTCAGAATTCTAAAAATCTCAGAATTTTTAGATATTTCAGAAATCTCAGAAATCTCAGAAAATTATGAAATCTCAGAAATTTTAAAAATCTCACAAATCTCAGAAATATCAGAAATTTCAGAAATCTTATAAATCTCAGAAATCTCAAAAACCTAAGAACTTTCAAATATCTCAGAAGTCTCAAAAATCTCAGAATTTTAAGATATCCCAGAAATCTCAGAAATTTCACAAATTTCAGAATAATTAGAAAGAGCTCAGAAATATCAGAAATCTCAGAAATCTCATAATATTCAAAAATCGTAGATTTCTCAAAAATCTCAGAATTTTCAAAATTCTCAGAATTTTTAGATATCTCAGAAATCTCAGAAATCTCAGAAATATCAGAAATCTCAGAATTTTCTAAGAAATCTCAGATTTTTCGAAAATCTCAAGAATTTCAAAAATTTCAGAATTCTCAGAAATTGAAGAATTTTTAAAAATCTCAGAAGTCTTAGAAATCTAAGAAAGCTTACAAATCTCAGAAATCTCAGAAACCTCAGAATTCTCAGTAAATCTCAGAATTTTTTAAACATCAGAATTCTTAGTTATCTCAGAAATCTCACAATGATTAAAAGTCTCAGGAAACTCATAAATCCCAAAGATTTCAAAAATATTAGAATGCTCAGAAATCTCAGAATTTTCAAAAAATTCAGAATTCTTAGAAATCTCAGAATTCTCAGAAATCTCAGAATTTTAAAATAACTCAGAAATTTCAATATTTCCAAAAATCTCAGATTCTCAGAGTTCTCAAAAATCTCGTAATTTTTAGATATTTAAGAAATCTCCAAAAACTCAGAAATCTCAGAAATATCAGAAATCCCAGAAATTTCAGAAATTTTAGAAATTTAAAATTCCCCAAAATTTTAAGATATCGCAGAAATCTCATAATTTCCAAATATCTCAAAATTTAAAAAAATCACAGAATTTTTAGCATTCTCAGAATTTTGAAAATCTCAGAATTCTAAGAAATCTCAGAATTCTCAGAAATCTCAGAATTTTTAGATATCTCAGAAATCTCATAAATCTCCGAAAATTAAGAAATCTCAGAAATCTCAAAAATCTCAGAAATATCAGAAATTTCAGAAATCTTATAAATTTCAAAAATCTCAAAAACCTAAGAACTTTCAAAAATCTCAGGAGTCTCAAAAATCTCAGAATTTTAAGATATCCCAGAAATCTCAGAATTTTCACAAATTTCAGAATAATTAGAAAGAGCTCAGAAATATCAGAAATCTCAGAAATCTCATAATTTTCAAAAATCGTAGATTTCTCAAAAATCTCAGAATTTTCAAAATTCTCAGAATTTTTAGATATCTCAGAAATCTCAGAAATCTCAGAAATATCAGAAATCTCAGGATTTTCAAAAATCTCAGAAATCTGAGAAATCTCAAAAATTGCAGAAACCGCAGAATTCCCAAAAATCTCAGAAATATCAGAAATTTCAAAAGTCTCAGAATTTTCAGAAATCTCAGAAATTTGAGATATCTCAGAAATCTTAGAAGTATTTATAAATCTCGGGATTATTAGAAGTCTCAGAAATTTCACAATTTTTTAAAATCTCAGGAGTCTCAGAAATCTCCAAAATTTAAAAAAATCAGAAATCTCAGAAATCTCAGAATTCTTAGAAATGTCAGAATTCTAAGCGATCTCAGAATTCTGAAGAATCTAAAAATCGCAGAAATCTCAGAATTTTCAAAAAATCTAAGAAACCCCGAATTTTTAAAAATCTCAGAATTCTTTGAAATCTCTGGATGTTCAAAAATCTCACAATCCTCAGAAATCGCAGAAATTTCAAAAATCTCAGAATTTTCAGAAATCTCAGAAATCTCAGGAGTTTTGGAAAACTCGGAATACTCGGAAATTTAAGGATCCTCAAAAACTTCAGAAATCATATCTTAGAAATCTCAGAAATCTCAGAATTATTAGAAATCTCAGAAATCTCAGAAATCTCAGTATTTTCAAAAATCGAAGAATTCTCAGAAATCACCGAGCTTTCAAAATTCTCAGAATTTTTGGATATCTTAGTAATCTCTGAATTCTCAGCAATCTTAGAATTTACAAAAATCTCAGAAATCCTAGAAATCTCAGAAATTTAAGAAATATCAGAATTTTCAGAAATCTCAGAAATTTCAGTTATCTCAGAAATTTCAAAAATTTGAGAATTTTCAGAAATCTCAGGATTTTTAAAATTTACAGAAATTTCAAAAATCTCAGAATTCAAACACATAAGAATTCTTAGAATTCTCAGAAATTTTCTATAATCTCAGAAGCCTAAGAAATCTCAGAGTTCTCAGAAATCTCAGAATTTGGAATAATCTCAAAAATCTCTAAATTTCCAAAAATCTCAGAATCTCAGAATTCTCAAAAATCTCGTGATTTTTGAGATATCTCAGAAATTTCAGAAAACTCAGAAAACTCAGAAATCTCTGAAATATCAGAAATCTCAGAAATCTCATAAATCTCATAAATCTCAGATTTCTAAGAAATTTAAAAAATCTCAGAATTCCCAAAATTTTCAAAAATTTCTAATATCTCAGGATTAAAAAAAAATCGCAGAATTAAAAAAAATTTCTTAACCCTCAAAAATCTCATAATTTTTAGACATCTAAGAGATCTCAGAATGTCAAAAACTTTGGAAATCTTAGAAATCTCAGACATTTCAGATATCTCAAAAATTTCAGAAATCCCAGAATTCTCTGAAATTTCAGAAATCTCTAAAATAAAAAAAACTTTCAGAACTCTCAGAAATCTCAGAAGTATTAAAAATTTCAGAATTCTTCGAAATGACACGATTCTTTGAAATCTTAGTAATCTCAGATATATCAGAAATCTCAGTAATCTCAGAATTTTCAAAAAATTCTAAAATTTCAAAATAAAGAGATTTCACAATTCTTAGAATTCTCAGATTTTCAAAAATCAAAGAAGCCTTAGAAATCTCAGAATTTTGAGAATCTCAGATATCTCAAAATTTCCAAAAATCTCAGAATCTCAGAATTCTAAAAATCTCAGAATTTTTAGATATTTCAGAAATCTCAGAAATCTCAGAAAATTATGAAATCTCAGAAATTTTAAAAATCTCACAAATCTCAGAAATATCAGAAATTTCAGAAATCTTATAAATCTCAGAAATCTCAAAAACCTAAGAACTTTCAAATATCTCAGAAGTCTCAAAAATCTCAGAATTTTAAGGTATCCCAGAAATCTCAGAAATTTCACAAATTTCAGAATAATTAGAAAGAGCTCAGAAATATCAGAAATCTCAGAAATCTCATAATTTTCAAAAATTGTAGATTTCTCAAAAATTTCAGAATTTTCAAAATTCTCAGAATTTTTAGATATCTCAGAAATCTCAGAAATCTCAGAAATATCAGAAATCTCAGAATTTTCTTAGAAATCTCAGATTTTTCGAAAATCTCAAGAATTTCATAAATTTCAGAATTCTCAGAAATTTAAGAATTTTTAAAAATCTCAGAAGTCTCAGAAATCTAAGAAAGCTTACAAATCTCAGAAATCTCAGAAACCTCAGAATTCTCAGTAAATCTCAGAATTTTTTAAACATCAGAATTCTTAGTTATCTCAGAAATCTCACAATTATTAAAAGTCTCAGGAAACTCAGAAATCCTATAGATTTCAAACATATTAGAATGCTCAGAAATCTCAGAATTTTCAAAAATTTCAGAATTCTTAAAAATCTCAGAATTCGCAGAAATCTCAGAATTTTGAGATATCTCAGAAATTTCAATATTTCCAAAAATCTCAGAATCTCAGAGTTCTCAAAAATCTCGTAATTTTTAGATATTTAAGAAATCTCCAAAAACTCAGAAATATCAGAAATATCAGAAATCCCAGAAATTTCAGAAATCTTAGAAATTTAAAATTCCCCAGAATTTTAAGATATCGCAGAAATCTCATTATTTCCAAATATCTAAAAATTTAAAAAAATCACAGAATATTTAGCATTCTCAGAATTTTTAAAATCTCAGAATTCTAAGAAATCTCAGAATTCTCAGAAATCTCAGAATTTTTAATAATCTCAGAAATCTCGAAATTTCCAAAAATCTCAGAATCGAAGAATTCTCAATAACCTCGGAATTTTAAGATAACTCAGAAATATCAGAAATCTCAAAAATCTCATAAATCTCATAAATCTCAGAAATCTTAGAAATCCAAGAAATTTCAAAAATCTCAAAATTCTCATAAATCTCAGAATTGTTTGATTTCTCAGACATCTCAAAAATCTCAAAAACTTCAGAAATCTAACAAATCTCAGAAATATCATATATCTCAGAAATTTCAAAATTCTCAGAATTCTAAAAAGTCTCAAAAATCTCAGAATTTTTTAGAATCTCAGGAATCTCAGAAATCTCAGAATTTTCAAAAATCTCAGAATGCTTAGAAATGTCAGAATTCTTAGAAATTTCAGAAATCTCAGATATATCAGAAATCTCAGAAAAATCAGAATTTTTAAAAAAATATTTAAATCTCAGAATTAAAAAAATCCACAATTCTTAGAATTCTCATATATTCAAAAATCTAAGAAGTCTTAGAAATCTCAGAAATCTCAAAATTTACAAAAAAACTCAGAATCTCAGAATTCTCAAAAATCTCAAGATTTTTAGATATCTCAGAAATCTTTTAAATCTCAGAAATCTCAGAAACCTCAGAATTCTCAGTAAATCTCAGAATTTTCAAAAATATCAGTATTCTAAGAAATCTCAGAAATGTCACAAATTTTAAAAGTCCCAGGAAACTCACAAAATTCAGAAATTGCAAAATTTCAGAATTCTCAGAAATCTCAGAATTTCCAAAAATCTCAGAATTCTTAGAAAGCTCAGAATTCTCGGAAATCTCAGAATTTTGAGAAATCTCAGAATTCTCAAAATTTTCAAAAATCCCAGAATTCTCATAAATCGCAGAAATCTCAGAAATCCAAGAATTTTCACAAATTTTGGAATTCTTAGAAGTCTCAGAAATCTCAGAAACTTGGAAATCTCAGAAGCTTAGAAATGTCAAAAATCTTAGATATGTCAGAATTCATAGAAATCTCAGATATATTAGAAATCTTAGAAATCTCAGAAATCTAAGAAATTAAAAAAACTCAGAAATCTCAAAAATTTCAGAATTGTCAGGAAACTCAGAAATCTCGAAAATCTCAGAAATCTTAGAAATCTCAGAAATATCAGAAATTTCAAAAATCTCATAATTTTCAAAATTTTGGAATTATCAGAATTTTCAAATATCCCAGAAGTCTGAGAAATATCAGAATTCTCAAAACTCTCAGAATTTTTAGATTTCCCAGAAATCTCAGAAATCTCAAAATCTTAAGGTATCTAAAGAATCTCAAAAATCTCATAAATCTCAGAAATATCAGAAATTTCAGAAATCTTATAAATCTCAGAAATCTCAAAAACCTAAGAACTTTCAAAAATCTCAGAAGTCTCAAAAATCTCAGAATTTTAAGATATCCCAGAAATCTCAGAATTTTAACAAATTTCAGAATAATTAGAAAGAGCTCAGAAATATCAGAAATCTCAGAAATCTCATAATTTTCAAACATATTAGATTTCAAAAAATCTCAGAATTTTCAAAATTCTCAGAATTTTTAGATATCTCAGAAATCTCAGAAATCTCAGAATTTTCTTAGAAAGCTCAGATTTTTCGCAAATCTCAAGAATTTCAAAAATTTCAGAATTTTCAGAAATTGAAGAATTTTCAAAAATCTCAGAAGTCTCAGAAATCTAAGAAAGCTTACAAATCTCAGAAATCTCAGAAACCTCAGAATTCTCAGTAAATCTCAGAATTTTTTAAATATCAGAATTCTTAGTTATCTCAGAAATCTCACAATGATTAAAAGTCTCAGGAAACTCAGAAATCCCATAGATTTCAAAAATATTAGAATGCTCAGAAATCTCATAATTTTCAAAAAATTCAGAATTCTTAGAAATCTCAGAATTCTCAGGAATCTCAGAATTTTAAGATATCTCAGAAATTTCAATATTTCCAAAAATCTCAGAATCTCAGAGTTCTCAAAAATCTCGTAATTTTTAGATATTTAAGAAATCTCCAAAAACTCAGAAATCTCAGAAATATCAGAAATCCCAGAAATTTCAGAAATCTTAGAAATTAAAAATTCCCCAGAATTTTAGGATATCGCAGAAATCTCATAATTTCCAAATATCTCAAAATTTAAAAAAATCACAGAATTTTTAGCATTCTCAGAATTTTGAAAATCTCAGAATTCTAAGAAATCTCAGAATTCTCAGAAATCTCAGAATTTTTAGATATTTCAGAAATCTCAGAAATCTCCGAAAATTAAGAAATCTCAGAAATCTCAAAAATCTCATAAATCTCAGAAATATCAGAAATTTCAGAAATCTTATAAATCTCAGAAATCTCAAAAACCTAAGAACTTTCAAATATCTCAGAAGTCTCAAAAATCTCAGAATTTTAAGATATCCCAGAAATCTCAGAAATTTCACAAATTTCAGAATAATTAGAAAGAGCTCAGAAATATCAGAAATCTCAGAAATCTCATAATTTTCAAAAATCGTAGATTTCTCAAAAATCTCAGAATTTTCAAAATTCTCAGAATTTTTAGATATCTCAGAAATCTCAGAAATCTCAGAAATATCAGAAATCTCAGAATTTTCTTAGAAATCTCAGATTTTTCGAAAATCTCAAGAATTTCAAAAATTTCAGAATTCTCAGAAATTTAAGAATTTTTAAAAATCTCAGAAGTCTCAGAAATCTAAGAAAGCTTACAAATCTCAGAAATCTCAGAAACCTCAGAATTCTCAGTAAATCTCAGAATTTTTTAAACATCAGAATTCTTAGTTATCTCAGAAATCTCACAATTATTAAAAGTCTTAGGAAACTCAGAAATCCTATAGATTTCAAACATATTAGAATGCTCAGAAATCTCAGAATTTTCAAAAATTTCAGAATTCTTAAAAATCTCAGAATTCTCAGAAATTTCAGAATTTTGAGATATCTCAGAAATTTCAATATTTCCAAAAATCTCAGAATCTCAGAGTTCTCAAAAATCTCGTAATTTTTAGATATTTAAGAAATCTCCAAAAACTCAGAAATCTCAGAAATATCAGAAATCCCAGAAATTTCAGAAATCTTAGAAATTTAAAATTGCCCAGAATTTTAAGATATCGAAGAAATCTCATTATTTCCAAATATCTAAAAATTTAAAAAAATCACAGAATATTTAGCATTCTCAGAATTTTTAAAATCTCAGAATTCTAAGAAATCTCAGAATTCTCAGAAATCTCAGAATTTTTAATAATCTCAGAAATCTCGAAATTTCCAAAAATCTCAGAATCGAAGAATTCTCAATAACCTCGGAATTTTAAGATAACTCAGAAATATCAGAAATCTCAAAAATCTCATAAATCTCATAAATCTCAGAAATCTTAGAAATCCAAGAAATTTCAAAAATCTCAAAATTCTCATAAATCTCAGAATTGTTAGATTTCTCAGACATCTCAGAAATCTCAAAAACTTCAGAAATCTAACAAATCTCAGAAATCTCATATATCTCAGAAATTTCAAAATTCTCAGAATTCTAAAAAGTCTCAAAAATCTCAGAATTTTTTAGAATCTCAGGAATCTCAGAAATCTCAGAATTTTCAAAAATCTCAGAATGCTTAGAAATGTCAGAATTCTTAGAAATTTCAGAAATCTCAGATATATCAGAAATCTCAGAAAAATCAGAATTTTTAAAAAAATATTTAAACCTCAGAATTAAAAAAATCCACAATTCTTAGAATTCTCATATATTCAAAAATCTAAGAAGTCTTATAAATCTCAGAAATCTCAAAATTTACAAAAAAACTCAGAATCTCAGAATTCTCAAAAATCTCAGAATTTTTAGTTGTCTCAGAAATCTTTTAAATCTCAGAAATCTCAGAAACCTCAGAATTCTCAGAAAATCTCAGAATTTTCAAAAATATCAGTATTCTAAGAAATCTCAGAAATGTCACAAATTTTAAAAGTCCCAGGAAACTCACAAAATTCAGAAATTGCAAAATATCAGAATTCTCAGAAATCTCAGAATTTTCGAAAATTTCAGAATTCTTAGAAAGCTCAGAATTCTCGGAAATCTCAGAATTTTGAGAAATCTCAGAATTCTCAAAATTTTCAAAAATCCCAGAATTCTCATAAATCACAGAAATCTCAGAAATCCAAGAATTTTCACAAATTTTGGAATTCTTAGAAGTCTCAGAAATCTCAGAAACTTGGAAATCTCAGAAGCTTAGAAATGTCAAAAATCTTAGATATGTCAGAATTCTTAGAAATCTCAGATATATTAGAAATCTTAGAAATCTCAGAAATCTAAGAAATTAAAAAAACTCAGAAATCTCAAAAATTTCAGAATTGTCAGGAAACTCAGAAATCTCGAAAATCTCAGAAATCTAAGAAATCTCAGAAATATTCAGAAATCTCAGAAATATCAGAAATTTCAAAAATCTCATAATTTTCAAAATTTTGGAATTATCAGAATTTTCAAATATCCCAGAAGTCTGAGAAATATCAGAATTCTCAAAACTCTCAGAATTTTTAGATTTCCCAGAAATCTCAGAAATCTCAAAATCTTAAGGTATCTAAAGAATCTCAAAAATCTCATAAATCTCAGAAATATCAGAAATTTCAGAAATCTTATAAATCTCAGAAATCTCAAAAACCTAAGAACTTTCAAAAATCTCAGAAGTCTCAAAAATCTCAGAATTTTAAGATATCCCAGAAATCTCAGAATTTTAACAAATTTCAGAATAATTAAAAAGAGCTCAGAAATATCAGAAATCTCAGAAATCTCATAATTTTCAAACATATTAGATTTCAAAAAATCTCAGAATTTTCAAAATTCTCAGAATTTTTAGATATCTCAGAAATATCAGAAATCTCAGAATTTTCTTAGAAATCTCAGATTTTTCGCAAATCTCCAGAATTTCAAAAATTTCAGAATTTTCAGAAATTGAAGAATTTTCAAAAATCTCAGAAGTCTCAGAAATCTAAGAAAGCTTACAAATCTCAGAAATCTCAGAAACCTCAGAATTCTCAGTAAATCTCAGAATTTTTAAATATCAGAATTCTTAGTTATCTCAGAAATCTCACAATGATTAAAAGTCTCAGGAAACTCAGAAATCCCATAGATTTCAAAAATATTAGAATGATCAGAAATCTCAGAATTTTCAAAAAATTCAGAATTCTTAGAAATCTCAGAATTCTCAGGAATCTCAGAATTTTAAGATATCTCAGAAATTTCAATATTTCCAAAAATCTCAGAATCTCAGAGTTCTCAAAAATCTCGTAATTTTTAGATATTTAAGAAATCTCCAAAAACTCAGAAATCTCAGAAATATCAGAAATCCCAGAAATTTCAGAAATCTTAGAAATTTAAAATTCCCCAGAATTTTAAGATATCGCAGAAATCTCATAATTTCCAAATATCTCAAAATTTAAAAAAATCACAGAATTTTTAGCATTCTCAGAATTTTTAAAATCTCAGAATTCTAAGAAATCTCAGAATTCTCAGAAATCTCAGAATTTTTAGATATTTCAGAAATCTCAGAAATCTCCGAAAATTAAGAAATCTCAGAAATCTCAAAAATCTCATAAATCTCAGAAATATCAGAAATTTCAGAAATCTTATAAATCTCAGAAATCTCAAAAACCTAAGAACTTTCAAAAATCTCAGAAGTCTCAAAAATCTCAGAATTTTAAGATATCCCAGAAATCTCAGAATTTTCACAAATTTCAGAATAATTAGAAAGAGCTCAGAAATATCAGAAATCTCAGAAATCTCATAATTTTCAAAAATCGTAGATTTATCACAAATCTAAGAATTTTCAAAATTCTCAGAATTTTTAGATATCTCAGAAATCTCAGAAATATCAGAAATCTCAGAATTTTCAAAAATCTCAGAAATCTGAGAAATCTCAAAAATTGCAGAAACCGCAGAATTCCCAAAAATCTCAGAAATATCAGAAATTTCAAAAGTCTCAGAATTTTCAGAAATCTCAGAAATTTGGGATATCTCAGAAATCTTAGTATTTATAAATCTCAGGATTATTAGAAGTCTCAGAAATCTCACAACTTTTTAACATCTCAGGAGTCTCAGAAATCTCCAAAATTAAAAAAAAATCAGAAATCTCAGAAATCTCAGAATTCTTAGAAATGTCAGAAGTCTTAGAAATGTCAGAATTCTAAGCGATCTCAGAATTCTGAAGAATCTCAGAAATCACAGAAATCTCAGAATTTTCAAAAAATCTTAGAAACCCCGAATTTTTAAAAATCTCAGAATTCTTTGAAATCTCTGGATTTTCAAAAATCTCACAATTCTCAGAAATCGCAGAAATTTCAAAAATCTCAGAATTTAAGGAAATCTCAGAATTCTCAGGAGTTTTGAAAATCTCGGAATACTCGGAAATTGAAGGATCCTCAAAAACCTCAGAAATCATATCTTAGAAATCTCAGAAATCTCAGAAATCTCAGTATTTTCAAAAATCGAAGAATTCTCAGAAATCACCGAGCTTTCAAAATTCTCAGAATTTTTGGATATCTTAGTAATCTCTGAATTCTCAGCAATCTTAGAATTTACAAAAATCTCAGAAATCCTAGAAATCTCAGAAATATAAGAAATATCAGAATTTTCAGAAATCTCAAAAATTTCAGTTATCTCAGAAATTTCAAAAATTTGAGAATTTTCAGAAATCTCAGGATTTTTAAAATTTTCAGAAATTTCAAAAATCTCAGAATTTAAACACATAAGAATTCTTAGAATTCTCAGAATTTTCTATAATCTCAGAAGCCAAAGAAATCTCAGAGTTCTCAGAAATCTCAGAATTTGGAATAATCTCAGAAATCTCTAAATTTCCAAAAAACTCAGAATCTCAGAATTCTCAAAAATCTCGTGATTTTTTAGATATCTCAGAAACTTCAGAAAACTCAGAAAACTCAGAAATCTCTGAAATATCAGAAATCTCAGAAATCTCATAAATCTCAGAAATCTCAGATTTCTAAGAAATTTAAAAAATCTCAGAATTCCCAAAAATTTTCAAAAATTTCTAATATCTCAGGATTTAAAAAAATCGCAGAATTAAAAAAAATTTCTTAACCCTCAAAAATCTCATAATTTTTAGATATCTAAGAGATCTCAGAATGTCAAAAACTTTGGAAATCTTAGAAATCTCAGACATTTCAGATATCTCAGAAATTTCAGAAATCCCAGAATTCTCTGAAATTTCAGAAATCTCTAAAATAAAAAAAACTCTCAGGATTCTCAGAAATCTCAGAAGTATAAAAATTTCAGAATTCTTCAAAATGACACGATTCTTAGAAATCTTAGAAAACTCAGAAAACTCAGAAAACTCAGAAATATCAGAAATCTCAGAAATCTCAGAAATCTCAGAATTTTCAAAAATCTCAAAATTCTTTTCAAAATCTCAAGAATTTCAAAAATTACAGATTTCTCAGAAATCGAAGAATTTTAAAAAATCTCAGAATTCTCAGAAATCTCAGAAGTCTCAGAAATCTAAGAAAGCCCAGAAATCTCAGAAATCTCAGAAACCTCAGAATTTTTAAAAATATCCGAATTCTTAGGTATCTCAGAAATCTCACAATTATTAAGAGTCTAAGGAAACTCAGAAATCCTAGAGATTTCAAAAATTTCAGAATTCTCAGAAATCTTAGAATTTTCTAAAATTTCATGATTCCTAGAAATAGCAGAATTCTCAGAAATTTCAGAATTTTTAGATGTCTCAGAAATCTCAAAATTTTCAGAAATCTCAGAATTGAAATAAATATCAGAAATCTCAGATATCCAAATATTTTCAAAAATCTTGGAAATCATAGAAATCTCAGAAATCTCAGAAATTTCAGGAATCTCAGAATTCTCAGAAGTTTCAGAATTTTTAAAAACCTCATAAATATCAGAATTATCAAAATTATCAGAATTTTTAGATATTTCATAAATCTCAGAAATTTCAAAAATTTCAAAAATCTCAGAATTTTCAGAAATCTTGGAATTTTCAAAAATATCAGAAATGTCAGAAATGTCAGACATATAAAAAAGCTTAAAAATTTAAGAAATCTCAGAAATTTCAGATTTGACAGATATTAAGAAAATCTCAGAATTTTTAGTTATCTCAGAAATCTAAATAGTCTCAGAAATCTCAAAATTTTCAGAAATCTTAGAAATTTCAAAAATATCAGAATTTTCAGAAATCTAGTTATTTTCAAAAATTTCAGAAAATTCAGAAATCTCAGAAATTTAAATAATCTCAGAAGTTTCAGAATTCTCAGAAATTTCAGAAATCACAGAAATCTAAGAAATATTAGAAATCTCAGAAATCTCAGAATTTTAAAAAAATTCAGAATTCTCAGAAATCTCAGAGCTTTCAAAATTCTCAGAATTTTTGGATATCTTGATAATCTCAGAATTCTCAGTAATCTAGGAATTTTACAAAATCAAAAAAATCCTTGAAATCTCAGAAATCTCAGAAATTTCAGTCATCTCAGAAATTTTCAAAATTTGAGAATTTTTAGAAATCTCTGAATTTTTAAAATTCTCAGAATTTTAAGAACCTTCAGGCATCTCAGAAATCTCAGAATTTTAAAAACTCTCAGAATTTAAAAAACTTCAGAATTCTTAGAATTCTCAGAATTTTCTTAAATCTCAGAAGTCTAAGAAATCTCAGAAATCTCAGAAATATCAGAAATCTCATAAATCTCAGAAATCTAAGAAATTTCAAAAATCTCAGATTTCTCAAAAATCTCAGAATTCTCAAAAACTTCAGAAATCTAAGAAATCTCGGAAATCTCAGGTATCTCAGAAATTTCAAAACTCTCAGAGTTCTTAGAAATCTCAGAATTCTTAGAAATCTCAGTAATCTCAGATATATCTCATTCACATCAGTGAATGTTCACATCAGTAATCTCAGATAAATCTCATTCACATACACCGTTTCGCGTTGACAACACGATCTTTGCACCGCTCCTCGATATAACGGATTAAATTAACCGATTCACGTTACTTCTCACAATTTCGCGTACTGCACTGATTACTGCAAGTGGGCAGTTGTTTCTCTGCGTTGGATTGCGGATTGATTGTTATCAGCATAAAACTGCCACTGATCTTGTGGTTTTGTGCTTCACGAGTTTGTTCCGGATAGAAGTTTGCTTGGCGCCTTGTGATCTTCGGTCGTTGATCTCACACTTCCTGATGGCAGACGTATGCGTGTTATGTTCCCGTGTATCAGCACCCGAGGATCCCTCCTACAAGTGTGATGGTTTCTGCAAAGACTGGATGCATCGTTCGTGTATGGGTGTAAGTAACGCAGTGTTTAAAGAACTTACCAAGGGAGGCACCCAGTTTCTATGGCTATGCCCCGGATGCTGTGAGCTACGCAGCAGCGGTCGCTCAGTTGTGATTGCTGAGCTGAACGATGCACTCAACGATCTCAAATCTCAACTAACGGCTGAGTTTGAGTCCCGCATGTCATCTGCCTTGGAGAAGACGAAACGTTCGTTGCTCTCTTCACTGACACATCACACTAGTGTCCGACCCCAGCCCACCACTTCATCCTCGAACCGCATTGCCGCAACCGAAACGCACACTCCTGAATGCACACTTACACCTTTAAACGAACCGGCTAATCCTGCAAAGCGTCGCCTGATTGATCGCTCCCCCCCGTCAGATGTACAGACTCATCCACTACTTTCCGGCACAGCCCCGATAATAGCTCCATCTCATGCCGCATTATTGCTGCCACCCGAAACGCCTAGATTTTGGCTGTACCTGTCGCGCTGCCGACCGATTGTCACTGTCGAAGAAGTACTGGCGTTCGTTAGGCAGCAACTCAGCACTGATGATGTCATCGTGAGAAAGTTAGTGCCGGCTAGTCGAGATCCCAGCACACTGACCTTTTCGTCATTTAAGGTCGGTTTGTCGCTCGCGCTCCAGGATCGAGCCTTGTCACAGTCCACCTGGCCTATCGTAACAGCCTTTAAGGAGTTCGTTGATAGACGAACTGTAAACAACGTAGTACGTTCCGCAACCGATTTTCACCACCCGCACTCCATCTCCAGCACTCATCAACGGACGGATCTGCAAGATACTAATGCTAGCTTATCGCCGGCACGCACATCTACATTGGATCCCACAACAATCAATACCACGGGTCCGTCTTCACCACCACCATTGCAGGCGCAGCAATAACAAACGTCCACACCGGTTCCCACTCTCCCAACACCAATCATAAGCTAAATCTCTACTACCAAATTACGCGAGGTATTAGAACTAAGCTTACTGATCTTCGCCTCGCACTCACGGATATATTTTATGACGTCATTGTTATCACCGAGACTTGGTTGGATGATTCGATACCCTCGTCACTCTTTTCCGATGACAACCTCATCGTTTACCGATGCGATCGTACATCTAATAATAGCAGTGCCACCCGCGGTGGTGGAGTTCTTATTGCCTGCTCATCGAATCTCACAACATCGCAAGTTCCTGTGTGCTATCCCTCCTTAGAAATCCTGTGGATAAATGTGCTCTGTAAGGGAATCCGTGTCTTCATCGGAGTATTCTACATCCCTCCCGAATCAAGCAGAAACACAGCAGTGTTAGATTCGCTGTTCAACTCGATCGCGGATGTACAACGGCGTATGAAGCCGCACGACGTATTACTCCTTTGTGGGGACTTCAATCAACCACATATTTCCTGGTCGTCCGCCGATGGATTCTTCGTCCCATTCCCCACGTCACCCTCTCATGCTTATTTTTGTGATGGAGTACATGAATGTAATCTTAAACAAATTTCTAACGTAAAAAACTCAATGAACAGACAGTTAGATTTAGTTTTCATTAATGAGTCGGCTCTGTTCACTGCCTCGAGAGTATCAAGTGCTGCCATACCTTTACTTAGGTTAGACAATTACCACCTAGCTCTAGAGTTTAATTTATCTGTTAGTGCTAGTGAGGCTAGAGGCGAGGGTTTAACTTTCGTAAGTTGGATTCCGCGAAATTGGCCCATGTGTTGGGCGCTTCCGATTGGTCTTTTTTGGACTCTTCTCGGTCGGTGAATGAGGCAACTGACCATTTTTACGAAATTATAAATGCGGCGTTACCGTTATGTTGCCCTCCATCATTCCCCCCTCAATCCCCCCCCCCCCTGGTCCGATTCGACCCTTCGTTCCCTCCGCAGAGACAGATCTCGAGCACTACGGCGTCTGCGTAGATATCCGTCACACCATCACCACGTGACATTTAAATACGCAGCTTATGCTTATCGCATATACAATCGGGCATGATATTCCCGTTACCTCCACATACTCCAAATCCGTCTTCATTCCCGTCCTAATTCGTCAATTCGTCCTAATTCGGGCTTTCGTCAAGAGTCAGCGCAAAACCGCCTCCATTCCCTCTGTTATGTCGCTCGGAGATGTGTCGGTTGACAATAGCTCTGATATCTGCGCCCTTTTTGCTGGGCATTTCTCCTCCAATTTCTCTGCTCCTGTGAATAGTCAGCCTCTTACTACTTCAGTTAGATCGCATATTTCAGAGACTTCAAACACTATTCCTTCCTCTCTTATTACGATCGATGCAATACTCCTCGCCATTCACAAACTCAAATCATCCTTTTCTCCTGGTCCTGACAGTATCCCTGCTGTAGTTGTGAAAAAATGTAGTACTGTTTTCGCCCCTCTGTTCCTACAGTTATTCCGTTTATCTATGTGTTCGTCCGTTTTTCCTTCGGTCTGGAAACAAGCTTGGCTTGTTCCTATACTTAAGAAGGGAAATCCCTCCATTGTCTCGAACTATCGCGGTATCTCACTTTTATGTGCATTTGCCAAGGTATTTGAGTATGTCTTGCATGTCTGTATCCTTAACGTTTCACGTAGTCTTGTCATCCCTCAACAGCACGGGTTTGTTCCTAAACGTTCCACTTCCTCCAACCTCGTGTGTTTTACGTCGTTCGTGTCGACTCATCTTGATGTTGTGCCCCAAGTCGACGCTATTTACACGGATTTCAAATCCGCGTTTGACCGCGTTCCTCATGAGTTACTTCTTGAGAAATTGTCACAATTAGGGATCAACAGCATCATTGTTTCCTTGTTGCAGTCATTTCGATGTGAGCGTGCATAGCGTGTTAAACTAAATGTTAATTTCTCTACTTCCTTCTGTTCTGGGGCCGGTGTTCCCCAGGGTAGTGTCTTAAGTCCTCTATCGTTCGTCCTATTCCTTAATGACATTACTTCTGTCTTGCCACAAGTTAGCTTTCTTTGCTATGTCGATGATGTGAAAATCTTTTTCCCAATCTCATCGGGTGCGGATTGCGTTTTCCTTCAAACTGTTCTTAACCGTTTTTCCTCTTGGTGTGCTCATAACTCTCTCACCCTTTGTCCTGTGAAGTGTCAAATCATTTCGTTTACTCGTTCCCGCACTCCTTTCCTCTATCCTTATGTGCTTGCTCAGGTTCTAGTCAACCGGGTTTCGCTGGTCAAGGACTTAGGCGCATGGCTCGATAGTGGCCTCACCCTAACGTCCCACATCGACTCTATGGTTGCTAGAGCCTGGAAAACACTGGGTATCCTGAAGCGTATTGCTCGTGACTTCTCTAATCTTCTGTGTTTGAAAACGCTGTACTGTTCGCTGGTCAGGTCATTGCTGGAGTATTGCTCAGTAATCTGGTCACCAACGGCTCGTATCCATATGGATCGAATCGAGCGGGTGCAGAGGTCTTTTACCAGGTTTGCGGTTCGCAAATTCCTTGGAAGATCCACCTCCACCCTGCCCGGTTACGAGTCAAGGTGTCAGTTGCTGAGTCTGGACTCTCTCGAAGACCGTTGATCACGTTCCCAATCACTTTTTGTCGCTTCCCTCTTGTTGAACTGTATGGATGCTCCTTCTCTGCTTGGTTCCATCCCGTTCTATGTCCCTAACCGTTCCCTTCGTATTCGTCCTCCTTTGATTATCCCTAGGCGCCGTACGTCTGCCGGTCGCAACGATCCTTTTTTGAGGGCACTGCGTTCGTTTAACTCCTCGTCTCTTGTGTTCGATTTCCATCTCTCCCTTCCATCCTTACGCTCCAGTATGCGGTCTTTCCTTTAGCACTTAACTCCCTCCCCATTTCTCTAAGTTTAGAGTTAAATAATTTTAAGTAGAGTATAAGAGTGAAGTGTAGCAATACGGCCAGGCCGTCCCTCATGAGTAAAAAAAAAAAAAAAGAGTGTAGTGTAGCCTATAGGCAGACAACACGTTAATAATAATAATAATAATAATAATAATAATAATAATAATAATAATAATAATAATAATAATAATAATAATAATAATAATAATAATAATAATAATAATAATAATAATAATAATAATAATAATAATAATAATAATAATAATAATAATAATAATAATAATTTATTTATTTATTTATAATTAATAATGACGGTCCAGTGCCGTATTGTCAACACCGCTTGTGTTGAAAAAAAAAAAAACAAAATTACAATCATATTGATAAGGCATTTCCTCCCTATTATTTGCCTTATCCCGGGCATACTCGGTTGTGGATGGTTGTGGTGATGGAGTTGATGATGCTGCTGATGATGATGATGAGGATGATGCTGATGTATTCGTGGATGATGGTCCGGTTCTATTGCGGTGGCTATTGTAATGATGGTGGTTGGTTGCATCCGAATTCCGGCTATTGTGGTGTTGTGCCTGATCTATTGTTGATCATTTTGTTATGGTCTGGACTGCAACAAACAAACAAATATTGTTTAGACAGCACATTTATTTGTCTTCGTACAGTGTTCTCCAGTGCAGTCCAGCAATGACATTCCAAGCTCACTCTAGTCAACGTCCAATCAAAGGATGATCGACAAGCTCTATCCCGCAGCAGCGAAAGCGACTTCACTACTCCCGAGACTGAGCCCGCCAAACACCCCGAACCCGACGCCAACGCTGTCAAACTCAATGTGCCAAAACTGGACTGGAGTGGAAAACACTGCACTTTCAACAACGCCTGCCTCCCTTTTACGGCAGTGTTGGAATCGCCCTCGAGTGCTGCTGCCCAGTCATCGGATTATCCATGGCACTACAAAAAATACACTTAAAACATAGACAACACAACATTTAACAAAAAAGGAATGGGGAAATACGAATATGGATTGGAAGGATACTTGGGATGTGGAATCATAGGACAAGACCGTTGTCTCTGGCGAATCGGTGAATGATCCTCATGTAGGAAAGGTCCTTGGTAGCCAACACTTCTCTAATTTCTGTACCCGGTCGTCTGCCGATATTCTCGACTGCGCTCAACAAGGAGGGTCTTGCGGTTTCAAATTCCACGCAGGACCACAGAAGGTGATCCACATCGTGGAATCCGTCACCGCAGCCACACACTTTTGTCTGAGCCAGAGTTATACGCTGTAGATGAGCATTCAACGCAAAATGATTCGACATCAGTCGAGACATCATCGGTATGAACGCCCGGTCCACAGAGAGCCCATCGAACCAAGGCCTCAGGGCTACTTGCGGAGAGATCGAGTAAAGGAAACGCCCGAGTTCATCCGCCTCCCACATGCTCTGCCAGCGAGACAGGAAAAGTTGCTGTGGGAAACGAAGGAACTCCTGGGCCGAGATAGGTCGGTCGTAAAAAGCGCCTTCTTGGACGCATGTTTTGGCCAGTGAGTCTGCCTTCTCATTGCCGGGAATTCCACAATGAGAAGGGACCCAAATTAGCGAGATCCTATACGCCTTATCGAACATTGAGCCAAGCAGTTCAATGATTTTTATGGTGAGGAAATGACCTGACTCTTAACAGCCTTCGGAGATCTCAGAGCTTCAATAGCTAAGGCTATCAGTGAAGATGAAGTACTGGTCCGAAGGTCTCGCTGCTATCATGGATAGTGCGTAAAATATTGCGGCTAGCTCTGCGGTGTAAACACTACATGGCTGCCTCAATTTGAAAAATGCCACGGTGAACTCGCTAAAAACACCGAAGCCAGTGCCCTCCTCAGTGGATGATCCATCAGTGTAGTACTGGCTTATTTGGTCTAAATGACCATACTTGTTCATGAAAATGCCCGGAACTACCCTCGGGCGAAGATCATTCGGTATGGTCTGAATTTCCTCGCGCATCGAGGAATCTGTTATTAAAATGGAACTGTAGTTCTCAGGAAGGGCAGCACGATTTAATGCCTGTGGAGCGCTAGGATGCACTTGTAGGGCAACAAAATCTTCGTAGATCTTGAGGATTTTGCTCTTAGAACCTGTCTCTAGAAGCGCTTCAAAATTTTCTATTATCAAGGGATTTGATACTGAACAACGGACTAGAAGGCGAAGCGACAGCATTTCAAAACGTAGTTTGAGCGGCATCACTCCGGTCATCACTTCTAGGGACATGTTGTGTGTGGATTTCATGCTCCCTAGTGCGAGTCTAAGACAGCGGTACTGTAGCCTTTCGAGCTTGAGTATCAACGTATTGGATGCCCAAAGGAAGCATATGCTTCCATATTCCAATACGGATAGTACCGTTGTCTTATACAGTCTCAGGACGTCTGATGGATGTGCGCCCCACCAGAATCCTGTGACTGTCCTTAGAAAGTTGATTCTTTTACTGCATTTTTGCACCAGACGGGTGAAGTGAGTACTAAAGTTTAGCCTTGAATTAAACCATACACCAAGGTATCGAAAATTGTCGGTAGTTGATATCTTTTCACCATACAGAAAGACATCAATTTTCGGGTCATATAGCCTTTTCTCCCTGTTTTTTCCCGTGTCGCTAAAAGGAGAAAAGACTACCATCTCAGTTTTCGTAGCAGAGAACTTGATACCAAGGTTTTCAGACCACTCGGAAAGATTATTCAGAGTGGTTTGTAAAGCCAGTTGTATTTCATCGGCGTCTCTGCTTGCAACAGATATAACGCCGTCGTCTGCCAATTGTCTAAGACTGCAGTTTGGCGCTAGACAAGAGTCTATCTCACTAACATAAAAGTTATATAACAGTGGGCTCAAGCAGGACCCTTGTGCTAGTCCATGGAAACTGGTCCGTTTTAACTGCACGTGACCATTGTTGAAATTCATAACTTTTTCCGACAAAAGGTTGAATAACAAGTTATTCAACATTGGTCCCAGGCCCGCATTTTCTAACTTTTGACTCAGTTTGTATGGAGAAACTGAGTCAAATGCCCCCTGTATGTCAAGGAAGATAGACCCCATGTTCTGCTTGCGTGCACGGGCAAGCTCTATTTCTGTCACCAAAAGCGCTAAGCAGTCATTAGTACCCCTGGCTTTACGAAAACCAAACTGGGTATCTGATAGAAGGTTGTTTTTTTCCAACCATTCTTCTAACCGTAAAAGAATCATCCTTTCAAGGAGTTTTCTCAGACACGAAAGTAATGATATCGGCCGATATGAATCGTGTCTTGATGGCGGTTTGCCAGGCTTCAAAATAGTGACAACTTTCACTTCCCTCCATTCTTGCGGGACGCTGTTGAACTCCAACATATCGTTGAAGATTCTTAACAGACGTTTCTTGCCCATGTCGGGAAGATTTTGCAGCAATTTGCTGTTGATCTGATCCAGGCCTGGGGAAGAATTTTTGCTTGAAAGGAGAGCAAGCGATAGCTCAACCATAGTGAACGGTGAGTCCATGATAGGGTCACAGCCAGGCGCATTTTGATGAAAGTTCTGCGCAGGAACGAAATCAGGGCAAAGCTTGTGGGCAAATTCATTAAGCCACTCGCCAGAAAAGCTTTCGCTCTCGTTGATGTTGTTGCTGTTTCGCATCCTTCTAGCCATCCTCCAAAGCGAATTAAGTGATGCGGAAGGGTCTAGGTTATTGACGTATCTACGCCAATAACCCTTTTTCTTCCCCTTCAACAGGTTTTTACACGATCTCTCCAGTCCTTTATATTTTTCATATAAAGACCTTGAGCCCGTGTCCCGGAATGCTTTAAACGCCTCCCGCTTCTTGTTAAAAGCCGCTTGACAACCCTTGTCCCACCAAGGAGTGGGAGGTTTTTTGAATGTCCTTGCTTGGTGGGAGCGCCTTGTTTGGGCTTCAAGAGCGCACTTGTTTATAATTGAAACAAGTTTTTCGTACTCCTGTACTGGAGACAAATCTTCCAAGTCAAGAGAAAGCGAAGCGGCTACTAATTCACCGTATCTCATCCAGTCGATGTTCCTCGTTAAGTCACATTTAACGGGGATTCCACCTCCTGGACATCCTCCCTTGATGTAGGAAATTTCTATCGGCAAGTGATCACTGCCGATAGGGTCCTGGATCACCTTCCAACTAAAATCCAGGGCCATCGCTGATGGACATAGAGACAGGTCCAGTGCACTCGCCCTACTCTTCGGTGTGTGCATCCTAGTTGCCTCTCCTGAGTTGAGGATTGAAAGCCCAAATCTGTCGCAGATGTCTCGGATAATTGGAGCGCGAATGTCATCCTTATCGCAACCCCAGACGATTCCATGGGAGTTGAAATCTCCCAGGATCAAAAGTGGTCCAGGCAAGACCGCTGCTAAATTTCCAAGATCCTCTTTGATCTTTTCAATTTTTTCTTTTTCATTGTTGGCTATCGGGGGGATATAAATAGATGCAATTGTCACGTGAAGATCGCTAATTTTTGCCTTGACTGCGACAGTTTCGATAATTTCTTGCCTAGGGGTAGGTATTCTGTTGAAAGCGTGACTCTTTCGAACACCAATTAGTACTCCCCCACCCCTTGTAATGCGATCTTCACGGATTATATTATATCCAGGGAAGGTAAGATTGATTTCTTCCGATAGCCAAGTTTCACAGAGGGCGAACACATCGCAGTTGTGCTCGCCCACTAATGCTTTAAAGGAGTCTAGCTTGCCAAGCAAACTCCTACAGTTCCACTGTAAGATGGTAGCCTTTGGAGGAATTAATCGTCCAATCGGACCATCATGCTTAAGCATGGCCATTGGGCCAGCCACTGTTTGATCATCCCCTTCAGGAAAGGAAGGGCCCAAGTAGCGATCATGTGCAGGTGCTGCGGGAGGTTGAGGGTCATGAGGAGGGACTCTAGGATCTCGGAAAGGGACGGGGTAGGGGTTTTTGGTAAACCACCGGTTGGAAAAGCCAAGCTTTCCAGAGGGGCTTCGGTCCGGGGAGATCGCTTTTTCTTGGGCTCCTTCCTGGTAATTTGGGGAGCGGGAATGGTATGTTCAGTATCTCGTTTTTGGACTGGGGTGGAAGCGTTAGCTTTGGCGAGACGCTGTTGTGCCAAGGATTTAGTTTTTGTCCTTAGGACTTTCCTTTGTACCTTTTTATAAGGTACTCTCTTCACCGGTCTCAATGGCACCTGTTCGAGTGCAGTCGTGCTGGACTTGCCATTTGCATCTGTACCCAAAACAGCAAAAGGGTTTGATGCGTTTGCTCCCTTTAGAGCATCGCTGTACGATCCGCGTGCCGTTTCGGATATTGTTTTCGTCTGCTCCTTTTGGAGTTTTTGGTACACGGGGCACAAAGCTACCTCGTGCCACTCGTCCCGGCAATGCGAACATTTTTGGGAGGGAGCTTTGCACTCCTCGGTGGCATGTGCCCCTCTACATTTACCACAGCATGTTTTACGGGTGCAAAACGGTTCAGCGTGTCCAATCTGACTGCACTTGGAACAGGTTGCCACCCTTGGTACGTACGGCCGGTTAATGGGTATCCGGAGGCCTTCTAGAATGAGGGCCTGCGGGAGTACCGTACCCTCAAACGTAACCCGGATTGAGGAGGTCGGGACATATTTTTTTTCTGGCTTGCTTGAAGCATCAAGCTTCAAGCAAGCTCGAAGAGCTTTTTTGCTTCAAGCACTTTTATCTTGGGCGAGTTTGGGGTTTGAAAAACCCCAAAGCCCAATTGCACCACTTCCTCCTCAGGGTAATCGAAATCCTCGATTACGCCGGAAACCTCAACCAGACTACCGGGAATATAAACATGGTAGTGCTCCGTATATTCTGGGTCAGCCGCAATGACGTTGGCTTGAGCCCGGTCCTTTGCGGTAACCCTGATCTTGTTTGGGCGCATCCGAAAAACATCGCCAACGCCCGGGTACTTTTTGAATAACGATGCCGCGATCGTCCTTACATCGAGTTGTTTAACTCGCGGCATAAAATATACTATTGGCTTACCCTCCCACGACGGCGGGTAAGCACGCGCTCGGTGTTCTGATAGCGGCACGTTAGTTGCTACCAGCGGGGCACTCTTTGTCTGCGGGGCACTTTTTGTCACCTGGGCACTCTTTGCCAAAGTGACACTACTACAAGTGGCCTTCGATGTCGAAGGCCTTTCGTCCAAGGCAATTTTTTTTGCCGCTGGTGCAGCCTTGGGACGCCCTGGCTTTCTTTTCACTTCCTTGGAGAGATCATTCTCCCGATCAGAATCGGAAGCATCCTGCTCTACCGCCATGGTAGGGCCGGAGACAACGGAACGGGTAAAGAAAAAGGGTAACACTTACCGTATCACACGATGCACAAATAAACACACACCGACACACACACACACTAACTTGTAGCAGCGCCGATCAAAGCGATAGCGTTGCGTTGATACGCTTGCTTATCGCAACGATCAGCAGACACACACAGCAACACCACAGGAGCACACGTCGATCGCCAGTCGATCGATAGGGATAACGGGACACTCTCCGCACGAATATCGGAGTAAGACGGAGACACCGATAGGTGCGTTACGGGTAATCGCGTTGACTACGCATTCGCACTCGAGAACAATAGCCACTCTCTGCCGTATGCAAAATAGACAATGACGCTTCCGAGCGGAATACGTCCTCTCACTACGGAAGCTGGACGCAGACTCAATAATAATAATAATAATAATAATAATAATAATAATAATAATAATAATAATAATAATAATAATAATAATAATAATAATAATAATAATAATAATAATAATAATAATAATAATAATAATAATAATAATAATAATAATAATAATAATAATAATAATAATAATAATAATAATAATAATAATAATAATAATAATAATAATAATAATAATAATAATAATAATAATAATAATAATAATAATAATAATAATAATAATAATAATAATAATTATAATAATAATAATAATAATAATAATAATAATAATAATAATAATAATAATAATAATAATAATAATAATAATAATAATAATAATAATAATAATAATAATAATAATAATAATAATAATAATAATAATAATAATAATAATAATAATAATAATAATAATAATAATAATAATAATAATAATAATAATAATAATAATAATAATAATAATAATAATAATAATAATAATAATAATAATAATAATAATAATAATAATAATAATAATAATAATAATAATAATAATAATAATAATAATAATAATAATAATAATAATAATAATAATAATAATAATAATAATAATAATAATAATAATAATAATAATAATAATAATAATAATAATCAGTCTGCCTCCAGCTTCCGTAGTGAGAGGACGTATTCCGCTCGGAAGCGTCATTGTCGATTTTGCATACGGCAGAGAGTGGCTATTGTTCTCGAGTGCGAATGCGTAGTCAACGCGATTACCCGTAACGCACCTATCGGTGTCTCCGTCTTACTCCGATATTCGTGCGGAGAGTGTCCCGTTATCCCTATAGATCGACTGGCGATCGACGTGTGCTCCTGTGGTGTTAGTGTGTGTGTCTGCTGATCGTAGCGATAAGCAAGCGTATCAACGCAACGCTATCGCTTTGATCGGCGCTGCTACAAGTTAGTGTGTGTGTGTGTCGGTGTGTGTTTATTTGTGCATCGTGTGATACGGTAAGTGTTACCCCTTTTTTTATCCGCTCCGTTGTCTCCGGCCCTACCATGGCGGTAGAGCAGGATGCTTCCGACTCCGATCGGGAGAATGATCACTCGAAAGAAGTGAAAAGAAAGCCAGGGCGTCCCAAGGCTGCACCAGCGGCAAAAAAAATTGCCTTGGACGAAAGGCCTTCGACATCGAAGGCCACTTGTAGTAGTGTCACTTTGGCAAAGAGTGCCCAGGTGACAAAAAGTGCCCCGCTTACAAAGAGTGCCCCGCTGGTAGCAACTAACGAGCCGCTATCAGAACACCGAGCGCGTGCTTACCCGCCGTCGTGGGAGGGTAAGCCAATAGTATATTTTATGCCGCGAGTTAAACAACTCGATGTAAGGACGATCGCGGCATCGTTATTCAAAAAGTACCCGGGCGTTGCCGATGTTTTTCGGATGCGCCCAAACAAGATCAGGGTTACCGCAAAGGACCGGGCTCAAGCCAACGTCATTGCGGCTGACCCAGAATATACGGAGCACTACCGAGTTTATATTCCCGGTAGTCTGGTTGAGGTTTCCGGCGTAATCGAGGATTTCGATTACCCTGAGGTGGGCTTTGGGGTTTTTCAAACCCCAAACTCGCCCAAGATAAAAGTGCTTGAAGCAAAAAAGCTCTTCAAGCTTGATGCTTCAAGCAAGCCAGAAAAAAAATATGTCCCGACCTCCTCAATCCGGGTTACGTTTGAGGGTACGGTACTCCCGCAGGCCCTCATTCTAGAAGGCCTCCGGATACCCATTAACCGGCCGTACGTACCAAGGGTGGCAACCTGTTCCAAGTGCAGTCAGATTGGACACGCTGAACCGTTTTGCACCCGTAAAACATGCTGTGGTAAATGTAGAGGGGCACATGCCACCGAGGAGTGCAAAGCTCCCTCCCAAAAATGTTCGCATTGCCGGGACGAGTGGCACGAGGTAGCTTTGTGCCCCGTGTACCGAAAACTCCAAAAGGAGCAGACGAAAACAATATCCGAAAGGGCACGCGGATCGTACAGCGATGCTCTAAAGGGAGCAAACGCATCAAACCCTTTTGCTGTTTTGGGTACAGATGCAAATGGCAAGTCCAGCCCGACTGCACTCGAACAGGTGCCATTGAGACCGGTGAAGAGAGTACCTTATAAAAAGGTACAAAGGAAAGTCCTAAGGACAAAAACTAAATCCTTGGCACAACAGCGTCTCGCCAAAGCTAACGCTTCCACCCCAGTCCAAAAACGAGATACTGAACATCCCATTCCCGCTCCCCAAATTGCCAGGAAGGAGCCCAAGAAAAAGCGATCTCCCCGGACCGAAGCCCCTCTGGAAAGCTTGGCTTTTCCAACCGGGGGTTTACCAAAAACCCCTACCCCGTCCCTTTCCGAGATCCTAGAGTCCCTCCTCATGACCCTCAACCTCCCGCAGCACCTGCACATGATCGCTACTTGGGCCCTTCCTTTCCTGAAGGGGATGATCAAACAGTGGCTGGCCCAATGGCCATGCTTAAGCATGATGGTCCGATTGGACGATTAATTCCTCCAAAGGCTACCATCTTACAGTGGAACTGTAGGAGTTTGCTTGGCAAGCTAGACTCCTTTAAAGCATTAGTGGACGAGCACAACTGCGATGTGTTCGCCCTCTGTGAAACTTGGCTATCGGAAGAAATCAATCTTACCTTCCCTGGATATAATATAATCCGTGAAGATCGCATTACAAGGGGTGGGGGAGTACTAATTGGTGTTCGAAAGAGTCACGCTTTCAACAGAATACCTACCCCTAGGCAAGAAATGATCGAAACTGTCGCAGTCAAGGCAAAAATTAGCGATCTTCACGTGACAATTGCATCTATTTATATCCCCCCGATAGCCAACAATGAAAAAGAAAAAATTGAAAAGATCAAAAAGGATCTTGGAAATTTAGCAGCGGTCTTGCCTGGACCACTTTTGATCCTGGGAGATTTCAACTCCCATGGAATCGACTGGGGTTGCGATAAGGATGACATTCGCGCTCCAATTATCCGAGACATCTGCGACAGATTTGGGCTTTCAATCCTCAACTCAGGAGAGGCAACTAGGATGCACACACCGAAGAGTAGGGCGAGTGCACTGGACCTGTCTCTATGTCCATCAGCGATGGCCCTGGATTTTAGTTGGAAGGTGATCCAGGACCCTATCGGCAGTGATCACTTGCCGATAGAAATTTCCTACATCAAGGGAGGATGTCCAGGAGGTGGAATCCCCGTTAAATGTGACTTAACGAGGAACATCGACTGGATGAGATACGGTGAATTAGTAGCCGCTTCGCTTTCTCTTGACTTGGAAGATTTGTCTCCAGTACAGGAGTACGAAAAACTTGTTTCAATTATAAACAAGTGCGCTCTTGAAGCCCAAACAAGGCGCTCCCACCAAGCAAGGACATTCAAAAAACCTCCCACTCCTTGGTGGGACAAGGATTGTCAAGCGGCTTTTAACAAGAAGCGGGAGGCGTTTAAAGCATTCCGGGACACGGGCTCAAGGTCTTTATATGAAAAATATAAAGGACTGGAGAGATCGTGTAAAAACCTGTTGAAGGCGAAGAAAAAGGGTTATTGGCGTAGATACGTCAATAACCTAGACCCTTCCGCATCACTTAATTCGCTTTGGAGGATGGCTAGAAGGATGCGAAACAGCAACAACATCAACGAGAGCGAAAGCTTTTCTGGCGAGTGGCTAAATGAATTTGCCCACAAGCTTTGCCCTGATTTCGTTCCTGCGCAGAACTTTCATCAAAATGCGCCTGGCAGTGACCCTATCATGGACTCACCGTTCACTATGGTTGAGCTATCGCTTGCTCTCCTTTCAAGCAAAAATTCTTCCCCAGGCCTGGATCAGATCAACAGCAAACTGCTGCAAAATCTTCCCGACATGGGCAAGAAACGTCTGTTAAGAATCTTCAACGATATGTTGGAGTTCAACAGCGTCCCGCAAGAATGGAGGGAAGTGAAAGTTGTCACTATTTTGAAGCCTGGCAAACCGCCATCAAGACACGATTCATATCGGCCGATATCATTACTTTCGTGTCTGAGGAAACTCCTTGAAAGGATGATTCTTTTACGGTTAGAAGAATGGTTGGAAACCAACAACCTTCTCTCAAGTACTCAGTTTGGTTTTCGTAAAGCCAGGGGTACTAATGACTGTTTAGCGCTTTTGGTGACAGAAATAGAGCTTGCCCGTGCACGCAAGCAGAACATGGGGTCTATCTTCCTTGACATACAGGGGGCATTTGACTCAGTTTCTCCATACAAACTGAGTCAAAAGTTAGAAAATGCGGGCCTGGGACCAAAGTTGAATAACTTGTTATTCAACCTTTTGTCGGAAAAAGCTATGAATTTCAACAATGGTCACGTGCAGTTAAAACGGACCAGTTTCCATGGACTAGCACAAGGGTCCTGCTTGAGCCCACTGTTATATAACTTTTATGTTAGTGAGATAGACTCATGTCTAGCGCCAAACTGCAGTCTTAGACAATTGGCAGACGACGGCGTTATATCTGTTGCAAGCAGAGACGCCGATGAAATACAACTGGCTTTACAAACCACTCTGGACAATCTTTCCGAGTGGTCTGAAAACCTTGGTATCAAGTTCTCTGCAACGAAAACTGAGATGGTAGTCTTTTCTCCTTTTAGCGATACGGGAAAAAACAGGGAGAAAAGGCTATATGACCCGAAAATTGATGTCTTTCTGTATGGTGAAAAGATATCAATTACCGACAATTTTCGATACCTTGGTGTATGGTTCAATTCTAGGCTAAACTGGAGTACTCACTTCACCCGTCTGGTGCAAAAATGCAGTAAAAGAATCAACTTTCTAAGGACAGTCACAGGATTCTGGTGGGGCGCACATCCATCAGACGTCCTGAGACTGTATAAGACAACGGTACTATCCGTATTGGAATATGGAAGCATATGCTTCCATTGGGCATCCAATACGTTGATACTCAAGCTCGAAAGGCTACAGTACCGCTGTCTTAGACTCGCACTAGGGAGCATGAAATCTACACACAACATGTCCCTAGAAGTGATGACCGGAGTGATGCCGCTCAAACTACGTTTTGAAATGCTGTCGCTTCGCCTTCTAGTCCGTTGTTCAGTATCAAATCCCTTGATAATAGAAAATTTTGAAGCGCTTCTAGAGACAGGTTCTAAGAGCAAAATCCTCAAGATTTATGAAGATTTTGTTGTCCTACAAGTGCATCCTAGCGCTCCACAGGCATTAAATCGTGCTGCCCTCCCTGAGAACTACAGTTCCATTTTAATAACAGATTCCTCATTGCACGAGGAAATTAAGACCATACCTAATGATCTTCGCCCGAGGGTAGTTCCGGGTATTTTCATGAATAAGTATGGTCATTTAGACCAAATAAGCCAGTACTACACTGATGGATCATCCTCTGAGGAGGGCACTGGCTTCGGTGTTTTTAGCGAGTTCACCGAAGCTTCTTTCAAATTGAGGCAGCCATGTAGTGTTTACACCGCAGAGCTAGCCGCAATATTTTACGCACTATCGATGATAGCAGCGAGACCTTCGGACCAGTACTTCATCTTCACTGATAGCCTTAGTGCCATTGAAGCTCTGAGATCTCCGAAGGCTGTTAAGAGTCAGGATTTCCTCACCATCAAAATCATTGAACTGCTTGGCTCAATGTTCGATAAGGCGTATAGGATCTCGCTAATTTGGGTCCCTTCTCATTGTGGAATTCCCGGCAATGAGAAGGCAGACTCACTGGCCAAAACAGGCGTCCAAGAAGGCGCTTTTTACGACCGACCTATCTCGGCCCAGGAGTTCCTTCGTTTCCCACAGCAACTTTTCCTGTCTCGCTGGCAGAGCATGTGGGAGGCGGATGAACTCGGGCGTTTTCTCTTCTCGATCTCTCCGCAAGTGTCCCTGCGGCCTTGGTTCGATGGGCTCTCTGTGGACCGGGCGTTCATACGGATGATGTCTCGACTGATGTCGAATCATTTTGCGTTGAATGCTCATCTACAGCGTATAACTCTGGCTCAGACAAAAGTATGTGGCTGCGGTGACGGATTCCACGATGTGGATCACCTTCTGTGGTCTTGCGTGGAGTTTGAAACCGCAAGACCCTCCTTGTTGAGCGCAGTCGAGAATATCGGCAGACGACCGGGTACAGAAATTAGAGAAGTGTTGGCTACCAAGGACCTTTCCTACATGAGGATCATTCACCGATTCGCCAGAGACAACGGTCTTGTCCTATGATTCCACATCCCAAGTATCCTTCCAATCCATATTCGTATTTCCCCATTCCTTTTTTGTTAAATGTTGTGTTGTCTATGTTTTAAGTGTATTTTTTGTAGTGCCACGGGTAATCCGATGACTGGGCAGCAGCACTCGAGGGCGATTCCAACACTGCCGTAAAAGGGAGGCAGGCGTTGTTGAAAGTGCAGTGTTCTCCACTCCAGTCCAGTTTTGGCACATTGAGTTTGACAGCGTTGGCGTCGGGTTCGGGGTGTTTGGCGGGCTCAGTCTCGGGAGTAGTGAAGTCGCTTTCGCTGCTGCGGGATAGAGCTTGTCGATCATCCTTTGATTGAACGTTGACTAGATTGAGCTTGGAATGTCATTGCTGGAATGCACTGGAGAGCACTGTACGCAGACAAATAAATGTTCGTGCTGTCTTAACGATGTTTATTTGTTCGTTACAGTCCAGACCATAACAAAATGATCAACAATAGATCAGCCACAACACCACAATAGCCGGAATTCGGATGCAACCAACCACCATCATTACAATAGCCACCGCAATAGAACCGGACCATCATCCACGAATACATCATCATCATCATCATCATCATCATCATCATCATCATCAGCATCATCAACACCATCACCACAACCATCCACAACCGAGTATGCCCGGGATAAGGCAAATAATAGGGAGGAAATGCCTTATCAATATGATTGTAATTTTGTTTTTTTTTTTTCAACACAAGCGGTGTTGACAATACGGCACTGGACCGTCATTATTAATTATAAATAAAATAAAAAAAAAAAAATAATAATAATAATAATAATAATAATAATAATAATAATAATAATAATAATAATAATAATAGATATCTCAGAAATCTCAGAAATCTAAAAAATTTCAAAAATTTCTAAAATCTCAGAATTTTCAAAAATCTCCGAATTCGTACAAATCTCGGAATTTTTAAAAATGTAAGAAGTCTTACAAAATCCGTATTTTGAGAAATCTCAGAAGTCTTAAAACATCCAAAAATCTCAGAATCTCAGAATTCTCAAAAATCTCAGAATTTTTAGCTATCTCAGAAATCTCAGAAATCTCAGAATAATCAGAAATCGCAGAAATCTCAGAAACCTCAGAAATTTCAAAAATCTCAGAACTCTCAAAAATCTCAGAATTTTTAGATATCTCAGAAACCCCAGAAATGTAAAAAACTTCTGAAATCTAAGAAATCTCAGAAAATTTCAAATACCTCAGAAATTTCAAAAATCCCAAAATTTTCAGAAATTTTCAAAATTCTCTGAAATTTCAGAAATCTCTAACTTTTAAAAACTCTCAGAATTCTCAGAAATTTCAGAAGTTTAACAAATTTAAAAATTCTAAGAAATGACAGAATTCTAAGAAATCTCGGAAAACTCAGAAAACTCAGAAATATCAGAAATCTCCGATCTCTCAGAATTTTCAAAAATCTCAAAATTCTTAGAAATCTCGGATTTTTCAAAAATCTCAAGAAATTTAAAAATTAAAGAATTATCAGAAATCGAAGAATTTTTAAATATCTCAGCATTCTCATATTTCTCAGAAGTCTCAGAAATCTAAGAAAGCTGAGAAATCTCAGAAATCTCAGAAACCTTAGAATTCTCAGTAAATCTCAGAATTTTCAAAAATATAAGAATTCTTAGATATCTCAGAAATCTCACAATTATTAAAAGTCTCAGGAAACTCATAAAACCCAGCGATTTCCAAAATATCAGAATTCTCAGAAATCTCAGAATATTCAAAAATTTCAGAATTTTCAAAAATTTCAGAATTCTTAGAAATCTCAGAATTCCCAGAAATCTAAGAAGTCTCAGAAATCTCAGAAAGCTCAGGAATCTCAAAAATCTCAGGAATCTTAGTATTCTCAGTAAATCTCCGAATTTTTGAAAATATCAGTATTTTAAGAAATCTCAGAGATCCCACAATATTCAAAAGTCTCAGGAAACTCAGAATTCTCTGAATATTAAAAAATCTCAGAATTCTCAGAAATCTCAGAATTTTAAAAAAATCTCAGAATTCTCTGAAATCTCAGAATGTTCGAAATTTTCTGAATTCTCAGAATTTTCGAGATTCTCAGAAATTTTGGATATCTCAGATATATCAGAAATCTCAGAAATCTCAGAATTGAAAAAAATCTCACAATTATTAGAATTCTCAGATTTTCAAAAATCTAAGAAGTCTAAGAAATCTCAGAATTTTGAGAAATCTCAGCTATCTCGAAATTTCCAACAATCTTAGAAATTTCTAGAGAAATAGAGATCTAAGAAATTTCAGGAATCTCAGAAATTTTCTCAGAATTTTTAGTGATCTCACAAATCTTAAAATCTCAAAATTAAAAATCTCAGAATTTTCAAAAAAATCAGAATTTTAAGAAATCTCAGATTTCTCAGAAATCTCAGAATTTTGAATAATTTCAGAAATCTCAAATTTTCCAAAAATCTTAAAATCGCGGAATTCTCAAAAATCTCGGAATTTTAAGATATCTCAAAAATCTCAGAAGTATCAGAAATCTCAAAAATCTCAGATATCTAAGAAATTACAAAAATCTCAGAATTCTTAAAAAATTCAGAATGTTTAGATTTCTCAGAAATCTCAGAAATCTAAAAATTTCAGAAATCTAAGAAATCTCAGAAACATAAGATATTTCAGAAATTTCAAAAATCTCAGAATTCTTAGAAATTTTAAAAATCTCACAATTTTTAAAAATCTCAGGAATCGCAGAAAAATCAGAAGTCTCAAAAATATCAGAATTCTCAGAAATCTCAGAATTTTGAAAAATCGTTATATTCTTAGAAATGTCAAAATTCTTAGAAAGCTCAGAAATCTCAGCATTTTCAAAATTCTCAGAATTTTTAGATATATCAGAAATTTCAGAAATCTCAGAAATATAAAATATCTCTTTCAGAAATCCAGGAATTTTCAAAAATATCAGAAATTCCAGAAATGTCAGAAATATTAAAATAGCTTAGATATTTAAGAAATCTCAAAATTTCCAAAAATCTCAGAATTTAAAAAATCTCAGAATTCTTAAAATTCTCAGAATTTTCAAAAATCTCAGAATTATAAGAAATCTCAGAATTTCTCAGAAATCTCAGAATTTTGAATAATCTCAGAAATCTCGAAATTTCCAAAAATTTCAGAAATGCAGAATCCTCAAAAATCTCGGAAGTTTTAGATATCTCAAAAATCTCAGAAATTTCAGAAATTTCAGAAATATCAGAAAAATCAAAAATCTCATAAATCTCAGAAATCTAAGAAATTTCAAAAATCAAAGAATTCTCAAAAAGCTAAGAATGTGTAAACATCCTGCTTCAAGCAAAACCGGCTTAATATCTTGGTCAAGCACAATTGTCAAACGTGGATATATGAAATGTCAAAATGTGAAACAACCTGGTGAAATAAAGGAGACGTCACTTCTGTTGGAAAAGCGAAAAGCGAAGAACGTGTTTCGGCCTTATGACTTCGGAAATTGAATTTAATTGAACTTTTTACAACTCAGAAGTGGGATTAACAGAGCCTATTAAGTGAACATTTTGAGCGTTCGTGAAAGGTGTAGTTTGTAGCCTTCTCCGTGAAGAGAGTGTTAGTCAAAATGTTGACAAAAGATGAAAACGACGCCGCCACCGCCATGTTGCCCGATGAGAGAGAAGCCGCCGCCGCCATTTTGTACACTGAAAAAAACAGTACGGTTCCACATGGTTTGAGCTTAGTCCGGAACTCAACAAACGCCATCACCGATGCAAATCACGAAATAGAGTTGCTGCAAAAAAAATCGAGATTCTAGAGCTGCAACAGAAAATCGCAGCTCTAAAAGCCTCAGCTACTGTTTCTTCGGGGCTACAACCAGCAGTCATCAAATTCGAAGAATTTGTTGATACATTTGGTGGTGACAACAGTGATCACATTGAGCGGTGGTTTAAGGAATTGGAACGAGTCTTCCTTCCATATAATATGGATGACGCGAATAAGTTCCACTGTACACGTCGGTTGCTTACTGGAATGGCAGCTTCATTCGCAAAATCACTCGATGTTGCAAACTATCATGAGCTGAAAGATCGTTTGATACAGACTTTCAGCAAAATCAAATCGGTTGAAAGTACGTACAAGCAGCTTAGAGCACGACGACTTGCACGGAATGAATCCATCATCAGTTATATCCTGGACATGCAGACCTTGGCTTGTGATAGACCGATCCCAGAAGAAGAATTGATCAACATCATCATTGATGGAATCGGTGATCCCATCAACACCGCATCAATTCGTTTCGCCGCTAGATCTATGGATGAATTGCAGCAGTTACTTAAACGATATGAACAAATTTGCCCACGTTATATTGCAACGCCGTCATCAGCCGGACTTATTAACCAACCAAATAAGGGCGGTAAAGAAGCAGGTGATATCCAGCAAACAAGATGCTACAATTGCTCAAAATATGGGCATTATCAAAGTTCCTGTCCTTCACCACGTCGACCGAACGGATCATGTTTCACGTGCCATGAGATGGGACATGTAAATCGGGACTGTCCACGTCGTGTCTCATCAACTTCAGCAGCTGTTCAGCAGGATGGGGAATTAGTGTTAGAACAGAGTAGTTTGAGGCGTGAAAAGATACGTGTAGTTAATACAAGGTTCTGATTTATTTTAATTTTATGAGCTTACTATGTTAATCATATAAACTCTTTTGGCTTCGTTGAATACTAGATGCTTCTATATCCAACACTCCTCCTCAACGAAGACATCTTCATCCTTTAACACCGATTGCCGTTCGATGTCGTTCCAACTTGATTCGTTCAAGTGGCTTCGTCATAATGTCCGCTTCCATTTGATCCGTTGATAAGTAACGTAGCTCGATGATTCCTTTCTGGAGCAAATCTTTAGTGAAGGCATGTTTGGTATCAATATGTTTGGTACGACTATCAATACGATCTGATTCTACCATTTTGATACAAGACTGGTTGTCTTCCCACACGACGATTGGATTCGTTTCTTCTTCACCAAGATCATCACCTAACAGTCGTTTGATCCACATTAGTTCTTGACAACAGACGGACAATGACACGAACTCAGCTTCTGTTGACGAAAGCGAAACACACGTTTGTTTTCTGGTTCCCCAACTTATGAGTCCTCCGCAATATTTGATCAGAAATCCGGAATTCGACTTTCTGTCATCTTCATTACCGGCCCAATCAGCATCAGCGAAACCTTCGAGTTTTCCATTACCATCGCCTAAGTGTAAACGCAGATCCTTAGTTCCCGACAGATAACGTAGGACACGTTTTGCTTCAGTCCAATCTCGATTAGTCGGATTGGATACCTTCCTGCACAGTAATGACGTACTGATACAAATATCGGGTCGTGTATTCACCGCAACATACAGCAAACTCCCCACTAACGATCGATACGATTCATTCGTTTCCAGTAATTTCTCCTCCTTTTGCTTTACATACGCGGGATCGATGGGTATCTTCGATGGTTTCGAATTTTCATGACCAAACCGAGCAATGACTTTCTCGATGTAATTCTTCTGGTCAAGCGTATAATGTCCTTTGACTTTTTCAACATGTATGCCCAGGAACTGCCGTATATCACCAAGCTTTGACACCTTGAATTCCTTTTCAAGTGTAGATTGTATGCTGTTGTATTCATCCTCCGAATCACAAAATATGAGCATATCATCCACGTAGATAAGAATAAAGCAACGCTTACCATTCTTGTTTCTTATATACAGGCACGAGTCTGCTTTCCCGGATTGAAAACCCATGTTTCTAAATGTATGATCAATCCGTTTGTTCCATACACGTGCTGACTGTTTCAGACCATATATGCTTCGCTTGAGCCGACACACCAGATTTTCTCCCGACTGAAATCCTGGAGGCTGCTTCATATAAACTTCATCAGATAAGTAGCCATACAGATAAGCGCATTTGATGTCCAAGTGCTTTACCACCAAATTCTTCTTAGCAGCTATCGACAGCAAGGTACGAAGAGTGGTTTGTTTCGCCACTGGGGCAAAGACTTCATCATAATCCGTGCCGAACTGTTGAGAAAATCCTTGCGCGACCAATCTCGCCTTATAGCGTACCACCTCGCCGTTCTCATTTTCTTTCATCTTGTATGTCCACTTACATCCGACTACTTTCTTTCCTGCTGGCAACGGTACTAGCTCCCAGGTCTGATTTTCGATCAAAGAGGCTATCTCCTCCTCCATAGCAGATATCCAAGCCGTTTTATCGACACTCTGCATCGCCTCCAAGTAGCTTCTTGGTTCGCAAGTGTCTTGTTTCGTAACACCGGTTACTTCTGGATACCGCTTCGCTGGTACTCCTTTCGTTGTTCTATTTGACCTTCTTGGTACACATTCGATGTCTTCACATTCGTTAGAATCATTTGCAGGGACATGATCTTCATTTTCTTCAATGATATCACTAGTGGCCGTATCAAACGTTTCATCTTCGCTTTCACTTTCTTGATGAAACAATTCAGATTTCTTAGTAGCTGTCTGAAACTCTATTGCCACATTATGATCGACTTTACTAGTACGTTCGTTTGTTAAACGCTTGGTGTTCTCATCAAACCGAACGTCTCTACTAACAATTATCTTTCGTGTATCTTCGTCAAGCAATCTATATGCCTTGTATGCCTTGCCTCCGACGAATAACCTACGAAAGTGAGCCGTTTTGCAGTAGCTGAAAGCTTCCCTCGCTTTTCCTTTGGGATATGTACCCACGCACTGCAACCAAAAACCTTCAAATGTTTGACATCAGGCTTTACTCCGTACCACAACTCGAATGGTGAAACTGCAACTGATGTTGTAGGCAAGATGTTCTGCAAGTAAACTGCTGTGTTCAACGCTTCAGCCCAATAACATTGCTGCATGTTTGAGTCAGCAAGCATGCATCGAACCATCTCCAAAAGATATCGATTCTTTCGCTCTGCAACTCCATTCTGCTGAGGACTGTATCCTGCCGTAAACTGCGCTTGAATGCCTTGTCGTTTGTAGAATTCCCTTAACTTATTCGCGCGATATTCTCCTCCTTGATCCAAACGAATTATCTTCGGATTGCTCCCGAACATATTCCTCGCCAGAATTTTTAGGTATCTCAGAAATCTCAGAAATCTCAGAATAATCAGAAATCGCAGAAATCTCAGAAACCTCAGAAATTTCAAAAATCTCAGAACTTTCAAAAATCTCAGAATTTTTAGATATCTCAGAAACCCCAGAAATGTAAAAAACTTCTGAAATCTAAGAAATCTCAGAAAATTTCAAATACCTCAGAAATTTCAAAAATCCCAAAATTTTCAGAAATTTTCAAAATTCTCTGAAATTTCAGAAATCTCTAACTTTTAAAAACTCTCAGAATTCTCAGAAATTTCAGAAGTTAAACAAATTTAAAAATTCTAAGAAATGACAGAATTCTAAGAAATCTCGGAAAACTCAGAAAACTCAGAAATATCAGAAATCTCCGATCTCTCAGAATTTTCAAAAATCTCAAAATTCTTAGAAATCTCGGATTTTTCAAAAATCTCAAGAAATTTAAAAATTAAAGAATTATCAGAAATCGAAGAATTTTTAAATATCTCAGCATTCTCATATTTCTCAGAAGTCTCAGAAATCTAAGAAAGCTGAGAAATCTCAGAAATCTCAGAAACCTTAGAATTCTCAGTAAATCTCAGAATTTTCAAAAATATAAGAATTCTTAGATATCTCAGAAATCTCACAATTATTAAAAGTCTCAGGAAACTCATAAAACCCAGCGATTTCCAAAATATCAGAATTCTCAGAAATCTCAGAATATTCAAAAATTTCAGAATTTTCAAAAATTTCAGAATTCTTAGAAATCTCAGAATTCCCAGAAATCTAAGAAGTCTCAGAAATCTCAGAAAGCTCAGGAATCTCAAAAATCTCAGGAATCTTAGTATTCTCAGTAAATCTCCGAATTTTTGAAAATATCAGTATTTTAAGAAATCTCAGAGATCCCACAATATTCAAAAGTCTCAGGAAACTCAGAATTCTCTGAATATTAAAAAATCTCAGAATTCTCAGAAATCTCAGAATTTTAAAAAAATCTCAGAATTCTCTGAAATCTCAGAATGTTCGAAATTTTCTGAATTCTCAGAATTTTCGAGATTCTCAGAAATTTTGGATATCTCAGATATATCAGAAATCTCAGAAATCTCAGAATTGAAAAAAATCTCACAATTATTAGAATTCTCAGATTTTCAAAAATCTAAGAAGTCTAAGAAATCTCAGAATTTTGAGAAATCTCAGCTATCTCGAAATTTCCAACAATCTTAGAAATTTCTAGAGAAATAGAGATCTAAGAAATTTCAGGAATCTCAGAAATTTTCTCAGAATTTTTAGTGATCTCACAAATCTTAAAATCTCAAAATTAAAAATCTCAGAATTTTCAAAAAAATCAGAATTTTAAGAAATCTCAGATTTCTCAGAAATCTCAGAATTTTGAATAATCTCAGAAATCTCAAATTTTCCAAAAATCTCAAAATCGCGGAATTCTCAAAAATCTCGGAATTTTAAGATATCTCAAAAATCTCAGAAGTATCAGAAATCTCAAAAATCTCAGATATCTAAGAAATTACAAAAATCTCAGAATTCTTAAAAAATTCAGAATGTTTAGATTTCTCAGAAATCTCAGAAATCTAAAAATTTCAGAAATCTAAGAAATCTCAGAAACATAAGATATTTCAGAAATTTCAAAAATCTCAGAATTCTTAGAAATTTTAAAAATCTCACAATTTTTAAAAATCTCAGGAATCGCAGAAAAATCAGAAGTCTCAAAAATATCAGAATTCTCAGAAATCTCAGAATTTTGAAAAATCGTTATATTCTTAGAAATGTCAAAATTCTTAGAAAGCTCAGAAATCTCAGCATTTTCAAAATTCTCAGAATTTTTAGATATATCAGAAATTTCAGAAATCTCAGAAATATAAAATATCTCTTTCAGAAATCCAGGAATTTTCAAAAATATCAGAAATTCCAGAAATGTCAGAAATATTAAAATAGCTTAGATATTTAAGAAATCTCAGAAATTTCAGAAATATCAGAAATTTAAATGTACTCAGAATTTTTAGAGATCTCAGAAATCTCAAAATTTCCAAAAATCTCAGAATTTAAAAAATCTCAGAATTCTTAAAATTCTCAGAATTTTCAAAAATCTCAGAATTATAAGAAATCTCAGAATTTCTCAGAAATCTCAGAATTTTGAATAATCTCAGAAATCTCGAAATTTCCAAAAATTTCAGAAATGCAGAATCCTCAAAAATCTCGGAAGTTTTAGATATCTCAAAAATCTCAGAAATTTCAGAAATTTCAGAAATATCAGAAAAATCAAAAATCTCATAAATCTCAGAAATCTAGGAAATTTCAAAAATCAAAGAATTCTCAAAAAGCTAAGAATGTGTAAACATCCTGCTTCAAGCAAAACCGGCTTAATATCTTGGTCAAGCACAATTGTCAAACGTGGATATATGAAATGTCAAAATGTGAAACAACCTGGTGAAATAAAGGAGACGTCACTTCTGTTGGAAAAGCGAAAAGCGAAGAACGTGTTTCGGCCTTATGACTTCGGAAATTGAATTTAATTGAACTTTTTACAACTCAGAAGTGGGATTAACAGAGCCTATTAAGTGAACATTTTGAGCGTTCGTGAAAGGTGTAGTTTGTAGCCTTCTCCGTGAAGAGAGTGTTAGTCAAAATGTTGACAAAAGATGAAAACGACGCCGCCACCGCCATGTTGCCCGATGAGAGAGAAGCCGCCGCCGCCATTTTGTACACTGAAAAAAACAGTACGGTTCCACATGGTTTGAGCTTAGTCCGGAACTCAACAAACGCCATCACCGATGCAAATCACGAAATAGAGTTGCTGCAAAAAAAATCGAGATTCTAGAGCTGCAACAGAAAATCGCAGCTCTAAAAGCCTCAGCTACTGTTTCTTCGGGGCTACAACCAGCAGTCATCAAATTCGAAGAATTTGTTGATACATTTGGTGGTGACAACAGTGATCACATTGAGCGGTGGTTTAAGGAATTGGAACGAGTCTTCCTTCCATATAATATGGATGACGCGAATAAGTTCCACTGTACACGTCGGTTGCTTACTGGAATGGCAGCTTCATTCGCAAAATCACTCGATGTTGCAAACTATCATGAGCTGAAAGATCGTTTGATACAGACTTTCAGCAAAATCAAATCGGTTGAAAGTACGTACAAGCAGCTTAGAGCACGACGACTTGCACGGAATGAATCCATCATCAGTTATATCCTGGACATGCAGACCTTGGCTTGTGATAGACCGATCCCAGAAGAAGAATTGATCAACATCATCATTGATGGAATCGGTGATCCCATCAACACCGCATCAATTCGTTTCGCCGCTAGATCTATGGATGAATTGCAGCAGTTACTTAAACGATATGAACAAATTTGCCCACGTTATATTGCAACGCCGTCATCAGCCGGACTTATTAACCAACCAAATAAGGGCGGTAAAGAAGCAGGTGATATCCAGCAAACAAGATGCTACAATTGCTCAAAATATGGGCATTATCAAAGTTCCTGTCCTTCACCACGTCGACCGAACGGATCATGTTTCACGTGCCATGAGATGGGACATGTAAATCGGGACTGTCCACGTCGTGTCTCATCAACTTCAGCAGCTGTTCAGCAAGATGGGGAATTAGTGTTAGAACAGAGTAGTTTGAGGCGTGAAAAGATACGTGTAGTTAATACAAGGTTCTGATTTATTTTAATTTTATGAGCTTACTATGTTAATCATATAAACTCTTTTGGCTTCGTTGAATACTAGATGCTTCTATATCCAACACTCCTCCTCAACGAAGACATCTTCATCCTTTAACACCGATTGCCGTTCGATGTCGTTCCAACTTGATTCGTTCAAGTGGCTTCGTCATAATGTCCGCTTCCATTTGATCCGTTGATAAGTAACGTAGCTCGATGATTCCTTTCTGGAGCAAATCTTTAGTGAAGGCATGTTTGGTATCAATATGTTTGGTACGACTATCAATACGATCTGATTCTACCATTTTGATACAAGACTGGTTGTCTTCCCACACGACGATTGGATTCGTTTCTTCTTCACCAAGATCATCACCTAACAGTCGTTTGATCCACATTAGTTCTTGACAACAGACGGACAATGACACGAACTCAGCTTCTGTTGACGAAAGCGAAACACACGTTTGTTTTCTGGTTCCCCAACTTATGAGTCCTCCGCAATATTTGATCAGAAATCCGGAATTCGACTTTCTGTCATCTTCATTACCGGCCCAATCAGCATCAGCGAAACCTTCGAGTTTTCCATTACCATCGCCTAAGTGTAAACGCAGATCCTTAGTTCCCGACAGATAACGTAGGACACGTTTTGCTTCAGTCCAATCTCGATTAGTCGGATTGGATACCTTCCTGCACAGTAATGACGTACTGATACAAATATCGGGTCGTGTATTCACCGCAACATACAGCAAACTCCCCACTAACGATCGATACGATTCATTCGTTTCCAGTAATTTCTCCTCCTTTTGCTTTACATACGCGGGATCGATGGGTATCTTCGATGGTTTCGAATTTTCATGACCAAACCGAGCAATGACTTTCTCGATGTAATTCTTCTGGTCAAGCGTATAATGTCCTTTGACTTTTTCAACATGTATGCCCAGGAACTGCCGTATATCACCAAGCTTTGACACCTTGAATTCCTTTTCAAGTGTAGATTGTATGCTGTTGTATTCATCCTCCGAATCACAAAATATGAGCATATCATCCACGTAGATAAGAATAAAGCAACGCTTACCATTCTTGTTTCTTATATACAGGCACGAGTCTGCTTTCCCGGATTGAAAACCCATGTTTCTAAATGTATGATCAATCCGTTTGTTCCATACACGTGCTGACTGTTTCAGACCATATATGCTTCGCTTGAGCCGACACACCAGATTTTCTCCCGACTGAAATCCTGGAGGCTGCTTCATATAAACTTCATCAGATAAGTAGCCATACAGATAAGCGCATTTGATGTCCAAGTGCTTTACCACCAAATTCTTCTTAGCAGCTATCGACAGCAAGGTACGAAGAGTGGTTTGTTTCGCCACTGGGGCAAAGACTTCATCATAATCCGTGCCGAACTGTTGAGAAAATCCTTGCGCGACCAATCTCGCCTTATAGCGTACCACCTCGCCGTTCTCATTTTCTTTCATCTTGTATGTCCACTTACATCCGACTACTTTCTTTCCTGCTGGCAACGGTACTAGCTCCCAGGTCTGATTTTCGATCAAAGAGGCTATCTCCTCCTCCATAGCAGATATCCAAGCCGTTTTATCGACACTCTGCATCGCCTCCAAGTAGCTTCTTGGTTCGCAAGTGTCTTGTTTCGTAACACCGGTTACTTCTGGATACCGCTTCGCTGGTACTCCTTTCGTTGTTCTATTCGACCTTCTTGGTACACATTCGATGTCTTCACATTCGTTAGAATCATTTGCAGGGACATGATCTTCATTTTCTTCAATGATATCACTAGTGGCCGTATCAAACGTTTCATTTTCGCTTTCACTTTCTTGATGAAACAATTCAGATTTCTTAGTAGCTGTCTGAAACTCTATTGCCACATTATGATCGACTTTACTAGTACGTTCGTTTGTTAAACGCTTGGTGTTCTCATCAAACCGAACGTCTCTACTAACAATTATCTTTCGTGTATCTTCGTCAAGCAATCTATATGCCTTGTATGCCTTGCCTCCGACGAATAACCTACGAAAGTGAGCCGTTTTGCAGTAGCTGAAAGCTTCCCTCGCTTTTCCTTTGGGATATGTACCCACGCACTGCAACCAAAAACCTTCAAATGTTTGACATCAGGCTTTACTCCGTACCACAACTCGAATGGTGAAACTGCAACTGATGTTGTAGGCAAGATGTTCTGCAAGTAAACTGCTGTGTTCAACGCTTCAGCCCAATAACATTGCTGCATGTTTGAGTCAGCAAGCATGCATCGAACCATCTCCAAAAGATATCGATTCTTTCGCTCTGCAACTCCATTCTGCTGAGGACTGTATCCTGCCGTAAACTGCGCTTGAATGCCTTGTCGTTTGTAGAATTCCCTTAACTTATTCGCGCGATATTCTCCTCCTTGATCCAAACGAATTATCTTCGGATTGCTCCCGAACATATTCCTCGCCATTGCCACGTACTCCCCGATCTTAAGAGCTACTTCCGACTTCTGTCTAAGTAAATACAGAACGCAGTACCTTGAGTGATCGTCGACTACCGTCATGAAATAACGATAACCGGTAACGGAAGCTGTCTCTAATGGTCCACAAACGTCAGTATGAACGAGATCCATCGTCGCCTTCGTGGATGATATCGATTGTTTTGGGAATGGAATTCGTACACTCTTGTTCTTCAAACAACAATCACAAGGTTCCTCAATGCCGCACTTATTCATATTACATCCAGTCGCAAGCTTCTCTTTGTTCATTCGATTTATAGCTCTCATGTCACGATGCCCGAACCTTTTATGCCATATGTGCTCGCATTCCTGATTGTGGTTTCTTCTAGCTGCTAACACGATCTTGTCCGGCTGCTCTAAAACGTACAATCCATTAACGGAATGTGCACACGCCACTGTCGCTTTACCATACATAATTCGACATCCAACATGATCGTCGAACTCCACTCTTGCACCTTTATTAGTTATCTGCGACACCGACAGCAAATTCATGGTTAAACTTGGCGTAAACAACACATCGCTCAACTTGACCTCCCTCGATGCTCCGTTTTCGTCACACAACGTAATATTCACGGTACCTATTCCGTCAACTGGAGCTCGTTTTCCATCGGCCAATTTCACCCATTTCACATCGCTGCTTCGCAATTCACTAAAATATTTCCGGTCTGCGACGATATGGCTAGATGCCCCAGAATCTACAACCCATAACTTTGAATCGCTGTATCTTTCACTTACCCCGGCAAACGCAAAAGTAACTGTATCGTCCTTCTTTCGATGTATCTTGCCAGGTCTGCTGCTGCTTTCCGGAGCTCGAGTCAATTCCGGACAATCCAGTGTCTTGTGACCCGTCTTGTTGCACTGGTAACACATCAGAGGTTTCTGCTGCCTCTCCCAACGTTTTCCAGCACCAACTTTCAACACCGAATCCATTGACGCTCCACGATGCTTTTCGATCTCATCGATCAGCTTCCTTTTCACCAACTCCATTGTAAGATCCTCATCAGATCGAGTCTCTAATGCGGTGGTAAAAGTGTCAAACGAACTTGGTAGGCTTCGCAAAATCATCGCGACTTTGAGATTTTCAGCAAGTTCTTGTCCGGCATTTTGGAGCAGCTCGTACAGTTCTTCCATCTCGAATAAGTGCTCGACCATGTCATCGCCTTCCAAAAAACGTTTATCGCAAACCCTTTTCAGCAATGACACCTTCGATGTAAGTGTCGTTTTCCTATGATGGTTCTGCAACGATAACCACGCCTCACGTGCTGTCTTCGACGAACGAATCAATCCGTGTTGGTTGTCTTCAATGAGTAGGCCTATTGTCGCTCTGGCCCTGGCTGCACCGGCGTCCCAAACATCTTGCGACACTGCTTCCGGCTTCACTCCTGGTTCCACGTAGCACCAAAGATCCTCATGGACCAACAGTAATTCCACTTTGAAGCGCCAGCTGTTGTAATTACTGTTGTTCAGTTTCACCATACTAAATCGGCCATCCATTCTGGAACAACGATTTTACGAACGTAACGAGACAAATATTCACTTTTCTTCTGAAAAATGCCCTGGGCCCATAACCTGTTAGAACAGAGTAGTTTGAGGCGTGAAAAGATACGTGTAGTTAATACAAGGTTCTGATTTATTTTAATTTTATGAGCTTACTATGTTAATCATATAAACTCTTTTGGCTTCGTTGAATACTAGATGCTTCTATATCCAACAATTAGAGTACGCTCAACCGATTCAGTCAATTCAGGAGCTGGATGATTTTCGCTTGGAAATCACACGCCGCGATCAAGAGATAATGGCAATGGCTGCCAAAATGAAAACGCTCGAAGAGCAGCATCAGGATTATCAGCGTCACATTGCTGTCCTCAAGGAATCATTATGCGCTAAAGAAGAACTTTACAACATGCTGCAATCAGATGTTAAAGAGCTGCGTAATCAGTTAGAAGAAAAAAATCGAATGATTGACAATTTGGAAGATTTGCTAAAGGAGAAAGATAATCAAGTTGATATGGCACGAGCAAGGCTCAGCGCAATGCAGGCACACCATTGCAGCTCAGAAGGAGCGTTGACAAGCTTGGAAGAAGCAATCGGAGATAAGGAAAAACAAATGCAGCAACTGCGCGAGCAGCGCGATCGAGCTGAAGCGGAGAAAAAAGAGGAACGAGAGCTACACGAACGTGAACTCGCTAAATTCAAGATGAAGCTTCACTTTTTGGATAGCGAGGTAGAAAAGCTAACGACACGTCTGCATAGAGCACTTGCCGAAAAGGATCGCCTGGAAGCCAGGTTCAAGGGACCTTATGTAATACACAAATGTTTGCCCAATGGCAGATATGTAATACGAGACATTGATGGAGCACAACAAACTCAAATTCACTACGATGGCGTACTCGAATCAGATAAACTAAGGAAGTGGATGTCGCAAGATGCAGACTCTGCATCAGTTTGCACATAGTCAGGGGGGAATTTAGGGCAATTCCCAAGTCAGGATAGCCGAGCTGTAAACATCCTGCTTCAAGCAAAACCGGCTAAATATCTTGGTCAAGCACAATTGTCAAACGTGGATATATCAAATGTCAAAATGTGAAACAACCTGGTGAAATAAAGGAGACATCACTTCTGTTGGAAAAGCGAAAAGCGAAGAAAGTATTTCGGCCTTATGACTTCGGAAATTGAATTTAATTGAACTTTTTACAAATGTTTAGATTTCTCAGAAATCTCAGAAATCTCAAAAACTTCAGAAATCTAAGAAATCTCAGAAATCTCAGATATTTCAGAAATATAAAATATCTTAGAAATCTTAGAAATCTTAGAAATCTCAGAAATCTCACTATTTTTAAAAATCTCAGGAATCTCATAAATCTCAGAAATTTCAATATATCCGAATTCTCAGAAATATCAGAATTTTCAAAAATCTCAAAATTCTTAGAAATGTCAGAATTCTTAGAAATCTCAAAAATCTCAGATATATCAGAAATTTCAAAAATCTCAGAATTTTCAGAAATCAAGGAATTTTCAAAAATATCAGAAATTCCAGGAATGTCAGAATTATGGAAATACTTAGAAATTTAAGAAATCTCAGATATTTCAGAAATCTCAGAAATTTAAATGTTCTCAGAATTTTGAGAGATCTTACAAATCTTAAAATTTCCAAAAATCTCAGAATTTAAAAAATCTCAGAATTCTTAGAATTCTTAGAATTTTCAAAAATATCAGAATTTTAAGAAATCTCAGATTTCGCAGAAATCTCAGTATATTGAATAATCTCAGAAACCTCAAATTTCCAAAAATCTCAGAATCGCATTCTAAGGAATGTCAGAATTCTTAGAAATCTCAGAAATCTCAGATATATCAGAAATCTAAGAAATTTAAGAAATTAAAAAAAAACACAAATCTCAAAAATCTCAGGATTATAAGATATCTCAGAAAACTAAAAAATTTCAGAAATCTCAGAAATTACAAAAACCTCGGAATTGCAGAAATCTAGGAATTTTCAAAAATATCAGAAATTTTTAAAATCTCAGAAATTTCAGAAATCTCAGAAATTTTAAAATTCTCAGAATTTTTAGATATTTCAGAAATCTCAGAAATCTCAGAAATCTAAGAAATCTCAGAATTTTCAAACATCTCAGAATTCTCAGAAATATCAGAATTTTAAAAATTGTTAGAATTTTTAGATACTTCAGAAATCTCAGAAATTTCAGAACTTTAAAATATCTCAGAATTTTCAGAAATCTAGGAATTTTCAAAAAAATCAGAAATTCCAAATATGTCAGAAATTCAAAAAAGTTTAGAAATTTAATAAATCTCAAAAATTTCAGAAATCTCAGAAATTTAAATGTTCTCAGAATTTTTAGAAATCTCACAAATCTCAGATATACCAGAAATCTCAGAAATCTCGGAAATTTCAAAACAATACAAAATATCAGAATTTAAAAAAATCCCACAATTCATAGAATCTCAGAATTTTGAGAAATCTCAGAAATCACAAAATTATCAAAAATCTCAGAATCTCAAAACTCTTAAAAACCTCAAAATTTTAAGATATCTCAGATATCTCAGAAATGTCAAAAACCTAAGAAATTTCAAAAATCTTGGAAGTCTCAAAAATCTCATTATTTTTCGATATCTCAGATATCTCAGAATTTTCCAAAATTTCAGTATTCTTAGAAATGTCAAAATTCTAAGAAAAAACAGAAAATTCAGATATTTCAGAAATATCAGAAATCTCAGAAATCTCAGGATTTTCAAAAAAAATTTAAAATCTCAGAATTTAAAAAAATCTCACAATTCTAAGAATCCTCAGATTATCAAAAATCTTAAAAGTCTTAGAAAGCTCAGAATTTTTAGATATATCAGAAAGCTCAAAATTTCCAAAAATCTCAGAATCTCAGAAATTCCAAAAATCTCAGCATTTTAAGATATTTCAGAAATCTCATGAATCTCAGCAATATCACCTTAGACCTTAGAAATTTCAAAAATCTCAGAAGTCTCAAAAATCTCAGAAAAATGAGATATCTCAGTAAACTCAGAATTTTCAAAAATTTCAGTATTCTTAGAAATGATGGAATTCTAAGAAATATCAGAAAATTCATATAACTCAGAAATATCAGAAATCTCAAATACTTCAGAAATCTAAGAAATCTTAGAAATCTCAGATATTTCAGAAATTTCAAAAATCTCAGGATTCTTAGAAATCTCAGTAATCTCAAAATTTTTAAAAATCTCAGAAATCTCAGATATTTCAAAATAAGCAGAATTCTCAGAAATCTCAGAAATTTCAAAACTCTCAAAATTATTAGAAATGTCAGATTTCTTAGAAGTCTCAGAAATCTCAGATAGAACAAAAAATCTCAAAAATCTCAGAATTTTATTTTTTTTTAAATCTCAGAATTTTTAAAAATCTTACAATTCTTAGAATTCTCAGATTTTCCGAAAATCTCAAGTATCTCAAAAATCTCAGAATTCTAAGAAATCGAAGAATTTTCAAAAATCTCAGGATTCTCATAAATCTCAGAAAGCTCAGCAATCTCAGAAATCTTAGAAATCTCAGAATTTTCAAAAACATCAGAATTCTTTGAAAGCTCAGAAATCTAACGATTTTTAAAAGTCCCAGGAAACTCAGACTACTCAGAAATTTCAAAAATATCAGAATTCTCAGAAATCTCAGTATTTTCCAAAAAATTTCAGAAATCCAAGAATTTTCAAATATTTTCTAATTCTTAGAAATCTCAGAAATCTCAAAATTTCCAAAAATCTCAGAAATCCAAGAATTTTCAAAAATTTTGGAATTCTGAGAAATCTCAAAAATCTCAGACACTTAGAAATGTCAGAGTTCTTAGAAATCTCAGAAATCTCAGATATATCAGATATCTCAGAACTCTAAGAAATTTAAAAAACTCAGAAATCTCAAAAATCTCAGAATTATAAGATATCTCAGAATTCTCAGAAATCTCAAAAATTTAAGAAATTTCAGAAATTTCAAACACCTCACAATCATCAGAAATCTATTAATTTTAAAAAGTTTCAGAAATATAAAATATATCAGAAAATGCATAAATCTCCGAATTTTTAGATATCTCAAAAATCTCAGCTATTTCTGAATTTTCAGAAAACTCAGAAATCTTGAAATTCTCAGAAATCTCAGGATTCTCAGAAATTTCAAAAATTTCAGAATTCTCAAAAAATGAGAAATCTCAGAAATTCCCAAAATTAAAACAAAACTCAGAATTCTCCGAAATCTTGGAAATCTCTGAAATTTCAGCAATCTCGGAAATTTTAGAAATCACAGAATTTACAGATATCTCAGGATTTTTTTAGATTCCCAGAATTTTTAGAAACCTCAGGCATATCAGAAATCAGATATTTTTCAAAAATCTCAGAATTTAAAAAACTTCGGAATTCTTAGAATTCTCAGAATTCACAAAAATCAGAAATATCAGAATTCTCAGAAATCTCATAATTCTCAGAAATCTAAGAAATTTCAAAAATATCAGAATTCTCAAAAATCTCAGAATTTTTAGGTTTTTTATAAATCTCAGAAATGTCAAAAACTTCAGAAATCTACGAAATCTCAGAAATCTCAGATATCTCCGAAATTTCAAAAACCTCAGAATTCTAAGAAATCTCAGAAATCTCACAATTTATGAAAATCTCAGGAACCTCAGAAATCTCAAAAATATCAGAATTCTCATAAATATCAGAATTTTCAAAAATCTCATGATTCTTAGAAATGTCAGAATTCTTAGGAATCTCAGTAATCTCAGATGTATCAGAAATCTCAGAAATCTCAGAACTTTGAAAAATTTCTGAAATCTCAGAATTGAAAAAAATCTCACAATTCTTAGAATTCTCAGATTTTCAAAAATCTCAGAAGACTTAAAAATCTCAGAATTTTGAGAAATCTCAGAAATATCAAAATTTTCAAAAATCTCAGAATCTCAAAATTCTCAAAAATCTCAGAATTTTTAGATATCTCAGAAATCTCAGAAATCTCATTAATCTCAGAAATCTCAGACACCTAAGAAGTTTTAAAAATCTCAAAAGTCTCAAAAATCTCAGAATTTTTAAATATCTCAGAAATCTCAGAAATCTCATAAATCTTAGAAATCTCAGAAACCTAAGAAGTTTCAAAAATCTCAGAAGTCTCAAAAATCTCAGAATTTTAAGATATCTCAGAAATGTCAGAATTTTAAAACTTTCAGAATTCTTAGAAATGTCAAAATTCTAAGAAATCTCTGAAAATTCAGAACACTCAGAAATATCAGAAATCTCAGAAATGTCAGAATGTTCATAATTCTCAAAAATCTAAGAATTTTCAAAAATCTCAAAATTCTTAGAAATTTCAGATTTTTCGAAAATCTGAAGAATTATACAATTCTCAGAATTATCAGAAAACTCAGAATTTTCAAAAAATTCAGAATTTTTAGAAAATTCCGAATTCTCAGAAATCTCTTAATTTTCAAAAACCTCAGAATTCCCATACATCTCAAAAATCTCAGAAATCTCAGGAATCAAAGTATTTTCAAAAACCTTAGGAATTATTAGAAATCGCCGAAATCTCAGAAACTTAGAAATGTCAGAATTCTTAGAAATCTCAGAAATCTCAGAAATATCAGAAATCTAAGAAATTTCAAAAACTTCTTAAATCTCAAAGAAATTTTCAAAAACATCAGAATTCTTTGAAAGCTCAGAAATCTAACGATTTTTAAAAGTCCCAGGAAACTCAGACTAGTCAGAAATTTCAAAAATATCAGAATGCTCAGAAATCTCAGAATTTTCCAAAAAATTTCAGAAATCCAAGAATTTAAAAACCTTAGGAATTATTAGAAATCGCCGAAATCTCAGAAACTTAGAAATGTCAGAATTCGTAGAAATCTCAGAAATCTCAGAAATATCAGAAATCTAAGAAATTTCAAAAACTTCTTAAATCTCAAAAATCTCAGAATTATTATGTATATCAGAAATCTCAGAAATCTCAAAAATCCCATAATCTCAGAAATTTCAAAAATCTCAGAATTTTCAGAAAGCTAGGTATTTTCAAAAAATCAGAAATTTCAGAAATATCAGAAATTTCAGAAATCTCAGAAATTTAAAAGTTCTCAGTATTTTTCAATATCTTAGAAATTTCAAAATTTCCAAAAATCTCAGAATTTTAAAAATTCTCAGAATACTTAGAATTCTCAGAATTATCAAAAACGTCATGATTCTATGCAATCTCAGAATTCTCTGAAATCTCAGAAATTTTAATAATCTCAGAAATCCTAAAATCTCTTTAAATCTCAGAATCTCAGAATTCTTAGAAATCTCGGAAATTTTAGATATCTCAGAAATCTCAAAAATTTCAGAATTCTTAGAAATCTCAGAAATCTCACAATTTTTAAAAATCTCAGGATTCTCAGAAATCTCAAGAATATCAGAATTCTCAGAAATCTCAGAATTTCCTAGAATATCAGAATTCTCAGAAATCTCAGAATTTTCAAAAATCTCAAAATTCTTAGAAATCTCAGAAATCTCAGAAATCTCAGAATTTTCAAAAATTTTGAAAATCTCAGAATTTTAAAAAATTGCACATTTCTAAGAATTCTCAGATTTTCAAAATTCTCAGAATTTCCAGTAATCTAGGAATTTTCAAGAATATCAGAAATTTCACAAATGTCAGAAATTTCAGAAATCTCAGAAATTTAAATGTTCTCAGAATTTTTAGTGATCTCAGAAATCTCAAATTTTCCAAAAATCTCAGAATTTAAAAAATCTCAGAATTCTTAGAATTCTCAGAATTATCAAAAATATCAGAATTTTTAGAAATCTCAGATTTCTCAGAAATCTCAGAATTTTGAATAATCTCAGAAATCCCAAAATTTCCAAAAATCTTAGAATTGCAGAATTCTCAAAAATCTCGGAATTTTTAGATATCTCAAAAATCTCAGTAATCTCAGAAATATCAGAAATCTCAAAAACCTCATAAATCTTAGAAATCTCAGAAATCTAAGAAATTTCAAAAATCTCAGAATTCTAAAAAATTGCAGAATGTTTAGATTTCTCAGAAATCTCAGAAATCTCAAAAATTTCAGAAATCTAAGAAATCTCACAAAGCTCAGATATTTCAGAAATTTCAGAAATCTCAGAATTCTTAGAAATCTCAGAAATCTAACATTTTTTGAAAATTTCAGGAATCTCAGAAATCTCAGAAATTTAAAAAATATCAGAATTCTCAGAAATCTCAGAATATTCAAAAACCTTAAAATTCTTAGAAATGTCCGAATTGTGAGAAACTTCCGATTTCCTCTCAAATTTCAAAAAATCTCAGAATCTTAGAATTCGCAAAAATTTCAGAATTTTGAGATATCTCAGAAATCTCATAAATCACAGAAATCTCAGAAACCTCAGAAATGTCAAAAATCTCAGAAGTCGAAAAAATCTCAAAATGTTTAGATATCTCAGAAATCTTAGAATTTAAAAAAAATTCAGTATTCTTTGAAATGTCAGAATTCTAAGAAATATCAGAAAATTCCGATATTTCAGAAATATCAGAAATCTTAGAAATCTCTGAACTTCCAAAATTCTCAAAACTCTTAGGAATGTAAGAATTCTTAGAAATCTCACAAATCTCAGGCACACCAGATATCTCAGGAATCTCAGAAATCTAAGAAATTAACAAAAAACTCAGCAATCTCCCAAATCTCAGGAATATTAGATATCTCAGAAATCTCAAAAATTTCAGAAATCTCAGAAATTACAAAAACCTCGGAATTTTCAGAAATCTAGGAATTTGACAAAAATATCAGAAATTCAAAAAGTCTCAGAAATTTCAGAAATCTCAGAAATTTCAAAATTCTTAGCATTTTTAGATGTCTCCGATATCTCAGAAAGATCAACAATCTCAGAAATCTCAGAAATTTCAAACATCTCAGAATTCTCAGAAATCTCAGAATTATGAAAAACCTCATTAATCTCAGATTTCTCAGAATTTTCAAAATTCTCAGAATTTTTAGATATCTCAGAAATTTCAGAAATCTCAGAAATTTAAAATATCTCAGAATTTTCAGAAATCCAGGAATTTTCAAAAATATCAGAAATTCCAGAAGTGTCAGATATATTAAAATAGCTTAGAAATTTAAGAAATCTCAGAAATTTCAGAAATATCAGAAATTTAAATGTACTCAGAATTTTTAGAGATCTCAGAAATGTCAGAATTTCCAAAAATCTCAGAATTTAAAAAATCTCAGAATTCATAGAATTCTCAGAATTTTCAAAAATCTCAGAACTCTAAGAAATCTCAGAATTTCCAGAAATCTCAGAATTTTGAATAAGCTCAGAAATTTCGAAATTTCCAAAAATTTCTGAAATGCAGAATCCTCAAAAATCTCAGAATTTTTAGATATCTCAAAAATCACAGATATTTCAGAAATTTCATAAATATCAGAAATCTCCAAAATCTCATAAATCTCAGAAATCTAAGAAATTTCAAAAATCAAAGAATTCTAAAAAAGCTAAGAATGTGTAAACATCCTGCTTCAAGCAAAACCGGCTTAATATCTTGGTCAAGCACAATTGTCAAACGTGGATATATGAAATGTCAAAATGTGAAACAACCTGGTGAAATAAAGGAGACATCACTTCTGTTGGAAAAGCGAATAGCGAAGAAAGTGTTTCGGCCTTATGACTTCGGAAATTGAATTTAATTGAACTTTTTACAACTCAGAAGTGGGATTAACAGAGCCTATTAAGTGAACATTTTGAGCGTTCGTGAGAGGTGTAGTTTGTAGCCTTCTCCGTGAAGAGAGTGTTAGTCAAAATGTTGACAAAAGATGAAAACGACGCCGCCACCGCCATGTTGCCCGATGAGAGAGAAGCCGCCGCCGCCATTTTGTACACTGAAAAAAACAGTACGGTTCCACATGGTTTGAGCTTAGTCCGGAACTCAACAAACGCCATCACCGATGCAAATCACGAAATAGAGTTACACCAGCAGTCATCAAATTCTAATCAAATACTACAACCAGCAGTCATCAAATTCGAAGAATTTGTTGATACATTTGGTGGTGACAACAGTGATCACATTGAGCGGTGGTTTAAGGAATTGGAACGAGTCTTCCTTCCATATAATATGGATGACGCGAATAAGTTCCACTGTACACGTCGATTGCTTACTGGAACGGCAGCTTAATTCGCAAAATCACTCGATGTTGCAAACTATCATGAGCTGAAAGATCGTTTGATACAGACTTTCAGCAAAATCAAATCGGTTGAAAGTACGTACAAGCAGCTTAGAGCACGACGACTTGCACGGAATGAATCCATCATCAGTTATATCCTGGACATGCAGACCTTGGCTTGTGATAGACCGATCCCAGAAGAAGAATTGATCAACATCATCATTGATGGAATCGGTGATCCCATCAACACCGCATCAATTCGTTTCGCCGCTAGATCTATGGATGAATTGCAGCAGTTACTTAAACGATATGAACAAATTTGCCCACGTTATATTGCAACGCCGTCATCAGCCGGACTTATTAACCAACCAAATAAGGGCGGTAAAGAAGCAGGTGATATCCAGCAAACAAGATGCTACAATTGCTCAAAATATGGGCATTATCAAAGTTCCTGTCCTTCACCACGTCGACCGAACGGATCATGTTTCACGTGCCATGAGATGGGACATGTAAATCGGGACTGTCCACGTCGTGTCTCATCAACTTCAGCAGCTGTTCAGCAAGATGGGGAATTAGAGTACGCTCAACCGATTCAGTCAATTCTGGAGCTGGATGATTTTCGCTTGGAAATCACACGCCGCGATCAAGAGATAATGGCAATGGCTGCCAAAATGAAAACGCTCGAAGAGCAGCATCAGGATTATCAGCGTCGCATTGCTGACCTCAAGGAATCATTATGCGCTAAAGGAGAACATTACAACATGCTGCAATCAGATGTTAAAGAGCTGCGTAATCGGTTAGAAGAAAAAAATCGAATGATTGACAATTTGGAAGATTTGCTAAAGGAGAAAGATAATCAAGTTGATATGGCACGTGCAAGGCTCAGCGCAATGCAGGCACACCATTGCAGCTCAGAAGGAGCGTTGACAAGCTTGGAAGAAGCAATCGGAGATAAGGAAAAACAAATGCAGCAACTGCGCGAGCAGCGCGATCGAGCTGAAGCGGAGAAAAAAGAGGAACGAGAGCTACACGAACGTGAACTCGCTAAATTCAAGATGAAGCTTCACTTTTTGGATAGCGAGGTAGAAAAGCTAACGACACGTCTGCATAGAGCACTTGCCGAAAAGGATCGCCTGGAAGCCAGGTTAAAGGGACCTTATGTAATACACAAATGTTTGCCCAATGACAGATATGTAATACGAGACATTGATGGAGCACAACAAACTCAAATTCCCTACGATGGCGTACTCGAATCAGATAAACCAAGGAAGTGGATGTCGCAAGATGCAGACTCTGCATCAGTTTGCACATAGTCAGGGGGGAATTTAGGGCAATTCCCAAGTCAGGATAGCCGAGCTGTAAACATCCTGCTTCAAGCAAAACCGGCTAAATATCTTGGTCAAGCACAATTGTCAAACGTGGATATATCAAATGTCAAAATGTGAAACAACCTGGTGAAATAAAGGAGACATCACTTCTGTTGGAAAAGCGAAAAGCGAAGAACGTATTTCGGCCTTATGACTTCGGAAATTGAATTTAATTGAACTTTTTACAAATGTTTAGATTTCTCAGAAATCTCAGAAATCTCAAAAACTTCAGAAATCTAAGAAATCTCAGAAATCTCAGATATATCAGAAATATAAAATATCTTAGAATTCTTAGAAATCTCAGAAATCTCACTATTTTTAAAAATCTCAGGAATCTCATAAATCTCAGAAATTTCAATATATCCGAATTCTCAGAAATATCAGAATATTCAAAAAACTCAAAATTCTTAGAAATGTCAGAATTCTTAGAAATCTCAGAAATCTCAGATATATCAGAAATTTCAAAAATCTCAGAATTTTCAGAAATCAAGGAATTTTCAAAAATTTCAGAAATTCCAGAAATGTCAGAATTTTGAAAATACTTAGAAATTTAAGAAATCTCAGATATTTCAGAAATCTCAGAAATTTAAATGTTCTCAGAATTTTTAGAGATCTTACAAATCTTAAAATTTCCAAAAATCTCAGAATTAAAAAAATCTCAGAATTCTAAGAATTCTTAGAATTTTCAAAAATATCAGAATTTTAAGAAATCTCAGATTTCGCAGAAATCGCAGTATATTGAATAATCTCAGAAATCTCAAAATTTCCAGAAATCTCAGAATCGCATTCTAAGGAATGTCAGAATTCTTAAAAATCTCAGAAATCTCAGATATATCAGAAATCTCAGAAATCTCAGAATTCTAAGAAATTAAAAAAAACACAGAAATCTCAAAAATCTCAGGATTATAAGATATCTCAGAAAACTAGAAAATTTCAGAAATCTCAGAAATTACAAAAACCTCGGAATTTTCAGAAATCTAGGAATTTTCAAAAATATCAGAAATTTCAGAAATCTCAGAAATTTTAAAATTCTCAGAATTTTTAGATATTTCAGAAATCTCAGAAAGATCAGAAATCTAAGAAATCTCAGAATTTTCAAACATCTCAGAATTCTCAGAAATATCAGAATTTTAAAAATTGTCAGAATTTTTAGATACTTCAGAAATCTCAGAAATTTCAGAAATTTAAAATATCTCAGAATATCCAGAATTCTAGGAATTTTCAAAAAAATCCGAATTCCAAATATGTCAGAAATTTAAAAAAGTTTAGAAATTTAATAAATCTCAAATATTTAAGAAATCTCAGAAATTTAAATGTTCTCAGAATTTTTAGAAATCTCAGAAATCTCAGATACATTAGAAAGCTCAGAAATCTCGGATTTTTCAAAAAAAATTAAAATTTCAGAATTTAAAAAAATCCCACAATTCTTAGAATCTCAGAAGTTTGAGAAATCTCAGAAATCCCAAAATTTTCAAAAATATCAGAATCTCAAAATTCTTAAAAATCTCAAAATTTTAGATAACTCCGATATCTCAGAAATCTCAAAAACCTAAGAAATTTAAAAAATCTAGGAAGTCTCAAAAATCTCATAATTTTTCGATATTTCAGATATCTCAGAAATTTCTAAAATTTCAGTATTCTTAGAAATATCAGAATTCTAAGAAATAACAGAAAAATCAGATAACTCAGATTTATCAGAAATCTCAGAAATCTCAGAATTTTCAAAAAAATTTAAAATCTCAGAATTTTCAAAAAAATTTAAAATCTCAGAATTTAAAAAAATCTCACAATTCTAAGAATCCTCTAAAATTCTAAGAATTTTAGATATCTCAGAAAACTCAGAATTTTCTTCTCTAGAATCCTCTAAAATTCTAAGAATTTTAGATATCTCAGAAAACTCAGAATTTTCAAAAATTTCAGTATTCTTAGAAATGTTGGAATTCTAAGAAATATCAGAAAATTCATATAACTCAGAAATATCAGAAATCTCAAAACTTCAGAAATCTAAGAAATCTTAGAAATCTCAGATATTTCAGAAAATTCAAAAATCTCAGGATTCTTAGAAATCTCAGAAATCGCAAAATTTTTTAAAATCTCAGAAATCTCAGATATTTAAAAATTAGTAGAATTTTCAGAAATCTCAGAAATTTCAAAACTTTCAAAATTATTAGAAATGTCAGATTTCTTAGAAATCTCAGAAATCTCAGATAGAACAAAAAATCTCAAAAATCTCAGAATTTTAATTTTTTTTTTAAATCGCAGAATTTTCAAAAATTTTATTTATTTATTTATTTACAATTGATTATGACGGTCCAATGCCGTATTGTCAACACCGCTTGTGTTGACAAAAAAAAAAAAAACAAAATTACAATCATATTGATAAGGCATTTCCTCCCTATTATTTGCCTTATATGCCTTGGTGTTGATGATGCTGATGATGATGATGATGATGATGATGATGATGTATTCGTGGATGATGGTCCGGTTCTAATGCGGTGGCTATTGTAATGATGGTAGTTGGTTGCATCCGAATTCCGGCTATTGTGGTGTTGTGGCTGATCTATTGTTGATCATTTTGTTATGGTCTGGACTGTAACGAACAAATAAACATCGTTAAGACAGCACGAACATTTATTTGTCTGCGTACAGTAATCTCCAGTGCATTCCAGCAATGGCATTCCAAGCTCAATCTAGTCAACGTCCAATCAAAGGATGATCGACAAGCTCTATCCCGCAGCAGCGAAAGCGACTTCACTACTCCCGAGACTGAGCCCGCCAAACACCCCGAAACCGACGCCAACGCTGTCAAACTCAATGTGCCAAAACTGGACTGGAGTGGAGAACACTGCACTTTCAACAACGCCTGCCTCCCTTTTACGGCAGTTTTGGTATCGCCCTCGAGTGCTGTTGCCCAGTCATCGGATCACCCGTGGCACTACATAAAATACACTTAAGACATAGACAACACAACATTTAACAAAAAAGGAATGGGGAAATACGAATATGGATTGGAAGGATACTTGGGATGTGGAATCATAGGACAAGACCGTTGTCTCGGTCTAATCGGTGAATGATCCTCATGTAGGAAAGGTCCTTGGTAGCCAACACTTCTCTAATTTCTGTACCCGGTCGTCTGCCGATATTCTCGACTGCGCTCAACAAGGAGGGTCTTGCGGTTTCAAACTCCACGCAAGACCACAGAAGGTGATCCACATCGTGGAATCCGTCACCGCAGCCACATACTTTTGTCTGAGCCAGAGTTATACGCTGTAGATGAGCATTCAACGCAAAATGATTCGACATCAGTCGAGACATCATCCGTATGAACGCCCGGTCCACAGAGAGCCCATCGAACCAAGGCCGCAGGGACACTTGCGGAGAGATCGAGAAGAGAAAACGCCCGAGTTCATCCGCCTCCCACATGCTCTGCCAGCGAGACAGGAAAAGTTGCTGTGGGAAACGAAGGAACTCCTGGGCCGAGATAGGTCGGTCGTAAAAAGCGCCTTCTTGGACGCCTGTTTTGGCCAGTGAGTCTGCCTTCTCATTGCCGGGAATTCCACAATGAGAAGGGACCCAAATTAGCGAGATCCTATACGCCTTATCGAACATTGAGCCAAGCAGTTCAATGATTTTTATGGTGAGGAAATCCTGACTCTTAACAGCCTTCGGAGATCTCAGAGCTTCAATAGCACTAAGGCTATCAGTGAAGATGAAGTACTGATCCGAAGGTCTCGCTGCTATCATCGATAGTGCGTAAAATATTGCGGCTAGCTCTGCGGTGTAAACACTACATGGCTGCCTCAATTTGAAAAAAGCTTCGGTGAACTCGCTAAAAACACCGAAGCCAGTGCCCTCCTCAGAGGATGATCCATCAGTGTAGTACTGGCTTATTTGGTCTAAATGACCATACTTATCCATGAAAATACCCGGAATTACCCTCGGGCGAAGATCATTAGGTATGGTCTTAATTTCCTCGTGCAATGAGGAATCTGTTATTAAAATGGAACTGTAGTTCTCAGGAAGGGCAGTACGATTTAATGCCTGTGGAGCGCTAGCATGCACTTGTAGGGCAACAAAATCTTCGTAGATCTTGAGGATTTTGCTCTTAGAACCTGTCTCTAGAAGCGCTTCAAAATTTTCTATTATCAAGGGATTTGATACTGAACAACGGACTAGAAGGCGAAGCGACAGCATTTCAAAACGTAGTTTGAGCGGCATCACTCCGGTCATCACTTCTAGGGACATGTTGTGTGTGGATTTCATGCTCCCTAGTGCGAGTCTAAGAATTTTTCAAAAATCTTACAATTCTTAGAATTCTCAGAAATTCCGAAAATCTCAAGTATCTCAAAAATCTCAGAATTCTAAGAAATCGAAGAATTTTCAAAAATCTCAGGATTCTCATAAATCTCAGAAAGCTCAGCAATCTCAGAAATCTTAGAAATCTCAGAATTTTCAAAAACATCAAAATTATTAGAAAAAATCAGAAATCTAACGATTTTTAAAAGTCCCAGGAAACTCAGAAATCTCAGAAATTTCAAAAATATCAGAATTCTCAGGAATCTCAGAATTATCAAAAAAATTCAGAAATCCAAGAATTTTCAAATTTTTTTCTAATTCTTAGAAATCTCAGAAATCTCAAAATTTCCAAAAATCTCAGAAATCCAAGAATTTTCAAAAATTTTGGAATTCTTAGAAATCTCAGAAATCTCAGACACTTAGAAATGTCAGAATTCTTAGAAATCTCAGAAATCTCAGATATATCAGATATCTCAGAACTCTAAGAAATTTAAAAAAACTCAGAAATCTAAAAAATCTCAGAATTATAAGATATCTCAGAAATCGCAGAAATCTCAGAAATTTCAAAAATCTGAGAATTCTAAAAAACATGAGAAATCTCAAAAATTCCCAAAATTAAAAAAAAAACTCAGAATTCTACGAGATTTTGGAAATCTCTGAAATTTCAGCAATCGCGGAAAATTTAGAAATCTCAGAATTTTCACATATCTCAGGATTTTTTTAGATTCCCAGAATTTTTAGATACTTCAGGCTTCTCAGAAATCAGATATTTTTCAAAAATCTCAGATTTTAAAAAACTTCGGAATTCTTAGAATTCTCAGAATTTACAAAAATCAGAAATATCAGAAATCTCAGATATCTCATAAATCTCAGTAATCTAAGAAATTTCAAAAATCTCAGAATTCTCAAAAATCTCAGAATTTTTAGGTTTTTTAGAAATCTCAGAAATGCCAAAAACTTCAGAAATCTAAGAAATCTCAGAAATCTCAGATATCTCTGAAATTTCAAAAACCTCAGAATTCTAAAAAATCTCAGAAATCTCACAATTTATTAAAATCTCAGGAACCTCAGAAATCTCAAAAATATCAGAATTCTCATAAATCTCAGAATTTTTAAAAATCTCATGATTCTTAGAAATTTCAGCATTCTTAGAAATCTCAGTAATCTCAGATGTATCAGAAATCTCAGAAATCTCAGAATTTTGAAAAATTTCTAAAATCTCGGAATTGAAAAAAAATCTCACAATTCTTATAATTCTCAGATTTTCAAAAATCTCAGAAAAGTTAAAAACTTCAGAATTTTGAGAAATCTCAGAAATATCAAAATTTTCACAAATTTCAGAATCTCAAAATTCTCAAAATTCTCAGAATTTTTAGATATCTCAGAAATCTCAGAAATCTCAGAAATCTCAGAAACATAAGAAGTTTCAAAAATCTCAGAAGTCCCAAAAATCTCAGAATTTTTAGATATCTCAGAAATATCAGAAATCTCAGAAATCTCAGAAATCTCAGAAACCTAAGAAGTTTCAAAAATCTCAGAAGTCTCAAAAATCTCAGAATTTTAAGATATCTCAGAAATGTCAGAATTTTAAAACTTTCAGAATTCTTAGAAATATCAAAATTCTAACAAATCGCAGAAAATTCAGAACACTCAGAAATATCAGAAATGTCAGAATGTTCATAAATCTCAAAACTCTCAGAATTTTCAAAAATCTCAAAATTATTAGAAATTTCAGATTTTTCGAAAATCTCAAGAATTTTACAAATATCAGAATTCTCAGAAATCTCAGACTTTTCAAAAATTTCAGAATTCTTAGAAAGTTCCGAATTCTCAGAAATCTCAGAATTTTGAGAATTCTCAGAAATCTCAGAAATCTCTTAATTTTCAAAAACCTCAGAATTCCCATATATCTCAAAAATCTCAGAAATCTCAGGAATCAAAGTATTTTCAAAAACCTTAGGAATTATAAGAAATCGCCGAAATCTCAGAAACTTATAAATGTCAGAATTCTTAGAAATCTCAGAAATCTCAAAAATTTCAGATATCTCAGATATTACAAAAACCTCAGAATTTTCAGAATGCTAGGAATTTTCAAAAATATCAGAAATTTAAAAAATCTCAGAAATTTCAGAAATCTCAAGAATTTCAAAATTCTTAGAATTTTCAGATATTACGAAAATCTAAGAAATCTAAGAAATCTCAGAAATTTCATAATTGTCAAAAAACTCAGAAATCTTGAAAATCTCAGAAATCTCACAATTCTCAGAAAGTTCAGAACTCTGAGAAACCTCAGAATTTTCAAATATATCAGATTTCTCAATCTTTTGGAAATCTCAGTGATTTAAGAAATTTAAAAAAATCTAAAAATGTTAAAAAATTTCAGAAATCTCAGAAATTCAAAAAATCTCTGAATACACAGAAATCTAAGAATTTTCAAAAATCTCAGAAATATTAAAAATTTCAGCAATCTCAGAAATCCTAGATATCTCAGATATTTTAAATATTTGAGAATTTTTAGTAATCTCAGGATTTTTAAAATTTTCAGAATCTTTAGATATTTCAGGCTTCTCAGAAATCTCAGAATTTTCAAAAATCTCAGCAATCTCAGAAATCTCAGAAATCCCAGAATTCTCAGAAATATCAGAAATTTCAAGTCTCAGTATTTTCAATAATCTGAGAAATTTTAGATATCTAAGAAGTCTTAGAAATATAAAAAATCTCAGGATTATTAGAAAACTCAGAAAACTCAAAAATTTTTTTTAATCTCAGGAATCTCAGAAATCTCAAAAATCCAAAAAAAAACTCAGAATTCTCAGATATCTCAGAATTTCTCAATTTTTAGAATTTTTATAAATTTCAGAAGTCTTTGAAATGTAAGAATTCTAAGAGATCATTGAATTCTTAGAAAAATCAGAAATTACAGAAATCTCAGAAGTTTTAAAAATCTAAAAAACTCAGAATTTTTCAAAGTCTGAGCACTCTTAGAGATCTTTGGATTTTCAAAATGCTAAGAATTCTTTGAAATCTCAGAATTCTCAGAATTCTCAGAATTTTCAAGAATCTCAGAATTCTTCGAAATGTCAGAATTTTAAGGAATCTCAGATATCTCAGAAATATCAAAAATCTCAGAAATCTCAGAATTTTCAAATATTTTGAAAATCTCAGAATAGAAGAAAATCGCACAATTCTTAGAATTCTCGTATTTTCAATAATCTAAGAAGTCTGAGAAATCTCAAAATTTTGAGTAATCTCAGAAATCTTAAAATTTCGAAAAATCCCATAATCTCAGAAATTTAAAAAATCTCAGAATTTTCAGAAATCTAGGTATTTTCAAAAAATCAGAAATTTAGAAATATCAGAAATTCCAGAAATCTCAGAAATTTAAAAGTTCTCAGAATTTTTCAATATCTTAGAAATTTCAAAATTTCCAAAAATCTCAGAACTCTAAAAATTCTCAGAATACTTAGAATTCTCAGAATTATCAAAAATGTCATGATTCTAAGCAATCTCAGAATTCTCTGAAATCTCAGAAATTTTAATAATCTCAGAAATCTCAAAATTTCTTAAAATCTCAGAATCTCAGAATTCTTAGAAACCTCGGAAATTTTAGATATCTCAGAAATTTCAAAAATCTCAGAATTCTTAGAAATCTTAGAAATCTCACAATTTTTAAAAATCTCAGGAATCTCAGAAATCTAAGAAATTTCAAAAATATCAGAATTCTCAGAAATCTTAGAAGTTTCAAAAATCTCAAAATTTCAAGAAATCTCAGAAATCTCAGAAATCTCAGAATTTTCAATAATTTTGAAAATCTCAGAATTTTAAAAAATTGCACAATGCTAAGAATTCTCAGATTTTCAAAAATCTCAGAATTTCCAGTAATCTAGGAATTTTCAAGAATATCAGAAATTTCACAAATGTCAGAAATTTCAGAAATCTCAGAAATTTAAATGTTCTCAGAATTTTTAGAGGTCTCAGAAAAATCAAATTTTCCAAAAATCTCAGAATTTGAAAAATCTCAGAATTCTTAGAATTCTTAGAATTTTCAAAAATATCAGAATTGTAAGAAATCTAAGATTTCTCAGAAATCTCAGAATTTTGAATAATCTCAGAAATCTCAAAATTTTCAAAAATCCTAGAATTGCAGATTTCTCAAAAATCTCGGAATTATTAGAAATCGAAAACTTCAGAAAACTTAGAAATCTCACAAAGCTCAGATATTCCAGAAATTTTAAAAATCGCAGAATTCTTAGAAATCTCAGAAATCTCACATTTTTTGAAAATTTCAGGAATCTCAGAAATCTCAGAAATTTAAAAAATATCAGAATTCTCAGAAATCTCAGAATTTTCAAAAACCTTAAAATTCTTAGAAATTTCAGAAGTCTTAGAAATCTCAGAAATCTCAGATGTATTAGAAATCTTAGAAATCCAAGAATTTTAAACATTTTTTAAATTTTAAAATTTAAAAAAATCTCACAATTCTTAGAATTTTCAGATTCTCAAAAATCTAAGAAGTCTTAGAAATCTCAGAATTTTGAGAAATCTCAGATATCTCAAAATTTCCAAAACTCTCAGAATCTCAGATATATCAAAAATCTCAGAACTTTTAGATATCTCAGAAATCTCAGAAACCAAAGAAATTTCAAAAATCTTAGCAGTCTCAAAAATCTTTGATTTTTTAATATCTGAGAAATCTCAGAATTGTCAAAAATTTCAGTATTCTTAGAAATGTCAGAATCCTAAGAAATATCAGAAATCTCAACAATCTCTAAATTATCAGAAATCTCAGAAATCTCAGAATTTTCAAAAATAATTAAAATATCAGAATTTAAAAAAATCTCACAATTCTTAGAATTCTCAGATTTCCAAAAATCTAAGAAGTCTTAAGAATCTCAGAATTTTGAGAAATCTCAGAAATCACAAAATTTCCAAAAATCTCAGAATCTCAGAATTTTTAAATATCTCAGAAATCTCATACATATCAGAAATCTCAGAAACCAAAGAAATTTCAGAAATCTCAGAATCCTCAAAAATCTCAGATTTTTTAGATATCTCAGAAATCTCAGAAATTTCAAAAATTTCAGTATTCTTAGAAATGTCAGAATTCTAAGAAATATCAGAAAATTCAGATAACTCAGAAATTTCACAAATCTCAGAAATCTCAGAATTTTAAATAATCTCAAAATTCTTAGAAATCTCAAAAACCTCACATATAAAAAAGCTCTGATATCTCAGAATTTTCAAAAAATTTTAAAGTCCCAGAATTTGAAAAAATTTCACAATTCTTAGAATTCTCAGATTTTCAAACATTTAGGAAGTCTTAGAAATCTCAAAATTTTGAGAAATATCAGAAATCTCAAAATTTCCAAAAATCTCAGAATCTCAGAATTTTTAGAAATCTCAGAATTCTCGTACATATCAGAAATCTCAAAAAGCAAAGAAATTTTTAAAATCTCAGAAGTCTCAAAAATCTCAAAATTCTTAGAAATGTCAGAATTCTTAGAAATCTCAGAGATATATCAAAAAGATCAGAAATCTCAGAATTTTCAAAAATTTTAAAAATCTCAAAATTTAAAAAAAATGCACAATTCTTAGAATTCTCAGACTTTCAAAAATCTAAGAAGTCTAAGAAATCTCAGAATTTTGAGAAATCTCAGATATCTCAAAAAATCCAAAAATCTCAGAATCTCAGAATTTTTTATTATCTCAGAAATCCCATACATATCAGAGATCTCAGAAACCAAAGAAATTTCAAAAATCTCAGATGTCTCAAAAATCTCAGAAATTTTAGAAATCTCAGAAATCTCCGAATTTTCAAAAATTTCAGCATTCTTAGAAATGTCAGAATTCTAAGAAATATCAGAAAACTAATATAACTCAAAAATATTAGAAATCTCATAAATCTCTGAATTTTCAAAAATCTCAAAAATCTCAGAATTTTCTAAGTTCTCAAAATTCTTAGAAATGTCAGAATTCTTAGAAATCTCAGAAATCTCAGAAATATAAGAAAACTCAAATATCTCAGAATTTTCAAAAAAATTCTAAATCTCAGAATTTAAAAAAATCTCACAATTCTTAGAATTTTCAGATTTTCAAAAATCTAAGAAGTCTTAGAAATCTCAGGAATCTCAAAATTTCCAAAAATCTCAAAATCTCAGAATTTTTAGATATCTCAGAAATCTCAGAATTTTCAAAATTTTCAGTATTCTTAGAAATGTCAGAATTTTAAGAAATATCAGAAAATTCTGATAACTCGGAAATATTAGAAATCTCAGAAATCTCTGAATTTTCAAAATTCTCAGAATTCTTAGAAATGTCAGAATTCTAAGAAATATCAGAAAATTCAGATAAATCAGAAATATCTGAAATCTCAGAAATCTCAGAATTTTCAAAATTCTCAAAAATCTCAAAATTTTCAAAAATTTCAAAATTCTTAGAAATCTCAGATTTTCCGAAACTCTCAAGAATCTCAAAAATCTCAGATATCTAAGAAATCGCAGAATTTTCAAAAATCTCAGGATTCTCATAAATCTCAGAGCGCTCAGCAATCTCAGAAATCTTAGAAATCTCAGAATTTTCAAAAACATCAGAATTCTAAGAAATCTTAGAAATCTTACAATTTTTAAAAGTCTCAGGAAACTCAGAAATCTCAAAAATATCAGAATTTTCATAAATCTCAGAATTTTCAAAAATATCAGAAGTCTCAGAAATCTCATAATTTTCAAAAATTTTAGATTTCTTAGAAAGCTCACACTTCTCCAAAATCTCAGAATTTTGAAAAATCCTAGAAATTTCAAAAATCTCAGAATTTTCAAAGATCTCAGAAAACCAAGGATTTTCAAAAATTTTGGAATTCATTGAAAACTCAGAAATCCCAGATACTTAGAAATGTCAGAATTCTTAGAAATCTGAGAAATCTCAGATATATCAGAAATCTCAGAAATCTAAGATATTTTAAAAAAACTCAGAAATTTCAAAAACCTCACAATTTTCAGAAATCTAGGAATTTTAAAAAAATATCAGCAATTTGAAAAATCTCAGAAATTTCATAATTCTTCGAATTTTAAGACATCTCAGAAATCTCAGAAATTTCAGTATTTTCAGAAAACTCAGAAATCTTGAAATTCTTAGAAATCTCAGAAATCTCAGAAATTTCAGAAATCTCAGAATTCTCAAAATTTTGGAATCCTCAGAAATTTCCTAAATTTAATAGAAATTTCGAAATCTTTGAAATTTCAGCAATCTCGGAAATTTTAGAAATCTCAGAATTTTCACATATCTCAGGATTTTTAAATTCTCAGAATTTTTAGAAACTTCAGGCATCTCAGAAATCTGAGAATTTACAAAAGTATCAAAATTTAAAAAAACTTCGGAATTTTTCGAATTCTCAGAATTTTCAAAAATCAGAAATATCAGAAATCTAAGAAATCTCATCAATCTCAGAAGTCTCAGATATCTTAGAAGTTTCAAAAACATCAGAATTCTCAAAAATCTCAGAATTTTTAGATTTCTTAGAAATCTCAGAAATCTCAAAAACTTCAGAAATTTAAGAAATCTCAGAAATCTCAGATTTCTCAGAAATTTCAAACACCACAGAATTCTTAGAAATCTCAGAAATCTCACAATTTTTTAAAATCTCAGGAATCTCAGAAATCTCAGAAATTTCAAAATTATCAGAATTCTTAGAAATCTCTTAATTTTCAAAAATTTCATGATCCTTAGAAATGTCAGAATTCTTAAATATCTTAGTAATCTCAGATGTATCAGAAATCTCAGAAATCTCAGAATAATGAAAAATTTCTAAAATCTCAGAATTGAAAAAAATCTCACAATTCCTAGAATTCTCAGATTTTCAAAAATCTAAAAAGTCTTAGAAATCTCAGAAGTTTGAAAAATCTAAGAAATATCAAAATTCCATCTAAGAATCTCAAAATACTCAAAAATCTCAGAATCATTAGATATCTCAGAAATCTCAGAAACCTAAGAAATTACAAAAATCTCAGTAGTCTCAAAAATCTAAGAATTTTATGACATCTCAGAAATCTCAGAATTTTCGAAAATTTCAGAATTCTTAGAGATGTCAAAATTCTACGAAATCTCAGAAAATTCAGAAAACTCAGAAATATCAGAAATCTCAGAAATGTCAGAATTTTCAAAAATCTCAAAAATCTCAGCATTTTCAAAAATCTCAAAATTCTTAGAAATTTTAGATTTTTCGAAAATCTCAAGAATTTCACAAATCTCAAAATTCTCAGAAAACTCCAAATTTTGAAAAATTTCAGTTTTCTTAGAAATGTCAGAATTCTAAGAAATATCAGAAAATTCAGAAAACTCAGAAATATCAGAAATTGCAGAAATCTCAGAATTTTCAAAAATTTAAAAATTCTCAGAAATGTCACAATTCTTAGAAATCTCAGAAATCTCGGAAATATATCAGAAATCTCAGATATCTCAGAATTTTCAAAAGTTTTTAAAGTCTCAGAATTTTAAAAATCTCACAATTCTTAGAATCCTTAGATTTTCAAAAATTTAAGAAGTCTTAGAAATCTCAGAATTTTGAGAAATCTCAAAAATCTCATAATTTCCAAAAATTTCAGAATCTCAGAATTCTCAAAAATCTCAGAATTTTTAGATTTCTCAGAAATATCAGAAATCTCATAAATCTCAGTAATCTCAGAAACCTAAGAAATTTCAAAAATTTCAGTAGTCTTAAAAATCTCAAAATTCTTAGAAATGTCAGAATTCTTAGAAATCTCAGAGATCTCAGATATATAAAAAATCACTGAAATCTCAGAATTTTCAAAATTTTTGAAAATCTCAGAATTTAAAAAAAATTGCACGATTCCTAGAATTGTCAGATTTTCAAAAATCTCAGAATTTTCAGAAATCTAGGAATTTTCAAGAATACCAGAAATTTCACAAATGTCAGAAATTTCAGAAATCTCTAAAATTTAAATGTTTTCAGAATTTTAAGAGATCTCAGAAATCTCAAATTTGCCAAAAATCTCAGAATTTAAAAAATCTCAGAATTCTTAGAATACTTTGAATTTTCAAAAATATCAGAATTTTTAGAAATCTCAGATTTCTCCGAAATCTCATAATTTTGAATAACCTCAGAAATCTCTAAGTTTCCAAAAATCTCAGAATCGCAGAATTCTCAAATATCTCGGAATTATTAGATATCTCAAAAATCTCAGAAATCTCAGAAATATCAGAAATCTCAAAAATCTCATAAATCTCAGAAATCTCAGAAATCTTAGAACTTTCAAAAATCCCAGAATTTTAAAAAAATTCAGAATGTTTAGATTTCTCAGAAATATCAGAAATCTCAAAAACTTTAGAAATCTAAGGAATCTCGAAAATCTCAGATATTTCAGAATTTTCTAAAATCTCAGAATTCTTAGAAATCTCATAAATCTCAGATGTATCAGAAATCTCAAATATCGCAGAATTTCAAAAAAATAATTAAAATCTCAGATTTTAAAAAAATTCTCACAATTCTTGGAATTCTCAGATTTTCAAAAATCTAAGAAGTCTAAGAAATCTCAGAATTTTGAGAAATCTCAGATATCTCAAAATTTCCAAAAATCTCAGATTCTCAGATTCTCAAAAATCTCATAATTTTAAGATATCTCAAAAATCTCATAAATCACACAAATCTTAGAAACCTAAGAGATTTCAAAAATCTCAGAAGTCTCAAAAAACTCAGAATTAAAAAAATTTCAGTATTCTTAGAAATGTCAGAATTCTAAGAGATATAAGAAAATTCAGATATGTCAGAAATATCAGAATTCTCAGAAATCTCAGAATTTTCAAAAATCTCAAAATTCATAGAAATGTCAGAATTCTTAGAAATCTCAGAAATCTCAGATATATCAGAAATCTCAGAAATCCCAGAATTTTCAAAAGTTTTTAAAATCTTATTTATTTTTTTATTTATAATTAATAATGACGGTCCAGTGCCGTATTATCAACACCGCTTGTGTTGAAAAAAAAATTACAATCACATTGATAAGGCATTTCCTCCCTATTATTTGTCTTATCCCGGGCATACTCGGTTGTGGATGGTTGTGGTGATGGTGTTGATGATGCTGATGATGATGATGTATTCGTGGATGATGGTCCGGTTCTATTGCGGTGGCTATTGTAATGATGGTGGTTGGTTGCATCCGAATTCCGGCTATTGTGGTGTTGTGGCTGATCTATTGTTGATCATTTTGTTATGGTCTGGACTGTAACGAACAAATAAACATCGTTAAGACAGCACGAACATTTATTTGTCTGCGTACAGTGTTCTCCAGTGCCCTCCAGCAATGACATTCCAAGCTCAATCTAGTCAACGTCCAGTCGAAGGATGATCGATAAGCTCTATCCCGCAGCAGCGAAAGCGACTTCACTACTCCCGAGACTGAACCCGCTAAACACCCCGAACCCGACGCCAACGCTGTCAAACTCAATGTGCCAAAACTGGACTGGAGTGGAAAACACTGCACTTTCAACAACGCCTGCCTCCCTTTTACGGCAGTGTTGGAATCACCCTCGAGTGCTGATGCCCAGTCATCGGATCACCTGTGGCACTACAAAAAATACACTTAAAACATAGACAACACAACATTTAACAAAAAAGGAATTGGGGAATACGAATAAGGATTGGAAGGATACTTGGGATGTGGAATCATAGGACAAGACCGTTGTCTCTGGCGAATCGGTAAATGATCCTCATGTAGAGGAGCACTAAGGCTATCAGTGAAGATGAAGTACTGGTCCGAAGGTCTCGCTGCTATCATCGATAGTGCGTAAAATATTGCGGCTAGCTCTGCGGTGTAAACACTACATGGCGGCCTCAATTTGAAAATAGCTTCGGTGAACTCGCTAAAAACACCGAAGCCAGTGCCCTCCTCAGAGGATGATCCATCAGTGTAGTACTGGCTTATTTGGTCTAAATGACCATGCTTGTTCATGAAAATGCCCGGAACTACCCTCGGGCGAAGATCATTCGGTATGGTCTTAATTTCCTCGCGCATCGAGGAATCTGTTATTAAAATGGAACTGTAGTTCTCAGGAAGGGCAGCACGATTTAATGCCTGTGGAGCGCTAGGATGCACTTGTAGGGCAACAAAATCTTCATAAATCTTGAGGATTTTGCTCTTAGAACCTGTCTCTAGAAGCGCTTCAAAATTTTCTATTATCAAGGGATTTGATACTGAACAACGGACTAGAAGGCGGAGCGACAGCATTTCAAAACGTAGTTTGAGCGGCATCACTCCGGTCATCACTTCTAGGGACATGTTGTGTGAAGATTTCATGCTCACTAGTTCGAGTCTAAGACAGTGGTACTGTAGCCTTTCAAGCTCAAGTATCAACGTATCGTATCATATGCTTCCATATTCCAATACGGATAGTACCGTTGTCTTATACAGTCTCAGGACGTCTGATGGATGTGCGCCCCACCAGAATCCTATGACTGTCCTTAGAAAGTTGATTCTTTTACTGTATTTTTGCACCAGACGGGTGAAGTGAGTGCTCCAGTTTAGCCTAGAATTAAACCATACACCAAGGTATCGAAAATTGTCGGTTATTGATATCTTTTCTCCTTACAGAAAAGACATCAATTTTCGGGTCATATAGCCTTTTCTCCCTGTTTTTTTCCCGTGTCGCTAAAAGGGGAAAGGATTACCATCTCAGTTTTCGTTGCAGAGAACTTGATACCAAGGTTTTCAGACCACTCGGAAAGATTATTCAGAGTGGTTTGTAAAGCCAGTTGTATTTCATCGGCGTCTCTGCTTGCAACAGATATAACGCCGTCGTCTGCCAATTGTTCAAGACTGCAGTTTGGCGCTAGACAAGAGTCTATCTCACTAACATAAAAGTTATATAACAGTGGGCTCAAGCAGGACCCTTGAGCTAGTCCATGGAAACTGGTCCGTTTTAACTGCACGTGACCATTGTTGAAATCCATAGCTTTTTCCGACAAAAGGTTGAATAACAAGTTATTCAACTATGGTCCCAGGCCCGCATTTTCTAACTTTTGACTCAGTTTGTATGGAGAAACTGAGTCAAATGCCCCCTGTATGTCTAGGAAGATAGACCCCATGTTCTGCTTGCGTGCACGGGCAAGCTCTATTTCAGTCATCAAAAGCGCTAAACAGTCATTAGTACCCCTGGCTTTACGAAAACCAAACTGGGTATCTGATAGACGGTTGTTTTTTTTCCAACCATTCTTCTAACCGTAAAAGAATCATCCTTTCAAGGAGTTTTCTCAGACACGAAAGTAATGATATCGGCCGATATGAATCGTGTCTTGATGGCGGTTTGCCAGGCTTCAAAATAGTGACAACTTTCACTTCCCTCCATTCTTGCGGGACGCTGTTGAACTCCAACATATCGTTGAAGATTCTTAACAGACGTTTCTTGCCCATGTCGGGAAGATTTTGCAGCAATTTGCTGTTGATCTGATCCAGGCCTGGGGAAGAATTTTTGCTTGAAAGGAGAGCAAGCGATAGCTCAACCATAGTGAACGGTGAGTCCATGATAGGGTCACTGCCATGCGCATTTTGATGAAAGTTCTGCGCAGGAACGAAATCAGGGCAAAGCTTGTGGGCAAATTCATTTAGCCACTCGCCAGAAAAGCTTTCGCTCTCGTTGATGTTGTTGCTGTTTTGCATCCTTCTAGCCATCCTCCAAAGCGAATTAAGTGAAGCGGAAGGGTCTAGGTTATTGACGTATCTACGCCAATAGCCCTTTTTCTTCGCCTTCAACAGGTTTTTGCACGATCTCTCCAGTCCTTTATATTTTTCATATAAAGACCTTGAGCCCGTGTCCCGGAATGCTTTAAACGCCTCCCGCTTCTTATTAAAAGCCGCTTGGCAATCCTTGTCCCACCAAGGAGTGGGAGGTTTTTTGAATGTCCTTGCTTGGTGGGAGCGCCTTGTTTGGGCTTCAAGAGCGCACTTGTTTATAATGGAAACAAGTTTTTCGTACTCCTGAACTGGAGACAAATCTTCCAAGCCAAGAGAAAGCGAAGCGGCTACTAATTCACCGTATCTCGTCCAGTCGATGTTCCTCGTTAAGTCACATTTAACGGGGATTCCACCTCCTGGACATCCTCCCTTGATGTAGGAAATTTCTATCGGCAAGTGATGACTGCCGATAGGGTCCTGGATCACCTTCCAACTAAAATACAGGGCCATCGCTGATGGACATAGAGACAGGTCCAGTGCACTCGCCCTACTCTTGGGAGTCTGCATCCTAGTTGCCTCTCCTCAATTGAGAATTGAAAACCCAAATCTGTCGCAGATGTCTCGGATAATAGGAGTGCGAATTTCATCCTTATCGCAGCCCCAGTCGACTCCGTGAGAGTTGAAATCTCCCAGGATCAAAAGTGGTCCAGGCAAGACCACTGCTAAATTTCCAAGATCCTCTTTGAACTTTTCAATTTTTTCCTTTTCATTGCTGGCTATCGGGGGGATATAAATTGAGGTAATTGTCACGTGAAGATCGCCAAGTTTTGCCTCTACTGCGACAGTTTCGATAACGTCTTGCCTAGGGGTAGGTATTCTGTTGAAAGCGTGACTCTTTCGAACACCAATCAGTACCCCTCCACCCCTTGTAATGCGATCTTCACGGATTATATTATATCCAGGGAAGGTGAGATTGATTTCTTCCGATAGCCAAGTTTCACAGAGGGCGAACACATCGCAGTTGTGCTCGCCCACTAATGCTTTAAAGGAGTCTAGCTTGCCAAGCAAATTCCTACAGTTCCACTGTAAGATGGTAGCCCTTGGAGGAATTAATCGTCCAATCGGACCATCATGCTTAAGCATGGCCATTGGGCCAGCCACTGTTTGATCATCCCCTTCAGGAAAGGAAGGGCCCAAGTAGCGATCATGTGCAGGTGCTGCGGGAGGTTGAGGGTCATGAGGAGGGACTCTAGGATCTCGGTAAGGGACGGGGTAGGGGTTTTCGGAGAACCCCCGATTGGAAAAGCCAAGCTTTCCAGAGGTGCTTCGGTCCGGGGGGATCGCTTCTTCTTGGGCACCTTCCTGGCAGATTGTGGAGCGAGAGTAGAAGGAGCAGCGTCTCCAGTTGGGACTGAGGAATTTGCTTTAGCAAGACGCTGTTGTGCCAAAGGTTCACTTTTTTTTATTCAGGACCTTCCGTTGTATCTTTTTTTTTATCTTTTTAGCTGATCTCAGAGGCATCTGTTTGGGTGCAGTCGTGCTGGTCTCGCCATTTGCATCAGTACCCAAAGCTGCAAAAGGGTTCGATGCGATTGCTCCCTTTAGAGCATCGCTGTATGAGCCGCGTGCCCTCTCGGATACAGTTTTCTTCTGTTCCTTTTGCAGCTTTTTATACACGGGGCACAAAGCTACCTCATGCCACTCATCCCGACAATGCGAGCATTTCGGGGAAGGGGCTTTGCACTCCTCGGCGGCATGTGCCCCTCTGCATTTTCCACAGGAAGTTTTGCGAGTGCAAAACGTATCGGCATGCCCAATCCAACTGCACTTTGAACAGGTGGCCACCCTTGGTACGTACGGCCGGTCAATGGGTATCCTGAGGCCTTCTAGAATGAGGGCCTGCGGGAGTACCGTACCCTCAAACGTAACCCGGATTGAGGAAGTTGGGATATATTTTTTTTCTTGCTTGCTTGAAGCATCAAGCTTGAAGAGCTTTTTTGCTTCAAGCACTTTTATCTTGAGCGAGTTTGGGGTTTGAAAAACCCCAAAGCCCAATTGCACCACTTCCTCCTCAGGGTAAACGAAATCCTCGATTACGCCGGAAACCTCAACCAAACTACCGGGAATATAAACACGGTAGTGCTCCGTATATTCTGGGTCAGCCGCAATGACGTTGGCTTGAGCCCGGTCCTTTGCGGTAACCCTGATCTTGTTTGGGCGCATCCGAAAAACATCGGCAACGCCCGGGTACTTCTTAAACAGCGATGCCGCGATCGTCCTCACATCGAGCTGTTTTGTTCGTGGCATAAATTAAACAACCGGCTTACCCTCCCACGACGGCGGGTAAGCACGCGCTCGGTGTTCTGATAGCGGCTCGTTAGTTGCTACCAGCGGGGCACTCTTTGTTAGCGGGAAACTTTTTGTCACCTGGGCACTCTTTGCCAAAGTGACACTACTACATGTGGCCTTCGAAGTCGAAGGCCTATCATCCAAGGCAATTTTTTTTGCCGCTGGTGCAGCCTTGGGACCTCCTTGAATCTGAATTTTTACCTCCTTGATAAGATCATTTGCCCGATCAGAGTCGGAAGCATCCTGCTCTACCGCCATGGTAGGGCCGGAGACAACGGAACGGGTAAAGATAAAGGGTAACACTTACCGTATCACACGATGCACAAATAAACACACACTCACACAAACACACACTAACTTGTAGCACAAGCGCCGATCAAAGCGATAGCGTTGCGTTGATACGATTGCTTATCGCAACGATCAGCAGACACACACAGCAACACCACAGGAGCACACGTCGATCGCCAGTCGATCGATAGGGATAACGGGACACTCTCCGCACGAATATCGGAGTAAGACGGAGACACCGATAGGTGCGTTACGGGTAATCGCGTTGACTACGCATTCGCACTCGAGATCAATAGCCACTATCTGCCGTATGCAAAATAGACAATGACGCTACCGAGCGGAAAACGTCCTCTCACTACGGAAGCTGGAAGCAGACTCAGTTTTTAAAATCTCAGCATTTTAAAAAATCTCACAATTCTTAGAATTCTCAGATTATCAAAAATCTAATAAGTCTTAGGAATCTCCGAATTTTGAGAAAGCTCAGAAATCTTAAAATTTCCAAAAATCTCAGAATCTCAGAATTCTCAAGAATATCAGAATTTTAAGATATCTCAGAAATCTCATACATATCAGAAATCTCAGAAACCAAAGAAATTTTAAAAATCTCAGAAGGCTCTAATATCTCAGAAATTTTAGAAATCTCAGAAATCTCCGAATTTTCAAAAATTTCTGCATTCTTAGAAATGTCAGAATTCTAAGAAATATCAGAAAATAAATATAACTCAAAAATATAAGAAATCTCATAAATCTCTGAATTTTCAAAAATCTCAAAAATCTCAGAATTTTCAAAAATCTCAAAATTCTTAGAAATGTCAGAATTCTTAGAAATCTCAGAAATATCAGAAAACTCAGATATCTCAGAATTTTCAAAATTTTTAAAAATCTCAGAATTTAAAAAAATCTCACAATTCTTAGAATTCTCAGACTTTCAAAAATCTAAGAAGTCTTAGAAATCTCAAAATTTTGAGAAATCTCAGAAATCTGAAAACTTCCAAAATTCTCAGAATCTCAGAATTTTTAGAAACATCAGAAATCTCAGAATTTTCAAAAATCTCAGATTCTTAGAAATGTCAGAATTCTAAGAATAATCAGAAAATTCAGATAACTCAGAAATATCAGAAATCTCAGAATTTTCAAAAATCTCAAAAGTCTTAGAAATATCAGAATTCTTAGAAATCTCAGATATAAAAAAGCTCTGATATCTCAGAACTTTCAAAAAATTTTAAAGTCCCAGAATTTGAAAAAATTTCACAATTCTTAGAATTCTCAGATTTTCAAACATTTAGGAAGTCTTAGAAATCTCAAAATTTTGAGAAATATCAGAAATCTCAATTTTTCCAAAAATCTCAGAATCTCAAAATTTTAAGATATCTCAGAAATCTTATACATATCAGAAATCTCAGAAACCTAAGAAATTTCAAAATTTTCAGAAAACTTAAAAATCTCAAAATTCTTAGAAATGTCAGAATTCTTAGAAATCTCAGAGATCTCAGATATATCAAAAACCTCAGATATCTCAGAATTTTCAAAAATTTTGAAAATCTCAGAATTAAAAAAAATTTCACAATTCTTAGAACTCTCAAATTTTAAAAAATCTCAGAAATTTCAGGAATCTAGGAATTTTCAAGAATTTCACAAATTTCAAAAATGTCAGAAATTTCAGAAATCTCAGAAATTTAAATGTACTCAGAATTTTAAGAGATCTCAGAAATTTCAAATTTTCCAAAAATCTCAGAATTTAAAAAATCTCAGAATTCTTAGATTTCTCAGAATTTTCAAAAATATCAGAATTTTAAGAAATCTCAGATTTCTCAGAAATTTAATAATTTTGAATAATCTAAGAAATCTCAAAATTTCCAAAAATATCAGAATCGCAGAATTCTCAAAAATCTCGGAATTTTTAGATATCTCGAAAAACTCAAAAATCTCAGAAATATCAGAAATCTGAAAAATCTCATAAATCTCAAAAATCTCAGAAATCTTTGATTTTTTAAAAAACCCAGAATTTGAAAAAAATTCAGAAAGTTTAGATTTCTCAGAAATCTCAGAAATCTCAAAATCTTTAGAAATCTAAGAAATCTCAGATATCTCAGAAATTTCAGAAATTTCAAAAATCTCAGAATTCTTAGAAATTTTAAAAATCTCACAATTTTTAAAACTCTCAGGAATCGCAGAAAAATCAGAAATCTCAAAAATATCAGAATTCTCAGATGTCTCAGAAATTTGAAAAATCTCAGGAATCTCAGAAAACTCAGAAATTTCGAAAATGTCAGAATTCTCAGAAATCTCAGAATTTTCAAAAATCTTAAAATTCTTAGAAATGTCAGAATTCTTAGATATCTCAGAAATCTCAGATGTATCTGAAAACTCAGATATCTCAGAATTTTCAAAAATTTTCAATATCTCAGAATTTAAAAAAATCTCACAATTCTTAGAATTCTCAGATTTTCAAAAATCTAAGACGTCTTAGAAATCTCAGAATTTTGAGAAATCTTAGAGATCTAAAAATTTCCAAAAGTCTCAGAATCTCAGATTTTTTAGATATCTCAGAAATCTCAGACATATCAGAAATCTCAGAAACCAAAGAAATTTCAAAAATCTCAGAAGTCTCAAAAATCTCAGAATTTTTAGATATCTCAGAATTTTAAAAAATTTTAGTAATCTTAGAAATGTCAGAATTCTAAGAAATATCAGAAAATTCGGATAACTCAGAAATCTCAGAAATCTCAGAATTTTCAAAAATCTCAAAATTCTTAGAAATATCAGAAATCTCAGATATAAAAAAGCTCTGATATCCCAGAGTTTTCAAAAAATTTTAAAGTTTCAGAATTTGAAATAATATCACAATTCTTAGAATTCTAAGATATTCGAACATTAACGAAGTCTTAGAAATCTCAGAATGTTGAGAAATATCAGAAATCTCAAAATTTCCAAAAATCTCAGAATCTCAGCATTTTTAGATATCTCAGAAATCTCATACATATCAGAAATCTCAGAAACCAAAAAAAAATTATAAATCTCAGAAGTCTCAAAAATCTCAAAATTCTTAGAAATGTCAGAATTCTTAGAAATCTCAGAGATCTAAGATATATCAAAAATCTCAGAAATCTCAGAATTTTCAAAAATTATAAAAATCTCAGAATTAAAAAAAATTGCAAAATTCTTAGAATTCTCAGATTTTCAAAAATCTCAGAATTTCCAAAAAAATAGGAATTTTCAAGAATATCACAAATTTTACAAATGTCAGAAATTTCAGAAATCTCAGAAATTCAAATGTTCTCAGGATTTTAAGAGATCTCAGAAATTTCAAATTTTCCAAAAATCTCAGAATTTAATAAAATCTCAGAATTCTTAGATTAATCAAAATTTTCAAAAATATCAGAATTTTAAGAAACCTCAGATTTCTCAGAAATTTCAGAATTTTAAATTATCTAAGAAATCTCAAAATTTCCAAAAATCTCAGAATCTCAGAGTTCTCAAAAATCTCGGAATTTGAAGATATCTCAAAAATCTCAGAAATCTCAGAAATATCATAAATCTCAAAAATCTCATAAATCTCAGAAATCTCAGAAATCTCAGAAATCTTAGAAATTTCAAAAATCCCAGAATTTAAAAAAAAATCAGAATGTTTAGATTTCTCAGAAATCTAAGAAATCTCAAAAACTTTAGAAATCTAAGAAATCTCAGAAAACTCAGTTATTTCAGAAATTTCAAAAATCTCAGAATTCTTAGAAATCTCAGAAATAACACATTTTATAAAAATCTCAGGAATCTCAGAAATCCCTGAATTTTAAAAAATCTTGAAATTCTTAGAAATTTCAGAATTCTTAGAAATTTCAGAAATCTAAGTTATTTCAGATATCTCAGAAATCTCAGAATTTTCAAAAATTTCAAAATTCTTAGAAATGTCAGAATTCTTAGAAATCTCAGAAATCTCAGATTTATCAGAAATTTCAGATATCACAGAATTTTCAAAAAATTTCAAAATCTCAGAAATTAAAAAAATCTCACAATTCTAAAAATTCTCAGATTTTCTAAAATCTAAGAAGTCTTAGGAATCTCAGAATTTTGAGAAATCTCATATATCTTAAAATTTCCAAAAATCTCATAATCTCAGAATTCTCAAAAATCTCAGAATTTTAAGATATCTCAGAAATCTCATAAATCACACAAATCTCAGAAACCTAAGAAATTTCAACAATTTCAGAATTCTCATAAATCTCAAAATTCAAAGAAATGTCAGAATTCTCAGAGATCACAAATATATCAAAAATCTCAGAAATCTCAGAAATCTAGGAATTTTCAAGAATTTCAGATTTCTCAAAATTTTGAAAATCTCAGGGTTTTCAAAAATTTCAGAAATTTCAGAAATATCAGAAATATCCAAAAATCTCAAAATACACAGAAATCTAAGAATTTTCAAAAATCTCAGAAATATCAAAAATTTCAGCAATCTCAGAAATCTTTGAAATCTCGGAATTTTCAGAAATCTCAGATATTTAGAAATTAGAAAAATTACCGAAATCTCAGGATTTTTAACATTTTCAGAATCTTTAGATATTTCAGGCTTCTCAGAAAAATCTGAATTTTTAAATATTTCAGCAATCTCAGAATTCTCAGAAATCTCAGAAATCTCAGAAATCCCAGAACTCTCAGATATATCAGAAATTTGAAAAGTCTCAGAATTTTCAAAAATCTCAGAAATTTTAGATATCTAAGAAGTCTTAGAAATATAAAAAATCTCAGGATTCTTAGAAATCTCAGAAATCCCACAATTGTTTTTAAATTTCAGGAATCTCAGAAATCTCAAAAATCCAAAAAAAAATTCAGAATTCTCAGAAATCTCAGAATTTTTAAAATCTCAAAATTCTTAATAATGGCAGAATTCTAAGAGATCTTTGAATGCTTATAAATCTCAGAAATCACAGAAATATCAGAATTTTCAAAAATCTAAAAAACCCGGAACTTTTAATAATTTAAGCATTCTTAGAACTTTCTGGATTTTCAAAAATCTCAGAATTCTGAGAAATCTCAGAATTTTCAAAAATCTCAAAATTCTTAGAAATGTCAGGATTCTTAGAAATCTCAGAAATCTTAGAAATCTAAGAATTTTCAAAAATTTTGAAAATCTCAGAATTTAAAAAAATTGCACAATTCTTAGAATTCACAGATTTTCAAAAATCTAAGGAGTCTAAGAAATCTCAGAATTTTGAGAAATCTCAGATATCTCAAAATTTCCAAAAATCTCAGATTCTCAGATTCTCAAAAATCTCATAATTTTAAGATATCTCAAAAATCTCATAAATCACACAAATCTTAGAAACCTAAGAGATTTCAAAAATCTCAGAAGTCTAAAAAAACTCAGAATTAAAAAAATTTCAGTATTCTTAGAAATGTCAGAATTCTAAGAGATATAAGAAAATTCAGATATGTCAGAAATATCAGAATTCTCAGAAATCTCAGAATTTTCAAAAATCTCAAAATTCATAGAAATGTCAGAATTCTTAGAAATCTCAGAAATCTCAGATATATCAGAAATCTCAGAAATCCCAGAATTTTCAAAAGTTTTTAAAATCTTATTTATTTTTTTATTTATAATTAATAATGACGGTCCAGTGCCGTATTATCAACACCGCTTGTGTTGAAAAAAAAATTACAATCACATTGATAAGGCATTTCCTCCCTATTATTTGTCTTATCCCGGGCATACTCGGTTGTGGATGGTTGTGGTGATGGTGTTGATGATGCTGATGATGATGATGTATTCGTGGATGATGGTCCGGTTCTATTGCGGTGGCTATTGTAATGATGGTGGTTGGTTGCATCCGAATTCCGGCTATTGTGGTGTTGTGGCTGATCTATTGTTGATCATTTTGTTATGGTCTGGACTGTAACGAACAAATAAACATCGTTAAGACAGCACGAACATTTATTTGTCTGCGTACAGTGTTCTCCAGTGCCCTCCAGCAATGACATTCCAAGCTCAATCTAGTCAACGTCCAGTCGAAGGATGATCGATAAGCTCTATCCCGCAGCAGCGAAAGCGACTTCACTACTCCCGAGACTGAACCCGCTAAACACCCCGAACCCGACGCCAACGCTGTCAAACTCAATGTGCCAAAACTGGACTGGAGTGGAAAACACTGCACTTTCAACAACGCCTGCCTCCCTTTTACGGCAGTGTTGGAATCACCCTCGAGTGCTGATGCCCAGTCATCGGATCACCTGTGGCACTACAAAAAATACACTTAAAACATAGACAACACAACATTTAACAAAAAAGGAATTGGGGAATACGAATAAGGATTGGAAGGATACTTGGGATGTGGAATCATAGGACAAGACCGTTGTCTCTGGCGAATCGGTAAATGATCCTCATGTAGAGGAGCACTAAGGCTATCAGTGAAGATGAAGTACTGGTCCGAAGGTCTCGCTGCTATCATCGATAGTGCGTAAAATATTGCGGCTAGCTCTGCGGTGTAAACACTACATGGCTGCCTCAATTTGAAAATAGCTTCGGTGGACTCGCTAAAAACACCGAAGCCAGTGCCCTCCTCAGAGGATGATCCATCAGTGTAGTACTGGCTTATTTGGTCTAAATGACCATGCTTGTTCATGAAAATGCCCGGAACTACCCTCGGGCGAAGATCATTCGGTATGGTCTTAATTTCCTCGCGCATCGAGGAATCTGTTATTAAAATGGAACTGTAGTTCTCAGGAAGGGCAGCACGATTTAATGCCTGTGGAGCGCTAGGATGCACTTGTAGGGCAACAAAAGCTTCATAAATCTTGAGGATTTTGCTCTTAGAACCTGTCTCTAGAAGCGCTTCAAAATTTTCTATTATCAAGGGATTTGATACTGAACAACGGACTAGAAGGCGGAGCGACAGCATTTCAAAACGTAGTTTGAGCGGCATCACTCCGGTCATCACTTCTAGGGACATGTTGTGTGAAGGTTTCATGCTCACTAGTTCGAGTCTAAGACAGTGGTACTGTAGCCTTTCAAGCTCAAGTATCAACGTATCGTATCATATGCTTCCATATTCCAATACGGATAGTACCGTTGTCTTATACAGTCTCAGGACGTCTGATGGATGTGCGCCCCACCAGAATCCTATGACTGTCCTTAGAAAGTTGATTCTTTTACTGTATTTTTGCACCAGACGGGTGAAGTGAGTGCTCCAGTTTAGCCTAGAATTAAACCATACACCAAGGTATCGAAAATTGTCGGTTATTGATATCTTTTCTCCTTACAGAAAAGACATCAATTTTCGGGTCATATAGCCTTTTCTCCCTGTTTTTTTCCCGTGTCGCTAAAAGGGGAAAGGATTACCATCTCAGTTTTCGTTGCAGAGAACTTGATACCAAGGTTTTCAGACCACTCGGAAAGATTATTCAGAGTGGTTTGTAAAGCCAGTTGTATTTCATCGGCGTCTCTGCTTGCAACAGATATAACGCCGTCGTCTGCCAATTGTTCAAGACTGCAGTTTGGCGCTAGACAAGAGTCTATCTCACTAACATAAAAGTTATATAACAGTGGGCTCAAGCAGGACCCTTGAGCTAGTCCATGGAAACTGGTCCGTTTTAACTGCACGTGACCATTGTTGAAATCCATAGCTTTTTCCGACAAAAGGTTGAATAACAAGTTATTCAACTATGGTCCCAGGCCCGCATTTTCTAACTTTTGACTCAGTTTGTATGGAGAAACTGAGTCAAATGCCCCCTGTATGTCTAGGAAGATAGACCCCATGTTCTGCTTGCGTGCACGGGCAAGCTCTATTTCAGTCATCAAAAGCGCTAAACAGTCATTAGTACCCCTGGCTTTACGAAAACCAAACTGGGTATCTGATAGAAGGTTGTTTTTTTTCCAACCATTCTTCTAACCGTAAAAGAATCATCCTTTCAAGGAGTTTTCTCAGACACGAAAGTAATGATATCGGCCGATATGAATCGTGTCTTGATGGCGGTTTGCCAGGCTTCAAAATAGTGACAACTTTCACTTCCCTCCATTCTTGCGGGACGCTGTTGAACTCCAACATATCGTTGAAGATTCTTAACAGACGTTTCTTGCCCATGTCGGGAAGATTTTGCAGCAATTTGCTGTTGATCTGATCCAGGCCTGGGGAAGAATTTTTGCTTGAAAGGAGAGCAAGCGATAGCTCAACCATAGTGAACGGTGAGTCCATGATAGGGTCACTGCCATGCGCATTTTGATGAAAGTTCTGCGCAGGAACGAAATCAGGGCAAAGCTTGTGGGCAAATTCATTTAGCCACTCGCCAGAAAAGCTTTCGCTCTCGTTGATGTTGTTGCTGTTTTGCATCCTTCTAGCCATCCTCCAAAGCGAATTAAGTGAAGCGGAAGGGTCTAGGTTATTGACGTATCTACGCCAATAGCCCTTTTTCTTCGCCTTCAACAGGTTTTTGCACGATCTCTCCAGTCCTTTATATTTTTCATATAAAGACCTTGAGCCCGTGTCCCGGAATGCTTTAAACGCCTCCCGCTTCTTATTAAAAGCCGCTTGGCAATCCTTGTCCCACCAAGGAGTGGGAGGTTTTTTGAATGTCCTTGCTTGGTGGGAGCGCCTTGTTTGGGCTTCAAGAGCGCACTTGTTTATAATGGAAACAAGTTTTTCGTACTCCTGAACTGGAGACAAATCTTCCAAGCCAAGAGAAAGCGAAGCGGCTACTAATTCACCGTATCTCGTCCAGTCGATGTTCCTCGTTAAGTCACATTTAACGGGGATTCCACCTCCTGGACATCCTCCCTTGATGTAGGAAATTTCTATCGGCAAGTGATGACTGCCGATAGGGTCCTGGATCACCTTCCAACTAAAATACAGGGCCATCGCTGATGGACATAGAGACAGGTCCAGTGCACTCGCCCTACTCTTGGGAGTCTGCATCCTAGTTGCCTCTCCTCAATTGAGAATTGAAAACCCAAATCTGTCGCAGATGTCTCGGATAATAGGAGTGCGAATTTCATCCTTATCGCAGCCCCAGTCGACTCCGTGAGAGTTGAAATCTCCCAGGATCAAAAGTGGTCCAGGCAAGACCACTGCTAAATTTCCAAGATCCTCTTTGAACTTTTCAATTTTTTCCTTTTCATTGCTGGCTATCGGGGGGATATAAATTGAGGTAATTGTCACGTGAAGATCGCCAAGTTTTGCCTCTACTGCGACAGTTTCGATAACGTCTTGCCTAGGGGTAGGTATTCTGTTGAAAGCGTGACTCTTTCGAACACCAATCAGTACCCCTCCACCCCTTGTAATGCGATCTTCACGGATTATATTATATCCAGGGAAGGTGAGATTGATTTCTTCCGATAGCCAAGTTTCACAGAGGGCGAACACATCGCAGTTGTGCTCGCCCACTAATGCTTTAAAGGAGTCTAGCTTGCCAAGCAAATTCCTACAGTTCCACTGTAAGATGGTAGCCCTTGGAGGAATTAATCGTCCAATCGGACCATCATGCTTAAGCATGGCCATTGGGCCAGCCACTGTTTGATCATCCCCTTCAGGAAAGGAAGGGCCCAAGTGGCGATCATGTGCAGGTGCTGCGGGAGGTTGAGGGTCATGAGGAGGGACTCTAGGATCTCGGTAAGGGACGGGGTAGGGGTTTTCGGAGAACCCCCGATTGGAAAAGCCAAGCTTTCCAGAGGTGCTTCGGTCCGGGGGGATCGCTTCTTCTTGGGCACCTTCCTGGCAGATTGTGGAGCGAGAGTAGAAGGAGCAGCGTCTCCAGTTGGGACTGAGGAATTTGCTTTAGCAAGACGCTGTTGTGCCAAAGGTTCACTTTTTTTTATTCAGGACCTTCCGTTGTATCTTTTTTTTTATCTTTTTAGCTGATCTCAGAGGCATCTGTTTGGGTGCAGTCGTGCTGGTCTCGCCATTTGCATCAGTACCCAAAGCTGCAAAAGGGTTCGATGCGATTGCTCCCTTTAGAGCATCGCTGTATGAGCCGCGTGCCCTCTCGGATACAGTTTTCTTCTGTTCCTTTTGCAGCTTTTTATACACGGGGCACAAAGCTACCTCATGCCACTCATCCCGACAATGCGAGCATTTCGGGGAAGGGGCTTTGCACTCCTCGGCGGCATGTGCCCCTCTGCATTTTCCACAGGAAGTTTTGCGAGTGCAAAACGTATCGGCATGCCCAATCCAACTGCACTTTGAACAGGTGGCCACCCTTGGTACGTACGGCCGGTCAATGGGTATCCTGAGGCCTTCTAGAATGAGGGCCTGCGGGAGTACCGTACCCTCAAACGTAACCCGGATTGAGGAAGTTGGGATATATTTTTTTTCTTGCTTGCTTGAAGCATCAAGCTTGAAGAGCTTTTTTGCTTCAAGCACTTTTATCTTGAGCGAGTTTGGGGTTTGAAAAACCCCAAAGCCCAATTGCACCACTTCCTCCTCAGGGTAAACGAAATCCTCGATTACGCCGGAAACCTCAACCAAACTACCGGGAATATAAACACGGTAGTGCTCCGTATATTCTGGGTCAGCCGCAATGACGTTGGCTTGAGCCCGGTCCTTTGCGGTAACCCTGATCTTGTTTGGGCGCATCCGAAAAACATCGGCAACGCCCGGGTACTTCTTAAACAGCGATGCCGCGATCGTCCTCACATCGAGCTGTTTTGTTCGTGGCATAAATTAAACAACCGGCTTACCCTCCCACGACGGCGGGTAAGCACGCGCTCGGTGTTCTGATAGCGGCTCGTTAGTTGCTACCAGCGGGGCACTCTTTGTTAGCGGGAAACTTTTTGTCACCTGGGCACTCTTTGCCAAAGTGACACTACTACATGTGGCCTTCGAAGTCGAAGGCCTATCATCCAAGGCAATTTTTTTTGCCGCTGGTGCAGCCTTGGGACCTCCTTGAATCTGAATTTTTACCTCCTTGATAAGATCATTTGCCCGATCAGAGTCGGAAGCATCCTGCTCTACCGCCATGGTAGGGCCGGAGACAACGGAACGGGTAAAGATAAAGGGTAACACTTACCGTATCACACGATGCACAAATAAACACACACTCACACAAACACACACTAACTTGTAGCACAAGCGCCGATCAAAGCGATAGCGTTGCGTTGATACGATTGCTTATCGCAACGATCAGCAGACACACACAGCAACACCACAGGAGCACACGTCGATCGCCAGTCGATCGATAGGGATAACGGGACACTCTCCGCACGAATATCGGAGTAAGACGGAGACACCGATAGGTGCGTTACGGGTAATCGCGTTGACTACGCATTCGCACTCGAGATCAATAGCCACTATCTGCCGTATGCAAAATAGACAATGACGCTACCGAGCGGAAAACGTCCTCTCACTACGGAAGCTGGAAGCAGACTCAGTTTTTAAAATCTCAGCATTTTAAAAAATCTCACAATTCTTAGAATTCTCAGATTATCAAAAATCTAATAAGTCTTAGGAATCTCCGAATTTTGAGAAAGCTCAGAAATCTTAAAATTTCCAAAAATCTCAGAATCTCAGAATTCTCAAGAATATCAGAATTTTAAGATATCTCAGAAATCTCATACATATCAGAAATCTCAGAAACCAAAGAAATTTTAAAAATCTCAGAAGGCTCTAATATCTCAGAAATTTTAGAAATCTCAGAAATCTCCGAATTTTCAAAAATTTCTGCATTCTTAGAAATGTCAGAATTCTAAGAAATATCAGAAAATAAATATAACTCAAAAATATAAGAAATCTCATAAATCTCTGAATTTTCAAAAATCTCAAAAATCTCAGAATTTTCAAAAATCTCAAAATTCTTAGAAATGTCAGAATTCTTAGAAATCTCAGAAATATCAGAAAACTCAGATATCTCAGAATTTTCAAAATTTTTAAAAATCTCAGAATTTAAAAAAATCTCACAATTCTTAGAATTCTCAGACTTTCAAAAATCTAAGAAGTCTTAGAAATCTCAAAATTTTGAGAAATCTCAGAAATCTGAAAATTTCCAAAATTCTCAGAATCTCAGAATTTTTAGAAACTTCAGAAATCTCAGAATTTTCAAAAATCTCAGATTCTTAGAAATGTCAGAATTCTAAGAATAATCAGAAAATTCAGATAACTCAGAAATATCAGAAATCTCAGAATTTTCAAAAATCTCAAAAGTCTTAGAAATATCAGAATTCTTAGAAATCTCAGATATAAAAAAGCTCTGATATCTCAGAACTTTCAAAAAATTTTAAAGTCCCAGAATTTGAAAAAATTTCACAATTCTTAGAATTCTCAGATTTTCAAACATTTAGGAAGTCTTAGAAATCTCAAAATTTTGAGAAATATCAGAAATCTCAATTTTTCCAAAAATCTCAGAATCTCAAAATTTTAAGATATCTCAGAAATCTCAGAAACTTAAGAAATTTCAAAATTTTCAGAAAACTTAAAAATCTCAAAATTCTTAGAAATGTCAGAATTCTTAGAAATCTCAGAGATCTCAGATATATCAAAAACCTCAGATATCTCAGAATTTTCAAAAATTTTGAAAATCTCAGAATTAAAAAAAATTTCACAATTCTTAGAATTCTCAAATTTTCAAAAATCTCAGAAATTTCAGGAATCTAGGAATTTTCAAGAATTTCACAAATTTCAAAAATGTCAGAAATTTCAGAAATCTCAGAAATTTAAATGTACTCAGAATTTTAAGAGATCTCAGAAATTTCAAATTTTCCAAAAATCTCAGAATTTAAAAAATCTCAGAATTCTTAGATTTCTCAGAATTTTCAAAAATATCAGAATTTTAAGAAATCTCAGATTTCTCAGAAATTTAATAATTTTGAATAATCTAAGAAATCTCAAAATTTCCAAAAATATCAGAATCGCAGAATTCTCAAAAATCTCGGAATTTTTAGATATCTCGAAAATCTCAAAAATCTCAGAAATATCAGAAATCTGAAAAATCTCATAAATCTCAAAAATCTCAGAAATCTTTGATTTTTTAAAAAACCCAGAATTTGAAAAAAATTCAGAAAGTTTAGATTTCTCAGAAATCTCAGAAATCTCAAAATCTTTAGAAATCTAAGAAATCTCAGATATCTCAGAAATTTCAGAAATTTCAAAAATCTCAGAATTCTTAGAAATTTTAAAAATCTCACAATTTTTAAAACTCTCAGGAATCGCAGAAAAATCAGAAATCTCAAAAATATCAGAATTCTCAGATGTCTCAGAAATTTGAAAAATCTCAGGAATCTCAGAAAACTCAGAAATTTCGAAAATGTCAGAATTCTCAGAAATCTCAGAATTTTCAAAAATCTTAAAATTCTTAGAAATGTCAGAATTCTTAGATATCTCAGAAATCTCAGATGTATCTGAAAACTCAGATATCTCAGAATTTTCAAAAATTTTCAATATCTCAGAATTTAAAAAAATCTCACAATTCTTAGAATTCTCAGATTTTCAAAAATCTAAGACGTCTTAGAAATCTCAGAATTTTGAGAAATCTTAGAGATCTAAAAATTTCCAAAAGTCTCAGAATCTCAGATTTTTTAGATATCTCAGAAATCTCAGACATATCAGAAATCTCAGAAACCAAAGAAATTTCAAAAATCTCAGAAGTCTCAAAAATCTCAGAATTTTTAGATATCTCAGAATTTTAAAAAATTTCAGTAATCTTAGAAATGTCAGAATTCTAAGAAATATCAGAAAATTCGGATAACTCAGAAATCTCAGAAATCTCAGAATTTTCAAAAATCTCAAAATTCTTAGAAATATCAGAAATCTCAGATATAAAAAAGCTCTGATATCCCAGAGTTTTCAAAAAATTTTAAAGTTTCAGAATTTGAAATAATATCACAATTCTTAGAATTCTAAGATATTCGAACATTAACGAAGTCTTAGAAATCTCAGAATGTTGAGAAATATCAGAAATCTCAAAATTTCCAAAAATCTCAGAATCTCAGCATTTTTAGATATCTCAGAAATCTCATACATATCAGAAATCTCAGAAACCAAAAAAAAATTATAAATCTCAGAAGTCTCAAAAATCTCAAAATTCTTAGAAATGTCAGAATTCTTAGAAATCTCAGAGATCTAAGATATATCAAAAATCTCAGAAATCTCAGAATTTTCAAAAATTATAAAAATCTCAGAATTAAAAAAAATTGCAAAATTATTAGAATTCTCAGATTTTCAAAAATCTCAGAATTTCCAAAAAAATAGGAATTTTCAAGAATATCACAAATTTTACAAATGTCAGAAATTTCAGAAATCTCAGAAATTCAAATGTTCTCAGGATTTTAAGAGATCTCAGAAATTTCAAATTTTCCAAAAATCTCAGAATTTAATAAAATCTCAGAATTCTTAGATTAATCAAAATTTTCAAAAATATCAGAATTTTAAGAAACCTCAGATTTCTCAGAAATTTCAGAATTTTAAATTATCTAAGAAATCTCAAAATTTCCAAAAATCTCAGAATCTCAGAGTTCTCAAAAATCTCGGAATTTGAAGATATCTCAAAAATCTCAGAAATCTCAGAAATATCATAAATCTCAAAAATCTCATAAATCTCAGAAATCTCAGAAATCTCAGAAATCTTAGAAATTTCAAAAATCCCAGAATTTAAAAAAAAATCAGAATGTTTAGATTTCTCAGAAATCTAAGAAATCTCAAAAACTTTAAAAATCTAAGAAATCTCAGAAAACTCAGTTATTTCAGAAATTTCAAAAATCTCAGAATTCTTAGAAATCTCAGAAATAACACATTTTATAAAAATCTCAGGAATCTCAGAAATCCCTGAATTTTAAAAAATCTTGAAATTCTTAGAAATTTCAGAATTCTTAGAAATTTCAGAAATCTAAGTTATTTCAGATATCTCAGAAATCTCAGAATTTTCAAAAATTTCAAAATTCTTAGAAATGTCAGAATTCTTAGAAATCTCAGAAATCTCAGATTTATCAGAAATTTCAGATATCACAGAATTTTCAAAAAATTTCAAAATCTCAGAAATTAAAAAAATCTCACAATTCTAAAAATTCTCAGATTTTCTAAAATCTAAGAAGTCTTAGGAATCTCAGAATTTTGAGAAATCTCATATATCTTAAAATTTCCAAAAATCTCATAATCTCAGAATTCTCAAAAATCTCAGAATTTTAAGATATCTCAGAAATCTCATAAATCACACAAATCTCAGAAACCTAAGAAATTTCAACAATTTCAGAATTCTCATAAATCTCAAAATTCAAAGAAATGTCAGAATTCTCAGAGATCACAAATATATCAAAAATCTCAGAAATCTCAGAAATCTAGGAATTTTCAAGAATTTCAGATTTCTCAAAATTTTGAAAATCTCAGGGTTTTCAAAAATTTCAGAAATTTCAGAAATTCCAAAAATCTCAAAATACACAGAAATCTAAGAATTTTCAAAAATCTCAGAAATATCAAAAATTTCAGCAATCTCAGAAATCTTTGAAATCTCGGAATTTTCAGAAATCTCAGATATTTAGAAATTAGAAAAATTACCGAAATCTCAGGATTTTTAACATTTTCAGAATCTTTAGATATTTCAGGCTTCTCAGAAAAATCTGAATTTTTAAATATTTCAGCAATCTCAGAATTCTCAGAAATCTCAGAAATCTCAGAAATCCCAGAACTCTCAGATATATCAGAAATTTGAAAAGTCTCAGAATTTTCAAAAATCTCAGAAATTTTAGATACCTAAGAAGTCTTAGAAATATAAAAAATCTCAGGATTCTTAGAAATCTCAGAAATCCCACAATTGTTTTTAAATTTCAGGAATCTCAGAAATCTCAAAAATTCCAAAAAAAAAATTCAGAATTCTCAGAAATCTCAGAATTTTTAAAATCTCAAAATTCTTAAAAATGGCAGAATTCTAAGAGATCTTTGAATGCTTATAAATCTCAGAAATCACAGAAATATCAGAATTTTCAAAAATCTAAAAAACCCGGAACTTTTAATAATTTAAGCATTCTTAGAACTTTCTGGATTTTCAGAAATCTCAGAATTCTGAGAAATTTCAGAATTTTCAAAAATCTCAAAATTCTTAGAAATGTCGGGATTCTTAGAAATCTCAGAAATCTTAGAAATCTAAGAATTTTCAAAAATTTTGAAAATCTCAGAATTTAAAAAAATCGCACAATTCTTAGAATTCACAGATTTTCAAAAATCTAAGGAGTCTAAGAAATCTCAGAATTTTGAGAAATGTCAGGAGTCTCAAAATTACAAAAAATCCCAGAATCTCAGAAATTTCAAAAATCCCAGAATTTTCAGAAATCTAGGAACTTTCAAAAATATCAGAAATTTCAGAAATGTCAGAAATTTCAGAAATCTCAGAAATTTAAAAGTTCTCGGAATTTTTCAATATATAAGAAATCTCAAAATTTCCAAAAATCTAGGAATTTAAAAAATTCTCAGAATTCTTAGAATTCTCAGAATTTTCAAAAATGTCATAATTGTCAGAAATCTCAGAATTCTCTGAAATCTCAGAAATTTGAATAATCTCAGAAATCTCAGATATATCGAAAATCTCACAAATCTCATAAACCTCAGTAATATCAGAAATCTAAGAAATGTCAAAAACCGCAGAATTATCAAAAATCTCAGAATTTTTGGACATCTCAGAAATCTGAGAAATCTCAGAAATTAAAGAAATTTCAAAAATCTCAGAAGTCTCAAAAATCTCAGAATTTTTAGATATCTCAGAAATCTCAGAATTTTCGAAAATTTCAGTATTCTTTGGAATTTCAGTATTCTAAGAAATATCAGAAAATTCGGAAAACTCAGAAATATAAGAAATCTTAGAAATCACTGAATTTTCCAAAATCTAAAAAATTTAAGAACTTTCAAAAATCTCAAATTTCTTAGAAATCTCTGATTTTCCGAAATTCTCAAGAATTTCAAAAATCTCAGAATTCTAAGAAATCCAAGAATTTTCAAGAATCTTTGAATTTTTAGATATATCATAAATCTCAGAAATCTCAAAAACTTCAGAAATCTAAGAAATCTAAGAAATCTCAGGTATCTCCGAAATGTCAAAAATCTCAGAATTCTTAGAAATCTCAGAAATATCACAATTTTTAAAAATCTCAGGATTATCAGAAATCTCAAAAATCTCAAAAACTTCAAAAATTTCAGAATTTTCAGAAATCTGAGAATTTTCAAAAATCTCAAAATTCTAAGAAACGTCAGAATTCTAAGAAATCTCAGAAATATCAGATATATCAAAAATCTCAGAATTTTCAAAAAAAAAATCTCAGAATTAAAAAAACTCTCACAATTCTTAGAATTCTTATATTTTCCGAAAAGTAAGAAGTCTTAGAAATCTCAGAATTTTAAGAAATCTCAGAAACCTAAGAAATTTCAAAAATATCAAAAGTCTCAAAAATCTCAGAAGTCTCAAAAATCTCAAAAATCTCAGAATTTTTAGATATCTCAGAAATCTCAGAAACCTAAGAAATTTCAAAAATTTCAGAAGTCTCAAAAATCTCAGAATTTTAAGATATCTCAGAAATCTCAGAATTTTCAAAAATTTCAGAATTCTTAGAAATGTCAGAATTCTAAGAAATCTCATAAAATTCAGAAAACTCAGAAATATCAGAAATTTCAGAAATGTCAGAATTTTCAAAAATCTCAAAAATCTAAGAATTTTCAAAAATCTCAAAATTCTTAGTAATTTAAGATTTTTCCAAAACCTCAAAAATTTCACAAATCTCAGAATTTTTAGAAATCTTAGAATTTTCAAAAATTTCACAATTCTCAGCAATCTCAGAATCTTGAGAAATCTAAGAAATAATAGAAATCTCAAAATTTTCAAAAACCTCAGAATTCTCATACATCTCAAAAATCTCAGAAATTTCAGGAATCAAAGAATTTTTAAAAATCTTTGGAATTCTTAGCAATCGCAGAAATCTCAAAAACTTATAAATGTCAGAATTCTTAGAAATCTCAGAAATATCAGATATATCAGAAATCTAAGAAATTTCAAAACATCAGAACTCTCAAAAATCTCAGAATTATTATGTATCTCACAAATCTCAGAAATCTGAAAAATTTCAGAAATCTCAGAAATAACAAACCTTCTCAAACTCAGAAAAACCTTCGAATTTTCAGAAATCAAAGAATTTTCAAAAATATCAGAAATAAAAAAATCTCTGAAATTTCAGAAATCTCAGAAATTTCAAAATACTCAGAATTTTTAGATATCTCGGAAATCTCAGAAATCTAAGAAATATCAGAAATTTCAGAATTGTCAGAAAACTCAGAAATCTTGAAAATCTCAGAAATCTCAGAAAGATCAAAATTCTCAGAAACCTCAGAATTTTCAACAATCTCAGATTTCTCAAAATATTGGAAATCTCAGTGATTTCAAAAATTTCAAAAAATCAGAAATTCCAAAAATCTCAAACACAGAGATCTAAGAATTTTCAAAAATCTCAGAAATATCAAAAATTTCAGCAATCTCAGAAATCTAAGAAATCTCAGAATTTACGAAATCTCAGATATTTAGACATAAGAGAATTTTCAGAAATCTCAGAATTTTGAACATTTTCAGAATCTTCAGATATTTCAGGCTTCTCAGAAATCTCAGAATTTTCAAAAATCTCAGCAATCTCAGAAATCTCAGAAATCTCAGAAATCTCAGAAATCTCAGAGATCCCAGTATTCTCAGATATATCAGAAATTTCAAAAGTCTCAGAATTTTCAAATATCTCTGAAGTTTTATATATCTTAGAAGTCTAAGAAATATGAAAAATCTCAGGATTCTTAGAAATCTCAGAAATCCCACAATTATTATAAATCTCAGGAATCTCAGCAATCTACAAAATCCGAAAAAAATTTCAGAATCCTCAGAAATCTCATTATTTTTAAAATCTCAAAATTCTTAGAAATGTCAGAATTCTAAGAGATCTTTGAATTCTAAGAAATCTCAGAAATCACAGAAATCTCAGAATTTTCAAAAATCTAAAAAACCCAGAATTTTTAAAAATCTAAGCATTCTTAGAACTCTCTGGATTTTCAAAAATCTCAGAATTCTTAGTAATCTCAGAATTCTCAGAAATCTCAGAATTTTCAAGAATCTCAAAATTCTTAGAAATGTCAGAATTCTAAGAAATCTCAGAAATCTCAGAATTTTCAAATATTTTGAAAATCTCAGAATTTAAAAAAATCGCACAATTCTTAGAATTCACAGATTTTCAAAAATCGCACAATTCTTAGAATTCACAGATTTTCAAAAATCTAAGGAGTCTAAGAAATCTCAGAATTTTGAGAAATCTCTCAAAATCAAAGAAGTCTCAAAATAACAAAAAATAGCAGAATCTCAGAAATTTCAATAATCTCAGAATTTTCAGAAATCTAGGAATTTTCAAAAATTTCAGAAATTTCAGAAATGTCAGAAATTTCAGAAATCTCAGAAAGTTAAAAGTTCTTGGAATTTTTCAATATCTTAGAAAACTCAAAATTTTCGAAAATCTCAGAATTTAAAAAATTATCAGAATTCTTAGAATTCTCAGAAATTTAAAAAATGTCATAAATCTATGATATCTCAGAATTCTCTGAAATCTCAGAAATTTGAATAATCTCAGAAATCTCAGAAATATCAAAAATCTCACAAATCTCATAAACGTTAGATATCTCAGAAATCTAAGAAATGTCAAAAATCGCTGAAATCTCAAAAATCTCGGAATTTTTAGATATCCCAAAAATCTCAGAATTTTCGAAAATTTCAGTATTCTTTGATATGTCAGTATTCTAAGAAATATCAGAAAATTCAGATAACTCAAAATTATCAGAAATCTTAGAAATCTCTGAATTTTCAAAAATCCCAAAAATCTTAGAATTTTCAAAAATCTCAAAATTCTTAGAAATCTCAGATCTTCCGAATATCTCAATAATTTGAAAAATCTCAGAATTCTAAAAAATCGAAGAATTTTCAAAAATCTTTGAATTTTTAGATATCTGATAAATCTCAGAAATCTCAAAAACTTCAGAAATCTAAGAAATCTTAGAAATCTCAGGTTTCTCTGAAATGTCGAAAATCTCAGAATTCTTAGAAATCTCAGAAATATCACAATTTTTAAAAATCTCAGGATTATCAGAAATCTCAAAAATTTCAAAAATTTCAGAATTCTCAGAAATCTCTGAATTTTCAAAAATCGCAAAATTCTTAGAAACGTCAGAATTCTTAGAAATCTCAGAAATATCAGATATATCAAAAATCTCAGAAATCTCACAATTTTCAAAAAAAAAAAATTAAATCTCAGAATTTAAAAAAATCTCACAATTCCTAGAATTCTCATATTTTCAGAAATCTGAGAAGTCTTAGAAATCTCAGAATTTTGAGAAATCTCAGAAATCTCAAAATTTCCAAAAATCTCAGAATCTCTGAATTCTCAAAAATCTCAGAATTTTTAGATTTCTCAGAAATCTCATAAATCTCAGAAATCTCAGAAACCTAGGAAATTTCCAAAATCTCAAAAGTCTCAAAAATCTGAGAAGTCTCAAAAATCTCAAAATTTTTAGATATATAAGAAATCTCAGAATTTTCAAAAATTTCAGTATTTTTAGACATGTCATAATTTTAAGAGATATCAGAAATTTCAGATAACTCAGAAATATCAGAAATCTCAGAAACCTCAGAATTTAAAAAAAAAATTAATATCTACGAATTTAAAAAATCACACATTTCTTAGAATTCTCAGATTTTCAAAAATCTTAGAAGTCTTAGAAATCTCAGAATTTTGAGAAATCTCAGAAATTTCAAAATTTCCAAAAATCTCAAAATCTCAGAATTTTTCGATATCTCAGAAATCTCAGAATTTTCAAAAATTTCAGTATTCTTAGAAATGTAAGAATTTTAAGAAATATCAGAAAATTCAGATAACTCGGATATATCAGAAATCTCAGAAATCTCTGAATTTTCAAAATTCTCAGAATTCTTAGAAATGTCAGAATTCTAATAAATATCAGAAAATTCAGATAAATCAGAAATACCTGAAATCTCAGAAATCTCTGAACTTTCAAAAATCTCAAAAATCTCAGAATTTTTAAAACTTTCAAAATTCTTAGAAATCTCAGATTTTCCGAAACTCTCAAGAATCTCAAAAATCTCAGAATTCTAAGAAATCGCCGAATTTTCAAAAATCTCAGGATTCTCATAAATCTCAGAGCGCTCAGCAATCTCAGAAATCTTAGATATCTCAGAATTTTCAAAAACGTCAGAATTCTAAGAAATCTCAGAAATCTTACAATATTTAAAAGTCTCAGGAAACTCAGAAATCTCAAAAATATCAGAATTCTCATAAATCTCAGAATTTTCAAAAATATCAGAAGTCACAGAAATCTCAGAATTTTCAAAAATTTCAGATTTCTTAGAAAGCTCACACTTCTCCAAAATCTCAGAATTTTAAAAAATCCTAGAAATTTCAAAAATCTCAGAATTTCCAAAGATCTCAGAAAACCAAGAATTTTATAAAAATTTTGGAATTCTTTGAAAACTCAGAAATCCCAGAAACTTTGAAATGTCAGCATTCTTAGAAATCTCAGAAATCTCAGATATATCCGAAATTTCGGAAATCTAAGATATTTTAAAAAAACTCAGAAATTTCAAAAACCTCACAATTTTGAGAAATCTAGGAATTTTAAAAAAATATCAGAAATTTGAAAAATCTCAGAAATTTCATAAATCTCTGAATTTTTAGATATCTCAGAAATCTCAGAAATTTCAGTTTTTTCAGAAAACTCAGAAATCTTGAAATTCTTAGAAATCTCAGAAATCTCAGAAATTTCAAAAATCTCAGAATTCTCAAAATTTTTGAATTCTCAGAAATTTCCAAAATTTAATAGAAATTTCAAAATCTTTGAAATTTCAGCAATCTCGGAAATTTTAGAAATCTGAGAATTTTCAAAAATCTCAAAATTTAAAAAAACTTCGGAATTTTTTTAATTCTCAGAATTTTCAAAAATCAGAAATATCAGATATCTAAGAAATCTCATAAAACTCAGAAGTCTCAGATATTTTAGAAATTTCAAAAATATAAGAATTCTCAAAAATCTCAGAATTTTTAGATTTCTTAGAAATCTCAGAAATCTCAAAAACTTCAGAAATTTAAGAAATCTCAGAAATCTCAGATTTCTCAGAAATTTCAAACACCACAGAATTCTTAGAAATCTCAGAAATCTCACAATTTTTTAAAATCTCAGGAATCTCAGAAATCTCAGAAATTTCAAAATTATCAGAATTCTTAGAAATCTCTTAATTTTCAAAAATTTCATGATCCTTAGAAATGTCAGAATTCTCAAATATCTAAGTAATCTCAGATGTATCAGAAATCTCAGAAATCTCAGAATTTTGAAAAATTTCTAAAATCTCAGAATTGAAAAAAATCTCACAATTCCTAGAATTCTCAGATTTTCAAAAATCTAAAAAGTCTTAGAAATCTCAGAAGTTTGAAAAATCTAAGAAATATCCAAATTCCATCTCAGAATCTCAAAATACTCAAAAATCTCAGAATCATTAGATATCTCAGAAATCTCAGAAATCTCAGAAATCTCAGAAACCTAAGAAATTACAAAAATCTCAGTAGTCTCAAAAATCTAAAAATTTTATGACATCTCAGAAATCTCAGAATTTTCGAAAATTTCAGAATTCTTAGAAATGTCAAAATTCTAAGAAATCTCAGAAAATTCAGAAAACTCAGAAATATCAGAAATCTCAGAAATGTCAGAATTTTCAAAATTCTCAGCATTTTCAAAAATCTCAAAATTCTTAGAAATTTTAAATTTTTCGAAAATCTCAAGAATTTCACAAATCTCAGAATTCTCAGAAAACTCAAAAGTTTCAAAAATTTCAGTTTTCTTAGAAATGTCAGAATTCTAAGAAATATCAGAAAATTCAGAAAACTCAGAAATATCAGAAATCGCAGAAATCTCAGAATTTTCAAAAAATTTTAAAAACTCAGAATTTAAAAAAATCTGACAATTCTTAGAATCATTAGATTTTCAAAAATTTAAGAAGTCTTAGAAATCTCAGAATTTTGAGAAATCTCAAAAATCTCAAAATTTCCAAAAATTTCAGAATCTCTGAATTCTCAAAAATCTCAGAATTTTTAGATTTCTCAGAAATCTCAGAAATCTCATAAATCTCAGAAATCTCAGAAATCGCAGAAACTTAAGAAATTTCAAAAATTTCAGTAGTCTTAAAAATCTCAAAATTCTTAGAAATGTCAGAATTCTTAGAAATCTCAGAGATCTCAGATATATAAAAAATCTCAGAAATCTTAGAATTTTCAAAATTTTTGAAGATCTCAGAATTTAAAAAAATTGCACAATTCCTAGAATTCTCAGATTTTCAAAAATCTCAGAATTTTCAGAAATCTAGGAATTTTCAAGAATATCAGAAATTTCACAAATGTCAGAAATTTCAGAAATCTCAGAAATTTAAATGTTTTCAGAATTTTAAGAGATCTCAGAAATCTCAAATTTGCCAAAAATCCCAGAATTTAAAAAATCTCAGAATTCTTAGAATACTCTGAATTTTCAAAAATATCAGAATTTTTAGAAATCTCAGATTTCGCCGAAATCTCAGAATTTTGAATAACCTCAGAAATCTCAAAATTTCCAAAAATCTCAGAATCGCAGAATTCTCAAAAATCTCGGAATTATTAGATATCTCAAAAATCTCAGAAATCTCAGAAATATCAGAAATCTCAAAAATCTCATAAATCTCAGAATTCTCAGAAATCTTAGAAATTTCAAAAATCCCAGAATTTTAAAAAAATTCAGAATGTTTAGATTTCTCAGAAATCTCAGAAATCTCAAAAACTTTAGAAAACTAAGGAATCTCGAAAATCTCAGATATTTCAGAATTTTCTGAAATCTCAGAATTCTTAGAAATCTCATAAATCTCAGATGTATCAGAAATCTCAAATATCGCAGAATTTCAAAACAAAATTAAAATCACAGATTTTAAAAAAATTCTCACAATTCTTGGAATTCTCAGATTTTTAAAAACCTAAGAAGTCTAAGAAATCTCAGAATTTTGAGAAATCTCAGATATCTCAAAATTTCCAAAAATCTCAGATTCTCAAATTCTCAAAAATCTCATAATTTTAAGATATCACAGAAATCTCATAAATCACACAAATCTTAGAAACCTAAGAGATTTCAAAAATCTCAGAAGTCTCAAAAAACTCAGAATTTAAAAAATTTCAGTATTCTTAGAAATGTCAGAATTCTAAGAGTTATAAGAAAATTCAGATATTTCAGAAATATCAGAATTCTCAGAAATCTCAGAATTTTCAAAAATCTCAAAATTCATAGAAATGTCAGAATTCTTAGAAATTTCAGAAATCTCAGATATATCAGAAATCTCAGAAATCTCAGAATTTTCAAAAGTTTTTAAAATCTTATTTTTTTTTTTATTTATAATTAATAATGACGGTCCAGTGCCGTATTTTCAACACCGCTTGTGTTGAAAAAAAAATTACAATCATATTGATAAGGCATTTCCTCCCTATTATTTGTCTTATCCCGGGCATACTCGGTTGTAGATGGTTGTGGTGATGGTGTTGATGATGCTGATGATGATGATGTATTCGTGGATGATGGTCCGGTTCTATTGCGGTGGCTATTGTAATGATGGTGGTTGGTTGCATCCGAATTCCGGCTATTGTGGTGTTGTGGCTGATCTATTGTTGATCATTTTGTTATGGTCTGGACTGTAACGAACAAATAAACATCGTTAAGACAGCACGAACATTTATTTGTCTGCGTACAGTGTTCTCCAGTGCCCTCCAGCAATGACATTCCAAGCTCAATCTAGTCAACGTCCAGTCGAAGGATGATCGATAAGCTCTATCCCGCAGCAGCGAAAGCGACTTCACTACTCCCGAGACTGAACCCGCTAAACACCCCGAACCCGACGCCAACGCTGTCAAACTCAATGTGCCAAAACTGGACTGGAGTGGAAAACACTGCACTTTCAACAACGCCTGCCTCCCTTTTACGGCAGTGTTGGAATCACCCTCGAGTGCTGATGCCCAGTCATCGGATCACCTGTGGCACTACAAAAAATACACTTAAAACATAGACAACACAACATTTAACAAAAAAGGAATTGGGGAATACGAATAAGGATTGGAAGGATACTTGGGATGTGGAATCATAGGACAAGACCGTTGTCTCTGGCGAATCGGTAAATGATCCTCATGTAGAGGAGCACTAAGGCTATCAGTGAAGATGAAGTACTGGTCCGAAGGTCTCGCTGCTATCATCGATAGTGCGTAAAATATTGCGGCTAGCTCTGCGGTGTAAACACTACATGGCTGCCTCAATTTGAAAATAGCTTCGGTGGACTCGCTAAAAACACCGAAGCCAGTGCCCTCCTCAGAGGATGATCCATCAGTGTAGTACTGGCTTATTTGGTCTAAATGACCATGCTTGTTCATGAAAATGCCCGGAACTACCCTCGGGCGAAGATCATTCGGTATGGTCTTAATTTCCTCGCGCATCGAGGAATCTGTTATTAAAATGGAACTGTAGTTCTCAGGAAGGGCTGCACGATTTAATGCCTGTGGAGCGCTAGGATGCACTTGTAGGGCAACAAAATCTTCATAAATCTTGAGGATTTTGCTCTTAGAACCTACCTCTAGAAGCGCTTCAAAATTTTCTATTATCAAGGGATTTGATACTGAACAAAGGACTAGAAGGCGAAGCGACAGCATTTCAAAACGTAGTTTGAGCGGCATCACTCCGGTCATCACTTCTAGGGACATGTTGTGTGAAGATTTCATGCTCCCTAGTGCGAGTCTAAGACAGTGGTACTGTAGCCTTTCAAGCTCAAGTATCAACGTATCGTATCATATGCTTCCATTGGGCATCCAGCCCAATGGAAGCATATGCTTCCATATTCCAATACGGATAGTACCGTTGTCTTATACAGTCTCAGAACGTCTGATGGATGTGCGCCCCACCAGAATCCTATGACTGTCCTTAGAAAGTTGATTCTTTTACTGCATTTTTGCACCAGACGGGTGAAGTGAGTGCTCCAGTTTAGCCTTGAATTAAACCATACACCAAGGTATCGAAAATTGTCGGTAATTGATATCTTTTCACCATACAGAAAGACATCAATTTTCGGGTCATATAGCCTTTTCTCCCTGTTTTTCCCATGTCGCTAAAAGGAGAAAAGACTACCATCTCAGTTTTCGTAGCAGAGAACTTGATACCAAGGTTTTCAGACCACTCGGAAAGATTATTCAGAGTGGTTTGTAAAGCCAGTTGTATTTCATCGGCGTCTCTGCTTGCAACAGATATAACGCCGTCGTCTGCCAATTGTCTAAGACTGCAGTTTGGCGCTAGACAAGAGTCTATCTCACTAACATAAAAGTTATATAACAGTGGGCTCAAGCAGGACCCTTGTGCTAGTCCATGGAAACTGGTCCGTTTTAACTGCACGTGACCATTGTTGAAATTCATAACTTTTTCCGACAAAAGGTTGAATAACAAGTTATTCAACATTGGTCCCAGGCCCGCATTTTCTAACTTTTGACTCAGTTTGTATGGAGAAACTGAGTCAAATGCCCCCTGTATGTCAAGGAAGATAGACCCCATGTTCTGCTTGCGTGCACGGGCAAGCTCTATTTCAGTAACCAAAAGCGCTAAACAGTCATTAGAACCCCTGGCTTTACGAAAACCAAACTGAGTACTTGAGAGAACGTTGTTGGTTTCCAACCATTCTTCTAACCGTAAAAGAATCATCCTTTCAAGGAGTTTCTACAGACACGAAAGTAATGATATCGGCCGATATGAATCGTGTCTTGATGGCGGTTTGCCAGGCTTCAAAATAGTGACAACTTTCACTTCCCTCCATTCTAGCGGGACGCTGTTGAACTCCAACATATCATTGAAGATTCTTAACAGACGTTTCTTGCCCATGTCGGGAAGATTTTGCAGCAGTTTGCTGTTGATCTGATCCAGGCCTGGGGAAGAATTTTTGCTTGAAAGGAGAGCAAGCGATAGCTCAACCATAGTGAACGGTGAGTCCATGACAGGGTCACTGCCAGGCGCATTTTGATGAAAGTTCTGCGCAGGAACGAAATCAGGGCAAAGCTTGTGGGCAAATTCATTTAGCCACTCGCCAGAAAAGCTTTCGCTCTCGTTGATGTTGTTGCTGTTTTGCATCCTTCTAGCCATCCTCCAAAGCGAATTAAGTGATGCGGAAGGGTCTAGGTTATTGACGTATCTGCGCCAATAACCCTTTTTCTTCGCCTTCAACAGGTTTTTACACGATCTCTCCAGTCCTTTATATTTTTCATATAAAGACCTTGAGCCCGTGTCCCGGAATCCTTTTAACGCCTCCCGCTTCTTATTAAAAGCCGCTTGGCAATCCTTGTCCCACCAAGGAGTGGGAGGTTTTTTGAATGTCCTTGCTTGGTGGGAGCGCCTTGTTTGGGCCTCAAGAGCGCACTTGTTTATAATTGAAACAAGTTTTTCGTACTCCTGAACTGGAGACAAATCTTCCAAATCAAGAGAAAGCGAAGCGGCTACTAATTCACCGTATCTCGTCCAGTCGATGTTCCTCGTTAAGTCACATTTAACGGGGATTCCACCTCCTGGACATCCTCCCTTGATGTAGGAAATTTCTATCGGCAAGTGATGACTGCCGATAGGGTCCTGGATCACCTTCCAACTAAAATCCAGGGCCATCGCTGATGGACATAGAGACAGGTCCAGTGCACTCGCGCTACTCTTAGGTGTCTGCATCCTAGTTGCCTCTCCTGAGTTGAGAATTGAAAACCCAAATCTGTCGCAGATGTCTCGGATAATAGGAGCGCGAATGTCATCCTTATCGCAGCCCCAGTCGACTCCGTGAGAGTTGAAATCTCCCAGGATCAAAAGTGGTCCAGGCAAGACCACTGCTAAATTTCCAAGATCCTCTTTGAACTTTTCAATTTTTTCCTTTTCGTTGTTGGCTATCGGGGGGATATAAATTGAGGTAATTTTCACGTGAAGATCGCCAAGTTTTGCCTCTCTTGCGACAGTTTCGATCATTTCTTGCCTAGGGGTAGGTATTCTGTTGAAAGCGTGACTCTTTCGAACACCAATTAGTACCCCTCCACCCCTTGTAATGCGATCTTCACGGATTATATTATATCCGGGGAAGGTAAGATTAATGTCTCCCGATAGCCAAGTTTCACAGAGGGCGAACACATCGCAGTTGTACTCGCCCACTAATGCTTTAAAGGAGTCTAGCTTGCCAAGCAAACTCCTTCAGTTCTACTGTAAGATGGTAGCCCTTGGAGGAATTAATCGTCCAATCGGACCATCATGCTTAAGCATGGCCATTGGGCCAGCCACTGTTTGATCATCCCCTTCAGGAAAGGAAGGGCCCAAGTGGCGATCATGTGCAGGTGCTGCGGGAGGTTGAGGGTCATGAGGAGGGACTCTAGGATCTCGGTAAGGGACGGGGTAGGGGTTTTCGGAGAACCCCCGATTGGAAAAGCCAAGCTTTCCAGAGGTGCTTCGGTCCGGGGGGATCGCTTCTTCTTGGGCTCCTTCCTGGCAGATTGTGGAGCGGGAGTAGAAGGAGCAGCGTCTCCAGTTGGGACTGAGGAATTTGCTTTAGCAAGACGCTGTTGTGCCAAAGGTTCACTTTTTTTATTTAGGACCTTCCGTTGTATCTTTTTTTTTTCTTTTTAGCTGATCTCAGAGGCATCTGTTTGGGTGCAGTCGTGCTGGTCTCGCCATTTGCATCAGTACCCAAAGCTGCAAAAGGGTTCGATGCGATTGCTCCCTTTAGAGCATCGCTGTATGAGCCGCGTGCCCTCTCGGATACAGTTTTCTTCTGTTCCTTTTGCAGCTTTTTATACACGGGGCACAAAGCTACCTCATGCCACTCATCCCGATAATGCGAGCATTTCTGGGAAGGGGCTTTGCACTCCTGGGTGGCATGTGCCCCTCTGCATTTTCCACAGGAAGTTTTGCAAGTGCAAAACGTATCGGCATGCCCAATCCGATTGCACTTTGAACAGGTGGCCACCCTTGGTACGTACGGCCGGTCAATGGGTATCCTGAGGCCTTCTAGAATGAGGGCCTGCGGGAGTACCGTACCCTCAAACGTAACCCGGATTGAGGAAGTCGGGATATATTTTTTTTCTTGCTTGCTTGAAGCATCAAGCTTGAAGAGCTTTTTTGCTTCAAGCACTTTTATCTTGAGCGAGTTTGGGGTTTGAAAAACCCCAAAGCCCAATTGCACCACTTCCTCCTCAGGGTAAACGAAATCCTCGATTACGCCGGAAACCTCAACCAAACTACCGGGAATATAAACACGGTAGTGCTCCGTATATTCTGGGTCAGCCGCAATGACGTTGGCTTGAGCCCGCTCCCTTGCGGTAACCCTGATCTTGTTTGGGCGCATCCGAAAAACATCGGCAACGCCCGGGTACTTCTTAAACAGCGATGCCGCGATCGTCCTTACATCGAGCTGTTTTGTTCGTGGCATAAAATAAACAACCGGCTTACCCTCCCACGACGGCGGGTAAGCACGCGCTCGGTGTTCTGATAGGGCTCGTTACTTGCTACCAGCGGGGCAATCTTTGTTAGCGGGAAACTTTTTGTCCCCTGGGCACTCTTTGCCAAAGTGACACTACTACATGTGGCCTTCGAAGTCGAAGGCCTATCATCCAAGGCAATTTTTTTTTGCCGCTGGTGCAGCCTTGGGACCTCCTTGAATCTGAATTTTTACCTCCTTGATAAGATCATTCTCCCGATCAGAGTCGGAAGCATCCTGCTCTACCGCCATGGTAGGGGCGGAGACAACGGAACGGGTAAAGATAAAGGGTAACCCTTACCGTATCACACGATGCACAAATAAACACACACTCACACAAACACACACTAGCTTGTAGCACAAGCGCCGATCAAAGCGACAGCGTTGCGTTGATACGCTTGCTTATCGCAACGATCAGCAGACACACACAGCAACACCACAGGAGCACACGTCGATCGCCAGTCGATCGATAGGGATAACGGAACACTCTCCGCACGAATATCGGAGTAAGACGGAGACACCGATAGGTGCGTTACGGGTAATCGCGTTGACTACGCATTCGCACTCGAGAACAATAGCCACTATCTGCCGTATGCAAAATAGACAATGACGCTACCGAGCGGAAAACGTCCTCTCACTACGGAAGCTGGAAGCAGACTCAGTTTTTAAAATCTCAGCATTTTAAAAAATCTCACAATTCTTAGAATTCTCAGATTATAAAAAATCTAAGAAGTCTTAGAAATCTCAGAATTTTGAGAAATCTCAGATATCTCAAAATTTCCAAAACTCTCAGAATCTCAGAATTCTCAAGAATATCAGAATTTTAAGATATCTCAGAAATCTCATACATATCAGAAATCACAGAAACCAAAGAAATTTTAAAAATCTCAGAAGGCTCAAATATCTCAGAAATTTTAGAAATCTCAGAAATCTCCGAATTTTCAAAAATTTCAGCATTCTTAAAAATGTCAGAATTCTAAGAGATATCAGAAAATAAATATAACTCAAAAATATCAGAAATCTCATAAATCTCTGAATTTTCAAAAATCTCAAAAATCTCAGAATTTTCAAAAATCTCAAAATTCTTAGAAATGTCAGAATTTTAAGAAATATCAGAAAATTCAGATAACTCAGAAATATCAGAAATCTCAGAATTTTCAAAAATCTCAAAAGTCTTAGAAATATCAGAATTCTTAGAAATCTCAGAAATCTCAGATATACAAAAGCTCTGATATCTAAGAATTTTCAAAAAAAAAGTCCCAGAATTTGAAAAAATTTCACAATTCTTAGAATTCTCAGATTTTCAAACATTTAAGAAGTCTTAGAAATCTCAGAATTTTGAGAAATATCAGAAATCTCAAAATTTCCAAAAATCTCAGAATCTCAGAATTTTTAGATACTTCAGAAATCTTATACATATCAGAAATCTCAGAAACCTGAGAAATTTCAAAATTTTCAGAAGTCTTAAAAATCTCAAAATTCTTAGAAATGTCAGAATTCTTAGAAATCTCAGAGTTGTCAGATATATGAAAAATCTCAGAAATCTCAGAATTTTCAAAAATTTTGAAAATCTCAGAATTTAAAAAAATTTCACAATTCTTAGAATTCTCAGATTTTCAAAAATCTCAGAAATTTCATGAATCTAGGAATTTTCAAGAATTTCACAAATTTCACAAATGTCAGAAATTTCAGAAATCTCAGAAATTTAAATGTTCTCAGAATTTTAAGAGATCTCAGAAATCTCAAATTTTCCAAAAATCTCAGAATTTAAAAAATCTCAGAATTCTTAGAATTCTCAGAATTTTCAAAAATATCAGAATTTTCAGAAATCTCAGATTTCTCAGAAATTTCAGAATTTTGCATAATCTAAGAAATCTCAAAATATCCAAAAATCTCAGAATCGCAGAATTCTCAAAAATCTCGGAATTTTTAGATATCTCGAAAATCTTAAAAATCTCAGAAATCTCAGAAATATCAGAAATCTCAAAAATCTCATAAATTTCAGAAATCAGAGATTTCTAAGAATTCTGAGATTTTAGAAATTTCAAAATTCCCAGAATTTTAAAAAATTTCAGAATGTTTAGATTTCTCAGAAATCTCAGAAATCTCAAAATCTTTAGAAATCTAAGAAATCTCAGAAATCTCAGATTTTTCAGAATTTTTTAAAATCTCAGAATTCTTAGAAATCCCAGAAATCTCACAATTTTGAAAAATCTCAGGAATCTCAGAAAACTCAGAAATTTCGAAAATGTCAGAATGCTCAGAAATCTCAGAATTTTCTAAAATCTTAAAATTCTTAGAAATGTCAGAATTCTTAGAAATCTCAGGATTTCAAAAAAAAATTTAAAATCTCACAATTCGAAAAAATCTCAAAATTCTTAAAATTCTCAGATTTTTAAAAATCTACGAAGTCTAAGAAATCTCAGAATTTTGAGAAATCTCAGAATCTCAGAATTCTCAAACATCTCAGAATTTTAAGATATCTCAGAAATCTCATAAATCACACAAATCTCAGAAACCTAAGAAATTTCAAAAATCTCAGACGTCTCAAAAATCTCAGAATTTTAGATATCTCAGAAATCTCAGAATTTTAAAAAAAATCAGTATTCTTAGAAATGTCAGAATTTTAAGAGATATCAGAAAATTCAGATATTTCAGAAATATCAGAATTCTCAGAAATCTCAGAATGTTCAAAAATCTTAAAATTCATAGAAATGTCAGAATTCTTAGAAATCTTATAAATCTCAGATATATCAGAAATCTCAGAAATCTCAGAATTTTCAAAAAATTTTATAATCTTAGCATTTTAAAAAATCTCACAATTCTTAGAATTCTCAGATTATCAAAATTCTAAGAAGTCTTAGGAATCTCAGAATTTTGAGAAAGCTCAGAAATCTTAAAATTTCCAAAAATCTCAGAATCTTAGAATTCTCAAAAATATCAGAATTTTTAGATATCTCGGAAAACTCATAAATCACAGAAATCTCAGAAACCTAAGAAATTTCAAAATTCGCAGAATTCTCAACAATATCAGAATTTCTAGATATCTCAGAAATCTCAAAATCTTCAAAAATTTCAGTATTCTTAGAAATGTTAGAATTCTAAGAAATATCAGAAAATTAATATAATTCAAAAATATCAGAAATCTCATAAATCTCTGAATTTTCAAAAATCTCAAAAATCTCAGAATTTTCAAAAATCTCAAAATTCTTAGAAATGTCAGAATTCTTAGATATCTCAGAAATCTCAGATGTATCTAAAAACTCAGATATCTCAGAATTTGCAAAAAATTTTAAAATTTCAGAATTTAAAAAAATCTCACAATTCTTAGAATTCTCAGATTTTCAAAAATCTAAGAAGTCTTAGAAATCTCAGAATTTTGAGAAATCTCAGAAATCTCAAAAAAATCCAAAAGTCTCAGAATCTCAGATTTTTTAGATATCTCAGAAACCTCAGACATATCAGAAATCTCAGAAACCAAAGAAATTTCAAAAATCTCAGAAGTCTCAAAAATCTCAGAATTTTTAGACATATCAGAATTTTAAAAAATTTCAGTATTCTTAGAAATGTCCGAATTCTAAGAAATATCAGAAAATTCAGATAACTCAGAAATATCAGAAATCTCAGAATTTTCAAAAATCTCAAAATGCTAAGAAATATCAGAAATCTCAGATATAAAAAAGCTCTGATATCTCAGAGTTTTAAAAAAAATTTAAAGTCTCAGAATTTGAATTAATATCACAATTCTTAGAATTCTAAGATTTTCGAACATTTACGAACTCTTAGAAATCTCAGAATGTTGAGAAATAGCAGAAATCTCAAAATTTCCAAAAATGTCAGAATCTCAGAATTTTTAGATATCTCAGAAATCTCATACATATCAGAAATCTCAGAAACCAAAAAAAAATTATAAATCTCAGAAGTCTCAAAAATCTCAAAATTCTTAAAAATGTCAGAATTCTTAGAAATCTCAGAGATCTCAGATATTTCAAAAATCTCAGAAATCTCAGAATTTTCAAAAATTTTTAGAGTCTCAGAATTTAAAAAAATCTCACAATTCTTAGAATTCTCAGATTTTCAAAAATCTCAGAATTTTCAGAAAAATAGGAATTTTCAAGAATATCACAAATTTCACAAATGTCAGAAATTTCAGAAATCTCAGAAATTTAAATGTTCTCAGGATTTTAAGAGATCTGAGAAATCTCAAATTTTCCAAAAATCTCAGAATTTAAAAAATCTCAGAATTCTTAGATTTCTCAGGATTTTCAAAAATATCAGAATTTTAAGAAACCTCAGATTTATCAGAAATTTCAGAATTTTAAATAATCTAAGAAATCTCAAAGTTTCCAAAAATCCCAGAATCTCAGAATTCTCAAAAATCTCGGAATTTGAAGATATCTCAAAAATCTCAGAAATCTCAGAAATCTCAGAAATCTCAAAAATCTCATAAATCTCAGAAATCTCAGAAATCTTAGAAATTTCAAAAATCCCAGAATTTTAAAAAAATTCAGAATGTTTAGATTTCTCAGAAATCTAAGAAATCTCAAAAACTTTAGAAATCTAAGAAATCTTAAAAATCTCAGGTATCTCTGAAATGTCAATAATCTCAGAATTCTTAGAAATCTCAGAAATCACACATTTTTAAAAATCTCAGGAATCTCAGAAATCTCAGAAATTTCAAAAATATCAGAATTCTCAGAAATCTCTGAATTTTACAAAATCTTGATCTTCTTAGAAATGTCAGAATTCTTAGAAATCTCAGAAATCTAAGAAATATCAGATATCTCAGAAATCTCAAAATTTTCAAAAATTTCAAAATTCCTAGAAATGTCAGAATTCTTAGAAATCTCAGAAATCTCAGATTTATCAGAAATCTCAGATATCACAGAATTTTCGAAAAATTTCAAAATCTCAGAAATTAAAAAAATCTCACAATTCTTAAAATTCTCAGATTTTCAAAAATCTAAGAAGTCTTAGGAATCTCAGAATTTTGAGAAATCTCACATATCTCAAAATTACCAAAAATCTCATAATCTCAGAATTCTCAAAAATCTCAGAATTTTAAGATATCTCAGAAATCTCATAAATCGCACAAATCTCAGAAACCTAAGAAATTTCAACAATTTCAGAAGTCTCATAAATCTCAAAATTCTAAGAAATGTCAGAATTCTCAGAGATCACAAATGTATCAAAAATCTAAGAAATCTCAGATATCTAGGAATTTTCAAGAATTTCAGATTTCTCAAAATTTCGAAAATCTCAGTGATTTCAAAAATTTCAGAAATTTCAGAAATTCTTAAAATCTCAAAATACACAGAAATCTAAGAATTTTCAAAAATCTCAGAAATATCAAAAATTTCAGCAATCTCAAAAATCTTTGAAATCTCGGAATTTTCAGAAATCTCAGATATTTAGAAATTAGAGAAATTACAGAAATCTCAGGATTTTTAACATTTTCAGAATCTTTAGATATTTCAGGCTTCTCAGAAAAATCTGAATTTTCTAAAAATCCCCGCAATCTCAGAAATCTCAGAAATCTCAGAAATCTCAGAAATCCCAGTATTCTCAGATATATCAGAAATTTCAAAAGTCTCAGAATTTTCCAAAATCGCTGAAATTTTAGATATCTTAGAAGTCTAAGAAATATGAAAAATCGCAGGATTCTTAGAAATCTCAGGAATCCCACAATTATTATAAATCTCAGGAATATCAGAAATCTCAAAAATCCAAAAAAAAAATTCAAAATTCTCAGAAATCTCAGAATTTTTAAAATCTGAAAATTCTTAGAAATGTCAGAATTCTGAGAGATCTTTGAATTCTAAGTAATCTCAGAAATCACAGATATCTCAGAATTTTCAAAAATCTAAAAAACCCAGAATTTTTAAAAATCTAAGCATTCTTAGAACTCTCTGGATTTTCAAAAATCTCAGAATTCTCAGAAATCTCAGTATTTTCAAGAATCTCAAAATTCTTAGAAATGTCAGAATTCTAAGAAATCTCAGAAATCTCAGAATTTTCAAATATTTTGAAAATCCCAGAATTTAAAAAATCGCACAATTCTAAGAATTCACAGGTTTTCAAAAATCAAAGAAGTCTAAGAAATCTCAGAATTTTGAGAAATCTCAGAAGTCTCAAAATTACAAAAAATAGCAGAATCTCAGAAATTTCAAAAATCTCAGAATTTTCAGAAATCTAGCAATTTTCAAAAATTTCAGAAATTTCAGAAATGTCACAAATTTCAGAAATCTCAGAAAGTTAAAAGTTCTCGGAATTTTTCAATATCTTAGAAAACTCGAAATTTCCAAAAATCTCAGAATTTAAAAAATTATCAGAATTCTTAGAATTCTCAGAAATTTCAAAAATGTCATAATTCTATGATATCTCAGAATTCTCTGAAATCTCAGGAATTTGAATAATCTCAGAAATCTCAGAAATATCATAAATCTCACAAATCTCATAAACCTTAGATATCTCAGAAATCTAAGAATTGTCAAAAATCGCTGAATTCTCAAAAATCTCGGAATTTTTAGATATCCCAGAAATCTCACAATTTATTAAATTCTCAGGAATCTCAGAAATCTCAGAAATTTTCGAAAATATCAGAGCTCTCAGAAATCTCAGAATTTTTAAAAATCTCAAAATTCAGAAATCTCAGAATGTTCAAAAATTTTTAGAGTCTCAGAATTTGAAAAAATCTCACAATTCTTAGAATTCTCAGATTTTCAAAAATTTAAGAAGTCTTAGAATTCTCAGAATTTTGAGAAATCTCAGAAATCTCAAAATTTCCAAAAATCTCAGAATCTCAGAATTATCAAAAATCTCAGAATTTTTAGATTTCTCAGAAATTTCAGAAATCTCAGAAACTAAAGAAATTTCATAAATCTCAGAAGTCTCAAAAATCTCAGAATTTTAAGATATCTCAGAAATCTCAGAATTTTTGAAAATTTCAGTATTCTTTGAAATGTCAGTATTCTAAGAAATATCAGAAAATTCAGATAACTCAAAAATATCAGAAATCTTAGAAATCTCTGAATTTTCAAAAATCTCAAAATTCTAAGAATTTTCAAAAATCTCAAAATTCTTAGAAATCTCAGATCTTCCGAAAATCTCAATAATTTCAAAAATCTAAGAATTCTTAAAAATCGAAGAATTTTCAAAAATCTTTGAATTTTTAGATATCTCATAAATCTCAGAAATCTCAAAAACTTCAGAAATCTAATAAATCTTAAAAATCTCAGGTATCTCTGAAATGTCAAAAATATCAGAATTCTTAGAAATCTCAGAAATATCACAATTTTTAAAAATCTCAGGATTATCAGAAATCTCAAAAATTTCAAAAATTTCAGAATTCTCAGAAATCCCAGAATTTTCAAAAATCGCAAAACGTCAGAATTCTTAGAAATCTCAGAAATATCAGATATATCAAAAATCTCAGAAATCCCAGAATTTTCAAAAAAATTTAAATCTCAGAATTTAAAAAAATCTCACAATTCTTAGAATTCTCATATTTTCAGAAATCTTAGAAGTCTTAGAAATCTCAGAATTTTGAGAAATCTCAGAAATCTCAAAATTTCCAAAAATCTCAGAATCTCAGAATTCTCAAAAATCTCAGTATTTTTAGATTTCTCAGAAATCTCATAAATCTCAGAAACCTAGGAATTTCCAAAATCTCAAAAGCCTCAAAAATCTGAGAAGTCTCAAAAATCTCAAAATTTTTAGATATCTCAGAAATCTCAGAATTTTCAAAAATTTCAGTATTATAGACATGTCAGAATTTTAAGAAATCTCAGAAAATTCAGATAACTCAGAAATATCAGAAATCTCAGAAATCTCAGAATTTTCAAAAAAAAATAAAACCTAAGAATTTAAAAAAATCAAACATTTCTTAGAATTCTCAGATTTTCAAAAATCTAAGAAGTCTTAGAAATCTCAGAATTTTGAGAAATCTCAGAAATCTCAAAATTTCCAAAAATCTCAGTATCTCAAAATTCTCAAAACTCTCAGAATTTTTAGATATCTCAGACATCTAATTGATTTCAGAAATCTGAGAAATATCAGAAATCTCAGAAATCTCAGAAATCTCAGAAATCTCATAAATCTCAGAAATCTAAGAAACCTAAAAAATTTCAAAAATCCCAGAAGTCTCAAAAATCTCAGAATTTTTAGATATCTCAGAAATCTCAGAATTTTCACAAAAAAAGGGTATGTATTCTTAGAAATGTCCTAATTCTTAGAAATATCAAAAAAATTCAGTTAACTCAGAAATATCAGGAATCTCAGAAATATCTAAATTTTCAAAAATATCAAAATTCTTAGAAATGTCAGATTTCTAAGAAATCTCAGAAATCTCAGATTTATCAGAAATCTGAGAAATCTCAGGATTGTCAAAAAATTTTAAAATATCAGAATTAAAAAAAATCCCTCAATTCTTAAAATTCTCAGATTTTCAAACATCTAAGAAGTCTTAAAAATCACAAAATTTTGAGAAATCTCACATATCTCAAAATTACCAAAAATCTCAGAATCTCAAAATTCTCAAAAATCTCAGAATTTTTAGATATCTCAGAAATCTCAGAATTTTCAAAAATTTCAGTTTTCTTAGAAATTTCAGAATTCTAAGAAAACTCAGAAAATTCAGATAACTCAGAAATATCAGAAATCTCAAAATTATCAAATATATCAAAAATCTCAGAATTTTCAAAAATCTCAAAATTTTTAATAATCTCAGATTATCCGAAAATCTCAAGAATTTCAAAAATCTCAGATTTCTAAGAAATCGAAGAATTTTCAAAAATATCAGAATGATCAGAAATCTCAGAAGTCTCAGAAATCTCAGAAATCTCGGAAAGCTCAGAAATCTCAGAAATCTCTGAAATCTGAGAATTCTCATTAAATCTCAGAATTTTCAAAAATATAAGAATTCTAAGAAATCTCAGAAATCTTATAATTTTTTAAAGTCTCAGAAAACTCAGAAATCTCAGAAAATTCTAAAATTTCCGAATTCTCATAAATCTCAGAAATCTCAGAAATCCAAGAATTTTCAAAAATTTTGGAATTCTTAGAAATCTCAGAATTCTCAGAAACTTAGAAATGTCAGAAATCTTAGAAATCTCAGAAATCTCCGATAAATCAGAAATCGCAGAAATAAAAGAAATTTAAAAAAAACTCAGAAATCTACAAAATCTCAGAATTATTAGATATTTCAGAAATCTCAAAAATTCGAGAGATCTCAGAAATTTCAAAAACCTCAGAATTTTCAGAAATCTAGTAATTTTCAAAAATATCAGAAATTAAAAAAAAATTAGATTTGAAATCTCAGAATTTTCAGAAATACCTGCAATTTCAAAACTCTCATAATTGTTAGATAACTCAGATATCTCAGAAATCTCAGAAATTTCAGAATTTTCAGAAAACTCAAAAATCTCAAAATCTCAGAAATCTCAGAAATGTCAGAAATTTCCAAAATCTCAGAATTCTCAAAAATTTTGAAATCTCAGAATTTTCCGAAATTAAAAAAAAACTCAGAAATCTCAGAAATTTTGGAAATCTCTGAAATTTCAGAAATCTCAGATCTCTAAGAATATTCAAAATTCTCATAAATATCAAAAATTTCAGCAATCTCAGAAATTTTAGAAATCTCAGAATTTTCAGAATTTTCAATTATCTCAGAAGTCGAAGAAATCTCATAATTCTCAGAAATATCAGGATTTTAAATAATCTAAGAAATCTCAAAATTTCCAAAAATCTCTGAAGCTCAGAATTCTCAAAAATCTCGGAATTTTTAGATATCTCAGAAATCTTAGAAATCTCAGAAATCTCAGAAATCGCATAAATCTCATAAATCTCAGAAATCTAAGAAATTTCAAAAATCTTTGAATTCTCAAAAATCTCTGAATTTTTAGAAATCTTAGAATTTTCAAAAATTTCACAATTCTTAGAAATCTCAGAATTCTCAGAAATCTCAGAATCTTGAGAAATCTAAGAAATAATAGAAATCTCAAAATTTTCAAAAACCTCATAATTCTCATACATCTCAAAAATCTCAGAAATTTCAGGAATCAAAGAATTTTTAAAAATCTTTGGAATTCTTGGCAATCGCAGAAATCTCAAAAACTTATAAATGTCAGAATTCGTAGAAATTTCAGAAAATCAGATATATCAGAAATCTAAGAAATTTCAAAAACATCAGAACTCTCAAAAATCTCAGATTTATTATGTATCTCACAAATCTCAGAAATCTTAAAAATTTCAGAAATCTCAGGAATAACAAACCTTCTCAAACTCAGAAAAACCTTCGAATTTTCATTAATCAAAGAATTTTCAAAAATATCAGAAATTAAAAAATCTCTGAGATTTCAGAAATCTCAGAAATTTCAAAATACTCAGAATTTTTAGATATCTCGGAAATCTCAGAATTCAGAATTCTCAGAAATCTCAGAATATTTAAAATCTCAAAATTCTTAAAAATGTCAGAATTCTAAGAGATCTTTGAATTCTTAGAAATCTCAGAAATCACAGAAATATCAGAATTTTCAAAAATCTAAAAAACCCGGAACTTTTAAAAATTTAAGCATTCTTAGAACTTTCTGGATTCTCAAAAATCTCAGAATTCTTAGAAATCTCAGAATTCTGAGTAATCTCAGCATTTTCAAAAATCTCAAAATTCTTAGAAATGTCAAAATTCTTAGAAATCTCAGAAATCTTAGAAATCTAAGAATTTTAAAATATTTTGAAAATCTTAGAATTTAAAAAAATCGCACAATTCTTAGAATTCACAGATTTTCAAAAATCTAAGAAGTCTAAGAAATCTCAGAATTTTGAGAAATGTCAGAAGTCTCAAAATTACAAAAAATCCCAGAATCTCAGAAATTTCAAAAATCCCAGAATTTTCAGAAATCTAGGAACCTTCAAAAATATCAGAAATTTCAGAAATGTCAGAAGTCTCAGAAATCTCAGAAATTTAAAAGTTCTCGGAATTTTTCAATATATAAGAAAACTCAAAATTTCCAAAAATCTTAATATTTAAAAAATTCTCGAAATTCTTAGAATTCTCAGAATTTTCAAAAATGTAATAATTCTAAGAAATCTCAGAATTCTCTGAAATCTCAGAAATTTGAATAATCTCAGAAATCTCAGACATATCGAAAATCTCACAAATCTCATAAACCTCAGTAATCTCAGAAATCTAAGAAATGTCAAAAACCGCAGAATTATCAAAAATCTCAGCATTTTTGGACATCTCAGAAATCTGAGAAATCTCAAAAATAAATTAAATTTCAAAAATCTCAGAAGTCTCAAAAATCTCAGAATTTTTAAATATCTCAGAAATCTCAGAATTTTCGAAAATTTCAGTATTCTTTGGAATTAAAGTATTCTAAGAAATATCAGAAAATTCGGATAACTCAGAAATATCAGAAATCTTAGAAATCTTTGAATTTTCCAAAATCTCAATAATTTAAGAATTTTCAAAAAACTCAAATTTCTTAGAAATCTCAGATTTTCCGAAATTCTCAAGAATTTCAAAAATCTCAGAATTCTAAGAAATCGAAGAATTTTCAAAATTTTTTGGATTTTTAGATATATCATAAATCTCAGAAATCTCAAAAACTTCAGAAATCTAAGAAATCTTAGAAATCTCAGGTATCTCTGAAATGTCAAAAATCTCAGAATTCTTAGAAATCTCAGAAATCTAACAATTTTTAAAAATCTCAGGAATATCAGAAATCTCAAAAATTTCAAAAATTTCAGAATTCTCAGAAATCTCAGAATTTTCAAAAATCTCAAAATTCTAAGAAACGTCAGAAATCTAAGAAATCTCAGAAATATCGGATATATAAAAAATCTCAGAAATCTCAGAATTTTCAAAAAAAATTTAAATCTCAGAATTTAAAAAAATCTCACAATTCTTAGAATTCTCATATTTTCAGAAAAGTAAGAAGTCTTAAAAATCTCAGAATTTTAAGAAATCTCAGAAACCTAAGAAATTTCAAAAATCTCAAAAGTCTCAAAAATCTCAGAAGTCTCAGAAATCTAAAAAATCTCAGAATTTTAAGATATCTCAGAAATCTCAGAATTTTCAAAAATTTCAGAATTCTTAGAAATGTCAGAATTCTAAGAAACCTCAGAAAACTCAGAAAATTCAGAAATATCAGAAATCTCAGAAATGTCAGAATTTTCAAAAATCTAAAAAACCTCAGAATTTTCAAAAATCTCAAAATTCTTAGAAATTTAAGATTTTTCGAAAATCTCAAAAATTTCACAAATCTCAGAATTTTTAGAAATCTTAGAATTTTCAAAAATTTCACAATTCTTAGAAATCTCAGAATTCTCAGAAATCTCAGAATCTTGAGAAATCTAAGAAATAATAGAAATCTCAAAATTTTCAAAAACCTCAGAATTCTCATACATCTCAAAAATCTCAGAAATTTCAGGAATCAAAGAATTTTTAAAAATCTTTGGAATTCTTGGCAATCGCAGAAATCTCAAAAACTTATAAATGTCAGAATTCTTAGAAATCTCAGAAATATCAGATATATCAGAAATCTAAGAAATTTCAAAACATCAGAACTCTCAAAAATCTCAGAATTATTATGTATCTCACAAATTTCAGAAATCTTAAAAATTTCAGAAATCTCAGGAATAACAAACCTTCTCAAACTCAGAAAAACCTTCGAATTTTCAGAAATCAAAGAATTTTCAAAAATATCAGAAATTAAAAAATCTCTGAGATTTCAGAAATCTCAGAAATTTCAAAATACTCAGAATTTTTAGATATCTCGGAAATCTCAGAAATCTAAGAAATATCAAAAATTTCAGAATTGTCAGAAAACTCAGAAATCTTGAAAATCTCAGAAAACTCAGAAAGATCAAAATTCTCAGAAACCTCAGAATTTTCAAAAATCTCAGATTTCTCAAAAATATTGGAAATCTCAGTGATTTCAAAAATTTCAAAAAATTCTGATTCCAAAAATCTCGAAATACACAGAAATCTAAGAATTTTAAAAAGTCTCAGAAATATCAAAAATTTCAGCAATCTCAGAAATCTTAGAAATCTCAGAATTTTCAGAAATCTCAGATATTTAAACATAAGAGAATTTTCAGAAATCTCAGGATTTTGAACATTTTCAGAATCTTCAGATATTTCAGGCTTCTCAGAAATCTCTGAATTTTCAAAAATCTCAGCAATCTCAGAAATCTCAGAAATCTCAGAAATCTCAGAGATCTCAGAATTTTCAAATCTTTTGAAAATCCCAGAATTTAAAAAATCGCACAATTCAAAGAATTCACAGGTTTTCAAAAATCTAAGAAGTCTAAGAAATCTCAGAATTTTGAGAAATCTCAGAAGTCTCAAAATTACAAAATATAGCAGAATCTCAGAAATTTCAAAAATCTCAGAATTTTCAGAAATCTAGCAATTTTCAAAAATTTCAGAAATTTCAGAAATGTCACAAATTTCAGAAATCTCAGAAAGTTAAAAGTTCTCGGAATTTTTCAATATCTTAGAAAACTCGAAATTTCCAAAAATCTCAGAATTTAAAAAATTATCAGAATTCTTAGAATTCTCAGAAATTTCAAAAATGTCATAATTCTATGATATCTCAGAATTCTCTGAAATCTCAGGAATTTGAATAATCTCAGAAATCTCAGAAATATCATAAATCTCACAAATCTCATAAACCTTAGATATCTCAGAAATCTAAGAATTGTCGAAAATCGCTGAATTCTCAAAAATCTCGGAATTTTTAGATATCCCAGAAATCTCACAATTTTTTAAAATCTCAGGAATCTCAGAAATCTCAGAAATTTTCGAAATTATCAGAGCTCTCAGAAATCTCAGAATTTTTAAAAATCTCAAAATTCAGAAATCTCAGAATTTTAGAGTCTCAGAAATTACAAAAATCTCACAATTCTTAGAATTCTCAGATTTTCAAAAATTTAAGAAGTCTTAGAATTCTCAGAATTTTGAGAAATCTCAGAAATCTCAAAATTTCCAAAAATCTCAGAATCTCAGAATTATCAAAAATCTCAGAATTTTTAGATTTCTCAGAAATTTCAGAAATCTCAGAAACTAAAGAAATTTCAAAAATCTCAGAAGTCTCAAAAATCTCAGAATTTTAAGATATCTCAGAAATCTCAGAATTTTTGAAAATTTCAGTATTCTTTGAAATGTCAGTATTCTAAGAAATATCAGAAAATTCAGATAACTCAAAAATATCAGAAATCTTAGAAATCTGTGAATTTTCAAAAATCTCAAAATTCTAAGAATTTTCAAAAATCTCAAAATTCTTAGAAATCTCAGATCTTCCGAAAATCTCAATAATTTCAAAAATCTAAGAATTCTTAAAAATCGAAGAATTTTCAAAAATCTTTGAATTTTTAGATATCTCATAAATCTCAGAAATCTCAAAAACTTCAGAAATCTAATAAATCTTAAAAATCTCAGGTATCTCTGAAATGTCAAAAATCTCAGAATTCTTAGAAATCTCAGAAATATCACAATTTTTAAAAATCTCAGGATTATCAGAAATCTCAAAAATTTCAAAAATTTCAGAATTCTCAGAAATCCCAGAATTTTCAAAAATCGCAAAACGTCAGAATTCTTAGAAATCTCAGAAATATCAGATATATCAAAAATCTCAGAAATCTCAGAATTTTCAAAAAAATTTAAATCTCAGAATTTAAAAAAATCTCACAATTCTTAGAATACTCATATTTTCAGAAATCTGAGAAGCTTTAGAAATCTCAGAATTTTGAGAAATCTCAGAAATCTCAAAATTTCCAAAAATCTCAGAATCTCAGAATTCTCAAAAATCTCAGTATTTTTAGATTTCTCAGAAATCTCATAAATCTCAGAAATCTCAGAAACCTAGGAATTTTCAAAATCTCAAAAGCCTCAAAAATCTGAGAAGTCTCAAAAATCTCAAAATTTTTAGATATCTCAGAAATCTCAGAATTTTCAAAAATTTCAGTATTATAGACATGTCAGAATTTTAAGAAATCTCAGAAAATTCAGATAACTCAGAAAAATCAGAAATCTCAGAAATCTCAGAATTTTCAAAAAAAAATAAAACCTAAGAATTTAAAAAAATCAAACATTTCTTAGAATTCTCAGATTTTCAAAAATCTAAGAAGTCTTAGAAATCTCAGAATTTTGAGAAATCTCAGAAATCTCAAAATTTCCAAAAATCTCAGCATCTCAAAATTCTCAAAACTCTCAGAATTTTTAGATATCTCAGACATCTAATTGATTTCAGAAATCTGAGAAATATCAGAAATCTCAGAAATCTCAGAAATCTCATAAATCTCAGAAATCTCAGAAACCTAAAAAATTTCAAAAATCCCAGAAGTCTCAAAAATCTCAGAATTTTTAGATATCTCAGAAATCTCAGAATTTTCACAAAAAAAGGGTATGTATTCTTAGAAATGTCCGAATTCTTAGAAATATCAAAAAAATTCAGTTAACTCAGAAATATCAGGAATCTCAGAAATATCTAAATTTTCAAAAATATCAAAATTCTTAGAAATGTCAGAATTCTTAGAAATCTCAGAAATCTCAGATTTATCAGAAATCTGAGAAATCTCAGGATTGTCAAAAAATTTTAAAATATCAGAATTAAAAAAAATCCCTCAATTCTTAAAATTCTCAGATTTTCAAACATCTAAGAAGTCTTAGAAATCACAAAATTTTGAGAAATCTCACATATCTCAAAATTACCAAAAATCTCAGAATCTCAAAATTCTCAAAAATCTCAGAATTTTTAGATATCTCAGAAATCTCAGAATTTTCAAAAATTTCAGTTTTCTTAGAAATTTCAGAATTCTAAGAAAACTCAGAAAATTCAGATAACTCAGAAATATCAGAAATCTCAAAATTATCAAATATATCAAAAATCTCAGAATTTTCAAAAATCTCAAAATTTTTAATAATCTCAGATTATCCGAAAATCTCAAGAATTTCAAAAATCTCAGATTTCTAAGAAATCGAAGAATTTTCAAAAATATCAGAATGATCAGAAATCTCAGAAGTCTCAGAAATCTCAGAAATCTCGGAAAGCTCAGAAATCTCAGAAATCTCTGAAATCTGAGAATTCTCATTAAATCTCAGAATTTTCAAAAATATAAGAATTCTAAGAAATCTCAGAAATCTTATAATTTTTTAAAGTCTCAGAAAACTCAGAAATCTCAGAAATTCTAAAATTTCCGAATTCTCATAAATCTTAGAAATCTCAGAAATCTCCGATAAATCAGAAATCGCAGGAATAAAAGAAATTAAAAAAAAAACTCAGAAATCTCCAAAATCTCAGAATTATTAGATATTTCAGAAATCTCAAAAATTCGAGAGATCTCAGAAATTTCAAAAACCTCAGAATTTTCAGAAATCTAGTAATTTTCAAAAATATCAGAAATTAAAAAAAAATTAGATTTGAAATCTCAGAATTTTCAGAAATACCTGCAATTTCAAAACTCTCTTAATTGTTAGATAACTCAGATATCTCAGAAATCTCAGAAATTTCAGAATTTTCAGAAAACTCAAAAATCTCAAAATCTCAGAAATCTCAGAAATGTCAGAAATTTCCAAAATCTCAGAATTCTCAAAAATTTTGAAATCTCAGAATTTTCCGAAATTAAAAAAAAAACTCAGAAATCTCAGAAATTTTGGAAATCTCTGAAATTTCAGAAATCTCAGATCTCTAAGAATATTCAAAATTCTCATAAATATCAAAAATTTCAGCAATCTCAGAAATTTTAGAAATCTCAGAATTTTCAGAATTTTCAATTATCTCAGAAGTCGAAGAAATCTCATAATTCTCAGAAATATCAGGATTTTAAATAATCTAAGAAATCTCAAAATTTCCAAAAATCTCTTAAGCTCAGAATTCTAAAAAATCTCAAAATTTTTAATAATCTCAGATTATCCGAAAATCTCAAGAATTTCAAAAATCTCAGATTTCTAAGAAATCGAAGAATTTTCAAAAATATCAGAATGATCAGAAATCTCAGAAGTCTCAGAAATCTCAGAAATCTCGGAAAGCTCAGAAATCTCAGAAATCTCTGAAATCTGAGAATTCTCATTAAATCTCAGAATTTTCAAAAATATAAGAATTCTAAGAAATCTCAGAAATCTTATAATTTTTTAAAGTCTCAGAAAACTCAGAAATCTCAGAAATTCTAAAATTTCCGAATTCTCATAAATCTTAGAAATCTCAGAAATCTCCGATAAATCAGAAATCGCAGGAATAAAAGAAATTAAAAAAAAACTCAGAAATCTCCAAAATCTCAGAATTATTAGATATTTCAGGAATCTCAAAAATTCGAGAGATCTCAGAAATTTCAAAAACCTCAGAATTTTCAGAAATCTAGTAATTTTCAAAAATATCAGAAATTAAAAAAAAATTAGATTTGAAATCTCAGAATTTTCAGAAATACCTGCAATTTCAAAACTCTCTTAATTGTTAGATAACTCAGATATCTCAGAAATCTCAGAAATTTCAGAATTTTCAGAAAACTCAAAAATCTCAAAATCTCAGAAATCTCAGAAATGTCAGAAATTTCCAAAATCTCAGAATTCTCAAAAATTTTGAAATCTCAGAATTTTCCGAAATTAAAAAAAAAACTCAGAAATCTCAGAAATTTTGGAAATCTCTGAAATTTCAGAAATCTCAGATCTCTAAGAATATTCAAAATTCTCATAAATATCAAAAATTTCAGCAATCTCAGAAATTTTAGAAATCCCAGAATTTTCAGAATTTTCAATTATCTCAGAAGTCGAAGAAATCTCATAATTCTCAGAAATATCAGGATTTTAAATAATCTAAGAAATCTCAAAATTTCCAAAAATCTCTTAAGCTCAGAATTCTCAAAAATCTCGGAATTTTTAGATATCTCAGAAATCTTAGAAATCTCAGAAATCGCATAAACCTCATAAATCTCAGAAATCTAAGAAATTTCAAAAATCTTTGAATTCTCAAAAATCTCTGAAGTTTTAGAAATCTTAGAATTTTCAAAAATTTCACAATTCTTAGAAATCTCAGAATTCTCAGAAATCTCAGAATCTTGAGAAATCTAAGAAATAATAGAAATCTCAAAATTTTCAAAAACCTCATAATTCTCATACATCTCAAAAATCTCAGAAATTTCAGGAATCAAAGAATTTTTAAAAATCTTTGGAATTCTTGGCAATCGCAGAAATCTCAAAAACTTATAAATGTCAGAATTCTTAGAAATCTCAGAAAATCAGATATATCAGAAATCTAAGAAATTTCAAAAACATCAGAACTCTCAAAAATCTCAGAATTATTATGTATCTCACAAATCTCAGAAATCTTAAAAATTTCAGAAATCTCAGGAATAACAAACCTTCTCAAACTCAGAAAAACCTTCGAATTTTCATTAATCAAAGAATTTTCAAAAATATCAGAAATTAAAAAATCTCTGAGGTTTCAGAAATCTCAGAAATTTCAAAATACTCAGAATTTTTAGATATCTCGGAAATCTCAGAAATCTAAGAAATATCAAAAATTTCAGAATTGTCAGAAAACTCAGAAATCTTGAAAATCTCAGAAATCTCAGAAAGATCAAAATTCTCAGAAACCTCAGAATTTTCAAAAATCTCAGATTTCTCAAAAATATTGGAAATCTCAGTGATTTCAAAAATTTCAAAAAATTCAGATTCCGAAAATCTCGAAATACACAGAAATCTAAGAATTTTCAAAAATCTCAGAAATATCAAAAATTTCAGCAATCTCAGAAATCTTAGAAATCTCAGAATTTTCAGAAATCTGAGATATTTAAACAAAAGAGAATTTTCAGAAATCTCAGGATTTTGAACATTTTCAGAATCTTCAGATATTTCAGGCTTCTCAGAAATCTCTGAATTTTCAAAAATCTCAGCAATCTCAGAAATCTCAGAAATCTCAGAAATCTCAGAGATCCCAGTATTCTCAGATATATCAGAAATTTCAAAAGTCTCAGAATTTTCCAAAATCGCTGAAATTTTAGATATCTTAGAAGTCTAAGAAATATGAAAAATCTCAGGATTCTTAGAAATCTCAGGAATCCCACAATTATTATAAATCTCAGGAATATCAGAAATCTCAAAAATCCAAAAAAAAATTCAAAATTCTCGGAAATCTCAGAATTTTTAAAATCTGAAAATTCTTAGAAATGTCAGAATTCTGAGAGAACTTTGAATTCTAAGTAATCTCAGAAATCACAGATATCTCAAAATTTTCAAAAATCTAAAAAACCCAGAATTTTTAAAAATCTAAGCATTCTTAGAACTCTCTGGATTTTCAAAAATCTCAGAATTCTCAGAAATCTCAGAATTTTCAAGAATCTCAAAATTTTTAGAAATGTCAGAATTCTAAGAAATCTCAGAAATCTCAGAAATCTCAGAATTTTCAAATCTTTTGAAAATCCCAGAATTTAAAAAATCGCACAATTCTAAGAATTCACAGGTTTTCAAAAATCTAAGAAGTCTAAGAAATCTCAGAATTTTGAGAAATCTCAGAAGTCTCAAAATTACAAAATATAGCAGAATCTCAGAAATTTCAAAAATCTCAGAATTTTCAGAAATCCAGCAATTTTCAAAAATTTCAGAAATTTCAGAAATGTCACAAATTTCAGAAATCTCAGAAAGTTAAAAGTTCTCGGAATTTTTCAATATCTTAGAAAACTCGAAATTTCCAAAAATCTCAGAATTTAAAAAATTATCAGAATTCTTAGAATTCTCAGAAATTTCAAAAATGTCATAATTCTATGATATCTCAGAATTCTCTGAAATCTCAGGAATTTGAATAATCTCAGAAATCTCAGAAATATCATAAATCTCACAAATCTCATAAACCTTAGATATCTCAGAAATCTAAGAAATGTCAAAAATCGCCGAATTCTCAAAAATCTCGGAATATTTAGATATCCCAGAAATCTCACAATTTTTTAAAATCTCAGGAATCTCAGAAATCTCAGAAATTTTCGAAAATATCAGAGCTCTCAGAAATCTCAGAACTTTTAAAAATCTCAAAATTCAGAAATCTCAGAATTTTCAAAAATTTTTAGAGTCTCAGAAATTACAAAAATCTCACAATTCTTAGAATTCTCAGATTTTCAAAAATTTAAGAAGTCTTAGAATTCTCAGAATTTTGAGAAATCTCAGAAATCTCAAAATTTCCAAAAATCTCAGAATCTCAGAATTATCAAAAATCTCAGAATTTTTAGATTTCTCAGAAATTTCAGAAATCTCAGAAACCAAAGAAATTTCAAAAATCTCAGAAGTCTCAAAAATCTCAGAATTTTAAGATATCTAAGAAATCTCAAAATTTTTGAAAATTTCAGTATTCTTTGAAATGTCAGTATTCTAAGAAATATCAGAAAATTCAGATAACTCAAAAATATCAGAAATCTTAGAAATCTCTGAATTTTCAAAAATCTCAAAATTCTAAGAATTTTCAAAAATCTCAAAATTCTTAGAAATCTCAGATCTTCCGAAAATCTCAATAATTTCAAAAATCTAAGAATTCTTAAAAATCGAAGAATTTTCAAAAATCTTTGAATTTTTAGATATCTCATAAATCTCAGAAATCTCAAAAACTTCAGAAATCTAATAAATCTTAAAAATCTCAGGTATCTCTGAAATGTCAAAAATCTCAGAATTCTTAGAAATCTCAGAAATATCACAATTTTTAAAAATCTCAGGATTATCAGAAATCTCAAAAATTTCAAAAATTTCAGAATTCTCAGAAATCCCAGAATTTTCAAAAATCGCAAAATTCTAAGCAACGTCAGAATTCTTAGAAATCTCAGAAATATCATATATATCAAAAATCTCAGAAATCTCAGAATTTTCAAAAAAAATTTAAATCTCAGAATTTAAAAAAATCTCACAATTCTTAGAATTCTCATATTTTCAGAAATCTGAGAAGTCTTAGAAATCTCAGAATTTTGAGAAATCTCAGAAATCTGAAAATTTCCAAAAATCTCAGAATCTCAGATTTCTCAAAAATCTCAGTATTTTTAGATTTCTCAGAAATCTCATAAATCTCAGAAATATCAGAAACCTAGGAATTTCCAAAATCTCAAAAGTCTCAAAAATCTGAAAAGTCTCAAAAATCTCAAAATTTTTAGATATCTCAGAAATCTCAGAATTTTCAAAAATTTCAGTATTATAGACATGTCAGAATTTTAAGAAATCTCAGAAAATTCAGATAACTCAGAAATCTCAAAATTTCCAAAAATCTCAGAATCTCAAAATTCTCAAAACTCTCAGAATTTTTAGATATCTCAGACATCTAATTGATTTCAGAAATCTGAAAAATATCAGAAATCTCAGAAATCTCAGAAATCTCATAAATCTCAGAAATCTAAGAAACCTAAAAAATTTCAAAAATCCCAGAAGTCTCAAAAATCTTAGAATTTTTAGATATCTCAGAAATCTCAGAATTTTCACAAAAAAAGGGTATGTATTCTTAGAAATGTCCGAATTCTTAGAAATATCAAAAAAATTCAGTTAACTCAGAAATATCAGGAATCTTGGAAATATCTAAATTTTTAAAAATATCAAAATTCTTAGAAATGTCAGAATTCTTAGAAATCTCAGAAATCTCAGATTTATCAGAAATCTGAGAAATCTCAGGATTTTCAAAAAATTTTAAAATATCAGAATTAAAACAAATCCCTCAATTCTTAAAATTCTCAGATTTTCAAACATCTTAGAAGTCTTAGAAATCACAAAATTTTGAGAAATCTCACATATCTCAAAATTACCAAAAATCTCAGAATCTCAAAACTCTCAAAAATCTCAGAATTTTTAGATATCTCAGAAATCTCAGAATTTTCAAAAATTTCAGTTTTCTTAGAAATTTCAGAATTCTAAGAAAACTCAGAAAATTCAGATAACTCAGAAATATCAGAAATCTCAAAATTATCAAATATATCAAAAATCTCAGAATTTTCAAAAATCTCAAAATTTTTAATAATCTCAGATTATCCGAAAATCTCAAGAATTTCAAAAATCTCAGATTTCTAAGAAATCGAAGAATTTTCAAAAATATCAGAATGATCAGAAATCTCAGAAGTCTCAGAAGTCTCAGAAATCTCAGAAATCTCGGAAAGCTCAGAAATCTCAGAAATCTCTGAAATCTGAGAATTCTCATTAAATCTCAGAATTTTCAAAAATATAAGAATTCTAAGAAATCTCAGAAATCTTATAATTTTTTAAAGTCTCAGAAAACTCAGAAATCTCAGAAATTCTAAAATTTCCGAATTCTCATAAATCTTAGAAATCTCAGAAATCTCCGATAAATCAGAAATCGCAGGAATAAAAGAAATTTAAAAAAAAACTCAGAAATCTCCAAAATCTCAGAATTATTAGATATTTCAGAAATCTCAAAAATTCGAGAGATCTCAGAAATTTCAAAAACCTCAGAATTTTCAGAAATCTAGTAATTTTCAAAAATATCAGAAATTAAAAAAAAATTAGATTTGAAATCTCAGAATTTTCAGAAATACCTGCAATTTCAAAACTCTCTTAATTGTTAGATAACTCAGATATCTCAGAAATCTCAGAAATTTCAGAATTTTCAGAAAACTCAAAAATCTCAAAATCTCAGAAATCTCAGAAATGTCAGAAATTTCCAAAATCTCAGAATTCTCAAAAATTTTGAAATCTCAGAATTTTCCGAAATTAAAAAAAAAACTCAGAAATCTCAGAAATTTTGGAAATCTCTGAAATTTCAGAAATCTCAGATCTCTAAGAATATTCAAAATTCTCATAAATATCAAAAATTTCAGCAATCTCAGAAATTTTAGAAATCTCAGAATTTTCAGAATTTTCAATTATCTCAGAAGTCGAAGAAATCTCATAATTCTCAGAAATATCAGGATTTTAAATAATCTAAGAAATCTCAAAATTTCCAAAAATCTCTTAAGCTCAGAATTCTAAAAAATCTCAAAATTTTTAATAATCTCAGATTATCCGAAAATCTCAAGAATTTCAAAAATCTCAGATTTCTAAGAAATCGAAGTATTTTCAAAAATATCAGAATGATCAGAAATCTCAGAAGTCTCAGAAATCTCAGAAATCTCGGAAAGCTCAGAAATCTCAGAAATCTCTTAAATCTGAGAATTCTCATTAAATCTCAGAATTTTCAAAAATATAAGAATTCTAAGAAATCTCAGAAATCTTATAATTTTTTAAAGTCTCAGAAAACTCAGAAATCTCAGAAATTCTAAAATTTCCGAATTCTCATAAATCTTAGAAATCTCAGAAATCTCCGATTAATCAGAAATCGCAGGAATAAAAGAAATTAAAAAAAAACTCAGAAATCTCCAAAATCTCAGAATTATTAGATATTTCAGAAATCTCAAAAATTCGAGAGATCTCAGAAATTTCAAAAACCTCAGAATTTTCAGAAATCTAGTAATTTTCAAAAATATCAGAAATTAAAAAAAAATTAGATTTGAAATCTCAGAATTTTCAGAAATACCTGCAATTTCAAAACTCTCTTAATTGTTAGATAACTCAGATATCTCAGAAATCTCAGAAATTTCAGAATTTTCAGAAAACTCAAAAATCTCAAAATCTCAGAAATCTCAGAAATGTCAGAAATTTCCAAAATCTCAGAATTCTCAAAAATTTTGAAATCTCAGAATTTTCCGAAATTAAAAAAAAAACTCAGAAATCTCAGAAATTTTGGAAATCTCTGAAATTTCAGAAATCTCAGATCTCTAAGAATATTCAAAATTCTCATAAATATCAAAAATTTCAGCAATCTCAGAAATTTTAGAAATCTCAGAATTTTCAGAATTTTCAATTATCTCAGAAGTCGAAGAAATCTCATAATTCTCAGAAATATCAGGATTTTAAATAATCTAAGAAATCTCAAAATTTCCAAAAATCTCTTAAGCTCAGAATTCTAAAAAATCTCAAAATTTTTAATAATCTCAGGTTATCCGAAAATCTCAAGAATTTCAAAAATCTCAGATTTCTAAGAAATCGAAGAATTTTCAAAAATATCAGAATGATCAGAAATCTCAGAAGTCTCAGAAATCTCAGAAATCTCGGAAAGCTCAGAAATCTCAGAAATCTCTGAAATCTGAGAATTCTCATTAAATCTCAGAATTTTCAAAAATATAAGAATTCTAAGAAATCTCAGAAATCTTATAATTTTTTAAAGTCTCAGAAAACTCAGAAATCTCAGAAATTCTAAAATTTCCGAATTCTCATAAATCTTAGAAATCTCAGAAATCTCCGATAAATCAGAAATCGCAGGAATAAAAGAAATTAAAAAAAACTCAGAAATCTCCAAAATCTCAGAATTATTAGATATTTCAGAAATCTCAAAAATTCGAGAGATCTCAGAAATTTCAAAAACCTCAGAATTTTCAGAAATCTAGTAATTTTCAAAAATATCAGAAATTAAAAAAAAATTAGATTTGAAATCTCAGAATTTTCAGAAATACCTGCAATTTCAAAACTCTCTTAATTGTTAGATAACTCAGATATCTCAGAAATCTCAGAAATTTCAGAATTTTCAGAAAACTCAAAAATCTCAAAATCTCAGAAATCTCAGAAATGTCAGAAATTTCCAAAATCTCAGAATTCTCAAAAATTTTGAAATCTCAGAGTTTTCCGAAATTAAAAAAAAAACTCAGAAATCTCAGAAATTTTGGAAATCTCTGAAATTTCAGAAATCTCAGATCTCTAAGAATATTCAAAATTCTCATAAATATCAAAAATTTCAGCAATCTCAGAAATTTAAGAAATCTCAGAATTTTCAGAATTTTCAATTATCTCAGAAGTCGAAGAAATCTCATAATTCTCAGAAATATCAGGATTTTAAATAATCTAAGAAATCTCATAATTTCCAAAAATCTCTGAAGCTCAGAATTCTCAAAAATCTCGGAATTTTTAGATATCTCAGAAATCTTAGAAATCTCAGAAATCTCAGAAATCGCATAAATCTCATAAATCTCAGAAATCTAAGAAATTTCAAAAATCTTTGAATTCTCAAAAATCTCTGAATTTTTAGAAATCTTAGAATTTTCAAAAATTTCACAATTCTTAGAAATCTCAGAATTCTCAGAAATCTCAGCATCTTGAGAAATCTAAGAAATAATAGAAATCTCAAAATTTTCAAAAACCTCATAATTCTCATACATCTCAAAAATCTCAGAAATTTCAGGAATCAAAGAATTTTTAAAAATCTTTGGAATTCTTGGCAATCGCAGAAATCTCAAAAACTTATAAATGTCAGAATTCTTAGAAATCTCAGAAAATCAGATATATCAGAAATCTAAGAAATTTCAAAAACATCAGAACTCTCAAAAATCTCAGAATTATTATGTATCTCACAAATCTCAGAAATCTTAAAAATTTCAGAAATCTCAGGAATAACAAACCTTCTCAAACTCAGAAAAACCTTCGAATTTTCATTAATCAAAGAATTTTCAAAAATATCAGAAATTAAAAAATCTCTGAGGTTTCAGAAATCTCAGAAATTTCAAAATACTCAGAATTTTTAGATATCTCGGAAATCTCAGAAATCTAAGAAATATCAAAAATTTCAGAATTGTCAGAAAACTCAGAAATCTTGAAAATCTCAGAAATCTCAGAAAGATCAAAATTCTCAGAAACCTCAGAATTTTCAAAAATCTCAGATTTCTCAAAAATATTGGAAATCTCAGTGATTTCAAAAATTTCAAAAAATTCAGATTCCGAAAATCTCGAAATACACAGAAATCTAAGAATTTTCAAAAATCTCAGAAATATCAAAAATTTCAGCAATCTCAGAAATCTTAGAAATCTCAGAATTTTCAGAAATCTGAAATATTTAAACAAAAGAGAATTTTCAGAAATCTCAGGATTTTGAACATTTTCAGAATCTTCAGATATTTCAGGCTTCTCAGAAATCTCTGAATTTTCAAAAATCTCAGCAATCTCAGAAATCTCAGAAATCTCAGAAATCTCAGAGATCCCAGTATTCTCAGATATATCAGAAATTTCAAAAGTCTCAGAATTTTCCAAAATCGCTGAAATTTTAGATATCTTAGAAGTCTAAGAAATATGAAAAATCTCAGGATTCTTAGAAATCTCAGGAATCCCACAATTATTATAAATCTCAGGAATATCAGAAATCTCAAAAATCCAAAAAAAATTTCAAAATTCTCGGAAATCTCAGAATTTTTAAAATCTGAAAATTCTTAGAAATGTCAGAATTCTGAGAGATCTTTGAATTCTAAGTAATCTCAGAAATCACAGATATCTCAAAATTTTCAAAAATCTAAAAAACCCAGAATTTTTAAAAATCTAAGCATTCTTAGAACTCTCTGGATTTTCAAAAATCTCAGAATTCTCAGAAATCTCAGAATTTTCAAGAATCTCAAAATTTTTAGAAATGTCAGAATTCTAAGAAATCCCAGAAATCTCAGAAATCTCAGAATTTTCAAATCTTTTGAAAATCCCAGAATTTAAAAAATCGCACAAATCTAAGAATTCACAGGTTTTCAAAAATCTAAGAAGTCTAAGAAATCTCAGAATTTTGAGAAATCTCAGAAGTCTCAAAATAACAAAAAATAGCAGAATCTCAGAAATTTCAAAAATCTCAGAATTTTCAGAAATCTAGCAATTTTCAAAAATTTCAGAAATTTCAGAAATGTCACAAATTTCAGAAATCTCAGAAAGTTAAAAGTTCTCGGAATTTTTCAATATCTTAGAAAACTCGAAATTTCCAAAAATCTCAGAATTTAAAAAATTATCAGAATTCTTAGAATTCTCAGAAATTTCAAAAATGTCATAATTCTATGATATCTCAGAATTCTCTGAAATCTCAGGAATTTGAATAATCTCAGAAATCTCAGAAATATCATAAATCTCACAAATCTCATAAACCTTAGATATCTCAGAAATCTAAGAAATGTCAAAAATCGCCGAATTCTCAAAAATCTCGGAATATTTAGATATCCCAGAAATCTCACAATTTTTTAAAATCTCAGGAATCTCAGAAATCTCAGAAATTTTCGAAAATATCAGAGCTCTCAGAAATCTCAGAACTTTTAAAAATCTCAAAATTCAGAAATCTCAGAATTTTCAAAAATTTTTAGAGTCTCAGAAATTACAAAAATCTCACAATTCTTAGAATTCTCAGATTTTCAAAAATTTAAGAAGTCTTAGAATTCTCAGAATTTTGAGAAATCTCAGAAATCTCAAAATTTCCAAAAATCTCAGAATCTCAGAATTATCAAAAATCTCAGAATTTTTAGATTTCTCAGAAATTTCAGAAATCTCAGAAACCAAAGAAATTTCAAAAATCTCAGAAGTCTCAAAAATCTCAGAATTTTAAGATATCTCAGAAATCTCAAAATTTTTGAAAATTTCAGTATTCTTTGAAATGTCAGTATTCTAAGAAATATCAGAAAATTCAGATAACTCAAAAATATCAGAAATCTTAGAAATCTCTGAATTTTCAAAAATCTCAAAATTCTAAGAATTTTCAAAAATCTCAAAATTCTTAGAAATCTCAGATCTTCCGAAAATCTCAATAATTTCAAAAATCTAAGAATTCTTAAAAATCGAAGAATTTTCAAAAATCTTTGAATTTTTAGATATCTCATAAATCTCAGAAATCTCAAAAACTTCAGAAATCTAATAAATCTTAAAAATCTCAGGTATCTCTGAAATGTCAAAAATCTCAGAATTCTTAGAAATCTCAGAAATATCACAATTTTTAAAAATCTCAGGATTATCAGAAATCTCAAAAATTTCAAAAATTTCAGAATTCTCAGAAATCGTAGAATTTTCAAAAATCGCAAAATTCTAAGCAACGTCAGAATTCTTAGAAATCTCAGAAATATCATATATATCAAAAATCTCAGAAATCTCAGAATTTTCAAAAAAAATTTATATCTCAGAATTTAAAAAAATCTCACAATTCTTAGAATTCTCATATTTTCAGAAATCTGAGAAGTCTTAGAAATCTCAGAATTTTGAGAAATCTCAGAAATCTGAAAATTTCCAAAAATCTCAGAATCTCAGATTTCTCAAAAATCTCAGTATTTTTAGATTTCTCAGAAATCTCATAAATCTCAGAAATCTCAGAAACCTAGGAATTTCCAAAATCTCAAAAGTCTCAAAAATCTGAAAAGTCTCAAAAATCTCAAAATTTTTAGATATCTCAGAAATCTCAGAATTTTCAAAAATTTCAGTATTATAGACATGTCAGAATTTTAAGAAATCTCAGAAAATTCAGATAACTCAGAAATCTCAAAATTTCCAAAAATCTCAGAATCTCAAAATTCTCAAAACTCTCAGAATTTTTAGATATCTCAGACATCTAATTGATTTCAGAAATCTGAGAAATATCAGAAATCTCAGAAATCTCAGAAATCTCATAAATCTCAGAAATCTAAGAAACCTAAAAAATTTCAAAAATCCCAGAAGTCTCAAAAATCTTAGAATTTTTAGATATCTCAGAAATCTCAGAATTTTCACAAAAAAAGGGTATGTATTCTTAGAAATGTCCGAATTCTTAGAAATATCAAAAAAATTCAGTTAACTCAGAAATATCAGGAATCTTAGAAATATCTAAATTTTTAAAAATATCAAAATTCTTAGAAATGTCAGAATTCTTAGAAATCTCAGAAATCTCAGATTTATCAGAAATCTGAGAAATCTCAGGATTTTCAAAAAATTTTAAAATATCAGAATTAAAACAAATCCCTCAATTCTTAAAATTCTCAGATTTTCAAACATCTTAGAAGTCTTAGAAATCACAAAATTTTGAGAAATCTCACATATCTCAAAATTACCAAAAATCTCAGAATCTCAAAACTCTCAAAAATCTCAGAATTTTTAGATATCTCAGAAATCTCAGAATTTTCAAAAATTTCAGTTTTCTTAGAAATTTCAGAATTCTAAGAAAACTCAGAAAATTCGGATAACTCAGAAATATCAGAAATCTCAAAATTATCAAATATATCAAAAATCTCAGATTTTTCAAAAATCTCAAAATTTTTAATAATCTCAGATTATCCGAAAATCTCAAGAATTTCAAAAATCTCAGATTTCTAAGAAATCGAAGAATTTTCAAAAATATCAGAATGATCAGAAATCTCAGAAGTCTCAGAAATCTCAGAAATCTCGGAAAGCTCAGAAATCTCAGAAATCTCTGAAATCTCAGAATTCTCATTAAATCTCAGAATTTTCAAAAATATAAGAATTCTAAGAAATCTCAGAAATCTTATAATTTTTTAAAGTATCAGAAAACTCAGAAATCTCAGAAAATTCTAAAATTTCCGAATACTCATAAATCTCAGAAATCCAAGAATTTTCAAAAATTTTGGAATTCTTAGAAATCTCAGAATTCTCAGAAACTTAGAAATGTCAGAAATCTTAGAAATCTCAGAAATCTCCGATAAATCAGAAATCGCAGAAATAAAAGAAATTTAAAAAAAACTCAGAAATCTCCAAAATCTCAGAATTATTAGATATTTCAGAAATCTCAAAAATTCGAGAGATCTCAGAAATTTCAAAAACCTCAGAATTTTCAGAAATCTAGTAATTTTCAAAAATATCAGAAATTAAAAAAAAATTAGATTTGAAATCTCAGAATTTTCAGAAATACCTGCAATTTCAAAACTCTCTTAATTGTTAGATAACTCAGATATCTCAAAAATCTCAGAAATTTCAGAATTTTCAGAAAACTCAAAAATCTCAAAATCTCAGAAATCTCAGAAATGTCAGAAATTTCAAAAATCTCAGAATTCTCAAAAATTTTGAAATCTCAGAATTTTCCGAAATTAAAAAAAAACTCAGAAATCTCAGAAATTTTGGAAATCTCTGAAATTTCAGAAATCTCAGATCTCTAAGAATATTCAAAATTCTCATAAATATCAAAAATTTCAGCAATCTCAGAAATTTAAGAAATCTCAGAATTTTCAGAATTTTCAAATATCTCAGAAGTCGAAGAAATCTAATAATTCTCAGAAATATCAGGATTTTAAATAATCTAAGAAATCTCAAAATTTCCAAAAATCTCTTAAGCTCAGAATTCTAAAAAATCTCGGAATTTTTAGATATCTCAGAAATCTCAGAAATCTTAGAAATCTCAGAAATCTCAGAAATCTCAGAAATCTCATAAATCTCATAAATCTCAGAAATCTAAGAAATTTCAAAAATCTTTGAATTCTCAAATATCTCTGAATTTTTAGATTTCTGAGAAATCTCCAAAATCTCACATATTTTAGATTTCTGAGAAATCTCAGAAATATCAAAAACTTCAGAAATCAAAGAAATCTCAGAAATCTCAGATATCTCAGATATTTTCAAAATCTCAGAATTCTTAAAAATCTAAGAAATCTCATAATTTTTAAAAATCTCAGGAATCTCAGAAATCTTAAAAATTTCAAAAATATCAGAATTCTCATAAATCTCAGAATTTTCAAAAATCTCAGAAGTCTTAGAAATTGAGGAATTCTTTGAAACCTCGAAAATTTCACAATTCTCAGAATTTTTAATATATCTCACAAATCTCAGAAATCGCGGAAATTTCAGAATTTTCAGAAAACTCAGAAATCTCGAAAATCTCAGAAAGCTCTGTAATTTAAAAATTCTCAGAATTCTCAAAAATTTTGAAATCTCAGAAATTTCCAAAATCAATAAAAGTCAGAAATCTCAGAAATTTTGGAAATCTCTGAAATTTCCGAAATTAAAGAAATTTAAGAATTTTCAAAAATCTCAGAAATATTAAAAAATTCAGCAATCTCAGAAATTTAGAAATTTCAGAATTTGCAGAAATCTCAGAAATCTCCGAATTTTCAGAAATTTAGAAAATTTGAGAATTTTCAGATATCTCAGGATTTTTAAAATTCTCAGATTTTTAAGATAATTTAGGCATCTCAGAAATCTCAGAATTTTGAAAAATCTCAGAATTAAAAAAAAAAAACTTCGGAATTCTAAGAATTCTCTGAATTGTCAAAAATCTCAGAAGTCTAAGAAATCTCAGAATTTTGAAAAATCTAAGAAATCTCAAAATTTCAAAAAATCTCAGAATCTCAGAATTCTCAAAAATCTCGGAATTTTTAGATATCTCAGAAATCTCAGAAATCACAGGAATCTCAGAAACCTAAGAAATTTCAAAAATCCCAGAAGTCTCAAAAATCTCAGAATTTTTAGATATTTCAGTAAATCTCAGAATTTTCAAAAATTTCAGAATTCTTAGATATCTCAGAAATCTCACAATTTTTAAAAGTATCAGGAAACTCAGAAACCTCAGAATTTTCAAAAATAAAAGAATTTTCAGAAATCTCAGAATTTTCAAAAATTTCAGAATTTTTCGAAAGCTCAGAATTCTCAGAAATCTCAGAACTTTGAGAAATCTCAGAAATCTCCAAATTTTCAAAAACCTCAGAAGTCTTATAAATCTCAGAAATTTCAGAAATCTTAGGTGTTCTATAGCTCGCTTGCTTCTTTCGGATCGTTGTTTGTGACCTTTACGTCGGGGGTCTACGTTTAGACTCAATTATTTGTATTCACCTGCAATATTTACAATATTACTTACACTAAGACCTATTCTATACCTAAACTACACTATTATATGTAAACGATATTACGGGATAATAATTGCATACTCATAGGCGCAACATCCCCGACCACCTAAAATTCTTAATTTTTTAATTATTTTATATATTTATCATTAATAATGACGGACCAGTGCCGTATTGTCAACACCGCTTGTGTTGAGTAAATTTTATAATCATCTTGATAAGGCATTTCCTCCTTATTCTTTGCCTTATCCCGGGCATACACGATTAAAATTCTTAATTTTACTCGTACCTTTTTATGATTTCACTTTCACTATCGAACTAGCTAACCCTTATTCCTAATCATTAGTTCAATATTATTCATGTAATTAATCAAAAAATTTCGGTTTCCATTATACCCACTATCTTACTTCTGCTGAGTTTTCCATGCCATTTCAATTATATTCGCAATATTTTTCTCTCTCCCTAGCCTATGCGATCATTCTTGTATTCTTTCATCTTCCAATGGCATAATACATATTCTTGCTACTGGTCGCCTTATTTCCTTAGTATTAGCGGTCTTCAACGTTACCACACGCACTACTCCGTCACTTCCTGGATAAACCGCTGTAATTCGTGCAAGTGGCCACTTGGTTGGCGGTACGTTGTCCTCATGCAGAAAAACCAACATACCGGGTACTATTTTTGTTGCTGAGCCATTCTATTTTCTTCTTGCGTGAAGCTGTTGCAGGTACTCGGTCTTCCATCTAATCCAAAACTGCTGCACTCGTTTTCGAAGCAGTCTCCAATGATTCAATCTGTTGTCTGCAACATTCTTCAAATCGATATCTACAATATTTAGAAGATGAGTACCAGTTAGAAAATGTCCTGGAGTTAGCGCTTCGTAGTCTGTTGGATCATTTGATAAAGGAGTAATTGGCCTCGAGCTTAAACACGCTTAGATTTCTGCAAGGACTGTTGTCATGTCTTCGTATGACGCTGGAACATTTCCGAGAACTCTTACTAAATGAAATTTCATAGACTTCACGGCTGCTTCCCATAATCCTCCAAAATGTGGGGCTCGTGTGGGGTGCATTTCCATGTTATCCTGTTCTCCGCGCTCCATGACAGTATCCTTTCTCTTTGTTTTGGAGATTGAAGAAGCTCATACAATTGACGTAACTCATTTGCAGCTCCCTTTAAGTTGGTTGCATTATCTGACTGCAAATCCGTTACTAACCCTCGTCACGCAACAAACCTCCAAAGAGCAGCCAAGAACGCAGCTGTACTTAAATCCAAAACTAATTCGAGATGAACGGCACGAGTTACAAAACATACAAACACTGCCACAAAGGCCTTAGTGGGAGTTCCGGAAGGTCCGCCATTGGTTGATTTACCAGTCTCGGATTGCATTTGAAGCATTTCATACATTTGTGACAAATGTGCTTCAACGATTTTGCACCAAACAGCCAATACCGTTGTCTTATTGCTGTTAAGCTTGCTTGTGGCCCAGAGTGTAGAAGCTTAAGATGATAGTGTTTCGCTATCAGTTTTCCAAGCACATGATCTTTAGGCACTGCAAAAAATTTTTTGCATCCATACCTAATAGCGAGTTTTGAAGCCTTCCCTTTAGTCTTATTATCCCTTCAGCATCAATTACGGGGTTATGTCCCCTCAGTGGTGATGACCGCGGAAATTCTTTTCCCTGCTCCAAACATTTGATCTCCTTTCCAAAACGTTGTTGTTGAGCTAATCGACACAATACTCAATCTGATCGCAGCCGTTCTTCCGTAGTGAGAGTTTGCGTATCGTATTGAATAGTTGAAGATTCATGTTGGTCTGTACCTTTCTGTAAACGCATTCGCACACGTTGTAGAAATCTCAGGCAATAGCCCACAACGATTCGAAGCTTGGTGAAAGATGAATAGCGATCGAACAGCCAGTCAATAAAATTCTCTTCACTGCATGAAGAGATAATTAACTCCACCTTACGTTCTTCACCTATGGTTATTGCTCTTGCTTCAGGCAAATCTGACCATTTCTCATCAGATTCCGATAGCCACGTTGGCCCCGACCACCATAGCGCATTATCGACTAATCGGTTCGGTTCGCAACCTCTCGATATTAAATCGGCTGGGTTCTCCACCCCCGGAACATGACGCCAAGTACAGCCAGTGGACAATGCGTGGATCTTTGCCGTGCGGTTGCCGACAAACGTTTTCCAAAGATGATGGGGAGACTGAATCCAATACCACGTTGTCATTGAATCAGTCCAAAGGAAACAAGGGCCTTCACGCAATCGTCCCTTTCTCGCGAAATCCCATAATCGACTTCCTAAGAACGCAGCACATAATTCCAATCTAGCAACTGTCAACCGCTTTGCTAATGGTGCTACCTTGGATCGCGAAATCAACAGCTGCACTACCGCCCTTCCCGGTTTTAATTCACTTCTTACGTACATACAGGCTCCGTATCCCTTTTCAGAAGCATCACAGAATATGTGATACTGTATAGCCTCGCTCGCACACACCAGCCGTGGAAGTTTCACATCTTGCAGCACATAAAGTTGAGTCACCAGATTTTTCCAATCACGACACATACTCTCTGGCAATTCTTTGTCCCAAGGCCAAACATTTCCATTAACATCTTTCAATCTCCATAGTTGTTGCATGAAGATTTTTGCCATCATTTTAACGGGGTTCACAAATCCCAAAGGGTCGTAAATCCTTGCAATGGCGCCCATTACATTCCTTTTTGTAATTGGAGATGAAGTCACGATCTAAGGACCTCGCTCGCTTACAACATCTGACCTTGGCTCCCATATTACTCCCAGTGTGCTCACCACATTTCCTTCCACGTTAAATTCTAACTTTTCAATCTTGACACGATTTTCTTCCGGAATTCCATCCAATGCAGCACGACTATTTGATGCCCATTTCCGAAGCTCTTTCTAAAAGTTCAACCACCTCTTCACGAATTTGTTTCGCCTTCTCTACTGTTTCTGCTCCAGAAATCAAATCATCAATGTACCAATTCATTGATGCTGGGAATTCCTTTTCTCCATCTTCAAAGACTCTTCGAAGAGTTCGTATGGTCAAATACGGGGCACATGCTGTGCCATACGTAACAGTGTTAAGTCGATATATGCTCACAGGTTCTGCTTCGTTAGATCGCCAAAAGATGCGTTGCAGGTCTCTATTCTTCTCGTCTACTAACACCTGTCGATACATATTTTCCACATCGGCTACCATGGCTACCTTATAAAATCGGAAACGCATTAGGATAGAGACTATATCATCCTGCAACTGCGGTCCGGTCAATAAGATATCATTCAACGATCTTCCACTCTCTGTCTTGCATGAAGCATCAAATACGACTCTGCATTTTGTTGTAGTGCTGTCTAGCTTCCATACAGCATGATGAGGTAAATAGTATTTTATACTCTGATTTTCATTCTTCTCATCTGCCACCTTTGTCATATGGTTCAGCTGAATGTATTCTTCCATAAACTTGTGGTATTCTTCGAGTAGACAATTATCTTTCCTCTTTCTTCTTTCAACTGCTCCAAATCGTTTGAGAGATATGTCATATGATTCGCCAATTTCACTTTCGTAGTTTGCCACCTTTGGTAACTGCATTATAAACCTTCCATCCTCATTGTGACTTATAGTTTCTTCATACCATTTCTCACAAAGTTGCTCTTCTGTAGACATCAGCTTCTCTTCTGGAATATCTTCTAGCTGGACCAGTGTCTCCATCGCAGCATTAAAATTATCCTCCATTACACAACCCACGATGCCATCGTTGAAACCGTCTTCACTCGCCTTTGACATTCTTCCGCTGACAATCCAACCCAACTTAGTTTCGAGCAATCGGGGAAGATATGACGCCAATTTAATCTTTCCATCTTGCAACAATTCGGCAAACAATCCAGCTCCTATCAGTAGATCTATTCGTTCTGGTTTGTTAAACGCTGGATCTGCAAGCGGTATTCCTGCTGGTAGGTTCCACGACTTCACCTCTACAACTCGACTCGGATAGTCGGACGTTACTCGCGGTAACACCAACAATTGCAGCGACGTCTGAAACTCGGATACACGTGATTTTATTCTGGCAGATACCATACGGGTTGCTGTCACTGATACCGCCCCTATTCCGGATAAAGGGTTCGAAACGCGGGTTCTCTTTAGTCTTAATTGCTGGGCCAGTCGTTCGGATAATAATCCAATAGAGCTCTCGCAGGCATCTCCTCTCCATTACTTCCGCAAATCAACACCACTGGCGTTGATAGCCACACCATCGTTTTTGACCTGCCGGATTTTCGGGTGGTGGCATTAATTGTCGCAGTTTCCGCCTCTTCTGCTGTTGACTGTGATATCACCTTACCTTCTTCTTGCCGTTTGCACAAAATTGTATGATGTCTGCCATGACAATTATTGCACTTGGTGCTATTTCGACAAAACCTTATTTGGTGATTCGCCTTTAAGCAGCTAAAACATAGTCGGTGATTTTTCGCCAAAGCTTCACGCTGTAGAATTGACATTTCCATGAATCTTGAACAGCTGTCTAGGGGGTGATCTGCATTGCAAACTGGTCAAGTCTTCTTGTTACGCGATGATTGGGCTGCACATGTGACTGAATATGATTGGGATGTTTTGTTCATCTTCTGATCTGGAACACGATTTCGCTGGTAGACCTTTGCAGCGGCTCTCGTGCCAATTACTCTGACGCTGTGGAGAGCGGTACTATTTAAGATGCGAATCCGTTTTTCGCAAAACTCTATCAATTGCTCGTAACTCTCGGTCAGGTTTTCCACTGCAAATTGTTCCCAATACGTTAATGTGGTCTAATCTAGTTTATACGTTACCAGCGTCGTGAGTGGCGTATTCCAGTGTTGTATGGGTTCATCAAGCCGTTTCATTCCTTGAACTAATCTTCTTGCCTCATTCACTACTCGGGTCTGTTCAGACGATGTTGTGGCATTCATAGGTTCCAGCTGAATCAGTGCCTAGAAGTATTCCCTCCGAAGGATCTTGTTATCATCGTATCTCTGCAGTAGGGTCCCCCATGTCGGCGCGTAGCCCTTGTCTTCGAGAGGCACATGTTCAAATTGCAATACAGCTTCTCCCTTTAGCGACGCTAACAGCTACTGAAGTTTGGCCACCTCAGGAAGTTCCGGCACATCATGCACTAATGACACAAAACGATCCTTGTATGTCACCCTTTGTGTAATGTTCCCATCAAACGTTGGCAGTTCTAGTTTTGGTAAACGCATTCTAACACTCGCGGGCGTTGTATTTGCCATTGTGCTATTCGCAATCGGATGCGCACTTTCATCAGCCTTTTCCAAATCCGTAATGAAACCTTTCACTTTATGGTATTTTTTACAAAACTCCTTTCGATTGTTACGCATCTGTACCTCGTCAGCCTCCTCATCTTCCAGCAATAGTTTTTCTCTTGCATCCTCGTATGCCCCCTTTGCTTCCTCTAACGCCTTCACTTGACTTGGTAACTTTGCACGATGCACGGAATCATTATAATTTTCTACAAATTCGACAAACGTTTCTATCCACGAGTGACGATCTTTATACACCCATGCTATTTTTTTCATTTAATTCTTTGGCGGCATTACAACGATTTAATTAAACTTGGTTTTATTTTATGTTTATTTTATTTTGTCCACGACACGACGTACTGAATTGTTCCACTGTACACTATTATGGCCGCTTTGACCCCAACCTTACGCGCCCAAATTGACGAAGCGATGGTGTACTCAGGTTACTGACCGACACAACGAAGCGATGGTGTACTCAGGTTACTGACCGACACAACGAAGCGATGGTGTACTCAGATTACTGACCGACACAACGCTAACTTTCGCACAACGCGCATGCAACCCACTCCAACAATCAATTTGAACCGTTTTGTCCTGCAACTTGTGTTATCCTCCTGTTTTAATTTAAACTCGATCACACTGCGCGACGATTATTATCAGTTTGTTATCCGTTGGCCTTTATCGTTAAACCCTTACACACACAAAGTCACATAAAAGCGTCACTACGATAAATGTCTTTTGTTGAACTACGCACAACGATTTTCTACCGAAAGTCTGTATCGAATATTCTCCGTTTTAACACTAGAACGCAGCACTTCTTTTCTAAACTGCACAACTTCCTTCTGCGGAATCCGGTTCGAAGGACCAAATGTTCGATAGCTCGCATGCTTCTTTCGGATCGTTGTTTGTGATCTTTCCGTCGGGGGTTTACGTTAAGACTCTATTATTTGTATTCACCTACAATATTTACAATATTACTAACACTAAGACCTTTTCTATATCTAAACTACACAATTATATGTAAACAATAATACGGGATAATGATTGCATACTCATAGGCGCAACATCAGGTATCGAAGAATTTTAAAAAATCTCGGAATTCTAAGAAATCTCAGACATCTCAGAAACTTAGAAATGTCAGAATTCTTAGAAATATCAGAAATCTCAGATATATCAGAAATCTAAGAAATTTCAAAAACCTCAGAAATCTCAAAAATCTCAGACTTATAAGTTATCTCAGAAATTTCAGAAATCTCAGAAATTTCAAAAACCTCAAAATTTTCAGAAATCTAGGAATTTTCAAAAATATCAAAAATTTAAAAAATCTCATAAATTTCGGAAATCTCAGAAATTTCAAAATTCTCCGAATTTTAAGATATCTCGGAAATCTCAGAAATCTCAGAAAACTCAGAAATTTCAAAATTGTCACAAAACGAAGGAAACTCGAAAATCTCTGAAATCTCAGAAACCTCAGAAAGATCAGAACTCTAAGAAACCTCGGAATTTTCAAAAATCTTAGATTTCTGAGAAATCTCAGGATTTTCGAAATTCTCAGAATTTTTAGATATCTCAGAAATCTCAGAAATATCAGAAATCTCAGATATATAAAAAATCTAAGACTTCTCAAAATTTGGGAAATCGCAGAAATTTCAGAAATTAGAAAAAACCTCAGAATTCTCAGAAATTTCAGAAATGTCAGGGATTTCAAAATTTTCAGAATACTCAGAAACCTAAGAATTTTCAAAAATCTCAGAAATATCATATATTTCATTAATCTTAGAAATTTTAGATATCTAAGAATATTCAGAAATTTAAGAAATTATAGCAACATCAGAAATTTCAACAATTTGAGTATTTTCAGAAATCTCAGGATTTTAAAAATACTCAGAATTTTAACATATTTCAGGTTTCTCAGAAATCCCAGAATTTTCAAAAATCTCAGCAATCTCAGAAATCTCAGGAATCTCAGAAACCGCAGGAATCCCAGAAATCTCAGAAATATCAGAAATATCAAAAGTCTCAGAATTTTCAAAAATCTCAGAAATTTAAGATATATCAGAAATATTAGATATGAAAAAAAATTTCAGGATTCTTTGAAGTCTCAGAAATCGCAAAATTTTTAAAATCTCAGAAATCTCAGAAACCTCAAAAATTTAAATAATATCAGAAATCTCAGAAATCTCAGAATTTTTAAAATCTCAGAATTCTTAGAAATGTCAGAAGTCTTAGAATTGTAAGAATGCTAAGAAATCTCAGAATTCTCAAGAATCTCAGAAATCACAGAAATCTCAGTGTTTACACAACACCAGTGACAGCGACCCGGATACTGACAGGACGATCGGTTTCGTTAAGTTTCCCCACGATTCAGACAGTGAGTGCCTGAGGCACTCAACCAAATATTATAAATACCGGCCCGAATAATAAATTCACTCTCTTCCGTGTTAATCCATAAAACGAAATGGTAATTATTTGAAGCGTCCATCCGAAATTCACAATTCTGTTCACTCAGAATTTTCAAAAATCTCAGAATTCTAAGAAATCTCTGGATTTTCAAAAATCTCAGAATTCTTTGAAATATCAGAGTTCTCAGAAATCTCAGTATTTTCAAGAATTTCAAAATTCTTGGAAATCTCAGAAATCTCAGAAATATCAGAAATCTCACAAATCTAAGAAATCTCAGAAATCTCAAAAATCTTAGAAACCTTAGAAATTTCCAAAATCTCAGTATTCTCAAAAATCTCAGATTTTATAGATATCTCAAAAATCTCAGAAATCTCAAAAACTTCAGAAATCTAAAAAATCTAGGAAATTTCAGAAATCTCTGAAAAATAAAAAAATTCAGAATTCTCAGAAATCTCAGAATTTTTTAAAATTCAGAATTCTCAGAAATCTCAGAATTTTCGAAATTCTTAGAAATATCAGAATTTTCGAAATTTTCGAAATTCTCAGAATTTTGAGATATCTCAGAAATCTCAGCAATCTCAGAATTCTCAGAAATTTTCAAAAATTTCTAAAATTTCAGAAATTAAAAAATCAATTCTCAGAATTTTTAAAAATCTTAGAAATCGTCTAAGACTAATCAGTCACTAACATATCACAAATCAGTTTCTATTACAAAAAGTTCTAAGACAAACCTTAGAATTTTGAAAAATCCCAGGAATCTCAAAATTTCAAAAGATCTCAGAATCTCAGAATTCTCAAAACTATCGAAAGTTAAATATATCTTAGGAATCTCAGATATCTCAGAAATTTTAAAAATCTCAGATTTCTCAGAAATTGTCAAAAATTTCTAAAATCTCAGAATTTAAAAAAAATTGCAGAATTCTTAGAATTCTCAGAATTTTCAAAAATCTTAGAAGTCTAAGAATTCTTTGAATTTTGAGAAATCTCAAAATATCCAAAAATCCCAGAATCTCAGAATTCTCAATAATCACAGAATTCTTTAGAATTCTCAGAATTTTCAAAAATCTTAGGAGTCTAAGAAATCTCAGAATTTTGAAAAATCTCAGAAATTTCAAAATTCCTAAATATCTCAGAATCTCAGAATTCTCAAAAATATCAAAATTTTAAGATATCTCAGCAATCTCAGATATCACAGAAATTTTAAAAATCTCGGATTTCTCAGAAATTTTCAAAAATCTCAGAAATTTCAGAATTTTCAAAAATATCAGAATTCCAAGAAATGTTAGAATTCTAAGAAATCTCAGAAAACTCAGAAATCAAAAATCTGAGTATTTTCATAAATCTTAGAAGTCTCAGAAATCTCCAAAAGCTCAGAAATCTCAGAAATCTCAGAATTCTCAGTAAATATCAGAATTTTCAAATATATCAGAATTCTTTGAAATTTTAGAAATCTCACAATTTTTAAAAGTCTCGAGAAACTCACAAATCTCAGAAATGTCAAAAATATCAGAATTCTCGAAATCTCAGTTTTTCCAAAAATTTCAGAATTCTTAAAAATCTCAGGATTCTCAGACATATCAGAATCTTGAGAAATCTCAGAGATCCCAGAAATCTCAGAAATCTCAAAATTTTCAAAAATCTCAGATTTTTCATAAATCTCAGAAATCTCAGAAGTTTCAAAAATCTCGGAATTCTAAGAAATCTCAGAAATTTCAAGAATGCCAGAATTCTCAGGAATCTCAGAATTTTTAAAAACCTCATTAATCTCATAAATATCAGAATTTAAAAATCTCAGATTTTAAGATACTTCAAAAATCTGAGAAATCTAAAAAATTTCAAAAATTTCGGAATTTTAAATTTTTTAGGATTTTTCAAATAAATCAGAAATATCAGAAATGTCAGATAATTTAAAAAAACTTAGATATTTAAGAAATCTCGAAAATTTCAGATATCTCAGAATTTTAAAATTTTTCAGAATTTTCAGATATCTCAAAAATCTCAGCAATCTCAGACATCTCGACATTTTCAGAAATTTTAGAAATTTCATAAACCTCAGAATTTTCAGAAATCAAGGAATATTCAAAAATATCAGAAATTTCAGAAATGTCAGAAATTTAAAAATGCTTAGAAATTTAAGAATCCTAGAAATTTCAGGTATATCAGAAATTTAAAAGTTCTCAGAATTTTTATTATCTAAGAAATCCCAAATTTCCAAAATTCTCAGAATTTAAGAAAATCTCAGAATTCTTAAAAATTTCAGATTTTTCAAAAATCTCAGAAACTTAAGAAATCTCAGAATTCTCAGAAATCTCAGAATTGTGAGAAATCCAAGAAATCTAAAAGTTTCCAAAAATCTCAGAATTTCAGAAATCTCAAAAAACCTCGGAATTATAAGATATCTCAGAAAACTCAGAAATATCATAAATGTCAGAATTTTCATAAATCTCAGAAATCTCAGATATCTAAGAAATTTCAAAAATCTCAGAATTCTCAAAAATCTCAGAATTTTTATATATCTCAGAAATCTCAGAAATCTCAAAAACTTCAGATATTTAAAAAATCTCAGAAATCTCAGATACCTCAGAAATTTCAAAAATCTCAGAATGCTTACAAATCTCATAAGTCTCACAATTTTTTAAAATCTCAGGAATCTCAGAAATCTCAGTGTGTTAAAAAATATCAGAATACTCAGAAATCTCAGAATTTTCAAAAATCTCAGAATTCTTAGAAATGTCAGAATTCTTAGAAATTTCGAAAATCTCACATATATCAGAAATCTCAGAAAGCTCAAAATTTTCAAAAATTTCTAAAATCACAGAATTTTCAAAAATCTTCGAATTCTTAGAATCGTCAGAATTTTCAAAAATCTAAGAAGTCTTAAAAATATCAGAATTTTGAGAAATCTCAAGACTTCCAAAATTCTCAGAATCTCAGTATTCTCAAAACTCTCAGAATTTTAAATTATCTCAGAAAGCTCAGAAATCTCAGAAATCTCAGAAATCTCAGAAATCTTATAAATCTCATAAATCTCATAAATCTCATAAATCCCATAAATCTCAGAAATCTTAGAAACTTTAGAATTTTCAAAAATCTCAGAATTCTCAAAAATCTCAGATTTTATAGATATCTCAAAAATCTTAGAAATCTCAAAAACTTTAGAAATCAAGGAAATCTCAGAAATTTCAAAAATATCTGAAAATCAAAAAATCTCAGAATTCTCAGAAATCTCAGAATTTATAAAAATTCAAAATGCTCAGAAACCTCAGAATTTTCGACATTCTCAGAATTCACAGATTTCTCAGAATTTTCGGAATTCTCAGAATTTTCGAAATTTTCAGAATTTTGAGATATCTCAGATATCTTTGAAATCTCAGAATTCTCAGAAATTTTCAAAAATTTCTAAAATCTCAGAATTTAAAACAATCGTAGAATTCTTAGAATTCTCAGAATTTTCAAAAATTTTAGAAGTCTAACAAATCTTACTATTTTGTGAATCACAAGAAATCTCAAAATTTTCAAAAAATCTCAGAATCTCAGAATTCTCAAAAATCGCAGAATTCTTTAGAATTCTCAGAAAATTCAAAGATCTTAGACGTCTTAGAAATCTCAGAATTTTGAGAAATCTCAAAAATCTCAAAACTTCCCAAATTCTCAGAATCTCAGAATTCTCGAAATTTTCGGAATTTTTAATTGTCTCAGAAAGCTCAAAAATCTCAGAAATCTCAGAAATATCAGAAATCTCAGAAATCTCAAAAATCTCATAAATCTCAGAAATCTTAGAAACCTTAGCAATTTCAAAAATCTCAGAATTCTCAAAAATCTCAGATTTTTTAGATATCTAAAAAAGCTCAGAAATCTCAAAAACTTCAGAAATCTAAGAAGTCTAGGAAATTTCAGAAATCTCTGAAAAATAAAAAATCTCAGAATTCTCAGAAATCTCAGAATTTTTTAAAATTCAGAATTCTCAGAAATCTCAGAATTTTCGAAATTCTCGGAAATATCAGAATTTTCGAAATTTTCGATAATCTCAGAATTTTGAGATAACTCAGAAATCTCAGAAATCTCAGAATTCTCAGAAATTTTCACAAATTCTTAAAATCTCAGAATTTTAAAAAATCGCAGAATTCCTAGAATTCTCAGAATTTTAAAAAATCTAAGAAGTCTAAAAAATCTTAGAATTTTGAGAAATCTCAGAAATCTCAAAATTTCAAAAGATCTCAGAATCTCAGAATCCTCAAAAATATAAAAAAAATAATTTATCTCAGGAATCTTAGATATCTCAGAAATTTTAAAAATCTCAGATTTCTCAGAAATTGTCTAAAATTTCTAAAATCTAAGAATAATTAAAAATCGCAAAATTCTTGAAATTCTCAGAATTTTCAAAAATCTTAGTAATCTCAGCAATATCAGAAATTTCAAAAATATCAAAATTATCAGAAATCTCAGATTTTTCAAAAATCTCAGAAATTTAAGAAATCTCTGAATCCTCAGAAATCTCAGAATTGTTAGAAATCCAAGAAATCTAAAAATTTCCAAAAATCTCAGAATTTCAGAAATCTCGAAAACCTCGGAATTATAAGATATCTCAGAAAACTCAGAAATATCATAAATGTCAGAATTTTCATAAATCTCAGAAATCTCAGATATCTAAGAAATTTCAAAAATCTCAGAATTCTTAACAATCTCAGAATTTTTATATATCTCAGAAATCTCAGAAATCTCAAAAACTTCAGAAATTTAAGAAATCTCAGAAATCTCAGATACCTCAGAAATTTCAAAAATCTCAGAATGCTTACAAATCTCATAAGTCTCACGATTTTTTAAAATCTCAGGAATCTCAGAAATCTCAGAGTGTTCAAAAATATCAGAATTCTCAGATATCTCAGAATTTTCAAAAATCTCAGAATTTTCAAAAATCTCAGAATTCTTAGAAATGTCAGAATTCTTAGAAATTTCGAAAATCTCACATATATCAGAAATCTCAGAAAGCTCAGAATTTGCAAAAATTTCTAAAATCACAGAATTTTCAAAAATCTCCGAATTCTTAGAATTGTCAGAATTTTCAAAAATCTAAGAAGTCTTAGAAATATCAGAATATTAAGAAATCTCAAAACTTCCAAAACTCTCAGAATCTCAGTGTTCTCAAAACTCTCAGAATTTTAAATTATCTCAGAAAGCTCAGAAATCTCAGAAATCTTACAAATATCAGAAATCTCAGAAATCTCATAAATCTCATAAATCTCAGAAATCTTAGAAACTTTAGAATTTTCAAAAATCTCAGCATTCTCAAAAATCTCAGATTTTAAAGATATCTCAAAAATCTCAGAAATCTCAAAAACTTAAGAAAACTAAGAAATCTCAGAAATTTCAGAAATCTCTGAAAATCAAAAAATTTCATAATTCTCAGAAATCTCAGAATTTTTAAAACTTCAAAATTCTCAGAAATCTCAGAATTTTCCAAATTCTCAGAATTCTCAGAAATCTCAGAATTTTGAGGTATCTCAGATATCTTTAAAATCTCAGAATCCTCAGAAATTTTCAAAAATTTATAAAATCTCAGAATTTTAAAAAATCGCAGAATTCTAAGAATTCTCAGAATTTTCAAAAATTTTAGAAGTCTTACAAATCTTAGAATCTTGTGAAATCTCAGAAATCTCAAAATTTTCAAGAAATCTCAGAATCTCAGAATTCTCAAAAATCTCAGAATTCTTAAGAAATCTCAGAATTTTGAGAAATCTCAAAAATCTCAAAACTTCCCAAATCCTCAGAATCTCAGAATTCTCGAAATTCTCAGAATTCTTAATTATCTCAGAAAGCTCAGAAATCTCAGAAATCTCAGAAATATCAGAAATCTCAGAAATCTCGGAAATCTCGGAAATCTCATAAATCTCAAAAATCTTAGAAACCTTAGAAATTTCAAAAATCTCAGAATTCTCAAAAATCTCTGATATTAAAGATATCTCAGAAATCTCGAAACTTCAGAAATCTAAGAAATCTCAGAAATCTCAGAAATCTCATAAATCTCAGAAATCTTAGAAACCTTAGCAATTTCAAAAATCTCAGAATTCTCAAAAATCTCAGATTTTTTCATTTATTTATTTATTTATAATTAATTATGATGGTCCAGTGCCGTATTGTTTACACCGCTTGTGTTGAAAATAAAAAACAATTATATTGATAAGGCATTTCCTCCTTATTCTTTTGCCTTATCCCGGGCATACTCGGTTGTGGGTGGTTGTGGTGATGATGATGATGATGATGATGATGATGATGATGATGATGATGATGACGATGATAATGATGATGATGATGATGATCTATTGGTGGATGTTGTGCGTTTTGATGGTCCAGGACTATTGTTGTGTCTACGTGATGATGGAGGTTTATTATATCCGAATTCCAGTGGTGTTGTGGCCGTTCTATTGTTGATATTTACGATATGGTCTGGACTGTAACGAACAAATAGACATCGTTAAGACAGCACGAACATTTATTTGTCTGCGTACAGTGTTCTCCAGTGCACTCCAGCAATGACATTCCAAGCTCAACCCAGTCAACGTCCAATCAAAGGATGATCGACAAGCTCTATCCCGCAGCAGCGAAAGCGACTTCACTACTCCCGAGACTGAGCCCGCCAAACACCCCGAACCCGACGCCACCACTGTCAAACTCAATGTGCCAAAACTGGATTGGAGTGGAGAACACTGCACTTTGAACAACGCCTGCCTCCCTTTTACGGCAGTGTTGGAACCACTCTCGAGTGCTCTTGCCCAGTCATCGGATCACCCGTGGCACTACAAGAAATACACTTAAGGCATAGACAACACAACATTTAACAAAAAAGGAATGGGGAAATACGAATAAGGATTGGAAGGATACTAGGGATGTGGAATCATAGGACAAGACCGTTGTCTCTGGCGAATCGGTAAGTGATCCTCATGTAGCGGAGGTCACTGGTAGCCAACACTTCTCTAATTTCTGTACCCGGTCGTCTGCCGATATTCTCGACTGCGCTCAACAAGGAGGGTCATGCGGTTTCAAATTCCACGCAGGACCACAGAAGGTGATCCACATAGTGGAATCCGTCACCGCAGCCACATACTTTTGTCTGAGCCAGAGTTATACGCTGCAGATGAGCATTCAACGCAAAATGATTCGACATCAGTCGATACATCATTCGTATGAATGCCCGGTCTACAGAGAGCCCATCGAACCAAGGCCGCAGGGACACTTGCGGAGAGATCGAGAAAAGAAAACGCCCGAGTTCATCCGCCTCCCACATGCTCTGCCAGCGAGACAGGAAAAGTTGCTGTGGGAAACGAAGGAACTCCTGGGCCGAGATCGGTCGGTCGTAAAAAGCGCCTTCTTGGACGCCTGTTTTGGCCAGTGAGTCAGCCTTCTCATTGCCGGGAATTCCACAATGAGAAGGGACCCAAATTAGCGAGATCCTATACGCCTTATCGAACATTGAGCCAAGCAGTTCAATGATTTTTATGGTGAGGAAATCCTGACTCTTAACAGCCTTCGGAGATCTCAGAGCTTCAATGGCTAAGGCTATCAGTGAAGATGAAGTACTGGTCCGAAGGTCTCGCTGCTATCATCGATAGTGCGTAAAATATTGCGGCTAGCTCTGCGGTGTGAACACTACATGGCTGCCTCAATTTGAAAATAGCTTCGGTGGACTCGCTAAAAACACCGAAGCCAGTGCCCTCCTCAGAGGATGATCCATCAGTGTAGTACTGGCTTTTTTGGTCTAAATGACCATACTTATCCATAAAAATACCCGGAACAACCCTCGGGCGAAGATCATTAAGTATGGTCTTAATTTCCTCGTGCAATGAGGAATCTGTTTTTAAAATGGAACTGTAGTTCTCAGGAAGGGCAGCACGAGTTAATGCCTGTGGAGCGCTAGGATGCACTTGTAGGGCAACAAAATCTTCATAAATCTTGAGGATTTTGCTCTTAGAACCTGTATCTAGAAGCGCTACAAAATTTTCTATTATCAAGGGATTTGATACTGAACAACGGACTAGAAGGCGGAGCGACAGCATTTCAAAACGTAGTTTGAGCGGCATCACTCCGGTCATCACTTCTAGGGACATGTTGTGTGTGGATTTCATGCTCCCTAGTGCGAGTCTAAGACAGCGGTACTGTAGCCTTTCAAGCTTGAGTATCAACGTGTTGGATGCCCAATGGAAGCATATGCTTCCATATTCCAATACGGATAGTACCGTTGTCTTATACAGTCTCAGGACGTCTGCTGGTATCGAAAATTGTCGGAAGTTGATAACTTTTCACAATACAGAAAGACATCAATTTTCGGATCATATAGCCTTTTCTCCCTGTTTTTTTCCCGTGTCGCTAAAAGGAGAAAAGACTACCATCTCAGTTTTCGTTGCAGAAAACTTGATACCAAGGTTTTCAGACCACTCGGAAAGATTGTCCAGAGTGGTTTGTAAAGCCAGTTGTATTTCATCGGCGTCTCTGCTTGCAACAGATATAACGCCGTCGTCTGCCAATTGTGTAAGACTGCAGTTTGGCGCTAGACAAGAGTCTATCTCACTAACATAAAAGTTATACAACAGGGGACTCAAGCAGGGACCCTTGTGCTAGTCCATGAAAACTGGTCCGTTTTAACTGCACGTGACCATTGTTGAAATTCATAACTTTTTCCGACAAAAGGTTGAATAACAAGTTATTCAACTTTGGTCCCAGGCCCGCATTTTCTAACTTTTGACTCAGTTTGTATGGAGAAACTGAGTCAAATGCCTCCTGTATGTCAAGGAAGATAGACCCCATGTTCGGCTTGCGTGAGTTAGCGAAACTATCACTTCGGATTGTAGAGAAGTTAAGAGAAACGAAAGCTTCCTTCTTCTAAGGCGGTTAGGCTGAGAGTGCCGTCCTTTTGCTTTATTCCGATTTAAATATAAGTTTCGTGTTCAAAAGGGATCGGGTGATGAAAGGAAGGATTTAGAGAAAGGACGTAGATAACGGTGATCGTCCGGATGACGATCTTGTGTTGGTTTAGGGCTGATACCGTTGAAGGGATCCTGAATCAGGTACGGACGCTCGATATGTTGGTTTAGGGCTGATACCGTTGTAGGGATGCAGAATCAGGTTCGGACGCTCGATCGACCGGATGACGAAGCTGTGTTGGTTTGGGACTGATACCAATCGACCGGATGACGATGCTGTGTTGGTTTGGGACTGATACCGTTGAACAGTTTTGATAACTGTATCTATGATTATGGGCTGTTCCGATAACTTGCCCCTCCTTAAATCTGAGGCTCCGTACGAAGGCATTCCTTTATAGTTGGCGGTCTATAGGTTGTCGATGTTTGTGATGCTGGTTGTGTATTGATGTTGATATCTGTTCTTTTCTTACATATTTTTGACACAATGTATCCTCCGACGGCGATCAATACTATAAACGGAGTGCTTATCAGGCTTGATATCGACCACGTCTTCCATGTGATGCTGTGGGATTCCTAATGGATTTGATTCATCTCCGTTCTTAATTCTTTATGTAGTTCGTGTAGATGCTCAAGACTCAATTTAACGATTTTGTTCTGTTGAATCACTTCTATTCCATAGAGAGGAAGGTTGATCGGTGACCACGGAAAACTAATCGTGTTGCTTGAAATAGTTTTGTTATTGAAGAAAATATTACAATCTTCATATGTGACGATGAATGAGCCAGTAAGGTTTCTCTTTTGTATGCCACACGTAGTATCAAATGTGAACCAAACGGATGAACTTCTTGTGTTGGTGGATTCGATACAAAATCGCTAGATGCTGGTTGTCCCTTCATAATTGCCGGTATGCACGACGAGTTGTCTTCTTGTAGATCTTCCGTATTTTAAAAGTCCTTATCCAGTGATGCGACAGTAAACATTTGCGATTTATGGGAAAGGTAATAGGGATGAGGAACGTGGATCTGTTTTCCTATGTTATTTATGCCACAGACTTGGATTTTGTTCAGTATGTTTCCGCTTAATCTAGGACAACTTATTATAAACAATAATTCATTGTTATTCGTCGCTATATTTTGTGCCTCGGCATGGCATAGGAATCTGTGGAATACGATTATTCATATATAACTTTTAAATCATTCTTATGAATCCTTTTTCCCTGTTTGGTGGTTATTGTCGTTCTGTTGACTCGTTGGATGTCAACTTTTTTGTAAGGTTTTGCTAGTTTAACTCTACGCTTCGTTTTCATAAACACCTTTGATTTGGTTGTTATAACCCGTTCTTTTTTATTCTTGTTGTAAGAGCAAATGTCTTTTTCTTGTTTCTTCTTTATGTTATCCCTAACTTTTTGCATAATCGTCATCGTATGTTCGGAAGGTGTTATAATCTCAAGCGGCGTGTATTTAGTACTTGAATGAATAGAATTATTATACTTGTGCACTGCGATATTCATTAATTCGATAGGATTGTAGAAAGGATGATCTGACTGTGTTATGCGACAAATTTCTATAAGGGTAGAATGAAATCTCTCTACAACACCATTCATCTCACTCCTGCCTGTTGCTGTGATATAAGGCTGAATATTAAAAGTGTTGAAGAATTCCCTTACATTTCCTGAGTTGAATGATTTTTCTCCATCCATAACGATAACTTCAGGAGGTTTGTGTTTCAATATTATTTCTTTTAGAGCTGGGAGTATGTCCACAACAGCTCTAGAATCAATTTTGACTACTTGAGCATATTTTGAAAATTTGTCAATACTGGTTAAAAAATAGAGTTTATTCATAAACAGAATGTCTACGTGCATTATTTCGAAGGGTGCACTTGGCAATGGTGTTGTTGTCAAAGGAGATTTAATGGGGTTTCTATCATACTTGCATTCGTTGCATGTTCTGCAGTTTCGAATAAAATTTTTGATTTGTTGAGCCATTTTGGGAAAATAATATTTTTGTAAAATCTTTAGCTTGTTTTCTTCGCAACCTCTGTGTGCTCTGTTATGTTCCTTGCATATAATGTCTACTTGATCATTGTAATTTTCTATATCCTTTAATAGTTTTTGTGTAAATCGAATTTTTAGTATATTCTGTCTCCCAAAGTTTTTCTTGTATACTTCTTGAATTTTTCCCATTAAAGCTTCACTAGTGAACAAGCCATTTAGCTTCGAGGGGTCAAAATATTTTTTCAAAACGTGCAATAGAGTTGAATCACTCGTGTTTGAAATTGTGATGTCAAATTTTTTAAAGTTGGTAAATGGTTCACTTGTGGCAACATGATCGATTCCTTCGTTTAAAATGATTTGCTGCCGAAAAGCGTTTAAAGGTGCTTCAGTAGAAGGAATATAAAAATTATCACTATCGTTCGCAGAATGTTGCGTGGCCGTCATTGAGTATACTATTCGACTCAGTGCATCTGCCACTACATTGGTTTTACCTGGTTTATAGATAATTTCGTAATCGTGCTCTTCCAAGTATGCTTTCCATCGTTTTAATTTTGCATTAGTGTTCCTTTGTGAAAGGGTAAATGTAAGAGGTTGATGGTCGGTCAATATTTTGAATTTTGTACCATATAGATAATTTCTAAATGTCTTTAAGGCCCATATAATAGCAAGCATCTCTTTTTCTGGAACAGAGTATAACTCTTCCGTTTTAGAGAGCGTTCGGGAACTGAAATGAATAGGTTTATCTTTTCCCAGTTCACCTTGTGAAAGGACCGCACCAATTGCGAAATCTGAGGCGTCCGTTGTAAGTATAAACGGCATGCTGTAATCTGGATAAATTAGAATGTCTGACGAGGATAATATGTTTTTGAATTTTTCGAAACATTTTATTTGTTCCGTGGATAGTGTTATTTTGCTATTTGAAGTCGTATTTTTCTCACCTCGTAGGCTATTAGTTAAAGGTTTCGCTATTTTCGCATAGTCCTTAATAAATCTTCTATAATAACCTGTCAATCCCAAAAACGATCTCAATTGTTTGATTGTTTTGGGTAAGGGAAATAATCTTATGGCTACAATCTTTTTTACATTTGGTTTCAATCCTTCACTTGAAATAATATGTCCTAAAAACTCAATCTCCTTGTGAAGGAATTCGGATTTGTCTAGTTGAACCTTCAGATTGGAAGCATTCAATGTAGAAAGAACTTTATCTAGATTATCCAAATGTTCTTGAATTGTTCTACCGAATACAATTACATCATCCATATAAATGTAACAGATTTTGCCTATGTGTTCGCGAAGTATATCATCAATGGCTCTTTGAAAAATGGCTGGTGCATTTTTCAGACCAAATGGCATTCTTGTAAATTCATATTTACCGTTATTAATAGAGAATGCAGTTTTTTCAATATCCTGTGCATTCATCTGAATTTGATGAAATCCTGATGCAAGATCAAGATTTGAAAAGTATTGTTGGCCTCGTAGTTGATCAAGGACATACGAGATTTCTGGCATTGGATACCTATCGCTTATTGTCTTTTCGTTTAATTTTCGGTAATCTATTACCATCCTAAACTTTTTTTCACCAGAAGCATCTGCTTTCTTTGGAACGATCCAGACGGGGGATGTCCAAGCGGATCTGGATGGCCTAATTATTCCATTCTCTAGAAGTTTCTTAATTTGTGAATTAACTTCTTCTGTATATGCAGCTGGGTATGGATAGACCCGTTGATGCACCGGTATTTCATCAATTGTATTTATACGGCATTCAACTTTTGTTGCACACGATAACTTTATATTAGGTTCGTAAAAAACTTGTTCATTTTTATACAATACACGAGCTAATTTTTCTTGTTCTGAGAGATCTAAATGATCTAGTCTAAAATCAATCACATTATTTTCTTTTTGTTTCGCATACTTCATAAAAGGTATTACAAAAGGTGTTCCCACATCAGTTGCTATAATCAAACGATTTTCTTCGAAGCACAACTTTGTTTTAAGTGTTTTGAGTATGGTTGTACCTATAATGCCACAAAAAATGGATGGAAATCGTGTATGAAGAATTGAAATTTAAGCATAGATTTAGGTTCAAAGAAAGCAATGTCGATTGCTGATTTAATATTGAATTCACCGTTAGTGCTTGTAATTTTAAGGGCTTGGATTTCGTATGGTTTGGTTCTTTTGTAAGATGAAGCCAAATTATACGAAATCAAGTTAATATTCGATCCTGAATCGATTAAAAATGGGTATTCTCCCGCAACTGTTCGCAAGATGATGTATGGAAGGAAAGGTTTCACCATCCTGCGGTCCATTCTAAAAAATTGCTTTCTACTTCAGTATGTTGATTAGAAGTGCTGCAAAATGTATCTGCGTTCCTAGTTATATCTATTTCATTGAGATGCGGTGATCCTGAAACATACTCCAATGGGGTATCAATTGAATATATCTGACCATTGCGAGGATAGGGTTTTTTATAGCTTTGCCGATTGCTATAGTTCAAGGAGTTCGATCGTATTGAAGGATCAACTTCCATAGGTACGGGGTAATCATTACGCTGTTGTGTTGAAGGAATCCGTTGATGATTTATGGGCTGACTGGTATATCCTTCAGGGTACATGTTCCTACGTTGAGGAAAATTCCTATACTGAGAAAAATCTCTTGGTGGGAGAGGTGGTCTTTGCTGATTTGTATTAAAAATAGGGCGAGATGGTGGTGGTGGCACGTAAAGCTCTCGTGGTTTTGGTATGTTATTTACCCTTGTGTCTGATTTAAATGGAGCAGACCTCATATTCATATTGCAATATTCAAGGCAATAGTTATATGCAGCATTTAAGTTACTTGGATGATGATTTTTCAATAAAAAGCAAAGAGGGTTTTCAAGGCCTCTAATAAAACAATCGAGTGCTTTTTCTCTAAAATATGCTATATGTACTTCTGAATTTATAGCAAATTTATGATCAGTCTGAATTTGCGTTACTATTGCAGTTAGTAGATCATTCACTCGACTAAAATAACTGCTTAGGGATTCTGAAGATTTCTTACTGATCCCTGTGAGTTCATGATCAAGAGTTTTTAATTCCCTGTTATATTTGTAATAAAGCAGCAATGTTGATTCGATACTAGACCAATCGCCTGTTATGTAGCTAGTATTAAGCACATATGCCGCTTCTCCTTTAATTTTCCTACGAATTGTTCCCTCAATTACATGATACTCAATGGATTCTCTGGGAAGACGGGCGTACATTCTAAGTACGTTTTCTACTTCTAATATCCATCTCATAAGGCTACTAGCGTTTCCTTCGAAATTTGGAATATCGCGAACATAATCCGGAACTTTTCCGATTTGCAAAAACTCCTCATGGCTCATAGAATTTTCAATAGGGGGATTCATTCTGATTTTATCACACAGTGCGTTTCTTTTTTTCTTCCTATTCGAACAACCTTTTTGCATAAGTTCCTAACGTTTGTCTAACTTTCACTTTCACTTGTTTCACTTGTTACTCAACGACACTTTTTTTTGTTGTAAATTATGCACTTTATAACCTTATAAGTTAGAATTATAAATAGAAATATAATATATTTTGACTCACGCCAGTATCGCTATCACGAAGATCATGTTCCAGGTTCTGATTTCGGCTGCTCGATGCTTCGGGTGGTCCTTTTGGGCTCTGTCTACTACGGGTCCTAGGCTACTTCGGAGAGAGATGTCTTCGAGTGCAGATCGAAAGTGGTCCTTCGTCGTTTGTGCAGGGTTGGTACTTTAAATCACCTCACTTTGACTTCAGGTCCCTATTCGGGCGCCAGTTAGCGAAACTATCACTTCGGATTGTAGAGAAGTTAAGAGAAACGAAAGCTTCCTTTTTCTAAGGCGGTTAGGCTGAGAGTGCCGTCCTTTTGCTTTATTCCGATTTAAATATAAGTTTCGTGTTCAAAAGGGATCGGGTGATGAAAAGAAGGATTTAGAGAAAGGACGTAGATAACGGTGATCGTCCGGATGACGATCTTGTGTTGGTTTAGGGCTGATACCGTTAAAGGGATCCTGAATCAGGTACGGACGCTCGATATGTTGGTTTAGGGCTGATACCGTTGTAGGGATGCAGAATCAGGTTCGGACGCTCGATCGACCGGATGACGATGCTGTGTTGGTTAGGGACTGATACCGATCGACCGGATGACGATGCTGTGTTGGTTTGGGACTGGTACCGTTGAACAGTTTTGATAACTGTATCTATGATTATGGGCTGTTCCGATAACTCGTGCACGGGCAAGCTCTATTTCAGTCACCAAAAGCGCTAAACAGTCATTAGTACCCCTGGCTTTACGAAAACCAAACTGAGTACTTGAGAGAAGGTTGTTGGTTTCCAACCATTCTTCTAACCGTAAAAGAATCATCCTTTCAAGGAGTTTCCTCAGACACGAAAGTAATGATATCGGCCGATATGAATCGTGTCTTGATGGCGGTTTGCCAGGCTTCAAAATAGTGACAACTTTCACTTCCCTCCATTCTTGCGGGACGCTGTTGAACTCCAACATATCGTTGAAGATTCTTAACAGACGTTTCTTGCCCATGTCGGGAAGATTTTGCAGCAATTTGCTGTTGATCTGATCTAGGCCTGGGGAAGAATTTTTGCTTGAAAGGAGAGCAAGCGATAGTTCAACCATAGTGAACGGTGAGTCCATGATAGGGTCACTGCCAGGCGCATTTTGATGAAAGTTCTGCGCAGGAACGAAATCGGGGCAGAGCTTGTGGGCAAATTCATTTAGCCACTCGCCAGAAAAGCTTTCGCTCTCGTTGATGTTGTTACTGTTTCGCATCCTTCTAGCCATCCTCCAAAGCGAATTAAGTGAAGCGGAAGGGTCTAGGTTATTGACGTTTCTACGCCAATAGCCCTTTTCTTCGCCTTCAACAGGTTTTTGCACGATCCCTCCAGTCCTTTATATTTTTCATATAAAGACCTTGAGCCCGTGTCCCGGAATGCTTTAAACGCCTCCCGCTTCTTGTAAAAAGCCGCTTGGCAATCCTTGTCCCACCAAGGAGTGGGGGGTTTTTTGAATGTCCTTGCTTGGTGGGAGCGCCTTGTTTGGGCCTCAAGAGCGCACTTGTTTATAATTGAAACAAGTTTTTCGTACTCCTGAACTGGAGACAAATCTTCCAAGTCAAGAGAAAGCGAAGCGGCTACTAATTCACCGTATCTCGTCCAGTCGATGTTCCTCGTTAAGTCACATTAAACGGGGATTCCACCTCCTGGACATCCTCCCTTGATGTAGGAAATTTCTATCGGCAAGTGATCACTGCCGATAGGGTCCTGGATCACCTTCCAACTAAAATCCAGGGCCATCGCTGATGGACATAGAGACAGGTCCAGTGCACTCGCCCTATTGTTAGGTGTCTGCATCCTAGTTGCCTCTCCTGAGTTGAGAATTGAAAACCCAAATCTGTCGCAGATGTCTCGGATAATAGGAGCGCGAATGTCATCCTTATCGCAGCCCCAGTCGACTCCGTGAGAGTTGAAATCTCCCAGGATCAAAAGCGGTCCAGGCAAGACCACTGCTAAATTTCCAAGATCCTCTTTGAACTTTTCAATTTTTTCCTTTTCTTTGCTGACTATCGGGGGGATATAAATTGAGGTAATTGTCACGTGAAGATCGCCAAGTTTTGCCTTTACTGCGACAGTTTCGATAATTTCTTGCCTAGGGGTAGGTATTCTGTTGAAAGCGTGACTCTTTCGAACACCAATTAGTACCCCTCCATCCCTTGTAATGCGATCTTCACGGATTATATTATATCCGGGGAAGGTAAGATTAATGTCTCCCGATAGCCAAGTTTCACAGAGGGCAAACACATCGCAGTTGTGCTCGCCCACTAATGCTTTAAAGGAGTCTAGCTTGCCAAGCAAACTCCTACAGTTCCACTGTAAGATGGTAGCCCTTGGAGGAATTAATCGTCCAATCGGACCATCATGCTTAAGCATGGCCATTGGGCCAGCCACTGTTTGATCATCCCCTTCAGGAAAGGAAGAGCCCAAGTAGCGATCATTTGCAGGTGCTGCGGGAGGTTCAGGGTCATGAGAAGGGACTCTAGGATCTTGGAAAGGGACGGGGTAGGGGTTTTCGGACAACCCCCGATTGGAAAAGCCAATCTTTCCAGAGGGGCTTCGGTCCGGGGGGATCGCTTCTTCTTGGGCTCCTTCCTGGCAGATTGAGGAGCGGGAGCAGAAGGATCAGCGTCTCGAGTTGGGACTGAGGATGTTGCTTTAGCAAGACGCTGTTGTGCCAAAGGTTTACTTTTTTTTTTAGCACCTTCCGTTGTATCTTTTTATAAGATACTCTCGTGGCCTTAGCTGATCTCAGAGGCATCTGTTCAGGTGCAGTCGGGTTGGACTCGCCATTTGCAGCTGTATCCAAAACTGCAAAAGGGTTTGACGCGTTCGCACCTTTAAGGGCGTCGCTATAAGAGCTGCGTGTCCTCTCAGCTACCGTTTTGGTCTGTTCCCTTTGCAATTTTCGGTACACCGGGCACAAGGCTACCTCATGCCAGTCCTCCCGACAGTGCGAGCATTTTTGAGAAGGGGCTTTGCACTCCTCGGTGGCATGCACCCCTCTGCATTTTCCGCAGCATATTTTGCGAGTGCAAAACGGATCGGCATGTCCGATCCGACTGCACTTCGAACAGGTGGCCACCCTTGGCACGTATGGCCGGTCGATCGGTATCCGGAGACCTTCAATAATGAGGGCCTGCGGAAGAACCGTACCCTCAAACGTGATCCTGATTGAGGAGGTCGGAACATATTTTTTCCCCTCCTTCCTTGAGGCGTCAAACTTAAAAAGCTTTTTTGCCTTGAGCACTTTTGCTTTTTGCGTACGTGGGGCTTGAAAAGCGCCCACGCCATATTTAACTATATCCTCTTCAGGATATTCGAAGTCCTGGATCACGCCGGACACTTCAACCAGACTACCGGGGATATAAACCCGGTAGTGCTCCGTAAACTCTGGATCAGCCGCAATGACGTTGGCTTGAGCCCGATCCTTTGCGGTAACCCTGATCTTATTTGGACGCATCCGAAACACATCGGCAACGCCCGGGTACTTCTTAAACAGCGATGCCGCGATCGGCCTCACATCGAGCTGTTTTGTTCGTGGCATAAAATAGACAACCGGCTTACCCTCCCACGACGGCGGGTAAGCACGCGCTCGGTGTTCCGATAGCGGCTCGTTGGATGCTACGAGCGGGGCACTCTTTGCCAGCGGGGCACTTTTTTCCACCTGGGTATTCTTTGCCAAAGTGGCACTACTACAAGCGGCCTTCGATGTCGAAGGCCTTTCGTCGATCGCTATTTTTTTTGCCGCTGGCGCAGCCTTAGGGCGCCCAGGCTTTCGTTTTACCTCCCTGGAAGAATCATTTTCCCGATCCGAATCAGAGACATCCTGCTCTACCGCCATGGTAGAGCCGGGGACAACGGTGCGTATAGGGGAGGATAACACTTACCGTGACATACGATGCTCAAATAGACAAACTCACTCACAGACACACACACACACACACACACACACACACACACACACACACACACACACACACACACACACACACACACACACACACACACACACACACACACACACACACACACACACACACACACACACACACACACACACACACACACACACACACACACACACACACACACACACACACACACACACACACACACACACACACACACACACACACACACACACACACACACACACACACACACACACACACACACACACACACACACACACACACACACACACACACACACACACACACACACACACACACACACACACACACACACACACACACACACACACACACACACACACACACACACACACACACACACACACACACACACACACACACACACACACACACACACACACACACACACACACACACACACACACACACACACACACACACACACACACACACACACACACACACACACACACACACACACACACACACACACACACACACACACACACACACACACACACACACACACACACACACACACACACACACACACACACACACACACACACACACACACACACACACACACACACACACACACACACACACACACACACACACACACACACACACACACACACACACACACACACACACACACACACACACACACACACACACACACACACACACACACACACACACACACACACACACACACACACACACACACACACACACACACACACACACACACACACACACACACACACACACACACACACACACACACACACACACACACACACACACACACACACACACACACACACACACACACACACACACACACACACACACACACACACACACACACACACACACACACACACACACACACACACACACACAGTAGGGCTGCTACAAGCGCCGATCGATGCGATAACGCTGCGTCGATACGCTTGCTTATCGCTTGCAACGATCAGCAGCAACGATACACACACTCACACCACAAGAACACACGTCGATCGCTACTCGATCGATGGAAGTAACGGTACACTCTTCGAACGAATACAGGAGGAAGGCGGATACACCGATAAGTGCGTACGGGTAATCGCGTTGACTACGCATTCGCACTCGAGAACAACAACCACTATCTGCCGTATTCGAAAAAGACAAAGCCGCTTCCGAGCGGAATACGTCCTCTCACTACGGAAGCTGGAGGCAGACTGATCTCAGATTTTATAGAAATCTAAAAGAGCTCAGAAATCTCAAAAACTTCAGAAATCTAAGAAATCTAGGAAATTTCAGAAATCTCTGAAAAATAAAAAATCTCAGAATTCTCAGAAATCTCAGAATTTTTAAAAATTCAGAATATCAGAAATCTCAGAATTTTCGAAATTCTCAGAAATATCAGAATTTTCGAAATTCTCAAAATTTTAAGATATCTCAGAAATCTCAGAAATCTCAGAATTCTCAGAAATTTTCAAAAATTTCTAAAATCTCATAATTTAAAAAAATCGCAGAATTCCTAGAATTATCAAAATTTTTAAAAATCTTAGAAGTCTAACAAATCTTAGAATTTTGAGAAACCTCAGAAATCTCAAAATTTCAAAAGATCTCAGAATCTCTTAATTCTCAAAAATATCAAAAATTTAATATGTCTCAGGAATCTCAGATATCTCAGAAATTTTAAAAATCTCAGATGTCTCAGAAATTGTCAAAAATTTCTAAAATCTAAGAATTTAAAAAAATCGCAAAATTCTTAGAATTCTCAAAATCTCAGATTTTTTAAAAATCTCAGTAATCTCAGAAATATCAGAAATTTCAAAAATATCAAAATTATCAGAAATCTCAGTATTTTCAAAAATTTCAGAATTTCAAGAAATGTCAGATTTCTAAGAAATCTCAAAAAACTCAGAAAACTCAGAAATCAAAAATCTCAGTATTTTCATAAATCTAAGAAGTCTCAGAAATCTCAGAAAGCTGAGAAATCTCAGAAATCTCAGAATTCTCAGTAAATCTCAGAATTTTCAAATATATCACAATTCTTTGAAATTTTTTGAAATCTCACAATTTTTTAAAGTCTCGAGAAACTCACAAATGTCAGAAATGTCAAAAATATCAGAATTCTCGAAATCTCAGATTTTTCAAAAATTTCTGTATTCTTAGAAATCTCAAAATTCTCAGACATCTCAGAATTCTCAGACATCTCAGAATTTTGAGAAATCTCAGAAATCTCAGAATTCTCAAAATTTTCAAAAATCTCAGATTTCTCATAAATCTCAGAAATCTCAGAAATCTCAGACCATATTATAATAATATAATGACCATACTTATCCATAAAAATAGCCGGAACTACCCTCGGGCGAAGATCATTAAGTATGGTCTTAATTTCCTCGTGCAATGAGGAATCTGTTATTAAAATGGAACTGTAGTTCTCAGGAAGGGCAGCACGAGTTAATGCCTGTGGAGCGCTAGGATGCACTTGTAGGGCAACAAAATCTTCATAAATCTTGAGGATTTTGCTCTTAGAACCTGTCTCTAGAAGCGCTACAAAATTTTCTATTATCAAGGGATTTGATACTGAACAACGGCCTAGAAGGCGAAGCGACAGCATTTCAAAACGTAGTTTGAGCGGCATCACTCCGGTCATCACTTCTAGGGACATGTTGTGTGTGGATTTCATGCTCCCTAGTGCGAGTCTAAGACAGCGGTACTGTAGCCTTTCAAGCTTGAGTATCAACGTATTGGATGCCCAATGGAAGCATATAATTACAATTTATTTATTAACTAAATTGTTTTACATCTAAACTAACCTAAACCTAACCTAAGAGAAACCTAATTAATGCAAAATATTCCTCACGAAGTGTACCGCACGAGAGTTGAGAGCAAAGAGAGCGAGCTCGCCCGTTCTGTCGACCTCGAAGGCTGTGAAAGATTCTGGCCGTGTTGCCAGAATCGCTGCTGTAGTGTTTTATAATAATTATTATTATTAGTTATCGTTCACAACGTAATTCCTCCCGGGGGTAAAGGAAGGTCGTCCCCGGCCGTATGATTGTTTTCGAGTTTGTCTATACAGTTTACGAAATTCTCCTTCTGTTGATCTTATTTTTGTGACGTTTGACTTTTCGTGTGTTTTCGAATGTTCTGTCTTTTATGTTATGAGCAGTTGTTCTGATAGCACGTGGGTCCAACTTCTTTCGAATATTGGGTTTAACGTAAACCTCTTCCCCATCATTTATTATTGGAGGATCCTCTTTCTTATGATTACTTCTGGTCTGTGCTTGAAGTGATCTGTTCAGATTTACTTTGACGTTGTTGAAAATGTCCTGTGCTTGCCTATTTATCTCTTCCGGATTCGTTATATTGCATTGGTTAAACACGATCTCATTTGGCGTATAGCCTGTCGAGGAATGTACCGTATTGTTGTATAACGCGATGCATATTGGTATCATATTAACCGTGTTCGTATCGGGAAATTTGTGCTTATTCGTGTTATACATTTCTATTACAGTAGAATGTGTCTTTTCCACTTGTCCGTTGCTCTCGGAAGACGATGCGTATTTAAGCGACGTGCCAAAGTTGCTTAGGAATTGTTTCAGTTGAATAGATCGGAACGTAGTTTCATGATCGGTAATTATTTCTGTCGGTGTTCCGAAATTACTAAAATATTTCGCTAACGCATTTTTGACGTCAATGAGGCTTTTGGATTCTATTGGGACCATTTGTGCGAATTTTGAAAATGCATCCACTAATGACAGAAAACTATTCGAGTTTATGGAGAAAATATCCATGTGGACGCGTTCCATTGGTCGATCTGTTACAGGTCTAGGAGATATTTTGATATTGTAGGGTTTGCGATCGTACTTGTGAGTGTTGCAAATTGTGCAAGTTCTAACTGCTGCTGCGATCTTGTTGTACATTTTCGGGAAGAAATATGCCCTTTTTAGTTGATTTTCTACTTCGGCCACGCCTCTATGAGCTCTTTCGTGTTCTTTCGTAATCAATGAGTCTTGCTGTTCCTCGCTCGGTACATCTTTTACTTGTAAGTGTGTAATTATGAAATATCCGCTACTAGTGAAATACTTTCTGTAAGATTCTTGTATCAAACCTAATATTTCTTCTGGGGCTAAAATAGCTGTCTGTTTTCCATTGTGATATTTTCTGATTGTATGTTCTATTATTTTTTCGTTATAATATTGCCTAGTGACTACTGTTCTTTTATAGTTTTTAAACGGCAATTCTTCGATATCGTTTTCTGATTGTGACACTCGGAAAATAATTTGGTTTTTATAATAATTTATAGGTCTTTCGGTTGATTTGATATAGAAGCTATCTGAAGTGTCTGCTGAGTGTGTTGTTTCTAAGTTTGTGGTGTCGTGGATGTTAATGTCAGCCGTATCATTAGTTTTTCGACTTAGCGCATCTGCTACTACATTTGCCTTGCCTTGTTTGTAATCTACTGTGTATTGAAAGTTTTCGAGTTCTAATCTACAATGTAATATTCTATTATTTTTGAGAGATGTTTTAATAAACGTGAGAGGTTTATGATCAGTATAAAGCTTAAATTCTCTACCAAATAAATATGGCTTGTATTTTCTGATAGCCCAAATGATTGCTAGTGCCTCCTTTTCAATGGTAGAATAATTTTCCTCTGCTTTGTTGAGTGTTCTGCTTCCAAACGCAATAGGACGCTCTACATTATTTTGGATTTGCGAGAGAACCGCTCCGATTGCATAGTCGCTAGCATCGGTTGTTAATATGAAGGGGATAGTAAAGTCAGGGTAAGCTAATACTTGATCAGATGCTATAATCTGTTTCAATTTAGAAAATGCTTCAACGTACTCTGCGTCGTTTGGGTTTACTTTTTGTCCTTTTTTCAGATATTTTGTGAAAGGTTTAGTGATTCTTGAATAATCTCTAATGAAACGACGGTAATAGCCAGATAGTCCTAGGAATTGTCTTATTTGTTTTTCGTTTTCTGGTAATTTCCAATCCAAAATCTTTTTAACTTTGTCTGGATTTGGTTTTATACCTTCAGGAGAAATTACGTGTCCTAAAAATTCCGTTTCGCGTTTTAGAAATTCACATTTATCTACTTGTATTTTCAGGTTAAAGTCAGAAAGTCGTTTCAGTATTTTGGAAAGATTATCTAAATGATTTTCGAGATTATTCCCAACAATTATGATATCATCAAGATAAACGTAACAGATATTGCCGATGTATTCTGATAAGATATTGTTCATAGCCCGTTGAAAAGTGGCCGGTGCATTTTTGAGCCCAAATGGCATTCTTGTGAATTCAAAGTGGCCTTGATTAGTTGAAAATGCAGTTTTTTCCTGATCTTCCGGATGCATTTCGATCTGGTGGAATCCAGATTTCAGATCCAACGTAGTGAAATAACTTGATTTTCCGAGGCTATCCAAAATGTCTTCAATTTCTGGTATGGGATATTTATCACCTACCGTTTTCTCGTTCAATTTACGGAAATCAATAACTACTCTAACCTTTTGTAAGCCAGATGCATCTTTTCGTTTTGGCACTACCCAAATTGGAGAAGCGTAAGGGCTTTTTGATGGTTTTATAATATTTGCTTCCAGCATTTCTTTTATTTGATCTTCGACGTCTTGTTTGAAGATGTGTGGATATCTATAGCTCTTAGTAAATACTGGCTCATTATCTTTTGTGTTAATTTTGTGTTTTATAATTGTTGTGCTAGTAAGTTTTTCGTTGTTCTTCAGTAGTACGTTATGATGGTCAATAAGAGTTTCAATTAATTTTTCCTTTTCATAAGCTGATAAATGCTCAGTTCGTATAAGTTGTTGAATTAATTCTTTGTTTGGCACAGTATTAGAATCAGCTGGAATTGGTGCCAGAATTTCAAAATTATTGACAATTATATTTAATTTGGGGATTTCAGGAGTAATTTTACTTGTTGTTAATACGTTTATAGTTGATCTATTATTTTGTGATGAGTAAACACCTGGTTCAATTAGCGTATCATTACTTAGGCGCTGGTAGGTTGGGACAAACCAATCTCCACAACGATCAGTTATAACTGTGACAGTATGACAAAAATATTTTCCAGTGTAGTATTTGTGGAATTGTGTTTCAACACCCTGAATAGTGATAGTATTAGCAGCATAATTTATAATGGTGTCGGTTTCAGCCATAAATTTTGATCCTATAAGGCCGTCGAAAAAGTTATGGAAATCAAAAATGTAATAAACTTGCTCCTTAAATGTAGGTCCTAATAGGTTACATTTAATTTTTTTATTAGTTGTTTGTTTACCAAAAATATTTTCAATGTTCGCATTACAACACATTTCGTTATTTGAAATAATGCCTGGCTTAAGTATGTTTTTATTTGCTCCACTGTCAATCAACAAACGTATTGATTTGTCTTTGGAGCTATCATACACGATTAAGTATGGCAAGAAGTCTAACGAATTGATCATGTCGGGTTTTCGGTTGAATTGCCCAGACGAAAATTTGTATTGTTCTCTTTACATGCAGTGATTTCGGTGTTATTGATAGTTCTGTTATTTGAAGTGAATTTACTTCTTTGTGAAGAATCAACTTCCATCGGCGTAGGATATTGTTTATCAGATTTATCCACATTCGTATAACGTATTCGTGAGGAGTTTCCAAAATTTGTTTTACTCTGTTCATTTTTACTATAAGATGGGTTATGATTAATAGATGGTTGACCATTCATTTTATGTGAATTAAACTCTTGTGCTTTAATTTTGCATAGGAAATTATAAGCATCCTCAATATCTTTTGGCCGTGCTGCTTGCACATAACCGAAATATGGTTTTTTCAAACCAGCTATAAAAGCGGCTAATCCATCCTCATCTATAAACTTACTGATTGCTGTCCAACTATCCCTGTAATCCTGATCTTGTTTTGCAATAGATTTTATATTTTGAATTATTTCCTTAGATTTTTGATAATATTTATGTATGGTCATACCTTCCGTCATTGTATTTTGCCACAATTGGCATTTAAAGGTGGAAAGTTCTCTTCTATCGCCTATGGCGTCGATCAAAATTTCCTTTACTTCATCAAAAGTTTTTGGATTGCCAGCAACACAAAGAACGTCCTTGGCCTTTCCTTCTATTTTGTTTAAAACTGCGGTTACGTATACATCGTAAAGTTCTCTGTCTACTCTCCCTTTAAATAGGTTCAAAGTACTATCAGCTGTTTCAAGCCACGCTGATAATTGTTTTTTATTACCATCGTACTTTGGTAGCGATTTTATCGGGTCGGGTATCTTAAATAAATCTTCTACCTTGATACCCGTCTTAGATTCCACGTGTTCTTTGATGTCACTTTGAACAATTATTTGTTCTTGTGTAAACTTAATTGCTTGTTCTTGCACATTTAATCTTTCGTTTACGGCCAACAAACCAGTGCTTAACTGTTTGAGTTGATCCAAAATTTGCGATTCCATTGTATCTGCGTTTACTAAACTCTCCGAAGCCGAATCTGTATGAAAAAATTGTATTCGAACGCTAGGTGCTGCGTTGATCCAAATTCTCTTTCTCTTTTACACTCTCGCTTGGCAGTAACTCTCAAATTTGATAACAGTATCAACGTCCTATCAACCTATCTGGTAGTGTTGATTGGATGTATGTGTGATGCGTGACTCGATACAAGGTCTCACACCACGTGCTCTCAGTGAAAGTAAAAACACTGCTACGCACTTTTGCTAAAATCGGCCTATCTGGTAGTGTCAATTTAGCGAACGTAAAACTTAATATAAAAAAGTTTTACTTACGTGTGGTAATAGTTTAAGGTTGTGCCGGGGGGTCCTCGAACCAAACAACGGATGTAATCCTTTAGCTGCCGGTGCAAAATGCGGGAACCACTTAAGAATGGATTATTAATCCAAATCTTTTCCACTGTATTTAAGCACTTCCTCAACTGTCTACAGCGCCAATTACAATTTATTTATTAACTAAATTGTTTTACATCTAAACTAACCTAAACCTAACCTAAGAGAAACCTAATTAATGCAAAATATTCCTCACGAAGTGTACCGCACGAGAGTTGAGAGCAAAGAGAGCGAGCTCGCCCGTTCTGTCGACCTCGAAGGCTGTGAAAGATTCTGGCCGTGTTGCCAGAATCGCTGCTGTAGTGTTTTATAATAATTATTATTATTAGTTATCGTTCACAACGTAATTATATGCTTCCATATTCCAATACGGATAGTACCGTTGTCTTATACAGTCTCAGGACGTCTGATGGATGTGCGCCCAACCAGAATCCTGTGACTGTCCTTAGAAAGTTGATTCTTTTACTGCATTTTTGCACCAGACGGGTGAAGTGTGTACTCCAGTTTAGCCTTGAATTAAACCATACACCAAGGTATCGAAAATTGTCGGTAGTTGATATCTTTTCACCATACAGAAAGACATCAATTTTCGGATCATATAGCCTTTTCTCCCTGTTTTTTCCCGTGTCGCTAAAAGGAGAAAAGACTACCATCTCAGTTTTCGTAGCAGAGAACTTGATACCAAGGTTTTCAGACCACTCGGAAAGATTGTCCAGAGTGGTTTGTAAAGCCAGTTGTATTTCATCGGCGTCTCTGCTTGCAACAGATATAACGCCGTCGTCTGCCAATTGTCTAAGACTGCAGTTTGGCGCTAGACAAGAGTCTATCTCACTAACATAAAAGTTATACAACAGGGGACTCAAGCAGGACCCTTGTGCTAGTCCATGAAAACTGGTCCGTTTTAACTGCACGTGACCATTGTTGAAATTCATAGCTTTTTCCGACAAAAGGTTGAATAACAAGTTATTCAACATTGGTCCCAGGCCCGCATTTTCTAACTTTTGACTCAGTTTGTATGGAGAAACTGAGTCAAATGCCTCCTGTATGTCAAGGAAGATAGACCCCATGTTCTGCTTGCGTGCACGGGCAAGCTCTATTTCAGTCACCAAAAGCGCTAAACAGTCATAAGTACCCCTGGCTTTACGAAAACCAAACTGAGTACTTGAGAGAAGGTTGTTGGTTTCCAACCATTCTTCTAACCGTAAAAGAATCATCCTTTCAAGGAGTTTCCTCAGACACGAAAGTAATGATATCGGCCGATATGAATCGTGTCTTGATGGCGGTTTGCCAGGCTTCAAAATAGTGACAACTTTCACTTCCCTCCATTCTTGCGGGACGCTGTTGAACTCCAACATATCGTTGAAGATTCTTAACAGACGTTTCTTGCCCATGTCGGGAAGATTTTGCAGCAATTTGCTGTTGATCTGATCTAGGCCTGGGGAAGAATTTTTGCTTGAAAGGAGAGCAAGCGATAGTTCAACCATAGTGAACGGTGAGTCCATGATAGGGTCACTGCCAGGCGCATTTTGATGAAAGTTCTGCGCAGGAACGAAATCGGGGCAGAGCTTGTGGGCAAATTCATTTAGCCACTCGCCAGAAAAGCTTTCGCTCTCGTTGATGTTGTTACTGTTTCGCATCCTTCTAGCCATCCTACAATGCGAATTAACTGAAGCGGAAGGGTCTAGGTTATTGACGTATCTACGCCAATAGCCCTTTTCTTCGCCTTCAACAGGTTTTTGCACGATCTCTCCAGTCCTTTATATTTTTCATATAAAGACCTTGAGCCCGTGTCCCGGAATGCTTTAAACGCCTCCCGCTTCTTGTAAAAAGCCGCTTGGCAATCCTTGTCCCACCAAGGAGTGGGGGGTTTTTTGAATGTCCTTGCTTGGTGGGAGCGCCTTGTTTGGGCCTCAAGAGCGCACTTGTTTATAATTGAAACAAGTTTTTCGTACTCCTGAACTGGAGACAAATCTTCCAAGTCAAGAGAAAGCGAAGCGGCTACTAATTCACCGTATCTCGTCCAGTCGATGTTCCTCGTTAAGTCACATTTAACGGGGATTCCACCTCCTGGACATCCTCCCTTGATGTAGGAAATTTCTATCGGCAAGTGATCACTGCCGATAGGGTCCTGGATCACCTTCCAACTAAAATCCAGGGCCATCGCTGATGGACATAGAGACAGGTCCAGTGCACTCGCCCTATTCTTAGGTGTCTGCATCCTAGTTGCCTCTCCTGAGTTGAGAATTGAAAACCCAAATCTGTCGCAGATGTCTCGGATAATAGGAGCGCGAATGTCATCCTTATCGCAGCCCCAGTCGACTCCGTGAGAGTTGAAATCTCCCAGGATCAAAAGCGGTCCAGGCAAGACCACTGCTAAATTTCCAAGATCCTCTTTGAACTTTTCAATTTTTTCCTTTTCTTTGCTGACTATCGGGGGGATATAAATTGAGGTAATTGTCACGTGAAGATCGCCAAGTTTTGCCTTTACTGCGACAGTTTCGATAATTTCTTGCCTAGGGGTAGGTATTCTGTTGAAAGCGTGACTCTTTCGAACACCAATTAGTACCCCTCCATCCCTTGTAATGCGATCTTCACGGATTATATTATATCCGGGGAAGGTAAGATTAATGTCTCCCGATAGCCAAGTTTCACAGAGGGCAAACACATCGCAGTTGTGCTCGCCCACTAATGCTTTAAAGGAGTCTAGCTTGCCAAGCAAACTCCTACAGTTCCACTGTAAGATGGTAGCCTTGGGAGGAATTAATCGTCCAATCGGACCATCATGCTTAAGCATGGCCATTGGGCCAGCCACTGTTTGATCATCCCCTTCAGGAAAGGAAGAGCCCAAGTAGCGATCATGTGCAGGTGCTGCGGGAGGTTCAGGGTCATGAGAAGGGACTCTAAGATCTCGGAAAGGGACGGGGTAGGGGTTTTCGGACAACCCCCGATTGGAAAAGCCAAGTTTTCCAGAGGGGCTTCGGTCCGGGGGGATCGCTTCTTCTTGGGCTCCTTCCTGGCAGATTGAGGAGCGGGAGCAGAAGGATCAGCGTCTCGAGTTGGGACTGAGGATGTTGCTTTAGCAACATCCTGTTGCTAAACGCTGTTGTGCCAAAGGTTTACTTTTTTTTTTAGCACCTTCCGTTGTATCTTTTTATAAGATACTCTCGTGGCCTTAGCTGATCTCAGAGGCATCTGTTCGGGTGCAGTCGGGTTGGACTCGCCATTTGCAGCTGTATCCAAAACTGCAAAAGGGTTCGACGCGTTCGCACCTTTAAGGGCGTCGCTATAAGAGCCGCGTGTCCTCTCAGCTACCGTTTTGGTCTGTTCCCTTTGCAATTTTCGGTACACCGGGCACAAGGCTACCTCATGCCAGTCCTCCCGACAGTGCGAGCATTTTTGAGAAGGGGCTTTGCACTCCTCGGTGGCATGCACCCCTCTGCATTTTCCGCAGCATATTTTGTTTTAAGTGTTTTGAGTATGGTTGTACCTATAATGCCACAAAAAATGGATGGAAATCGTGTATGAAGAATTGAAATTTAAGCATAGATTTAGGTTCAAAGAAAGCAATGTCGATTGCTGATTTAATATTGAATTCACCGTTAGTGCTTGTAATTTTAAGGGCTTGGATTTCGTATGGTTTGGTTCTTTTGTAAGATGAAGCCAAATTATACGAAATCAAGTTAATATTCGATCCTGAATCGATTAAAAATGGGTATTCTCCCGCAACTGTTCGCAAGATGATGTATGGAAGGAAAGGTTTCACCATCCTGCGGTCCATTCTAAAAAATTGCTTTCTACTTCAGTATGTTGATTAGAAGTGCTGCAAAATGTATCTGCGTTCCTAGTTATATCTATTTCATTGAGATGCGGTGATCCTGAAACATACTCCAATGGGGTATCAATTGAATATATCTGACCATTGCGAGGATAGGGTTTTTTATAGCTTTGCCGATTGCTATAGTTCAAGGAGTTCGATCGTATTGAAGGATCAACTTCCATAGGTACGGGGTAATCATTACGCTGTTGTGTTGAAGGAATCCGTTGATGATTTATGGGCTGACTGGTATATCCTTCAGGGTACATGTTCCTACGTTGAGGAAAATTCCTATACTGAGAAAAATCTCTTGGTGGGAGAGGTGGTCTTTGCTGATTTGTATTAAAAATAGGGCGAGATGGTGGTGGTGGCACGTAAAGCTCTCGTGGTTTTGGTATGTTATTTACCCTTGTGTCTGATTTAAATGGAGCAGACCTCATATTCATATTGCAATATTCAAGGCAATAGTTATATGCAGCATTTAAGTTACTTGGATGATGATTTTTCAATAAAAAGCAAAGAGGGTTTTCAAGGCCTCTAATAAAACAATCGAGTGCTTTTTCTCTAAAATATGCTATATGTACTTCTGAATTTATAGCAAATTTATGATCAGTCTGAATTTGCGTTACTATTGCAGTTAGTAGATCATTCACTCGACTAAAATAACTGCTTAGGGATTCTGAAGATTTCTTACTGATCCCTGTGAGTTCATGATCAAGAGTTTTTAATTCCCTGTTATATTTGTAATAAAGCAGCAATGTTGATTCGATACTAGACCAATCGCCTGTTATGTAGCTAGTATTAAGCACATATGCCGCTTCTCCTTTAATTTTCCTACGAATTGTTCCCTCAATTACATGATACTCAATGGATTCTCTGGGAAGACGGGCGTACATTCTAAGTACGTTTTCTACTTCTAATATCCATCTCATAAGGCTACTAGCGTTTCCTTCGAAATTTGGAATATCGCGAACATAATCCGGAACTTTTCCGATTTGCAAAAACTCCTCATGGCTCATAGAATTTTCAATAGGGGGATTCATTCTGATTTTATCACACAGTGCGTTTCTTTTTTTCTTCCTATTCGAACAACCTTTTTGCATAAGTTCCTAACGTTTGTCTAACTTTCACTTTCACTTGTTTCACTTGTTACTCAACGACACTTTTTTTTGTTGTAAATTATGCACTTTATAACCTTATAAGTTAGAATTATAAATAGAAATATAATATATTTTGACTCACGCCAGTATCGCTATCACGAAGATCATGTTCCAGGTTCTGATTTCGGCTGCTCGATGCTTCGGGTGGTCCTTTTGGGCTCTGTCTACTACGGGTCCTAGGCTACTTCGGAGAGAGATGTCTTCGAGTGCAGATCGAAAGTGGTCCTTCGTCGTTTGTGCAGGGTTGGTACTTTAAATCACCTCACTTTGACTTCAGGTCCCTATTCGGGCGCCAGTTAGCGAAACTATCACTTCGGATTGTAGAGAAGTTAAGAGAAACGAAAGCTTCCTTTTTCTAAGGCGGTTAGGCTGAGAGTGCCGTCCTTTTGCTTTATTCCGATTTAAATATAAGTTTCGTGTTCAAAAGGGATCGGGTGATGAAAAGAAGGATTTAGAGAAAGGACGTAGATAACGGTGATCGTCCGGATGACGATCTTGTGTTGGTTTAGGGCTGATACCGTTAAAGGGATCCTGAATCAGGTACGGACGCTCGATATGTTGGTTTAGGGCTGATACCGTTGTAGGGATGCAGAATCAGGTTCGGACGCTCGATCGACCGGATGACGATGCTGTGTTGGTTAGGGACTGATACCGATCGACCGGATGACGATGCTGTGTTGGTTTGGGACTGGTACCGTTGAACAGTTTTGATAACTGTATCTATGATTATGGGCTGTTCCGATAACTCGTGCACGGGCAAGCTCTATTTCAGTCACCAAAAGCGCTAAACAGTCATTAGTACCCCTGGCTTTACGAAAACCAAACTGAGTACTTGAGAGAAGGTTGTTGGTTTCCAACCATTCTTCTAACCGTAAAAGAATCATCCTTTCAAGGAGTTTCCTCAGACACGAAAGTAATGATATCGGCCGATATGAATCGTGTCTTGATGGCGGTTTGCCAGGCTTCAAAATAGTGACAACTTTCACTTCCCTCCATTCTTGCGGGACGCTGTTGAACTCCAACATATCGTTGAAGATTCTTAACAGACGTTTCTTGCCCATGTCGGGAAGATTTTGCAGCAATTTGCTGTTGATCTGATCTAGGCCTGGGGAAGAATTTTTGCTTGAAAGGAGAGCAAGCGATAGTTCAACCATAGTGAACGGTGAGTCCATGATAGGGTCACTGCCAGGCGCATTTTGATGAAAGTTCTGCGCAGGAACGAAATCGGGGCAGAGCTTGTGGGCAAATTCATTTAGCCACTCGCCAGAAAAGCTTTCGCTCTCGTTGATGTTGTTACTGTTTCGCATCCTTCTAGCCATCCTCCAAAGCGAATTAAGTGAAGCGGAAGGGTCTAGGTTATTGACGTTTCTACGCCAATAGCCCTTTTCTTCGCCTTCAACAGGTTTTTGCACGATCCCTCCAGTCCTTTATATTTTTCATATAAAGACCTTGAGCCCGTGTCCCGGAATGCTTTAAACGCCTCCCGCTTCTTGTAAAAAGCCGCTTGGCAATCCTTGTCCCACCAAGGAGTGGGGGGTTTTTTGAATGTCCTTGCTTGGTGGGAGCGCCTTGTTTGGGCCTCAAGAGCGCACTTGTTTATAATTGAAACAAGTTTTTCGTACTCCTGAACTGGAGACAAATCTTCCAAGTCAAGAGAAAGCGAAGCGGCTACTAATTCACCGTATCTCGTCCAGTCGATGTTCCTCGTTAAGTCACATTAAACGGGGATTCCACCTCCTGGACATCCTCCCTTGATGTAGGAAATTTCTATCGGCAAGTGATCACTGCCGATAGGGTCCTGGATCACCTTCCAACTAAAATCCAGGGCCATCGCTGATGGACATAGAGACAGGTCCAGTGCACTCGCCCTATTGTTAGGTGTCTGCATCCTAGTTGCCTCTCCTGAGTTGAGAATTGAAAACCCAAATCTGTCGCAGATGTCTCGGATAATAGGAGCGCGAATGTCATCCTTATCGCAGCCCCAGTCGACTCCGTGAGAGTTGAAATCTCCCAGGATCAAAAGCGGTCCAGGCAAGACCACTGCTAAATTTCCAAGATCCTCTTTGAACTTTTCAATTTTTTCCTTTTCTTTGCTGACTATCGGGGGGATATAAATTGAGGTAATTGTCACGTGAAGATCGCCAAGTTTTGCCTTTACTGCGACAGTTTCGATAATTTCTTGCCTAGGGGTAGGTATTCTGTTGAAAGCGTGACTCTTTCGAACACCAATTAGTACCCCTCCATCCCTTGTAATGCGATCTTCACGGATTATATTATATCCGGGGAAGGTAAGATTAATGTCTCCCGATAGCCAAGTTTCACAGAGGGCAAACACATCGCAGTTGTGCTCGCCCACTAATGCTTTAAAGGAGTCTAGCTTGCCAAGCAAACTCCTACAGTTCCACTGTAAGATGGTAGCCCTTGGAGGAATTAATCGTCCAATCGGACCATCATGCTTAAGCATGGCCATTGGGCCAGCCACTGTTTGATCATCCCCTTCAGGAAAGGAAGAGCCCAAGTAGCGATCATTTGCAGGTGCTGCGGGAGGTTCAGGGTCATGAGAAGGGACTCTAGGATCTTGGAAAGGGACGGGGTAGGGGTTTTCGGACAACCCCCGATTGGAAAAGCCAATCTTTCCAGAGGGGCTTCGGTCCGGGGGGATCGCTTCTTCTTGGGCTCCTTCCTGGCAGATTGAGGAGCGGGAGCAGAAGGATCAGCGTCTCGAGTTGGGACTGAGGATGTTGCTTTAGCAAGACGCTGTTGTGCCAAAGGTTTACTTTTTTTTTTAGCACCTTCCGTTGTATCTTTTTATAAGATACTCTCGTGGCCTTAGCTGATCTCAGAGGCATCTGTTCAGGTGCAGTCGGGTTGGACTCGCCATTTGCAGCTGTATCCAAAACTGCAAAAGGGTTTGACGCGTTCGCACCTTTAAGGGCGTCGCTATAAGAGCTGCGTGTCCTCTCAGCTACCGTTTTGGTCTGTTCCCTTTGCAATTTTCGGTACACCGGGCACAAGGCTACCTCATGCCAGTCCTCCCGACAGTGCGAGCATTTTTGAGAAGGGGCTTTGCACTCCTCGGTGGCATGCACCCCTCTGCATTTTCCGCAGCATATTTTGCGAGTGCAAAACGGATCGGCATGTCCGATCCGACTGCACTTCGAACAGGTGGCCACCCTTGGCACGTATGGCCGGTCGATCGGTATCCGGAGACCTTCAATAATGAGGGCCTGCGGAAGAACCGTACCCTCAAACGTGATCCTGATTGAGGAGGTCGGAACATATTTTTTCCCCTCCTTCCTTGAGGCGTCAAACTTAAAAAGCTTTTTTGCCTTGAGCACTTTTGCTTTTTGCGTACGTGGGGCTTGAAAAGCGCCCACGCCATATTTAACTATATCCTCTTCAGGATATTCGAAGTCCTGGATCACGCCGGACACTTCAACCAGACTACCGGGGATATAAACCCGGTAGTGCTCCGTAAACTCTGGATCAGCCGCAATGACGTTGGCTTGAGCCCGATCCTTTGCGGTAACCCTGATCTTATTTGGACGCATCCGAAACACATCGGCAACGCCCGGGTACTTCTTAAACAGCGATGCCGCGATCGGCCTCACATCGAGCTGTTTTGTTCGTGGCATAAAATAGACAACCGGCTTACCCTCCCACGACGGCGGGTAAGCACGCGCTCGGTGTTCCGATAGCGGCTCGTTGGATGCTACGAGCGGGGCACTCTTTGCCAGCGGGGCACTTTTTTCCACCTGGGTATTCTTTGCCAAAGTGGCACTACTACAAGCGGCCTTCGATGTCGAAGGCCTTTCGTCGATCGCTATTTTTTTTGCCGCTGGCGCAGCCTTAGGGCGCCCAGGCTTTCGTTTTACCTCCCTGGAAGAATCATTTTCCCGATCCGAATCAGAGACATCCTGCTCTACCGCCATGGTAGAGCCGGGGACAACGGTGCGTATAGGGGAGGATAACACTTACCGTGACATACGATGCTCAAATAGACAAACTCACTCACAGACACACACACACACACACACACACACACACACACACACACACACACACACACACACACACACACACACACACACACACACACACACACACACACACACACACACACACACACACACACACACACACACACACACACACACACACACACACACACACACACACACACACACACACACACACACACACACACACACACACACACACACACACACACACACACACACACACACACACACACACACACACACACACACACACACACACACACACACACACACACACACACACACACACACACACACACACACACACACACACACACACACAAACACACACACACACACACACACACACACACACACACACACACACACACACACACACACACACACACACACACACACACACACACACACACACACACACACACACACACACACACACACACACACACACACACACACACACACACACACACACACACACACACACACACACACACACACACACACACACACACACACACACACACACACACACACACACACACACACACACACACACACACACACACATACACACACACACACACACACACACACACACACACACACACACACACACACACACACACACACACACACACACACACACACACACACACACACACACACACACACACACACACACACACACACACACACACACACACACACACACACACACACACACACACACACACACACACACACACACACACACACACACACACACACACACACACACACACACACACACACACACACACACACACACACACACACACACACACACACACACACACACACACACACACACACACACACACACACACACACACACACACACACACACACACACACACACACACACACACACACACACACACACACACACACACACACACACACACACACACACACACACACACACACACACACACACACACACACACACACACACACACACACACACACACACACACACACACACACACACACACACACACACACACACACACACACACACACACACACACACACACACACACACACAGTAGGGCTGCTACAAGCGCCGATCGATGCGATAACGCTGCGTCGATACGCTTGCTTATCGCTTGCAACGATCAGCAGCAACGATACACACACTCACACCACAAGAACACACGTCGATCGCTACTCGATCGATGGAAGTAACGGTACACTCTTCGAACGAATACAGGAGGAAGGCGGATACACCGATAAGTGCGTACGGGTAATCGCGTTGACTACGCATTCGCACTCGAGAACAACAACCACTATCTGCCGTATTCGAAAAAGACAAAGCCGCTTCCGAGCGGAATACGTCCTCTCACTACGGAAGCTGGAGGCAGACTGATCTCAGATTTTATAGAAATCTAAAAGAGCTCAGAAATCTCAAAAACTTCAGAAATCTAAGAAATCTAGGAAATTTCAGAAATCTCTGAAAAATAAAAAATCTCAGAATTCTCAGAAATCTCAGAATTTTTAAAAATTCAGAATATCAGAAATCTCAGAATTTTCGAAATTCTCAGAAATATCAGAATTTTCGAAATTCTCAAAATTTTAAGATATCTCAGAAATCTCAGAAATCTCAGAATTCTCAGAAATTTTCAAAAATTTCTAAAATCTCATAATTTAAAAAAATCGCAGAATTCCTAGAATTATCAAAATTTTTAAAAATCTTAGAAGTCTAACAAATCTTAGAATTTTGAGAAACCTCAGAAATCTCAAAATTTCAAAAGATCTCAGAATCTCTTAATTCTCAAAAATATCAAAAATTTAATATGTCTCAGGAATCTCAGATATCTCAGAAATTTTAAAAATCTCAGATGTCTCAGAAATTGTCAAAAATTTCTAAAATCTAAGAATTTAAAAAAATCGCAAAATTCTTAGAATTCTCAAAATCTCAGATTTTTTAAAAATCTCAGTAATCTCAGAAATATCAGAAATTTCAAAAATATCAAAATTATCAGAAATCTCAGTATTTTCAAAAATTTCAGAATTTCAAGAAATGTCAGATTTCTAAGAAATCTCAAAAAACTCAGAAAACTCAGAAATCAAAAATCTCAGTATTTTCATAAATCTAAGAAGTCTCAGAAATCTCAGAAAGCTGAGAAATCTCAGAAATCTCAGAATTCTCAGTAAATCTCAGAATTTTCAAATATATCACAATTCTTTGAAATTTTTTGAAATCTCACAATTTTTTAAAGTCTCGAGAAACTCACAAATGTCAGAAATGTCAAAAATATCAGAATTCTCGAAATCTCAGATTTTTCAAAAATTTCTGTATTCTTAGAAATCTCAAAATTCTCAGACATCTCAGAATTCTCAGACATCTCAGAATTTTGAGAAATCTCAGAAATCTCAGAATTCTCAAAATTTTCAAAAATCTCAGATTTCTCATAAATCTCAGAAATCTCAGAAATCTCAGACCATATTATAATAATATAATGACCATACTTATCCATAAAAATAGCCGGAACTACCCTCGGGCGAAGATCATTAAGTATGGTCTTAATTTCCTCGTGCAATGAGGAATCTGTTATTAAAATGGAACTGTAGTTCTCAGGAAGGGCAGCACGAGTTAATGCCTGTGGAGCGCTAGGATGCACTTGTAGGGCAACAAAATCTTCATAAATCTTGAGGATTTTGCTCTTAGAACCTGTCTCTAGAAGCGCTACAAAATTTTCTATTATCAAGGGATTTGATACTGAACAACGGCCTAGAAGGCGAAGCGACAGCATTTCAAAACGTAGTTTGAGCGGCATCACTCCGGTCATCACTTCTAGGGACATGTTGTGTGTGGATTTCATGCTCCCTAGTGCGAGTCTAAGACAGCGGTACTGTAGCCTTTCAAGCTTGAGTATCAACGTATTGGATGCCCAATGGAAGCATATAATTACAATTTATTTATTAACTAAATTGTTTTACATCTAAACTAACCTAAACCTAACCTAAGAGAAACCTAATTAATGCAAAATATTCCTCACGAAGTGTACCGCACGAGAGTTGAGAGCAAAGAGAGCGAGCTCGCCCGTTCTGTCGACCTCGAAGGCTGTGAAAGATTCTGGCCGTGTTGCCAGAATCGCTGCTGTAGTGTTTTATAATAATTATTATTATTAGTTATCGTTCACAACGTAATTCCTCCCGGGGGTAAAGGAAGGTCGTCCCCGGCCGTATGATTGTTTTCGAGTTTGTCTATACAGTTTACGAAATTCTCCTTCTGTTGATCTTATTTTTGTGACGTTTGACTTTTCGTGTGTTTTCGAATGTTCTGTCTTTTATGTTATGAGCAGTTGTTCTGATAGCACGTGGGTCCAACTTCTTTCGAATATTGGGTTTAACGTAAACCTCTTCCCCATCATTTATTATTGGAGGATCCTCTTTCTTATGATTACTTCTGGTCTGTGCTTGAAGTGATCTGTTCAGATTTACTTTGACGTTGTTGAAAATGTCCTGTGCTTGCCTATTTATCTCTTCCGGATTCGTTATATTGCATTGGTTAAACACGATCTCATTTGGCGTATAGCCTGTCGAGGAATGTACCGTATTGTTGTATAACGCGATGCATATTGGTATCATATTAACCGTGTTCGTATCGGGAAATTTGTGCTTATTCGTGTTATACATTTCTATTACAGTAGAATGTGTCTTTTCCACTTGTCCGTTGCTCTCGGAAGACGATGCGTATTTAAGCGACGTGCCAAAGTTGCTTAGGAATTGTTTCAGTTGAATAGATCGGAACGTAGTTTCATGATCGGTAATTATTTCTGTCGGTGTTCCGAAATTACTAAAATATTTCGCTAACGCATTTTTGACGTCAATGAGGCTTTTGGATTCTATTGGGACCATTTGTGCGAATTTTGAAAATGCATCCACTAATGACAGAAAACTATTCGAGTTTATGGAGAAAATATCCATGTGGACGCGTTCCATTGGTCGATCTGTTACAGGTCTAGGAGATATTTTGATATTGTAGGGTTTGCGATCGTACTTGTGAGTGTTGCAAATTGTGCAAGTTCTAACTGCTGCTGCGATCTTGTTGTACATTTTCGGGAAGAAATATGCCCTTTTTAGTTGATTTTCTACTTCGGCCACGCCTCTATGAGCTCTTTCGTGTTCTTTCGTAATCAATGAGTCTTGCTGTTCCTCGCTCGGTACATCTTTTACTTGTAAGTGTGTAATTATGAAATATCCGCTACTAGTGAAATACTTTCTGTAAGATTCTTGTATCAAACCTAATATTTCTTCTGGGGCTAAAATAGCTGTCTGTTTTCCATTGTGATATTTTCTGATTGTATGTTCTATTATTTTTTCGTTATAATATTGCCTAGTGACTACTGTTCTTTTATAGTTTTTAAACGGCAATTCTTCGATATCGTTTTCTGATTGTGACACTCGGAAAATAATTTGGTTTTTATAATAATTTATAGGTCTTTCGGTTGATTTGATATAGAAGCTATCTGAAGTGTCTGCTGAGTGTGTTGTTTCTAAGTTTGTGGTGTCGTGGATGTTAATGTCAGCCGTATCATTAGTTTTTCGACTTAGCGCATCTGCTACTACATTTGCCTTGCCTTGTTTGTAATCTACTGTGTATTGAAAGTTTTCGAGTTCTAATCTACAATGTAATATTCTATTATTTTTGAGAGATGTTTTAATAAACGTGAGAGGTTTATGATCAGTATAAAGCTTAAATTCTCTACCAAATAAATATGGCTTGTATTTTCTGATAGCCCAAATGATTGCTAGTGCCTCCTTTTCAATGGTAGAATAATTTTCCTCTGCTTTGTTGAGTGTTCTGCTTCCAAACGCAATAGGACGCTCTACATTATTTTGGATTTGCGAGAGAACCGCTCCGATTGCATAGTCGCTAGCATCGGTTGTTAATATGAAGGGGATAGTAAAGTCAGGGTAAGCTAATACTTGATCAGATGCTATAATCTGTTTCAATTTAGAAAATGCTTCAACGTACTCTGCGTCGTTTGGGTTTACTTTTTGTCCTTTTTTCAGATATTTTGTGAAAGGTTTAGTGATTCTTGAATAATCTCTAATGAAACGACGGTAATAGCCAGATAGTCCTAGGAATTGTCTTATTTGTTTTTCGTTTTCTGGTAATTTCCAATCCAAAATCTTTTTAACTTTGTCTGGATTTGGTTTTATACCTTCAGGAGAAATTACGTGTCCTAAAAATTCCGTTTCGCGTTTTAGAAATTCACATTTATCTACTTGTATTTTCAGGTTAAAGTCAGAAAGTCGTTTCAGTATTTTGGAAAGATTATCTAAATGATTTTCGAGATTATTCCCAACAATTATGATATCATCAAGATAAACGTAACAGATATTGCCGATGTATTCTGATAAGATATTGTTCATAGCCCGTTGAAAAGTGGCCGGTGCATTTTTGAGCCCAAATGGCATTCTTGTGAATTCAAAGTGGCCTTGATTAGTTGAAAATGCAGTTTTTTCCTGATCTTCCGGATGCATTTCGATCTGGTGGAATCCAGATTTCAGATCCAACGTAGTGAAATAACTTGATTTTCCGAGGCTATCCAAAATGTCTTCAATTTCTGGTATGGGATATTTATCACCTACCGTTTTCTCGTTCAATTTACGGAAATCAATAACTACTCTAACCTTTTGTAAGCCAGATGCATCTTTTCGTTTTGGCACTACCCAAATTGGAGAAGCGTAAGGGCTTTTTGATGGTTTTATAATATTTGCTTCCAGCATTTCTTTTATTTGATCTTCGACGTCTTGTTTGAAGATGTGTGGATATCTATAGCTCTTAGTAAATACTGGCTCATTATCTTTTGTGTTAATTTTGTGTTTTATAATTGTTGTGCTAGTAAGTTTTTCGTTGTTCTTCAGTAGTACGTTATGATGGTCAATAAGAGTTTCAATTAATTTTTCCTTTTCATAAGCTGATAAATGCTCAGTTCGTATAAGTTGTTGAATTAATTCTTTGTTTGGCACAGTATTAGAATCAGCTGGAATTGGTGCCAGAATTTCAAAATTATTGACAATTATATTTAATTTGGGGATTTCAGGAGTAATTTTACTTGTTGTTAATACGTTTATAGTTGATCTATTATTTTGTGATGAGTAAACACCTGGTTCAATTAGCGTATCATTACTTAGGCGCTGGTAGGTTGGGACAAACCAATCTCCACAACGATCAGTTATAACTGTGACAGTATGACAAAAATATTTTCCAGTGTAGTATTTGTGGAATTGTGTTTCAACACCCTGAATAGTGATAGTATTAGCAGCATAATTTATAATGGTGTCGGTTTCAGCCATAAATTTTGATCCTATAAGGCCGTCGAAAAAGTTATGGAAATCAAAAATGTAATAAACTTGCTCCTTAAATGTAGGTCCTAATAGGTTACATTTAATTTTTTTATTAGTTGTTTGTTTACCAAAAATATTTTCAATGTTCGCATTACAACACATTTCGTTATTTGAAATAATGCCTGGCTTAAGTATGTTTTTATTTGCTCCACTGTCAATCAACAAACGTATTGATTTGTCTTTGGAGCTATCATACACGATTAAGTATGGCAAGAAGTCTAACGAATTGATCATGTCGGGTTTTCGGTTGAATTGCCCAGACGAAAATTTGTATTGTTCTCTTTACATGCAGTGATTTCGGTGTTATTGATAGTTCTGTTATTTGAAGTGAATTTACTTCTTTGTGAAGAATCAACTTCCATCGGCGTAGGATATTGTTTATCAGATTTATCCACATTCGTATAACGTATTCGTGAGGAGTTTCCAAAATTTGTTTTACTCTGTTCATTTTTACTATAAGATGGGTTATGATTAATAGATGGTTGACCATTCATTTTATGTGAATTAAACTCTTGTGCTTTAATTTTGCATAGGAAATTATAAGCATCCTCAATATCTTTTGGCCGTGCTGCTTGCACATAACCGAAATATGGTTTTTTCAAACCAGCTATAAAAGCGGCTAATCCATCCTCATCTATAAACTTACTGATTGCTGTCCAACTATCCCTGTAATCCTGATCTTGTTTTGCAATAGATTTTATATTTTGAATTATTTCCTTAGATTTTTGATAATATTTATGTATGGTCATACCTTCCGTCATTGTATTTTGCCATTTTGCCACAATTGGCATTTAAAGGTGGAAAGTTCTCTTCTATCGCCTATGGCGTCGATCAAAATTTCCTTTACTTCATCAAAAGTTTTTGGATTGCCAGCAACACAAAGAACGTCCTTGGCCTTTCCTTCTATTTTGTTTAAAACTGCGGTTACGTATACATCGTAAAGTTCTCTGTCTACTCTCCCTTTAAATAGGTTCAAAGTACTATCAGCTGTTTCAAGCCACGCTGATAATTGTTTTTTATTACCATCGTACTTTGGTAGCGATTTTATCGGGTCGGGTATCTTAAATAAATCTTCTACCTTGATACCCGTCTTAGATTCCACGTGTTCTTTGATGTCACTTTGAACAATTATTTGTTCTTGTGTAAACTTAATTGCTTGTTCTTGCACATTTAATCTTTCGTTTACGGCCAACAAACCAGTGCTTAACTGTTTGAGTTGATCCAAAATTTGCGATTCCATTGTATCTGCGTTTACTAAACTCTCCGAAGCCGAATCTGTATGAAAAAATTGTATTCGAACGCTAGGTGCTGCGTTGATCCAAATTCTCTTTCTCTTTTACACTCTCGCTTGGCAGTAACTCTCAAATTTGATAACAGTATCAACGTCCTATCAACCTATCTGGTAGTGTTGATTGGATGTATGTGTGATGCGTGACTCGATACAAGGTCTCACACCACGTGCTCTCAGTGAAAGTAAAAACACTGCTACGCACTTTTGCTAAAATCGGCCTATCTGGTAGTGTCAATTTAGCGAACGTAAAACTTAATATAAAAAAGTTTTACTTACGTGTGGTAATAGTTTAAGGTTGTGCCGGGGGGTCCTCGAACCAAACAACGGATGTAATCCTTTAGCTGCCGGTGCAAAATGCGGGAACCACTTAAGAATGGATTATTAATCCAAATCTTTTCCACTGTATTTAAGCACTTCCTCAACTGTCTACAGCGCCAATTACAATTTATTTATTAACTAAATTGTTTTACATCTAAACTAACCTAAACCTAACCTAAGAGAAACCTAATTAATGCAAAATATTCCTCACGAAGTGTACCGCACGAGAGTTGAGAGCAAAGAGAGCGAGCTCGCCCGTTCTGTCGACCTCGAAGGCTGTGAAAGATTCTGGCCGTGTTGCCAGAATCGCTGCTGTAGTGTTTTATAATAATTATTATTATTAGTTATCGTTCACAACGTAATTATATGCTTCCATATTCCAATACGGATAGTACCGTTGTCTTATACAGTCTCAGGACGTCTGATGGATGTGCGCCCAACCAGAATCCTGTGACTGTCCTTAGAAAGTTGATTCTTTTACTGCATTTTTGCACCAGACGGGTGAAGTGTGTACTCCAGTTTAGCCTTGAATTAAACCATACACCAAGGTATCGAAAATTGTCGGTAGTTGATATCTTTTCACCATACAGAAAGACATCAATTTTCGGATCATATAGCCTTTTCTCCCTGTTTTTTCCCGTGTCGCTAAAAGGAGAAAAGACTACCATCTCAGTTTTCGTAGCAGAGAACTTGATACCAAGGTTTTCAGACCACTCGGAAAGATTGTCCAGAGTGGTTTGTAAAGCCAGTTGTATTTCATCGGCGTCTCTGCTTGCAACAGATATAACGCCGTCGTCTGCCAATTGTCTAAGACTGCAGTTTGGCGCTAGACAAGAGTCTATCTCACTAACATAAAAGTTATACAACAGGGGACTCAAGCAGGACCCTTGTGCTAGTCCATGAAAACTGGTCCGTTTTAACTGCACGTGACCATTGTTGAAATTCATAGCTTTTTCCGACAAAAGGTTGAATAACAAGTTATTCAACATTGGTCCCAGGCCCGCATTTTCTAACTTTTGACTCAGTTTGTATGGAGAAACTGAGTCAAATGCCTCCTGTATGTCAAGGAAGATAGACCCCATGTTCTGCTTGCGTGCACGGGCAAGCTCTATTTCAGTCACCAAAAGCGCTAAACAGTCATAAGTACCCCTGGCTTTACGAAAACCAAACTGAGTACTTGAGAGAAGGTTGTTGGTTTCCAACCATTCTTCTAACCGTAAAAGAATCATCCTTTCAAGGAGTTTCCTCAGACACGAAAGTAATGATATCGGCCGATATGAATCGTGTCTTGATGGCGGTTTGCCAGGCTTCAAAATAGTGACAACTTTCACTTCCCTCCATTCTTGCGGGACGCTGTTGAACTCCAACATATCGTTGAAGATTCTTAACAGACGTTTCTTGCCCATGTCGGGAAGATTTTGCAGCAATTTGCTGTTGATCTGATCTAGGCCTGGGGAAGAATTTTTGCTTGAAAGGAGAGCAAGCGATAGTTCAACCATAGTGAACGGTGAGTCCATGATAGGGTCACTGCCAGGCGCATTTTGATGAAAGTTCTGCGCAGGAACGAAATCGGGGCAGAGCTTGTGGGCAAATTCATTTAGCCACTCGCCAGAAAAGCTTTCGCTCTCGTTGATGTTGTTACTGTTTCGCATCCTTCTAGCCATCCTACAATGCGAATTAACTGAAGCGGAAGGGTCTAGGTTATTGACGTATCTACGCCAATAGCCCTTTTCTTCGCCTTCAACAGGTTTTTGCACGATCTCTCCAGTCCTTTATATTTTTCATATAAAGACCTTGAGCCCGTGTCCCGGAATGCTTTAAACGCCTCCCGCTTCTTGTAAAAAGCCGCTTGGCAATCCTTGTCCCACCAAGGAGTGGGGGGTTTTTTGAATGTCCTTGCTTGGTGGGAGCGCCTTGTTTGGGCCTCAAGAGCGCACTTGTTTATAATTGAAACAAGTTTTTCGTACTCCTGAACTGGAGACAAATCTTCCAAGTCAAGAGAAAGCGAAGCGGCTACTAATTCACCGTATCTCGTCCAGTCGATGTTCCTCGTTAAGTCACATTTAACGGGGATTCCACCTCCTGGACATCCTCCCTTGATGTAGGAAATTTCTATCGGCAAGTGATCACTGCCGATAGGGTCCTGGATCACCTTCCAACTAAAATCCAGGGCCATCGCTGATGGACATAGAGACAGGTCCAGTGCACTCGCCCTATTCTTAGGTGTCTGCATCCTAGTTGCCTCTCCTGAGTTGAGAATTGAAAACCCAAATCTGTCGCAGATGTCTCGGATAATAGGAGCGCGAATGTCATCCTTATCGCAGCCCCAGTCGACTCCGTGAGAGTTGAAATCTCCCAGGATCAAAAGCGGTCCAGGCAAGACCACTGCTAAATTTCCAAGATCCTCTTTGAACTTTTCAATTTTTTCCTTTTCTTTGCTGACTATCGGGGGGATATAAATTGAGGTAATTGTCACGTGAAGATCGCCAAGTTTTGCCTTTACTGCGACAGTTTCGATAATTTCTTGCCTAGGGGTAGGTATTCTGTTGAAAGCGTGACTCTTTCGAACACCAATTAGTACCCCTCCATCCCTTGTAATGCGATCTTCACGGATTATATTATATCCGGGGAAGGTAAGATTAATGTCTCCCGATAGCCAAGTTTCACAGAGGGCAAACACATCGCAGTTGTGCTCGCCCACTAATGCTTTAAAGGAGTCTAGCTTGCCAAGCAAACTCCTACAGTTCCACTGTAAGATGGTAGCCTTGGGAGGAATTAATCGTCCAATCGGACCATCATGCTTAAGCATGGCCATTGGGCCAGCCACTGTTTGATCATCCCCTTCAGGAAAGGAAGAGCCCAAGTAGCGATCATGTGCAGGTGCTGCGGGAGGTTCAGGGTCATGAGAAGGGACTCTAAGATCTCGGAAAGGGACGGGGTAGGGGTTTTCGGACAACCCCCGATTGGAAAAGCCAAGTTTTCCAGAGGGGCTTCGGTCCGGGGGGATCGCTTCTTCTTGGGCTCCTTCCTGGCAGATTGAGGAGCGGGAGCAGAAGGATCAGCGTCTCGAGTTGGGACTGAGGATGTTGCTTTAGCAACATCCTGTTGCTAAACGCTGTTGTGCCAAAGGTTTACTTTTTTTTTTAGCACCTTCCGTTGTATCTTTTTATAAGATACTCTCGTGGCCTTAGCTGATCTCAGAGGCATCTGTTCGGGTGCAGTCGGGTTGGACTCGCCATTTGCAGCTGTATCCAAAACTGCAAAAGGGTTCGACGCGTTCGCACCTTTAAGGGCGTCGCTATAAGAGCCGCGTGTCCTCTCAGCTACCGTTTTGGTCTGTTCCCTTTGCAATTTTCGGTACACCGGGCACAAGGCTACCTCATGCCAGTCCTCCCGACAGTGCGAGCATTTTTGAGAAGGGGCTTTGCACTCCTCGGTGGCATGCACCCCTCTGCATTTTCCGCAGCATATTTTGCGAGTACAAAACGGATCGGCATGTCCGATCCGACTGCACTTCGAACAGGTGGCCACCCTTGGCACGTATGGCCGGTCGATCGGTATCCGGAGACCTTCAATAATGAGGGCCTGCGGAAGAACCGTACCCTCAAACGTGATCCTGATTGAGGAGGTCGGAACATATTTTTTCCCCTCCTTCCTTGAGGCGTCAAGCTTAAAAAGCTTTTTTGCCTTGAGCACTTTTGCTTTTTGCGTACGTGGGGCTTGAAAAGCACATCGGCAACGCCCGGGTACTTCTTAAACAGCGATGCCGCGATCGGCCTCACATCGAGCTGTTTTGTTCGTGGCATAAAATAGACAACCGGCTTACCCTCCCACGACGGCGGGTAAGCACGCGCTCGGTGTTCCGATAGCGGCTCGTTGGATGCTACCAGCTGGGCACTCTTTGCCAGCGGGGCACTTTTTTCCACCTGGGTATTCTTTGCCAAAGTGGCACTACTACAAGCGGCCTTCGATGTCGAAGGCCTTTCGTCGATCGCTATTTTTTTTGCCGCTGGCGCAGCCTTAGGGCGCCCAGGCTTTCGTTTTACCTCCCTGGAAGAATCATTTTCCCGATCCGAATCAGAGACATCCTGCTCTACCGCCATGGTAGAGCCGGGGACAACGGTGCGTATAGGGAAGGATAACACTTACCGTGACACACGATGCTCAAATAGACAAACTCACTTACAGACACACACACACACACAGTAGGGCTGCTACAAGCGCCGATCGATGCGATAATGCTGCGTCGATACGCTTGCTTATCGCTTGCAACGATCAGCAGCAACGATACACACACTCACACCACAAGAACACACGTCGATCGCTACTCGATCGATGGAAGTAACGGTACACTCTTCGCACGAATACAGGAGAAAGGCGGAGACACCGATAAGTGCGTACGGGTAATCGCGTTGACTACGCATTCGCACTCGAGAACAACAACCACTATCTGCCGTATGCGAAAAAGACAAAGACGCTTCCGAGCGGAATACGTCCTCTCACTACGGAAGCTGGAGGCAGACTGATCTCAGATTTTATAGAAATCTAAAAGAGCTCAGAAATCTCAAAAAACTTCAGAAATCTAAGAAATCTAGGAAATTTCAGAAATCTCTGAAAAATAAAAAATCTCAGAATTCTCAGAAATCTCAGAATTTTTAAAAATTCAGAATATCAGAAATCTCAGAATTTTCGAAATTCTCAGAAATATCAGAATTTTCGAAATTCTCAAAATTTTAAGATATCTCAGAAATCTCAGAAATCTCAGAATTCTCAGAAATTTTCAAAAATTTCTAAAATCTCATAATTTAAAAAAATCGCAGAATTCCTAGAATTATCAATATTTTTAAAAATCTTAGAAGTCTTACAAATCTTAGAATTTTGAGAAATCTCAGAAATCTCAAAATTTCAAAAGATCTCAGAATCTCTTAATTCTCAAAAATATCAAAAATTTAATATATCTCAGGAATCTCATGTCAAAAATTTCTAAAATAAAAGAATTTAAAAAAATCGCAAAATTCTTAGAATTCTCAAAATCTCAGATTTTTTAAAAATCTCAGTAATCTCAGAAATATCAGAAATTTCAAAAATATCAAAATTATCAGAAATCTCAGAATTTTCAAAAATTTCAGAATTTCAAGAAATGTCAGAATTCTAAGAAACCTCAAAAAACTCAGAAAACTCAGAAATCAAAAATCTCAGTATTTTCATACATCTAAGAAGTCTCAGAAATCTCAGAAAGCTGAGAAATCTCAGAAATCTCAGAATTCTCAGTAAATCTCAGAATTTTCAAATATATCACAATTCTTTGAAATTTTAGAAATCTCACAATTTTTAAAAGTCTCGAGAAACTCACAAATCTCAGAAATGTCAAAAATATCAGAATTCTCGAAATCTCAGATTTTTCAAAAATTTCTGTATTCTTAGAAATCTCAGAATTCTCAGACATCTCAGAATTCTCAGACATCTCAGAATTTTGAGAAATCTCAGAAATCTCAGAATTCTCAAAATTTTCAAAAATCTCAGATTTCTCATAAATCTCAGAAATCTCAGAAATCTCAGAAGTTTCAAAAATTCTCGGAATTCTTAGATATCTCAGAAATTTCAAGAATCCCAGAATTCTCAGGAATCTCAGAATTTTTAAAAACCTCATAAATCTCATAAATATCAGAATTTTCAAAATTCTCAGTTTTTTAGATATTTCAAATATCTGAAAAATCTCAAAAATTTCAAAAATTTCAGAATTTTCACAATTCTAGGAATTTTCAAATAAATCAGAAATTTCAGAAATGTCAGATAGTAAAAAAACCTTAGAAATTTAAGAAATCTCAAAAATTTCAGATATCTCAGAAATTTAAAAGTTTTCAGAATTTTCAGATATCTCAGGAATCTCAGCAATCTCAGACATCTCGAAATTTTCAGAAATCTTAGAAATGTCAAAAATCTCAGAATTTTCAGAAATCTAGGAATTTTCAAAAATATCAGAAATTTCAGAAATGTCAGAAATTAAAAAAAGCTTAGAAATTTAAGAAATCCTAGAAATTTCAGATATATCAGAAATTTAAAAGTTCTCAGAATTTTTAATATCTAAGAAATCCCAAATTTCCAAAATTCGCAGAAGTTAAGAAAATCCCAGAATTCTTAAAAATTTCAGAATTTTCAAAAATCTCAGAAACTAAAGAAATCTCAGACTTCTCAGAAATCTCAGAATTGTTAGAAATCCAAGAAATCTGAAAAATTCCAAAAATATCAGAATATCAGAATTCTCAAAAACCTCGGAATTATAAGATATCTCAGAAAACTCAAAAATATCATAAATGTCAGAATTTCCATAAATCTCAGAAATCTCAGATATCTAAGAAATTTCAAAAATCTCAGAATTCTTAAAAATCTCAGAATTTTTATATATCTCAGAAATCTCAGAAATCTCAAAAACTTCAGAAATTTAAGAAATCGCAGAAATCTCTGATACCTCAGAAATTTCAAAAATCTCAGAATGCTTACAAATCTCATTAGTCTCACAATTTTTTAAAATCTCAGGAATCTGAGAGAGTTCAAAAATATCGGAATTCTCAGAAATCTCAGAATTTTCAAAAATCTCAGAATTCTTAGAAAAGTCAGAATTCATAGAAATTTCGAAAATCTCACATATATCAGAAATCTCAGAAAGCTCAGAATTTTCAAAAATTTCTAAAATCACAGAATTTTAAAAAATCTCCGATTTCTTAGAATTGACCGAATTTAAAAAATCTAAGAAGTCTTAGAAATAACAGAATTTTGAGAAATCTCAAAACTTCCACAATTCTCAAAATTCTCAGAATCTTTAATTATTTCAGAAAGGTCAGAAATCTCAGAAATCTTAGATATATCAGAAAACTCAGAAATCTCAGAAATCTCAGAAATCTCAGAAATCTCAGAAATCTCATAAATCTCAGAAATCTTAGAAACTTTAGAATTTTCAAAAATCTCAGATTTCTCAAAAATCTCAGATTTTATAGATATCTCAAAAATCTCAGAAATCTCAAAAACTTCAGAAATCTAAGAAATCTCAGAAATTTCAGAAATCTCTGAAAATAAAAAAATCTCAGAATTCTCAGAAATCTCAGAATTTTTAAAAATTCAGAATTCTTAGAAATCTCAGAATTTTCGAAATTCTCAGAATTCTCAGAAATCTCAGAATTTTCGGAATTCTCAGAATTTTGGGATATCTCAGAAATCTTTGAAATCTCAGAATTCTCAGAAATTTTCAAAAATTTCTAAAATCTCAGAATTTAAAAAAATCGCAAAATTCTTAGAATTCTCAGAAACTTCAAAAATTTTAGAAGTCTAACAAATCTTAGAATTTTGAGAAATCTCAGGAATCTCAAAATTTCCAATAATCTCAGAATCTCAAAATTCTCAAAAATATCAAAAATTTAAGATATCTCAGGAACCTCAGATATCTCAGAAATTTTAAAAATCTCAGAAAGCTCAGAAATTTTCAACAATTTCTAAAATCTCAGAATTTAAAAAATCGCAGAATTCTTAGAATTCTCAGAATTTTCAAAAATTTTAGATGTCTAACAAATCTTAGAATTTCGTAAAATCTCAGAAATCTCAAATTTTTCAAAAAATCTCAGAATCTCAGAATTCTCAAAAATCTCAGAATTCTTTAGAATTCTCAGAATTTTCAAAAATCTTAGACGTATTTCTAAGACTGAAATTAATGTGAAATCTCAGAAATTTCAAAATTTCAAACGAAAAGAAGACTCTCCGAATTCTCAAAAATATCAAAAATTTAAGATATAGCAGGAACCTCAGATATCTAAGAAATTTTAAAAATCTCAGATTTTTCAGAAATTTTCAAAAATATCAGAAATTTCAGAAATCTCAAACTTTCGAAAAATCTCACAATTCTCTGAAATCTCCAATTTTTAAAAATCTCAGTAATCTCAGAAACATCAGAAACTTCAAAAATATCAAAATTATCAAAAATCTCAGAATTATCAAAAATTTCAGAATTCTAAGAAATGTCAGAACTCTAAGAAATCTCAGACAACTCAGAATACTCAGAAATAAAAAATCTTAGTATTCTCATAAATCGCAGACGTCTTAGAAATCTCAGAAAGCTCAGAAATCTCAGAATTCTCAATAAATCTCAGAATTTTTAAATATATCAGAATACTTAGAAATATCAGAAATCTCACAATTTTCAAAAGTCTCAGGAAACTCAGAAATCTTAGAAATGTCAAAAATATCAGAATTCTCAATATCGCAGTGTGGTGGGAAGAAGAATATTTGTATTTCTCAGTCGCCATGTGGTGGGAAGAAGAGATTCACTGTCGCCATGTGGTGGAGAAGAAGAAACTCAGACTTATAATCGCGACGAGAACAGAACAACGTGATTGCTAAATGTGCGGACCAATATCTTCCTGTATCTGACTGTCCAGGCAGTCTGAAGATTCTAGATGAGAATCTTCCTTACAGGAAAGTTGGAGACATCGAGGCCTTACCTTTGGTAGGGGGACTCTCGATGCTCATCGGCGGAGCAAGTCGGCCAGGCGACTTTGGATGTTCAGAAGGAATATCCCTTACTGGCATGTTGGAGGTTTGAGGCCTTACCTTGGGTAGGGGGACACTCAAACCTCTAGAAAGAATTGAACGCAAGGTTTAGCTTGTTGTACCTTCTCTCTGCCTGTCTGTGTGGTTCTGAGGCTTCCAAGACCGCTTTATTTATACCCAATCTTACAATAGTTTTTGGTCGTTTTTGTAACCAATATTGTTTCTTAGTGGTTGTTCTTATTGCTATTGCATTTAGTACACAAATATTTACGTAAGCATAAAATGTGTCACGGTGCGATTGATTGCTGCACTTGCAAGAAATGTGTCGGATATCATTCGTCGTTGGATCTATATGCTTGCTATGCATGAAGTTACTTGTTTGTGTTTTGTTGTTTTGTGTTGCTGACCACTGTCTAGACTCGCTGGTTGTTTTGAACTGATATCATATTGCATTGCGTCGCTCGCTAGCCGGGTGCGCTTGTAAGTGTTTGAATGTTCATGTTAAGGCGTGCGCGTGGTCAAAATAGCTGAATGTACATTTCTCACGCTCTTGGCTAATGCAGGTTTTTTGTTAAATTGGTGAATTTCTGCTCACCGTATAATGCTACGTAAGGCTTGTTGTATCCGGAATAATGTATACTCTAGTGAGATGTTTAGCAGATATGCTACAGCAGAATTTTACAAAATTTCAGAATTCTCAGAAATCTCAGAATTCTCAGCCATCTCAGAATTTTGAGAAATCTCAGAAAACTTGGACATCTCAATATTTTCAAAAATCTCAGATTTCTCATAAATCTCAGAAATCTCAGAAATTTCTAAAACCTCGGAATTCTTAGAAATCTCAGAAATTTCAGGAATCCCTGAATTCTCAGGAATCTCAGAATTTTTAAAAACATCATTTATCTCAGAAATATCAGAATTTTCAAAAATCTCAGATTTTTAGATATTTCAAAAATCTCAGAAATCTCGAAAATTTCAAAAATCTCATAATTTTCAGAAATCTAGGAGTTTTCAAAAATACCAGGAATTTCAAAAATGTCAGAAATTTAAAAAGCTTAGAAATTTAAGAAATCTTAGAAATTGTATTTATTTATTTATTTACAATTGATTATGGCGGTCCAATGCCGTATTGTCAACACTGCTTGTGTTGAAAAAAAAATTACAATCATATTGATAAGGCATTTCCTCCCTATTATTTGCCTTATCCCGGGCATACTCGGTTGTGGATGGTAGTGGTGATGGTGTTGATGATGCTGATGATGATGATGTAGTGGTGGATGTTGTGAGTTTTGATGGTCTGGGACTATTGCTGTGACTATTGTGATGATGGTGGTTGGTTACATCAGACTTCGGGCTATAGTGGTGATGTGGCTGTTCTATTGTTGACATTTGTGGATTGGTCTGGACTGCAACAAACAAACAAATATTGTTTAGACAGCACAATTATTTGTCTTCGTACAGTGTTCTCCAGTGCATTCCAGCAATGACATTCCAAGCTCAATCTAGTCAACGTCCAATCAAAGGATGATCGACAAGCTCTATCCCGCAGCAGCGAAAGCGACTTTACTACTCCCGAGACTGAACCCGCCAAACACCCCGAACCCGACGCCAACGTTGTCAAACTCAATGTGCTAAAACTGGACTGGAGTGGAGAACACTGCACTTTGAACAACGCCTGCCTCCCTTTTACGGCAGTGTTGGAATCACCCTCGAGTGCTGTTGCCCAGTCATCGGATCACCTGTGGCACTACAAAAAATACACTTAAAACATAGACAACACAGCATTAAACATCAAAGGAATGGGGAAATACGAATAAGGATTAGAAGGATTCTTGGGATGTGGAATCATAGGACAAGACCGTTGTCTCTGGCGAATCGGTAAATGATCCTCATGTAGAGGAGGTCCCTGGTAGCCAACACTTCTCTGATTTCTGTCCCCGGTCGTCTGCCGACATTCTCGACTGCGCTCAACAAGGAGGGTCTTGCGGTTTCAAACTCCACGCAAGACCACAGAAGGTGATCCACATCGTGGAATCCGTCACTGCAGCCACATACTTTTGTCTGAGCCAGAGTTATACGCTGTTGATGAGCATTCAACGCAAAATGATTCGACATCAGTCGAGACATCATCCGTATGAACGCCCGGTTCACAGAGAGCCCATCGATTCAAGGCCGCAGGGACACTTGCGGAGAGATCGAGAAGAGAAAACGCCCGAGTTCATCCGCCTCCCACATGCTCTGCCAGCGAGACAGGAAAAGTTGCTGTGGGAAACGAAGGAACTCCTGGGCCGAGATAGGTCGGTCGTAAAAAGCGCCTTCTTGGACGCCTGTTTTGGCCAGTGAGTCTGCCTTCTCATTGCCGGGAATTCCTAAATGAGAAGGGACCCAAATTAGCGAGATCCTATACGCCTTATCGAACATTGAGCCAAGCAGTTCAATGATTTTTATGGTGAGGAAATCCTGACTCTTAACAGCCTTCGGAGATCTCAGAGCTTCAATAGCACTAAGGCTATCAGTGAAGATGAAGTACTGGTCCGAAGGTCTCGCTGCTAGCATCGATAGTGCGTACAAGATTGCGGAAAGCTCTGCGGTGTAAACACTACATGGCTGCCTCAATTTGAATAAAGCTTCGGTGAAATCGCTAAAAACACAGAGGATGATCCATCAGTGTAGTACTGGCTTATTTGGTCTAAATGACCATATTTATTCATGAAAATACCCGGAACTACCCTCGGGCGAAGATCATTAGGTATGGTCTTAATTTCCTCGTGCAATGAGGAATCTGTTTTTAAAATGGAACTGTAGTTCTCAGGAAGGGCAGCACGATTTAATGCCTGTGGAGCGCTGGGATGCACTTGCGGGGCAACAAAATCTTCATAAATCTTGAGGATTTTGCTCTTAGAACCTGTCTCTAGAAGCGCTACAAAATTTTCTATTATCAAGGGATTTGATACTGAACAACGGCCTAGAAGGCGAAGCGACAGCATTTCAAAACGTAGTTTGAGCGGCATCACTCCGGTCATCACTTCTAGGGACATTTTATTTATTTATTTATTTATTTATAATTAATTATGACGGTCCAGTGCCGTATTGTTCACATCGCTTGTGTTGAAAACAAAAAATACAATCATATTGATAAGGCATTTCCTCCTTATTCTTTGCCTTATCCCGGGCATACTCGGTTGTGGATGGTTGTGGTGATGGTGATGATGATGATGATGATGATGATGATGATGTAGTGGTGGATGTTGTGAATTTTGATGGTCCGGGACTATCGCTGTGACTATTGTGATGATGGTGGTTAGTTTCATCCGAATTCCGGCTATAGTGGTGATGTGGCCGTTCTATTGTTGACATTTGATGTTTGGTCTCGACTGTAACAAACAAATAAACATTGTTAAGACAGCACGAACATTTATTTGTCTGCATACAGTGTTCTTCAGTGCAGTCCAGCCATGACATTCCAAGCTCACTCTAGTCAACGTCCAATCAAAGGATGATCGACAAGCTCTATCCCGCAGCAGCGAAAGCGACTTCACTACTCCCGAGACTGAACCCGCCGAACACCCCGAACCCGACGCCAACATTGTCAAACTCAATGTGCCAAAACTGGACTGGAGTGGAGAACACTGCACTTTGAACAACGCCTGCCTCCCTTTTACGGCAGTGTTGGAATCGCCCTCGAATGCTGTTGCCCAGTCATCGGATCACCCGTGGCACTACAAAAAATACACTTAAGACGTAGACAACAAAACATTTAACAAAAAAGGAATGGGGGAATACGAATAAGGATTGGAAGGATACTTGGGATGTGGAATCATAGGACAAGACCGTTGTCTCTGGCGAATCGGAAGATGGTCCTCATGTAGGGGAGGTCCCTGGTAGCCAACACTTCTCTAATTTCTGTACCCGGTCGTCTGCCGATATTCCCGACTGCGCTCAACAAGGAGGGTCTTGCGGTTTCAAATTCCACGCAGGACCACAGAAGGTGATCCACATCGTGGAATCCGTCACCGCAGCCACACACTTTTGTCTGAGCCAGAGTTATACGCTGTAGATGAGCATTCAACGCAAAATGATTCGACATCAGTCGAGACATCATTCGTATGAATGCCCGGTCTACAGAGAGCCCATCGAACCAAGGCCGCAGGGACACTTGCGGAGAGATCGAGAAAAGAAAACGCCCGGGTTCATCCGCCTCCCACATGCTCTGCCAGCGAGACAGGAAAAGTTGCTGTGGGAAACGAAGGAACTCCTGGGCCGAGATCGGTCGGTCGTAAAAAGCGCCTTCTTGGACGCCTGTTTTGGCCAGTGAGTCTGCCTTTTCATTGCCGGGGATTCCACAATGAGAAGGGACCCAAATTAGCGAGATCTTATACGCCTTATCGAACATTGAGCCAAGCAGTTCAATGATTTTTATGGTGAGGAAATCCTGACTCTTAACAGCCTTCGGAGATCTCAGAGCTTCAATAGCACTAAGGCTATCAGTGAAAATGAAGTACTGGTCCGAAGGTCTCGCTGCTATCATGGATAGTGCGTACAAAATTGCGGCTAGCTCTGCGGTGTAAACACTACATGGCTGCCTCAATTTGAAAAATGCCTCGGTGAACTCGCTAAAAACACCGAAGCCAGTGCCCTCCTCAGAGGATGATCCATCAGTGTAGTACTGGCTTATTTGGTCTAAATGACCATATTTATTCATGAAAATACCCGGAACTACCCTCGGGCGAAGATCATTAGGTATGGTCTTAATTTCCTCGCGCATCGAGGAATCTGTTTTTAAAATGGAACTGTAGTTCTCAGGAAGGGCAGCACGAGTTAATGCCTGTGGAGCGCTAGGATGCACTTGTAGGGCAACAAAATCTTCATAAATCTTGAGGATTTTGCTCTTAGAACCTGTCTCTATAAGCGCTTCAAAATTTTCTATTATCAAGGGATTTGATACTGAACAACGGCCTAGAAGGCGAAGCGACAGCATTTCAAAACGTAGTTTGAGCGGCATCACTCCGGTCATCACTTCTAGGGACATGTTGTGTGTAGATTTCATGCTCCCTAGTGCGAGTCTAAGACAGCGGTACTGTAGCCTTTCGAGCTTGAGTATCAACGTATTGGATGCCCAATGGAAGCATATGCTTCCATATTCCAATACGGATAGTACCGTTGTCTTATACAGTCTCAGGACGTCTGATGGATGTGCGCCCCACCAGAATCCTGTGACTGCCCTTAGAAAGTTGATTCTCTTACTGCATTTTTGTACCAGATGGGTGAAATGAGTACTCCAGTTTAGCCTTGAATTAAACCATACACCAAGGTATCGAAAATTGTCGGTAGTTGATATCTTTTCACCATACAAAAAGACATCAATTTTCGGATCATATAGCCTTTTCTCCCTGTTTTTTCCGTGTCGCTAAAAGGAGAAAAGACTACCATCTCAGTTTTCGTAGCAGAGAACTTGATACCAAGGTTTTCAGACCACTCGGAAAGATTGTCCAGAGTGGTTTGTAAAGCTATTTGTATTTCATCGGCGTCTCTGCTTGCAACAGATATAATGCCGTCGTCTGCCAATTGTCTAAGACTGCAGTTTGGCGCTAGACAAGAGTCTATCTCACTAACATAAAAGTTATACAACAGGGGACTCAAGCAGGACCCTTGTGCTAGTCCATGAAAACTGGTCCGTTTTAACTGCACGTGACCATTGTTGAAATTCATAGCTTTTTCCGACAAAAGGTTGAATAACAAGTTATTCAACTTTGGTCCCAGGCCCGCATTTTCTAACTTTTGACTCAGTTTGTATGGAGAAACTGAGTCAAATGCCCCCTGTATGTCAAGGAAGATAGACCCCATGTTCTGCTTGCGTGCACGGGCAAGCTCTATTTCAATCACCAAAAGCGCTAAACAGTCATAAGTACCCCTGGCTTTACAAAAACCAAACTGAGTACTTGAGAGAAGGTTGTTGGTTTCCAACCATTCTTCTAACCGTAAAAGAATCATCCTTTCAAGGAGTTTCCTCAGACACGAAAGTAATGATATCGGCCGATATGAATCGTGTCTTGATGGCGGTTTGCCAGGCTTCAAAATAGTGACAACTTTCACTTCCCTCCATTCTTGCGGGACGCTGTTGAACTCCAACATATCGTTGAAGATTCTTAACAAACGTTTCTTGCCCATGTCGGGAAGATTTTGCAGCAGTTTGCTATTGATCTGATCTAGGCCTGGGGAAGAATTTTTGCTTGAAAGGAGAGCAAGCGATAGTTCAACCATAGTGAACGGTGAGTCCATGATAGGGTCACTGCCAGGCGCATTTTGATGAAAGTTCTGCGCAGGAACGAAATCGGGGCAGAGCTTGTGGGCAAATTCATTTAGCCACTCGCCAGAAAAGCTTTCGCTCTCGTTGATGTTGTTACTGTTTCGCATCCTTCTAGCCATCCTCCAAAGCGAATTAAGTGAAGCGGAAGGGTCTAGGTTATTCACGTATCTACGCCAATAGCCCTTTTTCTTCGTCTTCAACAGGTTTTTGCACAATCTCTCCAGTCCTTTATATTTTTCATATAAAGACCTTGAGCCCGTGTCCCGGAATGCTTTAAACGCCTCCCGCTTTTTGTTAAAAGCCGCTTGACAATCCTTGTCCCACCAAGGAGTGGGGGGTTTTTTGAATGTCCTTGCTTGGTGGGAGCGCCTTGTGTGGGCCTCAAGAGCGCACTTGTTTATAATTGAAACAAATTTTTCGTACTCCTGAACTGGAGACAAATCTTCCAAGTCAAGAGAAAGCGAAGCGGCTACTAATTCACCGTATCTCGTCCAGTCGATGTTCCTCGTTAAGTCACATTTAACGGGGATTCCACCTCCTGGACATCCTCCCTTGATGTAGGAAATTTCTATCGGCAAGTGATCACTGCCGATAGGGTCCTGGATCACCTTCCAACTAAAATCCAGGGCCATCGCTGATGGACATAGAGACAGGTCCAGTGCACTCGCCCTATTCTTAGGTGTCTGCATCCTAGTTGCCTCTCCTGAGTTGAGAATTGAAAACCCAAATCTGTCGCAGATGTCTCGGATAATAGGAGCGCGAATGTCATCCTTATCGCAGCCCCAGTCGACTCCGTGAGAGTTGAAATCTCCCAGGATCAAAAGCGGTCCAGGCAAGACCACTGCTAAATTTCCAAGATCCTCTTTGAACTTTTCAATTTTTTCCTTTTCTTTGCTGACTATCGGGGGGATATAAATTGAGGTAATTGTCACGTGAAGATCGCCAAGTTTTGCCTTTACTGCGACAGTTTCGATAATTTCTTGCCTAGGGGTAGGTATTCTGTTGAAAGCGTGACTCTTTCGAACACCAATTAGTACCCCTCCATCCCTTGTAATGCGATCTTCACGGATTATATTATATCCGGGGAAGGTAAGATTAATGTCTCCCGATAGCCAAGTTTCACAGAGGGCAAACACATCGCAGTTGTGCTCGCCCACTAATGCTTTAAAGGAGTCTAGCTTGCCAAGCAAACTCCTACAGTTCCACTGTAAGATGGTAGCCTTGGGAGGAATTAATCGTCCAATCGGACCATCATGCTTAAGCATGGTTATTGGGCCAGCCACTGTTTGATCATCCCCTTCAGGAAAGGAAGAGCCCAAGTAGCGATCATGTGCAGGTGCTGCGGGAGGTTCAGGGTCATGAGAAGGGACTCTAAGATCTCGGAAAGGGACGGGGTAGGGGTTTTCGGACAACCCCCGATTGGAAAAGCCAAGTTTTCCAGAGGGGCTTCGGTCCGGGGGGATCGCTTCTTCTTGGGCTCCTTCCTGGCAGATTGAGGAGCGGGAGCAGAAGGATCAGCGTCTCGAGTTGGGACTGAGGATGTTGCTTTAGCAACATCCTGTTGCTAAACGCTGTTGTGCCAAAGGTTTACTTTTTTTTTTAGCACCTTCCGTTGTATCTTTTTATAAGATACTCTCGTGGCCTTAGCTGATCTCAGAGGCATCTGTTCGGGTGCAGTCGGGTTGGACTCGCCATTTGCAGCTGTATCCAAAACTGCAAAAGGGTTCGACGCGTTCGCACCTTTAAGGGCGTCGCTATAAGAGCCGCGTGTCCTCTCAGCTACCGTTTTGGTCTGTTCCCTTTGCAATTTTCGGTACACCGGGCACAAGGCTACCTCATGCCAGTCCTCCCGACAGTGCGAGCATTTTTGAGAAGGGGCTTTGCACTCCTCGGTGGCATGCACCCCTCTGCATTTTCCGCAGCATATTTTGCGAGTGCAAAACGGATCGGCATGTCCGATCCGACTGCACTTCGAACAGGTGGCCACCCTTGGCACGTATGGCCGGTCGATCGGTATCCGGAGACCTTCAATAATGAGGGCCTGCGGAAGAACCGTACCCTCAAACGTGATCCTGATTGAGGAGGTCGGAACATATTTTTTCCCCTCCTTCCTTGAGGCGTCAAGCTTAAAAAGCTTTTTTGCCTTGAGCACTTTTGCTTTTTGCGTACGTGGGGCTTGAAAAGCACATCGGCAACGCCCGGGTACTTCTTAAACAGCGATGCCGCGATCGGCCTCACATCGAGCTGTTTTGTTTGTGGCATAAAATAGACAACCGGCTTACCCTCCCACGACGGCGGGTAAGCACGCGCTCGGTGTTCCGATAGCGGCTCGTTGGATGCTACCAGCGGGGCACTCTTTGCCAGCGGGGCACTTTTTTCCACCTGGGTATTCTTTGCCAAAGTGGCACTACTACAAGCGGCCTTCGATGTCGAAGGCCTTTCGTCGATCGCTATTTTTTTTGCCGCTGGCGCAGCCTTAGGGCGCCCAGGCTTTCGTTTTACCTCCCTGGAAGAATCATTTTCCCGATCCGAATCAGAGACATCCTGCTCTACCGCCATGGTAGAGCCGGGGACAACGGTGCGTATAGGGAAGGATAACACTTACCGTGACACACGATGCTCAAATAGACAAACTCACTTACAGACACACACACACACACAGTAGGGCTGCTACAAGCGCCGATCGATGCGATAATGCTGCGTCGATACGCTTGCTTATCGCTTGCAACGATCAGCAGCAACGATACACACACTCACACCACAAGAACACACGTCGATCGCTACTCGATCGATGGAAGTAACGGTACACTCTTCGCACGAATACAGGAGAAAGGCGGAGACACCGATAAGTGCGTACGGGTAATCGCGTTGACTACGCATTCGCACTCGAGAACAACAACCACTATCTGCCGTATGCGAAAAAGACAAAGACGCTTCCGAGCGGAATACGTCCTCTCACTACGGAAGCTGGAGGCAGACTGATCTCAGATTTTATAGAAATCTAAAAGAGCTCAGAAATCTCAAAAAACTTCAGAAATCTAAGAAATCTAGGAAATTTCAGAAATCTCTGAAAAATAAAAAATCTCAGAATTCTCAGAAATCTCAGAATTTTTAAAAATTCAGAATATCAGAAATCTCAGAATTTTCGAAATTCTCAGAAATATCAGAATTTTCGAAATTCTCAAAATTTTAAGATATCTCAGAAATCTCAGAAATCTCAGAATTCTCAGAAATTTTCAAAAATTTCTAAAATCTCATAATTTAAAAAAATCGCAGAATTCCTAGAATTATCAATATTTTTAAAAATCTTAGAAGTCTTACAAATCTTAGAATTTTGAGAAATCTCAGAAATCTCAAAATTTCAAAAGATCTCAGAATCTCTTAATTCTCAAAAATATCAAAAATTTAATATATCTCAGGAATCTCATGTCAAAAATTTCTAAAATAAAAGAATTTAAAAAAATCGCAAAATTCTTAGAATTCTCAAAATCTCAGATTTTTTAAAAATCTCAGTAATCTCAGAAATATCAGAAATTTCAAAAATATCAAAATTATCAGAAATCTCAGAATTTTCAAAAATTTCAGAATTTCAAGAAATGTCAGAATTCTAAGAAACCTCAAAAAACTCAGAAAACTCAGAAATCAAAAATCTCAGTATTTTCATACATCTAAGAAGTCTCAGAAATCTCAGAAAGCTGAGAAATCTCAGAAATCTCAGAATTCTCAGTAAATCTCAGAATTTTCAAATATATCACAATTCTTTGAAATTTTAGAAATCTCACAATTTTTAAAAGTCTCGAGAAACTCACAAATCTCAGAAATGTCAAAAATATCAGAATTCTCGAAATCTCAGATTTTTCAAAAATTTCTGTATTCTTAGAAATCTCAGAATTCTCAGACATCTCAGAATTCTCAGACATCTCAGAATTTTGAGAAATCTCAGAAATCTCAGAAATCTCAGAATTCTCAAAATTTTCAAAAATCTCAGATTTCTCATAAATCTCAGAAATCTCAGAAATCTCAGAAGTTTCAAAAATTCTCGGAATTCTTAGATATCTCAGAAATTTCAAGAATCCCAGAATTCTCAGGAATCTCAGAATTTTTAAAAACCTCATAAATCTCATAAATATCAGAATTTTCAAAATTCTCAGTTTTTTAGATATTTCAAATATCTGAAAAATCTCAAAAATTTCAAAAATTTCAGAATTTTCACAATTCTAGGAATTTTCAAATAAATCAGAAATTTCAGAAATGTCAGATAGTAAAAAAACCTTAGAAATTTAAGAAATCTCAAAAATTTCAGATATCTCAGAAATTTAAAAGTTTTCAGAATTTTCAGATATCTCAGGAATCTCAGCAATCTCAGACATCTCGAAATTTTCAGAAATCTTAGAAATGTCAAAAATCTCAGAATTTTCAGAAATCTAGGAATTTTCAAAAATATCAGAAATTTCAGAAATGTCAGAAATTAAAAAAAGCTTAGAAATTTAAGAAATCCTAGAAATTTCAGATATATCAGAAATTTAAAAGTTCTCAGAATTTTTAATATCTAAGAAATCCCAAATTTCCAAAATTCGCAGAAGTTAAGAAAATCCCAGAATTCTTAAAAATTTCAGAATTTTCAAAAATCTCAGAAACTAAAGAAATCTCAGACTTCTCAGAAATCTCAGAATTGTTAGAAATCCAAGAAATCTGAAAAATTCCAAAAATATCAGAATATCAGAATTCTCAAAAACCTCGGAATTATAAGATATCTCAGAAAACTCAAAAATATCATAAATGTCAGAATTTCCATAAATCTCAGAAATCTCAGATATCTAAGAAATTTCAAAAATCTCAGAATTCTTAAAAATCTCAGAATTTTTATATATCTCAGAAATCTCAGAAATCTCAAAAACTTCAGAAATTTAAGAAATCGCAGAAATCTCTGATACCTCAGAAATTTCAAAAATCTCAGAATGCTTACAAATCTCATTAGTCTCACAATTTTTTAAAATCTCAGGAATCTGAGAGAGTTCAAAAATATCGGAATTCTCAGAAATCTCAGAATTTTCAAAAATCTCAGAATTCTTAGAAAAGTCAGAATTCATAGAAATTTCGAAAATCTCACATATATCAGAAATCTCAGAAAGCTCAGAATTTTCAAAAATTTCTAAAATCACAGAATTTTAAAAAATCTCCGATTTCTTAGAATTGACCGAATTTAAAAAATCTAAGAAGTCTTAGAAATAACAGAATTTTGAGAAATCTCAAAACTTCCACAATTCTCAAAATTCTCAGAATCTTTAATTATTTCAGAAAGGTCAGAAATCTCAGAAATCTTAGATATATCAGAAAACTCAGAAATCTCAGAAATCTCAGAAATCTCAGAAATCTCAGAAATCTCATAAATCTCAGAAATCTTAGAAACTTTAGAATTTTCAAAAATCTCAGATTTCTCAAAAATCTCAGATTTTATAGATATCTCAAAAATCTCAGAAATCTCAAAAACTTCAGAAATCTAAGAAATCTCAGAAATTTCAGAAATCTCTGAAAATAAAAAAATCTCAGAATTCTCAGAAATCTCAGAATATTTAAAAATTCAGAATTCTTAGAAATCTCAGAATTTTCGAAATTCTCAGAATTCTCAGAAATCTCAGAATTTTCGGAATTCTCAGAATTTTGGGATATCTCAGAAATCTTTGAAATCTCAGAATTCTCAGAAATTTTCAAAAATTTCTAAAATCTCAGAATTTAAAAAAATCGCAAAATTCTTAGAATTCTCAGAAACTTCAAAAATTTTAGAAGTCTAACAAATCTTAGAATTTTGAGAAATCTCAGGAATCTCAAAATTTCCAATAATCTCAGAATCTCAAAATTCTCAAAAATATCAAAAATTTAAGATATCTCAGGAACCTCAGATATCTCAGAAATTTTAAAAATCTCAGAAAGCTCAGAAATTTTCAACAATTTCTAAAATCTCAGAATTTAAAAAATCGCAGAATTCTTAGAACTCTCAGAATTTTCAAAAATTTTAGATGTCTAACAAATCTTAGAATTTCGTAAAATCTCAGAAATCTCAAATTTTTCAAAAAATCTCAGAATCTCAGAATTCTCGAAAATCTCAGAATTCTTTAGAATTCTCAGAATTTTCAAAAATCTTAGACGTATTTCTAAGACTGAAATTTCTGTGAAATCTCAGAAATTTCAAAATTTCAAACGAAAAGAAGACTCTCCGAATTCTCAAAAATATCAAAAATTTAAGATATAGCAGGAACCTCAGATATCTAAGAAATTTTAAAAATCTCAGATTTTTCAGAAATTTTCAAAAATATCAGAAATTTCAGAAATCTCAAACTTTCGAAAAATCTCACAATTCTCTGAAATCTCCAATTTTTAAAAATCTCAGTAATCTCAGAAACATCAGAAACTTCAAAAATATCAAAATTATCAAAAATCTCAGAATTATCAAAAATTTCAGAATTCTAAGAAATGTCAGAACTCTAAGAAATCTCAGACAACTCAGAATACTCAGAAATAAAAAATCTTAGTATTCTCATAAATCGCAGACGTCTTAGAAATCTCAGAAAGCTCAGAAATCTCAGAATTCTCAGTAAATCTCAGAATTTTTAAATATATCAGAATACTTAGAAATATAAGAAATCTCACAATTTTCAAAAGTCTCAGGAAACTCAGAAATCTTAGAAATGTCAAAAATATCAGAATTCTCAATATCGCAGTGTGGTGAGAAGAAGAATATTTGTATTTCTCAGTCGCCATGTGGTGGGAAGAAGAGATTCACTGTCGCCATGTGGTGGAGAAGAAGAAACTCAGACTTATAATCGCGACGAGAACAGAACAACGTGATTGCTAAATGTGCGGACCAATATCTTCCTGTATCTGACTGTCCAGGCAGTCTGAAGATTCTAGATGAGAATCTTCCTTACAGGAAAGTTGGAGACATCGAGGCCTTACCTTTGGTAGGGGGACTCTCGATGCTCATCGGCGGAGCAAGTCGGCCAGGCGACTTTGGATGTTCAGAAGGAATATCCCTTACTGGCATGTTGGAGGTTTGAGGCCTTACCTTGGGTAGGGGGACACTCAAACCTCTAGAAAGAATTGAACGCAAGGTTTAGCTTGTTGTACCTTCTCTCTGCCTGTCTGTGTGGTTCTGAGGCTTCCAAGACCGCTTTATTTATACCCAATCTTACAATAGTTTTTGGTCGTTTTTGTAACCAATATTGTTTCTTAGTGGTTGTTCTTATTGCTATTGCATTTAGTACACAAATATTTACGTAAGCATAAAATGTGTCACGGTGCGATTGATTGCTGCACTTGCAAGAAATGTGTCGGATATCATTCGTCGTTGGATCTATATGCTTGCTATGCATGAAGTTACTTGTTTGTGTTTTGTTGTTTTGTGTTGCTGACCACTGTCTAGACTCGCTGGTTGTTTTGAACTGATATCATATTGCATTGCGTCGCTCGCTAGCCGGGTGCGCTGGTAAGTGTTTGAATGTTCATGTTAAGGCGTGCGCGTGGTCAAAATAGCTGAATGTACATTTCTCACGCTCTTGGCTAATGCAGGTTTTTTGTTAAATTGGTGAATTTCTGCTCACCGTATAATGCTACGTAAGGCTTGTTGTATCCGGAATAATGTATACTCTAGTGAGATGTTTAGCAGATATGCTACAGCAGAATTTTACAAAATTTCAGAATTCTCAGAAATCTCAGAATTCTCAGCCATCTCAGAATTTTGAGAAATCTCAGAAAACTTGGACATCTCAATATTTTCAAAAATCTCAGATTTCTCATAAATCTCAGAAATCTCAGAAATTTCTAAAACCTCGGAATTCTTAGAAATCTCAGAAATTTCAGGAATCCCTGAATTCTCAGGAATCTCAGAATTTTTAAAAACATCATTTATCTCAGAAATATCAGAATTTTCAAAAATCTCAGATTTTTAGATATTTCAAAAATCTCAGAAATCTCGAAAATTTCAAAAATCTCATAATTTTCAGAAATCTAGGAGTTTTCAAAAATACCAGGAATTTCAAAAATGTCAGAAATTTAAAAAGCTTAGAAATTTAAGAAATCTTAGAAATTGTATTTATTTATTTATTTACAATTGATTATGGCGGTCCAATGCCGTATTGTCAACACTGCTTGTGTTGAAAAAAAAATTACAATCATATTGATAAGGCATTTCCTCCCTATTATTTGCCTTATCCCGGGCATACTCGGTTGTGGATGGTAGTGGTGATGGTGTTGATGATGCTGATGATGATGATGTAGTGGTGGATGTTGTGAGTTTTGATGGTCTGGGACTATTGCTGTGACTATTGTGATGATGGTGGTTGGTTACATCAGACTTCGGGCTATAGTGGTGATGTGGCTGTTCTATTGTTGACATTTGTGGATTGGTCTGGACTGCAACAAACAAACAAATATTGTTTAGACAGCACAATTATTTGTCTTCGTACAGTGTTCTCCAGTGCATTCCAGCAATGACATTCCAAGCTCAATCTAGTCAATGTCCAATCAAAGGATGATCGACAAGCTCTATCCCGCAGCAGCGAAAGCGACTTTACTACTCCCGAGACTGAACCCGCCAAACACCCCGAACCCGACGCCAACGTTGTCAAACTCAATGTGCTAAAACTGGACTGGAGTGGAGAACACTGCACTTTGAACAACGCCTGCCTCCCTTTTACGGCAGTGTTGGAATCACCCTCGAGTGCTGTTGCCCAGTCATCGGATCACCTGTGGCACTACAAAAAATACACTTAAAACATAGACAACACAGCATTAAACATCAAAGGAATGGGGAAATACGAATAAGGATTAGAAGGATTCTTGGGATGTGGAATCATAGGACAAGACCGTTGTCTCTGGCGAATCGGTAAATGATCCTCATGTAGAGGAGGTCCCTGGTAGCCAACACTTCTCTGATTTCTGTCCCCGGTCGTCTGCCGACATTCTCGACTGCGCTCAACAAGGAGGGTCTTGCGGTTTCAAACTCCACGCAAGACCACAGAAGGTGATCCACATCGTGGAATCCGTCACTGCAGCCACATACTTTTGTCTGAGCCAGAGTTATACGCTGTTGATGAGCATTCAACGCAAAATGATTCGACATCAGTCGAGACATCATCCGTATGAACGCCCGGTTCACAGAGAGCCCATCGATTCAAGGCCGCAGGGACACTTGCGGAGAGATCGAGAAGAGAAAACGCCCGAGTTCATCCGCCTCCCACATGCTCTGCCAGCGAGACAGGAAAAGTTGCTGTGGGAAACGAAGGAACTCCTGGGCCGAGATAGGTCGGTCGTAAAAAGCGCCTTCTTGGACGCCTGTTTTGGCCAGTGAGTCTGCCTTCTCATTGCCGGGAATTCCTAAATGAGAAGGGACCCAAATTAGCGAGATCCTATACGCCTTATCGAACATTGAGCCAAGCAGTTCAATGATTTTTATGGTGAGGAAATCCTGACTCTTAACAGCCTTCGGAGATCTCAGAGCTTCAATAGCACTAAGGCTATCAGTGAAGATGAAGTACTGGTCCGAAGGTCTCGCTGCTAGCATCGATAGTGCGTACAAGATTGCGGAAAGCTCTGCGGTGTAAACACTACATGGCTGCCTCAATTTGAATAAAGCTTCGGTGAAATCGCTAAAAACACAGAGGATGATCCATCAGTGTAGTACTGGCTTATTTGGTCTAAATGACCAAACTTATTCATGAAAATACCCGGAACTACCCTCGGGCGAAGATCATTAGGTATGGTCTTAATTTCCTCGGGCAATGAGGAATCTGTTTTTAAAATGGAACTGTAGTTCTCAGGAAGGGCAGCACGATTTAATGCCTGTGGAGCGCTGGGATGCACTTGCGGGGCAACAAAATCTTCATAAATCTTGAGGATTTTGCTCTTAGAACCTGTCTCTAGAAGCGCTACAAAATTTTCTATTATCAAGGGATTTGATACTGAACAACGGCCTAGAAGGCGAAGCGACAGCATTTCAAAACGTAGTTTGAGCGGCATCACTCCGGTCATCACTTCTAGGGACATTTTATTTATTTATTTATTTATTTATAATTAATTATGACGGTCCAGTGCCGTATTGTTCACATCGCTTGTGTTGAAAACAAAAAATACAATCATATTGATAAGGCATTTCCTCCTTATTCTTTGCCTTATCCCGGGCATACTCGGTTGTGGATGGTTGTGGTGATGGTGATGATGATGATGATGATGATGATGATGATGTAGTGGTGGATGTTGTGAATTTTGATGGTCCGGGACTATCGCTGTGACTATTGTGATGATGGTGGTTAGTTTCATCCGAATTCCGGCTATAGTGGTGATGTGGCCGTTCTATTGTTGACATTTGATGTTTGGTCTCGACTGTAACAAACAAATAAACATTGTTAAGACAGCACGAACATTTATTTGTCTGCATACAGTGTTCTTCAGTGCAGTCCAGCCATGACATTCCAAGCTCACTCTAGTCAACGTCCAATCAAAGGATGATCGACAAGCTCTATCCCGCAGCAGCGAAAGCGACTTCACTACTCCCGAGACTGAACCCGCCGAACACCCCGAACCCGACGCCAACATTGTCAAACTCAATGTGCCAAAACTGGACTGGAGTGGAGAACACTGCACTTTGAACAACGCCTGCCTCCCTTTTACGGCAGTGTTGGAATCGCCCTCGAATGCTGTTGCCCAGTCATCGGATCACCCGTGGCACTACAAAAAATACACTTAAGACGTAGACAACAAAACATTTAACAAAAAAGGAATGGGGGAATACGAATAAGGATTGGAAGGATACTTGGGATGTGGAATCATAGGACAAGACCGTTGTCTCTGGCGAATCGGAAGATGGTCCTCATGTAGGGGAGGTCCCTGGTAGCCAACACTTCTCTAATTTCTGTACCCGGTCGTCTGCCGATATTCCCGACTGCGCTCAACAAGGAGGGTCTTGCGGTTTCAAATTCCACGCAGGACCACAGAAGGTGATCCACATCGTGGAATCCGTCACCGCAGCCACACACTTTTGTCTGAGCCAGAGTTATACGCTGTAGATGAGCATTCAACGCAAAATGATTCGACATCAGTCGAGACATCATTCGTATGAATGCCCGGTCTACAGAGAGCCCATCGAACCAAGGCCGCAGGGACACTTGCGGAGAGATCGAGAAAAGAAAACGCCCGGGTTCATCCGCCTCCCACATGCTCTGCCAGCGAGACAGGAAAAGTTGCTGTGGGAAACGAAGGAACTCCTGGGCCGAGATCGGTCGGTCGTAAAAAGCGCCTTCTTGGACGCCTGTTTTGGCCAGTAAGTCTGCCTTTTCATTGCCGGGGATTCCACAATGAGAAGGGACCCAAATTAGCGAGATCTTATACGCCTTATCGAACATTGAGCCAAGCAGTTCAATGATTTTTATGGTGAGGAAATCCTGACTCTTAACAGCCTTCGGAGATCTCAGAGCTTCAATAGCACTAAGGCTATCAGTGAAAATGAAGTACTGGTCCGAAGGTCTCGCTGCTATCATGGATAGTGCGTACAAAATTGCGGCTAGCTCTGCGGTGTAAACACTACATGGCTGCCTCAATTTGAAAAATGCCTCGGTGAACTCGCTAAAAACACCGAAGCCAGTGCCCTCCTCAGAGGATGATCCATCAGTGTAGTACTGGCTTATTTGGTCTAAATGACCATATTTATTCATGAAAATACCCGGAACTACCCTCGGGCGAAGATCATTAGGTATGGTCTTAATTTCCTCGCGCATCGAGGAATCTGTTTTTAAAATGGAACTGTAGTTCTCAGGAAGGGCAGCACGAGTTAATGCCTGTGGAGCGCTAGGATGCACTTGTAGGGCAACAAAATCTTCATAAATCTTGAGGATTTTGCTCTTAGAACCTGTCTCTATAAGCGCTTCAAAATTTTCTATTATCAAGGGATTTGATACTGAACAACGGCCTAGAAGGCGAAGCGACAGCATTTCAAAACGTAGTTTGAGCGGCATCACTCCGGTCATCACTTCTAGGGACATGTTGTGTGTAGATTTCATGCTCCCTAGTGCGAGTCTAAGACAGCGGTACTGTAGCCTTTCGAGCTTGAGTATCAACGTATTGGATGCCCAATGGAAGCATATGCTTCCATATTCCAATACGGATAGTACCGTTGTCTTATACAGTCTCAGGACGTCTGATGGATGTGCGCCCCACCAGAATCCTGTGACTGCCCTTAGAAAGTTGATTCTCTTACTGCATTTTTGTACCAGATGGGTGAAATGAGTACTCCAGTTTAGCCTTGAATTAAACCATACACCAAGGTATCGAAAATTGTCGGTAGTTGATATCTTTTCACCATACAAAAAGACATCAATTTTCGGATCATATAGCCTTTTCTCCCTGTTTTTTCCGTGTCGCTAAAAGGAGAAAAGACTACCATCTCAGTTTTCGTAGCAGAGAACTTGATACCAAGGTTTTCAGACCACTCGGAAAGATTGTCCAGAGTGGTTTGTAAAGCTATTTGTATTTCATCGGCGTCTCTGCTTGCAACAGATATAATGCCGTCGTCTGCCAATTGTCTAAGACTGCAGTTTGGCGCTAGACAAGAGTCTATCTCACTAACATAAAAGTTATACAACAGGGGACTCAAGCAGGACCCTTGTGCTAGTCCATGAAAACTGGTCCGTTTTAACTGCACGTGACCATTGTTGAAATTCATAGCTTTTTCCGACAAAAGGTTGAATAACAAGTTATTCAACTTTGGTCCCAGGCCCGCATTTTCTAACTTTTGACTCAGTTTGTATGGAGAAACTGAGTCAAATGCCCCCTGTATGTCAAGGAAGATAGACCCCATGTTCTGCTTGCGTGCACGGGCAAGCTCTATTTCAATCACCAAAAGCGCTAAACAGTCATAAGTACCCCTGGCTTTACAAAAACCAAACTGAGTACTTGAGAGAAGGTTGTTGGTTTCCAACCATTCTTCTAACCGTAAAAGAATCATCCTTTCAAGGAGTTTCCTCAGACACGAAAGTAATGATATCGGCCGATATGAATCGTGTCTTGATGGCGGTTTGCCAGGCTTCAAAATAGTGACAACTTTCACTTCCCTCCATTCTTGCGGGACGCTGTTGAACTCCAACATATCGTTGAAGATTCTTAACAAACGTTTCTTGCCCATGTCGGGAAGATTTTGCAGCAGTTTGCTATTGATCTGATCTAGGCCTGGGGAAGAATTTTTGCTTGAAAGGAGAGCAAGCGATAGTTCAACCATAGTGAACGGTGAGTCCATGATAGGGTCACTGCCAGGCGCATTTTGATGAAAGTTCTGCGCAGGAACGAAATCGGGGCAGAGCTTGTGGGCAAATTCATTTAGCCACTCGCCAGAAAAGCTTTCGCTCTCGTTGATGTTGTTACTGTTTCGCATCCTTCTAGCCATCCTCCAAAGCGAATTAAGTGAAGCGGAAGGGTCTAGGTTATTCACGTATCTACGCCAATAGCCCTTTTTCTTCGTCTTCAACAGGTTTTTGCACAATCTCTCCAGTCCTTTATATTTTTCATATAAAGACCTTGAGCCCGTGTCCCGGAATGCTTTAAACGCCTCCCGCTTTTTGTTAAAAGCCGCTTGACAATCCTTGTCCCACCAAGGAGTGGGGGGTTTTTTGAATGTCCTTGCTTGGTGGGAGCGCCTTGTGTGGGCCTCAAGAGCGCACTTGTTTATAATTGAAACAAATTTTTCGTACTCCTGAACTGGAGACAAATCTTAAAAGTCAAGAGAAAGCGAGTCCAGTCTATGTTCCTCGTTAAGTCACATTTAACGGGGATTCCACCTCCTGGACATCCTCCCTTGATGTAGGAAACTTCTATCGGTAAGTGATCACTGCCGATAGGGTCCTGGATCACCTTCCAACTAAAATCCAGGGCCATCGCTGATGGACATAGAGACAGGTCCAGTGCACTCGCCCTACTCTTCCCAAATCTGTCGCAGATGTCTCGGATAATTGGAGCGCGAATGTCATTCTTATCGCAGCCCCAGTCAATTCCATGGGAGTTTAAATCTCCCAGGATCAAAAGTGGTCCAGGCAAGACCGCTGCTAAATTTCCAAGATCCTCTTTGATCTTTTCAATTTTTTCTTTTTCATTGTTGGCTATCGGGGGGATATAAATGGATGCAATTGTCACGTGAAGATCGCTAATTTTTGCCTTGACTGCGACAGTTTCGATAATTTCTTGCCTAGGGGTAGGTATTCTGTTGAAAGCGTGACTCTTTCGAACTTAGTACTCCCCCACCCCTTGTAATGTGATCTTCACGGATTATATTATATCCAGGGAAGGTAAGATAAATTTCTTCCGATAGCCCAGTTTCACAGAGGGTGAACATATCTCAGTTGTGCTCGCCAACTAATGCTTTAAAGGAGTCTAGCTTGCCAAGCAAACTCCTACAGTTCCACTGTAAGATGGTAGCCCTTGGAGGAATTAATCGTCCAATCGGACCATCATGCTTAAGCATGGCCATTGGGCCAGCCACTGTTTGATCATCCCCTTCAGGAAAGGAAGGGCCCAAGTAGCGATCATGTGCAGGTGCTGCGGGAGGTTGAGGGTCATGAGGAGGGACTCTAGGATCTCGGAAAGGGACGGGGTAGGGGTTTTCGGAGAACCCCCGATAGGAAAAGCCAAGCTTTCCAGAGGGGCTTCGGTCCGGGGAGATCGCTTCTTCTTGGGCTCCTTCCTGGCAATTTGGGGAGCGAGAATGGGATGTTCAGCATCTCGTTTTTGGACTGGGGTGGAAGTTTTAGCTTTGGCGAGACGCTGTTGTGCCAAGGATTTAGTTTTTGTCCTTAGGACTTTCCTTTGTACCTTTTTATAAGGTACTCTCTTCACCGGTCTCAATGGCACCTGTTCGAGTGCAGTCGGGCTGGACTTGCCATTTGCATCTGTACCCAAAACAGCAAAAGGGTTTGATGCGTTTACTCCCTTTAGAGCATTGCTGTACGATCCGCGTGCCGTTTCGGATATTGTTTTCGTCTGCTCCTTTTGGAGTTTTCGGTACACGGGGCACAAAGCTACCTCGTGCCACTCGTCCCGGCAATGCGAACATTTTTGGGAGGCTTGAAGCTTGAAGAGCTTTTTTGCTTCAAGCACTTTTATCTTGGGCGAGTTTGGGGTTTGAAAAACCCCAAAGCCCAATTGCACCACTTCCTCCTCAGGGTAATCGAAAGCCTCGATAACGCCGGAAACCTCAACCAAACTACCGGGAATATAAACACGGTAGTGCTCCGTATATTCTGGGTCAGCCGCAATGACGTTGGTTTGAGCCCGGTCCTTTGCGGTAACCCTGATCTTGTTTGGGCGCATCCGAAAAACATCGGCAACGCCCGGGTATTTTTTGAACAACGATGCCGCGATCGTCCTTACATCAAGTTGTTTAACTCGCGGCATAAAATAAACTATTGGCTTACCCTCCCACGACGGCGGGTAAGCACGCGCTCGGTGACCGACCGTCCGACCGACCGCCATCGGACGTCAAAACACAAAAATCGTCGGACCCACCAGATGTCGTTGTAGTCAAAAATGACAACGTTGTCAAATTTAAAATCACTGTTATTTACTTGAAAAAAAATTATGTGAAATTTACTTGAAAAAAAAAAAATAACGGTCAGCTACTTTCTTCATGCGCCATCTCGTCTCTACTAATATCTATCTTGATTTGGTGTTGGTGTTATTGTCATAGCCGTAACAGGTTGGCTGATAATTCCCCGGTCTAACAAAGAAAATCACAATTTTTAGTCAAAATTCGTTTTTATTATTCAACATAGTTCCCTTCAAGAGCGATACAACGATTATAACGACCTTCAAATTTTTTGATACGATTTTGGTAGTACTCCTTCGGCTTTGCATCAAAATAGGCCTCAGTTTCGGCGACCACCTCTTCATTGCAGCCAAATTTTTTCCCTGCGAGCATCCTTTTGAGGTCTGAGAACAAGAAAAAGTCGCTGGGTGCCAGATCTGGAGAATACGGTGGGTGGGGAAGCAATTCGAAGCCCAATTCATGAATTTTTGCCATCGTTCTCAATGACTTGTGGCACGGTGCGTTGTCTTGGTGGAACAACACTTTTTTCTTCTTCGTTCTTTTTTCGTTCGTCAAGCAACCAAAAGTTGCTTGACAAAAGACGCTCTGTCTCACAAACTAATTGACATACAGACGTCAAATTTTGACACGAATCATTTGAAGGTTGGTGCTATATAAAAATAATATGCATTTAATACTAGCGGCGCATTCTATGTGTCAGACCGGGGACTTATCAGCCAACCTGTTATGTGTTGGTGATGCATTTGTACATCGTTGGTACCTTTAATTTCTTAGAATGGTGTTTTTCCGCGACGCTGCTGCTGCTCTGTGGGGAGATTTTTTTTCTATGTAAGGTGATTTCCTCAAGTTTGATGTAGATTTGATCACTGATCCTAGCTGGTAAGAGAACGAACATTATACAACGTTACTATTTTACTGTTATGTAGTTCGGAGTCAAAAGTATCTATTTAATCCTCATTGTAGTTGTAGCAATATTTCGTTATCAAATTTATGTGATTATTTTTATTCGATAGGAACGGCCTCGTCGTATTGCTAGATTTATATGATATTGGGTTTAAAAATTTGAAATACATCAAAGATATAGATTAAAACATTTATTACATAATGTACCTGATAGATATCGTTATTTTATAGTTATGCATAGTTATTCTGTTTGCATAAATGTTTCAGGGATTGGAATAAATATAACCCCGTTATCTTTAACCGTAGAAATACCAGCAAGTTTACATTTGATTTCTGAAATATCTACCGCAGTAATATCCTTTTAGAGGTTAGGGGCAGAACACTCTATTTTTATTATCTTCTTCCTTCCATCCTTCCAGTTGGCGTCAAGAGTCTACCTTCCTTCTTGGTTGAGCGTCTAGGGTTCTTCCTTCCTTCTTGGTTGGTTGTCACGGGTTCTTCCTTCCTTCTAGTTCCACCGGGAGGTTCTTCCTAAGTCGATGTTGAAGCTGGACTGCCAGGACATGTCGCCGTTTTTATATTTGGCTGGACGTGTCACAAGCCATCCTGATGTCGCTTCCATTTGTTCCCTCTTTTGTTCTGGACTGTGTCTCTTCCTTGGACGAGACACAGAGGGATTATCACTCTGCTTTGCGATCTCGTAACGCCGGTCGATATGTTGTCGTCCGTCTTTCGTCGTAAGATCGGTGGAAGTGGTTTGCGGCTGGAGGTTGGATCGGGTGTCTGCGATAATGCTGGACTGGTTGTTGGCTCTTGTGTTAGATGTGGCTGCTCGTCTGCAGGCGGTGGTGGAGCTGCGGCCATGTATGCTGGTTTCAAACGGTCGATGGATACCGTCGAAGGTTGTCCATTCACCAGAATCTGGAAGTACTTCGGACTTCGCTGCATTATTTGGTATGGTCCTTGGTAGGGTGTCGTTAAGGCGGGTCGAACAGTGTCGTTACATACGAACACGTGGGTGCATTTGTGTAGATCGGCGTGTACGAACGCGGATCGGTTGGTATGCCAGGCGGTTGTTGTTGGCCGAATGCTGCTCATCGCTTCCCGTAGTGTTTTTGCTAAGTCGGTTTGGTCGGCCGGTGGTGGCTTCTCTGCGACGAATTCCGCGGGGATGGTGAGTGTTGTTCCGTAGACCAGTTCTGCTGGCGATGCTTTGATGTCTTCCTTATAGGTGGTGCGTAGTCCAAGCAGAATAAGAGGTAGATGTTCACTCCATCTGGTTGTCTCCTTGCAGCAGATGGCTGCTTTCAGGGTGCGATGCCACCTCTCGATCAGTCCGTTCGCCTGTGGGTGGTATGCGGTCGTCCGAATATGCTTTGTGCCGAGTACTCGCGTTAGCTCCTTGAACAAGGAAGATTCAAATTGTCTTCCTTGGTCCGTAGTAATGTGCGAAGGAACTCCGAATCGGGCGATCCAGTTATAAAGTAGTGCCGAAACAACAGTTGATGCCGTAATGTCCGGAATCGGTACTGCTTCAGGCCAACGGGAAAAACGGTCGATGATTGTCAAGCAGTAGCGGTTGCCGTTGCTGACGGGGAAAGGTCCGATGATGTCTACGTTGATGTGAGCGAACCTTGCGGCGATTGCTGGATACGCTACCAGGGGGCTTTTTGTATGTCGTCCTACTTTCGCTCTTTGGCAAGCGATACAATTCCTCACGAACTCCTGGGTTTCCCTCTTGATGTCCAGCCAAACGAATCGTTGAGTCATCAATTTGGCTGTAGCTCGTGCTCCAGGGTGGCTAAGGTCGTGGACGGTGTGAAGAAGCTGGTGGCGGAATGATTTCGTGATATAAGGACGAATTATTCCACCAGGGCAGTCAGCGTATAGGGACTTGCTGCTTCCGGGGGTCGGCGTCTTCTGAAGGTACAAGTCGGATGGTGTCTTCCCAGTTAATATATCCGCTAGTTCGGGATCGTTGGCTTGTTCTTTCGCCAATTTCTCATAGTCGATCGTAGGCTTAACTTGTACCGTTTCAATGCGTGAAAGAAGGTCGGCGGTTAAATTCTGTTCTCCTGATACGTGATGAAGGTCGGTGGTAAACTGCCCATTGAAGTCTAGCTGTCGGGCTCGTCGCGGTGAGGCGTTGTCCAGCGTTTGCTGGAAAGCATAGATTAGAGGCTTGTGGTCCGAATAGATACGGAACTCACGACCCTCTAACTGGTGTCGAAAATGTCTCACAGCGAGGTAGATGGCAGTCAGCTCCCGGTCGTAAGTGGAATATTTAAGCTGCGCTTTCTCGAATTTTGTTGAGAAGAATCCTAGGGGCTGGAGTTGACCATCGACGAGTTGGTGTAAAACAGCACCAGCGGCAAAATCCGAGGCGTCGGTCCAGAGGGACAGCTTTACGCTTGTTGCGGGGTGAGCTAGCAGTGTGGCTTCTTTCAGTTGTATCTTGCAGCTGTCGAATGCTTCGGTGGCTTCAGGCGTCCAAACCAGTGGAGTTTTATCCTTTTTCCTGTTACCTGGAGTCATCTCCAGCAGGATGCTTTGTGTCTCCAGAGCGTGTGGTAGAAAGCGGCGGTAATAGTTCAACATGGCTAGGAAACGTTTAAGTTCCATGACGGTCGTTGGTTGTTTTATCCCGTTTATAGCTTCTACTCGTTCGGAAAGAGGACGTATTCCTTCTGCGTTGACCAGGTGGCCCAGGAAGGTGATTTCGCTACGTCCAAACTCGCACTTGGCTGGGTTTATGGCTAGCCGATGTTCCTCGAGGCGTCGGAATAGTAGGCGCAAGTGCTCGCGGTGTTCCTCCTGTGATGCCGAGGCGACTATCATGTCATCGATATAGGGGAAAACGAAATCGAGACCTCGCAGGACGTCATGGATAAGTCGCTGGAACGTCTGTGCAGCATTCCTCAAGCCGAAGGGCATCGTTGTGAACTCAAACAGCCCGAAAGGGGTAGTGATAGCCGTCTTCGGGATGTCTTCCGGGTGCAGAGGGATCTGATGATATGCCTTGTGCAGGTCGATTTTAGAGAAAATTATCTTTCCCTGCAACTGCATCGTGAAATCCTGTAGAAAAGGCAAAGGATAAAGGTCCGGTATCGTCTTCGCGTTGAGGGCCCGGTAATCTCCGCAGGGACGCCAAGTTCCATCGGCCTTTCTTGTCATATGTAGTGGACTTGCCCAACTGCTATTTGAAGGACGGCATACTCCCAGCTGCATCAAGGACTCAAATTCCGCCTACCTACGCCTATGCCTACGTCCGCTATCACGAAGTTCCACAGGAATGCTCGTCGAAGTCCCAGATCCAGAGTGTAGATTGATTTTCCGTATACCTCGATGGCTGTTCCGTTGGCCGCAAATAATTTCATCGTTGAAGGCTTGTACGAGGGAGAGCGGTGATGGCTAGGAACTACCGAAACGTCGGCACCGATATCGATGAGAAAACGTTGTTTCGTTCGTCGATCCACTACCGTGAGGCGATGACTGGCGGAGGCTACGGAGTGTATTTTCTGCGTTGTTTCTTCGGCTGTTAGTCAGGATGAAGGTGACGTGTTGATACCTTGTTGTCGGTTGTGGAATGAGCAGGGAGCTCGACAGTTGCGTGCCTGTTTTCCAAATTTGCGATGGAAGTAGCACGTTCCGGATTCAGGTTTCCGTGCTGGTGAGTAAGCCCAGTTGCGTGGTCAAGACTGGGATCGCGGACGGGAAGGTTCACGACGGGTTGTCTGCCTCAGCACTTCCTCCAATCGCTGGCTTAGCTGGTTTACTTGGTTTGTGAGGCGCTCTACATCCCCGCTCCTCACGAATCCCGCTCCTGGAAGAATGTTGGTCGGTATCTGTGTCTTCAGTATATTGAACCGCTTGGTGTCGCTTCGCGGAGAAATGTTCAGTACGTCGAACCAATTCTCCAGGGCGAAGAAAAAGGTATGGATGTCGGTGGTGCTCAACTCGGATGGTTTGAGCCGCATGGCGTTCATCGTTTGAACCTCGGAATCCTGCATCTCGGCGGCTGCGTCGCGTTCGGAGGGTATGTTGATCGTCAAGGGCGGCGCCGTGAGTCCAGTAGCGGGGCTGACCGTGGTATCGGAATTTGGTGTACCGTTTTTCGGGCTATGCAACATGGCTGTCCGCACGACGGGTGGTTCGGTGAGAAGAGCGAGGAAGGTTTTTGGTAGTACTGAAAAGTACTGATTCGTGATGACGAAAAAATAGCGTTCACCAATCACAGCGTGGCGTTCACAACATGGAACGAAACACGGTGGACTGGAGCGGCGTGTATGGGCTGCTGTCGGTAGGGACGGTGTACGGACGACGGGGTAACCAACAGTATGGGTACGGGATGGAACGAAGGGGGCGATGGAAGAGATCACGTCGGGGTCACCAGTTTTAGAGGTTAGGGGCTGAACAGTGTTCATATTTTTATTCTCTTCTTCCTTCCTTCCTTCCTTCCTTTCTTCCTTCCAGTTGGCGTCAAGAGTCTTCCTTCCTTCTTGGTTGAGCGTCTCGGGTTCTTCCTTCCTTCTTGGTTGAGCGTCTCGGGTTCTTCCTTCCTTCTTGGTTGGTTGTCACGGGTTCTTCCTTCCTTCTAGTTCCACCGGGAGGTCCTTCCTAAGTCGATGTTGAAACTGGACTGCCTTGGTGAGGACATGTCGCCGTTTTTATATTTGGTTGGACGTGTCACAAGCCATCCTGATGTCGCTTCCATTTGTTCCCTCTTTTGTTCTGGACTGTGTCTCTTCCGTGGAAGAAACGAAAACGGTTCTTTTTGATCACGTCTTGGCCGCTACCCTGCAAACATTTTCCGTGTTTCCTTTGTTACTCCCTAGGTGGCGCTTGTTCGTGTCCAGGCTAAGTTTAGGCTAACGCGCTTAACTAGGGTAAACTTTCTATCGCAGCTTATATCAGATCGCCACACAGTAAACATAATCCTTGAAAACGCCAATTAGCAGTAAAGTAACTGCTGAGGTGAGGCGACATTGCAAGCACTTACCGCAGTCATCGTCGTCCGACAGTGCAATCGCGTGCAGCCGTGCGAGAGCCTGCTCCTCCAGCCGCTGCTCCTTGATCTTGTCGTCCAGTTCCAACTCCGAGTCAGTTGCGTTGTAGTTCGATTGGTTCCGGTTGACGTCTTCATCGTCGTCCGTGTCGTCGAACGTGCCGTCGCCACTTATCATGCTGCCGGTCGGCATGCCCAGTCCAGCCGGAGTATGTGGTTGGATAAGTCTTACGGCCGGCAGTCAGCCGTGACCGGACGTTTGATTGTTAGGTTCGTGATTGTTGTTGCTGTTGTGATAGTGATTGATGTAGCGGTACCCGTTCCCGTTCAGCTGCTCCTCACCTTGTGGCTTGTGCGATGGGAAGGACTCAGCTTCTCAACTACGCTGAATGCTTCGTAGCAATCAGTTGTGAAAACTATCTGTTGCGCCTCCCGATAGCCAATCCCCGCTACAGTGTCGGAAGAACCGGTACGACACGAGTGTTGTTGAGCGCGGGTCCAAGAGAGGTAGGAATATGAAAATATAGAATTATATAAAAAGTAGTAATAAAGCTCGAATATGACAAGGTAACGAAAAGAACCTAAGTCGAGTTAGCGAGTTAAGAAAAAAACAAAACGGATCCAAACCGGCCCTCAGTGCGAAAGCGTACATATGGTCCTTCGAAACGGATTGCGGATTCGTTTGTAAAGAAAGAATTAATGAAAGTTAAATAATTATCCGTATCGTTTTTGAGATCATCGGTATCGTTGATGAGAGTATCAGTCATCGTTGGTAAAGCAAACGACGCTTTAAGCGTGTATGGATTGTATGCATACGTGCATACGTTTGATGTACGTACGGGTGTTAGAACATTGATCTTCAGCGAGTGATAACGATTACCGTTACCCAAGCAAACCAAACGGGGCAAAACAGCGTGTGTCTTGCTCTAAATCGTCTAGCTCACTTGTTTACACTTATGTACGAGTATTCTGTGACGTCATGAACTTTGGATTTGCCGTAACCGTACGATTCTGTGTTTCGTTCACACTCGTATAACTATTTCATTCGCACTTACAGACGAGATAGGCCGAGCAATGTTTGTTTGCCAACGATATCGATGCATTGGTTTTACATTTCGCTCAAACTCGTATGTCATTCCTCTCGCACTCACGGACAGTATAGACAGAGTAAATTTTTGTTCTGAAAGGTATCGATACATGTGTGTATACGCCGGTTGTTTTCCCTTGCTTGCACTGCTATACCTCACACACAAACGCATACATACACGCCTCGTACCTTTAAACGCGTAACCGTCTGAAATCACGCCAGACGGCGGAGTAAGTGAAAGCGAAAAAAATATTCTGGTGCCATGAAGTTTGTAACTCTTTGATATTAAAAGAAACATATATTTTTTAAATACAGGAAAAATCATTATCTCACAAAGTATTTAGTTGTTCAGTTCAGTTTTAATAGGTGTTTATTTCTTGGGTGTTGGTCCAGCTTTGTAAAATAGTGTTATTTGAAAGTGTTGTTACCGTTTTTGTAATGGCTGACTTAAAACGTCTGCGCAAATCTGGCATGTTTTATCGCCAAGCTGCAAAGTATATGGCGCTGGAACCTACGGGAAAGGATAATCAGGATGCAGGACCAAGCCAACCATGTTAGTTGACTTTATTACACAAGTTTAACGAATATAAAGTTCGATTACATCGTAGTGTTAATGTTATATTATTATTTACAACATACCCAAAATATAGCCACGAGCAATTTAAACCATGAAATGCAGCGCACATCGCCAACCCCAGAACAAAGTCCAGTACCAAATATGAACCAGACCGAAGAAGAATATGTCGAATTGGCTGACAACATCGATTGCTGTTCTTCCTGTGAGATGAGAATGAAATCAACACTGACGATACGTTCAATCAAATTATCGATAAAATGTCAATAGTTGATGGAATTCGTTACTGCGCGCTTTCCACCAACGCGTCGCATAGCTCCATAAACATAATTTGAAAGCTTTTTAAAAAAGCCAACGTTAAAGTTCCTTTAACCGCTAAAACTTTGCTGCGGACAAATCGGAATCCTTCGACGGACTTCAGTACTAACAAAGTAGTTAATACAATTTTTCCTACGTTAACATACCTTTTGCAATTCGAACAGTATTTTCCTTTCCAGTGTCAGTAGCTAACGCACAATATTTCAATATATTTATAAAAAGCTGTTTAAACCATACAAAATGCAATTTGAATGCTACCTTTCGATCGATCCTTGACAAATTGGTTGTACTCAGATGAAAACGTCATATCATCTGTTTCTTTGTCCAGCGGCATTTTGCTTAAATAGTAAAAGATGATAATGAATAAAGGCGATGCATTACATCACGGTCCACCACGACGATTCTTAACAAAACCATGGATCATTGAAACTCAACAATGATATTCATTATAGTTTGCTAGTTTTGCATTTACCAAATACAAATACAAGAATGTACACAAAAAACACATTTTCTTTAACTTGCGATCCTATATAGCGCATGTAAAACAAAACCTACTCCGATCCACACTAGATTATCACGGCTAAAAAGGACCATCGCATCACCGCCGCAGCAAATCATATGGTAAATATGCATTATACACTAATAATCACAGTTCAATTCTCACTTCTCCTGCTCACCTCTAGATATCCAGAAAAAACAGTACTGCATATTTCAATCTCTTCTCTCTACAGTTAAATTCTCACTTCTCCTGCTCACCTCTAGATATCCAGAAAAAACAGTACTGCATATTTCAATCTCTCCTCTACACACAGGCTCAAAAGCAGCTACCTTGATCCATAAGAGAAACAGAGCAAAAAGCATGTAAGAACGAACAAGCAGTGCGAAAAAGAAAAAAACAGCATACACAAATTAATTTTTTTGTAAATTTTTCATGACGTCAAAAATTTTGTGACGTCATAGTTTGTGGTAAACAAAATTGCCCCATACGTTTCTGACTACGGGGCAATCATCGCGACAAAAGTAGGGCCCCATTTTAGCCCCATTCTTGCAACGACTTTACCTATTTTGTTGTGCTTGGGAAGTGGCCTTCGATGTCGAAGGCCTTTCGTCCAAGGCAATTTTTTTTGCCGCTGGTGCAGCCTTGGGACGCCCTGGCTTTCTTTTCACTTCTTTAGAGTGATCATTCTCCCGATCAGAGTCGGAAGCATCCTGCTCTACCGCCATGGTAGGGGCGGAGACAACGGAACGGGTAAAGATAAAGGGTAACACTTACCGTATCACACGATGCACAAATAAACACACACTCACACAAACTCACACTAGCTTGTAGCACAAGCGCCGATCAAAGCGATAGCGTTGCGTTGATAGGCTTGCTTATCGCAACGATCAGCAGACACACACAGCAACACCACAGGAGCACACGTCGATCGCCAGTCGATCGATAGAAGTAACGGTACACTCTCCGCACGAATATCGGAGTAAGACGGAGACACCGATAGGTGCGTTACGGGTAATCGCGTTGACTACGCATTCGCACTCGAGAACAATAGCCACTATCTGCCGTATGCAAAATAGACAATGACGCTTCCGAGCGGAATACGGAAGCTGGAGGCATACTGGTTAGAAATTTTAGATATATCAGAAATTTAAAAGTTCTCAGAATTTTTAATATCTAAGAAATCCCAAATTTCCAAAAATCTCAGAATTTTATAAAATCTCAGAATTCTTAAAAATCTCAGAAATTTCAAAAATCCCAGAAATCTAAGAAATATCAGAATTCTCAGAAATCTCAGAATTGTTAAAATTCAAAGAAATCTAAAAATTTCCAAGAATCTCAGAATCTCAGAATTCTCAAAAATCTCGGAATTATAAGATATCTCAGAAATCTCAGAAATATCAAAAATCTCAGAATTTTCAAAAATCTCAGAATTTCAAAAAGCTCAGAAATCTCAGATATCTAAGAACTTTCTAAAATCTCAGAATTCTCAAAAATCTCAGAGTTTTTAGATATCTCAGAAATCTCAGAAATCTCAAAAACTTCAGAAATTTAATAAATTTCAGAAATCTCAGATATCTCATAAATTTCAAAAATCTAAGAATGCTTACAAATCTCATAAATCTCACACTTTTTTAAAATCTCAGGAATGTCAGAAATCTCAGAGACTTCAAAAATATCAGAATTCTCAGAAATCTCAGAATTTTCAAAAATCTCAAAATTCTTAGAAATGTCAGAATTCTTAGAAATCTCGAAAATCTCACATAAATCAGAAATCTCAGAAAGCTGAAAATTTTCAAAAATTTCTAAAATCTCACAATTTTCAGAAATTTCCGAATTCTTAGAATTTTCAAAAATCTAAGAAGTCTAAGAAATATCAGAATTTTGAGAAATCTCAAAAATCTCAAAACATCCAAAATTCTTTGAATCTCAGAATTCTCAAAACTCTCAGAATTTTTAATTATCTCAGAAAAATCAGATATCTCATAAATCTTAGGAATATCAGAAATCTCAGAAATCTCATAAATTTCAGAAATCTTTGAAACCTTAGAATTTTCAAAAATCTCAGTTTTCTCAAAAATCTCAAATTTTATAGATATCTCAGAAATCTCAGAAATCTCAAAAACTTCAGAAATCTGAGAAATCTCAGAAATTTCAGAAATCACTGAAAATTTAAAAAATCTCAAAATTCTCAGAAATCTCGGAATTTTTAAAAATTCAGAATTCTCAGAAATCTCAGAATTTTCGAAATTCTCAGAATTCTCAGAAATCTCAGAATTTTTGAAATTCTAAAAATTTTGAGATATCGCAGAAATCTTTAAAATCTCAGAATTTTCAGAAATTTTCAAAAATTACTAAAATCTCAGAATTTAAAAAATTCGCAGAATTCTTATAATTCTCAAAATTTTCAAAATCGTAGAAGTCTAAGAAATCTTAGAATTAAGAGAAATCTCAGACATCTCAAAATTTTCAAAAAATCTCAGAATCTCAGAATTCTCAAAAATATCAAAATATTAAGATATCTTAGGAATCTAAGATATCTGAGCAATTTTAAAAATCTTAGATTTCTTAGAAATTTTAAAAATTTTGAGATTTCTGAAATTTCTGAGATTCTTGGAAATTTTTAGATTTCTTTGAATTCTAACAATTCTGAGATTTCTTAGATTTCTGGGATTTTTGAAAATTCTGAGATTTTTAAGAATTCTGAGATTTTATAAAATTCTGAGATGTTTGGAAATTTGGGATTTCTTAGATATTAAAAATTCAGAAATCTCAGAATTTTTGAAATTCTAAAAATTTTGAGATATCGCTGAAATCTTTAAAATCTCAGAATTTTCAGAAATTTTCAAAAATTACTAAAATCTCAGAATTTAAAAAATTCGCAGAATTCTTAGAATTCTCAAAATTTTCAAAATCGTAGAAGTCAAAGAAATCTTAGAATTAAGAGAAATCTCAGACATCTCAAAATTTTCAAAAAATCTCAGAATCTCAGAATTCTCAATAATCTCAGAATTCTTTAGAATTCTCAGAATTTTCAAAAATTTTAGAAGTCTTAGAAATATCAGAATTTTGGAAATCTCAGAAAACTCAAAATTTCTAAATATCTCAGAATCTCAGAATTCTCAAAAATATCAAAATATTAAGATATCTTAGGAATCTAAGATATCTGAGCAATTTTAAAAATCTTAGATTACTTAGAAATTTTAAAAATCTCAGAAATTTCAGAAATCTCAAAATTTTTAAAAATCTCAGTAATCTCAGAAATATCAGAAATTTCAAAAATATCAAAATTATCAGAAATCTCAGAATTTTCAAAAATTTCAGAATTCCAAGAAATCTCAGAATTCTAAGAAATCTCAGAAAATTCAGAAATCTAAAATCTCAGTATTCTCCTAAATCTAAGAAGTCTCAGAAATCTCAGGAAGCTCAGAAATTTCAGAAATCACAGAATTCTCAGTAAATCTCAGAATTTTCAAATACATCAGAATTCTTAGAAGTCCTAGAAATCTCACAATTTTTAAAAGTCTCGAGAAACTCACAAATCTCAGAAATGTCAAGTATATCAGAATTCTCGAAATCTCAGATTTTTCAAAAATTTCAGAATTCTTAGAAATCTCAGAAATCTCAAAATTTTCAAAAATCTCAGATTTCTCATAAATCTTAGAAATCTCAGAAATCTGAGAAATCTCAGAAGTTTAAAAAATCTCGGAATTCTTAGAAATCTCAGAAATTTCAAGAATCCCAGAATTCTCAGGAATCTCAGAATTTTTAAAAACCTGATAAATCTCATAAATATCAGAATTTTCAAAAATCTCAGATTTTTAGATATTTCAAAAATCTGAGAAATCTAAAAAATTTCAAAAATCTCAGAATTTGCACAAATCTTCGAATTTTCAAAATTATCAGAAATTTCAGAAATGTCAGATATTAAAAAAACTTAGAAATTTAAGAAATCAGTCTGCCTCCAGCTTCCGTAGAGAAAGGACGTATTCCGCTCGGAAGCGTCATTTTCTATTTTGCATACGGCAGATAGTGGCTATTGTTCTCGAGTGCGAATGCGTAGTCAACGCGATTACCCGTAACGCACCTATCGGTGTCTCCGTCTTACTCCGATATTCGTGCGGAGAGTGTACCGTTACTTCTATCGATCGACTGGCGATCGACGTGTGCTCCTGTGGTGTTGCTGTGTGTGTCTGCTGATCGTTGCGATAAGCAAGCCTATCAACGCAACGCTATCGCTTTGATCGGCGCTTGTGCTACAAGCTAGTGTGAGTTTGTGTGAGTGTGTGTTTATTTGTGCATCGTGTGATACGGTAAGTGTTACCCTTTATCTTTACCCGTTCCGTTGTCTCCGCCCCTACCATGGCGGTAGAGCAGGATGCTTCCGACTCGGATCGGGAGAATGATCTCACCAAGGAGGTAAAAAGAAAGCCAGGGCGTCCCAAGGCTGCACCAGCGGCAAAAAAATTGCCTTGGATGATAGGCCTTCGACTTCGAAGGCCACATGTAGTAGTGTCACTTTGGCAAAGAGTGCCCAGGTGACAAAAAGTGCCCCGCTGACAAAGAGTGCCCCGGTGTTAGCAACTAAAGAGCCGCTATCAGAACACCGAGCGCGTGCTAACCCGCCGTCGTGGAAGGGTAAGCCAATAGTGTATTTTATGCCGCGAGTTAAACAACTCGATGTAAGGACGATCGCGGCATCGTTATTTGAAAAGTACCCGGGCGTTGCCGATGTTTTTCGGATGCGCCCAAACAAGATCAGGGTTACCGCAAAGGACCGGGCTCAAGCCAACGTCATTGCGGCTGACCCAGAATATACGGAGCACTACCGGGTTTATATTCCCGGTAGTCTGGTTGAGGTTTCCGGCGTAATCGAGGATTTCGATTATCCTTAGGAGGAAGTGGTGCAAATGGGCTTTGGGGTTTTTCAAACCCCAAACTCGCCCAAGATAAAAGTGCTTGAAGCAAAAAATCTCTTCTGGCTTGCTTGAAGCTTGATGCTTCAAGCAAGCCAGAAAAAAAATATATCCCGACCTCCTCAATCCGGGTTACGTTTGAGGGTACGCTACTCCCGCAGGCACTCATTGTAGAAGGCCTCCGGATAACCATTAACCGGCCGTACGTACCAAGGGTGGCAACCTGTTCCAAGTGCAGTCAGATTGGACACGCTGAACCGTTTTGCACCCGTAAAACATGCTGTGGTAAATGTAGAGGGGCACATGCCACTGAGGAGTGCAAAGCTCCCTCCCAAAAATGTTCGCATTGCCGGGACGAGTGGCACGAGGTAGCTTTGTGCCCCGTGTACCGAAAACTCCAAAAGGAGCAGACGAAAACAATATCCGCAACGGCACGCGGATCGTACAGCAATGCTCTAAAGGGAGCAAACGCATCAAACCCTTTTGCTGTTTTGGGTACAGATGCAAATGGCAAGTCCAGCCCGACTGCACTCGAACAGGTGCCATAGAGACCGGTGAAGAGAGTACCTTATAAAAAGGTACAAAGGAAAGTCCTAAGGACAAAAACTAAATCCTTGGCACAACAGCGTCTCGCCAAAGCTAAAACTTCCACCCCAGTCCAAAAACGAGATGCTGAACATCCCATTCTCGCTCCCCAAATTGCCAGGAAGGAGCCCAAGAAGAAGCGATCTCCCCGGACCGAAGCCCCTCTGGAAAGCTTGGCTTTTCCAATCGGGGGTTCTCCGAAAACCCCTACCCCGTCCCTTTCCGAGATCCTAGAGTCCCTCCTCATGACCCTCAACCTCCCGCAGCACCTGCACATGATCGCTACTTGGGCCCTTCCTTTCCTGAAGGGGATGATCAAACAGTGGCTGGCCCAATGGCCATGCTTAAGCATGATGGTCCGATTGGACAATTAATTCCTCCAAGGGCTACCATCTTACAGTGGAACTGTAGGAGTTTGCTTGGCAAGCTAGACTCCTTTAAAGCATTAGTGGGCGAGCACAACTGCGATGTGTTCGCCCTCTGTGAAACTTAGCTTTCGGAAGAAATTAATCTTACCTTCCCTGGATATAATCCAGGGAAGGTAAGATATATCTTACCTTCCCTGGATTCCCTTTTTATCTCTGGAGCAAAAATGCAGTAAAAGAATCAACTTTCTAAGGACAGTCACAGTGTAGCATATCTGCTAAACATCTCACTAGAGTATACATTATTTCGGATACAACAAGCCTTACGTAGCATTATACGGTGAGCAGAAATTCACCAATTTAACAAATAACCTGCATTAGCCAAGAACGTGAGAAATGTACATTCAGCTATTTTGACCACGCGCACGCCTTAACATGAACATTCAAAAACTTACCAGCGCACCCGGCTAGCGAGTGACGCAATGCAATATGATATCAGTTCAAAACAACCAGCGAGTCCAGACAGTGGTCAGTAACACAAAAACACAAACAAGTAACTTCATGCATAGCAAGCATATAGATCCAACGACGAATGATATCCGACACATTTCTTGCAAGTGCAGCAATCAATATCACCGTGACACATTTTATGCTTACGTAAATATTTTTGTACTAAATGCAATAGCAATAAGAACAACCACTAAGAAACAATATTGGTTACAAAAACGATCAAAAACTATTGTAAGATTGGGTATAAATAAAGCGGTCTTGGAAGCCTTCGACAGAGACACACACAGACAGGCAGAGAGAAGGTACAACAAGCTAAACCTTGCGTTCAATTCTTTCTAGAGGTTGGAGTGTCCCCCTACCCAAGGTAAGGCCTCAAACCTCCAACATGCCAGTAAGGGATATTCCTTCTGAACATCCAAAGTCGCCTGGCCGACTTGCTCCGCCGATGAGCATCGAGAGTCCCCCTACCAAAGGTAAGGCCTCGATGTCTCCAACTTTCCTGTAAGGAAGATTCTCATCTAGAATCTTGAGACTGCCTGGACAGTCAGATAAAAGAAAGATATTGGTCCGCACAGTTAGCAATCACGTTGTTCTGGTCTCGTCGCGATTATAAGTCCGAGTTTCTTCTTCTCCACCACATGGCGACAGTGAATCTCTTTTTCCCACCACATGGCGACTGTAAATACAATTTTACTTCTTCCCACCACATGGCGACCGTGAGTTTAAGCGGTAATCTTCGGATGGTGAAAAATTTATAAGTGTAAAAAAAAAAAGGATGTGAATTGATCAAAGTGCATAAGTGTGCCATATTAGATGGTTTAAGTGACACTACAACGAAATGCACAAGCAGAGACATAATTGCACAATGGTGAGCACCACACGAAATTCGTGATTTTTGTTAGTGTATCCGGAAAGATATTGAAGTGCAAAAATGCTCCATAAATAAATTTATGAAGAAGTTTTTTTTACTGAATAAAATCTCAATATTAGCAAGAACAATGTGAACAATGTGATGTACGTGAAATGAAATGTATGTGAATTAAAAATATAGTGACAGTCACCGAGAATGGCCGGTATAAGGTAAAATCAAAGGCGGAAATTCCTTGTGAATTTTGTGCAGACACGTGTCCGTAGTCAACACTTCAAGACTATTTGGAGAGAAGCATACATGAAAAATCTTAACGTAAATAAGTTCCAAAATTGTCAGTGCAAATAACAAAAACAAAATCAGTAAAGTGACAATTGACAAACGATCAAACAGAAACGTAAAAAAGTGATTTTTTTAACGGATTTACCATTTTGAAACGAAAATGTCTTTGAACACATTCTAAGGCGAACTTCGCGCAAAAAGTGACGATAACTGGCAATGTTCTAAGAGAAAAGTTCATCATACATAATGAAATTCAGGCATACATAATAGCATCATTAAATTCAGATGGAAAATATGTCTTAGCATCATATATCCTATTGATTGAAAGCAAAAAAAAAACCCCAAAAAACTATGAAAAATACAAATTTTAAAATGTGTATCATCCGACGATAGAAGTAATGACGTACACAGACAAAAGTGCAAAGTAACGATATGTCGCGTGATGGCTGTAAAAAAAGTGAACTCAACAACAGTGATGTGCACAATATGTGTAGCAACAAAAGACAGGCTGAGAATAATCTATGATTATCGTAAGGAACCTTTGGGATATATAGGCCAGAACTCTTTAAGATTAAGATAAAAAGTGAAAAGTTAATTCTCATAAAAATCAACAACAGTGATCGAAAAAAAATCACATAATGTCATTAAAGATCGCGCATATTAAAGTTGTGAAAAGAAGACGCAATCGTAGTGATGATTCAAAACAATGGAAGGCGAGACCACGGTCACAAATGTGAACCGGCGGGATCTAAAGAGACAGGAGTCTCCAACGTAGAAGCCTAGGAGCCTGAACGAGGAAAGTCTGAACGAGGAGCTTAACGGACAAGATGATCTACTAGAATGCAAACGGACAGGAGTATCAACGTAGACGCAAGCGACTACTGGTCTCAACGTGAAGTGCCAACTGCAATCGATTACGCCGCAGACGAGTTTTTCAACCTGATGAACGGCAGATAAGTACACATTTTCAGACAAACATAGCATAACTAAAGACATAAAAATAATTATCAAAATAAGACAATCGGTTATTAAAGATTACAGTAGAAGAACTTAACCCTGACAAAATGGCAAGCACGATAGAATTGTTGTCATTGCAAATTTTGTGCCAGTGTACGACGGCAACGGAGACAAACTAGAACAAAGAATCTCCGCAATAAACATGTGTAAATCAATTACCACACCAGATAACCTACCTATTGCTATCCAAGCAATTTTGTCCAGACTAGCAGGGAAAGCAAGAGACGCAATTGTAGGAACACCGAGCACGATCGATGAAATCGTTTCATCATTAGAATCGTCGTGTAGAAAAATAGAGGGATCAGATTTGATTATGACGATCCTAAATATAACAAAACAAAAAAGTGATTTTGAAAGCTTTGCTGAAGAAATAAGCAGACTTACATCGAAACTTTAACGAGCCTACATAAAAGACAGCATAAGAAATGAAGGAGCTAAAAGACTAGCCACCCAAGCAGGAATCAAAGCTCTAAAAGCAGGAACCACCAAGATAAACCAGGATAAACCAAGATACTAAAAACACCATTAAGTATGCCAATTGCACTCCTCTAGCAAAGGCAATCGAATAAGGAACAATCAACGAGGCAGAACTACTAGCATCAACACAAAGGGTAGAAGTAAACTACTTCCAAAATAATAGACGCATGGATAAAAGAGACAATAGATATCGTAACAGGTGCGAAAACCGAACAGCTTTTAGGTACGACCATTGTCCACAAGATAGATACGACAATCGTCCACCAGTCAGATACAGCAACAGCAGGAGGAACTGGAACAGAATCGATAGAGCAGGGAACTCACTAAGCATATTGAACATACAACCTTACATGTCTTATCAAAACCAGGCAAATGGAAGACAAAATTCGAATCTACCTAACACATTAAGATTCGAAAAATTACACAGATATCCCAGAGAACAGTATAAGCAAATTAGGAAAAATGTTGAAAATAATAGTGATAACAGAGATCATGCTAAAAAATATGGGACAAATGAAAACATTGTAGAGAACGATATCGAGCATCGTAAAAACAATGCGAAGGTACATGAAAAATCAAATGAACTTAGCTGTATAAAAATAAATCCAGATTTGAGAAAAAATATTAATAAGAGATCAGTTAAAAGTATGTTCCACATAAGACAACATAAACATGAAAATGAAAATCGTGGTACAAAAGAAAAAGCTCAAGAAAAACGTATATTAGAATAAGAAAAGATCTTTTATAATGTAGCACAAACGGAAGATAAAGATTACAACTACGAAGAATACGAAAAATATGAACGCGGAAGCATATATGAAATAACGAACTATAAGCAATATGAAAATGATGAAGAATCTTTTAATAATGTTACTCTGTATAATGAAAAAGCATTTGAATATGACTTTAAAACAGAACATTCTAAGCAAGAACAAATATGTAATGAAAATAACACTGGAGAAGATATAAAAAGAATCAATGATTTAAATGATATGTTTGAAATGAATGATATATTTAATGACATGAACTGCGAAGCAATCAATGAATCTGAAGATGCAATTAACAAAAGTAAAAGCGCAAATAAAACGCTTAAGAACACTAAGAAGCATATGAATGAGTTATATGAAAAAGATGTGAATGATACTGAAAATGAATTACAATGCCCATCAAGAGAGGCTGATAACGATGAATATAACAATACCACTATATGTGAAGTACAGCGCAAAGCATCCATAACTAACAATGTGAAAGAAAAGTTGAAAAAAAAACTTCAAGAAAAATTGCGAGCATTAGCATTCATTAAGAAAGCAAAATTCGAATTGAAAAAATATTAAGAATCCTCATTTCATTTTGAAGATAGCAAACAATCCAATATTAAACTCCAGCTCAATACAAGCAACGATAAATATTCCAATATCAATTCTTTGGTTAACGAATCAGTGTACATAAAATACTATCCACCTTAGTCGAACGCTTAACGTTACATTAGATATAATTAAACTTAAACAAAATATAAAAAAAAACATTATATACAATTATAGAACTGAAAGAGAATAATGTTACTCTTTCGCAAAAAGAATTTCACTCAATCTAACATTATTCTTCTAAACAGGGGAGGTGAAGCATATCTGCTTAACATCTCACTAGAGTATACATTATTTCGGATACAACAAGCCTTATGTAGCATTATACGGTGAGCAGAAATTCACCAATTTAACAAATAACCTGCATTAGCCAAGAACGTGAGAAATGTACATTCAGCTATTTTGACCACGCGCACGCCTTAACATGAACATTCAAAAACTTACCAGCGCACCCGGCTAGCGAGTGACGCAATGCAATATGATATCAGTTCAAAACAACCAGCGAGTCCAGACAGTGGTCAGTAACACAAAAACACAAACAAGTAACTTCATGCATAGCAAGCATATAGATCCAACGACGAATGATATCCGACACATTTCTTGCAAGTGCAGCAATCAATCGCACCGTGACACATTTTATGCTTACGTAAATATTTTTGTACTAAATGCAATAGCAATAAGAACAACCACTAAGAAACAATATTGGTTACAAAAACGATCAAAAACTATTGTAAGATTGGGTATAAATAAAGCGGTCTTGGAAGCCTTCGACAGAGACACACACAGACAGGCAGAGAGAAGGTACAACAAGCTAAACCTTGCGTTCAATTCTTTCTAGAGGTTTGAGTGTCCCCCTACCCAAGGTAAGGCCTCAAACCTCCAACATGCCAGTAAGGGATATTCCTTCTGAACATCCAAAGTCGCCTGGCCGACTTGCTCCGCCGATGAGCATCGAGAGTCCCCCTACCAAAGGTAAGGCCTCGATGTCTCCAACTTTCCTGTAAGGAAGATTCTCATCTAGAATCTTGAGACTGCCTGGACAGTCAGATAAAAGAAAGATATTGGTCCGCACAGTTAGCAATCACGTTGTTCTGTTCTCGTCGCGATTATAAGTCCGAGTTTCTTCTTCTCCACCACATGGCGACAGTGGATCTCTTCTTCCCACCACATGGCGACTGTAAATACAATTTTACTTCTTCCCACCACAACAGGATTCTGGTGGGGCGCACATCCATCAGACGTTCTGAGACTGTAAAAGACAACGGTACTATCCGTATTGGAATATGGAAGCATATGCTTCCATTGGGCATTTAATACGTTGATACTCAAGCTTGAAAGGCTACAGTACCGCTGTCTTAGACTCGCACTAGGGAGCATGAAATCCACACACAACATGTCCCTAGAAGTGATGACCGGAGTGATGCCGCTCAAACTACGTTTTGAAATGCTGTCGCTTCGCCTTCTAGTCCGTTGTTCAGTATCAAATCCCTTAATAATAGAAAATTTTGAAGCGCTTCTAGTGACAGGTTCTAACAGCAAAATTCTCAAGATTTATGAAGATTTTGTTGCCCTACAAGTGCATCCTAGCGCTCCACAGGCATTAAATCGTGCTGCCCTTCCTGAGAACTACAGTTCCATTTTAAAAACAGATTCCTCATTGCACGAGGAAATTAAGACCATACCTAATGATCTTCGCCCGAGGGTAGTTCCGGGTATTTTCATGAATGAGTATGGTCATTTAGACCAAATAAGCCAGTACTACACTGATGGATCATCCTCTGTGTTTTTAGCGATTTCACCGAAGCTTTTTTCAAATTTAGGCAGCCATGTAGTGTTTACACCGCAGAGCTAGCCGCAATATTTAACGCACTATCCATGATAGCAGCGAGACCTTCGGACCAGTACTTCATCTTCACTGATAACCTTAGTGCTATTGAAGCTCCGAGATCTCCGAAGGCTGTTAAGAGTCAGGATTTCCTCACCATAAAAATCATTGAATTGCTTGGCTCAATGTTCGATAAGGCGTATAAGATCTCGCTAATTTGGGTCCCTTCTCATTGTGGAATTCCCGGCAATGAAAAGGCAGACTCACTGGCCAAAACAGACGTCCAAGAAGGCGCTTTTTACGACCGACCTATCTCGGCCCAGGAGTTCCTTTGTTTTCCACAGCAACTTTTCCTGTCTCGCTGGCAGAGCATGTGGGAGGCGCATGAACTCGGGCGTTTTCTCTTCTTGATCTCTCCGCAAGTGTCCCTGCGGCCTTGGTTCGATGGGCTCTCTGTAGACCGGGCATTCATACGAATGATGTCTCGACTGATGTCAAATCATTTTGCGTTGAATGTTCATCAACAGCGTACAACTCTGGCTCAGACAAAAGTGTGTGGCTGCGGTGACGGATTCCACGATGTGGATCACCTTCTGTGGTCCTGCGTGGAATTTGAAACCGCAAGACCCTCCTTGTTGAGCGCAGTCGGGAATATCGGCAGACGACCGGGTACAGAAATTAGAGAAGTGTTGGCTACCGGTGACCTCCCCTACATGAGGACCATCTTCCGATTCGCCAGAGACAACGGTCTTGTCCTATGATTCCACATCCGAAGTATCCTTTGAATCCTTATTCGTATTTCCCCATTCCTTTTTTGTTAAATGTTGTGTTGTCTATGTTTTAAGTGTATTTTTGTAGTGCCACGGGTGATCCGATGACTGGGCAACAGCACTCGAGGGCGATTCCAACACTGCCGTAAAAGGGAGGCAGGCGTTGTTCAAAGTGCAGTGTTCTCCACTCCAGTCCAGTTTTAGCACATTGAGTTTGACAGTGGTGGCGTCGGGTTCGGGGTGTTTGGCGGGTTCAGTCTCGTGAGTAGTGAAGTCGCTTTCGCTGCTGCGGGATAGAGCTTGTCGATCATCCTTTGATTGGACGTTGCCTAGAGTGAGCTTGGAATGTCATTGCTGGACTGCACTGGAGAACACTGTACGAAGACAAATAAATGTGCTGTCTAAACAATATTTGTTTGTTTGTTGCAGACCAGACCAATCCACAAAGGACAACAATAGAACGGCCACATCACCACTATAGCCGGAATTCGGATGTAACCAACCACCATCATCACAATAGTCACAGCAATAGTCCCGGACCATCAAAACTCACAACAACCACCACTACATCATCATCATCATCATCATCATCATCATCATCATCATCATCAGCATCATCAACACCATCACCACAACCATCCACAACCGAGTATGCCCGGGATAAGGCAAATAATAGGGAGGAAATGCTTTATCAATATGATCAATATGAATTTTTTTTCAACACAAGCGGTGTTGACAATACGGCATTGGACCGTCATAATCAATTGTAAATAAATAAATAAATAAATAAAAATTTAAGAAATCTCAAAAATTTCAGATATTTCAGAAATTTAAAAGTTTTCAGAATTTTAAAATTTCTCAAAAATCTCAGCAATTTTTGAGAAATTTTAAAATTCACACATCTCACATCAGCATTTTTTTTACAGCTCACACATCTCGAAATTTTCGGAAATCTTAGAAATTTTAAAAATCTCAGAAATTTCATAAATCTAAGAATTTTCAAAAATATCAGAAATTTCAGAAATGACAGAAATTTAAAAGAAATTAGAAATTTAAGAAATCTTAAAAATTTCAGATGTATCAGCAAATTAAAAGTTCTCAGAATTTTTAATATCTAAGAAATCCCAAATTTCCAAAAATCTCAGAATTTAAGGAATCTCAGAATTCTTAGAAATCTCAGAATTTTCAAAAATCCCAGAATTCTACGAAATCTCAGAAGTCTCAGAAATCTCAGAATTGTGAGAAATCCTAGAAATCTAAAAATTTCCAAAAATCTCAGAATCTCAGAATTTTCAAATCTCTCGGAATTATAACATATCTTAGAAATTTCAGAAATATCAAAAATCTCAGAATTTTATAAATCTTAGAAATCTCAGAAATCTAAAAAACTTCAGAAATCTAAGAATTCTCAGAAATCTCAGATACCTCAGAAATTTCAAAAATCTCAGAATGCTGACAAATCTCATAAATCTCACAATTTTTTAAAATCTCAGGAATCTCAGAAATCTCAGAGACTTCAAAAATATCAGAATTCTCAGAAATTTCAGAATTTTCAAATTTCAAAAATCTCAGAATTCTTAGAAATGTCAGAATTCTTAGAAATCTCGAAAATTTCACATATATCAGAAATCTTAGAAAGCCCTGGATTTTCAAAAATTTAGAAAATCTCAGAATTTTCATAAATCTCCAAATTCTTAGAATTCTCCGAATTTTCAAAAATCTAAGAAGTCTTAGAAATATCAGAATTTTGAGAAATCTCAGAAATCTCAAAACTTCCATAATTCTCAGAATCTCAGAATTCTCAAAACTCTCAGAATTTTTAACTATCTCAGAAAGCTTAGAAATCTTAGAAATCTCAGAAATATCAGGAATCTCAGAAATCTCAGAAATTTCATAAATCTCAGAAATCTTAGAAACCTTAGAAAATTCAAAAATCACAGAATTCTCAAAAATCTCAGATTTTATAGATGTCTCAAAAATCTCGGAAATCTCAAAAACTTCAGAAATCTAAGAAATTTCAGAAATTTCAGAAATCTCTGAAAATTTAAAAATCTCAGAATTCTCAGAAATCTCAGAATTTTTAAAAATTCAGAATTCTCAGAAATCTCAAAATTTTCGAAATTTTCAGAATATTGAGGTATCTCAGAAATCTGAGAAATCTCAGAATTTTAAACAATTTTAAAAGTCTAACAAATCTTAGAATTTTGAGAAATCTCAGGAATTGCAAAATTTCCAAAAATCTCAAACTTTCAGAATTTTCAAAAATGTCAGAATTCTTTAGAATTCTCAGAATTTTCAAAAATCGTATTCTCATAAATCTCAGAAGTCTAATAAATCTCAGAAAGCTCAGAAATCTCAGAAATCTCAGAGTTCTCAGTAAATTACAGAATTTTTAAATATATCAATAAACTTAGAAATCTCAGAAATCTCACAGTTTTTAAAAGTCTTAGAAATCTCAGAAATCTCAAAAACTTCATAAATCTAAGAAATCTCAGAAATGTCAGATATCTCAGAAAGTTAAAAAATCTCAGAATGCTTACAAATCTCATAAATCCCACAATTTTTTTTTAAATCTCAGGAATCTCAGAAATCTCAGAGACTTCAAAAATATCAGAATTCTCAGGAATCTCAGAATTTTCCAAAATCTTAGAATTCTAAGAAATGTAACAATTCTTAGAAATCTCGAAAATCTCACATATATCAGAAATCTCAGAAAGCTCAGAAATTTCAAAAATTTCTAAAATCTCAGAATTTTCATATATCTGCGAATTCTTAGAAGTCTCTGAATTTTCAAAAATCTTAGAAGTCTAAGAAATATCAGTATTTTGAGAAATCTCAGTAATCTCAAAACTTCCAAAATTTTCAGAATCTCAGAATTCTCAAAATACTCGGAAATTTTAATTATATCAGAAAGCTCAGAAATCTCAGAAATCTTAGAAATATAAGAAATCTCAGAAATCTCATAAATCTCAGAAATCTCGTAAATCTCAGAAATACCTTAGCAATTTCAAAAATCTCAGAATTCTTAAAAATCTCAGATTTTATAGATATCTCAAAAATCTCAGCAATCTCAAAAACTTCAGAAATCTAAGAAATCTAGGAAATTTAAAAAATCTCTGAATAATAAAAAATCTCAGACTTCTCAGAATTCTCAGAATTTGTAAAAATTCAGAATTCTCAGAAATCTCAGAATTTTTGAATTTCTCAGAATTTTGAGATATCTCAGAAATCTACGAAACCTCAGAATTCTCAGAAATTTTCAAAAATTTCTAAAATCTCAGAATTTAACAAAATCGCAACATTCTTAGAATTCTCAGAATGTTAACAAATCTTAGAAGTCTTAGAAATATCAGAATTTTGAGAAATCTCAGAAATCTCAAAACTTCCAAAGTTTTCAGAATCTCAGAATTCTCAAAAATTTCAGAATTTTTAATTATCTCAGAAAGCTCAGAAATATCAGAAATCTCAGAAATCTCATAAATCTCATAAATCTCAGAAATCTTTGCATACCTTAGCAATTTCAAAAATCTCAGAATTCTCAAAAGTCTCAGATTTTATAAATATCTCAAAAATCTCAGAAATCTCAAAAACTTCAGAAATCTGAGAAATCTAGGAAAATTCAGAAATCTCTGAAAAATAAAAAATCTCAGAACTCTCAGAAGTTTTAAAAATTCCGAATTCTCAGAAACCTCAGAATTTTCGAAATTCTCAGAATTCTTAGAAATCTAAGAATTTTCGAAATTCTCAGAATTTTGAGATATCTCAGAAATCTCAGAAATCTCACAAATCTCAAAAATTTTCAAAAGTATCTAAAATCTCAGAATTTAAAAAAATTGCGGAATTCTAAGAATTCTCAGAATTTTCAAAAATCTGAGAAGTTTAACAAATCTTAGAATTTTGAGAAATCTCAGAAATCTCAAAATTTATAAAAATCTCAAAATCTCAGAATTCTCAAAAACATCAAAATTTTAAGATATCTCAGGAATCTCAGATATCTCAGAAATTTTAAAAATCTCAGATTTCTCAGAAATTTTCAAAAATCTCAGAAATTTCAGAAATCTCAAAATTTCCAAAACTCTCAGGATTCTCAGAAATCTCACAATTTTTATAATTCTCAGTCATCTCAGAAATATCAGAAATTTCAAAAATATCAAAATTATCAGAAATCTCAGAATTTCCAAAAATTTCAGAATTCCAAGTAATATCAGAATTCTAAGAAATCTCAGAAAATTCAGAAAACTAAGAAATCCAAAATCTCAGTATTTTCATAAATCTAAGAAGTCTCAGAAATCTCAGAAAGCTCAGAAATCTCAGAAATCTCAGAATTCTCATTTATACTAAGAATTTTCAAATATATTAGAAGTTTTAGAAATCTTAGAAATCTCACAATTTTTAAAAGCCTCGAGAAACTCACAAATCTTAGAAATGTAAAAAATAGCAGAATTTTCGATAATGCAGAATTTTCAAAAATTTCAGAATTCTTAGAAATCTGAGAATTCGCAGACATCTCAGAATTTTGAGAAATCTCAGAAAACTCAGACATCTCAAAATTTCATATAATCTCAGATTTCTCATAAATCTCAGAAACCTCAGAAATCTCCGAAATTTCAAAAATCTCGGAATTCAATTTCAAATTTTTTTCAAGAATCCCAGAATTCTCAGGAATCTTAGAATTTTTTAAAACCTCATTAATCTCAGAAATATTAGAGTTTTCAAAAATCTCAGATTTTTAGATATTTCAAAAATCTCAAATATCTCAAAAATTTCAAAAATCTCAGAATTTTCAGAAATCTAGGAATTTTCAAAAATATCAGAAATTTCAAAAATCTCAGAAAATAAAAAAAGCTTAGAAATTTAAGAAATCTTAGAAATTTTAGATACATGAGAAATTCAAAAATTCTCAGAATTTTTTAATATCTAAGAAATCCCAAATTACCAAAAATCTCAGAATTTGAGAAAATCTCTGAATTTTCAGAAATCTCAGAATATTAAAAAATCCAAGAAATCTAAGAAATCTCAGAATTCTCAGAAATCTCAGAATTGTGAGAAATCCAAGAAATCTAAAAATTTCCAAAAATCCCAGAAAATCAGAATTCGCCAAAAGCTCGGAATTATAAGATATCTCAGAAATATCATAAATCTCAGAATTTTCAAAAATCTCAGAAATCTCAGATATCTCAGAATTTTCAAAAATCTCAGAATTCTCAAAAATCTCAGAATTTTTGGAAATCTCAGATATCTCAGAAATCTAAAAACCTTCAGAAATCTAAGAAATCTCAGAAATCTCAGATATCTTAGAAATATCAAAAATCTCTGAATGCTTACAACTCTCATAAATCTCACAATTTTTTAAAATCTCAGGAATCTCAGAAATCTCAAATACTTCAAAAATGTCAGAATACTCAGAAATTTCAGAATTTTAAAAAATCTCAGAATTCTTAGAAATGTCAGAATTCTTAGAAATATCGAAAATCTCACATATTTCAAAAATCTCAGAAAGCTCAGAATTTTCAAAAATTTTTAAAATCTCAGAATTTTCAAAAATTTCTAAAATCTCAGAATTTTCAAAAATCTCCGAATTCTTAGAATTCTCAGAATTTTTAAAAATCTCAGAATTCTCTGAAATCTCAGAATTTTCGAAAATCTCAGAATACTCAGAAATCTCAGAATTTTCGAAATTCTCAGAATTTAAAGATATCTCAGAAATCTCAGAAATCTCAGAATTCTCAGAAATTTTCAGAAATTTCTAAAATCTCAGAATTTAACTAAATCGCAGAATTCTTAGAATTCTCAGAATATTCACAAATCTAAGAAGTCTTAGAAATATCAGAATTTTGAGAAATCTCAGAAACCTCAAAACTTCCAAAATTTTCAGAATCTCAGAAATCTAAAAAATCTCAGAAATCTTAAAAACCTTAGCAATTTCAAAAATCTTTAAATTTAAAAAAATCTCTTAATTATCTCAGACAGCTCAGAAATATCATAAATCTCATAAATGTCAGAAATCTTAGAAACGATAGCAATTTCAAAAATCTCAGAAATTTCAAAAATCTCAAATTTTATAGATATCTCAAAAATCTCAGAAATCTCAAAAACTTCAGAAATCTAAGAAATCTAGGAAATTTCAGGAATCTCTGAAAAATAAAAAAACTCAGAATCCTCAGAAATCTCAGAATTTGTAAAAATTCTGAATACTCAGAAATCTCAGAATTTTTGAAATTCTCAGAAGTCTTAGAAATCTCAGAATTTTCGAAATTCTCAGAATTTTGAGATATCTCAGAAATCTCAGAAATCTTTGAATTCTCAGAAATTTTCAAAAATTTCCAAAATCTCAGAATTTAAAAAAATCGCAGAATTCTAAGAATTCTCAGAATTTTCAAAAATCTTAGAAGTGTAACAAATCTTAGAATTTTGAGAAATCTCAGAAATCTCAAAATTTCCAAAAATCTCAGTAGTCACAAAAATCTCCGAATTCTTTAGAATTCTCAGAATTTTCAAAAATCTAAGAAGTATTTGAAATCTCAGAATTTTGAAGAAACTCTGAAATCTCAAAATTTATAAAAATCTCAGAATCTCAGAATTCTCAAAAATATCAAAATTTTAAGATATCTCAGGAATCTCAGATATCTCAGAAATTTTAAAAATCTCAGATTTCTCAGAAATTTTCAAAAATCTCAGAAATTTCAGAAATCTCAAAATTTCCAAAAGCTCAGAATTCTAAGAAATCTCAGAATTTTTAAAAATCTCAGTAATCTCTGAAATATAAGAAATTTCAAAAATATCAAAATTATCAGAAATCTCAGAATTTTCAAATATTTCAGAATTCCAAGAAATGTCAGAATTCTAAGTCTCAAGTAAAAATCTCGGTATTTTCATAGATCTAAAAAGTCTCAGAAATCTCAGAAAGCTCAGAAATCTCAGAAATCTCAAAATTCTCAGTACATCTCAGAATTTTCAAATGTATCAGAATTTTTAGAAATCTTAGAAATCTCACAATTTTTAAAAGCCTCGAGAAACTCACAAATCTCAGAAATGTAAAAAATAGCAGAATTCTCGATATCGATAAATCTTAGAATTATGAGAAATCTCAGAAATCTTAAAATTTCAAAAGATCTCAGAATGTCAGAATTCTCATATTTATCAAAAATTTAAGATATCTCAGGAATCTAAGATACCTCAGAAATTTTAAAAATCTCAGATTTCTCAGAAATTTTCAAAAATTTCTAAAATCTCAGAATTTAAAAAAATCGCAGAATTCTTAGAATTCTCAGAATTTTCAAAAATCTAAGAAGTCTAAGAAATCTTACAATTTTGAGAAATCTCAGAAATCTCAAAATTTCCCAAAATCTCAGAATGTCAGAATTTTCAAAAATCTCAGAATTCTTTAGAATTCTCAGAATTTTCACAAATCTTAGAATTTTGAAAAATCTCAGAAATCTCAAAATTTATAAAAGTCTCAGAATATCAGAATTCTCAAAAATATCAAATTTTTAAGATATCTCAGGAATCTCAGATATCTCAGAAATTTTAAAAATCTCAGATTTCTCAGAAATTTTCAAAAATCTCAGAAATTACAGAAATCTCAAAATTTCCAAAAGTCTCAGAATTCTCAGAAATCAAATAATTTTTAAAAATCTCAGTCATCTCAGAAATATCAGAAATTTCAAAAATATCAAAATTATCAGAAATCTCGGAATTTTCAAATATTCAGAATTCCAAGAAATGTCAGAATTCTAAGAAATCTGAGAAAATTCAGAAAACTCAGAAATCAAAAATCTGAGTATTTTCATAAATCTAAGTAGTCTCAGAAATCTCAGAAAGCTCAGAAATCTCAGAAATCTCAGAATTCTCAGTTATACTCAGAATTTTCAAATATATTAGAAGTTTTAGAAATCTTAGAAATCTCACAATTTTTAAAAGCCTCGAGAAACTCACAAATCTTAGAAATGTAAAAAATAGCAGAATTTTCGATAATGCAGAATTTTCAAAAATTTCAGAATTCTTAGAAATCTGAGAATTCGCAGACATCTCAGAATTTTGAGAAATCTCAGAAAACTCAGACATCTCAAAATTTCATATAATCTCAGATTTCTCATAAATCTCAGAAATCTCAGAAATCTCCGAAATTTCAAAAATCTCGGAATTCAATTTCAAATTTTTTTCAAGAATCCCAGAATTCTCAGGAATCTTAGAATTTTTAAAAACCTCATTAATCTCAGAAATATCAGAGTTTTCAAAAATCTCAGATTTTTAGATATTTCAAAAATCTCAAATATCTCAAAAATTTCAAAAATCTCAGAATTTTCAGAAATCTAGGAATTTTCAAAAATATCAGAAATTTCAAAAATCTCAGAAAATAAAAAAAGCTTAGAAATTTAAGAAATCTTAGAAATTTTAGATACATGAGAAATTCAAAAATTCTCAGAATTTTTTAATATCTAAGAAATCCCAAATTACCAAAAATCTCAGTATTTGAGAAAATCTCTGAATTTTCAGAAATCTCAGAATATTAAAAAATCCAAGAAATCTAAGAAATCTCAGAATTCTCAGAAATCTCAGAATTGTGAGAAATCCAAGAAACCTAAAAATTTCCAAAAATCTCAGAAAATCAGAATTCGCCAAAAGCTCGGAATTATAAGATATCTCAGAAATATCATAAATCTCAGAATTTTCAAAAATCTCAGAAATCTCAGATATCTCAGAATTTTCAAAAATCTCAGAATTCTCAAAAATCTCAGAATTTTTGGAAATCTCAGATATCTCAGAAATCTAAAAACCTTCAGAAATCTAAGAAATCTCAGAAATCTCAGATATCTTAGAAATATCAAAAATTTCTGAATGCTTACAACTCTCATAAATCTCACAATTTTTTAAAATCTCAGGAATCTCAGAAATCTCAAATACTTCAAAACTGTCAGAATACTCAGAAATGTCAGAATTTTAAAAAATCTCCGAATTCTTAGAAATGTCAGAATTCTAAAAAATCTCGAAAATCTCACATATTTCAAAAATCTCAGAAAGCTCAGAATTTTCAAAAATTTCTAAAATCTCAGAATTTTCAAAAATCTCCGAATTCTTAGAATTCTCAGAATTTTTAAAAATCTAAGAAGTCTTAGAAATATCAGAATTTTGAGAAATCTCAGAAATCTCAAAACTTCCATAATACTCAGAATCTCAGAATTCTCAAAACTCTCAGAATTTTTTACCATCTCAGAAAGCTTAGAAATCTCAGAAATCTCAGAAATATCAGGAATCTCAGAAATCTCAGAAATTTCATAAATCTCAGAAATCTCACAAATCTCAGAAATCTTAGAAACCTTAGCAATTTCAAAAATCTCAGATTTAATAGATATCTCAAAAATCTCAGAAATCTAAAAAACTTCAGAAATCTAAGAAATCTAGGAAAATTCAGAAATCACTGAAAAATAAAGAATCCCAGAACTCTCAGAAGTTTTAAAAATTCAGAATTCTCAGAAACCTCAGAATTTTCGAAATTCTCAGAATTCTTAGAAATGTCAGAATTTTCGAAATTCTCAGAATTTTGAGATATCTCAGAAATCTCAGAAATCTCACAAATCTCAGAAATTTTCATAAGTATCTAAAATCTCCGAATTAAAAAAATTGCAGAATTCTAAGAATTCTCAGAATTTTCAAAAATCTTAGAAGTTTAACAAATCTTAGAATTTTGAGAAATCTCAGAAATCTCAAAATTTAATAAAAAACTCAGAATCTCAGAATTCTCAAAAACATCAAAATTTTTAAGATATCTCAGGAATCTCAGATATCTCAGAAATTTTAAAAATCTCAGATTTCTCAGAAATTTTCAAAAATCTCAGAAATTTCAGAAATCTCAAAATTTCCAAAACTCTCAGGATTCTCAGAAATCCCACAATTTTTATAATTCTCAGTCATCTCAGAAATATCGGAAATTTCAAAAATGTCAAAATTATCAGAAATCTCAGAATTCTCAAAAATCTCTGATGTAATAGATATCTCAGAAATCTCAAAATTTCAGAAAATTTAAAAATCTCAGAATTCCCAGAAATCTCAGAATTCTCCGAAATCTCAGAATTTTCGAAAATCTCAGAATACTCAGAAATCTCAGAATTTTCGAAATTCTCAGAATTTAAAGATATCTCAGAAATCTCCGAAATCTGAGAATTCTCAGAAATTTTCAAAAATTTCTAAAATCTCAGAATTTAACTATATCGCAGAATTTTTACAATTCTCAGAATATTCACAAATCTAAGAAGTCTTAGAAATATCAGAATTTTGAGAAATCTCAGAAACCTCAAAACTTCCAAAATTTTTAGAATCTCAGAAATCTAAAAAATCTCAGAATTTTTAATTATCTCAGAAAGCTCAGAAATATCAGAAATCTCAGAAATATCAGAAATTTCATAAATCTCAGAAATCTTAGAAACCTTAGCAATTTCAAAAATCTCAGAAATCTCAAAAATCTCAAATTTTATAGATATCTCAAACATCTCAGAAATCTCAAAAACTTCAGAAATCTAAGAAATCTAGGAAATTTCAGGAATTTCTGAAAAATAAAAAATCTCAGATTCCTCAGAAACCTCAGAATTTTTAAAATTCTGAATACTCAGAAATCTCAGAATTTTTGAAATTCTCAGAAGTCTTAGAAATCTCAGAATTTTCGAAATTCTTAGATTTTTGAGATATCTCAGAAATCTCAGAATTCTCCAAAACTTTCAAAAATTTCTAAAATCTCAGAATCTAAAAAAATCGCATAATTCTTAGAATTCTCAAAATATTCAAAAATCTTAGAAGTCTAACAAATCTAAGAATTTTGAGAAATCTAAAAAATCTCAGAATTTCCAAAAATCTCAGAATTCTCAGAAATCTCAGAATTCTTTAGAATTCTCAGAATTTTCAAAAATCTAAGAAATCTTAGAAATCTCAGAATATTGAGAAATCTCAGAAATATCAAAATTTCAAAAGATCTCAGAATCTCAGAATTCTCAAAAATATAAAAAATTTAAGATATCTCAGGAATCTCAGAAATTTTAAAAATCTCAGATTTCTCAGAAATTTTCAAAATTTTTATTTTATTTTTTTTACACTCGGTTATGACGTTCCAATGCCGTATTGTCAACACCACTTGTGTTGAAAAAAAAATTACAATCATATTGATAAGGCATTTCCTCCCTATTATTTGCCTTATCCCGGGCATACTCGGTTGTGGATGGTTGTGGTGATGGTGTTGATGATGCTGATGATGATGTAGTGGTGGTTGTTGTGAGTTTTGATGGTCCGGGACTATTGCTGTGACTATTGTGATGATGGTGGTTGGTTACATCCGAATTCCGGCTATAGTGGTGATGTGGCCGTTCTATTGTTGTCCTTTGTGGATTGGTCTGGTCTGCAACAAACAAACAAATATTGTTTAGACAGCACATTTATTTGTCTGCGTACAGTGTTCTCCAGTGCAGTCCAGCAATGACATTCCAAGCTCACTCTAGGCAACGTCCAATCAAAGGATGATCGACAAGCTCTATCCCGCAGCAGCGAAAGCGACTTCACTACTCACGAGACTGAACCCGCCAAACACCCCGAACCCGACGCCAACGTTGTCAAACTCAATGTGCCAAAACTGGACTGGAGTGGAGAACACTGCACTTTCAACAACGCCTGCCTCCCTTTTACGGCAGTGTTGGAATCGCCCTCGAGTGCTGTTGCCCAGTCATCGGATCACCTGTGGCACTACAACAAATACACATAAAACATAGACAACACAACATTTAACAAAAAAGGAATGGGGAAATACGAATAAGGATTGAAAGGATACTTGGGATGTGGAATCATAGGACAAGACCGTTGTCACTGGTAGCCAACACTTCTCTGATTTCAGTACCCGTTCGTCTGCCGATATTCTCGACTGCGCTCATCAAGGAGGGTCTTGCGGTTTCAAATTCCACGCAGGACCACAGAAGGTGATCCACATCGTGGAATCCGTCACCGCAGCCACACACTTTTGTCTGAGCCAGAGTTGTACGCTGTAGATGAGCATTCAACGCAAAATGATTCGACATCAGTCGAGACATCATTCGTATGAATGCCCGGTCTACAGAGAGCCCATCGAACCAAGGCCGCAGGGACACTTGCGGAGAGATCGAGAAGAGAAAACGCCCGAGTTCATCCGCCTCCCACATGCTCTGCCAGCGAGACAGGAAAAGTTGCTGTGGAAAACTAAGGAACTCCTGGGCCGAGATCGGTCGGTCGTAAAAAGCGCCTTCTTGGACGCCTGTTTTGGCCAGTGAGTCTGCCTTTTCATTGCCGGGAATTCCACAATGAGAAGGGACCCAAATTAGCGAGATCTTATACGCTTTATCGAACATTGAGCCAAGCAGTTCAATGATTTTTATGGTGAGGAAATCCTGACTCTTAACAGCCTTCGGAGATCTCAGAGCTTCAATAGCACTAAGGCTATAAGTGAAGATGCAGTACTGGTCCGAAGGTCTCGCTGCTATCATCGATAGTGCGTAAAATATTGCGGCTAGCTCTGCGGTGTAAACACTACATGGCTGCCTCAATTTGAAAAAAGCTTCGATAAAATCGCTAAAAACACAGAGGATGATCCATCAGTGTAGTACTGGCTTATTTGGTCTAAATGACCATACTTATTCATGAAAATACCCGGAACTACCCTCGGGCGAAGATCATTAGGTATGGTCTTAATTTCCTCGTGCAATGAGGAATCTGTTATTAGAATGGAACTGTAGTTCTCAGGAAGGGCAGCACGATTTAATGCCTGTGGAGCGCTAGGATGCACTTGTAGGGCAACAAAATCTTCATAAATCTTGAGGATTTTGCTCTTAGAACCTGTATCTAGAAGCGCTACAAAATTTTCTATTATCAAGGGATTTGATACTGAACAACGGACTAGAAGGCGAAGCGACAGCATTTCAAAACGTGGTTTGAGCGGCATCACTCCGGTCATCACTTCTAGGGACATGTTGTGTGTGGATTTCATGCTCCCTAGTGCGAGTCTAAGACAGCGGTACTGTAGCCTTTCTAGCTTGAGTATCAACGTATTGGATGCCCAATGGAAGCATATGCTTCCATATTCCAATACGGATAGTACCGTTGTCTTATACAGTCTCAGAACGTCTGATGGATGTGCGCCCCACCAGAATCCTGTTGTGGTGGGAAGAAGTACAATTGTATTTACAGTCGCCATGTGGTGGGAAGAAGAGATCCACTGTCGCCATGTGGTGGAGAAGAAGAAACTCGGACTTATAATCGCGACGAGAACAACGTGATTGCTAACAGTGCGGACCAATATCTTTCTTTTATCTGACTGTCCAGGCAGTCTCAAGATTCTAGATGAGAATCTTCCTTACAGGAAAGTTGGAGACATCGAGGCCTTACCTTTGGTAGGGGGACTCTCGATGCTCATCGGCGGAGCAAGTCGGCCAGGCGACTTTGGATGTTCAGAAGGAATATCCCTTACTGGCATGTTGGAGGTTTGAGGCCTTACCTTGGGTAGGGAGACACTCAAACCTCTAGAAAGAATTGAACGCAAGGTTTAGCTTGTTGTACCTTCTCTCTGCCTGTCTGTTTGTGTCTCTGTCGAAGGCTTCCAAGACCGCTTTATTTATACCCAATCTTACAATAGTTTTTGATCGTTTTTGTAACCAATATTGTTTCTTAGTGGTTGTTCTTATTGCTTTTGCATTTAGTACAAAAATATTTACGTAAGCATAAAATGTGTCGCGGTGTGATTGATTGCTGCACTTGCAAGAAATGTGTCGGATATCATTCGTCGTTGGATCTATATGCTTGCTATGCATGAAGTTACTTGTTTGTGTTTTTGTGTTACCGACCACTGTCTGGACTCGCTGGTTGTTTTGAACTGATATCATATTGCATTGCTTCACTCGCTAGCCGGGTGCGCTGGTAAGTTTTTGAATGTTCATGTTAAGGCGTGCGCGTGGTCAAAATAGCTGAATGAACATTTCTCACGTTCTTGGCTAATGCAGGTTATTTGTTAAATTGTTGAATTTCTGCTCACCGTATAATGCTACGTAAGGCTTGTTGTATCCGAAATAATGTATCCTCTAGTGAGATGTTAAGCAGATATGCTACGCTGTGACTGTCCTTAGAAAGTTGATTCTTTTACTGCATTTTTGCTCCAGAGATAAAAAGGGAATCCAGGGAAGGTAAGATATATCTTACCTTCCCTGGATTATATCCAGGGAAGGTAAGATTAATTTCTTCCGAAAGCTAAGTTTCACAGAGGGCGAACACATCGCAGTTGTGCTCGCCCACTAATGCTTTAAAGGAGTCTAGCTTGCCAAACAAACTCCTGCAGTTCCACTGTAAGATGGTAGCCCTTGGAGGAATTAATCGTCCAATCGGACCGTCATGCTTCCAGAGGGGCTTCGGTCCGGGGAGATCGCTTTTTCTTGGGCTCCTTCCTGGCAATTTGGGGAGCGGGAATGGGATGTTCAGCATCTCGTTTTTGGACTGGGGTGGAAGCTTTAGCTTTGACGAGACGCTGTTGTGCCAAGGATTTAGTTTTTGTCCTTAGGACTTTCCTTTGTACCTTTTTATAAGGTACTCTCTTCACCGGTCTCTATGGCACCTGTTCGAGTGCAGTCGGGCTGGACTTGCCATTTGCATCTCTACCCAAAACAGCAAAAGGGTTTGATGCGTGTGCTCCCTTTAGAGCATCGCTGTACGATCCGCGTGCCCTTTCGGATATTGTTTTCGTCTGCTCCTTTTGGAGTTTTCGGTACACGGGGCACAAAGCTACCTCGTGCCACTCGTCCCGGCAATGCGAACATTTTTGGGAGGGAGCTTTGCACTCCTCAGTGGCATGTGCCCCTCTACATTTACCACAGCATGTTTTACGGGTGCAAAACGGTTCAGCGTGTCCAATCTGACTGCACTTGGAACAGGTTGCCACCCTTGGTACGTACGGCCGGTTAATGGTTATCCGGAGGCCTTCTACAATGAGTGCCTGCGGGAGTAGCGTACCCTCAAACGTAACCCGGATTGAGGAGGTCGGGATATATTTTTTTTCTGGCTTGCTTGAAGCATCAAGCTTCAAGCAAGCCAGATGAGATTTTTTGCTTCAAGCACTTTTATCTTGGGCGAGTTTGGGGTTTGAAAAACCCCAAAGCCCATTTGCACCACTTCCTCCTAAGGATAATCGAAATCCTCGATTACGCCGGAAACCTCAACCAGACTACCGGGAATATAAACCCGGTAGTGCTCCGTATATTCTGGGTCAGCCGCAATGACGTTGGCTTGAGCCCGGTCCTTTGCGGTAACCCTGATCTTGTTTGGGCGCATCCGAAAAACATCGGCAACGCCCGGGTACTTTTTAAATAACGATGCCGCGATCGTCCTTACATCGAGTTGTTTAACTCGCGGCATAAAATACACTATTGGCTTACCCTTCCACGACGGCGGGTAAGCACGCGCTCGGTGTTCTGATAGCGGCTCGTTAGTTGCTACCAGCGGGGAACCCTTTGTCAGCGGGGAACTTTTTGTCACCTGGGCACTCTTTGCCAAAGTGACACTACTACATGTGGCCTTCGATGTCGAAGGCCTTTCGTCCAAGGCAATTTTTTTTGCCGCTGGTGCAGCCTTGGGACGCCCTGGCTTTCTTTTCACTTCTTTCGAGTGATCATTCTCCCGATCGGAGTCGGAAGCATCCTGCCCTACCGCCATGGTAGGGCTGGAGACAACGGAACGGGTAAAGAAAAAGGGTAACACTTACCGTATCACACGATGCACAAATAAACACACACTCACACAAACACACACTAGCTTGTAGCACAAGCGCCGATCAAAGCAATAGCGTTGCGTTGATACGCTTGCTTATCGCAACGATCAGCAGACACACACAGCAACACCACAGGAGCACACGTCGATCGCCAGTCGATCGATAGGGATAACGGGACACTCTACGCACGAATATCGGAGTAAGACTGAGATACCGATAGGTGCGTTACGGGTAATCGCGTTGACTACGCATTCTCATCTCAGAATTTTCAAAAATTTCAGATTTCTAAGAAATGTCAGAATTCTAAGAAATCCCAGAAAATTAGAAAACTCAGAAATAAAAAATCTCAGTATTCTCATAAATCTCAGAAGTCTAAGAAATCTCAGAAAGTTCAGAAATCTCAGGAATTCTAGAATTCTCAGTAAATCTCAGAATTTTTTAAAATATCAGAATTTTTAGAGATCTCAGAGTTTCACAATTTTTAAAAGTCTCAGGAAACTCAGAGATCTCAGAAATGTCAAAAATATTAGAATTCTCGATATCGCAGAATTTCCTAAAATTTCAGAATTATTAGAAATCTCAGAATTCTCGGACATCTCAGAATTTTGAGAAATCTCAGAAAACTCAGACATCTCAAAATTTTCAAAAATCTCGGATTTCTCAGAAATCTCAGAAATCTCAGGAATCTCAGAAATTTCAAAATTCTCGGAATTCTTCGAAATCTCAGAAATTTCAAGAATCCCAGAATTCTCAAGAATCTCAGAATTTTTAAAAACCTCATAAATCTCAGAAATATCAGAATTTTCTAAAATCTCAAAATTATAAAAAATGCAGAATTCTTTGAATTCTCAGAATTTTCAAAAATCTTAGAAGTCTAACAAATCTTAGAATTTTGAGAAATCTCAGGAATCCCAAAATTTAAAAAAAATCTTAGAATCTTAGAATTCTTTAGAATTCTCAGAATTTTCAAAAATCTCAGAAATCTCAGATATCTAAGAAATTTCAAAAATCTCAGAATTCTCAAAAATCTCAGAATATTTAGATATCTCAGAAATCTCAGAAATCTCAAAAACTTCAGAAATCTTAGAAATCTCAGAAATCTCAGATATCTCAGAAATTTCAAAAATCTCAGAATGCTTACAAATCTCATAAAACTCACAATTTTTTAAAATCTCAGGAATCTCAGATATCTCAGAGACTTCAAAAATATCAGAATTCTCAGAAATTTCAGAATTTTCAAAAATCTCAGAATTCTTAGAAATCTCAAAAATCTCTTATATATCAGAAATTTCTAAAATCTCAGAATTTTCAAAAATCTCCGAATTCTTAGAATTCTCAGATTTTTCAAAAATCTAAGAAGTCTGAGAAATATCAGAATTTCGAGAAATCTCAGAAATCTCAAAACATCCAAAATTCTCAGAATCTCAGAATTCTCGAAATTCTCAGAATTTTTAATGATCTCAGAATCTCAGAATTCTCGAAATTCTCAGAATTTTTAATTATCTCAGAAAGCTCAGAAATATCAGAAATCTCAGAAATATCAGAAATCTCAGAAATCTCAGGAATCTCATAAATCTCAGAAATCTTAGAAACCTTAGAAATTTCAAAAATCTCAGAATTCTCAAAAATCTCAGATTTTATAGATATCTCAGTAATCTCAGAAATCTCTGAGTTTCCAGTAAATCTCAGAATTTTCAATTATTTCAAAATTCTTAGAAATCTTAGAAATCTCACAATTTTTAAAAGTCTCAGGAAACTCACAAATCTCAGAAATGTCAAATATATCAGAATTCTCGAAATCGCAGATTTTTCAATAATTTCAGAAAACTTAGAAATCTCAGAATACTCAGACATCTCAGAATTTTGAGACATCTCAGAAAACTCAGAAATCTCAAAATTTTCAAAAATCTCAGATATCTCAAAAATCTCAGAAATCTCAGAAGTTACAAAAATCTCGGAATTCTTAGAAATCTCAGAAATTACAAGAATTCCAGAATTCTCAGGAATCTCAAAATTTTTTAAACCTCTTATATCTCAGAAATATCAGAATTTTAAAAAATCTCAGATTTTTAAATATTTCAAAAATCTCAGAAATCTCAAAAATATCAACAATCTCAGAATTTTAACAAATCTAGGAATTTCCAAAAATATCAGAAATTTTAGAAATGTCAGATATTAAAAAAAGCTTAGAAATTTAAGAAATCTTTAAAATATCAGATATCTGAGAAATTTAAAAGTTTTCTGAATTTTAAGGTATCTCAGAAATCTCAGAAATCTCAGAAATCTCGAAATTTTCAGAAATCTTAAAAATTTCCAAAATCTTAGAATTTTCAGAAATCTAGGAATTTTCAAAAATATCAGAAATTTCAGAAACAGCAATACGGCCAGGCTGTCCTATACGAATAAAAAAAAAAAGAAATTTCAGAAATTTCAGAAATTTAAAAAAGCTAAGAAATTTAACAAATCTTAGAAATTTCAGATATATCAGAAATTTAAAATTTCTCAGAATTTTTAATATCTAAGAAATCCCAAATTTCTAAAAATCTCAGAATTTAAGAAAATCTCAGAATTCTTAAAAATTTCAGAATTTTCAAAAATCTCAGAAATCCAAGAAATCTCAGAATTCTCAGATATCTCAGAATTGTGAGAAATCCAAGAAATCTAAAAATTTCCAAAAATTTCAGAATCTCAGAATTCTCAAAAACCTCGGAATTATAAGATATCTCAGAAATCTCAGAAATATCATAAACCTCAGAAATTTCATTAATCTCAGATATCTAAGAAATTTTAAAAATCTCAGAGTTCTCAAAAATCTCAAAATTTTTATATATCTAAGAAATCTCAGAAATCTCAAAAACTTCAGAAATCTAAGAAATCTCAGATATGTCAGATATCTCAGAAATTTCAAAAATCTCAGAATGCTTACAAATCTCATAAATCCCACAATTTTTTAAAATCTCAGGAATCTCAGAAATCTCAGAGACTTCAAAAATATCAGAATTCTGAGAAATTTCAGAATTTTCAAAAATCTTAGAATTCTAAGAAATGTTAGAATTCTTAGAAATCTCGAAAATCTCACATATATCAGAAATCTCAGAAAGCTCAGAAGTTTTCAAAAATTTTCAAAATCTCAGAATTTAAATAACTCTCCAAATACTTAGAAATCTCAGAATTTTCAAAAATCTAAGATGTCTTAGAAATATCAGAATTTTGAAAAACCTTAGAAATTTCAAAAATCTCAGAATTCTCAAATATCTCAGATTTTATAGATATCTCAAAAATCTCAGATATCTCAAAAAATTCAGAAATCTAAGAAATCTAGGAAATTTCAGAAATCTCTGAAAAATAAAATATCTCAGAATTCTCAGAAATCTCAGAATTTTTAAAAATTCAGAATTCTCAAAAATCTTAGAATTTTCAAAATTCCCAGAATTCTCAGGAATCTCTGAATTTTCGAAATTCTCAGAATTTTGAGATAGCTCTATCACAGAAATCTCAGAATTCTCAGAAATTTTCAAAAATTTTCAAAATCTAAAAATTAAAAAAATGCAGAATTCTTAGAATTCTCAGAATTTTCAAAAATCTTAGAAGTCTAACAAATCTTAGAATTTTGAGAAATCTTAGGAATCCCAAAATTTTAAAAAATCTCAGAATCTTAGAATTCTTTAGAATTCTCAGAATTTTCAAAAATCTCAGAAATCTCAGATATCTAAGAAATTTCAAAAATCTCAGAATTCTCCAAAATCTCAGAATATTTAGATATCTCAGAAATCTCAGAAATCTCAAAAACTTCAGAAATCTTAGATATCTCAGAAATTTCAAAAATCTCAGAATGCTTACAAATCTCACAAAACTCACAATTTTTTAAAATCTCAGGAATCTCAGATATCTCAGAGACTTCAAAAATATCAGAATTCTGAGAAATTTCAGAATTTTCAAAAATCTCAGAATTCTTAGAAATCTCAAAAATCTCACATATATCAGAAATCTCAGAAAGCTCAGGATTTTCGAAAATTTCTAAAATCTCAGAATTTTCAAAAATCTTCGAATTCTTAGAATTCTCAGAATTTTCAAAAATCTAAGAAGTCTGAGAAATATCAGAATTTCGAGAAATCTCAGAAATCTCAAAACTTCCAAAATTCTCAGAATCTCAGAATTCTCGAAATTCTCAGAATTTTTAATGATCTCAGAATCTCAGAATTCTCGAAATTCTCAGAATTTTTAATTATCTCAGAAAGCTTAGTAATATCAGAAATCTCAGAAATATCAGAAATCTCAGAAATCTCAGGAATCTCATAAATCTCAGAAATCTTAGAAACCTTAGAAATTTCAAAAATCTCAGAATTCTCATAAATCGCAGATTTTATAGATATCTCAGTAATCTCAGAAATCTCTGAGTTTCCAGTAAATCTCAGAATTTTCAATTATTTCAAAATTCTTAGAAATCTTAGAAATCTCACAATTTTTAAAAGTCTCAGGAAACTCACAAATCTCAGAAATGTCAAAAATATCAGAATTCTCGAAATCGCAGATTTTTCAATAATTTCAGAAAACTTAGAAATCTCAGAATACTCAGACATCTCAGAATTTTGAGACATCTCAGAAAACTCAGAAATCTCAAAATTTTCAAAAATCTCAGATATCTCAAAAATCTCAGAAATCTCAGAAGTTACAAAAATCTCGGAATTCTTAGAAATCTCAGAAATTACAAGAATTCCAGAATTCTCAGGAATCTCAAAATTTTTTAAACCTCTTATATCTCAGAAATATCAGAATTTTAAAAAATCTCAGATTTTTAAATATTTCAAAAATCTCAGAAATCTCAAAAATATCAACAATCTGAAAAATATCAACAATCTCAGAATTTTAACAAATCTAGGAATTTCCAAAAATATCAGAAATTTTAGAAATGTCAGATATTAAAAAAAGCTTAGAAATTTAAGAAATCTTTAAAATATCAGATATCTGAGAAATTTAAAAGTTTTCTGAATTTTAAGGTATCTCAGAAATCTCAGAAATCTCAGAAATCTCGAAATTTTCAGAAATCTTAAAAATTTCCAAAATCTTAGAATTTTCAGAAATCTAGGAATTTTCAAAAATATCAGAAATTTCAGAAACAGCAATATGGCCAGGCCGTCCTATACGAATAAAAAAAAAAAAGAAATTTCAGAAATTTCAGAAATTTAAAAAATTTAAGAAATTTAACAAATCTTAGAAATTTCAGATATATCAGAAATTTAAAATTTCTCAGAATTTTTAATATCTAAGAAATCCCAAATTTCTAAAAATCTCAGAATTTAAGAAAATCTCAGAATTCTTAAAAATTTCAGAATTTTCAAAAATCTCAGAAATCCAAGAAATCTCAGAATTCTCAGATATCTCAGAATTGTGAGAAATCCAAGAAATCTAAAAATTTCCAAAAATCTCAGAATCTCAGAATTCTCAAAAATCTCGGAATTATAAGATATCTCAGAAATCTCAGAAATATCATAAACCTCAGAAATTTCATAAATCTCAGATATCTAAGAAATTTTAAAAATATCAGAGTTCTCAAAAATCTCAAAATTTTTATATATCTAAGAAATCTCAGAAATCTCAAAAACTTCAGAAATCTAAGAAATCTCAGATATGTCAGATATCTCAGAAATTTCAAAAATCTCAGAATGCTTACAAATCTCTTAAATCCCACAATTTTTTAAAATCTCAGGAATCTCAGATATCTCAGAGACTTCAAAAATATCAAAATTCTCAGAAATTTCAGAATTATCAAAAATCTCAGAATTCTTAGAAATCTAAAAAATCTCACATATATCAGAAATCTCAAAAAGCTCAGGATTTTCAAAAATTTCTAAAATCTCAGAATTTTCAAAAATCTCCGAATTCTTAGAATCCTCAGAAAGTTCAAAAATCTAAGAAGTCTGAGAAATATCACAATTTCGAGAAATCTCAGAAATCTCAAAACTTCCAAAATTCTCAGAATCTCAGAATTCTCGAAATTCTCAGAATATTTAATTATCTCAGAATCTCAGAATTCTCAAAATTCTCAGAATTTTTAATTATCTCAGAAAGCTCAGAAATCTCAGAAATATCAGAAATCTCAGAAATCTCAGGAATCTCATAAATCTCAGAAATCTTAGAAACCTTAGAAATTTCAAAAATCTCAGAATTCTCAAAAATCTCAGATTTTGTAGATATCTCAGAGATCTCAAAAATCTCAAAAACTTCAGAAATCTAAGAAATCTCAGAAATTTCAGAAATCTCAGAAATTTAATAAATCTCTGAAAATAAAAAACTCTCAGAATTCTCAGATATCTCAGAATTTTTAAAAATCTCAGAATTCTCAGATATCTCAGAAATTTCGAAATTCTCAGAATACTCAGAAATCTCAGAATTTTCGAAATTCTCAGAATTTTTAGATATCTTCGAAATCTCAAAAATCTCAGAATTCCCAGAAATTTTCAAAAATTTCTTGAATCTCAGAATTTAAAAAAATCGCAGAATTCTAAGAATTCTCAGAATTTTCAAAAATCTTAGAAGTCTAAGAAATCTTAGAATTTTGAGAAATCTCAGAAATCTCAAAATTTCCAAAAATCTCAGAATCTCAGTATTCTCAAAAATCTCAGAATTCTTAAGAGTTCTCAGAATTTTCACAAATCTTAAATTCTAAGAAATCTCAGAATTTTGAGAAATCTCAGAAATCTCAAAATTATAAAAGATCTCAGAATCTCAGAATTCTCAAAAATATCAAAAATTTAAGATATTTATGGAATCTCAGATATCTCAGAAATTTTAAAAATCGCAGATTTCTCAGAAATTTTCAAAAATCTCAGAATTCTCAGAAATTTTAGAATTTTTAAAAATCTCAGTAATCTCAGAAATATCAGAAATTTCAAAAATATCAAAATTATCAAAAATCTCAGAATTTTCAAAAATTTCAGATTTCCAAGAAATGTCAGAATTCTAAGAAATCTCAGAAAACTCAGAAAACTCAGAAATAAAAAATCTCATTACTTTCATAAATCTCAGAAAGCTCAGAAATCTCTGAACTTCCAGTAAATCTCAGAATTTTCAATTATTTCAAAATTCTTAGAAATCTTAGAAATCTCACAATTTTTAAAAGTCTCAGGAAACTCACAAATCTCAGAAATGTCAAATATATCATATTTCTGAAAATCTCAGATTTTTCAAAAATTTCAGAATACTTAGAAATCTCAGAATACTCAGACATCTCAGAATTTTGAGAAATCTCAGAAATCTCTGAAATGTTAAAATTTTCAAAAATCTCAGATTTCTCATAAATCTCAGAAATCTCACAATATACAAAAATCTCGGAATTCTTAGAAATCTCAGAAATTTCAAGAATTCTAGAATTCTCAGGAATCTCAGAATTTTGTAATCCTCATATATCTCAGAAATATCAGAATTTTCAAAAATCTCAGATTTTAAAGTATTTCAAAAATCTCAGAAATCTCAATATCAAAAATCTCAGAATTTTCACAAATCTAGGAATTTCCAAAAATATCAGAAATTTCAGAAATGTCAGATATAAAAAAAAGCTTAGAAATTTTAGAATTCTCAAAAATATCAGATATGTCAGAAATTTAAAAGTTTTCTGAATTTTAAGGTATCTCAGAAATCTCAGAAATCTCGAAATTTTCAGAAATCGTAGAAATTTAAAAAATCACAGAATTTTCAGAAATCTAGGAATTTTCAAAAATATCAGAAATTTCAGAAATGTCACAAATTTAATTAAGCTTAGAAATTTAAGAAATTTTAGAAATTTCAGATTTATCAGAAATTTTAAAGTTCTCAGAATTTTTAATATCTAAGAAATCCCAAATTTCCGAAAATCTCAGAATTTAAGAAAATCTCAGAATTCTTCAAAATTTCAGAATTTTCAAAAATCTCTGAAATCTAAGAAATCTCAGAATTCTCAGATATCTTAGAATTGTGAGAAATCCAAGAAATCGAAAAATTTCCAAAAATCTCAGAATCTCAGAATTCTCAAAAATCTCGGAATTATAAGATATCTCAGAAATCTCAGAAATATCATAAATGTCAGAATTTTCATAAATCTCAGATCTCAGATATCTAAGAAATTTCAAAAATCTCAGAATTCTCAAAAATCTCAGAATTTTTAAGATGTCTCAGAAATCTCAGAGATCTCAGAAATCTCAAAAACTTCAGAAATCTAAGAAATCTCAGAAATCTCAGATACCTCATAAATTTCATAAATTCAGAATGCTTACAAATCTCATAAATCTCACAATTTTTTAAAATCTCAGGAATCTCAGAAATCTCAGAGACTTCAAAAATATCAGAATGCTCAGGAATTTCAGAATTTTCAAAAATCTCAGGATTCTTAGAAATGTCAGAATTCTAAAAAATCTCGAAAATCTCACTTATATCAGAAATCTCAGAAAGCTCAGAATTTTCAAAAAATTCTTAAATCTCAGAATTTTCAAAAATCTCCGAAATATTAGAAATCGCAGAATTTTCAAAAATCTAAGAAGTCTTAGAAATATCAGAATTTTGATAAATGTCAGAAATCTCAAAACTTCCAAAATTCTTAGAATCTCAGAATTATGGAAATTCTCAGAATTTTTAATTATCTCAGAAAGCTCAGAAATCCCAGATATCTCAGAAATATCAGAAATCTCAGAAATCTCAGAAATCTCAGAAATCTCGAAAATCCCAGAAATCTTAGAAACCTTAGAAATTTCAATAAACTCAGTACGGCCGGTTAATGGGTATCCGGAGGCCTTCTAGAATGAGTTCCTGCGGGAGTACCAAACCCTCAAACGTAACCTGGATTGAGGAGGTCGGGACATATTTTTTTTCTGGCTTGCTTCAAGCTTCAAGCACTTTTATCTTGGGCGAGTTTGGGGTTTGAAAAACCCCAAAGCCCATTTGCACCACTTCCTCCTCAGGGTAATCGAAATCCTCGATTACGCCGGAAACCTCAACCAGACTACCGGGAATATAAACCCGGTAGTGCTCCGTATATTCTGGGTCAGCCGCAATGACGTTGGCTTGAGCCCGGTCCTTTGCGGTAACCCTGATCTTGTTTGGGCGCATCCGAAAAACATCGGCAACGCCCGGATACTTTTTGAATAACGATGCCGCGATCGTCCTTACATTGAGTTGTCTAACTCGCGGCATAAAATACACTATTTGCTTACCCTCCCACGACGGCGGGTAAGCACGCGCTCGGTGTTCCGATAGCGGCTCGTTAGTTGCTACCAGCGGGGCACTCTTTGTCAGCGGGGCACTTTTTGTCACCTGGGCACTCTTTGCCAAAGTGACACTACCCAAACACAACAAAATAGGTAAAGTCGTTGCAAGAATGGGGCTAAAATGGGGCCCTACTTTTGCCACGATAATTGCCCCGTAGTCAGAAACGGATGGGGCAATTTTGTTTACCACAAATTATGACGTCACAAAATTTTTGACGTCATGAAGATGTGCAAAAAAATTGATTTGTGTATGCTGTTTTTTTCTCTTTCGCACTGCTTGTTCGTTCTTCCATGCTTTTTGCTCTGTTTCTCTTATGGATCAAGGTAGCTGCTTTTGAGCCTGTGTGTAGAGGAGAGATTGAAATATGCAGTACTGTTTTTTCTGGATATCTAGAGGTGAGCAGGAGAAGTGAGAATTGAACTGTAGAGAGAAGAGATTGAAATATGCAGTACTGTTTTTTCTGGATATCTAGAGGTGAGCAGGAGAAGTGAGAATTGAACTGTGATTATTAGTGTATAATGCATATTTACCATATGATTTGCTGCGGCGGTGATGCGATGGTCCTTTTTAGTCGTGATAATCTAGTGTGGATCGGAGTAGGTTTTGTTTTACATGCGCTATATAGGATCGCAAGTTAAAGAAAATGTGTTTTTTGTGTACATTCTTGTATTTGTATTTGGTAAATGCAAAACTAGCAAACTATAATGAATATCTGTTCGGACTGGTTTCACTATGCACTGAGGGGGAACGTCCGTGTTGATTGCTGGTTCTTAGGGTTCTATATTTACACTGTCTTACTCTACTTGCTGTACATTTCTAATCCTAATCCTTATACCTATACATGCATACATACTCACTTTATGGCATGCAAACCGCAAAGTATGCCTTTAGGCGTAACATACCGACCACCTAAAATTTCTTAATTTTACCCCGCATGCCCTTTGATGCTTCATGCACTAATTGATAAGTAGATTTCGTGTGTTTCCTCTCTCTTTCTCTCTCTCTCTCTCTCTCTCTCTCTGTATCTCTCATTTCCATCATCTACCCTTCATTGACCTTGATTTGGTAACATACAAATTCTTACAGTTGGTCTTTTCATTTCAGTGCCTTGAGCTGTCCGTACCTTTACCACTCTTACTATCCCGTCACTTCCTGGGTAAACTTCAGTTACGATCGCTAAGGGCCATTTCATTGGTGCTACATTGTCCTCTCTTAACAACACTACTATTCCAGGCTCAATTTGTGTTGATACGTCGTCCCATTTGTGTTTACCATTCAATTGTTGTATGTATTCTAGTCGCCACCTGGCCCAGAAGTGTTGTAATCGTTTTTGCACTAGACGCCAATGGTTTAAACGATTTTCTGGTACGTCTTTCAAATCGACCTCTACGACATGTTGGAGATGTGAGCCAGTTAGAAAGTGTCCAGGAGTCAATACTTCGGGATCTGTGGGATGATTAGAGAGAATCGTTAGTGGTCTTGAATTGAGACACGCTTCTACTTCCGTTAACAACGTTGTCATGTCTTCATAAGACATTGTGGCATTTCCGACGACGCGAACTAGATGATGTTTCATTGATCGCACCGCCGCCTCCCACAGTCCGCCAAAATGTGGAGTCCGTGGAGGAATGAACTTCCACGTTATCTCGTTCTCTGCGCACCAGGATGTAATCCTCTCTTTGTCATCACGTTGATTGAGTAGCTCGTACAGGCGGTGTAGCTCGTTTGCAGCTCCTCTAAAATTCGTACCGTTATCCGAGTGTAGTTCTGACACCAAACCTCTTCTCGATACGAAGCGCCTTAGTGCAGCTATGAACGCTGCTGTGCTCAGATCGGACACGAGCTCGATGTGGACGGCACGTGTAACGAAACACACAAATACTGCGACGAAAGCCTTTATAGGAGCGGCCCTCCGCGACTGTGCCCTTATCCATACAGGACCACAATAATCGACCCCCGATATAGAGAAAGGTCTCGCTTCAGTCACTCTGCTCTCAGGGAGACTCGCCATCGGTTGAGTGATTGCTTTAGGTTTGCATCGGAAACAGCGCACGCATTGATGAAAAACCTTCCTTGCCACCGAGCGTCCATCCAGCAGCCAAAATCGTTGCCTTAATCTAGTTAGCATCATTTGTGGACCGGCATGTAAATCTTTAATGTGATAATGCTCCGCTAACATAACTGCCAATGGGTGTTTCTTTGGTATTACGATGGGTTGTTTGGCGTCAGGTGATAGAGATGCATGCTGCACTCGACCATTTATCCGTATTAACCCGACGTTGTCCATGAATGGATTATACCCTCGGAGCTGTGACGTTCGATGAATTGGTTTCTTGGCCGAAAGATTCTTCCATTCTCGCTTAAACGAATCGCGCTGAGCCAATCGACACAATGCCCATTCTGCCTGTTGTCGTTCTGCCGTGGAAAGACCCTCAAAAAACTCAGGCTTGATTTTTGGGGTACTAATTCGCAATCGTAAAGCGTGTATAAATCGCAAACAGTACCCTACTACCATGCGAAGCTTGGAGTATGATCCATAACGGGCGAACAGATTGCTAATAAAGCTATCTTCATCCAGTGAAGAAAGTATTAACTCGGTGGAACGTTCTTCACCCGTCTCGTCACGTAAAGCCTTGGACTCCGGTACTGATGGCCAATTTTCTTCGGACAACGCTAACCATTCTGGCCCCGACCACCATGACGTCGACTCAACAAACGTTGCTGGATCGCAACCTCGTGACACCAAATCGGCCGGGTTCATCACTCCAGGAACATGTCTCCAACTAGCTCCTTCCGTAAGGTTTTGAATCTTAGAAACCCGATTCGCTACAAACGCCTTCCACCGACTGGGGGGAAACTGAATCCAATGCCATGCGGTCATTGAATCAGTCCACATGAACGTCGATTTATCACTACTTAACGCCTTATTCACTTGCTCGTACAGTCTGCTTGCCAGTAACGCGCCACAGAGCTCTAGACGCGCAATAGTAAGACGCTGCGACAGTGGAGCTACCTTGGATTTTGAAATCAGTAGACGAACTACTATCTCTCCTCCACTCGACACGCTTCGAACGTAGCAGCACGCGCCGTAGCCCTTTTCCGAAGCATCGCAAAACAAATGGTACTGCATCGATACGCTGTCACCTTCAATCACCACCCGAGGTATACGAACTCTTTCTAGGAGATTTAGCTGCATAAAAAATACTGTCCACTCTCGAGCCAAATGTTCCGGTAGTTCATCATCCCATGGCCAAGCGCGTTTATCAATTCCCTTTAACATCCAAATCTGCTGCATGAAAAGCTTGGCCTTCATCTTGACTGGATCAATGAAGCCGAGTGGATCGTAGATACGTGCAATACATGCTAACACATGTCGTTTCGTGCATTTGTTCTCTGGTCTCGAAAGCTTAACCTGGACTTGTAACATGTCCGTCTGTGGTGTCCAAAGTAATCCAAGCGTTGAAATAGTTTTGACCTCAGCCGCCAATTCAAACTGTGTATTTGTTGCTCTCTGCTCTTCCGGAATATCTATCAATGCCTCTGGATGATTAGATGCCCATTTTCTCAAGCTAAAACCTCCGTAGGTAAGCAGCTTATTCAGCTGTCGGGCCATTTCTTGTGCCTCCCGAATAGTCGTTGCTCCGGACAGCAAATCGTCTACGTAGAAATCTGCCTTGGATGTCAGTGCCTTTGGGTACGCGCTACCATGATCATCGAAGATTCGCTGGAGGGTTTTGATCGCCAGAAACGGGGCACAGGCCGTGCCATATGTAACCGTGTTTAACTCGTACACTGCTATTGGCTCGTTAGCATCATCGCGCCACAGAATCCTTTGCAAGGCCTTATCATTATCCTCCACCAGTATCTGGCGATACATCTTCTCCACATCTGCCACTAACGCTACGAGATTCATCCGGAAGCGTAGCTGTATCGATACCACGTCGTCTTGTAGCTGTGGGCCGGTTAGTAGCACATCATTCAGAGACCGACCGGAAGATGTTTTACATGATGCGTCGAATACTACTCTGCATTTAGTGGTGGTGCTGTCCGCCTTCCAAACCGCGTGATGTGGTAGAAAATAAGAAAGTGGTGAGTCATTTGTATTGATTTCTGCATACGTACCCAAATATGACATGTGCTGGAGATCTCGGTATTCCTTCATAAATGCCTTGTAAGCATGGTCTAGCTTGCTGTCCAATCTTCTCCGACGTTCCATGGCCATAAACCTCTTCAATGCAGTTTCTTTCGAATCTCCGAGCTGCTGCCAACCGGAACGTTTAGGCAGCTGAACCACATATCTGCCTTTCTCGTTTTGGTATGTTGTTCCTTCGTAGATGCGCTCGCATTGTTCCTCTTCCTTGGAACGAATTCTTTCACTTGGAAGATCTTCCAACATCACAAGCCGCTTCATAGCCATGTCAAAGCTATCATCTTCAACAGCACAACATGCCATATGGGTCTCACCAATACTCTCTTGCGGATGCTCAACCACGGTTCCACTAACTATCCATCCAAGTTGGGTTTCGAGTAACTTGGGTAAGTGAGGTGCGAGATTAAACTGGCCTTGCTGCAACATATCTGCAAACACCTCCGCACCTAATAGCAGATCAATTGATCCGGGTTGAAAGAAAGTCGGGTCAGCCAATTCCAATCCCGATGGAATATTCCAGTCCTGTACTTCCACGTGCCTCGATGGGAAGTTTGCTGTTACTCTGGCCAGGACTAAAAACTCGAGTGTTCTGACAAACGTGGTGGTTCTAGATTTCACAGTCGCTGACACCACACTGTTGGCCGTTAATGTAACAGTTCCCACTCCTGAAAGCGGTTTGTGAACTCTTCCCCTTTTCAATTTTAGCTGCTGAACCAATCTTTCAGACATAAAATTAGACTGGGCTCCCATGTCAAGCAGTGCTCGTGCAGGAACCGTGAATCCATTGCTACCTTCCACCAGAATAAGCGCTGTAGACAACCAGACTGTTTTTTGTGGCCGTCTTATTTTATCCTGAACTGTCGCACTAATTGGTAGTGTTGATGTCTCTGGACTTGTCGATACAGGAGCTTCTCGTTGTTTGTTACACAATAATGTGTGATGCCTTGCGTTACAGTTTGAACATCTGCCATACATTCTGCAAAATCTTATAGAGTGTCCTGCTCTCAAACAGTTGAAGCACAACCTGGCTTCTTTCACAACTGTCTGCCTTTGGGATGATTCCATATTTCTAAACACGGTACACTTCGCCACATTATGATCAGCCTTGCAGACGGGGCAGTTGTTGGAGGTCGCCTTAGGAGTTTGTGCTGCACATGCCAAAAACACAGCGTTTTCTTTCTTCTGACGCGTTCCAGGATGGTTACGTGATGATGAGTTGGCGACCACCCTTGCCGGCTTTGTATCTATTGCGTTCGATTTGTGTGTGGTGCAACTACTTAATATCTTCACTCTTTTCTCGCAAAACTCGATAATTCGTTTATAGGTGTCTGCCTCATGATCGGCCGAATACTGCTCCCAGGCCATCAACGTCGCAGAATCTAGCTTGTATAGAACCAAACTCGTCAGTGGCGTGTCCCAATCATTCACAGGCTCCTTTAACCGCTCCATACCACGCACCAACCGCCGGGTCTCATTCACAAGTCGTGCCAACTCTTCAGCGCTTGACCCGTTCATAGGCTCCAGTTGATAAAGCGCCTTGAAATACTCACGTCTTATCCTCTTGGAATCATCGAATCGCTCTAGGAGTGATTTCCATGTAGACTCGTAGTTTTCCGCTACTAATTGTGTATGGTCATATGGTGTTGCTGCACTTCCCTTTAACGCCGTTAATAGATATTGCAGTTTTGTAACATCTGGAAGCTCAGCCACTTCATGCACCATAGAAGTAAAACGATCCTTAAAAGTGAGCCATTTTGTAGCATCGCCGTCGAAAGATGGTAGGTTGATTTCAGGGAGCCTTAATGGCGTGTGCGTCACTGTCGTTTGAAGGGTGCTGCTAGCAACCGGAACAGCTGCATCTAATCGTTGTTGTGCATACAAAAAACCCTTTATTTTCATGTATTTTGTCATAAATGTCTTTTGATCGTTCCACATTGTATCTACATCACTCAATTCTTCGACAAGAAGTTGTCTTCGGGTATCAGTAAACACATTTTTCACTTCCTCTAACTGTTCTAATTGCACGGGAACCTGGTCGCTATCTCTGGCTGCATCATACTCGTTCACAAACTCTTCGTAAATATCAACACTACGAAAACTATCGAAATACATGCGTTGCAACTGTTGTAAATGTTTCTGTTGCTTATCTCCTGCAGGCATTTTGATAAACTTTCACTCCTTCCGATGATCGAAATCTAACGCGTATTATTATGATCGGCACTGTAATCGTATCGCGAATGAACACCTTTACTTCCACGATGAACTCTTATTTCACTTGTTCACTCTGACGCGTTCTAAGGTCAACGTACTAAGTTAATGTCTCATCACTACTTTCGAACCAACACGAAAACGTGTTAACCAAACGTTGACGCTACCACTAATTTTGCCTTTCACTATCGACACGAAATTATTCAGTCGGGCCTTCGCGCACTATAGTTCAATTCAGCTCAACTCCACAAATGTATTACGTGAATTATTCCACACACAAGTTTACGGGCACTATCGTTTATTACACGCAATTTAGTTTCAACAACCAAGAAGCTTCTTACTTGAACTACTAACACACGGAACAATCACAAATCAATGTTCAGACAATTATGATCCCCGCTGTAAGAACCCACGCTTAATCCTTGGCAATGGCTGCTCTAATACGTCGTTCGTTCACTATACCAACTAGGTCAATGCCCTAAGTACACACTTAGTTAAGTACCAAATTCTTCCAATCAACACACGTCATACACGCACAACGTAACACAAATCATCAATGTCCCTCAGCGCAACAAATTCGCTTCTCCGTCCTCAAACTTAACACGTTCGCTGGTTACAAATGGTGCAGAAAGTTTCTCATACGACGCAAGCGCCAGTTGTTTATCTCCTACAAACACACCAAAAACGCGATAAACACTCTAAACTTTGCACAAACCAACGTGAATATAACTGTGACGGTGACTGGCACAACCTATCCGGTTCGAAGGACCAAATGTTCGGACTGGTTTCACTATGCACTGAGGGGGAACGTCCGTGTTGATTGCTGGTTCTTAGGGTTCTATATTTACACTGTCTTACTCTACTTGCTGTACATTTCTAATCCTAATCCTTATACCTATACATGCATACATACTCACTTTATGGCATGCAAACCGCAAAGTATGCCTTTAGGCGTAACAATATCATTGTTGAGTTTCAATGATCCATGGTTTTGTTAAGAATCGTCGTGGTGGACCGTGATGTAATGCATCGCCTTTATTCATTATCATCTTTTACTATTTAAGCAAAATGCCGCTGGACAAAGAAACAGATGATATGACGTTTTCATCTGAGTACAACCAATTTGTCAAGGATCGATCGAAAGGTAGCATTCAAATTGCATTTTGTATGGTTTAAACAGCTTTTTATAAATATATTGAAATATTGTGCGTTAGCTACTGACACTGGAAAGAAAAATACTGTTCCAATTGCAAAAGGTATGTAAACGTGGGAAAAATTGTATTAACTACTTTGTTAGTACTAAAGTCCGTCGAAGGATTCCGATTTGTCCACAGAAAAGTTTTAGCGGTTAAAGGAACTTTAACGTTGGCTTTTTTAAAAAGCTTTCAAATTATGTTTATGGAGCTATGCGACGCGTTGGTGGAAAGCGCGCAGTAACGAATTCCATAAACTATTGACATTTTATCGATAATTTGATTGAACGTATCGTCAGTGTTGATTTCATTCTCATCTCACAGGAAGAACAGCAATCGATGTAGTCAGCCAATTCGACATATTCTTCTTCGGTCTGGTTCATATTTGGTACTGGACTTTGTTCTGGGGTTGGCGATGTGCGCTGCATTTCATGGTTTAAATTGCTCGTGGCTATATTTTGGGTATGTTGTAAATAATAATATAACAATAACACTACGATGTAATCGAACTTTATATTCGTTAAACTTGTGTAATAAAGTCAACTAACATGGTTGGCTTGGTCCTGCATCCTGATTATCCTTTCCCGTAGGTTCCAGCGCCATATACTTTGCAGCTTGGCGATAAAACATGCCAGATTTGCGCAGACGTTTTAAGTCAGCCATTACAAAAACGGTAACAACACTTTCAAATAACACACAATTCTAAGAAATGTCAGAATTCTTAGAAATCTCAGAAAACTCAGAAAACTCAGAAAAAAAAATCTCAGTATTCTCATTAATCTCAGAAGTCTTAGAAATCTCAGAAATTTCAAGAATCCCAGAATTCTCAGTAAATCTGAGAATTTTTTAAAATATCAGAATTTTTAGAGATCTCAGGAGTCTCACAATTTTAAAATGTCTCAGGAAACACAGAAATCTCAGAAATGTCAAAAATATTAGAATTCTCGATAACGCAGAATTTTCCAAAATTTCAGAATAATTAGAAATCACAGAATTCTCGGACATCTCAGAATTTTGAGAAATCTCAGAAAACTCAGACATCTCAAAATTTTCAAAAATCTCGGATGTCTCATAAATCTCAGAAACCTCAGAAATCTCATAAATCTCAGAAATTTCAAAATTCTTGGAATTCTTCGAAATTTCAGAAATTTCAAGAATCCCAGAATTCTCAAGAATCTCAGAATTTTTTAAAACCTCATAAATCTCAGATATATCAGAATTTTCAAAAATTCCAGATTTTTAATTATTTCAAAAATCTCAGAAATCTCAAAAATTTCAAAAATCTCAGAATTTTCACAAATCTAGGAAGTTTCAAAAACATCAGAAATTTCAAAAATGTCAAAAATTTAAAAAAGCTTAGAAATTTAAGAAATCTTAGAAATTTCAAAATTTAAAGTTCTCAGAATTTTTAATATCAAAGAAATTCCAAATTTCCAAAAATCTCAGAATGTAAGAAAATCTCAGAAGTCTTAGAAATCTCAGAATTCTCAGAAATCTCAGAATTTTCGAAATTCTCAGAATTTTGAGATAGCTGTATCACAGAAATTTCAGAATTCTCAGAATTTTTCAAAAATTTCTAAAATCTCAAAATTTAAAAAAATGCAGAATTATTAGAAATCTCAGAATTTTCAAAAATCTTAGAAGTCTAACATGTCTTAGAATTTTTAGAAATCTCAGGAATCCCAAAATTTTAAAAATATCTCAGAATCTTAGAATTCTTTAGAATGCTCAGAATTTTCAAAAATCTCAGAAATCTTAGATATCTAAGAAATTTCAAAAAACTCAGAATTCTCAAAAATCTCAGAATATTTAGATATCTCAGAAATCTCAGAAATCTCAAAAACTTCAGAAATCTTAGAAATCTCAGAAATCTCAGATATCTCAGAAATTTCAAAAATCTCAGAATGCTTACAAATCTCATAAAACTCACAATTTTTTAAAATCTCAGGAATCTCAGATATCTCAGAGACTTCAAAAGTATCAGAAATCTCAGAAATTTCAGATTTTCAAAAATCTCATAATTCTTAGAAATCTCAAAAATCTCACATATATCAGAAATCTCAGAAAGCTCAGGATTTTCGAAAATTTCTAAAATCTCAGAATTTTCAAAAATCTCCGAATTCTTAGAATTCTCAGAATTTTCAAAAATCTAAGAAGTCTGAGAAATATCACAATTTCGAGAAATTTCAGAAATCTCAAAACATCCAAAATTCTCAGAATCTCAGAATTCTCGCAATTCTCTGAATTTTTAATTATCTCAGAATCTCAGAATTCTCAAAATTCTCAGAATATTTAATTATCTCAGAAAGCTCAGAAATCTCAGAAATCTCAAAAATATCAGAAATCTCAGAAATCTCAGGTATCTCATAAATCTCAGAAATCGTAGAAACCTTAGAAATTTCAAAAATCTCAGAATTCTCAAAAATCTTAGATTTTGTAGATATCTCAGAAATCTCAGAAATCTCAAAAACTTCAGAAATCTAAGAAATCTCAGATATTTCAGAAATCTCAGAAATTTAATAAATCTCTGAAAATGAAAAATTCTCAGAATTCTCAGATATCTCAGAATTTTTAAAAATATCAGAATTCTCAGAAATCTCAGAAATCTTAGAAACCTTAGCAATTTCAAAAATCTCAGAAATCTCAAAAATCTCAAATTTTATAGATATCTCAAACATCTCAGAAATCTCAAAAACTTCAGAAATCTAAGAAATCTAGGAAATTTCAGGAATTTCTGAAAAATAAAAAATCTCAGAATCCTCAGAAACCTCAGAATTTTTAAAATTCTGAATACTCAGAAATCTCAGAATTTTTGAAATTCTCAGAAGTCTTAGAAATCTCAGAATTTTCGAAATTCTTAGATTTTTGAGATATCTCAGGAATCTCAGAATTCTCCAAAACTTTCAAAAATTTCTAAAATCTCAGAATTTAAAAAAATCGCATAATTCTTAGAATTCTCAAAATATTCAAAAATCTTAGAAGTCTAACAAATCTAAGAATTTTGAGAAATCTAAAAAATCTCAGAATTTCCAAAAATCTCAGATTTCTCAAAAATCTCAGAATTCTTTAGAATTCTCAGAATTTTCAAAAATCTAAGAAATCTTAGAAATCTCAGAATATTGAGAAATCTCAGAAATATCAAAATTTCAAAAGATCTCAGAATCTCAGAATTCTCAAAAATATAAAAAATTTAAGATATCTCAGGAATCTCAGAAATTTTAAAAATCTCAGATTTCTCAGAAATTTTCAAAATTTTTATTTTATTTTTTTTACACTCGGTTATGACGTTCCAATGCCGTATTGTCAACACCGCTTGTGTTGAAAAAAAATTACAATCATATTGATAAGGCATTTCCTCCCTATTATTTGCCTTATCCCGGGCATACTCGGTTGTGGATGGTTGTGGTGATGGTGTTGATGATGCTGATGATGATGTAGTGGTGGTTGTTGTGAGTTTTGATGGTCCGGGACTATTGCTGTGACTATTGTGATGATGGTGGTTGGTTACATCCGAATTCCGGCTATAGTGGTGATGTGGCCGTTCTATTGTTGTCCTTTGTGGATTGGTCTGGTCTGCAACAAACAAACAAATATTGTTTAGACAGCACATTTATTTGTCTTCGTACAGTGTTCTCCAGTGCAGTCCAGCAATGACATTCCAAGCTCACTCTAGGCAACGTCCAATCAAAGGATGATCGACAAGCTCTATCCCGCAGCAGCGAAAGCGACTTCACTACTCACGAGACTGAACCCGCCAAACACCCCGAACCCGACGCCAACGTTGTCAAACTCAATGTGCCAAAACTGGACTGGAGTGGAGAACACTGCACTTTGAACAACGCCTGCCTCCCTTTTACGGCAGTGTTGGAATCGCCCTCGAGTGCTGTTGCCCAGTCATCGGATCACCTGTGGCACTACAACAAATACACATAAAACATAGACAACACAACATTTAACAAAAAAGGAATGGGGAAATACGAATAAGGATTGAAAGGATACTTGGGATGTGGAATCATAGGACAAGACCGTTGTCTCTGGCGAATCGGTAAATGATCCTCATGTAGAGGAGGTCCCTGGTAGCCAACACTTCTCTGATTTCAGTACCCGTTCGTCTGCCGATATTCTCGACTGCGCTCATCAAGGAGGGTCTTGCGGTTTCAAATTCCACGCAGGACCACAGAAGGTGATCCACATCGTGGAATCCGTCACCGCAGCCACACACTTTTGTCTGAGCCAGAGTTGTACGCTGTAGATGAGCATTCAACGCAAAATGATTCGACATCAGTCGAGACATCATTCGTATGAATGCCCGGTCTACAGAGAGCCCATCGAACCAAGGCCGCAGGGACACTTGCGGAGAGATCGAGAAGAGAAAACGCCCGAGTTCATCCGCCTCCCACATGCTCTGCCAGCGAGACAGGAAAAGTTGCTGTGGAAAACTAAGGAACTCCTGGGCCGAGATCGGTCGGTCGTAAAAAGCGCCTTCTTGGACGCCTGTTTTGGCCAGTGAGTCAGCCTTCTCATTGCCGGGAATTTCACAATGAGAAGGGACCCAAATTAGCGAGATCCTATACGCTTTATCGAACATTGAGCCAAGCAGTTCAATGATTTTTATGGTGAGGAAATCCTGACTCTTAACAGCCTTCGGAGATCTCAGAGCTTCAATAGCACTAAGGCTATAAGTGAAGATGAAGTACTGGTCCGAAGGTCTCGCTGCTATCATCGATAGTGCGTAAAATATTGCGGCTAGCTCTGCGGTGTAAACACTACATGGCTGTCTCAATTTGAAAAAAGCTTCGATAAAATCGCTAAAAACACAGAGGATGATCCATCAGTGTAGTACTGGCTTATTTGGTCTAAATGACCATACTTATTCATGAAAATACCCGGAACTACCCTCGGGCGAAGATCATTAGGTATGGTCTTAATTTCCTCGTGCAATGAGGAATCTGTTATTAGAATGGAACTGTAGTTCTCAGGAAGGGCAGCACGATTTAATGCCTGTGGAGCGCTAGGATGCACTTGTAGGGCAACAAAATCTTCATAAATCTTGAGGATTTTGCTCTTAGAACCTGTATCTAGAAGCGCTACAAAATTTTCTATTATCAAGGGATTTGATACTGAACAACGGACTAGAAGGCGAAGCGACAGCATTTCAAAACGTAGTTTGAGCGGCATCACTCCGGTCATCACTTCTAGGGACATGTTGTGTGTGGATTTCATGCTCCCTAGTGCGAGTCTAAGACAGCGGTACTGTAGCCTTTCTAGCTTGAGTATCAACGTATTGGATGCCCAATGGAAGCATATGCTTCCATATTCCAATACGGATAGTACCGTTGTCTTATACAGTCTCAGAACGTCTGATGGATGTGCGCCCCACCAGAATCCTGTTGTGGTGGGAAGAAGTACAATTGTATTTACAGTCGCCATGTGGTGGGAAGAAGAGATCCACTGTCGCCATGTGGTGGAGAAGAAGAAACTCGGACTTATAATCGCGACGAGAACAACGTGATTGCTAACAGTGCGGACCAATATCTTTCTTTTATCTGACTGTCCAGGCAGTCTCAAGATTCTAGATGAGAATCTTCCTTACAGGAAAGTTGGAGACATCGAGGCCTTACCTTTGGTAGGGGGACTCTCGATGCTCATCGGCGGAGCAAGTCGGCCAGGCGACTTTGGATGTTCAGAAGGAATATCCCTTACTGGCATGTTGGAGGTTTGAGGCCTTACCTTGGGTAGGGAGACACTCAAACCTCTAGAAAGAATTGAACGCAAGGTTTAGCTTGTTGTACCTTCTCTCTGCCTGTCTGTTTGTGTCTCTGTCGAAGGCTTCCAAGACCGCTTTATTTATACCCAATCTTACAATAGTTTTTGATCGTTTTTGTAACCAATATTGTTTCTTAGTGGTTGTTCTTATTGCTTTTGCATTTAGTACAAAAATATTTACGTAAGCATAAAATGTGTCGCGGTGTGATTGATTGCTGCACTTGCAAGAAATGTGTCGGATATCATTCGTCGTTGGATCTATATGCTTGCTATGCATGAAGTTACTTGTTTGTGTTTTTGTGTTACCGACCACTGTCTGGACTCGCTGGTTGTTTTGAACTGATATCATATTGCATTGCTTCACTCGCTAGCCGGGTGCGCTGGTAAGTTTTTGAATGTTCATGTTAAGGCGTGCGCGTGGTCAAAATAGCTGAATGAACATTTCTCACGTTCTTGGCTAATGCAGGTTATTTGTTAAATTGTTGAATTTCTGCTCACCGTATAATGCTACGTAAGGCTTGTTGTATCCGAAATAATGTATCCTCTAGTGAGATGTTAAGCAGATATGCTACGCTGTGACTGTCCTTAGAAAGTTGATTCTTTTGCTGCATTTTTGCTCCAGAGATAAAAAGGGAATCCAGGGAAGGTAAGATATATCTTACCTTCCCTGGATTATATCCAGGGAAGGTAAGATTAATTTCTTCCGAAAGCTAAGTTTCACAGAGGGCGAACACATCGCAGTTGTGCTCGCCCACTAATGCTTTAAAGGAGTCTAGCTTGCCAAACAAACTCCTGCAGTTCCACTGTAAGATGGTAGCCCTTGGAGGAATTAATCGTCCAATCGGACCGTCATGCTTCCAGAGGGGCTTCGGTCCGGGGAGATCGCTTTTTCTTGGGCTCCTTCCTGGCAATTTGGGGAGCGGGAATGGGATGTTCAGCATCTCGTTTTTGGACTGGGGTGGAAGCTTTAGCTTTGACGAGACGCTGTTGTGCCAAGGATTTAGTTTTTGTCCTTAGGACTTTCCTTTGTACCTTTTTATAAGGTACTCTCTTCACCGGTCTCTATGGCACCTGTTCGAGTGCAGTCGGGCTGGACTTGCCATTTGCATCTCTACCCAAAACAGCAAAAGGGTTTGATGCGTGTGCTCCCTTTAGAGCATCGCTGTACGATCCGCGTGCCCTTTCGGATATTGTTTTCGTCTGCTCCTTTTGGAGTTTTCGGTACACGGGGCACAAAGCTACCTCGTGCCACTCGTCCCGGCAATGCGAACATTTTTGGGAGGGAGCTTTGCACTCCTCAGTGGCATGTGCCCCTCTACATTTACCACAGCATGTTTTACGGGTGCAAAACGGTTCAGCGTGTCCAATCTGACTGCACTTGGAACAGGTTGCCACCCTTGGTACTTACGGCCGGTTAATGGTTATCCGGAGGCCTTCTACAATGAGTGCCTGCGGGAGTAGCGTACCCTCAAACGTAACCCGGATTGAGGAGGTCGGGATATATTTTTTTTCTGGCTTGCTTGAAGCATCAAGCTTCAAGCAAGCCAGAAGAGATTTTTTGCTTCAAGCACTTTTATCTTGGGCGAGTTTGGGGTTTGAAAAACCCCAAAGCCCATTTGCACCACTTCCTCCTAAGGATAATCGAAATCCTCGATTACGCCGGAAACCTCAACCAGACTACCGGGAATATAAACCCGGTAGTGCTCCGTATATTCTGGGTCAGCCGCAATGACGTTGGCTTGAGCCCGGTCCTTTGCGGTAACCCTGATCTTGTTTGGGCGCATCCGAAAAACATCGGCAACGCCCGGGTACTTTTTAAATAACGATGCCGCGATCGTCCTTACATCGAGTTGTTTAACTCGCGGCATAAAATACACTATTGGCTTACCCTTCCACGACGGCGGGTAAGCACGCGCTCGGTGTTCTGATAGCGGCTCGTTAGTTGCTACCAGCGGGGAACCCTTTGTCAGCGGGGAACTTTTTGTCACCTGGGCACTCTTTGCCAAAGTGACACTACTACATGTGGCCTTCGATGTCGAAGGCCTTTCGTCCAAGGCAATTTTTTTTGCCGCTGGTGCAGCCTTGGGACGCCCTGGCTTTCTTTTCACTTCTTTCGAGTGATCATTCTCCCGATCGGAGTCGGAAGCATCCTGCCCTACCGCCATGGTAGGGCTGGAGACAACGGAACGGGTAAAGAAAAAGGGTAACACTTACCGTATCACACGATGCACAAATAAACACACACTCACACAAACACACACTAGCTTGTAGCACAAGCGCCGATCAAAGCAATAGCGTTGCGTTGATACGCTTGCTTATCGCAACGATCAGCAGACACACACAGCAACACCACAGGAGCACACGTCGATCGCCAGTCGATCGATAGGGATAACGGGACACTCTACGCACGAATATCGGAGTAAGACTGAGATACCGATAGGTGCGTTACGGGTAATCGCGTTGACTACGCATTCTCATCTCAGAATTTTCAAAAATTTCAGATTTCTAAGAAATGTCAGAATTCTAAGAAATCCCAGAAAATTAGAAAACTCAGAAATAAAAAATCTCAGTATTCTCATAAATCTCAGAAGTCTAAGAAATCTCAGAAAGTTCAGAAATCTCAGGAATCCTAGAATTCTCAGTAAATCTCAGAATTTTTTAAAATATCAGAATTTTTAGAGATCTCAGAGTTTCACAATTTTTAAAAGTCTCAGGAAACTCAGAAATCTCAGAAATGTCAAAAATATTAGAATTCTCGATATCGCAGAATTTCCTAAAATTTCAGAATTATTAGAAATCTCAGAATTCTCGGACATCTCAGAATTTTGAGAAATCTCAGAAAACTCAGACATCTCAAAATTTTCAAAAATCTCGGATTTCTCAGAAATCTCAGAAATCTCAGGAATCTCAGAAATTTCAAAATTCTCGGAATTCTTCGAAATCTCAGAAATTTCAAGAATCCCAGAATTCTCAAGAATCTCAGAATTTTTAAAAACCTCATAAATCTCAGAAATATCAGAATTTTCTAAAATCTCAAAATTATAAAAAATGCAGAATTCTTTGAATTCTCAGAATTTTCAAAAATCTTAGAAGTCTAACAAATCTTAGAATTTTGAGAAATCTCAGGAATCCCAAAATTTAAAAAAAATCTTAGAATCTTAGAATTCTTTAGAATTCTCAGAATTTTCAAAAATCTCAGAAATCTCAGATATCTAAGAAATTTCAAAAATCTCAGAATTCTCAAAAATCTCAGAATATTTAGATATCTCAGAAATCTCAGAAATCTCAAAAACTTCAGAAATCTTAGAAATCTCAGAAATCTTAGATATCTCAGAAATTTCAAAAATCTCAGAATGCTTACAAATCTCATAAAACTCACAATTTTTTAAAATCTCAGGAATCTCAGATATCTCAGAGACTTCAAAAATATCAGAATTCTCAGAAATTTCAGAATTTTCAAAAATCTCAGAATTCTTAGAAATCTCAAAAATCTCACATATATCAGAAATCTCAGAAAGCTCAGGATTTTCGAAAATTTCTAAAATCTCAGAATTTTCAAAAATCTTCGAATTCTTAGAATTCTCAGAATTTTCAAAAATCTAAGAAGTCTGAGAAATATCAGAATTTCGAGAAATCTCAGAAATCTCAAAACTTCCAAAATTCTCAGAATCTCAGAATTCTCGAAATTCTCAGAATTTTTAATGATCTCAGAATCTCAGAATTCTCGAAATTCTCAGAATTTTTAATTATCTCAGAAAGCTTAGTAATATCAGAAATCTCAGAAATATCAGAAATCTCAGAAATCTCAGGAATCTCATAAATCTCAGAAATCTTAGAAACCTTAGAAATTTCAAAAATCTCAGAATTCTCAAAAATCTCAGATTTTATAGATATCTCAGTAATCTCAGAAATCTCTGAGTTTCCAGTAAATCTCAGAATTTTCAATTATTTCAAAATTCTTAGAAATCTTAGAAATCTCACAATTTTTAAAAGTCTCAGGAAACTCACAAATCTCAGAAATGTCAAATATATCAGAATTCTCGAAATCGCAGATTTTTCAATAATTTCAGAAAACTTAGAAATCTCAGAATACTCAGACATCTCAGAATTTTGAGACATCTCAGAAAACTCAGAAATCTCAAAATTTTCAAAAATCTCAGATATCTCAAAAATCTCAGAAATCTCAGAAGTTACAAAAATCTCGGAATTCTTAGAAATCTCAGAAATTACAAGAATTCCAGAATTCTCAGGAATCTCAAAATTTTTTAAACCTCTTATATCTCAGAAATATCAGAATTTTAAAAAATCTCAGATTTTTAAATATTTCAAAAATCTCAGAAATCTCAAAAATATCAACAATCTCAAAAATATCAACAATCTCAGAATTTTAACAAATCTAGGAATTTCCAAAAATATCAGAAATTTTAGAAATGTCAGATATTAAAAAAAGCTTAGAAATTTAAGAAATCTTTAAAATATCAGATATCTGAGAAATTTAAAAGTTTTCTGAATTTTAAGGTATCTCAGAAATCTCAGAAATCTCAGAAATCTCGAAATTTTCAGAAATCTTAAAAATTTCCAAAATCTTAGAATTTTCAGAAATCTAGGAATTTTCAAAAATATCAGAAATTTCAGAAACAGCAATTTGGCCAGGCCGTCCTATACGAATAAAAAAAAAAGAAATTTCAGAAATTTCAGAAATTTAAAAAAGCTAAGAAATTTAACAAATCTTAGAAATTTCAGATATATCAGAAATTTAAAATTTCTCAGAATTTTTAATATCTAAGAAATCCCAAATTTCTAAAAATCTCAGAATTTAAGAAAATCTCAGAATTCTTAAAAATTTCAGAATTTTCAAAAATCTCAGAAATCCAAGAAATCTCAGAATTCTCAGATATCTCAGAATTGTGAGAAATCCAAGAAATCTAAAAATTTCCAAAAATCTCAGAATCTCAGAATTCTCAAAAATCTCGGAATTATAAGATATCTCAGAAATCTCAGAAATATCATAAACCTCAGAAATTTCATAAATCTCAGATATCTAAGAAATTTTAAAAATATCAGAGTTCTCAAAAATCTCAAAATTTTTATATATCTAAGAAATCTCAGAAATCTCAAAAACTTCAGAAATCTAAGAAATCTCAGATATGTCAGATATCTCAGAAATTTCAAAAATCTCAGAATGCTTACAAATCTCATAAATCCCACATTTTTTTTAAATCTCAGGAATCTCAGATATCTCAGAGACTTCAAAAATATCAAAATTCTCAGAAATTTCAGAATTTTCAAAAATCTCAGAATTCTTAGAAATCTAAAAAATCTCACATATATCAGAAATCTCAAAAAGCTCAGGATTTTCAAAAATTTCTAAAATCTCAGAATTTTCAAAAATCTCCGAATTCTTAGAATCCTCAGAAAGTTAAAAAATCTAAGAAGTCTGAGAAATATCACAATTTCGAGAAATCTCAGAAATCTCAAAACTTCCAAGATTCTCAGAATCTCAGAATTCTCGAAATTCTCAGAATATTTAATTATCTCAGAATCTCAGAATTCTCAAAATTCTCAGAATTTTTAATTATCTCAGAAAGCTCAGAAATCTCAGAAATATCAGAAATCTCAGAAATCTCAGGAATCTCATAAATCTCAGAAATCTTAGAAACCTTAGAAATTTCAAAAATCTCAGAATTCTCAAAAATCTCAGATTTTGTAGATATCTCAGAGATCTCAAAAATCTCAAAAACTTCAGAAATCTAAGAAATCTCAGAAATTTCAGAAATCTCAGAAATTTAATAAATCTCTGAAAATAAAAAACTCTCAGAATTCTCAGATATCTCAGAATTTTTAAAAATCTCAGAATTCTCAGATATCTCAGAAATTTCGAAATTCTCAGAATACTCAGAAATCTCAGAATTTTCGAAATTCTCAGAATTTTTAGATATCTTCGAAATCTCAGAAATCTCAGAATTCCCAGAAATTTTCAAAAATTTCTTGAATCTCAGAATTTAAAAAAATCGCAGAATTCTAAGAATTCTCAGAATTTTCAAAAATCTTAGAAGTCTAAGAAATCTTAGAATTTTGAGAAATCTCAGAAATCTCAAAATTTCCAAAAATCTCAGAATCTCAGTATTCTCAAAAATCTCAGAATTCTTAAGAGTTCTCAGAATTTTCACAAATCTTAAATTCTAAGAAATCTCAGAATTTTGAGAAATCTCAGAAATCTCAAAATTTTAAAAGATCTCAGAATCTCAGAATTCTCAAAAATATCAAAAATTTAAGATATTTATGGAATCTCAGATATCTCAGAAATTTTAAAAATCGCAGATTTCTCAGAAATTTTCAAAAATCTCAGAATTCTCAGAAATTTTAGAATTTTTAAAAATCTCAGTAATCTCAGAAATATCAGAAATTTCAAAAATATCAAAATTATCAAAAATCTCAGAATTTTCAAAAATTTCAGATTTCCAAGAAATGTCAGAATTCTAAGAAATCTCAGAAAACTCAGAAATCAAAAATCTCAGATTTTATAGATATCTCAGTAATCTCAGAAATCTCTGAGTTTCCAGTAAATCTCAGAATTTTCAATTATTTCAAAATTCTTAGAAATCTTAGAAATCTCACAATTTTTAAAAGTCTCAGGAAACTCACAAATCTCAGAAATGTCAAATATATCAGAATTCTCGAAATCGCAGATTTTTCAATAATTTCAGAAAACTTAGAAATCTCAGAATACTCAGACATCTCAGAATTTTGAGACATCTCAGAAAACTCAGAAATCTCAAAATTTTCAAAAATCTCAGATATCTCAAAAATCTCAGAAATCTCAGAAGTTACAAAAATCTCGGAATTCTTAGAAATCTCAGAAATTACAAGAATTCCAGAATTCTCAGGAATCTCAAAATTTCTTAAACCTCTTATATCTCAGAAATATCAGAATTTTAAAAAATCTCAGATTTTTAAATATTTCAAAAATCTCAGAAATCTCAAAAATATCAACAATCTCAAAAATATCAACAATCTCAGAATTTTAACAAATCTAGGAATTTCCAAAAATATCAGAAATTTTAGAAATGTCAGATATTAAAAAAAGCTTAGAAATTTAAGAAATCTTTAAAATATCAGATATCTGAGAAATTTAAAAGTTTTCTGAATTTTAAGGTATCTCAGAAATCTCAGAAATCTCAGAAATCTCGAAATTTTCAGAAATCTTAAAAATTTCCAAAATCTTAGAATTTTCAGAAATCTAGGAATTTTCAAAAATATCAGAAATTTCAGAAACAGCAATACGGCCAGGCCGTCCTATACGAATAAAAAAAAAAGAAATTTCAGAAATTTCAGAAATTTAAAAAAGCTAAGAAATTTAACAAATCTTAGAAATTTCAGATATATCAGAAATTTAAAATTTCTCAGAATTTTTAATATCTAAGAAATCCCAAATTTCTAAAAATCTCAGAATTTAAGAAAATCTCAGAATTCTTAAAAATTTCAGAATTTTCAAAAATCTCAGAAATCCAAGAAATCTCAGAATTCTCAGATATCTCAGAATTGTGAGAAATCCAAGAAATCTAAAAATTTCCAAAAATCTCAGAATCTCAGAATTCTCAAAAATCTCGGAATTATAAGATATCTCAGAAATCTCAGAAATATCATAAACCTCAGAAATTTCATAAATCTCAGATATCTAAGAAATTTTAAAAATATCAGAGTTCTCAAAAATCTCAAAATTTTTATATATCTAAGAAATCTCAGAAATCTCAAAAACTTCAGAAATCTAAGAAATCTCAGATATGTCAGATATCTCAGAAATTTCAAAAATCTCAGAATGCTTACAAATCTCATAAATCCCACAATTTTTTAAAATCTCAGGAATCTCAGATATCTCAGAGACTTCAAAAATATCAAAATTCTCAGAAATTTCAGAATTTTCAAAAATCTCAGAATTCTTAGAAATCTAAAAAATCTCACATATATCAGAAATCTCAAAAAGCTCAGGATTTTCAAAAATTTCTAAAATTTCAGAATTTTCAAAAATCTCCGAATTCTTAGAATCCTCAGAAAGTTCAAAAATCTAAGAAGTCTGAGAAATATCACAATTTCGAGAAATCTCAGAAATCTCAAAACTTCCAAAATTCTCAGAATCTCAGAATTCTCGAAATTCTCAGAATATTTAATTATCTCAGAATCTCAGAATTCTCAAAATTCTCAGAATTTTTAATTATCTCAGAAAGCTCAGAAATCTCAGAAATATCAGAAATCTCAGAAATCTCAGGAATCTCATAAATCTCAGAAATCTTAGAAACCTTAGAAATTTCAAAAATCTCAGAATTCTCAAAAATCTCAGATTTTGTAGATATCTCAGAGATCTCAAAAATCTCAAAAACTTCAGAAATCTAAGAAATCTCAGAAATTTCAGAAATCTCAGAAATTTAATAAATCTCTGAAAATAAAAAACTCTCAGAATTCTCAGATATCTCAGAATTTTTAAAAAATCTCAGAATTCTCAGATATCTCAGAAATTTCGAAATTCTCAGAATACTCAGAAATCTCAGAATTTTCGAAATTCTCAGAATTTTTAGATATCTCAGAAATCTCAGAAATCTCAGAATTCCCAGAAATTTTCAAAAATTTCTTGAATCTCAGAATTTAAAAAAATCGCAGAATTCTAAGAATTCTCAGAATTTTCAAAAATCTTAGAAGTCTAAGAAATCTTAGAATTTTGAGAAATCTCAGAAATCTCAAAATTTCCAAAAATCTCAGAATCTCAGTATTCTCAAAAATCTCAGAATTCTTAAGAGTTCTCAGAATTTTCACAAATCTTAAATTCTTAGAAATCTCAGAATTTTGAGAAATCTCAGAAATCTCAGAATTTTAAAAGATCTCAGAATCTCAGAATTCTCAAAAATATCAAAAATTTAAGATATTTATGGAATCTCAGATATCTCAGAAATTTTAAAAATCGCAGATTTCTCAGAAATTTTCAAAAATCTCAGAATTCTCAGAAATTTTAGAATTTTTAAAAATCTCAGTAATCTCAGAAATATCAGAAATTTCAAAAATATCAAAATTATCAAATTTCTCAGAATTTTCAAAAATTTCAGATTTCAAAGAAATGTCAGAATTCTAAGAAATCTCAGAAAACTCAGAAAACTCAGAAATAAAAAATCTCATTACTTTCATAAATCTCAGAAAGCTCAGAAATCTCTGAACTTCCAGTAAATCTCAGAATTTTCAATTATTTCAAAATTCTTAGAAATCTTAGAAATCTCACAATTTTTAAAAGTCTCAGGAAACTCACAAATCTCAGAAATGTCAAATATATCATATTTCTGAAAATCTCAGATTTTTCAAAAATTTCAGAATACTTAGAAATCTCAGAATACTCAGACATCTCAGAATTTTGAGAAATCTCAGAAATCTCTGAAATGTTAAAATTTTCAAAAATCTCAGATTTCTCATAAATCTCAGAAATCTCACAATATACAAAAATCTCGGAATTCTTAGAAATCTCAGAAATTTCAAGAATTCTAGAATTCTCAGGAATCTCAGAATTTTTTAATCCTCATATATCTCAGAAATATCAGAATTTTCAAAAATCTCAGATTTTAAAGTATTTCAAAAATCTCAGAAATCTCAATATCAAAAATCTCAGAATTTTCACAAATCTAGGAATTTCCAAAAATATGAGAAATTTCAGAAATGTCAGATATAAAAAAAAGCTTAGAAATTTTAGAATTCTCAAAAATATCAGATATGTCAGAAATTTAAAAGTTTTCTGAATTTTAAGGTATCTCAGAAATCTCAGAAATCTCGAAATTTTCAGAAATCGTAGAAATTTCAAAAATCACAGAATTTTCAGAAATCTAGGAATTTTCAAAAATATCAGAAATTTCAGAAATGTCAGAAATTTAATTAAGCTTAGAAATTTAAGAAATTTTAGAAATTTCAGATTTATCAGAAATTTTAAAGATCTCAGAATTTTTTATATCTAAGAAATCCCAAATTTCCGAAAATCTCAGAATTTCAGAAAATCTCAGAATTCTTAAAAATTTCAGAATTTTCAAAAATCTCTGAAATCTAAGAAATCTCAGAATTCTCAGATATCTTAGAATTGTGAGAAATCCAAGAAATCTAAAAATTTCCAAAAATCTCAGAATCTCAGAATTCTCAAAAATCTCGGAATTATAAGATATCTCAGAAATCTCAGAAATATCATAAATGTCAGAATTTTCATAAATCTCAGATCTCAGATATCTAAGAAATTTCAAAAATCTCAGGATTCTCAAAAATCTCAGAATTTTTAAGATGTCTCAGAAATCTCAGAGATCTCAGAAATCTCAAAAACTTCAGAAATCTAAGAAATCTCAGAAATCTCAGATACCTCAGAAATTTCAAAAATTCAGAATGCTTACAAATCTCATAAATCTCACAATTTTTTAAAATCTCAGGAATCTCAGAAATCTCAGAGACTTCAAAAATATCAGAATGCTCAGGAATTTCAGAATTTTCAAAAATCTTAGGATTCTTAGAAATGTCAGAATTCTAAAAAATCTCGAAAATCTCACTTATGTCAGAAATCTCAGAAAGCTCAGAATTTTCAAAAAATTCTTAAATCTCAGAATTTTCAAAAATCTCCGAAATATTAGAAATCGCAGAATTTTCAAAAATCTAAGAAGTCTTAGAAATATCAGAATTTTGATAAATGTCAGAAATCTCAAAACTTCCAAAATTCTTAGAATCTCAGAATTATGGAAATTCTCAGAATTTTTAATTATCTCAGAAAGCTCAGAAATCCCAGATATCTCAGAAATATCAGAAATCTCAGAAATCTCAGAAATCTCAGAAATCTCGAAAATCCCAGAAATCTTAGAAACCTTAGAAATTTCAATAAACTGAGTACGGCCGGTTAATGGGTATCCGGAGGCCTTCTAGAATGAGTTCCGGCGGGAGTACCAAACCCTCAAACGTAACCTGGATTGAGGAGGTCGGGACATATTTTTTTTCTGGCTTGCTTGAAGCATCAAGCTCGAAGAGCTTTTTTGCTTCAAGCACTTTTATCTTGGGCGAGTTTGGGGTTTGAAAAACCCCAAAGCCCTATTGCCCCACTTCCTCCTCAGGGTAATCGAAATCCTCGATTACGCCGGAAACCTCAACCAGACTACCGGGAATATAAACCCGGTAGTGCTCCGTATATTCTGGGTCAGCCGCAATGACGTTGGCTTGAGCCCGGTCCTTTGCGGTAACCCTGATCTTGTTTGGGCGCATCCGAAAAACATCGGCAACGCCCGGATACTTTTTGAATAACGATGCCGCGATCGTCCTTACATCGAGTTGTCTAACTCGCGGCATAAAATACACTATTTGCTTACCCTCCCACGACGGCGGGTAAGCACGCGCTCGGTGTTCCGATAGCGGCTCGTTAGTTGCTACCAGCGGGGCACTCTTTGTCAGCGGGGCACTTTTTGTCACCTGGGCACTCTTTGCCAAAGTGACACTACTACAAGTGGCCTTCGATGTCGAAGGCCTTTCGTCCAAGGCAATTTTTTTTGCCGCTGGTGCAGCCTTGGGACGCCCTGGCTTTCTTTTCACTTCCTTGGAGAGATCATTCACCCGATCAGAATCTGAAGCATCCTGCTCTACCGCCATGGTAGGGCTGGAGACAACGGAACGGGTAAAGAAAAAGGGTAACACTTACCGTATCACACGATGCACAAATAAACACACACTCACACAAACACACACACTAACTTGTAGCACAAGCGCCGATCAAAGCAATAGCGTTGCGTTGATACGCTTGCTTATCGCAACGATCAGCAGACTCACACACTAACACCACAGGAGCACACGTCGATCGCCAGTCGATCGATAGGGATAACGGGACACTCTCCGCACGAATATCGGAGTAAGACGGAGACACCGATAGGTGCGTTACGGGTAATCGCGTTGACTACGCATTCTCATCTCAGAATTTTCAAAATTTCAGAATTCTAAGAAATGTCAGAATTCTTAGAAATCTCAGAAAACTCAGAAAACTCAGAAAAAAAAATCTCAGTATTCTCATTAATCTCAGAAGTCTTAGAAATCTCAGAAATTTCAAGAATCCCAGAATTCTCAGTAAATCTGAGAATTTTTTAAAATATCAGAATTTTTAGAGATCTCAGGAGTCTCACAATTTTAAAATGTCTCAGGAAACACAGAAATCTCAGAAATGTCAAAAATATTAGAATTCTCGATAACGCAGAATTTTCCAAAATTTCAGAATAATTAGAAATCACAGAATTCTCGGACATCTCAGAATTTTGAGAAATCTCAGAAAACTCAGACATCTCAAAATTTTCAAAAATCTCGGATGTCTCATAAATCTCAGAAAAATCAGAAATCTCATAAATCTCAGAAATTTCAAAATTCTTGGAATTCTTCGAAATCTCAGAAATTTCAAGAATCCCAGAATTCTCAAGAATCTCAGAATTATTCAAAACCTCATAAATCTCAGATATATCAGAATTTTCAAAAATTCCAGATTTTTAATTTTTTCAAAAATCTCAGAAATCTCAAAAATTTCAAAAATCTCAGAATTTTCACAAATCTAGGAAGTTTCAAAAACATCAGAAATTTCAAAAATGTCAAAAATTTAAAAAAGCTTAGAACTTTAAGAAATCTTAGAAATTTCAAAATTTAAAGTTCTCAGAATTTTTAATATCAAAGAAATCCCAAATTTCCAAAAATCTCAGAATTTAAGAAAATCTCAGAATTCTTAGAAATCTCTGAATTTTCAAAAATCTCCGAAATCTAAGAAATTTCTGAATTCTCAGAAATATCAAAATTGTGGGAAATCCAAGAAATCTAAAAATTTCCAAAAATCTCAGAATCTCAGAATTCTCAAAAATCTCGGAATTATAAGATATCTCAGAAATCTCAGAAATATCATAAATGTCAGAATTTTCATAAATCTCAGATCTCAGATATCTAAGAAATTTCAAAAATCTCAGGATTCTCAAAAATCTCAGAATTTTTAAGATGTCTCAGAAATCTCAGAGATCTCAGAAATCTCAAAAACTTCAGAAATCTAAGAAATCTCAGAAATCTCAGATACCTCAGAAATTTCAAAAATTCAGAATGCTTACAAATCTCATAAATCTCACAATTTTTTAAAATCTCAGGAATCTCAGAAATCTCAGAGACTTCAAAAATATCAGAATGCTCAGGAATTTCAGAATTTTCAAAAATCTCAGGATTCTTAGAAATGTCAGAATTCTAAAAAATCTCGAAAATCTCACTTATGTCAGAAATCTCAGAAAGCTCAGAATTTTCAAAAAATTCTTAAATCTCAGAATTTTCAAAAATCTCCGAAATATTAGAAATCGCAGAATTTTCAAAAATCTAAGAAGTCTTAGAAATATCAGAATTTTGATAAATGTCAGAAATCTCAAAACTTCCAAAATTCTTAGAATCTCAGAATTATGGAAATTCTCAGAATTTTTAATTATCTCAGAAAGCTCAGAAATCCCAGATATCTCAGAAATATCAGAAATCTCAGAAATCTCAGAAATCTCAGAAATCTCGAAAATCCCAGAAATCTTAGAAACCTTAGAAATTTCAATAAACTCAGTACGGCCGGTTAATGGGTATCCGGAGGCCTTCTAGAATGAGTTCCTGCGGGAGTTGCAAACCCTCAAACGTAACCTGGATTGAGGAGGTCGGGACATATTTTTTTTCTGGCTTGCTTGAAGCATCAAGCTCGAAGAGCTTTTTTGCTTCAAGCACTTTTATCTTGGGCGAGTTTGGGGTTTGAAAAACCCCAAAGCCCTATTGCCCCACTTCCTCCTCAGGGTAATCGAAATCCTCGATTACGCCGGAAACCTCAACCAGACTACCGGGAATATAAACCCGGTAGTGCTCCGTATATTCTGGGTCAGCCGCAATGACGTTGGCTTGAGCCCGGTCCTTTGCGGTAACCCTGATCTTGTTTGGGCGCATCCGAAAAACATCGGCAACGCCCGGATACTTTTTGAATAACGATGCCGCGATCGTCCTTACATCGAGTTGTCTAACTCGCGGCATAAAATACACTATTTGCTTACCCTCCCACGACGGCGGGTAAGCACGCGCTCGGTGTTCCGATAGCGGCTCGTTAGTTGCTACCAGCGGGGCACTCTTTGTCAGCGGGGCACTTTTTGTCACCTGGGCACTCTTTGCCAAAGTGACACTACTACAAGTGGCCTTCGATGTCGAAGGCCTTTCGTCCAAGGCAATTTTTTTTGCCGCTGGTGCAGCCTTGGGACGCCCTGGCTTTCTTTTCACTTCCTTGGAGAGATCATTCACCCGATCAGAATCTGAAGCATCCTGCTCTACCGCCATGGTAGGGCTGGAGACAACGGAACGGGTAAAGAAAAAGGGTAACACTTACCGTATCACACGATGCACAAATAAACACACACTCACACAAACACACACACTAACTTGTAGCACAAGCGCCGATCAAAGCAATAGCGTTGCGTTGATACGCTTGCTTATCGCAACGATCAGCAGACTCACACACTAACACCACAGGAGCACACGTCGATCGCCAGTCGATCGATAGGGATAACGGGACACTCTCCGCACGAATATCGGAGTAAGACGGAGACACCGATAGGTGCGTTACGGGTAATCGCGTTGACTACGCATTCTCATCTCAGAATTTTCAAAATTTCAGAATTCTAAGAAATGTCAGAATTCTTAGAAATCTCAGAAAACTCAGAAAACTCAGAAAAAAAAATCTCAGTATTCTCATTAATCTCAGAAGTCTTAGAAATCTCAGAAATTTCAAGAATCCCAGAATTCTCAGTAAATCTGAGAATTTTTTAAAATATCAGAATTTTTAGAGATCTCAGGAGTCTCACAATTTTAAAATGTCTCAGGAAACACAGAAATCTCAGAAATGTCAAAAATATTAGAATTCTCGATAACGCAGAATTTTCCAAAATTTCAGAATAATTAGAAATCACAGAATTCTCGGACATCTCAGAATTTTGAGAAATCTCAGAAAACTCAGACATCTCAAAATTTTCAAAAATCTCGGATGTCTCATAAATCTCAGAAAAATCAGAAATCTCATAAATCTCAGAAATTTCAAAATTCTTGGAATTCTTCGAAATCTCAGAAATTTCAAGAATCCCAGAATTCTCAAGAATCTCAGAATTTTTTAAAACCTCATAAATCTCAGATATATCAGAATTTTCAAAAATTCCAGATTTTTAATTATTTCAAAAATCTCAGAAATCTCAAAAATTTCAAAAATCTCAGAATTTTCACAAATCTAGGAAGTTTCAAAAACATCAGAAATTTCAAAAATGTCAAAAATTTAAAAAAGCTTAGAACTTTAAGAAATCTTAGAAATTTCAAAATTTAAAGTTCTCAGAATTTTTAATATCAAAGAAATTCCAAATTTCCAAAAATCTCAGAATGTAAGAAAATCTCAGAAGTCTTAGAAATCTCAGAATTCTCAGAAATCTCAGAATTTTCGAAATTCTCAGAATTTTGAGAGAGCTCTATCACAGAAATTTCAGGATTCTCAGAATTTTTCAAAAATTTCTAAAATCTCAAAATTTAAAAAAATGCAGAATTATTAGAAATCTCAGAATTTTCAAAAATCTTAGAAGTCTAACATGTCTTAGAATTTTTAGAAATCTCAGGAATCCCAAAATTTTAAAAATATCTCAGAATCTTAGAATTCTTTAGAATGCTCAGAATTTTCAAAAATCTCAGAAATCTCAGATATCTAAGAAATTTCAAAAAACTCAGAATTCTCAAAAATCTCAGAATATTTAGATATCTCAGAAATCTCAGAAATCTCAAAAACTTCAGAAATCTTAGAAATCTCAGAAATCTCAGATATCTCAGAAATTTCAAAAATCTCAGAATGCTTACAAATCTCATAAAACTCACAATTTTTTAAAATCTCAGGAATCTCAGATATCTCAGAGACTTCAAAAGTATCAGAAATCTCAGAAATTTCAGATTTTCAAAAATCTCATAATTCTTAGAAATCTCAAAAATCTCACATATATCAGAAATCTCAGAAAGCTCAGGATTTTCGAAAATTTCTAAAATCTCAGAATTTTCAAAAATCTCCGAATTCTTAGAATTCTCAGAATTTTCAAAAATCTAAGAAGTCTGAGAAATATCACAATTTCGAGAAATCTCAGAAATCTCAAAACATCCAAAATTCTCAGAATCTCAGAATTCTCGAAATTCTCTGAATTTTTAATTATCTCAGAATCTCAGAATTCTCAAAATTCTCAGAATATTTAATTATCTCAGAAAGCTCAGAAATCTCAGAAATCTCAAAAATATCAGAAATCTCAGAAATCTCAGGTATCTCATAAATCTCAGAAATCGTAGAAACCTTAGAAATTTCAAAAATCTCAGAATTCTCAAAAATCTTAGATTTTGTAGATATCTCAGAAATCTCAGAAATCTCAAAAACTTCAGAAATCTAAGAAATCTCAGATATTTCAGAAATCTCAGAAATTTAATAAATCTCTGAAAATGAAAAACTCTCAGAATTCTCAGATATCTCAGAATTTTTAAAAATATCAGAATTCTCAGAAATCTCAGAAATTTCAAAATCCTCAGAATCCTCAGAAATCTCAGAATTTTCGAAATTCTCAGAATTTTGAGATATCTTCGAAATCTCAGATATCTCAGAATACTCAGAAATTTTCAAAAATTTCTAAAATCTCAGAATTTAAAAAAATCGCAGAATTCTAAGGATTCTCAGAATTTTCAAAAATCTTAGTAGTCTAAGAAATCTTAGAATTTTGAGAAATCTCAGAAATCTCAAAATTTCCAAAAATCTCAGAATCTCATAATTCTCAAAAATATCAACAATTTAAGCTATTTAAGGAATCTCAGATGTATCAGAAATTTTAAAAATCGCAGATTTCTCAGAAATTTTCAAGAATCTCAGATATTTCAGAAATCTCAAAATTTCCAAAAATCTCATAATTCTCAGAAATCTCAGAATTTTTAAAAATCTCAGTAATCTCAGAAATATCAGAAATTTCAAAAATATCAAAATTATCAAAAATCTCAGAATTTTCAAAAATTTCAGATTTCCAAGAAATGTCAGATTTCTAAGAAATCTCAGAAAACTCAGAAAACCCAGAAATAAAAAATCTCATTATTTTCATAAATCTCAGAAAGCTCAGAAATCTCTGAACTTTCAGAAATCTCAGAATTTTCAATTATTTCAAAATTCTTAGAAATCTTAGAAATCTCACAATTTTTAAAAGTCTCAGGAAACTCACAAATCTCAGAAATGTCAAATATATCATAATTCTGAAAATCTCAGATTTTTCAAAAATTTCAGAATACTTGGAAATCTCCGAATGCTCAGACATCTCAGAATTTTGAGAAATCTCAGAAAACTCTCAAATATCAAAATTTTCAAAAATCTCAGATTTCTCATAAATCTCAGAAATCTCACAATATACAAAAATCTCGGAATTCTTAGAAATCTCAGAATTCTTGCTTGGGCGAGTTTGGGGTTTGAAAAACCCCAAAGCCCTATTGCACCACTTCCTCCTCAGGGTAATCGAAATCCTCGATTACGCCGGAAACCTCAACCAGACTACCGGGAATATAAACCCGGTAGTGCTCCGTATATTCTGGGTCAGCCGCAATGACGTTGGCTTGAGCCCGGTCCTTTGCGGTAACCCTGATCTTGTTTGGGCGCATCCGAAAAACATCGGCAACGCCCGGATACTTTTTGAATAACGATGCCGCGATCGTCCTTACATCGAGTTGTCTAACTCGCGGCATTAAATACACTTTTTGCTTACCCTCCCACGACGGCGGGTAAGCACGCGCTCGGTGTTCTGATAGCGGCTCGTTAGTTGCTACCAGCGGGGCACTCTTTGTCAGCGGGGCACTTTTTGTCACCTGGGCACTCTTTGCCAAAGTGACACTACTACAAGTGGCCTTCGATGTCGAAGGCCTTTCGTCCAAGGCAATTTTTTTTGCCGCTGGTGCAGCCTTGGGACGCCCTGGCTTTCTTTTCACTTCCTTGGAGAGATCATTCACCCGATCAGAATCTGAAGCATCCTGCTCTACCGCCATGGTAGGGCTGGAGACAACGGAACGGGTAAAGAAAAAGGGTAACACTTACCGTATCACACGATGCACAAATAAACACACACTCACACAAACACACACACTAACTTGTAGCACAAGCGCCGATCAAAGCAATAGCGTTGCGTTGATACGCTTGCTTATCGCAACGATCAGCAGACACACACACTAACACCACAGGAGCACACGTCGATCGCCAGTCGATCGATAGGGATAACGGGACACTCTCCGCACGAATATCGGAGTAAGACGGAGACACCGATAGGTGCGTTACGGGTAATCGCGTTGACTACGCATTCTCATCTCAGAATTTTCAAAATTTCAGAATTCTAAGAAATGTCAGAATTCTTAGAAATCTCAGAAAACTCAGAAAACTCAGAAAAAAAAATCTCAGTATTCTCATAAATCTCAGAAGTCTTAGAAATCTCAGAAATTTCAAGAATCCGAGAATTCTCAGTAAATCACAGAATTTTTTATAATAACAGAATTTTTAGAGATCTCAGGAGTCTCACAATTTTTAAATGTCTCAGGAAACACAGAAATCTCAGAAATGTCAAAAATATTAGAATTCTCGATAACGCAGAATTTTCCAAAATTTCAGAATAATTAGAAATCACAGAATTCTCGGACATCTCAGAATTTTAAGAAATCTAAGAAAACTCAGACATCTCAAAATTTTCAAAAATCTCGGATTTCTCATAAATCTCAGAAATCTCAGAAATCTCAGAAATCTCAGATATTTCAAAATTCTCGGAATTCTTCGAAATCTCAGAAATTTCAAGAATCCCAGAATTCTCAAGAATCTCAGAATTCTTTAAAACCTCATAAATCTCAGAAATATCAGAATTTTCAAAAATCTCAGATTTTTAATTATTTCAAAAATCTCAGAAATCTCAAAAATTTCAAAAATCTCAGAATTTTCACAAATCTAGGAAGTTTCAAAAACATCAGAAATTTCAAAAATGTCAAAAATTTAAAAAAGCTTAGAAATTTAAGAAATCTTAGATATTTCAAAATTTAAAGTTCTCAGAATTTTTAATATCAAAGAAATCCCAAATTTCCAAAAATCACAGAATTTAAGAAAATCTCAGAAGTCTTAGAAATCTCAGAATTCTCAGAAATCTCAGAATTTTCGAAATTTTCTATCACAGAAATCTCAGAATTCTCAGAAATTTTCAAAAATTTCTAAAATCTCAAAATTTAAAAAAATGCAGAATTATTAGAAATCTCATAATTTTCAAAAATCTTAGAAGTCTAACAAATCTTAGAATTTTGAGAAATCTCATGAATCCCAAAATTTTAAAAATATCTCAGAATCTTAGAATTCTTTAGAATTCTCAGAATTTTCAAAAATCTCAGAAATCTCAGATATCTAAGAAATTTCAAAAATCTCAGAATGCTTAAAATCTCATAAAACTCACAATTTTTTTAAATCATAGGAATCTCAGATATCTCAGAGACTTCAAAAATATCAGAAATCTCAGAAATTTCAGAATTTTAAAAAATCTCAGAATTCTTAGAAATCTCAAAAATCTCACATATATCAGAAATCTCAGAAAGCTCAGGATTTTCGAAAATTTCTAAAATCTCAGAATTTTCAAAAATCTCCGAATTCTTAGAATTCTCAGAATTTTCAAAAATCTAAGAAGTCTGAGAAATATCAGAATTTCGAGAAATCTCAGAATTCTCAAAACTTCCAAAATTCTCAGAATCTCAGAATTCTCGAAATTCTCTGAATTTTTAATTATCTCAGAATCTCAGAATTCTCAAAATTCTCAGCATTTTAAATTATCTCAGAAAGCTCAGAAATCTCAGAAATCTCAAAAATATCAGAAATCTCAGAAATCTCAGGAATCTCATAAATCTCAGAAATCTTAGAAACCTTAGAAATTTCAAAAATCTCAGAATTCTCAAAAATCTCAGATTTTGTAGATATCTCAGAAATCTCAGAAATCTCAAAAACTTCAGAAATCTAAGAAATCTCAGAAATTTCAGAAATCTCAGAAATTTAATAGATCTCTGAAAATAAAAAACTCACAGAATTCTCAGATATCTCAGAATTTTTAAAAATCTCAGAATTCTCAGAAATCTCAGAAATTTCGAAATTCTCAGAATACTCAGAAATCTCAGAATTTTCGAATTTCTCAGAATTTTGAGATATCTTCGAAATCTCAGAAATCTCAGAATTCTCAGAAATTTTCAAAAATTTCTAAAATCTCAGAATTTAAAAAAATCGCAGAATTCTAATGATTCTCAGAATTTTCAAAAATCTTAGAAGTCTAAGAAATCTTAGAATTTTGAGAAATCTCAGAAATCTCAAAATTTCCAAAAATCTCAGAATCTCAGAATTCTCAAAAATCTCAGAATTCGTTAGAGTTCTCAGAATTTTCACAAATCTTAGAATTCTTAGAAATCTCCGAATTTTGAGAAATCGCAGAAATCTCAAAATTTCAAAAGATCTCAGAATCTCAGAATTCTCAAAAATATCAAAAATTTAAGCTATTTAAGGAATCTCAGGTATCTCAGAAATTTTAAAAATCGCAGATTTCTCAGAAACTTTCAAAAATCTCAGAAATTTCAGAAATCTCAAAATTTCTAAAAATCTCATAATTCTCAGAAATCTCAGAATTTTTAAAAATCTCAGTAATCTCAGAAATATCAGAAATTTCAAAAATATCAAAATTATCAAAAATCTCAGAATTTTCAAAAATTTCAGAATTCCAAGAATTGTCAGAATTCTAAGAAATCTCAGAAAACTCAGAAAACTCAGAAATAAAAAATCTCATTATTTTCATAAATCTCAGAAAGCTCAGAAATTTCAGAAATCTCTGAACTTCCAGTGAATCTCAGAATTTTCAGAAATTTCAAAATTATTAGAAATCTTAGAAATCTCACAATTTTTAAAAGTCTCAGGAAACTCACAAATGTCAGAAATGTCAAATATATCATAATTCTGAAAATTTCAGATTTTTCAAAAATTTCAGAATGCTTAGAAATCTCAGAATACTCAGACATCTCAGAATTTTGAGAAATCTCAGAAATCTCTGAAATCTCAAAATTTTCAAAAATCTCAGGTTTCTCATAAATCTCAGAAATCTCAGAAGTTACAAAAATCTCGGAATTCTTAGAAATCTCAGAAATTTCAAGAATTCCAGAATTCTCAGGAATCTCAGAATTTTTAAAACCTCATATATCTCAGAAATATCAGAATTTTCAAAAATCTCAGATTTTAAAGTATTTCAAAAATCTCAGAAATCTCAATATCAAAAATCTCAGAATTATCACAAATCTAGGAATTTCCAAAAATATCAGAAATTTCAGAAATGTCAGATATAAAAAAAAGCTTAGAAATTTAAGAATTCTCAAAAATATCAGATATGTCAGAAATTTAAAAGTTTTCTGAATTTTAAGGTATCTCAGAAATCTCAGAAATCTCGCAATTTTCAGAAATCTTAGAAATTTCAAAAATCTTAGAATTTTCAGAAATCTAGAAATTTTCAAAAATATCAGAAATTTCAGAAATGTCAGAAATTTAATAAAGCTTAGAAATTTAAGAAATCTTAGAAATTTCAGATATATCAGAAATTTAAAAGTTCTCAGAATTTTTAATATCTAAGAAATCCCAAATTTCCGAAAATCTCAGAATTTCAGAAAATCTCAGAATTCTTAAAAATTTCAGAATTTTCAAAAATCTCTGAAATCTAAGAAATCTCAGAATTCTCAGATATCTCAGAATTGTGAGAAATCCAAGAAATCTAAAAATTTCCAAAAATCTCAGAATCTCAGAATTCTCAAAAATCTCGGAATTATAAGATATCTCAGAAATCTCAGAAATATCATAAATGTCAGAATTTTCATAAATCTCAGATCTAAGATATCTAAGAAATTTCAAAAATCTCAGAATTCTCAAAAATCTCAGAAATTTTTAAATGTCTCAGAAATCTCAGAGATCTCAGAAATCTCAAAAAGTTCAGAAATCTAAGAAATCTCAGATACCTCAGAAATTTCAAAAACCTCAGAATGCTTACAAATCTCATAAATCTCACAATTTTTTAAAATCTCAGGAATCTCAGAAATCTCAGAGACTTCAAAAATATCAGAATGCTCAGGAATTTCAGAATTTTCAAAAATCTCAGAATTCTTAGAAATGTCAGAATTCTTAAAAATCTCGAAAATCTCACTTATATCAGAAATCTCAGAAAGCTCAGAATTTTCAAAAATTTCTAAAATCTCAGAATTTTCAAAAATCTCCGAAATCTTAGAATTCTCAGAATTTTCAAAAATCTAAGAAGTCTTAGAAATATCAGAATTTTGATGAATGTCAGAAATCTCAAAACTTCCAAAATTCTCAGAATCTCAGAATTATGGAAATTCTCAGAATTTTTAATTTTCTCAGAAAGCTCAGAAATCCCAGATATCTCAGAAATATCAGAAATCTCAGAAATCTCAGAAATCTCGAAAATCTCAGAAATCTTAGAAACCTTAGAAATTTCAATAAACTCAGTACGGCCGGTTAATTTGTATCCGGAGGCCTTCTAGAATGAGTTTCTGCGGGAGTACCATACCCTCAAACGTAACCCGGATTGAGGAGGTCGGGAGATATTTTTTTTTCTGGCTTGCTTGAAGCATCAAGCTTCAAGCAAGCTCGAAGAGCTTTTTTGCTTCAAGCACTTTTATCTTGGGCGAGTTTGGGGTTTGAAAAACCCCAAAGCCCAATTGCACCACTTCCTCCTCCGGCGTAATCGAAATCCTCGATTACGCCGGAAACCTCAACCAGACTACCGGGAATATAAACCCGGTAGTGCTCCGTATATTCTGGGTCAGCCGCAATGACGTTGGCTTGAGCCCGGTCCTTGGCGGTAACCCTGATCTTGTTTGGGCGCATCCGAAAAACATCGGCAACGCCCGGATACTTTTTGAATAACGATGCCGCGATCGTCCTTACATCGAGTTGTCTAACTCGCGGCATAAAATGCACTATTTGCTTACCCTCCCACGACGGCGGGTAAGCACGCGCTCGGTGTTCTGATAGCGGCTCGTTAGTTGCTACCAGCGGGGAACCCTTTGTCAGCGGGGAACTTTTTGTCACCTGGGCACTCTTTGCCAAAGTGACACTACTACACGTGGCCTTCGATGTCGAAGGCCTTTCGTCCAAGGCAATTTTTTTTTGCCGCTGGTGCAGCCTTGGGACGCCCTGGCTTTCTTTTCACTTCCTTGGAGAGATCATTCACCCTATCAGAATCTGAAGCATCCTGCTCTACCGCCATGGTAGGGCTGGAGATAACGGAACGGGTAAAGAAAAAGGGTAACACTTACCGTATCACACGATGCACAAATAAACACACACTCACACAAACACACACTAGCTTGTAGCACAAGCGCCGATCAAAGCAATAGCGTTGCGTTGATACGCTTGCTTATCGCAACGATCAGCAGACACACACACTAACACCACAGGAGCACACGTCGATCGCCAGTCGATCGATAGGGATAACAGGACACTCTCCGCACGAATATCGGAGTAAGACGGAGACACCGATAGGTGCGTTACGGGTAATCGCGTTGACTACGCATTCTCATCTCAGAATTTTCAAAATTTCAGAATTCTAAGAAATGTCAGAATTCTTAGAAATCTCAGAAAACTCAGAAAACTCAGAAAAAAAAATCTCAGTATTCTCTTAAATCTCAGAAGTCTTAGAAATCTCAGAAATTTCAAGAATCCCAGAATTCTCAGTAAATCACAGAATTTTTTAAAATATCTGAATTTTTAGAGATCTCAGGAGTCTCACAATTTTTAAAAGTCTCAAGAAACTCACAAATTTCAGAAATGTCAAAAATATTAGAATTCTCGATAACGCAGAATTTCCCAAAGTTTCAGAATTATTAGAAATCTCAGAATTCTCGGACATCTCAGAATTTTGAGAAATCTCAGAAAACTCAGACATCTCAAAATTTTCAAAAATCTCGGATTTCTCATTTATCTCAGAAATCTCAGAAAGCTCAGATATTTCAAAATTCTCGGAATTTTTAGAAATCTAAGATATTTCCAGAATCCCAGAATTCTCAAGAATCTCAGAATCTTTAAAAACCTCATAAATCTCAGAAATATCAGAATTTTCAAAAATCTCAGATTTTTAAATATTTCAAAAATCTCAGAATTTTCACAAATCTAGGAATTTTCAAAAATATCAGAAATTTCAAAAATGTCAGAAATTTAAAAAAGCTTAGAAATTTAAGAAATCTTAGAAATTTCAAATTTTAAAGTTCTTAGAATTTTTAATATTAAAGAAATCCCAAATTTCCAAAAATCTCAGAATTTAAGAAAATCTCAGAATTCTTAGAAATCTCTGAATTTTCAAAAATCTCAGAAATCTAAGAAATCTCAGAATTCTCAGAAATATCAGAATTGTGAGAAATCCAAGAAATCAAAAAATTTCCAAAAATCTCAGAATCTCAGAATTCTAAAAAATCGCGGAGTTATAAGATATCTCAGAAATCTAAGAAATCTCAGAAATCTCAGAAATATCATAAACCTCAGAAATTTTCATAAATCTCAGAAATCTCAGATATCTAAGAAATTTCAAAAATCTCAGAGTTCTCAAAAATCTCAGAATTTTTATATACCTCAGAAATCTCATAAATCTCAAAAACTTCAGAAATCTAAGTAATCTTTTTTTTTTATAAAACATTTATTAGAAAAAAAAACATAAAAAACCTTAAATTGTAGTTTACAATTTACAGAAAACAAAAACTGCAGATGAGAATCAACTACAAAGGTTACAATGAACATTTAAGGACTTCTACATCAATCACAGCATTGTTGTTTCCAACACTGTGGATGATGTAGTTAGCAAACAAACGTAGGATTGGGATCCGCTTATTTTTACTAACATTTGTTAGGACAGGTAAGCGGAGGGATTGGAATGAGGGAGTAAGGGAGGGCTCGACGTTTTGGATAGCTTGCATCAGAATACTCCAGGCTGTGGACACTCTGGAACACAAAGCAAATTTGTGTTCAACTGTATCCACCTGGGAGCACTCTGCGCAAGCTGAGGATCCACGATTCATCCTGTAAAATAGCTCTCCGTGAGCTATTTTATTGTGTGCCAGCAAGTACAAGACTGATCTCTGTATGGAGGACAGCCGTTGCGAACCGATGTTGCTCCACACTAGTCGCCAGTTTACGGTTGGAGATTCCTGCTCGACCTTTGTGTCGGGAAGCCTCTCAACTAACATCCGACGAATCGCTAGGGCGGTGATTTTATTTGTTTTGGTTGGTATGTATGCTAGCTGCATGACAACCTTTCTGAGGCACGGGTAAGTTATTGGAACAGAGTTGATGTTCGGCGGGTTTCCCGCGTACCAAATTTGCTGGCCACCGACTCGCAGATAGTCCTGTTCTGCGACATACCTGCTGGTGAGCAGCGCCTGGGTGTTGATGGCCGGAATATGCAGATTAAGCCCTCCACGGTTGCGGGGTAAGGCTAAATGTAAGAGAGGTACACGAATGCCTCCAGATCCTTGCCAAAGGAATGACCCAATCGTCAGTGAGACCTTTGCTATGTCAATGGCTCTGGTGCCACATACAGATGCCACGTACCATAGCTTAGGCAGAAGAAACCCATTTAATAGGGCTATCTTCTGCATAAGGTTCAAGTCTCTCATACGGTGAAGCCAGACCAAACGCCGGAATTGGTTGATCACGATGTCCCAGTTGTGTCCCACCGCTTCACGAAAGTTGTTGGTGAAGAGAATGCCGAGAATTCGCAACCTTTCCACAGTCCTCAGCCAAGGAATAGTGATGGTGTTGTTAACCGTGACATGTCCAACATCGAGTGCTTCGGTTTTTCTTACGTTGAGTGTGGCACCGGAACATAAACCGAAAGCGTCAATGGCCGCTCTGATCCGCTCGATTTTTTCGGGAGAGGTAGTTACCACGGAGATATCGTCAGCATATGCGTTAACCAAATCGTCTTGACCGCAACATATACCTTCTAATCTCGTGATGAGGGGTTGTATGTATAGGATAAATAGGTGCATGGAAAGCGGATCACCTTGACGTACAGAGCATCGTATGGGCAAGGGAGAGGAGAGGGTTCCATTGATAAGGATGCGGGACGTTGACTGCTCACCAATCCTCCGCAGAAGTCCCACTAACTTAGGATTGAACCCCAACGAAAGCATGTTGTTGAAGAGAAAACTTCTATCGACGCGATCAAATGCATGCGAAAGATCGAATGAGATAAGCTTACCACACTTGCGTTTCCTCTGCAAATCAATCACCCGCTCCTTAACAGAGAGAACAGCTTGAAAAATGTTGCGTGTTTTATTGCAACATTTTTGCACTGACGAGATTATCTCCCACTTCCCGACAATTAAGTCGAGACGATGTTTGACAATTCTAGACAGGAGCTTATAATCTGCATTAAGGAGGGATATAGGACGAAATGCAGACATGGTTAGCCCACCTCCTCGCTTTCTCACGAGCACTATGACCCCGTCAACGAAACTTGTAGGAATCTCTCCATCAAGCGCCTCATTCAGAATTAACCCAAATTCGCGACTGATAATGTCAAATGCGCGAAGGTAAAATTCTGTGGGTATTCCATCCGGGCCAGGGGACCTCCGTGAAGCCGAACGTTTGATTGCATCAAGGATCTCACCGGAGGTAATCTCCTTCATGCAATCATTGTTTGTCTCACATTCCTGGGAAATGACGCGTGTACATGTAAATGTGCGGTCTGTATTTGTTGTGTGTGTATCGTCTGTTGTGTACAATGATTTAAAGAACCCCTCAACATGAACATTTATCGTGTCCGGATCAGTCAAGAACGATCCATCAACAACCTCCACCTTATCGATCACTGTTCGTCTCCTTCTTTCCTCCCCCAGCTGAAAGGTTGACATGCTTTCGCCAAATATGCGTGTCTCATTTATGCGTTTGAAGTCCTCCGAGAAGCGTTTCTGAAGGAAAAGCATCTTCCCTTTTATACGATTAATATTCACCAGCTCAGAAGAGTCGGTGAGATATCGCTCGTATGAGGACTTCAATCCTCTACAAAGAAGTTCGTGATGCATGCGGAAACTTCGGTAACGTTCATTCGTTTTCCAACGGAAAAATGATTTGATTTTAGGCTTCGCGAACTCCACCCACCATTGAATCCACGAGCCGTAGTTTCTACGTTGTCTGGTCCAAAAATTCCACTTTACTCCGAACTCTTCTAAATTTTGGCTGTTCAAGATGTGAGGCCTGAGTTGCCAATAACCTTTGCTTCGCATGCCACTGGGTGGAGTCGGCAAGCAGAGACGGACTGTGAGAGCCTTGTGATCCGAAAAGGACAAGACATGCATGCTGGTCGTCCTAAACTGTGTTTTCAGTGACGAAGAAACATAACAACGATCGATGCGTGATCCAGAACCACTTGTGACATGGGAGCCGCCCTCGTAGAACCTCCCAGCTGTCACACATACCCATGTTATTTACTACGTTTCGGAGAGAATGACTAAAGTTTCTCGCTCCCGTCACGTCCTTTGACTCCAACACGCTGTTGAAGTCGCCTGCGAGGATGACATGTTGACATGCATTTCGTAGGTAGAACGATATCGTTCGCTCGAAAAACTCCTCCCTCTCCCCTCTACGCTGACTCCCAGAAGGAGCGTAAACATTGCACAGGGTGGCAGTGTTCTCAAGCCGAAGGCAAATTAGACGCGAATCTAAACTGCGTTCGACGTGAGAGAATTTTAAATGATCTCGGAGAGCGATCGTTGTACCCCTCCCCGCGACGTCAACATTAGTAATGACACTAAATCCGGGGATCGTCAGATCCGGAAAACATACTTCTTGCAAAAATACGATATCCAGCTCCACCGTCCTGATAAAAGATCTGAGGTCTTCAAGCTTTGTCGTGTTATTAATTGCATTAATGTTAATAGCAGCAAAATTGTAGCTACTACTAACATTATCACTTACCGATTTGGAATCCATCACGACAAGACATCTATTGTGGTGTGTAAGTGGGCCTTTTTGGAGGGCAACCAGGCTTACGCCTTGTCTCACTCGCTTGGCTGTGTGTGGAAGAACACGAGGCATCACTCTCGTTCTCTGTCTCCGCATTTTGCTTGCGTTTTACACCAAGCACTTCAACGTTGGAGTGTGAGGAATTGGGGCGGGAGAGGAAATCGAGCGGAGCTTTGAAAACAGATCCCTTCTCTGTTGGTTGGGGGATGGACTGACACGGCCATCCGTTAATCGCCGCAGGAGCAGAAGCAGGAACGATTGCAGCGGCAGGAACGATAGCAGCGGTTAGCACGGCAGTAGCTTCTTCCTTCGATGCTTCTTTCTCTTTCGTGTTCTGCTGTGTGTCTGCTTCGGGCGTCACTCGGCTTATCGGCACGATAAGCCTTTGACCGATTTTCGATGTGGATGCTGCAACACGCTTTGTATCCACATCTTTCGCGTCGGGCGTCACAAGAGTAGAGTATTTTGGTTTACTCTTCGTCTTCTTGTTGCTGACGACAGTAGACGGTGCCTGAACAACAGCAGGTGGTGTAGGTGCTGTGCGTAAGGCATTCGCATATGATGCCTTTTGCGCCGGTGCCTTATCTTGGGACAGGGTTTCCCTAAAGCGGCATTGCCGACTTTGCACACAATTAAGCCCGTGATGTACGGGTTCTTGGCAGCTTCGGCAAGTTTGTCGCTGCCCCGGGTAGGATACGCTGGTCACTTCATCGCACAGCGTGATGTAAGATTTTATCGGGTTGGTAATTTTCGAACTCCAGATGCAACCCCTGCAAATCGTGTTGACGGTGCCCATACTTCTCTGGTGATCGACAACACCTCTCCATACACAGACAATGCTGCCTTCACATCACTGTCTGGTACTCCAGGGGGCAAATCACGGATTTTCACGATCGTCGTGTTGTCTTCCATGGCAATATTTACAGGAAACTTTTTCCCCTCGTGCGTCAGGAAGTCCTTCCCAGCGTGTTCACTCACTAGAGCTTGGGCTTCCTCAAGTGTGTGCATCGTGACATAAACAATGCCCTTCACACTGTTCATATGCACCAAGGATACTTTTTTCCACTCCAATCTTCAAAGTATCCACCATGAAATCAATGGTTTCATTCTGGGTAGGCTTTAACGGAATGTTCGAATAATCGACACGGAAGGTTTTCTTGTCGTTTCGTGAATAATTTTCGTCACTCATCGCGAGGCTTGCAGAACAAAAACAATATGCGTGTTGACACTTTGGGGTCTGCAAGCGAACTATCTCAGAAATGTCAGATATTTTAGAAATTTCAAAAATCTCAGAATGCTTACAAATCTCATAAATCCCACAATTTTTTTAAATCTCAGGAATCTCAGAAATCTCGGAGACTTCAAAAATATCAGAATTCTGAGAAATTTCAGAATTTTCAAAAATCTCAGAATTCTTAGAAATCTCAAAAATCTCACATATATCAGAAATCTCAGAAAGCTCAGGATTTTCAAAAATTTCTAAAATCTCAGAATTTTCAAAAATCTCCGAATTCTTAGAATTCTCAGAATTTTCAATAATCTAAGAAGTCTGAGAAATATCAGAATTTCGAGAAATCTCAGAAATCTCAAAACATCCAAAATTCTTAGAATCTCAGAATTCTCGAAATTCTCAGAATTTTTAATTACCTCAGAATCTCAGAATTCTCGAATTTCTCAGAATTTTTAATTATCTCAGAAAGCTCAGAAAGCTCAGAAATCTCAGAAATCTCAGAAATCTCAGAAATATCAGAAATCTCAGAAATCTCATAAATCTCATAAATCTCAGAAATCTTAGAAACCTTAGAAATTTCAAAAATCTCAGAATTCTCAAAAATCTCAGATTTTGTAGATTTCTCAGAAATCTCAAAAACTTCAGAAATCTAAAAAATCTCTGAAATCTCAGAAATCTCAGAAATTTAAGAAATCTCTGAAAATAAAAAACTCTCAGAATTCTCAGATATCTCAGAATTTTTTAAAAATCTCAGAATTCTCAGAAATCTCAGAAATTTCGAAATTCTCAGAATACTCAGAAATCTCAGAATTTTCAAAATTCTCAGAATTTTGAGATATCTTCGAAATCTCAGAAATCTCAGAATTCTCAGAAATATTCAAAAATTTCTAAAATCTCACAATTTAAAAAAATCGCAGAATTCCAAGAATTCTCAGAATTTTCAAAAATCTTAGAAGTCTAACAAATCTTAGAATTTTGGGAAATCTCAGAAATCTCAAAATTTCCAAAAATCTCAGAATCTCAGAATTCTCAAAAATCTCCGAATTCGTTAGAATTCTCAGAATTTTCACAAATCTTAGATTTCTTAGAAATCTCAGAATTTTGAGAAATCTCAGAAATCTTAAAATTTCAAAAGATCTAAGAATCTCAGAAATCTCAAAAATATCAAAAATTTAAGATATTTAAGGAATCTCAGATATCTCAGAAATTTTAAAAATCGCAGATTTCTCAGAATTTTTCGAAAACCTCAAAAATTTCAGAAATTTCAAAATTTCCAAAAATCTCAGAATTTTTAAAAATCTCAGTAATCTCAGAAATATCAGATATTTCAAAAATAACAAAATTTTCAAAAATCTCAGAATTTTCAAAAATTTCAGAATTCCAAGAAATGTCAGAATTCTAAGAAATCTCAGAAAACTCAGTAAACTCAGAAATAAAAAATCTCATTATTTTCATAAATCTCAGAAAGCTCAGAAATCTCAGAAATCTCTGAATTTCCAGTAAATCTTAGAATTTTCAATTATTTCAAAATTCTTAGAAATCTTAGAAATCTCACAATTTTCAAAAGTCTCAGGAAACTCACAAATCTCAGAAATGTCAAATATATCAGAATTCTCGAAATCGCAGATTTTTCAATAATTTCAGAATACTTAGAAATCTCAGAATACTCAGACATCTCAGAATTTTGAGAAGAAAAAAAATAAATATCAAAAATATCAGAAATTTCAGAAATGTCAGATATTAAAAAAAGCTTAGAAATTTAAGAAATCTCAAAAATATCAGATATCTCAGAAATTTAAAAGTTTTCTGAATTTTAAGGTATCTCAGAAATCTCAGAAATCTCAGTAATCTCGAAATTTTCAGAAATCTTAGAAATTTCAAAATTCTCAGAATTTTCAGAAATCTAGGAATTTTCAAAAATATCAGAAATTTCAGAAATGTCAGAAATTTGAAAAAGCTAAGAAATTTAACAAATCTTAGACATTTCAGATATATCAGAAATTAAAAATTTCTCAGAATTTTTAATATCTAAGAAATCCCAAATTTCGTAAAATATCAGAATTTTTGAAAATCTCAGAATTCTTAAAAATTTCAGAATTTTCAAAAATCTCACAAATCTAAGAATTCTCAGAATTCTCAGATATCTCAGAATTGTGAGAAATCCAAGAAATCTAAAAATTTCCAAAAATCTCAGAATCTCAGAATTCTCAAAAATCTCGGAATTATAAGATATCTCAGAAATCTCAGAAATATCATAAATGTCAGAATTTGCATAAATCTCAGATTTCAGATATCTAAGAAATTTCAAAAATCTCAGAATTCTCAAAAATCTCAGAAGATTTAGGTATCTCAGAAATCTCAGAAATCTCAAAAACTTCAGAAATCTAAGAAATCTCAGATACCTCAGAAATTTCAAAAACCTCAAAATGCTTACAAATCTCCTAAATCTCACAATTTTTCAAAAATCACAGAATTCTTAGAAATGTCAGAATTCTTAGAAATCTCGAAAATCTCACATATATCAGAAATCACAGAAAGCTCAGAATTTTCAAAAATTTCTAAAATCTCAGAATTTTCAAAAATCTCCGAAATCTTAGAATTCTCAGAATTTTCAAAAATCTAAGAAGTCTTAGAAGTATCAGAATTTTGAGAAATGTCAGAAATCTCAAAACTTCCAAAATTCTCAGCATCTCAGAATTATGGAAATTCTCAGAATTTTTAATTATCTCAGAAAGCTCAGAAATCCCAGATATCTCAGAAATATCAGAAATCTCAGAAATCTCAGAAATCTCAGAAATCTCGAAAATCTCAGAAATCTTAGAAACCTTAGAAATTTCAATAAACTCAGTACGGCCGGTTAATGGGTATCCGGAGGCCTTCTAGAATGAGTTTCTGCGGGAGTACCAAACCCTCAAACGTAACCCGGATTGAGGAGGTCGGGAGATATTTTTTTTCTGGCTTCAAGCAAGCTCGAAGAGCTTTTTTGCTTCAAGCACTTTTATCTTGGGCGAGTTTGGGGTTTGAAAAACCCCAAAGCCCTATTGCACCACTTCCTCCTCAGGGTAATCGAAATCCTCGATTACGCCGGAAACCTCAACCAGACTACCGGGAATATAAACCCGGTAGTGCTCCGTATATTCTGGGTCAGCCGCAATGACGCTGGCTTGAGCCCGGTCCTTTGCGGTAACCCTGATCTTGTTTGGGCGCATCCGAAAAACAACGGCAACGCCCGGATACTTTGAATAACGATGCCGCGATCGTCCTTACATCGAGTTGTTTAACTCGCGGCATAAAATGCACTATTTGCTTACCCTCCCACGACGGCGGGTAAGCACGCGCTCGGTGTTCTGATAGCGGCTCGTTAGTTGCTACCAGCGGGGCACTCTTTGTCAGCGGGGCACTTTTTGTCACCAGGGCACTCTTTGCCAAAGTGACACTACTACACGTGGCCTTCGATGTCGAAGGCCTTTCGTCCAAGGCAATTTTTTTTTTGCCGCTGGTGCGGCCTTGGGACGCCCTGGCTTTCTTTTCACTTCCTTGGAGAGATCATTCACCCTATCAGAATCTGAAGCATCCTGCTCTACCGCCATGGTAGGGCTGGAGACAACGGAACGGGTAAAGAAAAAGGGTAACACTTACCGTATCACACGATGCACAAATAAACACATACTCACACAAACACACACTAGCTTGTAGCACAAGCGCCGATCAAAGCAATAGCGTTGCGTTGATACGCTTGCTTATCGCAACGATCAGCAGACACACACACTAACATCACAGGAGCACACGTCGATCGCCAGTCGATCGATAGGGATAACGGGACACTCTCCGCACGAATATCGGAGTAAGACGGAGACACCGATAGGTGCGTTACGGGTAATCGCGTTGACTACGAATTCTCATCTCAGAATTTTCAAAATTTCAGAATTCTAAGAAATGTCAGAATTCTTAGAAATCTCAGAAAACTCAGAAAACTCAGAAAAAAAAATCTCAGTATTCTCATAAATCTCAGAAGTCTTAGAAATCTCAGAAATTTCAAGAATCCCAGAATTCTCAATAAATCTCAGAATTTTTTAAAATATCAGAATTTTTAGAGATCTCAGGAGTTTCACAATTTTTAAAAGTCTCAGGAAACTCAGAAATCTCAGAAATGTCAAAAATATTAGAATTCTCGATAACGCAGAATTTCCCAAAATTTCAGAATTATTCGAAATCTCAGAATTCTCGGACAGCTCAGAATTTTGAGAAATCTCAGAAATCTCAAAATTTCAAAAGATCTCAGAATCTCAGAATTCTCAAAAATATCAAAAATTTAAGATATTTAATGAATCTCAGATATCTCAGAAATTTTAAAAATCGCAGATTTCTCAGAATTTTTCGGAAATCTCAGAAATTTCAGAAACCTCAAAATTTCCAAAAATCTCAGAATTTTTAAAAATCTCAGTAATCTCAGAAATATCAGATATTTCAAAAATAACAAAATTTTCAAAAATCTCAGAATTTTCAAAAATTTCAGAATTCCAAGAAATGTCAGAATTCTAAGAAATCTCAGAAAACTCAGAAAACTCAGAAATAAAAAATCTCATTATTTTCATAAATCTCAGAAAGCTCAGAAATCTCAGAAATCTCTGAATTTCCAGTAAATCTTAGAATTTTCAATTATTTCAAAATTCTTAGAAATCTTAGAAATCTCACAATTTTCAAAAGTCTCAGGAAACTCACTAATCTCAGAAATGTCAAATATATCAGAATTCTCGAAATCGCAGATTTTTCAATAATTTCAGAATACTTAGAAATCTCAGAATACACATCTCAGAATTTTGAGAAGAAAAAAAATAAATATCAAAAATATCAGAAATTTCAGAAATGTCAGATATTAAAAAAAGCTTAGAAATTTAAGAAATCTCAAAAATATCAGATATCTCAGAAATTTAAAAGTTTTCTGAATTTTAAGGTATCTCAGAAATCTCAGAAATCTCAGAAATCTCGAAATTTTCAGAAATCTTAGAAATTTCAAAATTCTCAGAATTTTCAGAAATCTAGGAATTTTCAAAAATATCAGAAATTTCAGAAATGTCAGAAATTTAAAAAAGCTAAGAAATTTAACAAATCTGAGAAATTTCAGATATATCAGAAATTAAAAATTTCTCAGAATTTTTAATATCTAAGAAATCCCAAATTTCGTAAAATATCAGAATTTTAGAAAATCTCAGAATTCTTAAAAATTTCAGAATTTTCAAAAATCTCAGAAATCTAAGAAATCTCAGAATTCTCAGATATCTCAGAATTGTGAGAAATCCAAGAAATCTAAAAATTTCCAAAAATCTCAGAATCTCAGAATTCTCAAAAATCTCGGAATTATAAGATATCTCAGAAATCTCAGAAATATCATAAATGTCAGAATTTGCATAAATCTCAGATTTCAGATATCTAAAAAATTTCAAAAATCTCAGAATTCTCAAAAATCTCAGAAGATTTAGATATCTCAGAAATCTCAGAAATCTCAAAAACTTCAGAAATCTAAGAAATCTCAGATACCTCAGAAATTTCAAAAACCTCAAAATGCTTACAAATCTCATAAATCTCACAATTTTTCAAAAATCTCAGAATTCTTAGAAATGTCAGAATTCTTAGAAATCTCGAAAATCTCACATATATCAGCAATCTCAGAAAGCTCAGAATTTTCAAAAATTTCTAAAATCTCAGAATTTTCAAAAATCTCCGAAATCTTAGAATTCTCAGAATTTTCAAAAATCTAAGAAGTCTTAGAAGTATCAGAATTTTGAGAAATGTCAGAAATCTCAAAACTTCCAAAATTCTCAGCATCTCAGAATTATGGAAATTCTCAGAATTTTTAATTATCTCAGAAAGCTCAGAAATCCCAGATATCTCAGAAATATCAGAAATCTCAGAAATCTCAGAAATCTCAGAAATCTCGAAAATCTCAGAAATCTTAGAAACCTTAGAAATTTCAATAAACTCAGTACGGCCGGTTAATGGGTATCCGGAGGCCTTCTAGAATGAGTTTCTGCGGGAGTACCAAACCCTCAAACGTAACCCGGATTGAGGAGGTCGGGAGATATTTTTTTTCTGGCTTGCTTGAAGCATCAAGCTTCAAGCAAGCTCGAAGAGCTTTTTTGCTTCAAGCACTTTTATCTTGGGCGTGTTTGGGGTTTGAAAAACCCCAAAGCCCTATTGCACCACTTCCTCCTCAGGGTAATCGAAATCCTCGATTACGCCGGAAACCTCAACCAGACTACCGGGAATATAAACCCGGTAGTGCTCCGTATATTCTGGGTCAGCCGCAATGACACTGGCTTGAGCCCGGTCCTTTGCGGTAACCCTGATCTTGTTTGGGCGCATCCGAAAAACATCGGCAACGCCCGGATACTTTTTGAATAACGATGCCGCGATCGTCCTTACATCGAGTTGTTTAACTCGCGGCATAAAATGCACTATTTGCTTACCCTCCCACGACGGCGGGTAAGCACGCGCTCGGTCTTCTGATAGCGGCTCGTTAGTTGCTACCAGCGGGGCACTCTTTGTCAGCGGGGCACTTTTTGTCACCTGGGCACTCTTTGCCAAAGTGACACTACTACACGTGGCCTTCGATGTCGAAGGCCTTTCGTCCAAGGCAATTTTTTTTTGCCGCTGGTGCAGCCTTGGGACGCCCTGGCTTTCTTTTCACTTCCTTGGAGAGATCATTCACCCTATCAGAATCTGAAGCATCCTGCTCTACCGCCATGGTAGGGCTGGAGACAACGGAACGGGTAAAGAAAAAGGGTAACACTTACCGTATCACACGATGCACAAATAAACACACACTCACACAAACACACACTAGCTTGTAGCACAAGCGCCGATCAAAGCAATAGCGTTGCGTTGATACGCTTGCTTATCGCAACGATCAGCAGACACACACACTAACATCACAGGAGCACACGTCGATCGCCAGTCGATCGATAGGGATAACGGGACACTCTCCGCACGAATATCGGAGTAAGACGGAGACACCGATAGGTGTGTTACGGGTAATCGCGTTGACTACGCATTCTCATCTCAGAATTTTCAAAATTTCAGAATTCTAAGAAATGTCAGAATTCTTAGAAATCTCAGAAAACTCAGAAAACTCAGAAAAAAAAATCTCAGTATTCTCATAAATCTCAGAAGTCTTAGAAATCTCAGAAATTTCAAGAATCCCAGAATTCTCAGTAAATCTCAGAATTTTTTAAAATATCAGAATTTTTAGCGATCTCAGGAGTCTCACAATTTTTAAATGTCTCAGGAAACTCAGAAATCTCAGAGATGTCAAAAATATTAGAATTCTCGATAACGCAGAATTTCCCAAAATTTCAGAATTATTAGAAATCTCAGAATTCTCGGACATCTCAGAATTTTGAGAAATCTCAGAAAACTCAGACATCTCAAAATTTCCAAAAATCTCGGATTTCTCATTAATCTCAGAAATCTCAGAAATTTCAAAATTTTCGGAATTTTTAGAAATCTAAGATATTTCCAGAATCCCAGAATTCTCAAGAATCTCAGAATTTTTAAAATCTCATAAATCTAAGAAATATCAGAATTTTCAAAAATCTCAGATTTTTAAATATTTCAAAAATCTCAGAATTTTCACAAATCTACGAGTTTTCAAAAATATCAGAAATTTCAAAAATGTCAGAAATTTAAAAAAGCTTAGAAATTTAAGAAATCTTAGAAATTTCAAATTTAAAAGTTCTTAGAATTTTTAATATCAAAGAAATCCCAAATTTCCAAAAATCTCAGATTTAAGAAAATCTCAGAATTCTTAGAAATCTCTGAATTTTCAAAAATCTCCGAAATCTAAGAAATTTCTGAATTCTCAGAAATATCAAAATTGTGGGAAATCCAAGAAATCAAAAAAATTTCAAAAATCTCAGAATCTCAGAATTCTAAAAAATCGCGGAGTTATAAGATATCTCAGAAATCTCAGAAATTTCAGAAATCTCAGAAATACCATAAACCTCAGAAATTTTCATAAATCTCAGAAATCTCAGATATCTAAGAAATTTCAAAAATCTCAGAGTTCTCAAAATCTCAGAATTTTTATATACCTCAGAAATCTCAGAAATCTCAAAAACTTCAGAAATCTAAGTAATCTCAGAAATGTCAGATATCTCAGAAATTTCAAAAATCTCAGAATGCTTACAAATCTCATAAATCCCACAATTTTTTTTAATCTCAGGAATCTCAGAAATCTCAGAGACTTCAAAAATATCAGAATTCTGAGAAATTTCAGAATTTTCAAAAATCTCAGAATTCTTTGAAATCTCAAAAATCTCACATATATCAGAAATCTCAGAAAGCTCAGGATTTTCAAAAATTTCTAAAATCTCAGAATTTTCAAAAATCTCCGAATTCTTAGAATTCTCATAATTTTCAAAAATCTAAGAAGCCTGAGAAATATCAAAATTTCGAGAAATCTCAGAAATCTCAAAACTTCCAAAATTCTCATTATCTCAGAATTCTCGAAATTCTCAGAATTTTTAATTATCTCAGAATCTCAAAATTCTCGAAATTCTCAGAATTTTTAATTATCTCAGAAAGCTCAGAAAGCACAGAAATCTCAGAAATCTCAGAAATCTCAGAAATATCAGAAATCTCAGAAATCTCAGAAATCTCATAAATCTCATAAATCTCAGAAATCTTAGAAACCTTAGAAATTTCAAAAATCTCAGAATTCTCAAAATTCTCAGATTTTGTAGATATCTCAGAAATCTCAAAAACTTTAGAAATCTAAGAAATCTCTGAAATCTCAGAAATCTCAGAAATTTAAGAAATCTCTGAAAATAAAAAACTCTCAGAATTCTCAGATATCTCAGAATTTTTAAAAATCTCAGAATTCTCAGAAATTTCAGAAATTTTGAAATTCTCAGAATACTCAGAAATATCAGAATTTTCAAAATTCTCAGAATTTTGAGATATCTTCGAAATCTCAGAAATCTCAGAATTCTCAGAAATTTTCAAAAATTTCTAAAATCTCAGAATTTAAAAAAATCGCAGAATTCCATGAAATCTCAGAATTTTCTAAAATCTTAGAAGTCTAACAAATCTTAGAATTTTGAGAAATCTCAGAAATCTCAAAATTTCCAAAAATCTCAGAATCTCAGAATTCTCAAAAATATCAAAAATTTAAGATATTTAAGGAATCTCAGGTATCTCAGAAATTTTAAAAATCGCAGATTTCTCAGAATTTTTCGAAAATCTCAGAAATTTCAGAAATCTCAAAATTTCCAAAAATCTCAGAATTCTCAGAAATCTCAGAATTTTTTAAAATCTCAGTAATCTCAGAAATATCAGATATTTCAAAAATATCAAAATTATCAAAAATCTCAGAATTTTCAAAAATTTCAGAATTCCAAGAAATTTCAGAATTCTTAGAAATCTCAGAAAACTCTGAAAACTCAGAAATAAAAAATCTCATTATTTTCATTAATCTCAGAAAGCTCAGAAATCTCAGAAATCTCTGAATTTCCAGTGAATCTCAGAATTTTCAATTATTTCAAAATTCTTAGAAATCTTAGAAATCTCACAAATTTTAAAAGTCTCAGGAAACTCACAAATCTCAGAAATGTCAAATATATCAGAATTCTCGAAATCGCAGATTTTTCAAAAATTTCAGAATACTTAGAAATCTCAGAATACTCAGACATCTCAGAATTTTGAGAAGAAAAAAAATAAATATCAAAAATATCAGAAATTTCAGAAATGTCAGATATTAAAAAAAAACTTAAAAATTTAAGAAATCTCAAAAATATCAGATATCTCAGAAATTTAAAAGTTTTCTGAATTTTAAGGTATCTCAGAAATCTCAGAAATCTCAGAAATCTTGAAATTTTCAGAAATCTTACAAAATTCAAAATTCTCAGAATTTTCAGAAATCTAGGAATTTTCAAAAATATCAGAAATTTCAGAAATGTCAGAAATTTAAAAAAGCTAAGAAATTTAACAAATCTTAGAAATTTCAGATATATCAGAAATTTAAAATTTCTCAGAATTTTTAATATCTAAGAAATCCCAAATTTCGTAAAATCTCAGAATTTTAGAAAATCTCAGAATTCTTAAAAATTTCAGAATTTTCAAAAATCTCAGAAATCTAAGAAATCTCAGAATTCTCAGATATCTCAGAATTGTTAGAAATCCAAGAAATCTAAAAATTTCCAAAAATCTCAGAATCTCAGAATTCTCAAAAATGTTGGAATTATAAGATATCTCAGAAATATCATACATGACAGAATTTGCATAAATCTCAGATCTCAGATATCTAAGAAATTTCAAAAATCTCAGAAATCTCAAAAATCTCAAAAGATTTAGATATCTCAGAAATCTCAGAAATCTCAAAAACTTCAGAAATCTAAGAAATCTCAGATACCTCAGAAATTTCAAAAACCTCAGAATGCTTACAAGTCTCATAAATCTCACAATTTTTTAAAATCTCAGGAATCTTAGAAATCTCAGAGACTTCAAAAATATCAGTATGCTCAGGAATTTCAGAATTTTCAAAAATCTCAGAATTCTTAGAAGTGTCAGAATTCTTAGAAATCTCGAAAATCTCACATATATCAGAAATCTCAGAAAGCTCAGAATTTTCAAAAATTTCTAAAATCTCAGAATTTTCAAAAATCTCCGAAATCTTAGAATTCTCAGAATTTTCAAAAATCTAAGAAGTCTTAGAAGTATCAGAATTTTGAGAAATGTCAGAAATCTCAAAACTTCCAAAATTCTCAGAATCTCAGAATTATGGAAATTCTCAGAATTTTTAATTATCTCAGAAAGCTCAGAAATCCCAGATATCTCAGAAATATCAGAAATCTCAGAAATCTCAGAAATCTCAGAAATCTCGAAAATCTCAGAAATCTTAGAAACCTTAGAAATTTCAATAAACTCAGTACGGCCGGTTAATGGGTACCCGGAGGCCTTCTAGAATGAGTTTCTGCGGGAGTACCAAACCCTCAAACGTAACCCGGATTGAGGAAAATAAAAAACTCTCAGAATTCTCAGATATCTCAGAATTTTTAAAAATCTCAGAATTCTCAGAAATCTCAGAATTTTCGAAATTCTCAGAATTTTGAGATATCTTCGAAATCTCAGAAATCTCAGAATTCTCAGAAATTTTCAAAAATTTCTAAAATCTCAGAATTTAAAAAAATCGCAGAATTCCAAGAATTCTCAGAATTTTCAAAAATCTTAGAAGTCTAACAAATCTTAGAATTTTGAGAAATCTCAGAAATCTCAAAATTTCCAAAAATCTCAGAATCTCAGAATTCTCAAAAATCTCAGAATTCGTTAGAATTCTCAGAATTTTCACAAATCTTAGATTTCTTAGAAATCTCAGAATTTTGAGAAATCTCAGAAATCTCAAAATTTCAAAAGATCTCAGAATCTCAGAATTCTCAAAAATATAAAAAAATTAAGATATTTAAGGAATATCAGATATCTCAGAAATTAAAAAAAACGCAGGTTTCTCAGAATTCTTCAAAAATCTCAGAAATTTCAGAAATCTCAAACTTTCCAAAAATCTCAGAACTCTCAGAAATCTCAGAATTTTTTTAAAATCTCAGTAATCTCAGAAATATCAGATATTTCAAAAATATCAAAATTATCAAAAATCTCAGAATTTTCAAAAATTTCAGAATTCCAAGAAATGTCAGAATTCTAAGAAATCTCAGAAAACTCAGAAAACTCAGAAATAAAAAATCTCATTATTTTCATAAATCTCAGAAAGCTCAGAAATCTCAGAAATCTCTGAAATTCCAGAAAATCTCAGAATTTTCAATTATTTCAAAATTCTTAGAAATCTTAGAAATCTCACAATTTTTAAAAGTCTCAGGAAACTCACAATTCTCAGAAATGTAAATTATATCAGAATTCTCGAAATCGCAGATTTTTCAATAATTTCAGAATACTTAGAAATCTCAGAATACTCAGACATCTCAGAATTTTGAGAAGAAAAAAAATAAATATCAAAAATATCAGAAATTTCAGAAATGTCAGATATTAAAAAAAGCTTAGAAATTTAAGAAATCTCAAAAATATCAGATATCTCAGAAATTTAAAAGTTTTCTGAATTTTAAGGTATCTCAGAAATCTCAGAAATCACAGTAATCTCGAAATTTTCAGAAATCTTAGAAATTTCAAAATTCTCAGAATTTTCAGAAATCTAGGAATTTTCAAAAATATCAGAAATTTCAGAAATGTCAGAAATTTAAAAAAGCTAAGAAATTTAACAAATCTTAGACATTTCAGATATATCAGAAATTAAAAATTTCTCAGAATTTTTAATATCTAAGAAATCCCAAATTTCGTAAAATATCAGAATTTTTGGAAAATCTCAGAATTCTTAAAAATTTCAGAATTTTCAAAAATCTCAGAAATCTAAGAAATCTCAGAATTCTCAGATATCTCAGAATTGTGAGAAATCCAAGAAATCTAAAAATTTCCAAAAATCTCAGAATCTCAGAATTCTCAAAAATCTCGGAATTATAAGATATCTCAGAAATCTCAGAAATATCATAAATGTCAGAATTTGCATAAATCTCAGATTTCAGATATCTAAGAAATTTCAAAAATCTCAGAATTCTCAAAAATCTCAGAAGATTTAGATATCTCAGAAATCTCAGAAATCTCAAAAACTTCAGAAATCTAAGAAATCTCAGATACCTCAGAAATTTCAAAAACCTCAAAATGCTTACAAATCTCATAAATCTCACAATTTTTCAAAAATCACAGAATTCTTAGAAATGTCAGAATTCTTAGAAATCTCGAAAATCTCACATATATCAGAAATCACAGAAAGCTCAGAATTTTCAAAAATTTCTAAAATCTCCGAATTTTTAAAGATCTCCGAAATCTTAGAATTCTCAGAATTTTCAAAAATCTAAGAAGTCTTAGAAGTATCAGAATTTTGAGAAATGTCAGAAATCTCAAAACTTCCAAAATTCTCAGCATCTCAGAATTATGGAAATTCTCAGAATTTTTAATTATCTCAGAAAGCTCAGAAATCCCAGATATCTCAGAAATATCAGAAATCTCAGAAATCTCAGAAATCTCAGAAATCTCGAAAATCTCAGAAATCTTAGAAACCTTAGAAATTTCAATAAACTCAGTACGGCCGGTTAATGGGTATCCGGAGGCCTTCTAGAATGAGTTTCTGCGGGAGTACCAAACCCTCAAACGTAACCCGGATTGAGGAGGTCGGGAGATATTTTTTTTCTGGCTTCAAGCAAGCTCGAAGAGCTTTTTTGCTTCAAGCACTTTTATCTTGGGCGAGTTTGGGGTTTGAAAAACCCCAAAGCCCTATTGCACCACTTCCTCCTCAGGGTAATCGAAATCCTCGATTACGCCGGAAACCTCAACCAGACTACCGGGAATATAAACCCGGTAGTGCTCCGTATATTCTGGGTCAGCCGCAATGACGCTGGCTTGAGCCCGGTCCTTTGCGGTAACCCTGATCTTGTTTGGGCGCATCCGAAAAACAACGGCAACGCCCGGATACTTTTTGAATAACGATGCCGCGATCGTCCTTACATCGAGTTGTTTAACTCGCGGCATAAAATGCACTATTTGCTTACCCTCCCACGACGGCGGGTAAGCACGCGCTCGGTGTTCTGATAGCGGCTCGTTAGTTGCTACCAGCGGGGCACTCTTTGTCAGCGGGGCACTTTTTGTCACCTGGGCACTCTTTGCCAAAGTGACACTACTACACGTGGCCTTCGATGTCGAAGGCCTTTCGTCCAAGGCAATTTTTTTTTTGCCGCTGGTGCGGCCTTGGGATGCCCTGGCTTTCTTTTCACTTCCTTGGAGAGATCATTTACCCTATCAGAATCTGAAGCATCCTGCTCTACCGCCATGGTAGGGCTGGAGACAACGGAACGGGTAAAGAAAAAGGGTAACACTTACCGTATCACACGATGCACAAATAAACACATACTCACACAAACACACACTAGCTTGTAGCACAAGCGCCGATCAAAGCAATAGCGTTGCGTTGATACGCTTGCTTATCGCAACGATCAGCAGACACACACACTAACACCACAGGAGCACACGTCGATCGCCAGTCGATCGATAGGGATAACGGGACACTCTCCGCACGAATATCGGAGTAAGACGGAGACACCGATAGGTGCGTTACGGGTAATCGCGTTGACTACGAATTCTCATCTCAGAATTTTCAAAATTTCAGAATTCTAAGAAATGTCAGAATTCTTAGAAATCTCAGAAAACTCAGAAAACTCAGAAAAAAAAATCTCAGTATTCTCATAAATCTCAGAAGTCTTAGAAATCTCAGAAATTTCAAGAATCCCAGAATTCTCAATAAATCTCAGAATTTTTTAAAATATCAGAATTTTTAGAGATCTCAGGAGTTTCACAATTTTTAAAAGTTTCAGGAAACTCAGAAATCTCAGAAATGTCAAAAATATTAGAATTCTCGATAACGCAGAATTTCCCAAAATTTCAGAATTATTCGAAATCTCAGAATTCTCGGACAGCTCAGAATTTTGAGAAATCTCAGAAATCTCAAAATTTCAAAAGATCTCAGAATCTCAGCATTCTCAAAAATATCAAAAATTTAAGATATTTAATGAATCTCAGATATCTCAGAAATTTTAAAAATCGCAGATTTCTCAGAATTTTTCGAAAATCTCAGAAATTTCAGAAACCTCAAAATTTCCAAAAATCTCAGAATTTTTAAAAATCTCAGTAATCTCAGAAATATCAGATATTTCAAAAATAACAAAATTTTCAAAAATCTCAGAATTTTCAAAAATTTCAGAATTCCAAGAAATGTCAGAATTCTAAGAAATCTCAGAAAACTCAGAAAACTCAGAAATAAAAAATCTCATTATTTTCATAAATCTCAGAAAGCTCAGAAATCTCAGAAATCTCTTAATTTCCAGTAAATCTTAGAATTTTCAATTATTTCAAAATTCTTAGAAATCTTAGAAATCTCACAATTTTCAAAAGTCTCAGGAAACTCACTAATCTCAGAAATGTCAAATATATCAGAATTCTCGAAATCGCAGATTTTTCAATAATTTCAGAATACTTAGAAATCTCAGAATACTCAGACATCTCAGAATTTTGAGAAGAAAAAAAATAAATATCAAAAATATCAGAAATTTCAGAAATGTCAGATATTAAAAAAAGCTTAGAAATTTAAGAAATCTCAAAAATATCAGATATCTCAGAAATTTAAAAGTTTTCTGAATTTTAAGGTATCTCAGAAATCTCAGAAATCTCAGAAATCTCAGAAATCTCGAAATTTTCAGAAATCTTAGAAATTTCAAAATTCTCAGAATTTTCAGAAATCTAGGAATTTTCAAAAATATCAGAAATTTCAGAAATGTCAGAAATTTAAAAAAGCTAAGAAATTTAACAAATCTTAGAAATTTCAGATATATCAGAAATTTAAAATTTCTCAGAATTTTTAATATCTAAGAAATCCCAAATTTCGTAAAATATCAGAATTTTAGAAAATCTCAGAATTCTTAAAAATTTCAGAATTTTCAAAAATCTCAGAAATCTAAGAAATCTCAGAATTCTCAGATATCTCAGAATTGTGAGAAATCCAAGAAATCTAAAAATTTCCAAAAATCTCAGAATCTCAGAATTCTCAAAAATCTCGGAATTATAAGATATCTCAGAAATCTCAGAAATATCATAAATGTCAGAATTTGCATAAATCTCAGATTTCAGATATCTAAGAAATTTCAAAAATCTCAGAATTCTCAAAAATCTCAGAAGATTTAGATATCTCAGAAATCTCAGAAATCTCAAAAACTTCAGAAATCTAAGAAATCTCAGATACCACAGAAATTTCAAAAACCTCAAAATGCTTACAAATCTCATAAATCTCACAATTTTTCAAAAATCTCAGAATTCTTAGAAATGTCAGAATTCTTAGAAATCTCGAAAATCTCACATATATCAGAAATCACAGAAAGCTCAGAATTTTCAAAAATTTCTAAAAACTCCGAATTTTCAAAAATCTCCGAAATCTTAGAATTCTCAGAATTTTCAAAAATCTAAGAAGTCTTAGAAGTATCAGAATTTTGAGAAATGTCAGAAATCTCAAAACTTCCAAAATTCTCAGCATCTCAGAATTATGGAAATTCTCAGAATTTTTAATTATCTCAGAAAGCTCAGAAATCCCAGATATCTCAGAAATATCAGAAATCTCAGAAATCTCAGTAATCTCAGAAATCTCGAAAATCTCAGAAATCTTAGAAACCTTAGAAATTTCAATAAACTCAGTACGGCCGGTTAATGGGTATCCGGAGGCCTTCTAGAATGAGTTTCTGCGGGAGTACCAAACCCTCAAACGTAACCCGGATTGAGGAGGTCGGGAGATATTTTTTTTCTGGCTTGCTTGAAGCATCAAGCTTCAAGCAAGCTCGAAGAGCTTTTTTGCTTCAAGCACTTTTATCTTGGGCGAGTTTGGGGTTTGAAAAACCCCAAAGCCCTATTGCACCACTTCCTCCTCAGGGTAATCGAAATCCTCGATTACGCCGGAAACCTCAACCAGACTACCGGGAATATAAACCCGGTAGTGCTCCGTATATTCTGGGTCAGCCGCAATGACGCTGGCTTGAGCCCGGTCCTTTGCGGTAACCCTGATCTTGTTTGGGCGCATCCGAAAAACATCGGCAACGCCCGGATACTTTTTGAATAACGATGCCGCGATCGTCCTTACATCGAGTTGTTTAACTCGCAGCATAAAATGCACTATTTGCTTACCCTCCCACGACGGCGGGTAAGCACGCGCTCGGTGTTCTGATAGCGGCTCGTTAGTGGCTACCAGCGGGGCACTCTTTGTCAGCGGGGCACTTTTTGTCACCTGGGCACTCTTTGCCAAAGTGACACTACTGCACGTGGCCTTCGATGTCGAAGGCCTTTCGTCCAAGGCAATTTTTTTGCCGCTGGTGCAGCCTTGGGACGCCCTGGCTTTCTTTTCACTTCCTTGGAGAGATCATTCACCCTATCAGAATCTGAAGCATCCTGCTCTACCGCCATGGTAGGGCTGGAGACAACGGAACGGGTAAAGAAAAAGGGTAACACTTACCGTATCACACGATGCACAAATGAACACACACTCACACAAACACACACTAGCTTGTAGCACAAGCGCCGATCAAAGCAATAGCGTTGCGTTGATACGCTTGCTTATCGCAACGATCAGCAGACACACACACTAACACCACAGGAGCACACGTCGATCGCCAGTCGATCGATAGGGATAACGGGACACTCTCCGCACGAATATCGGAGTAAGACGGAGACACCGATAGGTGCGTTACGGGTAATCGCGTTGACTACGCATTCTCATCTCAGAATTTTCAAAATTTCAGAATTCTAAGAAATGTGAGAATTCTTAGAAATCTCAGAAAACTCAGAAAACTCAGAAAAAAAAAATCTCAGTATTCTCATAAATCTCAGAAGTCTTAGAAATCTCAGAAATTTCAAGAATCCCAGAATTCTCAGTAAATCTCAGAATTTTTTAAAATATCAGAATTTTTAGAGATCTCAGGAGTCTCACAATTTTTAAATGTCTCAGGAAACTCAGAAATCTCAGAAATGTCAAAAATATTAGAATTCTCGATAACGCAGAATTTCCCAAAATTTCAGAATTATTAGAAATCTCAGAATTCTCGGACATCTCAGAATTTTGAGAAATCTCAGAAAACTCAGACATCTCAAAATTTCCAAAAATCTCGGATTTCTCATTAATCTCAGAAATCTCAGAAATCTGAGAAATTTCAAAATTTTCGGAATTTTTAGAAATCTAAGATATTTCCTGAATCCCAGAATTCTCAAGAATCTCAGAATTTTTAAAATCTCATAAATCTCAGAAATATCAGAATTTTCAAAAATCTCAGATTTTTAAATATTTCAAAAATCTCAGAATTTTCATAAATCTACGAGTTTTCAAAAATATCAGAAATTTCAAAAATATCAGAAATTTAAAAAAGCTTAGAAATTTAAGAAATCTTAGAAATTTCAAATTTAAAAGTTCTTAGAATTTTTAATATCAAAGAAATCCCAAATTTCCAAAAATCTCAGAATTTAAGAAAATCTCAGAATTCTTAGAAATCTCTGAATTTTCAAAAATCTCAGAAATCTAAGAAATCTCAGAATTCTCAGAAATATCAGAATTGTGCGAAATCCAAGAAATCAAAAAATTTTCAAAAATCTCAGAATCTCAGAATTCTAAAAAATCGCGGAGTTATAAGATATCTCAGAAATCTCAGAAATTTCAGAAATCTCAGAAATACCATAAACCTCAGAAATTTTCATACATCTCAGAAATCTCAGATATCTAAGAGATTTCAAAAATCTCAGAGTTCCCAAAATCTCAGAATTTTTATATACCTCAGAAATCTCAGAAATCTCAAAAACTTCAGAAATCTAAGTAATCTCAGAAATGTCAGATATCTCAGAAATTTCAAAAATCTCAGAATGCTTACAAATCTCATAAATCCCACAATTTTTATAAATCTCAGGAATCTCAGAAATCTCAGAGACTGCAAAAATATCAGAATTCTGAGAAATTTCAGAATTTTCAAAAATCTCAGAATTCTTTGAAATCTCAAAAATCTCACATATATCAGAAATCTCAGAAAGCTCAGGATTTTCAAAAATTTCTAAAATCTCAGAATTTTCAAAAATCTCCGAATTCTTAGAATTCTCAGAATTTTCAAAAATCTAAGAAGCCTGAGAAATATCAAAATTTCGAGAAATCTCAGAAATCTCAAAACTTCCAAAATTCTCATTATCTCAGAATTCTCGAAATTCTCAGAATTTTTAATTATCTCAGAATCTCAAAATTCTCGAAATTCTCAGAATTTTTAATTATCTCAGAAAGCTCAGAAAGCTCAGAAATCTCAGAAATCTCAGAAATCTCAGAAATATCAGAAATCTCAGAAATCTCAGAAATCTCATAAATCTCATAAATCTCAGAAATCTTAGAAACCTTAGAAATTTCCAAAATCTCAGAATTCTCAAAAATCTCAGATTTTGTAGATATCTCAAAAATCTCAAAAACTTCAGAAATCTAAGAAATCTCTGAAATCTCAGAAATCTCAGAAATTTAAGAATCTCTGAAAATAAAAAACTCTCAGAATTCTCAGATATCTCAGAATTTTTAAAAATCTCAGAATTCTCAGAAATCTCAGAAATTTTGAAATTCTCAGAATACTCAGAAATCTCAGAATTTTCGAAATTCTCAGAATTTTGAGATATCTTCGAAATCTCAGAAATCTCAGAATTCTCAGAAATTTTCAAAAATTTCTAAAATCTCAGAATTTAAAAAAATCGCAGAATTCCATGAATTCTCAGAATTTTCTAAAATCTTAAAAGTCTAACAAATCTTAGAATTTTGAGAAATCTCAGAAATCTCAAAATTTCCAAAAATCTCAGAATCTCAGAATTCTCAAAAATATCAAAAATTTAAGATATTTAAGGAATCTCAGATATCTCAGAAATTTTAAAAATCGCAGATTTCTCAGAATTTTTCAAAAATCTCAGAAATTTCAAAAATCTCAAAATTTCCAAAAATCTCAGAATTCTCAGAAATCTCAGAATTTTTTAAAATCTCAGTAATCTCAGAAATATCAGATATTTCAAAAATATCAAAATTATCAAAAATCTCAGAATTTTCAAAAATTTCAGAATTCCAAGAAATTTCAGAATTCTTAGAAATCTCTGAAAACTCTGAAAACTCAGAAATAAAAAATCTCATTATTTTCATTAATCTCAGAAATCTCAGAAATCTCTGAATTTCCAGTGAATCTCAGAATTTTCAATTATTTCAAAATTCTTAGAAATCTTAGAAATCTCACAAATTTTAAAAGTCTCAGGAAACTCACAAATCTCAGAAATGTCAAATATATCAGAATTCTCGAAATCGCAGATTTTTCAAAAATTTCAGAATACTTAGAAATCGCAGAATACTCAGACATCTCAGAATTTTGAGAAGAAAAAAAATAAATATCAAAAATATCAGAAATTTCAGAAATGTCAGATATTAAAAAAAGCTTAAAAATTTAAGAAATCTCAAAAATATCAGATATCTCAGAAATTTAAAAGTTTTCTGAATTTTAAGGTATCTCAGAAATCTCAGAAATCTCAGAAATCTTGAAATTTTCAGAAATCTTAGAAAATTCAAAATTCTCAGAATTTTCAGAAATCTAGGGATTTTCAAAAATATCAGAAATATCTCAGAATTTTTAAAAATCTCAGAATTCTCAGAAATCTCAGAAATTTTGAAATTCTCAGAATACTCAGAAATCTCAGAATTTTCGAAATTCTCAGAATTTTGAGATATCTTCGAAATCTCAGAAATCTCAGAATTCTCAGAAATTTTCAAAAATTTCTAAAATCTCAGAATTTAAAAAAATCGCAGAATTCCATGAATTCTCAGAATTTTCTAAAATCTTAAAAGTCTAACAAATCTTAGAATTTTGAGAAATCTCAGAAATCTCAAAATTTCCAAAAATCTCAGAATCTCAGAATTCTCAAAAATATCAAAAATTTAAGATATTTAAGGAATCTCAGATATCTCAGAAATTTTAAAAATCGCAGATTTCTCAGAATTTTTCAAAAATCTCAGAAATTTCAGAAATCTCAAAATTTCCAAAAATCTCAGAATTCTCAGAAATCTCAGAATTTTTTAAAATCTCAGTAATCTCAGAAATATCAGATATTTCAAAAATATCAAAATTATCAAAAATCTCAGAATTTTCAAAAATTTCAGAATTCCAAGAAATTTCAGAATTCTTAGAAATCTCAGAAAACTCTGAAAACTCAGAAATAAAAAATCTCATTATTTTCATTAATCTCAGAAATCTCAGAAATCTCTGAATTTCCAGTGAATCTCAGAATTTTCAATTATTTCAAAATTCTTAGAAATCTTAGAAATCTCACTAATTTTAAAAGTCTCAGGAAACTCACAAATCTCAGAAATGTCAAATATATCAGAATTCTCGAAATCGCAGATTTTTCAAAAATTTCAGAATACTTAGAAATCTCAGAATACTCAGACATCTCAGAATTTTGAGAAGAAAAAAAATAAATATCAAAAATATCAGAAATTTCAGAAATGTCAGATATTAAAAAAATCTTAAAAATTTAAGAAATCTCAAAAATATCAGATATCTCAGAAATTTAAAAGTTTTCTGAATTTTAAGGTATCTCAGAAATCTCAGAAATCTCAGAAATCTTGAAATTTTCAGAAATCTTAGAAAATTCAAAATTCTCAGAATTTTCAGAAATCTAGGGATTTTCAAAAATATCAGAAATTTCAGAAATGTCAGAAATTTTAAAAAGCTAAGAAATTTAACAAATCTTAGAAATTTCAGATATATCAGAAATTTAAAATTTCTCAGAATTTTTAATATCTAAGAAATCCCAAATTTCGTAAAATCTCAGAATTTTAGAAAATCTCAGAATTCTTAAAAATTTCAGAATTTTGAAAAATCTCAGAAATCTAAGAAATCTCAGAATTCTCAGATATCTCAGAATTGTTGGAAATCCAAGAAATCTAAAAATTTCCAAAAATCTCAGAATCTCAGAATTCTCAAAAATGTTGGAATTATAAGATATCTCAGAAATATCATACATGACAGAATTTGCATAAATCCAGATCTCAGATAACTAAGAAATTTCAAAAATCTCAGAATTCTCAAAAATCTCAAAAGATTTAGATATCTCAGAAATCTCAGAAATCTCAAAAACTTCAGAAATCTAAGAAATCTCAGATACCTCAGAAATTTCAAAAACCTAAGAATGCTTACAAGTCTCATAAATCTCACAATTTTTTAAAATCTCAGGAATCTTAGAAATCTCAGAGACTTCAAAAATATCAGTATGTTCAGGAATTTCAGAATTTTCAAAAATCTCAGAATTCTTAGAAGTCTCAGAATTCTTAGAAATCTCGAAAATCTCACATATATCAGAAATCTCAGAAAGCTCAGAATTTTCAAAAATTTCTAAAATCTCAGAATTTTCAAAAATCTCCGAAATCTTAGAATTCTCAGAATTTTCAAAAATCTAAGAAGTCTTAGAAGTATCAGAATTTTGAGAAATGTCAGAAATCTCAAAACTTCCAAAATTCTCAGAATCTCAGAATTATGGAAATTCTCAGAATTTTTAATTATCTCAGAAAGCTCAGAAATCCCAGATATCTCAGAAATATCAGAAATCTCAGAAATCTCAGAAATCTCAGAAATTTCGAAAATCTCAGAAATCTTAGAAACCTTAGAAATTTCAATAAACTCAGTACGGCCGGTTAATGGGTACCCGGAGGCCTTCTAGAATGAGTTTCTGCGGGAGTACCAAACCCTCAAACGTAACCCGGATTGAGGAAAATAAAAAACTCTCAGAATTCTCAGATATCTCAGAATTTTTAAAAATCTCAGAATTCTCAGAAATCTCAGAATTTTCGAAATTCTCAGAATTTTGAGATATCTTCGAAATCTCAGAAATCTCAGAATTCTCAGAAATTTTCAAAAATTTCTAAAATCTCAGAATTTAAAAAAATCGCAGAATTCCAAGAATTCTCAGAATTTTCAAAAATCTTAGAAGTCTAACAAATCTTAGAATTTTGAGAAATCTCAGAAATCTCAAAATTTCCAAAAATCTCAGAATCTCAGAATTCTCAAAAATCTCAGAATTCGTTAGAATTCTCAGAATTTTGAGAAATCTCAGAAATCTCAGAAATCTCAAAATTTCAAAAGATCTCAGAATCTCAGAATTCTCAAAAATATCAAAAAATTAAGATATTTAAGGAACATCAGATATCTCAGAAATTTTAAAAAACGCAGATTTCTCAGAATTCTTCAAAAATCTCAGAAATTTCAGAAATCTCAAACTTTCCAAAAATCTCAGAACTCTCAGAAATCTCAGAATTTTTTTAAAATCTCAGTAATCTCAGAAATATCAGATATTTCAAAAATATCAAAATTATCAAAAATCTCAGAATTTTCAAAAATTTCAGAATTCCAAGAAATGTCAGAATTCTAAGAAACCTCAGAAAACTCAGAAAACTCAGAAATAAAAAATCTCATTATTTTCATAAATCTCAGAAAGCTCAGAAATCTCAGAAATCTCTGAAATTCCAGAAAATCTCAGAATTTTCAATTATTTCAAAATTCTTAGAAATCTTAGAAATCTCACAATTTTTAAAAGTCTCAGGAAACTCACAATTCTCAGAAATGTAAATTATATCAGAATTCTCGAAATCGCAGATTTTTCAATAATTTCAGAATACTTAGAAATCTCAGAATACTCAGACATCTCAGAATTTTGAGAAGAAAAAAAAATAAATATCAAAAATATCAGAAATTTCAGAAATGTCAGATATTAAAAAAAGCTTAGAAATTTAAGAAATCTCAAAAATATCAGATATCTCAGAAATTTAAAAGTTTTCTGAATTTTAAAGTATCTCAGAAATCTCAGAAATCTCAGAAATCTCGAAATTTTCAGAAATCTTAGAAATTTCAAAATTCTCAGAATTTTCAGAAATCTAGAAATTTTCAAAAATATCAGAAATTTCAGAAATGTCAGAAATTTAAAAAAGCTTAGAAATTTAACAAATCTTAGAAATTTCAGATGTATCAGAAATTTAAAATTGCTCAGAATTTTTAATATCTAAGAAATCCCAAATTTCGTAAAATCTCAGAATTTAAGAAAATCTCAGAATTCTTAAAAATTTCAGAATTTTCAAAAATCTCAGAAATCTAAGAAATCTCAGAATTCTCCGATATCTCAGAATCGTTAGAAATCCAAGAAATCTAAAAATTTCCAAAAATCTCAGAATCTCAGAATTCTCAAAAATCTCGGAATTATAAGATATCTCAGAAATCTCAGAAATATCATAAATGTCAGAATTTGCATAAATCTCAGATCTCAGATATCTAAGAAATTTCAAAAATTTCAGAATTCTCAAAAATCTCAGAAGATTTAGATATCTCAGAAATCTCAGATATCTCAAAAACTTCAGAAATCTAAGAAATCTCAGATACCTCAGAAATTTCAAAAACCTCAGAATGCTTACAAATCTCATAAATCTCACAATTTTTTAAAATCTCAGGAATCTCAGAAATCTCAGAGACTTCAAAAATATCAGTATGCTCAGGAATTTCAGAATTTTCAAAAATCTCAGGATTCTTAGAAATGTCAGAATTCTTAGAAATCTCGAAAATCTCACATATATCAGCAATCTCAGATAGCTCAGAATTTTCAAAAATTTCTAAAATCTCAGAATTTTCAAAAATCTCCGAAATCTTAGAATTCTCAGAATATTCAAAAAGTCATAGAAGTATCAGAATTTTGAGAAATGTCAGAAATCTCAAAACTTCCAAAATTCTCAGAATCTCAGAATTATGGAAATTCTCAGCATTTTTAATTATCTCAGAAAGCTCAGAAATCCCAGATATCTCAGAAATATCAGAAATCTCAGAAATCTCAGAAATCTCAGAAATCTCGAAAATCTTAGAAATCTTAGAAGCCTTAGAAATTTCAATAAACTCAGTACGGCCGGTTAATTTGTATCCGGAGGCCTTCGAGAATGAGTTTCTGCGGGAGTACCAAACCCTCAAACGTAACCCGGATTGAGGAGGTCGGGAGATATTTTTTTTCTGGCTTGCTTGAAGCATCAAGCTTCAAGCAAGCTCGAAGAGCTTTTTTGCTTCAAGCACTTTTATCTTGGGCGAGTTTGGGGTTTGAAAAACCCCAATGCCCAATTGCACCACTTCCTCCTCAGGGTAATCGAAATCCTCGATTACGCCGGAAACCCCAACCAGACTACCGGGAATATAAACCCGGTAGTGCTCCGTATATTCTGGGTCAGCCGCAATGACGCTGGCTTGAGCCCGGTCCTTTGCGGTAACCCTGATCTTGTTTGGGCGCATCGGAAAAACATCGGCAACGCCCGGATACTTTTTGAATAACGATGCCGCGATCGTCCTTACATCGAGTTGTTTAACTCGCGGCATAAAATGCACTATTTGCTTACCCTCCCACGACGGCGGGTAAGCACGCGCTCGGTGTTCTGATAGCGGCTCGTTAGTTGCTACCAGCGGGGCACTCTTTGTCAGCGGGGCACTTTTTGTCACCTGGGCACTCTTTGCCAAAGTGACACTACTACATGTGGCCTTCGATGTCGAAGGCCTTTCGTCCAAGGCAATTTTTTTTTTTGCCGCTGGTGCAGCCTTGGGACGCCCTGGCTTTCTTTTCACTTCCTTGGAGAGATCATTCACCCTATCAGAATCTGAAGCATCCTGCTCTACCGCCATGGTAGGGCTGGAGACAACGGAACGGGTAAAGAAAAAGGGTAACACTTACCGTATCACACGATGCACAAATAAACACACACTCACACAAACACACACTAGCTTGTAGCACAAGCGCCGATCAAAGCAATAGCGTTGCGTTGATACGCTTGCTTATCGCAACGATCAGCAGACACACACACTAACACCACAGGAGCACACGTCGATCGCCAGTCGATCGATAGGGATAACGGGACACTCTCCGCACGAATATCGGAGTAAGACGGAGACACCGATAGGTGCGTTACGGGTAATCGCGTTGACTACGCATTCTCATCTCAGAATTTTCAAAATTTCAGAATTCTAAGAAATGTCAGAATTCTTAAAAATCTCAGAAAACTCAGAAAACTCAGAAAAAAAATCTCAGTATTTTCATAAATCTCAGAAGTCTTAGAAATCTCAGAAATTTCAAGAATCCCAGAATTCTCAGTAAATCTCAGAATTTTTTAAAATATCAGAATTTTTAGAGATCTCAGGAGTCTCACAATTTTTAAATGTCTCAGGAAACTCAGAAATCTCAGAAATGTCAAAAATATTAGCATTCTCGATAACGCAGAATTTCCCAAAATTTCAGAATTATTAGAAATCTCAGAATTCTCGGACGTCTCAGAATTTTGAGAAATCTCAGAAAACTCGAACATCTCAAAATTTTCAAAAATCTCGGATTTCTCATTAATCTCAGAAATCTCAGAAATCTCAGAAATTTCAAAATTCTCGGAATTTTTAAAAATCTAAGATATTTCCAGAATCCCAGAATTCTCAAGAATCTCAGAATTTTTAAAAACCTCATAAATCTCAGAAATATCAGAATTTTCAAAAATCTCAGATTTTTAAATATTTCAAAAATCTCAGAATTTTCACAAATCTAGGAATTTTCAAAAATATCAGAAATTTCAAAAATGTCAGAAATTTAAAAAAGCTTAGAAATTTAAAAAATCATAGAAATTTCAAATTTTAATGTTCTTAGAACTTTTAATATCAAAGAAATCCCAAATTTCCAAAAATCTTAGAATTTAAGAAAATCTCAGAATTCTTAGAAATCTCTGAATTTTCAAAAATCTCAGAAATCTAAGAAATCTCCGAATTCTCAGAAATATCAGAATTGTGAGAAATCCAAGAAATCTAAAAATTTCCAAAAATCTCAGAATCTCAGAATTCTCAAAAATCTCGGAATTATAAGATATCTCAGAAATCTCAGAAATATCATAAATGTCAGAATTTGCAAAAATCTCAGATCTCAGATATCTAAGAAATTTCAAAAATCTCAGAATTCTCAAAAATCTCAGAAGATTTAGATATCTCAGAAATCTCAGATATCTCAAAAACTTCAGAAATCTAAGAAATCTCAGAAATCTCAGATACCTCAGAAATTTCAAAAACCTCAGAATGCTTACAAATCTCATAAATCTCACAATTTTTTAAAATCTCAGGAATCTTAGAAATCTCAGAGACTTCAAAAATATCAGTATGCTCAGAAATTTCAGAATTTTCAAAAATCTCAGAATTCTTAGAAATGTCAGAGTTCTTATAAATCTCGAAAATATCACATATATCAGAAATCTCAGAAAGCTCAGAATTTTCAAAAATTTCTAAAATCTCAGAATTTTCAAAAATCTCCGAAATCTTAGAATTCTCAGAATTTTCAAAAATCTAAGAAGTCTTAGAAGTATCAGAATTTTGAGAAATGTCAAAAATCTCAAAACTTCCAAAATTCTCAGAATCTCAGAATTATGGAAATTCTCAGAATTTTAAATTATCTCAGAAAGCTCAGAAATCCCAGATATCTCAGAAATATCAGAAATCTCAGAAATCTCAGAAATCTCAGAAATCTCGAAAATCTCAGAAATCTTAGAAACCTTAGAAATTTCAATAAACTCAGTACAGCCGGTTAATGGGTATCCGGAGGCCTTCTAGAATGAGTTTCTGCGGGAGTACCAAACCCTCAAACGTAACCCGGATTGAGGAGGTCGGGAGATATTTTTTTTCTGGCTTGCTTGAAGCATCAAGCTTCAAGCAAGCTCGAAGAGCTTTTTTGCTTCAAGCACTTTTATCTTGGGCGAGTTTGGGGTTTGAAAAACCCCAAAGCCCTATTGCACCACTTCCTCCTCAGGGTAGTCGAAATCCTCGATTACGCCGGAAACCTCAACCAGACTACCGGGAATATAAACCCGGTAGTGCTCCGTATATTCTGGGTCAGCCGCAATGACGCTGGCTTGAGCCCGGTCCTTTGCGGTAACCCTGATCTTGTTTGGGCGCATCCGAAAAACATCGGCAACGCCCGGATACTTTTTGAATAACGATGCCGCGATCGTCCTTACATCGAGTTGTTTAACTCGCGGCATAAAATGCACTATTTGCTTACCCTCCCACGACGGCGGGTAAGCACGCGCTCGGTGTTCTGATAGCGGCTCGTTAGTTGCTACCAGCGGGGCACTCTTTGTCAGCGGGGCACTTTTTGTCACCTGGGCACTCTTTGCCAAAGTGACACTACTACAAGTGGCCTTCGATGTCGAAGGCCTTTCGTCCAAGGCAATTTTTTTTTGCCGCTGGTGCAGCCTTGGGACGCCCTGGCTTTCTTTTCACTTCCTTGGAGAGATCATTCACCCTATCAGAATCTGAAGCATCCTGCTCTACCGCCATGGTAGGGCTGGAGACAACGGAACGGGTAAAGAAAAAGGGTAACACTTACCGTATCACACGATGCACAAATAAACACACACTCACACAAAAACACACTAGCTTGTAGCGCAAGCGCCGATCAAAGCGATAGCGTTGCGTTGATACGCTTGCTTATCGCAACGATCAGCAGACACACACACTAACACCACAGGAGCACACGTCGATCGCCAGTCGATCGATAGGGATAACGGGACACTCTCCGCACGAATATCGGAGTAAGACGGAGACACCGATAGGTGCGTTACGGGTAATCGCGTTGACTACGCATTCTCATCTCAGAATTTTCAAAATTTCAGAATTCTAAGAAATGTCAGAATTCTAAGAAATCTCAGAAAACTCAGAAAACTCAGAAAAAAAAATCACAGTATTCTCATAAATCTCACAAGTCTTAGAAATCTCAGAAATTTCAAGAATCCCAGAATTCTCAGTAAATCTCAGAATTTTTTAAAATATCAGAATTTTTAGAGATCTCAGCAGTCTCACAATTTTTAAAAGTCTCAGGAAACTCAGAAATCTCAGAAATGTCAAAAATATAAGAATTCTCGATATCGCAGAATTTCCCAAAATTTCAGAATTATTAGAAATCTCAGAATTCTCGGACATCTCTGAATTTTGAGAAATCTCAGAAAACTCAAACATCTCAAAATTTTCAAAAATCTCGGATTTCTCATTAATCTCAGAAATCTCAGAAATCTCAGAAATTTCAAAATTCTCGGAATTTTTAGAAATCTAAGATATTTCCAGAATCCCAGAATTCTCAAGAATCTCAGAATTTTTAAAACCTCATAAATCTCAGAAATATCAGAATTTTCAAAAATCTCAGATTTTTAAATATTTCAAAAATCTCAGAATTTTCACAAATCTAGGAATTTTCAAAAATATCAGAAATTTCAAAAATGTCAGAAATTTAAAAAACCTAAGAAATTTAACAAATCTTAGAAATTTCAAATTTTAAAGTTCTTAGAATTTTTAATATCAAAGAAATCCCAAATTTCGAAAAATCTCAGAATTTAAGAAAATCTCAGAATTCTTAGAAATCTCTGAATTTTCAAAAATCTCAGAAATCTAAGAAATCTCAGAATTCTCAGAAATATCAGAATTGTGCGAAATCCAAGAAATCAAAAAATTTCCAAAAATCTCAGAATCTCAGAATTCTTAAAAATCGAAGAGTTATAAGATATCTCAGAAATCTCAGAAATCCCAGAAATCTCAGAAATATCATAAACCTCAGAAATTTTCATAAATCTCAGAAATCTCAGATATCTAAAAAATTTCAAAAATCTCAGTGTTCTCAAAATCTCAGAATTTTTATATACCTCAGAAATCTCAGAAATCTCAAAAACTTCAGAAATCTAAGTAATCTCAGAAATGTCAGATATCTCAGAAATTTCAAAAATCTCAGAATGCTTACAAATCTCATAAATCCCACAATTTTTTTAAATCTCAGGAATCTCAGAAATCTCAGAGACTTCAAAAATATCAGAATTCTGAGAAATTTCAGAATCTTCAAAAATCTCAGAATTCTTAGAAATCTCAAAAATCTCACATTTATCAGAAATCTCAGAAAGCTCAGGATTTTCAAAAATTTCTGAAATCTCAGAATTTTCAAAAATCTCCGAATTCTTAGAATTCTCAGAATTTTCAAAAATCTAAGAACTCTGAGAAATATCAAAATTTCGAGAAATCTCAGAAATCTCAAAAGTTCCAAAATTCTCAGAATCTCAGAATTCTCGAAATTCTCAGAATTTTTAATTATCTCAGAATCTCAGAATTCTCGAAATTCTCAGAATTTTTAATTATCTCAGAAAGCTCAGAAAGCTCAGAAATCTCAGAAATCTCAGAAATCTCAGAAAAATCAGAAATCTCAGAAATCTCCTAAATCTCATAAATCTCAGAAATCTTAGAAAACTTAGAAATTTCAAAAATCTCAGAATTCTCAAAAATCTCAGATTTTGTAGAAATCTCAGAAACCTCAAAAACTTCAGAAATCTAAGAAATCTCTGAAATCTCAGAAATCTCAGAAATTTAAGAAATCTCTGAAAATAAAAAACTCTCAAAATTCTCAGATATCTCAGAATTTTTAAAAATCTCAGAATTCTCAGAAATCTCAGAAATTTCGAAATTCTCAGAATACTCAGAAATCTCAGAATTTTCGAAATTCTCAGAATTTGGAGATATCTTCGAAATCTCAGAAATCTCAGAATTCTCAGAAATTGTCAAAAATTTCTAAAATCTCAGAATTTAAAAAAATCGCAGAATTCCAAGAATTCTCAGAATTTTCTAAAATCTTAGAAGTCTAACAAATCTTAGAATTTTGAGAAATCTCAGAAATCTCAAAATTTCCAAAAATCTCAGAATCTCAGAATTCTCAAAAATCTCAGAATTCGTTAGAATTCTCAGAATTTTCACAAATCTTAGATTTCTTAGAAATCTCAGAATTTTGAGAAATCTCAGAAATCTCAAAATTTCAAAAGATCTCAGAATCTCAGAATTCTCAAAATATCAAAAATTTTAGATATTTAAGGAATCTCAGATATCTCAGAAATTTAAAAAAACGCAGATTTCTCAGAATTTTTCAAAAATCTCAGAAATTTCAGAAATCTCAAACTTTCCAGAAATCTCAGAATTCTCAGAAATCTCAGAATTTTTAAAAATCTCAGTAATCTCAGAAATATCAGATATTTCAAAAATATCAAAATTATCAAAAATCTCAAAATTTTCAAAAATTCCAGAATTCCAAGAAATGTCAGAATTCTAAGAAGTCTCGGAAAACTCAGAAAACTCAGAAATAAAAAATCTCATTATTTTCATAAATCTCAGAAAGCTCAGAAATCTCAGAAATCTCTGAAATTCCAGAAAATCTCAGAATTTTCAATTATTTCAAAATTCTTAGTAATCTTAGAAATCTCACAATTTTTAAAAGTCTCAGGAAACTCACAAATCTCAGAAATGTTAATTATATCAGAGTTCTCGAAATCGCAGATTTTTCAATAATTTCAGAATACTTAGAAATCTCAGAATACTCAGACATCTCAGAATTTTGAGAAGAAAAAAAATAAATATCAAAAATATCAGAAATTTCAGAAATGTCAGATATTAAAAAAAGCAAAGAAATTTAAGAAATCTCAAAAATATCAGATATCTCAGAAATTTAAAAGTTTTCTGAATTTTAAAGTATCTCAGAAATCTCAGAAATCTCAGAAATCTCGAAATTTTCAGAAATCTTAGAAATTTCAAAATTCTCAGAATTTTCAGAAATCTAGAAATTTTCAAAAATATCAGAAATTTCAGAAATGTCAGAAATTTAAAAAACCTAAGAAATTTAACAAATCTTAGAAATTTTAGATGTATCAGAAATTTAAAATTGCTCAGAATTTTTGATATCTAAGAAATCCCAAATTTCGTAAAATCTCAGAATTTAAGAAAATCTCAGAACTCTTAAAAGTTTCAGAATTTTCAAAAATCTCAGAAATCTAAGAAATCTCAGAATTCTCAGATATCTCAGAATTGTTAGAAATCCAAGAAATCTAAAAATTTACAAAAATCTCAGAATTTTAGAATTCTCAAAAATCTCGGAATTATAAGATATCTCAGAAATCTCAGATATATCATAAATGTCAGAATTTGCATAAATCTCAGATCTCAGATATCTAAGAAATTTCAAAAATCTCAGAATTCTCAAAAATCTCAGAAGATTTAGATATCTCAGAAATCTCAGATATCTCAAAAACTTCAGAAATCTAAGAAATCTCAGAAATCGCAGATACCTCAGAAATTTCAAAAACCTCAGAATGCTTACAAATCTCATATATCTCACAATTTTTTAAAATCTCAGGAATCTTAGAAATCTCAGAGACTTCAAAAATATCAGTATGCTCAGGAATTTCAGAATTTTCAAAAATCTCAGAATTCTTAGAAATGTCAGAATTCTTAGAAATCTCGAAAATCTCACATATATCAGCAATCTCAGAAAGCTCAGAATTTTCAAAAATTTCTAAAATCTCAGAATTTTCAAAAATCTCCGAAATCTTAGAATTCTCAGAATTTTCAAAAATCTAAGAAGTCTTAGAAGTATCAGAATTTTGAGAAATGTCAGAAATCTCAAAACTACCACAATTCTCAGAATCTCAGAATTATGGAAATTCTCAGCATTTTTAATTATCTCAGAAAGCTCAGAAATCCCAGATATCTCAGAAATATCAGAAATCTCAGAAATCTCAGAAATCTCGAAAATCTCAGAAATCTTAGAAGCCTTAGAAATTTCAATAAACTCAGTACGGCCGGTTAATGGGTATCCGGAGGCCTTCTAGAATGAGTTTCTGCGGGAGTACCAAACCCTCAAACGTAACCCGGATTGAGGAGGTCGGGAGATTTTTTTTTTCTGGCTTGCTTGAAGCATCAAGCTTCAAGCAAGCTCGAAGAGCTTTTTTGCTTCAAGCACTTTTATCTTGGGCGAGTTTGGGGTTTGAAAAACCCCAAGGCCCAATTGCACCACTTCCTCCTCAGGGTAATCGAAATCCTCGATTACGCCGGAAACCCCAACCAGACTACCGGGAATATAAACCCGGTAGTGCTCCGTATATTCTGGGTCAGCCGCAATGACGCTGGCTTGAGCCCGGTCCTTTGCGGTAACCCTGATCTTGTTTGGGCGCATCCGAAAAACATCGGCAACGCCCGGATACTTTTTGAATAACGATGCCGCGATCGTCCTTACATCGAGTTGTTTAACTCGCGGCATAAAATGCACTATTTGCTTACCCTCCCACGACGGCGGGTAAGCACGCGCTCGGTGTTCTGATAGCGGCTCGTTAGTTGCTACCAGCGGGGCACTCTTTGTCAGCGGGGCACTTTTTGTCACCTGGGCACTCTTTGCCAAAGTGACACTACTACATGTGGCCTTCGATGTCGAAGGCCTTTCGTCCAAGGCAATTTTTTTTTGCCGCTGGTGCAGCCTTGGGACGCCCTGGCTTTCTTTTCACTTCCTTGCAGAGATCATTCACCCTATCAGAATCTGAAGCATCCTGCTCTACCGCCATGGTAGGGCTGGAGACAACGGAACGGGTAAAGAAAAAGGGTAACACTTACCGTATCACACGATGCACAAATAAACACACACTCACACAAACACACACTAGCTTGTAGCACAAGCGCCGATCAAAGCAATAGCGTTGCGTTGATACGCTTGCTTATCGCAACGATCAGCAGACACACACACTAACACCACAGGAGCACACGTCGATCGCCAGTCGATCGATAGGGATAACGGGACACTCTCCGCACGAATATCGGAGTAAGACGGAGACACCGATAGGTGCGTTACGGGTAATCGCGTTGACTACGCATTCTCATCTCAGAATTTTCAAAATTTCAGAATTCTAAGAAATGTCAGAATTCTTAGAAATCTCAGAAAACTCAGAAAACTCAGAAAAAAAAATCTCAGTATTCTCATAAATCTCAGAAGTCTTAGAAATTTCAGAAATTTCAAGAATCCCAGAATTCTCAGTAAATCTCAGAATTTTTTAAAATATCAGAATTTTTAGAGATCTCAGGAGTCTCACAATTTTTAAATGTCTCAGGAAACTCAGAAATCTCAGAAATGTCAAAAATATTAGAATTCTCGATAACGCAGAATTTCCCAAAATTTCAGAATTATTAGAAATCTCAGAATTCTCGGACATCTCAGAATTTTGAGAAATCTCAGAAAACTCAGACATCTCAAAATTTCCAAAAATCTCGGATTTCTCATTAATCTCAGAAATCTCAGAAATCTCAGAAATTTCAAAATTTTCGGAATTTTTAGAAATCTAAGATATTTCCTGAATCCCAGAATTCTCAAGAATCTCAGAATTTTTAAAATCTCATAAATCTCAGAAATATCAGAATTTTCAAAAATCTCAGATTTTTAAATATTTCAAAAATCTCAGAATTTTCATAAATCTACGAGTTTTCAAAAATATCAGAAATTTCAAAAATATCAGAAATTTAAAAAAGCTTAGAAATTTAAGAAATCTTAGAAATTTCAAATTTAAAAGTTCTTAGAATTTTTAATATCAAAGAAATCCCAAATTTCCAAAAATCTTAGAATTTAAGAAAATCTCAGAATTCTTAGAAATCTCTGAATTTTCAAAAATCTCAGAAATCTAAGAAATCTCAGAATTCTCAGAAATATCAGAATTGTGCGAAATCTAAGAAATCAAAAAATTTCCAAAAATCTCAGAATCTCAGAATTCTTAAAAATCGAAGAGTTATAAGATATCTCAGAAATCTCAGAAATCCCAGAAATCTCAGAAATATCATAAACCTCAGAAATTTTCATAAATCTCAGAAATCTCAGATATCTAAAAAATTTCAAAAATCTCAGAGTTCTCAAAATCTCAGAATTTTTATATACCTCAGAAATCTCAGAAATCTCAAAAACTTCAGAAATCTAAGTAATCTCAGAAATGTCAGATATCTCAGAAATTTCAAAAATCTCAGAATGCTTACAAATCTCATAAATCCCACAATTTTTTTTAAATCTCAGGAATCTCAGAAATCTCAGAGACTTCAAAAATATCAGAATTCTGAGAAATTTCAGAATCTTCAAAAATCTCAGAATTCTTAGAAATCTCAAAAATCTCACATATATCAGAAATCTCAGAAAGCTCAGGATTTTCAAAAATTTCTGAAATCTCAGAATTTTCAAAAATCTCCGAATTCTTAGAATTCTCAGAATTTTCAAAAATCTAAGAACTCTGAGAAATATCAAAATTTCGAGAAATCTCAGAAATCTCAAAAGTTCCAAAATTCTCAGAATCTCAGAATTCTCGAAATTCTCAGAATTTTTAATTATCTCAGAATCTCAGAATTCTCGAAATTCTCAGAATTTTTAATTATCTCAGAAAGCTCAGAAAGCTCAGAAATCTCAGAAATCTCAGAAATCTCAGAAAAATCAGAAATCTCAGAAATCTCCTAAATCTCATAAATCTCAGAAATCTTAGAAAACTTAGAAATTTCAAAAATCTCAGAATTCTCAAAAATCTCAGATTTTGTAGAAATCTCAGAAACCTCAAAAACTTCAGAAATCTATGAAATCTCTGAAATCTCAGAAATCTCAGAAATTTAAGAAATCTCTGAAAATAAAAAACTCTCAAAATTCTCAGATATCTCAGAATTTTTAAAAATCTCAGAATTCTCAGAAATCTCAGAAATTTCGAAATTCTCAGAATACTCAGAAATCTCAGAATTTTCGAAATTCTCAGAATTTGGAGATATCTTCGAAATCTCAGAAATCTCAGAATTCTCAGAAATTGTCAAAAATTTCTAAAATCTCAGAGTTTAAAAAAATCGCAGAATTCCAAGAATTCTCAGAATTTTCTAAAATCTTAGAAGTCTAACAAATCTTAGAATTTTGAGAAATCTCAGAAATCTCAAAATTTCCAAAAATCTCAGAATCTCAGAGTTCTCAAAAATCTCAGAATTCGTTAGAATTCTCAGAATTTTCACAAATCTTAGATTTCTTAGAAATCTCAGAATTTTGAGAAATCTCAGAAATCTCAAAATTTCAAAAGATCTCAGAATCTCAGAATTCTCAAAATATCAAAAATTTTAGATATTTAAGGAATCTCAGATATCTCAGAAATTTAAAAAAACGCAGATTTCTCAGAATTTTTCAAAAATCTCAGAAATTTCAGAAATCTCAAACTTTCTAGAAATCTCAGAATTCTCAGAAATCTCAGAATTTTTAAAAATCTCAGTAATCTCAGAAATATCAGATATTTCAAAAATATCAAAATTATCAAAAATCTCAAAATTTTCAAAAATTCCAGAATTCCAAGAAATGTCAGAATTCTAAGAAGTCTCGGAAAACTCAGAAAACTCAGAAATAAAAAATCTCATTATTTTCATAAATCTCAGAAAGCTCAGAAATCTCAGAAATCTCTGAAATTCCAGAAAATCTCAGAATTTTCAATTATTTCAAAATTCTTAGTAATCTTAGAAATCTCACAATTTTTAAAAGTCTCAGGAAACTCACAAATCTCAGAAATGTTAATTATATCAGAGTTCTCGAAATCGCAGATTTTTCAATAATTTCAGAATACTTAGAAATCTCAGAATACTCAGACATCTCAGAATTTTGAGAAGAAAAAAAATAAATATCAAAAATATCAGAAATTTCAGAAATGTCAGATATTAAAAAAAGCAAAGAAATTTAAGAAATCTCAAAAATATCAGATATCTCAGAAATTTAAAAGTTTTCTGAATTTTAAAGTATCTCAGAAATCTCAGAAATCTCGAAATTTTCAGAAATCTTAGAAATTTCAAAATTCTCAGAATTTTCACAAATCTAGAAATTTTCAAAAATATCAGAAATTTCAGAAATGTCAGAAATTTAAAAAACCTAAGAAATTTAACAAATCTTAGAAATTTTAGATGTATCAGAAATTTAAAATTGCTCAGAATTTTTGATATCTAAGAAATCCCAAATTTCGTAAAATCTCAGAATTTACGAAAATCTCAGAACTCTTAAAAGTTTCAGAATTTTCAAAAATCTCAGAAATCTAAGAAATCTCAGAATTCTCAGATATCTCAGAATTGTTAGAAATCCAAGAAATCTAAAAATTTACAAAAATCTCAGAATTTTAGAATTCTCAAAAATCTCGGAATTATAAGATATCTCAGAAATCTCAGATATATCATAAATGTCAGAATTTGCATAAATCTCAGATCTCAGATATCTAAGAAATTTCAAAAATCTCAGAATTCTCAAAAATCTCAGAAGATTTAGATATCTCAGAAATCTCAGATATCTCAAAAACTTCAGAAATCTAAGAAATCTCAGAAATCGCAGATACCTCAGAAATTTCAAAAACCTCAGAATGCTTACAAATCTCATATATCTCACAATTTTTTAAAATCTCAGGAATCTTAGAAATCTCAGAGACTTCAAAAATATCAGTATGCTCAGGAATTTCAGAATTTTCAAAAATCTCAGAATTCTTAGAAATGTCAGAATTCTTAGAAATCTCGAAAATCTCACATATATCAGCAATCTCAGAAAGCTGAGAATTTTCAAAAATTTCTAAAATCTCAGAATTTTCAAAAATCTCCGAAATCTTAGAATTCTCAGAATTTTCAAAAATCTAAGAAGTCTTAGAAGTATCAGAATTTTGAGAAATGTCAGAAATCTCAAAACTACCACAATTCTCAGAATCTCAGAATTATGGAAATTCTCAACATTTTTAATTATCTCAGAAAGCTCAGAAATCCCAGATATCTCAGAAATATCAGAAATCTCAGAAATCTCAGAAATCTCGAAAATCTCAGAAATCTTAGAAGCCTTAGAAATTTCAATAAACTCAGTACGGCCGGTTAATGGGTATCCGGAGGCCTTCTAGAATGAGTTTCTGCGGGAGTACCAAACCCTCAAACGTAACCCGGATTGAGGAGGTCGGGAGATTTTTTTTTCTGGCTTGCTTGAAGCATCAAGCTTCAAGCAAGCTCGAAGAGCTTTTTTGCTTCAAGCACTTTTATCTTGGGCGAGTTTGGGGTTTGAAAAACCCCAAGGCCCAATTGCACCACTTCCTCCTCAGGGTAATCGAAATCCTCGATTACGCCGGAAACCCCAACCAGACTACCGGGAATATAAACCCGGTAGTGCTCCGTATATTCTGGGTCAGCCGCAATGACGCTGGCTTGAGCCCGGTCCTTTGCGGTAACCCTGATCTTGTTTGGGCGCATCCGAAAAACATCGGCAACGCCCGGATACTTTTTGAATAACGATGCCGCGATCGTCCTTACATCGAGTTGTTTAACTCGCGGCATAAAATGCACTATTTGCTTACCCTCCCACGACGGCGGGTAAGCACGCGCTCGGTGTTCTGATAGCGGCTCGTTAGTTGCTACCAGCGGGGCACTCTTTGTCAGCGGGGCACTTTTTGTCACCTGGGCACTCTTTGCCAAAGTGACACTACTACATGTGGCCTTCGATGTCGAAGGCCTTTCGTCCAAGGCAATTTTTTTTTTTGCCGCTGGTGCAGCCTTGGGACGCCCTGGCTTTCTTTTCACTTCCTTGGAGAGATCATTCACCCTATCAGAATCTGAAGCATCCTGCTCTACCGCCATGGTAGGGCTGGAGACAACGGAACGGGTAAAGAAAAAGGGTAACACTTACCGTATCACACGATGCACAAATAAACACACACTCACACAAACACACACTAGCTTGTAGCACAAGCGCCGATCAAAGCAATAGCGTTGCGTTGATACGCTTGCTTATCGCAACGATCAGCAGACACACACACTAACACCACAGGAGCACACGTCGATCGCCAGTCGATCGATAGGGATAACGGGACACTCTCCGCACGAATATCGGAGTAAGACGGAGACACCGATAGGTGCGTTACGGGTAATCGCGTTGACTACGCATTCTCATCTCAGAATTTTCAAAATTTTAGAATTCTAAGAAATGTCAGAATTCTTAGAAATCTCAGAAAACTCAGAAAACGCAGAAAAAAAAATCTCAGTATTCTCATAAATCTCAGAAGTCTTAGAAATCTCAGAAATTTCAAGAATCCCAGAATTCTCAGTAAATCTCAGAATTTTTTAAAATATCAGAATTTTTAGAGATCTCAGGAGTCTCACAATTTTTAAATGTCTCAGGAAACTCAGAAATCTCAGAAATGTCAAAAATATTAGAATTCTCGATAACGCAGAATTTCCCAAAATTTCAGAATTATTAGAAATCTCAGAATTCTCGGACATCTCAGAATTTTGAGAAATCTCAGAAAACTCAGACATCTCAAAATTTCCAAAAATCTCGGATTTCTCATTAATCTCAGAAACCTCAGAAATCTCAGAAATTTCAAAATTTTCGGAATTTTTAGAAATCTAAGATATTTCCTGAATCCCAGAATTCTCAAGAATCTCAGAATTTAAGAAAATCTCAGAATTCTTAGAAATCTCTGAATTTTCAAAAATCTCCGAAATCTAAGAAATCTCTGAATTCTCAGAAATATCAAAATTGTGGGAAATCCAAGAAATCAAAAAATTTTCAAAAATCTCAGAATCTCAGAATTCTAAAAAATCGCGGAGTTATAAGATATCTCAGAAATCTCAGAAATTTCAGAAATCTCAGAAATACCATAAACCTCAGAAATTTTCATACATCTCAGAAATCTCAGATATCTAAGAGATTTCAAAAATCTCAGAGTTCCCAAAATCTCAGAATTTTTATATACCTCAGAAATCTCAGAAATCTCAAAAACTTCAGAAATCTAAGTAATCTCAGAAATGTCAGATATCTCAGAAATTTCAAAAATCTCAGAATGCTTACAAATCTCATAAATCCCACAATTTTTATAAATCTCAGGAATCTCAGAAATCTCAGAGACTGCAAAAATATCAGAATTCTGAGAAATTTCAGAATTTTCAAAAATCTCAGAATTCTTTGAAATCTCAAAAATCTCACATATATCAGAAATCTCAGAAAGCTCAGGATTTTCAAAAATTTCTAAAATCTCCGAATTCTTAAAAATCTCCGAATTCTTAGATTTCTCAGAATTTTCAAAAATCTAAGAAGCCTGAGAAATATCAAAATTTCGAGAAATCTCAGAAATCTCAAAACTTCCAAAATTCTCATTATCTCAGAATTCTCGAAATTCTCAGAATTTTTAATTATCTCAGAATCTCAAAATTCTCGAAATTCTCAGAATTTTTAATTATCTCAGAAAGCTCAGAAAGCTCAGAAATCTCAGAAATCTCAGAAATCTCAGAAATATCAGAAATCTCAGAAATCTCAGAAATCTCATAAATCTCATAAATCTCAGAAATCTTAGAAACCTTAGAAATTTCAAAAATCTCAGAATTCTCAAAAATCTCAGATTTTGTAGATATCTCAAAAATCTCAAAAACTTCAGAAATCTAAGAAATCTCTGAAATCTCAGAAATCTCAGAAATTTAAGAATCTCTGAAAATAAAAAACTCTCAGAATTCTCAGATATCTCAGAATTTTTAAAAATCTCAGAATTCTCAGAAATCTCAGAAATTTTGAAATTCTCAGAATACTCAGAAATCTCAGAATTTTCGAAATTCTCAGAATTTTGAGATATCTTCGAAATCTCAGAAATCTCAGAATTCTCAGAAATTTTCAAAAATTTCTAAAATCTCAGAATTTAAAAAAATCGCAGAATTCCATGAATTCTCAGAATTTTCTAAAATCTTAAAAGTCTAACAAATCTTAGAATTTTGAGAAATCTCAGAAATCTCAAAATTTCCAAAAATCTCAGAATCTCAGAATTCTCAAAAATATCAAAAATTTAAGATATTTAAGGAATCTCAGATATCTCAGAAATTTTAAAAATCGCAGATTTCTCAGAATTTTTCAAAAATCTCAGAAATTTCAGAAATCTCAAAATTTCCAAAAATCTCAGAATTCTCAGAAATCTCAGAATTTTTTAAAATCTCAGTAATCTCAGAAATATCAGATATTTCAAAAATATCAAAATTATCAAAAATCTCAGAATTTTCAAAAATTTCAGAATTCCAAGAAATTTCAGAATTCTTAGAAATCTCAGAAAACTCTGAAAACTCAGAAATAAAAAATCTCATTATTTTCATTAATCTCAGAAATCTCAGAAATCTCTGAATTTCCAGTGAATCTCAGAATTTTCAATTATTTCAAAATTCTTAGAAATCTTAGAAATCTCACAAATTTTAAAAGTCTCAGGAAACTCACAAATCTCAGAAATGTCAAATATATCAGATTTCTCGAAATCGCAGATTTTTCAAAAATTTCAGAATACTTAGAAATCTCAGAATACTCAGACATCTCAGAATTTTGAGAAGAAAAAAAAATAAATATCAAAAATATCAGAAATTTCAGAAATGTCAGATATTAAAAAAAGCTTAAAAATTTAAGAAATCTCAAAAATATCAGATATCTCAGAAATTTAAAAGTTTTCTGAATTTTAAGGTATCTCAGAAATCTCAGAAATCTCAGAAATCTTGAAATTTTCAGAAATCTTAGAAAATTCAAAATTCTCAGAATTTTCAGAAATCTAGGGATTTTCAAAAATATCAGAAATTTCAGAAATGTCAGAAATTTTAAAAAGCTAAGAAATTTAACAAATCTTAGAAATTTCAGATATATCAGAAATTTAAAATTTCTCAGAATTTTTAATATCTAAGAAATCCCAAATTTCGTAAAATCTCAGAATTTTAGAAAATCTCAGAATTCTTAAAAATTTCAGAATTTTGAAAAATCTCAGAAATCTAAGAAATCTCAGAATTCTCAGATATCTCAGAATTGTTGGAAATCCAAGAAATCTAAAAATTTCCAAAAATCTCAGAATCTCAGAATTCTCAAAAATGTTGGAATTATAAGATATCTCAGAAATATCATACATGACAGAATTTGCATAAATCCAGATCTCAGATATCTAAGAAATTTCAAAAATCTCAGAATTCTCAAAAATCTCAAAAGATTTAGATATCTCAGAAATCTCAGAAATCTCAAAAACTTCAGAAATCTAAGAAATCTCAGATACCTCAGAAATTTCAAAAACCTCAGAATGCTTACAAGTCTCATAAATCTCACAATTTTTTAAAATCTCAGGAATCTTAGAAATCTCAGAGACTTCAAAAATATCAGTATGTTCAGGAATTTCAGAATTTTCAAAAATCTCAGAATTCTTAGAAGTCTCAGAATTCTTAGAAATCTCGAAAATCTCACATATATCAGAAATCTCAGAAAGCTCAGAATTTTCAAAAATTTCTAAAATCTCAGAATTTTCAAAAATCTCCGAAATCTTAGAATTCTCAGAATTTTCAAAAATCTAAGAAGTCTTAGAAGTATCAGAATTTTGAGAAATGTCAGAAATCTCAAAACTTCCAAAATTCTCAGAATCTCAGAATTATGGAAATTCTCAGAATTTTTAATTATCTCAGAAAGCTCAGAAATCCCAGATATCTCAGAAATATCAGAAATCTCAGAAATCTCAGAAATCTCAGAAATTTCGAAAATCTCAGAAATCTTAGAAACCTTAGAAATTTCAATAAACTCAGTACGGCCGGTTAATGGGTACCCGGAGGCCTTCTAGAATGAGTTTCTGCGGGAGTACCAAACCCTCAAACGTAACCCGGATTGAGGAAAATAAAAAACTCTCAGAATTCTCAGATATCTCAGAATTTTTAAAAATCTCAGAATTCTCAGAAATCTCAGAATTTTCGAAATTCTCAGAATTTTGAGATATCTTCGAAATCTCAGAAATCTCAGAATTCTCAGAAATTTTCAAAAATTTCTAAAATCTCAGAATTTAAAAAAATCGCAGAATTCCAAGAATTCTCAGAATTTTCAAAAATCTTAGAAGTCTAACAAATCTTAGAATTTTGAGAAATCTCAGAAATCTCAAAATTTCCAAAAATCTCAGAATCTCAGAATTCTCAAAAATCTCAGAATTCGTTAGAATTCTCAGAATTTTGAGAAATCTCAGAAATCTCAAAATTTCAAAAGATCTCAGAATCTCAGAATTCTCAAAAATATCAAAAAATTAAGATATTTAAGGAACATCAGATATCTCAGAAATTTTAAAAAACGCAGATTTCTCAGAATTCTTCAAAAATCTCAGAAATTTCAGAAATCTCAAACTTTCCAAAAATCTCAGAACTCTCAGAAATCTCAGAATTTTTTTAAAATCTCAGTAATCTCAGAAATATCAGATATTTCAAAAATATCAAAATTATCAAAAATCTCAGAATTTTCAAAAATTTCAGAATTCCAAGAAATGTCAGAATTCTAAGAAATCTCAGAAAACTCAGAAAACTCAGAAATAAAAAATCTCATTATTTTCATAAATCTCAGAAAGCTCAGAAATCTCAGAAATCTCTGAAATTCCAGAAAATCTCAGAATTTTCAATTATTTCAAAATTCTTAGAAATCTTAGAAATCTCACAATTTTTAAAAGTCTCAGGAAACTCACAATTCTCAGAAATGTAAATTATATCAGAATTCTCGAAATCGCAGATTTTTCAATAATTTCAGAATACTTAGAAATCTCAGAATACTCAGACATCTCAGAATTTTGAGAAGAAAAAAAAATAAATATCAAAAATATCAGAAATTTCAGAAATGTCAGATATTAAAAAAAGCTTAGAAATTTAAGAAATCTCAAAAATATCAGATATCTCAGAAATTTAAAAGTTTTCTGAATTTTAAAGTATCTCAGAAATCTCAGAAATCTCAGAAATCTCGAAATTTTCAGAAATCTTAGAAATTTCAAAATTCTCAGAATTTTCAGAAATCTAGAAATTTTCAAAAATATCAGAATTTTCAGAAATGTCAGAAATTTAAAAAAGCTTAGAAATTTAACAAATCTTAGAAATTTCAGATGTATCAGAAATTTAAAATTGCTCAGAATTTTTAATATCTAAGAAATCCCAAATTTCGTAAAATCTCAGAATTTAAGAAAATCTCAGAATTCTTAAAAATTTCAGAATTTTCAAAAATCTCAGAAATCTAAGAAATCTCAGAATCCTCCGATATCTCAGAATCGTTAGAAATCCAAGAAATCTAAAAATTTCCAAAAATCTCAGAATCTCAGAATTCTCAAAAATCTCGGAATTATAAGATATCTCAGAAATCTCAGAAATATCATAAATGTCAGAATTTGCATAAATCTCAGATCTCAGATATCTAAGAAATTTCAAAAATTTCAGAATTCTCAAAAATCTCAGAAGATTTAGATATCTCAGAAATCTCAGATATCTCAAAAACTTCAGAAATCTAAGAAATCTCAGAAATCTCAGATACCTCAGAAATTTCAAAAACCTCAGAATGCTTACAAATCTCATAAATCTCACAATTTTTTAAAATCTCAGGAATCTCAGAAATCTCAGAGACTTCAAAAATATCAGTATGCTCAGGAATTTCAGAATTTTCAAAAATCTCAGGATTCTTAGAAATGTCAGAATTCTTAGAAATCTCGAAAATCTCACATATATCAGCAATCTCAGATAGCTCAGAATTTTCAAAAATTTCTAAAATCTCAGAATTTTCAAAAATCTCCGAAATCTTAGAATTCTCAGAATATTCAAAAAGTCATAGAAGTATCAGAATTTTGAGAAATGTCAGAAATCTCAAAACTTCCAAAATTCTCAGAATCTCAGAATTATGGAAATTCTCAGCATTTTTAATTATCTCAGAAAGCTCAGAAATCCCAGATATCTCAGAAATATCAGAAATCTCAGAAATCTCAGAAATCTCAGAAATCTCGAAAATCTTAGAAATCTTAGAAGCCTTAGAAATTTCAATAAACTCAGTACGGCCGGTTAATTTGTATCCGGAGGCCTTCGAGAATGAGTTTCTGCGGGAGTACCAAACCCTCAAACGTAACCCGGATTGAGGAGGTCGGGAGATATTTTTTTTCTGGCTTGCTTGAAGCATCAAGCTTCAAGCAAGCTCGAAGAGCTTTTTTGCTTCAAGCACTTTTATCTTGGGCGAGTTTGGGGTTTGAAAAACCCCAATGCCCAATTGCACCACTTCCTCCTCAGGGTAATCGAAATCCTCGATTACGCCGGAAACCCCAACCAGACTACCGGGAATATAAACCCGGTAGTGCTCCGTATATTCTGGGTCAGCCGCAATGACGCTGGCTTGAGCCCGGTCCTTTGCGGTAACCCTGATCTTGTTTGGGCGCATCCGAAAAACATCGGCAACGCCCGGATACTTTTTGAATAACGATGCCGCGATCGTCCTTACATCGAGTTGTTTAACTCGCGGCATAAAATGCACTATTTGCTTACCCTCCCACGACGGCGGGTAAGCACGCGCTCGGTGTTCTGATAGCGGCTCGTTAGTTGCTACCAGCGGGGCACTCTTTGTCAGCGGGGCACTTTTTGTCACCTGGGCACTCTTTGCCAAAGTGACACTACTACATGTGGCCTTCGATGTCGAAGGCCTTTCGTCCAAGGCAATTTTTTTTTGCCGCTGGTGCAGCCTTGGGACGCCCTGGCTTTCTTTTCACTTCCTTGGAGAGATCATTCACCCTATCAGAATCTGAAGCATCCTGCTCTACCGCCATGGTAGGGCTGGAGACAACGGAACGGGTAAAGAAAAAGGGTAACACTTACCGTATCACACGATGCACAAATAAACACACACTCACACAAACACACACTAGCTTGTAGCACAAGCGCCGATCAAAGCAATAGCGTTGCGTTGATACGCTTGCTTATCGCAACGATCAGCAGACACACACACTAACACCACAGGAGCACACGTCGATCGCCAGTCGATCGATAGGGATAACGGGACACTCTCCGCACGAATATCGGAGTAAGACGGAGACACCGATAGGTGCGTTACGGGTAATCGCGTTGACTACGCATTCTCATCTCAGAATTTTCAAAATTTCAGAATTCTAAGAAATGTCAGAATTCTTAGAAATCTCAGAAAACTCAGAAAACTCAGAAAAAAAATCTCAGTATTTTCATAAATCTCAGAAGTCTTAGAAATCTCAGAAATTTCAAGAATCCCAGAATTCTCAGTAAATCTCAGAATTTTTTAAAATATCAGAATTTTTAGAGATCTCAGGAGTCTCACAATTTTTAAATGTCTCAGGAAACTCAGAAATCTCAGAAATGTCAAAAATATTAGCATTCTCGATAACGCAGAATTTCCCAAAATTTCAGAATTATTAGAAATCTCAGAATTCTCGGACGTCTCAGAATTTTGAGAAATCTCAGAAAACTCGAACATCTCAAAATTTTCAAAAATCTCGGATTTCTCATTAATCTCAGAAATCTCAGAAATCTCAGAAATTTCAAAATTCTCGGAATTTTTAAAAATCTAAGATATTTCCAGAATCCCAGAATTCTCAAGAATCTCAGAATTTTTAAAAACCTCATAAATCTCAGAAATATCAGAATTTTCAAAAATCTCAGATTTTTAAATATTTCAAAAATCTCAGAATTTTCACAAATCTAGGAATTTTCAAAAATATCAGAAATTTCAAAAATGTCAGAAATTTAAAAAAGCTTAGAAATTTAAAAAATCATAGAAATTTCAAATTTTAATGTTCTTAGAACTTTTAATATCAAAGAAATCCCAAATTTCCAAAAATCTTAGAATTTAAGAAAATCTCAGAATTCTTAGAAATCTCTGAATTTTCAAAAATCTCAGAAATCTAAGAAATCTCCGAATTCTCAGAAATATCAGAATTGTGAGAAATCCAAGAAATCAAAAAATTTCCAAAAATCTCAGAATCTCAGAATTCTAAAAAATCGCGGAGTTATAAGATATCTCAGAAATCTCAGAAATCACAGAAATATCATAAACCTCAGAAATTTTCATAAATCTCAGAAATCTCAGATATCTAAGAAATTTCAAAAATCTCAGAGTTCTCAAAAATCTCAGAATTTTTATATACCTCAGAAATCTCAGAAATCTCAAAAACTTCAGAAATCTAAGTAATCTCAGAAATGTCAGATATCTCAGAAATTTCATAAATCTCAGAATGCTTACAAATCTCATAAATCCCACAATTGTTTTAAATCTCAGGAATCTCAGAAATCTCAGAGACTTCAAAAATATGCGAATTCTGAGAAATTTCAGAATTTTCAAAAATCTCAGAATTCTTAGAAATCTCAAAAATCTCACATATATCAGAAATCTCAGAAAGCTCAGGATTTTCAAAAATTTCTAAAATCTCAGAATTTTCAAAAATCTCCGAATTCTTAGAATTCTCAGAATTTTCAAAAATCTAAGAAGTCTTAGAAATATCAAAATTTCGAGAAATCTCAGAAATCTCAAAACTTCCAAAATTCTCAGAATCTCATAATTCTCGAAATTCTCAGAATTTTTAATTATCTCAGAAACTCAGAATTCTCGAATTTCTCAGAATTTTTAATTATCTCAGAAAGCTCAGAAAACTCAGAAATCTCAGAAATCTCAGAAATATCAGAAATCTCAGAAATCTCATAAATCTCATAAATCTCATAAATCTTAGAAACCTTAGAAACCTTAGAAATTTCAAAAATCTCAGAATTCTCAAAAATCTCAGATTTTGTAGATATCTCAGAAATCTCAAAAACTTCAGAAATCTAAGAAATCTCTGAAATCTCAGAAATCTTAGAAATTAAAGAAATCTCTGAAAATAAAAAACTCTCAGAGTTCTCAGATATCTCAGAATATTTAAAAATCTCAGAATGCTCAGAAATCTCAGAAATTTCGAAATTCTCCGAATACTCAGAAATATCAGAATTTTCGAAATTCTCAGAATTTTGAGATATCTTCGAAATCTAAGAAATCTCAGAATGCTCAGAAATTTTCAAAAATTTCTAAAATCTCAGAATTTGAAAAAATCGCAGAATTCCAAGAATTCTCAGAATTTTCAAAAATCTTAGAAGTCTAACAAATCTTAGAATTTTGAGAAATCTCAGAAATCTCAAAATTTCCAAAAATCTCAGAATCTCAGAATTCTGAAAAATATCAAAAATTTAAGATATTTAAGGAATCTCAGATATCTCAGAAATTTTAAAAATCGCAGATTTCTCAGAATTTTTCAAAAATCTCAGAAATTTCAGAAATCTCAAAATTTCCAAAAATCTCAGAATTCTCAGAAATCTCAGAATTTTTAAAAATCTCAGTAATCTCAGAAATATCAGATATTTCAAAAATATCAAAATTATCAAAAATCTCAGAATTTTCAAAAATTTCAGAATTCCAAGAAATGTCAGAATTCTAAGAAATCTCAGAAAACTCAGAAAACTCAGAAATAAAAAATCTCATTATTTTCATGAATCTCAGCAAGCTCAGAAATCTCAGAAATCTCTTAATTTCCAGTAAATCTCAGAATTTTCAATTATTTCAAAATTCTTAGAAATCTTAGAAATCTCACAATTTTTAAAAGTCTCAGGAAACTCACAAATCTCAGAAATGTCAAATTTATCAGAATTCTCGAAATCGCAGATTTTTCAAAAATTTCAGAATACTTAGAAATCTCAGAATACTCTGACATCTCAGAATTTTGAGAAGAAAAAAAAAAATTTCAAAAATATCAGAAATTTCAGAAATGTCAGATATTAAAAAAAAGCTTAGAAATTTAAGAAATCTCAAAAATATCAGATATCTCAGAAATTTAAAAGTTTTCTGAATTTTAAGGTATCTCAGAAATCTCAGAAATCTCGAAATTTTCAGAAATCTTAGAAATTTCAAAATTCTCAGAATTTTCAGAAATCTAGGAATTTTCAAAAATATCAGAAATTTCAGAAATGTCAGAAATTTAAAAAAGCTAAGAAATTTAACAAATCTTAGAAATTTCAGATATATCAGAAATTTAAAATTTCTCAGAATTTTTAATATCTAAGAAATCCCAAATTTCGTAAAATCTCAGAATTTTAGAAAATCTCAGAATTCTTAAAAATTTCAGAATTTTCAAAAATCTCAGAAATCTAAGAAATCTCAAAATTCTCAGATATCTCAGAATTGTGAGAAATCCAAGAAATCTAAAAATTTCCAAAAATCTCAGAATCTCAGAATTCTCAAAAATCTCGGAATTATAAGATATCTCAGAAATCTCAGAAATATCATAAATGTCAGAATTTGCAAAAATCTCAGATCTCAGATATCTAAGAAATTTCAAAAATCTCAGAATTCTCAAAAATCTCAGAAGATTTAGATATCTCAGAAATCTCAGATATCTCAAAAACTTCAGAAATCTAAGAAATCTCAGAAATCTCAGATACCTCAGAAATTTCAAAAACCTCAGAATGCTTACAAATCTCATAAATCTCACAATTTTTTAAAATCTCAGGAATCTTAGAAATCTCAGAGACTTCAAAAATATCAGTATGCTCAGAAATTTCAGAATTTTCAAAAATCTCAGAATTCTTAGAAATGTCAGAGTTCTTATAAATCTCGAAAATATCACATATATCAGAAATCTCAGAAAGCTCAGAATTTTCAAAAATTTCTAAAATCTCAGAATTTTCAAAAATCTCCGAAATCTTAGAATTCTCAGAATTTTCAAAAATCTAAGAAGTCTTAGAAGTATCAGAATTTTGAGAAATGTCAAAAATCTCAAAACTTCCAAAATTCTCAGAATCTCAGAATTATGGAAATTCTCAGAATTTTAAATTATCTCAGAAAGCTCAGAAATCCCAGATATCTCAGAAATATCAGAAATCTCAGAAATCTCAGAAATCTCAGAAATCTCGAAAATCTCAGAAATCTTAGAAACCTTAGAAATTTCAATAAACTCAGTACGGCCGGTTAATGGGTATCCGGAGGCCTTCTAGAATGAGTTTCTGCGGGAGTACCAAACCCTCAAACGTAACCCGGATTGAGGAGGTCGGGAGATATTTTTTTTCTGGCTTGCTTGAAGCATCAAGCTTCAAGCAAGCTCGAAGAGCTTTTTTGCTTCAAGCACTTTTATCTTGGGCGAGTTTGGGGTTTGAAAAACCCCAAAGCCCTATTGCACCACTTCCTCCTCAGGGTAGTCGAAATCCTCGATTACGCCGGAAACCTCAACCAGACTACCGGGAATATAAACCCGGTAGTGCTCCGTATATTCTGGGTCAGCCGCAATGACGCTGGCTTGAGCCCGGTCCTTTGCGGTAACCCTGATCTTGTTTGGGCGCATCCGAAAAACATCGGCAACGCCCGGATACTTTTTGAATAACGATGCCGCGATCGTCCTTACATCGAGTTGTTTAACTCGCGGCATAAAATGCACTATTTGCTTACCCTCCCACGACGGCGGGTAAGCACGCGCTCGGTGTTCTGATAGCGGCTCGTTAGTTGCTACCAGCGGGGCACTCTTTGTCAGCGGGGCACTTTTTGTCACCTGGGCACTCTTTGCCAAAGTGACACTACTACAAGTGGCCTTCGATGTCGAAGGCCTTTCGTCCAAGGCAATTTTTTTTTGCCGCTGGTGCAGCCTTGGGACGCCCTGGCTTTCTTTTCACTTCCTTGGAGAGATCATTCACCCTATCAGAATCTGAAGCATCCTGCTCTACCGCCATGGTAGGGCTGGAGACAACGGAACGGGTAAAGAAAAAGGGTAACACTTACCGTATCACACGATGCACAAATAAACACACACTCACACAAAAACACACTAGCTTGTAGCACAAGCGCCGATCAAAGCGATAGCGTTGCGTTGATACGCTTGCTTATCGCAACGATCAGCAGACACACACACTAACACCACAGGAGCACACGTCGATCGCCAGTCGATCGATAGGGATAACGGGACACTCTCCGCACGAATATCGGAGTAAGACGGAGACACCGATAGGTGCGTTACGGGTAATCGCGTTGACTACGCATTCTCATCTCAGAATTTTCAAAATTTCAGAATTCTAAGAAATGTCAGAATTCTAAGAAATCTCAGAAAACTCAGAAAACTCAGAAAAAAAAAAATCACAGTATTCTCATAAATCTCACAAGTCTTAGAAATCTCAGAAATTTCAAGAATCCCAGAATTCTCAGTAAATCTCAGAATTTTTTAAAATATCAGAATTTTTAGAGATCTCAGGAGTCTCACAATTTTTAAATGTCTCAGGAAACTCAAAAAACTCAGAAATGTCAAAAATATAAGAATTCTCGATATCGCAGAATTTCCCAAAATTTCAGAATTATTAGAAATCTCAGAATTCTCGGACATCTCTGAATTTTGAGAAATCTCAGAAAACTCAAACATCTCAAAATTTTCAAAAATCTCGGATTTCTCATTAATCTCAGAAATCTCAGAAATCTCAGAAATTTCAAAATTCTCGGAATTTTTAGAAATCTAAGATATTTCCAGAATCCCAGAATTCTCAAGAATCTCAGAATTTTTAAAACCTCATAAATCTCAGAAATATCAGAATTTTCAAAAATCTCAGATTTTTAAATATTTCAAAAATCTCAGAATTTTCACAAATCTAGGAATTTTCAAAAATATCAGAAATTTCAAAAATGTCAGAAATTTAAAAAACCTAAGAAATTTAACAAATCTTAGAAATTTCAAATTTTAAAGTTCTTAGAATTTTTAATATCAAAGAAATCCCAAATTTCCAAAAATCTCAGAATTTAAGAAAATCTCAGAATTCTTAGAAATCTCTGAATTTTCAAAAATCTCAGAAATCTAAGAAATCTCAGAATTCTCAGAAATATCAGAATTGTGCGAAATCCAAGAAATCAAAAAATTTCCCAAAATCTCAGAATCTCAGAATTCTTAAAAATCGAAGAGTTATAAGATATCTCAGAAATCTCAGAAATCCCAGAAATCTCAGAAATATCATAAACCTCAGAAATTTTCATAAATCTCAGAAATCTCAGATATCTAAAAAATTTCAAAAATCTCAGAGTTCTCAAAATCTCAGAATTTTTATATACCTCAGAAATCTCAGAAATCTCAAAAACTTCAGAAATCTAAGTAATCTCAGAAATGTCAGATATCTCAGAAATTTCAAAAATCTCAGAATGCTTACAAATCTCATAAATCCCACAATTTTTTTAAATCTCAGGAATCTCAGAAATCTCAGAGACTTCAAAAATATCAGAATTCTGAGAAATTTCAGAATCTTCAAAAATCTCAGAATTCTTAGAAATCTCAAAAATCTCACATATATCAGAAATCTCAGAAAGCTCAGGATTTTCAAAAATTTCTGAAATCTCAGAATTTTCAAAAATCTCCGAATTCTTAGAATTCTCAGAATTTTCAAAAATCTAAGAACTCTGAGAAATATCAAAATTTCGAGAAATCTCAGAAATCTCAAAAGTTCCAAAATTCTCAGAATCTCAGAATTCTCGAAATTCTCAGAATTTTTAATTATCTCAGAATCTCAGAATTCTCGAAATTCTCAGAATTTTTAATTATCTCAGAAAGCTCAGAAAGCTCAGAAATCTCAGAAATCTCAGAAATCTCAGAAAAATCAGAAATCTCAGAAATCTCCTAAATCTCATAAATCTCAGAAATCAGAAAAACTTAGAAATTTCAAAAATCTCAGAATTCTCAAAAATCTCAGATTTTGTAGAAATCTCAGAAACCTCAAAAACTTCAGAAATCTAAGAAATCTCTGAAATCTCAGAAATCTCAGAAATTTAAGAAATCTCTGAAAATAAAAAACTCTCAAAATTCTCAGATATCTCAGAATTTTTAAAAATCTCAGAATTCTCAGAAATCTCAGAAATTTCGAAATTCTCAGAATACTCAGAAATCTCAGAATTTTCGAAATTCTCAGAATTTGGAGATATCTTCGAAATCTCAGAAATCTCAGAATTCTCAGAAATTGTCAAAAATTTCTAAAATCTCAGAATTTAAAAAAATCGCAGAATTCCAAGAATTCTCAGAATTTTCAAAAATCTTAGAAGTCTAACAAATCTTAGAATTTTGAGAAATCTCAGAAATCTCAAAATTTCCAAAAATCTCAGAATCTCAGAATTCTCAAAAATCTCAGAATTCGTTAGAATTCTCAGAATTTTCACAAATCTTAGATTTCTTAGAAATCTCAGAATTTTGAGAAATCTCAGAAATCTCAAAATTTCAAAAGATCTCAGAATCTCAGAATTCTCAAAATATCAAAATTTTTAGATATTTAAGGAATCTCAGATATCTCAGAAATTTAAAAAAACGCAGATTTCTCAGAATTTTTCAAAAATCTCAGAAATTTCAGAAATCTCAAACTTTCTAGAAATCTCAGAATTCTCAGAAATCTCAGAATTTTTAAAAATCTCAGTAATCTCAGAAATATCAGATATTTCAAAAATATCAAAATTATCAAAAATCTCAAAATTTTCAAAAATTCCAGAATTCCAAGAAATGTCAGAATTCTAAGAAGTCTCGGAAAACTCAGAAAACTCAAAAATAAAAAATCTCATTATTTTCATAAATCTCAGAAAGCTCAGAAATCTCAGAAATCTCTGAAATTCCAGAAAATCTCAGAATTTTCAATTATTTCAAAATTCTTAGTAATCTTAGAAATCTCACAATTTTTAAAAGTCTCAGGAAACTCACAAATCTCAGAAATGTTAATTATATCAGAGTTCTCGAAATCGCAGATTTTTCAATAATTTCAGAATACTTAGAAATCTCAGAATACTCAGACATCTCAGAATTTTGAGAAGAAAAAAAATAAATATCAAAAATATCAGAAATTTCAGAAATGTCAGATATTAAAAAAAGCTTAGAAATTTAAGAAATCTCAAAAATATCAGATATCTCAGAAATTTAAAAGTTTTCTGAATTTTAAAGTATCTCAGAAATCTCAGAAATCTCAGAAATCTCGAAATTTTCAGAAATCTTAGAAATTTCAAAATTCTCAGAATTTTCAGAAATCTAGAAATTTTCAAAAATATCAGAAATTTCAGAAATGTCAGAAATTTAAAAAACCTAAGAAATTTAACAAATCTTAGAAATTTTAGATGTATCAGAAATTTAAAATTGCTCAGAATTTTTGATATCTAAGAAATCCCAAATTTCGTAAAATCTCAGAATTTACGAAAATCTCAGAACTCTTAAAAGTTTCAGAATTTTCAAAAATCTCAGAAATCTAAGAAATCTCAGAATTCTCAGATATCTCAGAATTGTTAGAAATCCAAGAAATCTAAAAATTTACAAAAATCTCAGAATTTTAGAATTCTCAAAAATCTCGGAATTATAAGATATCTCAGAAATCTCAGATATATCATAAATGTCAGAATTTGCATAAATCTCAGATCTCAGATATCTAAGAAATTTCAAAAATCTCAGAATTCTCAAAAATCTCAGAAGATTTAGATATCTCAGAAATCTCAGATATCTCAAAAACTTCAGAAATCTAAGAAATCTCAGAAATCGCAGATACCTCAGAAATTTCAAAAACCTCAGAATGCTTACAAATCTCATATATCTCACAATTTTTTAAAATCTCAGGAATCTTAGAAATCTCAGAGACTTCAAAAATATCAGTATGCTCAGGAATTTCAGAATTTTCAAAAATCTCAGAATTCTTAGAAATGTCAGAATTCTTAGAAATCTCGAAAATCTCACATATATCAGCAATCTCAGAAAGCTCAGAATTTTCAAAAATTTCTAAAATCTCAGAATTTTCAAAAATCTCCGAAATCTTAGAATTCTCAGAATTTTCAAAAATCTAAGAAGTCTTAGAAGTATCAGAATTTTGAGAAATGTCAGAAATCTCAAAACTACCACAATTCTCAGAATCTCAGAATAATGGAAATTCTCAGCATTTTTAATTATCTCAGAAAGCTCAGAAATCCCAGATATCTCAGAAATATCAGAAATCTCAGAAATCTCAGAAATCTCGAAAATCTCAGAAATCTTAGAAGCCTTAGAAATTTCAATAAACTCAGTACGGCCGGTTAATGGGTATCCGGAGGCCTTCTAGAATGAGTTTCTGCGGGAGTACCAAACCCTCAAACGTAACCCGGATTGAGGAGGTCGGGAGATTTTTTTTTTCTGGCTTGCTTGAAGCATCAAGCTTCAAGCAAGCTCGAAGAGCTTTTTTGCTTCAAGCACTTTTATCTTGGGCGAGTTTGGGGTTTGAAAAACCCCAAGGCCCAATTGCACCACTTCCTCCTCAGGGTAATCGAAATCCTCGATTACGCCGGAAACCCCAACCAGACTACCGGGAATATAAACCCGGTAGTGCTCCGTATATTCTGGGTCAGCCGCAATGACGCTGGCTTGAGCCCGGTCCTTTGCGGTAACCCTGATCTTGTTTGGGCGCATCCGAAAAACATCGGCAACGCCCGGATACTTTTTGAATAACGATGCCGCGATCGTCCTTACATCGAGTTGTTTAACTCGCGGCATAAAATGCACTATTTGCTTACCCTCCCACGACGGCGGGTAAGCACGCGCTCGGTGTTCTGATAGCGGCTCGTTAGTTGCTACCAGCGGGGCACTCTTTGTCAGCGGGGCACTTTTTGTCACCTGGGCACTCTTTGCCAAAGTGACACTACTACAAGTGGCCTTCGATGTCGAAGGCCTTTCGTCCAAGGCAATTTTTTTTTGCCGCTGGTGCAGCCTTGGGACGCCCTGGCTTTCTTTTCACTTCCTTGGAGAGATCATTCACCCTATCAGAATCTGAAGCATCCTGCTCTACCGCCATGGTAGGGCTGGAGACAACGGAACGGGTAAAGAAAAAGGGTAACACTTACCGTATCACACGATGCACAAATAAACACACACTCACACAAACACACACTAGCTTGTAGCACAAGCGCCGATCAAAGCAATAGCGTTGCGTTGATACGCTTGCTTATCGCAACGATCAGCAGACACACACACTAACACCACAGGAGCACACGTCGATCGCCAGTCGATCGATAGGGATAACGGGACACTCTCCGCACGAATATCGGAGTAAGACGGAGACACCGATAGGTGCGTTACGGGTAATCGCGTTGACTACGCATTCTCATCTCAGAATTTTCAAAATTTCAGAATTCTAAGAAATGTCAGAATTCTTAGAAATCTCAGAAAACTCAGAAAACTCAGAAAAAAAAATCTCAGTATTCTCATAAATCTCAGAAGTCTTAGAAATCTCAGAAATTTCAAGAATCCCAGAATTCTCAGTAAATCTCAGAATTTTTTAAAATATCAGAATTTTTAGAGATCTCAGGAGTCTCACAATTTTTAAATGTCTCAGGAAACTCAGAAATCTCAGAAATGTCAAAAATATTAGCATTCTCGATAACGCAGAATTTCCCAAAATTTCAGAATTATTAGAAATCTCTGAATTCTCGGACATCTCAGAATTTTGAGAAATCTCAGACAACTCGAACATCTCAAAATTTTCAAAAATCTCGGATTTCTCATTAATCTCAGAAATCTCAGAAATCTCAGAAATTTCAAAATTCTCGGAATTTTTAGAAATCTAAGATATTTCCAGAATCCCAGAATTCTCAAGAATCTCAGAATTTTTAAAAACCTCATAAATCTCAGAAATATCAGAATTTTCAAAAATCTCAGATTTTTAAATATTTCAAAAATCTCAGAATTTTCACAAATCTAGGAAATTTCAAAAATATCAGAAATTTCAAAAATGTCAGGAATTTAAAAAAGCTTAGAAATTTAAGAAATCATAGAAATTTCAAATTTTAAAGTTCTTAGAACTTTTAATATCAAAGAAATCCCAAATTTCCAAAAATCTCAGAATTTAAGAAAATCTCAGAACTCTTAGAAATCTCTGTATTTTCAAAAATCTCAGAAATCTAAGAAATCTCAGAATTCTCAGAAATATCAGAATTGTGAGAAATCCAAGAAATCCAAAAATTTCCAAAAATCTCAGAATCTAGGGATTCTAAAAAATCGCGGAGTTATAAGATATCTCAGAAATCTCAGAAATCTCAGAAATATCATAAACCTCAGAAATTTTCATTAAATTCAGAAATCTCAGATATCTAAGAAATTTCAAAAATCTCAGAGTTCTCAAAAATCTCAGAATCATTATATACCTCAGAAATCTCAGAAATCTCAAAAACTTCAGAAATCTAAGTAATCTCAGAAATGTCAGATATCTCAGAAATTTCAAAAATCTCAGAATGCTTACAAATCTCATAAATCCCACAATTATTTTAAATCTCAGGAATCTCAGAAATCTCAGAGACTTCAAAAATATCAGAATTCTGAGAAATTTCAGAATTTTCAAAAATCTTAGAATTCTAAGAAATGTTAGAATTCATAGAAATCTCGAAAATCTCATATATATCAGAAATCTCAGAAAGCTCAGAATTTTCAAAAATTTCTAAAATCTCAGAATTTATATAACTCTTCGAATACTTAGAATTCTCAGAATTTTCAAAAATCTAAGAATACTTAGAAATATCAGAATTTTGAGAAATCTCAGAAATCTCAAAACTTCCAAAATGTTCAGAATCTCAGAATTCTCAAAATTCTCAGAATTTTTCATTATCTCAGAAAGCTCAGAAATCTCAGAAATATCAGAAATATCAGAAATCTCAGAAATCTTAGAAATCTCGAAAATCTCAGAAATCTTAGAAACCTTAGAAATTTCAAAAATCTCAGAATTCTCAAAAATCTCAGATTTTATAGATATCTAAAAAATCTCAGATATCTCAAAAAATTCAGAAATCTAAGAAATCTAGGAAATTTCAGAAATCTCTGAAAAATAAAAAATCTCAGAACTCTCAGAAATCTCAGAATTTTTACAAATTCAGAATTCTCAGAAATCTCAGAACTTTCAAAATTCCCAGAATTCTCAGAAATCTCAGAATTTTCGAAATTCTCAGAATTTTGAGATAGCTCTATCACAGAAATCTCAGAATTCTCAGAAATTTTCAAAAATTTCTAAAATCTCAAAATTTAAAAAATTTCAGAATTCTTAGATTTCTCAGAATTTTCAAAAATCTTAGAAGTCCGACAAATCTTCGAATTTTGAGAAATCTCAGGAATCCCAATTTTTTAAAAAATCTCAGAATCTTAGAATTCTTTAGAATTCTCAGAATTTTCAAAAATTTAAGAAATTTCAGATATCTAAGAAATCTCAAAAATCTCTGAATTCTCAAAAATCTCAGAATTTTTAGATATCTCAGAAATCTCAGAAATCTCAAAAACTTCAGAAATCTTAGAAATCTCAGAAATCTCAGATATCTCAGAAATTTCAAAAATCTCAGAAATTTCAAAAATCTCAGAATGCTTACAAATCTCATAAAACTCACAATTTTTTAAAATGTCAGGAATCTCCGATATCTCAGAGACTTCAAAAATATCAGCATTCTCAGAAATTTCAGAATTTTCAAAAATCTCAGAATTCTTAGATATCTCAAAAATCTCACATATATCAGAAATCTCAGAGAGCTCAGGATTTTCAAAATTTTTTTTAAAATCTCAGAATTTTCAAAAATCTCCGAATTCTTAGAATTCTCAGAATTTTCAAAAATCTAACAAGTCTGAGTATCATCAGAATTTCGAGAAATCTCAGAAATCTCAAAACTTCCAAAATTCTCAGAATCTCAGAATTCTCGAAATTCTCAGAATTTTTAATTATCTCAGAATCTCAGAATTCTCGAAATTCTCAGAATTTTTAATTATCTCAGAAACCTCAGAAATCTCAGAAAGCTCAGAAATCTCAGACATCTACGAAATATCAGACATATCAGAAATATCAGAAATCTCAGAAATCTCAGAAATCTCAGGAATCTCATAAATCTCAGAAATCTTAGAAACCTTACAATTTTCAAAAATCTCAGAAGTCTCAAAAATCTCAGAATTTGCATATATGTCTCAGAAATCTCAGAAATCTCAAAAACTTTAGAAATCTAAGAAATCTCAGAAATCTCAGAAATCTCAGAAATTTAGAAATCTCTGAAAATAAAAATCTCTCAGAATTTTCAGATATCTCAGAATTTTTAAAAATCTCACAATTCTCAGAAATCTCAGAAATCTCGAAATTCTCAGAATACTCAGAAATCTCGGAATTTTCGAAATTCTCAGAATTTTGAGATATATCCGAAATCTCAGAACTCTAAGAATTCTCAGAAATTTTCAAAAATTTCTAAAATCTCAGAATTTAAAAAAATCGCAGCATTCTAAGAATCTTCTAAGATTCTAAGAATCTAATACTTTAGAATTTTGAGAAATCTCAGAAATCTCAGACATCTCAAAATTTTCAGTAATCTCAGATTTCTCATGAATCTCAGAAATCTCAGATATCTCAGAAATTTCAAAAATATCGGAATTCATAGAAATCTCAGCAATTTCAAGAATTCCAGAATTCTCAGGAATCTCAGAATTTTTAAAACCTCATATATCTCAGAAATATCAGAATTTTCAAAAATCTCAGATGTTAAAGTATTTCAAAAATCTCAGAAATCTCAAAAATATCGACAATTTCAGAATTTTCACATATCTAGGAATTTCCAAAAATATCAGAAATTTCAGAAATTTTTTATTTATTTATTTACAATTGATTATGGCGGTCCAATGCCGTATTGTCAACACTGCTTGTGTTGAAAAAAAAATTACAATCATATTGATAAGGCATTTCCTCCCTATTATTTGCCTTATCCCGGGCATACACGGTTGTGGATGGTTGTGGTGATGGTGTTGATGATGCTGCTGATGATGATGATGATGATGATGATGATGATGATGATGATGTAGTGGTGGTTGTTGTGAGTTTTGATGGTCCGGGGCTTTTGCTGTGTCTATTGTGATGATGGTGGTAGGTTACATCCGAATTCCGGTTATAGTGGTGATGTGGCCGTTCTATTGTTGTCCTTTGTGGATTGGTCTGGACTGCAACAAACAAACAAATATTGTTTAGACAGCACTTTTATTTGTCTTCGTACAGTGTTCTCCAGTGCATTCCAGCAATGACATTCCAAGCTCAATCTAGTCAACGTCCAATCAAAGGATGATCGACAAGCTCTATCCCGCAGCAGCGAAAGCGACTTTACTACTCCCGAGACTGAACCCGCCGAACACCCCGAACCCGACGCCAACATTGTCAAACTCAATGTGCCAAAACTGGACTGGAGTGGAGAACACTGCACTTTGAACAACGCCTGCCTCCCTTTTACGACAGAGTTGGAATCACCCTCGAGTGCAGTTGCCCAGTCATCGGATCACCCGTGGCACTACAAAAAATACACTTAAGACTTAGACAACAAAACATTTAACAAAAAAGGAATGGGGGAATACGAATAAGGATTGGAAGGATACTTGGGATGTGGAATCATAGGACAAGACCGTTGTCTCTGGCGAATCGGTGACTGATCCAAATGTAAGGGAGGTCACTGGTGGCCAACACTTCTCTAATTTCTGTACCCGGTCGTCTGCCGATATTCTCGACTGCGCTCAACAAGGAGGGTCTTGCGGTTTCAAACTCCACGCAAGACCACAGAAGGTGATCCACATCGTGGAATCCGTCACCGCAGCCACATACTTTTGTCTGAGCCAGAGTTATACGCTGTAGATGAGCATTCAACGCAAAATGATTCGACATCAGTCGAGACATCATCCGTATGAACGCCCGGTTCACAGAGAGCCCATCGAACCAAGGCCGCAGGGACACTTGCGGAGAGATCGAGAAGAGAAAACGCCCGAGTTCTTCCGCCTCCCACATGCTCTGCCAGCGAGACAGGAAAAGTTGCTGTGGGAAACGAAGGAACTCCTGGGCCGAGATAGGTCGGTCGTAAAAAGCGCCTTCTTGGACGCCTGTTTTGGCCAGTGAGTCTGCCTTCTCATTGTCGGGAATTCCACAATGAGAAGGGACCCAAATTAGCGAGATCCTATACGCCTTATCGAACATTGAGCCAAGCAGTTCAATGATTTTTATGGTGAGGAAATCCTGACTCTTAACAGCCTTCGGAGATCTCAGAGCTTCAATAGCACTAAGGCTATCAGTGAAGATGAAGTACTGGTCCGAAGGTCTCGCTGCTATCATCGATAGTGCGTAAAATATTGCGGCTAGCTCTGCGGTGTAAACACTACATGGCTGCCTCAATTTGAAAAAAGCCTCGGTGAACTCGCTAAAAACACCGAAGCCAGTGCCCTCCTCAGAGGATGATCCATCAGTGTAGTACTGGCTTATTTGGTCTAAATGACCATACTTATTCATGAAAATACCCGGAACTACCCTCGGGCGAAGATCATTAGGTATGGTCTTAATTTCCTCGTGCAATGAGGAATCTGTTATTAAAATGGAACTGTAGTTCTCAGGAAGGGCAGCACGATTTAATGCCTGTGGAGCGCTAGGATACACTTGTAGGGCAACAAAATCTTCATAAATCTTGAGGATTTTGCTCTTAGAACCTGTCTCTAGAAGCGCTTCAAAATTTTCTATTATTAAGGGATTTGATACTGAACAACGGACTAGAAGGCGAAGCGACAGCATTTCAAAACGTAGTTTGAGCGGCATCACTCCGGTCATCACTTCTAGGGACATGTTGTGTGTAGATTTCATGCTCCCTAGTGCGAGTCTAAGACAGCGGTACTGTAGCCTTTCTAGCTTGAGTATCAACGTATTGGATGCCCAATGGAAGCATATGCTTCCATATTCCAATACGGATAGTACCGTTGTCTTATACAGTCTCAGAACGTCTGATGGATGTGCGCCCCACCAGAATCCTGTGATTGTCCTTAGAAAGTTGATTCTTTTACTGCATTTTTGCACCAGACGAGTAGTGTGTACTCCAGTTTAGCCTTGAATTAAACCATACACCAAGGTATCGAAAATTGTCGGTAGTTGATATCTTTTCACCATACGGAAAGACATCAATTTTCGGGTCATATAGCCTTTTCTCCCTGTTTTTTCCCGTGTCGCTAAAAGGAGAAAAGACTACCATCTCAGTTTTCGTAGCAGAGAACTTGATACCAAGGTTTTCAGACCACTCGGAAAGATTATTCAGAGTGGTTTGTAAAGCCAGTTGTATTTCATCGGCGTCTCTGCTTGCAACAGATATAACGCCGTCGTCTGCCAATTGTCTAAGACTGCAGTTTGGCACTAGACAAGAGTCTATCTCACTAACATAAAAGTTATATAACAGTGGGCTTAAGCAGGACCCTTGTGCTAGTCCATGGAAACTGGTCCGTTTTAACTGCACGTGACCATTGTTGAAATTCATTGCTTTTTCCGACTAAAGGTTGAATAGCCAGTTATTCAACTTTGGTCCCAGGCCCGCATTTTCTAACTTTTGACTCAGTTTGTATGGAGAAACTGAGTCAAATGCCCCCTGTATGTCAAGGAAGATAGACCCCATGTTCTGCTTGCGTGCACGGGCAAGCTCTATTTCAGTCACCAAAAGCGCTAAACAGTCATTAGTACCCCTGGCTTTACGAAAACCAAACTGAGTACTTGAGAGAAGGTTGTTGGTTTCCAACCATTCTTCTAACCGTAAAAGAATCATCCTTTCAAGGAGTTTCCTCAGACACGAAAGTAATGATATCGGCCGATATGAATCGTGTCTTGATGGCGGTTTGCCAGGCTTCAAAATAGTGACAACTTTCACTTCCCTCCATTCTTGCGGGACGCTGTTGAACTCCAACATATCGTTGAAGATTCTTAACAAACGTTTCTTGCCCATGTCGGGAAGATTTTGCAGCAGTTTGCTGTTGATCTGATCCAGGCCTGGGGAAGAATTTTTGCTTGAAAGGAGAGCAAGCGATAGCTCAACCATAGTGAACGGTGAGTCCATGATAGGGTCACTGCCAGGCGCATTTTGATGAAAGTTCTGCGCAGGAACGAAATCCGGGCAAAGCTTGTGGGCAAATTCATTTAGCCACTCGCCAGAAAAGCTTTCGCTCTCGTTGCTGTTGTTGCTGTTTCGCATCCTTCTAGCTATCCTTCAAAGCGAATTAAGTGATGCGGAAGGGTCTAGGTTATTGACGTATCTGCGCCAATAACCCTTTTTCTTCGCCTTCAACAGGTTTTTACACGATCTCTCCAGTCCTTTATATTTTTCATATAAAGACCTTGAGCCCGTGTCCCGGAATGCTTTAAACGCCTCCCGCTTCTTATTAAAAGCCGCTTGGCAATCCTTGTCCCACCAAGGAGTGGGAGGTTTTTTGAATGTCCTTGCTTGGTGGGAGCGCCTTGTTTGGGCTTCAAGAGCGCACTTGTTTATAATTGAAACAAGTTTTTCGTACTCCTGAACTGGAGACAAATCTTCCAAGTCAAGAGAAAGCGAAGCGGCTACTCATTCACCGTATCTCGTCCAGTCGATGTTCCTCGTTAAGTCACATTTAACGGGGATTCCACCTCCTGGACATCCTCCCTTGATGTAGGAAATTTCTATCGGCAAGTGATCACTGCCGATAGGGTCCTGGATCACCTTCCAGCTAAAATCCAGGGCCATCGCTGATGGACATAGAGACAGGTCCAGTGCACTCGCCCTACTCTTCGGTGTGTGCATCCTAGTTGCCTCTCCTGAGTTGAGGATTGAAAACCCAAATCTGTCGCAGATGTCTCGGATAATTGGAGCGCGAATGTCATCCTTATCGCAGCCCCAGTCGATTCCATGGGAGTTGAAATCTCCCAGGATCAAAAGTGGTCCAGGCAAGACCGCTGCTAAATTTCCAAGATCCTCTTTGATCTTTTCAATTTTTTCTTTTTCTTTGTTATCTATCGGGGGGATATTAATGGATGCAATTGTCACGTGAAGATCGCTAATTTTTGCCTTGACTGCGACAGTTTCGATCATTTCTTGCCTAGGGGTAGGTATTCTGTTGAAAGCGTGACTCTTTCGAACACCAATTAGTGCTCCCCCACCCCTTGTAATGCGATCTTCACGGATTATATTATATCCAGGGAAGGTAAGATTAATTTCTTCCGATAGCCAAGTTTCACAGAGGGCGAACACATCGCAGTTGTGCTCGCCCACTAATGCTTTAAAGGAGTCTAGCTTGCCAAGCAAACTCCTACAGTTCCACTGTAAGATGGTAGCCCTTGGAGGAATTAATCGTCCAATCGGACCATCATGCTTAAGCATGGCCATTGGGCCAGCCACTGTTTGATCATCCCCTTCAGGAAAGGAAGGGCCCAAGTAGCGATCATGTGCAGGTGCTGCGGGAGGTTGAGGGTCATGAGGAGGGACTCTAGGATCTCGGAAAGGGACGGGGTAGGGGTTTTCGGTAAACCCCCGGTTGGAAAAGCCAAGCTTTCCAGAGGGGCTTCGGTCCTGGGAGATCGCTTTTTCTTGGGCTCCTTCCTGGCAATTTGGGGAGCGAGAATGGGATGTTCAGCATCTCGTTTTTGGACTGGGGTGGAAGCTTTAGCTTTGGCGAGACGCTGTTGTGCCAAGGATTTAGTTTTTGTCCTTAGGACTTTCCTTTGTACCTTTTTATAAGGTACTCTCTTCGCCGGTCTCAATGGCACCTGTTCGAGTGCAGTCGGGCTGGACTTGCCATTTGCATCTGTACCCAAAACAGCAAAAGGGTTTGATGCGTTTGCTCCCTTTAGAGTATCGCTGTACGATCCGCGTGCTTTCTCGGAAATTGTTTTCGTCTGCTCCTTTTGGAGTTTTCGGTACACGGGGCACAAAGCTACCTCGTGCCACTCGTCCCGGCAATGCGAACATTTTTGGGAGGGAGCTTTGCACTCCTCGGTGGCATGTGCCCCTCTACATTTACCACAGCATGTTTTACGGGTGCAAAACGGTTCAGCGTGTCCAATCTGACTGCACTTGGAACAGGTTGCCACCCTTGGTACGTACGGCCGGTTAATGGGTATCCGGAGGCCTTCTAGAATGAGGGCCTGCGGGAGTACCGTACTCTCAAACGTAACCCGGATTGAGGAGTTCGGGAAATATTTTTTTTCTGGCTTGCTTGAAGCATCAAGCTTGAAGAGCTTTTTTGCTTCAAGCACTTTTATCTTGCGCGAGTTCGGGGTTTGAAAAACCCCAAAGCCCAATTGCACCACTTCCTCCTCAGGGTAATCGAAATCCTCGATTACGCCGGAAACCTCAACCAGACTGCCGGGAATATAAACCCGGTAGTGCTCCGTATATTCTGGGTCAGCCGCAATGACGTTGGCTTGAGCCCGGTCCTTTGCGGTAACCCTGATCTTGTTTGGGCGCATCCGAAAAACATCGGCAACGCCCGGGTACTTTTTGAATAACGATGCCGCGATCGTCATTACATCGAGTTGTTTAACTCGCGGCATAAAATACACTATTGGCTTACCCTCCCACGACGGCGGGTAAGCACGCGCTCGGTGTTCTGATAGCGGCTCGTTAGTTGCTACCAGCGGGGAACCCTTTGTCAGCGGGGAACTTTTTGTCACCTGGGCACTCTTTGCCAAAGTGACACTACTACAAGTGGCCTTCGATGTCGAAGGCCTTTCGTCCAAGGCAATTTTTTTGCCGCTGGTGCAGCCTTGGGACTCCCTGGCTTTCTTTTCACTTCTTTCGGGTGATCATTCTCCCGATCGGAGTCGGAAGCATCCTGCTCTACCGCCATAGTAGGGCTGGAGACAACGGAACGGGTAAAGAAAAAGGGTAACACTTACCGTATCACACGATGCACAAATAAACACACACTCACACAAAAACACACTTACTTGTAGCACAAGCGTCGATCAAAGCGATAGCGTTGCGTTGATACGCTTGCTTATCGCTACGATCAGCAGCAACGATACACACACTCACAACACAAGAACACACGTCGATCGCCACTCGATCGATAGAAGTAACGGTACACTCTCCGCACGAATATCGGAGTAAGACGGAGACACCGATAGGTGCGTTACGGGTAATCGCGTTGACTACGCATTCGCACTCGAGAACAATAGCCTCTTTCTGCCGTATACAAATGATCCGTAAAGACGCTTTCGAGCGAAACACGTCCTTTCGCTACGGAAGCTGGAGGCAGACTGAGAAATTTCAGAATTGTCAGATATTAAAAAAAGCTTAGAAATTTAAGAAATCTCAAAAATATCAGATATGTCAGAAATATAAAAGTTTTCTGAATTTTAAGGTTTCTCAGAAATCTCAGAAATCTCAGAAATCTGGAAATTTTCAGAAATCTTAGAAATTTCAAACATCTCAGAATTTTCAGAAGTCTTGGAATTTTCAAAAATATCAGAAAGATCAGAAATGTCAGAAATTTAAAAAAGCTTAGAAATTTAATAAATCTTAGAAATTTCAGATATATCAGAAATTTAAAAGTTCTCAGAATTTTTAATATCTAAGAAATCCCAAATTTCCGAAAATCTCAGAATTTAAGAAAATCTCAGGATTCTTAAAAATTTCAGAATTTTCAAAAATCTCAGAAATCTAAGAAATCTCAGAATTCTCAGATATCTCAGAATTGTGAGAAATCCAAGAAATCTGAAAATTTTCAAAAATCTCAGAATCTCAGAATTATCAAAAATCTCGGAATTATAAGACATCTCAGAAATCTCAGAAATATCATAAATGTCAGAATTCTCATGAATCTCAGATCTCAGATATCTAAGAAATTTCAAAAATCTCAGAATTCTCAAAAATCTCAGAATTTTAAGATATCTCAGAAATCTCAGAAATCTCAAAAACTTCAGAAATCTAAGAAATCTCAGAAATCGCAGATACCTCAGAAATTTCAAAAACCTCAGAATGCTTACAAATCTCATAAATCTCAATTTTTTTTAAAATCTAAGGAATCTCAAAAATCTCAGAGACTTCAAAAATATCAGAATGCTCAGGAATTTCAGAATTTTCAAAAATCTCAGAATTCTTAGAAATGTCAGAATTCTTAGAAATCTCAAAAAATCACACATATATCAGAAATCTCAGAATGCTCAGAATTTTCAAAAATTTCTAAAATTTCAGAATTTTGAAAAATCTCCGAAATCTTAGAATTCTCAGAATTTTCAAAAATCTAAGAAGTCTTAGAAAAATCAGAATTTTGAGAAATGTCAGAAATCTCAAAACTTCCAAAATTCTCAGAATCTCAGAATTCTGGAAACTCTCAGAATTTTTAATTATCTCAGAAAGCTCAGAAATCTCATATATCTCAGAAATCTCAGAAATCTCAGAAATATCAGAAATCTCAGAAATCTCAGGAATCTCATAAATCTCAGAAATCTTAGAAACCTTAGAAATTTCAAAAATTTCAGAATTCTCAAAAATCTCAGATTTTATAGATATCTCAGAAATCTCAGAAATCTCAAAAACTTCAGAAATCAAAGAAATCTCAGAAATTTCAGAAATCTCAGAAATTTAGGAAATCTCTGAAAATAAAAAACTCTCAGAATTCTCAGATATCTCAGAATTTTTAAAAATCTCAGAATTCTTAGAAATCTCCGAAATTTCGAAATTCTCAGAATACTCAGGAATCTCAGAATTTTCGAAATTCTCAGAATTTTGAGATATCTCCGAAGTCTCGGAAATCTCAGAATTCTCAGAAATTTTCAAAAATTTCTAAAATCTCAGAATTTAATAAAAGCGCCGATTTCTAAGAATTCTCACAATTTTCAAAAATCTTAGAAGTCTAAGAAATCTTAGAATTTCGAGAAATCTCAGAAATCTCAAAATTTTCAAAAATCTCAGAAAATCAGAATTCTCAAAAATATCAAAATTTTAAGATATTTAAGGAATCTCAGATATCTCAGAAATTTTAAAAATCGCAGATTTCTCAGAAATTTTCAAAAATCTCAGAAATTTCAGAAATCTCAAAATTTCCAAAAATCTCAGAATTCTCAGAAATCTCAGAATTTTTAAAAATCTCAGTAATCTCAGAAATATCAGAAATTTTAAAAATATCAAAATTATCAGAAATCTCCGAATTTTCAAAAATCTCAGAATTTAAAAATATCTCAGTAATCTCAGATATATCAGAAATTTCAAAAATATCAAAATTATCAGAAATTTCAGAATTTTCAAAAATTTCAGAATTCCAAGAAATGTCAGAATTCTAAATAATCTCAGAAAACTTAGAAAACTCAGGAATAAAAAATTTCAGTATTTTCATAAATCTCAGAAAGCTCAGAAATCTTAGAAATCTCAGAATTTCCAGTAAATCTCAGAATTTTTAATAATGTCAGAATTCTTAAAAATCTTAGAAATCTCACAATTTTTAAAAGTCTCAGGAAACTCACAAATCTCAGTAATGTCAAATATATCAGAATTCTCGGAATCTCAGATTTTTCATAAATTTCAGAATACTTAGAAATCTCAGAATACTCAGACATCTCAGAATTTTGAGAAATCTCAGAAATCTCAGAAATCTCAAAATTTTCAAAAATCTCAGATTTCTCATAAATCTCAGAAATCTCAGAAGTTACAAAAATCTCGGAATTCTTAGAAATCTCAGAAATTTCAATAATTCCAGAATTCTCAGGAATCTCAAAATTTTTAAAACCTCATATATCTCAGAAATATCAGAATTTTCAAAAATCTCAGATTTTTAAATATTTCAAAAATCTCAGAAATCTCAAAAATATCAACAATCACAGAATTTTCACAAATCTAGGAATTTCCAAAAATATCAGAAATTTCAGAAATGTCAGATATTAAAAAAAGCTTAGAAGTTTAAGAAATCTCAAAAATATCAGATATCTCAGAAATTTAAAAGTTTTCTGAATTTTAAGGTATCTCAGAAATCTCAGAAATCTCGAAATTTTCAGAAATCTCAAAAATTTCAAATATCTCAGAATTTTCAGAAATCTAGGAATTTTAAAAAAATATGAGAAATTTAACAAATGTCAGAAATTTGAAAAAGCTAAGAAATTTAACAAATCTTAGAATTTTCAGATATATCAGAAATTAAAATTTCTCAGAATTTTTAATATCTAAGAAATCCCAAATTTCCGGAAATCTCAGAATTTTAGAAAATCTTAGAATTCTTAAAAATTTCAGAATTTTCAAAAATCTCAGATATCTAAGAAATCTCAGAATTCTCAGATATCTCAGAATTGTGAGAAATCCAAGAAATCTAAAAATTTCCAAAAATCTCAGAATCTCAGAATTCTCAAAAATCTCGGAATTCTTTAGAATTCTCAGAATTTTCTAAAATCGTATTCTCATAAATCTCAGAAGTCTAAGAAATCTCAGAAAGCTCAGAAATCTCCGAAATCTCAGAATTTTTAGTAAATCTCAGAATTTTTAAATATATCAGAATACTTAGAAATCTCAGAAATCTCACAATTTTTAAAAGTCTCAGGTAACTCAGAAATCTCAGAAATGTCAAAAATATTAGAATTCTCGATAACCCAGAATTTTTAAAAATGTCAGAATTCTAAGAAATATCAGAATTCTCATACATATCAGAATTTTGAGAAATCTCAGAAATCTCAGACATCTCAAAATTTTCAATACTCTCAGATTTCTCATAAATCTCAGAAAACTCAGATATCTCAGAAATTTAAAAAATCTCGGAATTCTAAGAAATCTCAGAAATTTCCAGAATCCCAGAATTCTCAGGAATCTCAGAATTTTGAAAAACCTCATAAACCTCAGAAATGTCAGAATTTTCAAAAATCTCAGATTTTTAAATATTTCAAAAATCTCAGAAATCTCAAAAATTTCAAAAATCTGAGTAATTTCACAAATCTAGGAATTTTCAAAAATATCAGAAATTTCAGAAATGTCAGAAATTTAAAAAGCTTAGAAATTGAAGAATTCTTAGAAATCTCAGATACATCAGAAAATTTAAAGTTCTCAGAATTTTTCGTATATAAGAAATTCCATATTTCCAAAAATCTCTGAATTTAAGAAACTCTCAGAATTCTTCGAAATATCAGAAATTTCAAAAATTTCAGAAATCTAAGAAATCTCAGAAATGTCAGATATCTAAGGCATTTCAAAAATCTCAGAATGCTTACAAATCTCATAAATCCCACAATTTTTTAAAATCTCAGGATTCTCAGAAATCTCAGATACTTCAAAAACATCAGAATTCTGAGAAATTTCAGAATTTTCAAAAATCTTAGAATTCTAAGAAATGTTAGAATTCTTAAAAATCTCGAAAATCTCACATATATCAGAAATCTCAGAAAGCTCAAAATTTTCAAAAATTTCTAAAATCTCAGAATTTACATAAATCTTAGAATTTATGTAAATTCTTAGAATTCTCAGAATTTTCAAAAATCTAAGATGTCTTAGAAATATCAGAAATTTGAGTAATCTCAGAAATCTCAAAACTTCCAAAATTTTCATAATCTCAGAATTCTCAAAATCCTCAGAATTTTTAATAATCTCAGAAAGCTCAGAAATCTCAGAAATCTGAGAAGCATCAGAAATCTTAGTAATCTCGAAAATCTCAGAATTCTCAAAAATCACAGAATTTTTAGATATCTCAGAAATCTCAAAAACTTCAGAAATCTTAGAAATCTCGAAAATCTCAGATATCTCAGACATTTCAAAAATCTCAGAATGCTTACAAATCTCATAAAACTCATAATTTTTTAAAATCTGAGGAATCTCAGAAATCTCAGAGACTTCAAAAATATCAGAATTCTCAGAAATTTCAGAATTTTCAAAAATCTCAGAATTCTTAGAAATCTAAAAAATCTCACATATATCAGAAATCTCAGAAAGCTCAGGATTTTCAAAAGTTTCTAAAATCTCAGAATTTTCAAAAATCTCTGAATTCTTCGAATTTTCAAAATTTTCAAAAATCTAAGAAGTCTGAGAAATATCTGAATTTTGAGAAATCTCAGAAATCTCAAAATTTCCAAAATTCTCAGAATCTCAGGATTCTCGAAATTATCAAGATTCTTAATTATCTCAGAAAGCTCAGAAATCTCAGAAATATCAGAAATCTCAGAAATCTCAGGAATCTCATAAATCTCAGAAATCTTAGAAACCTTAGAAATTTCAAAAATCTCAGAAATCTCAATAATCTCAGATTTTATAGATATCTCAGAAATCTCAGAGATCTCAAAAACTTCAGAAATCTAAGAAATCTCAGAAATTTCAGAAATCTTAGACATTTGAGAAATCTCAGAAATTTCGAAATTCTCAGAATACTCAGAAATCTCAGAATTTTCGAAATTCTCAGAATTTTGAGATATATCCGAAATCTCAGAAATCTAAGAATTCTCAGAAATTTTCAAAAATTTCTAAAATCTCAGAATTTACAAAAATCGCAGAATTCTAAGAATTCCCAGAATTTTCAAAAATCTTAGAAGTCTAAGAAATCCTAGAATTTTGAGAAATCTCAGAAATCTCAAAATTTCCAAAAATCTCAGAATCTCAGAATTCTCAAAAATCTCAGAATTCTTAAGAATTCTCAGAATTTTCAAAAATCTTTGAATTCCTAGAAATCTCAGAATTTTGAGAAATCTCAGAAATCTCAAAATTTCAAAAGATTTCAGAATCTCAGAATTCTTTAAAATATCAAAATTTTGAGATATTTAAGAAATCTCAGATATCACAGAAATTAAAAAAATCGCAGATTTCTCAGAAATTTTCAAAAATCTCAGAAATTTCAGAAATCTCAAAATTTCCAAAAATCTCAGAATTCTCAGAAATCTCAGAATTTTTTCAAAATCTCAGTAATCTCAGAAATATCAGAAATTTCAAAAATATGAAAATTATCAGAAATCTCAGAATTTTAAAAATTCAGAATTCCAAGAAATGTCAGAATTCTAAATAATCTCAGAAAACTCAGAAATAAAAAAATGTCAGTATTTTCATAAATCTCAGAAATCTCAGAATTTCCAGTAAATCTCAGAATTTTCAATTATTTCAGAATTCTTAGAAATCTTAGAAATCTCACAATTTTAAAAAGTCTCAGGAAACTCACAAATCTCAGAAATGTCAAATATATCAGAATTCTCGAAAACTCAGATTTTTCAAAAATTTCAGAATACTTAGAAATCTCAGAATACTCAGACATCTCAGAATTTTGAGAATTCTCAGAAATCTCAGAAATCTCCAAATTTTCAAAAATCTCAGATTTCTCATAATTCTCAGAAATCTCAGAAATTACAAAAATCTCGGAATACTTAGAAATCTCAGAAATTTCAAGAATTCCAGAATTCTCAGGAATCTCAGAATTTTTAAAACCTCATATATCTCAGAAATATCGGAATTTTAAAAAATCTCAGATTTTTAAATATTTCAAAAATCTCAGAAATCTCAAAAATATCAACAATCTCAGAATTTTCACATATCTAGGAACTTCCAAAAATATCAGAAATTTCAGAAATGTCAGATATTAAAAAAAGCATAGAAATTTAAGAAATCTCAAAAATATCAGATATCTCAGAAATTTAAAAGTTTTTTGAATTTTAAGGTATCTCAGAAATCTCAGAAATCTCAGAAATCTCGAAATTTTCAGAAATCGTAGAAATTTCAAAAATCTCAGAATTTTGAAAAGTCTAGGAATTTTAAAAAATATCAGAAAGTTCAAAAATGTCAGAAATTTAAAAAAGCTTAGAAATTTAAGAATTCTTAGAAATTTCAGATATATCAGGAATTTGAAAGTTCTCAGAATTTTTAATATCTAAAAAATCCCAAATTTCCAAAAATCTCAGAATTTAAGAAAATCTCAGAATTCTTAAAAATTTCAGAATTTTCAAAAATCTCAGAAATCTAAGAAATCTCAGAATTCTCAGATATCTCAGAATTGTGAGAAATCCAAGAAAACTATAAATTTCCAAAAATCTCAGAATCTCAGAATTCTCAAAAATCTCAGAATTTTTAGATATTTCAGAAATCTCTGAAATCTCAAAAACTTCAGAAATCTAAGAAATCTCAGAAATCGCAGATACCTCAGAAATTTCAAAAACCTCAAAATGCTCACAAATCTCATAAATCTCACAATTTTTTAAAATCTAAGGAATCTCAAAAATCTCAGAGACTTCAAAAATATCAGAATGCTCAGGAATTTCAGAATTTTCAAAAATCTCTGAATTCTTAGAAATGTCAGAATTCTTAGAAATCTCAAAAATCTCACATATAATAGAAATCTCAGAAAGCTCAGAATTTTCAAAAATTTCTAAAATCTCAGAATTTTCAAAAATCTCCGAAATCTTAGAATTCTCAGAATTTTCAAAAATCTAAGAAGTCTTAGAAATATCAGAATTTTGAGAAATGTCAGAAATCTCAAAACTTCCAAAATTCTCAGAATCTCAGAATTCTGGAAATTCTCAAAATTTTTAATTATCTCAGAAAGCTCAGAAATCTCAGATATCTCAGAAATATCATAAATATCAGAAATCTCAGAAATCGCAGAAATCTCAGAAATCTCAGAAATCTTGAAAATCTCAGAAACCTTAGAAAACTTAGAAGTTTTAATTAACTTAGAATTCTTAAAAATCTCAGATTTTTTAGATATCTCAGAATTCTCAGAAATCTCAAAAACTTCAGAAATCGAAGAAATCTCAGAAAAATCAGAAAATTCTTAAAATAAAAAAATCTCAGAATTCTCAGAAAGGTCAGAATTTTTAAAAATTCAGAATTCTCAGAAATCTCAGAAATTTCGAAATTCTCAGAATTTTCAAAATTCTCAGAATTTTGAGATATCTCAGTAATCTCAGAAATCTCAGAATTCTCAGAAAATTTCAAAAATTTCTTAAATATCAGAATTAAAAAAAATGCAAAATTCTTAGAATTTTCAGAATTTTCAAAAATATTAGAAGGCTAACAAACCATAGAATTTTGAGAAATCTCAGAAATCTCAAAATTTCAAAAAATCTCAGAATCTCAGAATTCTCAAAAATCTCGGAATTCTTTGGAATTCTCAGAATTTTCAAAAATCGTATTCTCATAAATCTCAGAAGTCTAAGAAATCTCAGAAAGCTCAGAAATCTCAGAAATCTCAGAATTCTCAGTAAATCTCAGAATTTTTAAATATATCAGAATACTTAGAAATCTCAGAAATCTCAAAATTTTTAAAAGTCCTAGAAATCTCAGAATTTTGAGAAATCTCAGAAATCTCAGATTTTTTTTAAAATTCTCAGAATCTCAGAATTCTCAAAAACATCAAAATTTTAAGATATCTCAGGAATCTCAGATTTCTCATAAATTTTCAAAAATCTCAGAAATTTCAGAAATCTCAAAATTTCCAAAAATCTCAGAATTCTCAGAAATCCCAGATTTTTTAAAAATCTCAGTAATCTCAGAAATATTAGAAATTTTAAAAATTTCAAAATTATCAGAAACCTCAGAATTTTCAATAATTTCAGAACTCTAAGAAATCTCAGAAAACTCAGAAAACTCAGAAATAAAAAATCTTAGTATTTTCATAAATCTCAGAAGTCTAAGAAATTTCAGAAAGCTCAGAAATCTTCGAAATTTCAGAATTTTAAGTAAAACTCAGAATTTTTAAATATATCAGAATACTTAGAAATCTCAGAAATCTCACAATTTTTAAAAGTCTCAGGTAACTCAGAAATCTCAGAAATGTCAAAAATATCAGAATTTTCGATTTCGCAGAATTTTTAAAAATTTCAGAATTCTAAGAAATATCAGAATTCTCAGAAATCTCAGAAATTACAAAAATCTCGGAATACTTAGAAATCTCAGAAATTTCAAGAATTCCAGAATTCTCAGGAATCTCAGAATTTTTAAAACCTTATATTTCTCAGAAATATCAGAATTTTCAAAAATCTCAGATTTTAAAATATTTCAAAAATCTCAGAAATCTCAAAAATATCAACAATCTCAGAATTTTCACATATCTAGGAATTTCCAAAAATATCATAAATTTCAGAAATGTCAGATATTTAAAAAAGCAAAGAAATTTAAGAAATCTCAAAAATATCAGATAACTCAGAAATTTAAAAGTTTTCTGAATTTTAAGGTTTCTCAGAAATCTCAGAAATCTCAGAAATCTCGAAATTTTCAGAAATCTTAGAAATTTCAAAAATCTCAGAATTTTCAGAAGTCTAGGAATTTTCAAAAATATCAGAAAGTTCAAAAATGTCAGAAATTTAAAAAAGCTTAGAAATTTAAGAAATCTTAGAAATTTCAGATATATCAGAAATTTGAAAGTTCTCAGAATTTTTAATATCTAAGAAATCCTAAATTTCCGAAAATCTCAGAATTTAAGAAAATCTCAGAATTCTTCAAAATTTCAGAATTTTCAAAAATCTCAGAAATCTAAGAAATCTCAGAATTCTCAGATTTCTCCGAATTGTAAGAAATCCAAGAAATCTAAAAATTTCCAAAAATCTCAGAATCTCAGAATTCTCAAAAATCTCGGAATTTTTAGATATCTCAGAAATCTCAGATATATCAAGTTAAGATGACAGCACAGCACAAGAAAAGCGACGCAGCAAAACGCGCCACCCAGCATCGCAACATGAGAACCTGCAACATAAACAAACAAACGACCGAGCAGCGCGCGCAACATTATCTGCAACGCAGCATAATTCACCACGGACCAACGCACCAGCATCAATCCAAACCAAACCAAATTTAGTTAGTTGATATTCAGACGCTAATCCGAACGGTATCTAACTCCGCCGGTCGATGGTAATAAAGTTAAGTTTTTTTTAAAAACACTTCTCCCGGACACCGTGCGTTAACTGGCGCCCGAATAGGGACCGCGCTATGTGAAAAATAAAGTTAAGGTGCAAGTGAAAGTAACCACGTTAGAGTGAAAGTTATCACCAAATCCTAAACTGAAAAAGACCTGATCGCCGAGTGCAGCCGTGTGAAAAGGATCCCGAGTCACCTGTGCAGTTAGCAGCTCACGCAGGACAAAAAGGAACCATCCGTCACACTGAGAAGGAGGACTATCATAGCCGGTTTTCTAGAAAAACAACACATCGTCCGTTAGAGGAACGAAAAACAACACAAGGCCCGCTAGAGGAGCTGAATCAAGACAACATAAAACGAACAAGCAACGCCCGAAACAGGATGCGTATGGTACTGTAAGTATATTACAAAAAAATTGTAAGTGAAAAATTTAAATTGTGAAAAAATCTATAACGCGTATCAAAAACGATCGCAAACTAATATAACTGTTTAAATTCAGGTTTCATGAAATATTTCAATGACGAACGAAAAGGGATTGCACTAGATAAGTTAGTTACATGAAATCATCTAGAGCAAAATGAACTTTAGAATTAGGAATGAACTTTAGAATTAGGAATGAACTTGTAAATTGTAATGAACTCGATTGACAGAGGAATACACACTCTCAAACGGAACGGCGCGAAGTGATCACGGTTTTTTTCTCTCGGCAAAGAAAACTTTACAGCCAGTAATAAAGTGAGATTTTCTCACATTTTTTGGTCCTTCGAACCGGATTGTAAAGTTTTCGGATTTTTATTCATCGCTCTGCATCAAGGGCTCGGAATAACGCTCTGCATCAAGAGCAAATTTGTATTATCGTCTTCGCGTCGTTTACCGCCATCGCGCAACGCTCTGCATCAAGGGCAACGGTCAACGATTCGGTCATCGCCATCGTTTGAAATTTCGCGCCAAGCGGTAACGTGTTCTTTCGTGTGACTCTTTACTTACCGTGAGTGTTTTATTCGTGACATGGATAAAAAACTAAAGCCTATTCAGTTACGGAAGCGGATTGCGTTGGAGAATATAAGTGCGCTCGAACGGTTCAAGGAACAGTTTTCTGGGGATGATGCAAAGCAAATCCCAGAAGTGTTAGAAGACCTGGAAAGGTACAAGGAAGGGTTCTTCGCTGCAGTAGCAAAGCTGGAGGAGCTCGACGACAGCAATGAAGCGATCGAAGCATGCATCATCGAGCGAATCAACGTTGAGGAGCGGTGCAGGAAGCTGAAGGGTTTTCTGCGGGAAAGGCTTCCAAGGGACGAAAGTTCTTTGAACGATACGTCAGGCATGGCCTCTTCCACGCTCGCGTTTGGTAGGCCTAACGCGCCACATCTGCGCCTTCCAAAAATCGAACTGCCATCTTTCGATGGGGATCAAACGAAATGGCTGTCGTTTCGTGACCGCTTCATCGCGATGATCGATGCCTCACCGGAGCTTCCATCGATTGCAAAGTTGGAATATCTGCTGTCGTCATTAAAGGGGGAAGCGGCGCTTCCCTTTGAACATACGCAGTTAACGGCAGATAACTACTCAGTGACTTGGTCCGCGCTACTAAAACGATATGACAATCCGCGGTTGCTCGTACGGGAATATTATCGTAAGCTACACCATCTTCCCGGAGTGCAATCGGAGTGTGTGATAAAACTTACCAGCTTAGTGGACGAATTTTCGCGATACGTGAACGGTTTTGTGAAACTGAACGAGCCAGTAGATTCGTGGGACACACCGTTATCCAACATGCTGTTGATGAAGTTAGATCGTGCTACCCTATTAGCGTGGGAGAAACACTCAGTGCATTTCACGAAAGATCGTTATAGAGACGTCATCGAGTTTGTACAGGACCGAATACAAATCTTGAAATCGACTAATAACTTCGCGAGTGTTTCGACCGAAAGTGAGAGTAAGGTGGCCGGCAAACTACGTTCTGCCGCTCCACGTAGATCTATAACAAACGCAATTTCCTCGCGGTCATCTCCCCCCGGTACTGCAACCAATAAGTGTCCGTTGCAGTGTGTCGACAGTCACTTTTTAAGGAGCTGTCCGGTATTCAACGGAAAGGACGTGCAGCAACGTCGTGAAATTGTGTCGTCGAAGCATTTGTGTTGGAACTGTTTAAGCGATTCACACCAGGTTAAACAGTGTAAGTCGGATTATTCGTGCCGTAGTTGTCGTCAGCGTCATCATACGCTTCTGCATATTCCGGCGGTGGATTCAACAGTTTCTATGGGAGTGCAAAACAATAACGGTATGGTGTTTTTGGAAACCACGTTACTGAACATCGTGGACGATTATGGTGTGAGACATGAGGCACGGGCGCTCCTCGACTCCGGCTCCATGTCGAATTTCATCTCCGAGCCGCTAGCTCGGAAGCTGCTTGGGACACCTCGAAACAAGGTGAACGTGTCGGTCTCGAGCATCGGGAACAAAGTGCAACAGGTGAAGGGTTCAATCGTTGCAACCGTGACATCTAGGAACCACACGCATGCTTGTCAACTCGAGTTGCTCGTTGTTGACCCTCCATTCTTCCAAATTCCAACGGCACCTATCGATGCGTCGTCGTGGAAAATCCCTGACTTGCCACTCGCGGATCCTTTGTTCCATGTGCCTGGCAAGATCGATGTCATAATTGGTGGAGACACGTATTGCGAGCTCCATTCTGGTAAGAAACGTTCCCTCGGCAAAGGGAAACCTTGGCTTGTAGAGACGCCATTTGGTTGGGTCGTTGCTGGCAATGCATCATCAGGCATTTCGCATGATTCGCATTTGTGCCACCTGGCTAGCAGCAGTACATCTTCGCTGGATTCGATTATGGAACGATTCTGGGAAATCGAGACGATTGGCGGTGATCCAGCATTGTCAGCGGAAGAAGATGCTTGCGAGAAGCATTTCGTGTCCACTACAACAAGAGATACATCGGGCAGGTATGTTGTACGTTTACCGCAGACTTCTAATCCAAGTATCGTTTTAGGAGCGTCCAAGGCGACCGCGGATCGTCGGTTCCTAGCAGTAGAACGTCGATTGATGTGCAACCCTACAATGAAGGAAGAGTACACCAAATTCATGAAGGAGTACGAACAGCTCGGCCACATGAAACGTCTTACCGATCCAGTCGATGATTCCGGCGAGCACTACTATCTTCCTCATCACGCGGTGGTAAAGGAAACGAGCACAACCACAAAGGTGCGAGTAGTATTCGATGCATCATGCAAATCGGCTTCTGGATACTCTTTGAACGACAAACTGTTGGTTGGGCCTGTGATTCAGGACGATCTGTTCACAATAATCGTTCGATTTCGATCACATGCGATAGCACTATCAGCAGATGTCGAAAAAATGTACCGCCAAATTCGCCATGATGACGACGACCAAAGATACCTTCGTATTCGGTACAGATACAATCCCACAGAGCCTATTCAAACCTTCCAATTACAAACGGTAACCTATGGCACCGCATCCGCACCATTTCTGGCAACCCGAACCTTAAAACAAATTGCATACGATCATCAAATACATTTTCCAAAGGCAGTGACTGCAGTTCTTCATTATTTCTACGTAGATGACTTGCTAACGGGAACAGAAGACGTAGCCGATGCAATCAAGATGCGAGGCCAGATCACGGGAATGCTTAACTCGGCAGGCTTCTCATTAAAAAAGTGGGCATCCAACGCACCGGAAGCACTGAAAGGTGTCCCATCAGAAGATTTGGCAGTTCTTCCAACACACGAATGGCAATATCCACAATCTGTATCAACACTGGGACTCGTGTGGGAGCCAGCAGTTGACATGCTTCGGTTCCGTATTGATCTGCCACCTGCATCAACGGTTTTGACAAAGAGGCTAACTTTGTCGTATATTGCCCGAATCTTCGACCCACTCGGCTTCCCACTTGGGTCCAACCATCATCATTGCTAAACTGTTCATGCAACAATTGTGGTCCCTGAAGTCCAACGGGAAGGCTTGGGACTGGGATAGTGAGCTACCATCACATCTTCAAAGGGAATGGACGGCGTTTCATTCCAAACTACACTCACTTCGTGAAGTGCGGCATCCCCCTAAGTGATTTGCATCACTTAGAGAAGCAACAAGCGTGCAGTTGCACTTATTCGCGGACGCTTCCCAATTAGCGTATGGTGCTTGTTGTTACCTTAGAACGGAAAGCCATTCAGAAATCTCGGTACATGTTTAGGCTGCTAAATCGAAGGTTGTGTCACTAGCAAACACTAACTCAATCGCCAGGTTAGAGCTTTGTGCAGCAAGATTGGCAATGCAACTGATCCAGAAGGTCAGTCAGTCCCTCAACGGTTCATATGAAATATTCGGCTGGACTGATTCGATGACCGTTCTGCATTGGCTAAATTCGTCACCGCGACGCTGGAAGCCATTCGTAGCCAATAGAGTGGCACAAATTCAGGCCGAGACCAGGATAAAGTGCTGGAGGCATGTCCCTGGTGTGGACAATCCAGCTGACGATGTATCGCGTGGTCTGCTTCCAGACAAATTGCGATTATGTCACCGGTGGTGGCATGGGCCAGTTTGGCTTAGTAGCAAGGAAGAATGTTGGCCTGAGGGAGAACCTGAAATAGAAGCAGAATTAACGGAAGAAGAACGAACAGTTCAGGTACAAGTCGCAGCAATGGCAACCATAAATGAGTTCACCAACGGTTTTTTTGCGCGGTTCTCTACCTACCTTAAACTACGTAGAACTACAGCGTATTGTTTGCGTTTCATTCGGTGCATGCGTTCGAGCAATTCCTCAGCAAACGCAGTAAACAAATCTCAGCAAACAAGCACAATTCAGGAACTCATCGCATCAGTACCACCTCTGACAGTGCGTGAGTTGGATCAAGCTGAGATTCGGTTATGCCACCTATCCCAGCTAGATTCATTCTCGAAGGATCGACTCGATATCGCAAATGGTAAGGACTTACCCCGTAACTCGAGGCTAAAATGGTTATCACCATTCATAGACCAGTCCGGAATAATGCGTGTTGGTGGCCGGCTTCGGCATGCACAAATGGAAGAGTCATCGAAGCATCCGATACTACTTTCTTCAAAACATCAACTGGCGGTCTTACTGGCAACAGCATACCATGAGAAATATTTGCATGCTGGTCCAGAACTATTACTATCCATGCTTCGTCAACGGTTCTGGATTATTGGTGGACGCAATTTAACGAAGGCTGTGTTCCATCGCTGTCACAAATGTTTCAAGGTTAAGCCTATACTGGTGAAACAATCCGTCGCGGACCTGCCTGCTTCAAGGGTTTCACCGACAAGGCCCTTTTTGGTGAGTGGCATCGATTACTGTGGGCCAGTATTCTTGAAGTCGACCGTACGCAACCGAAGTGCCACAAAGGCGTACATTGCTATCTTTGTTTGCTTCGCAACAAGGGCTGTCCACATTGAACTTGTGAGCGATCTCATTACCGCTGCCTTCTTGGCAGCACTACGACGCTTCGTGGCTCGCAGGGGCAAGATCGCGGAACTTCATTCGGATAACGCCACCACATTCAAGGGAGCTGCACACGAGCTTCATCGCATTTTTGAGATGCTTAAATGCAGTGATCGCGAACGCAATGAGATTTTCAACTGGTGTGCCAACGATGGTATACAGTGGAAATTCATTCCACCACGGGCACCACACTTTGGAGGGCTGTGGGAGGCTGCGGTACGATCAGCGAAACAACACATCATCCGCACGTTAGGAGGCACGAGCCTCACTCAGGAGGGCATGATTACACTGCTGGCACAGGTCGAACAGTGCTTGAATTCTCGACCGCTGATTCCGTTATCAAGTGAGCCTTCAGACATGGAACCGCTCACGCCCGGTCATTTTTTGGTAGGGTCGAATATGTTGTCTGTGCCACAGGTTGATAGAAGACAGGTTCCGTCGAACAGGTTGAAGGAGTTTCAGCGAATTCAAAAGCATCTTCAATGTATATGGTCGCGTTGGTATCCGGAATACCTGCAGCAGCTTCAAGCTCGCGCGAAGCAATATTCAGTGCCACCGGTAGAACTAAAAGAAGGGCAACTGGTGATCATTAAAGAAGATAATGTTCCACCTACCTTGTGGCCAATGGGAAGAATCACAGCGTTACATCCAGGGAAGGACGGTATAGTTAGAGTTGTAACGCTACGCACAGCCGCAGGAAAGGAAATTGTACGAGCAACGGCCAGAATCGCATTGTTACCCAATACTTAAATTTTGTATGACAAATGAGGCAATCACACTTCCGTTAGAAATGTAAACCCAGGTACAGAGAGTAATCGATCAACGATCGATAGCACAACGGTCACACTCTGCTATAAATCGATGCTATAAGCACACGGTAGCGAATTTCTATAAGTTTCATGATTTAAAAGAAGTTCCTTCTTTGGTGGCCGGGAATGTTTAAATTCAGGTTTCATGAAATATTTCAATGACGAACGAAAAGGGATTGCACTAGATAAGTTAGTTACATGAAATCATCTAGAGCAAAATGAACTTTAGAATTAGGAATGAACTCTAGAATTAGGAATGAACTTGTAAATTGTAATGAACTCGATTGACAGAGGAATACACACTCTCAAACGGAACGGCGCGAAGTGATCACGGTTTTTTTTCTCTCGGCAAAGAAAACTTTACAGCCAGTAATTAAGTGAGATTTTCTCACAATAACATATTACCAACTCCAACAACCGAAATTAAAAACGTGTTAAAACTAACGAAAACATCCTGGAGAATTTAATTAATTCATTACAATCCCTAACACTAAAAATGTCGAGACCCGAACTTGATCAAATTATCAACCGCATTACCGCACTCGAAGCGTGCAATATTGCCCCCACTTCTATCGATTATTCCGATCCAGCGCTTTATTTTACAAAACCAGATGGAACAAGTGTAAATCCTGAAACGTTTGAAAAAATCCCTGATTTGGTAAAGGATTTACCAACATTCACTGGGGATCCCAGCGAACTGAATAGCTGGTTAAATGACGTAGATAGTTTAGTGAAACTATACCAAACTAAAGGTACAGACAACATCGAACGTCAAAATAAATACCACATGATATGCAAATTCATTCGTAGAAAAATCGAGGTGAAGCGAATGACTCACTCGTCGCTTCAAACGTAGGCATAAACTGGAACCTTATCAAAAAAACATTGGTCACTTATTACGGATGCTTTCATGAGAGGACTCGTTGACAAATTCATAAGGAATTATGAACCAACATCCCTTGCAGGAGCATACAGCTATTGTATCTCTTTCCAAAACATTGAATGCAGAAAAATGTTAACAAAACCAAGAACCTACACTCCACCAACGGCACCAAGGAATATGATTCCCTTACCGCCACCAACACCAATAAGGTACATACATCCTCAGCCACCACCAAGGCCTCATTACCCAAAACCACAAATGTATGGAAATCGAAATTTTAACAATTTCACTCCAAGGCACCAACATCCCTTTCAACTAAGGTAATTTAATCAATTTCAACGTCAACCACCACCAGAACCGATGGATGATGATAATTCCATCAGAACTCACCAAGTGAATTACGGAAATCGTCCCAATTCAAACAATGCGAGACCACCAAAACGACCTAGAATCAATAATATCCAAACAAACGCAGGAAACATAAACACCATGAACCATATAGCAGATGCCAATCTAGCACAAACATTCGAAAACGTACACAACAACGTGAACAACACAATGGATGACATTGTGCAACAGTCATTCGAACGATATCTCAGAACAATTGAAAAACAAGAAGGTTACAACTTCAGAGACACTCTTGAAGAAGGAGAGCTGAATTTTTTAGATTAAACTCAGCGTTGCCCTACTTCTTATTCTATGGTAACGCTTCAGAACCACTCAAAATGTTAATTGATACTGGATCGAATAAAAATTACATACATCCTAAATATGCAAAAATTTCACATAAGGTTGATGAACCATTTTTTGTATCAACTGTAGCAGGAGATATTAAAATCGACGCTTATTCTCAAGCACGATTATTCAAACCATATTCAGATAAAATGCTAAAATTTTATCATTTAGAAAATTTAAAATCATTTGATGTCATAATCGGACACGATTCATTAAAGGAAATTAAAGCAGTAATTGACACAGCCAATGAAATATTAATCATTGATGACACAAATATCATTCCATTACAACAATACCAACTACAGGAAGAAAATAAAATCAATATTCGTAATAATCATTTGAACCAAAACGAAAAAAGAAAGTTACATGACCTATTACAGGAATATCAAGATCTTTTCCAACCACCAGATATGAAACTACCTTGCACTTCGCGAGTCAAAGCGACAATAAGAACAAAAGATGAATCACCAGTTTATAGTAAAACGTATCCCTATCCCCAAGCACTTAGAGGTGAAGTTAACAGGCAAATTGAAAAACTCCTAAATGATGGAATCATCAGACCTTCGAAATCCCCATACAATGCACCAATGTGGATTGTTCCAAAAAAACTGGATGCTGCCAATGAAAAAAAAATAGACTTGTCGTAGACTACAGAAAATTAAACACTCAAACAATAAGCGATAAATATCCTATTCCGGATCCATCTACTGTTTTAGCCAATCTAGGTTCAAATAAATATTTCACAACTCTTGACTTAGCGTCAGGATTTCATCAAGTACCTATGTCGGAAAATGATATCGAAAAAACCGCATTTTCGGTAAACAACGGAAAATATGAATTCGTACGCATGCCTTTTGGTTTAAAAAATGCCCCTTCAATATTCCAACGTGTCATGGACGACACTTTAAGGGAACATATCGGAAAAATTTGTCACATATACATCGATGACGTAATCATTTTTAGCGAAACAATTGAAGAACATCTGAAAAATTTAAAAATTGTTCTATAAACTTTGAGAGCCGCTAATTTTAAAATACAACCGGACAAATCTGAATTTCTAAAAACAGAAGTTGAATTCCTTGGATTCATAGTCTCAAATGAAGGACTTAAACCAAATATAAAAAAGGTTGAAGCCATAAAAAATTTCCCAGAACCACAAAACCTTAAAGAACTGAGAAGATTCTTACGACTGTCAGGGTATTACCGCAGGTTTATTAAAAACTATGCACAACTGGCAAAACCCATCACAAAACTCCTAAGCGGGGAGGATGGCCATCGCCAAATTTCCAAACACGAATCAAAAAATTTTCCTATTGAATTTGACCAAGCCGCAAAAAACGCATTTCAAACCCTTAAAGACATAATATCTTCTAATGATGTTTTAGCTTTTCCAGATTTCAAGAAGCCATTCGAACTAACAACAGACGCATCGGACAAAGCACTAGGAGCTGTGCTTTCACAAAAATTTCACGACGGTGATAGACCGATAACCTTCATTTCTCGCACTCTTTCCAAAACAGAGGAAAATTACGCAACCAACGAAAAAGAAATGCTTGCCATCGTTTGGGCATTACACACATTGAGAAACTTCATATACGGAGCTAAAATTAATATTCATACAGATCATCAACCATTAAAATTTGCTTTATCTCCGCAGAATAACAACGCAAAACTGAATGGAGGAACACGACTACCAATTATTCTACAAACCCGGAAGATCAAACGTCGTAGCAGACGCACTTTCCCGTATACAACTAAACTCACTAACCCCAACTCAGCACTCAGCTGACGAAGACGATCATTCGTATATACCTTCAACAGAAGCACCAATTATTGTATTCCACAACCAACTAATATTTAAAATTGGAACTAATTCTTCCTACCATTTAATTACCCCTTCCCCGAAATTCAAAAGACATATTTTCATAGAACCAACATTTACTTCTGATTTTATCAAGGATAAATTTAAAAAAAAAAATCAATCCAAATGTAATTAATGGTATTCACACAGATGAACAAACAATGGGAATTATCCAAGAGGTTTATAAAACTCTCTATAATCCAAAAACAGTCAAAGCTAGATTTTCCCAAATACAAGTACAAGACCTATGCGATGAAGAAACACAAATTGAAGAAATCAAAAATATTCATAATTTTGCTCACAGAAATGCTAAGGAAAACTCATCACAATTTATAAAAAAATTCTACTTTCCTGGAATAAGAAAAAGTATTCAAAACATTGTAAAAAATTGTGAAATATGTAAAACAGAAAAATACGAGAGAAAACCCCAAAAATTTATACCAGTAAAAACACCAATACCGACATATCCTGGAGAAATTATCCATGTCGACATATTTGCTTATAACGGAAATTTTTTATTTATCTCATCAATAGATAAATTTTCAAAATACGTTAAAATACGACCAATAAAATCGAAATCCATCGCTGATGTAAAAGAAGTTTTACTACAACTCCTATATGACTGGGACTTACCAGCTCAAATTGTAATAGACAACGAATGTACGTTTGTGTCAAACGTTATCGAACAATCAATACTAAATCTAGGAGTAAAAATATTTAAAACTCCAGTTAATCGTTCAGAAACGAATGGACAAATAGAACGTTGCCATTCGACAATAAGGGAAATCGCTAGATGCACAAAAAGACTCAATCCAGAGATGAGCATTATAACATTAGTACAACAAGCTGTTTATAAGTATAATCACAGCATACATTCATTCATAAAGGATACACCACGAAATGTGTATGTAGGAGAAATATCAAACGATCTGCTAGAGAGATCAAGAATAAGAGAAAAAACAAATGAAAGAATACTAGAGCTATTCAAAAAGAATGAAGAAAAAATCAAAAACGAAAAATATAAGGATTACGTAGAAAACGAATATGCATTCGAAAAGAAAAAGACGAATAACAAACGCGATAGTCGTTTTAACGCAGTAAAAGTAAAGGAGAATCATCCAACATAAATTATCGATTCAAACAATCGAAAAATACATAAAATAAACTTAAGAAAGTAATGAAAAAATATTAACATTCTTTCAAATTTATTTTAACTATCGTTACAGAATACTAATGATCCTGTTGATCAAACTAATTTTCGGAGATATAAACATATATGATTTAAATAACAATCCATTAGCCATAATACCGATCGATAAAGCTAAGATACAAATTGGATACATAAGAACAATACATCCAATAGATTTAACTGATATAAAAGAAACAATAGAGGAAACATTACAAGATAGTCCAAACGGAAATTCTACTGAATCTATCGAAAATTTGATCAGAATAAAAGCTAGCATGCTACAGGACACTTTTGCGAAAATCAAACCATTTGTGAACAGACAAAAACGATGGGACACATTAGGCAAAATTTGGAAATGGATCGCTGGAACTCCAGATGCTGACGACCTACATGTCATTAACTCCACAATGAACTCCCTGATAGCAGAAAGCAACAAACAAATAATAATCAACCAAGGTTTCAATGACAGGTTGAAACAAATAACTGATGTCGCTAACCAAGTCGTAAATATTGAAAACGAATGCTATGAGTCACACCAAGTGGAAATTCGAAAACTTATTCTACTTTCCAACATAAATATGCTACAAGAAAAATTGGATGTCATAGAAGACGCTATACTGTTAGTTAAACACGGGATTCCGAGCAGTAAGCTACTATCCCTTGAGGATCTGACCTCAATAGAACAGTTTCTTGAGAAGAATAGCATTAAATACAACACACCGGAAGAATTGCTAAGGCAATCAACTGCCCAAGTTGCAGTAAATGAATCACATATACTATAGATGCTAAAGTTCCCCAAACTATCTTCAAGAATTTACGAGTACGACTATATCGACTCGAAAATACAACAACATGCACGTATAATCGTCACACAAAACTTTATATTACAAAATCAAACCCACGTATATGCTATAACAGAGAAGTGCCAACAACAAGAAGATGTTCATATATGTCCACAAATCGGCTTACAAAAACCCACGACATGCATTCAACAAATTGTGAGAAGAGAAGATTCACAATGTAACTACGAAAAGATTTACAGTCGAGGCTTCATAAAAAGAATCAAAGAAGACACAATACTAATCAACGACGTAATAGCTCAAATCGCATCAAACTGCAGCAAAATGAACCAAGTACTGAACGGTTCCTACGTCATACAATTCGAAAATTGTAACATTATCATAAATGGAGAAATTTATTCAAACAACGAAGTCACCATTCCTGGTAAACCATTCAAATCAACAGCAGAAATCAACATCGATAAGAGCGAAATCGAACATAAACCGCCTCTCCAACTCATACAAAAACTCACCATAGAACATAGAGAAAAACTACAAAGTATTAACTTGCAGAATGATTCTTTGAGATGGAAATTCAATGTATTCGGAGGAACATTTGCATTCATATGCCTATGCGCATTGATAATCTGTTTATTCTTCCACTTCAAGAGAACGACGATAAAAGTAAACTTGACTCAAGCGAAACGACCCGAAACCTTCGTTAGCAGACCAACTTCATTCCACGCAGCAACGAGCCTTAGAGGGCAAAGTCATTTAAGAGGGGAGGAGTTAAGATGACAGCACAGCACAAGAAAAGCGACGCAGCAAAACGCGCCACCCAGCATCGCAACATGAGAACCTGCAACATAAACAAACAAACGACCGAGCAGCGCGCGCAACATTATCTGCAACGCAGCATAATTCACCACGGACCAACGCACCAGCATCAATCCAAACCAAACCAAATTTAGTTAGTTGATATTCAGACGCTAATCCGAACGGTATCTAACTCCGTCGGTCGATGGTAATAAAGTTAAAATTTTTTTAAAACACTTCTCCCGGACACCGTGCGTTAACTATCATAAATGTCAGAATTTTCATAAATCTCAGATCTCAGATATCTAAGAAATTTCAAAAATCTCAGAATTCTCAAAAATCTCAGAATTTTTAGATATCTCAGAAATCTCAGAAATTTCAAAAAACTTCTGAAATCTAAGGAATCACAGAAATCGCAGATACCTCAGAAATTTCAAAAATCTCAGAATGCTTACAAATCTCATAAATCTCACAATTTTTTAAAATCTAAGGAATCTCAAAAATCTCAGAGACTTCAAAAATATCAGAATGCTCAGGAATTTCAGAATTTTCAAAAATCTCAGAATTCTTAGAAATGTCAGAATTCTTAGAAATCTCAAAAATCTCACATATACCAGAAATCTCAGAAAGCTCAGAATTTTCAAAAATTTCTAAAATCTCAGAATTTTCAAAAATTTCCGAAATCTTAGAATTCTCAGAATTTTCAAAAATCTAAGAAGTCTTAGAAATATCAGAATTTTGAGAAATGTCAGAAATCTCAAAGCTTCCAAAATTCTCAGAATCTCAGAATTCTGGAAATTCTCAGAATTTTTAATTATCTCAGAAAGCTCAGAAATCTCAGATATCTCAGAAATATCAGAAATCTCAGAAATCTCAGAAATCTCAGAAATCTCAGAAATCTCGAAAATCTCTGAAACCTTAGAAACCTTAGAAACCTTAGAAATTTCAATAAACTCAGAATTCTAAAAAGTCTCAAATTTTTTAGAATTTTCAGAAATCTCAGAAATCTCAAAAACTTCAGAAATCAAAGAAATCTCAGAAATTTCAGAAAATTCTTAAAATAAAAAAATCTCAGAATTCTCAGAAAGGTCAGAATTTTTAAAAATTCAGAATTCTCTGAAATCTCAGAATTTTCGAAATTCTCAGAATTTTCAAAATTCTCAGAATCTTGAGATATCTCAGTTATCTCAGAAATCTCAGAATTCTCAGAAAATTTCAAAAATTTCTAATTTATCAGAATTAAAAAAAATGCAAAATTCTTAGAATTTTCAGAATTTTCAAAAATATTAGAAGGCTAACAAACCTTAGAATTTTGAGAAATCTCAGGAATCTCAAAATTTCCAAAAATCTCAGAATCTCAGAATTCTCAAAAATCTCAGGATTCTTTAGAATTCTCAAAATTTTCAAAAATCGTATTACCATAAATCTCAGAAAACTTAGAAATCTCAGAAAGCTCAGAAATTTTTTTGCAATCTCAGAATTCTCAGTAAATCTGAGGATTTTTAAATATATCAGAATACTTAGAAATCTCAGAAATCGCACAATTTTTAAAAGTCTTAGAAATCTCAGAATTTTGAGAAATCTCAGAAATCTCAAATTTTCTTAAATATCTCAGAATCTCAGAATTCTCAAAAACATCAAAATTTTAAGATATCTCAGGAATCTCAGATATCTCAGAATTTTTAAAAATCTCGGTAATCTCAGGAATATTAGAAATTTCTAATATATCTAAATTATCAGAAATCTCAGAATTTTCAAAAATTTCAGAATTCCAAGAAATGTCAGAATTCTAAGAAATCTCAGAAAACTCAGAAAACTCAGAAGTAAATAATCTCAGTATTCTAATAAATCTAAGAAGTCTCAGAAATTTCAGAAAGCTCAGAAATCTCAGAAATCTCAGAATTCTCAGTAAATCTCAGAATTTTCAAATATATCAGAATCCTTAGAAATCTTAGAAATCTCCCAATTTTTAAAAGTCTCGAGAAACTCACAAATCTCAGAAATGTCAAAAATATCAGAATTATGGAAATCTCAGGTTTTTCAAAAATTTCAGAATTCTTAGAAATCTCAGAATTCTCAGACATCTCAGAATTTTGAGAAATCTCAGAAATCTCAGAAATCTCATAATTTTCAAAAATCTCAGATATCTCATAAATCTCAGATATCTCATAAATCTCAGATATCTCAGAAATCTCAGAAATTTCAAAAATCTCGGAATAAATAGAAATCTCAGAAATTTCAAGAATCCCAGAATTCTCAGGAATCTCAGAATTTTGAAAAACCTCATAAACCTCAGAAATGTAAAAATTTCAAAAAAATCAGATTTTTAAATATTTCAACAATCTCCGAAATCTTAAAAATTTTAAAAATCTCAGAAATTTCACAAATCTAGGAATTTTCAAAAATATCCGAAATTTCAAAAATGTAAGAGATTTAAAAAAGCTTAGAAATTTAAGAAATCTTAGAAATTTCAGATATATCAGAAATTGAAAAGTTCTCAGAATTTTTTATATATAAGAAATTCCGAATTTCCAAAAATCTCTGAATTTTTAGAAATCTCAGAAATCTCAGAAATCTCAAAAACTTCAGAAATCTAAGAAATCTCAGGAATGTCAGATATCTCAGAAATTTCAAAAAACTCAGAATGCATACAAATCTCATAAATCGCACAATTTTTTAAAATCTCAGGAATCTGAGAAATCTCAGAGACTTCAAAAATATCAGAATTCTGAGAAATTTCAGAATTTTCAGAAATCTTAGAATTCTAAGAAATGTTAGAATTCTTAAAAATCTCGAAAATCTCACATATTTCAGAAATCTCAGAAAGCTCAAAATTTTCAAAAATTTCTAAAATCTCAGAATTTACATAAATCTTAGAATTTATGTAAATTCTTAGAATTCTCAGAATTTTCAAAAATTCAAGATGTCTTAGAAATATCAGATTTTTGAGAAATCACAGAAATCTCAAAACTTCCAAAATTTTCAGAATCTCAGAATTCTCAAAATTCTCAGAATTTTTCATTATCTCAGAAAGCTCAGAAATCTCAGAAATCTCAAAAATATCAGAAATCTCAGAAAAATCAGAAATCTCAGAAATCTTAGAAATCTTAGAATTTTGAAAAATTTCAGAATTTTAAAAAATCTCAGATTTTATAGATACCTCAAAAATATCAGAAATCTCAAAATCTTCAGAAATCTAAGAAATTTCGGAAATTTAAGATATATCTGAAAATAAAAATCTAAGAATTCTCAGATATCTCAGAATTTTTAAAAATTCAGAATTCTCAGAAAACTCAGAATTTTCCGAATTTTCAGTATTCTCAAAAATTTCAGAAATTTTGAAATTCTCATAATTTCCAAAAATCTCCAGGAATCTCAAAATTTCCAAAAATCTCAGAATCTCAGAATTCTCAAAAATCTCAGGATTCTTTAGAATTCTCAAAATTTTCAAAAATCGTATTACCATAAATATCCGATATCTTAGAAATTTCAGATAGCTCAGAAATTTTAGCAATCTCAGAATTCTCAGTAAATCTGAGGATTTTTAAATATATCAGAATACTTAGAAATCTAAGAAATCGCACAATTTTTAAAAGTCTTAGAAATCTCAGAATTTTGAGAAATCTCAGAAATCTCAAATTTTCATAAATATCTCAGAATCTCAGAATTCTCAAAAACATCAAAATTTTAAGATATCTCAGGAATCTCAGATATCTCAGAATTTTTAAAAATCTCGGTAATCTCAGAAATATCAGAAATTTCAAAAATATCTAAATTATCAGAAATCTTAGAATTTTCAAAAATTTCAGAATTCCAAGAAATGTCAGAATTCTAAGAAATCTCAGAAAACTCAGAAAACTCAGAAGTAAATAATCTCAGTATTCTAATAAATCTAAGAAGTCTCAGAAATCTCAGAAAGCTCAGAAATCTCAGAAATCTCAGAATTCTCAGTAAATCTCAGAATTTTCAAATATATGAGAATTCTTAGAAATCTTAGAAATCTCCCAATTTTTAAAAGTCTCGAGAAACTCACAAATCTCAGAAATGTCAAAAATATCAGAATTTTGGAAATCTCAGGTTTTTCAAAAATTTCAGAATTCTTGGAAATCTCAGAATTCTCAGACATCTCAGAATTCTCAGACATCTCAGAATTTTGAGAAATCTCAGAAATCTCAGAAATCTCATAATTTTCAAAAATCTCAGATATCTCATAAATCTCAGAAATCTCAGAAATCTCAGAAATTTCAAAAATTTCGGAATTAATAGAAATCTCAGAAATTTGAAGAATCCCAAAATTCTCAGGAATCTCAGAATTTCTTAAAAACCTCAAGAACTCATAAATATCAGAATTTTCAAAAATCTCAGATTTTTAGATATTTCAAAAATCTCAGAAATCTCAAAAGTTTCGAAAATCTCAGAATTTTCAGAAGTCTAGGAATTTTCAAAAATATCAGAAATTTCAGAAATTTAAAAAAGCTTAGAAATTTAACAAATCTTAGAAATTTCAGATATATCAGAAATTAAAAAGTTTTCAATATTTTTAATATTTAAGAAATCCTAAATTTCCAAAAATCTCATTATTTAAGAAAATCTCAGAATTCTTAAAAATTTCAGATTTTCCAAAAATCTCAGAAATCCAAGAAATTTAAGAATTCTCAGCAATCTCAGAATTGTGAGAAATCCAAGAAATCTAAAAATTTCAAAAAATCTCAGAATCTCAGAATTCTCAAAAATCTCGGAATTCTTTAGAATTCTCAGAATTTTCAAAAATCGTATTCTCATAAATGTCAGAAGTCTAAGAAATCTCAGAAAGCTCAAAAATCTCAGAAATCTCAGAATTCTCAGTAAATCTCACAATTTTGAAATATATCAGAATACTAAGAAATCTCAGTTATCTCAAAATTTTTAAAAGTCATAGAAATCTCAGAATTTTGAGAAATCTCAGAAATCTCAATGTTTTTTAAAAATCTCAGAATCTCAGCATTCTCAAACACATCAAAATTTTAAGATATCTCAGGAATCTCAGATATCTCAGAAATTTTAAAACCCTCAGATTTCTCAGAAATTTTCAAAAATCTCAGAGATTTCAGAAATCTCAAAATTTCCAAAAATCTCAGAATTCTCAGAAATCTCAGAATTTTTAAAAATCTCAGTAATCTCAGAATTATCAGAAATTTTAAAAATATCAAAATTATCATAAACCTCAGAATTTTGATTTTGAATTTTGAATTTCAAAAAATTCACAATTCTAAGAAATGTCAGAATTCTAAGAAATCTCAGAAAACTCAGAAAACTCAGAAATAAAAAATCTCAGTATTTTCATAAATCTCAGAAATCTAAGAAATTTCAGAAAGCTCAGAAATCTCCGAAATCTCAGAATTTTTAGTAAATCTCAGAATTTTTAAATATATCAGAATACTTAGAAATCTCAGGAATCGCACAATTTTTAAAAGTCTCAGGAAACTCAGAAATCTCAGAAATGTCAAAAATATCAAAATTCTCGATATCGCAGAATTTTTAACAATTTCAGAATTCTAAGAAATATCAGAATTCTCAGACATCTCAGAATTTTGAGAAATCTCAAAAATCTCAGACATCTCAAAATTTACAATAATCTCAGATTTCTCATAAATCTCAGAAATCTCAGATATCTCAGAAATTTCAAAAATCTCGGAATTCTTAGAAATCTCAGAAATTTTAAGAATCCCAGAATTCTCAGGAATCTCAGAATTTTGAAAAACCTCATAAACCTCAGAAATGTAAAATTTTTCAAAAATATCAGATTTTTTTATGTTTTTTTGAAAAATCTCCGAAATCTCAAAAATTTTAAAAATCTCAGAAATTTCACAAATCTATGAATTTTCAAAAATATCCGAAATTTCAAAAATGTCAGAAATTTAAAAAAGCTTAGAAATTTAAGAAATCTTAGAAATTTCAGATATATCAGAAATTGAAAAAATCTCAGAATTTTTTATATATAAGAAATTCCGAATTTCCAAAAATCTCTGAAATTAAGAAACTCTCAGAATTCTTAGAAATATCAGAATTTTCAAAAATTTCAGAAATCTAAGAAATTTCAGAATTCTCAAAAATTTAAGAATTGTGAGAAAACCAAGAAATCTAAAAATTTCCAAAAATCTCATAATCTCAGAATTCTCAAATATGTCGGAATTATAAGATATCTCAGAAATCTCAGAAATCTCAGGAATCTCATAAATCTCAGAAATCTCAGAATTTTCATAAATATCAGAAATCTCAGATATCTAAGAAATTTCAAAAATCTCACAATTCTCAAAAATCTCAGAATTTTTAAATATCTCAGAAATCTCAGAAATCTCAAAAATTTCAGAAATCTAAGAAATCTCAGAAATGTCAGATATCTCAGAAATTTCAAAAATCTCAGAATGCTTACAAATCTCATAAATCGCACAATTTTTTAAAATCTCAGGAATCCCAGAAATCTCAGAGACTTCAAAAATATCAGAATTCTGAGAAATTTCAGAATTTTCAGAAATCTTATAATTCTAAGAAATGTTAGCATTCTTAAAAATCTCGAAAATCTCACATATATCAGAAATCTCAGAAAGCTCCAAATTTTCAAAAATTTCTAAAATCTCAGAATTTACATAAATCTCAGAATTTATGTAAATTCTTAGAATTCTCAGAATTTTCAAAAATCTAAGATGACTTAGAAATATCAGATTTTTGAGAAATCTCAGAAATCTCAAAACTTCCAAAATTTTCAGAATCTCAGAATTCTCCAAATTCTCAGAATTTTTCATTATCTCAGAAAGCTCAGAAATCTCAGAAATCTCAAAAATATCAGAAATCTCAGAAAAATCAGAAAACTCAGAAATCTCGAAAATCTCAGAAATCTTAGAAACCTTAGAATTTTGAAAAATGTCAGATTTCTAAAAAATTTCAGATTTTATAGATACCTCAAAAATATCAGAAATCTCAAAAACTTCAGAAATCTAAGAAATCTAGGAAATTTCAGATATATCTGAAAATAAAAATCTTAGAATTCTCAGAAATCTCAGAATTTTTAAAATTTCAGAATTCTCAGAAAACTCAGAATTTTCGGAATTCTCAGTATTCTCAAAAACCTCAGAAATTTTGAAATTCTCATAATTTCCAAAAATCTACAGGAATCTCAAAATTTCCAAAAATCTCAGAATCTCAGAATTCTCAAAAATCTCAGGATTTTTTAGAATTCTCAAAATTTTCAAAAATCGTATTACCATAAATCTCAGAAGTCTTAGAAATCTCAGAAAGCTCAGAAATTTTAGCAATCTCAGAATTCTCAGTAAATCTGAGGATTTTTAAATATATCAGAATACTTAGAAATCTCAGAAATCGCACAATTTTTAAAAGTCTTAGAAATCTCAGAATTTTGAGAAATCTCAGAAATCTCAAATTATTTTAAATATCTCAGAATCGCAGAATTCTCTAAAACATCAAAATTTTAAGATATATCAGGAATCTCAGATGTCTCAGAATTTTTAAAAATCTCGGTAATCTCAGAAATATCAGAAATTTCAAAAATATCTAAATTATCAGAAATCTCAGAATTTTCAAATATTTCAGAATTCCAAGAAATGTCAGAATTCTAAGAAATCGCAGAAAACTCACAAAACTCAGAAATAAATAATCTCAGTATTCTAATAAATCTAAGAAGTCTCAGAAATCTCAGAAAGCTCAGAAATCTCAGAAATCTCAGAATTCTCAGTAAATCTCAGAATTTTCAAATATATCAGAATCCTTAGAAATCTTAGAAATCTCCCAATTTTTAAAAGTCTCGAGAAACTCACAAATCTCAGAAATGCCAAAAATATCAGAATTCTGGAAATCTCAGGTTTTTCAAAAATTTCACAATTCTTAGAAATCTCAGAATTCTCAGACATCTCAGAATTTTGAGAAATCTCAGAAATCTCAGAAATCTCATAATTTTCAAAAATCTCAGATATCTCATAAATCTCAGAAATCTCAGAAATTTCAAAAATCTCGGAATTAATAGAAATCTGAGAAATTTCAAGAATCCCAGTATTCTCAGGAAACTCAGAATTTTTAAAAACCTCGAAAATCTCATAAATATCAGAATTTTCAAACATCTCAGATTTTTATATATTTCAAAAATCTCAGAAATCTCAAAAGTTTCGAAAATCTCAGAATTTTCACAAATCTAGAAATTTTCAAAAATATCAGAAATTTCAGAAGTTTAAAAAAGCTTAGAAATTTAACAAATCTTAGAAATTTCAGATATTTCAGAAATTAAAAAGTTCTCAATATTTTTACTATCTAAGAAATCCCAAATTTCCAAAAATCTCATTATTTTAGAAAATCTCAGAATTCTTAAAAATTTCAGATTTTTCAAAAATCTCAGAAATCTAAGAAATTTCAAAATTCTCAGCAATCTCAGAATTGTGAGAAATCCAAGAAATCTAAAAATTTCTAAAAATCTCATAATCTCAGAATTCTCAAAAATCTCGGAATTTTTAGATATCTCAGAAATCTCAGATATATCAAGTTAAGATGACAGCACAGCACAAGAAAAGCGACGCAGCAAAACGCGCCACCCAGCATCGCAACATGAGAACCTGCAACATAAACAAACAAACGACCGAGCAGCGCGCGCAACATTATCTGCAACGCAGCATAATTCACCACGGACCAACGCACCAGCATCAATCCAAACCAAACCAAATTTAGTTAGTTGATATTCAGACGCTAATCCGAACGGTATCTAACTCCGCCGGTCGATGGTAATAAAGTTAAGTTTTTTTTAAAAACACTTCTCCCGGACACCGTGCGTTAACTGGCGCCCGAATAGGGACCGCGCTATGTGAAAAATAAAGTTAAGGTGCAAGTGAAAAGTAACCACGTTAGAGTGAAAGTTATCACCAAATCCTAAACTGAAAAAGACCTGATCGCCGAGTGCAGCCGTGTGAAAAGGATCCCGAGTCACCTGTGCAGTTAGCAGCTCACGCAGGACAAAAAGGAACCATCCGTCACACTGAGAAGGAGGACTATCATAGCCGGTTTTCTAGAAAAACAACACATCGTCCGTTAGAGGAACGAAAAACAACACAAGGCCCGCTAGAGGAGCTGAATCAAGACAACATAAAACGAACAAGCAACGCCCGAAACAGGATGCGTATGGTACTGTAAGTATATTACAAAAAAATTGTAAGTGAAAAATTTAAATTGTGAAAAAATCTATAACGCGTATCAAAAACGATCGCAAACTAATATAACTGTTTAAATTCAGGTTTCATGAAATATTTCAATGACGAACGAAAAGGGATTGCACTAGATAAGTTAGTTACATGAAATCATCTAGAGCAAAATGAACTTTAGAATTAGGAATGAACTTTAGAATTAGGAATGAACTTGTAAATTGTAATGAACTCGATTGACAGAGGAATACACACTCTCAAACGGAACGGCGCGAAGTGATCACGGTTTTTTTCTCTCGGCAAAGAAAACTTTACAGCCAGTAATTAAGTGAGATTTTCTCACATTTTTTGGTCCTTCGAACCGGATTGTAAAGTTTTCGGATTTTTATTCATCGCTCTGCATCAAGGGCTCGGAATAACGCTCTGCATCAAGAGCAAATTTGTATTATCGTCTTCGCGTCGTTTACCGCCATCGCGCAACGCTCTGCATCAAGGGCAACGGTCAACGATTCGGTCATCGCCATCGTTTGAAATTTCGCGCCAAGCGGTAACGTGTTCTTTCGTGTGACTCTTTACTTACCGTGAGTGTTTTATTCGTGACATGGATAAAAAACTAAAGCCTATTCAGTTACGGAAGCGGATTGCGTTGGAGAATATAAGTGCGCTCGAACGGTTCAAGGAACAGTTTTCTGGGGATGATGCAAAGCAAATCCCAGAAGTGTTAGAAGACCTGGAAAGGTACAAGGAAGGGTTCTTCGCTGCAGTAGCAAAGCTGGAGGAGCTCGACGACAGCAATGAAGCGATCGAAGCATGCATCATCGAGCGAATCAACGTTGAGGAGCGGTGCAGGAAGCTGAAGGGTTTTCTGCGGGAAAGGCTTCCAAGGGACGAAAGTTCTTTGAACGATACGTCAGGCATGGCCTCTTCCACGCTCGCGTTTGGTAGGCCTAACGCGCCACATCTGCGCCTTCCAAAAATCGAACTGCCATCTTTCGATGGGGATCAAACGAAATGCCAAAGTGTCCGTTGCAGTGTGTCGACAGTCACTTTTTAAGGAGCTGTCCGGTATTCAACGGAAAGGACGTGCAGCAACGTCGTGAAATTGTGTCGTCGAAGCATTTGTGTTGGAACTGTTTAAGCGATTCACACCAGGTTAAACAGTGTAAGTCGGATTATTCGTGCCGTAGTTGTCGTCAGCGTCATCATACGCTTCTGCATATTCCGGCGGTGGATTCAACAGTTTCTGTGGCAGTGCAAAACAATAACGGTATGGTGTTTTTGGAAACCACGTTACTGAACATCGTGGACGATTATGGTGTGAGACATGAGGCACGGGCGCTCCTCGACTCCGGCTCCATGTCGAATTTCATCTCCGAGCCGCTAGCTCGGAAGCTGCTTGGGACACCTCGAAACAAGGTGAACGTGTCGGTCTCGAGCATCGGGAACAAAGTGCAACAGGTGAAGGGTTCAATCGTTGCAACCGTGACATCTAGGAACCACACGCATGCTTGTCAACTCGAGTTGCTCGTTGTTGACCCTCCATTCTTCCAAATTCCAACGGCACCTATCGATGCGTCGTCGTGGAAAATCCCTGACTTGCCACTCGCGGATCCTTTGTTCCATGTGCCTGGCAAGATCGATGTCATAATTGGTGGAGACACGTATTGGGAGCTCCATTCTGGTAAGAAACGTTCCCTCGGCAAAGGGAAACCTTGGCTTGTAGAGACGCCATTTGGTTGGGTCGTTGCTGGCAATGCATCATCAGGCATTTCGCATGATTCGCATTTGTGCCACCTGGCTAGCAGCAGTACATCTTCGTTGGATTCGATTATGGAACGATTCTGGGAAATCGAGACGATTGGCGGTGATCCAGCATTGTCAGCGGAAGAAGATGCTTGCGAGAAGCATTTCGTGTCCACTACAACAAGAGATACATCGGGCAGGTATGTTGTACGTTTACCGCAGACTTCTAATCCAAGTATCGTTTTAGGAGCGTCCAAGGCAATCGCGGATCGTCGGCTCCTAGCAGTAGAACGTCGATTGATGTGCAACCCTACAATGAAGGAAGAGTACACCAAATTCATGAAGGAGTACGAACAGCTCGGCCACATGAAACGTCTTACCGATCCAGTCGATGATTCCGGCGAGCACTACTATCTTCCTCATCACGCGGTGGTAAAGGAAACGAGCACAACCACAAAGGTGCGAGTAGTATTCGATGCATCATGCAAATCGGCTTCTGGATACTCTTTGAACGACAAACTGTTGGTTGGGCCTGTGATTCAGGACGATCTGTTCACAATAATCGTTCGATTTCGATCACATGCGATAGCACTATCAGCAGATGTCGAAAAAATGTACCGCCAAATTCGCCATGATGACGACGACCAAAGATACCTTCGTATTCGGTACAGATACAATCCCACTGAGCCTATTCAAACATTCCAATTACAAACGGTAACCTATGGCACCGCATCCGCACCATTTCTGGCAACCCGAACCTTAAAACAAATTGCATACGATCATCAAATACATTTTCCAAAGGCAGTGACTGCAGTTCTTCATGATTTCTACGTAGATGACTTGCTAACGGGAACAGAAGACGTAGCCGATGCAATCGAGATGCGAGGCCAGATCACGGGAATGCTTAACTCGGCAGGCTTCTCATTAAAAAAGTTGGCATCCAACGCACCGGAAGCACTGAAAGGTGTCCCATCAGAAGATTTGGCAGTTCTTCCAACACACGAATGGCAATATCCACAATCTGTATCAACACTGGGACTCGTGTGGGAGCCAGCAGTTGACATGCTTCGGTTCCGTATTGATCTGCCACCTGCATCAACGGTTTTGACAAAGAGGCTAACTTTGTCGTATATTGCCCGAATCTTCGACCCACTCGGCTTCCCACTCGGGTCCAACCATCATCATTGCTAAACTGTTCATGCAACAATTGTGGTCCCTGAAGTCCAACGGGAAGGCTTGGGACTGGGATAGTGAGCTACCATCACATCTTCAAAGGGAATGGACGGCGTTTCATTCCAAACTACACTCACTTCGTGAAGTGCGCATCCCTCGATTTGCATCACTTAGAGAAGCAACAAGCGTGCAGTTGCACTTATTCGCGGACGCTTCCCAATTAGCGTATGGTGCTTGTTGTTACCTTAGAACGGAAAGCCGTTCAGAAATCTCGGCACATCTTTTGGCCGCTAAATCGAAGGTTGTGTCACTAGCAAACACTAACTCAATCGCCAGGTTAGAGCTTTGTGCAGCAAGATTGGCAATGCAGCTGTTCCAGAAGGTCAGTCAGTCCCTCAACGGTTCATATGAAATATTCGGCTGGACTGATTCGATGACCGTTCTGCATTGGCTAAATTCGTCACCGCGACGCTGGAAGCCATTCGTAGCCAATAGAGTGGCACAAATTCAGGCCGAGACCAGGATAAAGTGCTGGAGGCATGTCCCTGGTGTGGACAATCCAGCTGACGATGTATCGCGTGGTCTGCTTCCAGACAAATTGCGATTATGTCACCGGTGGTGGCATGGGCCAGTTTGGCTTAGTAGCAAGGAAGAATGTTGGCCTGAGGGAGAACCTGAAATAGAAGCAGAATTAACGGAAGAAGAACGAACAGTTCAGGTACAAGTCGCAGCAATGGCAACCATAAATGAGTTCACCAACGGTTTTTTTGCGCGGTTCTCTACCTACCTTAAACTACGTAGAACTACAGCGTATTGTTTGCGTTTCATTCGGTGCATGCGTTCGAGCAATTCCTCAGCAAACGCAGTAAACAAATCTCAGCAAACAAGCACAATTCAGGAACTCATCGCATCAGTACCACCTCTGACAGTGCGTGAGTTGGATCAAGCTGAGATTCGGTTATGCCACCTATCCCAGCTAGATTCATTCTCGAAGGATCGACTCGATATCGCAAATGGTAAGGACTTACTCCGTAACTCGAGGCTAAAATGGTTATCACCATTCATAGACCAGTCCGGAATAATGCGTGTTGGTGGCCGGCTTCGGCATGCACAAATGGAAGAGTCATCGAAGCATCCGATACTACTTTCTTCAAAACATCAACTGGCGGTCTTACTGGCAACAGCATACCATGAGAAATATTTGCATGCTGGTCCAGAACTATTACTATCCATGCTTCGTCAACGGTTCTGGATTATTGGTGGACGCAATTTAACGAAGGCTGTGTTCCATCGCTGTCACAAATGTTTCAAGGTTAAGCCTATACTGGTGAAACAATCCGTCGCGGACCTGCCTGCTTCAAGGGTTTCACCGACAAGGCCCTTTTTGGTGAGTGGCATCGATTACTGTGGGCCAGTATTCTTGAAGTCGACCGTACGCAACCGAAGTGCCACAAAGGCGTACATTGCTATCTTTGTTTGCTTCGCAACAAGGGCTGTCCACATTGAACTTGTGAGCGATCTCATTACCGCTGCCTTCTTGGCAGCACTACGACGCTTCGTGGCTCGCAGGGGCAAGATCGCGGAACTTCATTCGGATAACGCCACCACATTCAAGGGAGCTGCACATGAGCTTCATCGCATTTTTGAGATGCTTAAATGCAGTGATCGCGATCGCGTGATCGCGAACGCAGTGATCGCAATGAGATTTTCAACTGGTGTGCCAACGATGGTATACAGTGGAAATTCATTCCACCACGGGCACCACACTTTGGAGGGCTGTGGGAGGCTGCGGTACGATCAGCGAAACAACACATCATCCGCACGTTAGGAGGCACGAGCCTCACTCAGGAGGGCATGATTACACTGCTGGCACAGGTCGAACAGTGCTTGAATTCTCGACCGCTGATTCCGTTATCAAGTGAGCCTTCAGACATGGAACCGCTCACGCCCGGTCATTTTTTGGTAGGGTCGAATATGTTGTCTGTGCCACAGGTTGATAGAAGACAGGTTCCGTCGAACAGGTTGAAGGAGTTTCAGCGAATTCAAAAGCATCTTCAATGTATATGGTCGCGTTGGTATCCGGAATACCTGCAGCAGCTTCAAGCTCGCGCGAAGCAATATTCAGTGCCACCGGTAGAACTAAAAGAAGGGCAACTGGTGATCATTAAAGAAGATAATGTTCCACCTACCTTGTGGCCAATGGGAAGAATCACAGCGTTACATCCAGGGAAGGACGGTATAGTTAGAGTTGTAACGCTACGCACAGCCGCAGGAAAGGAAATTGTACGAGCAACGGCCAGAATCGCATTGTTACCCAATACTTAAATTTTGTATGACAAATGAGGCAATCACACTTCCGTTAGAAATGTAAACCCAGGTACAGAGAGTAATCGATCAACGATCGATAGCACAACGGTCACACTCTGCTATAAATCGATGCTATAAGCACACGGTAGCGAATTTCTATAAGTTTCATGATTTAAAAGAAGTTCCTTCTTTGGTGGCCGGGAATGTTTAAATTCAGGTTTCATGAAATATTTCAATGACGAACGAAAAGGGATTGCACTAGATAAGTTAGTTACATGAAATCATCTAGAGCAAAATGAACTTTAGAATTAGGAATGAACTCTAGAATTAGGAATGAACTTGTAAATTGTAATGAACTCGATTGACAGAGGAATACACACTCTCAAACGGAACGGCGCGAAGTGATCACGGTTTTTTTTCTCTCGGCAAAGAAAACTTTACAGCCAGTAATTAAGTGAGATTTTCTCACAATAACATATTACCAACTCCAACAACCGAAATTAAAAACGTGTTAAAACTAACGAAAACATCCTGGAGAATTTAATTAATTCATTACAATCCCTAACACTAAAAATGTCGAGACCCGAACTTGATCAAATTATCAACCGCATTACCGCACTCGAAGCGTGCAATATTGCCCCCACTTCTATCGATTATTCCGATCCAGCGCTTTATTTTACAAAACCAGATGGAACAAGTGTAAATCCTGAAACGTTTGAAAAAATCCCTGATTTGGTAAAGGATTTACCAACATTCACTGGGGATCCCAGCGAACTGAATAGCTGGTTAAATGACGTAGATAGTTTAGTGAAACTATACCAAACTAAAGGTACAGACAACATCGAACGTCAAAATAAATACCACATGATATGCAAATTCATTCGTAGAAAAATCGAGGTGAAGCGAATGACTCACTCGTCGCTTCAAACGTAGGCATAAACTGGAACCTTATCAAAAAAACATTGGTCACTTATTACGGATGCTTTCATGAGAGGACTCGTTGACAAATTCATAAGGAATTATGAGCCAACATCCCTTGCAGGAGCATACAGCTATTGTATCTCTTTCCAAAACATTGAATGCAGAAAAATGTTAACAAAACCAAGAACCTACACTCCACCAACGGCACCAAGGAATATGATTCCCTTACCGCCACCAACACCAATAAGGTACATACATCCTCAGCCACCACCAAGGCCTCATTACCCAAAACCACAAATGTATGGAAATCGAAATTTTAACAATTTCACTCCAAGGCACCAACATCCCTTTCAACTAAGGTAATTTAATCAATTTCAACGTCAACCACCACCAGAACCGATGGATGATGATAATTCCATCAGAACTCACCAAGTGAATTACGGAAATCGTCCCAATTCAAACAATGCGAGACCACCAAAACGACCTAGAATCAATAATATCCAAACAAACGCAGGAAACATAAACACCATGAACCATATAGCAGATGCCAATCTAGCACAAACATTCGAAAACGTACACAACAACGTGAACAACACAATGGATGACATTGTGCAACAGTCATTCGAACGATATCTCAGAACAATTGAAAAACAAGATGGTTACAACTTCAGAGACACTCTTGAAGAAGGAGAGCTGAATTTTTTAGATTAAACTCAGCGTTGCCCTACTTCTTATTCTATGGTAACGCTTCAGAACCACTCAAAATGTTAATTGATACTGGATCGAATAAAAATTACATACATCCTAAATATGCAAAAATTTCACATAAGGTTGATGAACCATTTTTTGTATCAACTGTAGCAGGAGATATTAAAATCGACGTTTATTCTCAAGCACGATTATTCAAACCATATTCAGATAAAATGCTAAAATTTTATCATTTAGAAAATTTAAAATCGTTTGATGTCATAATCGGACACGATTCATTAAAGGAAATTAAAGCAGTAATTGACACAGCCAATGAAATATTAATCATTGATGACACAAATATCATTCCATTACAACAATACCAACTACAGGAAGTAAATAAAATCAATATTCGTAATAATCATTTGAACCAAAACGGAAAAAGAAAGTTACATGACCTATTACAGGAATATCAAGATCTTTTCCAACCACCAGATATGAAACTACCTTGCACTTCGCGAGTCAAAGCGAGAATAAGAACAAAAGATGAATCACCAGTTTATAGTAAAACGTATCCCTATCCCCAAGCACTTAAAGGTGAAGTTAACAGGCAAATTGAAAAACTCCTAAATGATGGAATCATCAGACCTTCGAAATCCCCATACAATGCACCAGTGTGGATTGTTCCAAAAAAACAGGATGCTGCCAATGAAAAAAAAAAATAGACTTGTCGTAGACTACAGAAAATTAAACACTCAAACAATAAGCGATAAATATCCTATTCCGGATCCATCTACTGTTTTAGCCAATCTAGGTTCAAATAAATATTTCACAACTCTTGACTTAGCGTCAGGATTTCATCAAGTACCTATGTCGGAAAATGATATCGAAAAAACCGCATTTTCGGTAAACAACGGAAAATATGAATTCGTACGCATGCCTTTTGGTTTAAAAAATGCCCCTTCAATATTCCAACGTGTCATGGACGACACTTTAAGGGAACATATCGGAAAAATTTGTCACATATACATCGATGACGTAATCATTTTTAGCGAAACAATTGAAGAACATCTGAAAAATTTAAAAATTGTTCTATAAACTTTGAGAGCCGCTAATTTTAAAATACAACCGGACAAATCTGAATTTCTAAAAACAGAAGTTGAATTCCTTGGATTCATAGTCTCAAATGAAGGACTTAAACCAAATATAAAAAAGGTTGAAGCCATAAAAAATTTCCCAGAACCACAAAACCTTAAAGAACTGAGAAGATTCTTACGACTGTCAGGGTATTACCGCAGGTTTATTAAAAACTATGCACAACTGGCAAAACCCATCACAAAACTCCTAAGCGGGGAGGATGGCCATCGCCAAATTTCCAAACACGAATCAAAAAATTTTCCTATTGAATTTGACCAAGCCGCAAAAAACGCATTTCAAACCCTTAAAGACATAATATCTTCTAATGATGTTTTAGCTTTTCCAGATTTCAAGAAGCCATTCGAACTAACAACAGACGCATCGGACAAAGCACTAGGAGCTGTGCTTTCACAAAAATTTCACGACGGTGATAGACCGATAACCTTCATTTCTCGCACTCTTTCCAAAACAGAGGAAAATTACGCAACCAACGAAAAAGAAATGCTTGCCATCGTTTGGGCATTACACACATTGAGAAACTTCATATACGGAGCTAAAATTAATATTCATACAGATCATCAACCATTAAAATTTGCTTTATCTCCGCAGAATAACAACGCAAAACTGAATGGAGGAACACGACTACCAATTATTCTACAAACCCGGAAGATCAAACGTCGTAGCAGACGCACTTTCCCGTATACAACTAAACTCACTAACCCCAACTCAGCACTCAGCTGACGAAGACGATCATTCGTATATACCTTCAACAGAAGCACCAATTATTGTATTCCACAACCAACTAATATTTAAAATTGGAACTAATTCTTCCTACCATTTAATTACCCCTTCCCCGAAATTCAAAAGACATATTTTCATAGAACCAACATTTACTTCTGATTTTATCAAGGATAAATTTAAAAAAAAAAATCAATCCAAATGTAATTAATGGTATTCACACAGATGAACAAACAATGGGAATTATCCAAGAGGTTTATAAAACTCTCTATAATCCAAAAACAGTCAAAGCTAGATTTTCCCAAATACAAGTACAAGACCTATGCGATGAAGAAACACAAATTGAAGAAATCAAAAATATTCATAATTTTGCTCACAGAAATGCTAAGGAAAACTCATCACAATTTATAAAAAAATTCTACTTTCCTGGAATAAGAAAAAGTATTCAAAACATTGTAAAAAATTGTGAAATATGTAAAACAGAAAAATACGAGAGAAAACCCCAAAAATTTATACCAGTAAAAACACCAATACCGACATATCCTGGAGAAATTATCCATGTCGACATATTTGCTTATAACGCAAATTTTTTATTTATCTCATCAATAGATAAATTTTCAAAATACGTTAAAATACGACCAATAAAATCGAAATCCATCGCTGATGTAAAAGAAGTTTTACTACAACTCCTATATGACTGGGACTTACCAGCTCAAATTGTAATAGACAACGAATGTACGTTTGTGTCAAACGTTATCGAACAATCAATACTAAATCTAGGAGTAAAAATATTTAAAACTCCAGTTAATCGTTCAGAAACGAATGGACAAATAGAACGTTGCCATTCGACAATAAGGGAAATCGCTAGATGCACAAAAAGACTCAATCCAGAGATGAGTATTATAACATTAGTACAACAAGCTGTTTATAAGTATAATCACAGCATACATTCATTCATAAAGGATACACCACGAAATGTGTATGTAGGAGAAATATCAAGCGATCTGCTAGAGAGATCAAGAATAAGAGAAAAAACAAATGAAAGAATACTAGAGCTATTCAAAAAGAATGAAGAAAAAATCAAAAACGAAAAATATAAGGATTACGTAGAAAACGAATATGCATTCGAAAAGAAAAAGACGAATAACAAACGCGATAGTCGTTTTAACGCAGTAAAAGTAAAGGAGAATCATCCAACATATATTATCGATTCAAACAATCGAAAAATACATAAAATAAACTTAAGAAAGTAATGAAAAAATATTAACATTCTTTCAAATTTATTTTAACTATCGTTACAGAATACTTATGATCCTGTTGATCAAACTAATTTTCGGAGATATAAACATATATGATTTAAATAACAATCCATTAGCCATAATACCGATAGGTAAAGCTAAGATACAAATTGGATACATAAGAACAATACATCCAATAGATTTAACTGATATAAAAGAAACAATAGAGGAAACATTACAAGATAGTCCAAACGGAAATTCTACTGAATCTATCGAAAATTTGATCAGAATAAAGGTAGCATGCTACAGGACACTTTTGCGAAAATCAAACCATTTGTGAACAGACAAAAACGATGGGACACAATAGGCAAAATTTGGAAATGGATCGCTGGAACTCCAGATGCTGACGACCTACATGTCATTAACTCCACAATGAACTCCCTGATAGCAGAAAGCAACAAACAAATAATAATCAACCAAGGTTTCAATGACAGGTTGAAACAAATAACTGATGTCGCTAACCAAGTCGTAAATATTGAAAACGAATGCTATGAGTCACACCAAGTGGAAATTCGAAAACTTATTCTACTTTCCAACATAAATATGCTACAAGAAAAATTGGATGTCTTAGAAGACGCTATACTGTTAGTTAAACACGGGATTCCGAGCAGTAAGCTACTATCCCTTGAGGATCTGACCTCAATAGAACAGTTTCTTGAGAAGAATAGCATTAAATACAACACACCGGAAGAATTGCTAAGGCAATCAACTGCCCAAGTTGCAGTAAATGAATCACATATACTATACATGCAAAAGTTCCCCAAACTATCTTCAAGAATTTACGAGTACGACTATATCGACTCGAAAATACAACAACATGCACGTATAATCGTCACACAAAACTTTATATTACAAAATCAAACCCACGTATATGCTATAACAGAGAAGTGCCAACAACAAGAAGATGTTCATATATGTCCACAAATCGGCTTACAAAAACCCACGACATGCATTCAACAAATTGTGAGAAGAGAAGATTCACAATGTAACTACGAAAAGATTTACAGTCGAGGCTTCATAAAAAGAATCAAAGAAGACACAATACTAATCAACGACGTAATAGCTCAAATCGCATCAAACTGCAGCAAAATGAACCAAGTACTGAACGGTTCCTACGTCATACAATTCGAAAATTGTAACATTATCATAAATGGAGAAATTTATTCAAACAACGAAGTCACCATTCCTGGTAAACCATTCAAATCAACAGCAGGAATCAACATCGATAAGAGCGAAATCGAACATAAACCGCCTCTCCAACTCATACAAAAACTCACCATAGAACATAGAGAAAAACTACAAAGTATTAACTTGCAGAATGATTCTTTGAGATGGAAATTCAATGTATTCGGAGGAACATTTGCATTCATATGCCTATGCGCATTGATAATCTGTTTATTCTTCCACTTCAAGAGAACGACGATAAAAGTAAACATGACTCAAGCGAAACGACCCGAAACCTTCGTTAGCAGACCAACTTCATTCCACGCAGCAACGAGACTTTGAGGGCAAAGTCATTTAAGAGGGGAGGAGTTAAGATGACAGCACAGCACAAGAAAAGCGACGCAGCAAAACGCGCCACCCAGCATCGCAACATGAGAACCTGCAACATAAACAAACAAACGACCGAGCAGCGCGCGCAACATTATCTGCAACGCAGCATAATTCACCACGGACCAACGCACCAGCATCAATCCAAACCAAACCAAATTTAGTTAGTTGATATTCAGACGCTAATCCGAACGATATCTAACTCCGCCGGTCGATGGTAATAAAGTTAAAATTTTTTTAAAACACTTCTCCCGGCCACCGTGCGTTAACTATCATAAATGTCAGAATTTTCATAAATCTCAGATCTCAGATATCTAAGAAATTTCAAAAATCTCAGAATTCTCAAAAATCTCAGAAGATTTAGATATCTCAGAAATCTCAGAAATCTCAAAAACTTCAGAAATCTAAGAAATCACAGAAATCGCAGATACCTCAGAAATTTCAAAAATCTCAGAATGCTTACAAATCTCATAAATCTCACAATTTTTTAAAATCTAAGGAATCTCAAAAATCTTAGAGACTTCAAAAATATCAGAATGCTCAGGAATTTCAGAATTTTCAAAAATCTCAGAATTCTTAGAAATGTCAGAATTCTTAGAAATCTCAAAAATCTCACATATATCAGAAATTTCAGAAAGCTCAGAATTTTCAAAAATTTCTAAAATCTCAGAATTTTCAAAAATCTCCGAAATCTTAGAATTCTCAGAATTTTCAAAAATCTAAGAAGTCTTAGAAATATCAGAATTTTGAGAAATGTCAGAAATCTCAAAACTTCCAAAATTCTCAGAATCTCAGAATTCTGGAAATTCTCAAAATTTTTAATTATCTCAGAAAGCTCAGAAATCTCAGATATATCAGAAATATCATAAATATCAGAAATCTCAGAAATCGCAGAAATCTCAGAAATCTCGAAAATCTCAGAAACCTTAGAAACCTTAGAAATTTTAATTAACTCAGAATTCTTAAAAATCTCAGATTTTTTAGTTATCTCAGAAATCTCGAAAATCTCAAAAACTTCAGAAATCTAAGAAATCTCAGAAAATTCAGAAAATTCTTAACATAAAAAAAATCTAAGAATTCTCAGAAAGGTCAGAATTTTTAAAAATTCAGAATTCTCAGAAATCTCAGAATTTTCGAAATTCTCAGAATTTTCAAAATTCTCAGAATTTTGAGATATCTCAGTAATCTCAGAAATCTAAGAATTCTCAGAAAATTTCAAAAATTTCTTAAATATCAGAATTAAAAAAAATGCAAAATTCTTAGAATTTTCAGAATTTTCAAAAATATTAGAATGCTAACAAACCTTAGAATTTTGAGAAATCTCAGGAATCTCAAAATTTAAAAAAATCTCAGTATTTCGGAATTCTCAAAAATCTCGGAATTCTTTGAAATTCTCAGAATTTTCAAAAATCGTATTCTCATAAATCTCAGAAGTCTAAGAAATCTCAGAAAGCTCAGAAATCTCAGAAATCTCTGAATTTTCAGTAAATCTCAGAATTTTGAAAAATATCAGAATACTTCGAAATCTCAGAAATCTCAAAATTTTTAAAAGTCTTAGAAATCTCAGAATTTTGAGAAATCTCAGAAATCTCAAATGTTTTTAAAAATCCCAGAATCTCAGAATTCTCAAAAACATCAAAATTTTAAGAAAGCTCAGGAATCTCAGATATCTCAGAAATTTTAAAACCCTCAGATTTCTCAGAAATTTTCAAAAATCCCAGAAATTTCAGAAATCTCAAAATTTCCAAAAAACTCAGAATTCTCAGAAATCTCAGAATTTTTAAAAATTTCAGTAATCTCAGAAATATCAGAAATTTTAAAAATATCAAAATTTTCAGAAACCTCAGAATTTTCAATAATTTCAGAATTCTAAGAAATGTCAGAATTCTAAGAAATCTCAGAAAACTCAGAAATAAAAAATCTCAGTATTTTCATAAATCTCAGAAGAAATTTCAGAAAGCTCAGAAATCTTCGAAATTTCAGAATTTTAAGAAAATCTCACAATTTTTAAATATATCAGAATACTTAGAAATCTCAGAATTCTCAGACATCTCAGAACTTTGTGAAATCTCAGAAATCTCAGACATCTCAAAATTTTCAATATTCTCAGATTTATCATAAATCTCAGGTATCTCAGATATCTCAGAAATTCCAAAAATCTCGGAATTATTAGAAATCTCAGAAATTTCTAGAATCCCAGAATTCTCAGGAATCTCAGAATTTTGTAAAACCTCATAAACCTCAGAAATGTAAAAATTTTCAAAAATATCTGATTTTGAAATATTTAAAAAATCTTAGAAATCTCAAAAATTTTAAAAATCTCAGAAATTTCACAAATCTAGGAATTTTCAAAAATATCAGAAATTTCAAAAATATCAGAAATTTAAAAAATCTTAGAAATTCAAGAAATCTTAGAAATTTCAGATCTATCAGAAATTTTAAAAAATCTCAGAATTTTTTATATATAAGAAATTCCATATTTCCAAAAATCTCTGAATTTAAGAAACTCTCAGAATTCTCAGAAATATCAGAATTTTCAAAAATTTCAGAAATCTAAGAAAATTCAGAATTCTAAAAATCTCAGAATAGTGAGAAAACCAAGAAATCTAAAAATTTCCAAAAATCTCAAAATCTCAGAATTCTCAAATATTTCGGAATTATAAGATATCTCAGAAATCTCAGAAATCTCAGGAATCTCATAAATCTCAGGAATCTCATAAATCTCAGAAATCTCAGAATTTTCATAAATCTCAGAAATCTCAGATATCTAAGAAATTTCAAAAATCTCAGAATTCTCAAAAATCTCAGAATTTTTAAATATCTCAGAAATCTCAGAAATCTCAAAAACTTCAGAAATCTAAGAAATCTCAGAAATGTCAGATATCTCAGAAATTTCAAAAATCTCAGAATGCTTACAAATCTCATAAATTGCACAATTTTTTAAAATCTCAGGAATCTCAGAAATCTTAGAGACTTCAAAAATATCAGAATTCTGACAAATTTCAGAATTTTCAAAAATCTTAGAATTCTAAGAAATGTTAGAATTCTTAAAAATCTCGAAAATCTCACATATATCAGAAATCTCAGAAACCTCAAAATTTTCAACAATTTCTAAAATCTCAGAATTTACATAAATCTCAGAATTTATGTAAATTCTTAGAATTCTCAGAATTTTCAAAAATCTAAGATGTCTTAGAAATATCAGAATTTTGAGAAATCTCAGAAATCTCAAAACTTCCAAAATTTTTAGAATCTCAGAATTCTCCAAATTCTTAGAATTTTTTATTATCTCAGAAAGCTCAGAAATCTCAGAAATCTCAAAAATATCAGAAATCTCAGAAATATCAGAAATCTTAGAAATCTTGAAAATCTCAGAAATCTTAGAAACCTTAGAAATTTGAAAAATTTCAGAATTCTAAAAAATCTCAGATTTTATAGATACCTCAAAAATATCAGAAATCTCAAAAACTTCAGATATCTAAGAAATCTAGGAAATTTCAGATATATCTGAAAATAAAAATCTTAGAATTCTCAGAAATCTCAGAATTTTTAAAAATTCAGAATTCTCAGAAAACTCAGAATTTTCGGAATTCTCAGTATTTTCAAAAATCTCAGAAATTTCGAAATTCTCATAATTTTGAGATATCACAGAAATCTCAGAAATCTCTGAATTCTCAGAAATTTTCAAAAATTTCTGAAATCTCAGAATTTAAAAAATCACAGAATTCTTAGAATTCTCAGAATTTTCAAAAATCTTAGAAGTCTAAGAAATCTTTGAATTTTGAGAATTCTCACGAATCTCAAAATTTCCAAAAATCTCAGAATCTCAGAATTCTCAAAAATCTCAGAATTCTTAAGAATTCTCAGAATTTTGAAAAATCTTAGAAGTCTAAGAAATCACAGAATTTTGAGAAATCTCAGAAATCTCAAAATTTCAAAAGATCTCAGAATCTCAGAATTCTCAAAAATATCAAAAATTTAAGATATCTCAGGAATCTCAGATATCTCAGAAATATTAAAAATCGCAGATTTCTCAGAAATTTTCAAAAATCTCAGAAATTTCAGAAATCTCAAACTTTCCAAAAATTCCAGAATTCTCAGAAATCTCAGAATTTTTAAAAATATAAGTAATCCTAGAAATATCAGAAACTTCTAAAATATCCAAAAATCTCAGAATCTCAGAATTCTAAGAAATGTCTCAGAAACTCACAAATAAAAAATCTCAGTACTCTCATAAATCTCGGAAGTCTTAGAAATCTCATAAATCTCAGAAAACTCAGAAATTTCAAAATGCTCGGAATTCTTAGAAATCTCAGAAATTTCAAGATTCCCAGAATTCTCAGGAATCTCAGAATTTTTAAAAACCTCATTGATCTCAGAAATATCAGAATTTTCAAAAATCTCAGATTTTTTGATATTTCAAAAATCTCAGAAATCTCAAAAATTTCGAAAATCTCAGAAGCTTCACAAATCTAGGAATTTTCAAAAATATTAGAAATTTCAGAAATGTTAGATATTTAAAAAGCTTAAATATTTAAGAAATCGCAGAAATTTTAGATATCTGAGAAATTTAAAAGTTCTCAGAATTTTAAGATGTTTCAGAAATCTCAAAATTTTCAGAATCTTAGAAATTTCAAAAATCTCAGAATTTTCAGAAATCTAGGAATTTTCTAAAATGTCAGAAATTTTTAAAAGCTTAGAAATTTAAGAAATCTTAGAAATTTCAGATATATCAGATATTTAAAAGTTCTCAGAATTTTTCATATCTAAGAAATCCCAAATTTCAAAAAATCTTAGAATTTAAGAATATCTCAGAATTCTTAGAAATCTCAGAATTTTCAAAAATCTCAGAAATCTCAGAATTCTCAGAAATCTCAGAATTGTGAGAAATCCATGAAATTTAACAATTTCGAAAAATCTCAGCATCCTAGAATTCTCAAAAATCTCGGAATTATAAGATATCTCAGAAATCTCAGAAATATCATAAATCTAAGAATTTTCATAAATCTCAGAAATCTCAGGTAACTAAGAAATTTCAAAAATCTCTGAATTCTCAAAAATCTCAGAATTTTTAGATATCTCAGAAATCTCAGTAATCTCAAAAACTTCAGAAATCTAAGAAATCTCAGATACCTCAGAAATTTCAAAAACCTCAGAATGCTTACCAATCTCGTAAATCCCACAATTTTTTAAAATCTCAGGAATCCCAGAAATCTCAGAGACCTATCAATATATATATATAATTCTATAATTCTGAGAATATCAGAATTCTCAGAAATTTCAGAATTTTCAAAAATCTAAGTATTCTTAGAAATGTCAGAATTCTTAGAAATCTCGAAAATCTCACATGTATCCGAAATCTCAGAAAGCTCAGAATTTTCAAAAAATTCTAAAATCTCAGAATTCTTAAAAATCTCAGAATTCTTTAGAATTCTCAGAATTTTCAAAAATCTTAGAATTCTTAGAAATCTCAGAATTTTGAGAAATCTCAGAAATCTCAAAATTTCAAAAGATTTCAGAATCTCAGAATTCTTAAAAATATCAAAATTTTAAGATATTTAAGAAATCTCAGATATCACAGAAATTTAAAAAATCGCAGATTTCTAAAAAAATTTCAAAAATCTCAGAAATTTCAGAAATCTCAAAATTTCCAAAAACTCAGAATTCTCAGAAATCTCAGAATTTTAAAAAATCTCAGTAATCTTATAAATATCAGAAATTTCTTATGTATCTAAATTATCTGAAATCTCAGAATTTTCAAAAATTCAGAATTCCAAGAAATGTCAGAATTCTAAATAATCTCAGAAAACTCAGAAATAAAAAATCTTAGTATTTTCATAAATCTCAGAAAGCTCAGTAATCTCAGAAATCACAGAATTTCCAGTAAATCTCAGAATTTTCAATTATTTCAGATTTCAAAATCTTAGAAATCTCACAATTTTTAAAAGTCTCAGGAAACTCACAAATCTCAGAAAAGTCAAATATATCAGAATTCTCGAAATCTCAGATTTTTCAAAAATTTCAGAATACTTAGAAATCTCAGAATACTCAGACTTATCAGAATTTTGAGAAATCGCAGAAATCTTAGAAATCTCAAAATTTTCAAAAATCTCAGATTTCTCATAAATCTCAAAAATCTCAGAAGTTACAAAAATCTCGGAATTCTTAGAAATCTCAGATATCTCAAGAATTGCAGAATTCTCGAAATCTCAGAATTTTTAAAACCTCATATATCTCAGATATATCAGAATTTTCAAAAATCTCAGATTTTTTGATATTTCAAAAATCTCAGAAATCTCAAAAATTTCAACAATCTCAGAATTTTCACATATCTAGGAATTTCCAAAAATATCAGAAATTTTAGAAATGTCAGATATTAAAAAAAGCATAGAAATTTAAGAAATCTCAAAAATATCAGATATTTCAGAAATTTAAAAGTTTTCTGAATTTTAAGGTTTCTCAGAAATCTCAGAAATCTCAGAAATCTCGAAGTTTTCAGAAATCTTAGAAATTTCAAAAATCTCAGAATTTTCAGAAGTCTAGGAATTTTCAAAAAAAAAAGAGAAAGTTCAGAAATGTCAGAAATTTAAAAAAGCTTAGAAATTTAAGAAATCGTAGAAATTTCATATATATCAGAAATTTAAAAGATCTCAGAATTTTTAATATCTAAGGAATCCCAAATTTCCGAAAATCTCAGAATTTAAGAAAATCTCAGAATTCTTAAAAATTTCAGAATTTTCAAAAACTTCAGAAATCTAAGAAATCTCGGAATTCTCAGATATCTCAGAATTGTGAGAAATCCAAGAAATCTAAAAATTTCCAAAAATCTCAGTATCTCAGAATTCTCAAAAATCTCGGAATTATAAAATATCTCAGAAATCTCAGAAATATCATAAATATCAGAATTTTCATAAATCTCAGATCTCAGATATCTAAGAAATTTCAAAAATCTCAGAATTCTCAAAAATCTTAGAATTTTTAGATATCTCAGAAATCTCAGAAATCTCAAAAACTTCAGAAATCTAAGAAATCTCAGAAATCGCTGATACATCAGAAATTTCAAAAACCTCAGAATGCTTACAAATCTCATAAATCTCACAATTTTTTAAAATCTAAGGAATCTCAAAAATCTCAGAGACTTCAAAAATATCAGAATGCTCAGGAATTTCAGAATTTTCAAAAATCTCAGATTTCTTAGAAATGTCAGAATTCTTAGAAATCTCAAAAATCTCACATATACCAGAAATCTCAGAAAGCTCAGAATTTTCAAAATTTTCTAAAATCTCAGAATTTTCAAAAATCTCCGAAATCTTAGAATTCTCAGAATTTTCAAAAATCTAAGAAGTCTTAGAAATATCAGAATTCTGAGAATTCTCAGAAATCTCAGAAATCTCAAAAACTTCAGAAATCTAAGTAATCTCAGAAATTTCAGAAAATTCTTAAAATAAAAAAATCTCAGAATTCTCAGAAAGTTCAGAATTTTTAAAAATTCAGAATCCTCAGAAATCTCAGAATTTTCGAAATTCTCAGAACTTTCAAAATTCTCAGAATCTTGAGATATCTCAGTTATCTCAGAAATCTCAGAATTCTCAGAAAATTTCAAAAATTTCTAATTTATCAGAATTAAAAAAATGCAAAATTCTTAGAATTTTCAGAATTTTCAAAAATATTAGAAGGCTAACAAACCTTAGAATTTTGAGAAATCTCAGGAATCTCAAAATTTCCAAAAATCTCAGAATCTCAGAATTCTCAAAAATCTCAGGATTCTTTAGAATTCTCAAAATTTTCAAAAATCGTATTACCATAAATCTCAGAGGTCTTAGAAATCTCAGAAAGCTCAGAAATTTTAGCAATCTCAGAATTCTCAGTAAATCTGAGGATTTTTAAATATATCAGAATACTTAGAAATCTCAGAAAACGCACAATTTTTAATAGTCTTAGAAATCTCAGAAATCTCAAATTTTCTTAAATATCTCAGAATCGCAGAATTCTCTAAAACATCAAAATTTTAAGATATCTCAGGAATCTCAGATATCTCAGAATTTTTAAAAATCTCGGTAATCTCAGAAATATCAGAAATTTCAAAAATATCTAAATTATCAGAAATCTCAGAATTTTCAAAAATTTCAGAATTCCAAGAAATGTCAGAATTCTAAGAAATCTCAGAAAACTCAGAAAACTCAGAAGTAAATAATCTCGGTATTCTAATAAATCTCAGAAGTCTCAGAAATTTCAGAAAGCTCAGAATTCTCAGAAATCTCAGAATTCTCAGTAAATCTCAGAATTTTCAAATATATCAGAATTCTTAGAAATCTTAGAAATCTCCCAATTTTTAAAAGTCTCGAGAAACTCACAAATCTCAGAAATGTCAAAAATATCAGAATTATGGAAATCTCAGGTTTTTCAAAAATTTCAGAATTCTTAGAAATTTCAGAATTCTCAGACATCTCAGAATTTTGAGAAATCTCAGAAATCTCAGAAATCTCATAATTTTCAAAAATTCTCAGATATCTCATAAATCTCAGATATCTCATAAATCTCAGATATCTCAGAAATCTCAGAAATTTCAAAAATCTCGGAATTAATAGAAATCTCAGAAATTTCAAGAATCCCAGAATTCTCAGGAATCTCAGAATTTTGAAAAACCTCATAAACCTCAGAAATGTAAAAATATTCAAAAATATCAGATTTTTAAATATTTCAAAAATCTCCGAAATCTTAAAAATTTTAAAAATCTCAGAAATTTCACAAATCTAGGAATTTTCAAAAATATCCGAAATTTCAAAAATGTAAGAGATTTAAAAAAGCTTAGAAATATAAGTAATCTTAGAAATTTCAGATATATCAGAAATTGAAAATTTCTCAGAATTTTTTATATATAAGAAATTCCGAATTTCCAAAAATCTCTGAATTTTTAGATATCTCAGAAATATCAGAAATCTCAAAAACTTCAGAAATCTAAGAAATCTCAGAAATGTCAGATATCTCAGAAATTTCAAAAAACTCAGAATGCATACAAATCTCATAAATCGCACAATTTTTTAAAATCTCAGGAATCTGAGAAATCTCAGAGACTTCAAAAATATCAGAATTCTGAGAAATTTCAGAATTTTCAGAAATCTTATAATTCTAAGAAATGTTAGAATTCTTAAAAATCTCGAAAATCTCACATATTTCAGAATTCTCAGAAAGCTCAAAATTTTCAAAAATTTCTAAAATCTCAGAATTTACATAAATCTTAGAATTTATGTAAATTCTTAGAATTCTCAGAATTTTCAAAAATCTAAGATGTCTTAGAAATATCAGATTTTTGAGAAATCTCAGAAATCTCAAAACTTCCAAAATTTTCAGAATCTCAGAATTCTCAAAATTCTCAGAATTTTTCATTATATCAGAAAGCTCAGAAATCTCAGAAATCTCAAAAATATCAGAAATGTCAGAAAAATCAGAAATCTCAGAAATCTCGAAAATCTCAGAAATCTTAGAAATCTTAGAATTTTGAAAAATTTCAGAATTTTAAACAATCTCAGATTTTATAGATACCTCAAAAATATCAGAAATCTCAAAACTTCAGAAATCTAAGAAATCTAGGAAATTTCAGATATATCTAAAAATAAAAATCTAAGAATTCTCAGATATCTCAGAATTTTTAAAAATTCAGAATTCTCAGAAAACTCAGAATTTTCAGAATTTTCAGTATTCTCGAAAATTTCAGAAATTTTGAAATTCTCATAATTTCCAAAAATCTCCAGGAATCTCAAAATTTCCAAAAATCTCAGAATCTCAGAATTCTCAAAAATCTCAGGATTCTTTAGAATTCTCAAAATTTTCAAAAATCGTATTACCATAAATATCAGAAGTCTTAGAAATCTCAGAAAGCTCAGAAATTTTAGCAATCTCAGAATTCTCAGCAAATCTGAGGATTTTTAAATATATCAGAATACTTAGAAACCTCAGAAATCGCACAATTTTTAAGAGTCTTAGAAATCTCAGAATTTTGAGAAATCTCAGAAATCTCAAATTTTCTTAAATATCTCAGAATCTCAGAATTCTCAAAAACATCAAAATTTTAAGATATCTCAGGAATCTCAGATATCTCAGAATTTTTAAAAATCTCGGTAATCTCAGAAATATCAGAAATTTCAAAAATATCTAAATTATCAGAAATCTTAGACTTTTCAAAAATTTCAGAATTCCAAGAAATGTCAGAATTCTAAGAAATCTCAGAAAACTCAGAAAACTCAGAAGTAAATAATCTCAGTATTCTAATAAATCTAAGAAGTCTCAGAAATCTCAGAAAGCTCAGAAATCTCAGAAATCTCAGAATTCTCAGTAAATCTCAGAATTTTCAAATATATCAGAATTCTTAGAAATCTTAGAAATCTCCCAATTTTTAAAAGTCTCGAGAAACTCACAAATCTCAGAAATGTCAAAAATATCAGAATTATGGAAATCTCAGGTTTTTCAAAAATTTCAGAATTCTTAGAAATCTCAGAATCCTCAGACATCTCAGAATTTTGAGAAATCTCAGAAATCTCAGAAATCTCATCATTTTCAAAAATCTCAGATATCTCATAAATCTCAGAAATCTCAGAAATCTCAGAAATTTCAAAAATCTCGGAATTAATAGAAATCTCATAAATTTGAAGAATCCCGAAATTCTCAGGAATCTCAGAATTTTTAAAAACCTCAAAAACTCATAAATATCAGAATTTTCAAAAATCTCAGATTTTTAGATATTTCAAAAATCTTAGAAATCTCAAAAGTTTCGAAAATCTCAGAATTTTCAGAAGTCTAGGAATTTTCAAAAATATCAGAAATTTCAGAAATTTAAAAAAGCTTAGAAATTTAACAAATCTTAGAAATTTCAGATATATCAGAAATTAAAAAGTTCTTAATATTTTTAATATCTAAGAAATCCTAAATTTCCAAAAATCTCATTATTTAAGAAAATCTCAGAATTCTTAAAAATTTCAGATTTTTCAAAAATCTCAGAAATCCAAGAAATTTCAGAATTCTCAGCAATCTCAGAATTGTGAGAAATCCAAGAAATCTAAATATTTCAAAAAATCTCAGAATCTCTGAATTCTCAAAAATCTCGGAATCCTTTAGAATTCTCAGAATTTTCAAAAATCGTATTCTCATAAATGTCAGAAGTCTAAGAAATCTCAGAAAGCTCAAAAATCTCAGAAATCTCAGAATTCTCAGTAAATCTCAGAATTTTGAAATATATCAGAATACTTAGAAATATCAGAAATCTCAAAATTTTCTTAGAAAGCTTAGAAATTTAACAAATCTTAGAAATTTCAGATATATCAGAAATTAAAAAGTTCTTTATATTTTTAATATCTAAGAAATCCCAAATTTCCAAAAATCTCATTATTTAAGAAAATCTCAGAATTCTTAAAAATTTCAGATTTTTCAAAAATCTCAGAAATCCAAGAAATTTCAGAATTCTCAGCAATCTCAGAATTGTGAGAAATCCAAGAAATCTAAAAATTTCAAAAAATCCCAGAATCTCAGAATTCTCGAAAATCTCGGAATTCTTTAGAGTTATCAGAATTTTCAAAAATCGTATTCTCATAAATGTCAGAAGTCTAAGAAATCTCAGAAAGCTCAAAAATCTCAGAAATCTCATAATTCTCAGTAAATTTAAGATTTTTGAAATATATCAGAAAACTTAGAAATCTCAAAAATCTCAAAATTTTTAAAAGTCTTAGAAATCTCAGAATTTTGAGAAATCGCAGAAATCTCAATTTTTTTTAAAATCTCAGAATCTCAGAATTCTCAAACACATCAAAATTTTAAGATATCTCAGGAATCTCAGATATCTCAGAAATTGTAAAACCCTCAGATTTCTCAGAAATTTTCAAAAATCTCAGAAATTTCAGAAATTTCAAAATTTCCAAAAATCTCAGAATTCTCAGAAATCTCAGAATTTTTAAAAATCTCAGTAATCTCAGAATTATCAGAAATTTTAAAAATATCAAAATTATCAGAAACCTCAGAATTTTCAAAAAATTCACAATTCTAAGAAATGTCAGAATTCTAAGAAATCTCAGAAAACTCAGAAAACTCAGAAATAAAAAATCTCAGTATTTTCATAAATCTCAGAAGTCTAAGAAATTTCAGAAAGCTCAGAAATCTCCGAAATCTCAGAATTTTTAGTATATCTCAGAATTTTTAAATATATCAGAATACTTAGAAATCTCAGGAATCGCACAATTTTTAAAAGTCTCAGGTAACTCAGAAATCTCAGAAATGTCAAAAATATCAAAATTCTCGATATCGCAGAATTTTTAACAATTTCAGAATTGTAAGAAATATCAGAATTCTCAGACAACTCAGAATTTTGAGAAATCTCAAAAATCTCAGACATCTCAAAATTTATAATAATCTCAGATCTCATAAATCTCAGAAATCTCAGATATCTCAGAAATTTCAAAAATCTCGGAATTCTTAGAAATCTCAGAAATTTCAAGAATCCCAGAATTCTCAGGAATCTCAGAATTTTGAAAAACCTCATAAACCTCAGAAATGTAAAATTTTTCAAAAATATCAGATTTTTTTATATTTTTTTGAAAAATCTCCGAAATCTCAAAAATTTTAAAAATCTCAGAAATTTCACAAATCTATGAATTTTCAAAAATATCCGAAATTTCAAAAATGTCAGAAATTTAAAAAAGCTTAGAAATTTAAGAAATCTTAGATATTTCAGATATATCAGAAATTGAAAAGTTCTCAGAATTTTTTATATATAAGAAATTCCGAATTTCCAAAAATCTCTGAAATTAAAAAACTCTCAGAATTCTTAGAAATAACAGAATTTTCAAAAATTTCAGAAATCTAAGAAATTTCAGAATTCTCAAAAATTTAAGAATTGTGAGAAAACCAAGAAATCTAAAAATTTCCAAAAATCTCATAATCTCAGAATTCTCAAATATCTCGGAATTATAAGATATCTCAGAAATCTCAGAAATCTCAGGAATCTCATAAATCTCAGAAATCTCAGAATTTTCATAAATCTCAGAAATCTCAGATATCTAAGAAATTTCAAAAATCTCACAATTCTCAAAAATCTCAGAATTTTTAAATATCTCAGAAATCTCAGAAATCTCAAAAACTTCAGAAATCTAAGAAATCTTAGAAATGTCAGATATCTCAGAAATTTCAAAAATCTCAGAATGCTTACAAATCTCATAAATCGCACAATTTTTATAATCTCAGGAATCTCAGAAATTTCAGAGACTTCAGAAATATCAGAATTCTGAGAAATTTCCGAATTTTCAGAAATCTTAGAATTCTAAGAAATGTTAGAATTCTTAAAAATCTCGAAAATCTCACATATATCAGAAATCTCAGAAAGCTCAAAATTTTCAAAAATTTCTTAAATCTCAGAATTTACATAAATCTCAGAATTTATGTAAATTCTTAGAATTCTCAGAATTTTCAAAAATCTAAGATGTCTTAGAAATATCAGATTTTTGAGAAATCTCAGAAATCTCAAAACTTCCAAAATTTTCAGAATCTCAGAATTCTCAAAATTCTCAGAATTTTTCATTATCTCAGAAAGCTCAGAAATCTCAGAAATCTCAAAAATATCAGAAATCTCAGAAAAATCAGAAAACTCAGAAATCTCGAAAATCTCAGAAATCTTAGAAACCTTAGAATTTTGAAAAATTTCAGAATTCTAAAAAATCTCAGATTTTATAGATACCTCAAAAATATCAGAAATCTCAAAAACTTCAGAAATCTAAGAAATCTAGAAAATTTCAGATATATCTGAAAATAAAATCTTAGAATTCTCAGAAATCTCAGAATTTTTAAAAATTCAGAATTCTCAGAAAACTCAGAATTTTCGGAATTCTCAGTATTCTTAAATACCTCAGAAATTTTGAAATTCTCATAATTTCCAAAAATCTCCAGGAATCTCAAAATTTCCAAAAATCTCAGAATCTAAGAATTCTCAAAAATCTCAGGATTCTTTAGAATTCTCAAAATTTTCAAAAATCGTATTACCATAAATCTCAGAAGTCTTAGAAATCTCAGAAAGCTCAGAAATTTTAGCAATCTCAGAATTCTCAGTAAATCTGAGGATTTTTAAATATATCAGAATACTTAGAAATCTCAGAAATCGCACAATTTTTAAAAGTCTTAGAAATCTCAGAATTTTGAGAAATCTCAGAAATCTCAAATTATTTTAAATATCTCAGAATGGCAGAATTCTCTAAAACATCTAAATTTTAAGATATCTCAGGAATCTCAGATATCTCAGAATTTTTAAAAATCTCGGTAATCTCAGAAATATCAGAAATTTCAAAAATATCTAAATTATCAGAAATCTCAGAATTTTCAAATATTTCAGAATTCCAAGAAATGTCAGAATTCTAAGAAATGTCAGAAAACTCACAAAACTCAGAAATAAATAATCTCAGTATTCTAATATATCTAAGAAGTCTCAGAAATCTCAGAAAGCTCAGAAATCTCAGAAATCTCAGAATTCTCAGTAAATCTCAGAATTTTCAAATATATCAGAATCCTTAGAAATCTTAGAAATCTCCCATTTTTTAAAAGTCTCGAGAAACTCACAAATCTCAGAAATGTCAAAAATATCAGAATTCTGGAAATCTCAGGTTTTTCAAAAATTTTACAATTCTTAGAAATCTCAGAATTCTCAGACATCTCAGAATTTTGAGAAATCTCAGAAATCTCAGAAATCTCAGAAATCTCAGAAATCTCAGAAATTTCAAAAATCTCGGAATTAATAGAAATCTTAGAAATTTCAAGAATCCCAGAATTCTCAGGAATCTCAGAATTTTTAAAAACCTCGAAAATCTCATAAATATCAGAATTTTCAAACATCTCAGATTTTTATATATTTCAAAAATCTCAGAAATCTCAAAAGTTTCGAAAATCTCAGAATTTTTACAAATCTAGAAATTTTCAAAAATATCAGAAATTTCAGAAGTTTAAAAAAGCTTAGAAATTTAACAAATCTTAGAAATTTCAGATATATCAGAAATTAAAAAGTTCTCAATATTTTTACTATCTAAGAAATCCCAAATTTCCAAAAATCTCATTATTTAAGAAAATCTCAGACTTCTTAAAAATTTCAGATTTTTCAAAAATCTCAGCATTCTAAGAAATTTCAGAATTCTCAACAATCTCAGAATTGTGAGAAATCCAAGAAATCTAAAAATTTCAAAAAATCTCATAATCTCAGAATTCTCAAAAATCTCGGAATTCTTTAGAATTCTCAGAATTTTCAAAAATCGTATTCTCATAAATGTCAGAAGTCTAAGAAATCTCAGAAAGCTCAAAAATCTCAGAAATCTCAGAATTCTCAGTAAATCTCAGAATTTTGAAATATATCAGAAAACTTAGAAATCTCAGAAATCTGAAAATTTTAAAATTCTTAGAAATCTCAGAATTTTGAGAAATCTCAGAAATCTCAAATTTTCTTAAATATCTCAGAATCTCAGAATTCTCAAAAACATCAAAATTTTAAGATATCTCAGGAATCTCAGATATCTCAGAAATTTTAAAACCCTCAGATTTCTCAGAAATTTACAAAAATCTCAGAAATTTCAGAAATCTCAAAATTTCCAAAAATCTCAGAATTCTCAGAAATCTCAGAATTTTTCAAAATCTCAGTAATCTCAGAAATATCAGAAATTTTAAAAATATCAAAATTATCAGAAACCTCAGAATTTTCAAAAAATTCACAATTCTAAGAAATGTCCGAATTCTAAGAAATCTCAGAAAACTCAGAAAACTCAGAAATAAAAAATCTCAGTATTTTCATAAATCTCAGAAGTCTAAGAAATTTCAGAAAGCTCAGAAATCTCCGAAATCTCAGAATTTTTAGTAAATCTCAGAATACTTAGAAATCTCAGAAATCTCACAATTTTTAAAAGTCTCAGGTAACTCAGAAATCTCAGAAATGTCAAAAATATCAAAATTCTCGATATCGCAGAATTTTTAACAATTTCAGAATGCTAAGAAATATCAGAATTCTCAGACATCTCAGAATTTTGAGAAATCTCAGAAATCTCAGACATCTCAAAATTTTCAATAATCTCAGATTTCTCATAAATCTCAGAAATCTCAGATATCTCAGAAATTTCAAAAATCTCGGAATTCTTAGAAATCTCAGAAATTTCAAGAATCCCAGAATTCTCAGGAATCTCAGAATTTTGAAAAACCTCATTGATCTCAGAAATATCAGAATTTTCAATAATCTCAGATTTTTTGATATTTCAAAAATCTCAGAAATCTCAAAAATTTCGAAAATCCCAGAATCTTCACAAATCTAGGAATTTTCAAAAATATAAGAAATTTCAGAAATGTCAGATATTTAAAAAGCTTAAAAATTTAAGAAATCTCAGAAATTTTAGATATCTGAGAAATTTTAAAGTTCTCAGAATTTTAAGATGTTTCAGAAATCTCAAAATTTTCAGAATCTTAGAAATTTCAAAAATCTCAGAATTTTCAGAAATCTATGAATTTTCAAAAATGTCAGAAATTTAAAAAAGCCTAGAAATTTAAGAAATCTTAGAAATTTCAGATATATCAGAAATTTAAAAGTTCTCAGCATTTTTCATATCTAAGAAATCCCAAGTTTCCAAAAATCTCAGAATTTAAGAAAATCTCAGAATTCTTAGAAATCTCAGAATTTTCAAAAATCTCAGATACTTCAGAAATTTCAAAAACCTCAGAATGCTTACCAATCTCGTAAATCTCACAATTTTTTAAAATCTCAGGAATCTCAGAAATCTCAGAAGCGTCAAAAATATCAGAATTCTCAGAAATTTCAGAATTTTCAAAAATCTTAGTATTCTTAGAAATGTCAGAATTCTTAGAAATCTCGAAAATCTCACATGTATCAGAAATCTCAGAATTTTCAAAAAATTTTTAAATCTCAGAATTCTCAAAAATCTCAGAAATCTTTAGGATTCTCAGAATTTTCAAAAATCTTAGAATTCTTAGAAATCTCAGAATTTTGAGAAATCTCAGAAAACTCAAAATTTCAAAAGATTTCAGAATCTCAGAATTCTTAAAAATATCAAAATTATAAGATATTTAAGAAATCTCAGATATCACAGAAATTTAAAAAATCGCAGATTTCTAAAAAAATTTCAAAAATCTCAGAAATTTCAGAAATCTCAAAATGTCCAAAAACTCAGAATTCTCAGAAATCTCAGAATTTTAAAAAATCTCAGTAATCTTATAAATATCAGAAATTTCAAAAATATCAAAATTATCAGAAATCTCAGAATTTTCAAAAATTCAGAATTCCAAGAAATGTCAGAATTCTAAATATTCTCAGAAAACTCAGAAATAAAAAATCTCAGTATTTTCATAAATCTCAGAAAGCTCAGAAATCTCAGAAATCACAGAATTTCCAGTAAATCTCAGAATTTTCAATTATTTCAGATTTCAAAATCTTAGAAATCTCACAATTTTTAAAAGTCTCAGGAAACTCACAAATCTCAGAAATGTCAAATATATCAGAATTCTCGAAATCTCAGATTTTTCAAAAATTTCAGAATACTTAGAAATCCCAGAATACTCAGACATATCAGAATTTTGAGAAATCTCAGAAATCTTAGAAATCTCAAAATTTTCAAAAATCTCAGATTTCTCATAAATCTCAAAAATCTCAGAAGTTACAAAAATCTCGGAATTTTTAGAAATCTCAGAAATTTCAAGAATTCCAGAATTCTCGAAATCTCAGAATTTTTAAAACCTCATATATCTCAGAAATATCAGAATTTTCAAAAATCTCAGATATTTGATATTTCAAAAATCTCAGAAATCTCAAAAATATCAACAATCTCAGAATTTTCACATATCTAGGAATTTCCAAAAATATCAGAAATTTCAGAAATGTCAGATATTAAAAAAAGCAGAGAAATTTAAGAAATCTCAAAAATATCAGATATTTCAGAAATTTAAAAGTTTTCTGAATTTTAAGGTTTCTCAGAAATCTCAGAAATCTCAGAAATCTCGAAGTTTTCAGAAATCTTAGAAATTTCAAAAATCTCAGAATTTTCAGAAGTCTAGGAATTTTCAAAAAAAACAGAAAGTTCAGAAATGTCAGAAATTTAAAAAAGCTTAGAAATTTAAGAAATCGTAGAAATTTCATATATATCAGAAATTTAAAAGATCTCAGAATTTTTAATATCTAAGAAATACCAAATTTCCGAAAATCTCAGAATTTAAGAAAATCTCAGAATTCTTAAAAATTTCAGAATTTTCAAAAACTTCAGAAATCTAAGAAATCTCAGAATTCTCAGATATCTCAGAATTGTGAGAAATCCAAGAAATCTAAAAATTTCCAAAAATCTCAGTATCTCAGAATTCTCAAAAATCTCGGAATTATAAGATATCTCAGAAATCTCAGAAATATCATAAATATCAGAATTTTCATAAATCTCAGATCTCAGATATCTAAGAAATTTAAAAAATCTCAGAATTCTCAAAAATCTTAGAATTTTTAGATATCTCAGAAATCTCAAAAACTTCAGAAATCTCAGAAATCTCAGAAATCGCTGACACATCAGAAATTTCAAAAACCTCAGAATGCTTACAAATCTCATAAATCTCACAATTTTTTAAAATCTAAGGAATCTCAAAAATCTCAGAGACTTCAAAAATATCAGAATGCTCAGGAATTTCAGAATTTTCAAAAATCTCAGAATTCTTAGAAATGTCAGAATTCTTAGAAATCTCAAAAGTCTCACATATACCAGAAATCGCAGCAAGCTCAGCATTTTCAAAATTTTCTAAAATCTCAGAATTTTCAAAAATCTCCGAAATCTTAGAATTCTCAGAATTTTCAAAAATCTAAGAAGTCTTAGAAATATCAGAATTTTGAGAAATGTCAGAAATCTCAAATCTTCCGAAATTCTCAGAATCTCAGAATTATGGAAATTCTCAGAATTTTTAATTATCTCAGAAAGCTCAGAAATCCCAGATATCTCAGAAATATCAGAAATCTCAGAAATCTCAGAAATTTCGAAAATCTCAGAAATCTTAGAAACCTTAGAAACCTTAGAAACCTTAGAAATTTCAATAAACTCAGAATTCTAAAAAGTCTCAGATTTTTTAGAATTCTCAAAAATCTCAGAAATCTCAAAAACTTCAGAAATCAATGTAATCTCAAAAATTTCAGAAAATTCTTAAAATAAAAAAGTCTCAGAATTCTCAGAAAGGTCAGAATTTTTAAAAATTCAGAATTCTCAGAAATCTCAAAATTTTCGAAATTCTCGGAATTTTCAAAATTCTCAGAATTTTGAGATATCTCAGTTATCTCAGAATTCCCAGAAAATTTCAAAAATTTCTAATTTATCAGAATTAAAAAAAATGCAAAATTCTTAGAATTTTCAGAATTTTCAAAAATATTAGAAGGCTAACAAACCTTAGAATTTTGAGAAATCTCAGGAATCTCAAAATTTCCAAAAATCTCAGAATCTCAGAATTCTCAAAAATCTCAGGATTCTTTAGAATTCTCAAAATTTTCAAAAATTGTATTACCATAAATATCAGAAGTCTTAGAAATCTCAGAAAGCTCAGAAATTTTAGCAATCTCAGAATTCTCAGTAAATCTGAGGATTTTTAAATATATCAGAATACTTAGAAATCTCAGAAATCGCACAATTTTTAAAAGTCTTAGAAATCTCAGAATTTTGAGAAATCTCAGAAATCTCAAATTTTCTTAAATATCTCAGAATCTCAGAATTCTCAAAAACATCAAAATTTTAAGATATCTCAGGAATCTCAGATATCTCAGAATTTTTAAAAATCTCGGTAATCTCAGAAATATCAGAAATTTCAAAAATATCTAAATTATCAGAAATCTTAGGATTTTCAAAAATTTCAGAATTCCAAGAAATGTCAGAATTCTGAGAAATCTCAGAAAACTCAGAAAACTCAGAAGTAAATAATCTCAGTATTCTAATAAATCTAAGAAGTCTCAGAAATCTCAGAAAGCTCAGAAATCTCAGAAATCTCAGAATTCTCAGTAAATCTCAGAGTTTTCAAATATATCAGAATTCTTGGAAATCTTAGAAATCTCCCAATTTTTAAAAGTCTCGAGAATCTCACAAATCTCAGAAATGTCAAAAATATCAGAATTATGGAAATCTCAGGTTTTTCAAAAATTTCAGAATTCTTAGAAATCTCAGAATTCTCAGACATCTCAGAATTTTGAGAAATCTCAGAAATCTCAGAAATCTCATAATTTTCAAAAATCTCAGATATCTCATAAATCTCAGAAATCTCAGAAATCTCAGAAATTTCAAAAATCTCGGAATTAATAGAAATCTCAGAAATTTGAAGAATCCCAGAATTCTCAGGAATCTCAGAATTTTTAAAAACCTCAAAAATCTCATAAATATCAGAATTTTCAAAAATCTCAGATTTTTAGATATTTCAAAAATCTCAGAAATCTCAAAAGTTTCGAAAATCTCAGAATTTTCAGAAGTCTAGCAATTTTCAAAAATATCAGAAATTTCAGAAATTTAAAAAAGCTTAGAAATTTAACAAATCTTAGAAATTTCAGATATTTCAGAAATTAAAAAGTTCTCAATATTTTTAATATCTAAGAAATCCTAAATTTCCAAAAATCTCATTATTTAAGAAAATCTCAGAATTCTTAAAAATTTCATATTTTTCAAAAATCTCAGAAATCTAAGAAATTTTAGAATTCTCAGCAATCTCAGAATTGTGAGAAATCCAAGAAATCTAAAAATTTCAAAAAATCTTAGAATCTCAGAATTCTCAAAAATCTCGGAATTCTTTAGAATTCTCAGAATTTTCAAAAATCGTATTCTCATAAATGTCAGAAGTCTAAGAAATCTCAGAAAGCTCAAAAATCTCAGAAATCTCAGAATTCTCAGTAAATCTCAGAATTTTGAAATATATCAGAATACTTAGAAATCTCAGAAATCTCAAAATTTTTAAAAGTCTTAGAAATCTCAGAAAGCTCAAAAATCTCAGAAATCTCGATTTTTTTTCAAAATCTCAGAATCTCAGAATTCTCAAAAACATCAAAATTTTAAAATATCTCAGGAATCTCAGATATCTCAGAAATTTTAAAACCCTCAGATTTCTCAGAAATTTTCAAAAATCTCAGAAATTTCAGATATTTCCAAATTTCCAAAAATCTCAGAATTCTCAGAAATCTCAGAATTTTTAAAAATCTCAGTAATCTCAGAAATATCAGAAATTTTAAAAATATCAAAATTATCAGAAACCTCAGAATTTTCAAAAAATTCAGAAATCTAAGAAATGTCAGAATTCTAAGAAATCTCAGAAAACTCACAAAACTCAGAAATAAGAAATCTCAATATTTTCATAAATCTCAGAAGTCTAAGAAATTTCAGAAAGCTCAGAAATCTCCGAAATCTCAGAATTTTTAGTAAATCTCAGAATTTTGAAATATATCAGAATACTTAGAAATCTCAGAAATCTCACAATTTTTAAAAGTCTCAGGTAACTCAGAAGTCTCAGAAATGTCAAAAATATCAGAATTCTCGATATCGCAGAATTTTTAACAATTTCAGAATTCTAAGAAATATCAGAATTCTCAGACATCTCAGAATTTTGAGAAATCTCAGAAATCTCAGACATCTCAAAATTTACAATAATCTCAGATTTCTCATAAATCTCAGAAATCTCAGATATCTCAGAAATTTCAAAAATCTCGGAATTCTTAGAAATCTCAGAAATTTCAAGAATCCCAGAATTCTCAGGAATCTCAGAATTTTGACAAACCTCATAAACCTCAGAAATGTAAAATTTTTCAAAAATATCAGATTTTTAAATATTTCAAAAATCTCCGAAATCTCAAAAATTTTAAAAATCTCAGAAATTTCACAAACCTAGGAATTTTCAAAAATATCCGGAATTTCAAAAATGTCAGAAATTTAAAAACGCTAAGAAATTCAAGAAATCTTAGAAATTTCAGATATATCAGAAATTGAAAAGTCATCAGAATTTTTTATATATAAGAAATTCCGAATTTCCAAAAATCTCTGAATTTAAGAAACTCTCAGAATTCTAAGAAATATCAGAATTTTCAAAAATTTCAGAAATCGAAGAAATTTCAGAATTCTCAAAAATTTAAGAATTGTGAGAAAACCAAGAAATCTAAAAATTTCCAAAAATCTCATAATCTCAAAATTCTCAAATATCTCGGAATTATAGAATACCTCAGAAATCTCAGAAATCTCAGGAATTTCATAAATCTCAGAGATCTCAGAATTTTCATAAATCTCAGAAATCTCAGATATCTAAGAAATTTCAAAAATCTCACAATTCTCAAAAATCTCAGAATTTTTAAATACCTCAGAAATCTCAGAAATCTCAAAAACTTCGGGAATCTAAGAAATCTCAGAAATGTCAGATATCTCAGAAATTTCAAAAATCTCAGAATGCTTACAAATCTCATAAATCGCACAATTTTTTAAAATCTCAGGAATCTCAGAAAACTCAGAGACTTCAGAAATATCAGAATTCTGAGAAATTTCAGAATTTTCAGAAATCTTAGAATTCTAAGAAATGTTAGAATTCTTAAAAATCTCGAAAATCTCACATATATCAGAAATCTCAGAAAGCTCAAAATTTTCAAAAATTTCTAAAATATCAGAATTTACATAAATCTAAGAATTTATGTAAATTCTTAGAATTCTCAGAATTTTCAAAAATCTAAGATGTCTAAGAAATATCAGATTTTTGAGAAATCTCAGAAATCTCAAAACTTCCAAAATTTTCAGAATCTCAGAATTCTCAAAATTCTCAGAATATTTCATTATCTCAGAAAGCTCAGAAATCTCAGAAATCTCAAAAATATCAGAAATCTCAGAAAAATCAGAAATCTGAGAAATCTCGAAAATCTCAGAAATCTTAGAAACCTTAGAATTTTGAAAAATTTCAGAATTCTAAAAAATCTCAGATTTTGTAGATACCTCAAAAATATCAGAAATCTCAAAAACTTCAGAAATCTAAGAAATCTAGGAAATTTCAGATATATCTGAAAATTAAAATCTTAGAATTCTCAGAAATCTCAGAATTTTTAAAAATTCAAAATTCTCAGAAAACTCAGAATTTTCGGAATTCTCAGTATTCTCAAAAATCTCAGAAATTTTGAAACTCTCATAATTTCCAAAAATCTCCAGGAATCTCAAAATTTCCAAAAATCTCAGAATCTCAGAATTCTCAAAAATCTCAGGATTCTTTAGAATTCTCAAAATTTTCAAAAATCGTATTAACATAAATCTCAGGAGTCTTAGAAATCTCAGAAAGCTCAGAAATTTTAGCAATCTCAGAATTCTCAGTAAATCGAAGGATTTTTAAATATATCAGAATACTTGAAAATCTCAGAAATCGCACAATTTTTAAAAGTCTTAGAAATATCAGAATTTTGAGAAATCTCAGAAATCTCAAATTTTTTTTAATATCTCAGAATCTCAGAATAATCAAAAATATCAAAATTTTAAGATATCTCAGGAATCTCAGATATCTCAGATTTTTAAAAATCTCGGTAATCTCAGAAATATCAGAAATTTCAAAAATATCTAAATTATCAGAATCTCATAATTTTCAAAAATTTCAGAATTCCAAGAAATGTCAGAATTCTAAGAATTCTCAGTAAATCTCAGAATTTTCAAATATATCAGAATTCTTAGAAATCTTAGAAATCTCCCAATTTTTAAAAGTCTCGAGAAACTCACAAATCTCAGAAATGTCAAAAATATCAGAATTCTGGAAATCTCAGGTTTTTCAAAAATTTCACAATTCTTAGAAATCTCAGAATTATCAGACATCTCAGAATTTTGAGAAAAATCAGAAATCTCAGAAATCTCATAATTTTTAAAAATCTCAGCTGTCTCATAAATCTCAGAAATCTCACAAATCTCAGAAATTTCAAAAATCTCGGAATTAATAGAAATCTCAGAAATTTGAAGAATCCCAGAATTCTCAAGAATCTCAGAAATTTTAAAAACCTCAAAAATCTCATAAATATCAGAATTTTCAAAAATCTCAGATTTTTATATATTTCAAAAATCTTAGAAATCTCAAAAGTTTCGAAAATCTCAGAATTTTCAGAAATCTAAGAATTTTCAAAAATATCAGAAATTTCAGAAATTTAAAAAAGCTGAGAAATTTGAAAAATCTTAGAAATTCCAGATATATCAGAAATTAAAAAGTTCTCAATATTTTTAATATCTGAGAAATCCCAAATTTCCAAAAATCTCATTATTTAAGAAAATCTCAGAATTCTTAAAAATTTCAGATTTTTCAAAAATCTCAGAAATCTAAGAAATTTCAGAATTCTCAGCAATCTCAGAATTGTGAGAAATCCAAGAAATCTAAAAATTTCAAAAAATCTCAGAATCTCAGAATTCTCGAAAATCTCGGAATTCTTTAGAATTCTCAGAATTTTCAAAAATCGTATTCTCATAAATGTCAGAAGTCTAAGAAATCTCAGAAAGCTCAAAACTCTCAGAAATCTCAGAATTCTCGGTAAATCTCAGAATTTTGAAATATATCAGAATACTTAGAAATCTCAGAAATCTCAAAATTTTCTTAGAAAGCTTAGAAATTTAACAAATCTTAGAAATTTCAGATATATCAGAAATTAAAAAGTTCTCAATATTTTTAATATCTAAGAAATCCTAAATTTCCAAAAATCTCATTATTTAAGAAAATCTCAGAATTCTTAAAAATTTCAGATTTTTCAAAAATCTCAGAAATCTAAGAAATTTCAGAATTCTCAGCAATCTCAGAATTGTGAGAAATCCAAGAAATCTAAAAATTTCAAAAAATCTCAGAATCTCAGAATTCTCGAAAATCTCAGAATTCTTTAGAATTATCAGAATTATCAATAATCGTATTCTCATAAATGTCAGAAGTCTAAGAAATCTCAGAAAGCTCAAAAATCTCAGATATCTCAGAATTCTCAGTAAATTTCAGAATTTTGAAATATATCAGAATACTTAGAAATCTCAGAAATCTCAAAATTTTCTTAGAAATCTCAGAATTTTGAGAAATCTCAGAAATCTCAATTTTTTTAAAAAATCTCAGAATCTCAGAATTCTCAAACACATCAAAATTTAAGATATCTCAGGAATCTCAGATATCTCAGAAATTTTAAAACCCTCAGATTTCTCAGAAATTTTCAAAAATCTCAGAAATTTCAGAAATCTCAAAATTTCCAAAAATCTCAGAATTCTCAGAAATCTCAGAATTTTTAAAATCTCAGTAATCTCAGAATTATCAGAAATTTTTAAAATATCAAAATTGTCAGAAACCTCAGAATTTTCAAAAAATTCAGAATTCTAAGAAATGTCAGAATTCTAAGAAATCTCAGAAAACTCAGAAAACTCAGAAATAAAAAATCTAAGTATTTTCATAAATCTCAGAAGTCTAAGAAATTTCAGAAAGCTCAGAAATCTCCGAAATCTCAGAATTTTTAGTAAATCTCAGAATTTTTAAATATATCAGAATACTTAGAAATCTCAGGAATCTCACTATTTTTAAAAGTCTCAGGTAACTCAGAAATCTCAGAAATGTCAAAAATATCAAAATTCTCGATATCGCAGAATTTTTAACAATTTCAGAATTCTAAGAAATATCAGAATTCTCAGACATCTCAGAATTTTGAGAAATCTCAAAAATCTCAGACATCTCAAAATTTACAAAAATCTCAGATTTCTCATAAATCTCAGAAATCTCAGATATCTCAGAAATTTCAAAAATCTCGGAATTCTTAGAAATCTCAGAAATTTCAAGAATCCCAGAATTCTCAGGAATCTCAGAATTTTGAAAAACCTCATAAACCTCAGAAATGTAAAATTTTTGAAAAATATCATATTTTTTTATATTTTTTTTGAAAAATCTCCGAAATCTCAAAAATTTTAAAAATCTCAGAAGTTTCACAAATCTATGAATTTTCAAAAATATCCGAAATTTCAAAAATGTCAGAAATTTAAAAAAGCTTAGAAATTTTAGTAATCTTAGAAATTTCAGATATATCAGAAATCGAAAAGTTCTCAGAATTTTTTAATATAAGAAATTCCGAATTTCCAAAAATCTCTGAAATTAAGAAACTCTCAGAATTCTTAGATATATCAGAATTTTCAAAAATTTCAGAAATCTAAGAAATTTCAGAATTCTCAAAAATTTAAGAATTGTGAGAAAACCAAGAAATCTAAAAATTTCCAAAAATCTCATAATCTCAGAATTCTCAAATATCTAGAAATTATAAGATATCTCAGAAATCTCAGAAATCTCAGGAATCTCATAAATCTCAGAAATCTCAGAATTTTCATAAATCTCAGAAATCTCAGATATCTAAGAAATTTCAAAAATCTCACAATTCTCAAAAATCTCAGAATTTTTAAATACCTCAGAAATCTCAGAAATCTCAAAAACTTCGGGAATCTAAGAAATCTCAGAAATGTCAGATATCTCAGAAATTTCAAAAATCTCAGAATGCTTACAAATCTCATAAATCGCACAATTTTTTAAAATCTCAGGAATCTCAGAAAACTCAGAGACTTCAGAAATATCAGAATTCTGAGAAATTTCAGAATTTTCAGAAATCTTAGAATTCTAAGAAATGTTAGAATTCTTAAAAATCTCGAAAATCTCACATATATCAGAAATCTCAGAAAGCTCAAAATTTTCAAAAATTTCTAAAATCTCAGAATTTACATAAATCTCAGAATTTATGTAAATTCTTAGAATTCTCAGAATTTTCGAAAATCTAAGATGTCTTAGAAATATCAGATTTTTGAGAAATCTCAGAAATCTCAAAACTTCCAAAATTTTCAGAATCTCAGAATTCTCAAAATTCTCAGAATTTTTCATTATCTCAGAAAGCTCAGAAATCTCAGAAATCTCCAAAATATCAGAAATCTCAGAAAAATCAGAAATTTCAGAAATCTCGAAAATCTCAGAAATCTTAGAAACCTTAGAATTTTGAAAAATTTCAGAATTCTAAAAAATCTCAGATTTTATAGATACCTCAGAAATATCAGAAATCTCAAAAACTTCAGAAATCTAAGAAATCTAGGAAATTTCAGATATATCTGAAAATAAAAATCTTAGAATTCTCAGAAATTCAGAATTTTTAAAAATTCAGAATTCTCAGAAAACTCAGAATTTTCGGAATTCTCAGTATTCTCAAAAACCTCAGAAATTTTGAAATTCTCATAATTTCCAAAAATCTCCAGGAATCTCAAAATTTCCAAAAATCTCAGAATCTCAGAATTCTCAAAAATCTCAGGATTCTTTAGAATTTTCAAAATTTTCAAAAATCGTATTACCATAAATCTCAGAAGTCTTAGAAATCTCAGAAAGCTCAGAAATTTTAGCAATCTCAGAATTCTCAGTAAATCTAAGGATTTTTAAATATATCAGAATACTTAGAAATCTCAGAAATCGCACAATTTTTAAAAGTCTTAGAAATCTCAGAATTTTGAGAAATCTCAGAAGTCTCAAATTTTTTTAAATATCTCAGAATCTCAGAATTCTCAACAACATCAAAATTTTAAGATATCTCAGGAATCTCAGATATCTCAGAATTTTTAAAAATCTCGGTAATCTCAGAAATATTAGAAATTTCAAAAATATCTAAATTATCAGAAATCTCATAATTTTCAAAAATTTCAGAATTCCAAGAAATGTCAGAATTCTAAGAATTCTCATTAAATCTCAGAATTTTCAAATATATCAGAATTCTTAGAAATCTTAGAAACATCCCAATTTTTAAAAGTCTCGAGAAATTCACAAATCTCAGAAATGTCAAAAATATCAGAATTCTGGAAATCTCAGGTTTTTCAAAAATTTCACAATTCTTAGAAATCTCAGAATTATCAGACATCTCAGAATTTTGAGAAATCTCAGAAATCTCAGAAATCTCATAATTTTCAAAAATCTCAGATATCTCATAAATCTCAGAAATCTCACAAATCTCAGAAATTTCAAAAATCTCGGAATTAATAGAAATCTCAGAAATTTCAAGAATCCCAGAATTCTCAAGAATCTCAGAGATTTTAAAAACCTCAAAAATCTCATAAATATCAGAACTTTCAAAAATCTCAGATTTTTATATATTTCAAAAATCTCAGAAATCTCAAAAGTTTCGAAAATCTCAGAATTTTCAGAAATCTAAGAATTTTCAAAAATATCAGAAATTTCAGAAATTTAAAAAAGCTTAGAAATTTAACAAATCTTCGAAATTTCAGATATATCAGAAATTAAAAAGTTCTTAATATTTTTAATATCTTAGAAATCCCAAATTTCCAAAAATCTCATTATTTAAGAAAATCTCAGAATTCTTAAAAATTTCAGATTTTTCAAAAATCTCAGAAATCTAAGAAATTTCAGAATTCTCAGCAATCTCAGAATTGTGAGAAATCCAAGAAATCTAAAAATTTCAAAAAATCTCAGAATCTCAGAATTCTCGAAAATCTCGGAATTCTTTAGAATCATCAGAATTTTCAAAAATCGTATTCTCATAAATGTCAGAAGTCTAAGAAATCTCAGAAAGCTCAAAAATCTCAGAAATCTCAGAATTCTCAGTAAATCTCAGAATTTTTAAATATATCAGAATACTTAGAAATCTCAGAAATCTCAAAATTTTCTTAGAAAGCTTAGAAATTTAACAAATCTTAGAAATTTCAGATATATCAGAAATTAAAAAGTTCTCAATATTTTTAATATCTAAGAAATCCCAAATTTCTCAGTCTGCCTCCAGCTTCCGTAGTGAGAGGACGTATCCCGCTCGGAAGCGTCTTTGTCTTTTTCGCATACGGCAGATAGTGGTTGTTGTTCTCGAGTGCGAATGCGTAGTCAACGCGATTACCCGTACGCACTTATCGGTGTCTCCGCCTTTCTCCTGTATTCGTACGGAGAGTGTACCGTTACTTCCATCGAGCGAGTAGCGATCGACGTGTGTTCTTGTGGTGTGAGTGTGTGTATCGTTGCTGCTGATCGTTGCAAGCGATAAGCAAGCGTATCGACGCAGCGTTATCGCATCGATCGGCGCTTGTAGCAGTCCTACTGTGTGTGTGTGTCTGTGAGTGAGTTTGTCTATTTGAGCATCGTGTGTCACGGTAAGTGTTATCCTTCCCTATACGCACCGTTGTCCCCGGCTCTACCATGGCGGTAGAGCAGGATGTCTCTGATTCGGATCGGGAGAATGATTCTTGCAGGGAGGTAAAACGAAAGCCTGGGCGCCCTAAGGCTGCGCCAGCGGCAAAAAAAATAGCGATCGACGAAAGGCCTTCGACATCGAAGGCCGCATGTAGTGGTGCCACTTTGGCAAAGAATACCCAGGTGGCAAAAAGTGCCCCGCTGGTAGCATCCAACGAGCCGCTATCGGAACACCGAGCGCGTGCTTACCCGCCGTCGTGGGAGGGTAAGCCGGTTGTCTATTTTATGCCACGAACAAAACAGCTCGATGTGAGGACGATCGCGGCATCGCTGTTTAAGAAGTACCCGGGCGTTGCCGATGTGTTTCGGATGCGTCCAAATAAAATCAGGGTTACCGCAAAGGACCGGGCTCAAGCCAACGTCATTGCGGCTGATCCAGAGTTTACGGAGCACTACCGGGTTTATATCCCCGGTAGTCTGGTTGAAGTGTCCGGCGTGATCCAGGACTTCGAATATCCTGAAGAGGATATAGTTAAATATGGCGTGGGCGCTTTTCAAGCCCCAGGTACGCCAAAAGCAAAAGTGCTCGAGGCAAAAAAGCTTTTTAAGCTTGACGCCTCAGCGAAGGAGGGGAAAAAATATGTTCCGACCTCCTCAATCAGGATCACGTTTGAGGGTACGGTTCTTCCGCAGGCCCTCATTATTGAAGGTCTCCGGATACCGATCGACCGGCCATACGTGCCAAGGGTGGCCACCTGTTCGAAGTGCAGTCGGATCGGACATGCCGATCCGTTTTGCACTCGCAAAATATGCTGCGGAAAATGCAGAGGGGCGCATGCCACCGAGGAGTGCAAAGCCCCTTCTCAAAAATGCTCGCATTGTCGGGAAGACTGGCATGAGGTAGCCTTGTGCCCGGTGTACCGTAAATTGCAAAGGGAACAGACAAAAACGGTAGCTGAGAGGACACGCGGCTCTTATAGCGACGCCCTTAAAGGTGCGAACGCGTCGAACCCTTTTGCAGTTTTGGATACAGCTGCAAATGGCGAGTCCAACCCAACTGCATCCGAACAGGTGCCATTGAGATCAGCTAAGACCAGAGTATCATACAAAAAGATACAACGGAAGGTCCTAAAAAAAAAAAGTAAACCTTTGGCACAACAGCGTCTTGCTAAAGCATCATCCTCAGTCCCAACTCGAGACGCTGATCCTTCTGCTCCCGCTCCTCAATCTGCCAGGAAGGAGCCCAAGAAGAAGCGATCCCCCCGGACAGAAGCCCCTCTGGAAAGCTTGGCTTTTCCAATCGGGGGTTGTCCGAAAACCCCTACCCCGTCCCTTTCCGAGATCCTAGAGTCCCTCCTCATGACCCTGAACCTCCCGCAGCACCTGCACATGATCGCTACTTGGGCCCTTCCTTTCCTGAAGGGGATGATCAAACAGTGGCTGGCCCAATGGCCATGCTTAAGCATGATGGTCCGATTGGACGATTAATTCCTCCGATTCCCACCATCATACAGTGGAACTGTAGGAGTTTGCTTGGTAAGCTAGACTCCTTTAAAGCATTAGTGGGCGAGCACAACTGTGATGTGTTCGCCCTCTGTGAAACTTGGCTATCGGAAGACATTAATCTTACCTTCCCCGGATATAAAATAATCCGTGAAGATCGCATTACAAGGGGTGGAGGGGTACTGATTGGTGTTCGAAAGAGTCACACTTTCACCAGAATACCCACCCCTAGACAAGATATTATTGAAACTGTCGCAGTCAAGGCAAAACTTGGTGATCTTCACGTGACAATTACCTCAATTTATATCCCCCCGATAGCCAACAATGAAAAGGAAAAAATTGAAAAGTTCAAAGAGGATCTTGGAAATTTAGCAGTGGTCTTGCCTGGACCACTTTTGATCCTGGGAGATTTCAACTCTCACGGAGTCGACTGGGGCTGCGATAAGGATGACATTCGCGCTCCTATTATCCGAGACATCTGCGACAGATTTGGGTTTTCAATTCTCAACTCAGGAGAGGCAACTAGGATGCAGACACCTAAGAGTAGGGCGAGTGCACTGGACCTGTCTCTATGTCCATCAGCGATGGCCCTGGATTTTAGTTGGAAGGTGATCCAGGACCCTATCGGCAGTGATCACTTGCCGATAGAAATTTCCTACATCAAGGGAGGATGTCCAGTAGGTGGAATCCCCGTTAAATGTGACTTAACGAAGAACATCGACTGGACAAGATACGGTGAATTAGTAGCCGCTTCGCTTTCTCTTGACTTGGAAGATTTGTCTCCAGTTCAGGAGTACGAAAAACTTGTTTCAATTATAAACAAGTGCGCTCTTGAGACCCAAACAAGGCGCTCCCACCAAGCAAGGACATTTAAAAAACCTCCCACTCCTTGGTGGGACAAGGATTGCCAAGCGGCTTTTAATAAGAAGCGGGAGGCGCTTAAAGCATTCCGGGACACGGGCTCAAGGTCTTTATATGAAAAATATAAAGGACTGGAGAGATCGTGCAAAAACCTGTTGAAGGCGAAGAAAAAGGGCTATTGGCGTAGATACGTCAATAACCTAGACCCTTCCGCTTCACTTAATTCACTTTGGAGGATGGCTAGAAGGATGCGAAACAGCAATAACACTAACGAGAGCGAAAGCTTTTCTGGCGAGTGGTTGAATGATTTTGCCCACAAGCTTTGCCCCGATTTCGTTCCTGCGCAAAACTTTGCACAAAATGCGCCTGGCAGTGACCCTATCATGGACTCACCGTTCACTATGGTTGAGCTATCGCTTGCTCTTCTATCAAGCAAAAATTCTTCCCCAGCCCTGGATCAGATCAACAGCAAACTGCTGCAAAATCTTCCCGACATGGGCAAGAAACGTCTGTTAAGAATCTTCAACAATATGTTGGAGTTCAACAGCGTCCCGCAAGAATGGAGAGAAGTGAAAGTTGTCACTATTTTGAAGCCTGGCAAACCGCCATCAAGACACGATTCATATCGGCCAATATCGCTACTTTCGTGTCTAAGGAAACTCCTTGAAAGGATGATTCTCTTACGGTTAGAAGAATGGTTGGAAAAAAACAACCTTCTATCAGATACCCAGTTTGGTTTTCGTAAAGCCAGGGGTACTAATGACTGCTTAGCGCTTTTGGTGACAGAAATAGAGCTTGCCCGTGCACGCAAGCAGAACATGGGGTCTATCTTCCTTGACATACAGAGGGCATTTGACTCAGTTTCTCCATACAAACTGAGTCAAAAGTTAGAAAATGCGGGCCTGGGACCAAAGTTGAATAACTTATTATTCAACCTTTTGTCGGAAAAAGTTATGAATTTCAACAATGGTCACGTGCAGCTAAAACGAACCAGCTTCCATGGACTAGCACAAGGGTCCTGCTTGAGCCCCCTGTTGTATAACTTTTATGTTAGTGAGATAGACTCTTGTCTAGCGCCAAACTGCAGTCTTAGACAATTGGCAGACGACGGCGTTATATCTGTTGCAAGCAGAGACGCCGACGAAATACAACTGGCTTTACAAACCACTCTGGATAATCTTTCCGAGTGGTCTGAAAACCTTGGTATCAAGTTCTCTGCTACGAAAACTGAGATGGTAGTCTTTTCTCCTTTTAGCGACACGGGAAAAAAACAGGGAGAAAAGGCTATATGACCCGAAAATTGATGTCTTTCTGTATGGTGAAAAGATATCAATTACCGACAATTTTCGATACCTTGGTGTATGGTTCAATTCTAGGCTAAACTGGAGTACTCACTTCACCCGTCTGGTGCAAAAATGCAGTAAAAGAATCAACTTTCTAAGGACAGTCACAGGATTCTGGTGGGGCGCACATCCATCAGACGTCCTGAGACTGTATCAGACAACAGAACTATCCGTATTGGAATTTGGAAGCATATGCTTCCATTGGGCATCCAATACGTTGATACTCAAGCTCGAAAGGCTACAGTACCGCTGTCTTATACTTGCACTAGGGAGCATGAAATCCACACACAACATGTCCCTAGAAGTGATGACAGGAGTGATGCCGCTCAAACTACGTTTTGAAATGCTGTCGCTTCGCCTTCTAGTCCGTTGTTCAGTATCAAATCCCTTGATAATAGAAAATTTTGAAGCGCTTATAGAGACAGGTTCTAAGAGCAAAATCCTCAAGATTTATGAAGATTTTGTTGCCCTACAAGTGCATCCTAGCGCTCCACAGGCATTAAATCGTGCTGATCTTCCTGAGAACTACAGTTCCATTTTAATAACAGATTCCTCGATGCGCGAGGAAATTAAGACCATACCTAATGATCTTCGCCCGAGGGTAGTTCCGGGTATTTTCATGAATAAGTATGGTCATTTAGACCAAATAAGCCAGTACTACACTGATGGATCATCCTCTGAGGAGGGCACTGGCTTCGGTGTTTTTAGCGAGTTCACCGAGGCATTTTTCAAATTGAGGCAGCCATGTAGTGTTTACACCTCAGAGCTAGCCGCAATTTTGTACGCACTATCCATGATAGCAGCGAGACCTTCGGACCAGTACTTCATCTTCACTGATAGCCTTAGTGCTATTGAAGCTCTGAGATCTCCGAAGGCTGTTAAGAGGCAGGATTTCCTCACGATAAAAATCATTGAACTGCTTGGCTCAATGTTCGATAAGGCGTATAAGATCTCGCTAATTTGGGTCCCTTCTCATTGCGGAATCCCCGGCAATGAAAAGGCAGACTCACTGGCCAAAACAGGCGTTAAAGAAGGCGCTTTTTACGACCGACCGATCTTGGCCCAGGAGTTCCTTCGTTTCCCACAGCAACTTTTCCTGTCTCGCTGGCAGAGCATGTGGGAGGCGGATGAACTCGGGCGTTTTCTTTTCTCGATCTCTCCGCAAGTGTCCCTGCGGCCTTGGTTGGATGGGCTCTCTGTAGACCGGGCATTCATACGAATGATGTCTCGACTGATGTCGAATCATTTTGCGTTGAATGCTCATCTACAGCGTATAACTCTGGCTCAGACAAAAGTGTGTGGCTGCGGTGACGGATTCCACGATGTGGATCACCTTCTGTGGTCCTGCGTGGAATTTGAAACCGCAAGACCCTCCTTGTTGAGCGCAGTCGGGAATATCGGCAGACGACCGGGTACAGAAATTAGAGAAGTGTTGGCTACCAGGGACCTCCCCTACATGAGGACCATCTTCCGATTCGCCAGAGACAACGGTCTTGTCCTATGATTCCACATCCCAAGTATCCTTCCAATCCTTATTCGTATTCCCCCATTCCTTTTTTGTTAAATGTTTTGTTGTCTACGTCTTAAGTGTATTTTTTGTAGGGCCACGGGTGATCCGATGACTGGGCAACAGCATTCGAGGGCGATTCCAACACTGCCGTAAAAGGGAGGCAGGCTTTGTTGAAAGTGCAGTGTTCTCCACTCCAGTCCAGTTTTGGCACATTGAGTTTGACAATGTTGGCGTCGGGTTCGGGGTGGTTGGCGGGTTCAGTCTCGGGAGTAGTGAAGTCGCTTTCGCTGCTGCGGGATAGAGCTTGTCGATCATCCTTTGATTGGACGTTGACTAGAGTGAGCTTGGAATGTCATGGATGGACTGCACTGAAGAACACTGTATGCAGACAAATAAATGTTCGTGCTGTCTTAACAATGTTTATTTGTTTGTTACAGTCGAGACCAAACATCAAATGTCAACAATAGAACAGCCACATCACCACTATAGCCGGAATTCGGATGAAACCAACCACCATCATCACAATAGCCACCGCAATAGAACCGGACCATCAAAATTCACAACATCCACCACTACATCATCATCATCATCATCATCATCATCATCATCATCATCATCATCACCATCACCACAACCATCCACAACCGAGTATGCCCGGGATAAGGCAAAGAATAAGGAGGAAATGCCTTATCAATATAATTGTATTTTTTTTTTTCAACACAAGCGGTGTGAACAATACGGCACTGGACCGTCATAATTAATTATAAATAAATAAATAAAATAAAAATCCCTAATTTCCAAAAATCTCAATATTTAAGAAAATCTCAGAATTCTTAAAAATTTCAGATTTTTCAAAAATCTCAGAAATCTAAGAAATTTCAGAATTCTCAGCAATCTCAGAATTGTGAGAAATCCAAGAAATCTAAAAATTTCAAAAAATCTCAGAATCTCAGAATTCTCGAAAATCTCGGAATTCTTTAGAATTATCAGAATTTTCAAAAATCGTATTCTCATAAATGTCAGAAGTCTAAGAAATCTCAGAAAGCTCAAAAATCTCAGAAATCTCAGAATTCTCAGTAAATCTCAGAATTTTGAAATATATCAGAATACTTAGAAATCTCAGAAATCTCAAAATTTTCTTAGAAATCTCAGAATTTTTAGAAATCACAGAAATCTCAATTTTTTTTTTTAAATCTCAGAATCTCAGAATTCTCAAACACATCAAAATTTTAAGATATCTCAGGAATCTCAGATATCTCAGATATTTTAAAACCCTCAGATTTCTCAGAAATTTTCAAAAATCTCAGAAATTTCAGAAATCTCAAAATTTCCAAAAATCTCAGAATTCTCAGAAATCTCAGAATTTTTAAAAATCTCAGTAATCTCAGAATTTTCAGAAATTTTAAAAATATCAAAATTATCAGAAACCTCAGAATTTTCAAAAAATTCTGAATTCTAAGAAATGTCAGAATGCTAAGAAATCTCAGAAAACTCAGAAAACTCAGAAATAAAAAATCTCAGTATTTTCATAAATCTCAGAAACCTAAGAAATTTCAGAAAGCTCAGAAATTTCCGAAATCTCAGAATTTTTAGTAAATCTCAGAATTTTTAAATAAATCAGAATACTTAGAAATCTCAGGAATCTCACAATTTTTAAAAGTCTCAGGTAACTCAGAAATCTCAGAAATGTCAAAAATATCAAAATTCTCGATATCGCAGAATTTTTAACAATTTCAGAATTCTAAGAAATATCAGAATTCTCAGACATCTCAGAATTTTGAGAAATCTCAAAAATCTCAGACATCTCAAAATTTACAATAATCTCAGATTTCTCATAAATCTCAGAAATGTCAGATATCTCAGAAATTTCAAAAATCTCAGAATGCTTACAAATCTCATTAATCGCACAATTTTTTAAAATCTCAGGAATCTGAGAAATCTCAGAGACTTCAAAAATATCAGAATTCTTAGAAATTTCAGAATTTTCAGAAATCTTAGAATTCTAAGAAATGTTAGAATTCTTAAAAATCTCGAAAATCTCACATATATCAGAAATCTCAGAAAGCTCAAAATTTTCAAAAATTTCTAAAATCTCAGAATTTACATAAATCTCAGAATTTATGTAAATTCTTAGAATTCTCAGAATTTTCAAAAATCTAAGATGTCTTAGAAATATCAGATTTTTGAGAAATCTCAGAAATCTCAAAACTTCCAAAATTTTCAGAATCTCAGAATTCTCAAAATTCTCAGAATTTTTCATTATCTCAGAAAGCTCAGAAATCTCAGAAATCTCAAAAATATCAGAAATTTCAGAAAAATCAGAAATCTCAGAAATCTCGAAAATCTCAGAAATCTTAGAAACCTTAGAATTTTGAAAAATTTCAGAATTCTAAAAAATCTCAGATTTTATAGATACCTAAAAAATATCAGAAATCTCAAAAACTTCAGAAATCTAAGAAATCTAGGAAATTTCAGATATATCTGAAAATTAAAATCTTAGAATTCTCATAAATCTCAGAATTTTTAAAAATTCAGAATTCTCAGAAAACTCAGAATTTTTGGAATTCTCAGTATTCTCAAAAACCTCAGAAATTTTGAAATTCTCATAATTTCCAAAAATCTCCAGGAATCTCAAAATTTCCAAAAATCTCAGAATCTCAGAATTCTCAAAAATCTCAGGATTCTTTAGAATTCTCAAAATTTTCAAAAATCGTATTACCATAAATCTCAGAAGTCTTAGAAATCTCAGAAAGCTCAGAAATTTTAGCAATCTCAGAATTCTCAGTAAATCTGAGGATTTTTAAATATATCAGAATACTTAGAAATCTCAGAAATCGCACAATTTTTAAAAGTCTTAGAAATCTCAGAATTTTGAGAAATCTCAGAAATCTCAAATTTTTTTAAATATCTCAGAATCTCAGAATTCTCTAAAACATCAAAATTTTAAGATATCTCAGGAATCTCAGATATCTCAGAATTTTTAAAAATCTCGGTAATCTCAGAAATATCAGAAATTTCAAAAATATCTAAATTATCAGAAATCTCAGAATTTTCAAATATTTCAGAATTCCAAGATATGTCAGAATTCTAAGAAATCTCAGAAAACTCACAAAACTCAGAAATAAATAATCTCAGTATTCTAACAAATCTAAGAAGTCTCAGAAATCTCAGAAAGCTCAGAAATCTCAGAAATCTCAGAATTCTCAGTAAATCTCAGAATTTTCAAATATATCAGAATCCTTAGAAATCTTACAAATCTCCCAATTTTTAAAAGTCTCGAGAAACTCACAAATCTCAGAAATGTCAAAAATATCAGAATTCTGGAAATCTCAGGTTTTTCAAAAATTTCACAATTCTTAGAAATATCAGAATTCTCAGACATCTCAGAATTTTGAGAAATCTCAGAAATCTCAGAAATCTCATAATTTTCAAAAATCTCAGATATCTCATAATTCTCAGAAATCTCAGAAATTTCAAAAATCTCGGAATTAATAGAAATCTTAGAAATTTCAAGAATCCCAGAAATTCTTAGGAATCTCAGAATTTTTAAAAACCTCGAAAATCTCATAAATATCAGAATTTTCAAACATCTCAGATTTTTATATATTTCAAAAATCTCAGAAATCTCAAAAGTTTCGAAAATCTCAGAATTTTCAGAAATCTAAGTATTTTCAAAAATATCAGAAATTTCAGAAGTTTAAAAAAGCTTAGAAATTTAACAAATCTTAGAAATTTCAGATATTTCAGAAATTAAAAAGTTCTCAAAATTTTTACTATCTAATAAATCCCAAATTTCCAAAAATCTTATTATTTAAGAAAATCTCAAAATTCTTAAAAATTTCAGATTTTTCAAAAATCTCAGAAATCTAAGAAATTTCAGAATTCTCAGCAATCTCAGAATTGTGAGAAATCCAAGAAATCTAAAAATTTCAAAAAATCTCATAATCTCAGAATTCTCGAAAATCTCGGAATTCTTTAGAATTCTCAGAATTTTCAAAAATCGTATCCTCATAAATGTCAGAAGTCTAAGAAATCTCAGAAAGCTAAAAAATATCAGAAATCTCTGAATTCTCAGTAAATCTCAGAATTTTGAAATATATCAGAATACTTAGAAATCTCAGAAATCTCAAAATTTTTAAAAGTCTTAGAAATCTCAGAATTTTGAGAAATCTCAGAAATCTCAAATTTTTTTAAAAATCTCAGATTCTCAGAATTCCCAAACAGATCAAAATTTTAAGATATCTCAGGAATCTCAGATATCTCAGAAATTTTAAAACCCTCAGATTTCTCAGAAATTTTCAAAAATCTCAAAAATTTCAGAAATCTCAAAATTTCCAAAAATCTCAGAATTCTCAGAAATCTCAGAATTTTTAAAAATCTCAGTAATCTCAGAAATATTAGAAATTTTAATAATATCAAAATTATCAGAAACCTCAGAATTTTCAAAAAATTCAGAATTCTAAGAAATGTCAGAATTCTAAGAAATCTCAGAAAACTCAGTAAACTCAGAAATAAAAAATCTCAGTATTTTCATAAATCTCAGAAGTCTAAGAAATTTCAGAAAGCTCAGAAATCTCCGAAATCTCAGAATTTTCAGTAAATCTCAGAATTTTTAAATATATCAGAATACTTAGAAATCTCAGAAATCTCACAATTTTAAAAAGTCTCAGGTAACTCAGAAATCTCAGAAATGTCAAAAATATCAGAATTCTCGATATCGCAGAATTTTTAACAATTTCAGAATTCTAAGAAATATCAGAATTCTCAGACAACTCAGAATTTTGAGAAATCTCAGAAATCTCAGACATCTCAAAATTTTCAATAATCTCAGATTTCTCATAAATCTCAGAAATGTCAGATATCTCAGAAATTTCAAAAATCTCAGAATGCTTACAAATCTGATTAATCGCACAATTTTTTAAAATCTCAGGAATCTGAGAAATCTCAGAGACTTCAAAAATATCAGAATTCTGAGAAATTTCAGAATTTTCAGAAATCTTAGAATTCTAAGAAATGTTAGAATTCTTAAAAATCTCGAGAATCTCACATATATCAGAAATCTCCGAAAGCTCAAAATTTTCAAAAATTTCTAAAATCTCAGAATTTACATAAATCTTAGAATTTATGTAAATTCTCTGAATTTTCAAAAATCTAAGATGTCTTAGAAATATCAGATTTTGGAGAAATCTTTGAAATCTCAAAACTTCCAAAATTTTCAGAATCTCAGAATTCTCAAAATTCTCAGAATTTTTCATTATCTCAGAAAGCTCAGAAATCTCAGAAATCTCAGAAATCTCAAAAATATTAGAAATCTCAGAAATATCAGAAATCTTAGAAATCTCGAAAATCTCAGAAATCTTAGAAACCTTAGAATTTTGAAAAATTTCAGAATTCTAAAAAATCTCAGATTTTATAGATACCTCAAAAATATCAGAAAACTCAAAAACTTCAGAAATCTAAGAAATCTAGAAAATTTCAGATATATCTGAAAATAAAAATCTTAGAATTCTCAGAAATCTCAGAATTTTTAAATTTTCAGAATTCTCAGAAAACTCAGAATTTTCGGAATTCTCAGTATTCTCAAAAATCTCAGAAATTTTGAAATTCTCATAATTTTGAGATATCTCAGAAATCTCAGAAATCTCTGAATTCTCAGAAATATTCAAAAATTTTTAAAATCTCAGAATTTAAAAAAATCAGAGAATTCTTAGAATTCTCAGAATTTTCAAAAATCTTAGAAGTCTAAGAAAGCTTAGAATTTTGAGAATTCTCACGAATCTCAAAATTTCCAAAAATCTCAGAATCTCAGAATTCTCAAAAATCTCAGAATTCTTAAGAATTCTCAGAATTTTGAAAAATCTTAGAAGTCTCAAATCTCAGAATTTTGAGAAATCTCAGAAATCTCAAAATTTCAAAAGATCTCAGAATCTCAGAATCCTCAAAAATATCAAAAATTTAAGATATCTCAGGAATCTCAGAAATATTAAAAATCACAGATTTCTCAGAAATTTTCAAAAATCTCAGAAATTTCAAGAATCTTAAATTTTCCAAAATTTCCAGAATTCTCAGAAATCTCAGAATTTTAAATAATCTTAGTAATCTTAGAAATATCAGAAACTTCTAAAATATCCAAAAATCTCAGAATCTCAGAATTCTAAGAAATGTCTCAGAAACTCAGAAATAAAAAATCTCAGTATTCTCATAAATCTCGGAAGTCTTAGAAATCTCAGAAAGCTCAGAAATCTCAGAAATCTCAAAATTCTCAGCAAATCTTTGAAATTTTAAATATATCAGAATACTTAGAAATCTCAGAAATCTCACAATTTTTAAAAGTCTCAGGAAACTCAGAAATCTCCGAAATGTCAAAAATATCAGAATTCTCGATATCGCAGAATTTTCCAAAATTTAAGAATTCTTAGAAATCTCAGCAGTCTCAGACATCTCAGAATTTTGAGAAATTTCAGAAAACTCAGACATCTCAAAATTTTCAAAAATCAAAGATTTCTCATAAATCTCAGAAATTTCAAAATTCTCGGAATTCTTAGAAATCTCAGAAATTTCAAGAATCCCAGAATTCTCAGGAATCTCAGAATTTTGAAAAACCTCATTGATCTCAGAAATATCAGAATTTTCAAAAATCTCAGATTTTTTGATATTTCAAAAATCTCAGAAATCTCAAAAATTTCGAAAATCTCAGAATCTTCACAAATCTAGGAATTTTCAAAAATATTAGAAATTTCAGAAATGTCAGATATTTAAAAAGCTTAAAAATTTAAGAAATCTCAGAAATTTTAGATATCTGAGAAATTTTAAAGTTCTCAGAATTTTAAGATGTTTCAGAAATCTCAAAATTTTCAAAATCTTAGAAATTTCAAAAATCTCAGAATTTTCAGAAATCTATGAATTTTCAAAAATGTCAGAAATTTAAAAAAGCTTAGATATTTAAGAAATCTTAGAAATTTCAGATATATCAGATATTTAAAAGTTCTCAGAAATTTTCATATCTAAGAAATCCCAAATTTCCAAAAATCTCAGAATTTAAGAAAATCTCAGAATTCTTAGAAATCTCAGAATTTTCAAAAATCTCAGAAATCTCAGAAATCTCAGAATTCTCAGAAATCTCAGAATTGTGAGAAATCCATGAATTTTAAGAATTTACAAAAATCTCAGCATCTTAGAATTCTCAAAAATCTCGGAAGTATAAGATATCTCAGAAATCTCAGAAATATCATAAATCTAAGAATTTTCAAAAATCTCAGAAATCTCAGATATCTAAGAAATTTCAAAAATCTAAGAGTTCTCAAAAATCTCAGAATTTTTAGATATCTCAGAAATCTCAGAAATCTCAAAAGCTTCAGAAATCTAAGAAATATCAGATACCTCAGAAATTTCAAAAACCTCAGAATGCTTACCAATCTCGTAAATCTCACAATTTTTTTAAATCTCAGGAATCTCAGAAATCTCAGAGACTTCAAAAATATCAGATTTCTCAGAAATCTCAGAAATTTCAAAAATCCCAGAATTCTTTGAAATGCGAAAATCTCACATGTATCAGAAATCTCAGCAAGCTCAGAATTTTCAAAAAATTCTAAAATCTCAGAATTTTCAAAAACCTCCGAATTCTTAGAATTCTCAGAATTTTCAAAAATCTAAGAAGCCTTAGAAATACCAGAAATTTGAGAAATCTCAGAAATCTCATAAACTCCATAATTCTCAGAATCTCAGAATTCTCGAAATTCTCAGAATTTTTAATTATCTCAGGAAGCTCAGAAATCTCAGAAATATCAGAAATCTCATTAATCTCAGAAATCTTAGAAACCTTAGAAATTTCAAAAATCTCAGAATTCTCAAAAATCTCAGAAATTATAGATATCTCAGAAAACTCAGAAATCAAAAAATTTTCAGAAATTTCAGAAATATCTGAAAATTAAAAAATCTCAGAATTCTCAGAAATCTCAGAATTTTTAAAAACTCGGAATTCTTAGAAATCTCAGAAATTTCAAGAATCCCAGAATTCTCAGGAGTCGCACAATTTTTAAAAACCTCATAAACCTCAGAAATGTCAGAATTTTCAAAAATCTCAGATTTTTAAATATTTCAAAAATCTCAGAATTCTCAAAAATTTCAAAAATCTTAAAATTTTCACAAATCTGGGAATTTCCAAAAATGTCAGAAATTTCAAAAAGCTTAGAAATTTAAGAAATCTTAGAAATTTCAAATATATCAGAAATTTAAAAGTTCTCAGAATTTTTAATATCAAAGAATTCCCTAATTTCCAAAAATCTCAGAATTGAAGAAAATCTCAGAATTCTTAGAATTCTTAGAATTTTCAAAAATCTCAGAATTCTTAGAATTCTTAGAAGTTTCAAAAATCTCAGAGTTCTAAGAAATTTCAGAATTCTCAAAAACCTCAGAATTGTGAGAAAACCAAGAAATCAAAAAATTTCCAAAAATCTCAGAATCCCAGAATTCTCAAAAATCTCGGAATTATAAGATATTTCAGAAATCTCAGAAATCTCAGAAAACTCAGAAATATCATTAATCTCAGAAATCTCAGATATCAAAGAATTTTCAAAAATCCCAGAATACTCAAAAATCTTAGAATTTTTAGATATCTCAGAATTCTCAGAAATCTCAAAAACTCCAGAAATCTTATAAATCTCAGAAATGTCAGATATCTCAGAAGTTTCACAAATTTCAGAATGCTTACAAGTCTCATAAATCCAACAATTTGTAAAAATCTCAGGAAGCTCAGAAATCTCAGAGACTTCAAAAATATCAGAATTCTGAGAAATTTCAGAATTTTCAAAAATCTTAGAATTTTAAGATATGTTAGAATTCTTAGAAATCTCGAAAAGCTCACATATATCACAAATCTCAGAAAGCTCAGAATTTTAAATATTTTCTAAAGTCTCAGAATTAGCATAAATCTCCCATTCTTAGAATTCTCAGAATTTTCAAAAATCTAAGATGTCTAACAAATATCAGAAATTTGAGAAATCTCAGAAATCTCAAAACTTCCAAAATTTTCAGAATCTCTCAGAAATTTAAACGTACTCAGAATTTTAAGATATCTCAGAAATCTCAGAAATCTCAGAAATCTCAGAAATCTCAAAATTTCCAAAACTCTCAGAATCTCAGAATTCTCAAAAATCTCAGAATTTTTAGATATCTCAGAAATTTCAGAAATGTCAAAAACTTCATAAATCTCAGAAATTTCATATGTCTAAGAGATTTCAAAAATCTCAGAAATCCCAGAATTTTTCAAAATTCTCTGAAATTTCAGATCTCTAAAATTTCAAAACTCTCAGATATCTCAGAAATCTCAGAAGTTTCAAAAATTTCTGAACTCTTAGAAATTACAGAGTTCTAAGATATCTCAGAAAACTAAGAATACTTAGAAATCTCAGAAAGCTCAGAATTTTAAAAAAATCTCAGAATTATCATAAATCTCAGAAGTCTCAGAAATCTAAGAAAGCTCAGAAATCTCAGAAATCTCAGAATTCTCAGTAAATCTCAGAATTTTTAATAATATCAGAATTCTTAGAAATCTGAGAAATCTCACAATTATAAAAATTCTCAGGAAACCCAGAAATCCCAGAGATTTCTAAAATATCAGAATTCTCAGAAATCTCAGAATTTTCAGTAATCTCAGATTTCTCAGAGATCTGAGAATTTTGAGATATATCAGAAATCTCAAAATTTCCAAAATTCTCATAATTCTAATCAATCTCAGAAATCCAAATTTCTTCCAAAATCTCGAAATTCATACAAATCTCAAAAATATCAGAAAAATCAAGAATCTCAGAGTTTTCAGAAATTTCAGGATTTTTAAAAACCTCATGCATATCAGAATTTTCAAAATTCTCAGAATTTATAGATGTTTTACAAATCTCAGCAACTAAAAAAAATTCATAAATATCAGAATTTTCAGAAATCTAGGAATTTTCAAAAAAAATCAGAAATTTCAGAAATGTCAGATATTTCAAACAGCTTAGAAATTTAAGAGATCCCAGAAACTTCAGTTAACTCAGAAATTCAGAAGTTCTCAGAATTATTCAGTTATCTCAGAAAACTAAAGAGACTCAGAAATCTCAAAATTTTCAGAAATTTAGAAAATTTCAAAAATCTTAGAAATTCCAGAAATATATTTATTTTCAAAAATAACAGAAATTTCAGAAATTTCAGAAATGTCAGATATTTAAATAATCTCAGAAATTTCAGAATTCTCAGAAATTTCAGAAATCTCAGAAATCTCAAAAATTTAAAAAATCTCAGAATTTACACCAATCTAGGAATTTTCAAAAATATCAGAAATTTCAGAAATATCAGATATTAAAAAAAGCTTAGAAATTTAAGAAATATCAAAAATTTCAGATATCTTAGAAATTTAAAAGTTTTCAGAATTTCAAGATATCTCAGAAATCTCAGATTTTTAGATATATCAAAAATCTAAGAATTTTCAGAAATCTAGGAATTTTCAAAAATATATTAAATTTGGGGAACGTCAGAAATTTAAAAAAGCTTAGAAATTTAAGAAATCTTAGAAATTTCAGATATATGAATAATTTGAAAGTTCTCAGAATTTTATAATTTCTCAGAAATCCCAAATTTCCAATAATCTCATGATTTAAGAAAATCTCACAATTCTTGAAAATTTCAGAATTTTAAAAAATCTCAGAAATCTCAGAAATGTCAGAATTCTCAGAAATCTTAGAAATGTGAGAAATCCAAGAAAATTAAAAATTTCCAAGAATCTCAGAATTTCAGAATTCTCAAAAATCTCGGAATTATGAGATATCTCAGAAATCTAAGAAATCTCAGAAACATCATAAATCTCAGAATTTTCATAAATCTCAGAAATCTCAAATATCTAAGAAATTTCAAAAATCTCAGAATTCTCAAAAATCTCAAAAATTTTAGAGATCTCAGAAATCTCAGAAATCTTAAAATTTTCAGAAATCTAAGAAATCTCAGAAATCTCAGATATCTAAGAAATTTCAAAATTCTCAGAATGCTTACAAAACTCATAAATCTCACTATTTTTTTAAAATCTCAGGAATCGCAGAAATCTCAGAGACTTCAAAAACATCAAAATTCTCAGAAATTTCAGAATTTTTAAAAATCTCAGAATTCTCAGAAATGTCAGAATTCTTAGAAATCTCGAAAATCTCATATATTAGAAATCTCAGAAAGCTCAGAATTTTCAAAAATTTCTAAAATCTCAGCATTTTCAAAAATCTCCTAATTCTTAGAATTCTCAGAATTTTCAAAAATTAAAGAAGTCTTAGAAATATTAGAATTTTGAGAAATCTCAGAAATCTCAAAGCTTCCAAAATTCTCAGAATCTCAGAATTCTCGAAATTTTCAGAATTTTTAATTATTTCAGAAAGCTCAGAAATCTCAGAAATCTTAGAAATATCAGAAATCTCACAAATCTCAGAAATCTCATAAATCTCAGAAATCTCAGAATTTTTAAAAATCTCAGAATTCTCAGATATCTCAGAAGTTTTGAAATTCTCAGAATACTCAGAAATCTCAAAATTTTCGAATTTCTCAGAATTTTGAGATTTCTCAGAAATCTCAGAAATCTCAGAATTCTAAGAAATTTTCAAAAATTTCTATAATCTCAGAATTTAAAAAAAATTGCAGAATTCTTAGAATTCTCAAAATTTTCAAAAATCTTAGAAGGTGAAGAAATCTTAGAATTTTGAGAAATCTCAGAAAACTCAAAATTTCCAAAAATCTCTGAATCTCAGAATTCTCGAAAATCTCAGAAGTTTTAAATGTTTCCGAAATCTCAAAAATTTTAAAAAATCTAGGAAATCTCGGAAATATCAGAAATCTCAGAAATATCAAAAATCTCATGAATCTCAGAAACTTTAGAAATTTCAAAAATCTCAGAACTGTCAAAAACCTCAGAATTTTTTAATATCTCAGAAATTTCAGATAATTCAAAAACTTTAGATATCTCAGAAACCTCAGAAACATCAGCAATTTCAAAAATCTCAGAAATCTCAGAAATTTTAAAAATTCTCTGATATTTCAGATCTCTAAAATTTAAAAACTCTCAGAATTCTCAGAAATCTCAGAAGTATCAAAAATTTCAGAATTCTTAGAAATGACAGAATTCTAAGATATCTCAGAAAACTCAGTATACTTAGAAATCTCAGAAAGCTCAGAATTTTAAAAAAATCTCAGAATAATCATAAATCTCAGAAGTCTCAGAAATCTAAGAAAGCTCAGAAATCTCAGAAATCTCAGAAACCTCAGAGTTCTCAGTAAATTTCAGAATTTTTAATAATGTCAGGATTCTTAGATATCTCAGAAATCTCACAATTTTTAAAAGTATCAGGAAACTCAGAAATCCCAGAAACTTCAAAAATATCAGAATTCTCAGAAATCTCAGAATTTTCAACAATTTCAGAATTGTTAGAAACCTCAGAATTCTCAGAAACCTCAGAATTCTCAGAAATCACAGAATTTTGAGATATCTCAGAAATCTCAAAATTTCCAAAAATCTCAGAATTCTAATCAATCTCAGAAATCTCAGAAATCCCAGAAATCCAAATATCTTCCAAAATCTCAAAATTCATACAAATCTCAAAAATCTCAAAAAAATCAAGAATCTCATAATTTTCAAAATTCTCAGAATTTTGAGATATGTTACAAATCTCAGAAACTACAAAAATTTCAAAAATCTCAGAATATTCAAAATTTCTGAGTTCTAGATTTCTGAAAATTCTGAAATTTTTGAAATTTTGAGAAATTACAAAAATTTCAAAAATTTCAGAATTTTCAGAAATCTAGGAATTTTCAAAAATATAAGAAATTTCAGAAATTTCAGAAATGTCAGAAATTTAAATATCTGACTTTAAATCTTAGAAATCTCAGATTTTTCGAAAATCTCAAGAATTTCAAAAATTACAGAATTCTCAGAAATCAAAGTAGTTTCAAAAATCTCAAAATTCTCATTAATCTCAGAAGGCTCAGAAATCTAAGAAAGCTAAGAAATCCCAGAAATGAGTCTGCCTCCAGCTTCTGTAGCGAAAGGGCACGGCAGAAAGAGGTTATTGTTCTCGAGTGCGAATGCGTATTCAACGCGATTACCCGTAACGCACCTATCGGTGTCTCCGTCTTACTCCGATATTCGTGCGGAGAGTATCCCGTTATCCCTATTGATCGACTGGCGATCGACGTGTGCTCCTGTGGTGTTGCTGTGTGTGTCTGCTGATCGTTGCGATAAGCAAGCGTATCCACGCAACGCTATCGCTTTGATCGGCGCTTGTGCTACAAGCTAGTGTGTGTTTGTGTGAGTGTGTGTTTATTTGTGCATCGTGTGATACGGTAAGTGTTACCCTTTTTTTATCCGCGCCGTTGTCTCTGGCCCTACCATGGCCGTAGAGCAGTATGCTTTCGACTCTGATCGGAAGAATGATCACTCTAAAGAAGTGAAAAGAAAGCCAGGGCGCCCCAAGGCTGCACCAGCGGCAAAAAAATTGCCTTGGACGAAAGGCCTTCGACATCGAAGGCCACTTGTAGTAGTGTCACTTTGGCAAAGAGTGCCCAGGTGACAAAAAGTGCCCCGCTGACAAAGGGTGCCCAGCTGGTAGCAACTAACGAGCCGCTATCAGAACACCGAGCGCGTGCTTATCCGCCGTCGTGGAAGGGTAAGCCAATAGTGTATTTTATGCCGCGAGTTAGACAACTCGATGTAAGGACGATCGCGGCATCGTTATTTAAAAAGTACCCGGGCATTGCCGATGTTTTTCGGATGCGCTCAAACAAGATCAGGGTTACCGCAAAGGACCGGGCTCAAGCCAACGTCATTGCGGCTGACCCAGAATATACGGAGCACTACCGTGTTTATATTCCCGGTAGTTTGGTTGAGGTATCCGGCGTAATCGAGGATTTCGATTACCCTGAGGAGGAAGTAGTGCAAATGGGCTTTGGGGTTTTTCAAACCCTTAACTCGCCCAAGATAGAAGTGCTTGAATCAAAAAAGCTCTTCAAGCTTGATGCTTCAAGCAAGCAAGAAAAAAAATACATCCCGACTTCCTCATTCAGAGTTACGTTTGAGGGTACGGTACTCCCGCAGGCCCTCATTCTAGCAGGCCTCCGGATACCCATTAACCGGCCGTACGTACCAAGGGTGACAACCTGTTCAAAGTGCAGTCGGATTGGGCATGCCGATGCGTTTTGCACTCGCAAAACTTCCTGTGGAAAATGCAGAGGGGCACATGCCACCGATGAGTGCAAAGCCCCTTCCCAAAAATGCTCTCATTGTCGGGATGAATGGCTGGAGGTAGCTTTGTGCCCAGTGTACCGAAAACTCCAAAAGGAGCAGACGAAAACAATTTCCGAGAGGGCACGCGGATCGTACAGCGATGCTCTAAAGGGAGCAAACGCATCAAACCCTTTTGCTGTTTTGGGTACAGATGCAAATGACAAGTCCAGCCCGACTGCACTGGAACAGGTGCCATAGAGACCGGTGAAGAGAGTACCTTATAAAAAGGTACAAAGGAAAGTCCTAAGGACAAAAACTAAATCCTTGGCACAACAGCGTCAGGCCAAAGCTAAAGCTTCCCCAGTCCAGAAACGAGATGCTAAACAACCCATTCCCGCTCCCCAAACTGCTAGGAAGGAGCCCAAGAAAAAGCGATCCCCCCGGACCGAAGCCCCTCTGGAAAGCTTGGCTTTTCCCACCAGGGGTTCTCCGAAAACCCCTACCCCGTCCCTTTCCGAGATCCTAGAGTCCCTCTTCATGACCCTCAACCTCCCGCAGCACCTGCACACGATCGCTACTTGGGCACTTCCTTTCCTGAAGGGGATGATCAAACAGTGGCTGGCCCAATGGCCATGCTTAAGCATGATAGTCCGATTTGACGATTGATTCCTCCAAGGGCTACCATCTTACAGCGGAATTTTCAGAAATCTAGGAATTTTCAAAAATATCAGAAATTTCAGAAATGTCAGATATTTAAAAAAGCTTAGACATCTAAGAAATCTCAGAAATTTCAGATATCTCAGAAATTAGCAGTTCTCAGAATTTTTAGTGATCTCAGAAATCTAATGTGTCTCAGAAATCTCAAAATCTTCAGTAATCTCACAAATTTCAATAATCTCACAATTTTCAGAAATCTAGGAATTTTCAAAAATATCAGAAATTTCAGAAACGTCAGAAATTTAAAAAATCTCAGAAATTTCAGAATTCTCAAAAATTTCAGAAATCTCAGAAAAATTCAAAAATCCCAGAATTTTCAGAAATCTCGGAAATCTCAGAAATTTCAGAAATATTAGAAATCTCAGAAATCTCAAAATTTTAAAAACTCTCAGAATTCTCAGAAATCTCCGAGCTTTCAAAATTCTCAGAATTTTTGGATATCTTAGTAATCTCAAAATTCTCAGCAATCTAAGAATTTTAAAAAAATCTCAAAAAACCCAGAAATCTCAGAAATCTCAGAAATTTTATAAATCTCAGAATTTTCCGAAATTTCAGTAATCTCAGAAATTTCAAAATTTTTGAGAATTTTCAGAAATCTCAGGGTTTTTTAAAATTTTCATAATTTAAAGATCCTTCAGGCATCTCAAAAACCTCCGAATTTTCATAAATCTCAGAATTTAAAAAAATTTGGGCATTCTTAGAATTCTCAGAATTTTCAAAAATCTCAGAAGTCTAAGAAGTCTGAGAATTCTCGGAAATCTCAGAATTTTGAATAATCTCAGAAATCAGAAAATTTCCAAAAATCTTAGAATCGCAGAATTCTCAAAAATCTCGGATTTTTTAGTGATCTTAGAAATCTCAGAGATCTCAGAAATATCAGCTATCTTAGAAATCTCATAAATCTCAGAAATCTAAATGTTGGTTCGCGGAGGTTTCGGATGATAATTCGCTGCGTTATAGTTACCAAGTGTAGTCGTCGTGTTAAGTGTTGAAAGTGCAAGAGAGATTTATTTATTTGAAGTTAATAATGACGGTCCGTATTTTCAACACCGCTTGTGTTGAGTAAATTTTATAATCATCTTGATAAGGCATTTCTTCCTTATTCCTTGCCTTATCCCGGGCATACTCGGTTATGATGATGATGATGGTGATGATGATGATTGTGATGATGATGATGATGTATTCGTGGATGATGGTCCGGTTCTATTGCTGTGGCTATTGTAATGATGGTGTTTGGTTCCATCCGAATTCCGGCTATTGTGGTGTTGTGGCTGATCTATTGTTGATCATTTTGCTATGATCTGGACTGCAACGAACAAATAAACATCGTTAAGACAGCACGAACATTTATTTGTCTGCGTACAGTGCTCTCCAGTGCATTCCAGCAATGACATTCCAAGCTCAATCTAGTCAACGTCCAATCAAAGCATGATCGACAAGCTCTATCCTGCAGCAGCGACAACGACTTCACTACTCCCGAGACTGAGCCCGCCAAACACCCCGAACCCGACGCCAACGCTGTCAAACTCAATGTGCCAAAACTGGGCTGGAGTGGAGAACACTGCACTTTCTAAAACGCCTGCCTCCCTTTTACGGCAGCGTTGGAATCACCCTCGAGTGCTCTTGCCCAGTCATCGGATCACCCGTGGCACTACAAAAAATACACTTAAAACATAGACAACACAACATTTAACAAAAAAGGAATTGGGGAATACGAATAAGGATTGGAAGGATACTTGGGATGTGGAATCATAGGACAAGACCGTTGTCTCTGGCGAATCGGTAAATGATCCTCATGTAGAGGAGGTCCCTGGTAGCCAACACTTCTCTGATTTCTGTACCCGGTCGTCTGCCGACATTCTCGACTGCGCTCAACAAGGAGGGTCTTGCGGTTTCAAACTCCACGCAGGACCACAGAAGGTGATCCACATCGTGGAATCCGTCACCGCAGCCACATACTTTTGTCTGAGCCAGAGTTATACGCTGTAGATGAGCATTCAACGCAAAATGATTCGACATCAGTCAAGAAATCATCCGTATGAATGCCCGGTCTACAGAGAGCCCATCGAACCAAGGCCGCAGGGACACTTGCGGAGAGATCGAGAAGTGAAAACGCCCGAGTTCATCCGCCTCCCACATGCTCTGCCAGTGAGACAGGAAAAGTTGGTGTGGAAAACGAAGGAACTCCTGGGCCGAGATAGGTCGGTCGTAAAAAGCGCCTTCTTGGACGCCTGTTTTGGCCAGTGAGTCTGCCTTTTCATTGCCGAGAATTCCACAATGAGAAGGGACCCAAATTAGCGAGATTCTATACGCTTTATCGAACATTGAGCCAAGCAGTTCAATGATTTTTATAGTGAGGAAATCCTGACTCTTAACAGCCTTCGGAGATCTCAGAGCTTCAATAGCACTAAGGCTATCAGTGAACATGAAGTACTGGTCCGAAGGTCTCGCTGCTATCATGGATAGTGCGTACAAGATTGCGGCTAGCTCTGCGGTGTAAACACTACATGGCTGCCTCAATTTGAAAAGAGCTTCGGTGGACTTGCTAAAAACACCGAAGCCAGTGCCCTCCTCAGAGGATGAGCCATCAGTGTAGTACTGGCTTATTTGGTCTAAATGACCATACTTATTCATGAAAATGCCCGGAACTACCCTCGGGCGAAGATCATTCGGTATGGTCTAAATTTCCTCGCGCAATGAGGAATCTGTTATTAAAATGGAACTGTTGTTCTCAGGAAGGGCAGCACGATTTAATGCCTGTGGAGCGCTAGGATACACTTGTAGGGCAACAAAATCTTCATAAATCTTGAGGATTTTGCTCTTAGAACCTGTCTCTAGAAGCGCTTCAAAATTTTCTATTATTAAGGGATTTGATACTGAACAACGGACTAGAAGGCGAAGCGACAGCATTTCAAAACGTAGTTTGAGCGGCATCACTCCGGTCATCTCTTCTAGGGACATGTTGTGTGTAGATTTCATGCTCCCTAGTGCGAGTCTAAGACAGCGGTACTGTAGCCTTTCTAGCTTGAGTATCAACGTTTTGGATGCCCAATGGAAGCATATGCTTCCATATTCCAATACGGATAGTACCGTTGTTCATACAGTCTCAGAACGTCTGATGGATGTGCGCCCCACCAGAATCCTGTGACTGTCCTTAGAAAGTTGATTCTTTTACTGCATTTTTGCACCAGACGAGTAGTGTGTACTCCAGTTTAGCCTTGAATTAAACCATACACCAAGGTATCGAAAATTGTCGGTAGTTGATATCTTTTCACCATACGGAAAGACATCAATTTTCGGGTCATATAGCCTTTTCTCCCTGTTTTTTCCCGTGTCGCTAAAAGGAGAAAAGACTACCATCTCAGTTTTCGTTGCAGAGAACTTGATACCAAGGTTTTCAGACCACTCGGAAAGATTATTCAGAGTGGTTTGTAAAGCCACTTGTATTTCATCGGCGTCTCTGCTTGCAACAGATATAACGCCGTCGTCTGCCAATTGTCTAAGACTGCAGTTTGGCGCTAGACACGAGTCTATCTCACTAACATAAAAGTTATATAACAGTGGGCTTAAGCAGGACCCTTGTGCTAGTCCATGGAAACTGGTCCGTTTTAACTGCACGTGACCATTGTTGAAATTCATAGCTTTTTCCGACAAAAGGTTGAATAGCCAGTTATTCAACTTTGGTCCCAGGCCCGCATTTTCTAACTTTTGACTCAGTTTGTATGGAGAAACTGAGTCAAATGCCCCCTGTATGTCAAGGAAGATAGACCCCATGTTCTGCTTGCGTGCACGGGCAAGCTCTATTTCAGTCACCAAAAGCGCTAAACAGTCATTAGTACCCCTGGCTTTACGAAAACCAAACTGAGTACTTGAGAGAAGGTTGTTGGTTTCCAACCATTCTTCTAACCGTAAAAGAATCATCCTTTCAAGGAGTTTCCTCAGACACGAAAGTAATGATATCGGCCGATATGAATCGTGTCTTGATGGCGGTTTGCCAGGCTTCAAAATAGTGACAACTTTCACTTCCCTCCATTCTTGCGGGACGCTGTTGAACTCCAACATATCGTTGAAGATTCTTAACAAACGTTTCTTGCCCATGTCGGGAAGATTTTGCAGCAGTTTGCTGTTGATCTGATCCAGGCCTGGGGAAGAATTTTTGCTTGAAAGGAGAGCAAGCGATAGCTCAACCATAGTGAACGGTGAGTCCATGATAGGGTCACTGCCAGGCGCATTTTGATGAAAGTTCTGCGCAGGAACGAAATCCGGGCAAAGCTTGTGGGCAAATTCATTTAGCCACTCGCCAAAAAAGCTTTCGCTCTCGTTGATGTTGTTGCTGTTTCGCATCCTTCTAGCCATCCTCCAAAGTGAATTAAGTGATGCGGAAGGGTCCAGGTTATTGACGTATCTACGCCAATAGCCCTTTTTCTTCGCCTTCAACAGGTTTTTACACGATCTCTCCAGAACTTTATATTTTTCATATAAAGACCTTGAGCCCGTGTCCCGGAATGCTTTAAACGCCTCCCGCTTCTTATTGAAAGCCGCTTGGCAATCCTTGTCCCACCAAGGAGTGGGAGGTTTTTTGAATGTCCTTGCTTGGTGGGAGCGCCTTGTTTGGGCCTCAAGAGCGCACTTGTTTATAATGGAAACAAGTTTTTCGTACTCCTGAACTGGAGACAAATCTTCCAAGTCAAGAGAAAGCGTAGCGGCTACTAATTCACCGTATCTCGTCCAGTCGATGTTCCTCGTTAAGTCACATTTAACGGGGATTTCACCTCCTGGACATCCTCCCTTGATGTAGGAAATTTCTATCGGCAAGTGGTCACTACCGATAGGGTCCTGGATCACCTTCCAACTAAAATCCAGGGCCATCGCTGATGGACATAGAGACAGGTCCAGTGCACTCGCCCTACTCTTGGGTGTGTGCACCCTAGTTGCCTCTCCTGAGTTGAGAATTGAAAACCCAAATCTGTCGCAGATGTCTCGGATAATAGGAGCGCGAATGTCATCCTTATCGCAGCCCCAGTCGACTCCGTGAGAGTTGAAATCTCCCAGGATCAAAAGCGGTCCAGGCAAGACCGCTGCTAAATTTCCAAGATCCTCTTTGAACTTTTTATTTGCTTCCTTTTCATTGTTGGCTATCGGGGGGATATATATTGAGGTAATTTTCACGTGAAGATCGCCAAGTTTTGCCTTGACTGCGACAGTTTCAATTATATCTTGTCTAGGGGTGGGTATTCTGGTGAAAGTGTGACTCTTTCGAACACCAATCAGTACCCCTCCACCCCTTGATCCTCCTCCCTGATTTCAGAGGCATCTGTTTGGGTGCAGTCGTGCCGGTCTCGCCATTTGCATCAGTACCCAAAGCTGCAAAAGGGTTCGATGCGATTGCTCCCTTTAGAGCATCGCTGAATGAGCCGCGTGCCCTCTCGGATACAGTTTTCGTCTGTTCCTTTTGCAGCTTTTTATACACGGGGCACAAAGCTACCTCATGCCACTCATCACGACAATGCGAGCATTTCTGGGAATGGGCTTTGCACTCCTCGGTGGCATGTGCCCCTCTGCATTTTCCACAGGAAGTTTTGCGAGTGCAAAACGCATCGGCATGCCCAATCCGACTTTGAACTTTGAACGCATCGGCATGCCCAATCCGACTTTGAACTTTGAACGACTTTGAACAGGTGGCCACCCTTGGTACGTACGGCCTGTCAATGGGTATCCGGAGGCCTTCTAGAATGAGGGCCTGCGGGAGTACCGTACCCTCACACGTAACCCGGATTGAGGAAGTCGGGATATATTTTTTTTCTTGTTTGCTTGAAGCATCAAGCTTGAAGAGCTTTTTTGCTTCAAGCACTTTTATCTTGGGCGAGTTTGGGGTTTGAAAAACCCCAAAGCCCATTTGCACCACTTCCTCCTAAGGATAATCGAAATCCTCGATTACGCCGGAAACCTCAACCAGACTACCGGGAATATAAACACGGTAGTGCTCCGTATATTCTGGGTCAGCCGCAATGACGTTGGCTTGAGCCCGGTCCTTTGCGGTAACCCTGATCTTGTTTGGGCGCATCCAAAAAACATCGGCAACGCTCGGGTATTTTTTGAACAACGATGCCGCGATCATCCTTACATCGAGTTGTCTAACTCGCGGCATAAAATACACTATTGGCTTACCCTTCCACGACGGCGGGTAAGCACGCGCTCGGTGTTCTGATAGCGGCTCTTTAGTTGCTAACAGCGGGGCACTCTTTGTCAGCGGGGCACTTTTTGTCACCTGGGCACTCTTTGCCAAAGTGACACTACCCAAGCACAACAAAAAAGGTAAAGTCGTTGCAAGAATGGGGCTAAAATGGGGCCCTTCTTTTGTCGCGATGATTGCCCCGTAGTCAGAAACGTATGGGGCAATTTTGTTTACCACAAGTTATGACGTCACAAAATTTTCGACGTCATGAAAAATGTGCAAAAAATTGATTTGTGTTTGCTGTTTTTTTCTCTTTCGCACTGCTTGTTCGTTCTTACATGCTTTTTGCTCTGTTTCTCTTATGGATCAAGTTAGCTGCTTTTGAGCCTGTGTGTAGAGGGAGAGATTGAAATATGCAGTACTGTTTTTTCTGGATATCTAGAGGTGAGCAGGAGAAGTGAGAATTGAACTGTGATTATTAGTGTATAATGCATATTTACCATATGATTTGCTGCGGTAGTGATGCGATGGTCCTTTTTAGTCGTGATAATCTAGTGTGGATCGGAGTAGGTTTTGTTTTACATGCGCTATATAGGATCGCAAGTTAAAGAAAATGTGTTTTTTGTGTACATTCTTCATTCTATTTGGTAAATGCAAAACTAGCAAACTATAATGAATATCATTGTTGAGTTTCAATGATCCATGGTTTTGTTAAGAATCGTCGTGGTGGACCGTGATGTAATGCATCGCCTTTATTCATTATCATCTTTTACTATTTAAGCAAAATGCCGCTGGACAAAGAAACAGATGATATGACGTTTTCATCTGAGTACAACCAATTTGTCAAAGTATTAGGATCGAAAGGTAGCATTCAAATTGCATTTTGTATGGTTTAAACAGCTTTTTATAAATATATTGAAATATTGTGCGTTAGCTACTGACACTGGAAAGGAAAATACTGTTCCAATTGCAAAAGGTATGTTAACGTGGGAAAAATTGTATTAACTACTTTGATAGTACTAAAGTCCGTCGAAGGATTCCGATTTGTGCGCAGCAAATTTTTAGCGGTTAAAGGGTTTTTGATGTTGGCTTTTTTAAAAAAGCTTTAAAATTATGTTTATGGAGCTATGCGGCGCGTTGGTGGAAAGTGCCCAGTAACGGATTCCATCAACTATAGAAATTTTATCGATAATTTGATTGAACGTATCGTCAGTGTTGATTTCATTCTCATCTTCGGAAGAACAGCAATCGATGTAGTCAGCCAATTCGACATATTCTTCTTCGGTCTGGTTCATATTTGGTACTGGACTTTGTTCTGGGGTTGGCGATGTGCGCTGCATTTGATGGTTTAAATTGCTCGTGGCTATATTTTGGGTATGTTGTAAATAATAATATAACATTAACACTACGATGTAATCGAACTTTATATTCGTTAAACTTGTGTAAAGTCAACTAACTTGTGTAAAGTCAACAGACGTTTTAAGTCAGCCATTACAAAAACGGTAACAACACTTTCAAATAACACTATTTTACAAAGATCTCTCAGCTGGACCAACACCCAAGAAATAAACACCTATTAAAACTGAACTGAACAACTAAATACTTTGTGAGATAATGATTTTTCCTGTATTTAAAAAATATATGTTTCTTTTAATATCAAAGAGTTACAAACTTCATGGCACCAGAATATTTTTTTCGCTTTCACTTACTCCGCCGTCTGGCGTGATTTCAGACGGTTACGCGTTTAAAGGTACGAGGCGTGTATGTATGCGTTTGTGTGTGAGGTATAGCAGTGCAAGCAAGGGAAAACACCCGGCGTATACACACATGTATCGATACCTTTCAGAACAAAAATTTACTCCGTCTATACTGTCCGTGAGAGCGAGAGGAATGACATACGAGTTTGAGCGAAATGTAAAACCAATGCATCGATACGATCTAGACAAAACATCGATATCGTTGGCAAACATACATTGCTCGGCCTATCTCGTCTGTAAGTGCGAATGAAACAGCTATACGAGTGTGAACGAAACACAGAATCGTAAGGTTACGGCAAATCTAAAGTTCATGACGTCACAGAATACTCGTACATAAGTGTAAACAAGTGAGCTAGACGATTTAGAGTAAGACACACGCTGTTTTGCCTCGTTCGGTTTGCTTGGGTACTACATGTGGCCTTCGAAGTCGAAGGCCTATCATCCAAGGCAATTTTTTTTTGCCGCTGGTGCGGCCTTGGGACGCCCCGGCTTTCTTTTTACCTCCTTGTTGAGATCATTCTCCCGATCAGAGTCGGAAGCATCCTGCTCTACCGCGATGGTAGGGGCGGAGACAACGGAACGGGTAAAGATAAAGGGTAACACTTACCGTATCACACGATGCACAAATAAACACACACTCACACAAACACACACTAGCTTGTAGCACAAGCCCCGATCAAAGCGATAGCGTTGCGTTGATACGCTTGCTTATCGCAACGATCAGCAGACACACACAGCAACACCACAGGAGCACACGTCGATCGCCAGTCGATCGATAGGGATAACGGGACACTCTTAGCACGAATATCGGAGTAAGACGGAGACACCGATAGGTGCGTTACGGGTAATCGCGTTGACTACGCATTCGCACTCGAGAACAATAGCCACTATCTGCCGTATGCAAAATAGACACTGACGCTTCCGAGCGGAATACGTCCTCTCACTACGGAAGCTGGAGGCAGACTGCAAGAGAGAGATTTATTATAAAAATTTTCCCCAATTTATAATTTTCTGAGTGTCACTCATGCCAGTGACACTCATTCACTACTTTTTTTTTATAAAACATTTATTAGAAAAAAAACATAAAAAACCTTAAATTCTAATTTACAATTTACAGAAAACAAAAACTGGATATGAGAAGCCCCGATCAAAGCGATAGCGTTGCGTTGATACGCTTGCTTATCGCAACGATCAGCAGACACACACAGCAACACCACAGGAGCACACGTCGATCGCCAGTCGATCGATAGGGATAACGGGACACTCTCCGCACGAATATCGGAGTAAGACGGAGACACCGATAGGTGCGTTACGGGTAATCGCGTTGACTACGCATTCGCACTCGAGAACAAAAACCTCTATCTGCCGTATGCAAAATAGGCACTGACGCTTCCGAGCGGAATACGTCCTCTCACTACGGAAGCTGGAGGAAGACTGCAAGAGAGATTTATTATCAAAAATTTTCCTCAATTTATAATTTTCTGAGTGTCACTCATGCCAGTGACACTAGTTCACTACTCACTTCAGTGAACTCACTACTCACTTGACGAATGCGTGAACATACTCCCCCCCATGACTTAAGGTCATCGAAAAACGTAAACAAATACATGTGCTAGTGTAGTTGTCGAAAAATTATTAGCAAATTACTGTGATTGAAAAATTTCTAAAGTATTCCGCTATGCTACGCGCGTGAGCTGAAAGTGTTGTGCTCGAGCATGAACCAGTCTTCAAGGTAGTATGCAAAATAAGAGCAGCGCTTTTATCCTTGTCCTTTTCTTGTAGGCGACACCCGGATGCCCAATATTGCCAGCATCGATCAACTACCAAGCCATCGGGATCCTGTTTACTGATGAAGTCAAAGTAGATTGTAACAGTTCTTCGACTGTTGTAGATAAGCTCGGTCACAGGATCGTCTAAATTGATCATAGGAGAGCATTTGGAAAGAGAACGTGGCAGCACATCAGTTTCCAGTTTTCCATTCCAGCTGGCAGGGGTTTTCTTCATGTCGAGCAGATCAGGCAGCGGATGATGTTGATATACATTCTCCCAAAAAATGGTAAAAATGTCATGCATCCGAAGAATCTCCATCAATTTGTTGCCAATTAATGCGCGAGCGATACACTCGCTCATATGTTTCGATTGCGAAGCGCTGTCCATCAGTACTTGCACAAATCGTATTCCGAAATCTTTAATCTTCACAGAGGCAGTTTGGTGCAAGACTTCTGCATGTGCTTGCCCTACAGCTGCTGCAACGGTGTAAAGTGTAGTGTGCGTGGCCGTGTCGTGATCGTTAGTGGTATCGTAAGTGGAGTTCTCAGCTGACATCGGTGCAGTGGAACTAGTAATTTGTGTGTAGTTCACAGCTGGCTTCGTTGCAGTGGAGCCCCTAATGTGTGTGTAGTTCACAGCTGGCTTCGTTGCAGTGGAACTAGTGTTGTGTGTACAGGACAGTCTTTCGGGTTTTAAACATCCTGACTCGCAATTTTTAGCTTTGTTCCAGGTAGACGCGTAACTAGCCTGACGCGCAGAGGTCAATATCCTTGGCTGGGTTAGGTCGTGAACTTGTGACGTCATACTACTTGTAAACACTAATGGAAGCGCATGAGTGCCGGTGTTGGTTTGCGCCCTCAGCCCTTGGCATAAACGTTGTTTTGCTAGCAGCTGAGCTTCTATGCGAATCAATCGATCTTCGAAGGATCGAAGGATTCCCTCAGTGCAGCATTGTATTCCACTTCCTGCTCTGTGGAAGCACAATCTTCCAACATTTTTTGCTCCTTTTCCAACTCTTGACTAAAACTTTCGAAACTTCTAACGCGCGTTTCCACCTCCATCTGGTCTCGCTCCGGAACGAAATTCTCCACGAATCGCTCGTATTCCGGAAGAATCGACAACAGAACTGTCCGCCGGGACGCCAAAACTACTGGTTGCACGGACATTGTGATTGAGTGCGATCAACAGTGTATCTACGTGATGCGGTGAAATAGGAGCTGTGTGTTTCGCGAAGCAATGCACAAAAAATGAAGTGACACAGGCGGGAAACGGGTTCACAGGCATCAAAAACAGCGAAACTATCAAAACTCGCGAATTAAAACCATAAATTCGAACTATCCTGGTCACGGCACCAATGTTGGTTCGCGGAGGTTTCGGAGGATAATTCGCTGCGTTATAGTTACCAAGTATAGTCGTCGTGTTTAGTGTTGAAAGTGCAAGAGAGATTTATTATCAAAATTTTCCCTATTTATAATTTTCTGAGTGTCACTTATGCCAGTGTCACTCATTCACTACTCTCTGCAGTGAACTCACTACTCACTTGACGAATTGCTCTTCGTCAAGTTCCTGTCTCAACGTTATGCGTGAACACTTAGATATTTCAAAAGTCTCAGAATCTAAAAAATCTCAGAATTTTAATATTTCTCAAAAATTTCAGAAATCTTCAGAAATCTTACATCACTTCAGAAATCTAAGAAATCTAAGAAACCTCAGATATCTCAGAAATTTCAAAAATCACTAAATTCTTAGAAATCTCAGAAATCTCACAATTTTTTGAAATCTTAGGATTCTCAGAAATCTCAGAAAAATCAAAATTATTAGGATTCTCAGAAATCGCAGCATTTTAAAAAATCTCAGAATTCTCAGAAATGTCAGAAATCTCAGAAATCTCAGAAATCTCAGATATGTCAGAAATTTCAGAAATTTCAGAAATTTCAGAAATTTCAGAAATTTCAGAAATCTCAGAAATCTCAGAAATCTCAAAAACCTAAGAAATTTCAAATATCTCAATAGTTTCAAAAATCTCAGAATTTTTAAATATCTGAGAAATCTCAGAATTTTCACAAATTTCAAAATTCTTAGAAATGACAGAATTCTAATAAATCTCAAAAAATTCCGAAAACTTAGAAATATCAGAAATCTCAGAAATCTCAGAATTTTCAAAAAAAATCTCAAAAACCTCTGAATTTTCAAAATAATCCAAATTCTTGGAAATTTGTGATTCTTCGGAATTCTCAAGAATTTCAAAAAATCGCACAATTCTCATAAATCTCAGAAGTCTCAGAAAACTCATTAATCTCAGATTACTCAGAAATCTCAGAAATCTCAGAATTCTCAGAAAATCTCAGATTTTCAAAAATATCAGAATTCTCAGAAATCTTAGAATTTTCAAAAAAATTTCAGAGCTCTTTGAAAGCTCAGAATTCTCAAAAATCTCAGAATATTGAGTAATCCCAGAAATCTCAAAATTTTCAAAAACCTCAGAATTCTCATTAATCTCAGATATCTCAGAAATCTCAGAAATCCAAGAATTTTCAAAAATCTCGAAATTCCTAAAAATCTCAGAAATTTCAGAAACTTAGTAACGTCAGAATTCTTAGAAATCTCATAAACCTCAGAAATCTCAGAAATCTAAGAAATTTCACAAATCTCAGAATTCTCAAAAATCTCAGAATTTTTAGATTCCTCAGAAATCACAGAAATCTCAAAAACTTCAGAAATCTAAGAAATCACAGAAATCTCAGTTATCTCATGAATTTCAAAACCCTCAGAATTCTTAGAAATGTCAGAATTCTTAGAAATCTCAGTAATCTCAGATATATCAGAAATCTCAGAATACTCAGAAATTTAAATTCTCAGAATTTTCAAAAATCGCCGAATTCTTAGAATTCTCAGAATTTTCAAAAATCTTAGTCTTAGTCTTAAGTCTTAAAAATATCAGAATTTTGAGAAATCTTAGAAATCTCAAAACATCCCAAATTCGCGGAATCTCAGAGTTCGCAAAACTCTCAGATCTTTTAGATATATCAGAAAGCTCAGAAATCTCAGAAATTTTAGAAATAACAGAAAGCTCAAAAATCCCAGAAATCTCAGAAAACTCAGAAACCTTAGAAATTTCAAAAAACTCAGAATTCTCAAAACCCTTAAAATTTATTAGATATCTCAATAATCTCAGAAATCTCAAAACTTCAGAAATCTAAGAAATCTCAGAAATCTCAGAAATCTCTGGAAATAAAAAAAATCCCGGAATTTTCAGAAATCTCAGAATTTTTAAAAATCTCAGAATTCTCAGAAATCTCAGGGTTTTCAAAGCGCTCAAAATTTTCAGAAATCTCAGAATTTTCGAAATTCTCAGAATTTTTAGATATCTCAGAAATCTCAGAAATCTCAGAATTCTCAGAATTCTCAGAAATCTTAGAAATCTCATTAACCTCAGAACTCTGAGAAATCTCAGAAATGTCAAAAATGTCAGAAATCTAAGAAATCTCAGAAATCTCGGATATCTCTGAAATTTCAAAAATTTCAGAATCCTCAGAAATTTTCGAAAATTTCTTAAATCTCTTAATTTAAAAAAATCGCAGAATTCTTAGAATTCTCAGAATTTTCAAAAATCTTAAAAGTCTAAGAATTCTTAGAATTTTGAGAAATCTAAGAAATCTCAAACTTTTCAAAAATCTCAGAATTCTTATAAAACTCAGAAAGCTCATAAATCTCAGAAATCCAAATATCTTAAAAAATCTCAGAATTCTCAAAAATTTCAGAATTTATAGAAAACTCATAAATATCAGAATTTTCAAAATTCTCAGAACTTTTAGGTATTTCATAAATCTCAGAAACTTCAAAAATTTCAAAAATCTCAGAATTTTCAGAAATCTAGGAATTTTGAAGAATATCTGAAATTTCATAAATGTCAGATATTTAAAAATGCTTAGAAATTTGAGAAATCTCAGAAATTTCAGATATCTCAGAAATTTTGAAAATCTAAGAATTTTTCAAAATCTCAGGAGTCTTAAAAGTCTTGGAAATCTCAAAATTTTCAGAAATCTTAGAAATTTCAAAAATCTCAGAATTTTTAGAAGTCTAGTAATTTTAAAAAATATCAGAAATTTCAGAAATCTCAGAAATTTCAATAATCTCAGAAATTTCTGAATCCTCAAAAATATCAGAATTCTCAGAAATTTCAATATTCTCAGAAATTTAAGATATCTCAAAAATCTAAGAAATCTCAAAAATAAAAGAAATCTCAGAAATCTCGGAAATCTCAGAATTTTCAAAAATCTTAGAATTCTCAGAAATCTCCGAGCTTTCAAAATTCTCAGAATTTTTGGATATCTAAGTAACCTCAGAATTCTCAGCGATCTAAGAACTTTAAAAAATCTCAGATATCCTAGAAATCTCAGAAATCTCAGAGATTTTAGAAATCTCAGAATTTTAAGAAATCGCAGATATTTCAGTAATCTCAAAAATTTCAAAAATTTGAGAATTTTCAGAAATCTCAGAATTTTCAAAAATCTCTGAATTTAAAAAAAAATCAGAATTTTAAGAATTCTTAGAATTTGCTTAAAGATCAGAAGTCTAAGAAATCTCAGAATTTTGAATAATCTCAGAAATCTCTAAATTTCCAAAAATCTCAGAATCTCAGAATTTTCCAAAATCTCGGAATTTTTAGCTATCGCAGAATTCTCAGAAATCTCAGAATTCACTGAAATCTCAGAAGTATCAGATATTTCAGAAATTTCAGAAATCTCATAAATCTTAGAATTCTCAGAAATCTAAGAAATTTCAAAAATCTCAGAATTTTCAAAAATCTCAGAATTTTTAGATTTCTCAGAAATCTCAGAAATCTCAAAAACTTCAGATATCTAAGAAATCTCAGAAATCTCAGATATCTCAGACATTTCAAAACCCTCAGAATTCTGAGAAATGTCAGAATTCTTAGAAATCTCAGTAATCTCAGAATACTGAGATTATATATCAGAATATATCAGAAATCTCAGAATTTCCAAAAATTTCTAAGATCGCAGAATTTTCAAAAATCTCCGAATTCTAAGAACTCTCAGAATTTTCAAAAATCTAAGAAGTCTTAGAAATATCAGAATTTTAAGAAATTTCAGAAATATCTAAACATCCAAAATTTTGAGAATCTAAGAATTCTCAAATATATCAGGATTTTTATATGTATCAGAAAGCTCAGAAATCTCAGAAATCTAAGAATTTTAAAAAATCTCAGCAATCCTAGAAATCTTAGAAATCCCAGAATTTTCAGAACGCTCAAAAACTTCAGAAATCTAATAAATCTCAAAAATTTCAGAAATCTCTTAAAATTAAAAAAATTTCAGAAGTCTTAGATATCTCAGAATTTTAAAAAATCTCAGAATTTTAAAAAATCTCAGAATTTTCGAAATTCTCAGAATTTTCAGTAATCTCAGAATTTTCGTAATTCTCAGAATTTTTAATACATCTCAGAAATATCAGAACCCTCAGAACTCTCAGAATTCTCAGAAATCTCAGAAATGTCATAAATCTCAGAACTCTTAGAAATGTCTGAATTCTTAGAAATCTCAGAAATCTCAAAAATGTCAAAAATGTAAGAAATATATGGAATCTCAGAAATCTCAGAAATTTTAAAAATCTCAGAATTCTCAGAAATTTTCAGAAATTCTTAAAATCTCTGAAAAATCGCAGAATTCTTAGAATCCTCAGAATTTTCAAAAATCTTAGAAGTCTAAGAAATCTTAGAATTTTGAGATATCTCAGAAATCTCAAAATTTCCAAAAATCTCAGAATTCAAAAAAATTTCAGCATTCTTAGATATCTCAGAATTTTCAAAAATCTCAGAAGTCTAAGAAATTTCAGAATTCTCAGAAATCTCAGAATTTTGAAAAATCTCAGGAATCTCTAAATTTCCAAAAATCTCAGAATCTCAGAATTCTCAAAAATCTCGGATTTTTTCGTTATCTCAGAAATCTCAGAAATATCAGCTATCTGATCATTATTCCAGAAATCTCAGAAATCTAAGTAACTTCAAAAGTCTCAGAATTCTCAAAAATCTCAGTATTTTTAGATTTCTCAGAAATCTCAGAAATCTTCAGAAATCTTACTTCACTTCAGGAATTTAAGAAATCTCAGATATCTCAGATATCTCAGAAATTTCAAAAATCTCAGAATTCTTAGAAATCTCAGAAATCTCACAATTTTTTGAAAACTTATGAATCTCAGAAATCTCAGAATCATCAAATATATCAGGATTCTGAGAAAACTCAGAATTTTCAAAAATCTCAGAATTCTTAGAAATGTCAGAATTCATTGAAATCTCAGTAATGTCAGATATATCGGAAATCTCAGAAATCTCAGAATTTTCATAAATTTCTTGAAAGAATTGAAAAGATCTCACAATGCTTAGAATTCTCAGATTTTCAAAAATCTGAGAAGTCTAAGAAAGCTCAGAATTTTGAGAAATCTCAGAAATCTCAAAATTTCACAAAATTTTAAAAATCTCAGAAGTCTCAAAAATTTCAGAATTTTGAGATAGCTCATAAAACTCAGAATTTTCACAAGTTTAAGAATTCTTAGAAATGTCAGAATTCTAAGAAATCTCAAAACATTCAGAAAACTCAGAAATCTCAGAAAACTCAGAAATCTCAGAATTTTCAAAAATCTCAAAATTCTCAGAATTTTCAAAAATATCAATATTCTTAGAAATCTCAGATATTTCGAAAATCTCAAGAATTTCAAAACTCTCAGAATTCTAATAAATCGAAGAATTTTAAAAAATCAGAAATCTCATAAATCTCAGATGTCTCAGAAAACTCATTAAGCTCAGAAATCTCAGAATTCTCAGTAAATCTCAGAATTTTCAAAAATTTCAGAGTTATTCGAAAGTTGACTCTTGACTACTGCAGCGAGCAGACGTGTTTTTTCTAATAGCAAGAGTACTTTTACGTCTCGTAACCAGAGTTTCGAATTGTCATGGAGACAATCAAACCAAGGCCCATTAGGGCAAACACCTTAAAAATAGTGTACGAAGGGATACCGAGACGCCCTTCCCGTTCAGAGGTGATCGACTTTATCGTCGATACGCTTGAAGCCGGAGAGGTCGTCACGAGGATCCAAATGTGCACGTCGACGGCAATCGTTTACGTTGAGACGGAAACGATGCAACAAGCAGAGCAGATCGTATCGAAACACCAGGGGAAGCATTTCCTGACCATAGACTGAGCATCATACCCGCTGCCGATTATGCTAGAGGATGGTGCAACGGAAATGCGGCTGCACGAGCTTCCGCCGTATGTCACGGCAGCAGAAATCGAGGCAGCCATGTCTTGCTTCGGCTAAATCATCTCTATAACGGAGACTGAGTACGGTCCGGATAGTAAAGTGCCGGGGAAAAAAACTGGGATCATCGCGGTGAAGATCATCCTTAAATCACCGACACTCCAAATCGGACCGACGATTACCATCGGGGAAGAGCGCACCACCATAACATATAATGGGCAAAATCCGTACTGCCGTTACTGCTTGATGCCCGAACACACTGGCATGGGATGCATGCAGAACAAGCGTAGCTTGGCTAAGCAAGGCACATCATATGCTGAAGTGACAAAAGCAGCAACAACAGCAACAGCACCCAAAAACACTGCACCACCGAAAGCTCCGGCAAAAACGCTAAAAGTAGCGGGTGCACCGCTCACTAGCAAAGCCGTAGCACCGAGGGCTCCGACAGTGACACCGAAGGCTCCGACTGAAGCACCAAAGTCTCTGAGCGTGACACCGAAGGCTCCGACCGTAGCGCCGATGGCTCCAACAGTGGCACCGACGGAACCGACCGTAGCACCGAAGGCTCTGACGGTGGCACCGATGAAACCGAGCAGCGCAGCGGCAGCATCGACATCAACAGCACAGCAGAAAGAACTCGAGTGCAGTACGGCGATAGCTGTACCTGTGTTCAAAGCTCCTCGGGATCCTACCCCCACACCTCCTACCACTAAATAAATACTCAGCGTTCATTTGTTCGATCAATTGACGCAGATATTATTTTCCTACAAGAAGTGTATGATGGCAACATTGCGCTTCCTGGGTACAAAGTGCTCTCGAATGTGAATGTTGATAAACGTGGAACAGCGATCGCTATACGGGAACACCTGAAATGTTCTCACGTCGAACGAAGTTTAGACTCACGTATAATCTGTTTGGTGTTGAGAATTCTACCACACTCTGTAACGTTTGCGCTTCCTCTGGAAGCCAACGTTGGTCAGAGCGGGAGGAGTTTTTCAATCGCACCATAGCGTACTACCTGCGAAATGCATCTCAGCATGTCATTCTCGCAGGGGATTTCAACTGTGTGTTGAATCAAAAGTACGCAACGGGCGAGAGAAATATTAGCCCTGCTCTGAGGAATGTTGTCAACGTTATGGGGATGTGTGATAGCTGGGAGGCCCTCAAAGGCGACTTTGTAGAGTTTACCCATATCACACGTAGTTCGGGTTCACGTATCGATCGATGTTACGTATCATCGACACTCAAGACACACTTACGGACGACTTGCTTACACGTACTGGCCTTTTCTGATCATAAAGCTCTGACGGTTCGAGTTTGCCTGCCAGTTAACATTTGCCAAAGATCGCGTAGCAATGGATACTGGCAGTTAAGGCCTCATATATTAACGCAGGAAAATATGCAGGAATTCAGATGCAAGTGGAACGTATGGACAAGACAAAGAAGGAACTTCAGTTCCTGGATGGATTGGTGGATTCAATTCGCCAAACCAAAAATCAAATCGTTTTTCCGCTGGAAGACGAATCAAAAATACTCCGCGTTTAGCTTGCGTATAGACATCCTGCATAGAGTTCTAAAAAACTCTTACAATAACTACCTGACAAACCCTGACGAGCTTAGTCATATAAACCGAGTCAAGGGTAAAATCTTATCTCTTCAGAGACGCTTCTCTGAAGAGTACACACGCATCAACGAAACTCGTGTTGCTGGTGAGAGTGTGTCCACGTTTCAACTTGAGGAACGCAGACGAACTCGAACCGTAATTGACAAACTTTTGTCTGAAGATGGCAGAGTGATTGATCAAGAAGAAGATATCAGACAACACATTCACACATATTACAAACAACTGTACTCTGACGAAGACCTGCCTACGGACGGCACGTTTACCTGTATCCAAATCATTCCAGAGGATTGTGATACCAATAAAAATTGCATGGTTGAGATCACACCTGATGAAATCCTCGATGCGATTAAAAAATCTGCGTCGCGAAAGTCTCCTGGCCCTGATGGGATTCCTAAGGAATTTTATCTTCGTGCATACGAGATAATCCAAAGGGAACTACATCTCATTTTGAATGAGGCTCTTGAAGGAAAGTTTCCGCGAGACTTTGTTGACGATGTCATAGTTCTAGTGAAAAAAAAAAGGAGGTACGGGCTCCATTTCTTGTTTTCGACCCATATCCCTGCTTAACACAGATTACAAGCTACTGTCGAGAATTATTAAACTACGTCTTGATTCTATAATCAGGAAGTGGGGAATATTATCGACAGCGCAAAAATGTAGCATCAAACCTTGCAACATTTTTCAAGCGGTGCTCTCTGTTAAGGAGAGGGTGGTTGATCTCAAGAATCAACGAAAGCGCGGTAAGCTAGTTTCCTTTGATCTATCACAGGCCTTTGACAGAGTTAATAGAAGTTTTTTGTGGCAAACTATGTCTTCTCTGGGCTTCAATCCAGGACTTGTGCGATTTTTGCGAACAGTTGGTGAACGATCCTCCTCCCGTATCCTTGTAAATGGAAACCCGTCCTTTCCCCGTCGTTTCCCATACGCTGATCTGTCACACAGGGTGATCCTTTATCCATGCACCTGTTTGTCCTTTACCTTAATCCGCTCATCTCCAGATTAGAAAGTATTTGTTGCGATCAGGATGACCTGACCAACGCATATGCTGACGACATCTCGGTGGTGACAACCTCCCTTCCCAAACTCGAGGAGGTTAAAACAACAATAGAAGCGTTTGGCAGAACCGCTGGGGCGAAGCTGAACGTGGAAAAAACCACGGCACTGGACATAGGACATATCACACCAACAACCACCCCGATGCATGTTCCGTAGCTGCGGGAAGTAGAAAGATTGCGCCTGCTTGGCATATTGTTCACGAACAATACACGGGAGGCCATGGGGCATAACTGGGAAAACGTGATCCAACAGTTCCGTCATTTGGTCAGATTGCATCGTGTTAGAGACCTCAATTTGGCGCAAAAGGTGGTGCTTTTGAACACTTTCCTTCTGCCCAAGCTTTGGTTTGTTGCATCGGTGTGTGGCGCACGATCGATGGACATCGATTTGGCCTCCAAGACGGTGCGGTCTTACATGTGGGACGGATCTGGGGGTTTTCGAATCCTATAACCCATTTGGACCTTCCACGCAACCGAGGTGGACTCAATCTTCACATTCCCGCCATTACCACAACAGCGTTGCTGGTGAATCGGTACGTTGCAGAGCAGGGTTGCCTGAAATTCGGGGCTCAGCACATAGATTGTGCTGGGAATCCCACGAATATAGGCTCCATTGCCACAACTTATCCGTGCCTTCGGATGGTAATCCAGCAGCTCGCATACCATCCGGTACCTACAGTCACAACCAAAAGTTTGCGGCAAATGATGGTCGACAGACTTCCAGACTCCAAAGTGGCTATTGAGTTACCTTCCACGGATTGGCGATGGATTTGGAAAAACGTCACCAGCTACAAACTTTCTTCCGACCAACGCTCGATGCTGTATTTGCTGGTGCACAAGGTGCCACACGGACTGCTGCTCGACAGGATGAATCGGGCTCCTTCAGCCTGTTCATTCTGCTCCCGGACAGAGACTCTGGAGCACAAGTTTGCCCTGTGCTCCAGGGTGTCTAGTGCTTGGAGCACACTGATGCAGAATATGGAAGCCATTGTTCCAAATCTCAACCTAAACTTCCCTTCCCTCCTCTTACCTATTTTAAGTCACATTAGCATAAGTAAGAGGATTCCTATCCTACGTTTGTTTGCAAACTACATCATCCACATTAATGGAAACATCAATGCTGTGATTGATGAAAATATCCTTAAGTGTTCTTTGTAAAATCTGTACATCGTCCCTACATGTACCCGACTATTCTTTAGTAAGCTAGTTTTTAAGTTGTTTTAAATAAACAATGTTTTAAAAAAAAAATCAGAATTCTCAGAAATCTCAAAATTTTGAGAAATATCAGAAATTTCAAAATTTTCAAAAATCTCAGATTTTGCATAAAATTCAGAAATCTCAGAAATCTTAGAAATCCAAGAATTTTCAAAAATCTCGGAATTCTTAGAAATCTCGGAAATTTCAGAAACTTAGTAACGTCAGAATTCTTAGAAATCTCAGAAATTTCAGATATTTCAGAAATCTAAGAAATTCCAAAAACCTCAGGAATCTCAAAAATCTCAGAATTATAAGACATCTCAGAAATCTCAGAAATCTAAAAAATTCAGAAATCTCAGAAATTTCAAGAACTTCAGAATTTTCAGAAATCTGGCAATTATCAAAAATAGCAGAAATTTAAAAAATCTCAGAAATTTCGGCAATCTCAGAAATTTTAAAATATTAAGAATTTTTAGATATCTCGGCAATTTCTGAAATCTCAGAAAACTCAGAAATTTCAGAGTTGTCAGAAAACTCAGAAATCTCGAAAATCTCAGAGATCTTAGAAATCTCAGAAAGATCAGAACTCTCAGAAACCTCAGAATTTTCAAAAATCTTAGATTGCTCAGAAATATCAGAATTTTCAAAATTCTCAGAAATTTAAGAACTCTCAGAACTCGGAAATCTCAGAAATATAAGAAATCTCAGAATTTTCAAAAAATTTTAGAAATCTGAGAAATCTCTGAAATCTCAGAAATCTCAGAAATTTCAAAAATCTCAGACTTCTAAAAATTTTGAAAATCTCAGAAAACTCAGAAATTTAAAAAAATCTCAGAATTCTCAGAAATTTAAGAAATCTCATAATTTGAAAAATCTCAGAATGCTCAGAAATCTAAGAATTTTCAAAAATCTCAGAAATTTCAAAAATTTTAGCAATCTCAGAAATTTTAGAAATCTCATTATTTTCAGAAATCTCTAAAATTATAGAAATCTCAGAAATTTTAAAAATATGTGTATTTTAAGAAATCTCAGGATTTTGAAAAATCTCAGAATTTTTAAATATCAGAAATCTTATCAGAAATCAGGCTCATCAGAAATCTCATAATTTTCAAAAATCTCAGCAATCTCAGAAATCTCAGAAACCTCAGAAATCCCAGAAATCTAAGAAATATCAGAAATTTTAAAAGTCTCAGAATTTTCGAAAATTTCAGAAATTTTAAATTTCTCAGAAATTTTAGAAATAAAAAAAAAATCGCAGGATTCTAGGAAGTCTCAGAAATTTCAATTTTTTTTAAAATCCCAGGAATCTCAGAAATCTAAAAAATTTAAAAAATTTCAGAATTTTCAAAAATTTCAGAATTTTAAAAATCTCAGTGTTCTTAGAAATGTCACAAGTCTTGAAGATTTCAGAATTCTAAGAGATCTCAGAATTCTCAGAAATCTTAGAAATCAAGGAAATCTCAGAATTTTCAAAAATCTAAGAAACTCAGAATTTTTAAAAATCTCAGAATTCTTATAAATCTATGGATTTTCAAAAATCGCAGAATTTTTAGAAATCTCAGAGTTTTTAAGAACCTCAGAATTCTTAGAAATGTCAGAATTCTCACAAATTTCATAAATCTCAGATTTATTCGAAATCTCAGAAATCCCAGAATTTTGAAAAATTTCTAAGAGCCCAAAATTCTAAAAAATCTCAGAATTCTTAAAATTATTAGAATTTTCAAAAATCGTAGTAGGTTTAGAAATATCAGAATTTTTCAAAATCTCAGAAATCTCAAAATTTCAAAAAATCTCAGAATCTCAGAATCCTCAAAAATGTCTGAATTTTAAGATATCTCAGAAATTTCGGAAATCTCAGAAATCCCAGAAATATTGGAAATCTCAGAAATTTCAAAAATCTCAGAAACCTAAGAAATTTCAAAAATCTCAGAATTCTCAAAAATCTGAGAATTTTTAGATATCACAGAAATCTAAGATTTCTCAGAAATTTTCAAAAATCTCAGATATTTTAAAAATCTCTAAACTCTAAAATAACTCAGAATTCTCAAAAATCTCAGAAATTTCAGAAATATCAGAATTCTCTCAGAAAATCGCAGAATTCTTAGAATCCTCAGAATTTTCAAAAATCTTAGAAGTCTAAGAAATCTTAGAATTTTGAGATATCTCAGAAATCTCAAAATTTCCAAAAATCTCAGAATTCAAAAAAATTTCAGCATTCTTAGATATCTCAGAATTTTCAAAAATCTCAGAAGTCTAAGAAATTTCAGAATTCTCAGAAATCTCAGAATTTTGAAAAATCTCAGGAATCTCTAAATTTCCAAAAATCTCAGAATCTCAGAATTCTCAAAAATCTCGGATTTTTTCGTTATCTCAGAAATCTCAGAAATATCAGCTATCTGATCATTATTCCAGAAATCTCAGAAATCTAAGTAATTTCAAAAGTCTCAGAATTCTCAAAAATCTCAGTATTTTTAGATTTCTCAGAAATCTCAGAAATCTTCAGAAATCTTACTTCACTTCAGGAATTTAAGAAATCTCAGATATCTCAGATATCTCAGAAATTTCAAAAATCTCAGAATTCTTAGAAATCTCAGAAATCTCACAATTTTTTGAAAACTTATGAATCTCAGAAATCTCAGAAACATCAAATATATCAGGATTCTGAGAAAACTCAGAATTTTCAAAAATCTCAGAATTCTTAGAAATGTCAGAATTCATTGAAATCTCAGTAATGTCAGATATATCGGAAATCTCAGAAATCTCAGAATTTTCATAAATTTCTTGAAAGAATTGAAAAGATCTCACAATGCTTAGAATTCTCAGATTTTCAAAAATCTGAGAAGTCTAAGAAAGCTCAGAATTTTGAGAAATCTCAGAAATCTCAAAATTTCACAAAATTTTAAAAATCTCAGAAGTCTCAAAAATTTCAGAATTTTGAGATAGCTCATAAAACTCAGAATTTTCACAAGTTTAAGAATTCTTAGAAATGTCAGAATTCTAAGAAATCTCAAAACATTCAGAAAACTCAGAAAACTCAGAAATCTCAGAATTTTCAAAAATCTCAAAAATCTCAGAATTTTCAAAAATATCAATATTCTTAGAAATCTCAGATATTTCGAAAATCTCAAGAATTTCAAAACTCTCAGAATTCTAATAAATCGAAGAATTTTAAAAAATCAGAAATCTCATAAATCTCAGATGTCTCAGAAAACTCATTAAGCTCAGAAATCTCAGAATTCTCAGTAAATCTCAGAATTTTCAAAAATTTCAGAGTTATTCGAAAGTTGACTCTTGACTACTGCAGCGAGCAGACGTGTTTTTTCTAATAGCAAGAGTACTTTTACGTCTCGTAACCAGAGTTTCGAATTGTCATGGAGACAATCAAACCAAGGCCCATTAGGGCAAACACCTTAAAAATAGTTTACGAAGGGATACCGAGACGCCCTTCCCGTTCAGAGGTGATCGACTTTATCGTCGATACGCTTGAAGCCGGAGAGGTCGTCACGAGGATCCAAATGTGCACGTCGACGGCAATCGTTTACGTTGAGACGGAAACGATGCAACAAGCAGAGCATATCGTATCGAAACACCAGGGGAAGCATTTCCTGACCATAGACTGAGCATCATACCCGCTGCCGATTATGCTAGAGGATGGTGCAACGGAAATGCGGCTGCACGAGCTTCCGCCGTATGTCACGGCAGCAGAAATCGAGGCAGCCATGTCTTGCTTCGGCTAAATCATCTCTATAACGGAGACTGAGTACGGTCCGGATAGTAAAGTGCCGGGGAAAAAAACTGGGATCATCGCGGTGAAGATCATCCTTAAATCACCGACACTCCAAATCGGACCGACGATTACCATCGGGGAAGAGCGCACCACCATAACATATAATGGGCAAAATCCGTACTGCCGTTACTGCTTGATGCCCGAACACACTGGCATGGGATGCATGCAGAACAAGCGTAGCTTGGCTAAGCAAGGCACATCATATGCTGAAGTGACAAAAGCAGCAACAACAGCAACAGCACCCAAAAACACTGCACCACCGAAAGCTCCGGCAAAAAACGCTAAAAGTAGCGGGTGCACCGCTCACTAGCAAAGCCGTAGCACCGAGGGCTCCGACAGTGACACCGAAGGCTCCGACTGAAGCACCAAAGTCTCTGAGCGTGACACCGAAGGCTCCGACCGTAGCGCCGATGGCTCCAACAGTGGCACCGACGGAACCGACCGTAGCACCGAAGGCTCTGACGGTGGCACCGATGAAACCGAGCAGCGCAGCGGCAGCATCGACATCAACAGCACAGCAGAAAGAACTCGAGTGCAGTACGGCGATAGCTGTACCTGTGTTCAAAGCTCCTCGGGATCCTACCCCCACACCTCCTACCACTAAATAAATACTCAGCGTTCATTTGTTCGATCAATTGACGCAGATATTATTTTCCTACAAGAAGTGTATGATGGCAACATTGCGCTTCCTGGGTACAAAGTGCTCTCGAATGTGAATGTTGATAAACGTGGAACAGCGATCGCTATACGGGAACACCTGAAATGTTCTCACGTCGAACGAAGTTTAGACTCACGTATAATCTGTTTGGTGTTGAGAATTCTACCACACTCTGTAACGTTTGCGCTTCCTCTGGAAGCCAACGTTGGTCAGAGCGGGAGGAGTTTTTCAATCGCACCATAGCGTACTACCTGCGAAATGCATCTCAGCATGTCATTCTCGCAGGGGATTTCAACTGTGTGTTGAATCAAAAGTACGCAACGGGCGAGAGAAATATTAGCCCTGCTCTGAGGAATGTTGTCAACGTTATGGGGATGTGTGATAGCTGGGAGGCCCTCAAAGGCGACTTTGTAGAGTTTACCCATATCACACGTAGTTCGGGTTCACGTATCGATCGATGTTACGTATCATCGACACTCAAGACACACTTACGGACGACTTGCTTACACGTACTGGCCTTTTCTGATCATAAAGCTCTGACGGTTCGAGTTTGCCTGCCAGTTAACATTTGCCAAAGATCGCGTAGCAATGGATACTGGCAGTTAAGGCCTCATATATTAACGCAGGAAAATATGCAGGAATTCAGATGCAAGTGGAACGTATGGACAAGACAAAGAAGGAACTTCAGTTCCTGGATGGATTGGTGGATTCAATTCGCCAAACCAAAAATCAAATCGTTTTTCCGCTGGAAGACGAATCAAAAATACTCCGCGTTTAGCTTGCGTATAGACATCCTGCATAGAGTTCTAAAAAACTCTTACAATAACTACCTGACAAACCCTGACGAGCTTAGTCATATAAACCGAGTCAAGGGTAAAATCTTATCTCTTCAGAGACGCTTCTCTGAAGACTACACACGCATCAACGAAACTCGTGTTGCTGGTGAGAGTGTGTCCACGTTTCAACTTGAGGAACGCAGGCGAACTCGAACCGTAATTGACAAACTTTTGTCTGAAGATGGCAGAGTGATTGATCAAGAAGAAGATATCAGACAACACATTCACACATATTACAAACAACTGTACTCTGACGAAGACCTGCCTACGGACGGCACGTTTACCTGTATCCAAATCATTCCAGAGGATTGTGATACCAATAAAAATTGCATGGTTGAGATCACACCTGATGAAATCCTCGATGCGATTAAAAAATCTGCGTCGCGAAAGTCTCCTGGCCCTGATGGGATTCCTAAGGAATTTTATCTTCGTGCATACGAGATAATCCAAAGAGAACTACATCTCATTTTGAATGAGGCTCTTGAAGGAAAGTTTCCGCGAGACTTTGTTGACGATGTCATAGTTCTAGTGAAAAAAAAAAGGAGGTACGGGCTCCATTTCTTGTTTTCGACCCATATCCCTGCTTAACACAGATTACAAGCTACTGTCGAGAATTATTAAACTACGTCTTGATTCTATAATCAGGAAGTGGGGAATATTATCGACAGCGCAAAAATGTAGCATCAAACCTTGCAACATTTTTCAAGCGGTGCTCTCTGTTAAGGAGAGAGTGGTTGATCTCAAGAATCAACGAAAGCGCGGTAAGCTAGTTTCCTTTGATCTATCACAGGCCTTTGACAGAGTTAATAGAAGTTTTTTGTGGCAAACTATGTCTTCTCTGGGCTTCAATCCAGGACTTGTGCGATTTTTGCGAACAGTTGGTGAACGATCCTCCTCCCGTATCCTTGTAAATGGAAACCCGTCCTTTCCCCGTCGTTTCCCATACGCTGATCTGTCACACAGGGTGATCCTTTATCCATGCACCTGTTTGTCCTTTACCTTAATCCGCTCATCTCCAGATTAGAAAGTATTTGTTGCGATCAGGATGACCTGACCAACGCATATGCTGACGACATCTCGGTGGTGACAACCTCCCTTCCCAAACTCGAGGAGGTTAAAACAACAATAGAAGCGTTTGGCAGAACCGCTGGGGCGAAGCTGAACGTGGAAAAAACCACGGCACTGGACATAGGACATATCACACCAACAACCACCCCGATGCATGTTCCGTAGCTGCGGGAAGTAGAAAGATTGCGCCTGCTTGGCATTGTAGCATATCTGCTAAACATCTCACTAGAGTATACATTATTTCGGATACAACAAGCCTTACGTAGCATTATACGGTGAGCAGAAATTCACCAATTTAACAAATAACCTGCATTAGCCAAGAGCGTGAGAAATGTACATTCAGCTATTTTGACCACGCGCACGCCTTAACATGAACATTCAAACACTTACCAGCGCACCCGGCTAGCGAGCGACGCAATGCAATATGATATCAGTTCAAAACAACCAGCGATTCTAGACAGTGGTCAGCAACACAAAACAACAAAACACAAACAAGTAACTTCATGCATAGCAAGCATATAGATCCAACGACGAATGATATCCGACACATTTCTTGCAAATGCAGCAATCAATCGCACCGCGACACATTTTATGCTTACGTAAATAATTTTGTACTAAATGCAATAGCAATAAGAACAACCACTAAGAAACAATATTGGTTACAAAAACGACCAAAAACTATTGTAAGATTGGGTATAAATAAAGCGGTCTTGGAAGCCTTAAACACACAGACAGGCAGAGAGAAGGTACAACAAGCTAAAACTTGCGTTCAATTCTTTCTAGAGGTTTGAGTGTCCCCCTACCCAAGGTAAGGCCTCAAACCTCCAACATGCCAGTAAGGGATATTCCTTCTGAACATCCAAAGTCGCCTGGCCGACTTGCTCCGCCGATGAGCATTGAGAGTCCCCCTACCGAAGGTAAGGCCTCGATGTCTCCAACTTTCCTGTAAGGAAGATTCTCATCTAGAATCTTCAGACTGCCTGGACAGTCAGATGAAAGAAAGATATTGGTCCGCACAGTTAGCAATCATGTTGTTCTGTTCTCGTCGCGATTATAAGTCCGAGTTTCTTCTCCACCACATGGCGACAGTGAATCTCTTCTTCCCACCACATGGCGACTGAGAATACAAATATTCTTCTTCCCACCACATGGCGACCGTGAGTTTAAGCTGTAATCTTCGGATGGTGAAAAATGTATAAGTGTAAAAAAAAAAAGGAAGTGAAATAATCAAAGTGCATAAGTGTGCCATATTAGATGGCTTAAGTGACACTACAACGAAATGCACAAGCAGAGACATAATCGCACAATGGTGAGCACCACACGAAATTCGTGATTGTTTTTGGTGTATACGGAAATATAGTGAAGTGCAAAAATGAAGAAGTTTTATACTGAATAAAATTTCAATATTAGCAAGAACAATGTGAACAGTGTGATGTGCGTGAAATGCATGTGAATTAAAAATATAGTGACAATCACCGAGAATGCCCGGTATAAGGTAAAAGCAAAGGAGGAAATGCCTTGTGAATTTTGTGCAGACACTTGTCCGTAGTCAACACTTCAAGACTATTTGGAGAGAAGCATATATGAAAAATCTTAACGTAAATAAGTTCCAAAATTGTCAGTGCAAATAACAAAAACAAAATCAGTAAAGTGATAATTAACAAACGATCAAGCAGAAACGTAAAAAAGTGATTTTTTTAACGGATTTACCATTTTTAAACGAAAATGTCTTTAAACACATTCTAAGGCGAACTTCGCGCAAAAAGTGACGATTATTGGCAATGTTCTAAGAGAAAAGTTCATCATATACCATAGCAAAATAAATGCAGATGGAAAATATGTCTTAGCATCATATATCCTATTGATTGAAAGCAAAAAAAAAAAAACTGCTATAAAGCTATGAAAAATACAAATTTTAAAGTGTGTATCATCCGACGATAGAAGTAATGACGTACAAAGACAAAAGTGCAAAGTAATAATATGTCGCATGAAGGCTATAAAAAAAAGTGAACTCAACAACAGTGATGTGCACAATATGTGTAGCAATAGATATATCTTGAGTATGACAATACGGCACTGGACCGTCATATTCAATTGTAAAATAAAGATATATCTTGAGTACAGATAATGATAACAAAAGACAGGCTGAGAATAATCTATGATTATCGTATGGAACATTTGGGATATATAGGCCAGAACTCTTTAAGATAAAGATAAAAAGTGAAAAGTTAATTCACATAAAAATCTACAACAGTGAACGAAGAAAAAAATCACATAAACGACATTAAAGAACGTGCATATTAAAGTTATGAAAAGAAGACGCAATCGTAGTGATGATTCAAAACATTGGAAGGCGAGACCACGGTCACAAATGTGAACCGGCGGGATCTAAAGAGACAGGAGTCTCCAACGTAGAAGCCTAGGAGCCTGAACGAGGAAAGTCTGAACGAGGAGCTTAACGGACAATATGATCTACTAGAATGCAAACGGACAGGAGTATCAACGCAGACGCAAGCGACTACAGGTCTCAACGTGAAGTGCCAACAGCAATCGATTACGCCGCAGACGAGTATTTCAACCTGATGAACGGCAGATAAGTACACATTTTCAGACAAACATAGCATAACTAAAGACATAAAAATAATTATCAAAATAAGACAATCGGTTATTAAAGATTACAGTAGAAGAACTTAACCCTGACAAAATGGCAAGCACGATAGAATTATTGACAGTCATTGCAAATTTTGTGCCAGTGTACGACGGCAACGGAGACAAACTAGAACACATAATCTCCGCAATCAGCATGTGTAAAGCAATTGCCACACCAGATAACCTACCTATTGCTATCCAATCAATTTTGTCCAGACTAACAGGGAAAGCAAGAGACGCAATTGTAGGAACACCGAGCACGATCGACGAAATCGTTTCATCATTAGAATCGTCGTGTAGAAAAATAGAGGGATCAGACTTGATTATGACCATCCTAAATATAACAAAACAAAAAAGTGATTTTGAAAGCTTTGCTGAAGAAATAAGCAGACTTACATCGAAACTTGAACGAGCCTACATAAAAGACAGCATAGGAAATGAAGGAGCTAAAAAACTAGCGACACAAGCAGGAATCAAAGCTCTAATAGCAGGAACAATAAACCAAGATACTAAAAACACCATTAAGTATGCCAATTGCACTTCTCTAGCAAAGGCAATCGAATTAGGAACAATCAACGAGGAAGAACTACTAGCTTCAACACCAAGGGTAGAAGTAAACTACTTCCAAAATAGGAGACGCATAGATAAAAGAGACAATAGATATCATAACAGGTGCGAAAACCGAACAGTTTTTAGGTACGACCATTGTCCACAAAACAGATACGACAATCGTCCACCAGTCAGATACAGCAACAGCAAGAGGAACTGGAACAGAATCGATAGAGCAGGGAACTCACTAAGCATATTGAACATACAACCTTACATGTCTTATCAAAATGGAAGACAAAATTCTAATCTACCTAACACAATAAGATTCGAACAGTTACACAAATATCCCAGAGAACAGTATAAGCAAATTAGGAAAAATGTTGAAAATAATAGTGATAACAGAAATCATGCTAAAACTTATGGGACAAAAGAAAACAATATAGAGAACGATATCGAGCATCGTAAAAACAATGCGAAGATACATGAAAAATCATATGAACTTAGCTGTATAAAAATAAATCCAGATTTGAGAGAAAATATTAATAAGAGATCAGTTAAAAGTATGTTCCACATAAGACAACATAAACATGAAAATGAAAATCGTTGTACAAAAGAAAATGCTCAAGAAAAACGTATATTAGAACAGGAAAAGATCTTTTATAATGGAGCACAAACTGAAGATAAAGATTACGAAGAATACGAAAAATATGAACGCGGAAGCAAATATGAAACAATGAACTATAAGCAATATGAAAATGATGAAGAATCTTTGAATAATTTTACTCAGTATAATGAAAAAGCATTTGAATATGACTTTAAAACAGAACATTCTAAGCAAAAACAAATGTGTAATGAATATAACACTGGAGAAGATATAAAAAGAATCAATGATTTAAATGATATGTTTGAAATGAATGATATATTTAATGACATGAACTGCAAAGCAATTAATGAATCTGAAGATGCAATTAACAAAAGTAAAAGCGCAAAGAAAACGCATAAGAAGACTAAGAAGCATATGAATGAGTTATGTGAAAAAGAAGTGAACTATACTGAAAATGAATTACAATGCCCATCAAGAGAGGCTGATAACGATGAATATAACAATACCACTATATGTGAAGTACAGCGCAAAGCATCGATAACTAACAATGTCAAAGAAAAGTTGAAAAAAATACTTCAAGAAAAATTGCGAGCATTAGCATTCATTAAGAAAGCAAAATTCGATTTGGAAAAAGATGAAGAACCCTCATTTCATTTTGAAGATAGCAAACAATCCAATATTAAATTCAAGCTCAATACATGCAGCTATAAATATTCCAATATCAATTCTTTGATTAACGAATCAGTGTACATAAAATACTATCCACCTTAGTCGAACGCTTGACGTAACATTAAATATAATTAAATTAAGAAAAAAAAATAAAAAAAAACATTATATACAATTATAGAACTGAAAGAGAATAATGTTACTCTTTCGCAAAAATATTTTCACTCAATCTAACATTATTCTTCTAAACAGGGGAGGTGTAGCATATCTGCTAAACATCTCACTAGAGTATACATTATTTCGGATACAACAAGCCTTACGTAGCATTATACGGTGAGCAGAAATTCACCAATTTAACAAATAACCTGCATTAGCCAAGAGCGTGAGAAATGTACATTCAGCTATTTTGACCACGCGCACGCCTTAACATGAACATTCAAACACTTACCAGCGCACCCGGCTAGCGAGCGACGCAATGCAATATGATATCAGTTCAAAACAACCAGCGATTCTAGACAGTGGTCAGCAACACAAAACAACAAAACACAAACAAGTAACTTCATGCATAGCAAGCATATAGATCCAACGACGAATGATATCCGACACATTTCTTGCAAATGCAGCAATCAATCGCACCGCGACACATTTTATGCTTACGTAAATAATTTTGTACTAAATGCAATAGCAATAAGAACAACCACTAAGAAACAATATTGGTTACAAAAACGACCAAAAACTATTGTAAGATTGGGTATAAATAAAGCGGTCTTGGAAGCCTTAAACACACAGACAGGCAGAGAGAAGGTACAACAAGCTAAAACTTGCGTTCAATTCTTTCTAGAGGTTTGAGTGTCCCCCTACCCAAGGTAAGGCCTCAAACCTCCAACATGCCAGTAAGGGATATTCCTTCTGAACATCCAAAGTCGCCTGGCCGACTTGCTCCGCCGATGAGCATTGAGAGTCCCCCTACCGAAGGTAAGGCCTCGATGTCTCCAACTTTCCTGTAAGGAAGATTCTCATCTAGAATCTTCAGACTGCCTGGACAGTCAGATGAAAGAAAGATATTGGTCCGCACAGTTAGCAATCATGTTGTTCTGTTCTCGTCGCGATTATAAGTCCGAGTTTCTTCTCCACCACATGGCGACAGTGAATCTCTTCTTCCCACCACATGGCGACTGAGAATACAAATATTCTTCTTCCCACCACAGCATATTGTTCACGAACAATACACGGGAGGCCATGGGGCATAACTGGGAAAACGTGATCCAACAGTTCCGTCATTTGGTCAGATTGCATCGTGTTAGAGACCTCAATTTGGCGCAAAAGGTGGTGCTTTTGAACACTTTCCTTCTGCCCAAGCTTTGGTTTGTTGCATCGGTGTGTGGCGCACGATCGATGGACATCGATTTGGCCTCCAAGACGGTGCGGTCTTACATGTGGGACGGATCTGGGGGTTTTCGAATCCTATAACCCATTTGGACCTTCCACGCAACCGAGGTGGACTCAATCTTCACATTCCCGCCATTACCACAACAGCGTTGCTGGTGAATCGGTACGTTGCAGAGCAGGGTTGCCTGAAATTCGGGGCTCAGCACATAGATTGTGCTGGGAATCCCACGAATATAGGCTCCATTGCCACAACTTATCCGTGCCTTCGGATGGTAATCCAGCAGCTCGCATACCATCCGGTACCTACAGTCACAACCAAAAGTTTGCGGCAAATGATGGTCGACAGACTTCCAGACTCCAAAGTGGCTATGGAGTTACCTTCCACGGATTGGCGATGGATTTGGAAAAACGTCACCAGCTACAAACTTTCTTCCGACCAACGCTCGATGCTGTATTTGCTGGTGCACAAGGTGCCACACGGACTGCTGCTCGACAGGATGAATCGGGCTCCTTCAGCCTGTTCATTCTGCTCCCGGACAGAGACTCTGGAGCACAAGTTTGCCCTGTGCTCCAGGGTGTCTAGTGCTTGGAGCACACTGATGCAGAATATGGAAGCCATTGTTCCAAATCTCAACCTAAACTTCCCTTCCCTCCTCTTACCTATTTTAAGTCACATTAGCATAAGTAAGAGGATTCCTATCCTACGTTTGTTTGCAAACTACATCATCCACATTAATGGAAACATCAATGCTGTGATTGATGAAAATATCCTTAAGTGTTCTTTGTAAAATCTGTACATCGTCCCTACATGTACCCGACTATTCTTTTGTTAGCTAGTTTTTAAGTTGTTTTAAATAAACAATGTTTTAAAAAAAAATCAGAATTCTCAGAAATCTCAAAATTTTGAGAAATATCAGAAATCTCAAAATTTTCAAAAATCTCAGATTTTGCATAAAATTCAGAAATCTCAGAAATCTTAGAAATCCAAGAATTTTCAAAAATCTCGGAATTCTTAGAAATCTCGGAAATTTCAGAAACTTAGTAACGTCAGAATTCTTAGAAATCTCAGAAATTTCAGATATTTCAGAAATCTAAGAAATTCCAAAAACCTCAGGAATCTCAAAAATCTCAGAATTATAAGACATCTCAGAAATCTCAGAAATCTAAAAAATTCAGAAATCTCAGAAATTTCAAGAACTTCAGAATTTTCAGAAATCTGGCAATTATCAAAAATAGCAGAAATTTAAAAAATCTCAGAAATTTCGGCAATCTCAGAAATTTTAAAATATTAAGAATTTTTAGATATCTCGGCAATTTCTGAAATCTCAGAAAACTCAGAAATTTCAGAGTTGTCAGAAAACTCAGAAATCTCGAAAATCTCAGAGATCTTAGAAATCTCAGAAAGATCAGAACTCTCAGAAACCTCAGAATTTTCAAAAATCTTAGATTGCTCAGAAATATCAGAATTTTCAAAATTCTCAGAATTTTAAGAATTCTCAGAACTCGGAAATCTCAGAAATATAAGAAATCTCAGAATTTTCAAAAAATTTTAGAAATCTGAGAAATCTCAGAAATCTCAGAAATTTCAAAAATCTCAGACTTCTAAAAATTTTGAAAATCTCAGAAAATTCAGAAATTTAAAAAAATCTCAGAATTCTCAGAAATTTAAGAAATCTCATAATTTGAAAAATCTCAGAATGCTCAGAAATCTAAGAATTTTCAAAAATCTCAGAAATTTCAAAAATTTCAGCAATCTCAGAAATTTTAGAAAACTTAGTATTTTCAGAAATCTCAAAAATTATAGAAATCTCAGAAATTTTAAAAATATGTGTGTTTTAAGAAATCTCAGGATTTTGAAAAATCTCAGAATTTTTAAATATCAGAAATCTTATCAGAAATCAGGCTCATCAGAAATCTCATAATTTTCAAAAATCTCAGCAATCTCAGAAATCTCAGAAACCTCAGAAATCCCAGAAATCTAAGAAATATCAGAAATTTTAAAAGTCTCAGAATTTTCGAAAATTTCAAAATTTTAAATTTCTCAGAAATTTTAGAAATAATAAAAAATCGCAGGATTCTAGGAAGTCTCAGAAATTTCAATTTTTTTTTAAATCCCAGGAATCTCAGAAATCTAAAAAATTTAAAAAATTTCAGAATTTTCAAAAATTTCAGAATTTTAAAAATCTCAGTGTTCTTAGAAATGTCACAAGTCTTGAAGATTTCAGAATTCTAAGAGATCTCAGAATTCTCAGAAATCTTAGAAATCAAGGAAATCTCAGAATTTTCAAAAATCTAAGAAACTCAGAATTTTTAAAAATCTCAGAATTCTTAGAAATCTATGGATTTTCAAAAATCGCAGAATTTTTAGAAATCTCAGAGTTTTTAAGAACCTCAGAATTCTTAGAAATGTCAGAATTCTCACAAATTTCATAAATCTCAGATTTATTCGAAATCTCAGAAATCCCAGAATTTTGAAAAATTTCTAAGAGCCCAAAATTCTAAAAAATCTCAGAATTCTTAAAATTATTAGAATTTTCAAAAATCGTAGTAGGTTTAGAAATATCAGAATTTTTCAAAATCTCAGAAATCTCAAAATTTCAAAAAATCTCAGAATCTCAGAATCCTCAAAAATGTCTGAATTTTAAGATATCTCAGAAATTTCGGAAATCTCAGAAATCCCAGAAATATTGGAAATCTCAGAAATTTCAAAAATCTCAGAAACCTAAGAAATTTCAAAAATCTCAGAATTCTCAAAAATCTGAGAATTTTTAGATATCACAGAAATCTAAGATTTCTCAGAAATTTTCAAAAATCTCAGATATTTTAAAAATCTCTAAACTCTAAAATAACTCAGAATTCTCAAAAATCTCAGAAATTTCAGAAATATCAGAATTCTCTCAGAAAATCGCAGAATTCTCAGAAACCTTAGAAATTTCAAAAATCTCAGAATGCTAGGAAATCTTATAAATCTCACAATTTTTTAAAATCTCAGGAATCTCAGAAATCTCAAAGACTTCAAAAATATCAGATTTCTCAGAAATCTCAGAAATTTCAAAAATCTCAGAATTCTTTGAAATGTCAGAATTCTTAGAAATCTCGAAAATCTCACATATATCAGAAATCTCAGAAATCTCAGAGTTTTCAAAAATTTCGAAACACTCAGAATTTTCATAAACCTCCGAATTCTAAGAATTTTCAGAATTTTCAAAAATCTAAGAAAACTTAGAAATCTCAGAATTTTGAGAAATCTCAGAAAGCTCAGTAATCTCAGAAATCTCAGAAATATCAGAAATCTCAGAAATCTCATAAATCTCAGAAATCTCAGAAACCTAACATTTCAAAAATCTCAGAATTCTCAAAAATCTCAGAATTTTTTAAAATCCCAAAATTTTCAGAAATCTCAGAAATCTCATAAATCTCAGAACTCATAGATGTGTCAGAATTCTAAGAAACCTCAGAAATCTCAGAAATGTCAAAAACTTCAGAAATCTAAGAAATGTCAGATACCTCATAAATTTCCAAAAATTCCAGTATCTCAGAATTTAAAAAAATCTCAGAATTTTTAGATATATCAGAAATTTCAGAAATCTTAGAAATATCAGAAATCTCACAAATCTAAAAAATCTCAGCAACCTTAGAAATTTCAAAAATCTCAGCGCTCTCCAAAATCACCGAATTTTTAGATATCTCTGAAATTTCAGAAATGTCAAAAACTTCAGAAATCTAAGATATCTCAGAAATCTCAGATGTCTCAGAAACTTCAAAAACCTCAGAATTCTCAGAAATTTTCAAAATTCTCTAAAATTTCAAAAATCTCTAAAATTTAAAAACTCTCAGAATTTTCAGAAATTTTAGAAATTTTAAAAATATCAGAATTCTCAGAAATCTCAGAATTTTCAAAAATCTCAGAATTCTTACAAATGTCAGAATTCTTACAAATCGCAGAAATCTCAGAAATCTCAGAATTTTCAAAAATGTCTAAAATCTCAGAATTAAAAAAAACTCCGATTTCTTAGAATTCTCAGAAATTTCAAAGATCTAAGAAGTCTCCGAAATCTCAGAATTATGAGAGATCTCAGAAATCTCAAAATTTCCAAAAATCTCAGAATCTCAGAATTATCAAAATTCTCGGAAAATCTGAAATTCGGGGCTCAGCACATAGATTGTGCTGGGAATCCCACGAATATAGGCTCCATTGCCACAACTTATCCGTGCCTTCGGATGGTAATCCAGCAGCTCGCATACCATCCGGTACCTACAGTCACAACCAAAAGTTTGCGGCAAATGATGGTCGACAGACTTCCAGACTCCAAAGTGGCTATGGAGTTACCTTCCACGGATTGGCGATGGGTTTGGAAAAACGTCACCAGCTACAAACTTTCTTCCGACCAACGCTCGATGCTGTATTTGCTGGTGCACAAGGTGCCACACGGACTGCTGCTCGACAGGATGAATCGGGCTCCTTCAGCCTGTTCATTCTGCTCCCGGACAGAGACTCTGGAGCACAAGTTTGCCCTGTGCTCCAGGGTGTCTAGTGCTTGGAGCCCACTGATGCAGAATATGGAAGCTATTGTTCCAAATATCAACCTAAACTTCCCTTCCCTCCTCTTACCTATTTTAAGTCACATTAGCATAAGTAAGAGGATTCCTATCCTACGTTTGTTTGCAAACTACATCATCCACATTAATGGAAACATCAATGCTGTGATTGATGAAAATATCCTTAAGTGTTCTTTGTAAAATCTGTACATCGTCCCTACATGTACCCGACTATTCTTTAGTAAGCTAGTTTTTAAGTTGTTTTAAATAAAAAATGTTTAAAAAAAATCAGAATTCTCAGAAATCTCAAAATTTTGAGAAATATCAGAAATCTCAAAATTTTCAAAAATCTCAGAATTTGCATAAAATTCAGATATCTCAGAAATCTCAGAAAACTCAGAAATTTCAGAACTGTCAGAAAACTCAGAAATCTCGAAAATCTCAGAAATCTTAGAAATCTCAGAAAGATGAGAACTCTCAGAAACCTCAGAATTTTCAAAAATCTTAGATTGCTCAGAAATCTCAGAATTTTCAAATTCTCAGAATTTTAAGATTTCTTAGATCTCGGAAATCTCAGAAATATAAGAAATCTCAGAATTTTAAAAAAATTTTAGAAATCTGAGAAATCTCTGAAATCTAAGAAATCTCAGAAATTTCAAAAATCTCAGACTTCTCAAAATTTTGAAAATCTCAGAAAATTCAGAAATTTAAAAAAATATCAGAATTCTTAGAAATTTCAGAAGTCTCAGAATGCTCAGAAATCTAAGAATTTTCAAAAATCTCAGAAATTTCAAAAATTTTAGCAATCTCAGAAATTTCAGAAATCTCAGTATTTTCAGAAATCTCAAAAATTATAAAAATCTCAGAAATTTTAAAAATTTGTGTATTTTAAGAAATCTCAGGATTTTGAAAAATCTCAGAAATTTTAAATATCAGAAATCTTATCAGAAATCAGGCTTATCAGAAATCTCAGAATTTTCAAAAATCTCAGCAATCTCAGAAATCTCAGAAACCTCAGAAATCCCAGAAATCTATGAAATATCAGAAATTTTAAAAGTCTCAGAATTTTCGAAAATCTCAGAAATTTTGAATTTCTCAGAAATTTTAGAAATAAAAAAAAATCGCAGGATTCTAGGAAGTCTCAGAAATCTCACATTTTTTTTAAAATCCCAGGAATCTCAGAAATTTAAAAAATTTAAAAAATATCAGAATTTTCAAAAATCTGAGAATTTTTAAAATCTCAGAGTTCTTAGAAATGTCACAAGTCTTGTAAATGTCAGAATTCTAAGAGATCTCAGAATTCTCAGAAATCTCAGAAATCAAGGAAATCTCAGAATTTTCAAAAATCTAAGAAACTCAGAATTTTTAAAAATCTCAGAATTCTTAGACATCGCTGGATTTTCAAAAATCGCAGAATTTTCAGAAATCTCAGAGTTTTTAAGAATCTCAGAATTCTTAGAAATGTCAGAATTCTCAGAAATCTCATAAATCTCAGATTTATTCGAAATCTCAGAAATCCCAGAATTTTGAAAAATTTCTAAGAGCCCAAAATTCTAAAAAATCTCAGAATTCTTAAAATTATAAGAATTTTCAAAAATCGTAGTAGTTTTGGAAATATCAGAATTTTTAAAATCTCAGAAATCTCAAAATTTCAAAAAATCTCAGAATCTCAGAATCCTCAAAAATTTCTGAATTTTAAGATATCTCAGAAATTTCGGAAATCTCAGAAATCCCAGAATTATTGGAAATCTCAGAACTTTCAAAAATCATCATCATCATGAAAGATCAGAAATCTCAAAATATTCAAATATCTCAGAACTCTCAGAAATCTCATAATTTTTAAAAACCTTATTAATCTCAGAAATATCAGAATTTTCAAAATTCTCTGAATTTTTAGATATCTCAAAAATCTCAGAACTTTCACAAATCTAGGAATTTTAAAAATTTCAGAATGTTCAGAAATGTCAGAAATTTAAATAAAATTAGAAATTTTAGAAATCTCAGAAATTTTAGATTTTCTGAAAAATCTCAGATTTTTAAGATATCTCAGAAATCTTTGAAATCTTAGAAACTTCAGAAATATAAGAAATCTCATAATTCTTAGAAATCTCAGAAATTTCAGAAACTTAGAAATTTCAGAATTCTTAGAAATCTCAGAAATTTCAGATATTTCAGAAATCTAAGAAATTCCAAAAACCTCAGAAATCCCAAAAATCTCAGAATTATAAGATATCTCAGAAATCTCAGAAATCTAAAACAATCAGAAATCTCAGAAATTTCAAGAACTTCAGAATTTTCAAAACTCTTCGATTGCTCAGAAATCACAGATTTTTCAAAATTCTCAGAATTTTAAGATTTCTTTGATCTCGGAAATCTCAGAAATATAAGAAATCTCAGAATTTTCAAAAAAATTTAGAAATCTGAGAAATCTCTGAAATCTCAGAACCTCGGAATTCTCAAAAATCTCGGAATTTTCAGATATCTCAGAAATCTCAGAAATCTCAGAAATCTCATAAATCTTATGTATCTCAGAAATCTCAGATATGTAATAAATTCAAAAATCTCAGAATTCTGAAAAATCTCAGATTGTTAAGATATCTCAGAAACCTTTGAAATCTTAGAAACTTCAGAAAACTAAGAAATCTCAGAATTCTCAGAAACCTTAGAAATTTCAAAAATTTCAGAATGCTAGGAAATCTTATAAATCTCACAATTTTTTAAAATCTCAGGAATCTCAGAAATCTCAGAGACTTCAAAAATATCAGATTTCTCAGAAATCTCAGAAATTTCAAAAATCTCAGAATTCTTTGAAATGTCAGAATTCTTAGAAATCTCGAAAATCTCACATATATCAAAAATCTCAGAAATCTCAGAGTTTTCAAAAATTTCGAAACCCTCAGAATTTTCATAAACCTCCGAATTCTAAGAATTTTCAGAATTTTCAAAAATCTAAGAAAACTTAGAAATCTCCAAATTTCGAGAAATCTCAGAAATCTCAAAACATCCAAAATTCTCAAAATCTCTGAATTCCGAAAAATCTCAGAATTTTTAGATTTCTCAGAATGCTCAGTTATCTGAGAAATCTCAGAAATCTCAGAAATATCAGAAATCTCAGAAATCTCAGAAATCTCATAAATCTCAGAAATCTCAGAAATCTCAGAAATCTCAGAAACCTTACATTTAAATATCTCAGAATTCTCAAAAATCTCAGAACTTATAGATATCTCAGAAATCTCAGAAGTTTCAGAAATCTCTGAAATTTAAAAAATCTCAGAATTCTCAGAAATATCAGAATTTTTTAAAATCCCAAAATTTTCAGAAATCTCAGATATCTCATTAATCTCAGAACTCAAAGATGTGTCAGAATTCTAAGAAATCTCAGAAATCTCAGAAATGTCAAAAACTTCAGAGATCTAAGAAATGTCAGATATCTCATATATTTCAAAAATCTCAGAATTCTCAAAAATTTTCCAAAATTTCTAAAATCTCCGTATTTACAAAAATCGCAGAATTCTTAGAATTCTCAGAATTTTCAAAAATCTTAGAAATCTATTAAATCTTAGAATTTTGAGAAATCTCAGAAATCTCAACAATTCCAAAAATCTCAGAATCTCAGAATTCTCAAAAATCTCAGAATTTTTAAATAAATAAGAAATCTCAGAAATCTCAGAAATCTCAGAAATCTCAGAAATCTCACAAATTTCAAAAATATCAAAAATTGTCAGAAATCTCAGAATTTCCAAAAATTTAAAAATTTTTAGAAATACCAGAATTTTTAGAAATCTCAGAAAACTCAGAAAACTCAGAAATATCAGATTTCTCAAAAATATCAGAATTTTAAAAAATCTCAAAAATTTCAGAATTTTCAAAAATCTCAAAATTTTAAGAAATCTCAGATTTTTTGGAAATCTCAAAAATTTCAAAAACTTCAGAATTCATAGCAATCGCAAAATTCTCATAAATCTCAGGAGTCTCAGAAATCTCTGAAAGCTCAGAAATCTCAGAAGTCTCAGAAACCTCAGAATTCTCAGTAAATCTCAGAATTTTCAAAATTATCAGAATTATTTGAAATCTCAGAAATCTCACAATTTATAAAAGTCTCAGGGAACTTGGAAATCCCAGCAAACTAAAAAATATCCGAATTCTTAGAAATCTCAGAATTATCAGAAATCTCAGAATTTTGAGATATCTCAGAAATCTCAAAATTTCCAGGAATCTCAGAATTCTCATAGATCTCAGAAATCTAAGAAATCTCAGAAATCCAAGAATTCTTATAAATCTCGGAACTCTTAGAAATCTCAGATATTTCAGAAATCTCAGAAATATCACAAATATCAGAAATGTCAGAATTGTCATAAATCTCAGAAAACTCAGCAATCTAAGAAATTTCAAAAATCTCTTAATTCTCAAAAATCTCAGAATTTTTAGATATCTCAGAAATCTCAGAATTTTCAAAAACTTCAGAAATTTTAGAAATTTAATAAATTTCAGAAACATCTTAAACTTAAGAAATCGCACAATTCTCAGAAATCTCACAATTTTTCAAAATTTGAGGTATCTCAGAAATCTCAGAAATTTTAAAAATATCAGAATTCTCAGAAATCTTAAAAATTTCAAATATCTAAGAATTCTTTTAAATGTCATAAATCTAAGAATTCTCAGATATCTCTGATATATCTGAAATCTCATAAATCTCAGAACTTTCAGAATTAACAGAAAACCAAGAAATCTCGTAAATCTCAAAAATCTCAGAGATCTCAGAAATCTCAGAATGTTAAAAATCTCAGAAAGCTCATAAGTCTCAGAAATCTCACAATTTTTCAAAATTTCAGGAATTTCAGGAATCTTAGAATTTTCAAAGATCTCAGAATTCTCAGAAAAGTCAGAATTTTTAAAAACCTTATTTATCTCAGAAATATCAGAATTTTCAAAATTCTCAGAATTTTTAGATATCTCAAAAATCTCAGAATTTTTAGATATTTCAAAAATCTCAGAATTCTTAGAATTCTAGGAATTTTCAAAAATATCAGAAATTTCAGAAATCTCAGAAATTTAAAAAAGCTTAGATATTTAAGAAATCTTGGAAATTCCAGATAAATCAGAAATTTCAAAGATTTCAGAATTTTAAGATATCTCAGAAATCCCAATTTTCCAAAAATCTCAGAATTTAAAATAATCTCAGAATTCTTAGAATTCTAAGAATTTTCAAAAATCTCAGAAATCTAAGAAATCTCATAATTCTAAGAAATTTCAGAATAGTGTGAAATCGAAGAAATCTCAAAATTTCCAAAAATGTCAGAACCTCGGAATTCTCAAAAATCTCGGAATTTTCAGATATCTCAGAAATCTCAGAAATCTCAGAAATCTCATAAATCTTATTTATCTCAGAAATCTCAGATATCTAAGCAATTTCAAAAATCTTAGAATTCTCGAAAATTCCAGAATTTTAAGATTTCCAGAAATCTAAGACATCTTAAAATCTGCAGAAATCTAAGAAATCTCAGAAATCTGAGATATCTCAGAAATTTCAAAAATTTCAGAATGCTTAGAAATCTAAATAATCTCACAATCTTTTAAAATCTCAGGAATCTCAGAAATCTCAGCGACTTCAAAAATATCAGATTTCTCAGAAATCTCAGAAATTTCAAAAATCGCAGAATTCTTTGAATTGTCAGAATTCTTAGAAATCTCGAAAATCTCACATATATCAGAAATCTCAGAAATCTCAGAGTTTTCAAAAATTTCAAAAATCTCAGAATTTTCAAAAATCTCCGAATTCTTAGAATTCTCAGAATTTTCAAAAATCTAAGAAGTCTAAGAAATCTCAGAATTTTGAAATATCTCAGAAATCTCAAAACATCAAAAATGCTCAGAATCTCAGAATTCTCAAAAATCAAAGAATTTTTAGATATCTCAGAAAGCTCAGAAATCTCAGAAATCTCTGAAATATCAGAAATATCAGAAATCTCAGAAAACTTAGAAATTACAAAAATCTCTGAATTCTCAAAAATCTCAGAACTTATAGATACCTCAGAAATCTCGGTAGTCGCAGAAATTTCAGCAATCTCTGACAATGAAAGAATCTCAGAAGTCTCAGAAATCTCAGAATTTTTTTAAAATCTCATAATTCTCAGAAATCTCAGAAATCTCAGGAATCTCATAAATCTCAGAACTCTTAGAAATGTCAGAAATCTTAGAAATCTCAGTATCTAAGAAATGTCAAAAACTTTAGAAATCAAAGAAATCTCAGATATCTCAGAAATTTCAAAAATCTCAAAATTCTCAGAAATTTTCAAAAATTTCTTAAATCTCCGAATTTTAAAATATCGCAGAATTCATAGAATTCTCAGCATTTTCAAAAATCTTAGAAATCTAAGAAATCTTAGAATTTTGAGAAATCTCAGTAATCTCAAAATTTCCAAAAATCTTAAAATCTTAAAATTTTCAAAAATCTCAGAATTCTTAGAAATAACAGAATTCTAAGAAATCTCAGAAAACTCAGAAAACTCAGAAATATCAGAAATCTCACATATATCAGAATTTTCAAAAATCTCAAAAATTTCAGAATTATCAAAAATCTCAAATTTCTTAAAAATCTCATATTTTTCGAAAATCTCAAAAATTTCAAAAACTTCAGAATTCTTAGCAATCGCAAGTTTCTCATAAATCTCAGAAGTCTCAGAAATCGCTGAAAGCTGAGAAATCTCAGAAACCTCAGAATTCACAGTAAATCTCAGAATTTTCAAAATTATCAGAATTATTTGAAATCTCAGAAATCTAACGATTTATAAAAGTCTCAGGGAACTCGGAAATCCCAGCAAACTCAAAAATATCAGAATTCTTAGAAATCTCAGAATTCTCAGAAATCTCAGAATTTTTAGATATCTCAGACATCTCAAAATTTCCAAGAATCCCAGAATTCTCATAACTCTCAGAAATCTCAGAAATCCAAAGATTTTTTTATAAATCTCGGGACTCTTAGAAATCTCAGAAACTTCAGAACTCTCAGAAATCTCAGAAATATCAGAAATATCATAAATGTCATAAATCTCAGACAACTAAGCAATCTAAGAAATTTCAAAAATCTCGGAATTCTCAAAAATCTCAGAATTTTTAGATATCTCAGAAATCTCAGAATTCTCAAAAACCTCCGAAATCTTAGAAATTTAATAAATTTCAGAAACATCTTAAACTTAAGAAATCGCAGAATTCTCAGGAATCTCACAATTTTTAAAAAACACAGAAATCTCGAAAAATTTCAAAAATCTCAGAATTCTCAGAAATCTCAGAATTTTCAAAAATCTCAGAAAGCTCAGAAATCTCAGAAATCTCACAATTTTTCAAAATTTGAGGAATCTCAGAAATCTCAGAAATTTTAAAAATATCAGAATTCTCAGAAATCTTAGAAAATCTCAAATATCTCAGAATTCTTTTAAATATCAGAAATCTTAGAATTCTCAGATATCTCTGATTTATCAGAAATCTCAGAAATCTCAGAACTTTCAGAATTAACAGAAAACCCAGAAATCTCGAAAATCTCAAAAATCTCAGAAATCTCAGAAATCTCAGAATTTTCAGAAATCTCAGAAAACTTATTAGTCTCAGAAATCTCACAATTTTTCAAAATTTAAGGAATCTCAGAAATTTCAGAATTTTCAAAGATCTCAGAATTCTCAGAAAAGTCAGAATTTTGAAAAACCTTATTTATCTCAGAAATATCAGAATTTTCAAAATTCTCAGAATTTTTAGATATCTCAAAAATCTCAGAATTCTTAGAATTCTAGGAATTTTCAAAAATTTCAGAAATTTCAGAAATTTCAGAAATATAAAAAAGCTTACAAATTTAAGAAATCTTGGAAATACCAGATATATCAGAAATTTCAAAGATCTCAGAATTTTAAGATATCTCAGAAATCAAAATTTTCCAAAAATCTCAGAATTTAAAATAATCTCAGAATTCTTAGAATTCTCAGATTTTTCAAAAATCTCAGAAATCTAAGAAATCTCAGGAATCTCAGAAATCTCAGAATTTGGGAATTCGAAGATATCTCAAATAAATCTCATTTATCTCAGAAATCTCAGATATCAAAGCAATTTCAAAAATCTCAGAATTCTCAAAAATCTCAGAATTTTAAGATTTCCAGAAATCTTAGAAATCTTAAAATTTGCAGAAATCTAAGAAATCTCAGAAATCTGGGAAATCTCAGAAATTTCAAAAACCTCAGAATGCTTAGAAATCTAAGAAATCTCACAATTTTTTAAATTTCAGAAATCTCAGAAATCTCAGAGACTTCGAAAATATCAGAATTCTCAGAAATCTCAGATATTCCAACAATCTCAGAATTTTTAGAAATGTCAGAATTCTTAGAAATTTCGAAAATCTCATATATTTCAGAAATCTCAGAAATCTCTGAGTTTTAAAAAATTTCGAAAATCTTTGAATTTTCAAAAATCTCCGAATTCTAAGAATTCTCAGAATTTTCAAAAATATAATAAGTCTTAAAAATCTCAGAATTTTGAGATATATAAGAAATTTCAAAAATCTCAGAATTTTTAAATATCTTAAGAATCCTCAGGAAGCTGAGAAATCTCAGAAATCTCAGAAATATCAGATATCTCAGAAATCTCAGAAACCTTAGAAATTTCAAAAATCTCAGAACTTATAGATATCTCAGAAATCTTGGAAGTCTGAGAAATTTCAGAAATTTCAGCAATCTCTGAAAATGAAAAAATCTCAGAAATCTCAGGAATCTCAGAATTTTTTTTAATCGCAGAATTCTCAGAAATCTCAGAAATTAACAAATCTCAAAATTCTCAGAAATTTTCAAAATTCTTTGAAATTTCAGAATTCGCTAACATTTAAAAACTCTCAGAATTTTCAGAAATTTTAGAAATTTTAAAAAAATTAGAATTCTCAGAAATCTCAGCATTTTCAAAAATCTCAGAAATCCTACAAATGTAAGAATTCTTACAAATCTCAGTAATCTCAGATATTTCAGAAATCTCAAAAATCTCAGAATTTTCAAAAATTTCTAAATTCTCAGAATTTAAAAAATTTCTCAATTCTCAGAATTTAAAAAAAATTTCCGATTTCTAAGAATTCTCAAAATTTTCAAAAATCTTAAAATAATATATATTCACATAACACAAGCGGTGTTGAAATACAGCACTGGACCGTCATTATTAATTATAAATAAAAAAATTAAAAAACACTCAGAGTTTTCAGAAATCTCAGAAATTTCAAAACTATCAGAATTCTCAGAAATTTCAAAATTTTCAAAAATCTCAGAATTCTTACAAATCTCAGAACTTTCAGATATATCAGAAATCTCAGAAATCTCAGAATTTTCAAAAACCTCCAAAATCTCAGAATTTAACAAAATTTTCCGATTTCTAAGAATTCTCAGAATTTTCAATAATCTTAAATGTCTCAGAAATCTCAGAAATGTGAGAGATCTAAGAAATATCAAAATTTCCAAAAATCTCAGAATCTCAGAATTCTCAAAAATCTCGGAATTTTTAAATATCTCAGAATTCTCAGATATATCAGAAATCTCAGTAATGCCAAAAATCTCATAAACTTCAGAAATCTAAGAAATCTTAGAAATTTCAGAAATATCTGAAACTTAAAAATTCTCAGAATTCTCGGAAATTTCACAATTTTTCAAAATCTCAGAAATCTCAGAAAGTTCAAAAATAAAAAAAATTGTAGGAAATCAGAAATCTCACAAATATCAGAAATTTCAAATATCTCGAAAAATTCAGAATTTTCAAGAAAATTTCAGAAAAATCACATATTTCTTAGAAATCGCAGATTTTTCAAAAATCTTAAAAAATTTCAAAAACTTCAGAATTCTTAGAAATCGCAAGTTTCTCATAAATATCAATAGTCTCAGAAATCTCAGAAAGCTCAGAAATCTCAGAAATCTCAGAAACCTCAGAATTATCAGTAAATCTCAGAATTTTCAAAATTATCAGTATGATTTGAAATCTCAGAAATCTCACAATTTTAAAAAGTCTCAGGAAACTCAGAAATTCCAGCAATTTCAAAATTATCAGAATTCTTAGAAATCTCAGAATTCTCAAAAATCTCAGAATTTTGATATACATCAGAAATCTCAAAAATTCCAAGAATCTCAGAATTCTCATAAATCTCAGACATCTCAGAAATCTCAGAAATCCAAGAATTTTTAAAAATATCGGAATTTTTAAATATCTTAGAATTCTCAGATATATCTGAAATCTCAGTAATGCCAAAAATCTCAGAATTCTCAAATATCTCAGAATTTTTAGAAATCTCAGAAATCTCATAAACTTCAAAAAACTAAGAAATCTTAGAAATTTGAGAAATATCTGAAACTTAAAAAATCTCAGAATTCTCAGAAATTTAACAAATTTTAAAAATTTCAGAAATCTAGAAATTTCAAAAATAACAAAAATTGTCTGAAATCAGAAATCTAACAAATATCAGATTTTTCCAAAATCTCAAAAAATTCAGAATTTTCAAAAATCTCAAATTTATTAGAAATTTCAGATTTTTCGAAAATCTTAGGAATTTCAAAAACTTCAGAATTCTTAGAAATCGCAAGTTTCTCATAAATCTCAATAGTCTCAGAAATCTCAGAAAGCTTAGACATCTCAGAAATCTCAAAAACCTCAGAATTCTCAGTAAATCTCAGAATTTTCAAAATTATCAGAATTATTTGAAATCTCAGAAATCTCACAATTTTATAAAGTCTCAGAAAACTCAGAAATCCCAGCAATTTCAAAAATATCAGAATTTTTAGAAATCTCAGAATTCTCAGAAATCTCAGAATTTTGATATATCTCAGAAATCTCAAAATTTCAAAGAATCTCAGAATTCTCATAAATCTCAGAAATCTCAGAAATCTCAGAAATCCAAGAATTTTTAAAAATCTCGGAATTTTAGAAATCTGAGAAATCTCAAAAATATCAGAAATCTCACAAATGTCATAAATCTCAGAAATCTCAGCGATCTAAAAAATTTCAAAAATCTCAGAATTCTCAGAAATCTCACAATTTTTAAAAATCTCAGAAATCTCAGAAATCTCACAAATTTCAAAAATATTAAAATATTATTAAACTATTGAGATGTCAGAAATCTCAGAATTTTCAAGAATTTCAGAATTCTTAGACATAATAGAATCCTAGGAAGCCTCAAAAAACTCAGAAAACTCAGAAATATAAGAAATCTCACAAATATCAGAATTTTCAAATATATCAAAAATATCATAATTTTGAAAAAAATCAAAATTCTATGAAATCTCAGATTTTTCGAAAATCTCAAAAATTTCAAAAATTTCAGAATTATCAGAAATCGAAAAATTTTCAAAAATCGAAGAATTCTCATAAATCTCATAAGTCTCAGAAATCTCCGAAATCTCAAAAATGTCAAAAACTTCAGAAATCTAAGAAATCTCAGATACCTCAGAAATTTTAACAATCTCAGAATTCTCAGAAATTTTCAAAAATTTCTAAAATTTCCGAATTAAAAAAAATCGCAGTATTCTTAGAGTTCTCAGAATTTTTTAAAATCTTAGAACTCATAGAAATCTTAGAATTTTGAGAAATCTCAACAATCTCAAAATTTTCAAAAATCTCAAAATCTCAGAATTTTCAAAACTCTCAGAATTTTAAGATATCTCAGAAATCTCTAAACTATCAGTAATTTCAGAAATCTCATAAATCTCAGAAACCTTAGAAATTTAAAAAATCTTAGAAATCTCAAAAATCTCAGAATTTTTAGATATCTTAGAAATCTCAGCAATGTCAATAACTTCAGAAATCTAAGAAATCTCAGAAATCTAAGATATCTCAGAAATTTCAAAAATCTCAGAATTTTAACAAATGTCAGAATTCCTTAAAATCTCCGAACTCTCAGAAATCACAGAATTTTTATAATCTCAGCAATCTCAGATATATCAGAAATCTCAGAAATGTAAAAAATCTTAGAAATCTCAGAAATCTTAGAAATTACAAAAATCTCAGAATTCTCAAAAATCTCAGAATTTTTAGAAATCTCAAAAATCTCAAAATTTTAGAAATCTGAAAAACTTCAGAAATCGAAGAAAACTTAGAAATTTCAAAAATATCTGAAACTATAAAATCGCAGAATTCTCAGAAATCTCACAATTTTTAAAAATCTCAGAAATCTCAGAAATTTCAGAAATTTCAAAACTATCAAAAAATTTCAGATATCTCAGAATTTTCGAAAATTTCAGAATTCTTAGAAATATCGGAATTCGAAGATATCTCAGAAAACTCAGAAATATCAGAAATCTGGAAAATATCAGAATTTTCAAAAATCTCAAAAATTTCAAAATTTTCAATAATCTCAAAATTCTTAGAAATCTCAGATTTTTCGAAAATCTTAAAAATTTCAAAAACTTCAGAATTCTTGGAAATCGTTATATTTTCAAAAATCGCAGATTTCTCAGAAATCTCAGAAGTCACAGAAATCTCAGAAATCTCAGTAATCTCAGAGATCCAAGAATTTTTAAAAATCTCGGAATTCTGAGAAATCTCAGAAATCTCAGAAATCTCAGCAATCTAAGATATTTCAAAAATCTCAGAATTCTCAAAAATCTCACAAATTTTAGATATCTCAGAAATCTCAGAAATCTCAAAAACTACAGAAATCTAAGAAATCATAGAAATTTCAGAAATATCTGAAACTTAAAAAATTTCAGCATTCTCAGAAATCTCAAAATTTTTAAAAATCTCAGAAATCTCAAAAATTTCAAAAATATCAAAAATTGTCAGAAATCTCAGAATTTTCAAATATTTCAGAATTCTTCGAAATAACAGAATTCTAAGAAACCTCAAAAAATTCTTCCCCAGGCCTGGATCAGATCAACAGCAAACTGCTGCAAAATCTTCCCGACATGGGAAAGAAACGTCTGTTAAGAATCTTCAACGATATGTTGGAGTTCAACAGCGTCCCGCAAAAATGGAGGGAAGTGAAAGTTGTCACTATTTTGAAGCCTAACAAACCGCCATCAAGACACGATTCATATCGGCCAATATCGTTACTTTCGTGTCCGAGGAAACTCCTTGAAAGGATGATTCTCTTGCGGTTAGAAGAATGGTTGGAAACCAACAACCTTCTCTCAAGTACTCAGTTTGGTTTTCGTAAAGCCAGGGGTACTTATGACTGTTTAGCACTTTTGGTGACTGAAATAGAGCTTGCCCGTGCACGCAAGCAGAACATGGGGTCTATCTTCCTTGACATACAGGGGGCATTTGACTCAGTTTCTCCATACAAACTGAGTCAAAAGTTAGAAAATGCGGGCCTGGGACCAAAGTTGAATAACTTGTTATTCAACCTTTTGTCGGAAAAAGCTATGAATTTCAACAATGGTCACGTGCAGTTAAAACGGACCAGTTTCCATAGCCTAGCACAAGGGTCCTGCTTGAGCCCACTGTTATATAACTTTTATGTTAGTGAGATAGACTCTTGTCTAGCGCCAAACTGCAGTCTTAGACAATTGGCAGACGACGGCGTTATATCTTTTGCAAAAAGAGACGCCGATTAAATACAACTGGCTTTACAATCCACTCTGGATCATCTTTCCGAGTGGTCTGAAAACCTTGGTATCAAGTTCTCTGCTACGAAAACTGAGATGGTAGTCTTTTCTCTTTTTAGCGACACGGGAAAAAACAGGGAGAAAAGGCTATATGATCAGAAAATTGATGTCTTTCTGTATGGTGAAAAGATATCAACTACCGACAATTTTCGATACCTTGGTGTATGGTTTAATTCAAGGCTAAACTGGAGTACACACTTCACCCGTCTGGTGCAAAAATGCAGTAAAAGAATCAACTTTCTAAGGACAGTTAAGGATTCTGGTGGGGCGCACATCCATCAGACGTCCTGAGACTGTATAAGACAACGGTACTATCCGTGTTGGAATATGGAAGCATATAATTATGTTACACGCGTAGTCAACGTTGACTTTCATACGTTCGTTCGCTTCGATCAACGGAAACAAATTCTTCACTACGGAAGTTGGATGTCTCAACAAGTATCATCCGTGCTTCAGAATCCAGCCCCAATGGAACGATCGCGTTAGTCATCGGCCAACGGACAATCTTCTCCCCTACGGAACCAGATGCATTCCTGAGAGTCCGATTCTCCTTCAACAGTTCAACGGAAGCAAACTCCTTTCTGCAGATTGGCGATCGTCCAGCAGCCCGTTCCCCACGATAAGAATGCCTGATTATAATTTGTCCCTTCGCGATAGGTATAAAAGAACAGGGAACATAGAGCTTAGGGCCTCATTTTCGTTTCTAGTTTTGTCATAGTTAGGAAGTGGGACCACGTGGTGCCATTTGTAATCATTAAAAATTATTTTTTTATTGTGAACTTGTGACCAACCACATAATTGGCGCAGCCGTCCGGAGTAAATCAAGTGAATTAGTTGTGTAAAAAGTGGTTTAGTTTGAGACCAATAATCTCAAAACATAGTGATCCCGCAAAAGTGATACACGGTATTAAGTGCATCCGCAAGCATAAAAGACGATTGCGTCGCTGAGGATTTGAGGATCTCCCACATTACTATCCGCCTGGAGTACCAGCATCGTTGATTCACGAACCCGGCACACGACTACAAAATCGTAAGTATTTTCAATTCTCTTTTATTTAAAAAGTGAAATTGTGATTACTTACGTCCCTTTGGAAATCCGCTTTTAACGATTTCTGAGGTAGAGAAAGAACACACTTCTAGAAAGGTGTTGTTTCTATTCGAAGGGAGTACTACAAGATAGGGCCCTCGAAAACAAATCGCGAGTGAAAGTGTTGTTTAAGTGAAAGTGTATACGCATTGAAACTTAATCATTTTTCGCTAACGTCCTTGATAGGCACTACGAGATAGACCGTGCAAGTAGGAAAGGCAACATACTACAAGATAGGTGTTTCTTTCGAACAATTTCGCACTACGAGATAGACGAAATCGTTCAATCGTAGGGAGTACAAGATAAGGCCCACGGTTAAAACATAATCTGAAAAGAATACTGATCTTTGATGAATAGTTCCAAAAAGAATAACACCTTAAATAAAGTAAGGGAACTGCTTAAAGGCACAGGCAAAGATTCAGATTCAGAAGACAGTTCAAGTTCAGAGCATTCAGAAGAGTACCCACACGTACCGCTTAGAACCGGACTACCACTTGTTGATTCACTGCACTTAGAAGAAAGTGAAATGGAAATCGACGGAATAAAAGCACAAGTTGCAAATTTGCAACAAATGGTGGAAACTTTACAGTTTCAGCAACACTCTTCAAATTTAGGACAAAATGTTACCAATACATTCGATATCCTTTGCAAAATACCAGATCCAATAAAATCGATACCAAAATTCGATGGAAATAAAAAACAATTATTATCATGGTTGGATACAGCTGAAAGTACGCTGAGAATATTCCATGGAATCGTATCTGAGCAACAAATGCGAATTTTTACTATAGCAGTTTTTAACAAGATAGAAGGAAAAGCTAAGGACATACTATGCTAGGCAGGAAATACTACTTCTTTTGAAGAAGTGAAAACTATCTTAATAAATGCTTTAGGTGACCGACAAGAATTGACTTACTACAAGAGTCAATTGTGGCAAAATAGGATGACAGAAGGTATGTCAATCCATCGCTACTTTAACAAATGCAAAGAAATAGTTCAGAATATAAAAACCCTAGCAAAGCAGAAAGAACGATATTCCAAACATTGGGATGCAATTAACGCATTTATCGAGGAAGATGCTTTGGCTGCATTTTTATCAGGGCTACGAGAACCATACTTTGGGTACGTTCATCTAACGTTGTAACTAACATGCAAACTATTGCTAAAGTAAAAGTTAAAAATATTTCGGGAATTCAGGAAATAACTAAACAAGGAACAGCAAACTTAATTGGTGCAAAAGTTCCACCACAAACCTTTTATGAATACCATTTTCACAACTTTTTTGATGGTTTAATAGGATCGAAATACCTAGCAAAACATAAGGCAAAAATCAATTATGAGAAAAAATGTCTCACAATTGAAGATGAAAAAATCAAATTCCAGAAATATTACCCTAAAACAAAGTTTTATACTTATGTCGTTGAACTCAATACTAACACAGATGGTGATTGGTTTGTTCCAACGTATCAAAAACTTGAAGATAGATTTTATATCGAACCTGGTTTGTATCGATCATTCGATAAAAAGACAACGGTAAAAATAATTACAAATCGTCAAAAACCAATAAACTTGGATGGGAAATTATCACTACAAGTGAATAATTTTGAAACACTAACCCCTATACCAATTGGAACAAATGTATTAAATGAAAACAACATTTATGAGCTGATATCAATGAATCATCTCACAGCTATAGAAAAACAACATTTAATAAAAATTTTGGTTGAAAATCAGCAAGTTTTACTGTAATCAAATGAAAAATTCTCGTCTACAACGGCAATAAAACATCAAATAGTTACAAAAGATGAATTGCCCACGTTCACTAAATCTTATAGATACCCTCATCATTTCAAAAACGATGTTAAAGAACAAATCGAAGAAATGCTTAACACAGGAATAATAAGACATTCCACAAGTCCATACTCCTCTCCGATTTGGGTAGTACCGAAAAAAGCAGACGCTTTGGGAAAAAAGAAAATTCGTACAGTCATCGATTATCGAAAATTAAACGAAAAAACAATTGAGGATAAATATCCGAAACCACAGATTGAAGAAATTCTTGATAATCTAGGTAAATCGACTTATTTTACGACTTTGGACCTGAAATCAGGCTTTCATCAAATTGAAATGGATCCAAAAGATCGTGCGAAAACAGCTTTTTCAACGGACAAAGGCCATTACGAATTCACTCGAATGCCATTTGGTCTAAAAAACGCTCCAGCAACATTTCAAAGAGCTATGAATAACATACTTCAAGAATTTATTGGAAAAATTTGCTTTGTATATCTAGATGATATTATCATCATCGGACATAATTTAAAAAACCATTTGAGAAATGTGTCTACAATTTTGAAAAGACTTTCTGAATATAACTTGAAAATTCAGCTAGATAAATGTACTTTTCTTAAAAAAGAAACAGAATTTCTTGGACACGTTGTCACACCTGAAGGTATTAAACCAGACCCTTCAAAAATTGAAAAAATTTTAAACTGGAAATTACCCAAGAATCAAAAAGAAATAAAACAGTTTCTAGGATTGACTGGATATTACAGACGATTTATTAAAGATTATTCCAAACTAGCAAAACCATTGACTAAATATTTGAAAAAGGAAGAGATCGTAAATCTAAGAGATGAACAATATGTGAAGGCATTTGATAAATTAAAAAACATACTTACCTCTGATCAAATACTTTCGTATCCCGATTTTAAATTACCATTCATTTTAACTACCGATGCAAGTTACTGTGCATTAGGAGCAGTTCTTTCACAAAAACATGGTAACATTGAGAAACCTATTGCATTTGCAAGTCGAACGTTGAATAAAACGGAAACAAATTTTTCAACGACAGAAAAAGAAGCATTAGCAATAATATGGGCAGTCCATAAATATTATCCCTATCTTTATGGAAATAAATTTACCCTTGTAACGGATCATAAACCGTTAACGTTCATAAAGAATTCAATTAAAAATGCAAAAATTCTCAGATGGAGACTTGAACTAGAAAATTTTGACTACGACATCCAATACAAACAAGGAAAAACAAACGTTGTCGCAGATGCATTAAGTAGGAAAGATGATTCTAACGATTCTTATCTTTCTACAGGTACAAAAAATACAGAACCTGGAGAAAATCAAACTCCTATGGATATCAATATTAACGAAAATGATTCTATTTCAGAGTCCCGAATGAACAATCCACCAACATCCGAAATTGACTCTGACACTGACACAATTCATTCAGCAGAAACTTCAGATAATTATTTTATTCATTTCACTGAAAGGCCAATTAATTATAATAGAAACCAAATAATTTTTAAAAAATGCTGATGAATCTAATGATTTAATTGAAAACCCTTTCCAACACTTCAGAAGAGTAACACTTTTAAGAGCATCATTCAATGAATCAATCATAAAAGATGGCTTATTGAAATTTCATAATGGAAAACAAACCGCTTTTATGGCCCCAGAACAAGTTATTCCAATTATACAAAAAGTATATCATGATTAAAATTGTAGAAGACGTCACTGATGAAAATAGACAAGATGTAATCGTCTCTAAAGAACACGATTGAGCACATAGAGGAATAACCGAAGTTGAAAACCAATTAAAAAGATCATTCTTTTTCCCAAGAATGGCCTACAAAATCAAAGTTGTTTGCAATTCATGCAAAATTTGTAACATGCATAAGTATGAAAGAAAGCCATACAATATTAAACTCTCACCAAGACCGATAACGGAAAAACCTTTTGAACGCGTCCATATGGATATTTTTCAAATTGAAAATAAAAATTTCTTGTCATTAGTTGATGCATTTTCAAAGCACATTCAACTTATAAAGATGGATACAAAGAATCTCACTGATGTAAAAAACGCATTAGCACAATACTTTGCTTCATTCAGTATACCCACTCAAATCATAACAGATCATGAAACCACGTTTAGATCGGTTCAATTAATAAATTATTTAGCAAACCTTAATGTTGAATTATGCTACGCATCAAGTTCTGAGTCAAATGGACAAGTAGAAAAAACACATTCAGCAATTATGGAAATATTGAATACAAACAAACACCAATTTCCTGATACAAGTACGGAAGCAAAGATACGAATATCCGTATCACTTTACAATAATTCAGTTCATTCATCTACTAAATATACTCCTAACGAGATAATATTTAATCAATCTAATAGTTATCCCAACACTGAAGAACTTTTTCAAAAAGTAAAAGAAAATCTCAAAAAGCTAGACTTATCCAAATTAAAAGAAATGAATCTAGAGAAGATCCACCGGAACTGAAACAAAATGATGAAATATTTATAAAATCGAATATTAGGAAGAAACTAGATCCAAGAGCTGGACCAATAATAATACACAGCTCTAATAAACATAAACGTTCAAAAATATTAAAAACATAAAACGGCATAAATCTAAAATCAAGCGTCAAAAAAGTTAATCACATAAAATATCATTTAAATAATTTCAGATGCAGACCTTTGCCTCTTGTACGTTACAAGTGTCTTAGGAGGAACCTTGCACATACGAAACCTGAACGCAGATCCTGTCTTACTGTTAGAAAAACAAGATTGTAAAATTCAGACAGGAAATCTTAAAATTGTTCATCCTATCAACATGTCTAATATTGAAAATAATGTTGATAAATTCGAAAAGATAGCTAACAAGATTAACAAAAATCTTCCAATAGCAAATCTTATAGCAAGCAAAAGCAAGGAGATGAGGAACAACCTAACCCAACTTAACCCAGTAAAACGTTTCAAACGATGGGACACTATAGGCATAGCATGGAAATGGCTAGCAGGTTCACCAGATGCTGAAGATCTAAGAATCATCAATATAACCATGAACGAACTCATAAGCGAAAACAATGAACACGCCATAAACGACGTAATGAACTCTAAGATTGCGGAAATAACTCATACCATTAACGAGCTCATAGAAAAACATTCATTGAAAGAGAAAATTTTGCTACAAGAGATAGATGCAATCACTCTATTAGTTTACATGTATGCAACAAATCGTTTCTTAGAAGATATAGAAGATACGATACTTCGTACCCGTATTCAGCTAACTAGCAGTAAGCTATTGTCACTAAATGAGATACTTGCTGTAGAAAAAGTAATCAACAACCAAGGCATCAGTACAGATTTCCCTGAACAAACACTAAACTATGCAATACCAAAAATTGCAATGAAAGGTAAAACGCTATTCTACATACTAGAAGTCCCCAAAGTTGAAGGTAATTGCAAAATATTTCAAGTAGAGCCGTTATCAATCACTAATACAAAGATGATAAACATCCCGCCTTACATTATAAAAAGCGGACAGCAACTTTACGAAACAATCAAACCTTTCGACATCATACAATTATGGGAATACATAAAACCTTTCGAAGATGGCTGTCTTAGACCGATGATCATAGGACAAGAAAGCAATTGTGAAGCAATTGAAGATAAAAGTACGAGTGTCAGACTCATTGGTAACAGCAAGGATTTAATTAACAACGGAAACGATGTAATTATGAAATCAGGTAGCGGACCGCATGATAGAACACTTCGAGGCAATTTCATTCTCACATTTGATAATTGCACAGTGATCGTGGATAGTCATACATTCACATCGGAACAATTAACTCACGACATTAAAGAGTTACAAGGAGCCCTTACCAATCTTAAGATGAAGTGGAACGTTATTCATCAGCCAGACATAACAAAGATCTATGACGAAACGATGAATAATAGAAAACAATTAAACCACATAGCATTGAAACAGTATTCTCATACAGTAGTGACATTTTCAATATTCGGAAGTACATTGATTGCAATCATAATTCTCACAATTGTAGTGATCGTATTTTGGAAGAAAAAAGCTTTTGTGAGAATCGTTATAGAAAAATCTACAAACGCAAAACGAAAACGTAAAGCAAAAAAAGTAGAGAATTTCGAGGACGAACTTCAGTCTGCCCCCGGAGGAATTATGTTACTCGCGTAGTCAACGTTGACTTTCATACGTTCGTTCGCTTCGATCAACGGAAACAAATTCTTCACTACGGAAGTTGGATGTCTCAACAAGTATCATCCGTGCGTCAGAATCCAGCCCCAATGGAACGATCGCGTTAGTCATCGGCCAACGGACAATCTTCTCCTCTACGGAACCAGATGCATTCCTGAGAGTCCGATTCTCCTTCAACAGTTCAACGGAAGCAAACTCCCCTCTGCAGATTGGCGATCGTCCAGCAGCCCGTTCCCCACGATAAGAATGCCTGATTATAATTTGTCCCTTCGCGATAGGTATAAAAGAACAGGGAACATAGAGCTTAGGGCCTCATTTTCGTTTCTAGTTTGGTCATAGTTAGGAAGTGGGACCGCGTGGTGCCATTTGTAATCAATAAAAGTTATTTTTTTATTGTGAACTTGTGACCAACCACATAATTATATGCTTCCATTGGGCATCCAATACGTTGATACTCAAGCTCGAAAGGCTACAGTACCGCTGTCTTAGACTCGCACTAGGGAGCATGAAATCTACACACAACATGTCCCTAGAAGTGATGCCGCTCAAACTACGTTTTGAAATGCTGTCGCTTCGCCTTCTAGTCCATTGTTCAGTATCAAATCCCTTGATAATAGAAAATTTTGAAGCGCTTCTAGGGACAGGTTCTAAGAGCGAAATCCTCAAGATTTATGAAGATTTTGTTGCCCTACAAGTACATCGTAACGCTCCACAAGCATTAAATCGTGCTGATCTTCCTGAGAACTACAGTTCCATTTTAAAAACAGATTCCTCGATGCGCGAGGAAATTAAGACCATACCTAATGATCTTCGCCCGAGGGTAGTTCCGGGTATTTTCATGAACAAGTATGGTCATTTAGACCAAATAAGCCAGTACTACACTGATGGATCATCCTCTGAGGAGGGCACTGGCTTCGGTGTTTTTAGCGAGTTCACCGAGGCATTTTTAAAATTGAGGCAGCCATGTAGTGTTTACACTGCAGAGCTAGCCGCAATCTTGTTCGCACTATCGATGATAGCAGCGAGACCTTCGGACCAGTACTTCATCTTCACTGATAGCCTTAGTGCTATTGAAGCTCTGAGATCTCCGAAGGCTGTTAAGAGTCAGGATTTCCTCACCATAAAAATCATTGAACTGCTTGGCTCAATGTTCGAAAATGCGTTTAAGATCTCGCTAATTTGGGTCCCTTCTCATTGTGAAATTCCTGGCAATGAGAAGGCAGACTCACTGGCCAAAACAGGCGTTCAAGAAGGCGCTTTTTACGACCCACCGATTTCCCACAGCAACTTTTCCTTTCTCGCTGGCAGAGCATGTGGGAGGCGGATGAACTCGGGCGTTTTCTCTTCTCGATCTCTCCGCAAGTGTCCCTGCGGCCTTGGTTCGATGGGCTCTCTGTAGACCGGGCGTTCATGCGGATGATGTCTCGACTAAGAACCTTAGAAATTTCAAAAATTTCAGAAATCTCAGAATTTTCGAATTTCTCAGAACTTTTAGATATCTCACAAATCTTAGAATTCTCAGAAATCTCAGAAATCTCAGAAATGTCATAAATCTCAAAAACTTCAGAAATCTAAGAAATCTCATATATCTCAGAAATTTCAAAAATCTCAGAAATCTCAGAAATTTTCACAAACTTCTTAAATCTCAGAATTTAAAAAAATTGCAGAATTCTGAGAATTCTCATAATTTTAAAAAATCTGAGAATTCTAAGAAATCTCAGAATTTTGAGAAATCTCAGAAATCTCAAAATTTGCAAAAATCTCAGAATCTCAGAATTTTCAAAAATCTCAGAATTTTTAGATGTATTAGAAATCTCAGAAACATCAGAAATCTCAGAAATCTCAGAAATCTCATTAATCTCAGAAACCTTAAAAATTTAAAAATCTCAGACCTCTCAAATTTATCTCAGAATCTCAGAATTTAAAAAAATTGCAGAATTCTGAGAATTCTCATAATTTTAAAAAATCTGAGAATTCTAAGAAATCTCAGAATTTTGAGAAATCTCAGAAATCTCAAAATTTGCAAAAATCTCAGAATCTCAGAATTTTCAAAAATCTCAGAATTTTTAGATGTATTAGAAATCTCAGAAACATCAGAAATCTCAGAAATCTCAGAAATCTCATTAATCTCAGAAACCTTAAAAATTTAAAAATCTCAGACCTCTCAAAAATCTCAGAATTTTTAAGATGTCTCAGAAATCTCAGAATTTGCAAAAACTTCAGAATTATAAGAAATCTCAGAAATCTCGAATATTTCAAAAATTTCACAAATCTCAGAATTCTCAGATATTCTCATAATTCTCTGAAATTTCAAAAATCTTTTTATTTTAAAAACTCTCAGAATTCTCAGAAATCTCAGAAATTGCAAAAATATCAAAATTCTCAGAATTCTCTGAATTTTCAAAAATTTCAGAATTCTTAGAAATTACAGAGTTCTAAGAAATCTAAAAAAACTCAGAATTTTCAACAATTTCAGAAATCAGAGCAAGCTAATAAATCTCAGAATTCTTGGAAATCTCCAAAAACCTTAGAAATCTAAAAAATCTCAGAATTTTTACAAATCTCAGAAATCTCAGAAATTTCAGAAATCTCAGAAATTTAAAAAAGCTTAGATATTTAAGAAATCTTGGAAATTCCAGATAAATCAGAAATTTCAAAGATCTCAGAATTTTAAGATATCTCAATAATCCCAATTTTCCAAAAATCTCAGAATTTAAAATAATCTCAGAATTCTTAGAATTCTAAGAATTTTCAAAAATCTCAGAAATCTAAGAAATCTCATAATTCTCAGAAATTTCAGAATAGTGTGAAATCGAAGAAATCTCAAAATTTCCAAAAATCTCAGAACCTCGGAATTCTCAAAAATCTCGGAATTTTCAGATATCTCAGAAATCTCAGAAATCTCAGAAATCTCATAAATCTTATTTATCTCAGAAATCTCAGATATCTAAGCAATTTCAAAAATCTTAGAATTCTCGAAAATTCCAGAGTTTTAAGATTTCCAGATATCTAAGACATCTTAAAATCTGCAGAAATCTAAGAAATCTCAGAAATCTGAGATATCTCAGAAATTTCAAAAACCTCAGAATGCTTAGAAATCTAAATAATCTCACAATCTTTTAAAATCTCAGGAATCTCAGAAATCTCAGAGACTTCAAAAATATCAGATTTCTCAGAAATCTCAGAAATTTCAAAAATCGCAGAATTCTTTGAATTGTCTGAATTCTTAGAAATCTCGAAAATCTCACATATATCAGAAATCTCAGAAATCTCAGAGTTTTCAAAAATTTCAAAAATCTCAGAATTTTCAAAAATCTCCGAATTCTTAGAATTCTCAGAATTTTCAAAAATCTAAGAAGTCTAAGAAATCTCAGAATTTTGAAATATCTCAGAAATCTCAAAACATCAAAAATTCTCAGAATCTCAGAATTCTCAAAAATCAAAGAATTTTTAGATATCTCAGAAAGCTCAGAAATCTCAGAAATCTCTGAAATATCAGAAATATCAGAAATCTCAGAAAACTTAGAAATTTCAAAAATCTCTGAATTCTCAAAAATCTCAGAACTTATAGATACCTCAGAAATCTCGGATGTCGCAGAAATTTCAGCAATCTCTGACAATGAAAGAATGTCAGAAGTCTCAGAAATCTCAGAATTTTTTTAAAATCTCATAATTCTCAGAAATTTCAGAAATCTCAGGAATCTCATAAATCTCAGAACTCTTAGAAATGTCAGAAATCTTAGAAATCTCAGTATCTAAGAAATGTCAAAAACTTTAGAAATCAAAGAAATCTCAGATATCTCAGAAATTTCAAAAATCTCAAAATTCTCAGAAATTTTCTAAAATTTCTTAAATCTCCGAATTTTAAAATATCGCAGAATTCATAGAATTCTCAGCATTTTCAAAAATCTTAGAAATCTAAGAAATCTTAGAATTTTGAGAAATCTCAGTAATCTCAAAATTTCCAAAAATCTTAAAATCTCAAAATTTTCAAAAATCTCAGAATTTTTAGATATCTCAGAAATCTCAGAAATATCAGAAGCTTCAGAAATCTCATAAATCTCAGAAACCTCAGAAATTAACAAAATCTCGGGACTCTTAAAAATCTCAGAATTTTTAGAGATTTTTAAAATTCTCTGCAATTTCAGAAATCTCTAAAATTTAAAATCACTCAGAATTTTCAGAAATCTCAGAAATTTCAAAAATATCAGAATTCTCACAAATCTCAGAATTTTCAAAAATCTCAGAATTTTTACATATGTCAGAATTCTTACAAATCTCAGAAATCTCAGATATAACAGATATCTCAGAAATCTCAGAGTTTCCAAAAATTTCTAAAATAACAGATTTTAACAAAATCTTCGATTTCTTAGAATTCTCAGAATTTTCAAAAATCTTAAAAGTCTCAGAAATCTCAGAATTGTGAGATATCGCAGAAATCTTAGAAATTTCCAAAATCTCAGAATTCTAAAATATCTCATAATTTTTAGAAATCTCAGAAATCACAGTAATCTCAGAAATCTCAAAAAATTCAGAAATCTAAGAGATATTAGAAATTTCAGAAATATCTGAAACTTAAAAAATCTCAGAATTCTCAGAAACCTCACAATTTTTAAAAATCTCAGAAATCTCAGAAATTTTAAAAATATCAAAAATTGTCAAAAATCTCAGAATTTTCAAAAATTTCAGAATTCTTAGAAATAACAGAATTCTAAGAAATCTCAGAAAACTCAGAAAACTCAGAAATATCAGAAATCTCACATATATCAGAATTTTCAAAAATCTCAAAAATTTCATAATTATCAAAAATCTCAAATTTCTTAAAAATCTCATATTTTTCGAAAATCTCAAAACTTTAAAAAACTTCAGAATTCTTAGCAATCGCAAGTTTCTCATAAATCTCAGAAGTCTCAGAAATCGCTGAAAGCTCAGAAATCTCAGAAATCTCAGAAACCTCAGAATTCACAGTAAATCTCAGAATTTTCAAAATTATCAGTATTATTTGAAATCTCAGAAATCTAACGATTTATAAAAGTCTCAGGGAACTCGGAAATCCCAGCAAACTCAAAAATATCAGAATTCTTAGAAATCTCAGAATTCTCAGAAATCTCAGAATTTCGAGATATCTCAGACATCTCAAAATTTCCAAGAATCTCAGAATTCTCATAAATCTCAGAAATCTCAGAAATCCAAAGATTTTTTTATAAATCTCGGGACTGTTAGAAATCTCAGAAACTTCAGAACTCTCAGAAATCTCAGAAATATCAGAAATATCATAAATGTCATAAATCTCAGACAACTAAGCAATCTAAGAAGTTTCAAAAATCTCGGAATTCTCAAAAATTTCAGAATTTTTAGATATCTCAGAAATCTCAGAATTCTCGAAAACTTCAGAAATCTTAGAAATTTAATAAATTTCAGAAACATCTTAAACTTAAGAAATCGCAGAATTCTCAGGAATCTCACAATTTTAAAAAAACACAGAAATCTCGAAAAATTTCAAAAATCTCAGAATTCTCCGAAATCTCAGAATTTTCAAAAATCTCAGAAAGCTCAGAAATCTCAGAAATCTCACAATTTTTCAAAATTTGAGGAATCTCAGAAATCTCAGAAATTTTAAAAATATCAGAATTCTCAGAAATCTTAGAAAATCTCAAATATCTCAGAATTCTTTTAAATATGAGAAATCTTAGAATTCTCAGATGTCTCTGATTTATCAGAAATCTCAGAAATCTCAGAACTTTCAGAATTAACAGAAAACCCAGAAATCTCGAAAATCTAAAAAATCTCAGAAATCTCAGAAATCTCAGAATTTTCAGAAATCTCAGAAAACTCATTAGTCTCAGAAATCTCACAATTTTTCAAAATTTCAGGAATCTCAGAAATTTCAGAATTTTCAAAGATCTCAGAATTCTCAGAAAAGTCAGAATTTTGAAAAACCTTATTTATCTCAGAAATATCAGAATTTTCAAAATTCTCAGAATTTTTAGATATCTCAAAAATCTCAGAATTCTTAGAATTCTAGGAATTTTCAAAAATATCAGAAATTTCAGAAATTTCAGAAATATAAAAAAGCTTACAAATTTAAGAAATCTTGGAAATACCAGATACATCAGAAATTTCAAAGATCTCAGAATTTTAAGATATCTCAGAAATCAAAATTTTCCAAAAATCTCAGAATTTAAAAAAATCTCAGAATTCTTAGAATTCTCAGATTTTTCAAAAATCTCAGAAATCTAAGAAATCTCAGGAATCTCAGAAATCTCAGAATTTGGGAATTCGAAGATATCTCAAATAAATCTCATTTATCTCAGAAATCTCAGATATCAAAGCAATTTCAAAAATCTCAGAATTCTCAAAAATCTCAGAATTTTAAGATTTCCAGAAATCTTAGAAATCTTAAAATTTGCAGAAATCTAAGAAATCTCAGAAATCTGGGATATCTCAGAAATTTCAAAAACCTCAGAATGCTTAGAAATCTAAGAAATCTCACAATTTTTTAAATTTCAGGAATCTCCGAAATCTCAGAGACTTCGAAAATATCAGAATTCTCAGAAATCTCAGATATTCCAACAATCTCAGAATTTTTAGAAATGTCTGAATTCTTAGAAATTTCGAAAATCTCATACATAGCAGAAATCTCAGAAATCTCTGAGTTTTAAAAAAATTCGAAAATCTTTGAATTTTCAAAAATCTCCGAATTCTAAGAATTCTCAGAATTTGCAAAAATCTAAGAAGTCTAAGAAATCTCAGAATTTTGAGATATATCAGAAATTTCAAAAATCTCAGAATTTTTAAATATCCTCAGAATCCTCAGGAAGCTGTGAAATCTCAGAAATCTCAGAAATATCAGATATCTCAGAAATCTCAGAAACCTTAGAAATTTCAAAAATCTCAGAACTTATAGATATCTCAGAAATCTTGGAAGTCTGAGAAATTTCAGAAATTTCAGCAATCTCTGAAAATGAAAAAATCTCAGAATTCTCAGGAATCTCAGAATTTTTTAAAATCGCAGAATTCTCAGAAATCTCAGAAATCTCAGAAATTAACAAATCTCAAAATTCTCAGAAATTTTCAAAATTCTTTGAAATTTCAGAATTCGCTAAAATTTAAAAACTCTCAGAATTTTCAGAAATTTTAGAAATTTAAAAAAAAATAGAATTCTCAGAAATCTCAGCATTTTCAAAAATGTCAGAAATCTTTCAAATGTAAGAATTCTTACAAATCTCAAAAATCTCAGATATTTCAGAAATCTCAAAAATCTCAGAATTTTCAAAAATTTCTAAATTCTCAGAATTTTAAAAATTTCTCAATTCTCAGAATTTAAAAAAAATTTCCGATTTCTAAGAATTCTCAAAATTTTCAAAAATCTTAAAAAAATATATATTCACATAACACAAGCGGTGTTGAAATACAGCACTGGACCATCATTATTAATTATAAATAAAAAAATTAAAAAACACTCAGAGTTTTCAGAAATCTCAGAAATTTCAAAACTATCAGAATTCTCAGAAATTTCAGAATTTTCAAAAATCTCAGAATTTTTACAAATCTCAGAACTTTCAGATATATCAGAAATCTCAGAAATCTCAGAATTTTCAAAAACCTCCAAAATCTCAGAATTTAACAAAATTTTCCGATTTCTAAGAATTCTCAGAATTTTCAATAATCTTAAATGTCTCAGAAATCTCAGAAATGTGAGAGATCTAAGAAATATCAAAATTTCCAAAAATCTCAGAAATCTCAGAATTCTCAAATAGTTGACTCTTGACTGCTGTAGCGAGCAGACGTGTTTTTTCAAGTAGCAAGAGTACTTTATCATCTCGTAACCAGAGTTTTCGAATTGTCATGGAGACAATCAAACCAAGGCCCATTAGGGCAAACACTTTAAAAATAGTGTACGAAGGGATTCCGAGACGCCCTTCCCGTTCAGAGGTGATCGACTTTATTGTCGATACGCTTGAAGCCGGAGAGGTCGTCACGAGGATCCAAATGTGCACCTCGACGGCAATCGTTTACGTTGAGACGGAAACGATGCAACAAGCAGAGCAGATCGTATCGAAACACCAGGGGAAGCATTTCCTGACCATCGACGGAGCATCATATCTGCTGCCGATTATGCTAGAGGATGGTGCAACGGAAATGCGGCTGCACGAGCTTCCGCCGTATGTCACGGCAGCAGAAATCGAGGCAGCGATGTCTTGCTTCGGCAAAATCATCTCTATCACGGAGACTGAGTACGGTCCGGATAGTAAAGTGCCGGGGAAAAAAACTGGGATCATCGCGGTGAAGATCATCCTCAAATCACCGACACTCCAAATCGGACCGACGATTACCATCGGGGAAGAGCGCACCACCATCACATATAATGGGCAAAATCCGTACTGCCGTTACTGCTTGATGCCCGAACACACTGGCATGGGATGCATGCAGAGCAAGCGTAGCTTGGCTAAGCAAGGCACATCATATGCTGGAGTGACAAAAACAGCAGCAACAGCAACAGCACCCAAAAACACTGCACCACCGAAAGCTCCGGCAAAAACGCTAAAAGTAGCGGGTGCACCGCTCACTAGCAAAGCCGTAGCACCGAAGGCTCCGACAGCGACACCGAAGGCTCCGACTGAAGCACCAAAGTCTCTGAGCGTGACACCGAAGGCTCCGACCGTAGCGCCGAAGGCTCCGACAGTGGCACCGACGGAACCGACCGTAGCACCGAAGGCTCTGACGGTGGCACCGATGAAACCGAGCAGCGCAGCGGCAGCTTCGACATCAACAGCACAGCAGAAGGAACTCGAGTGCGGTACGGCGATAGCTGTACCTGTGTTCAAAGCTCCTCGGGATCCTACCCCCACACCTCCTACCACAAATCCTGACGCTGAAACAAAAGGTAAGCGTAAAAACCAAGACGAGACGGACAGTGACGCGTCTAACGCATCGATCGGAGAATCAGTCAGGCGTAAGCCTGGCAGACCACCGAAAAATGCTAAGACAATCACGGCGACTAACACAAACACTGAGGGGTAAAAAAATTTTTTGAAATTCGCTAGTTTTACATTAGTTTCAATTAATTTAAATACCATCTCAAACCCGACTAAAATAAATACTCTGCGTTCATTTGTTCGATCAATTGACGCAGATATTATTTTCCTACAAGAAGTGTATGATGGCAACATTGCGCTTCCTGGGTACAAAGTGCTCTCGAACGTGAATGTTGATAAACGTGGAACAGCGATCGCTATACGGGAACACCTGAAATATTCTCACGTCGAACGCAGTTTAGACTCACGTATAATCTGTCTTCGTCTTGAGAATTCTACCACACTCTGTAACGTTTACGCTCCCTCTGGAAGCCAACGTTGGTCAGAGCGGGAGGAGTTTTTCAATCGCACCATAGCGTACTACCTGCGAAATGCATCTCAGCATGTCATTCTCGCAGGGGATTTCAACTGCGTGTTGAATCAAAAGGACGCAACGGGCGAGAGAAATATTAGCCCTGCTCTGAGGAATGTTGTCAACGTTATGGGGATGTGTGATAGCTGGGAGGCCCTCAAAGGCGACTTTGTAGAGTTTACCCATATCACACGTAGTTCGGGTTCACGTATCGATCGATGTTACGTATCATCGACACTCAAGACACACTTACGGACGACTTGCTTACACGTACTGGCCTTTTCTGATCATAAAGCTCTGACGGTTCGAGTTTGCCTGCCAGTTAACATTTGCCAAAGATCGCGTAGCAATGGATACTGGCAGTTAAGGCCTCATATATTAACACAGGAAAATATGCAGGAATTCAGATGCAAGTGGAACGTATGGACAAGACAAAGAAGGAACTTCAGTTCCTGGATGGATTGGTGGATTCAATTCGCCAAACCAAAAATCAAATCGTTTTTCCGCTGGAAGACGAATCAAAAATACTCCGCGTTTAGCTTGCGTATGGACATCCTGCATAGAGTTCTAAAAAACTCTTACAATAACTACCTGACAAACCCTGACGAGCTTAGTAATATAAACCGAGTCAAGGGTAAAATCTTATCTCTTCAGAGACGCTTCTCTGAAGAGTACACACGCATCAACGAAACTCGTGTTGCTGGTGAGAGTGTGTCCACGTTTCAACTTGAGGAACGCAGGCGAACTCGAACCGTAATTGACAAACTTTTGTCTGAAGATGGCAGAGTGATTGATCAAGAAGAAGATATCAGACAACACATTCACACATATTACAAACAACTGTACTCTGACGAAGACTTGCCTACGGACGACACGTTTACCTGTATCCAAATCATTCCAGAGGATTGTGATACCAATAATAATTGCATGGTTGAGATCACACCTGATGAAATCCTCGATGCAATTAAAAAATCTGCGTCGCGAAAGTCTCCTGGCCCTGATGGGATTCCTAAGGAATTTTATCTTCGTACATACGAGATAATCCAAAGGGAACTACATCTCATTTTGAATGAGGCTCTTGAAGGAAAGTTTCCGCGAGACTTTGTTGACGGTGTCATAGTTCTAGTGAAAAAGAAAGGAGGTACGGGCTCCATTTCTTGTTGTCGACCCATATCCCTGCTTAACACAGATTACAAGCTACTGTCGAGAATTATTAAACTACGTCTTGATTCTATAATCAGGAAGTGGGGAATATTATCGACAGCGCAAAAATGTAGCAACAAACCTTGCAACATTTTTCAAGCGGTGCTCTCTGTTAAGGAGAGGGTGGTTGATCTCAAGAATCAGCGAAAGCGTGGTAAGCTCGTTTCCTTTGATCTATCACAGGCCTTTGACAGAGTTAATAGAAGTTTTTTGTGGCAAACTATGTCTTCTCTGGGCTTCAATCCAGGACTTGTGCGATTTTTGCGAACAGTTGGTGAACGATCCTCCTCCCGTATCCTTGTAAATGGAAACCTTTCCCCGTCGTTTCCCATACGCTGCTCTGTCAGACAGGGTGATCCTTTATCCATGCACCTGTTTGTCCTTTACCTTAATCCGCTCATCTCCAGATTAGAAAGTATTTGTTGCGATCAGGATGACCTGATCAACGCATATGCTGACGATATCTCGGTGGTGACAACCTCCCTTCCCAAACTCGAGGAGGTTAAAACAACAATCGAAGCGTTTGGCAGAACCGCTGGGGCAAAGCTGAACGTGGAAAAAACAACGGCACTGGACATAGGACATATCACACCAACAACCACCCCGATGCATGTTCCGTGGCTGCGGGAAGTAGAAAGATTGCGCCTGCTTGGCATATTGTTCACGAACAATATACGGGAGGCCATGGGGCATAACTGGGAAAACGTGATCCAACAGTTCCGTCATTTGGTCAGATTGCATCGTGTTAGAGACCTCAATTTGGCGCAAAAGGTGGTGCTTTTGAACACTTTCCTTCTGCCCAAGCTTTGGTTTGTTGCATCGGTGTGTGGCGCACGATCGATGGACATCGATTTGGCCTCCAAGACGGTGCGGTCTTACCTGTGGGACGGATCTGGGGGTTTTCGGATCCCATTAACCCATTTGGCCCTTCCACGCAACCGAGGTGGACTCAATCTTCACATTCCCGCCATTACCACAACAGCGTTGCTGGTGAATCGGTACGTTGCAGAGCAGGGTTGCCTGAAAATCGGGGCTCAGCACATATATTGTGCTGGGAATCCCCCGAATATAGGCTCCATTGCCACAACTTATCCGTGCCTTCGGATGGTAATCCAGCAGCTCGCATACCATCCGGTACCTACAGTGACAACCAAAAGTTTGCGGCAAATGATGGTCGACAGACTTCCAGACTCCAAAGTGGCTATGGAGTCACCTTCCACGGATTGGCGATGGATTTGGAAAAATGTCACCAGCTACAAACTTTCATCCGAACAACGCTCGATGCTGTACTTGCTGGTGCACAACAAGGTTCCACACGGACTGCTGCTCGACAGGATGAATCGGGCTCCTTCAGCCTGTTCATACTGCTCCCGGACAGAGACTCTGGAGCACAAGTTTGCCCTGTGCTCCAGGGTGTCTAGTGCTTGGAGCACACTGATGCAGACTATGGAAGCCATTGTCCCAAACCACAACCTCAACTTCCCTTCCCTCCTCTTACCTATTTTAAGTCACATTAGCATAAGTAAGAGGATTCCTATCCTACGTTTGTTTGCAAACTACATCATCCACATTGTTGGAAACAACAATGCTGTGATTGATGAAAATATCCTTAAGTGTTCTTTGTAAAACCTGTACGTCGTCCCTACATGTACCCCACTATTCTTTTGTTAGCTAGTTTTTAAGTTGTTTTAAATAAACAATGTTTTAAAAAAAAAAATCAGAATTCTCAGAAATTTCAGAATTTTCAAAAATCTCAGAATTCTTACAAATCTCAGAACTTTCAGATATATCACAAATCTCAGAAATCTCAGAATTTTCAAAAACCTCCAAAATCTCAGAATTTAACAAAATTTTCCGATTTCTAAGAATTCTCAGAATTTTCAATAATCTTAAATGTCTCAGAAATCTCAGAATTGTGAGAGATCTAAGAAATATCAAAATTTCCAAAAATCTCAGAATCTCAGAATTCTCAAAAATCTCGGAATTTTTAAATATCTCAGAATTCTCAGATATATCAGAAATCTCAGTAATGCCAAAAATCTCATAAACTCCAGAAATCTAAGAAATCTTAGAAATTTCAGAAATATCTGAAACTTAAAAAATCTCAGAATTCTCGGAAATTTCACAATTTTTTAAAATTTTGAGAAATCTCAGAAATTTCAAAAATAAAAAAAACTGTAAGAAATCAGAAATCTCACAAATATCAGAATTTTCAAATATCTCGAAAAATTCAGAATTTTCAAGAAAATTTCAGAAAAATCACATATTTCTTAGAAATCGCAGATTTTTCAAAAATCTTAAAAAATTTCAAAAACTTCAGAATTCTTAGAAATCGCAAGTTTCTCATAAATCTCAATAGTCTCAGAAATCTCAGAAAGCTCAGAAATCTCAGAAATCTCAGAAACCTCAGAATTATCAGTAAATCTCAGAATTTTCAAAATTATCAGTATGATTTGAAATCTCAGAAATCTCACAATTTTAAAAAGTCTCAGGAAACTCAGAAATTCCAGCAATTTCAAAATTATCAGAATTTTTAGAAATCTCAGAATTCTCAAAAATCTCAGAATTTTGATATACATCAGAAATCTCAAAAATTCCAAGAATCTCAGAATTCTCATAAATCTCAGACATCTCAGAAATCTCAGAAATCCAAGAATTTTTAAAAATATCGGAATTTTTAAATATCTTAGAATTCTCAGATATATCTGAAATCTCAGTTATGCCAAAAATCTCAGAATTCTCAAATATCTCAGAATTTTTAGAAATCTCAGAAATCTCATAAACTTCAGAAAACTAAGAAATCTTAGAAATTTGAGAAATATCTGAAACTTAAAAAATCTCAGAATTCTCAGAAATTTCACAAATTTTAAAAATCTCAGAAATCTAGAAATTTCAAAAATAACAAAAATTGTCTGAAATCAAAAATCTAACAAATATCAGATTTTTCAAAAATCTCAAAAAATTCAGAATTTTCAAAAATCTCAAATTTATTAGAAATTTCAGATTTTTCGAAAATCTTAGAAATTTCAAAAACTTCAGAATTCTTAGAAATCGCAAGTTTCTCTTAAATCTCAATAGTCTCAGAAATCTCAGAAAGCTTAGACATCTCAGAAATCTCAAAAACCTCAGAATTCTCAGTAAATCTCAGAATTTTCAAAATTATCAGAATTATTTGAAATCTCAGAAATCTCACAATTTTATAAAGTCTCAGAAAACTCAGAAATCCCAGCAATTTCAAAAATATCAGAATTTTTAGAAATCTCAGAATTCTCAGAAATCTCAGAATTTTGAGATATCTTAGAAATATCAAAATTTCAAAGAATCTCAGAATTCTCATAAATCTCAGAAATCTCAGAAATCTCAGAAATCCAAGAATTTTTAAAAATCTCGGAATTTTAGAAATCTAAGAAATCTCAAAAATATCAGAAATCTCACAAATGTCATAAATCTCAGAAATCTCAGCGATCTAAAAAATTTCAAAAATCTCAGAATTCTCAGAAATCTCACAATTTTTAAAAATCTCAGAAATCTCAGAAATCTCACAACTTTCAAAAATATTAAAATATTATTAAACTATTGAGATGTCAGAAATCTCAGAATTTTCAAGAATTTCAGAATTCTTAGACATAATAGAATTCTAAGAAACCTCAAAAAACTCAGAAAACTCAGAAATATAAGAAATCTCACAGAAATCAGAATTTTCAAACATATCAAAAATATCATAATTTTGAAAAAAATCAAAATTCAATGAAATCTCAGATTTTTCGAAAATCTCAAAAATTTCAAAAATTTTAGAATTATCAGAAATCGAAAAATTTTCAAAAATCGAAGAATTCTCATAAATCTCAGAAGTCTCAGAAAGCTCCGAAATCTCAAAAATGTCAAAAACTTCAGAAATCTAAGAAATCTAAGATACCTCAGAAATTTTAACAATCTCAGAATTCTCAGAAATTTTCAAAAATTTCTAAAATTTCCGAATGAAAAAAAAATCGCAGAATTCTTAGAGTTCTCAAAATTTTTTAAAATCTTAGAACTCATAGAAATCTTAGAATTTTGAGAAATCTCAACAATCTCAAAATTTCCAAAAATCTCAAAATCTCAGAATTTTCAAAACTCTCAGAATTTTAAGATATCTCAGAAATCTCTAAACTATCAGTAATTTCAGAAATCTCATAAATCTCAGAAACCTTAGAAATTTAAAAAATCTTAGAACTCTCAAAAATCTCAGAATTTTTAGATATCTTAGAAATCCCAGCAATGTCAAAAACTTCAGAAATCTAAGAAATCTCAGAAATCTTAGATATCTCAGAAATTTCAAAAATCTCAGAATTCTCAGAAATTTTCAAAATTCGCTGGGATTTCAGGAATCTCTAAAATTAAAAAACTCTCAGAATTTTCAGAAATCTCGGAAATTTAAAAAATATCAGAATTCTCAGAAATCTCAGAATTTTCAAAAATCTCAGAATTTTTACAAATGTCAGAATTCCTTAAAATCTCCGAACTCTCAGAAATCACAGAATTTTTATAATCTCAGCAATCTCAGATATATCAGAAATCTCAGAAATGTAAAAAATCTTAGAAATCTCAGAAATCTTAGAAATTACAAAAATCTCAGAATTCTCAAAAATCTCAGAATTTTTAGAAATCTCAAAAATCTCAAAACTTTAGAAATCTGAAAAACTTCAGAAATCGAAGAAAACTTAGAAATTTCAAAAATATCTGAAACTATAAAATCGCAGAATTCTCAGAAATCTCACAATTTTTAAAAATCTCAGAAATCTCAGAAATTTCAGAAATTTCAAAACTATCAAAAATTTTCAGATATCTCAGAATTTTCGAAAATTTCAGAATTCTTAGAAATATCGGAATTCGAAGATATCTCAGTAAACTCAGAAAACTCAGAAATATCAGAAATCTGAAAAATATCAGAATTTTCAAAAATCTCAAAAATATCAGAATTTTCAATAATCTCAAAATTCTTAGAAATCTCAGATTTTTCGAAAATCTTAAAAATTTCAAAAACTTCAGAATGCTTGGAAATCGTTATATTTTCATAAATCGCAGATTTCTCAGAAATCTCAGAAGTCTCAGAAATCTCAGAAATCTCAGAAATCTCAGAGATCCAAGAATTTTTAAAAATCTCGGAATTCTGAGAAATCTCAGAAATCTCAGAAATCTCAGCAATCTAAGATATTTCAAAAATCTCAGAATTCTCAAAAATCTCACAAAATTTAGATATCTCAGAAATCTCAGAAATCTCAAAAACTTCAGAAATCAAAGAAATCATAGAAATTTCAGAAATATCTGAAACTTAAAAAATTTCAGCATTCTCAGAAATCTCAAAATTTTTAAAAATCTCAGAAATCTCAGAATTTTCAAATATTTCAGAATTCTTCGAAATAACAGAATTCTAAGAAACCTCAAAAAATTCTTCCCCAGGCCTGGATCAGATCAACAGCAAACTGCTGCAAAATCTTCCCGACATGGGAAAGAAACGTCTGTTAAGAATCTTCAACGATATGTTGGAGTTCAACAGCGTCCCGCGAAAATGGAGGGAAGTGAAAGTTGTCACTATTTTGAAGCCTAACAAACCGCCATCAAGACACGATTCATATCGGCCAATATCGTTACTTTCGTGTCCGAGGAAACTCCTTGAAAGGATGATTCTCTTGAGGTTAGAAGAATGGTTGGAAACCAACAACCTTCTCTCAAGTACTCAGTTTGGTTTTCGTAAAGCCAGGGGTACTTATGACTGTTTAGCACTTTTGGTGACTGAAATAGAGCTTGCCCGTGCACGCAAGCAGAACATGGGGTCTATCTTCCTTGACATACAGGGGGCATTTGACTCAGTTTCTCCATACAAACTGAGTCAAAAGTTAGAAAATGCGGGCCTGGGACCAAAGTTGAATAACTTGTTATTCAACCTTTTGTCGGAAAAAGCTATGAATTTCAACAATGGTCACGTGCAGTTAAAACGGACCAGTTTCCATAGCCTAGCACAAGGGTCCTGCTTGAGCCCACTGTTATATAACTTTTATGTTAGTGAGATAGACTCTTGTCTAGCGCCAAACTGCAGTCTTAGACAATTGGCAGACGACGGCGTTATATCTTTTGCAAAAAGAGACGCCGATTAAATACAACTGGCTTTACAATCCACTCTGGATCATCTTTCCGAGTGGTCTGAAAACCTTGGTATCAAGTTCTCTGCTACGAAAACTGAGATGGTAGTCTTTTCTCTTTTTAGCGACACGGGAAAAAACAGGGAGAAAAGGCTATATGATCAGAAAATTGATGTCTTTCTGTATGGTGAAAAGATATCAACTACCGACAATTTTCGATACCTTGGTGTATGGTTTAATTCAAGGCTAAACTGGAGTACACACTTCACCCGTCTGGTGCAAAAATGCAGTAAAAGAATCAACTTTCTAAGGACAGTTAAGGATTCTGGTGGGGCGCACATCCATCAGACGTCCTGAGACTGTATAAGACAACGGTACTATCCGTGTTGGAATATGGAAGCATATAATTATGTTACACGCGTAGTCAACGTTGACTTTCATACGTTCGTTCGCTTCGATCAACGGAAACAAATTCTTCACTACGGAAGTTGGATGTCTCAACAAGTATCATCCGTGCTTCAGAATCCAGCCCCAATGGAACGATCGCGTTAGTCATCGGCCAACGGACAATCTTCTCCCCTACGGAACCAGATGCATTCCTGAGAGTCCGATTCTCCTTCAACAGTTCAACGGAAGCAAACTCCTTTCTGCAGATTGGCGATCGTCCAGCAGCCCGTTCCCCACGATAAGAATGCCTGATTATAATTTGTCCCTTCGCGATAGGTATAAAAGAACAGGGAACATAGAGCTTAGGGCCTCATTTTCGTTTCTAGTTTTGTCATAGTTAGGAAGTGGGACCACGTGGTGCCATTTGTAATCATTAAAAATTATTTTTTTATTGTGAACTTGTGACCAACCACATAATTGGCGCAGCCGTCCGGAGTAAATCAAGTGAATTAGTTGTGTAAAAAGTGGTTTAGTTTGAGACCAATAATCTCAAAACATAGTGATCCCGCAAAAGTGATACACGGTATTAAGTGCATCCGCAAGCATAAAAGACGATTGCGTCGCTGAGGATTTGAGGATCTCCCACATTACTATCCGCCTGGAGTACCAGCATCGTTGATTCACGAACCCGGCACACGACTACAAAATCGTAAGTATTTTCAATTCTCTTTTATTTAAAAAGTGAAATTGTGATTACTTACGTCCCTTTGGAAATCCGCTTTTAACGATTTCTGAGGTAGAGAAAGAACACACTTCTAGAAAGGTGTTGTTTCTATTCGAAGGGAGTACTACAAGATAGGGCCCTCGAAAACAAATCGCGAGTGAAAGTGTTGTTTAAGTGAAAGTGTATACGCATTGAAACTTAATCATTTTTCGCTAACGTCCTTGATAGGCACTACGAGATAGACCGTGCAAGTAGGAAAGGCAACATACTACAAGATAGGTGTTTCTTTCGAACAATTTCGCACTACGAGATAGACGAAATCGTTCAATCGTAGGGAGTACAAGATAAGGCCCACGGTTAAAACATAATCTGAAAAGAATACTGATCTTTGATGAATAGTTCCAAAAAGAATAACACCTTAAATAAAGTAAGGGAACTGCTTAAAGGCACAGGCAAAGATTCAGATTCAGAAGACAGTTCAAGTTCAGAGCATTCAGAAGAGTACCCACACGTACCGCTTAGAACCGGACTACCACTTGTTGATTCACTGCACTTAGAAGAAAGTGAAATGGAAATCGACGGAATAAAAGCACAAGTTGCAAATTTGCAACAAATGGTGGAAACTTTACAGTTTCAGCAACACTCTTCAAATTTAGGACAAAATGTTACCAATACATTCGATATCCTTTGCAAAATACCAGATCCAATAAAATCGATACCAAAATTCGATGGAAATAAAAAACAATTATTATCATGGTTGGATACAGCTGAAAGTACGCTGAGAATATTCCATGGAATCGTATCTGAGCAACAAATGCGAATTTTTACTATAGCAGTTTTTAACAAGATAGAAGGAAAAGCTAAGGACATACTATGCTAGGCAGGAAATACTACTTCTTTTGAAGAAGTGAAAACTATCTTAATAAATGCTTTAGGTGACCGACAAGAATTGACTTACTACAAGAGTCAATTGTGGCAAAATAGGATGACAGAAGGTATGTCAATCCATCGCTACTTTAACAAATGCAAAGAAATAGTTCAGAATATAAAAACCCTAGCAAAGCAGAAAGAACGATATTCCAAACATTGGGATGCAATTAACGCATTTATCGAGGAAGATGCTTTGGCTGCATTTTTATCAGGGCTACGAGAACCATACTTTGGGTACGTTCATCTAACGTTGTAACTAACATGCAAACTATTGCTAAAGTAAAAGTTAAAAATATTTCGGGAATTCAGGAAATAACTAAACAAGGAACAGCAAACTTAATTGGTGCAAAAGTTCCACCACAAACCTTTTATGAATACCATTTTCACAACTTTTTTGATGGTTTAATAGGATCGAAATACCTAGCAAAACATAAGGCAAAAATCAATTATGAGAAAAAATGTCTCACAATTGAAGATGAAAAAATCAAATTCCAGAAATATTACCCTAAAACAAAGTTTTATACTTATGTCGTTGAACTCAATACTAACACAGATGGTGATTGGTTTGTTCCAACGTATCAAAAACTTGAAGATGGATTTTATATCGAACCTGGTTTGTATCGATCATTCGATAAAAAGACAACGGTAAAAATAATTACAAATCGTCAAAAACCAATAAACTTGGATGGGAAATTATCACTACAAGTGAATAATTTTGAAACACTAACCCCTATACCAATTGGAACAAATGTATTAAATGAAAACAACATTTATGAGCTGATATCAATGAATCATCTCACAGCTATAGAAAAACAACATTTAATAAAAATTTTGGTTGAAAATCAGCAAGTTTTACTGTAATCAAATGAAAAATTCTCGTCTACAACGGCAATAAAACATCAAATAGTTACAAAAGATGAATTGCCCACGTTCACTAAATCTTATAGATACCCTCATCATTTCAAAAACGATGTTAAAGAACAAATCGAAGAAATGCTTAACACAGGAATAATAAGACATTCCACAAGTCCATACTCCTCTCCGATTTGGGTAGTACCGAAAAAAGCAGACGCTTTGGGAAAAAAGAAAATTCGTACAGTCATCGATTATCGAAAATTAAACGAAAAAACAATTGAGGATAAATATCCGAAACCACAGATTGAAGAAATTCTTGATAATCTAGGTAAATCAACTTATTTTACGACTTTGGACCTGAAATCAGGCTTTCATCAAATTGAAATGGATCCAAAAGATCGTGCGAAAACAGCTTTTTCAACGGACAAAGGCCATTACGAATTCACTCGAATGCCATTTGGTCTAAAAAACGCTCCAGCAACATTTCAAAGAGCTATGAATAACATACTTCAAGAATTTATTGGAAAAATTTGCTTTGTATATCTAGATGATATTATCATCATCGGACATAATTTAAAAAACCATTTGAGAAATGTGTCTACAATTTTGAAAAGACTTTCTGAATATAACTTGAAAATTCAGCTAGATAAATGTACTTTTCTTAAAAAAGAAACAGAATTTCTTGGACACGTTGTCACACCTGAAGGTATTAAACCAGACCCTTCAAAAATTGAAAAAAATTTAAACTGGAAATTACCCAAGAATCAAAAAGAAATAATACAGTTTCTAGGATTGACAGGATATTACAGACGATTTATTAAAGATTATTCCAAACTAGCAAAACCATTGACTAAATATTTGAAAAAGGAAGAGATCGTAAATCTAAGAGATGAACAATATGTGAAGGCATTTGATAAATTAAAAAACATACTTACCTCTGATCAAATACTTTCGTATCCCGATTTTAAATTACCATTCATTTTAACTACCGATGCAAGTTACTGTGCATTAGGAGCAGTTCTTTCACAAAAACATGGTAACATTGAGAAACCTATTGCATTTGCAAGTCGAACGTTGAATAAAACGGAAACAAATTTTTCAACGACAGAAAAAGAAGCATTAGCAATAATATGGGCAGTCCATAAATATTATCCCTATCTTTATGGAAATAAATTTACCCTTGTAACGGATCATAAACCGTTAACGTTCATAAAGAATTCAATTAAAAATGCAAAAATTCTCAGATGGAGACTTGAACTAGAAAATTTTGACTACGACATCCAATACAAACAAGGAAAAACAAACGTTGTCGCAGATGCATTAAGTAGAAAAGATGATTCTAACGATTCTTATCTTTCTACAGGTACAAAAAATACAGAACCTGGAGAAAATCAAACTCCTATGGACATCAATATTAACGAAAATGATTCTATTTCAGAGTCCCGAATGAACAATCCACCAACATCCGAAATTGACTCTGACACTGACACAATTCATTCAGCAGAAACATCAGATAATTATTTTATTCATTTCACTGAAAGGCCAATTAATTATAATAGAAACCAAATAATTTTTAAAAAATGCTGATGAATCTAATGATTTAATTGAAAACCCTTTCCAACACTTCAGAAGAGTAACACTTTTAAGAGCATCATTCAATGAATCAATCATAAAAGATGGCTTATTGAAATTTCATAATGGAAAACAAACCGCTTTTATGGCCCCAGAACAAGTTATTCCAATTATACAAAAAGTATATCATGATTAAAATTGTAGAAGACGTCACTGATGAAAATAGACAAGATGTAATCGTCTCTAAAGAACACGATAGAGCACATAGAGGAATAACCGAAGTTGAAAACCAATTAAAAAGATCATTCTTTTTCCCAAGAATGGCCTACAAAATCAAAGTTGTTTGCAATTCATGCAAAATTTGTAACATGCATAAATATGAAAGAAAGCCATACAATATTAAACTCTCACCAAGACCGATAACGGAAAAACCTTTTGAACGCGTCCATATGGATATTTTTCAAATTGAAAATAAAAATTTCTTGTCATTAGTTGATGCATTTTCAAAGCACATTCAACTTATAAAGATGGATACAAAGAATCTCACTGATGTAAAAAACGCATTAGCACAATACTTTGCTTCATTCAGTATACCCACTCAAATCATAACAGATCATGAAACCACGTTTAGATCGGTTCAATTAATAAATTATTTAGCAAACCTTAATGTTGAATTATGCTACGCATCAAGTTCTGAGTCAAATGGACAAGTAGAAAAAACACATTCAGCAATTATGGAAATATTGAATACAAACAAACACCAATTTCCTGATACAAGTACGGAAGCAAAGATAGGAATATCCGTATCACTTTACAATAATTCAGTTCATTCATCTACTAAATATACTCCTAACGAGATAATATTTAATCAATCTAATAGTTATCCCAACACTGAAGAACTTTTTCAAAAAGTAAAAGAAAATCTCAAAAAGCTAGACTTATCCAAATCAAAAGAAATGAATCTAGAGAAGATCCACCGGAACTGAAACAAAACGATGAAATATTTATAAAATCGAATATTAGGAAGAAACTAGATCCAAGAGCTAGACCAATAATAATACAAAGCTCTAATAAACATAAACGTTCAAAAATATTAAAAACATAAAACGGCATAAATCTAAAATCAAGCGTCAAAAAAGTTAATCACATAAAATATCATTTAAATAATTTCAGATGCAGACCTTTGCCTCTTGTACGTTACAAGTGTCTTAGGAGGAACCTTGCACATACGAAACCTGAACGCAGATCCTGTCTTACTGTTAGAAAAACAAGATTGTAAAATTCAGACAGGAAATCTTAAAATTGTTCATCCTATCAACATGTCTAATATTGAAAATAATGTTGATAAATTCGAAAAGATAGCTAACAAGATTAACAAAAATCTTCCAATAGCAAATCTTATAGCAAGCAAAAGCAAGGAGATGAGGAACAACCTAACCCAACTTAACCCAGTAAAACGTTTCAAACGATGGGACACTATAGGCATAGCATGGAAATGGCTAGCAGGTTCACCAGATGCTGAAGATCTAAGAATCATCAATACAACCATGAACGAACTCATAAGCGAAAACAATGAACACGCCATAAACGACGTAATGAACTCTAAGATTGCGGAAATAACTCATACCATTAACGAGCTCATAGAAAAACATTCATTGAAAGAGAAAATTTTGCTACAAGAGAAAGATGCAATCACTCTATTAGTTTACATGTATGCAACAAATCGTGTCTAAAAGATATAGAAGATACGATACTTCGTACCCGTATTCAGCTAACGAGCAGTAAGCTATTGTCACTAAATGAGATACTTGCTGTAGAAAAAGTAATCAACAACCAAGGCATCAGTACAGATTTCCCTGAACAAACACTAAACTATGCAATACCAAAAATTGCAATGAAAGGTAAAACGCTATTCTACATACTAGAAGTCCCCAAAGTTGAAGGTAATTGCAAAATATTTCAAGTAGAGCCGTTATCAATCAACAATACAAAGATGATAAACATCCCGCCTTACATTATAAAAAGCGGACAGCAACTTTACGAAACAATCAAACCTTTCGACATCATACAATTAGGGGAATACATAAAACCTTTCGAAGATGGCTGTCTTAGACCGATGATCATAGGACAAGAAAGCAATTGTGAAGCAATTGAAGATAAAAGTACGAGTGTCAGACTCATTGGTAACAGCAAGGTTTTAATTAACAACGGAAACGATGTAATTATGAAATCAGGTAGCGGACCGCATGATAGAACACTTAGAGGCAATTTCATTCTCACATTTGATAATTGCACAGTGATCGTGGATAGTCATACATTCACATCGGAACAATTAACTCACGACATTAAAGAGTTACAAGGAGCCCTTACCAATCTTAAGATGAAGTGGAACGTTATTCATCAGCCAGACATAACAAAGATCTATGACGAAACGATGAATAATAGAAAACAATTAAACCACATAGCATTGAAACAGTATTCTCATACAGTAGTGACATTTTCAATATTCGGAAGTACATTGATTGCAATCATAATTCTCACAATTGTAGTGATCGTATTTTGGAAGAAAAAAGCTTTTGTGAGAATCGTTATAGAAAAATCTACAAACGCAAAACGAAAACGTAAAGCAAAAAAAGTAGAGAATTTCGAGGACGAACTTCAGTCTGCCCCCGGAGGAATTATGTTACACGCGTAGTCAACGTTGACTTTCATACGTTCGTTCGCTTCGATCAACGGAAACAAATTCTTCACTACGGAAGTTGGATGTCTCAACAAGTATCATCCGTGCGTCAGAATCCAGCCCCAATGGAACGATCGCGTTAGTCATCGGCCAACGGACAATCTTCTCCTCTACGGAACCAGATGCATTCCTGAGAGTCCGATTCTCCTTCAACAGTTCAACGGAAGCAAACTCCCCTCTGCAGATTGGCGATCGTCCAGCAGCCCGTTCCCCACGATAAGAATGCCTGATTATAATTTGTCCCTTCGCGATAGGTATAAAAGAACAGGGAACATAGAGCTTAGGGCCTCATTTTCGTTTCTAGTTTGGTCATAGTTAGGAAGTGGGACCGCGTGGTGCCATTTGTAATCAATAAAAGTTATTTTTTTATTGTGAACTTGTGACCAACCACATAATTATATGCTTCCATTGGGCATCCAATACGTTGATACTCAAGCTCGAAAGGCTACAGTACCGCTGTCTTAGACTCGCACTAGGGAGCATGAAATCTACACACAACATGTCCCTAGAAGTGATGCCGCTCAAACTACGTTTTGAAATGCTGTCGCTTCGCCTTCTAGTCCATTGTTCAGTATCAAATCCCTTGATAATAGAAAATTTTGAATCGCTTCTAGGGACAGGTTCTAAGAGCGAAATCCTCAAGATTTATGAAGATTTTGTTGCCCTACAAGTACATCGTAGCGCTCCACAAGCATTAAATCGTGCTGATCTTCCTGAGAACTACAGTTCCATTTTAAAAACAGATTCCTCGATGCGCGAGGAAATTAAGACCATACCGAATGATCTTCGCCCGAGGGTAGTTCCGGGTATTTTCATGAACAAGTATGGTCATTTAGACCAAATAAGCCAGTACTACACTGATGGATCATCCTCTGAGGAGGGCACTGGCTTCGGTGTTTTTAGCGAGTTCACCGAGGCATTTTTAAAATTGAGGCAGCCATGTAGTGTTTACACCGCAGAGCTAGCCGCAATCTTGTATACACTATCGATGATAGCAGCGAGACCTTCGGACCAGTACTTCATCTTCACTGATAGCCTTAGTGCTATTGAAGCTCTGAGATCTCCAAAGGCTGTTAAGAGTCAGGATTTCCTCACCATAAAAATCATTGAACTGCTTGGCTCAATGTTCGAAAATGCGTTTAAGATCTCGCTAATTTGGGTCCCTTCTCATTGTGAAATTCCTGGCAATGAGAAGGCAGACTCACTGGCCAAAACAGGCGTTCAAAAAGGCGCTTTTTACGACCCACCGATTTCCCACAGCAACTTTTCCTGTCTCGCTGGCAGAGCATGTGGGAGGCGGATGAACTCGGGCGTTTTCTCTTCTCGATCTCTCCGCAAGTGTCCCTGCGGCCTTGGTTCGATGGGCTCTCTGTAGACCGGGCGTTCATGCGGATGATGTCTCGACTAAGAACCTTAGAAATTTCAAAAATTTCAGAAATCTCAGAATTTTCGAATTTCTCACAACTTTTAGATATCTCACAAATCTTAGAATTCTCAGAAATCTCAGAAATGTCATAAATCTCAAAAACTTCAGAAATCTAAGAAATCTCATATATCTCAGAAATTTCAAAAATCTCAGAAATCTCAGAAATTTTCACAAACTTCTAAAATCTCAGAATTTAAAAAAATTGCAGAATTCTGAAAATTCTCATAATTTTAAAAAATCTGAGAATTCTAAGAAATCTCAGAATTTTGAGAAATCTCAGAAATCTCAAAATTTGCAAAAATCTCAGAATCTCAGAATTTTCAAAAATCTCAGAATTTTTAGATGTATTAGAAATCTCAGAAACATCAGAAATCTCAGAAATCTTAGAAATCTCATTAATCTCAGAAACCTTAAAAATTTAAAAATCTCAGACCTCTCAAAAATCTCATAATTTTTAAGATGTCTCAGAAATCTCAGAATTTGCAAAAACTTCAGAATTATAAGAAATCTCAGAAATCTCGAATATTTCAAAAATTTCACAAATCTCAGAATTCTCAGATATTCTCATAATTCTCTGAAATTTCAAAAATCTTTTAATTTTAAAAACTCTCAGAATTCTCAGAAATCTCAGAAATTTCAAAAATATCAAAATTCTCAGAATTCTCTGAATTTTCAAAAATTTCAGAATTCTTAGAAATTACAGAGTTCTAAGAAATCTAAAAAAACTCAGAATTTTCAACAATTTAAGAAATCAGAGCAAGCTAATAAATCTCAGAATTCTTGGAAATCTCCAAAAACCTTAGAAATCTAAAAAATCTCAGAATTTTTACAAATCTCAGAAATCTCAGAAATTTCAGATATTTCAAAAATATTAGAATTCTCAGAAATCTCAGAATTTTCAAAAATATTAGAATTCTTAGAAATGTAAGAATTCTTGGAAATATCAGAAATCTCAGAATTTTCAAAATTTTTAAAATCTCAGAATTTAAAAAAATCTCCGACTTCTTAGAATTCTCAGAATTTTCAAAAATCTAAGAAGTATCAGAAATCTCGGAATTGTGAGAAATCTCAGAAATCTCAAAATTACCAAAAATCTCAGTATCTCAGAATTCTCCAAAATCTCGGAATTTTTAGATATATCAGAAATCTCAGAAATCTCAGAATCTCAAAAACTTCAGAAATCTTAGAAATCTTAGAAATTTCAGAAATATCTGATATTAAAAAAATCTCAGAGTTCTCAGAAATCTCACAATTTTAGAAATCTCTGATATCACATAATTTTCAGAAATTTCAAAAATATCAAAAATTGTCGTAAATCACAGAATTTTCGAAAATTTCAGATAACTTTAAAATAACAGAATTCTAATAAAATCTCAGAAAACTCAGAAAACTCAGAAAACGCAGAAAATTCAGAAATCTCAGAAATATCAGAATTTTCAAAAATCTCAAAAATCTCAAAATTTTCAAAATTGTCTGAATTATTTGAAATCTTAGAAATCTCACAATTTTTAAAAGTCCCAGGAAAACCAGAGTTCCCAGCAATTTCAAAAATATCAGAATTCTTAGAAATCTCAGAATTCTCAGGAATCCCAAAATTTTGAGATATCTCAGATATCTCAAAATTTCCAAGAATCTCAGAATTCTCATCTTTCTCAGAAATCTCAGAAATCCAAGAATTTTCAAAAATCTCAGAATTCCTAGCAATTTCAGACATCTTAGGAATTTAAACTTTTTCAGAATTTTCAGATATCTCAGGATTTTTATGAACCTCATAACTATCAGAATTTTGATCATTCTCAGAATTTTTAGATGTCTCACAAATCTCGGATATTTCAAAAATCACCGTAATCTCAGAATTTTCAAAAATTTCAGAATTTTCAGAAATCTAGGAATTTTCAAAAATATCAAAAATTTCAGAAATGTCAGAACTTTACAAAAGCTTAGAAATTTAAGAAATCTCAGAAATTTCAGAAATCTCAAAAATATAAAAGTTTTCAGAATATTTAATTATCTCAAAAATCTCAGAAATCTCAGAAATTGCAAAAATCGCGAAATTTTCCGAAATCCAGGAATTTTCAAAAATATCAGAAATTTCAGAAATGAAAGAAATTTAAATATTATCAGAAGTTTCAAAATTCTCAGAAATATCAAAAATCTCAAAAATTTCAAAATTCTCAGGATTTTTAGCAATCTCAGGAATCTCAAAAATCTCAGAATTCTCAGAATTTTCAAAAATCTCAGAATTCTCAGAAATCTCAGAGCTTTCTAAATTCTCAGAATTTTTGGATATCTTAGTAATCTCAGAATTCTCAGCAATCTCAGAATTTTCGTAATCCTCAGAAAATTTAGATAACTCAGAAATCTCAGAAATATCAGAAATTTTAGAAATGTCAAGATTCTTCGAAATTTCGGTAATCTCAGAAATCTCAGAAATTTAAAATTTATCAGAAATACCAGATATATCAGAAATTTCAGGAATCTTAAAACACTCAGAAATCTCTGGAATCTCAAAAATCTCAGAATTCTCAGAAACCTCAGAATGTAAAAAAAAAATTAAGAAATCTCCGATATATCATAATTTTTAGAAATCTCTGAATTCTCTGAATTCTAAGAATTATCAGAAATCTCAGAAATTTCAGAAATTTCAAAAATTCAAGAAATATCAGAAATTTAAGAATTTTCAAAAATCTCAGAATGATTATAAATCTCAGAAATTTCAAAAAATCTCAAAATTCTCAGAAATTTTAGTATTTCCAGAAATCTCAGGAATCTAAAAAATCTCATGAATCTCAGAAATCTCAGAAACCTTTGAAATTTCAAAACTCTCAGAATTTTTAAGAATCTCAGAAATTTCAAAAATCTAAGGATTCTAAGAAAACAAAGAATTTTTAAAAATCTCAGAAATCTCAAAAGTATCACAAATCTCAGCAATCTCATAAATCTTTGAAATTTCAAAAATCTCAGAAATCTCAAAAATCTCAGAAATCTCATAAATCTTTGAAATTTTAAAAATCTCAGAATTTTCAGAAATTGTGGAAATCTCAGAAATTTCAAAAATCTACGAAATTTCAAAAATCTCGGAATTTTCAATAATCTCAGAAACCTAAGAATTCTCAGAAACCTAAGAATTTTTAAAAACCTCAAAAATTTCAGATATCTCAGAATTCTAAGAATTCTTAGAAATTTCAAAAATCTCAGAACTCTCAGATATTTCAAAAATCTCAGAAATCTCCGATATCTCATAAACTTTTAAAATTTCAAAAATCTCAGAATTTTCAGAAATTATGGAAATCTCAGAAATTTCAGAAATCTTAGAAATTTTAAAATTCTCGGTATTTTCAAAAATCTCAGAATTCTTAGAAATTTCGAGAATTTTCAAATATCTCAGATTAAACAAAAATTTTAGAATTTTCAAAAATCATAGCAATTTCTTTATTTTTTTTTAGACATTGTTTATTTAAAACAACTTTTAAACAAGCTAACAAAATAATAGTGGGGTACATGTAGGGATGACGTACAGGTTTTACAAAGAACACTTAAGGATATTTTCATCAATCACAGCATTGTTGTTTCCAACAATGTGGATGATGTAGTTTGCAAACAAACGTAGGATAGGAATCCTCTTACTTATGCTAATGTGACTTAAAATAGGTAAGAGGAGGGAAGGGAAGTTGAGGTTGTGGTTTGGAACAATGGCTTCCATAGCCTGCATCAGTGTGCTCCAAGCACTAGACACCCTGGAGCACAGGGCAAACTTGTGCTCCAGAGTCTCTGTCCGGGAGCAGTATGAACAGGCTGAAGGAGCCCGATTCATCCTGTCGAGCAGCAGTCCGTGTGTTACCTTGTTGTGCACCAGCAAGTACAGCATCGAGCGTTGGTCGGAAGAAAGTTTGTAGCTGGTGACGTTTTTCCAAATCCATCGCCAATCCGTGGAAGGTAACTCCACAGCCACTTTGGAGTCTGGAAGTATGTCGACCATCATTTGCCGCAAACTTTTGGTTGTGACTGTAGGTACCGGATGGTATGTGAGCTGCTGGATTACCATCCGAAGGCACGGATAAGTTGTGGCAATGGAGCCTATATTCGTGGGATTCCCAGCACAATCTATCTGCTGAGCCCCGAATTTCAGGCAACCCTGCTCTGCAACGTGTTGTGGTAATGGCGGGAATGTGAAGATTGAGTCCACCTCGGTTGCGTGGAAGGGCCAAATGGGTTAATGGGATCCGAAAACCCCCAGATCCGTCCCACAGGTAAGACCGCACCGTCTTGGAGGCCAAATCGATGTCCATCGATCGTGCGCCACACACCTATGCAACAAACCAAAGCTTGGGCAGAAGGAAAGTGTTCAAAAGCACCACCTTTTGCGCCAAATTGAGGTCTCTAACACGATGCAATCTGACCAAATGACGGAACTGTTGGATCACGTTTTCCCAGTTATGCCCCATGGCCTCCCGTATATTGTTCGTGAACAATATGCCAAGCAGGCGCAATCTTTCTACTTCCCGCAGCCACGGAACATGCATCGGGGTGGTTGTTGGTGTGATATGTCCTATGTCCAGTTGTTTTTTCCACGTTCAGCTATGCCCCAGCGGTTCTGCCAAACGCTTCTATTGTTGCTTTAACCTCCTCGAGTTTGGGAAGGGAGGTTGTCACCACCGAGATGTCGTCAGCATATGCGTTGATCAGGTCATCCTGATCGCAACAAATACTTTCTAATCTGGAGATGAGCGGATTAAGGTAAAGGACAAACAGGTGCATGGATAAAGGATCACCCTGTGTGACAGATCAGCGTATGGGAAACGACGGGGAAAAGACGGGTTTCCATTTACAAGGATACGGGAGGAGGATCGTTCACCAACTGTTCGCAAAAATCGCACAAGTCCTGGATTGAAGCCCAGAGAAGACATAGTTTGCCACAAAAAACTTCTATTAACTCTGTCAAAGGCCTGTGATAGATCAAAAGAAACGAGCTTACCACGCTTTCGCTGATTCTTGAGATCAACCACCCTCTCCTTAACAGAGAGCACCGCTTGAAAAATGTTGTAAGGTTTGATGCTACATTTTTGCGCTGTCGATAATATTCCCCACTTCCTGATTATAGAATCAAGACGTAGTTTAATAATTCTCGACAGTAGCTTGTAATCTGTGTTAAGCAGGGATATGGGTCGAAAACAAGAAATGGAGCCCGTACCTCCTTTTTTTTTTTTTCACTAGAACTATGACACCGTCAACAAAGTCTCGCGGAAACTTTCCTTCAAGAGCCTCATTCAAAATGAGATGTAGTTCCCTTTGGATTATCTCGTATGCACGAAGATAAAATTCCTTAGGAATCCCATCAGGGCCAGGAGACTTTCGCGACGCAGATTTTTTAATCGCATCGAGGATTTCATCAGGTGTGATCTCAACCATGCAATTATTATTGGTATCACAATCCTCTGGAATGATTTGGATACAGGTAAACGTGTCGTCCGTAGGCAAGTCTTCGTCAGAGTACAGTTGTTTGTAATATGTGTGAATGTGTTGTCTGATATCTTCTTCTTGATCAATCACTCTGCCATCTTCAGACAAAAGTTTGTCAATTACGGTTCGAGTTCGTCTGCGTTCCTCAAGTTGAAACGTGGACACACTCTCACCAGCAACACGAGTTTCGTTGATGCGTGTGTACTCTTCAGAGAAGCGTCTCTGAAGAGATAAGATTTTACCCTTGACTCGGTTTATATGACTAAGCTCGTCAGGATTTGTCAGGTAGTTATTGTAAGAGTTTTTTAGAACTCTATGCAGGATTTCCATACGCAAGCTAAACGCGGAGCATTTTTGATTCGTCTTCCAGCGGAAAAACGATTTGATTTTTGGTTTGGCGAATTGAATCCACCAATCCATCCAGGAACTGAAGTTCCTTCTTTGTCTTGTCCATACGTTCCACTTGCATCTGAATTCCTGCATATTTTCCTGCGTTAATATATGAGGCCTTAACTGCCAGTATCCATTGCTACGCGATCTTTGGCAAATGTTAACTGGCAGGCAAACTCGAACCGTCAGAGCTTTATGATCAGAAAAGGCCAGTACGTGTAAGCAAGTCGTCCGTAAGTGTGTCTTGAGTGTCGATGATACGTAACATCGATCGATACGTGAACCCGAATCACATGTGATATGGGTAAACTCTACAAAGTCGCCTTTGCGGGCCTCCCAGCTATCACACATCCCCATAACGTTGACAACATTCCTCAGAGCGGGGCTAATATTTCTCTCGCCCGTTGCGTCCTTTTGATTCAACACGCAATTGAAATCCCCTGCGAGAATGACATGCCGAGATGCATTTCGCAGGTAGTACGCTATGGTGCGATTGAAAAACTCCTCCCGCTCTGACCAACGTTGGCTTCCAGAGGGAGCGTAAACGTTACAGAGTGTGGTAGAATTCTCAACACGAAGACAGATTATACGTGAGTCTAAACTGCGTTCGACGTGATAATATTTAAGGTGTTCCCGGATAGCGATCGCTGTTCCACGTTTATCAACATTCACATTCGAGAGCACTTTGTACCCAGGAAGCACAATGTTGCCATCATACACTTCTTGTAGGAAAATAATATCTGCGTCAATTGATCGAACAAATGAACGGTTTGAGATGGTATTTAAATTAATTGAAACTAATGTAAAACTAGCGAATTTCAAATATTTTTTTACCCCTCAGTGTGTGTGTTAGTAGCCGTGATTAGTCTTTGCATTTTTCAGTGGTCTGCCAGGCTTACGCCAGACTGATTCTCCGATCGATGCGTTAGACGCGTCACTGTCAATCTCGTCTTGGTTTTTACGCTTACCTTTTGTTTAGGCGTCAGGATTTGTGGTAGGAGGTGTGGGGGTAGGATCCCGAGGAGCTTTGAACACAGGTACAGCTATCGCCGTACCGCACTCGAGTTCCTTCTGCTGTGCTGTTGATGTCGATGCTGCCGCTGCGCTGCTCGGTTTCATCGGTGCCACCGTCAGAGCCTTCGGTGCTACGGTCGGTTCCGTCGGTGCCACTGTCGGAGCCTTCGGCGTTACGGTCGGAGCCTTCGGTGTCACGCTCAGAGACTTTGGTGCTTCAGTCGGAGCCTTCGGTGTCGCTGTCGGAGCCCTCGGTGCTACAGCTTTGCTAGTTAGCGGTGCACCCGCTACTTTTAGCGTTTTTGCCGGAGCTTTCGGTGGTGCAGTGTTTTTGGGTGCTGTTGCAGTTGTTGCTGCTTTTGTCACAGCAGCATATGATGTGCCTTGCTAAGCCAAGCTACGCTTGCTCTGCATGCATCCCATGCCAGTGTGTTCGGGCATCAAGCAGTAACGGCAGTACGGATTTGCCCATTATATGTTTATATGCAGAAATCTCAGATATCTAAGCAATTTCAACAATCTCAGAATTCTCAAAAATCTCAGAATTTTAAGATTTCCAGAAATCTTAGACATCTTAAAATCTGCAGAAATCTAAGAAATCTCAGAAATCTAAGATATCTCAGAAATTTCAAAAAACTCTGAATGCTTAGAAATCTAAGAATTCTCACAATTTTTTAAAATCTCAGGAATCTCAGAAATCTCAGAGACTTCGAAAATATCAGAATTCTCAGAAATCTCAGATATTTCAACAATCTCAGAATTCTTAGAAATGTCAGAATTCTTAGAAATCTCGAAAATGTCATTTATATCAGTAATCTCAGAAATATCTGAGTTTTCAAAAATTTCCAAAAATTTCAGAATTTTCAATAATCTCCGAATTCTAAGAATTCTCAGAATTTTCAAAAATCTAAGAAGTCTTAGAAATCTCAGAATTTTGAGAAATCTCAGAAATCTCAAAAATCTCATAATTTTTAAATATCCTCAGAATCCTCAGGAAGCTCAGAAATCTCAGAAATCTCAAAAATATCAGATATCTCAGAAATCTCATAAACCTTAGAAATTTCAAAAATCTCAGAATTCTCAAAAATCTCAGAACTTATAGATATGTCAGAAATCTCGAAAGTCTGAGAAATTTGAGAAATTTCAGCTATCTCTGAAAATAAAAAAATCTCGAAATTCTCAGGAATCTCAGAATTTTTTAAAATCTCCGAATTCTCAGAAATCTCTGAAATCTCAGAAATGTCAAAAACTTCAGAAATCTAAGAAATCTCAGATATCTCAGAAATTTCAAAAATCTCAGAATTCTCAGAAATTTTCAAAAATTCCTAAATTCTCCGAATTAAAAAAAGCACAAATCTTAGAATTCTCAGAATTTTCAAAAATCTTAGAAGTCTTAATTATCTTAGAATTTTGAGAAATCTCAGAAATCTCAAAATTTCCAAAAATCTCAGAATCTCAGAATTTTAAAAAATCTCAGAATTTTTAGATATCTCAGAAATCTCAGATTCTCATAAATCTTAGAAACCTAAGAAATGAAAAAAATTTCAGAACTCTTAAAAATCTCAGAATTTTCAGCTATTTCAGAAATCAAAGAAATGTCAAAAAGTTCAGAAATCTAAGAAATCTCAGAAATCTAAGAAAACTCAGAAATTAACAAATCTCAAAATTCTCAGAAATTTTCAAAATTCTCTGAAATTTCAGAATTCGCTGAAATTTAAAAACTCTCAGAATTTTCAGAAATTTAGAAATTTTAAAAATATAAGAATTTTTCAGAAATCTCAGCATTTTCAAAAATCTCAGAAATCTTACAAATGTAAGAATTCTTACAAATCTCAGAAATCTCAGATATTTCAGATATTTCAAAAATCTCAGAATTTTCAAAAATTTCTAAATTCTCAGAATTTTAAAAATTTCTCAATTCTCAGAATTTAAAAAAAATTCCGATTTCTAAGAATTCTCAGTATTTTCAAAAATCTTAAAAAAATATATAATCCCACAACACGAGTTGTGTTGAAATACGGCACTGGACCGTCATTATTAATTGTAAATAAAAAAAAATAAAAAACACTCGGAGTTTTCAAAAATCTCAGAAATTTCAAAAATATCAGAATTCTCAGAAATCTTAGAATTTTCAAAAATCTCAGAATTCTTACAAATCTCAGAACTTTTAGATATATCAGAAGTCTCAGAAATCTCAGAATTTTCAAAAACCTCCAAAATCTCAGAATTTAACAGAATTTCCGATTTCTAAGAATTCTCAGATTTTTCAATAATATTAAAAGTCTCAGAAATCTCAGAATTGTGAGAGATAAAAAAAATCTCAAAATTTCCAAAAATCTCAGAATCTCAGAATTCTCAAAAATCTCGGAATTTTTAAATATCTCAGAATTCTCAGATATATCAGAAATCTCAGTAATGCCAAAAATCTCAGAAATCTCAGAAATCTTAAAAATTTCAAAAATCTCAGAATTCTCAAATATCTCAGAGTTTTAAGAAATCTCAGAAATCTCAAAAACTTCAGAAATCTAAGAAATCTTAGAAATTTCAGAAATATCTGAAACTTAAAAAATCTCAGAATTCTCGGAAATTTCACAATTTTTAAAAATCTCAGAAATCTCAGAAATTTCAAAAATATAAAAAATTGTCAGAAATCAGAAATCTCACAAATATCAGAATTTTCAAATATCTCAAAAAATTCAGAATTTTCAAGAAAATTTCAGAAAAATCACATATTTGTTAGAAATATCAGATTTTTCAAAAATCTTAAAACAATTCAAAAACTTCAGAATTCTTAGAAATCGCAAGTTTCTCATAAATCTCTATAGTCTCAGAAATCTAAGAAAGCTCAGAAAGCTCAGAAATCTCAGAAACCTCAGAATTCTCAGTAAATATCAGAATTTTCAAAACTATCAGAATGATTTGAAATCTCAGAAATCTCACAATTTTAAAAAGTCTCAGGAAACTCAGAAATTCCAGCAATTTCAAAAATATCAGAATTCTTAGAAATCTCAGAATTCTCAGAAATTTTAGAATTTTGATATATCTCAGAAATCTCAAAAATTCCAAGAATCTCATAATTCTCATAAATCTCAGACATCTCAGAAATCTCAGAAATCCAAGAATTTTTAAAAATATCGGAATTTTTAAATATCTCAGAATTCTCAGATATATCAGAAATCTCAGTAATGCCAAAAATCTCAGAAATCTCAGAAATCTTAAATATTTCAAAAATCTCAGAATTCTCAAATATCTCAGAATTTTTAGAAATCTCAGAAATCTCATAAACTTCAGAAATCTAAGAAACGTTAGAAATTTGAGAAATATCTGAAACTTAAAAAATCTCAGAATTCTCAGAAATTTCACAAATGTTAAATATCTCAGAAATCTAAGAAATTTCATAAATAACAAAAATTGTCAGAAATCAGAAATCTAACAAATATCAGATTTTTCAAAAATCTCAAAAAATTCAGAATTTTCAAAAATCTCAAATTTATTAGAAATTTCAGATTTTTCGAAAAACTTAAAAATTTCAAAAACTTCAGTATTCTTAGAAATCGCAAGTTTCTCATAAATCTCAAAAGTCTCAGAAATCTCAGAAAGCTTAGAAATCTCAGAAATCTCAAAAACCTCAGAATTCTCAGTAAATCTCAGAATTTTCAAAATAATCAGAATTATTTGAAATCTCAGAAATCTCACAATTTTAAAAAGTCTCAGGAAACTCAGAAATCCCAGCAATTCCAAAAATATCAGAATTCTTAGAAATCTCAGAATTCTCAGAAATCTCAGAATTTTGAGATATCTCAGAAATCTCAATATTTCCAAGAATCTCAGAATTCTCATAAATCTCAGAAATCTCAGAAATCTCAGAAATCCAAGAATTTTTAAAAATCTCGGAATTTTTAGACATCTGAGAAATCTCAAAAATATCAGAAATCTCACAAATGTCATAAATCTTAGAAATCTCAGCAATCTCAAAAATTTCAAAAATCTCAGAATTCTCAGAAATCTCACAATTTTAAAAAAATCTCAGAAATCTCAGAAATCTCGCAAATTTCAAAAATATCAAAAATTGTCAGAAATCTCAGAATTTTCAAGAATTACAGAATTCTTAGACATAGTAGAATTCTAAGAAACCCAAAAAAACTCAGAAAACTCAGAAATATAAGAAATCTCACAAATATCAGAATTTTCAAAAATATCAAAAATATCATAATTTTCAAAAATATCAAAATACTAAGAAATCTCAGATTTTTCGAAAATCTCAAAAACTTCAAAAATTTTAGAATTATCAGAAATCGAAAAATTTTCAAAAATCGAAGAATTCTCATAAATCTCAGAAGTCTCAGAAATCTCCGAAATCTCAAAAATGTCAAAAACTTCAGAAATCTAAGAAATCTCAGATACCTCAGAAATTTTAACAATCTCAGAATTCTCAGAAATTTTCAAAAATTTCTAAAATTTCCGAATTAAAAAAAAATCGCAGTATTCTTAGAGTTCTCAGAATTTTTTAAAATCTTAGAACTCATAGAAATCTTAGAATTTCGAGAAATCTCAACAATCTCAAAATTTCCAAAAATCTCAAAATCTCAGAATTTTCAAAAATCTCAGAATTTTAAGATAACTCATAAATCTCTTAACTATCAGTTATTTCAGAAATCTCATAAATCTCAGAAACCTTAGAAATATAAAATATCTCAGAACTCTCAAAAATCTCAGAATTTTTAGGTATCTCAGAAATCTCAGCAATGTCAAAAACTTCAGAAATCTAAGAAATCTCAGATATATTAGATATCTCAGAAATTTCAAAAATCTCAGAATTCTCAGAAATTTTCAAAATTCTCTGGAATTTCAGAAATCTCTTAAATTTAAAAACTCTCAAAATGTTCAGAAATCTCAGAAATTTAAAAAATTTCAGACTTTTCAAAAAACTCTAATTTTCAAAAATCTCAGAATTCTTAAAAATGTCAAAATTCTAGAAAATCTCCGAACTCTCAGAAATCACAGAATTTTTATAATCTCAGCAATCTCAGAAATATCAGAAATCTCAGAAATGTAAAAAATCTTAGAAATCTCAGAAATCTTAGAAATTACAAAAATCTCAGAATTCTCAAAAATCTCAGAATTTGTAGAAATCTCAAAAATCTCAAAATTTTAGAAATCTGAAAAACTTCAGAAATCGAAGAAAACTTAGAAATTTCAAAAATATCTGAAACTATAAAAATCGCAGAATTCTCAGAAATCTCACAATTTTTAAAAATCTCAGAAATCTCAGAAATTTCAGAAATTTCAAAACTTTCAAAAATTGTCAGATATCTCAGAATTTCCGAAAATTTCAGAATTCTTAGAAATATCAGAATTCGAAGAAATCTCAGTAAACTCATAAAACTGAGAAATATCAGAAATCTGAAAATTATCAGAATTTTCAAAAATCTCAAAAATTTCAAAATTTTCAATAATCTCAAAATTCTTAGAAATCTCAAATTTTTCGAAAATCTCAAAAATTTCAAAAACCTCAGAATTCTTCAAAATCGTTAAATTTTCAAAAATCGCAGATTTCTCAGAAATCTCAGTAGTTTCAGAAATCTCAGAAATCTCAGAAATCTCAGAGATCCAAGAATTTTTAAAAATCTCGGAATTCTGAGAAATCTCAGAAATCTCAGCAATCTAAGAAATTTCAAAAATCTCAGAATTCTCAAAAATCTCACATATTTTAGATATCTCAGAAATCTCAGAAATCTCAAAAACTTCAGAAATCTAAGAAATCTTAGAAATTTCAGAAATATCTGAAACTTAAAAAATCTCAGCATTCTCAGAAATCTCAAAATTTTCAAAAATCTCAGAAATCTAAAAAATTTCAAAAATATCAAAAATTGTCAGAAATCTCAGAATTTTCAAATATTTCAGAATTCTTCGAAATAACAGAATTCTAAGAAACCTCAAAAAATTCTTCCCCAGGCCTGGATCAGATCAACAGCAAACTGCTGCAAAATCTTCCCGACATGGGAAAGAAACGTCTGTTAAGAATCTTCAACGATATGTTGGAGTTCAACAGCGTCCCGCAAGAATGGAGGGAAGTGAAAGTTGTCACTATTTTGAAGCCTGACAAATCGCCATCAAGACACGATTCATATCGGCCAATATCGTTACTTTCGTGTCCGAGGAAACTCCTTGAAAGGATGATTCTCTTGCGGTTAGAAGAATGGTTGGAAACCAACAACCTTCTCTCAAGTACTCAGTTTGGTTTTCGTAAAGCCAGGGGTACTTATGACTGTTTAGCACTTTTGGTGACTGAAATAGAGCTTGCCCGTGCACGCAAGCAGAACATGGGGTCTATCTTCCTTGACATACAGGGGGCATTTGACTCAGTTTCTCCATACAAACTGAGTCAAAAGTTAGAAAATGCGGGCCTGGGACCAAAGTTGAATAACTTGTTATTCAACCTTTTGTCGGAAAAAGCTTTGAATTTCAACAATGGTCACGTGCAGTTAAAACGGACCAGTTTCCATGGACTAGCACAAGGGTCCTGCTTGAGCCCACTGTTATATAACTTTTATGTTAGTGAGATAGACTCTTGTCTAGCGCCAAACTGCAGTCTTAGACAATTGGCAGACGACGGCGTTATATCTGTTGCAAGCAGAGACGCCGATGAAATACAACTGGCTTTACAAACCACTCTGGACAATCTTTCCGAGTGGTCTGAAAACCTTGGTATCAAGTTCTCTGCTACGAAAATTGAGATGGTAGTCTTTTCTCTTTTTAGCGACACGGGAAAAAACAGGGCGAAAAGGCTATATGATCCGAAAATTGATGTCTTTCTGTATGGTGAAAAGATATCAACTACCTTGGTACCTTGGTGTATGGTTTAATTCAAGGCTAAACTGGAGTACACACTTCACCCGTCTGGTGCAAAAATGCAGTAAAAGAATCAACTTTCTAAGGACAGTCACAGGATTCTGGTGGGGCGCACATCCATCAGACGTCCTGAGACTGTATAAGACAACGGTACTATCCGTGTTGGAATATGGAAGCATATAATGATGTTACACGCGTAGTCAACGTTGACTTTCATACGTTCGTTCGCTTCGATCAACGGAAACAAATTCTTCACTACGGAAGTTGGATGTCTCAACAAGTATCATCCGTGCTTCAGAAGTCAGCCCCAATGGAACGATCGCGTTAGTCATCGGCCAACGGACAATCTTCTCCCCTACGGAACCAGATGCATTCCTGAGAGTCCGATTCTCCTTCAACAGTTCAACGGAAGCAAACTCCCCTCTGCAGATTGGCGATCGTCCAGCAGCCCGTTCCCCACGATAAGAATGCCTGATTATAATTTGTCCCTTCGCGATAGGTATAAAAGAACAGGGAACATAGAGCTTAGGGCCTCATTTTCGTTTCTAGTTTGGTCATAGTTAGGAAGTGGGACCACGTGGTGCCATTTGTAATCATTAAAAATTATTTTTCTATTGTGAACTTGTGACTAACCACATAATTGGCGCAGCCGTCCGGAGTGAATCAAGTGAATTAGTTGTGTAAAAAGTGGTTTAGTTTGAGACCAATAATCTCAAAACATAGTGATCCCGCAAAAGTGATACACGGTATTAAGTGCATCCGCAAGCATAAAAGACGATTGCGTCGCTGAGGATTTGAGGATCCCCCACATTACTATCCGCCTGGAGTACCAGCATCGTTGATTCACGAACCCGGCACACGACTACAAAATCGTAAGTATTTTCAATTCTCTTTTATTTAAAAAGTGAAATTGTGATTACTTACGTCCCTTTGGAAATCCGCTTTTAACGATTTCTGAGGTAGAGAAAGAACACACTTCTAGAAAGGTGTTGTTTCTATTCGAAGGGAGTACTACAAGATAGGGCCCTCGAAAACAAATCGCGAGTGAAAGTGTTGTTTAAGTGAAAGTGTATACGCATTGAAACTTAATCATTTTTCGCTAACGTCCTTGTGAGGCACTACGAGATAGACCGTGCAAGTAGGAAAGGCAACATACTACAAGATAGGTGTTTCTTTCGAACAATTTCGCACTACGAGATAGACGAAATCGTTCAATCGTAGGGAGTCCTACAAGATAGGGCCCACGATTAAAACATAATCTGAAAAGAATACTGATCTTTGATGAAGAGTTCCAAAAAGAATAACGCCTTAAATAAAGTAAGGGAAGTGCTTAAAGGCACAGGCAAAGATTCAGATTCAGAAGACAGTTCAAGTTCAGAGCATTCAGAAGAGTACTCACACGTACCGCTTAGAACCGGACTACCACTTGTTGATTCACTGCACTTAGAAGAAAGTTAAATGGAAATCGACGGAATAAAAGCACAAGTTGCAAATTTGCAACAAATGGTGGAAACTTTACAGTTTCAGCAACACTCTTCAAATTTAGGACAAAATGTTACCAATACATTTGACATCCTTTGTAAAATACCAGATCCAATAAAATCGATACCAAAATTCGATGGAAATAAAAAACAATTATTATCATGGTTGGATACAGCTGAAAGTACGCTGAGAATATTCCATGGAATCGTATCTGAGCAACAAATGCGAATTTTTACTATAGCAGTTTTTAACAAGATAGAAGGAAAAGCTAAGGACATACTATGCTAGGCAGGAAATCCTACTTCTTTTGAAGAAGTGAAAACTATCTTAATAAATGCTTTAGGTGACCGACAAGAATTGACTTACTACAAGAGTCAATTGTGGCAAAATAGGATGACAGAAGGTATGTCAATCCATCGCTACTTTAACAAATGCAAAGAAATAGTTCAGAATATAAAAACCCTAGCAAAGCAGAAAGAACGATATTCCAAACATTGGGATGCAATTAACGCATTTATCGAGGAAGATGCTTTGGCTGCATTTTTATCAGGGCTACGAGAACCATACTTTGGGTACGTTCATCTAACGTTGTAACTAACATGCAAACTATTGCTAAAGTAAAAGTTAAAAATATTTCGGGAATTCAGGAAATAACTAAACAAGGAACAGCAAACTTAATTGGTGCAAAAGTTCCACCACAAACCTTTTATGAATACCATTTTCACAACTTTTTTGATGGTTTAATAGGATCGGAATACCTAGCAAAACATAAGGCAAAAATCAATTATGAGAAAAAATGTCTCACAATTGAAGATGAAAAAATCAAATTCCAGAAATATTACCCTAAAACAAAGTTTTATACTTATGTCGTTGAACTCAATACTAACACAGATGGTGATTGGTTTGTTCCAACGTATCAAAAACTTGAAGATGGATTTTATATCGAACCTGGTTTGTATCGATCATTCGATAAAAAGACAACGGTAAAAATAATTACAAATCGACAAAAACCAATAAACTTGGATGGGAAATTATCACTACAAGTGAATAATTTTGAAACACTAACCCCTATACCAATTGGAACAAATGTAATAAATGAAAACAACATTTATGAGCTGATATCAATGAATCATCTCACAGCTATAGAAAAACAAAATTTAATAAAAAATTTGGTTGAAAATCAGCAAGTTTTACTGTAATCAAATGAAAAATTCTCGTCTACAACGGCAATAAAACATCAAATAGTTACAAAAGATGAATTGCCCACGTTCACTAAATCTTATAGATACCCTCATCATTTCTAAAACGATGTTAAAGAACAAATCGAAGAAATGCTTAACACAGGAATAATAAGACATTCCACAAGTCCATACTCCTCTCCGATTTGGGTAGTACCGAAAAAAGCAGACGCTTTGGGAAAAAAAGAAAATTCGTACAGTCATCGATTATCGAAAATTAAACGAAAAAACAATTGAGGATAAATATCCGAAACCACAGATTGAAGAAATTCTTGATAATCTAAGTAAATCAACTTATTTTACGACTTTGGACCTGAAATCAGGCTTTCATCAAATTGAAATGGATCCAAAAGATCGTGCGAAAACAGCTTTTTCAACGGACAAAGGCCATTACGAATTCACTCGAATGCCATTTGGTCTAAAAAACGCTCCAGCAACATTTCAAAGAGCTATGAATAACATAATTCAAGAATTTATTGGAAAAATTTGCTTTGTATATCTAGATGATATTATCATCATCGGACATAATGTAAAAAACCATTTGAGAAATGTGTCTACAATTTTGAAAAGACTTTCTGAATTTAACTTGAAAATTCAGCTAGATAAATGTACTTTTCTTAAAAAAGAAACAGAATTTCTTGGACACGTTGTCACACCTGAAGGTATTAAACCAGACCCTTCAAAAATTGAAAAAATTTTAAACTGGAAATTACCCAAGAATCAAAAAGAAATAAAACAGTTTCTAGGATTGACTGGATATTACAGACGATTTATTAAAGATTATTCCAAACTAGCAAAACCATTGACTAAATATTTGAAAAAGGAAGAGATCGTAAATCTAAGAGATGAACAATATGTGAAGGCATTTGATAAATTAAAAAACATACTTACCTCTGATCAAATACTTTCGTATCCCGATTTTAAATTACCATTCATTTTAACTACCGATGCAACTTACTGTGCATTAGGAGCAGTTCATTCACAAAAACATGGTAACATTGAGAAACCTATTGCATTTGCAAGTCGAACGTTGAATAAAACGGAAACAAATTTTTCAACGACAGAAAAAGAAGCATTAGCAATAATATGGGCAGTCCATAAATATTATCCCTATCTTTATGGAAATAAATTTACCCTTGTAACGGATCATAAACCGTTAACGTTCATAAAGAATTCAATTAAAAATGCAAAAATTCTCAGATGGAGACTTGAACTAGAAAATTTTGACTACGACATCCAATACAAACAAGGAAAAACAAACGTTGTCGCAGATGCATTAAGAAGAAAAGATGATTCTAACGATTCTTATCTTTCTACAGGTACAAAAAATACAGAACCTGGAGAAAATCAAACTCCTATGGATATCAATATTAACGAAAATGATTCTTTTTCAGAGTCCCGAATGAACAATCCACCAACATCCGAAATTGACTCTGACACTGACACAATTCATTCAGCAGAAACATCAGATAATTATTTTATTCATTTCACTGAAAGGCCAATTAATTATAATAGAAACCAAATAATTTTTAAAAAATGCTGATGAATCTAATGATTTAATTGAAAACCCTTTCCAACACTTCAGAAGAGTAACACTTTTAAGAGCATCATTCAATGTATCAATCATAAAAGATGGCTTATTGAAATTTCATAATGGAAAACAAACCGCTTTTATGGCCCCAGAACAAGTTATTCCAATCATACAAAAAGTATATCGTGATTAAAATTGTAGAAGACGTCACTGATGAAAATAGACAAGATGTAATCGTCTCTAAAGAACACGATAGAGCACATAGAGGAATAACCGAAGTTGAAAACCAATTAAAAAGATCATTCTTTTTCCCAAGAATGGCCTACAAAATCAAAGTTGTTTGCAATTCATGCAAAATTTGTAACATGCATTAATATGAAAGAAAGCCATACAATATTAAACTCTCACCAAGACCGATAACGGAAAAACCGTTTGAACGCGTCCATATGGATATTTTTCAAATTGAAAATAAAAATTTCTTGTCATTAGTTGATGCATTTTCAAAGCACATTCAACTTATAAAGATGGATACAAAGAATCTCACTGATGTAAAAAACGCATTAGCACAATAATTTGCTTCATTCAGTATACCCACTCAAATCATAACAGATCATGAAACCACGTTTAGATCGGTTCAATTCATAAATTATTTAGCAAACCTTAATGTTGAATTATGCTACGCATCAAGTTCTGAGTCAAATGGACAAGTAGAAAAAACACATTCAACAATTATGGAAATATTGAATACAAACAAACACCAATTTCCTGATACAAGTACGGAAGCAAAGATAGGAATATCCGTATCACTTTACAATAATTCAGTTCATTCATCTACTAAATATACTCCTAACGAGATAATATTTAATCAATCTAATAGTTATCCCAACACTGAAGAACTTTTTCAAAAAGTAAAAGAAAATCTCGAAAAAGCTAGACTTATCCAAATTAAAAGAAATGAATCTAGAGAAGATCCACCGGAACTGAAACAAAATGATGAAATATTTATAAAACCGAATATTAGGAAGAAACTAGATCCAAGAGCTAGACCAATAATAATACACAGCTCTAATAAACATGAACGTTCAAAAAAATTAAAAACATAAAACGGCATAAATCTAAAATCAAGCGTCATAAAAGTTAATCACATAAAATATCATTTAAATAATTTCAGATGCAGACCTTTGCCTCTTGTACGTTACAAGTGTCTTAGGAGGAACCTTGCACATACGAAACCTGAACGCAGATCCTGTCTTACTGTTAGAAAAACAAGATTGTAAAATTCAGACAGGAAATTTTAAAATTGTTCATCCTATCAACATGTCTAATATTGAAAATAATGTTGATAAATTCGAAAAGATAGCTAACAAGATTAACAAAAATCTTCCAATAGCTAATCTTATAGCAAGCAAAAGCAAGGAGATGAGGAGCAACCTAACCCAACTTAACCCAGTAAAACGTTTCAAACGATGGGACACTATAGGCATAGCATGGAAATGGCTAGCAGGTTCACCAGATGCTGAAGATCTAAGAATCATCAATACAACCATGAACGAACTCATAAGCGAAAACAATGAACACGCCATAAACGACGTAATGAACTCTAAGATTGCGGAAATAACTCATACCATTAACGAGCTCATAGAAAAACATTCATTGAAAGAGAAAATTTTGCTACAAGAGATAGATGCAATCACTCTATTAGTTTACATGGATGCAACAAATCGTGTCTTAGAAGATATAGAAGATACGATACTTCGTACCCGTATTCAGCTAACGAGCAGTAAGCTATTGTCACTAAATGAGATACTTGCTGTAGAAAAAGTAATCAACAACCAAGGCATCAGTACAGATTTCCCTGAACAAACACTAAACTATGCAATACCAAAAATTGCAATGAAAGGTAAAACGCTATTCTACATACTAGAAGTCCCCAAAGTTGAAGGTAATTGCAAAATATTTCAAGTAGAGCCGTTATCAATCAACAATACAAAGATGATAAACATCCCGCCTTACATTATAAAAAGCGGACAGCAACTTTACGAAACAATCAAACCTTTCGACATCATACAATTAGGGGAATACATAAAACCTTTCGAAGATGGCTGTCTTAGACCGATGATCATAGGACAAGAAAGCAATTGTGAATCAATTGAAGATAAAAGTACGAGTGACAGACTCATTGGTAACAGCAAGGATTTAATTAACAACGGAAACGATGTAATTATGAAATCAGGTAGCGGACCGCATGATAGAACACTTCGAGGCAATTTCATTCTCACATTTGATAATTGCACAGTGATCGTGGATAGTCATACATTCACATCGGAACAATTAACTCACGACATTAAAGAGTTACAAGGAGCCCTTACCAATCTTAAGATGAAGTGAAACATTATTCATCAGCCAGACATAACAAAGATCCATGACGAAACGATGAATAATAGAAAACAATTAAACCACATAGCATTGAAACAGTATTCTCACACAGTAGTGACATTTTCAATATTCGGAAGTACATTGATTGCAATCATAATTCTCACAATTGTAGTGATCGTATTTTGGAAGAAAAAAGCTTCTATGAGAATCGTTATAGAAAAATCTACAAACGCAAAACGAAAACGTAAAGCAATAAAAGTAGAGAATTTCGAGGACGAACTTCAGTCAGCCCCCGGAGGAATTATGTTACACGCGTAGTCAACGTTGACTTTCATACGTTCGTTCGCTTCGATCAACGGAAACAAATTCTTCACTACGGAAGTTGGATGTCTCAACAAGTATCATCCGTGCGTCAGAATTCAGCCCCAATGGAACGATCGCGTTAGTCCTCGGCCAACGGACAATCTTCTCCCCTACGGAACCAGATGCATTCCTGAGAGTCCGATTCTCCTTCAACAGTTCAACAGAAGCCAACTCCTCTGTGCAGATTGGCGATCGTCCAGCAGCCCGTTCCCCACGATAAGAATGTCTGATTATAATTTGTCCCTTTGCGATAGGTATAAAAGAACAGGGAACATAGAGCTTAGGGCCTCATTTTCGTTTCTAGTTTTGTCCTAGTTAGGAAGTGGGACCACGTGGTGCCATTTGTAATCATTAAAAATTATTTTTTTATTGTGAACTTGTGACCAACCACATAATTGGCGCAGCCGTCCGGAGTAAATCAAGTGAATTAGTTGTGTAAAAAGTGGTTTAGTTTGAGACCAATAATCTCAAAACATAGTGATCCCGCAAAAGTGATACACGGTATTAAGTGCATCCGCAAGCATAAAAGACGATTGCGTCGCTGAGGATTTGAGGATCCCCCACATTACTATCCGCCTGGAGTACCAGCATCGTTGATTCACGAACCCGGCACACGACTACAAAATCGTAAGTATTTTCAATTCTCTTTTATTTAAAAAGTGAAATTGTGATTACTTACGTCCCTTTGGAAATCCGCTTTTAACGATTTCTGAGGTAGAGAAAGAACACACTTCTAGAAAGGTGTTGTTTCTATTCGAAGGGAGTACTACAAGATAGGGCCCTCGAAAACAAATCGCGAGTGAAAGTGTTGTTTAAGTGAAAGTGTATACGCATTGAAACTTAATCATTTTTCGCTAACGTCCTTGATAGGCACTACGAGATAGACCGTGCAAGTAGGAAAGGCAACATACTACAAGATAGGTGTTTCTTTCGAACAATTTCGCACTACGAGATAGACGAAATCGTTCAATCGTAGGGAGTACAAGATAAGGCCCACGGTTAAAACATAATCTGAAAAGAATACTGATCTTTGATGAATAGTTCCAAAAAGAATAACACCTTAAATAAAGTAAGGGAACTGCTTAAAGGCACAGGCAAAGATTCAGATTCAGAAGACAGTTCAAGTTCAGAGCATTCAGAAGAGTACCCACACGTACCGCTTAGAACCGGACTACCACTTGTTGATTCACTGCACTTAGAAGAAAGTGAAATGGAAATCGACGGAATAAAAGCACAAGTTGCAAATTTGCAACAAATGGTGGAAACTTTACAGTTTCAGCAACACTCTTCAAATTTAGGACAAAATGTTACCAATACATTCGATATCCTTTGCAAAATACCAGATCCAATAAAATCGATACCAAAATTCGATGGAAATAAAAAACAATTATTATCATGGTTGGATACAGCTGAAAGTACGCTGAGAATATTCCATGGAATCGTATCTGAGCAACAAATGCGAATTTTTACTATAGCAGTTTTTAACAAGATAGAAGGAAAAGCTAAGGACATACTATGCTAGGCAGGAAATACTACTTCTTTTGAAGAAGTGAAAACTATCTTAATAAATGCTTTAGGTGACCGACAAGAATTGACTTACTACAAGAGTCAATTGTGGCAAAATAGGATGACAGAAGGTATGTCAATCCATCGCTACTTTAACAAATGCAAAGAAATAGTTCAGAATATAAAAACCCTAGCAAAGCAGAAAGAACGATATTCCAAACATTGGGATGCAATTAACGCATTTATCGAGGAAGATGCTTTGGCTGCATTTTTATCAGGGCTACGAGAACCATACTTTGGGTACGTTCATCTAACGTTGTAACTAACATGCAAACTATTGCTAAAGTAAAAGTTAAAAATATTTCGGGAATTCAGGAAATAACTAAACAAGGAACAGCAAACTTAATTGGTGCAAAAGTTCCACCACAAACCTTTTATGAATACCATTTTCACAACTTTTTTGATGGTTTAATAGGATCGAAATACCTAGCAAAACATAAGGCAAAAATCAATTATGAGAAAAAATGTCTCACAATTGAAGATGAAAAAATCAAATTCCAGAAATATTACCCTAAAACAAAGTTTTATACTTATGTCGTTGAACTCAATACTAACACAGATGGTGATTGGTTTGTTCCAACGTATCAAAAACTTGAAGATGGATTTTATATCGAACCTGGTTTGTATCGATCATTCGATAAAAAGACAACGGTAAAAATAATTACAAATCGTCAAAAACCAATAAACTTGGATGGGAAATTATCACTACAAGTGAATAATTTTGAAACACTAACCCCTATACCAATTGGAACAAATGTATTAAATGAAAACAACATTTATGAGCTGATATCAATGAATCATCTCACAGCTATAGAAAAACAACATTTAATAAAAATTTTGGTTGAAAATCAGCAAGTTTTACTGTAATCAAATGAAAAATTCTCGTCTACAACGGCAATAAAACATCAAATAGTTACAAAAGATGAATTGCCCACGTTCACTAAATCTTATAGATACCCTCATCATTTCAAAAACGATGTTAAAGAACAAATCGAAGAAATGCTTAACACAGGAATAATAAGACATTCCACAAGTCCATACTCCTCTCCGATTTGGGTAGTACCGAAAAAAGCAGACGCTTTGGGAAAAAAGAAAATTCGTACAGTCATCGATTATCGAAAATTAAACGAAAAAACAATTGAGGATAATTATCCGAAACCACAGATTGAAGAAATTCTTGATAATCTAGGTAAATCAACTTATTTTACGACTTTGGACCTGAAATCAGGCTTTCATCAAATTGAAATGGATCCAAAAGATCGTGCGAAAACAGCTTTTTCAACGGACAAAGGCCATTACGAATTCACTCGAATGCCATTTGGTCTAAAAAACGCTCCAGCAACATTTCAAAGAGCTATGAATAACATACTTCAAGAATTTATTGGAAAAATTTGCTTTGTATATCTAGATGATATTATCATCATCGGACATAATTTAAAAAACCATTTGAGAAATGTGTCTACAATTTTGAAAAGACTTTCTGAATATTACTTGAAAATTCAGCTAGATAAATGTACTTTTCTTAAAAAAGAAACAGAATTTCTTGGACACGTTGTCACACCTGAAGGTATTAAACCAGACCCTTCAAAAATTGAAAAAATTTTAAACTGGAAATTACCCAAGAATCAAAAAGAAATAATACAGTTTCTAGGATTGACTGGATATTACAGACGATTTATTAAAGATTATTCCAAACTAGCAAAACCATTGACTAAATATTTGAAAAAGGAAGAGATCGTAAATCTAAGAGATGAACAATATGTGAAGGCATTTGATAAATTAAAAAAACATACTTACCTCTGATCAAATACTTTCGTATCCCGATTTTAAATTACCATTCATTTTAACTACCGATGCAAGTTACTGTGCATTAGGAGCAGTTCTTTCACAAAAACATGGTAACATTGAGAAACCTATTGCATTTGCAAGTCGAACGTTGAATAAAACGGAAACAAATTTTTCAACGACAGAAAAAGAAGCATTAGCAATAATATGGGCAGTCCATAAATATTATCCCTATCTTTATGGAAATAAATTTACCCTTGTAACGGATCATAAACCGTTAACGTTCATAAAGAATTCAATTAAAAATGCAAAAATTCTCAGATGGAGACTTGAACTAGAAAATTTTGACTACGACATCCAATACAAACAAGGAAAAACAAACGTTGTCGCAGATGCATTAAGTAGAAAAGATGATTCTAACGATTCTTATCTTTCTACAGGTACAAAAAATACAGAACCTGGAGAAAATCAAACTCCTATGGACATCAATATTAACGAAAATGATTCTATTTCAGAGTCCCGAATGAACAATCCACCAACATCCGAAATTGACTCTGACACTGACACAATTCATTCAGCAGAAACATCAGATAATTATTTTATTCATTTCACTGAAAGGCCAATTAATTATAATAGAAACCAAATAATTTTTAAAAAATGCTGATGAATCTAATGATTTAATTGAAAACCCTTTCCAACACTTCAGAAGAGTAACACTTTTAAGAGCATCATTCAATGAATCAATCATAAAAGATGGCTTATTGAAATTTCATAATGGAAAACAAACCGCTTTTATGGCCCCAGAACAAGTTATTCCAATTATACAAAAAGTATATCATGATTAAAATTGTAGAAGACGTCACTGATGAAAATAGACAAGATGTAATCGTCTCTAAAGAACACGATAGAGCACATAGAGGAATAACCGAAGTTGAAAACCAATTAAAAAGATCATTCTTTTTCCCAAGAATGGCCTACAAAATCAAAGTTGTTTGCAATTCATGCAAAATTTGTAACATGCATAAGTATGAAAGAAAGCCATACAATATTAAACTCTCACCAAGACCGATAACGGAAAAACCTTTTGAACGCGTCCATATGGATATTTTTCAAATTGAAAATAAAAATTTCTTGTCATTAGTTGATGCATTTTCAAAGCACATTCAACTTATAAAGATGGATACAAAGAATCTCACTGATGTAAAAAACGCATTAGCACAATACTTTGCTTCATTCAGTATACCCACTCAAATCATAACAGATCATGAAACCACGTTTAGATCGGTTCAATTAATAAATTATTTAGCAAACCTTAATGTTGAATTATGCTACGCATCAAGTTCTGAGTCAAATGGACAAGTAGAAAAAACACATTCAGCAATTATGGAAATATTGAATACAAACAAACACCAATTTCCTGATACAAGTACGGAAGCAAAGATAGGAATATCCGTATCACTTTACAATAATTCAGTTCATTCATCTACTAAATATACTCCTAACGAGATAATATTTAATCAATCTAATAGTTATCCCAACACTGAAGAACTTTTTCAAAAAGTAAAAGAAAATCTCGAAAAAGCTAGACTTATCCAAATTAAAAGAAATGAATCTAGAGAAGATCCACCGGAACTGAAACAAAATGATGAAATATTTATAAAATCGAATATTAGGAAGAAACTAGATCCAAGAGCTGGACCAATAATAATACACAGCTCTAATAAACATAAACGTTCAAAAAAATTAAAAACATAAAACGGCATAAATCTAAAATCAAGCGTCAAAAAAGTTAATCACATAAAATATCATTTAAATAATTTCAGATGCAGACCTTTGCCTCTTGTACGTTACAAGTGTCTTAGGAGGAACCTTGCACATACGAAACCTGAACGCAGATCCTTTCTTACTGTTAGAAAAACAAGATTGTAAAATTCAGACAGGAAACCTTAAAATTGTTCATCCTATCAACATGTCTAATATTGAAAATAATGTTGATAAATTCGAAAAGATAGCTAACAAGATTAACAAAAATCTTCCAATAGCAAATCTTATAGCAAGCAAAAGCAAGGAGATGAGGAACAACCTAACCCAACTTAACCCAGTAAAAGGTTTCAAACGATGGGACACTATAGGCATAGCATGGAAATGGCTAGCAGGTTCACCAGATGCTGAAGATCTAAGAATCATCAATACAACCATGAACGAACTCATAAGCGAAAACAATGAACACGCCATAAACGACGTAATGAACTCTAAGATTGCGGAAATAACTCATACCATTAACGAGCTCATAGAAAAACATTCATTGAAAGAGAAAATTTTGCTACAAGAGATAGATGCAATCACTCTATTAGTTTACATGTATGCAACAAATCGTGTCTTTGAAGATATAGAAGATACGATACTTCGTACCCGTATTCAGCTAACGAGCAGTAAGCTATTGTCACTAAATGAGATACTTGCTGTAGAAAAAGTAATCAACAACCAAGGCATCAGTACAGATTTCCCTGAACAAACACTAAACTATGCAATACCAAAAATTGCAATGAAAGGTAAAACGCTATTCTACATACTAGAAGTCCCCAAAGTTGAAGGTAATTGCAAAATATTTCAAGTAGAGCCGTTATCAATCAACAATACAAAGATGATAAACATCCCGCCTTACATTATAAAAAGCGGACAGCAACTTTACGAAACAATCAAACCTTTCGACATCATACAATTAGGGGAATACATAAAACCTTTCGAAGATGGCTGTCTTAGACCGATGATCATAGGACAAGAAAGCAATTGTGAAGCAATTGAAGATAAAAGTACGAGTGTCAGACTCATTGGTAACAGCAAGGTTTTAATTAACAACGGAAACGATGTAATTATGAAATCAGGTAGCGGACCGCATGATAGAACACTTAGAGGCAATTTCATTCTCACATTTGATAATTGCACAGTGATCGTGGATAGTCATACATTCACATCGGAACAATTAACTCACGACATTAAAGAGTTACAAGGAGCCCTTACCAATCTTAAGATGAAGTGGAACGTTATTCATCAGCCAGACATAACAAAGATCCATGACGAAACGATGAATAATAGAAAACAATTAAACCACATAGCATTGAAACAGTATTCTCATACAGTAGTGACATTTTCAATATTCGGAAGTACATTGATTGCAATCATAATTCTCACAATTGTAGTGATCGTATTTTGGAAGAAAAAAGCTTCTATGAGAATCGTTATAGAAAAATCTACAAACGCAAAACGAAAACGTAAAGCAAAAAAAGTAGAGAATTTCGAGGACGAACTTCAGTCTGCCCCCGGAGGAATAATGTTACACGCGTAGTCAACGTTGACTTTCATACGTTCGTTCGCTTCGATCAACGGAAACAAATTCTTCACTACGGAAGTTGGATGTCTCAACAAGTATCATCCGTGCGTCAGAATTCAGCCCCAATGGAACGATCGCGTTAGTCCTCGGCCAACGGACAATCTTCTCCCCTACGGAACCAGATGCATTCCTGAGAGTCCGATTCTCCTTCAACAGTTCAACGGAAGCAAACTCCCCTCTGCAGATTGGCGATCGTCCAGCAGCCCGTTCCCCACGATAAGAATGCCTGATTATAATTTGTCCCTTCGCGATAGGTATAAAAGAACAGGGAACATAGAGCTTAGGGCCTCATTTTCGTTTCTAGTTTGGTCATAGTTAGGAAGTGGGACCGCGTGGTGCCATTTGTAATCAATAAAAATTATTTTTTTATTGTGAACTTGTGACCAACCACATAATTATATGCTTCCATTGGGCATCCAATACGTTGATACTCAAGCTCGAAAGGCTACAGTACCGCTGTCTTAGACTCGCACTAGGGAGCATGAAATCTACACACAACATGTCCCTAGAAGTGATGCCGCTCAAACTACGTTTTGAAATGCTGTCGCTTCGCCTTCTAGTCCGTTGTTCAGTATCAAATCCCTTGATAATAGAAAATTTTGAAGCGCTTCTAGGGACAGGTTCTAAGAGCGAAATCCTCAAGATTTATGAAGATTTTGTTGCCCTACAAGTACATCGTAGCGCTCCACAGGCATTAAATCGTGCTGATCTTCCTGAGAACTACAGTTCCATTTTAAAAACAGATTCCTCGATGCGCGAGGAAATTAAGACCATACCGAATGATCTTCGCCCGAGGGTATTTCCGGGCATTTTCATGAACAAGTATGGTCATTTAGACCAAATAAGCCAGTACTACACTGATGGATCATCCTCTGAGGAGGGCTTCGGTGTTTTTAGCGAGTTCACCGAGGCATTTTTAAAATTGAGGCAGCCATGTAGTGTTTACACCGCAGAGCTAGCCGCAATCTTGTACGCACTATCGATGATAGCAGCGAGACCTTCGGACCAGTACTTCATCTTCACTGATAGCCTTAGTGCTATTGAAGCTCTGAGATCTCCGAAGGCTGTTAAGAGTCAGGATTTCCTCACTATAAAAATCATTGAACTGATTGGCTCAATGTTCGATAAAGCGTATATGATCTCGCTAATTTGGGTCCCTTCTCATTGTGGAATTCCCGGCAATGAAAAGGCAGACTCACTGGCCAAAACAGGCGTTCAAGAAGGCGCTTTTTACGACCGACCGATTTCCCACAGCAACTTTTCCTGTCTCGCTGGCAGAGCATGTGGGAGGAGGATGAACTCGGGCGTTTTCTCTTCTCGATCTCTCCGCAAGTGTCCCTGCGGCCTTGGTTCGATGGGCTCTCTGTAGACCGGGCGTTCATGCGGATGATGTCTCGACTGATGTCGAATCATTTTGCGTTGAATGCTCATCTGCAGCGTATAACTCTGGCTCAGACAAAAGTATGTGGCTGCGGTAACGGATTCCACGATGTGGCTCACCTTCTGTGGTCCTGCGTGGAATTTGAAACCGCAAGACCCTCCTTGTTGAGCGCAGTCGAGAATATCGGCAGACGACCGGGTACAGAAATTAGAGAAGTGTTGGCTACCAAGGACCTCCTCTACATGAGGATCATTTACCGATTCGCCAGAGACAACGGTCTTGTCCTATGATTCCACATCCCTAGTATCCTTTCAATCCTTATTCGTATTTCCCCAATTCCTTTTTTGTTAAATGTTGTGTTGTCTATGTTTTAAGTGTATTTTTTGTAGTGCCACAGGTGATCCGATGACTGGGCAACAGCACTCGAGGGCGATTCCAACACTGCCGTAAAAGGGAGGCAGGCGTTGTAGAAAGTGCAGTGTTCTCCACTCCAGTCCAGTTTTGGCACATTGAGTTTGGCAACGTTGGCGTCGGGTTCGGGGTGTTTGGCGGGTTCAGTCTCGTGAGTAGTGAAGTCGCTTTCGCTGCTGCGGGATAGAGCTTGTCGATCATCCTTCGACTGGACGTTGACTAGAGTGAGCTTGGAATGGCATTGCTGGACTGCATTGGAGAACACTGTACGAAGACAAATAAATGTGCTGTCTTAACAATATTTGTTTGTTTGTTGCAGACCAGACCAATCCATAAAGGACAACAATAGAACGGCCACGACACCACTATAGCCGGAATTCGGATGTAACCAACCACCATCATCACAATAGTCAAAGCAATAGTCCCGGACCATCAAAACTCACAACAACCACCACTACATCATCATCATCATCATCATCATCATCATCATCATCATCATCATCATCAGCATCATCATCACCATCACCACAACCATCCACAACCGAGTATGTCCGGGATAAGGCAAATAATAGGGAGGAAATGCCTTACAAATATGATTGTACTTTTTTTTTTTTTTCAACACAAGCGGTGTTGACAATACGGCATTGGACCGTCATAATCAATGATATATAAATATATAAAATGAACCTCAAAAAAATCAGAAAACTCAGAAATATCAGAAATCTCAAAAATATCAGAATTTTCAAAAATCTCAAAAATATCAGAATTTTCAAAAATCTCAAAACTCTTAGAAATCTCAGATTTTTCGAATATTTCAAATATTTCAAAAATATCAGAATTATCAGAAATCAAAAAAATTTCAAAAGTCGCAGAATTCTAATAAATCCCAGAAGACTCAGAAATCTCAGAAAGCTCAGAAATCTCACAAATCTCAGAAACCTCAGATTTCTCAGTAAATCTCAGAAGTTTCAAAATTATCAGAATTCTTTGAAATCTCATTAATCTCACAATTTTTAAAAGTCTCAAGAAACTAAGAAATCCCAGCAATTTCAAATATATCAGAATTCTTAAAATTCTCAGAAATCTCAGATCTCAGAAACCTTAGAAATTTCAAAAATCTCAGACATCTCAGAATTTTCGAATTTCTCAGAACTTTTAGATATCTCACAAATCTTAGAATTCTCAGAAATCTTAGAAATCTCAGAAATGTCATAAACCTCAAAAACTTCAGAAATGTAAGAAATCTCAGATATCTCAGAAATTTCAAAAATCTCAGAAATCTCAGAAATTTTCAAAAATTTCTAAAATCTCAGAATTTAAAAAAATCGCAGAATTCTGAGAATACTCATAATTTTCAAAAGTCTAAGAATTCTAAGAAATCTTAGAATTTTGAGAAATCTCAGAAATCTCAAAATTTCCAAAAATCTCAGAGTCTCAGAATTTTCAAAAATCTCAGAATTGTTAGATATATCAGAAATCTCAGAAATATCAGAAATCTCAGAAATCTCAGAAATCTCATTAATCTCAGAAACCTTAAAAATTTAAAAATCTCAGACCTCTCAAAAATCTCAGAATTTTTAGATGTCTCAGAAATCTCAGAAATGTCAAAAACTTCAGAATTATAAGAAATCTCAGAAATCTCGAATTGTTCAAAAATTTCACAAATCTCAGAATTCTCAGATATTTTCATAATTCTCTGAAATTTCAAAAATCTTTTAATTTAAAAAACTCTCAGTATTCTCAGAAATCTCAGAAATTTCAAAAATATCAAAATTCTCAGAATACTCAAAAATTTTTAAAAATTTCAGAATTCTTAGAAATTACAGAGTTCTAAGAAATCTAAAAAAAACTCAGAATTTTCAACAATTTCAGAAATCAGAGCAAGCTCATAAATCTCAGAATTCTTAGAAATCTCAAAAACCTTAGAAATCTAAAAAATCTCAGAATTTTTACAAATCTCAGAAATCTCAGAAATTTTAGAAATTTCAAAAATATCAGAAATCTCAGAAATCTGAGATTTTTCAAAAATATCAGAATTCTTAGAAATGTAAGAATTCTTAGAAATATTAGAAATCTCAGAATTTTCAAAAATTTCTAAAATCTCAGAATTTAAAAAAATCTCAGACTTTTTAGAATTCTCAGAATTTTCAAAAATCTTAGAAGCATCAGAAATCTTGGAATTGTGAGAAATCTAAGAAATCTCAAAATTGCCAAAAATCTCAGTATCACAGAATTCTCAAAAATCTAGGAATTTTTAGATATATCAGAAATCTCAGAAATTTCAGAATCTCAAAAACTTAAAAATCTTAGAAATCTTAGAAATTTCAGAAATATCTGAAATTTAAAAAATCTCAGAATTCTCAGAAATTTCACAATTTTAGAAATCTCAGATATCTCAGAAATTTCAGAAATTTCAAAAATATCAAAAATTGTCGTAAATCTCAAAATTTACAAATATTTCAGATAACTTAAAAATAACAGAATTCTTAAAAAATCTCAGAAAACTCAGAAAACTCAGAAAACGCAGAAATTTCAGAAATCTCAGAAATATCAGAATTTTCAAACATCTCAAAAATCTCAAAATTTTCAAATTGTCTGAATTATTTGAAAACTTAGAATTCTCACAATTTTTAAAAGTCCCAGGAAAACCAGAGTTCCCGGCAATTTCAAAAATATCAGAATTATTAGAAATCTCAGAAATCTCAGGAATCCCAAAATTTTAAGATATCTCAGATATCTCATAATTTCCAAGAATCTCAGAATTCTCATCATTCTCAGAAATCTCAGAAATCCAAGAATTTTCAAAAATCTCAGAATTCTTAGAAATTTCAGACATCTTAGAAATTTAAACATTTTCAGAATTTTCAGATATCTCAGGATTTTTATAAACCTCATAAATATCAGAATTTTGATCATTCTCAGAATTTTTAGATGTCTATAAATAGATGTTTCAAAAATCTCCGACATCTCAGAATTTTCAAAAATTTCAGAATTTTAGAAATCTAGGAATTTTCAAAAATATCAGAAATTTCAGAAATGTCAGAACTTTACAAAAGCTTAGAAATTTAAGAAATCTCAGAAATTTCAGAAATCTCTAAAATTTAAAAGTTTTCAGAATTTTTAATTATCTCAAAAATCTAAGAAATCTCAGAAATTGCAAAAATCGCGAAATTTTCCGAAATCCAGGAATTTTCAAAAATATCAGAAATTTCAGAAATGAAAGAAATTTAAATATTATCAGAAGTTTCAAAATTCTCAGAAATATCAAAAATCTCAAAAATTTCAAAATTCTCAGGATTTTTAGCAATCTCAGGAATCTCAGAAATCTCAGAATTCTCAGAATTTTCAAAAATCTCAGAATTCTCAGAAATCTCAGAGCTTTCTAAATTCTCAGAATTTTTGGATATCTTAGTAATTTCAGAATTCTCAGCAATCTCAGAATTTTCGTAATCCTCAGAAAATTTAGATAACTCAGAAATCTCAGAAATATCAGAAATTTTAGAAATGTCAAGATTCTTCGAAATTTCGGTAATCTCAGAAATCTCAGAAATTAAAAAATTTTCAGAAATACCAGATATATCAGAAACTGCAGGAATCTGAAAACACTCAGAAATCTCTGGAATCTCAAAAATCTCAGAATTCTCAGAAACCTCAGAATGTAAAAAAAAAAATCAATAAATCTCAGATATATCATTATATTTAGAAATCTCTGATTTCTCTGAATTCTAAGAATTATCAGAAATCTCAGAAATTTCAGAAATTTCAGAAATCTAAAAAAAATCAGAAATTTAAGAATTTTCAAAAATCTCAGAATGATTAAAAATCTCAGAAATTTCAAAAAATCTCAAAATTCTCAGAAATTTTAGTATTTCCAGAAATCTCAGGAATCTAAAAAATCTCATGAATCTCAGAAATCTCAGAAACCTTTGAAATTTCAAAAATCTCAGAATTTTTAAGAATCTCAGAAATTTCAAAAATCTAAGGATTCTAAGAAAACAAAGAATTTTTAAAAATCTCAGAAATCTCAAAAGTATCACAAATCTCAGCAATCTCATAAATCTTTGAAATTTCAAAAATCTCAGAAATCTCAAAAATCTCAGAAATCTCATAAATCTTTGAAATTTTAAAAATCTCAGAATTTTCAGAAATTGTGGAAATCTCAGAAATTTGAAAAATCTACGAAAGTTCAAAAATCTCGGAATTTTCAATAATCTCAGAATTCTCAGAAACCTAAAAATTTTTAAAAACCTCAAAATTTTCAGATATCTCAGAATTCTAAGAATTCTTAGAAATTTCAAAAATCTCAGAATTCTCAGATATTTCAAAAATCTCAGAAATCTCCGATATCTCATAAACCTTTAAAATTTCAAAAATCTCAGAAATCTTTGAAATTTCAAAAATCTCAGAATTTTCAAACAACTCAGAAATTTCAGAAATCTTAGAAATTTAAAAATCTCAGAAATCTCAGATATTTCAAAAATCTCAGAAATCTCCGATATCTCATAAATCTTTGAAATTTCAAAAATCTCAGAATTTTCAGAAATTTTGGAAATCTCAGAAATTTCAGAAATCTTAGAAATTTTAAAATTCTCGGTATTTTCAAAAATCTCAGAATTCTTAGAAATTTCGAGAATTTTCAAATATCTCAGATTATACAAAAATTTTAGAATTTTCAAAAATTATAGCAATTTCTTTATTTTTTTTTAGACATTGTTTATATAAAACAACTTTTAAACAAGCTAACAAAAGAATAGTGGGGTACATGTAGGGATGACGTACAGGTTTAACAAAGAACACTTAAGGATATTTTCATCAATCACAGCATTGTTGTTTCCAACAATGTGGATGATGTAGTTTGCAAACAAACGTAGGATAGGAATCCTCTTACTTATGCTAATGTGACTTAAAATAGGTAAGAGGAGGGAAGGGAAGTTAAGGTTGTGGTTTGGAACAATGGCTTCCATAGCCTGCATTAGTGTGCTCCAAGCACTAGACACCCTGGAGCACAGGGCAAACTTGTGCTCCAGAGTCTCTGACCGGGAGCAGTATGAGCAGGCTGAAGGAGCCCGATTCATCCTGTCGAGCAGCAGTCCGTGTGTTACCTTGTTGTGCACCAGCAAGTACAGCATCGAGCGTTGGTCGGAAGAAAGTTTGTAGCTGGTGACGTTTTTCCAAATCCATCGCCAATCCGTGGAAGGTAACTCCATAGCCACTTTGGAGTCTGGAAGTATGTCGACCATCATTTGCCGCAAACTTTTGGTTGTGACTGTAGGTACCGGATGGTATGTGAGCTGCTGGATAACCATCCGAAGGCACGGATAAGTTGTGGCAATGGAGCCTATATTCGTGGGATTCCCAGCACAATCTATGTGCTGAGCCCCGAATTTCAGGCAACCCTGCTCTGCAACGTACCGATTCACCAGCAACGCTGTTGTGGTAATGGCGGGAATGTGAAGATTGAGTCCACCTCGGTTGCGTGGAAGGGCCAAATGGGTTAATGGGATCCGAAAACCCCCAGATCCGTCCCACAGGTAAGACCGCACCGTCTTGGAGACCAAATCGATGTCCATCGATCGTGCGCCACACACCTATGCAACAAACCAAAGCTTGGGCAGAAGGAAAGTGTTCAAAAGCACCACCTTTTACGCCAAATTGAGGTCTGTAACACGATGCAATCTGACCAAATGACGGAACTGTTGGATCACGTTTTCCCAGTTATGCCCCATGGCCTCCCGTATATTGTTCGTGAACAATATGCCAAGCAGGCGCAATCTTTCTACTTCCCGCAGCCACGGAACATGCATCGGGGTGGTTGTTGGTGTGATATGTCCTATGTCCAGTTGTTTTTTCCACGTTCAGCTATGCCCCAGCGGTTCTGCCAAACGCTTCTATTGTTGCTTTAACCTCCTCGAGTTTGGGAAGGGAGGTTGTCACCACCGAGATGTCGTCAGCATATGCGTTGATCAGGTCATCCTGATCGCAACAAATACTTCCTAATCTGGAGATGAGCGGATTAAGGTAAAGGACAAACAGGTGCATGGATAAAGGATCACCCTGTGTGACAGATCAGCGTATGGGAAACGACGGGGAAAAGACGGGTTTCCATTTACAAGGATACGGGAGGAGGATCGTTCACCAACTGTTCGCAAAAATCGCACAAGTCCTGGATTGAAGCCCAGAGAAGACATAGTTTGCCACAAAAAACTTCTATTAACTCTGTCAAAGGCCTGTGATAGATCAAAAGAAACGAGCTTACCACGCTTTCGCTGATTCTTGAGATCAACCACCCTCTCCTTAACAGAGAGCACCGCTTGAAAAATGTTGCAAGGTTTGATGCTACATTTTTGCGCTGTCGATAATATTCCCCACTTCCTGATTATAGAATCTAGACGTAGTTTAATAATTCTCGACAGTAGCTTGTAATCTGTGTTAAGCAGGGATATGGGTCGAAAACAAGAAATGGAGCCCGTACCTCCTTTTTTTTTTTTCACTAGAACTATGACACCGTCAACAAAGTCTCGCGGAAACTTTCCTTCAAGAGCCTCATTCAAAATAAGATGTAGTTCCCTTTGGATTATCTCGTATGCACGAAAATAAAATTCCTTAGGAATCCCATCAGGGCCAGGAGACTTTCGCGACGCAGATTTTTTAATCGCATCGAGGATTTCATCAGGTGTGATCTCAACCATGCAATTATTATTGGTATCACAATCCTCTGGAATGATTTGGATACAGGTAAACGTGTCGTCCGTAGGCAAGTCTTCGTCAGAGTACAGTTGTTTGTAATATGTGTGAATGTGTTGTCTGATATCTTCTTCTTGATCAATCACTCTGCCATCTTCAGACAAAAGTTTGTCAATTACGGTTCGAGGTCGTCTGCGTTCCTCAAGTTGAAACGTGGACACACTCTCACCAGCAACACGAGTTTCGTTGATGCGTGTGTACTCTTCAGAGAAGCGTCTCTTAAGAGATAAGATTTTACCCTTGAATCGGTTTATATTACTAAGCTCGTCAGGGTTTGTCAGGTAGTTATTGTAAGAGTTTTTTAGAACTCTATGCAGGATTTCCATACGCAAGCTAAACGCGGAGTATTTTTGATTCGTCTTCCAGCGGAAAAACGATTTGATTTTTGGTTTGGCGAATTGAATCCACCAATCCATCCAGGAACTGAAGTTCCTTCTTTGTCTTGTCCATACGTTCCACTTGCATCTGAATTCCTGCATATTTTCCTGCGTTAATATATGAGGCCTTAACTGCTAGTATCCATTGCTACGCGATCTTTGGCAAATGTTAACTGGCAGGCAAACTCGAACCGTCAGAGCTTTATGATCAGAAAAGGCCAGTACGTGTAAGCAAGTCGTCCGTAAGTGTGTCTTGAGTGTCGATGATACGTAACATCGATCGATACGTGATCCCGAATTACATGTGATATGGGTAAACTCTACAAAGTCGCCTTTGAGGGCCTCCCAGCTATCACACATCCCCATAACGTTGACAACATTCCTCAGAGCAGGGCTAATATTTCTCTCGCCCGTTGCGTCCTTTTGATTCAACACGCAATTGAAATCCCCTGCGAGAATGACATGCCGAGATGCATTTCGCAGGTAGTACGCTATGGTGCGATTGAAAAACTCCTCCCGCTCTGACCAACGTTGGCTTCCAGAGGGAGCGTAAACGTTACAGAGTGTGGTAGAATTCTCAAGACGAAGACAGATTATACGTAAGTCTAAACTGCGTTCGACGTGAGAATATTTAAGGTGTTCCCGTATAGCGATCGCTGTTCCACGTTTATCAACATACACATTCGAGAGCACTTTGTACCCAGGAAGCACAATGTTGCCATCATACACTTCTTGTAGGAAAATAATATCTGCGTCAATTGATCGAACAAATGAACGGTTTGAGATGGTATTTAAATTAATTGAAACTAATGTAAAACTAGCGAATTTCAAATATTTTTTTACCCCTCAGTGTGTGTGTTAGTAGCCGTGATTTGTCTTTGAATTTTTCAGTGGTCTGCCAGGCTTACGCCTGACTGATTCTCCGATCGATGCGTTAGACGCGTCACTGTCAATCTCGTCTTGGTTTTTACGCTTACCTTTTGTTTCAGCGTCAGGATTTGTGGTAGGAGGTGTGGGGGTAGGATCCCGAGGAGCTTTGAACACAGGTACAGCTATCGCCGTACCGCACTCGAGTTCCTTCTGCTGTGCTGTTGATGTCGATGCTGCCGCTGCGCTGCTCGGTTTCATCGGTGCCACCGTCAGAGCCTTCGGTGCTATTTGTGGTAGGAGGTGTGGGGGTAGGATCCCGAGGAGCTTTGAACACAGGTACAGCTATCGCCGTACCGCACTCGAGTTCCTTCTGCTGTGCTGTTGATGTCGATGCTGCCGCTGCGCTGCTCGGTTTCATCGGTGCCACCGTCAGAGCCTTCGGTGCTATGGTCGGTTCCGTCGGTGCCACTGTCGGAGCCTTCGGCGCTACGGTCGGAGCCTTCGGTGTCACGCTCAGAGACTTTGGTGCTTCAGTCGGAGCCTTCGGTGTCGCTGTCGGAGCCCTCGGTGCTACAGCTTTGCTAGTTAGCGGTGCACCCGCTACTTTTAGCGTTTTTGCCGGAGCTTTCGGTGGTGCAGTGTTTTTGGGTGCTGTTGCAGTTGTTGCTGCTTTTGTCACTCCAGCGTATGATGTGCCATGCTTAGCCAAGCTACGCTTGCTCTGCATGCATCCCATGCCAGTGTGTTCGGGCATCAAGCAGTAACGGCAGTACGGATTTTGCCCATTATATGTTATGGTGGTGCGCTCTTCCCCGATGGTAATCGTCGGTCCAATTTGGAGTGTCGGTGATTTGAGGATGATCTTCACCGCGATGATCCCAGTTTTTTTCCCCGGCACTTTACTATCCGGACCGTACTCAGTCTCCGTTTTAGAGATGATTTAGCCGAAGCAAGACATGGCTGCCTCGATTTCTGCTGCCGTGACATGCGGTGGAAGCTCGTGCAGCCGCATTTCCGTTGCACCATCCTCTAGCATAATCGGCAGCGGGTTTGAAGCTCAGTCTATGATCAGGAAATGCTTCCCCTGGTGTTTCGATACGATCTGCTCTGCTTGTTGCATCGTTTCCGTCTCAACGTAAACGATTGCCGTCGACGTGCACATTTGGATCCTCGTGACGACCTCTCCGGCTTCTTCTCCGGTACACTATTTTTAAAGTGTTTGCCCTAATGGGCCTTGGTTTGATTGTCTCCATGACAATTTGAAACTCTGGTTACGAGATGAAAAAGTACTCTTGCTACTAGAAAAAAAAACACGTCTGCTCGCTGCAGCAGTCAAGAGTCAACTGAAACTCCGTCAGTCAAGTCAACCTAAGAAATTTCAAAAATCTCAGAATTCTCAGAAATCTCAAGAATTTTCATAAATCTTAGAATTTCCTAAAATCACAGAAATTTCAGAAATCGTAGTAATTTAAAACTCTCAGAATTCTCAGAAATCAAAGAGTTTTCAGAAATTTTTCAAAATTCAAAAATTTCAGATATCTCATAGATTTCAGAAATCTCGGAAATTTCAGAAATCTCAGAAATTTCAAAAATTTTAGAATTTTTAAAAAATCTCAGTAATCTCAGGAATTTCAGAAATTTCAAAAATCTCAGAAATCTCAGAAGCTGCTGGATAACCATCCGAAGACACGGATACGTTGTGGCAATGGAGCCTATATTCGGTGGATTCCCAGCACAATCTATGTGCTGAGCCCCGACTTTCAGGCAACCCTGCTCTGCAACGTACCGATTCACCAGCAACGCTGTTGTGGTAATGGCGGGAATGTGAAGATTGAGTCCACCTCGGTTGCGTGGAAGGGCCAAATGGGTTAATGGGATCCGAAAACCCCCAGATCCGTCCCACAGGTAAGACCGCACCGTCTTGGAGACCAAATCGATGTCCATCGATCGTGCGCCACACACCTATGCAACAAACCAAAGCTTGGGCAGAAGGAAAGTGTTCAAAAGCACCACCTTTTGCGCCAAATTGAGGTCTCTAACACGATGCAATCTGACCAAATGACGGAACTGTTGGATCACGTTTTCCCAGTTATGCCCCATGGCCTCCCGTATATTGTTCGTGAACAATATGCCAAGCAGGCGCAATCTTTCTACTTCCCGCAGCCACGTAACATGCATCGGGGTGGTTGTTGGTGTGATATGTCCTATGTCCAGTTGTTTTTTCCACGTTCAGCTTCGCCCCAGCGGTTCTGCCAAACGCTTCTATTGTTGCTTTAACCTCCTCGAGTTTGGGAAGGGAGGTTGTCACCACCGAGATGTCGTCAGCATATGCGTTGATCAGGTCATCCTGATCGCAACAAATACTTTCTAATCTGGAGATGAGCGGATTAAGGTAAAGGACAAACAGGTGCATGGATAAAGGATCACCCTGTCTGACAGATCAGCGTATGGGAAACGACGGGGAAAGGACGGGTTTCCATTTACAAGGATACGGGAGGAGGATCGTTCACCAACTGTTCGCAAAAATCGCACAAGTCCTGGATTGAAGCCCAGAGAAGACATAGTTTGCCACAAAAAACTTCTATTAACTCTGTCAAAGGCCTGTGATAGATCAAAAGAAACGAGCTTACCACGCTTTCGCTGATTCTTGAGATCAACCACCCTCTCCTTAACAGAGAGCACCGCTTGAAAAATGTTGCAAGGTTTGATGCTACATTTTTGCGCTGTCGATAATATTCCCCACTTCCTGATTATAGAATCTAGACGTAGTTTAATAATTCTCGACAGTAGCTTGTAATCTGTGTTAAGCAGGGATATGGGTCGAAAACAAGAAATGGAGCCCGTACCTCCTTTCTTTTTCACTAGAACTATGACACCGTCAACAAAGTCTCGCGGAAACTTTCCTTCAAGAGCCTCATTCAAAATGAGATGTAGTTCCCTTTGGATTATCTCGTATGCACGAAGATAAAATTCCTTAGGAATCCCATCAGGGCCAGGAGACTTTCGCGACGCAGATTTTTTAATCGCATCGAGGATTTCATCAGGTGTGATCTCAACCATGCAATTATTATTGGTATCACAATCCTCTGGAATGATTTGAATACAGGTAAACGTGTCGTCCGTAGGCAAGTCTTCGTCAGAGTACAGTTGTTTGTAATATGTGTGAATGAGTTGTCTGATATCTTCTTCTTGATCAATCACTCTGCCATCTTCAGACAAAAGTTTGTCAATTACGGTTCGAGGTCGTCTGCATTCCTCAAGTTGAAACGTGGACACACTCTCACCAGCAACACGAGTTTCGTTGATGCGTGTGTACTCTTCAGAGAAGCGTCTCTTAAGAGATAAGATTTTACCCTTGAATCGGTTTATATTACTAAGCTCGTCAGGGTTTGTCAGGTAGTTATTGTAAGAGTTTTTTAGAACTCTATGCAGGATTTCCATACGCAAGCTAAACGCGGAGCATTTTTGATTCGTCTTCCAGCGGAAAAACGATTTGATTTTTGGTTTGGCGAATTGAATCCACCAATCCATCCAGGAACTGAAGTTCCTTCTTTGTCTTGTCCATACGTTCCACTTGCATCTGAATTCCTGCATATTTTCCTGCGTTAATATATGAGGCCTTAACTGCCAGTATCCATTGCTACGCGATCTTTGGCAAATGTTAACTGGCAGGCAAACTCGAACCGTCAGAGCTTTATGATCAGAAAAGGCCAGTACGTGTAAGCAAGTCGTCCGTAAGTGTGTCTTGAGTGTCGATGATACGTAACATCGATCGATACGTGAACCCGAATCACATGTGATATGGGTAAACTCTACAAAGTCGCCTTTGCGGGCCTCCCAGCTATCACACATCCCCATAACGTTGACAACATTCCTCAGAGCAGGGCTAATATTTCTCTCGCCCGTTGCGTCCTTTTGATTCAACACGCAATTGAAATCCCCTGCGAGAATGACATGCCGAGATGCATTTCGCAGGTAGTACGCTATGGTGCGATTGAAAAACTCCTCCCGCTCTGACCAACGTTGGCTTCCAGAGGGAGCATAAACGTTACAGAGTGTGGTAGAATTCTCAAGACGAAGACAGATTATACGTAAGTCTAAACTGCGTTCGACGTGAGAATATTTCAGGTGTTCCCGTATAGCGATCGCTGTTCCACGTTTATCAACATTCACATTCGAGAGCACTTTGTACCCAGGAAGCACAATGTTGCCATCATACACTTATTGTAGGAAAATAATATCTGCGTCAATTGATCGAACAAATGAACGGTTTGAGATGGTATTTAAATTAATTGAAACTAATGTAAAACTAGCGAATTTCAAATATTTTTTTACCCCTCAGTGTGTGTGTTAGTAGCCGTGATTTGTCTTTGAATTTTTCAGTGGTCTGCCAGGCTTACGCCTGACTGATTCTCCGATCGATGCGTTAGACGCGTCACTGTCAATCTCGTCTTGGTTTTTACGCTTACCTTTTGTTTAGGCGTCAGGATTTGTGGTAGGAGGTGTGGGGGTAGGATCCCGAGGAGCTTTGAACACAGGTACAGCTATCGCCGTACCGCACTCGAGTTCCTTCTGCTGTGCTGTTGATGTCGATGCTGCCGCTGCGCTGCTCGGTTTCATCGGTGCCACCGTCAGAGCCTTCGGTGCTATGGTCGGTTCCGTCGGTGCCACTGTCGGAGCCTTCGGCGCTACGGTCGGAGCCTTCGGTGTCACGCTCAGAGACTTTGGTGCTTCAGTCGGAGTCTTCGGTGTCGCTGTCGGAGCCCTCGGTGCTACAGCTTTGCTAGTTAGCGGTGCACCCGCTACTTTTAGCGTTTTTGCCGGAGCTTTCGGTGGTGCAGTGTTTTTGGGTGCTGTTGCAGTTGTTGCTGCTTTTGTCACTCCAGCGTATGATGTGCCATGCTTAGCCAAGCTACGCTTGCTCTGCATGCATCCCATGCCAGTGTGTTCGGGCATCAAGCAGTAACGGCAGTACGGATTTTGCCCATTATATGTTATGGTGGTGCGCTCTTCCCCGATGGTAATCGTCGGTCCGATTTGGAGTGTCGGTGATTTGAGGATGATCTTCACCGCGATGATCCCAGTTTTTTTCCCCGGCACTTTACTATCCGGACCGTACTCAGTCTCCGTTATAGAGATGATTTAGCCGAAGCAAGACATGGCTGCCTCGATTTCTGCTGCCGTGACATGCGGTGGAAGCTCGTGCAGCCGCATTTCCGTTGCACCATCCTCTAGCGTAATCGGCAGCGGGTATGAAGCTTAGTCTATGATCAGGAAATGCTTCCCCTGGTGTTTCGATACGATCTGCTCTGCTTGTTGCATCGTTTCCGTCTCAACGTAAACGATTGCCGTCGACGTGCACATTTGGATCCTCGTGACGACCTCTCCGGCTTCAAGCGTATCGACAATCAAGTCGAAAACCTCTGAACGGGAAGGGCGTTTCGGAATCCCTTCGTACACTATTTTTAAAGTGTTTGCCCTAATGGGCCTTGGTTTGATTGTCTCCATGACAATTTGAAACTCTGGTTACGAGATGAAAAAGTACTCTTGCTACTAGAAAAAAAAAAAAAACACGTCTGCTCGCTGCAGCAGTCAAGAGTCAACTGAAACTCCATCAGTCAAGTCAACCTAAGAAATTTCAAAAATCTCAGAATTCTCAGAAATCTCGAGAATTTTCAAAAATCTTAGAATTTCCTAAAATCACAGAAATTTCAGAAATCGTAGTAATTTAAAACTCTCAGAATTCTCAGAAATCAAAGAGTTTTCAGAAATTTTTCAAAATTCAAAAATTTCAGATATCTCATAGATCTCAGAAATCTCGGAAATTTCAGAAATCTCAGAAATTTCAAAAATTTTAGAATTTAAAAAAATCTCAGTAATCTCAGGAATTTCAGAAATTTCAAAAATCTCAGAAATCTCAAAAAATCTCAGAAATCTCAGAAATCTCAGATATCTCAGAATTTTAAGAATGGTCTGAATGCTCAGAATTCTCAGAAACCACAGAAATCTCAGAGATGAAAAAAATCTCAGAAATCCCAGAAATCTTAGCATTTTCAAAAATGTCAGAATATTCAAAAATCTCAGAAATTTAAAAATCGCAGAAATTTCAGAAATCGTAGAAATTTTAAAATCTCAGGAATCTCAGAAACATTTAAAATTTCAAAAATTCCAGAATTTTCAGATATTTTGGAAATTTAAAAAAAAATATATTAGAAACTTCTGATATCTCAGAAATTTTTAAAGGCTAAGAATTTTCAAAAATCTTAGAATTTTTAGAAATCCCAGAAATTTAAAAAATTTCAGAAATCTCAGAAATTTCTTAAATCTCAGAAATCTCAGAAATCTTAGAAATCTCAGAAATCTTTGAAATCTAAAAAATCTCAGGATTTTCAGAAATTTTGGAAGTCTCAGAAATTTAACAATTGTCAGATATTTCAATAATCTGGGAATTTTCCAAAATCTTAGAAATTTCAATCATTTCAGAAATATCAGAAATTACAAACATCTTAGAATTTTCAATAATCTCAGAAATCTGAAAAATCTAAAAAAACTCAGAAATCTCCAAAATCTCAAAAATCTCAGAAATCTCAGAAAATACGATATCTTTGAAATTTCAAAAATCTCACAAACCTCATAAATCTCAGATATCTCAGAAATCTTAGAATGGTCTGAATGCTCAGAATTCTCAGAAATCACCGAAATCTCAGAGATTTCAAAAATCTCAGAATTCTCAGGAATCTAAGAATTTTCAAACATTTCAGAATATTTAAAAATCTCAGAAATCTCAGAAATCTCGAAGAATCTCAGAATTTTCAGAAGTCTTATTTTTTTCAAAAATCTCAGAAATCTTAGAAATCTAAGAAATCTCAAAATTTTAAAAAATCCCAGGAATCTCAGAAATCTCTTAAATTTCAAAAATATAAAAATTCCCAGAAATCTCAGAATTTTCAAGAATCTCAGAATTTTCAAAAAGCTCAGAATTTTAAAAAATAGCAGAAATTTCCGAAATCGTAGAAATTTTAAAATATCAGAAATCTATGAAATTTCAAAAATTCCAGATTTTTCAGAAATCTTGGAAATTTCAAAATTTGAATATATCAGAAATTTCTAAAATCTCAGAAATTTTGAGAGTACTAGAATTTTCAAAAATCTTAGAATTTTTAAAAATCTCAGAAATCTAAAAAATTTCAAAAATTCTGAAATCTCAGATATTTTAAAAATCTAAGAAATCTCCGAAATCTTAGAAATCTCAGTAATCTTTGAAATTTCAAAAATCTCAGGATTTTCAGGAATTTTGGATGTCTCAGAAATTTAAGAAATGTCAGATTTTTCAAAAATCTGAGAATTTTCAAAAATCTTTGAAATTTCAAATTTCTCAGAAATTTCAGATATTACAAAAATCTTAGAATTTTCAAAAATCTCAGAAATCTAAAAAATCTCAAAAATCTCAGAAATCTCAGAAATATCAGAAATCTCAGAAATCTCAGAAATCTCAGAAATATCAGAAATCTTTGAAATTTCAAAAATCTCTGAATTTTCAGAAATTTTGGAAACCTCAGAAATTTCAGAAATCTTAGAAATTTAAAAAATCTCAGAATTTTCAAAAATCTTAGAATGGTTAAAATTCTCAGAATTCTCAGAAACCTCAAAATGTTTTAAAATCTCAGAAATCTCAGATATCCCAGAATTCTCAGACATCTTATTATTTTCAATAATCTCAGCAATTTTACAAATCTCAGAAATCTCACAATTTTAAAAATATCAAAAATCTCAGTAAAATCAGAAATCTCAAAAATCTCAGAAATCTCAGAAATATCAGAAATATCAGAAATATTTGAAAGTTCAAAAATCTCAGAATTTTACGTAATTTTGGAAATTTCAGAAATTTGAAAAATCTTAGAAATTTCAAGAATCTCAGAATTTTCGAAAATGTTACAATTTTCAAAAATCTCAGAAATCTCAAAAATCTCAAAAATCTCAGAAAACGCAGAAATCTCAAAAATCTTTGATATGTCAAAAATTTCAGAATTCTCAGAAATCTGAGAGTTTTCAAAAATATCAGAGTTTTTAAAAATCTCAGAATTCTCAAAAATCTCAGAAATTTCAAAAAATCTCAGAATCCACAGAAATCTAAGAATTTTCAAACATATAAGAAATCTTGGAAATTCAAAAATCTCACAATTTTTAAAAATCTCAGAATTCTCAGAAATCTCAAATATTTCAAAAATATCAGAATTCTCAGAAATCTCAGAATTTAATGAAATCTCAGAAATTTAAGAAATCTGAAAAATCTCATAAATCTCAGAAATTTTAGAAATCTTTGAAATTTCTAAAATCTTACCATTTTCATAAATCTCAAGAATTTCAGAAATATCAGAATTCTCAGAATTTTCAGAAATCTCAAAAATTGCAAAAATCTCAGAAATCTCAGAAATCTTAAAAAATTCATAAATCTCAGAAATCTCAGAAGCTGCTGGATAACCATCCGAAGGCACGGATACGTTGTGGCAATGGAGCCTATATTCGGGGGATTCCCAGCACAATCTATGTGCTGAGCCCCGACTTTCAGGCAACCCTGCTCTGCAACGTACCGATTCACCAGCAACGCTGTTGTGGTAATGGCGGGAATGTGAAGATTGAGTCCACCTCGGTTGCGTGGAAGGGCCAAATGGGTTAATGGGATCCGAAAACCCCCAGATCCGTCCCACAGGTAAGACCGCACCGTCTTGGAGGCCAAATCGATGTCCATCGATCGTGCGCCACACACCTATGCAACAAACCAAAGCTTGGGCAGAAGGAAAGTGTTCAAAAGCACCACCTTTTGCGCCAAATTGAGGTCTGTAACACGATGCAATCTGACCAAATGACGGAACTATTGGATCACGTTTTCCCAGTTATGCCCCATGGCCTCCCGTATATTGTTCGTGAACAATATGCCAAGCAGGCGCAATCTTTCTACTTCCCGCAGCCACGGAACATGCATCGGGGTGGTTGTTGGTGTGATATGTCCTATGTCCAGGGCCGTTGTTTTTTCCACGTTCAGCTATGCCCCAGCGGTTCTGCAAAACGCTTCTATTGTTGTTTTAACCTCCTCGAGTTTGGGAAGGGAGGTTGTCACCACCGAGATGTCGTCAGCATATGCGTTGATCAGGTCATCCTGATCGCAACAAATACTTTCTAATCTGGAGATGAGCGGATTAAGGTAAAGGACAAACAGGTGCATGGATAAAGGATCACCCTGCCTGACAGAGCAGCGTATGGGAAACGACGGGAAAAGGTTTCCATTTACAAGGATACGGGAGGAGGATCGTTCACCAACTGTTCGCAAAAATCGCACAAGTCCTGGATTGAAGCCCAGAGAAGGCATAGTTTGCCACAAAAAACTTCTATTAACTCTGTCAAAGGCCTGTGATAGATCAAAGGAAACGAGCTTACCACGCTTTCGTTGATTCTTGAGATCAACCACCCTCTCCTTAACAGAGAGCACCGCTTGAAAAATGTTGCAAGGTTTGATGCTACATTTTTGCGCTGTCGATAATATTCCCCACTTCCTGATTATAGAATCAAGACGTAGTTTAATAATTCTCGACAGTAGCTTGTAATCTGTGTTAAGCAGGAATATGGGTCGAAAACAAGAAACGGAGCCCGTACCTCCTTTCTTTTTCGCTAGAACTATGACACCGTCAACAAAGTCTCGCGGAAAATTTCCTTCAAGAGCCTCATTCAAAATGAGATGTTGAAGGAAATTTTCCGCGGATTATCTCCGTGGATTTGGATTATCTCGCATGCACGAAGATAAAATTCCTTAGGGATCCCATCAGGGCCAGGAGACTTTCGCGACGCAGAGTTTTTAATCGCATCGAGGATTTCATCAGGTGTGATCTGAACCATGCAATTATTATTGGTATCACAATCCTCTGGAATGATTTGGATACAGGTAAACGTGTCGTCCGTAGCCAAGTCTTCGTCAGAGTTCAGTTGTTTGTAATATGTGTGAATATGTTGTCTGATATCTTTTTCGTGATCAATCACTCTGCCATCTTCAGACAAAAGTTTGTCAATTACGGTTCGAGTTCGCCTGCGTTCCTCAAGTTGAAACGTGGACACACTCTCACCAGCAACACGAGTTTCGTTGATGCGTGTGTAGTCTTCAGAGAAGCGTCTCTGAAGAGATAAGATTTTACCCTTGACTCGGTTTATATTACTAAGCTCGTCAGGGTTTGTCAGGTAGTTATTGTAAGAGTTTTTTAGAACTCTGTGCAGGATGTCCATACGCAAGCTAAACGCGGAGTATTTTTGATTCGTCTTCCAGCGGAAAAACGATTTGATTTTTGGTTTGGCGAATTGAATCCACCAATCCATCTAGGAACTGAAGTTGCTTCTTTGTCTTGTCCATACGTTCCACTTGCATCTGAATTCCTGCATATTTTCCTGTGTTAATATATGAAGCCTTAACTGCCAGTATCAATTGCTACGCGATCTTTGGCAAATGTTAACTGGCAGGCAAACTCGAACCGTCAGAGCTTTATGATCAGAAAAGGCCAGTACGTGTAAGCAAGTCGTCCGTAAGTGTGTCTTGAGTGTCGATGATACGTAACATCGATCGATACGTGAACCCGAATTACATGTGATATGGGTAAACTCTACAAAGTCGCCTTTGCGGGCCTCCCAGCTATCACACATCCCCATAACGTTGACAACATTCCTCAGAGCAGGGCTAATATTTCTCTCGCCCGTTGTGTCCTTTTGATTCAACACGCAGTTGAAATCCCCTGCGAGAATGACATGCTGAGATGCATTTCGCAGGTAGTACGCTATGGTGCGATTGAAAAACTCCTCCCGCTCTGACCAACGTTGGCTTCCAGAGGGAGCGTAAACGTTACAGAGTGTGGTAGAATTCTCAAGACGAAGACAGATTATACGTGAGTCTAAACTGCGTTCGACGTGAAAATATTTAAGGTGTTCCCGTATAGCGATCGCTGTTCCACGTTTATCAACATTCACATTCGAGAGCACTTTGTACCCAGGAAGCACAATGTTGCCATCATACACTTCTTGTAGGAAAATAATATCTGCGTCAATTGATCGAACAAATGAACGGTTTGAGATGGTATTTAAATTAATTGAAACTAATGTAAAACTAGCGAATTTCAAATATTTTTTTACCCCTCAGTGTGTGTGTTAGTAGCCGTGATTAGTCTTTGCATTTTTCAGTGGTCTGCCAGGCTTACGCCAGACTGATTCTTCGATCGATGCGTTAGACGCGCCACTGTCAGTCTCGTCTTGGTTTTTACGCTTACCTTTTGTTTCAGCGTCAGGATTTGTGGTAGGAGGTGTGGGGGTAGGATCCCGAGGAGCTTTGAACACAGGTACAGCTATCGCCGTACCGCACTCGAGTTCCTTCTGCTGTGCTGTTGATGTCGATGCTGCCGCTGCGCTGCTCGGTTTCATCGGTGCCACCGTCAGAGCCTTCGGTGCTACGGTCGGTTCCGTCGGTGCCACTGTCGGAGCCTTCGGCGTTACGGTCGGAGCCTTCGGTGTCACGCTCAGAGACTTTGGTGCTTCAGTCGGAGCCTTCGGTGTCGCTGTCGGAGCCCTCGGTGCTACAGCTTTGCTAGTTAGCGGTGCACCCGCTACTTTTAGCGTTTTTGCCGGAGCTTTCGGTGGTGCAGTGTTTTTGGGTGCTGTTGCAGTTGTTGCTGCTTTTGTCACAGCAGCATATTATGTGCCTTGCTTAGCCAAGCTACGCTTGCTCTGCATGCATCCCATGCCAGTGTGTTCGGGCATCAAGCAGTAACGGCAGTACGGATTTTGCCCATTATATGTTATGGTGGTGCGCTCTTCCCCGATGGTAATCGTCGGTCCGATTTGGAGTGTCGGTGATTTGAGGATGATCTTCACCGCGATGATCCCAGTTTTTTTCCCCGGCACTTTACTATCCGGACCGTACTCAGTCTCCGTTATAGAGATGATTTAGCCGAAGCAAGACATGGCTGCCTCGATTTCTGCTGCCGTGACATGCGGTGGAAGCTCGTGCAGCCGCATTTCCGTTGCACCATCCTCTAGCATAATCGGTAGCGGATACGATGCTCCGTCGATGGTCAGGAAATGCTTCCCCTGGTGTTTCGATACCATTTGCTCTGCTTGTTGCATCGTTTCCGTCTCAACGCAAACGATTGCCGTCGACGTGCACATTTGGATCCTCGTGACGACCTCTCCGGCTTCAAGCGTATCGACAATCAAGTCGAAAACCTCTGAACGGGAAGGGCGTTTCGGAATCCCTTCGTACACTATTTTTAAAGTGTTTGCCCTAATGGGCCTTGGTTTGATTGTCTCCATGACAATTTGAAACTCTGGTTACGAGATGAAAAAGTACTCTTGCTACTAGAAAAAAAAAAACACGTCTGCTCGCTGCAGCAGTCAAGAGTCAACTGAAACTCCGTCAGTCAAGTCAACCTAAGAAATTTCAAAAATCTCATAATTCTCATAAATCTCGAGAATTTTCATAAATCTTAGAATTTCCTAAAATCACAGAAATTTCAGAAATCGTAGTAATTTAATTCTCAGAATTCTCGGAAATCAAAGAATTTTCAGAAATCTTTCAAATTTCAAAAATTTCAGATATTTTATAGATCTCAGAAATCTCGGAAATTTCAGAAATCCCTAAAATTTCAAAAATTTTAGAATTTTAAAAAATCTCAGAAATCTCAGGAATTTAAGAAATTTCAAATATCTCAGAAATATAAAAAAATCTCAGAAATCTCAAAAATCTCAGATTTCTCAGAATTCTAAGAATGGTCTGAATGCTCAAAATTCTCAGAAATCACCGAAATCTCAAAGATTTCAAAAATCTCAGAATTCCCAGAAATCTCAGAATTTTCAAAAATCTCAGAATTTTAAAAATCGCAGAAATTTCAGAAATCGTAGAAATTTTAAAATCTCAGAAATCTCAGAATACTTTAACATGTCAAAAATTCCAGAATTTTCAGGAATTTTGGAAATTCAAAAATAATTATATATCAGAAACTTCTAAAATCTCAGAAATTTTTAAAGTCTTAGAATTTCCAAAAATCTTAGAATTTCTAAAAATCTCAGGAATTTAAAAAAATTCAGAAATATCAGAAATTTCAAAAATCTCAGAAATGTCAGAAATCTTAGAAATCTCAGAAATCTTTGACATTTCGAAAATCTCGGGATTTTCAGAAATTTTGGAAGTCTAAGAATTTTAACAATTGTCAGATATTTAAAAAATCTGAGAATTTTCAAAAATCTTAGAAATTTCAAATATCTCATTAATTTCAGAAATTACAAAAATCTAAGAATTTACTATTATCTCAGAAATCTAAAAAATCTCAAAAAACTCAGAAATCTCAGAAATCTCAAAAATCTCAGAAATCTCAAAAATATCAGAAATCTTTGAAATTTCAAAAATCTCAGAATTTTAGGAAATTTTGGAAATTTCAAAAAATCTCAAAAATCTCAGAAAACTCAGATATCTCAGAATTCTAAGAATGGTCTGAATGCTCAGAATTCTCAGAAATCACCGACATCTCAGAGAATTCAAAAATCTCAGAATTTTCAGAAATTTAAGAATTTTCAAATATTTCAAAATTTTTAAAAATCTTAGAAATCTCAGAAATCTCGAAGAATCTCAGAATTCTCAGAAATCTTATTTTTTTCAAAAATCTCAGAAATCTTAGAAATCTAAGAAATCTCACAATTTTTAAAAATTGCAGGAATCTCAGAAATCTCTTAAATTTCAAAAATGTAAAAATTCCCAGAAATCTCAGATTTTTCAAAAATCTAAGAATTTTAAAAATAGCAGAAATTTTCGAAATCTTAGAAATTTTCAAATCTCAGAAATCTCAGAAAAAATTTGAAATTTCAAAAATTCCAGAACTTTTTGGAAATTTTGGAAATTTAAAAATTTTAATATATCAGAAATTTCTAAAATCTCAGAAATTTTTAAAGTCTCAGAATTTTCAAAAATCTTAGAATTTCTAAAAATCTCTTCAAAAATCTCAGAAATGTCAGAAATCTTAGAAATCTCAGAAATCTTTGAAATTTCAAAAATCTCAGGATTTTCAGAAATTTTGGAAGTCTCAGAAATTTAAGAAATGTCAGAAATTTAAAAAATCTGAGAATTTTCAAAAATCTTAGAAATTTCAAATATCTGAGAAATTTCAGAAATAACAAAAATTTTAGAATTTTTAAAAATCTCAGAAATCTTAAATATCTCAAAAATCTCAGAAATCACAGAAATCTCAGAAATCTCGAAAATCTCAGAAATCTCAGAAATATCAGAAATCATTCTAATTTTAAAAATCTCTAAATTTTCAGAAATTTTGGGAAGCTCAGAAATTTCAGAAATCTTACAAATCTCAGAAATCTCACAATTTTAAGAATATCAAAAATCTCAGTAATCTCAGAAATCTCAGGAATATCAGAAATATTTGAAAATTTAAAAATCTCAGAATTTTAAGTAATTTTGGAATTTTTAGAAATTTTGAAACTCTTAGAAATTTCAAAAATCTCGGAATTTTCGAAAATGTTACAATTTTCAAAAATCTCAGAAACTTCAAAAATCTCAAAAATCTTTGAAATTTCAAAAATCTCAGAATTTTCAGAAATTTTGGAAATCTCAGGAATTTTAGAAACCTCAGAAAGTTCCAAAATCTCAGAATTTCCAAAAATCTCAGAATTCTCAGAAATCTGACAATTTTCAAAAATTTAAGAATTTTTAAAAATCTCAGCATTCTCAGAAATCTCAGAAATTTCAAAAACTCTCAGAATTCTAAGAATTTTCAAAAATTTAAGCAATCTTTGAAATTCAAAAAGATTTTTAAAAATTTCAGGAACCTCAGAAATCTCAAAAATTTCAATAATATCAGAATTCTCAGAAATCTCAGAACTTTTTGAAATCTCAGAAATTTCAGAAATCTGAAAAATCTCATAAATTTCAAAAATCTCAGAAATCTTTGAAATTTTTAAAATCTTAGAATTTTCAAAATTCTCAGAAATTTAAGAAATATTAGAATTCTCAGAATTTTCAGAAATCTAAGAATGTTCAGAAATCTCAGAAATTGCAAAAATCTCAGAAATCTCAGAGATCTTAAAAAATTCATAAATCTAAGAAATCTCAGAAACCTTTGAAATTTCAAAAATCTCAGGATTTTCAAAAATCTAAGTATTTTCAAAAATCTCAGAATTTTCAGAAATCTCAGAAGTTTATAAATCTCAGACATCACAGAAATCTCAAAAATCTCAGAAATCTCAGAAATCTTATAAATCTTTTTTATTTAAAAAATCTAAGAATTTTCAGAAATTGTGGAAATCTCGGAAATTTTAAAAATCTTCGAAATTTCAAAAATCGCAGAATTCTCAGAAACCTCGGAATTTTCAAAAATTTCAGAAGGCTCAGATATCTCAGAATTTTCAAAAATCACACAAATTTGTGAAATGGTTATAATTTAAAAATCTCAGATTTTTCGGAAATCTGAGAATTTTAGATATCTCAGAAATTTCAAAATCTCAGAGTTTTACGAAATTTCAAAAATTTCAGAAATCTCAGAAATCTCTGAAATCTCTGAATTTCAAAAATCTTAGAATTTTCAAAACTCTCAGAAATCTCAGGAATTTCAGAAATTTCAAAAATATCAGAAATCTCAGAAATCTCAAAAATCTCAGAATTGTTATAAATCTCTAAAATCACATAAATTTCAAAAAATCTCAGAATTCTCATAACGCTAAGAATATTCAAAATTCTAAGATATCTTAGAAATCTCGAAAATCTAACAATTTCTAAAAATCCCAAAAATTTCAGAAATCTCAGTAATCTCAGAAATTTCAAAAATCTCAAAAATCTCAGAAATTTCAAAAATCTCAGAAATCTCAGTAATCTCAGAAATCTCAAAAACGTTAGAAATCTCAGAAATCTAAACAATCTTTGAAATTTCAAAAATCTCAGCATTTTCAGAAATTTTGGATATCTCATATATTTCAGAAATCTTTTTTTTTTATAAAACATTTATTAGAAAAAAACATAAAAAACCTTAAATTCTAATTTACAATTTACAGAAAACAAAAACTTGATATGAGAATCAACTACAAAGGTTACATTGAACATTTAAGGACTTCTACATCAATCACAGCATTGTTGTTTCCAACAATGTGGATGATGTAGTTAGCAAACAAACGTAGGATTGGGATTCGCTTACTTTTACTAACATTTGTTAGGACAGGTAAGCGGAGGGTTTGGAATGAGGGAGTAAAGGAGGGCTTGACGTTTTGGATAGCTTGCTTCAGAATACTCCAGGCTGTGGACACTCTGGAACACAAAGCAAATTTGTGTTCAATTGTATCCACCTGGGAGCACTCTGCGCAAGCTGAGGATCCACGATTCATCCTGGAAAATAGCTCTCCGTGAGCTATTTTATTGTGTGCCAGCAAGTACAGGACTGATCTCTGTTTGGAAGACAGCCGTTGCGAACCGATGTTGCTCCACACTAGTCGCCAGTTTACGGTTGGAGATTCCTGCTCGACCTTTGTGTCGGGAAGCCTCTCAACTAACATCCGGCGAATCGCTAGGGCGGTGATTTTATTTGTTTTGGTTGGTATGTATGCTAGCTGCATGACAACCTTTCTGAGGCACGGGTAAGTTGTTGGAACAGAGTTGATGTTCGGCGGGTTTCCCGCGTACAAAATTTGCTGGCCACCGACTCGCAGATAGTCCTGTTCTGCGACATACCTGCTGGTCAGCAGCGCCTGGGTGTTGATGGCCGGAATATGCAGATTAAGCCCTCCGCGGTTGCGGGGTAAGGCTAAATGTAAGAGAGGTACACGAATGCCTCCAGACCCTTGCCAAAGGAATGTCACAATCGTCAGTGAGACCTTTGCTATGTCAATGGCTCTGGTGCCACATACAGATGCCACGTAATAGGGCTATCTTCTGCATAAGGTTCAAGTCTCTCATACGGTGAAGCCAGACCAAACGCCGGAATTGGTTGATCACGATGTCCCAGTTGTGTCCCACCGCTTCACGAACGTTGTTGGTGAAGAGAATGCCGAGAATTCGCAACCTTTCCACAGTCCTCAGCCAAGGAATAGTGATGGTGTTGTTAACCGTGACATGTCCAACATCGAGTGCTTCGGTTTTTCTTACGTTGAGTGTGGCACCGGAACATAAACCGAAAGCGTCAATGGCCGCTCTGATCCGCTCGATTTTTTCGGGAGAGGTAGTCACCACGGAGATATCGTCAGCATATGCATTAACCAATTCATCTTGACCGCAACATATACCTTCTAATCTCGTGATGAGGGGTTGTATGTATAGGATACATAGGTGCATGGAAAACGGATCACCTTGACGTACAGAGCGTTGTATGGGCAAGGGAGAGGAGAGGGTTCCATTCATAAGGATGCGGGACGTTGACTGCTCACCAATCCTCCGCAGAAGTCCCACTAACTTAGGATTGAACCCCAACGAAAGCATGTTGTTGAAGAGAAAACTTCTATCGACGCGATCAAATGCATGCGAAAGATCGAATGAGATAAACTTACCGCACTTGCGTTTCCTCTGCAAATCAATCACCCGCTCCTTAACAGAGAGAACAGCTTGAAAAATGTTGCGTGGTTTATTGCAACATTTTTGCACTGCCGAGATTATCTCCCACTTCCCGACAATTAAGTCGAGACGATGTTTGACAATTCTAGACAGGAGCTTATAATCTGCATTAAGGAGGGATATAGGTCGAAATGCAGACATGGTTAGCCCACCTCCTCGCTTTCTCTCGAGCACTATGACCCCGTCAACGAAACTTGTAGGAATCTCTCCATCAAGCGCCTCATTCAGAATTAACCCAAATACGCGACTGATAATGTCAAATGCGCGAAGATAAAATTCTGTGGGTATTCCATCCGGGCCAGGGGACCTCCGTGAAGCCGAACGTTTGATTGCATCAAGGATCTCACCGGAGGTAATCTCCTTCATGCAATCATTGTTTGTCCCACATTCCTGGGAAATGACGCATGTACATGTAAATGTGCGGTCTGTATTTGTTGTGTGTGTATCGTCTGTTGTGTACAATGATTTAAAGAACCTCTCAACATGAACATTTCTCGTGTCCGGATCAGTCAAGAACGATCCATCAGCAACCTCCACCTTATCGATCACTGTTCGTCTCCTTCTTTCCTCCCCCAGCTGAAAGGTTGACATGCTTTCGCCAAATATGCGTGTCTCTCATTTATGCGTGTGAAGTCCTCCGAGAAGCGTTTCTGAAGGAAAAGCATCTTCCCTTTTATACGATTAATATTCACCAGCTCAGAAGAGTCGGTGAGATATCGCTCGTATGAGGACTTCAATCCTCTATAAAGAAGTTCGTGATGCATGCGGAAACTTCGGTAACGTTCATTCGTTTTCCAACGGAAAAATGATTTGATTTTAGGCTTCGCGAACTCCACCCACCATTGAATCCACGAGCCGTAGTTTCTACGTTGTCTGGTCCAAAAATTCCACTTTACTCCGAACTCTTCTAAATTTTGGCTGTTCAAGATTCAAGTGAGGCCTGAGTTGCCAATAACCTTTGCTTCGCATGCCACTGGGTGGAGTCGGCAGGCAGAGACGGACTGTTAGAGCCTTGTGATCCGAAAAGGACAAGACATGCATGCTGGTCGTCCTCAACTGTGTTTTCAGTGACGAAGAAACATAACAACGAACGATGCGTGATCCAGAACCACTTGTGACATAGGAAAACTCAACCACGTTCCCTCGTAGAACCTCCCAGCTGTCACACATACCCATGTTATTTACTATGTTTCGGAGAGAATGACTAAAGTTTCTCGCTCCCGTCACGTCCTTTGACTCCAACACGCTGTTGAAGTCGCCTGCGAGAATGACATGTTGACATGCATTTCGTAGGTAGAACGATATCGTTCGCTCGAAAAACTTCTCCCTCTCCCCTCTACGCTGACTCCCAGAAGGAGCGTAAACATTGCACAGGGTGGCAGTGTTCTCAAGCCGAAGGCAAATTAGACGCGAATCTAAACTGCGTTCGACGTGAGAGAATTTTAAATGATCTCGGAGAGCGATCGCTGTACCCCTCCCCGCGACGTCAACATTAGTAATGACACTAAATCCGGGGATCGTCAGATCCGGAAAACATACTTCTTGCAAAAATACGATATCCAGCTCCACCGTCCTGATAAAAGATCTGAGGGCTTCAAGCTTTGTCGTGTTAGAAATTGCATTAATGTTAATAGTAGCAAAATTGTAGCTACTACTAACATTATCACTTACCGATTTGGAATCCATCACGACAAGACATCTATTGTGGTGTGTAAGTGGGCCTTTTTGGAGGGCGACCAGGCTTACGCCTTGTCTCACTCGCTTGGCTGTGTGTGGAAGAACACGAGGCATCACTCTCGTTCTCTGTCTCCGCATTTTGCTTGCGTTTTACACCAAGCACTTCAACGTTGGAGTGTGAGGAATTGGGGCGGGAGAGGAAATCGAGCGGAGCTTTGAAAACAGCTTCCTTCTCTGTTGGTTGAAGGATGGGCTGACACGGCCATCCGGTAATCGCCGCAGGAGTAGCGGCAGGAACGATTGCAGCGGCAGGAACGATAGCAGCGGTTAGCACGGCAGTAGCTTCATCCTTCGATGCTACTTTCTCTTTCGTGTTCTGCTGTGTGTCTGCTTCGGGCGTCACTCGGCTTATCGGCACGATAAGCCTTTGACCGATTTTCGATGTGGATGCTGCAACACGCTTTGTATCCACATCTTTCGCGTCGGACGTCACAAGAGTAGAGTATTTTGGTTTACTCTTCGTCTTCTTGTTGCTGACGACAGTAGACGGTGCCTGAACAACAGCAGGTGGTGTAGGTGCTGTGCGTAAGGCATTCGCATATGATGTCTTTTGCGCCTGTGCCTTATCTTGGGACAGGGTTTCCCTAAAGCGGCATTGCCGACTTTGCACACAATTAAGCCCGTGATGTACGGGTTCTTGGCAGCTTCGGCAAGTTTTTCGCTGCCCCGGATAGGATACGCTGGTCACTTCATCGCACAACGTGATGTAAGATTTTATCGGGTTTTTAATTTTCATTCGAACGTTACGAACTCCAGAGGCAACCCCTGCAAATCGTGTTGACGATGCCCATACTTCTCTGGTGATCAACAACACCTCTCCATACACAGACAATGCTGCCTTCACATCACTGTCTGGTACTCCAGGGGGCAAATCACGGATTTTCACGATCGTCGTGTTGTCTTCCATGGCAATATTTACAGGGAACTTTTTCCCCTCGTGCGTCAGGAAGTGCTTCCCAGCGTGTTCACTCACTAGAGCTTGTGCTTCCTCAAGTGTATGCATCGTGACATAAACTATGCCCTTCACACTGTTCAGCTGCACCAAGGATACTTTTTCCACTCCAATCTTCAAAGTATCCACCATAAAATCAATGGTTTCACTCTGGGTAGGCTTTATCGGAATGTTTGAATAATCGACACGGAAGGTTTTCTTGTCGTATCGTGAATAATTTTCGTCACTCATCGCGAAGCTTGCAGAACAATAATAATATGCGTGTTGACACTTTGGGGTCTGCAAGCGAACGATTACTTCAGTTAGATCACATATTTCAGAGACTTCAAACACTATTCCTTCCTCTCTTATTACGATCGATGCAATACTCCTCGCCATTAACAAACTCAAATCATCCTTTTCTCCTGGTCCTGACGGTATCCCTGCTGTAGTTGTGAAAAAATGTAGTACTGTTTTCGCCCCTCTGTTACTAAAGTTATTCCGTTTATCTATGTAGTTAACGCACGGTGTCCCGGAGAAGTGTTTTTAAAAAAAACTTAACTTTATTACCATCGACCGGCGGAGTTAGATACCGTTCGGATTAGCGTCTGACTATCAACTAACTAAATTTGGTTTGGTTTGGATTGATGCTGGTGCGTTGGTCCGTGGTGAATTATGCTGCGTTGCAAATAATGTTGCGCGCGCTGCTCGGTCGTTTGTTTGTTTATGTTGCAGGTTTGTTTATGTTGCGATGCTGGGTGGCGCGTTTTGCTGCGTTGCTTTTCTTGTGCTGTGCTGTCATCTTAACTCCTCCCCTCTTAAATGACTTTGCCCTCAAAGTCTCGTTGCTGCGTGGAATGAAGTTGGTCTGCTAACGAAGGTTTCGGGTCGTTTCGCTTGAGTCATGTTTACTTTTATCGTCGTTCTCTTGAAGTGGAAGAATAAACAGATTATCAATGCGCATAGGCATATGAATGCAAATGTTCCTCCGAATACATTGAATTTCCATCTCAAAGAATCATTCTGCAAGTTAATACTTTGTAGTTTTTCTCTATGTTCTATGGTGAGTTTTTGTATGAGTTGGAGAGGCGGTTTATGTTCGATTTCGCCCTTATCGATGGTGATTCCTGCTGTTGATTTGAATGGTTTACCAGGAATGGTGACTTCGTTGTTTGAATAAATTTCTCCATTTATGATAATGTTACAATTTTCGAATTGTATGACGTAGGAACCGTTCAGTACTTGGTTCATTTTGCTGCAGTTTGATGCGATTTCTGCTATTACGTCGTTGATTAGTATTGTGTCTTCTTTGATTCTTTTTATGAAGCCTCGACTGTAAATCTTTTCGTAGTTACATTGTGAATCTTCTCTTCTCACAATTTGTTGAATGCATGTCGTGGGTTTTTGTAAGCCGATTTGCGGACATATATAAACATCTTCTTGTTGTTGGCACTTCTCTGTTATAGCATATACGTGGGTTTGATTTTGTAATATAAAGTTTTGTGTGACGATTATACGTGCATCGTGTTGTACTATCGAGTCGATATAGTCGTACTCGTAAATTCTTGAAGATAGTTTGGGGAACTTTAGCATGTATAGTATATGTGATTCATTTACTGCAACTTGGGCAGTTGATTGCCTTAGCAATTCTTCCGGTGTGTTGTATTTAATGTTATTCTTCTCAAGAAACTGTTCTATTGAGGTTAGATCCTCAAGGGATAGTAGCTTACTGCTCGGAATCCCGTGTTTAGCTAACAGTATAGCGTCTTCTATGACATCCAATTTTTCTTGTAGCATATTTATGTTGGAAAGCAGAATAAGTTTTCGAATTTCCACTTGGTGTGACTCATAGCGTTCGTTTTCAATATTTACGACTTGGTTAGCGACATCAGTTATTTGTTTCAACCTGTCATTGAAACCTTGGTTGATTATTATTTGTTTGTTGCTTTCTGCTATCAGGGAGTTCATTGTGGAGTTAATGACATGTAGGTCGTCAGCATCTGGAGTACCAGCGATCCATTTCCAAATTTTGCCTATTGTGTCCCATCGTTTTTGTCTGTTCACAAATGGTTTAATTTTCGCAAAAGTGTCCTGTAGCATGCTAGCTTTTATTCTAATCAAATTTTCGATAGATTCAGTAGAATTTCCGTTTGGACTATCTTGTAATGTTTCCTCTATTGTTTCTTTTATATCAGTTAAATCTATTGGATGTATTGTTCTTATGTATCCAATTTGTATCTTAGCTTTATCGATCGGTATTATGGCTAATGGATTGTTATTTAAATCATATATGTTTATATATCCGAAAATTAGTTTGATCAACAGGATCGATAACGTTTGACACAAACGTACATTCGTTGTCTATTACAATTTGAGCTGGTAAGTCCCAGTCATATAGGAGTTGTAGTAAAACTTCTTTTACATCAGCGATGGATTTCGATTTTATCGGTCGTATTTTAACGTATTTTGAAAATTTATCTATTGATGAGATAAATAAAAAATTTGCGTTATAAGCAAATATGTCGACATGGATAATTTCTCCAGGATATGTCGGTATTGGTGTTTTTACTGGTATAAATTTTTGGGGTTTTCTCTCGTATTTTTCTGTTTTACATATTTCACAATTTTTTACAATGTTTTGAATACTTTTTCTCATTCCAGGAAAGTAGAATTTTTTTATAAATTGTGATGAGTTTTCCTTAGCATTTCTGTGAGCAAAATTATGAATATTTTTGATTTCTTCAATTTGTGTTTCTTCATCGCATAGGTCTTGTACTTGTATTTGGGAAAATCTAGCTTTGACTGTTTTTGGATTATAGAGAGTTTTATAAACCTCTTGGATAATTCCCATTGTTTGTTCATCTGTGTGAATACCATTAATTACATTTGGATTGATTAATTTTTTTAATTTATCCTTGATAAAATCAGAAGTAAATGTTGGTTCAATGAAAATATGTCTTTTGAATTTCGGGAAAGGGGTAATTAATTGGTAGGAAGAATTAGTTCCAATTTTAAATATTAGTTGGTTGTGGAATACATTAATTGGTGCTTCTGTTGAAGGTATATACGAATGATCGTCTTCGTCAGCTGAGTGCTGAGTTGGGGTTAGTGAGTTTAGTTGTATACGGGAAAGTGCGTCTGCTACGACGTTTGATCTTCCGGGTTTGTAGAATAATTGGTAGTCGTGTTCCTCCATGAAAGATTTCCATCTTTTCAGTTTTGCGTTGTTATTCTGCGGAGATAAAGCAAATGTTAATGGTTGATGATCTGTATGAATATTAATTTTAGCTCCGTATATGAAGTTTCTCAATGTGTGTAATGCCCAAACGATGGCAAGCATTTCTTTTTCGTTGGTTGCGTAATTTTCCTCTGTTTTGGAAAGAGTGCGAGAAATGAAGGTTATCGGTCTATCACCGTCGTGAAATTTTTGTGAAAGCACAGCTCCTAGTGCTTTGTCCGATGCGTCTGTTGTTAGTTCGAATGGCTTCTCGAAATCTGGAAAAGCTAAAACATCATTAGAAGATATTATGTCTTTAAGGGTTTGAAATGCGTTTTTTGCGGCTTGGTCAAATTCAATAGGAAAATTTTTTGATTCGTGTTTGGAAATTTGGCGATGGCCATCCTCCCCTCTTAGGAGTTTTGTGATGGGTTTTGCCAGTTGTGCATAATTTTTAATAAACCTGCGGTAATACCCTGACAGTCCTAAGAATCTTCTCAGTTCTTTAAGGTTTTGTGGTTCTGGGAAATTTTTTATGGCTTCAACCTTTTTTATATTTGGTTTAAGTCCTTCACTTGAGACTATGAATCCAAGGAATTTAACTTCTGTTTTTATAAATTCAGATTTGTCCGGTTGTATTTTAAAATTAGCGGCTCTCAAAGTTTCTAGAACAATTTTTAAATTTTTCAGATGTTCTTCAATTGTTTCGCTAAAAATGATTACGTCATCGATGTATATGTGACAAATTTTTCCGATGTGTTCTCTTAAAGTGTCGTCCATGACACGTTGGAATATTGAAGGGGCATTTTTTAAACCAAAAGGCATGCGTACGAATTCATATTTTCCGTTGTTTACCGAAAATGCGGTTTTTTCGATATCATTTTCCGACATAGGTACTTGATGAAATCCTGACGCTAAGTCAAGAGTTGTGAAATATTTATTTGAACCTAGATTGGCTAAAACAGTAGATGGATCCGGAATAGGATATTTATCGCTTATTGTTTGAGTGTTTAATTTTCTGTAGTCTACGACAAGTCTATATTTTTTTTCATTTGCAGCATCCAGTTTTTTTGGAACAATCCACACTGGTGCATTGTATGGGGATTTCGAAGGTCTGATGATTCCATCATTTAGGAGTTTTTCAATTTGCCTGTTAACTTCACCTTTAAGTGCTTGGGGATAGGGATACGTTTTACTATAAACTGGTGATTCATCTTTTGTTCTTATTGTCGCTTTGACTCGCGAAGTGCAAGGTAGTTTCATATCTGGGGGTTGGAAAAGATCTTGATATTCCTGTAATAGGTCATGTAACTTTCTTTTTTCGTTTTGGTTCAAATGGTTATCACGAATATTGATTTTATTTACTTCCTGTAGTTGGTATTGTTGTAATGGAATGATATTTGTGCCATCAATGATTAATATTTCATTGGCTGTGTCAATTACTGCTTTAATTTCCTTTAATGAATCGTGTCCGATTATGGCATCAAATGATTTTAAATTTTCTAAATGATAAAATTTTAGCATTTTATCTGAATATGGTTTGAATAATCGTGCTTGAGAATAAGCGTCGATTTGAATATCTCCTGCTACAGTTGATACAAAAAATGGTTTATCAACCTTATGTGAAATTTTTGCATATTTAGGATGTATGTAATTTTTATTAGATCCAGTATCAATTAACATTTTGAGTGGTTCTGAAGCGTTACCATAGAATAAGAAGTAGGGCAACGCTGAGTTTAATCTAAAAAATTCAGCTCTCCTTCTTCAAGAGTGTCTCTGAAGTTGTTACCTTCTTGTTTTTCAATTGTTCTGAGATATCGTTCGAATGACTGTTGCACAATGTCATCCATTGTGTTGTTCACGTTGTTGTGTACGTTTTCGAATGTTTGTGCTAGATTGGCATCTGCTATATGGTTCATGGTGTTTATGTTTCCCGCGTTTGTTTGGATATTATTGATTCTAGGTCGTTTTGGTGGTCTCGCATTGTTTGAATTGGGACGATTTCCGTAATTCACTTGGTGAGTTCTGATGGATTTATCAACATCCATCGGTTCTGGTGGTGGTTGACGTTGAAATTGATTAAATTGCCTTTGTTGAAAGGGCTGTTGGTGCCTTGGAGTGAAATTGTTTAAATTTCGATTTCCATACATTTGTGGTTTTGGGTAATGAGGCCTTGGTGGTGGCTGAGGATGTATGTACCTTATTGGTGTTGGTGGCGGTAAGGGAATCATATTCCTTGGTGCCGTTGGTGGAGTGTATGTTCTTGGTTTTGTTAACATTTTTCTGCATTCAATGTTTTGGAAAGAGATACAATAGCTGTATGCTCCTGCAAGGGATGTTGGCTCATAATTCCTTATGAATTTGTAAACGTCTCCATCGAGTCCTCTCATGAAAGCATCAATTGCTTTTTTGTTATACATTTCAATTAAAGCTCTGGAAGCTTCGGGGTGTGTAAACCTTTCGTCGGTGTTTATTTGATTTGCGATGAGGGACAGTAATCTGTTCACCTCGTCGTAATATACTTCAAGTGAGCGGTTCTTCTGTTGTACGCTCATGAGTTGGAAGTCTAATGTTTCCAAGTCACGTTTTTCACCGTAATAAGTGACCAATGTTTTTTTGATAAGGTTCCAGTTTATGCCTACGTTTGAAGCGACGAGTGAGTCATTCGCTTCACCTCGAATTTTTCTACGAATGAATTTGCATATCATGTGGTATTTATTTTGACGTTCGATGGTGTCTGTACCTTTAGTTTGGTATAGTTTCACTAAACTATCTACGTCATTTAACCAGCTATTCAGTTCGCTGGGATCCCCAGTGAATGTTGGTAAATCCTTTACCAAATCAGGGATTTTTTCAAACGTTTCAGGATTTACACTTGTTCCATCTGGTTTTGTAAAATAAAGCGGTGGATCGGAATAATCGATAGAAGTGGGGTCAATATTGCACGCTTCGAGTGCGGTAATGCGGTTGATAATTTGATCAAGTTCGGGTCTCGACATTTTTAGTGTTAGGGATTGTAATAAATTAATTAAATTCTCCAGGATTTTTTCGTTAGTTTTAACACGTTTTTAATTTCACTTGTTGGAGTTGGTAATATGTTATATTAGTTTGCGATCGTTTTTGATACGCGTTATAGATTTTTTCACAATTCAAATTTTTCACTTACAATTTTCTTGTAATATACTTACAGTACCATACGCATCCTGTTTCGGGCGTTGCTTGTACGTTTTAAGTTGTCTTGATTCAGCTCCTCTAGCGGGCCTTGTGTTGTTTTTCGTTCCTCTAACGGACGATGTGTTGTTTTTCTAGAAAACCGGCTATGATAGTCCTCCTTTTCAGTGTGACGGATGGCCCCTTTTTGTCCTGCGTGAGCTGCTAACTGCACAGGTGACTCGGGATCCTTTTCACACGGCTGCACTCGGCGATCAGGAAGTCTTTTTCAGTTTAGGATTTGGTGGTAACTTTCACTCTAACGTGGTTACTTTTCACTTGCACCTTAACTTTATTTTTCACATAGCGCGGTCCCTATTCGGGCGCCAGTTAACGCACGGTGTCCGGGAGAAGTGTTTTTAAAAAAAACTTAACTTTATTACCATCGACCGGCGGAGTTAGATACCGTTCGGATTAGCGTCTGAATATCAACTAACTAAATTTGGTTTGGTTTGGATTGATGCTGGTGCGTTGGTCCGTGGTGAATTATGCTGCGTTGCAAATAATGTTGCGCGCGCTGCTCGGTCGTTTGTTTGTTTATGTTGCAGGTTTGTTTATGTTGCGATGCTGGGTGGCGCGTTTTGCTGCGTTGCTTTTCTTGTGCTGTGCTGTCATCTTAACTATGTGTTCGTCCGTTTTTCCTTCGGTCTGGAAACAAGCTTGGCTTGTTCCTATACTTAAGAAGGGAAATCCCTCCATTGTCTCGAACTATCGCGGTATCTCACTTTTATGTGCATTTGCCAAGGAATTTGAGTATGTCTTGTATGTCTGTATCCTTAACGTTTCACGTAGTCTTGTCATTCCTCAACAGCACGGGTTTGTTCCTAAACGTTCCACTTCCTCCAACCTCGTGTGTTTTACGTCGTTCGTGTCGACTCATCATGATGTTGTGCCCCAAGTCGACGCTATTTACACGGATTTCAAATCCGCGTTTGACCGCGTTCCTCATGAGTTACTTCTTGAGAAATTGTTACAATTAGGGATCAACAGCATCATTGTTTCCTTGTTGCAGTCATTTCTAAGTGAGCGTGCATATCGTGTTAAACTAAATGTTAATTTCTCTACTTCCTTCTGTTCTGGGGCCGGTGTTCCCCAGGGTAGTGTCTTAAGTCCTCTATTGTTCGTCCTATTCCTTAATGACATTACTTCTGTCTTGGCACAAGATAGCTTTCTTTGCTATGCCGATGATGTGAAAATCTTTTTCCCAATCTCATCGGGTGCGGATTGCGTTTTCCTTCAAACTGTTCTTAACCGTTTTTCCTCTTGGTGTGCTCATAACTCTCTCACCGTTTGTCCTGTTAAGTGTCAAATCATTTCGTTTACTCGTTTCCGCACTCCTTTCCTCTATCCTTATGTGCTTGATCAGGTCCTAGTCAACCGGGTTTCGCTGGTCAAGGACTTAGGCGTATGGCTCGATAGTGGCCTTACCCTAACGTCCCACATCGACTCTATGGTTGCTAGAGCCTGGAAAACACTGGGTATCCTGAAGCGTATTGCTCGTGACTTCTCTAATCTTCTGTGTTTGAAAACGCTGTAATGTTCGCTGGTCAGGTCATTGCTGGAGTATTGCTCAGTAATCTGGTCACCAACGGCTCGTATCCATATGGATCGAATCGAGCGGGTGCAGAGGTCTTTTACCAGGTTTGCGATTCGCAAATTCCTTGGAAGATCCACCTCCACCCTGCCCGGTTACGATTCCAGGTGTCGGTTGCTGAGTTTTGACTCTCTCGAAGACCGTCGATCACGTTCCCAAACTCTTTTTGTCGCTTCCCTTTTGTTGAACTGTATAGATGCTCCTTCTTTGCTTGGTTCCATCCCGTTCTATGTCCCTAACCGTTCCCTTCGTATTCGTCCCCCTTTGATTATCCCTAGGTGCCGTACGTCTGCCGGTCGCAACGATCCTTTTTTGAGGGCACTGCGTTCGTTTAACTCCTCGTCTCTTGTGTTCGATTTCCATCTCTCCCTTCCATCCTTACGCTCCAGTATGCGGTCTTCCCTTTAGCACTTAACTCCCTCCCCATTTCTCTAAGTTTAGAGTTCAATAATTTTATGTAAAGTGTAAGAGTGCAGTGTAGCCTATAGGCAGACAACACGTTAATGAATAAAAATAATAATCATAAAAATAATGATTTCAAAAATTCAGAATTCTCAGAAATCTCAGAATTTTCTGAAATCTCAGAAATTTCAAAAATCTAAGAAATCTCAGAAATCTAACAAATCTCAGAAATCGTTGAAATTTAATAATCTCAGAATTTTCAAGAATCTTAGAATTTTCAAAAATCTCATAATATTTAAAACTCTCAGAAATCTCAGAAATCTAAGAATTTTCAAAAATCTCAGAATTTTAAAAAAACTCACAAATCTCAGAAATCTCAGAAATTTTAAAAAATCACAGAAATTTCAGAAATCTTAGAATTTTCTAAAATCTGAGAAATCTAAGAAATCTTAGAAATCTCACAATTTTTAAAAATCTAAGGGATCTCAGATATATCAGAAATTTCAAAAATATCAGAATTATCAGAAATCTCAGAATTTTCTGTAATCTCAGAAATTAAAAAAAAAAGAAATCTCAGAAATCTAAAAAACATCATAAATCTCAGAAATCTCATAAATCGTTGAAATTTTTAAAATTCTCACAATTTTCAAAAATTTCAGAATAAAAAAAAATCACAAATATCAGAAATCTCAGAAATTTCAAAAAATCACAGAAATTTCAGAAATCTTAGAATTTTCTAAACTCTCAGAAATCTAACAAATCTCAGAAATCTCACCATTTTTAAAAATCTCAGGGATCTCAGGAATATCAGAAATTTCAAAAATATCAGAATTCTCAGAAATCTCAGAATTTTTTGTAATCTCAGAAATTTCAAAAATCAATGAAATCTCAGAAATATAAAAAAACAACATAAATCTCAGAAATCTCAGAAATCGTTGAAATTTCAAAATTCTCAGAATTTTCAAAAAAAGTCTAAGAATTTTCAAAAATCTCAGAATTTTCAAAAATCTCATAAATCTCAGAAATTCCAAAAAATCTCAGAATTCTCAGAAAAGCTTAGAATTTAAAAAAAACTCTGAAATCTTGAAAATTTCAATATTCTCAAAATTTTTAAAAATCTCAGGGATCTAAGAAATATCAGAAATTTCAAAAATATCAGAATTATCAGTATTCTCAGAATTTTTTGAAATCTCAGATATTTCAAATATCCCAGAAATCTCAGAAATCTCAGAAATCTTTGAAATGTAAAAATCTCAAAATTTGCAAGAATCTTAGAATTTTCAAAAATCTCGGAATTTTTAAAACTCTCAGAAATCTCAGAAATTTCAAAAATCTCAGTATTCTCAGAAATCTAAGAATTTTTAAAAAGCTCATAAATCTCAGAAATTTCAGAAATTTCAAAAAATCTCAGATTTCTCAAAAATCTAAGAATTTTCAAAAATCTCAGAAATCTACGAAATGTCAATATTCTCACAATTTTTAAAAACCTCAGGGATATTAGAAAAATAAGATTTTTCGAAAATATCAGAATTCTCAGTAATCTCAGAATTTTCTGAAATCGCAGATATTTCAAAAACCTCAGGAATCTCAGAAATCTCAGAAATCTTTGAAATGTGAAATTCTCAAAATTTTCAAGAATCTTAGAATTTTCAAAAATCTCAGAATTTTTAAAACTTTCAGAAATCTCAGAAATCTCAGAAATTTCAAAAATCTAAGAAATCTCAGAAATCTTTAAAAAATTTAAAAATCTCAGAATTTTAAAAACTCTCTGAAATCTCAGGAATCTCAGTAATTTCAAAAATATCAGAATTCTCAGAAATCTAAGAATTTACAGAAATCTCAGATTTTTCGAAAATTTTAGAAATCTCAGAAATCTAAAACATCTCATTAATCTAAGAAATTTAAGAATTTTCAAAGTGCTCAGAATTTTTAAAAATCTCATAAATCTTAGGAATCTCAGAAATTTCAAAAATATCAGAATTCACAGAAATCTCAGAATTTTCTGAAATCTCAGAAATTTCAAAAATCTAAGAATTTTCAGAAACATAAAAAATCTCATAAATCTAAGAAATCTCAGAAATCGTTGAAATTTAAAAATATCAGAATTTTCAAGAATTTAAGAATTTTCAAAAATCTCAGAATTTTTAAAACTCTCAGAATTCTCAGAAATCTCGGAAATTTTATAAAATCTCAGAATTCTCAGAAATCTAAAATTATTCAAAAATCTCAGAATTTTGAAAATTCTCAGCAATCTTAGAAATCTCAGAAATCTCACAATTTTTAACAATCTCAGGGATCTCAGAAATATAAGAAATTTCAAAAATATCAGAATTCTCAGAAATCTGAGAATTTTCTGAAATCTCAGAAATTTAAAAAAAAGAAATCTCAGCAATATTAAAAACATCATTAATCTCAGAAATCTCAGAAATCGTTGAAATTTAAAAATTCTCAGAATTTTCAAAAATATAAGAATTTTCAAAAATATCAGAAATTTCAGAAATCTCATAAATTAAAAAATCTCTGAATTTTCAGAAATGGTAGAAATTTTAGAAATAACAGTAATTTCAAAAATTTCAGATGTATCAGAAATTTCAAAAATCTCAGAATTTTCAGAAATTTTGAAAATCTTAGAAATTTCAAAAATCTCAAAATTTTTAAAAATCTCAGAAATCTCAGATATCTCAGAATCCTCTCCTCCTGAATTCTCAGAAATCTCCGAAATTTTAAAAATCTTAGAAATCTAAGAATTTTCAAAAATCTCAGAATTTTTAAAAACCTCATTAATCTCAGAAATCGTTGAAATTTAAAAATCTCAGAATTTGCAAGAATCTTAGAATTTTCAAAAATCTCAGAATTTTAAAAACTCTCAGAAATCTCAGAAAACTCTGAAATTTCAAAAATCTCAGAATTTTAAGAAATCTAAGAATTTTCAAAAATCTCAGAATTTATAAAATCGCAGAAATTTCAGAAATCGTAGAAATTTTAAAATCTCAGAAATCTCAGAATACTTTAACATTTCAAAAATTCCAGAATTTTCAGGAATTTTGGAAATTTAAAAATAATAATATATCAGAAACTTCTTAAATCTCAGAAATTTTTAAAGTCTTAGAATTTCCAAAAATCTTAGAATTTCTAAAAATCTCAGGAATTTAAAAAATTTCAGAAATATCAGAAATTTCAAAAATCTTAGAAATGTCAGAAATCTTAGAAACCTCAGAAATCTTTGAAATTTCGAAAATCTCGGGATTTTCAGAAATTTTGGAAGTCTAAGAATTTTAACAATTGTCAGATATTTAAAAAATCTGAGAATTTTCAAAAATCTTAGAAATTTCAAATATCTCAGAAATTTCAGAAATTACAAAAATCTAAGAATTTACAATTATCTCAGAAATCTAAAAAATCTCAAAAAACTCAGAAATCTCAGAAATCTCAAAAATCTCAGAAATCTCAAAAATATCAGAAATCTTTGAAATTTCAAAAATCTCAGAATTTTAGGAAATTTTGGAAATTTCAAAAAATCTCATAAATCTCAGAAATCTCAGATATCTCAGAATTCTTAGAATGGTCTGAATGCTCAGAATTCTCAGAAATCACCGACATCTCAGAGAATTCAAAAATCTCAGAATTTTCAGAAATTTAAGAATTTTCAAATATTTCAAAATTTTTAAAAATCTTAGAAATCTCAGAAATCTCGAAGAATCTCAGAATTCTCAGAAATCTTATTTTTTTCAAAAATCTCAGAAATCTGAGAAATCTAAGAAATCGCACAATTTTTAAAAATTGCAGGAATCTCAGAAATCTCTTAAATTTCAAAAATGTAAAAATTCCCAGAAATCTCAGATTTTTCAAAAATCTAAGAATTTTAAAAATAGCAGAAATTTTCGAAATCTTAGAAATTTTAAAATCTCAGAAATCACAGAAAAAAATATGCAATTTCAAAAATTCCAGAACTTTTAGAAATTTTGGAAATTTCAAAATTTTAATATATCAGAAATTTCTAAAATCTCAGAAATTTTTATAGTCTCAGAATTTTCAAAAATCTGAGAATTTTTAAAAATCTCAGAATCTCAGAAATTTCAAAAATTACAGAAATTTCAAAAATTTCAAAAATCTCAGAAATCTCAGAAATCTTAGAAATCTCAGAAATCTTTAAAATATCAAAAATCTCTGAATTTTCAGAAATTTTGGGAACCTCAGAAATTTCAGAAATCTTACAAATCTCAGAAATGTCACATTTTTAAAAATTTCAAAAATCTCAGTAATCTCAGAAATCTCAGAAATATCAGAAATATTTGAAAATTCAAAAATCTCAGAATTTTAAGTAACTTTGGAAATTTCAGAAATTTTGAAACTCTTAGAAATTTCAAAAATCTCGGAATTTTCGAAAATGTTAAAATTTTCAAAAATCTCAGAAACTTCAAAAATCTCAAAAATCTCAGAAAACGCAGAAATCTCAAAAATCTCAGAATTTTCAGAAATTTTGGAAATAACAGAAATTTCAGAAAACTCAGAAATTTCCAAAATCTCAGAATTCTGAGAAATCTGAGAATTTTAAAAAATTTCAGAATTTTCAAAAATCTCAGAATTCTCAGTCATCTCAGAAATTTCAAAAAATCTCAGAACACACAGAAATCTAAGAATTTTCAAAAATATAAGAAATCTTTGAAATTCAAAAATCTCACGATTTTTAAAAATCTTAGGAACCTCAGAAATCTCAAAAATTTCAAAAATATAAGAATTCTCAGAAATCTCAGAACTTTATGAAATCTCAGAATTTTCAGAAATCTGAAAAATCTCATAAATCTCAGAAATCTCAGAAATCTTTGAAATTTCTAAAATCTTAGAATTTGCAAAATTCTCAGAAATTTAAGAAATATCAGAATTCTCAGAATTTTCAGAAATCTAAGAATTCTCAATAATCTCAGAAATCTAAAAAATCTCAAAAAACTCAGAAATCTCAGAAATATCAAAAATCTCAGAAATCTAAAAAATATCAGAAATCTTTGAAATTTCAAAAATATCAGATTTTTAAGAAATTTTGGAAATTTCAAAAAATCTCACAAATCTCAGAAATCCCAGATATCTCAGAATTCTAAGAATGTCTGAATGCTCAGAATTCTCAGAAATCACCGAAATCTCAGAGAATTCAAAAATCTCAGTATTTTCAAAAATTTAAGAATTTTCAAATATTTCAAAATTTTTAAAAATCTCAGAAATTTCAGAAATCTCAAAGAATCTCAGAATTCTCAGAAATCTTTTTTTTTCAAAAATCTTAGAATTCTTAGAAATCTAAGAAATCTCAGAATTTTTAAGAATTGCAGGAATCTCACAAATCTCTTAAATTTCAACAATATAAAAATTCCCAGAAATCTCAGAATTTTCAAGAATCTCAGAATTTTCAAAAATCTAAGAATTTTAAAAATAGCAGAAATTTCTGAAATCTTAGAAATTTTAAAAACTCAGAAATCTCAGAAAAAAATAAAAATTCATAAATTCCAGAATTTTCAGAAATTTTGGAAATTTCAAAATTTTTATATATCAGAAATTTCAAAAATCTCAGAAATTTTATAAGTCTCAGAATTTTCAATAATCTTAGAATTTTAAAAAATCTCAGAATCTCGGAAATTTCAAAAATTACAGAAATCTCAAAAATTTCAAAAATCTCAGATCTCTGAAATCTTAAAAATCTCAGAAATCTTTGAAATTTCGAAAATCTCAGGATTTTCAGAAATTTTGGAAGTCTCAGAAATTTAATAAATGTCAGAAATTAAAAAATCTGAGAATTTTCAAAAATCTTAGAAATTTCAAATATCTCAGAAATTTCAGAAATAACAAAAATTTTAGAATTTTTAAAAATCTCAGAAATCTAAAATATCTCAAAAATCTCAGAAATCACAGAAATCTCAGAAATCTCGAAAATCTCAGAAATCTTAGAAATATCAGAAATCATTCTAATTTCAAAAATCTCTAAATTTTCAAAAATTTTGGGAAGCTCAGAAATTTCAGAAATCTTACAAATCTCAGAAATCTCACAATTTTAAGAATATCAAAAATCTCAGTAATCTCAGAAATCTCAGGAATATCAGAAATATTTGAAAATTTAAAAATCTCAGAACTTTTTAGTAATTTTGGAAATTTCAAAAATTTTAAACCTCTTAGAAATTTCAAAAATCTCGGAATTTTCGAAAATGTTACAATTTTCAAAAATCTCAGAAACTTCAAAAATCTCAAAAATCTTTGAAATTTCAAAAATCTCAGAATTTTCAGAAATTTTGGAAATCTCAGAAATTTTAGAAACCTCAGAAAGTTCCAAAATCTCAGAATTTTTAAAAATCTCAGAATTCTCAGAAATCTGACAATTTTCAAAAATTATAGAATTTATAAAAATCTCAGCATTCTCAGAAATCTCAGAAATTTCAAAAAATCTCAGAATTCTAAGAATTTTCAAAAATTTAAGAAATCTTTGAAATTCAAAAAGATTTTTAAAATTCTCAGGAACCTCAGAAATCTCAAAAATTTCAATAATATCAGAATTCTCAGAAATCTCAGAACTTTTTGAAATCTCAGAAATTTCAGAAATCTGAAAAATCTCATAAATTTCAAAAATCTCAGAAATCTTTGAAATTTTTAAAATCTTAGAATTTTCAAAATTCTCAGAAATTTAAGAAATATTAGAATTCTCAGAATTTTCAGAAATCTAAGAATGTTCAGAAATCTCAGAAATTGCAAAAATCTCAGAAATCTCAGAAATCTTAAAAAATTCATAAATCTAAGAAATCTCAGAAACCTTTGAAATTTCAAAAATCTCAGGATTTTCAAAAATCTAAGTATTTTCAAAAATCTTAGAATTTTCAGAAATCTCAGAAGTTTATAAATCTCAGACATCTCAGAAATCTCAAAAATCTCAGAAATCTCAGAAATCTTATAAATCTTTTATATTTCAAAAATCTAAGAATTTTCAGAAATTTTGGAAATCTCGGAAATTTTAAAAATCTTCGAAATTTCAAAAATCGCAGAATTCTCAGAAACCTCGGAATTTTCAAAAATTTCAGAAGGCTCAGATATCTCAGAATTTTCAAAAATCACCCAAATATGTGAAATGGTTATAATTTAAAAATCTCAGATTTCTCGGAAATCTGAGAATTTTAGAAATCTCAGAAATTTCAAAATCTCAGAGTTTTCCGAAATTTCAAAAATTTCAGAAATCTCAGAAATCTCTGAAATCTCTGAATTTCAAAAATCTTAGAATTTTCAAAACTCTCAGAAATCTCAGGAATCACAGAAATCTCAGAAATCTTTGAAATGTGAAACTCTCAAAATTTTCAAGAATCTTAGAATTTTCAAAAATCTCACAATTTTTAAAACGCTCAGAAATCTCCAAATTCTCTAAAATTTCAGAAATCTAAAAATTTTCAAAATTCTCAGAATTTATAAAAATCTCATAAATCTCAGAAATCTCAGAAATTTCAAAAAATCTCAGAATTTTCAGAAATCTAGAATTTTCTAAAATCTCAGAATTCTTAGAAATCTCAGAAATCTCACAATGTTTAAAAATCTCAGGGATCTCAGAAATATCCAAACTTTCAAAAATATCAGAATTCTCAGAAATCTCCGAATTTTCTGAATTTCAGAAATTAAAAAAATCAAAGAAATCTCAGAAATCTAAAAAACATCATAAATCTAAGAAATCTCAGAAATCGTTAATGTTAAAAAACGAGCGGCTTCTTTTGCCTCTTCAGTGTACTGAGCTTTCTTTATTACCAAGCTCTTTAGATACAATAGATAGAAAGAAAGAAAGAGCCAAAAAATTAGTCCGCTGTTCGCGCGCGCTAATATTAATTTTCCTAACTTTATCTGCTCGTGATACGTTTTCGAATGATCGATCGTTCCTTAACTGATCCCGGGGCAGGCTCGTCCTGCCCTTGTCTGATCCTTCTTATTTCTTCTATCCTTCTTCTTGCCTCCTAACTGACAGGGCGTTGAGAACCTTATAAAGTTTCCAACATTGTCCCCCCAAGTGTGCCACGGTTGAATAATCTAATCGTCTACAGCCCGTAAACACTTGAAACGTTTAACCCGCCGTAGTGACCCAACCTCTCCTTTATCTTATCTGCGTATCATCTAATCAACTAGAGCCCGTAAACGCTTGAAACGCTTAACCCGCCTTATGTGATGATGCAACCTCTCCTTTCTCTTATCTAAGCTATCAACCGTGGCTTCACTTCCTTTACCCTGTCAGTAATCGCGTGTGTAGTCCTGTCGTTTACGTGTCGTATACGTATGTGTGTTTGTGTGTCGCATATTTGTTTATTTTCCTTGCTCCGTCGGAACCACGCGGTTTTGTGCGTCATTATTGTGCGTCATTATTGTGCGTCTCCACCGTTTCCGCTTTGCTCAACCGCCGTAAGTATCCTTTCGCTTTATGATCTTCCATCTTGGCATTCACAGCACCAGCTAAAATTGGATCCTTGAACATTTTACGTTTAAGGCATACATACCGCTTCAGCGCTGAGGTTTTGTGGCGAGGTAATTCAACGCTGTCGTACCGCCACAGGAGTCCGGTCTTGTAGCGCTGTCCGTCAAAGGTAGTCTCGCGATCCAGTATAGCGAGTGCACTTTCGCCATCCTTAGACCGCGACGGCTCTACGGAATTGTCGATACCGATCGACTCCAGATCGGAAGCAGATCGTTTCGCTGCTGCGGTAAGAAGATCGTCCGGCGCAGCGTTAAACGAACACACATGGAATGATTTCCACGTGGATCCCGGTGTGGCACTCGCAACCGAGCAAGGACCGTAGACAACCCATCCCAGGCGGGTTTTCGAAGCGACTGGCTCGTCACACTTCCCATCCACACTCTTCAACGCTCGGGTGATGTTGCAGTTGTCGATGCCTATGAGGACACGTGGCAAGGCACCGGCGTACGACATAACGGGAAGACCTCGCAAATGCGCATAGCAGCCAGCCAGTTGAGCCATGTTGACGGACTGCGTTGGAAGGGCAAGCTCTTTGACGGTATGGACCTCAGTCAATTCGTACAGCGTTTGCGACTCGTTTCGGCCCGATATGCGAACTGTCAATCTAACGGAATCCTTTTCTTCTCTGGTTACGTCTCCCGTCCATTGTAGACACAGCGGGTGCGGTGTTCCGGCGATGCCTAGTTCCTGCAGGAGTCCGTGTTCCATGAAGGTGGACGTAGACCCGTCATCCAAGAAGGCGAATGTGTCTACACGTCCGTTGGGTCCATGCAGTGTCACGGGCACGTATTTCAGGAGCGTGCTATCCTTCAGTCCTGAATGGGTGTGAACTTTAGCAATGCTAAGATCTACTCCCTTACCTGAGTCGGCTCGAGGATCGCGCTGGTCGGGGCTAGCAGTTGTCCGATCATCCAGGTGGAGCAGCTCGTGGTGCTGCATGGTGCATCCGTTTACGCCACACGGCGTCTTCGCACTGCATCGACCTCCGTGGTACCCAAGACATTTGCGGCATATCCTGCGCTCATTTTTGAAGGCCCTCCTGGCGGTAACCGTTGTTCCTCGAAACCGTTTACACTGCGCGAGAGACGAACAGTTCGCGCCGCACAGAAGACAACGGGGCAGCAGGGCTGGCGCGTCGATTGACGAAGTTGGGTCCTCTCTCAGCAGAACCGTGGTGTTGCAGTACGCTGGATGTACACGCCCAGTACCAACAGGTTGCCGTCGATCGGGCTGCACTGACGGGAATCGATGGGGCTGGAATCGCTGAGGCTGACTACGGAGTGGATGAGCTTGAGGTTCCGGCTGTCGGCGATTCTGGTCGCTGCTGCTCGACACGGGGGTTATATCAATAACGCCGCAGAGATCCTCCGCAAGATCTCCGATCCATCGACCAAACTCCACCAGCGTCACCTCCGGTAAGTGTCTCCTAGCACGCGCCCAGTCAATGCATATGACGGGTGGTAGCTTCCTAACCAACTCTTTTAGGAGGGCTACGTCGTACATGTAGCCTCGTAGCCCGGACGCCGTCATCGCTCCCACCAAACGCTTCACTGCAAATCCGAAATCCACCACCGTTGTCAACCTGTCAACCTTCGGGGGTGCCATCCTCCTGATCTACTCGATCATCGATTCGACGATCAAATCGGGTCTTCCGAAACGCGCGTGCAGGGTTGCCATAGCCTCCTTCAAACCACCCGGAAAGGACAAAAGGTGTCCCACAGCTTCGAGTGCCGCTCCTCTCAGCGCATGCTGCAGGCGGCCGATGTTTTCATCATCCGTGTAACCGCAGGAGGCGTTGGTGCGGTTATACGTCGCTATAAAAAGCGGCCAGGCTTCCACGTCTCCTGAAAACATCGGCAAGTCGCGGGGCACCGGTTGGCGAGCCGCTATCTGGCTCTGGCTGAGCATTGTGGCACCAAAATGTGACTGTGTAAATGCGGGTTGTGTTGATGCAGTGTGTGGCGGCAGTGTTTGTGAATATGTGGTGTACGGCGGTAGTGTGTGTGTATGTGCTGTGTAGGCCGGTAGTGTCGCGCATCCTGGTTGTGTCGCGTATCCCTGGCGCGTCGCGTATCCCGTGTGTGCTGCGTAGCCGACATGTGTCGCACAGTGTGTTGGTGTGTGTGTCGCGACGCTACCCTGGTTTGTTGTGATTCAAGGTAGTGTCGCGTGTGCTGATGGTGTCGCGCCGTAAGGCCCGAGGTCATGACCTTTAGCCCCGGGGACGTTACCTCGCGAGAAGCCATCTCCATGCAGGTCAGCCGCGCGCACGGCCTCATCGAAACCGCGCACCCACTCCGCGAATTCGGGATAACGCGTCCCCCCAGTGCTGCAACTAGGACGCTGAGCGATAGACGATGCGCCATCGTCGTTTTCGGCGTCCATCAGCGTCTGCATCTCGCGCTCAAGCTCCTGCAAATGCGTTCTCCGCGTTTCGCGGAGCAATGCTAAGATCTACTCCCTTACCTGAGTCGGCTCGAGGATCGCGCTGGTCGGGGCTAGCAGTTGTCCGATCATCCAGGTGGAGCAGCTCGTGGTGCTGCATGGTGCATCCGTTTACGCCACACGGCGTCTTCGCACTGCATCGACCTCCGTGGTACCCAAGACATTTGCGGCATATCCTGCGCTCATTTATGAAGGCCCTCCTGGCGGTAACCGTTGTTCCTCGAAACCGTTTACACTGCGCGAGAGACGAACAGTTCGCGCCGCACAGAAGACAACGGGGCAGCAGGGCTGGCGCGTCGATTGACGAAGTTGGGTCCTCTCTCAGCAGAACCGTGGTGTTGCTGTACGCTGGATGTACACGCCCAGTACCAACAGGTTGCCGTCGATCGGGCTGCACTGACGGGAATCGATGGGGCTGGAATCGCTGAGGCTGACTACGGAGTGGATGAGCTTGAGGTTCCGGCTGTCGGCGATTCTGGTCGCTGCTGCTCGACACGGGGGTTATATCAATAACGCCGCAGAGATCCTCCGCAAGATCTCCGATCCATCGACCAAACTCCACCAGCGTCACCTCCGGTAAGTGTCTCCTAGCACGCGCCCAGTCAATGCATATGACGGGTGGTAGCTTCCTAACCAACTCTTTTAGGAGGGCTACGTCGTACATGTAGCCTCGTAGCCCGGACGCCGTCATCGCTCCCACCAAACGCTTCACTGCAAATCCGAAATCCACCACCGTTGTCAACCTGTCAACCTTCGGGGGTGCCATCCTCCTGATCTACTCGATCATCGATTCGACGATCAAATCGGGTCTTCCGAAACGCGCGTGCAGGGTTGCCATAGCCTCCTTCAAACCACCCGGAAAGGACAAAAGGTGTCCCACAGCTTCGAGTGCCGCTCCTCTCAGCGCATGCTGCAGGCGGCCGATGTTTTCATCATCCGTGTAACCGCAGGAGGCGTTGGTGCGGTTATACGTCGCTATAAAAAGCGGCCAGGCTTCCACGTCTCCTGAAAACATCGGCAAGTCGCGGGGCACCGGTTGGCGAGCCGCTATCTGGCTCTGGCTGAGCATTGTGGCACCAAAATGTGACTGTGTAAATGCGGGTTGTGTTGATGCAGTGTGTGGCGGCAGTGTTTGTGAATATGTGGTGTACGGCGGTAGTGTGTGTGTATGTGCTGTGTAGGCCGGTAGTGTCGCGCATCCTGGTTGTGTCGCGTATCCCTGGCGCGTCGCGTATCCCGTGTGTGCTGCGTAGCCGACATGTGTCGCACAGTGTGTTGGTGTGTGTGTCGCGACGCTACCCTGGTTTGTTGTGATTCTCGGTAGTGTCGCGTGTGCTGATGGTGTCGCGCCGTAAGGCCCGAGGTCATGACCTTTAGCCCCGGGGACGTGACCTCGCGAGAAGCCATCTCCATGCAGGTCAGCCGCGCGCACGGCCTCATCGAAACCGCGCACCCACTCCGCGAATTCGGGATAACGCGTCCCCCCAGTGTTGCAACTAGGACGCTGAGCGATAGACGATGCGCCATCGTCGTTTTCGGCGTCCATCAGCGTCTGCATCTCGCGCTCAAGCTCCTGCAAATGCGTTCTCCGCGTTTCGCGGGCCTCTTCGTGGCTCACCTGTGTTTGTTCGGACGATGCTGCCGTGCTTAGTGCAGGGATGGTTACGCTCCTCAGGGTGTTTCCTCCCGACGATATAACTCGCCGTGCTCCCGTAGTTGAAGATAATCGGCTTGGCCCGCCGGAAACGTTTCCGCTGTCCTCGCGTTCCATCTCCGGACTCGCCACTAGAGTATCCTCTGCTCGCGGTATACGACTCGCTTTACTCTGCTCCATTTCACCTAACACTTTTTCTCACTCGTGCGCCTAGCTTACTGTACTTTCCGCTCCGCGAAACAAGTGTTACCAGTGCAAGTAAAATTAACGTCACTAATTCACTTCACGTTCCTATTATCGAAGTCGGATAATTTTTTGGAATGTTAAAAAACGAGCGGCTTCTTTTGCCTCTTCAGTGTACTGAGCTTTCTTTATTACCAAGCTCTTTAGATACAATAGAGAGAAAGAAAGAAAGAGCCAAAAAATTAGTCCGCTGTTCGCGCGCGCCAATATTAATTTTCCTAACTTTATCCGCTCGTGATACGTTTTCGAATGATCGATCGTTCCTTAACTGATCCCGGGGCAGGCTCGTCCTGCCCTTGTCTGATCCTTCCTATTTCTTCTATCCTTCTTCTTGCCTCCTAACTGACAGGGCGTTGAGAACCTTATAAAGTTTCAAACAGTTAAAATTTTAAAATTCTCAGAATTTTCAAAAATCTAAGAATTTTCAAAAATCTCAGAATTTTTAAAAATCTCATAAATCTCAGAAATTTCAAAAAATCTCAAAAATCTCAGAAAGCTTAGAATTTTCAAAAATCTCAGAAATCTAATAAATTTTAATATTCTCAAAATTTTTAAAAATCTCAGGGATCTCAGAAATATCAGAATTTTAAAAAATATCAGAATTCTCAGAAATCTCAGAATTTTCTGAAATCTCAGAAATTTAAAAAATCTAAGAATTTTCAGACACATAAAAAATCTCATAAATCTCAGAAATCTCAGAAATCGTCGAAATTAAAGAATATCAGAATTTTCAAGAATCTAAGAATTTTTAAAAATCTCAGAATTTTTAAAACTCTTAGAAATCTCAGAAATCTTTAAAAATTTCAAAAATCTCAGAATTCTCAGAAATCTAAGAATTTTCAGAAATCTAAGATTTATTGAAAATCTAAGAAATCTCAAAAAACTAAAAAAATCTCATAAATCTCAGAAATCTTGAAATTTCAAAAATCTCATAATTTTCTTTTCTCCAGGCTCAGAGGATTCAGATTCTCCAGAATCCTGATTTTTTTTCTCTGAATTCTCAGAAATCTCCGAAACTTCAAAATTCTCAGAATTTTCAAAAATTAAAGAATTTTCAAAAATCTCAGAATTTTTTAAATATCATTACTCTTAGAAATCTCAGAAATTTTAAAAAATCTCAGAATTTTCAGAAATCTTAGAATTTTCTAAAATCTCAGAAATCTTAGAAATCTCAGAAACCTCCCAATTTTTAAAAATCACAGGGATCTTAGAAATAACAGTTATTTAATAATATCAGAATTCTCAGAAATCTGAATTCTCAGAATTTCTGAAATCCCAGAAATTTCAAAAATTTAAGAAATCTCAGAAATCTAACAAATCTTAGAAATCGTTGAAATTTAAAAATCTCAGAATTTTCAAGAATCTTAGAATTTTCAAAAATCTCAGAATTTTAAAAGCTTTCAGAAATCTCAGAAATCCGAGAGTTTTCTAAAATCTCAGAATTTTGAAAAATCTCATAAATCTCAGAAATCTCGGAAATTTAAAAAAATCACAGAATTTTCAGAAATTTTAGAATTTTCTAAAATTTCAGAAATCTTAGAAATCTCAGAAATCTCACAATTTTTAACAATCTCAGGGATCTCAGAAATATCAGAAATTTCAAAAATATCAGAAATTTCAAAAATATCAGAATTCTCAGAAACCTCAGAATTTTCTGAAATCTCAGAAATTTCAAAAATCAAAGAAATCTCAGAAATCGTAAAAACATCATAAATCTCAGAAATCTCAGAAATCGTTGAAATTCAAAAATTCTCAGAATTTTCAAAAATATAAGAATTTTGAAAATATCAGAAATTTCAGCAATCTCATAAATTTAAAAATCTCAAAATTTTCAGAAATGGTAGAAATTTCAGAAATTACAGTTATTTCAAAAATTTCAGTTTTATCAGAAATTTCAAAAATCTCAGAATTCTCAGAAATTTTGAAAATCTTAGAAATTTCAAAAATTTCAGAATTTTTAAAAATCTCAGAAATCTCAGATATCTCAGAATCCTATCCTTCTGAATTCTCAGAAATCTGCGAAAATTCAAAAATCTCAGAAATCTAAGGATTTTCAAAAATCTCAGAATTTTCAAAAATCTCATAAATCTCAGAAATCTCAGAAATTACAAAAAATCTTAGAAATCTCAGAAAGCTTAGAATTTTCAAAAATCTCAAAAATCTTAGAAATTTCAATATTCTCACAATATTTTAAAATCTCAGGGATCTCAGAAATATCAGAAATTTTAAAAATATCAGGATTCTCAGTCATCTCAGAATTTTCTGAAATCTCAGATATTTCAAAAATCTCAGAAATCTCAGAAATCTTTGAAATGTAAAAATCTCAAAATTTTCAAGAATCTTAGAATTTTCTAAAATCTCAGAATTTTTAAAACTCCCAGAAATCTCAGAAATCTCTGAAATTTCAAAAATGTCTGTAGTCGCAGACATCTAAGAATTTTCAAAAATCTCAGAATTTTTAAAAATCTCATAAATCTCAGAAATCTCAGAAATTTCAAAAAATCTCAGAATTCTCAGAAATCTCAGCATTTTCAAAAATCACACAAATCTTCGAAATGTCAGAATTCTCACAATTTTTTAAAATCTCAGGGATCTTAGAAAAATCAGAAATTTCAAAAATATCAGAAGTTTCAGTTATCTCAGAATTTTCTGAAATCGCAGATATTTCAAAAATCTCAGGAATCTCAGAAATCTCAGAAATCTTTGAAATGTGAAAATCTCAAAATTTTCAAGAACTTTGGAATTTTCAAAAATCTCAGAATTTTTAAAACTCTCATAAATCTCAGAAATCTCAGAAATTTCAAATATCTCAGTATTTTTAAAAATCTCATAAACCTAAGAAATCTCAGAAATTTCAAAAAATCACAGAATTTTCAGAAATCTTAGAATTTTCAAAAATCTCAGATATCTTAGATATCTCAAAATTTTTTAAAATCTCAGTGATCTCAGCAATATCAGAAATTTCAAAAATATCAGAAATCTCAGAAATCTAAGAATTTTCAAAAATTTTAGAATTTTTAAAAGTCTCTGAAATCTCAGGAATCTCAGTAATTTCAAAAATCTCAGAATTCTCAGAAATCTAAGAATTTTCAAAAATCTCAGAAAAAAACACTCTGAAATCTCAGAAACCTCCGAAATTTCAAAGATCTCAGATTTCTCAGAAATCTAAGAATTTACAGAAATCTCAGATTTTTCGAAAATTATAGAAATCACAGAAATCTTACAATTTCTAAAAATCTCAGGGATCTCAGATATATCAGAAATTTCAAAAATTTCAGAATTCTCAGAAATCTGAGAATTTTCAGAAATATCAGAAATTAAAAAAATCTAAGAATTCTCAGAAATCTAAAAAATCTCAAAACTCTCAGATATCTCAGAAATCGTTGAACTTTGAAAATCTCAGAATTTTCAAGAATCTGAGAATTTTCAAAAATCTCATAATTTTCAAAACTCTCAGAAATCTCAAAAATCTCTGAAATTTCAATTATCTTAAAATTCTCAGAAATCTAAGAAATTTCAAAAATCGCAAAAATTTTCAAAATCTCAGAAATCTCAGAAATCTCTGAAATTTCAAATATCTCAGAATTCTCAGAAATTTAAGAATTTTCAAAAATCTCAGTATTTTTAAAAATCTCATAAATCTAAGAAATGTAAGAAATTTCAAAAAATCTCAGATTTTTCAGAAATCTTAGAATTTTCAAAAATCTCAGATATTATAGAAATCTCAGAAATCTCACAATTTTTAAAAAATCTCAGGGATCTCAGAAATATCAGAATTTTCAAAAATATCTGAATTCTCAGAAATCTCAGAATTTTCTGAAATCTCAAAAATTTAAAAAATCTAAGAATCCTCAGAAATCAAAAAAATCTCATGAATCTCAGAAATCTTAGAAATCGTTGAAATTTAATAATCTCAGAATTTTCAAGAATCTTAGAATTTTCAAAAGTCTCAGAATTTTTAAAACTCTCAGAAATCTCAGAAATCTCTGTAGTATCAAAAATCTCAGAAATCTCAGATATCTAAGAATTTTCAGAAATCTCAGATCTTTCGGAAATCTTAAAAATCTTAGAAATCTAAAAAATCACATAAATCTCAGAAATCTTTGAGATTTCAAAAATCTCAGAATTTTCTTTTCTCCAGGATCAGAGGATTCAGATTCTCCAGATTTCAGAATTTTTTTCTCAGAATTCTCAGAAATCTGCGAAGCTTCAAAAATATCAGAAATCTTAGAAATCTAAGAATTTTCAAAAATCTCACAATTTTTAAAAATCTCATTAATCTCAGAAATCTCATAAATTTTAAAAAATCTCAGAATTCTCAGAAATCTACGAATTTTCAAAAATCGCAGAAATCTTAGAATTCTCAGAAATCTCACAATTTTTTAAAATCTCAGGGATCTCAGAAATCTCAGAAATTTCTAATTCTCAGAATTTTTAGAAATCTCAGAATTTTATGAAATCTCAGAAATTGCAAATATCTCAGAAATCTCAGAAATTTAAAAAATCACATAAATCTCAGGAATCTCAGAAATCGTTTAAATTTAAAAATCTCAGAATTTACAAAAATCTTCGAATTTTCAAGAATATCAGAAATTTCAAAAATCCCAGAAATTTAAAAATCTCAGAAATCTCAGCTATTAAAAAAATCTCAATTGTATCGGAAACGTCAGAAACTTCACAAATCTCATTAATCTTTGAAATTCCAAAAATCTCATAGTTTTTAGAAATTTCGGAAATCTCAGAAATTTCAAAAGTCTTAGAAATTTCAAAAATCTCACAATTTTCAATAATCCTAGAATTTTTAAAAATATCAGAATTCTCAGAAACCTCAGAATTTTTAAAAGCTCAGAAATCTTCGACATTTCAAAAATCTCAGGATTTTCAGAAATTTCAGAAATCGCAGAAATTTCAAAATTCTCAGAATTTTCAAAAATCTAAGAACTTTCAAAAATCTCAGAAATTTCAGATATCTCAGAAATTTCAAAAATCTCAGAAATCTCAGAAATGGTAGGAATTTCAGAAATTTCAGTTATCTTAAAAATTTCAGCTATCTCCGAAATTTCAAAAATCACAGAATTTTCAAAAACCTAAGAATTTTGCAAAATCTCTGAAGTCTTAGAAATTTTAGAAATCGCACAATTTTGAAAAATCTCAGGAATCTCAGAAATCTCAGAAATTTCAAAAATTTCAAATTGCTCAGAAATCTTCGAACTTTCTGAAATCTCAGAAATTTCAAAAATCTCAGAATTCTCATAAATTCAAGAATTTTCCGAAACCTTAGAAAATTCAAATATCTCAGAAATCTAAAAAATATCTTAAATCTCAGAAAGCTCAGTAATCTTTGAAATTTCAAAAATCTCAGAATTTTCAAAAATCTTAGAATTTTAAAAAATCTCAGAAACTTAAAAGTAACAGAAATCTCAGAATTTTAAAACATCTCAGATGTATTAGAAATGTTAGAAACTTCACTTATCTCACAAATCTTTGAAATTTCAAAAATCTCAGAATTTCAGAAATCTCAGAATTTTTAAAAATCTTAGAAATCTCAGATTTCTCAGAAATCTCAAAATTCTAAAAAATCTCATAAATCTTAGAAATCTCAGAAATCTCATTTTTTTAAACATTGTTCATTTAAAACAACTTAAAAACTAGCTAACAAAAGAATAGTGGGGTACATGTAGGGACGACGTACAGGTTTTACAAAGAACACTTAAGGATATTTTCATCAATCACAGCATTGTTGTTTCCAACAATGTGGATGATGTAGTTTGCAAACAAACGTAGGATAGGAATCCTCTTACTTATGCTAATATAACTTAAAATAGGTAAGAGGAGGGAAGGGAAGTTGAGGTTGAGGTTTGGAACAATGGCTTCCATAGCCTGCATCAGTGTGCTCCAAGCACTAGACACCCGGGAGCACAGGGCAAACTTGTGCTCCAAAGACTCTGTCCAGGAGCAGTATGAACAGGCTGAAAGAGCCCGATTCATCCTGTCGAGCAGCAGTCCGTGTGGCACCTTGTTGTGCACCAGCAAGTACAGCATCGAGCGTTGGTCGGAAGAAAGTTTGTAGCAGGTGACGTTTTTCCAAATCCATCGCCAATCCGTGGAAGGTGACTCCATAGCCACTTTGGAGTCTGGAAGTCTGTCGACCATCATTTGCCGCAAACTTTTGGTTGTGACTGTAGGTACCGGATGGTATGCGAGCTGCTGGATTACCATCCGAAGGCACGGATAAATTGTGGCAATGGAGCCTATATTCGGGGGATTCCCAGCACAATCTATGTGCTGAGCCCCGACTTTCAGGCAACCCTGCTCTGCAACGTACCGATTCACCAGCAACGCTGTTGTGGTAATGGCGGGAATGTGAAGATTGAGTCCACCTCGGTTGCGTGGAAGGGCCAAATGGGTTAATGGGATCCGAAAACCCCCAGATCCGTTCCACAGGTAAGACTGCACCGTCTTGGGGGCCAAATCGATGTCCATCGATCGTGCGCCACACACCTATGCAACAAACCAAAGCTTGGGCAGAAGGAAAGTGTTCAAAAGCACCACCTTTTGCGCCAAATTGAGGTCTCTAACACGATGCAATCTGACCAAATGACGAAACTGTTGGATCACGTTTTCCCAGTTATGCCCCATGGCGTCCCGTATATTGTTCGTGAACAATATGCCAAGCAGGCGCAATCTTTCTACTTCCCGCAGCCACGGAACATGCATCGGGGTGGTTGTTGGTGTGATATGTCCTATGTCCAGTTGTTTTTTCCACGTTCAGCTATGCCCCAGCGGTTTTGCCAAACGCTTCTATTGTTGCTTTAACCTCCTCGAGTTTGGGAAGGGAGGTTGTCACCACCGAGATGTCGTCAGCATATGCGTTGATCAGGTCATCCTGATCGCAACAAATACTTCCTAATCTGGAGATGAGCGGATTAAGGTAAAGGACAAACAGGTGCATGGATAAAGGATCACCCTGTGTGACAGATCAGCGTATGGGAAACGACGGGGAAAAGACGGGTTTCCATTTACAAGGATACGGGAGGAGGATCGTTCACCAACTGTTCGCAAAAATCGCACAAGTCCTGGATTGAAGCCCAGAGAAGACATAGTTTGCCACAAAAAACTTCTATTAACTCTGTCAAAGGCCTGTGATAGATCAAAAGAAACGAGCTTACCACGCTTTCGCTGATTCTTGAGATCAACCACCCTCTCCTTAACAGAGAGCACCGCTTGAAAAATGTTGCAAGGTTTGATGCTACATTTTTGCGCTGTCGATAATATTCCCCACTTCCTGATTATAGAATCTAGACGTAGTTTAATAATTCTCGACAGTAGCTTGTAATCTGTGTTAAGCAGGGATATGGGTCGAAAACAAGAAATGGAGCCCGTACCTCCTTTCTTTTTCACTAGAACTATGACACCGTCAACAAAGTCTCGCGGAAACTTTCCTTCAAGAGCCTCATTCAAAATGAGATGTAGTTCCCTTTGGATTATCTCGTATGCACGAAGATAAAATTCCTTAGGAATCCCATCAGGGCCAGGAGACTTTCGCGACGCAGATTTTTTAATCGCATCGAGGATTTCATCAGGTGTGATCTCAACCATGCAATTATTATTGGTATCACAATCCTCTGGAATGATTTGGATACAGGTAAACGTGTCGTCCGTAGGCAAGTCTTCGTCAGAGTACAGTTGTTTGTAATATGTGTGAATGTGTTGTCTGATATCTTCTTCTTGATCAATCACTCTGCCATCTTCAGACAAAAGTTTGTCAATTACGGTTCGAGTTCGTCTGCGTTCCTCAAGTTGAAACGTGGACACACTCTCACCAGCAACACGAGTTTCGTTGATGCGTGTGTACTCTTCAGAGAAGCGTCTCTGAAGAGATAAGATTTTACCCTTGACTCGGTTTATATGACTAAGCTCGTCAGGGTTTGTCAGGTAGTTATTGTAAGAGTATTTTAGAACTCTATGCAGGATTTCCATACGCAAGCTAAACGCGGAGTATTTTTGATTCGTCTTCCAGCGGAAAAACGATTTGATTTTTGGTTTGGCGAATTGAATCCACCAATCCATCCAGGAACTGAAGTTCCTTCTTTGTCTTGTCCATACGTTCCACTTGCATCTGAATTCCTGCATATTTTCCTGCGTTAATATATGAGGCCTTAACTGCCAGTATCCATTGCTACGCGATCTTTGGCAAATGTTAACTGGCAGGCAAACTCGAACCGTCAGAGCTTTATGATCAGAAAAGGCCAGTACGTGTAAGCAAGTCGTCCGTAAGTGTGTCTTGAGTGTCGATGATACGTAACATCGATCGATACGTGAACCCGAACTACGTGTGATATGGGTAAACTCTACAAAGTCGCCTTTGAGGGCCTCCCAGCTATCACACATCCCCATAACGTTGACAACATTCCTCAGAGCAGGGCTAATATTTCTCTCACCCGTTGCGTCCTTTTGATTCAACACGCAGTTGAAATCCCCTGCGAGAATGACATGCCGAGATGCATTTCGCAGGTACGCTATGGTGCGATTGAAAAACTCCTCCCCCTCTGACCAACGTTGGCTTCCAGAGGGAGCGTAAACGTTACAGAGTGTGGTAGAATTCTCAAGACGAAGACAGATTATACGTGAGTCTAAACTGCGTTCGACGTGAGAATATTTAAGGTGTTCCCGTATAGCGATCGTTGTTCCACGTTTATCAACATTCACATTCGAGAGCACTTTGTACCCAGGAAGCGCAATGTTGCCATCACAGTCCACCTGGCCTATCGGAACAGCCTTTAAGGAGTTCGTTGATAGACGAACCGTATACAACGTAGCACGTTCCGCAACCGAGTTTCACCACCCGCACTCCATCTCCAGCACTCATCAACGGACGGATCTGCAAGATACTAATGCTAGCTTATCGCCGGCACGCACATCTACATTGGCTCCTACAACACTCAATACCACGGTTTCGTCTTCACCACCACCATTGCAGGCGCAGCAATAACAATCGTCCACACCGGTTCCCACTCTCCCAACACCAATCATAAGCTAAATCTCTACTACCAAATTACGCGAGGTATTAGAACTAAGCTTACTGATCTTCGCCTCGCACTCACGGATATATATAATGACGTCATTGTTATCACCGAGACTTGGTTGGATGATTCGATACCCTCGTCACTCTTTTCCGATGACAACCTCATCGTTTACCGATGCGATCGTACATCTAATAATAGCAGTGCCACCCGCGGTGGTGGAGTTCTTATTGCCTGCTCATCGAATCTCGAATTCGCAAATTCCTTGGAAGATCCACCTCCACCCTGCCCGGTTACGAGTCCAGGTGTCAGTTGCTGATTCTTGACTCTCTCGAAGACCGTCATTCACGTTCCCAAACTCTTTTTGTCGCTTCCCTCTTGTTGAACTGTATAGATGCTCCTTCTTTGCTTGGTTCCATCCCGTTCTATGTCCCTAACCGTTCCCTTCGTATTCGTCCCCCTTTGATTATCCCTAGGCGCCGTACGTCTGCCGGTCGCAATGATCCTTTTTTGAGGGCACTGCGTTCGTTTAACTCCTCGTCTCTTGTGTTCGATTTCCATCTCTCGCTTCCATCCTTACGCTCCAGTATGCGGTCTTCCCTTTAGCACTTAACTCCCTCCCCATTTCTCTAAGTTTAGAGTTCAATAATTTTATGTAGAGTGTAAGAGTGCAGTGTAGCCTACAGGCAATCAACACGTTAATGAATAATAATAATAATAAGAATAATAATTTCAAAAATATCAGAATTCTCAGAAATCTCAGAATTTTCTGAAATCTCAGAAATTTCAAAAATCTAAGAAATTTCAGAAATCTAACAAATCTCAGAAATCGTTGAAATTTAAAAATCTCAGAATTTTCAAGAATCTAAGAATTTTCAAAAATCTCAGATTTTTTAAAACTCTCAGAAATCTCAGAAATCTAAGAATTTTCAAAAATCTCAGAATTTTAAAAAATATCACAAATCTCAGAAATCTTAGATATTTCAAAAAATCACAGAAATTTCAGAAATCCTAGAATTTTCTAAAATCTCAGAAATCTAAGAAATCTCAGAAATCTCACAATTTTTAAAAATCTCAGGGATCTCAGAAATATCAAAAATTTCAAAAATCTCAGAATTCTCAGATATCTCAGAATTTTCTGAAATCTCAGAAATTTCAAAAATCAAAGAAATTTCAAAAATCTCAGAATTCTCAGATATCTCAGAATTTTCTGAAATCTCAGAAATTTCAAAAATCAAAGAAATCTCAGGAATCTAAAAAACATCATAAATCTCAGAAATCTCATTATCGTTGAAATTTTAAAATTCTCACAATTTTCAAAAATCTAAAAATTTTCAAAAATCTCAGAATTATTAAAAATTTAATAAATCTCAGAAATCTCAGAAATTTCAAAAAATCTCAGAATTCTCAGAAAGCTTAGCATTTTCAAAAATCTCAGAAATCTTAGATATTTCAATATTCTCACAATTTTTAAAAAATCGCAGGGATCTCAGAAATATCAGAAATCTCAAAAATTTAACAATTCTCAGTAATCTCACAATTTCCTGAAATCTCAGATACTTCAAATATTTCAGAAATCTTAGATATCTCAGAAATCTTTGAAATGTAAAAATCTAAAACATTTCAAGAATCTTAGTATTTTAAAAAATCTCAGAATTTTTCAAACTCTCAGAAATCTCAGAAATCTCTGAAATTTCAAAAATCTCAGTATTCTCAGAAATCTAAGAATTTTCAGAAATCTCAGAAATCTTAGAAATCACAGAATTCTCACAATTTTAAAAAATTTCAGGGATCTTAGAAATATTAAAAATTTCAAAAATATAGGAATTCTCAGTAATCTCAGAATTTTCTGAAATCGCAGATATTTCAAAAATCTCAGGAATCTCAGAAATCTCAGAAATCTTTGAAATGTGAAATTCTCAAAATTTTCAAGAATCTTAGAATTTTCAAAAATCTCAGAATTTTTAAACTCTCAGAAATCTCTGAAATCTCTGAAATTTCAAAAATCTCAGAATTCTAAGAAATCTAACAATTTTCAAAAATCTCAGGTTTTTTCAAAAATCTCAGGATTTTTAAAAATCTCATAGATCTCAGAAATCTCAGAAATTTTAAAAAATCTCAGAATTTTCAGAAATCTCAAAATTTTCTGAAATCTCAGAAATTTCAAACATCTAAGAAATCTCAGAAATCTAAGAATTTTCAAAAATCTCAGAATTTTTAAAAATCTCATAAATCTTAGTGTAAGAAAATCTCATTTGAGTTACTGGTTGTAAAGTTTTCTTTGCCGAGAGAAAAAACTGTGATCACTTCGCTCCGTTCCGTTTGAGAGTGTGTATTCCTCTGTCAATTGAGTTCATTACAATTTGCAAGTTCATTCCTAATTCTAAAGTTCATTTTGCTCTAGATGATTTCATGTAACTAACTTATCTAGTGCAATCCCTTTTCGTTCGTCATTGAAATATTTCATGAAACCTGAATTTAAACATTCCCGGCCACCAAAGAAGGAACTTCTTTTAATTCATGAAACTTATAGAAATTCGCTACCGTGTGCTTACAGCATCGATTTATAGCAGAGTGTGACCGTTGTGCTATCGATCGTTGATCGATTACTCTCTGTACCTGGGTGTTTGTTTACATTTCTAACGAAAGTGTGATTGCCTAACATGTGTCATACAAAGTTTCAGTATTTGGTAACAATGCGATTCTGGCCGTTGCTCGTACAATTTCCTTTCCTGCGGCTGTGCGTAGCGTTACAACTCTAACTATACCGTCCTTCCCTGGATGTAACGCTGTGATTCTTCCCATTGGCTACAAGGTAGGTGGAACATTATCTTCTTTAATGATCACCAGTTACCCTTCTTTTAGTTCTACCGGTGGCACTGAATATTGCTTCGCGCGAGCTTGAAGCTGCTGCAGGTATTCCGGATACCAACGCGACCATATACATTGAAGATGCTTTTGAATTAGCTGAAACTCCTTCAATCTGTTCGACGGAGCCTGTCTTCTATCAACCTGTGGCACAGACAACATATTCGACCCTACCAAAAAATGACCGGGCGTGAGCGGTTCCATGTCTGAAGGCTCACTTGATAACGGAATCAGCGGTCGAGAATTCAAGCACTGTTCGACCTGTGCCAGCAGTGTAATCATGCCCTCCTGAGTGAGGCTCGTGCCTCCTAACGTGCCGATGATGTGTTGTTTCGCTGATCGTACCGCAGCCTCCCACAGCCCTCCAAAGTGTGGTGCCCGTGGTGGAATGAATTTCCACTGTATACCATCGTTGGCACACCAGTTGAAAATCTCATTGCGTTCGCGATCACTGCATTTAAGCATCTCATAAATGCGATGAAGCTCGTGTGCAGCTCCCTTGAATGTGGTGGCGTTATCCGAATGAAGTTCCGCGATCTTGCCCCTGCGAGCCACGAAGCTGCGTAGTGTTGCCAAGAAGGCAGCGGTAGTGAGATCGCTCACAAGTTCAATGTGGACAGCCCTTGTTGCGAAGCACACAAAGATAGCAATGTACGCCTTTGTGGCACTTCGGTTGCGTACGGTCGACTTCAAGAATACTGGCCCACAGTAATCGATGCCACTCACCAAAAAGGGCCTTGTCGGTGAAACCCTTGAAGCAGGCAGGTCTGCGACGAATTGTTTCACCAGTATAGACTTAACCTTGAAACATTAGTTAAGATGACAGCACAGCACAAGAAAAGCAACGCAGCAAAACGCACCACCCAGCATCGCAACATGAGAACCTGCAACATAAACAAACAAACGACCGAGCAGCGCGCGCAACATTATCTGCAACGCAGCATAATTCACCACGGACGAACGCACCAGCATCAATCCAAACCAAACCAAATTTAGTTAGTTGATATTCAGACGCTAATCCGAACGGTATCTAACTCCGCCGGTCGATGGTAATAAAGTTAAGTTTTTTCTAAAAACACTTCTCCCGGACACCGTGCGTTAACTCATTTGTGACAGCGATGGAACACTGCCTTCGTTAAATTGCGTCCACCAATGATCCAAAACCGTTGACGAAGCATGGATAGTAATAGTTCTGGACCGGCATGCAAATATTTCTCATGGTATGCTGTTACCAGTAAGACTCTAGTTGATGTTTTGAAGAAAGTAGTATCGGATGCTTCGATGACTCTTCCATTTGTGCATGCCGAAGCCGGCCACCAACACGCATTATTCCGGACTGGTCGATGAATGGCGATAACCATTTTAGCCTCGAGTTACGGGGTAAGTCTTTACCATTTGCGATATCGAGTCGATCCTCCGAGAACGAAGCTAGCTGGGATAGGTGGCATAACCGAATCTCAGCTTGATCCAACTCACGCACTGTCAGAGGTGGTACTGATGCGATGAGTTCCTGAATTGTGCTTGTTTGCTGAGATTTGTTTACTGCGTTTGCTGAGGAATTGCTCGAACGCATGCACCGAATGAAACGCAAACAATACGCTGTAGTTCTACGTAGTTTAAGGTAGGTAGAGAACCGCGCAAAAAACGCGTTGGTGAACTCATTTATGGTTGCCATTGCTGCGACTTGTACCTGAACTGTTCGTTCTTCTTCCGTTAATTCTACTTCTATTTCAGGATCTCCCTCAGGCCAACATTCTTCCTTGCTAATAAGCCAAACTGGCCCATGCCACCACCGGTGACATAATCGCAATTTGTCTGGAAGCAGACCACGCGATACATCGTCTGCTGGATTGTCCACACCAGGGACATGCCTCCAGCACTTTATCCTGGTCTCGGCCTGAATTTGTGCAACTCTATTGGCTACGAATGGCTTCCAGCGTCGCGGTGACGAATTTAGCCAATGCAGAACGGTCATCGAATCAGTCCAGCCGAATATTTCATATGAACCGTTGAGGGACTGACTGACCTTCTGGATCAGTTGCATTGCCAATCTTGCTGCACAAAGCTCTAACCTGGCGATTGAGTTAGTGTTTGCTAGTGACACAACCTTCGATTTAGCAGCCTAAACATGTACCGAGATTTCTGAATGGCTTTCCGTTCTAAGGTAACAACAAGCACCATACGCTAATTGGGAAGCGTCCGCGAATAAGTGCAACTGCACGCTTGTTGCTTCTCTAAGTGATGCAAATCACTTAGGGGGATGCCGCACTTCACGAAGTGAGTGTAGTTTGGAATGAAACGCCGTCCATTCCCTTTGAAGATGTAATGGTAGCTCACTATCCCAGTCCCAACCCTACCCGTTGGACTTCAGGGACCACAATTGTTGCATGAACAGTTTGGCAATGATGATGGTTGGACTAAGTAAGCCGAGTGGGTCGAAGATTCGGGCAATATACGACAAAGTTAGCCTCTTTGTCAAAACCGTCGATGCAGGTGGCAGATCAATACGGAACCGAAGCATGTCAACTGCTGGCTCCCACACGAGTCCCAGTGTTGATACAGATTGTGGATCTTGCTATTCGTGTGTTGGAAGAACTGCCAAATCTTCTGATGGGACACCTTTCAGTGTTTCCGGTGCGTTGGATGCCCACTTTTTTAATGAGAAGCCTGCCGAGTTAAGTATTCCCGTGATCTGGCTTCGCATCTCGATTGCATCGGCTACGTCTTCTGTTCCCGTTAGCAAGTCATCTACGTAGAAATCATGAAGAACTGCAGTCACTGCCTTTGGAAACTGTATTTGATGATCGTATGCAATTTGTTTTAAGGTTCGGGTTGCCAGAAATGGTGCGGATGCGGTGCCATAGGTTACCGTTTGTAATTGGAAGGTTTGAATAGGCTCTGTGGGATTGTATCTGTACCGAATACGAAGGTATCTTTGGTCGTCGTCATCATGGCGAATTTGGCGGTACATTTTTTCGACATCTGCTGATAGTGCTATCGCATGTGATCGAAATCGAACGATTATTGTGAAGAGATCGTCCTGAATCACAGGCCCAACCAACAGTTTGTCGTTCAAAGAGTATCCAGAAGCCGATTTGCATGATGCATCGAATACTACTCGCACCCTTGTGGTTGTGCTCGTTTCCTTTACCACCGCGTGATGAGGAAGATAATAGTGCTCGCCGGAATCATCGACTGGATCGGTAAGACGTTTCATGTGGCCGAGCTGTTCGTACTCCTTCATGAATTTGGTGTACTCTTCCTTCATTGTAGGGTTGCACATCAATCGACGTTCTACTGCTAGGAGCCGACGATCCGCGATTGCCTTGGACGCTCCTAAAACGATACTTGGATTAGAAGTCTGCGGTAAACGTACAACATACCTGCCCGATGTATCTCTTGTTGTAGTGGACACGAAATGCTTCTCGCAAGCATCTTCTTCCGCTGACAATGCTGGATCACCGCCAATCGTCTCGATTTCCCAGAATCGTTCCATAATCGAATCCAACGAAGATGTACTGCTGCTAGCCAGGTGGCACAAATGCGAATCATGCGAAATGCCTGATGATGCATTGCCAGCAACGACCCAACCAAATGGCGTCTCTACAAGCCAAGGTTTCCCTTTGCCGAGGGAACGTTTCTTACCAGAATGGAGCTCCCAATACGTGTCTCCACCAATTATGACATCGATCTTGCCAGGCACATGGAACAAAGGATCCGCGAGTGGCAAGTCAGGGATTTTCCACGACGACGCATCGATAGGTGCCGTTGGAATTTGGAAGAATGGAGGGTCAACAACGAGCAACTCGAGTTGACAAGCATGCGCTTGTCCGGAGCCGGAGTCGAGGAGCGCCTGTGCCTCATGTCTCACACCATAATCGTCCACGATGTTCAGTAACGCGGTTTCCAAAAACACCATACCGTTATTGTTTTGCACTGCCATAGAAACTGTTGAATCCACCGCCGGAATATGCAGAAGCGTATGATGACGCTGACGACAACTACGGCACGAATAATCCGACTTACACTGTTTAACCTGGTGTGAATCGCTTAAACAGTTCCAACACAAATGCTTCGACGACACAATTTCACGACGTTGCTGCACGTCCTTTCCGTTGAATACCGGACAGCTCCTTAAAAAGTGACTGTCGACACACTGCAACGGACACTTATTGTTTGCAGTACCGGGGGGAGATGACCGCGAGGAAATTGCGTTTGTTATAGATCTACGTGGAGCAGCAGAACGTAGTTTGCCGGCCACCTTACTCTCACTTTCGGTCGAAACACTCGCGAAGTTATTAGTCGATTTCAAGATTTGTATTCGGTCCTCTACAAATTCGATGACGTCTCTATAACGATCTTTCGTGAAATGCACTGAGAGTTTCTCCCACGCTAATAGGGTAGCACGATCCAACTTCATCAACAGCATGTTGAATAACGGTGTGTCCCACGAATCTACTGGCTCGTTCAGTTTCACAAAACTTCACGTATCGCGAAAATTCGTCCCATTGCACTCCGGGAAGATGGTGTAGCTTACGATAATATTCCCGTACGAGCAACCGCGGATTGTCATATCGTTTTAGTAGCGCGGACCAAGTCACTGAGTAGTTATCTGCCGTTAACTGCGTATGTTCAAAGGGAAGCGCCGCTTCCCCCTTTAATGACGACAGCAGATATTCCAACTTTGCAATCGATGGAAGCTCCGGTGAGGCATCGATCATCACGATGAAGCGGTCACGAAACGACAGCCATTTCGTTTGATCCTCATCGAAAGATGGCAGTTCGATTTTTGGAAGGCGCAGATGTGGCGCGTTGGGCCTACCAAACGCGAGCGTGGAAGAGGCCATGCCTGACGTATCGTTCAAAGAACTTTCGTCCCTTGGAAGCCTTTCCCGCAGAAAACCCTTCAGCTTCCTGCACCGCTCCTCAACGTTGATTCGCTCGATGATGCATGCTTCGATCGCTTCGTTGCTGTCGTCGAGCTCCTCCAGCTTTGCTACTGCAGCGAAGAACCCTTCCTTGTACCTTTCCAGGACTTTTAACACTTCTGGGATTTGCTTTGCATCATCCCCAGAAAACTGTTCCTTGAACCGTTCGAGCGCACTTATATTCTCCAACGCAATCCGCTTCCGTAACTGAATAGGCTTTAGTTTTTTATCCATTTCACGAATAAAACACTCACGGTAAGTAAAGAGTCACACGAAAGAACACGTTACCGCTTGGCGCGAAATTTCAAACGATGGCGATGACCGAATCGTTGACCGTTGCCCTTGATGCAGAGCGTTGCGCGATGGCGGTAAACGACGCGAAGACGATAATACAAATTTGTACTTGATGCAGAGCGTTATTCCGAGCCCTTGATGCAGAGCGATGAATAAAAATCCGAAAACTTTACAATCCGGTTCGAAGGGCCAAAAATGTGAGAAAATCTCACTTAAATTACTGGCTGTAAAGTTTTCTTTGCCGAGAGAAAAAACCGTGATCACTTCGCGCCGTTCCGTATGAGAGTGTGTATTCCTCTGTCAATTGAGTTCATTACAATTTGCAAGTTCATTCTTAATTCTAAAGTTCATTTTGCTCTAGATGATTTCATGTAACTAACTTATCTAGTGCAATCCCTTTTCGTTCGTCATTGAAATATTTCATGAAACCTGAATTTAAACACTAAGAAATCTCTGAAATTTCAAAAAATCTCAGAATTTTCAGAAATCTCACAATTTTCTGAAATCTCAGAAATTTCAAAAATCTAAAAAATCTTAGAAATTTCAAAAATCTCATAAATCTCAGAAATCTCAGAAATCGTGGAAATTTAGAAATCTCAGAATTTTCAAGAATCTTAGAATTTTCAATAATCTCAGAATTTTTAAAACTTTGAGAAATCTCAGAAATCTCTGAAGTTTCAAAAATCTCAGAATTTTGAAATCTTAGAATTTTCAAAAATCTCAGAATTTTTAAAACTCTCAGAAATCTCAGAAATCTCTGAAATTTCAAAAATTTCAGAATTCTCAAAAATCTAAGAATTTTCAGAAATCACAGATTTCTCGAACATTTCAGAATTCTCAGAAATCTCAGAATTTTCTGAAATCTCAGAAATTTCAAAAATCACAGAAATCTCAGAAATCTTAAAACTCTCATAAATCTCAGAAATCATTTAAATATTCTCAGAATTTTCCCAAATCTAAGAATTTAAAAACTCTCATATATCTCAGAAATCATTTAAATATTCTCAGAATTTTCACAAATCTAAGGGATTTCAAAAATATCAGATAATTCAGAAATCTTATAAATTTCAAAAGTCTCTGAAATCTCAGAAATTGTAGAAGTATTAGAAATTTGAGTTTTTAAAAAAAATCTGATATAGCAGAAATTGCAAAAATCTCAGAATTTACAGAAATTTTTAAAATCTTAGAAATTTCAAAAATCTCTGAAATCTCAGATATTTCGGAATCCTCAACTCCTGAATGCTCAGAAATCTCTGAAACTTCAAAAATCTTAGAATTCTCAGAAATCTAAGAATTTCCAAAAATTTTAAAAATCTTAGAAAACTCAGAATTCTCACAATTTTAAATAATCTCAGAGTTCTAAGAAATATCAGAAATTTCAAAAAATCAGAATTCTCAGAAATCTCAGAATTTTCTGAAATCTCGGATATTTCAAAAATCTCAGAATTTTTAAAAATCTCATAAATCTCAGAAATTTCAAAAAATCTCAAAAATCTCAGAAAGCTTAGAATTTTCAAAAATCTCAGAAATCTAATAAATTTTAATATTGTCAAAATTTTTAAAAATCTCAGGGATCTCAGAAATATCAGAATTTTAAAAAATATCAGAATTCTCAGTAATCTCAGAATTTTCTGATATCTCAGATATTTCAAAAATCCCAGAAATCTCAGAAATCTCAGAAATCTTTGAAATGTAAAAATCTCAAAATTTTCAAGAATCTTAGAATTTTAAAAAATCTCAGAATTTTTAAAACTCTCAGAAATCTCAGAAATCTCTGAAATTTCAAAAATCTCAGATTTCTCAGAAATCTAAAAATTTTCAAAAATCTCAGAATTTTTAAAAATCTCATAAATCTCAGAAATCTCAGAAATTTCAAAAAATCTCAGAATTTTCAGAAATCTTGGAATTTCCTAAAATCTCAAATTCTTAGAGATCTTAGAAATCTTACAATTCATATAAATCTCAGGGATCTCAGAAATATCAGAAATTTCAAAAATATCAGAATTTTCAGAAATCTTAACATTTTCTGAAATCTCAGAAATTTCAAAAATCTAAAAAATCTCAGAAATCTAAGAATTTTCAAAAATCTCAGAATTTTAAAAACTTTCTGAAATCTCAGGAGTCTCAGTAATTTCAAAAATCTCAGAATTCTCAGAAATCTAAGAATTTTCAAAAATCTCAGAAAAAACTCTCTGAAATCTCAGAAAACTCTAAAATTTCAAAGATCTCAGATTTCTCAGAAATCTAAGAATTTACAGAGATCTCAGATTTTTCGAAAATTTAAGAAATTTCAGAAATCTAAAACATCTCATAAATCTAATAAATTTAAGAATTTTCAAAAATCTCAGAATTTTTCAAAATCTGATAAATCTTAGAAATCTCAGAAATTTCAAAAAATCTCAGAATTCTCAGAAATCTCACAATTTTCTGAAATCTCATAAATTTTAAAAATCTAAGAAATCTCAGAAATTTAAAAAATCTCATAGATCTCAGAAATCTCAGAAATTGTGGAAATTAAAAAATCTCAGAATTTTCAAGAATCTTAGAATTTTCAATAATCTCAGAATTTTTAAAACTCTCAGAAATCTCAGAAATCTCTGAAATTTCAAAAATCTCAGAATTCTCAAAAATCTAAGAATTTTCAGGAATCCCAGAATTTTCGAAAATTTAAGAAATCTCAGAAATCTAAAAAATCTCATAAATCTCAGACATCGTTGAAATTTAAATTTTCTGAATTTACAGAAATCTAAGAATTTACAATAATATCAGAAATTTCAGAAATCTCATAAATTTCAAAAGTCTCAGAAATCTCAGAAATTGTAGAAATTTCAGAAATTTGAATTTTTTTAACAAATTTCTGATATAGCAGAATTTTCAAAAATCTCAGAATTTTCAGAAATTTTGAAAACCTTAGTAATTTCAAAAATCTCAGAAATCTCAGATTTTTCGGAATCCTCTCCTCCTGAATGCTCAGAAATCCCTGAAACTTCAAAAATCTCAGAATGGTTAGAATTCTAAGAATTTCCAAAAATCTCAGAATTCTAACAATTTTTTAAAAATCTCAGGGTTCTCAGAAATATCAGAAATTTCAAAAATATCGGAATTCTCAGAAATTTCAGAATTTTCTGAAACCTCAGATATTTTAAAAATTTCACAAATCTCAGAAATCTTTGAAATGTAAAAATCTCAAAATTTTCAAGAATCTTAGAATTTTCAAAAATCTCAAAATTTTTAAAACTCTCAGAAATCTCAGATATCTCTGAAATTTACAAAATCTCAAAATTCTCAGAAATCTACGAATTTTCAAAAATCTCAGAATTTTTAAAATTCTTATAAATCTCGGAAATCTCAGAAATTTCAAAACATCTAAGTATTTTCAGAAATCTTAGAATTTTCTAAAATCTTAGAAATCTTAAGAATCTCAGAAACCTCACATTTATTAAAAATCTCAGGGATCTCAGAAATATCAAAAATTTCAAAAATATCAGAATGCTCAGAAATCACAGAATTTTCTGAAATCTCAGAAATTTAAAAAATCTAAGAATTTTCAGACACATAAAAAATCTCATAAATCTCAGAAATCTCAGAAATCGTCGAAATTAAAGAATATCAGAATTTTCAAGAATCTAAGAATTTTTAAAAATCTCAGAATTTTTAAAACTCTTAGAAATCTCAGAAATCTTTAAAAATTTCAAAAATCTCAGAATTCTCAGAAATCTAAGAATTTTCAGAAATCTAAGATTTATTGAAAATCTAAGAAATCTCAAAAAACTAAAAAAATCTCATAAATCTCAGAAATCTTGAAATTTCAAAAATCTCATAATTTTCTTTTCTCCAGGCTCAGAGGATTCAGATTCTCCAGAATCCTGATTTTTTTTCTCTGAATTCTCAGAAATCTCCGAAACTTCAAAATTCTCAGAATTTTCAAAAATTAAAGAATTTTCAAAAATCTCAGAATTTTTTAAATATCATTACTCTTAGAAATCTCAGAAATTTTAAAAATTCTCAGAATTTTCAGAAATCTTAGAATTTTCTAAAATCTCAGAAATCTTAGAAATCTCAGAAACCTCCCAATTTTTAAAAATCACAGGGATCTTAAAAATAACAGTTATTTAATAATATCAGAATTCTCAGAAATTTGAATTCTCAGAATTTCTTTTGAAATCAAAAAGAAATTAAAAACATCATAAATCTCAGAAATCTCAGAAATCGTTGAAATTCAAAAATTCTCAGAATTTTCAAAATTATAAGAATTTTGAAAATATCAGAAATTTCAGCAATCTCATAAATTTAAAAATCTCAAAATTTTCAGAAATGGTAGAAATTTCAGAAATTACAGTTATTTCAAAAATTTCAGTTTTATCAGAAATTTCAAAAATCTCAGAATTCTAAGAAATTTTGAAAATCTTAGAAATTTCAAAAATTTCAGAATTTTTAAAAATCTCAGAAATCTCAGATATCTCAGAATCCTATCCTTCTGAATTCTCAGAAATCTGCGAAAATTCAAAAATCTCAGAAATCTAAGGATTTTCAAAAATCTCAGAATTTTCAAAAATCTCATAAATCTCAGAAATCTCAGAAATTACAAAAAATCTCAGAAATCTCAGAAAGCTTAGAATTTTCAAAAATCTCAAAAATCTTAGAAATTTCAATATTCTCACAATATTTTAAAATCTCAGGGATCTCAGAAATATCAGAAATTTTAAAAATATCAGGATTCTCAGTCATCTCAGAATTTTCTGAAATCTCAGATATTTCAAAACTCCCAGAAATCTGAGAAATCTCTGAAATTTCAAAAATGTCTGTAGTCGCAGACATCTAAGAATTTTCAAAAATCTCAGAATTTTTAAAAATCTCATAAATCTCAGAAATCTCAGAAATTTCAAAAAATCTCAGAATTCTCAGAAATCTCAGCATCTTCAAAAATCACAGAAATCTTCGAAATGTCAGAATTCTCACAATTTTTTAAAATCTCAGGGATCTTAGAAAAATCAGAAATTTCAAAAATATCAGAATTTTCAGTTATCTCAGAATTTTCTGAAATCGCAGATATTTCAAAAATCTTAGGAATCTCAGAAATCTCAGAAATCTTTGAAATGTGAAAATCTCAAAATTTTCAAGAATCTTGGAATTTTCAAAAATCTCAGAATTTTTAAAACTCTCAGAAATCTCAGAAATCTCAGAAATTTCAAATATCTCAGTATTTTTAAAAATCTCATAAATTTAAGAAATCTCAGAAATTTCAAAAAATCACAGAATTTTCAGAAATCTTAGAATTTTCAAAAATCTCAGATATCTTAGATATCTCACAATTTTTTAAAATCTCAGTGATCTCAGCAATATCAGAAATTTCAAAAATATAAGAATTTTCAGAAATCTCAGAATTTTCTGAAATCTCAGAAATTTCAAAAATCTCAGAAATCTCAGAAATCTAAGAATTTTCAAAAATTTTAGAATTTTTAAAAGTCTCTGAAATCTCAGGAATCTCAGTAATTTCAAAAATCTCAGAATTCTCAGAAATCTAAGAATTTTCAAAAATCTCAGAAAAAAACACTCTGAAATCTCAGAAACCTCCAAAATTTCAAAGATCTCAGATTTCTCAGAAATCTAAGAATTTACAGAAATCTCAGATTTTTCGAAAATTATAGAAATCACAGAAATCTTACAATTTCTAAAAATCTCAGGGATCTCAGATATATCAGAAATTTCAAAAATTTCAGAATTCTCAGAAATCTGAGAATTTTCAGAAATATCAGAAATTAAAAAAAATCTAAGAAATCTCAGAAATCTAAAAAATCTCAAAACTCTCAGATATCTCAGAAATCGTTGAACTTTGAAAATCTCAGAATTTTCAAGAATCTTAGAATTTTCAAAAATCTCATAATTTTCAAAACTCTCAGAAATCTCAAAAATCTCTGAAATTTCAATTATCTTAGAATTCTCAGAAATCTAAGAAATTTCAAAAATCGCAAAAATTTTCAAAATCTCAGAAATCTCAGAAATCTCTGAAATTTCAAATATCTCAGAATTCTCAGAAATCTAAGAATTTTCAAAAATCTCAGTATTTTTAAAAATCTCATAAATCTAAGAAATCTAAGAAATTTCAAAAAATCTCAGAGTTTTCAGAAATCTTAGAATTTTCAAAAATCTCAGATATTATAGAAATCTCAGAAATCTCACAATTTAAAAAAATCTCAGGGATCTCCGAAATATCAGAATTTTCAAAAACATCTGAATTCTCAGAAATCTCAGAATTTTCTGAAATCTCAAAAATTTAAAAAATCTAAGAATCCTCAGAAATCTAAAAAATCTCATGAATCTCAGAAATCTTAGAAATCGTTGAAATTTAATAATCTCAGAATTTTCAAGAATCTTAGAATTTTCAAAAGTCTCAGTATTTTTAAAACTCTCAGAAATCTCAGAAATCTCTGTAGTATCAAAAATCTCAGAAATCTCAGATATCTAAGAATTTTCAGAAATCTCAGATCTTTCGGAAATCTTAAAAATCTTAGAAATCAAAAAAATCTCATAAATCTCAGAAATCTTTGAGATTTCAAAAATCTCAGAATTTTCTTTTCTCCAGGATCAGAGGATTCAGATTCTCCAGATTTCAGAATTTTTTTCTCAGAATTCTCAGAAATCTGCGAGGCTTCAAAAATATCAGAAATCTTAGAAATCTAAGAATTTTCAAAAATCTCACAATTTTTAAAAATCTCATTAATCTCAGAAATCTCATAAATTTTAAAAAATCTCAGAATTCTCAGAAATCTACGAATTTTCAAAAATCGCAGAAATCTTAGAATTCTCAGAAATCTCACAATTTTTTAAAATCTCAGGGATCTCAGAAATCTCAGAAATTTCTAATTCTCAGAATTTTTAGAAATCTCAGAATTTTATGAAATCTCAGAAATTGCAAATATCTCAGAAATCTCAGAAATTTAAAAAATCACATAAATCTCAGGAATCTCAGAAATCGTTTAAATTTAAAAATCTCAGAATTTACAAAAATCTTCGAATTTTCAAGAATATCAGAAATTTCAAAAATCCCAGAAATTTAAAAATCTCAGAAATCTCAGCTATTAAAAAAATCTCAATTGTATCGGAAACGTCAGAAACTTCACAAATCTCATTAATCTTTGAAATTCCAAAAATCTCAGAGTTTTTAGAAATTTCGGAAATCTCAGAAATTTCAAAAGTCTTAGAAATTTCAAAAATCTCACAATTTTCAATAATCCTAGAATTTTTAAAAATATCAGAATTCTCAGAAACCTCAGAATTTTTAAAAGCTCAGAAATCTTCGACATTTCAAAAATCTCAGAATTTTCAGAAATTTCAGAAATCGCAGAAATTTCAAAATTCTCAGAATTTTCAAAAATCTAAGAACTTTCAAAAATCTCAGAAATTTCAGATATCTCAGAAATTTCAAAAATCTCAGAAATCTCAGAAATGGTAGGAATTTCAGAAATTTCAGTTATCTTAAAAATTTCAGCTATCTCAGAAATTTCAAAAATCACAGAATTTTCAAAAACCTAAGAATTTTGCAAAATCTCTGAAGTCTTAGAAATTTTAGAAATCGCACAATTTTGAAAAATCTCAGGAATCTCAGAAATCTCAGAAATTTCAAAAATTTCAAATTGCTCAGAAATCTTCGAACTTTCTGAAATCTCAGAAATTTCAAAAATCTCAGAATTCTCATAAATTCAAGAATTTTCCGAAACCTTAGAAAATTCAAATATCTCAGAAATCTAAAAAATCTCTTAAATCTCAGAAAGCTCAGTTATCTTTGAAATTTCAAAAATCTCAGAATTTTCAAAAATCTTAGAATTTTAAAAAATCTCAGAAACTTAAAAATAACAGAAATCTCAGAATTTTAAAACATCTCAGATGTATTAGAAATGTTAGAAACTTCACTTATCTCACAAATCTTTGAAATTTCAAAAATCTCAGAATTTCAGAAATCTCAGAATTTTTAAAAATCTTAGAAATCTCAGATTTCTCAGAAATCTCAAAATTCTTTAAAATCTCATAAATCTTAGAAATCTCAGAAATCTCATTTTTTTAAACATTGTTCATTTAAAACAACTTAAAAACTAGCTAACAAAAGAATAGTGGGGTACATGTAGGGACGACGTACAGGTTTTACAAAGAACACTTAAGGATATTTTCATCAATCACAGCATTGTTGTTTCCAACAATGTGGATGATGTAGTTTGCAAACAAACGTAGGATAGGAATCCTCTTACTTATGCTAATATAACTTAAAATAGGTAAGAGGAGGGAAGGGAAGTTGAGGTTGAGGTTTGGAACAATGGCTTCCATAGCCTGCATCAGTGTGCTCCAAGCACTAGACACCCGGGAGCACAGGGCAAACTTGTGCTCCAAAGTCTCTGTCCAGGAGCAGTATGAACAGGCTGAAAGAGCCCGATTCATCCTGTCGAGCAGCAGTCCGTGTGGCACCTTGTTGTGCACCAGCAAGTACAGCATCGAGCGTTGGTCGGAAGAAAGTTTGTAGCAGGTGACGTTTTTCCAAATCCATCGCCAATCCGTGGAAGGTGACTCCATAGCCACTTTGGAGTCTGGAAGTCTGTCGACCATCATTTGCCGCAAACTTTTGGTTGTGACTGTAGGTACCGGATGGTATGCGAGCTGCTGGATTACCATCCGAAGGCACGGATAAGTTGTGGCAATGGAGCCTATATTCGTGGGATTCCCAGCACAATCTATGTGCTGAGCCCCGAATTTCAGGCAACCCTGCTCTGCAACGTACCGATTCACCAGCAACGCTGTTGTGGTAATGGCGGGAATGTGAAGATTGAGTCCACCTCGGTTGCGTGGAAGGGCCAAATGGGTTAATGGGATCCGAAAACCCCCAGATCCGTTCCACAGGTAAGACTGCAACGTCTTGGGGGCCAAATCGATGTCCATCGATCGTGCGCCACACACCTATGCAACAAACCAAAGCTTGGGCAGAAGGAAAGTGTTCAAAAGCACCACCTTTTGCGCCAAATTGAGGTCTCTAACACGATGTAATCTGACCAAATGACGAAACTGTTGGATCACGTTTTCCCAGTTATGCTCCATGGCGTCCCGTATATTGTTCGTGAACAATATGCCAAGCAGGCGCAATCTTTCTACTTCCCGCAGCCACGGAACATGCATCGGGGTGGTTGTTGGTGTGATATGTCCTATGTCCAGTGCCGTTGTTTTTTCCACGTTCAGCATCGCCCCAGCGGTTCTGCCAAACGCTTCTATTGTTGTTTTAACCTCCTCGAGTTTGGGAAGGGAGGTTGTCACCACCGAGATGTAGTCAGCATATGCGTTGATCAGGTCATCCTGATCGCAACAAATACTTTCTAATCTGGAGATGAGCGGATTAAGGTAAAGGACAAACAGGTGCATCGATAAAGGATCACCCTGTATGACAGAGCAGCGTATGGGAAACGACGGGGAAAGGACGGGTTTCCATTTACAAGGATACGGGAGGAGGATCGTTCACCAACTGTTCGCAAAAATCGCACAAGTCCTGGATTGAAGCCCAGAGAAGACATAGTTTGCCACAAAAAACTTCTATTAACTCTGTCAAAGGCCTGTGATAGATCAAAAGAAACGAGCTTACCACGCTTTCGCTGATTCTTGAGATCAACCACCCTCTCCTTAACAGAGAGCACCGCTTGAAAAATGTTGCAAGGTTTGATGCTACATTTTTGCGCTGTCGATAATATTCCCCACTTCCTGATTATAGAATCTAGACGTAGTTTAATAATTCTCGACAGTAGCTTGTAATCTGTGTTAAGCAGGGATATGGGTCGAAAACAAGAAATGGAGCCCGTATCTCCTTTCTTTTTCACTAGAACTATGACACCGTCAACAAAGTCTCGCGGAAACTTTCCTTCAAGAGCCTCATTCAAAATGAGATGTAGTTCCCTTTGGATTATCTCGTATGCACGAAGATAAAATTCCTTAGGAATCCCATCAGGGCCAGGAGACTTTCGCGACGCAGATTTTTTAATCGCATCGAGGATTTCATCAGGTGTGATCTCAACCATGCAATTATTATTGGTATCACAATCCTCTGGAATGATTTGGATACAGGTAAACGTGTCGTCCGTAGGCAAGTCTTCGTCAGAGTACAGTTGTTTGTAATATGTGTGAATGTGTTGTCTGATATCTTCTTCTTGATCAATCACTCTGCCATCTTCAGACAAAAGTTTGTCAATTACGGTTCGAGTTCGTCTGCGTTCCTCAAGTTGAAACGTGGACACACTCTCACCAGCAACACGAGTTTCGTTGATGCGTGTGTACTCTTCAGAGAAGCGTCTCTGAAGAGATAAGATTTTACCCTTGACTCGGTTTATATGACTAAGCTCGTCAGGGTTTGTCAGGTAGTTATTGTAAGAGTATTTTAGAACTCTATGCAGGATTTCCATACGCAAGCTAAACGCGGAGTATTTTTGATTCGTCTTCCAGCGGAAAAACGATTTGATTTTTGGTTTGGCGAATTGAATCCACCAATCCATCCAGGAACTGAAGTTCCTTCTTTGTCTTGTCCATACGTTCCACTTGCATCTGAATTCCTGCATATTTTCCTGCGTTAATATATGAGGCCTTAACTGCCAGTATCCATTGCTACGCGATCTTTGGCAAATGTTAACTGGCAGGCAAACTCGAACCGTCAGAGCTTTATGATCAGAAAAGGCCAGTACGTGTAAGCAAGTCGTCCGTAAGTGTGTCTTGAGTGTCGATGATACGTAACATCGATCGATACGTGAACCCGAACTACGTGTGATATGGGTAAACTCTACAAAGTCGCCTTTGAGGGCCTCCCAGCTATCACACATCCCCATAACGTTGACAACATTCCTCAGAGCAGGGCTAATATTTCTCTCACCCGTTGCGTCCTTTTGATTCAACACGCAGTTGAAATCCCCTGCGAGAATGACATGCCGAGATGCATTTCGCAGGTACGCTATGGTGCGATTGAAAAACTCCTCCCGCTCTGACCAACGTTGGCTTCCAGAGGGAGCGTAAACGTTACAGAGTGTGGTAGAATTCTCAACACGAAGACAGATTATACGTGAGTCTAAACTGCGTTCGACGTGAGAATATTTAAGGTGTTCCCGTATAGCGATCGCTGTTCCACGTTTATCAACATTCACATTCGAGAGCACTTTGTACCCAGGAAGCGCAATGTTGCCATCACAGTCCACCTGGCCTATCGGAACAGCCTTTAAGGAGTTCGTTGATAGACGAACCGTATACAACGTAGCACGTTCCGCAACCGAGTTTCACCACCCGCACTCCATCTCCAGCACTCATCAACGGACGGATCTGCAAGATACTAATGCTAGCTTATCGCCGGCACGCACATCTACATTGGCTCCTACAACACTCAATACCACGGTTTCGTCTTCACCACCACCATTGCAGGCGCAGCAATAACAATCGTCCACACCGGTTCCCACTCTCCCAACACCAATCATAAGCTAAATCTCTTTTACCAAATTACGCGAGGTATTAGAACTAAGCTTACTGATCTTCGCCTCGCACTCACGGATATTTATAATGACGTCATTGTTATCACCGAGACTTGGTTGGATGATTCGATACCCTCGTCACTCTTTTCCGATGACAACCTCATCGTTTACCGATGCGATCGTACATCTAATAATAGCAGTGCCACCCGCGGTGGTGGAGTTCTTATTGCCTGCTCATCGAATCTCGAATTCGCAAATTCCTTGGAAGATCCACCTCCACCCTGCCCGGTTACGAGTCCAGGTGTCAGTTGCTGATTCTTGACTCTCTCGAAGACCGTCATTCACGTTCCCAAACTCTTTTTGTCGCTTCCCTCTTGTTGAACTGTATAGATGCTCCTTCTTTGCTTGGTTCCATCCCGTTCTATGTCCCTAACCGTTCCCTTCGTATTCGTCCCCCTTTGATTATCCCTAGGCGCCGTACGTCTGCCGGTCGCAATGATCCTTTTTTGAGGGCACTGCGTTCGTTTAACTCCTCGTCTCTTGTGTTCGATTTCCATCTCTCGCTTCCATCCTTACGCTCCAGTATGCGGTCTTCCCTTTAGCACTTAACTCCCTCCCCATTTCTCTAAGTTTAGAGTTCAATAATTTTATGTAGAGTGTAAGAGTGCAGTGTAGCCTACAGGCAATCAACACGTTAATGAATAATAATAATAATAAGAATAATAATTTCAAAAATATCAGAATTCTCAGAAATCTCAGAATTTTCTGAAATCTCAGAAATTTCAAAAATCTAAGAAATCTCAGAAATCTAACAAATCTCAGAAATCGTTGAAATTTAAAAATCTCAGAATTTTCAAGAATCTAAGAATTTTCAAAAATCTCAGATTTTTTAAAACTCTCAGAAATCTCAGAAATCTAAGAATTTTCAAAAATCTCAGAATTTTAAAAAATATCACAAATCTCAGAAATCTTAGATATGTCAAAAAATCACAGAAATTTCAGAAATCCTAGAATTTTCTAAAATCTCAGAAATCTAAGAAATCTCAGAAATCTCACAATATTTAAAAATCTCAGGGATCTCAGAAATATCAGAAATTTCAAAAATCTCAGAATTCTCAGATATCTCAGAATTTTCTGAAATCTCAGAAATTTCAAAAATCAAAGAAATCTCAGGAATCTAAAAAACATCATAAATCTCAGAAATCTCATTATCGTTGAAATTTTAAAATTCTCACAATTTTCAAAAATCTAAAAATTTTCAAAAATCTCAGAATTATTAAAAATTTAATAAATCTCAGAAATCTCAGAAATTTCAAAAAATCTCAGAAATCTCAGAAAGCTTAGCATTTTCAAAAATCTCAGAAATCTTAGATATTTCAATATTCTCACAATATTTAAAAAATCGCAGGGATCTCAGAAATATCAGAAATCTCAAAAATATAACAATTCTCAGTAATCTCAGAATTTCCTGAAATCTCAGATACTTCAAATATTTCAGAAATCTTAGATATCTCAGAAATCTTTGAAATGTAAAAATCTAAAACTTTTCAAGAATCTTAGTATTTTAAAAAATCTCAGAATTTTTCAAACTCTCAGAAATCTCAGAAATCTCTGAAATTTCAAAAATCTCAGTATTCTCAGAAATCTAAGAATTTTCAGAAATATCAGAATTTTTAAAAATATCATAAATCTCAGAAATCTCAGAAATTTCAAAAAATCTCAGAATTCTCAGAAATCTAAGCATTTTCAAAAATCTCAGAAATCTTAGAAATCACAGAATTCTCACAATTTTAAAAAATTTCAGGGATCTTAGAAATATTAAAAATTTCAAAAATATAGGAATTCTCAGTAATCTCAGAATTTTCTGAAATCGCAGATATTTCAAAAATCTCAGGAATCTCAGAAATCTCAGAAATCTTTGAAATATGAAATTCTCAAAATTTTCAAGAATCTTAGAATTTTCAAAAATCTCAGAATTTTTAAACTCTCAGAAATCTCTGAAATCTCTGAAATCTCAGAATTCTAAGAAATCTAACAATTTTCAAAAATCTCAGGTTTTTTTAAAAATCTCAGGATTTTTAAAAATCTCATAGATCTCAGAAATCTCAGAAATTTTAAAAAATCTCAGAATTTTCAGAAATCTCAAAATTTTCTGAAATCTCAGAAATTTCAAACATCTAAGAAATCTCAGAAATCTAAGAATTTTCAAAAATCTCAGAATTTTTAAAAATCTCATAAATCTTAGTGTAAGAAAATCTCATTTGAGTTACTGGTTGTAAAGTTTTCTTTGCCGAGAGAAAAAACTGTGATCACTTCGCTCCGTTCCGTTTGAGAGTGTGTATTCCTCTGTCAATTGAGTTCATTACAATTTGCAAGTTCATTCCTAATTCTAAAGTTCATTTTGCTCTAGATGATTTCATGTAACTAACTTATCTAGTGCAATCCCTTTTCGTTCGTCATTGAAATATTTCATGAAACCTGAATTTAAACATTCCCGGCCACCAAAGAAGGAACTTCTTTTAATTCATGAAACTTATAGAAATTCGCTACCGTGTGCTTACAGCATCGATTTATAGCAGAGTGTGACCGTTGTGCTATCGATCGTTGATCGATTACTCTCTGTACCTGGGTGTTTGTTTACATTTCTAACGGAAGTGTGATTGCCTAACATGTGTCATACAAAGTTTCAGTATTTGGTAACAATGCGATTCTGGCCGTTGCTCGTACAATTTCCTTTCCTGCGGCTGTGCGTAGCGTTACAACTCTAACTATACCGTCCTTCCCTGGATGTAACGCTGTGATTCTTCCCATTGGCTACAAGGTAGGTGGAACATTATCTTCTTTAATGATCACCAGTTACCCTTCTTTTAGTTCTACCGGTGGCACTGAATATTGCTTCGCGCGAGCTTGAAGCTGCTGCAGGTATTCCGGATACCAACGCGACCATATACATTGAAGATGCTTTTGAATTAGCTGAAACTCCTTCAATCTGTTCGACGGAGCCTGTCTTCTATCAACCTGTGGCACAGACAACATATTCGACCCTACCAAAAAATGACCGGGCGTGAGCGGTTCCATGTCTGAAGGCTCACTTGATAACGGAATCAGCGGTCGAGAATTCAAGCACTGTTCGACCTGTGCCAGCAGTGTAATCATGCCCTCCTGAGTGAGGCTCGTGCCTCCTAACGTGCCGATGATGTGTTGTTTCGCTGATCGTACCGCAGCCTCCCACAGCCCTCCAAAGTGTGGTGCCCGTGGTGGAATGAATTTCCACTGTATACCATCGTTGGCACACCAGTTGAAAATCTCATTGCGTTCGCGATCACTGCATTTAAGCATCTCATAAATGCGATGAAGCTCGTGTGCAGCTCCCTTGAATGTGGTGGCGTTATCCGAATGAAGTTCCGCGATCTTGCCCCTGCGAGCCACGAAGCTGCGTAGTGTTGCCAAGAAGGCAGCGGTAGTGAGATCGCTCACAAGTTCAATGTGGACAGCCCTTGTTGCGAAGCACACAAAGATAGCAATGTACGCCTTTGTGGCACTTCGGTTGCGTACGGTCGACTTCAAGAATACTGGCCCACAGTAATCGATGCCACTCACCAAAAAGGGCCTTGTCGGTGAAACCCTTGAAGCAGGCAGGTCTGCGACGAATTGTTTCACCAGTATAGACTTAACCTTGAAACATTAGTTAAGATGACAGCACAGCACAAGAAAAGCAACGCAGCAAAACGCACCACCCAGCATCGCAACATGAGAACCTGCAACATAAACAAACAAACGACCGAGCAGCGCGCGCAACATTATCTGCAACGCAGCATAATTCACCACGGACGAACGCACCAGCATCAATCCAAACCAAACCAAATTTAGTTAGTTGATATTCAGACGCTAATCCGAACGGTATCTAACTCCGCCGGTCGATGGTAATAAAGTTAAGTTTTTTTTAAAAACACTTCTCCCGGACACCGTGCGTTAACTCATTTGTGACAGCGATGGAACACTGCCTTCGTTAAATTGCGTCCACCAATGATCCAAAACCGTTGACGAAGCATGGATAGTAATAGTTCTGGACCGGCATGCAAATATTTCTCATGGTATGCTGTTACCAGTAAGACTCTAGTTGATGTTTTGAAGAAAGTAGTATCGGATGCTTCGATGACTCTTCCATTTGTGCATGCCGAAGCCGCCCACCAACACGCATTATTCCGGACTGGTCGATGAATGGCGATAACCATTTTAGCCTCGAGTTACGGGGTAAGTCTTTACCATTTGCGATATCGAGTCGATCCTCCGAGAACGAAGCTAGCTGGGATAGGTGGCATAACCGAATCTCAGCTTGATCCAACTCACGCACTGTCAGAGGTGGTACTGATGCGATGAGTTCCTGAATTGTGCTTGTTTGCTGAGATTTGTTTACTGCGTTTGCTGAGGAATTGCTCGAACGCATGCACCGAATGAAACGCAAACAATACGCTGTAGTTCTACGTAGTTTAAGGTAGGTAGAGAACCGCGCAAAAAACGCGTTGGTGAACTCATTTATGGTTGCCATTGCTGCGACTTGTACCTGAACTGTTCGTTCTTCTTCCGTTAATTCTACTTCTATTTCAGGATCTCCCTCAGGCCAACATTCTTCCTTGCTAATAAGCCAAACTGGCCCATGCCACCACCGGTGACATAATCGCAATTTGTCTGGAAGCAGACCACGCGATACATCGTCTGCTGGATTGTCCACACCAGGGACATGCCTCCAGCACTTTATCCTGGTCTCGGCCTGAATTTGTGCAACTCTATTGGCTACGAATGGCTTCCAGCGTCGCGGTGACGAATTTAGCCAATGCAGAACGGTCATCGAATCAGTCCAGCCGAATATTTCATATGAACCGTTGAGGGACTGACTGACCTTCTGGATCAGTTGCATTGCCAATCTTGCTGCACAAAGCTCTAACCTGGCGATTGAGTTAGTGTTTGCTAGTGACACAACCTTCGATTTAGCAGCCTAAACATGTACCGAGATTTCTGAATGGCTTTCCGTTCTAAGGTAACAACAAGCACCATACGCTAATTGGGAAGCGTCCGCGAATAAGTGCAACTGCACGCTTGTTGCTTCTCTAAGTGATGCAAATCACTTAGGGGGATGCCGCACTTCACGAAGTGAGTGTAGTTTGGAATGAAACGCCGTCCATTCCCTTTGAAGATGTAATGGTAGCTCACTATCCCAGTCCCAACCCTACCCGTTGGACTTCAGGGACCACAATTGTTGCATGAACAGTTTGGCAATGATGATGGTTGGACTAAGTAAGCCGAGTGGGTCGAAGATTCGGGCAATATACGACAAAGTTAGCCTCTTTGTCAAAACCGTCGATGCAGGTGGCAGATCAATACGGAACCGAAGCATGTCAACTGCTGGCTCCCACACGAGTCCCAGTGTTGATACAGATTGTGGATCTTGCTATTCGTGTGTTGGAAGAACTGCCAAATCTTCTGATGGGACACCTTTCAGTGTTTCCGGTGCGTTGGATGCCCACTTTTTTAATGAGAAGCCTGCCGAGTTAAGTATTCCCGTGATCTGGCTTCGCATCTCGATTGCATCGGCTACGTCTTCTGTTCCCGTTAGCAAGTCATCTACGTAGAAATCATGAAGAACTGCAGTCACTGCCTTTGAAAACTGTATTTGATGATCGTATGCAATTTGTTTTAAGGTTCGGGTTGCCAGAAATGGTGCGGATGCGGTGCCATAGGTTACCGTTTGTAATTGGAAGGTTTGAATAGGCTCTGTGGGATTGTATCTGTACCGAATACGAAGGTATCTTTGGTCGTCGTCATCATGGCGAATTTGGCGGTACATTTTTTCGACATCTGCTGATAGTGCTATCGCATGTGATCGAAATCGAACGATTATTGTGAAGAGATCGTCCTGAATCACAGGCCCAACCAACAGTTTGTCGTTCAAAGAGTATCCAGAAGCCGATTTGCATGATGCATCGAATACTACTCGCACCCTTGTGGTTGTGCTCGTTTCCTTTACCACCGCGTGATGAGGAAGATAATAGTGCTCGCCGGAATCATCGACTGGATCGGTAAGACGTTTCATGTGGCCGAGCTGTTCGTACTCCTTCATGAATTTGGTGTACTCTTCCTTCATTGTAGGGTTGCACATCAATCGACGTTCTACTGCTAGGAGCCGACGATCCGCGATTGCCTTGGACGCTCCTAAAACGATACTTGGATTAGAAGTCTGCGGTAAACGTACAACATACCTGCCCGATGTATCTCTTGTTGTAGTGGACACGAAATGCTTCTCGCAAGCATCTTCTTCCGCTGACAATGCTGGATCACCGCCAATCGTCTCGATTTCCCAGAATCGTTCCATAATCGAATCCAACGAAGATGTACTGCTGCTAGCCAGGTGGCACAAATGCGAATCATGCGAAATGCCTGATGATGCATTGCCAGCAACGACCCAACCAAATGGCGTCTCTACAAGCCAAGGTTTCCCTTTGCCGAGGGAACGTTTCTTACCAGAATGGAGCTCCCAATACGTGTCTCCACCAATTATGACATCGATCTTGCCAGGCACATGGAACAAAGGATCCGCGAGTGGCAAGTCAGGGATTTTCCACGACGACGCATCGATAGGTGCCGTTGGAATTTGGAAGAATGGAGGGTCAACAACGAGCAACTCGAGTTGACAAGCATGCGCTTGTCCGGAGCCGGAGTCGAGGAGCGCCTGTGCCTCATGTTTCACACCATAATCGTCCACGATGTTCAGTAACGCGGTTTCCAAAAACACCATACCGTTATTGTTTTGCACTGCCATAGAAACTGTTGAATCCACCGCCGGAATATGCAGAAGCGTATGATGACGCTGACGACAACTACGGCACGAATAATCCGACTTACACTGTTTAACCTGGTGTGAATCGCTTAAACAGTTCCAACACAAATGCTTCGACGACACAATTTCACGACGTTGCTGCACGTCCTTTCCGTTGAATACCGGACAGCTCCTTAAAAAGTGACTGTCGACACACTGCAACGGACACTTATTGTTTGCAGTACCGGGGGGAGATGACCGCGAGGAAATTGCGTTTGTTATAGATCTACGTGGAGCAGCAGAACGTAGTTTGCCGGCCACCTTACTCTCACTTTCGGTCGAAACACTCGCGAAGTTATTAGTCGATTTCAAGATTTGTATTCGGTCCTCTACAAACTCGATGACGTCTCTATAACGATCTTTCGTGAAATGCACTGAGAGTTTCTCCCACGCTAATAGGGTAGCACGATCCAACTTCATCAACAGCATGTTGAATAACGGTGTGTCCCACGAATCTACTGGCTCGTTCAGTTTCACAAAACTTCACGTATCGCGAAAATTCGTCCCATTGCACTCCGGGAAGATGGTGTAGCTTACGATAATATTCCCGTACGAGCAACCGCGGATTGTCATATCGTTTTAGTAGCGCGGACCAAGTCACTGAGTAGTTATCTGCCGTTAACTGCGTATGTTCAAAGGGAAGCGCCGCTTCCCCCTTTAATGACGACAGCAGATATTCCAACTTTGCAATCGATGGAAGCTCCGGTGAGGCATCGATCATCACGATGAAGCGGTCACGAAACGACAGCCATTTCGTTTGATCCTCATCGAAAGATGGCAGTTCGATTTTTGGAAGGCGCAGATGTGGCGCGTTGGGCCTACCAAACGCGAGCGTGGAAGAGGCCATGCCTGACGTATCGTTCAAAGAACTTTCGTCCCTTGGAAGCCTTTCCCGCAGAAAACCCTTCAGCTTCCTGCACCGCTCCTCAACGTTGATTCGCTCGATGATGCATTCTTCGATCGCTTCGTTGCTGTCGTCGAGCTCCTCCAGCTTTGCTACTGCAGCGAAGAACCCTTCCTTGTACCTTTCCAGGACTTTTAACACTTCTGGGATTTGCTTTGCATCATCCCCAGAAAACTGTTCCTTGAACCGTTCGAGCGCACTTATATTCTCCAACGCAATCCGCTTCCGTAACTGAATAGGCTTTAGTTTTTTATCCATTTCACGAATAAAACACTCACGGTAAGTAAAGAGTCACACGAAAGAACACGTTACCGCTTGGCGCGAAATTTCAAACGATGGCGATGACCGAATCGTTGACCGTTGCCCTTGATGCAGAGCGTTGCGCGATGGCGGTAAACGACGCGAAGACGATAATACAAATTTGTACTTGATGCAGAGCGTTATTCCGAGCCCTTGATGCAGAGCGATGAATAAAAATCCGAAAACTTTACAATCCGGTTCGAAGGGCCAAAAATGTGAGAAAATCTCACTTAAATTACTGGCTGTAAAGTTTTCTTTGCCGAGAGAAAAAACCGTGATCACTTCGCGCCGTTCCGTATGAGAGTGTGTATTCCTCTGTCAAATGAGTTCATTACAATTTGCAAGTTCATTCTTAATTCTAAAGTTCATTTTGCTCTAGATGATTTCATGTAACTAACTTATCTAGTGCAATCCCTTTTCGTTCGTCATTGAAATATTTCATGAAACCTGAATTTAAACACAAAGAAATCTCTGAAATTTCAAAAAATCTCAGAATTTTCAGAAATCTCACAATTTTCTGAAATCTCAGAAATTTCAAAAATCTAAGAAATCTTAGAAATTTCAAAAATCTCATAAATCTCAGAAATCTCAGAAATCGTGGAAATTTAGAAATCTCAGAATTTTCAAGAATCTTAGAATTTTCAATAATCTCAGAATTTTTAAAACTTTGAGAAATCTCAGAAATCTCTGAAGTTTCAAAAATCTCAGAATTTTGAAATCTTAGAATTTTCAAAAATCTCAGAATTTTTAAAACTCTCAGAAATCTCAGAAATCTCTGAAATTTCAAAAATTTCAGAATTCTCAAAAATCTAAGAATTTTCAGAAATCACAGATTTCTCGAACATTTCAGAATTCTCAGAAATCTCAGAATTTTCTGAAATCTCAAAAATTTCAAAAATCACAGAAATCTCAGAAATCTTAAAACTCTCATAAATCTCAGAAATCATTTAAATATTCTCAGAATTTTCCCAAATCTAAGAATTTAAAAACTCTCATATATCTCAGAAATCATTTAAATATTCTCAGAATTTTCACAAATCTAAGGGATTTCAAAAATATCAGATAATTCAGAAATCTTATAAATTTCAAAAGTCTCTGAAATCTCAGAAATTGTAGAAGTATTAGAAATTTGAGTTTTTAAAAAAAAATCTGATATAGCAGAAATTGCAAAAATCTCAGAATTTACAGAAATTTTTAAAATCTTAGAAATTTCAAAAATCTCTGAAATCTCAGATATTTCGGAATCCTCAACTCCTGAATGCTCAGAAATCTCTGAAACTTCAAAAATCTTAGAATTCTCAGAAATCTAAGAATTTCCAAAAATTTTAAAAATCTTAGAAATCTCAGAATTCTCACAATTTTAAATAATCTCAGAGTTCTAAGATATATCAGAAATTTCAAAAATCAGAATGCTCAGAAATCTCAGAATTTTCTGAAATCTCGGATATTTCAAAAATCTCAGAAATCTCAGAAATCTCAAAATCTTTTAAATGTAAAAATCTCAAAAAATTCAAGAATCTTACAATTTTCAAAAATCTCTGAATTTTTTAAACGCTCAGAAATCTCAAAAATCTCTGAAAATTTCAAAAATCTCAGAATTTTCTAGAAATCTAAGAATTTTCAGAAATCTCAGATTTTTCGAATATCTAATAAATCTCAGAAAACTTAAAAAATCTCAAAAATCTCAGAAATCTTCGAAATTTCAAAAAACTCAGAATTTTCTTTTCTCCAGGATCAGAGGATTCAGATTCCCCAAAATCTGAATATTTTTCTCAGAATTCTCAGAAATCTCCGAAACTTCAAAATTCTCAGAATTCACAAAAATCTAAGTATTTTCAAAAATCTCAGAATTTCAAAAATCTCATAAATCTTAGAAATCTCAGAAATTTCAAAAAATCTCAGAATTTTCAGAAATCTCAGAAATCTTAGAAATCTCAGAAACCTCCCAATTTTTAAAAATCTCAGAAATCTTAGAATTATCAGTTATTTCAAAAATATCAGAATTCTCAGAAATCTCAGAATTTTCTGAAATCTCTGAAATTTCAAAAATCTAAAACATCTCAGGAATCTAACCAATCTCACAAATAGTTGAAATTTGAAAATCTCAGATTTTCAAGAATCTTAATATATTCAAAAATCTCAGAAATTTTAAAACTCTCAGAAATCTCAGAAATCTTAGAATTTTCAAAACTCTCAGAATTTTAAAAAATCCCATAAATTTCAGAAATCTCATAAATTTCAAAAAATCACAGAATTTTCAGAAATCTTAGAATTTTCAAAAATTTCAAAAATCTTAGAAATCTCAGAAATCTCACAATTTTTAAAAATTTCAGGGATCTCAGAAATATAAGATATTTCAAAAATATCAGAATTCTCAGATATATCAGAATTTTCTGAAATCTCAGAAATTTCAAAAATCAAAGAAAACTCAGAAATCGTAAAAAAATTATAAATCTCAGAAATCTCAGAAATCGTTGAAATTAAAAAATTCTCAGAATTTTTAAATATCTAAGAATTTCCAAAAATATCAGAAATTTAAGAAATCTCATAAATTTAAAAATCTCAAAATTTTCAGAAATGGTAGAAAATTCAGAAATCACAGTTTCTTCGAAAATTTCAGATATATCAGAAATTTAAAAAATCTCAGAATTTTCAGATATTTGGAAAATCTTAGAATTTTCAAAAATCTCAGAATTTTTAAAACTCTCAGAAATATCCGAAATCTCTGAAATTTCAAAAATCTTAGAATTCTCAGAAATATAAGAATTTTCAAAAATTTCAGTATTTCAAAGTCTCATAAATCTGAGAAATCTCAGAAATTTAAAAAAATCTCAGAATTCTTAGAAATCTCAGGAATTTCACAATTTTCATAAATCTCTGGGATCTCAGAAATATCAGAAATTTCAAAAATATCAGAATTTTCAGAAATCTCAGAATTTTCTGAAATCTCAGAAATTTCAAAACTCTAAGAAATCTCAGAAATCCAAAAAATCTAATTAATCTCAGAAATCTTAGAAATCACAGAAATCTTACAATTTCTAACAATCTCAGGGATCTCAGAAATATCAGAAATTTCAAAAATATCATAATTCTCAGAAATCTGAGAATTTTCAGAAAAATCAGAAATTTTATAAATCTAAGAAATCTCAGAAGTCTTAAAAATCTCATAAATCTCAGAAATCTCAGAAATCGTTAAACTTTGAAAATCTCAGAATTTTCTAGAATTTAAGAATTTTCAAAAATCTCAGAATTTTTAAAACTCTCAGAAATCTCAGAAATCTCTGAAATTTCAAACTTCTAAGAATTCTGAAAAATCTAAGAATTTTCAAAAATCTCAGAATTTTTAAAACTCTCAGGAATCTCAGTAATCTCTGAAATTTCAAAAATCTCAGAATTCTCAGAAATCTAAGGATTTTCAGTAATCTTAGATTTTTCTTAAATCTCAGATATTTCAAAAATCTCAGAAATCTCCGTTATCTCAGAAATTTCAGAAATATTTGAAATGTAAAAATCTCAAAATTTTGAAGAATCCTATAATTTTCAAAAATCTCAGTATTATGAAAAATCTCATAAATCTAAGAAATCTCAGAAATTTCAAAAAATCTCAGAATTTTCAGAAATTTTGGATTTTTCTAAAATCTCAGAAATCTTAGAAATCTCAGAAATCTCACAAATTTAAAAAATCTCAGGGATCTCAGAAATATTAGAAATTTCAAAAATATCTGAATTCTCAGAACTCTCAGAATTTTCTAAAATCTCAGAAATTTCAAAAATCTAAGAAATCTCATAAATCTAAGAATTTTCAAAAACCTCAGAAAATTTATAGTTCTATTGAATTGCAGAAATCTCTGAAATTCCAAAAATCTTAGAATTTTCAGAAATCTAAGAATTTTCAAAATTCTCTGAAAAAACTCCCTAAAATCTCAGAAATCTCTGAAAATAAAAAAATCTCAGAATTCTCAGAAATCTCAGAATTTTCAGAATTCTCAGATTTTTCGAAAATTTTAGAAATCTCAGAAATCTAAAAAATCTCATTAATCTCAGAAATTTTATAAATCTCAGAAATCTCTGAATTTTTAAAAATCTTAGGGATCTCAGAAATCTCTGAAATTTCAAAAATATCAGAATTCTCAGAAATCTCAAAATTTTCTGAAATCTCAGAATTTTCAGAAATCTTAGAATTTTCTCAAATCTCAGAAATCTTAGAAATCTCAGAAACCTCCCAATTTTTTAAAATCTCATGAATCTTAGAATTATCAGTTATTTCAAAAATATCAGAATTCTCAGAAATCTCTGAAATTTCAAAAATCTAAGAAATCTCAGGAATCTAACCAATCTCACAAATAGTTGAAATTTAAAAACCTCAGATTTTCAAGAATCTTAGAATATTCAAAAATCTCAGAAATTTTAAAACTCGCAGAAATCTCAGAAATCTTAGAATTTCCAAAACTCTCAGAATTTTTGAAAATCCCATAAATTTCAGAAATCTCATAAATTTCAAAAAATCACAGAATTTTCAGAAATCTTAGAATTTTCAAAAATTTCAAAAATCTTAGGAATCTCAAAAATCTCACAATTTTTAAAAATTTCAGGGATCTCAGAAATATCAGATATTTCAAAAATATCATAATTCTCAGAAATCTCAATATTTTCTGAAATCTCAGAAATTTCAAAAATCAAAGAAAACTCAGAAATCGTAAAAAAATTATAAATCTCAGAAATCTCAGAAATCGTTGAAATTCAAAAATTCTCAGAATTTTCAAATATCTAAGAATTTCCAAAAATATCAGAAATTTAAGAAATCTCATAAATTTAAAAATCTCAAAATTTTCAGAAATGGTAGAAAATTCAGAAATCACAGTTTCTTCGAAAATTTCAGATATATCAGAAATTTAAAAAATCTTAGAATTTTCAGATATTTGGAAAATCTTAGAATTTTCAAAAATCTCAGAATTTTAAAAACTCTCAGAAATATCCGAAATCTCTGAAATTTCAAAAATCTAAGAATTCTCAGAAATATAAGAATTTTCAAAAATTTCAGTACTTCAAAAGTCTCATAAATCTGAGAAATCTCATAAATTTAAAAAAATCCCAGAATTCTTAGAAATTTCAGGAATTTCACAATTTTCATTAATCTCTGGGATCTCAGAAATATCAGAAATTTCAAAAATATCAGAATTTTCAGAAATCTCAGAATTTTCTGAAATCTCAGAAATTTCAAAACTCTAAGAAATCTCAGAAATCCAAAAAATCTAATTAATCTCAGAAATCTTAGAAATCACAGAAATCTTACAATTTCTAAAAATCTCAGGGATCTCAGAAATATCAGAAATTTCAAAAATATCATAATTCTCAGAAATCTGAGAATTTTCAGAAATATCAGAAATTTTATAAATCTTAGAAATCTCAGAAATCTTAAAAATCTCATAAATCTCAGAAATCTCAGAAATCGTTAGACTTTGAAAATCTCAGATTTTCAAGAATTTAAGAATTTTCAAAAATCTCAGAATTTTTAAAACTGTCAGAAATCTCAGAAATCTCTGAAATTTCAAATTTCTAAGAATTCTGAAAAATCTAAGAATTTTCAAAAATCTCAGAATTTTTAAAACTCTCAGAAATCGCAGTAATCTCTGAAATTTCAAAAATCTCAGAATTCTCAGAAATCTAAGGATTTTCAGTAATCTTAGATTTTTCTTAAATCTCAGATATTTCAAAAATCTCAGAAATCTCCGTTATCTCAGAAATTTCAGAAATATTTGAAATGTAATAATCTCAAAATTTTGAAGAATCCTTGAATTTTCAAAAATCTCAGTATTATGAAAAATCTCATAAATCTAAGAAATCTCAGAAATTTCAAAAAATCTCAGAATTTTCAGAAATCTTGGATTTTTCTAAAATCTCAGAAATCTTAGAAATCTCAGAAATCTCACAAATTTAAAAAATCTCAGGGATCTAAGAAATATTAGAAATTTCAAAAATATCTGAATTCTCAGAACTCTCAGAATTTCTTTAAATCTCAGAAATTTCAAAAATCTAAGAAATCTCATAAATCTAAGAATTTTCAAAAATCTCAGAAAATTTATAGTTCTATTGAATTGCAGAAATCTCTGAAATTCCAAAAATCTTAGAATTTTCAGAAATCTAAGAATTTTTAAAAATCTCTGAAAAAACTCCCTGAAATCTCAGAAATCTCTGAAAATAAAAAAATCTCAGAATTCTCAGAAATCTCAGAATTTTCAGAATTCTCAGATTTTTCGAAAATTTTAGAAATCTCAGAAATCTAAAAAATCTCATTAATCTCAGAAATCTTTTAAATCTCAGAAATCTCTGAATTTTTAAAAATCTCAGGGATCTCAGAAATCTCTGAAATTTCAAAAATATCAGAATTCTCAGAAATCTCAAAATTTTCTGAAATCTCAGAAATTTCAAAAATCTAAGAAATCTTAGAAATCTAAAAAATCTCATAAATCTCAGAAATTTCAGAAATTGTTGAAATTTTAAAATCTCGGAATTTTCAAGAATCTTAGAATTTTCAAAAATCTCAGAATTTTTAAAACTTTCAGAGATCTCAGAAATCTCTAAAATTTCAAATTTATAAGAATTCTTAGAAATCTAAGAATTTTCCAATATCTCAGAATTTTTAAAACTCTCAGAAATCTCAGAAATCTCTGAAATTTTAAAAATCTCAGAATTTTCTTTTCTCCTGGATCAGAGGATTCAGATTCTCCAGAATCCAGAATTTTTTTCTCAGAATTCTCAGAAATATCAGAAATTTTATAAATCTAAGAAATCTCAGAAATCTTAAAAATCTCATAAATCTCAGAAATCTCAGAAATCGTTAAACTTTGAAAATCTCAGAATTTTCAAGAATTTAAGAATTTTCAAAAATCTCAGAATTTTTAAAACTCTAAGAAATCTCAGAAATCTCTGAAATTTCAAATTTTTAAGAATTCTCAAAAATCTAAGAATTTTCAAAACTCTCAGAAATCTCAGTAATCTCTGAAATTTCAAAAATCTCAGAATTCTCAGAAATCTAAGGATTTTCAGTAATCTTAGATTTTTCTTAAATCTCAGATATTTCAAAAATCTCAGAAATCTCCGTTATCTCAGAAATTTCAAAAATCTTTGAAATGTAAAAATCTCAAAATTTTGAAGAATCCTAGAATTTTCAAAAATCTCAGTATTTTTAAAAATCTCATAAATCTAAGAAATCTCAGAAATTTCAAAAAATCTCATAATTTTCAGAAATCTTGGATTTTTCTAAAATCTCAGAAATCTTAGAAATCTCAGAAATCTCACAAATTTAAAAAATCTCAGGGATCTCAGAAATATAAGAAATTTCAAAAATATCTGAATAATCAGAACTCTCAGAATTTTCCAAAATCTCAGAAATTTCAAAAATCTAAGAAATCTCATAAATCTAAGAATTTTCAAAAATCTCAGAAAATTTACAGTTCTATTGAATCGCAGAAATCTCTGAAATTCCAAAAAACTTAGAATTTTCAGAAATCTAAGAATTTTCAAAAATCTCTGAAAAAACTCCCTGAAATCTCAGAAATCTCTGAAAATAAAAAAATCTCAGAATTCTCAGAAATCTCAGAATTTTCAGAATTCTCAGATTTTTCGAAAATTTTAGAAATCTCAGAATTCTCAGAAATCTCAGAATTTTCAGAATTCTCAGATTTTTCGAAAATTTTAAAAATCTCAGAAATCTAAAAAATCTCATTAATCTCAGAAATCTTATAAATCTCAGAAATCTCTGAATTTTTAAAAATCTCAGGGATCTCAGATATCTCTGAAATTTCAAAAATATCAGAATTCTCAGAAATCTCAAAATTTTCTGAAATCTCAGAAATTTCAAAAATCTAAGAAATCTTAGAAATCTAAAAAATCTCATAAATCTCAGAAATTTCAGAAATTGTTAAAATTTTAAAATCTCGGAATTTTCAAGAATCTTAGAATTTTCAAAAATCTCAGAATTTTCAAAAATCTAACCAATCTCACAAATAGTTGAAATTTAAAAATCTCAGAATTTTCAAGAATCTTAGAATATTCAAAAATCTCGGAAATTTTAAAACTCTCAGAAATCTCAGAAATCTTAGAATTTTCAAAACTCTCAGAATTTTAAAAAATCCCATAAATTTCAGAAATCTCATAAATTTCAAAAAATCACAGAATTTTCAGATATCTTAGAATTTTCAAAAATTTCAAAAATTTTAGAAATCTCAGTAATCTCACAATTTTTAAAAATTTCAGGGATCTCAGAAATATCAGAAATTTCAAAAATATCAGAATTCTCAGAAATCTCAAAATTTTCTAAAATCTAAGAAATGTCAAAAATCTAAGAAATCTCAGAAATCTAAAATATCTCTGAAATTTCAGAAATCTCAGAAATCGTAGAAAGTGAAAAATTTCAGAATTTTTAAGAATCTTAGAATTTTTTAAAATTGCAGAATTTTTAAAACTCTCAGAAATGTCAGAAATCTAAGAATTTTCATAAAGCTCAGTATTTGTTAAAATATCATAAAATTCAAAAATCTCAGAAATTTCAAAAAATCTCAGAATTTTCAGAAAACTTAGAATTTTAAAAAGTAATATGATCGCGCACACACGCACTGTCGGACTGCATCGGCTGCATGCGCGGTCACTTTGCTCGAGTAGGGAACGTCCGTTCTCCCGAAATCAAGGTGGAAACTTTCGAATCGGTATCGCCTTTGATCGTCCAGGCGATCATAGAAACCTGGAAGAGATTTCCCTTACTGGATTGTTGGAGACATCGAGGCCTTACCTTAGGTAGGGGGACTCTCGAAGCTCATGAACTAAAACGAAATTATTTTGTGGATAGGTTGTTCTAGTCTTGGCGGTCCGATCGAACATCGTCGTCCAAAACTATTTCGCTTTTATTTATACCATAATTTTGTTGGGTTTTTTTTGACAATTTTCTTGTTATAAAAAATAGGGTTGAAATAATTATTTGTTTTCTGTCGACGTCCGTTCAATTTGGTAATTTGACTAAAGTCGGTTCGGCGTGGGAACCAACATGACGAGTTTGGTTCAGCGTTAGCAATAAGTTGTATTTGGAGACGTTCTTTCCTGTTTTGGGGTCTCATTGCTAGTGTGTTATTTGTTACTTGTTTGTCATGAGTTGTGAGAATTGCTATTGTGAGAAGTGCTACGTTTGCACGTAATGTGTTTGAACAGCGGTGCGGTTGATTGCTTCGCTTGCATAAAATGTGTCGCCAATAAATTCACATTGGGTATGCCTAAAGTTATCTATTTGGTGTTTAATTGCTGACCACTGTCTGTACTCGCCAAGGTGAGTGTCTAGACGTTTTTGAATCAATATCGTATTGCATAGCGTTACGCGATGGCTGGGTGCGCTGGTCAATGTTTGGTTGTTTTGTTTTAAGCGTGTGTCTGGTCAAACTGCTAGATGTGCATTTCTTGCGCTCTTGGTTAATGCAAGTTGTTTGTTGAATTGTTGATCTTTTGTTCACCGCATGTTGTTATGTAACGCTTGTCATATGCGAGATAATCTATGCTTTAATGAGGTGTTTAGCAGATATGCTACACCTCCCCCTTTTAATGAGAATAATGTTATGATAGCGTTTACGAAAGAGTAACATTATTCTTTAAACTCTGTCTTTAATCTATTTTTATGCACTGTTGTGGTTTTGTTTGTAATTTTATGTTTTATAACGCAATTTGTGTTCTGTATTTCTATTACTGTGAATGGTCCAATGTATACCGGATCTAATTTCTTTCTGTTTTCATTAACAAGATATACTTGATCTCCTGTTTTAATGTTTATAGGATTTATTTTTTCATTCAGATTTACTGTTGTTTTATGTTTAGATTTAATCAGATTTTCTCTCGCTGTTTCGTTTGATTTTTGTAATTTATATTTCATTTCATTGTAGTATTGCTCTATGTTGTAAACTGGTTCTACCTTTCTACTGTAAATTTCCTGTGGTAAGTTTGCTTGTTTACCAAATACCAGCTCGTATGGTGTATAGCCTGTTGATGTATTTATAGTTGTGTTATAAACGAATTCGTAAAATTTTGTCCATTGAACCCAATCATCGTGGTGTTCGTTTGTATAACTTCTTAAATATTCATTCAAACTTCTGTGATTTCTTTCCAATGATCCTATTGTTTGTGGATGGTAAGCTGTTGCAAATGTTTGTTTTATGTGTAATATTTCAGAAACTTTGCTTAATATTTCGTTATTGTATTCCAATCCTTGATCTGATTTGAGCTCAATAAATGTTCCGAAGGTTAATAAAAAATTTTCAACGAGTGCTCTTGCTATTGTGTTAGCTTCTTTGTTAGTTATGGGTATTATTGTTATATGTTTTGTCAGCTCACATTGTATTGTTACTGCATATCGGTTATTGTCATTCGTTTTTGGCAAAGGTCCTACGGTGTCAATTGATACTACACTAAATGGTTTTGAAGGTGTTGTCGTCACAACTGCCTTTTCCTTAGTATGCGTCACTATCTTATTCCTAATGCATGCTTTACAATTCTTTATGAAATTGCGAATATCCGTCTTCATGTACTTCCATTGGTACTTATCTCTCAGCTTGCTGTATAGTCTGTATTGACCTATATGGCCTCCCGAAGGTGTCATATGATAATCAGCGATTATTTTCAGCTTATCTTCCTGTGAATCAATCCATCTAGGTGGAGTGAAAATGACAATTTCGAAATCGGAAATGGCTGCGAAAGCTACTTCTTTGATTGTCTGCAGGGAATAATATTGGAATATTATATCGTCTGATGCGATTGCTAGCTTGTTCCTTTTTGCTTGAATAGCGATTTGGCATATGTTATGCAGCGCAAATTCTAGTATTTGGCTTTTCTTCGCGTAATTGTTTATGGGTATCTCTGTTTTACCTAGCACTTTGTTATATTTGTGGTTGAATACCACGAGCTCTATTTTGTTTCTTACAATGCTTGATTTGACTTTTAGAAGTTTCCTAACCTCAGATGGCCTATCTATTTCCCACACTACGGGGTAGCTAATCCCTTTTTGTGGTTTTGATTGATTAGATACTTCCTTCTTTCGTGTCATAGCTCTTGTATTTACCATCAATACTGGTTTCGTCAGCTCGGCTTTTGATTTTGGTATGCATGCTTTTAACTCATCTGAATTTGTAATAATTCGCGACAAGGCGTCTGCCGTCACGTTAGATTTTCCTGCTAGAAATTCTATATCGAAGTCGAATTCTTCTAGATCTAACCTCATTCTTGTTAGTTTTGACGTTGGGTTTTTCATACCGAATAGGTACACTAATGGACGATGGTCCGTTTTAACTAAAAATTTTCTTCCGTATATGTATGGTTTAAAGTAATTAATCGCCCAATGTATAGCTGTGAGCTCTTTCTCGATTATTGATTTATTCTTTTCCCCTGGTAAGAAACTTTTACTCGCAAATGCGACTGGAAGATCGTTTCCGTCCGTTATTTGTGAGAGCACTGCCCCACATGCTATATCCGATGCGTCTGTCGTAATTATGAACTGCTTAGTAAAATCAGGATATTGTAAAATTGTGGGAGAAAGTAAACATTGTTTCAATTTATCGAAGGCTTCTTGACATTCTGATGTCCATTCGAATTTAACATCCTTCTTTATCAAATTATTAATAGGTTTAGCTATTTTGGCAAAATTTTGTACAAATTTTCGATAATAATTACAAAATGCGACAAAACGTCTTGCTTCATCAGCATTAGTAGGTATAGGGAAGTTTTTAATCGTGTCAAACTTCGCGTCATCTGGATAAATTCCTTTTTCTGTTATTTTATGTCCTAAGTATGTTACTTCTGTTTTGAAGAAACAACACTTTTCTGCATTTAATTTTAGATTATATTTCCTTAGCCTATCAAAAACTTTACCTAAATTACTGATATGATGCCGTGCACTGCATTCAGTTACTATGATATCATCTATATACACAAATGCTAGCTCTGGTGTTAAACCAGCCATAGCGATAGCCATCATTCTTTGAAAGCTGTTTGGGCTAATGTTGAGTCCAAATGGCATTCGTGTAAACTGAAAGTGGCCTGTAGGTGTTGAAAAAGCTGTATATTTTCGAGAATTTTTATGAAGTTTGATTTGATGGAATCCTGACATCTAATCCAATGTGCTGAAATATTTAGCTCTTCCAAGCTGGTATAATATTGTATCTATGCGTGGTAGTGGAAATTTGTCCGGTAATATTTTCTTGTTTAATTGTCGGAAATCTGCTACTAAACGCCATTTTTTCTTTCCGTCAACTGATTTTTTCGGTACCAATAGTATAGGTGAGTTGTATGACGAGACTGAATCCTCAATGATATTGTTGTCTAACATTTTTCCTACTTGCTCTTTTATCTCTTCTGTTTGCGAGTGAATTTGCTTGTAGTTGGGTATGTAAGAAGGGATGTTATCTTTAAGCAAAATTTTCTGGGTATAAAAATTGTTAGTAGAGACCGGTTCATCTTCTAAACAAAATGTATCTGAGAACTTTGTGATGAGATTTTCTAGCTCTTCTCTTGCTATTTTAGGAATATTTTCTATGTGAATTTTGTTATGAATTCTCTGTATTCTTTCCCTTGGTGCGTTTGATTTTGATTTAAGTTGCTCATAATCTCCTAAAGGTTCGATGGCTGGTTTAAAAGATTTTTTTCCACAGGAGACATCCTTGTCCGTGGTATTAATAAATTTTATGTATTGCTTTGTTTTTGTTACTATAGTATTACCACATAATACTCCTGGTTGAATCTCCTGTGCTAAAATGATTGAATCTTCTGTCAAATTTGGTATTGCAATTTGCCGTATTACTTCACTTCGTGCTGGTAAAATAAAATTTCCATCTACATTATCTTCTATTGGGTGTGAAACTTGTATGTCATTTATTTGAAAATTCAGTAGCCAATATTCGTAGTCAATATTGCATTTAAATTTTTTGAAAAAATCTCTGCCTAGTATTCCATCTACGTGTATCGGTATTGTTTTTGGAAGCAAATGAAATTCGTGTTCTACTTTTACGTTGCCAAAATCTATTGTCGTTGTAGTTGTTGCTAGCGTTTCTACTGTTTTGTCTGATATTCCTGTTAATATAGTTTTGTTGTTAGTACAAACTTTTTGTTTTGGTTTCACTCTGTCTACTTTGAAGAGTGAAATAACAGCTCCTGTATCTAATATGAATGTTGCATAATCTTGCTGTGCCATTTCCACTTTCAGTTTTACAAAGTTGCTGGCAGAAATGTTTACTGCAAAGATTGGCAGTCTTCGTGTGACTGCTGGGTAAGGGCTATAAAATGTTGCTCATTTTGCGCGAGATGCACCCTTCTTGAATTGGGTTGTCTTGAGTTTTGCCCTCTATTTGCCTGGGTTTGACGGTTCCTATATTGGCGTTCGTTAAATCTGCCTGGTGGATTTTCTGTTCTATCGTTCCTGCTCCAGTTCCCTTGTAGATTGTTGTATCTGATGGGTATACGATTGTCATATCTGTTTGGCGGACAATTGTCGTATCTAAATTGTGGTCTGTTGTCGTACCTGTTGTTCCTTTTCTCTGGACGTCTTCTACTTTGAAGATAATTTACTTCTACCCTTGGTGTTAAAGCTAGTAGTTCTACTTCGTTGTTTGTGCCTAGTTCAATTGCCCTTGGTAATGAGGTACAATTGGCATATTTAATTGTATTCTTCGTTTCTTGATTTTTTGCTCCAGCTATAAAAGCTTTGACTCCTGCTCGTGTTGCTAGTGTTTTAGCACCTTCGTTCCCTATGCTGTCGTTTATGTAGGCTCGTTCCAGCCGCGATGTAAGCTCGCTTATCTCGTCTGCAAAGCTGGCGAAGTCGCCCCTTTGTTTTGCTACATTTAGCTTTGTCATGATTGAGTCTGGTCCCTCTATTTTTTTACATGATGATTCTAGTGATGAGTAACTGCCTTACATGTGGTTAGTGCGGAGATAATGTGGTCTAGTTTGTCTCCATTGCCGTTGTACACCGGCACAAAATTTGCAATCACTGTCATTAGTTCTATTGTGCTTGCCATTTTGTTGGTTTCGGGTTTTGCCGTGGTATCAAGGAGTTTATTTTCTGATATTGTCGTATTTAAAGAATCTGGATACTCTTCGCAATGTATTTTAATACATTTATTTATCTCAAAGTAAAAGTTTCTACTCCTTTTAACTAATGTTGTAAATACTTCTTCCTTAAATGACGATTCGTGTCTAAGTAGAAGTTCTTGTATTTCGTTGTAAATATCTTTCGTATTATCTCATAATTTCGTTAATGCACAAAGCCTATAACATTTGTTGAACTGTTTTACCTGTTCGTAAATTCTATCTAATTTTTCTATTTTTTCAAATATCTTTTGCATTGTCCCAAGCCTGTCTTATGTTGGGTTGATAATTGTGTCATATCTAATGTCATACTATAGGTCATAGTATAAGTCGTCTAATAAACTATCTTATGTATCAAATTTTTTTTTATCATTATTTTTTTTTTGTTAGTATATCTCTATATAAGAGCGCTTGTTGAAAAGCTTCATTTGTAACATAATTTTCTTTCTTAAATTCAAGGTGGAATTCCGCGATTTTCTTGCATAAGTAAAGTTACAAAATTATATTTTTTTTTTTTTTGCAGCTTTATTGAATTATACAGTTCTCCTCTTTTTTTTTTTTTGCTCGTTCTTTCTTTCTACCTCAAAATGTTATAAAAGAAATTAAGAAACAGTTTTCATACCTTTTTACTTTTTTGTTTTATTTAGATGCCTAGCAGCACCATGTATATTTCCACTATCGCCGCGTACGCCTGCTTGGTTCTCATATACCCTGTGTCGTACCGCTTGTATATTTGGGCTGCTTCCTGATGCAGCCCCTCGTTTTCGCTTGTTGCTAGCAGCTGGTCGACTTCTAAGCGTAGGTGGTTAAAATCCTCGTCCGTAGGAAGAAACGGCCCAATGTAAGCTCCATCGTCGCTGAAGTTTTTTAGTCCGTGGGTTGACATCTTAATCTGGTCTCTTCCTTTTTTAGGGCTGGTTGGCTTCGGTAATGGCTTTTTCGGCGGTAGTGATTTCTGACACAATTTTCATCACTTTATATAGTTCATTACTGTTCGTTTCTTCAATTTTTCCTGTTATGTTTCTTGGCACTTAGTTTTCATTGCCCCTTCGCGTTTCGTTTCAGTCTCTTTTTCTTTTTTTGTTTCAAATATCCACCATAAGTATTAACATAGTCGCGATCACGATGGTGTACAATTTTTGTTCACACGTTATGCGTTGTTCTGTAAACCCTTTTCTCGTCGTTGCGTTATTTGATCGTTCGATTTTTTAAAGCCACACGTGCACTGGTAGTTTTTTGTTTTGTTTTGAACGTACGTACACTGCACTCATGTTCTGTTTGGTTTTTACACTCTGGATGCGTTTTGCAATTCTGAGGCTCTCATCGTTTGCTTCCTAATAATTGCTTTGTAAGCTTTCCATAATGCATACAATAGCTGACCTATGCATAGAATAACAAGTAGCCATAATTTCCAATCGTGGTTATCATGTGCCTGCTTGTGACTTTCTAGGATATTCATTATTTTAACATGGGCATCCCCATTAGACGTAGGGTTATGATGCTTTGTATCGAACATTGTAACGAACTCAAGAGCACCTGTTTTTGATATTTTCACTGCTGTGCTCATATCGCAATCACTGAACTCATGGGATTTTTTTTTCGAGTATCTTTACTGTGTTCTGTTGTAAATGTTCACTTCACTGTGTCATTATGTTTCTCCTTCACTTTTTTTCTTGACGCACTGCACTTTATGCATATGGTGTTCTTTCACTTGTTTCAATCCGAAGTCTGCAGATTAACGTCACGGTCGCCATGTAATATGATCGCGCACACACGCACTGTCGGACTGCATCGGCTGCATGCGCGGTCACTTTGCTCGAGTAGGGAACGTCCGTTCTCCCGAAATCAAGGTGGAAACTTTCGAATCGGTATCGCCTTTGATCGTCCAGGCGATCATAGAAATCTGGAAGAGATTTCCCTTACTGGATTGTTGGAGACATCGAGGCCTTACCTTGGGTAGGGGGACTCTCGAAGCTCATGAACTAAAACGCAATTATTTTGTGGATAGGTTGTTCTAGTCTTGGCGGTCCGATCGAACATCCTCGTCCAATTTCCACTCCACAATTTTCTTGTTATAAAAAATAGGGTTGAAATAATTATTTGTTTTCTGTCGACGTCCGTTCAATTTGGTAATTTGACTAAAGTCGGTTCGGCGTGGGAACCAACATGACGAGTTTGGTTCAGCGTTAGCAATAAGTTGTATTTGGAGACGTTCTTTCCTGTTTTGGGGTCTCATTGCTAGTGTGTTATTTGTTACTTGTTTGTCATGAGTTGTGAGAATTGCTATTGTGAGAAGTGCTACGTTTGCACGTAATGTGTTTGAACAGCGGTGCGGTTGATTGCTTCGCTTGCATAAAATGTGTCGCCAATAAATTCACATTGGGTATGCCTAAAGTTATCTATTTGGTGTTTAATTGCTGACCACTGTCTGTACTCGCCAAGGTGAGTGTCTAGACGTTTTTGAATCAATATCGTATTGCATAGCGTTACGCGATAGCTGTGTGCGCTGGTCAATGTTTGGTTGTTTTGTTTTAAGCGTGCGCTTGGTCAAACTGCTAGATGTGCATTTCTTGCGCTCTTGGTTAATGCAAGTTGTTTGTTGAATTGTTGATCTTTTGTTCACCACATGTTGTTATGTAACGCTTGTAATATGCGTGATAATCTATGCTCTAGTGAGATGTTTAGCAGATATGCTACACTCAGAAATCTTAGAAATCTCAGAAATCTCACAATTTTTTAAAATCTCAGGGATCTCAGTAAAATCAGAAATTTCAAAAATATGAGAATTCTCACAAATCCCAGAATTTTCTGGAATCTCAGAAATTTCAAAAATCTAAGAAATCTCAGAAATCTAAAAAATCTCATAAATCTCAGAAATCGTCGAAATTAAAAATCTCTGAATTTTAAGAATCATAGAATTTTCAAAAGTCTCAGAATTTTTAAAACTCACAGAAATCTCACAAATCTCTGAAGTTTCAAAAAACTCAGAATTCTCAGAAATCTAAGAGATTTTAAAAATCGCAGAATTTTGACAACGCTCAGAAATCTCAGAAATCTCTGAAATTGCAAAAATCTCAGAATTCTCAAAAATCTAAGAATGTTCAGAAATCTCAGATTTTTCGAAAATCTTAGAAATCTCAGAAATCTAAAAAATCTCATTAATCTCAGAAATCTTTGAAATTTCAAAAATCTCAGAATTTTCTTTTCTCCAGGATCAGAGGATTCAGATTCTCCAGAATCCAGATTTTTTTCTCAAAATTCTCAGAAATCTCCGAAACTTAAAAAATCTCAGAATTCTCAGAAATCTAAGAATTTTCAAAAGTCTCAGAATTTTTAAAAATTCTCATAAATCTCAGAAATCTCAGAAATTTCAAATAATCTCAGAATTCTCAGAAATCTAAAAATTTTCAGAAATCACATATTTTTTGAAAACCTTAGAAAACTCAGATATCTAAAAAATTTCATAAATCTCAGAAATATTTGAAATTTCAAAAATCTCAGAATGTTCTTTTCTTCAGGATCAGAGGATTCAGATTCTCCAGAATCCTGAATTTGTTTCTCAGAATTCGTAGATACCTTCGAAACTTAAAAAATCTCAGAATTCTCAGAAATCTAAGAATTTTCAAAAATCTCAGAATTTTTAAAAATCTTATAAATCTCAGAAATCTAAGAAATCGTTGAAATTAAAAAATCTCAGAATTTTCAAGAATCTTAAAATTTTCTAAAATCTCAGAATTTTTAAAACTTTCCGAAATCTCAGAAATCTAAGAATTTTCAAAAATCTCAGAATTTAAAAATCTCATAAATCCATGAAATCTCAGAAATTTCAAAAAATCTCAGAATTTTCAGAAATCTTAGAATTTTCTAGAATCTCAGAAATCTTAGAAATCTCAGAAATCTCACAAATTTAAAAATCTCTGGGATCTCAGAAATATCAGAAATTTCAAAAATATCAGTATTCTCAGAAATTCCAGAATTTTCTGAAATCTCAGATAGCGTTGAAATTTTTAAATCTCAGAATTTTCAAGAATCTTAAAATTTTCAAAAATCTCAGAATTTTTAAAACTCTCAGAAATGTCAGAAATCCAAGAATGTTCAAAAATATCAGAATTTTTAAAAATATCATAAATCTCAGAAATCTTAGAAATTTCAAAAAATCTCAGAATTATCAGAAATCTTAGAATTTTCAAAAATCTCAAAATTGTTAAAAATTTCACGAATCTCAGACATAGTTGAAATTTAAAAATCTCAGAATTTTCAAGAATCTTAGAATTTTCAAAAATCTCCAAATTTGTAAAACTCTCAGAAATCTCCGAAATCTCTGAAATTTCAAAAATCTCAGAATTCTCAGATATCTAAGGATTTTCAGATATCTCAGAATTTTCGAAAATCTTAGAAATCTCAGAAATCTAAAAAATTTCATAAATCTCAGAAATCTTTAAAGTTTTCAAAATCTCCGAATTTTCTTTTCTCCAGGATCAGAGGATTCAGATTCTACAGAATTCAGAATTTTTTTCTCAGAATTGTCAGAAATCTTCTAAACTTTATAAATCTCAGAATTCTCAGAAATCAAAGAATATTCAAAAATCTAAGAATTTTTAAAAATCTCATAAATATCAGAAATCTCAGAATTTTCAAAAATCTCAGAATTCTCAGAAATCTACGTATTTTCAGAAACCTTAGAAATCTTAGAAATCTCTGAATTCTCAAAAATTTCAAAAATCTCAGGGACCTCCGAAATATCAGAAATTTCAAAAATATCAGAAATCTCAGAAGTCTAAGAATTTTCACATATCTCAGAATTTTTAAAAATCTCATAAATTTCAGATATCGTAGAAATTTAAAAATCTCATAATTTTCAAGCACCTTAGAATTTTCACAAATCGCAGAATTTTTAAAACTATCAGAAATCTCAGAAATCGCTGAAATTTCAAATATCTCAGAATTCTCAGAATTCTAAGAATTTTAAAAAAATCTCAGATATCTCAGAAATCTCAGCAATTTCAAAAAATCTCAGAATTCTCAGAAATCTACGAATTTTCAAAAAACGCAGAAATCTTAGAAATCTCAGAATTCTCACAATTTTTTAAAAATATCAGGGATCTCAGAAATATCACAAATTTCAAAAATCCCAGAAATCTCAGAAATCTAAGAATTTTCAAAAATCTCAGAATTATTAAAATCTCATAAATCTCAGAATTCGTTGAAATTTAAAAATCTCAGAATTTTCAAGAATATTAGAATTTTCAAAAATCTCAGAATTTTTAAAACTCTCAGAAATCTCAGAAATCTAAGAATTTTCAAAAATCTCAGAATTTTTAAAAATCTCATAAATCTCATGAATCTCACAAATTTCACAAAATCTCAGAATTTTCAGAAATCTTAGAATTTTCTAAAATCTTAGAAATCTCAGAAATCTAACAATTTTTTAAAATCTTAGGGATCTCAGAAATATCAGAAATTTCAAAAATATGAGATTTCTCAGAAAACTCAGAATTTTCTGAAATCTCAGAAATTTCAAAAATCTAAGAAATCTCAGAAATCTTAAAAATCTCATGAATCTCAGAAATAGTTGAAATTGAAAAATCTCATTATTTTCAAGAATCTTAGAATTTTCAAAAATCGCAAAATTTTTAAAACTCTCAGAAATCTCAGAAATCTAAGATTTTTCAAAAATCTCAGAATTTTTAAAAATCTCATAAATCTCACAAATCTCACAAATTTCACAAAATCTCAGATTTTTCAGAAATCTTAGAATTTTCTAAAATCTTAGAAATCTCAGAAATCTAACAATTTTTTAAAACCTTAGGGATCTCAGAAATATCAGAAATTTCAAAAATATGAGAATTCTCAGAAAACTCAGAATTTTCTGAAATCTCAGAAATTTCAAAAATCTAAGAAATCTAAGAAATCGCAAAAATCTCATGAATCTCAGAAATCGTTGAAATTGAAAAATCTCAGAATTTCCGAAAATCTTAGAATTTTCAAAAATCTCAGAATTTGTAAAACTCTCACAAGTCTCAAAAATCTATGTAATTTCAAAAATCTCAGAATTCTCAGAAATCTTAGAATTTTCAAAAATTTCAGACTTTTTAAAACGCTCAGCAATCTCTGAAATCTATGAAATTTATAAAATCTCAGAATTCTCAGAAATCTAAGATTTTCCAGAAATCTCAGATTTTATGAAAATCTTAGAAATCTCAGATATCTCATAAATCTCATGAATCTCAGAAATCGTTGAAATTTCAAAAATATCAGATTTTTTTGTTTCTCCAGGATCAGAGCATTCCGATGCTCCAGAATCCAGATTTTTTTTCTCAGAAGTCGCAAAAACCTCCGAAACTTCAAAAATCTCTGAATTCACAGAAATTTAAGAATTTTCAAAAATCTCAGAATTTTAAAGAATATCATGAATCTCAGAAATCGTAGAAATTTAAAAATCTCATTGTTTTCAGGCATCTTAGAATTTTCAAAAATCGCAGAATTTTTCAAACTCTCAGATATCTCAGAAATCTTAGAATTTTCAGAAATATCAGAATTCTCAGATTTCTAAGAATTTTTAAAAATCTCAGAAATCTCAAAAATCTCAAAATTTCAAAAAAGCTCAGAATTCTCAGAAATCTACGAATTTTCAAAAATCTCAGACATCTAAGAAATCTCAGAATTCTCACATTTTTTTAAAAATCTCAGGGATCTCCAAAATATCAGAAATTTCAATAATATCAGAATTCTCAGAAATCTAAGAATTTTCAAAAATCTCAGAATTATAAAAATCTTATAAATCTCAGAAATCGTTGAAATTTAAAAATGTCAGAAGTTTCAAGAATCTTAGAATTTTCAAATATCTCAGAATTTTTTAAACTCTCAGAAATGTCAAAAATCTCAGAAATCTATGAAATTTCAAAAATCTCAGAATGCTTAGAAATATAAGAATTTTCAAAAATCTCAAAATTTTTTAAAATCTCATAAATCTCAATAATCTCAGAAATTTCAAAAAATATCTGAATTTTTTAAAATCCCAGATATCTTAGAAATCTCAGCAATCTCACAATTTTTAAAAATCTCAGGTATCTCAGGAATATCAAAAATTTCAAAAATATCAGAATTCTCAGAAATCTCAGAATTTTCTGAAATCTCGGAGATTTCAAAAAACTCAGAATTCTAAAATCTCATAAATCTAAGAAATCTCAGAAATCGTTTAAATTTAAAAATCTCAGAATTCTCAAGCATTTTAGAATCTTCAAAAATCTCTGAATTTTCAAAACTCTCAGAAATCTCAGCAATTTCAAAAATCCAAGAATTCTCAGATATCTAACAATTTTCAGAAATCTCAGATTTTTCGAAAACCTTAGAAAACTCAGAAACCTAAAAAATTTCATAAATCTCAGAAATCTTTGAAATTTCAAAAATTTCAGAATTTTCTTTTCTCCAGGATCAGAGGGTTCGGATTCTCCAGAATCCTGATATTTTTCTCAGAATTCGCAGAAACCTACGAAACTTAAAAAATCTCAGAATTTTCAAAAATCTAAGTATTTTCAAAAATCTCAAAATTTTCAAAAATCGCATAAATCTCAGAAATCTAAGAAATCGTTAGAATTTAAAAATCTCAGAATTTTCAAGAATCTTAGAATTTTCAAAAATCTCAGAATTTTTTAAAACTTTCAGCAATCTCAGAAATCTTAGATTTTTCAAAAATCTCAGAATTTTTAAAAATCTCATAAATCTCAGATATCTCAGAAATTTCAAAAAATCTAAGAATCCTCAGAAATCTTAGAATTTTCTTAAATCTCAGAAATCTTAGAAATCTCAGAAATCTCACAATTTTAAAAAATCTCAGGGATCTCAGATATAGCAGAAATTTCATAAATATCAGTATTTTAAGAAATCTCAGAATTTTATGAAATCTCAGAAATTTCAAAAATCTAAAAAATCTAAGAAATCCTAAAAATCTCAGAAATCTCAGAAATCTCAGAAATCGTTGAAATTTAAAAATCTCAGAATTTTCAAGAATCTTAGATATTTCAAAAATCTCAGAATTTTTCAAACTCTCAGAAATCTCAGAACTATCTGAAATTTTCAAAACTCTCAGAATTCTCAAAAATCAAAAAATTTTCAAAAAACTCAGAATTTTAAAAAATCTCATAATTCTTAGAAATCACAGAAATTTCAAAAAATCTCGAAATTCTCAGAAATCTTACAATTTTCTAAAATCTCAGAATCCTTAGAAATATCAGAAACCTCACAATTTTTTAAAATCTCAGCGATCTAAGAAATATCAGAAATTTCAAAAATATCAGTGTTCTCAGAAATCTCAGAAATCTCAGAAATCTTTGAAATGTCAAAAAATTTCAAAACTTTCAAGAATCTTAGAATTTCCTAAAATCTCAGCATTTTTCAAACTTTCAGAAATTTCAGAAATCTCAGAAATTTCAAAAATCTCAGAATTCTCAGAAATCAAAAAATTTTCAAAAAACTCAGAATATTTAAAAATCTTAAAAACTTCAGAAATCTCTGAAATTTCAAAAAATCCCAGAATTTTCAGAAATCTTAGAATTTTCTACAATCTCAGACATCTTTGAAATCTCAGAAATCTCACAATTTTTAAAAATCTCAGGGATCTCAGAAATATCAGAAATTTCAAAAATATCAGAATTCTCAGAAATCTCAGAATTTTCTGAAATCTCAGAAATTTCAAAAATCTAAGAAATATCAGAAATCTAAAAAATCTCATAAATCTCAGACATCATTGAAATTAAAAAATCTCAGATAATTAAAGAATCTTAGAACTTTAAAAAATCTCAGAATTTTTAAACTCTCAGAAATCTCAGAAATCTCTGAAATTACAAAAATCTCAGAATTCTCAGAAACCTAAAAATTTTCAAAAATCTCAGAATTTTTTAAACTCTAAGAAATCTCAGAAATCTAAAAAATCTCATAATTCTCAGACTACGTTGAAATTAAAAAATCTCAGATAATTAAAGAATCTTAGAATTTTCAGAAATCTCAGAATTTTTAAACTCTCAGAAATCTCAGAAATCTCTGAAATTTCAAAAATCTCAGAATTCTCAGAAATCTTAGAATTTTCAAAAATCTCAGAATTTTTAAAACGCTAAGATATCTCTGAAATCTATGAAATTTCAAAACTCTAAGAATTGTCAGAAATCTAAGAATTTCCAGACATCTCAGATTATTTGAAAATCTTAGAAATCTCAGATATCTCATAAATCTCATGAATCTCAGAAATCGTTGAAATTTCAAAACTATCAGAATTTTTTGTTTCTCAGATTCAGAGGATCAGAGATCAGACTCAGGATCAGAGGATTCAGATTCTCCAGAATCCAGTTTTTTTTTTTCTCAGATTTCGCAGAAACCTCCGAAACTTCAAAAATCTCAGAATTCAGATCAGAGGATTCAGATTCTCCAGAATCCAGTTTTTTATTTCTCAGATTTCGCAGAAACCTCCGAAACTTCAAAAATCTCAGAATTCTCAGAAATCTAAGAATTTTCAAAAATCTCAGAATTTTTAAAAATCTCAGAAATCGTTGAAATTTAAAAATCTCAGAATTTTCAAGATACTTTGAATTTTCAAAAATCTCAGAATTTTTTAAGCTTTCAGAAATCTCAGAAATCTAAGAATTTTCAAGAAATCTTAGAATTCTTAGAAATCTTACAATTTTCAAAAATCTCAGAAATCTTAGAAAACTCAGAATTCTTACAATTTTATAAAAATTTCAGGGATCTCAGAAATATCAGATATTTCAAAAATATCAGAATTCTCAGAAATCTCAAAATTTTCTAAAATCTCAGAAATTTTCAAACTCTAAGAAATCTCAGAAATCTCTGAAATTTCAAAAATCACAGATTTGTCAGAAATCTCAAAATTTTCAGAAATCTCAGATTTTTTGAAAATCTTAGAAATCTCAAAAATCTCAGAAATCGTTAGAATTTCAAAAATATCAGAATTTTCTTTTCTCCAGGATCAGAAGATTCAGATCCTCCAGAATCCAGAATTTTTTCTCAGGATTCGCAGAAACCTCCGAAAATTAAAAAATCTCAGAATTCTCAGAAATCTAAGAATTTTCAAAAATCTCAGAATTTTTAAAAATCTCATAAATCTCATAAATCTCAGAATTCGTTTAAAATTAAAAATCTCAGGATACCCAAGAATCTTAGAATTTTCAAAAATCTCAGAATTTTTAAAACTTTCAGAAATCTCAGAAATCTAAGAATTATCAAAAATCTCAGAATTTTTATAAATGTCATAAATCTCAGAAATCTCAGAATTTTCCAAAAATTTCAGAATTCTCAGAAATCTTAGAATTTTCTAAAATCTCAGACATCTTAGAATTCTCAGAAATCTCACAATTTTTAAAAATCTCAGCGATCTCAGAAATAACAGAAATTTCAAACATATCAGTATCCTCAGAAATCTCAGAATGTTCTGAAATTTAAAAATCTTAGAATTTTCAAGAATCTTAGAATTTTCAAAAATCTCAGAATTTTTAAAACTCTCAGAAATCGCAGGAATCTAAGAATTTTCAAAAAACTCAGAAATTTTAAAAGTATCATTAATCTCAGAAATCTTAGTTATTTCAAAAATATCAGAATTTTCAGAAATCTTTGAAATTTCTAAAATCTCAGAAATCTTAGATATCTCAGAAATCTCACAATTTTTTAAAATCTCAGTGATCTCAGAAATATCAGAAATTTCAAAAATATGAGAATTCTCAGAAATCTCAGAATTTTCGGAAATCTCAGAAATTTCAAAAATCTAAGAAATCTCAGAAATCTAACAAATCTCATAAATCTCAGAAATCGTTGAAATTAAAAAATCTCAGATAATTCAAGAATCTTAGAATTTTCAAAAATCTCAGAATTTTTATACTCTCAGAAATACCAGAAATCTCTGAAATTACAAAAATCTCAGAATTCTCATAAACCTTAAAAAATTTCAAAAATCCTGAAATCTCAGAAATTTCAAAAATCTAAGATATCTCAGAAATCTAAAAAATCTCATAAATCTAAGAAATCTCAGAAATCGTTGAAATTTAAAAATCGCAGAATTTTGAAGCTTCTTAGAACTTTCAGAAATCTCACAATTTTAAAAGTCTCAGAAATCTCAGAAATATCAGAAATTTCAAAAATCTCAGAACTCTCAGAAATCTAAGAATTTTCAAAAATCTCAGATTTTTCGAAAACCTTAGAAAACTCAGAAATCTAAAAAATTTCATAAATCTCAGAAATCTTTGAAATTTCAAAAATTCTCAGACATTTTCTTTTATCCAGGATCAGAAGATTCAGATCCTGCAGAATCCTGATTTTTTTTCTCAGAATTCGCTGAAGCCTTAAAAACTAAAAAAAAATCTAAGAATTCTCAGAAATCTAGGAATTTTCAAAAATCTCGGAATTTTTAAAAATCTCATAAATCTCAGAAATCTAAGAAATCGTTTAAAATAAAAAATCTCAAAATTTTCAAGAATCTTAGACCTTTCAAAAATCTCAGAATTTTTAAAACTTTCAGAAATCTCAGAAATCTAAGAATTTTCAAAAATCTCAGAATTTTTAAAAATCTTAGAAATGTCAGAAATTTCAAAAAATATCAGAATGCTCAGAAATTTTGGAATTTTCTTAAATCTCTTAGACATCACAGAAATCTCACAATTTTTTAAAATCTCAGGGATCTCAGAAATATCAGAAATTTCAAAAATATCAGAAGTCTCAGAAATCTCAGAATTTTATGAAATCTCAGAAATTTCAAAAATGTAAGATATCTCAGAAATCTAAAAAATCTCATGAATCTCAGAAATCGTTGAAATTAAAAAATCTCAGATAATTCAAGAATCTTAAAGTTTTCAAACATCTCAGAATTTTTCAAACTCTCAGAAGTTTCAGAAATCTCTGAAATTTCCAAAATCTCAGAAATCTCAGAAATCAAAAAATTTTCAATAAACTCAGAATATGTAAAAATCTTATAAACTTCAAAAATCTCTGAAATTAGTAAATATCCCAGAATTTTCAGAAATCTTAGAATTTTCTACAATTTCAGACATCTTAGACATCTCAGAATTCTCACAAGTTTTAAAAATCTCAGGGATCTCAGAAACATCAGAAATTTCAAAAATATCAGAATTCTCCGTAATCTCAGAATTTTCTGAAATCTCGGAAATTTAAAAAAATCTAAGAAATCTCAGAAATCTTAAAAATCTGATAAATCTCAAATCTCAGAATTCGTTGAATTTTAAAAATTATAAGAATTTTCAACATTCTAAGAATTCTCAAATATATCAGAAATTTCAGAAATCTCATAAATTTTAAAAATCTTAGAAATCTCAGAAATTGTAGAAATTACAGAAATTTCAGTTATTTAGAAAATTTAAGATTTATTAGAAATTTCAAAAACCTCAGAATTTTCAGAAATTTTGAAAATCTTAGAAATTTCAAAAATCTCAGAATTTTCAAAAGACTCAGAAATCTCATATATCTCAGAATCCTTGCCACCTCAATGCTCAGAAAACTCCGAAACTTCAAAATCTCAGAATTCTCAGAAATCTAAGAATTTTCAAAAATCTCAGAATTTGTAAAAATCTCATAAATCTCAGAAATCTCAGAAATTTCAAAAAATTTCAGAACTCTCAGAAATCAAAGAATTTTCAAAAATCTCAGAAATCTAAGAAATCTCAGAATTCTCACAATTTTAAAAAATCTCAAAGATTTCAGAAATAGCAGACATTCCAAAATATCAGAATTCTCAGAAATCTCAGAATTTTCTGAAATCTCAGATTTTTCAAGATTCTCAGAAATCTAAGAAATCTCAAAAATCTTTGAAATGTAAAAATCTCAAAATTTTTCAAACTTTCAGAAATCTCAGAAATCTCTGAAATTTTAAAAATCTCACACTACTCAGAGATCAAAGAATTTTCAAAAATCTCAGAATTTTTTAAACTCTCAGAAATCTTAGAAATCTAAGAATTTTCAAAAATCTCAGATTTTTTTAAAATCTCACAAATCTCAGAAATCTCAGAAATTCCAAAAATCTCAGAAATCTAAGTATTTTCAAAAATCTCAGAATTTTGAAAAATCTCATAAATCTCAGAAATCTCAGATATCGTTAAAATTAAAAAATCTCAGAATTTTCAAGAATTTAAGAATTTTCAAAAATCTCAGAATTTTTAAAACTTTCAGAAATCTCAGAAATCTAAGAATTTTCAAAAATCTCAGAAATTTAAAAATCTCATAAATCTCAGAAATCCCAGAAATTTCAAATAATCTCAGAATTCTCAGAAATCTTAGAATTTTCTAAAATCTCAGAAATCTTAGAAATCTCAGAATTGTCACAAGTGTTAAAAATCTCAGGGATCTCAGAAATATCTGAAATTTCAAAATTATCAGAATTCTCAGAAATCTCAGAATTTTCTGAAACCTCAGAAATTTCAAAAATCTAAGAAATCTCAGAAATCTGAAAAATCTGAAAAATCTCAGAAATCTCAGAAATCGTTGAAATTTAAAATTCTCAGAATTTTCAAGAATCTTAGGATTTTGAAAAATCTCAGAATTTTTAAAAATATCATAATGCTCAGAAATCTCAGAAATTTCAAAAAATCTTAGAATTTTCAGAACCCTTAGAATTTTCTAAAGTCTCAGAAATCTTAGAAATCTCCGAATACTCACAAGTTTTAAAAATCTCAGGGATCTCAGATATATCAGAAATTTCAAAAATATCAGAATTCTCAGAAATCTCAGAATTTTCTGAAATCTCAGAAATTTCAAAAATCTAAGAAATCTCAGAAATCTTAAAAATCTGATAAATCTCAAATCTCAGAAAACGTTGAAATTTAAAAATCTCAGAAGTTTCAAGAATCTAAGGATTTTAAAAAATCTCAGAATTTTTAAAACTCTCAGAAATGTCAGAAATCTAAGAATTTTCGAAAATCTCAAAATTTTTAAAAATATCATAACGCTCAGAAATCTCAGAAATTTAAAAAAATCTCAGAAATTTCAGAACTCTTAGAATTTTCTAAAGTCTCAGAAATATTAGTAATCTCAGAATTCTCACAAGTTTTAAAAATCTCAAAACTCTCATGATTTTCAACAATCTAAGAATTTTCAAAAATATCAGAAATTTCAGAAATCTCATAAATTTTAAAAATCTTAGAAATCTCAGAAATTGTAGAAATTTCAGAAATTTCAGTTATTTAGAAAATTTCAGATTCATCAGAAATTTCAAAAACCTCAGAATTTTCAGAAATTTTGAAAATCTTAAAAATTTCAAAAATATCAGAATTTTTAAAAATCTCAGAAATCTCAGAAATCTCAGAAATTTCAATAAATCACAGAACTCTCAGAAATCTAAGAATTTTCAAAAATCTCAGAAATCTTAGAAATCTCAGAATTCTCCAAAATCCTGATTTTTTTTCTCAGAATTCGCTGAAGCCTCCAAAACTAAAAAAATCGAAGAATTCTCAGAAATCTAAGAATTTTCAAAAATCTCAGAATTTTTAAAAATTTCATAAATCTCAGAAATCTAAGAAATCGTTTAAAATAAAAAATCTCACAATTTTCAAGAATCTTAGAATTTTCAAAAATCTTAGAATTTTTGAAATTCTAATGAATCTGAGAAATCTCAGAAATTTCAAACAATTTCAGAATTCTCAGAAATTTTAGAATTTTCTTAAATCTCAGAGATCTTAGACATCTCAGAAATCTAACAATTTTTAAAAATCTCGGGGATCTCAGAAATATCAGAAATTTCAAAAATATCAGAATTCTCAGAAATCTCAGAATTTTCTCAAACCTCAGAAATTTCAAAAATCTAAGAAATCTCAGAAATCTAAAAAATCAGAAAAATCTAAGAAATCTCAGAAATCGTTGAAATTTAAAAATCTCAGAAGTTTCAAGAATCTAAGGATTTTAAAAAATCTCAGAATTTTTAAAACTCTCTGAAATGTCAGAAATCTAAGAATTTTCGAAAATCTCAAAATTTTTAAAAATATCATAACGCTCAGAAATCTCAGAAATTTAAAAAAATCTCAGAAATTTCAGAACTCTTAGAATTTTCTAAAGTCTCAGAAATATTAGAAATCTCAGAATTCTCACAAGTTTTAAAAATCTCAGGGATCTCAGAAACATCAGAAATTTCAAAAATATCAGAATTCTCAGAAATCTCACAATTTTCTGAAATCTCGGAAATTTAAAAATTCTAAGAGATCTCATAAATCTAAAAAACCTGATTAATCTCAGAAATCGTTGAAATTTAAAAATCTCAGAATTTTCAAGAATCTTACAATTTTCAAAAATGTCAGAATTTTAAAAAATCTCAGAAATCTCTGAAATTCCAAAAATTTCAGATTTCTCAGAAATCTAAGAATTTTCAAAAATCTCAGAATTTTTAAAACTCTCAGAAATCTGAGAAATCTCAGAAATTTCAAAAATCATAGAATTCTCAGAAATCTAAGAATTTTCAGAAATCTCAGATTTTTCGAAAGTCTTAGAAATCTCAGAAATTATAAAAATCTCAATATATCTCAGAGATCTTTGAAATTTCAAAGATCTCTGAAATTTCTTTTGTCCAGGATCAGAAGATTCAGATACTCAAGAATCCAGAATATTTTTCTCAGAATTCTCAGAAATCTCCGAAACTTCAAAAATCTCAGAATTCTCAGAAATCTAAGAATTTTAAAAAATCCTAGTATTTTTAAAAATCTCATAAATCTCAAAAATCCTAGAAATGTCA